>NC_137595.1:14479961-16879961 GCF_963210335.1 Falco punctatus
GGGGGGGGGGGGGGGGGGGGGGGGGGGGGGGGGAAGTGGAAATAATATGTACTAGTACTTTGCAGAGTGAAACAGGAGCAACATGGTCACACATGAACTTAGGAGTCTTGCATGAGTTGCTAATGGGAAAAAAGAAAAAGAGGACAGGGTAGTGTTCACTGTATTTGCTCTTGCTGAGTGGGTGATTTAAGGCATGACCAAATTTCAATCTATGGAGCCAAGCTGGAAAATGGTGGGTTACTGATCTCTTGTGAGGAATGCTTTGAGATCCTCTGATGGAATTTATTGCACAAGCTCTGAGTGTCAAAGGCCCCTTTGGCTTTGTAGTCCATTAATTTCTTTGCCATGAGTATATGCTGTTAAAGAGTATGTTGTTTGTGTACCCCAAAGTACACTAACCTTTAAAAATATTCTTCCGAGCCTCAGAAAAAAACCCTTGGTCTTTGGTTTTTAGGAGAACCTTCCCAGTAGTGATGTTTTTTTTTTTTTTTTTAATCAAGCCAATTAATCACTTTCCACTTATTCCAGCATTTTATCATTTCTGACCTCTTGAGCCCCCAGTCTTTTCAGTAAGAGGTCTGAGTTGCTAGTTTATCTGAAAAAGGTGCTTTGTACCAATCAAATGAAAACTGGTGCTCAGATTTTTTAAGAGCAGCCCCTTGTCATTTCGGAGTTCAGACAAAACCAAAGAACACAGCTTCAACAGTGAGGTGTTCACTGGAGGCTTCTTTTCATGAAAATAGTTAACACTTTATTTTTTTTTTCCTTGGCAATTGAGTCATTGTTGCTTTTAAAAGAAGTTGTCATGATCTCCTCATTACCATTTTTCTTAATATGGTAAGTGTAAACTACAAGAAAGCTATCATGTTTGAAAAGATACAGGAACCCTAAGGAATGTTACACTAACTGCTTGTGCTCTTTGAAAAGGCTTAGACTGAGAATTTGACTAAATGTATCATTCTGTCTCCTTTGCAGCAGCATTGTCATTTTGTAGTATCTCACAACACAAGTTACCCTTCAAAATAAATGCCCTGTTACTGCTTCTAGCCTTTGTATCTCTCCAGCTCAACAACTCCTTTTGGTAATTGCTTGAACATGACAATACATTGCACTTTGTGCTTAAAAAAAAAAAAAAAAAAAAAAAAAAAAAAAGTACGCTTTGGCAGGTTTATTCCAGTTTGTCCTTGTATGATAACTGGCAATTGTCAGTGTTTGACACCAGCTGGAGTTGCAAATAGCACTGGCTGCTTAGAGCTAACTAGCAACCATGGGTCTACTGGGTGGTCTTTTCCTGGGCTTGCTCCAAGTTTTTTCCAGATTGCTCATACGACCCCTGATAAACTATTACTAATGAACAGTTTGCTATTCCTTTTTGGCCATCTAGAAGCAACAAAGACAATGCATATCATCGTCTAGTAATGTAGATATATAATTTTTAAATGCTGGGGCACCAAATTTACTGCATTGTAGAGCTGTGGCTTTTGAGTCCTATCCAGTAGTTTTCCTGTGGGAAAAAAACAGTAGTGTAGTGTTTGGAGACAGGAAGGTTATGGACTTTGCCATTTTTCAGCCCTGTTTTTAGGAGTTAGTTTATTTCAATGTAGTTTGATGTCAGAAGGGTTTAAAAAACGCAGGCATAGGAGGAGAATATATTAATCTGCTGTATAGTCTGAACTTGCTGATTTCAGACCTTAGGACCACTCTGTGTGGGACCAAGCAACCTCAGCTGTCATACGTCTTAGTGGCAGTTCTGAGTATGTAATGTTTCCAACCTCAGACGGATTACCTTTGTAAGAAAAAACAAGCTGGGAAATGAGGAATCAAATACATGCGTGTGACAGTGGGAATCTGTCTACCAGAAATATTCTGAAGCCTCCATACCTTAACGGAGATCAAAAAAGACCTCAGCATGTTTTGGCTTCAGTTTTCTTTACTCTTTAAGCTGGCTTATTTGGGTAAGGCTGACATGCCAAAAAAGTGTATGTTGTATCAAAACATCTTCTATACATACATACATTTATTTCTACACCTGTTAACTTAGCAGGAGTGGATCAAAGGGGAGTGTTGGCATGATTTACAGGACACACAGATGCAGGAACAGACCTGCTTCAAGGCACAAGTGAGGAAAAGGAAATCCAGACTGAAATGTTTGTTCTTTTCCAAAGGCTAAAATTACTATAATAAATTCCAGGTCACATGATAGGGTTTCAGGTGGCTGCTTAGGTCTTTCTGTAAGAGAAGAGAATTAAAGGGTTGAGTGTGAGAGGTGGCAAAGACTCTACCTCTCTGTTACAGGCCAGAACCCATAGTATATTTTTTGGCAAACATGCTAAGCTTTTAACCTTACAAAAAAACAGGGTGCCAAATTAGAGGATCCAATGATCAGGCTTCAATTTGAAGTTTGCTGTCCATCCAGGGCTCGCTGAATGCTGATCAACCTGGTTATGTTGTCCGCCCACAATTTTTCAGCCAACATTCACTGTTCCTGATTTCCAGCCAATATTCAGAAGTTCCACCACTGCCCGAGGCATTGCATAAGACAAAAAATGAGACAGTCTTTGCCCTCAAAGCATTCATAGTCTCTGATGCAGGCACTGGGAAGATAATCATACTCTGTAGGGGAGACTGCATTCCTCACACACTGAGGGAGAAGCAAGTTTTCAACTGGAACACATGGTAGGGAAAGCACATAGATGAAGAGAAGGAACTGGTGAAAAGGGACAGCTTCTGTAAGGGCAGGTTTGAGCTTTTCTAGGTATTCACGGTGTCTTCACTTCAGCCTCAGACCACTGTTTTAATGGCATTACAGCTGAGGTGTTGATGAGACCATGTAAGAGGGAAACACACAACATTAAAAAGAAATGCTGCCCTGGCACACCCACTCAGGAAAACCCATGCTGCAATACTGCTTGTGTGGTAAGCAGAATAAAAGAGATCTGGCAGAATCTTGGTTTTGAAGGCCAAAAAAACAGCTTTTGTGAAAGATTTCAATGTGTATTGTACAGCAGTGTGTGGTAGCTTCATTTCTTTGTATTTGATGACTAACAACTTGGAGTCCAATTTTAATGAAAGCAAATCATGGCTTACACAAAGGAATTCAGCTTTAAACTCAAATAAGTTGCTTAACCTGCTTTTTTAATTTCCCCCATATGCTATTTCAGATAATTGATGCTCCTGTTTTAAGACTAAAGCTGGAGTCTTCTAGCACAAGTTGATGCCTCCAAATTCCTGATGATTTTTAGACTCTGTTTCATCATATTGTCAGGATGTGGGTTGTAAACTGGTTACATGGGTCTAAAACTTAGTGCACAATGTAAAACTTAAACAGTTTCTATGCTAAGCCTACAGAAAGATAAGTTTTGTAGTTTAGTCATTTAATTTTGCCTGATACTGAATTTGGATATTTTATTTTTTCACTATTGGTATAAGTGGCTCCAGAAATTAAATGCATTTTGTAATAAATTACATGGATAAGGTCTTGTCATGTGACTACATAATTCACTGTTGTATTTTGTATGAAAAAAAAAAAAAAACCCAACAAACAGGAATTGATTACATCTGGCAATGTAAAGGAGATGGTGTAATGTATTGTATAAATGTGCACAGTGGAGTGCCTCAGGGTAGGTGCAGTCTTGTTTTGTAACTCTAAATTATAGTTCTGCTCTCCTCTTGTTGCGAACCCTAAATTTCAGAGAAGAAAACAGGCGATTCAAGACATGCTTTTTTGCTTGTGAAGCTCAGGATGGATGGAACAAATTACCAGATTCCCTTAAACAAGTGCCAGCAGTGAATAGTTTCAAAACACAGTTGCTTATTTACTTGGGGAAATGTTGCCAATGTTTTTTAAATTGCAGAGATGAAATTATATGTTGGTATTAGTAACTTTTGAAAGAATTAGCTTTTTATTACTTATTGTGCCTTTGTTTATATTATACTGTGGTACTGCCAGGATGTTATGTTGTATTTAACAGTTCAATGCATACTTCCAATCTCTTGGGGCCCTCATGAAAATTAGATGTGCCATCGCTGGAGATGGTTACCAACAAGTATCATTCTGAATAAATAAAATCAATGGGATATGGCTGTGCATCTCAGTGGGGATGAGAAGCTGCCAAGAATGGGAGGTATTGCATTGGCCATACTGTCTATAGCAAGACTCTGGTGCTGTGTATTGGACAACGAAGTCATTAGTTTAGATACCAAGAGTGACAGATGAAGAATGCCTAGCTTTCTGGAAGTGGGTTTAATACATGTGACTGCAAGCACCTGGATATTTATCCCTAACTTTTAGGACTCTGAAACTGGTGTTAGCTGGTGTTACTTGAATATCCAGTTTGGGATGCAGTATTAGATAGGATCTCAACGTGGCTGAGAATTATTAAGTACGGAGGATCGGGATTTTTACCCTCATGGGTGCCCTGGTGTTCTTGAAGTGTGTGCTCTGTGAAAGACACAGCACCCACCACTGCCTGCCAGCATCCCAGGTGAGTGGGACCTCACGTCTGACCCATTCGGGCAGTTCCATGTTCCTGACCCATCAGTAGGTCAGTGTAGAAGAACAGCTATATAGAGGTATGCATACCTCACATGACCCAGTATCTCATATGTGCTTGGCAAAAGTTCAAAGCTTTATTCATCCTCTCCTTGCCTGCAGCCATTATGGCCTATCTTTAACAAACCCCAGATACTCTGCAAGTAGACAAGATGCCTCTTGCCTCTCTTGGATGGGAAGTGGAGTTACCTCAGTGTCACTATTCCTGGTCAGTACATACCTGTCTTTGGACTCTGAAGGCTCATGGAATGTCACGGAGACAACCCTAGGTCCTGTTTATCTCCTGGACTTTCACTAGAAAGCTTAGAGAGTGGTCTAAGACAGACAGTGTGGGCCAGGGAAGCAATCATACATGCAGGATGCATCTACCTTTGAGTTCATTTCTTAGGCCTCCTTTTTCCACAGAACTCTTAATTTTGTCTCGTTGCATAAGACTTGTCAAGAGAGCTCTCCCATGTGCTTTGTGTAAGGTCCTGTTTCATTTTTTACACTGTGCGATTCTACCTTACCGATTATGTTGTGAGACACACACACCCCCACACACACCCCATGTGCTTCCTGCACTTTACTCATACAGATAGCCTAAACCTGGCAAGAGTAAGGATACAGCTCTTGTTTTGTTGCAGTTCGCCATAATGATGTTTCTATAGTAGGACACTTAGGGAGTTGTGCTGCATGTTCCTGAAAATACCAAGAATGTTTGAGGAGCTGCTCGAGGCCACAAAACATACTTGGGATTGAATTGAAGGACTGGCCTTCACACTCAGGATGGTTTTTGACCACATAATCTTCCTGAGGTGGACCTTGAAGAAAATTATCCTGATTGACTTTGGGGAGAAGTAACCAACCTGTTTCACAGAGGAGCCTTGGGAATGAACGATTATATGCACAGCATGGACCATTTGGCGCCCAGGACCCAGCATGGCGCTAAATCATTTGACAGTGTTGACGCACTATTATATAGGCTGTGGTTACTTTTAGGATTGTGTTGGACTTGTTAAATTGGAACCTGGTGGTGGGTTCATGTGGTATAACATCATTACTTTTCCCCCTAAAACAGCCTCTTGAGCTGAGATACCTTCTCACTGTAATGGGGCATTGCTTTTCTTCACATGCACAAGATTGGTTAGAGCAATAAGTACATCAATCATGATTTGCTATTTTTTTATTGTCTTCTAAATGCTCTAAGCAAAGAATGTGAGTGTTATTAGCTGTAAAAGCTACAGTGAGGAAAATGTATGGAAAAGTGTGAGGTTTATGAGAGTCAGTATTGAGAAACTCAGCTGAAAAATAAAATGTCCACATTGCTATCACTTTCTTTGTGGCTTTCCAAATATTAACAAAGGAGGAAAGGAAAATGTATCTTGTAAAGTTTGTAGTCAACTGCTATTGGCGTCTAAACCAATTTCTGCATTCATTTTCACTGAATACATATTTTTTTTCTTCCCTGTCTTTCCCCTTCTTGTTAGTATGGAAAAGAATATTAATTTGCCATGGGAGGATACGAAATGCTTCCCATTCCCCACTTGGGCAAAGGGAACTTATTTGTTGTCATTGATAAAACCCACAAGGTGAACACTGTGGTTTTAGATTATGGTCAGGGAAATGGTTGCTTTCTGTAGAACAAACTCTAGCTTTTCAATAAGAAACTCATGCGTGCATGCACTGTATTTCCAAATGGCTTTCTAGTAGTTTTTGGTACAGTAGCAAGATAAATTCTAGTATGACAAAGCCATCATTGCAAATGCTGCTGCATTTTTCCTCCAAAAATATGTACTGGGCACTAGCCACTGGCAATACATTTGCTAAAACATTTGCATGAGTAAAAAGGTTGCTGCTTTAACATTCATACCAGGAAAACTGCCTTTCTCTTTGAGGCCATCACTGAAGTATTCCCCTCCTGTCCCTTACAGGAAAAAAACGGTGTGGTATCCCTTTGGTGTTGAGAATTTTTTTGAGCACTGAAACATGGCAAATGCATATCCATGAATGTATCTATAGTGTCCCTGTCAATACTGACAATGTATCAAAACCCCTTCCTTAGGAAGCCTTTGGCTCAGTATAAAGCAGGCCAGATTACTGGTCAGGATACTCCCAACTGCTCAGGCAAATTTTCTGTTCCTTCATAAGGAATATGAATGAAAAACAACCCATAACTTTATTGCCTTTGTGTTCCTTTAGGCTTTAGTGTCATTTGCTTGTACATGTATAAAAATATATATATATATGTATATATTCATTCTTTCCTTAGCCTTTTCCCCAGTGATGAAACGGGCTGAGATGTGTTTTTAATTCAGTATGCATCACACACATGAAAAGAGGCTGCCCCTCATGCATTACTGGCTTCATAGCAGAGAGAGTTTGATCAGGTTTGTATGAATGCAGAAACCAGAAAGATACTGTGAAACAAGACATGCTTTTTATTAAGGTTGCATTGATAAATAGTTAATAAAACATTAATAAATCATTAATAGAGTCTTTAATAAATGGTAAATCACTTAGTTATCTTTATTCCATCAAGGCAGTAGGTTGCTTAGCACCAGCTGTAACATGAAGCTTATAATAACCTTAGAACATCTATTCATCATATATTAATTTTTTTCTGAATGCAAGTTTAACATACTGTGTAACCAAAAACTGGAGAAAGTTTAAAGCAACAGATTTAGCTAAGAGTTAAAAGGACTGAGAAGGGCAGTTGACAGACAATACCACAGATAAGGTCTCTTTACCAGCAGTGGCCTCAGATTGCATTTATTGCTAGGAATTCATGCAGGGCTGCTCCTCCTCCTGCTCCTCTGGCTGCCTTCTAATGATGTGGGCAAAGTGTCAGTCCTGAAACTGCCTTTGTGGACCCTAATGCCACAGAAGAAAAACACCAGGATTGTTGCTTTTTTCTGCTGCTTTTTTGCGGATCTGCTGTCCACAAGAGAGGCAGTAAGGGTAGAGTTCAGCCAACAGAGATCTGTCAAACTACAGAACAAGAAAAAGGGCTGGGAAGGGTTTTAGAAATCTCATCGTGTACTCCACATCCCTGTCCCAATGCAGGAATCAATCCCGCCTAAGCCATTCCTGACTGATGCGTGCTAATCTCTTCTGAAGTGTGTTTCTCCAAAGATGGAGTCTGTGTAGTTCTCTGAACAATCTGTTTCAGTGCTGCATGGTCTTTACCATTAGAGAGCATTTTCTTATGTCTAACTGGAATCTTTCTGGCTGCAATTTAAGTTCATATCCACCATAAAACTGGAAAACAGATTATTCTCTCCTTTAGCAACAGCTCTTTCTGTAATTGAAGACTGTTCTCATGTCTCCCCTCAATTCTCCCAAGGGAAGTAGCATGAGCCCTATATCTTGGGAGGCTTCAAATTAGATCAGGCTAAGCAGTTTAGAGTGCACTGTAGGAAGGGAAGCTGCCTCAGTAGGAACCCAGAGTACACAGTCTAGCTGCTTTTTTCCATAATGACCTCTTAGAGCCTGGCTCAGTTCTTTTATCCATATTTAAAAACACTGCAAACTTTCTTTTCAACAAGAAGGAAATGATGGAAAAATGAAACACAGAGAAAGGAAATAAATCTTGAAGGCAGCTATTAATTTTAGGAACTGGTTTTGTAAAGTTATTTACCATCTGCCCCATATCCCTGGTTCTTTCCTCCCATTTAAATTGTGATTTGGCCTTATACCTCCACAGCCCTTAAAAAGTTTGCTTGGAGTATTTGTAGTTTTGGTGATTCATTAGATAGTGTCTGCATGTGTCCTTCTTAGCTACTTACCTAAGGGCTTTTATAGCTGAAAGAAGCAAACTTAGTCGAAGAGACGAGCGTGCTTAGCTTTAATAAATAAAGCACATGGAGTCTATTAAAACAATGTTTAAATAATTTTCAGAAAGGAGGATGCTTGATGTTACTACAACAGAGGACCACAGTGACTTTTAAGCCAACAAACTGTGCAGGTTTACTTTCTCATTTAATCTCCAGGTCTATAAAAAAAATGCATGCTTCCATAGCAGTCATCTACCCACTCCAACAGTTAACATGATTTTGGAATTATTTTAAGTCCAAACCATGTGAAAATAAATCCTAACTCAATTTTGTGGGATTACTTTGTTTCCATTAAATTCCTCTTTAAAGCATTTCATATGCTCGGTTTTATTATTGTTACTTCCAGGAATTTCTAAATACTTCCAAATTTGGATTGATTAAAGTTTTTTAACTTTTCCTGGAAAAAAAAAAAAAACGCAATTCCCTGCCTGCTTTCCCAGGTATTTACAAACCAGGATGTTTATATATACAGCTTAATGGATACATACACAACACACACTGCCTGTGTGGTTCTTTATAGTCATAACATATTAGAAGGTAGATAAATCAGATCTCACAGGTTAAACAAAATAGAGCTTAGCGAGTACTAAAAGATGAGGGACCTCCAAAAGAAATTGGGGCATAGCAAAGAATGGTGAAGTCATGTGGATGGTTAAACAAATGACATCCTTTCTTCTGATTCTCCAAAGTAATGAGCATGTGCTTAAGGAACAGAGTGGGAGAGAGTTAAGCGGACAGTCACATCTCTGCAGGATGTGGGGTTGGGGTTTTGACCCGTCGCTGAAAACAGCGCAGTGCCGGTTTTGCATGTAGTTCTGTAGCTCAGTAGTGCTCCGTGTGAGTATAATACGCAGCTGAGTGGTGGTTGGTGCAGGGTTGCTGCCCATACATTTTGAAGTTACATTCTTCAGATGAGTAAATTCAAAACTTTCAATACGATCATTCAAGGTTCTTTGGTCAACAGTGCTGTGGCATCTATCTGTAGGTAGATGTAGGTATGTTTCTCTAATTAGCTATGTATGTCCTCACCACTTCCACACAGTGTTTGTTTATACACTGAGCTTTAAAGACATGTGTTGTTCTGCATGTGTGATCCTATCTGGAATTTTCAATCCAATAATTTTTATTACAGTGATAATTGAAGTCAAATACTTAAATGTAGATAGTTTGTACCTCTGTAATAGACTTTGATGTTTCCAAAGTCGCTCTGTAAACACGTAGATTGGATAGTCCTAACCTCTCTGAAGTTGGCTTTTGCCTCTGACCTCAGTGGAGTCAGGATTTCTTACCTTGTAATGGAATTTCCTCAAATAATAGCAGAGTAATTATTCCCTTTGTCACTGTTTCATGTTCAGGTGTCCCCTAACAGGGAGATGGTAAGATCTGCTTACACTTCAGCCTGCCGAGTTGGTACGCGGTGGACACTAGATGCGTTTTGACAGTGAATATTCTGAAATATTTGCTGGCATCACCTTCCCATGAATCCAATGCTCTCTGTCAAGCCTTTTATGCATGGGCAGAGGGAAACTGAAGTCAAGCTGATAATTGCAGTTCTAGAATATGCTTCATTTCTGCCTTCAATTAGGCTGCCTGTCCTTCTTTTAATTATGTGATACAGTCTCTGTTTCATTGTTTTGCTATGAAGAGATTTGCCACAAAGCAACCTCTATGGCGCAGGATTTGGATTATATTATGTCACAGAAAAGTTCACTGGATGCTTAAATCTTTTTCTGCCTTCCCCTGTGCAGAGGTCAATCAATCAATGCAATATAATAGTGTACTTCTTGTCATTGCACTGAGCTGCCGCAGCCTCACCCACCGGGAGGGATGAGCCGTTCATGAGCTGCCTCTTTCCTCCTTATTACCACTGTTTGGGCTTTGTGCAGTGAAAACAGGCCCTGAACTCCGCAGGCAGAAACCTGAAAGCTCTTTCAGGAGTGCAGAGAGAACTGCACCCTCCCCTGTCCCTGGGTCATCTGCACTAGGAACTGGCAAAGCTTGGCCCCAGGCTCCACTGGCTGCGGCTCTGTGGCCCTTTAGGTGAGCTGCATACATGTCCATGTTGTGCTGGGCAGGCAGAAGCAGAGTGGCAGAGCCCAGTGGGGCTGAACTGCTGGACCACCCCTGTCGCCCTGCCTCCACCAGGACCTGCTGAGGGCTTCTCTGCGTAGTGGTTGTTCCTGGGCTCTGTTTCTTGCGGGGCTCAGCCAGACCTTGCTGCAATGGCAGCATTGCTAAGGATGGAAATTTGATGGGCTTCAATCAAATACCAGTGCCTAACAGGAATCTGGGAGAAGTTTACGTGTCCGCCTGTCCCGTTGACTGAGGACGATGGTGCATAATTTGCCTTTCTCTCTCCTAACCTACTGTATGACACATGATTTGTGAGGGACAACTGGAGACCTGAAACCTGATGGCTGTATCTTCAGTGAATTATACATTAGCATCCAGCTGTACGCAGCCAGGCGATGTCTTTAGCCCAAATGCACCGACCACATTGCCTTTTGACAACAGTTATATTTTCTTTAATTAATTGTATTATGTTGGGCGTTTTTTGGTGGGGCATTTGCAGTGGTGGCTGTGTTACCTATGGAAACCTGTGTGTTCATAAGCTTTGTTGTGACTGGCCCTGGACTCAACCAGTGCAAAATAGCAGCTGGGAAGTTTAGGTTGCTACAGTCAGGAGTATGCATGCAGTATTTCCTAGATCAGACCCTCTTTTGCTCTTTGTCTCCTTTGTCTCAAGAAAGAATCCTTTCTGAGCTTTGTAGGCAAAGAAGAAAAACCAAAACAAAGATATAATGGATTGTCAGAGACAGGTATTAATGCCTTGCTCAATATTTTAAAAACAAAGATAAAAGAGAATGGAGCAGCATCTAGCATAAAACACACTCATTAGAAGGGCATTTACAAGCTCTGCCTAAAACAACACTTCTGTGATTTCACTATTTTACTGATATTTTTCCCCCTGCTCTGAACATAAGCCCCAGTTGGCTCCCACCGAGCTCAGTGGGGCAGTGGTTGTAGGCCTCGGTATGAAAAAGCAGGGTGTGCGCTGCCACTTCTGCTTCTGTTGCATAGCCATGGGCACCCAGGCGATTTCTTTCTAGATAGCTGGAACATGTGTGTACAAGTGATGAATTAATACAGTGATACAGAAAATGGGCAACTTGCTTAGATGGTCTGATAGGCAGGTCTTCATCAGAGACTTGGAATTCCTAGTTAAATACAGGCTTTCTGTGTAACCCTGTGCAAATCACCTAATCTCTCAGTCCCTCATTTTAAAATGGAATCGATAGTTTTCTGATGCTGTGATGTTACATACCACAGTAAGTGCCTATGGCCAGTGCTACAAGAAGGTGCTTTGGTGCATGGGACACTTTTCCCATTCCCTTCTATACCAGGCACTCATGCTGCAAGGCCACTCCAGCTTTTTCTGGACCTGCCTCTGGTTTATTTTGTCACTATGCAATCTTGAATAGGGTTGTATTTTACCACCATGCAATCCTCCATAGGGTTGCATCCAATATGATACAGGAGGGACCCCCTTCCTACTTGAGCTTTGCAGGTAAAACCTTGTTCTGTACCTGTGATGGCTTCATTCATACAGCTTAACAGGCTGACTGTGGAGTGGAGTCAGCTGCCACCTGATGAATGCACAGATGGTCAAAATTTTCAAGAATAAAACCTGTCCTCACCCTCATTCCCGGGAAGTGCTGCCTGTTGGGTAGTTAAGGTGTTCATCTGCTACGTAAGGATGAGTGGTGATGCTTTCTTAAGCAATTACATCTCCAGTCTCAGGAGACAATATGTGATCATCGTTTTCTCTCTTCTTTCTTTACGTATACAAATTTGTTTTCAAAAGCGTGTTTTTTCTTCCTTAGGAGATGACCCATTCCTGGCCTCCTCCTCTTACTGCTATTCACACTCCTGGCAAGGCTGAGCAGACCAAGTTTTCTATCCCAAGCAAGGTACAAGTAGGCTATTACCAATGACCTGATTAACATCCTGTTCTGTTTAGTGTTCTTTGCTGGAGACTTTATTTTTTTAATTGGTTCAATTTACAAAAATTTCTAATACTATTTTTAATTGGAAATTCCCAATCAGACTGTTGGAATGATTAGGATTGCTTATTTAAAAGCTGCAGAAGTTAACAGTGGAGGGAAAGGGAACTTTACCTCTGTTGTGAGAGTCTTTCTACATTAAGTACAATATATTTTATTTGTTTTTCTTCCATTATTATTTGTGCAGTGCAATGGCTGAAACGGTCATTTGAAATGGTTACCCTACTTAGTAGTTGATTGCATGATGAGGTTTGAACAGTGCCTTGGCATCTGCCTGCATGCACACTCCAAAGGCACGTGCAGTTGTGCATTGCAATCCTCAGCACCTTGTTAAAAGCATGCAGTCAAAGGCCCGTGCTTGGAGAGTACCTGCAGTTCACTTAACATGCAGTGAATCTTTAAGCTGCATGATTTGAACATGCCTTTAGCCCACATTCTGTGGTTGCCATCTAGCTATGACTCTGGTAGCACTGTTAGAGATTGAGCTCATACCCAGGGCAGTTATTGCCAGAGGTGTCTTTTGCTGGGACCTGAACAACTGTGAGCTGATGGTGTGTGGGGAAGGGGAGAACTTCCCCAAGGTGGAAAATCTACACCAGTCTGACATGGAGCTACATAAAAGTTTCTTTCTAAAGGTGGGGCCTTGGAAAATAGCTTATAAAACTGGTACTGCTTGACTTTATGGTTCAAGTGATCATATCCTATTTTAGAAACTAGAATGTGGTGTTCCTTTACTGATTTTATCTGTTTGGCAGATATTGCCATCTGAAATGCAGCTGCCATACTTAATTGGGAATCATATGAAATTAACAGTATCTGTGGCTCCTAAAAAAACAAAGCCAGTGCCCAGAATACCTTATTTTAATGGAATGTGATTGTTACTGCTCTAGCACTGCCATTGTCACTGTAGCTGCAGCATTAAGCATCAGAAATCATAAGAGTATAATTTTTATTGCAAATTGGGTTAAAGGCAGTTGAACCCATTTAGGTGAAAGTGGAATCTGACCTCTGTGAATACAGTAAGAGTAGGTTCTTGCCCACTGGAAGCAGTATTTTTAAAATTTATACTATCTCTTAATGTAGGGCTCAGTTTTTGATGGGCTCTACAGAAAATGGTTGAAGTCCTGCAGACTGCCTCTGTCTCCACTGGCAGCAGTATAAGCACAGGTTCAGAGAAGCTAAAGTTTTGGGTTGTTTTTCTCTTTCTATTAAGTTTCCTTGAAACCTTTAAGATCAACATCAAAGTTAATTTATGGACATTTTAAATGTTGGTCCTAAAATTCTTGACCTGATACCACTTTGATACAAAATATAAATCAGATTTTTTTATATATATATATTGTTTTTAGTTAGCATTTCAGGAAATAAGCAAACACATAAATGTTTCCAATTTTGCTAGTTTTACTTTAAAAAATACAACAGAAATCTTTCTTCAGAACATCACATTAAATGAATTATAGCTAGCCAAATTATAGTACTTAGACATAATGTAGCTATATAAACCAGAGACGGGCACTATTGGAAGTTCTCTATTTAACTATTAAAAAAAAAAAAAATGTATCCTCATGAGAAACATGTATAAAAAAGTGTGATAAAAAAGGCGGAACTTATCAGAACAATTTATCCCTTTGACATTCAAATTTAAAGTGCCATGTTTACTCTTAGGGCATGATTTACTTCACAAGGGACTGACTGACAGCACAGTATAATATTAGGAACTAATAATGCCCTAAGAGGAAGTGCAGTGAGGGCTTTAATGACTTTAACATCCTACAGAACTAACACTTCCAGCAAAGTAGTGCCTGTCTGTAAGATGAGGTTGTAAATAACACCTTAATTTCAAATGATCAAACTCTGCTTGGAAGGAAAGCTGATTACAGTTGCTGTGGACTATAAAGCCTAGAGAAAAACGAAGCAAGAAAACACTGTGACATTAAGGAAGCAGCTCAGTTATTGTGAGCCAGCAAGAATCCCAGCATTAGCATGCTTAGTGTTACAAGCCAGATTCTTTGCTGGTTTAACGTTATTGTACTTCCATTGATTTCATTGGATTTGGACCAGTTTCCATCAGCTGAAGATCTGCTTCCTCTGTCTTTATCAAATCCTGTGTGTCACAGTCCAAATAAAAACTGACTATCAACAAAAGGTTACTGTATTTCCAAGCAGTGAGATCAGAAACAGAAAGGCAGTGGTGCTGAATTTAATGCATAGTTGCATTCATGCTGCAGTCTAAATTGTACATCAAGGTGGCTCATACACACATCCGTGGCCAAGCCTGGAGAAGTCTAGGACCACTGTGGGTATAAATCTGTGCAGTGCCTCCATAAAGGGGTATGTAGATTTACAACAGCTGAGAACAAGCTCTTGTCTGAACTGTGAAAGGGTCCCTCAATGGTGCTCTGTCTCCACAGTTAATGTTTTTTAAGCTTATGTCACTGGTGCTGCCTTAACAATCACATGATTCCTTCCATGTAGCATCTCCTTCCTTGTTTGTGTAATGCCAGTGCCCTTAATCAATCTTACCTTCTTCATTTTATTTAACTAATGCTGACATTTTGTATGTTCTTTTTTGTAGGACTCCCAACATCTGACCTCAGGATACAATGTACAAAGTAGGTCTTTATCATCCTAGTCCTAACCATCAGAGTTGGGTTTTGTTGGGGTTTTTTCCCCGCTTAAGATCGTTAAAACAAAGGCTAAAAAAATTAATTTCTCTGGTGCTAAAGCAGATCGGTTCCATTTTTTATTACGTTATGCATTGTGGCATGTTGTGAAACCAAGTATAATTAGATGGGCTGACAGCTTTGGGTGCATTCTAATTCTACAGTAATCTTTTGACATTTGAAAATGTGTTTCCTTTGTTTGCAGAGTGGAGTGATCCAGCAGGGAAAGTTGCAACTAAGTCAGTGCCACAAAAGTCGTAAGTATTATTATTTCCAGCTTTAAATCTTGTGTCAAATTTATCATAAAGAATGAACTTATTTCTCCAAAGGTAACTAAAATCTAGCTCTGCTCATAATGTTGTCCTGGTGTTCAGGTGTTCTCAGTAGTCCTTAAAAATTAGCCATAAACCAGTTTTATGTTTTCAGTGCTTATTACTGTTTCTTCTTTTTAAGCATTAGCTAACAGAGGTATGTGTGAAAGATGAGTTTATTAAGCAGAAATAATGCTGATTTTAGTTGTACAGCTTGCCAAAATTAAATCACTTTTATGCTTCTCTCATCAGATGCTAAGCCTCTTACAATAGAAAATGCAACCCAATGAACAGATGATGCAGGAATTTTAACACTCATACAGCGAGAGAGAGTAAAACACATCACACAGAATGATTCTACTAGCTGGTGTTGAAAAGCTGGTCTTGAGTTTCATACTTTGAAACAGCTGAAAATCACAGATTATCTACAAATAAGGCAGTCGAAAATTGTGGAAGAGATAATTCTCTGTTGTGTTAAGCCATTTTTCTTTGGTGCTTCACTGCAATAATGTAGCAGTGAGTGGAGACTGGACTGCTTTTTTACTTTTACCCCAGGACCTCAAAGTAATGTACAGACAGGAATTAAATAATAACTTTGAAAAGTAGGTTGTTGTTTTTATACTTACAAAAATGTGTGGGTCTGATTTCAGTTCAGTGCTGATATTTTTTTTAGTCTTCAAGATTTTAAACTACCGAATGGAGAACTGCACTAGCTTAACTGATGTTTATGTAAATACAATATGTTCATTTAAAATGACTGCAAAATTATTCTAGTGGTTCCCCTTAATCTAGTCGACACAGTTTCAGTAAATCCCTGTAGGAAAAGAAAAATCAATGTGGAGATACCTACATGGGTTTTTTTAAATGAATTCAAATATATTGATTCTGAGTGCAAGTATGTGTACAGGAAAGGACTTGTTGGAGATCAGTGATCTGTCTGTGACCATGTAAGAAATGCAGGACTAGACTAGATGTGGGTTCTAAATCAACTGATGTACTCACCAGGCTCTGAAGGTCCAGTTATTTGCTCATAAACTCAAGTCAAGGAAGTACTCATTCAAATAAAGTTTGCTGAGTAAAGCTTTACAAAATTATAGTTAAACAAATAATTCAATTTTAAAATTAAATGTTTTTTCTCTGCAGATTGAATGAAAATTGGATAGGAATGCTAATGATAAATAGATTCATCTGCATGAATAGCATTTATGAAACTTAATAACAAATTAGTTTTTACCTTTTGCTGTTTGATATCTAGTAATGGCTTGGTTTTTTAAAGAATGTAGCCAACTATACCCACTGTTCTTGGTTACAGAATGAGTGCATTCATGTTTCAGAACAACTAAGTGATCCAAACCTAACATCAAGCCCATTCTGTAGTAAAAAAAAAAAAAAAAAAAAAAAAAGTAAGAAAATATTATTACATCTTAAAATTATTTTTCTCCTAAAGCAAATGTATTTGGATTCCACTGTGAAAAATATTTTAGTGAGTATACCATAAAATACAATATTTCAATAGTTTGTAACCAACAGTAATAGACTTGTCAATCATGGTTTATAGTTATAAGCTGAATTTCAAAAGAACAGTGCTTCAGAGCTCAGTGGTATATAGTGCATTTAATGGGACCAAAGCTCTCTATAGGAAGCCTGATATAAAACCCGAAGACACTGAGTACATTTTATGAACCAGTTGCTCTCTGTTCTGCTGCTTGATCTAAAGTTCCAGTACTATCAATCAGATTTCTGCTGCAATGAACTGCCTTCTTATGGTAGGTGATAGATTTTACACATGAGAGATCAGAGCTGCAATAAAGCTACTTTTATTTTTAGCTTCCAAATGAAGATCAGCTAACCCATTACTATCACTTTTTCTCTTTTACTGCAGAAAAATTGTTAAGGCAGCTTCTAAGAATTTCCATAGGGCTTTGGGAGGTTAGGAGGCAGTCCACTGTGAGACTGGGTATTACGAGGCCAATTTGTTTCTTTAGATCTGCGTGTGCAGTTACCACTGCTTTCACTGGGAATTACAGTATTTGGGGACATAATGAAATTAAAGCAGAGAGTGGGGCAGGAAGATGTAATGGTATCAAATGGAGCTGGATAGCACAATCCAAATAAACCCTGATAGACTGACAGCCCCTGCAGTCATTGTATATTTTAATAATCTAGTATTTCTCAGATTGCAGTTGTATTAAGAGGGATTTAATCTTTCTAACATTGTCGGTTTCAGGGATATTGGAGTGTATGAGTGGAATTACAGTCCAACTTATCCCCTGTAACATTTGTTGCTACACTGTCAACCACACAGAATGATCTTCTTGACTTCAAAACTGTATCCCCCACCAATTCCTTATATATTTTGTCAATGGGATCTCTTATCTGTATTTCAGTTTGATCAGATCTGACTGAATTTGCATTTGTTCATCTGTATGCTTTGTCAGGGACCTTTTAACCTGGACATGTTTCTAGAAATTCCCCAACATTAAGTTTATGTGCAATTCAAGTGAAACTTAAATTGTATTTTTCATTTACATTGGTCCTAGTGACAGCCTTACAGATGCCATTTGCTTTGTAAGAAACCCATAGGAACGGGTAGTAATATGCTTGCCTTCACCGTATTGCTGAGTTATACCATGACTAGTTGAACAATGTATGCAGAACAAAGGTGGTTTACCTTCATTATGTTGTATTGTGCTCCAGCAGCCAACCTCCCTGTATGTCATTACAGAAATCAGGTGTAGAAACATTTTCATTATGGAAGATCAGACCAAAGAGATGTATAATGTTTGCAAGATAACCTTTCAGGTGTGTGCTTTTAGGGGGAAGAACAGAGGCAACATACTGTAAGGTGGATTAATTGACCAACATCTTGCTTTTGTAGGGAGATGCAAGGTGCATGAGTTCTTGTCTAAGTAAAGCTTTCTGAATAGGGATTGCATCCTTTTTTTTACTTTTTCAATGTACTTTATTGCATCCACGTGTTGGAGAAATCCAACCCCAAATGCCTTGCGGCAGGTAAAATAGAAAGTAGAGTAGCTGGCATTCTGTCTAAATTCTGCAGAGATGTTGTATATGAGTATGTGTCCATGTAACTAACATAAGATCCTAATTTCTACTCAAAAATCTTGAAAATGAAAGTTTGAACACTAATGTGCATGCGTATGTGTATACCATAGTGAATTTTTAAAGCTGAAATCAGGCTACGTAAAACTATGGCACTTGGCTTCCTTTTTTTTTTTT
This sequence comes from Falco punctatus, assembly GCF_963210335.1. Lineage (NCBI taxonomy): Eukaryota > Metazoa > Chordata > Aves > Falconiformes > Falconidae > Falco > Falco punctatus. Next base: position 14,498,604 of record NC_137595.1, read on the forward strand.
TTTTTTTTTTTTTTTTTTAATTATTATTAATTTCAAATTCACTGTAAATCTCCATTGGGTATCGTGCAGTCAGTTTTCAGCCAGTCTACTCTGATTATTTTATTATGAAGCATAGTAAGCAGGAACAGATAAGGTGCAACCAATTGCTCTGAGAAGGATTTTCTGTCAGCTTCCATGAATTTGAGGGTAAGAACTCCGCTCACGGCGTAGGTTTCTGTTATATAATTACCATTGCAAGTATGTCATCCTCAAACATCCAGTCCTTTTGTTCTGTTTTGGTTGTTAGCATTTGGCCTCTGTCCAGTTGGAAAATACCCAGAACCTTTTTAATCAAGCACATCCTGTGTTTCAAAATCATACTGCAGAGTAGTCTTGGGTAGTTTCCATAAAAGCCTAGCTAAAAAGAAGAATGTAATCATAATGGTATTCTTCCCCTGTCATAAAATTACTTCCTATACTTACTGTATTAATACAGTATTAAAAGGCCCTTCACATGGGCTCAGTGAACTACCGGAAACCATTAAAAAACTTAGAGCAGCAATTTTTTATGGATCAGACGAAACCAACTTGTTTTATCTTTATAGAGGTTTTTGTTATCCATCATACTTAATGATACACAACCTGTGTGGGGGCTAGAGAGCAACTAAATGCAGTGGGCTCAAAAACATAACAAGCAGCTGAAACTCTTTATGTGATATTTCAGCAAAGATTTTTCAAAGGAGGCTCACCACTGATTTCAGTTGGGCCAGGATTTCACTTCACAGTTCACTTCACTAAAAATATTTCAGTAAATACCAGTACTTTTCTAGTCCCAAAGATTATTGTAATACTTGATGGAAACCTGTTTGAAAATGGAAATGTGCTTCTTGATATCTAACTACTTTTCATAAGTATCTAATGTTTTTTTGGAAGTTCTCCACTGTGTCAGGGACAGCCACCTGGGAGCATGGAAAACAAAATTTGGCAGCATGTTCAAGCTATGAATTAAAGGTAATTCACGGTTTGAAATGAATCAGCGTGAGGTCCTTATGAAGAGTAATCAGACATCAAGAGGATTTTACACCAAGGATTGTATATTGGATAATGCAACAACAAGTAACGTTGTTATTCAGAATGTTCAAATCAAGAAGCACTGATGAATTCTTAACCTTGAAAGGAATTATTCAATGTTGATGCATCATTTCCAGTTCAGTCACACAAACCAAAAATGTAAAATTCACCTCCAACTGGAATAGGAAGAATCTTTCTATTTATGTATCCAACTCTATATCTGTGTTCCAGTAACAATCCAGCCCAGGTGTAATACACTGAAGAAGCTGAAATTTTAGTATTTCTAATTACAGTTTTTAACTGATCATATTAAAGCATAAGAGCATCAATTGATCCCACAGTGTTGATAGCCTGCTTTCTTTTATAGCATACGTTCATTTTCACTTAGCGAGCGTGGCAAGCTTTAATCATTACACTAAGTACTGCCTGTTTGTTAGAAGTAGGAAGTTCCAAAGATATTCCCTCTGGGTAAACTGGGAAAGTCATGAATACAAGGGACTTGCACTGCCATGTACAAATTATGATAAGTGAAACAACAGTGGCATGTAATTGGAACTCCATTAATCTTTAGAGAGCTCCAGTGAAACATATTAAAGGGACAAATAGCAAATGAAAAGAGAGGGGTCTGTTTTAATAAGATGCCATTCATCTTTCATATTTACTCTTTTGCTTGGCATCCCTTTGCTTCCTAAGTTCTTGGGGTTGGAGCAGTCAAGATTGTATCACTCTGTTCCTCACTACTGCAGGCTTTTCCTCTTGAGCAGAGTACTAAGTAACTGGGAATAAACCATACAAGCATTTCCTATGGACAGTTGCCTATAGAAGCAAACTTGCAAAATATTTCAGCTGCTGTGAAATAACATTAAAATCCAATGTCGTAATTAAAAGCCCTGTATCCTTGAAGATAAGCCCATTATTCAAAATAATTTCTAAATTAGACTTTTAATTTGTTTTCATTATTCAGCTGGCTCACATACAGTTTAACCTCCCTGTCAAAATAAAGTTATTTCCTAATACATTCTTTTCCATGATCTCTTTCTCCTGACATGTTTATAAATCAGTTTAAAAGATTGTGGGAACAGAACTAAATTAATTCTCTTATATTTTGCTGATCAATGTTGAGTAATTTTTCTTGACAATCGGAGACTTACATAGTAACTGCCTTTAAGAATGCCTGAAACAAGCTAACCAACTGCATTCTTGCCGGCACTGCTGATTGCAGCTCAAGTGAGCACTGAACCATTTTGAATTTCCTCTGATACAGTATAACCTCCCATTAAAAATTCAACATTTATTTGCCCTAACTAATGAGTAGCAGTTGAAATACTTTGTTCTCAAGTAGGATGCACTACTGTGTCCCTGCCAAATGTATGCAACCACTGAACTGCAACTATTGAGGTGTCAGTATTAATAGAGGCAGGTAAACAACACGCATTACCATGTTTGAATTCGGGATGCATTTCCCTGTCCACTACATATCAGTTCCCATTTTGGAAACTGGTTCAACTGCAAATCTGTCACAGGTTTCCCTGTATTTAAAGAGCTTTTCCACAGGCAGCAGCATATGTTGTGCCTTCATGGCTTAAGGCCAGTCTCAAACCGACCTCCCAATTTACATTTCTGTGGGATGGAATCACTTCTGAACTTCAAACATTCATTTTGAAAAACAAATGTACTCAGTGAAACTGAAAATGTAAATTAGGATAGAGCAGAGGAAACTACCACACTTGGTACCTCTCCCACCCATTTGTTTTGTGAGCTGCACATTTGCTGATAAAATGCATATAAACCAACTTCTTGCTTGGCTTTCTGGCCACCATAATTTGGACCTCACCGTGCTCCCCTTCATCTTAACTCTGACCTGTCAGTAACGTTGAGGTTCAAAGCTATGCCATTTTTCTGTCTGGCTCTTTTTCACTGATACCCTTTGCTCTAGTCCCTTTAATTCTTACCATCATATCTTACTGGCTTTGTAGGCTTCAGTAGCCTGAGACAAACTGAGAAAATTGTCACCCAGATTCATCTGCACCATGCTGCAAGATAGTCAGAATCGGAAATGGGTGATAAACTTGAAAGAAGAATGGGTTTTGCCAGGAAGTTTGGCATTCATAATACCAGAGTGGGCTTGAAACTCCCAATTTGTGTTCTAAATATCCTAGGTAAGACTAACAGCCACTTTTCCTAATATCACAAGTTAATCCTTTGCATCTTTCCTCTGAATCCCTCTGACAACCCAAATAATCCACCACATTTTTCTCAGCTTTACACTCTCCATCCAGAAGAACTTATATTGCTACCATTATCCTTTGGGCTAAGGGCTCAGCAGGGTTCAAAGCCTATCAATTTTCTGACCAGAGGGCTTATTTTTTATGAAGTCAAGTTCTCACAACACCCCATGGGGCTAGGCCACGCTCACTCATCCTCCGTCTTGGATAGCCCTTGGAGCCACAGATTCAGAATAGCTTTACCTTACAAATAGATCCTCCCAAATGGTGAAAAAGGAAAATATTCCCCACTGCTAGGCTAATTACTGTTCTAAATTCCTGGAGGAAGAGCTGCTTCCCTCACTTGTGTCCATGCATCTTGGAGAAATGCATCGTGAGACTTTCCTAATGCTGTAACTGCAGTTTCCTGAAAAATTGATGTAGCCCTGGAGGAGGACGGAGATGCCTGTAGCTTTACTCCAGTAGGTGCAAACCAATTGTTTAATTAAAATCTGTGTTATGGAAAACACAGGAGGGGGCCTAAAAAATTGGCAAATAAAATTTTTTTTCCTAATTTCCACAGGAGCTTTTTATCCTTCAAGATAAAAATAGTAAACAAAGCCTGACAGTAGTTTAGCTTTCAGGAGGTTGTCCCTTACTGGAAAGTCTTGTTTAGTCAAAATGCTTCATAAAAAGATCTTTATAGGTTTTGAAAGCAAGGTGTTGACTCATCTACCTCGTACTGACAAGAAAGACTTAAATGCAGCTGTCAGGCTCATCTGAGTCTGCAAAAGTAGTAAATATCTCCAGTAATGAGGGGATTGCTTTCACAGCTATTTATCTGTTAGACTGTACTGAAGTATTTGCTTTTTCGGTTTTCCCTGATAAGTTACATGCACCTAACTGTGTTTTAAGGAGATATATATGCTTTTCTGCGGAGAGAGAGGAATGTGAATCAGTGCTGTCCGTATTTGATTTAGCATGAATTTCAATAGTTCCAGACAAATTTGAAAGCCTATACAAATAATATAGCTTCAAGTCTGGCTGTGTGCTAGACTGGAATTTTTTGTTAGGTCAGACCTTTATCTCAGCTTCTTTTTGTGGCTCTTTATGGGGAGATTGAAGAGGAACTGAAACTGGTGACCTGTCTTGACCTTTAGTACTGGATTAAAATTCCAACTTGCTGCCATGGCAACAGGACCTTGAAAATTAGATCCTGACAGAAGCAGGGAGAAACTTAAAACTGCACTGCTGCACTGAACTGAAGAAACGTTGCTTACAATTGTCAGTGACAGGCTCTTAATTGAAATAATCTGCCTTTCCCTGTACATAAAAAAAAATTAAGGAAGAGAGAAATCGGGGGGGGGGGGGGGGGGGGGAACCACCACCAAAAAAAACCAGAAAACTGTGTCTTGATTATTTCTTTTAGGCAAAAGTCAGTTGCTGTTCAAAGTAAAGCACATGCTGCAGAATCCAGCACAGACTCTGATATTAGAGGTGGCAGCAAGTAAACCTGTGTGGTGAGAAGGGAGCCAGGCAGGCACTCAAAAAGGTCTGAACCACCCAGACCAGACTGGGAGCAGGAGCCAGACAGTGGCCAGTGTTAAATCACAGGTTAACTTTCTATTTTTCTCTCCTTTAACCTGACACCAGGGATCAAAAGAGACATCACAGTGTTGTGTCTGACTGCCAGGATCACACAATTATCTGTTCTGTAGATGTAAAGGGATAAACATAAGCTAGATAGTGTTATTTCAGATTAAGTGTGATAAAAGTTACTCATTTTCCAATCTAATCAATGCAACAGTCAGGGGGAGATAATAGTGCAAGTCCTTCACTGCTGAGGGAGGTTAAGTTGTTGTTTTTTTCCCCATGGAGAGCAGAATGCAGTTGTAACCCGAAGGGAGAAGGTGCAGCAAGTCACATAAAGGATTTTCTGCTCTTTTCCACTTTATTCAAGAATCTCCCTCATCACAAAATAAAATAGCATTGAAGATCAGGTTGTGACACCATGTCCTGTTAACCTGTGGCTCCCACCAAACACGTGGGAGTCCTGAGGATGCTCTGAGGGCCCTGCTCCCTCCCTGTCCCAAAGCAACGAAGGACCAGAATGAGATCTCCATCACACAGGGGATGCTGCCTCTAGCAGCCACTAGCCCCTCGTTTTACAATCCCTGTAGGGACTGCTGTCTTCTTCATGGAAAAAAAAAAAAAACCACAAACCACAAAAAAAAAAAAAAAAAAAAAAAAAAAAAACACACCAACAACAAAACCCACACACACACACACACAAAACCAAACCCCAAACAAAAAAAAACCCACCAACAAAAGCCATAAAAATCTATAGTTTTTACATATCAGATAAAGAAGATTTTTTAACGGAGAAATAGATACTGTTGAATTGGATTAGATGCTCTGTACAGTTAGATAACTGCTGCAGAATCAGATTGGATCATAGGTACTATATGTAGCTAGGAGAAAGTTTAAAGAACTGTAGGTAGATGGCATTACATTTTTGGAAGAGATAGTTTTGTCAAAGCTTAGTGTCCAAAGTTACTGCAAAATCCTAAGACCACTTTTAGAGTCTAAGTTCAAGGAGAAGGCATGCACAGAAAAATACTTCCTTTAGTTTTCTTCAGACTGTACAACCAAACTATTGGATTTATTATGTATTGGGGTGTTGTATAATTATAGGATCAGAGGAAGTATTACAGATGTTATCAAACAACATTTTGGGTGTTTTGTGTCATTCACTGCATGGTTTAGAGATAATGTTTATCACTAATACTGACAATTATCAAGGGCAGGTAACCATTGAGCAAGTGCAGGTTGCATTGAAATAATGCATTCTATCGTCTTAACAAAACTGATTTATAGAGTAGACTGTTGACTTAATACACAGCAAAAAGTGGGTGAGTAAATGAGCAGTTTTGTAACAAAGGAAAATAAAACCCACTTAACGTTTCTCAGGCTCTGAGTTTTGTGCTTCAGTAGTGTCAGACAGTTAAAAATAGAGGCCATTATTTGAAATTTCAAGTGTCAAATTAAGTCCTAGAGTAAGTTAGTTATTTAAGAGGAGTTGCTGTCAGAGATGAATTTGGCCCATGCTGTTGTACACTTGCCACTGTTACCATTTCCTGCAAAGCACCACTAATTCTGCCTTAATTGCTGTCAGACTGGACTATGGAGCCCTGGAGTATCTGGCAATAAACTTGTGTTTGGCTTGAAGGGAAGGTAAAGAAACATTTAAATGGGTTTTAAAATAAGCATGAAATCTCTGAAGATGTACTGTTCTAGTGCATGCTGTATATCAAAATATATAAGCATCTAGTTGTAACAATGGCTTTGTAAACATATTACTGAGCAAACTATGAAAAGTAATCCACCAAGGAGCTGTTTCCCTAACTCATAAGCACAAAGTTAAGAGACCAGTGCCATAAAGTAGATGTGTGCTGTTAAAAAATACTTCCTTTTATGTGAGATTATTTTGTGTTAAGCCAAATAGATGATTCCTATTTTATTTTTTGATGCGTATCTTTTAATGATTGGAAATATTTGTGTTTAAGACAGAAGTCAGCCATCCTCAGAAAACCCATGAATAATTCATTAATATGTGAACATGGGGCAAACCATGCTTAAGGGTGGCATGAAAGTGCCCACATGTACCTCACATGGGCAGAGTGCAGCAGTATCATGCTACACTACTACAACTCTCCACCGGCTTTTGCGGATTTGCAATATTGCGATGTGTAATGAGAAAAGCCTTCGGCACTGTCATTCCTTTTAGCAGCCTGCAGGCATGGCCTGAGGGGTGGTTGGAGCCCACCTCCAGGGGCACACAGAGCCTCCTCTCTCCCAAGCCCTGCGGTGCTTGGTGAGCTTTCAGCTGCTCCAGGGCAGCCCCACCACAGCAGGGCTGTAGGCAGCTCACCCAGGAGGAGCACAATGTTTTACAGCCATTTTGGAGGCCACGCTTCCCAACTAATCTTGGCACAGCTGTCAATCACATGTGCATATCACTTGCCTCCACGTCCCCACCCCAAACCAGTTCAGAGCAGCCTGCTGCAAAATAGAAAAGGCATGAGGTAAACCGTGCTACGGTATGAATAGTTCTGATCTTTTGCTGGCATCATGCCTTATGCCTGGCTGAGGAGCCGTCCCCCCATACAGCATTTGAGGGTGATGTTAAGAAGGAAAGGGAGATCACAACCAAAGGATGATCTGAATTCTGGGTTTATAAGCTTTTTTTGCATTTACCCATCATGTCGTCTTTCAAAGCAAACAGCAACGGTACTGGCAACTACTGGGGAATTTGCTAAGATAGTATGCAGCTCACTCTCAGAGGGATTTCATTCAGGAAATTGCAAAACTTGAGTACGAAAAGGTGTTAAGTGAATTATGTACAAACTGGATATGGAATTAATCTGCCATAGCCAAAACCCAGTAAAAGCTCTTGTATTGCCAATTGCTGACATTTCTTGCAGTTTTGTAAACTGTGCAGCTATGCAAACACTGAGCTAAAAATCCAGTATCACCTTCCTTCTCCAAAATACAGAACTTTCTATGCTATTTTGCTTTAGCCAAAGTGTTACATGCTATTATTAATAGACTCTTGCAAATTAAATTAAAAAAAAAACAAAACTATACAAGGATTGATATTGGTTGGATCCTTGGTAATACATGGTACATAGCTCAGACTGATTAATACCAGTGAGAGAGCATTCATTGATTTTGTTTTCTTTGTCTCAACCCGTAGAAAAAGTACCTATTTAGGGGATTGGAGAAAATTGATATAGTTGACATTTTAGATAGTACTAGTCCTGGTGCTGTTCTTAGAAGTAATGGGAGATTGAGACTTTTTGGAAGAAAGCACAATATACCTGGTTATGAAGGCTTTTTAGGACTCGTTTATTAGTATAACGACATGGTGTTTCAGCATTGTTGTGTTTTTAAAGACTGAAGGCTTTAATAAACAGCTGTTCATCTGTAAGTTTTTTAAGTCCATTCTGATAGGTAAAATTACTTCACATGTAGTCTACAGAACACACACCATGCATCGTATTAAAAAAAGAATAAAGCAAACACAATGAATCTGTTAAATCGTAATGGCTCCCAGTCGTGACAAATTTGCAGATTAAAGCTCATTGAATACACATTTAAATGATAAATGATAATGGCTTGGAAAGAGCCATTATGATCTATTTCATCAATAATCCACATTTTTTGCCTTGTAACTACACCAAGGCTGAACATAATAGATACTGTCTGATGAAAAAAATACTTTGTTTATGAAAGAGAATCAGAGAAAAGAAATTCTCAGATTAACAAATTTAAGTGGTTGTTGCTGTTTGTTTATATTGTTTATACATGACAGATTTTCCCCATTATTAGTATTAATCATTTACAGCTCCAGAGCTTGTACTCGGAAAAAAAGCATGTTTAGTCTCAGTGTCCCTCAAACTGCAGTTTATTTCACTGAGTTTTGCAAAGCGTAAGCCGAATGAAGCAGGGATGCAGAATTAAACATTCAGGGTTTTCAACTGCAGATCGTTCAGCACTCATGAGCACCCAGTCCCACAGAGTCTGTGAGCTGCTTTCAGTGGGTTTGTCACAAACCTGACCTGTTTCCCATGCAGAAACATGTGCATATCTTCTTAATTTACTGTGCACTGGGATTTGCCGTGCCTCCCCAGGAGAGCCTTCAGGGTACTCCAGCATTTCCCAAGTGCAATCAGTTCAGTCCAGATGGTGCTGATGTGTTTTGGCACTCACAGGCATGCACTTGTAGAAGACCTGGTGTGGTTTTGTCAACAAAATTCTCAAATTGTGCTGAAACAAAATTTCCTGCTGAAGAAAGAGGAGGGGTGATGGTAGATCCAAGTGTGCTGTGTTGGCAACCCGTGGTTGTAATCTTATGTGCATGTGATCTCATGCCTCACTGGGACAGGACTTAAGTGGCGAGTGCCTTTAGGACTGAGTTCCTGAAGGCCATTTATCAAGCAGCATTGAAACTTGGGTATGTGGGGTGGCAAAGTGCACCTCTGTGGGATATTCTGACTGGAAATCAGAAGTTAACGTAAAGCTGAAATTTTTGAAATGATGTATTTTCATATGCTACACCCAAAAGCTGAACCTGCTGCTAGTGTGACCTGCAGTGGATTTATTTGCCTTAGTGTGTTGCTGGATGAATTGAATGAGTTGACAGTGGAGCAGGATCCCAGTACATTTAGTCATAAAAGTCATCTTGGTGAAGTTACTAGAGTCATTCATCTGAAGGACGTGAAGGTCCGTTTTAAAAACCACGTCCTTAAAGCACTCCTGTTTTTCTGGTAACATACCATTGCAGATTAGCACCATGGAGCCATTTAACAATAAACAAGACTGTTGGAATGTCATCTGAGAAAAAAGAGCAAGATCCAGTTCTAGGGCCTAGATAGCCCTCTTAAAAACGTCCACGATTTAGGTAGTTTACTTTAAAAAAAATTACTTTTCATTTCACTCTTTGATGTTGCATAGCACACAGCTCCCACCCTTCACCTTAGATATTTTCACTGGGAGCAGAACACTTCAAGTGGCTGCTGTCTCAGGCAGTCGGTATCTGCAGCAATTCAGCATTAATAGCATCCCGTAATGCCACAATGTTTTGAATTATAGAAGAGAGAGTGGAGGGCTTTTTAACTTTGAGCACATGCCTTGTGTAAATACTCAAGGAAAACATGAGCTTGCAATGAATTTTTGTAGCCCTTCGCCTCCTGAAGGCTCTATGCCAAGATATCCCTGATGTCTGTGGCTGAACCTCTGAGGCTGGAGTGATGCTCAGAAGTGCTGGCGAGGATGACAGCCATGGGGGCAGCTGTGGTGTCCCCCGGCATTAGAGCTCTCCACACCAGTGCTGAGGAGCTACCATGTCCCCTTGGCCCACGATGGCCCATGGCAGCAGCTCGGTGGCACTGTGGCGGCGGTGCCATGCTGCTCTGCTTCCTCCGCACGGGCACCAGCTTGCTCTGCATCACGCAAAAGCCCCCTTGCAGCACAATGGGATGCACTGGAGACATGGCCTTAATTCTTCAGAGGCGTGAAGGTGACCAGGTGTGGGAGAGGCTGGTTCTCCTCCTTCCCTGGCCATTATGTGACTACTGGTCTCAGCGCCCTCCAGCAAGCCCAGTGCAGAGCTGGGCCCCATGTTTTGATAACCTGGTCACTCCGTGGGTGGCCTGCTCTGGCCTCCCAAATCCCTGCAGTCACATGAGGTGCTGTTATGGCCAGGATAATGACTTAAAAACTTCTCATTAAGTACTCCTCTTGGCAAAGTTTGGTTCATAGATGCTCTTGGGGGTGGGGTGCAGGGCAGTGTCAGTCCTGAGTGTTAAAAAAACAGCTTTATTTTTAGGCCTTTTTCCATAATAAAATTTTCTCGAATGACTTGCTGCAATAAATGGATCTTTTTAAATTTGAAAAGTTCAGTTCTGAGTTCAGGGGTAGCCCTCGGGCACTGTGGCGGAAGATACTTGTACATATTACAGAGTGATTATTGACAGAGTTTAACTTTATTGACCCTGCCTTCCTAATTCCTAACAAATTTCCTAAATGTGCTCTTTAAAATCCCCACAGAGCACTGCAGACTTTGGGTAATTCCAGAGCTGCGTCTGAGATTATTGCTTTATTACCTTCCTTCTTTCCATCTCCTTCCCCAGACTGACTGGTCTGGTCCTCTGACATTTCTTTTTTAATATATTCTAAGCGGAATACGTGTGTTTGTCCTTCCTATAGCTTTCCACTTAGCATTTATCCAGCACATCTGATCTATTTTGTTGATTCAGGCACTTTCCACTCCTGCTTTAACCAAATTTCAGCAATGTAATAGCTTTGCCAATGGGTTCAACGAAAACAGATGACATGTTTATTCCTGTATTGACAACTGAGATTGTTCTGAAAGTCTGTAAACTTGCTACCTCTCTGGCTTCCCTGAGCAGACTTGCATCTCTGCTCTTCCCAGTACCCACCACGGTACAGAGTTTCATGCTGGAGGGTTGACTTGACTCGTTTTCCCCTGCTGTCAAGCTTGCACAATTGAGGGAAAAAAATTCCCACTTGAATCAGTAAAGAAAAACTGAATATTTAATTCCTACAAATTCCTGCACAGGATTCTGGGGTTGATAACTTATAGCTACACGTCATATAAATTAAGTACAGTTTGTGCTTAAGTGCTTTTTTATTAAACACTGCTGAGATTGTTAATAGCAGGTATGTTCTTTGGATTTTAGAGAAAGTTACTTGATCTCAAGTGATTGAAAATGAAGCGATGTGTCTATCTTTAGGTAGGAAATAATTCTGAAAATTAGAAGGGCAATGTGTTCTTCCTTATTTAAAGTTTCCATTTTCCTTGGAAATAACTATATTGCATTAATACCCAATATGCCCAGCATTTCACAAGACATTTTCTTCATCTCACTTTTTTGCTGTGATGGCAAATTAGGTGCTTCTTTTGAGGGTTAACCTTAATTCATAACAAGTTTTAGAGTTCTCTTATATGTCAGTTAACAGAAAAATATTGTCTGTAAAACATTGCCTATTTTTTTAAAATTTTGTCATGAATTTTCACAGAATATTCACCTGAAAATTGAGAGGTAATATGTACTTAGAGAAAAATTTAGATGCTCTAGACGTCCTACCCCCTTTCCATTTTTTTTTTTTTTTCAGAAAAAAAAAGAAATAATCTTAAGTTAATTACACAAATTCTCCCTCATTCTGTCCAAGCAGGGTGTGTAGTTGGAGGCACAGAAGTATCCAGAGGAGCTTCCTTGGCTGATAGCCTTATTTCAGGTTGCATGTGGCAATGCAGGAGGTATGCCTCTTGCCTGTATAATCTTCACATGCATCATCATGAGTCAGAAGATGATTAGAGAAGAAAGCAGTGGAAAGTATGAAAGGAAACTGAGGAAAATCAGCTTAACTCTGCCCAGTCAGCATCTGGTCTGTTCCTGGTTTTGTTGCAGCTTTCTCTGTGGGGCTAAGGAATTGCTTTATACTAAGCTTAGGCAGTTGGTTGGCAACGGTTATTTTGTGTGTGTGATGCTTTAAGTCAAGATAGGTACTAATCGTCTCACAGTACTAAAGAGGGATGTTTAAATGGTACAGGGATGAACATGGAATATAGTAGATGAAGAAAAACACAGATGCTGTGGGAAGATGAATTTGTTGTTAAGGCACGGGATTTGTGCTCAGGAGAATTTTATTTTAATTCCAGCTCTTTATAGGGACTTTATGACCTTTTGGAAATTGTGTCTCAGTTCTCAGTCTGTAAATAGGAATAACGTTTTTTTCTGATTCCCTGTACTGTTTAGGCAGTACAATTGCTAGAGCAAGGACTCTTTTATAGTGTGTCTTTATACTGACCTAGCACAAGGGACCGTGTTCCCTAGGTGAAGCCACATGCGTATGATACGACACAAAGATGTGGTTAGAGATGGGAAGGGGAAAAATGTAAGATTGTGGAGTGGATATACATGTCACTGTTAAGAACTTTTGGAATTTAACATGGGATGTTTGGGATAAACCTAATGAAAACATTGCCTATTATAGAATAAGATTTTTATAATTTCTGTGACCCTCTGTACTACAAGAGGCTTCTGTTAAAAAAAAAAAAAAAAAGTAATCTCTGCTAAACTGTAATAGGACTTTTTACATAAGCTGGCATTTAGCATGCATTTGGGATGAGCACATTACCCACGAGTAGTGAACTCACAAGCAAATTATGTGGGTGATTCCAAACAAGTGCCAATAAAATTTTTATAACACATAGCATCATTATGGAATTTGTTTATGCCACATATTTTACGGTGGGGGAAAAAAAGCTATTTTAGTCATATATTGGAGAGTTTATAATTTATTTTATTTACTGGTGCTGTTTTTCACATCCCTCTGCCTCTAAAGCCAGGCCAAGTGAATACCAGCAGTACTAGAAGGAAGGGAAAATTAGAACAAACACATGTTTGAATTCTCTCTGAAAATAAAACAAGGGCCAGATTCTATTCCCCTTACTCATACCAAACACCACCTTACTCCCTGAATAGCCAATAGATTTCTTTGGGACCATTTGTCAAGTGAAGTGCTGCTTAACATATGCAGCAATACCCAGAACTGGCTCCATGTAAACTAGCTTTTTCCATTTAAGCCCTCCAAAGCTTGCTGTCTTCAGTGGTTAGAAACACATATTTATGGGGGTTTATCGCATCACAAAGGATGATTCTCACGCTGCTTAGAGGGCTTAGATTTGGCCCCTTTTTAACAGATATAGGTGATGCGAAGAAGGAACCCAGCACGTTTTATAGAAGCAAGACAGAGAAAAGCCTTCCTAAACGGGCAGCTGGCAGGCTAAATGTGCTGCTTCGTACCCCATTTGATAGGTTATATTTGGGCAGCAGAGACTGAGGAATTTGGGCCTTCCCCTTTCACCAGCTGGAATCAGCAGCTTTGCAAACCCCACCTCGTACCACTGAAACAAATGTAAACCTGTTGTGCTGGTATAGCACCCTCCTACCCATCACTTTGGCATATTAGCTGCCATGTCCCATATTCAGTTCCTCTCCTCTTGGGAGCAATTATTTCACCCTAGAGACTTGAATCCTATATCTATCTTAGTGTAAACACAGTGCATTCTAGGAGAAGGGTTTTATATCTTCCTTTTGGTTTTTTGCTGTTGTGTTAATTTTATTGTCAGGATCATAGCTGTCATAGTATGTGCATAGTATGCGTAAGTCAATGGAAGAACTCAACCTGACTTTATTTGAGAGCAGGATCAGGCCATAAATGTCCCAGCTTTGCTTTTTGTCTCACATAAAACATCTCCACCGATAAAAGGCCCTGTCTGATGGTGGCTAATCAAGGACTGCTGCTTAAAGCTCCACATGTAACCTAGCTATCTCCACATTAACCTTCTCCTTTCATTTCCTTGGTTATGTTGAATAGGAAACAGTTATTGAACTGCAGTTATGTTCATAGAAACCATTTGATTAATTGACTGTGTTTTGAACTCTTGTGACCTGAGGCTGAAATATAGCTCAGACAAAAGTGACAGAAGCCCAGTGATGAGATGGGGCTATAAAAGAGCACCAGTAAACTGTCCATGGACAGCCCACATTCACGTTCATGTTTATCCTTGTGGAACTTGCTAAAAGTAAAGACAGATGTCCAGCTTATCTCATGGAGTCAATAGCAATAATATGTACGGATGCTGCTCACTGTGATTGAGCCTGCTCCTGCTGTCACTGTGTCTTTATGCATTCACAGGGAGAAAACCTGGAAGGCAGGGGGGGGGAAATAGTATTGCCAGAAATCCCTGTAGGCTATCTGAGAATGAGCGGATGTGTAAAGCATTTCTTTCTGCATAAACATTTAGAAATCAAGCTCTCATAAGTCAGGGATCCACCAAATGTGGTGTGAAGAGGCAGATGAAGCCTGCCTTCTGGCATGCCAGCATTTGCTGATTGATTTGGAATGCAGAAGGGCCCTTTTTATTTTTATTTTAAAATTTGAACCACATCTTAATACAAATCAGGTGAAAAATAAATTGAAAAATAGCAAGCCTGAGATTACAGATGTGCCAGCTTCATATTGTTCAGTTTAGCTGAGGTCATAGTCAAACCCATCAAGTTCACATCGTTTAGTGTACGGCCACTGAGGTAATATTCAAACAAAAGAAAAGCAGTCAGAATACTGATATGCTTCTACTTTGCCAGCTGGCCTCATTCAGCTGTACAAAGCACACTGGCTTCAGCTATGTGAGGAACTCTAAATCAGTAAGGAATACAGGTTTTTAAATGGATATTCTGTTCCAAACAGCCCATTCGTGCTCCAGTTCTCTGACTTTAGATCAGTCATAAAGAGAAAATACCTCTCCTAATATGCAGTTTCGTATTCTGAAATTTAAAAAGTAAGGGCTATGTTAATGATGATACAGTTAATTCAGGCAGAGGAATTTTTCAACAGGGGACATCTGTATTCTGCTCAGTGGTTTAGAAAAAGCTTGAACTTCCTAGAAAGCCTACAAGTAAAATTACTGGCATCCATTCCTCCTCCATACTGGTGATATTACCATGCTGGTTCCCTGTACACAGGTATAGATTTATGTAGATTAATTTGGTATAGTACAGTGAATTGCCACTATGATATATATTTTAGGATTACTTCCTAGCACAACCTAATGGCTGGAATCAAATAAAACATAAAAGTAGATTTATATAGATTGCTGTATAAATCAGATAAAGCTTTATGTTACCTAGCATTGGTAATGGAAGCTTTTCCTGCGAATAATACAGAAGTTGTTCATGTAATATTTTCATTATTTCAGTGAGAGTAAAGCAACAAAAAAGAAGAAAAGAAATAAACAAGTCTATCAGGCTTAGCCACCATTAAACATCATTAACTACAATTTTGCCTGACAAGTTCTCTCATCTGGTGATGGGTGAAATGGTAGAAAAGTAGACTGAACAATTGCATAAACCCAAATGAAATATGCCGTTGTATTCTAAGTGTGCACAGTTCAGTCAGTTAAAATAGAGCAATTTATTATTCTTTAGCAGCTTGAGCTTAATCTGGTTTTAAATAGATCTCTTTTTTTTTTTTTTTTAACTTCTTGCTGAGATTTAACTGGTTGGGGAAGACACATGACGGTGCTACAGTCTCTTGCTCGCTGTCTTGCCAGTTTACTTTGAAATAACTTTGACAGAGTAGTGATGATGAAAATAATTACAGGAAATGTAGATGAACCTTTAAACAACAGTGAATATATTTGTTTTGTTTGAAATGAGTGGATAAAGACTTAATGAAAGAGACAAGAATACAGAATGGAGAGAAAGGAGGTGGGTGTAGCAGGCCAGAGGGTCAGCAGCACCCTCAGGGGGATCTGGGGCCTCACCCAGGCACTGGTGCATGCTGCAGGGCACCCCCTTTTCATCAGCTTCTCAAGGCTGATAGCTCTCAGCATTTTGGGGCCAGCCAAACTGCTCAGTTTTGATTCCCAACCTGCTCCTGTGAACCAGTCTGAAACACTTTGCCATATTGGCCATCCGTTGTCAAAACAAGTTGGGAATGTTTATCCAAATATCCTCAAAAAATCTAGGCAAAGCTTTCACCTGCCTGGATTCAAAGTGAGCTGTGCTGTTCCTTGAGGTGGGGAATATATGACCTTTATCTAGTGGAATATTTTCACTGTAGACCTTTTGTTTGATATTATGCTGTAGTTTTCCATTTATTCGTTAGATCCCTCAGCCCTTGTCGTTTTTCACAGGTAATTCTGTAATTACACCAGCTGTGATAAATACTTTCTTGAAATCTTACTTGAAGAAATTTAGCTTAGTCCATTTGCATGTGGAAGGAAATAAGCATCTAACTTAGGTTTTGTACCATTGATTGGTACAAGTGGCCATGCCAGATGCATGGGTAATTACTTGTGCGGTTATATTAGATCCCACAGAAATGGAAGAGGGATCTTTTTTTTTTCAGGAAATTGTGTGTGTGTGCGTATATGAAGTTCAGCAACAAAGTGACACCAAATCCTTCTTGTAACTGGGAAGGGGACCCTGGCTGGCGCGGGCTGCACTAACAATAGAATGATGGACCCTTTCACCTTCAGGTTACCGGTTCAAACTCAAGGCAGATTTGTAGTGAACAAAAGTCACTACACTCAGAGCTATTCAGTGGCCTGCGTGAAATGAATCGAAGGTCTCAATCAGAGTCTAATGGACATGTGTCCAAATCCAGAAGCTGTAATCCTAATTGGCACTGTTGTTGTTAGTGGCAGCATAGAGGCCAAGGACTGAATGGGCATACAGACTGAATTTACTCTCCCTGTCCAGAGTTGGATTAAAGACTAGCAGAGTCGAACACAGGATGCTTGCTGCACATGATATGAATGTTTTCTGGACTGAGAAGGGACTGCAAACTTCAAAAGCGTTCATGGAGTCTTAAGTCTCCTAAAAAGCCCTAACTTTTTTCTTTCCATTTAGAGAAAAAATTGCTAGCAATGTTTGTTGAGCTGCCTGAAGCTTTGAGGTGTCTTAACTAAAAAAGTAGGGAAAAAAATGTTTTAATTAAAAGTGAGAGAATACCAGAAAAATCAGTAGAGAGACTGCATGTACTGTTCTTTCTTATGAATGACTCTTTAAACAGAAACAGATTCTCTGGTCTTTAAAATGCATTTTCCTAGAAGAAATGTGCTGTTTCCTAATAAAAAGGAAAAAGAATAGCCCTAAAAAAAAAGAATGCGCCCCCAGCTGACTGCCTGAAGCAGCTCTATGACCATGAGTATGTATTGTGATCAGAGACTGTATATTGCTAAAACTCCTTGATGGAATGAGTTTTAATTTGGCTTACAGAAAGCTTTAGGGGATATGGCTCTCTACAAATTAGACCACAGGAGCTATAAAATGAAGGATGTCCTCCCTAATTAGAAACAGTGGAGCGGTCTGGTGTTCTTCCTAGTTATAGCCTCATGGGTACTTTCTCACAAGTGAACTCTGGGCAATAGATGCTTCTCTAGTAACTGTTATCTGTCTTTTTACTGGAGTTTATCCATGGTCTAATTTTCTGTCTCCAGTTCTGAACATGCTTTTCTACATAGCTGTGGTAAACTCTTAACTGAAGTTTTGAATGACTGCTGCAAAACGAAAATTCATATGTTGCTCAGTAATTAGCCACCACTACCAGAGTAACTTATTTTTTTTAAATACTAGGATATAGTTCTCAAACACAGGTGAACATGGCAGTGAGTTTAGGGGATTCCTTTTGCAGTGTGTGCCTGTACCAACTCTTGTTTCCTCACTCCTCTTCTGTTGCAGTTAATGAGAACTCTAAGGAGAGGAATATAGATGGACTGAAATAAATTATGCTTTATGGTAATGAAATTCAATTTTCTAGACACATTTTTTAACAAGAAAGCATTCATCAAACTTGGATCCAGGATTTTGGATAAGAAAATAACACAGTTATTTAACTATGGCTAGAAGAAAAATGGTGCCTGCAAATCTAATAGTGGGATGTCTACAGCTTGACATTTGTGCCAAACGGTAACACCAAATTGAAGCACAACCGCAAAAGAGCATTAGGCATAAATGCACAACAGTAAAAAAATCAGCTACAAATGCATTTCCAAACTGCATGTAACTGGAAAGCTGTGTGGAGCTGGGCTGGGAAGTATTCTGAGGCTGTGCTTAGGCAGCTGTAATTTGACTTTTTTAATTGTTGGTAAGGGAGGACATCCAGGCTCTTAATTCATCAACATCTTTTCTTGTAGACTTACATGGAGTAGGACCAATGACTGGTCCAATGAAAGCTTTAATTTACTTGTGACATATTGTTTCCACTAGGAGTTGTTGTAGATCAATCTGAGAACAATTACTAGGTGAATAAAAAAGAGGGGGGGAAAAAGTCAAGCATTGCTCAGGAATAGAAGTAAAAAAAATGGAAATTTAAAATCAGTCAAAATATTTATTTTACTGCCCAGCACAGGGTATCACTGACAGGAAAGGGCTGTATTTTTAAGTGTCATTTCTGTTTAGATTTTACCAGAATATAAAACTGAACATGTCTCATGACCGTCTTATTTTCATGTAGTATTTCATCCTCTGGCTTTGTGGGGGAACTTTATGCCAAGAGAACTCACTGGAGACTGAGTGACAGATCAGGCTGTTGTCCCACATTCCCTTTCTACTAAATCACAGTTTTCTTTAGATAGAAGGTGGCTATTGTGAAGCTGTCAAACCAAGGAAAGTTAAATGGGCTGAAGTGAAGGCTCCTGTTAACAATAGCAGCTATCTCTGTCAAATGAAAGCTCAGCAGACAGTTACAAGGCAATTCGGCACTGATGGGTGGTCGATTAAAAACAACAAAAGGCAAGATGAATGAAAGGGGAAAATCCCTATTACTTTGTGGTAGGAGCAAGGGGAAAACCAAAAATAAAATAAAAAGCCCACCTCACCCAACCCCACAGCAATTGGAACAGACTTGTAGTTAGCATGACCTTCATCATCTCAGATATGGCACAATAAAACTGACAAGATTATTTTCTCTTCAAGCAGTGCTGAGGTATTTTCATTGGCAAAGATCTGGAAAAGGAAAATAAATGCAGAGTTCAAGGCAATTGAAGAATTCTTGAATCTGATAACAGCTGGAACATAGTGCCACCAGGAAAAATAGCTAGGTTTTGTGCTAAAAAAAAATTATGACTTGATCATTTTTTTTAAGTGTCATATCTGAGATTTTGAAGGTTACCCTATAGACAACCAGAAGAGGATTAGAGAGAAATTATCTGTTGACTCAAGGGAGCACCAATTTAAATTGGATTTGAGATATGACTTTTGCATTACCTTAGGAGACGAAAGGTAGTGTTGTGCCCTGATGGTTACCCAACTACCTAACCATATGTATCAATTGGATTAGTCTCTAGATTAACAGCTAGCACACCAAGTGCAAGGTGTATCATGCAATTGCCTCTTCGTGGGACTCATCCTGTTTCAACTGAACTAACATCAAAACTCAGCAAAAGTGGGGAGGGCTTTGCAGCTCGTGTGCCAGACATAAGGTAAAGATAGACACTTGTTCCTTCAGAAGATAATTGTCACCAAGACTTGGACTTGCAACAGCAGGTGTATAAAGTAAGATGAGAAAGTACAAAAGTAATACTGTAGGGAAAAGGTACATTATGTCCTTGTAGCTATCCTGATAGAAAATCAGGTTTTGAAAGAGGCACTCAGAGAAATTCAGAAAGCCAAGAAAAAACAAATAGGTTCTTACACAGCATACAATTAGGACTCAGGTTGCTGCCAACAGTGGAGCCAGGGTTCAAAGAGATTTTGAAGTAAGATTGGAATAAAGAATTTGGGAGACATATGTGCTCCGTGAGCATAATGAACCAATGTCTTGTTCCAGTTATATTAGGAAAAATAATTCAGTACTAACAAATTGTTCCACTGAAAAGTCTTCTGTGACAAGATGCAGAACTAGATGTACCACAGGCTTGATCCAGTCTGACAATTTTGACTATTATTATGCTATTACTTGTCTTTGTAAAGTCATGATGTCATTAGACTATCCATGACATTAAGTTTAGTCTGTATCACCCCTAGGTTTTGCCCTTTGAAGAAAAAAATGAGTCTCCATTTATCAATTTTATGTACTAATATTCTTGTTTATTTGTCTTATAATAACATTGAGATATGCTGATCATGGACAAAGAAATCAAGTGCCAGGCCTGCTATAAATGTACAAAAAGAGGCACAAAATCAGTATTCTGGAATTTTCTTTTCTGGGATGTTTTTATCACTGAGGACTGTGTTATGAGTTTCAATGTTTTTTCAATGGTAACATGCATTTCATTTCATAACTAAATGAATTTGGTATGAAAATAATATTAACCTATCTCTCAGAGAATCAATCACAATGTTTTGCAGAGGCTTTGAGGTAAAGGAAGACCAGAGTGGTCTCAGGATAACTTTGGGAAAGAGACATTAAAGTAGGGAGCTGCTAAAGAAGGTCTTCTTTCTCCTGATCTTGGAAATGTCAATGTATGTCACGTTCTCACTAGGATCAGAACCGTGATAGTAATTTGCAGGGTTTGCTTTCAGTAATTAGGCACAAACAGTTTCTGTGGGTATCTCTGCTGTAACATTTTAAACCAATAACTGAATATTCCTGTCTTGGTTCCTCCCAGCTTCATCCTTCTAACACTGAAGAGGGCTTTGCAAGCACAAATTAGCAGATAGCTCAAAAGTAACTTCCTAGGGAATACAAAGAAGGGTGACTGTTTGTATATGGAGGGTGTGTGTGAATATGGGGAAATGCTAGCTTTTCCTGAGTTACACCATTTGCAGTGATATTGAAAAAAAATAACCTCTGCAGATTTCAGGCCAAAGCGTAGTTTAACCATGTGGCACAATTTATTGGCTAAACAAACTTTCAGTAAGAGCTAACTGTATCAGAAAACTTGTTTAATGTGCACAGAAGGCACTGTTAAATTATTTCAGTGCCATAATTCAAAATGCTGAGGAAAATTCTCCTGTATGACAGCCAGGGCAAGATTGGATCTCTAGCCAAGTACATCAACATAAATGTTCATCTGTCTGGGGAAATACAAGTCTTACACTGTTACTTAGGGGAAAATGTGCACAGACATGGTGGAGCCCCTTATGAAACAATCCTCATTTTGTTAAACAATAGGATCAAATTTTCAATCAGGTTATCAAGCATATTGCATTCTTCAAGCTTGCCAAGCAAAGAGAAGTATCAGCATGAAGATGGATATATTTTTACAGAATTAATGATGTATGAAATCTGGAAGTGGAAACATACATTTTCATTTTATCCTCTAATTTTTCTTTTTACATTGTAAGTGAAAGGAAATGCTTGGAAGTATTTGCAATTATTCATATCTGTTTATCTTAGAGTGATTATCAGAGCAAACAGTGTCAGGCATTCTGTTTGGATCTGAGCCTGAAAAATAGTGCTTGCAGGAGCAAGGATTACTTGTATGAGTCAGTGTTTTCAGGACTGTGCTTGGTACTTGATTTCTATCATGCATATTCAGTGCCTTATAAATCATGCAGATTCAGGAATCATTTAAGTATTTTATTCATTTATCCCCTCTATTTACATTAGTTGTAGTACTGCTTGTATTAATCTGTTTTTACATTTTTAGATTGATCAACAGAATGTTCATTTAAGGGTAGAAGTGAACAGTTACTGAAGATTAATTTCTCTTTGCAAAATTTGTATCAGATCTGTGGGATAGGTGTGGGTTCCCAGTGCAGGATTTTGCAGCTACAGGAGAGGTGGCTTTAAAAACTGATCAGAAATTTAGTGCAGTGAAAATGAAGCTCACCTTCCCCAAGATCTCCTTATCTTTGCTTTCTATGGGGATTTTTGCTTATTGATCAGCCCTAAATTACCTTCTGTACCAGGCACGGTCCAGCAGTATATTTCATAAAGGTGTAATGCCTTTGCAGCATTGAAAACCCCAGTCAGTTCTCTCATGCATGCATAAGACCCTGGTACTTGCTCACCTTCTCTATAGCCAGCCCCTGCTCTTTATTCACTTTGCACCATCAGCAGGCCAGTGCACAGGACTTGCATCCCCTCTTGGAATCCTGCTTTGGTAATGCACACCCCTGAAAATCTGTCTTTAAGTCAAGTGCTAAGCTTAAAACATTCTTTACAGATCTGACATGTGACAAATTTCATTTGTCTCCATATGAACAAACATTGTTTCTGTTTCTGCTTCTGAAACTAAAGCTCACTTTCTCTGCAGCCTAACACATCACTGAAACCTATGTCATGGCTGCACTGTGTTGGTCTTTCAGTGTCTGCCACTGGAAGACCTCCCCCTACCAGTCTTTATTAAACATCTTGAGTGTTCCTTTTGAACAAGTAAATAAATACTTTACAGTTTTATGAAGTTGTTGTTCATTTGCACAGAAATGAAGCGGCCAGACCCTTTATTGAGTAACGGGGCACTCATCCCCCACAATTCATTCTTGATGACAAATTGACCCCAGGGATTCAAAAACCTGTCAACGTGAGATCACTGTCAGAGAGACTTTGTTGCCATTCCTCCACTCATCTGATTAGTTAGGGTCCACTCACACTGAACTATTTAAAATACAAGGACATTCGTCACTATAGCTTTTCTAGAGGCTAGTTTTGTTGAAGAAACTGGCAGGCTTTGTCTTCAGCTTGCTTCTTGCCAAATACTCTTTATCCTTACTGTGAGGGGGTGAGCAGATCCCAGCAGTGCCTGAGCTTTTGAGGATCTCGGGTTCATTTTAGGAGTTTGCAAGTTTCCTCACATTAGCAAATACTGTAATTTGAGTATACTTCTATCAAGAAGAGACCATGTCTCCTCTCTTTTCCTATACCATCCATTCTTCCTCCAAACCAAGGCTGGCAAAAGTGCATATTCTACAAAAGCACAGTGAGATACATGGGTTTAGTTTGCCTTTGGCGTTTTCTTCCTCCTTTTCTTCCACCTCTGTCTTCTCTTTTCCACTTTTCTATTACTACTTTGTATTGGATTTTCATGGAATCATAGCGTCATTTCTTTCTCTGTTCTTTTTGTCCTTGTCTCCTTAACCAAGGCATAACCCTATTGACATCCACATTTGAGCTGGAAAATTCTGAAGATCCTAATACTAGACAGAAATGGTTTTTACTAGACAAAATAGTTTTTCCCTTCTACATGGGCTTAAGCTATGAAAACTGAGTCAAAAGCTCCCATGTCATATCGGAGTGCTGTGAACCCATAGGAGGTGACGTTTCTGCACTGGAGAAACATTAATTGAGCAGTACCCTTTTGCAGACCTGTGTTTGCTTCCAAGGCATACACATATATCGGCTATGAATGCTGTTCAAAGACTTTATTAAAGAATGGAAACTATGGAGGGAAATAGGTTGCTAATTGTAGTCAAGAGATTGTTGGGCCTTGTTATGGCTAAAAGAAAGTAGGGAAACGATTTATGAACTTGGGATAAATTGTCCTCTCTTGCACTTTTTATTTAATTGACACCTTGTTCTCAGCACCCAAGGTCCAGGCAGCTGCCTTGATTTCCTTGCTCAGAGCTCTTCAGATCTACCCTTATTTGTGAAGTGTGGATAAAGTTGGCTGATCTTATGGAGGAAGACTGGAAAACCACCCCCATCCTCCCGAGGTCCTGCCACAGGACTGTGCCAGGGCAGCGAGGAGGCAGAGGTCCCCCTGTGTGCATTATGCTGTGTGTTGGACACCCATTGCCTCCATTAGCTACTGTGAATGGGCTGTGGTTGGGAGGGGACAGGTGGATACCAGCCCCATCACACAGAGCTGGGGTGGAATGGCTGTGGGTGCCACTGTAGCTCACAGACTGGAACAGACTGGTGCTGCTGGTCAGCTGCTGTGCAGCCTTACCCCATTGCAGGCAGTGGTTGAGGTTCTCTTCCGCATCACCCCGCTGCCCAGCTCCGTGCAGTCCTATTACCCACGGGGGTAGAGGGACTCGGTAGTTCTCAGTCTGTGCTGCCTCTGTAAAGTGCCTTGAGGACTTGGTGTCATTCTTATCGCTGACACTGAAGTGCAGTCTCTCTCCATGACACTGAACTTCACAGACAGCGGTTCGGAATTAGAGGCAAATAGTTCAAATGGCAGAAAAAGCCACAAAAATGCATCAGTATAAAGGTTTTCATGAACAAAAAAGCTGCTTCCACTCCAGACCAGGTTATTGAAGCTTAAGATTTACCAAAGAAAATAACTGCTCTTCAGATACAAGATTAGTCTATGTAAGGGGGAAACAGTGCACAGAGAAAGATTTGCGAATGTCATGTTGGTACTGACAGTTCATCAAACAGCTCCTTGAAGGACTCACTTTGCTACCAGATTAAAAAGGGAATGAAATAAAAGATAAAAGAATATAATCAATGAATAAAATTAATGTCCTTCCATATGCGCTTTAGAACATTGGATAGATGAGCTAGTCCTATGTTATTTGTTCCCTGCTGAACAACTCTTTTTAATATATTTTCTGGTATGAATTTTTAAAGTCACCTTTACAAGTTGCTGTAGAATTATCAATCATTGTTTAACTGTGTGCTAAGTTCCCATAGCCTTTGTGTGTAAATATGCCAACTGAAGGCTTGTTTACCAGAGAAAATACTGGTGCTCTGGCTAGGAGACAGTTTTAATCAAATATGGTTGCAGTAAGCAGGTGTTTTTCATGTGGAATGTATTGGAAATGAGTATGTATCACAGAAATGGCTCTTGGACTATATATTGCTCTTGATAAATAGCAGAACCCAAAATTATATCGGCCGTTGCAGTTGATCAAAGGGAAAACAGCAAAAGCTTTGTGCACACTGGCAGATTTTGGCACACTAAAAAAGGTGGAGCCCTCATTTTTATTCTTCAAAAACTTGAAGAATACAAGTTCTACTCTAGCATTTTTAGAAATTATTACACCTTCCCAGTTTTTTTTCCTGCACCCATACTTGTCTTTGTTCTTGTCTGTTGTTTATTCTCTCCCCCCCCCCTTTTTTTTTTTTTTTTTGTATTTTTTTGTTTGAATTAAACATCATTCTCAGGCCTTGCCAGAGGGGTATTTTGTACTGAGGAGTCATTGGAAAGTGAGGGAGACATAATGTAATAGAGATTGTACTTTTCTAAGCAGAAGGCATAAGTTGTGGTAAGTGTTATTAAGACAAAAATATCAACTCACCAGCTTGAAACAAAAAGGTCCTGGGTTTTTGGGGACTTTTTAAGCTGCCTATTACTCTGTTAAAATATTTTGATCCAATTCTGCTCCCATTCTATTGGAAGTATTCTCTGGGAGCAAGATTGGACCTCAATGTGGATGTGAAGTTATTGGAACTGCTACAGTATTATTCATGCTAAATGTACATGCTAAATGCTAAATTTCCATCAACATTTGTAATGTACAGATAAAATTTGGCAGGGGTTTCTCCCTCCTTCCAAAGTTATTGTCTCAGCTTTAATGAAAAACAAAATGCCTGTCAACAGAGCAGTAGTTATAACACACTTAGTAGCAATTTAATATTTTAGTTGCCTTGAAGAGCTTTTTATACATAGAGATTAATGGATGGCTAGATAAAGGAATTCTTCTACTGAAAGAATTAACTTTGCTTAATCCTTTTGAAATTAAGAGATGATACGGAGCAATGAGTAATGAAGTGCACTCTCTGATTGTGAGGTACCTAATAGATAACCACAGGGTTACTTCTCTCTCACCAGCTGTAATTACACTAATTACTGATATGGTGCCAGGAACACTAAGGCAGGCTGAGTGTGACAACACAAAATGGAGTGTTTCTTAGCAAGCCATCTTTCTCCATCAGCTGGGCCAGAGGGAGGCTGACCGTGTTATGAGGCTAATGTGTGTCTTCTTCTGTGGGAGGGAAGATACCAGGTACCTCTGTTGCTCACAGGCTTTTTTTGTGGTGAAGACATGACCCTTGACTTCAGTTCTTTCTAAGGGGAGGCAATGTCAGGCCAGAGATGGGATTTGATCTATACCTTAAGCAAATTAGTCCTATTCAAGCCACTGAAACTACTCAAATGAGTAGAAGTTCCTCCTGTGAGTAAGAGTCTGCCAAACTGGCCTAATCATTGATAAGAATATAATGAATGAAAATGGTGGATGAGGAGAAAGAAAAATTAATAAACTATATTTAAGTATGTATAAAACTGCTGGACAAGTGGCCCTTACTATTAATGTAAATAGTGCTTATAAATTCCATTTAATCTTCAGAGATTTTCTTTTACTGTAACTCTTTGAGTATCTCAGAGGAAATATTTTAAAGATGACTTCCACATTCAGCAAAAGAATGAATATCATGTTTCAAGATTTATCAATGGGATGTTTTTAAACAAAAGATCTTCTTTTTTCCTTTGGAATTACTCTACCATTTATTTTCATTCCCCCATTTTTTTTTGGTCCACTGTATTATAAACTTCTCTGGGGAAATCTATTGTTAGATGTTTTCACACACATAGGCCCCCTTCTTCCCCCTTGATAAATGATAAAACTGTACTCCAGTGTGTGCAACACATTCTTGACATACATCTGAATTCCATTATACAGTTTGTCATTTGCATGATACCTTTTGAGTTAACACTTTCAGAGAAGTCTTATATACTACAAAAAATGAAAAACAAGTTTGGTATAAAGTCCATAGGGTAAAGCAGCATAGATTGTTTCGAACTGATGGCCTTATTTCCATGCAAGTTCAGGGGTAGGAAAGGTTGCCTCTCAGTGCTCCCTCCACATAAGTATCGCTGCAAACAAGAGTGTGACAGGGGCTTCTTTGTAGCTCAGGATGGTAATGCACTACTTTTTTTTCACCTCAAAGACATTTATTTTATTCCTGCCCGTTCTGAATGTCTTATTAATTAACACAAGTGCAATTTGCTGTAACAGTCTAAGCTCTCTCTTTAATATTGAACAGAATAACCAGTTTTAGCGCATACTACTCCAATCTAAATCACACAAACCTCCATTTAAATTTGTCCTTTTGTATCAGTGGAAAGTTGAAACAGCAGGGAACTTTAGTCCTGGAGAACTCCTGCATCCTCTATATGCTTTCCATACTAGCCACTGCTTCTCCTTACCTGCGCTTGGCTGTGTCTTCTGTGTCACTAGGTAGTTTCATCCTTACTTCTACTTTTCAGTCGAATTTAATCAATACATCCTATCCCACCAATGGGACAGGACCATGGTTTGCCCATTGAGGTTGCAAGAACAACGTTACAGATTTACAAAAACAAATGGGCTAAACATTTTGAAAAGCAGCAATCTTATGAATGTATTTCCATTTTACCAGAGACAAACCTGACAAGAAACAAATGGCATGCCTGTATGTCTGGATAACACCATTGTCAGTCCTCTTTCCAGCAGAAGCAACACCTCTGTTTGCTGTCATATGACCCAGATGGGATATACATTTTGTACAAATGTGGTCTGACATGAGCGAGTTAACTTTGGGCAGCTCAGGATCAGGGAATTGCCAAGTATGCTCTTCACTGTCTGCTTGCAGCCCCTTCTTCCCTTTTCTCCATCCTTTTCATTACCACAAGACTCTTTCCCATCCGAGTGGAGCTCCACTGCAGTGGCGAGTTGAACCCAGAGCAAATTAGAAGTGCAGAACCTCATCCTATTTAGGCTGCCTTTTAAGCACCTCCTCCTTGATGTCTCACCAAACCTATAACATCTTATTATAAACACAGTGTGCTCCCATCACAGCCCTACACAACCAGAACAGGAAGAAATGCATAACATTCTCAGAAATGTATTAGCAATCTAGACCTTGTTAATTTGTAAAAAGCATTTAAATACATTATACTTGAAACAAACAAACAAACAAAATGACCTTGAGCTGTGAAAATACTCCTTTAAGAAGTTCAGAGTCTTCTATAAAAGATCTGAAATTGAATTCTATCGTGATAGTGCTTTTTCAGGGAGGAGATTATCTCACATCTCCTAATCAAATCCTCCCGTGCTCATTCACAGGATCCCAAACCAGCAGATCTGGTGTGCCCAAAACACCTGCTGAACTCAAACAGTTGGGATAGGCTGCAAGTCCAATTTCACTGTGCATGCAGCTCAGCTTGGTGACACCCCAGTAAGTTTCAGCCCATACCTCAGAGTTGAGTTGAGGTTCTGCTGCCTTTTCTCCTCCCAGCAGTGATGGCTGGGAAAACCTATTTCAGCGACCCCATCAAGTCCTAGGTCATCCTGCTCTGCAGCTTTGGCCTTTCACTATCCATGATTTCTCTGAAAGAGTTAAAAAAACATGCCTAGACTTATATTTTAGCTGAGCAACTTACGCTGTAACAACTGTTGGAAGCAACCAGAGGGACTCTGTGACTCATTTGAGCTGAACATGGACAGGAAAAAGGTATAAAACAGTCTGTCCCACTGAGAAACAGAAGCCATGATGGGACTTGCATAATCTTTTGACATTGTCTGTTAAGAGAATAGATACAGAGGGGTTTCTGATTGTTTTAACTGATTTATTACCATGGCATAGTTTTTAAATTCTATTTTTGGAAAATGTGTGAAGAGTCAAAGAAGATAAAAATTTAGCTTGCTCTGCCAAAATCATAAAAAACTATTGTAAAAATAGCTCATTTTGAATTTGGTCCATCTCATCTTCTGAGGCCCAGCACAAGTTGAAGGGTCCTGAAAATAATATTTTGTTGTTACTATTTCTAGTGAGACTCTTACAGAACTCATCCTTATAAAGCCCTCATTCACCCATTTGTCTAGCTATATTTGTAGTGTAGGAACAATCTGCTTTGGGAGCTGATTCATCCCTGGAGGAAGTGGGTATTGTAGTCAGTCAATGAGATTGCCCCTACTTACACTGCAGATAAATGTGTTGCTTTGTCCTGACGTTTCTGCTTTGCAATAATTTCACATTCCAAATTATAAACCTCTGAAAATTGTAGATTATAATAAATGTGCTGACACAACTTCAACCATTAGAGTAAATGGCATTGCTCTAATAATGAAATAAAAAATCCTACTTAATCCCATTCTTTCCCTAAAGTGGTGTTTTGCATTAGCTATGGATGAAAAGACAAACAAGTACATGTATATTCAATAATAATGTCAGCTGGGTCAGAGAAGAATAGGAAATAAAATTAATTCATAACACCTCTGGAGAAAGCTTTCTGATACAGGCAGTTTTCTCTTTGATTTGCCCTCATTGGCAGTATTCATTGTAACTTTAACATATCTGCCAAATTGGTCTTTATTAATAGCTGGCCTGATCTTCATAACAAATACACTCTGTAATCTGGAGTCTGTGTGTTTCTGAGGTTAACAATTACATAGAGCAGAATAGATCATATGCATATTTACAGGGATCTCTCACTCAAGAGGGCCTAATTTCATGTTCAACCCATCCAGCCAGTGTTAGAGAGAGCTGTAGATACAGAGCTCTTCTGTCTTGGGGCTTTGAAGCTGAAATGGGTTACGTCTCGAGATATGACAGGGAAATAGTCACCTTGGATTAAGGTTGCTGGCAATCTTAAAAAGCCCTTATTGGGCTTTGAGTGTTATCAGATGCTACTCGCTTATAAATGAGAGTTAATAGAAACATTAAACAGTACAAGCTACTGTGACCTATGTCTTCAGAATATTAAGCACATTTTAAAATTGTGGAAGACCATCTAGTCCTCTACTTTCTGTAAAATATTACCGCTTCTAACCAGTATCCTCTGGGAGCAGGTTATTTGAACTCTTCAGCATTCTACTTTCATTTGCACATACTGTGTATTTTTAATTTATTCCGTCACTTCTCTGGCTGCCATATATTTATTGTTGATACCGTATTCAGTTTCTCTTTAATTATTCCATCTGCCAGGAGAGTATGATGCATTTTAGAAGCTGTGTGGTTTGGTTGTTTAACGTTTGAGTTTTGTAGCTGAATGGGGTGACATATTCTTCATTTAGCAGAACAGGCTAAGAAGAATTATATACTCCAAGTGATAAGCTTGGAACTGCTAAAGAAATACCAAAATCCAATTTTTTTCCTCTCTCTAGTTGTCTAAACATCCATTAGTCTCCTGAAGGGAACTCATAAATCCTGCAAATTTAGTTTATCTGAAACCAACTCTAACAGTTGTCCTTCCTACTAATCATGTTTTATATCCATTTTATATTTTTCAATATTCAATAAACATGTCTAGCGCTTACTGTACTTGTTAGAAAGTATCTGCAGTACAGGCTGTGTGAGGACAGTTATTAATCAGCCATTTCAGATGGCTGTTTGGTTAGTTTACTAAGAGTATTCATTTATCTTTTTTATGTTTTCTTCTTTGTTCTTTCCATTTATCCAATATGGAATTTCCTTTGTCCTTTTTGGTTTATTTCTACCAGGATATGTCAAATGGGAATTTAACGTGTAAGAAATGGAAAAAAAAAATAGATAGCTGGAAAGAAAAAAAAAACACCACCCTTTGGGCTTCGTTCATGAAAAGATCCTTGCATTATGTCCTCTTAGATCTGCATTAAAAAAAATAATAATAGAACGCATTATGTAGCAGTGCTGCTTTAAAGCAGTGGATAATTTACACATTAAAGTGAGATGTAGGTTTAAAAGGAGGAGTGTAGAATTGAATTAGAGTTAAGAGTCAGAATGATATAGTCTTGTATGAAGATGGTCTCGGTTTCCTGGGGGTATTGTCCTTCTGGTGTGTAATGAGACTTGCAGATAACAATCGGGGACTGTGGATAGACTGAGGTACAGCAATACACTGAGAATGGCCCAGCAAGTAATGACACTGGGGAAACAAATGAAGGTGTCTGCTAGATAAACAACATTAAAAGTTCCTGTTTATCACCAAAGTCCAGGCCTCTAAAGGTTAATATTTCCTGACAAACTCTGTATTGGGTTTGTTTGGCAAGATTTTGGTTGTAGGGATCTGCAGGGATGGCTTCTTTGAGAAGATGCCAGAAGCTTCCCCCATGTCCAATAGAGCCAACGCTGCTGGCCAAGGCCGAGCCCATCAGCGGTGGTGGTAGCGCCTCTGGGACAACGCATTCCACAAGGGGAAAAAACTGCAGCGCAACAGCAGCTGGAGAGAGGAGAGAGACTATGCAAGAGCAGCAGCCCTGCAGCAAAACTGGTAGCAAACCCCATTCCCTGTCCCCCTGTGCTGCTCAAGGGGAGGTGGTAGAGAAACTGGGAGTAAAGTTAAGCCTGGGAGATAGGGAGGGGCTTGGGGGAAGGTGTTTTAAGATGTGGTTCTATTTCTTATTACCCTACTCTGATTTGATTGGCAATAAATTACACTAATTTCGCCAAGCTGAGTCTGTTTTGCCCGTGACAGTAATTCTTGATGATCTCCCTGTCCTTATCTCGACCCATGGGCCTTTGATTGTATTTTCTCCCCCCTGTCCAGCTGAGGAGGGGGTGTGATACAGCAGCTTTGGTGGGCACCTGGCATCCAGCCAAGGTCAACCCACCACAAATTCTTACTTTTAGAAGATTCTTTATCCATGCTACAGTCTTACTTTTATGGGTTCACATATTACAGGGAGGCATCTGCCGTTTATCAAGACATTAATGACTAGTGGTTATGTGTCCAGATACTTTGTAAACACTCGGCTGCCCGACAACAGAGGTCACTGAAAGACAGATGACTTACACACTGGTTTAAAGATCTCCTTGCACTTTTTCCTTTTAAGAGCACGAGCATGGCTTCAAATCTTCTGGTATTTCCACCTTGGGATTATTGTCCCTTCTTTAAAATTCCTTATACCACAAGGCATCCATGATTTACCAGTAGTCTTCAAACAAAAGAAAAACCTCTTCCAAACAGAACATCCATTGATTGCTACAGTTCTTTAAAGGCTAACAATAAAAAATCATAGACTTCAGTCTCCATCAAGGCAGAAAGGAAACAGTAATTGCAATTTGCAAGCCTCCTGCCATGGGTGAAGGAGCTCAGGTTGGGAGAAAGGAAGCTTGGCAATTTTAGTGGCTGTCGCAGCGGATCTGGATGGGATGTGCCAATTCATTCATACATCATCTGTGATAAGAGAATGTGTCAAGGTTAAAAGACGGGTGTGAGTTAGAAGTGTGCCCAAAGGAATATCAGCTCTGAAGAGGACCACCCGATAAAAGCGTGAATATGTGGGAAGCTGTACAGGAGAGTATTTGGTGGCCGCTAGCCATGCCTCTCTAGATAGGCAGACCTCAAAAGAAGATACCTTTTCTGGAAAGATGTCACAGCAAATAATATGGTTTCGTACCCCATGTGTTTTGCCATACCCAACTCTTGGCTTAAAAATAAAAATAGTAATATAAGATGAGGCATTATTCCACTCTTACATCTACCGAAGGAAAGGAAGGAGGCATTGGAACAGCCATGTCTTTTAGGAGTTTCCTCACCCTTTAACCAAAGGCAGGGAGCGGTTATGTGAAATTTCTTTCTATTTTGAAAATATATATATGTAAAAATGGGGATATGAATTAGCAGATTCCTAGCTTGGAAAACATTTGCTCTGCCTTCAGATACTAGCAACTGTGAGGTCCCATCAAACCTCAAACAAGCTCCTCCTCCTCTTGCTATTCTCCACTCTCATTCTCAGTTTGATAAGGTGGGGATTGGTACTGGCCTGAAAGAAGATCAGTGATGCCCTAGATCAATAATGAAACATGGAGGACTTTTTTTTCCAGTTTTTAACAGTCTCAGAGCTGAATTTCCCTTCCACCTTCTGATTTAGAAATACACTACTGATTTAGAAATAAAATAATTTAGAAATAAATTTAGAAATTCAGAAAAATGTTATATATGGACAAATCACTGTGAGACAATGTGCAAATAAGAGGGCATGAAAGAGGTGCTGACTGCCAGACTTTATGATGGATGAGCCTGAAAGTCATTTGTTCTTACCTAGCATCACACAGAAGGACTAATGCAGACATATGTGGGGTATCCATCCATTTACTTATCCCAGATCTGATTTTGCTGTTGTTGAATTGAAAGGGATTTTTTCCTCTGACTTTGCTGAAGGGTAAATTCAACCCATTGTATATAAAGTTACTTCATTAAATGTAATTCTCTGTTGTCTCTTTTTTTCAGAATGCTTGAGGATGATCTGAAACTCAGCAGTGATGAAGATGACAATGAACAGGTAAACACATCTGACCTAAATGCATAGACCGTATAACCTGACAAAGTTTTTTCATCAGTTGAATGTGATTGCATGTTCATGTTGGTTTACTATATTTGCATCAAAAGCATGCTGGAATGCTGTAGAATCCATTAGCTTAAATCTTGCTTGCACATAGAATCTGTGTGGGAGGAAACTTACTCTCAGATAGGAATGCATTTTGTCAATTTTGATGAATTGACTTTGTGAAGTGGGTTAAACAAAACTAGAATATGACTTACTAGCCTTGGAATTAGAGACCACATATGGCATCACCCAGGAATACCTAATGTGCTGTGAGTTTCTATCCTCCATGGTACCAAACTATCTGTGGAACAGCCTCCACTTGTTTCACACTCAATTTCTGAAATTGATGACCTTTTTGGAAGTGGGTGTAAAATGACCACAACAGACCACCAACACAACCGCAGAGTTGGTTTGCACTTTGCAATTCATTTCTACAATTGCACTTAAGAAGACTGAGTCCATAAGCTTTGTTCCAGTCAGTGACTAACAGGCTGGGAGTCCATAGTCAGTAATCTGGTGATTCCCATTTGTGAAGTGAAAATCCTCGGTGTGCAGCTGTAAATCAATACTGGAAGTCTCTCAAACTATTTGGGATGTTAATTAAGAATAATTTTCTGAAAACTGTCTCATGTCATTCTTATCCTTCCCACTTTATAAATATTTATGGATAATGCTGGGAAACAGCTGGTGAAATTCATATTCTCAACATTCTTATCAGGAAAAAAAAAGGACACTTTGGGTTAAATTCATCCTTCATGTTACTTTATATATGCAGTAGGCTCAAATGTTTAAACATTTGCAACACAGAGAAAGGTAATGCTATAATTCAGCATAAGATCATCTGTTCAGCCTGTGAAAGGTTAATTATAAGTCGATCTTTCTTTCTTAATTATTTTTAAACCACCTAAATGTTCTCCTTCAACCTAACTATTCTATCCTTTAGTGTTATGTCAGAAAAGATGTGCCTTTTGGTATCAGCTGACCACTTATCATACAAGTCAATATTTTCTAGCACCAAGTTAGACTAGCATTCTCATCTGAAGCCAAAGGATTAAAAGCCTGTACCTGTGCAGTGCGCTGCTGTACAAACACGGTGACTTATAAAACCGGGAGGTTTCCTGTGCTATTAGAAACTTGCCCAAATAGTCTTATAAACTAACACTGTGATACCAAGATGCCCAAGATACAGAAATGGAAATATATTACCAGGTAGGAGTTACTTTTGTTATCCTATAGTACTAGTTTTCTAGTGACTTAAGTAGAATTATTACCAATTTACACTGCTAAGATGTAATCATGTAGCATTGCTGAATGAAGAAGCAAATACCTAGGCCAGTATTACTGACATCAAACGAAAAGCCCTCACTGACATGAATAGGTGTCATCTCTGATGTTATTCCCAAGCAGAAAAGACATTGTTATGCCTACAGTGCTCAGTGGAGTGTTGATAGCTCTCAAAACATCAGTGGTACCCAAAGACAGCATCACATGCATGAACAGTGTCACATTGGTTCCAGTTCGGGGGCTGAATCCTTATGTGGTGGTAATGTGCCCGAGCCGTAGGAAGCCTCAGACTGCACTGAAACTCTGTGTGACTTTCCAGTAGTGCCATTCACAGCATAAGCTGCAGACAGACAAGAGAGCACAATAAGGATTGTTCATGTACTTTCTCAAAATGTTATAGTACACAGAAAATGTTTTTCCTTTTCATAGAATCATAGAATCTTTCAGGTTGCAAAAGACCTTTAAGATCATTGAGTCAAACATTAACCCAGCACTGCCAAGCCCACCACTAAACCATGTCCCTAAGAACCACATCTACATGTCTTTTAAGCACCTCCAGTGATGGTGACTCAACCACTTCTGTAAGGAAGCTTGTTCCAATGCTTGAAGAAACTTTTCTTCCTATCCAATCTAAACCTCTTGTGGTGCAACTTAAGGCCATTTCCTCTTCTCCTGACACTTCTTACTTGGGAGAAGAGACCAGCACCTGCCTTGCTACAGCCTCCTTTCAAGTAGTTGTAGAGAGTGATAAGATCCTCTCTGAGTCTCCTTTTCTCCGGGCGAAACACCCCCAGTTCCTTCAGCTGCCCCTGGCTTGTTCTGTAGACCCTTCACCAGCTTTGTTGCTCTCCTTTGGACACGCTCCAACACCTCAATGTCTTTCTGTAGTGAGGGGCCCAAAGCTGAACACAGGATTCGAGGGGCGGCCGCACCAGGGCCCAGCACAGGGGGACGGGCACTGCCCTGGCCCTGCTGGCCACACTGTTCCTGACACCAGCCAGGCTGCTGCTGGCCCCCGTGGCCACCCGGGCACAGGGCTGGCTCCTGGGGACACCCCGTGTGCCCCCGCCAGCGGGATGTCACCCCATCCCCCACCACGCTCTGCCCGGCCGCCCAGCCAGCTCTTAGCCCAGCGCAGAGCACACCCGCCCCGGCCACGGGCAGCCGGTGTCTCCAGGAGATGCTGTGGGAGACGGTGCCAAAGGCTTCGCCAAGGCCCAGGCAGACACCAGCCACAGCCTTTCCCTCAGCCACTGGGCGGGTCACCTTGTCACACAAGGGGATGTGGTTCGTCAGGCAGGACCTGCCTTCCATAACCCCACGCTGGCTGGGCCTGATCCCCCGTTGTTCTGCATGTGCCGTGTGACGGCGCTCAGGATGATCTGCTCCAGAACCTTCCCCAGCACCGAGGTCACGCTGACAGGCCTGTAGTTCCCCGGATCCTCCTCCCCGCCCTTCTGGTAGGTGGGTGCCACATTTGCTGACTTCCAGTCAGCTGGGACCTTCCCCGTTGGCCAGGGCTGCAGGTTGATGGAGAGTGGCTGGGTGAGCACTTCCACCAGCTCCCCCAGTACCCTTTTGGCAGTATGAACTTCATCTCATTCTAAGTGATTAGAATTTATTCAAATCTCCTAAACTCTCCCAAATACCTTCTTAAGAAACAGATTATGGTCTGTATCTTTAGGGATTCTAAGCATGAACACTTCCAATCACATAAAAAAATAAATTAACTGGCTGGATGGGAAGTACACTGAGCGTTTTTCTTAAATGCCCTGCATTTCAATGGAAACCACCTTTTCTATGTACCCCACATAAGTATCGTTGAATGTCCTATTTGTATTACAAATAGAGGGTTATAGACAAATCTATACACATTACAGGAAAGAATCCTGCAGCTTTTTAGGTTAGCTTTTCTTATGCATGCACCTGAATGCATGACTATGCGTCTGTCCTGAGTTTTGTCACACATTGCATCCCAGACTAAGACCTTGCAAAGCTGAGCAGCATAGCTCTGGGCATCACTTTCGCATTACACTGGCAGTGCTTTCACCCTTTAGCAGCTTCTGCCATATCTCTTTAAAGAGAGCATATTGGAAGCAGAAGGAAAAGTTGATCTGGCCCACTGGTCAGAGACATAATCATCAACAAAGTAACTGCAATGGTTTTTGACTGCAAAGTATTTTTTTCAAGAGGTATATAAAATATTCATTCATGAGGGACAGATCAAGGCAATTAGAATATGTGAATTTTACAATTTTGAATGTTCAGGTGTGAAGCCCAAGGTTTGAATTTTTTATTTTTTTTTGTTCTTTTAACATAAAGATTTTGCAGTCAAATGGCCATTGTAATTCAGCTGTACACATGTGTGCATTCTGACAGGGAGATAAAAGATTAAAACTCTCAGCTCAAAACCATTCTAATAGTATATGCAACATTTCTGTGAGGAAATGGAATAATTTTCTTTACAATCTTTCTGTTATTTTTTTTTTTACTATAGGCTTTTACAATATGAAGCATGAGCTAGCATTTAATCATTTTTATTAATAGAAACACAGTATGTAAAAACCAAGTTGTTTTTTTTTTTGTTTTTTTTCTGCTCATATTTCAAGGAAATTGAAACTCTTTGAGAATGATGGTCGGTAGGGAGCCCTAGGATTTGTCCTTTAGGAATTGGTAGGGACCCTTCAATCTTTACACAGCAGGGGCGGTAGTGACACTGATCCATAAATGCACCTTGATCTCAACTTTTAGTGAATGTCTATAGTATGTGGAAAGAGTTTGATCTATCAGCCTGTCTTCTGAGACTACCAGTAGTCCATTTGTCATGGTGGAAGATTGTTAGAAGTTTGTCTGCAAGAAACAAAGCTCTTCTGTCTTACTGTCTCACTCCTCTGAATGAGCACACGTTTCTGATCAGTATTGCATTTATTTAAGGGTCCATGGATCTTGTGCTCTTTTAAGTGTTAAACATCTCCTTCCTTTTCTCCCTGCTGCTGAGGAGAAACACAATACACATGATAGCTCCAGTCAGTCATATAATTAATTAAGAAGTTATGCCTGTTTTCTGGATAAGATGAAAACTACCAGGTTGAAGTCAATGAAAGGTATTTATTATTAGGTAGTATTAGCAAGGCTGTTACTGAATATGCTGCCTACTTTTAACATTTGCTTTTCAAACAGGATTTTTAATAACTGGAAATTGTATCTAAGAGTTATAAACCTGATCCAGTGAACCCTCCTTAATGTAAGTGTTAGGTCTTTTTTGGTTAAAGCATGCATGTATATGGCCTACCAATGTATCACCAAGAAGATTCCTGAAAGGAGGCTATACACTTTGATTTCATCCCAGAGGGTGTAAGAGGCTTCAACAAGTGAGAGCTGACTAGAAATCCAAACTACTAGTGCCAAACAGCTGCAAATTGCATGGAAACCTTGTGGTTCCCCTATCCTTTTAGACTTCTGGCAATTGTGAGCTTGATACAGAAGTCAAGTGAATTTCTTTGGGCTGTGACACGTAGGAGGTCCAGTAAGATGTTCGTTGCAGGTCCCTTCAGACTTCAGATCTGTAAAGTTTTGGACCATACCAATCATGGCAATAGAGCATGAGGCAGCTTACAAGTCACTCCACCCCAACTGTAAACTCCCATCATCACTTTTGGGGACTCACTTAGAGAGACGGCAGTTACCGCCTGCATCTAACACATGTGAACACACCCCACAGTATCATCAGTGTAGACGCTTTGGAACTGGCCACATGCTTCGTCCCATAGACAAAATGCTGATTCTTGTGTCTCATTGTGGGTGATTTGGGATTAAAGGCACACAAAAAACAACAGGTTAGATCTGGAATCAATTTTCATTTACAGCTGAGAAGCAGTTATTGATGCTGTGCTCACAGTTCAATAAAAGATCCAAAGATATAGACCTTGTGTTTCTCTTTCAATATAAGCAGCATAATCAGTGTCAAATGTTTTTACAAAGAAAATTGTATTGACAGTTTTATTAAAATTGCTGTCTTTAAAGTTTTAAGTTATCCACAATTTGACCTACTTGAATGGTTTTTAATATGCACACTGACCAACCCAATAGATTTTTATGTCACATATTTACAATACCAGGTTCACATCTGTTTCATGTATTATTTGAGAGGTATTGTTACATTTGAGCATTGCCTGGATTTTAAACTCTTCTAGTATTGTCACCAAGAGGAATGTTGGCATATGCATCAATATTGCATTCAGAAGTCTTACTGCACAATATTTTTAGATTGCCTACGAGTGATACAGTCAAGGCAGATGACAGACATATTATTAGTAAAACCATTAGATGACAAGGCATTTCAGAGATGCTAATGTTAACACTCCTCTGTGAGGAAGGACAGAGCTTTTAAACGGCTTTATTACTCTGTTAAAAAAATACATCAGAAATTAGGAAGAGTAGTGAAGATTTTTAATTAGTAGCTCGGTTCAGCTAAAAGAGCTTAGATAAAACACAGGTTAGTATTTTTGTTCTTTAAAGCACCTCTGTATAATTCAAATTAGCTTTGAGCTCAAAGGCATCCAAATGAGTTGTGCCTGGATACAGTATTTTAAGTAGCTGTGGTGTACCCAATTTTCTTTAACCAGCTCCTCTTTGTTCTTCTGCCTAAGGAATAGTCCTGTTAACCTTTGAAATGCGTACTTAATTTAAAGAACATTGCTAGTGTTCTGTGTGTTTTTGAACCCAAGAAACTCTGATAGTAGTTACAGACCTGCTCCATTTTCAGTATTTTATGTGTATAGTGGTTTTGGCAGAACAAATCAATAAGATGTTTTTCTTTTCAGTTTGTTTTTTATCCCCTCCTTCCCTTAATGATTGCCACTGCAATTGCCCCTTCTCTGATAACCATACAAACACAAGACATGCATATAATCCATGGCCCTACTCTATCATTTGTATTTTACATAAACAGGAATCTTGTTTGCTAGGTTAGATTAGGTAATTACATACAAAATGTTTGACTTTGTAGCTGAGTCTGAAAAGGTGATCAGCCATAGGCTGAGCTTTGAATTCTTCTAAGGCATACCGAGCTTTCAAAGCACTTACTCAAGTTAAATTTTTTTAAAGTTTATGAAACTCTCAGATACAATATGTTTTCATCATATCATGTAAACACTTTTTAAAGTGGAACAGGGACCACTTCCCTTGGAACAACACATATCCTTTCCTCTTGTAATTTTCCCCTTTTTTTAGCTGGATCCTGAACAAGATGTTTACCTCCGCAAGGTTTCTCTACATTTCCATTTACTTTGTTATCAGCAGAAAGGCTGAAGAACAGCTCTTCAGTAATGACATCAATACTGCACACACAGTGAGAGAGGTCATCTTGTCAAAGCTATAGAAAAATCAGATGGATTAGGATGAAACTAGGTGCAAAATAACTTTGATAGAGTCTTTTAATGTAAACAGTTTATCTGTCATTGGGTTTCATTGAAATCCCAGAGTGAGGCAGCATCAGTGTAGCCACAGCAGCATGTGTTTTGATAAAGAACCCACATTCCAGTGTTTAAGATCTACAGTTATGTTTTATAATTGTGGGGAAATGTTTTCATTAAGCCATTAATGAAAACAGAAGCTATTAGGATAATACAGTCATTCTCCAACCTTGTCAGTCTATAACCATGAAAAATCATTCTGTGAAGATATGTCTCTTC
Organism: Falco punctatus; assembly: GCF_963210335.1. Lineage (NCBI taxonomy): Eukaryota > Metazoa > Chordata > Aves > Falconiformes > Falconidae > Falco > Falco punctatus. The sequence continues at coordinate 14,539,059 of NC_137595.1, forward strand.
TTGCAACCTCAGTCCATTTTAATTGATATTCAAATTATTTTATTCTGCACAACACTAGTTGAAACAAGCATATATCATCAACTGTGTAAAATTAATATTCCAGCTTCCGTTAGACAAATCTTTGGTAATAAGAGATTTGATGGCTGACATGTCTAAGGTCATAATTCACATGGTAATGATGTAGGTTTGTATCATATATTTACTTATTATCAGCAGAAGCTTTCAGTAACCACTCAGGTCTGAGCTGAGCTTACTGCAGTTATGAGTGAAAAACATGGCATACCACTAAAATACAGTGTTATCAAAAGCTTTTAACTTATTCACATTCACAGAATCTCATGTAATTGTTTCTGCACATGTTGTTATTGTGGAGGTCATCCATCAGTGAGGAAGGGGATTAATACAACTCTCAGGACAAATGGTTGCTATATAATGCACAGTACTACAGATCAGCAATAATCGGGTTGTCCCTGCGGTTTGCAGCCTTGCTCTTACTTGGGCTCTGGGGCTGCAGCTGCCTGGACCAGCACAGGAGCTGGAGGAGCCCCATCCCTCCCACTGACTTGCCTTTTCCTTGAGTTGCTTAATATGCACTGGTAGCTCAGTGTCTCAAAGACCCTCTGCTGCAGTCAACAAAATAATACAGGAAAAGAAAATACTGGCAAGCAGGCAGGCAGCCCTTACAAAGGGGGAATGAAATGCCTTAGCTGAAAAGATGAATAAATATAGCTGCAAGAAGTCCTCATTTCCCCACGAGTAAGCAAGCACTTCAGACAGCCCCTCAGCGCTCCTTAAACAGGTGCTTCCAGGTGCTTCTCTTGGGTTTAGTTTCTCATGCCACCAGCCTGAAGCAGCCAGGCTCTGTCAGCCATACCATAAGACGTCATTCACCTGAAGGAGAAGCGTTAGAAAGACCTGATGCCTCCATCACTAATGAAGTAGCAGTGGAAAGGCTGGTTGTTCCTCAGTACAGCCATAAGGACCAGATGCTGGAGATCTGTCAGCCTATTTGGGGTCGGAGGGAGGGGGGAGTTGCAGCTTTGAGTCCACAGGATGGGTCATGCACTCTGTGTGTGTGCATGCTGGTGCACACATCATTTTGTAAAGGAGTCTTTATTATAAGCATGGAGGAAAAATATATTTCCCCAGGGCCTCTTACTATGTATGCCACTTATGCAAAAGCCCTGTATTGTTTTGGCAGCAAACAGAGGTAGCAGCAGGTGAGATAATTGATTGATACCAGCATTGTTGCTGTTAAGAGAAAAGCCAGACTTGACCATACTGTCCTATAAAAATAAATCTGAAGTCTGTGATATCTGCAGGCCATCTCAGTGCTCAACAGTCACTAATCTGACCACATAGGAAACATTTATCTCCCTTTTCTCCTCAAAAAGGGAGTGTGATTTTTATCATGAATGCCTTGTGAAGCATTTTGGTAAAGAAAGTGTCTGGCTTTCTTATGCTGGCCATCTGCAGCACCGCTCTTTTGTAGAAGCCCAAGCAACTGTCTGTGAACTTGAAAATCTAAATTCTTGGGAGTTTTTTACACTTGTAGGGGATAGTGCTAGCGCTGGCTTTGAGACTGGGGGCGTTGCAGAAGTCTGAAGGAGGGACTCATAAGTGGCCAGAACAAGCGTAAAGTAGGTGATGAAAAGGGCATGATAAATCCAGTAATTAGCTTCTGTCAGCCAGAATAAGGGGGTAAGAAGTGAAAGTTGATCTCCCCTGGAGGCATTCCAGAAGGAGAACAGTAATGAGAGCTAAACACCTTAATTTTTCTTAGGATGAATTAATCTGCCACTGCAAGGTTTGCTGGGGTTGAAGGTGCTCCATTCTGTGCCAGCAGGGTGAATCTTCCCAGAACAGACCTTCTGTCTGCTGGTAGGGACAGGTCAGGACCACAGTGTGACAGTGCAATTGATTTGGGCAGGGTGCTCTCACAGAGAGCATGCCTGCTTTACAAAATTACCAATTCCATGGCAATACTATTAAGTATAATTTTTGGAGCTGTTCAATTTAGTAATTGGCTAAGTCATCTGAGCAATGTACTAAACCAGACCAAGGTCAGCAAAGAGTTATTTCATGTGTTTGCCTCTGTTACCTCTGCTGCCTGTTTGTAATAGATTTAACATTCAGTGTAGATGTAGCATTCAGTATAAATTAAAATCCTTAAAGTCTTTAGTCCTGTGCTGGAAATTAATGGGTGGTGTTAACAATAGCAACATCAGTTCACATCTTCCCAGCACTGCCACTGCTGGTACTCTTTGACTCTGCCCTTTTGCTTCTCATGTCTAGGCAACTGTTCATTGATTTAGAGTAGGGAAGAAACTAAGGACAGGTCGAACTCATGAAGGAATGAGATGAAGACCTTTGCCACAACAGAAAATCTAAGGGCATAAACTGCAAATGAGCAGCAGTACAAGGGGCTGCTTCTGAGATATCTCCCTGTACTCCTTTCCATTTTGACACAGCAAGTTATAATGCGTGAACATTGCAAAAGTAACAATCAGACATTGCACGCTAAAGCTACACATCATTATAAGACCTAAAATACCAGCACTGTTCAGGTAACTTTAAGGGATGGAGATACAAAGAATTGTTCTTTGTCTGTTTGAACTCAGAAACAGAGGAGTGCACAGGCTCGGAGACTGCCTGCAGCTGCGCAATGAGGTCACAAAATATTCTTTGAATCTAGCCTTTTGCTGCTTATTTCTTGAGGGAAGTTTAGAGAGACTTTTTGTTTTTCTTACAAATGTTTCCAGACCTTTACTCTGTTTCTTTTGCCTCCTCAATATTTTTAATCATGTCATTAACATGTTGAAATACAGCTATGGAGTAAACCAAACAAGGAATGGATTTTTTTTTTTATTTATTTGCCATCTGGAGCATTGAACCAAACACATGTATTAAAAAAAGTGTGAGTAAATAAGACAATGGCAAATACTGAGTTTTATTCCTAGCTAGATGTTTATATTTTTACAGTAGGATTATCATCCACTAAGCCTAGGTCATTTGTAATGACTTCGTAACAAATTGTTTGCTAGGAAATTATGTTTCAAGTGAGAATTTCAATTTAATATTTTTATTTCTGAAACATGGACAATTCAGTACAATTTTCCCAACTTTTTTCTGTCACCAGGGCTGTATATTTTTTTTCCAGATAAAACAGTTCTCATTAAAAATCAAGCCTAACTCTAGCCAGGAGTTCTTTTTTCTGCCATAGAACTTGGCAATGACCAAGTCAGTTAGTATTATCAGAGCATTTAAATCTACTAGGCTTCATGAGACATTGATTAGCATTTGTAAAGCAACTTGACAATGTTTTGTAGGACTACCAAAGTAAATCATTTCTGCTGTGTTGGATGGAGGAGTCAAAATTAATACAGTTAGAAACTTCCTGTCAAAAGCATTTTTGAAAGAATCCAGCTTATATCAAAATACTTGGGGAACTAGGCACTGTTTCAAGCCTCTTCTGTCAAGGTACATTGGTACTGAAGTTCTAAAATGAGCATACGTGTTATGTGAGTAAACTCTGAAGTCCATTCACTGACAGGTTGTTTTGTAAAGTTCAGCAAAGACTGAAGCCTGTGTGACAAAAGCAACAACAACCATACTACCCACACTAGCTGATTTAAAACCAGCTCAGCTGCGTATACACAAGCAACAAGTGCTCCTCAGAGTGAAGTATGCACTGAATGTGTGCAGCTCTTTTCTTCATTTTTTAAAAAAATATGGAATAGTCCTTCAAGAATGGGAAGTGGCCACATTTTTCACTGCACACTTCCTTAGTCTGGTTTCCACCATTGGCCTGATGGAAACGTAGGAATTTGTGAAAAAGTGCTGACAGAAGCCCAAATATATCGGTGTTGTTGCTTAGATAAAGCCAGTTCACTTACATCAAGGGTGAAGGTGACTCCTGGTCCACAGAAAGACTGTTTTAGATCTGGTCACCTAAACTCTGGTTTTCATTTTACCCAGCCTCCACTGCCCCAATTGAAATTAAATTTCCAGTATTTTAAGTATTCTTGAACATCTCTGAAGCCACGAAGGTTATTGCATTGCTCAAAGCAATGATGAGAAGCTCTCTGTGGTTCATACACAGTGAGAGTTCAATGAACCATTCTGATTTGTACATAACACATGCTTGGTGACTTGATATCTCAAAAAAATTATTTTAACTGATCCATCTCACATCTTTGGCTTCTGAAGGAAAAATACTAATTTTTTAAAAATACATGACGAGGCAAGCATATTCTCTATTGGGTTTTGGTCCTAGATATAGTAACATTGGGCTTTTTGTCCTCGAGGTGAGACTGACCCGGAACATCACACACAGAATCTCAAATACAAGGTTGCCAACTTCACGTCAAAGGCAATTAGCAAGAAGGAAATACAATATCCTCTGTTGACATTAGGGGACAGGTAGAGGAGATTGTAACCAATGAAGTAAAGAAAAAAAAAAATAATGGAACACAACACATATTTGTGCATGTATCATCACATGCTAATCCTTCAGCCCTCAGGTTTGGGCTTTCTAACTCCTAGCACAGTTCTGGGTGGTTTGTTTGCTGCACACTGTGTTCTTCTCCTGCAGAGGAAGTGTAGTTAGCATGAACTGTATCATTACAGAATCAGAGCACAATAGAGTACAGTAAGTAAGTAGTAGTTTTCAGTTCGTTACTTAGGATCGTAGGTAAGGCATTCTGTATAAATAAGATCATGGTAAAACAAAGATATATATATAGATATGTATATATAACTATGTATATAACTCAACTAACAGTGAAAGTTTCTTTGTTTTTTTTGGATTGGGTCTCCAAGAAGTCTCTTGTATAACCTACAGGACAGGAGAATGGCATGGTGGGTTGTAAACTTCTTTGTCTTGAGTTGCTTAGCTATTCACCCAAGCATACATTGCTGGTTAGAAACTGGGAGATTAACCTGTTAGATTTGCAGCAGTTTATGCAGGAACTTAAAGCACGAGGCCTTCCTTCTTCTGCCAACATGTTTGAGTGCATGAAATGCCATCTGTCTCACCCTAAAAAACATTTTGAGGCTCATCAATTGCTGCCTTAGGATCAGTGCTTCTGAGTCAAGAGGGTGAGGAGGGATTCTTAAAAAATACTTTTTGTCTAATCTCATTTTCTTGAGATCAAATACTTTTCCCTGAAAATCCAGGATTTTCAGTTATGCAGTGTAAAATATGTATTTTCTTTGAATAACAGATGCTTCCCCTGTAACACTTGACCAAAAATCTAATTTGCCTTCTGCAGATACCAGTTATTTTACTTTGGTATTTTTGAGCCAGCCTCTTGCCAGTTCTCCTGAAGTCTTCGTGATACAGGAAAGTTGTACTGACTGCAGTACTGTTTCTGGTTCTTTCTATCCAAAAGCCAGTGTGGTAACTGATACTATGAATAAAAGCACCTTTTTTCACATTTTGAGGTCCTTGTGCACAATCTGGAAGTAGTTTGTGCTTATTCCCATATTTAATCTTTTGTGTAATATTGAAATACCTGCTAACAAAATAAGTTGATAGGTATATCCATGCTGTAGATCAAGTAAAGCACAGTGCAGGTGGTTCTTGAACTAAAGCTAAAACAACTAGCACCAAAGTCAGTTGTAATACAACATAAGAGGTAGGAGTCATTCACAGTTATAAAAGTCATGGGAAAATGTCCCTGGGCAAATACTTTCTGATGGATGTTCCTCTGTATCTTACTGCTTTTCATGTATTCTTCATCTTCTTCCTTCTTATTCAATGCTAGAGTCAGCTGTTGAAAAAAGGTCTTAGAGAGCAGAGGCACAATTATGGAAAGGCCATAACTGGGGGAAAAAAAAAAAAAAAAAAAAAAAAATGAAAAACCAAACACCAAAAAAAACCACCAACACCAGAAGGAAATTACAAATTAAAGTGTAATGATTGTCTGGTTCACTCTGGCTTCCATTTTCTAATCATCCTAAATTATTTTAATGCAAGTTTTCAAGCTCAGAATTAGCAAAGATCCCATGATGTAATTCTCTTAACACCCATTGAATGTTACATTATACCAGTCCAGTTTCATTCCAATCTTTTACAGCAGCATCTCCCACTCAGGGCATATGTATCAAAGTTTAGGGACCTCCTACCTGCTCTATTTCTAGATACTACGTCTAATACATGAAGTTTAGGAATCGTTGTGGAGTTAAAACCAGTTTCTTATGTGTGAAGGCCTAGGAATACATAATGAAAAAATAACTCTTAAAACATGTTTGTCTTTGAAATATCTTAAATTAATAATCAAAAGCTGGCATTGAGTCTAAAGCAAATCAAACAGTCATGAAGATGAGAAACAGGAATTATTCACTGAGTAGCGAGACTGATGGAGGCTCAATGAGATCATTTTGTTCAAAGATTAAAGGCGATGAACACTGAAATAGTTGAGGAGGATGGCTCTGAACACATCTAACTAGAGCTGCTAAATTCAGTAATGATCAAAAGTTAATTATCAAAGCAGAGAGAACTACTCAACACAGACAATTTGAGTCAATAGCTAAGCAGCCCTGAAAAAAAAGTAATTTGGAAGAAGTATTTTCCTATAATGACGTTATATAAAAGACGTACATTTCAAAGAAACCTGCCTAAAACAAGATTGCATTCTTCCTGATCAGAGAAAAATAATTAGCTCTAATTGACAGACCTGCTGCACACCAAGTATTTTCAAACAATATGTTTCTGCATCAAAGCTTAATGTGTGGAGTTACTCAATGTCACTTTGATTTTACCTTCCCTTATCTTCTGCCACTGGGCATGCTCATGATATAGCAACAAATCCGCTTTGAAAAATGAATGAGCAACACCTACAAGACAAATAAAAGCAGAAGACCAGATCCTGCATCTCTTTCTCAGATGGAATGACTGACATATATTCTGTGCTGTGTTTAACATCACCGTGGTCCCACTCAGAGGCAAACTGAATCATTTGTAATAGGAAATGACCAGTTCCTTGATCATCCAACATTAAACTAGGCTGTCATGTAGATTAACCTGAGCATTTGCAATATCTTTTTTTAAAACTCTGTATGAGTTGGCATGTGTGTGAAGGACACTGTCTCTCCAGCATGTACCTTTTCTTAAAGAGTTAGGGAAGTGCCTCCCTGTGGTAACAAAAGGGAAAAAAATGTGGGAGTTTTCCATGTAAAAATCCAAGGAAAAAAATGTGCTAGAATGTTCATGGTCCAAGAAAATAAACTATATCTATCTGTAATTCTTTCTCCCTAAAGCTATCACATTTTTTTCAGGGTAAACAGTTGCCATCAATGTAGCTAAGTAGTCAAAAATCAAACATTCAGTTTAGGCTCTGCTCTTTTAATACCTATGACTTTGACATTGCCAGTTCTCACTCCCTGAAATATCTTCATCTTCTTTAATCTTTCATGTAAACATTTTAGCTCACACCATCATGCACATGCTCTCCAGAATATCTTCCGCTTACTTTGTATTAGAATTGACTGCATTATTATTATTTACTTGTGATCCTAGACAACCTCTCCTCTTCTATTTTCTTTTTTTATCTGTATTTTGTTACCATTTTTTTGCATAGTGATTTTCTAAAAATTCAGAGGAAAAAAAACCTGATTCAGATGCAAGTTTCACATGCTTGAACTCATAATTATTATACTCCAGCTATTTGGTATATAGAAGGGTCAAGCAAAATATCACTGGATAGTCAAAAAACACTTCTGCCATTGTGGAAGGCTGTTTATGAGCTTTAAAAATACCATAGTTCTCTGCAGGATGGGACTGAAACTTGGCATTTAGTGGGAAGCTTGGGAAACTGAAGTGCCATTTTTGATGGTGTTTTAATCCATTTAAATTAAAGCATTTTTGTGTTGTTACATGTAATTTATTGCTCAGAAAGATTTCTTAATAACATGCTTCTGACTGCACGTACATGTGGCAACAGAAAGAGGGAGATTTGGGAGAGTATCACTGGAAAGAGGCACGACTCACATTATCTCATTAATGAGGCAGGGACCCCATTTCATCATAAGCTTGTTTGAGAGGACATAATTAGGTTTGGGTCTGTAACACTTGTGCAATCTTAAGTTTAGCATTTCCTGAGGTTTAAGTGTTTTATTTAGCCATCCTACTGTACAATTAATATAATTGTTTCCTATCATGCTTTCATTGATTTATTCTTGAGATGGAAAGCATAATCCAAATGAAACATTTTTTTCCTCAGACACTGGGAACCAGCCCAGAAGACTGGTGTTGCCCCATTCCAGCTCTCACAAGCTCTAATTCTTTCTCCAGATTTTAAACTCATTATTAGGGATTTCCATGGATTTAAACACAGATTTTGTGTTTCCTATGATTGGAGGTAAAAGCACCAAAACAGCAGGTATTTTGAAAAACTAACCCCATTGTAAAGCCCAAGGAAAAACACATTCCAGCAACATTTGGAACCCAGTTGTGTAGGTACCAGAGGTTTTGAAAGTAAGTCAGATTTCATAAAAGATTTAACTTCTCAAGGGCTTGTGTGGGCATTTTTCAGGACCACTAGTATTAGCAGTTCCTATGTGAGAACCATTTTATTCCCATCCCTAAGCATAACAGAGGTTAAAGGTCCTCACCAAACCCTTCAGTTTTGGTAAGCTTTATAAAAATATCTCTGAAGGTAATTAAGCACTAAAACTTTCCTTACTATAATAGGTTTATGGATCCGTTGTCTTAATTCTGTCTTTCACTGCTATCAGTGCTTGTAATCTCTCTAACCATTTGACCGCTTTCCACATTTAAATCTATTACAGTCTGGTTCTGCAAACACTAGGAGGAATTCTCTGAAAAGATACAACAACACTGGTTTATCTGAAGGTGATATTTCAAGCCCTCTTGCATTAAAACGTTATTTACCTATTCCGAAAAAAATCAGAGGAGGGATGCAAGGTTGTCTTAGATTACATAATTACACCACAGAAGCATTTAAAAAAAAAATCTCCTCTGAGATCTCGAGCAGCTTAACCAGTGTGATAGACTGGTGTGGCTCTGCCATCAGTGCCCCCAGCTGTGTTGCTTAGCAACATTTTAATTCAAGAAGAATCGAAGGAGATGAAATCCCCGTGGAGAGGGAAACAGAAATAAGAGGGCTGTTGACAGATGATCTGAGTTGTTTCTTCTAATATACTGTGAAGATCACTGGCTCTTTTCATGAATGATAAATGGACTGTACACAGATCAATGGGTTCAGCAATAAACTGGAACCAGACTCCATGTCTGAGGTGGTGCAGGCCGAGAGGCCCAAAGATTTACTCATTTAGATGATTTGGAGTGTGTTTTCTCAAAGGTTTCACAAGACGAAATTGATCTGAACATTTGGTCATCCTTTTTTGTTGCTGGTGAATAAAAACTGTTTTGGAAACGGAGTTCGTTCTTCCCTTTATTTTTTCCTGTTGTTGTTCTGGTTCCAGCTATGGACAGATAGCTTGTGACAGAGGGGGCCAGACCTCGGCGCAGGAAATGAAGTAATCACCCCGAACAAGTGGTTCTGAAATACTCACGGCCATTAAAAATAAACAAGCCACACTGATACCACTAACTGGGGCAGAAGTATTTCAAACCTGTAGCGCTGTCTCTCTGAAAGGGTCCAGCTCCTGCATCCCTCCACCCCGGTGGTGGCGGGCTGCCTGGCTGTGCGCTTCTGAAGAGCATCTGCAAGTTGATGTTTTCCTGGGGCTTGGCTGTGCTTTGGTGTGTTGCTTAACTGTTTGTTTCCCCCACCCCTCTTCTGTTTACAGGCTGCTGAAAAGACAAAACTGAGAAACATTCCTGTAAAGTAAGTTATTTTTATATCTGTTTGAAAATGCAAGTTTAACAAGGTGGTTGTATACAATCACTAAAAAGACTAGGACATTAAGAAGGGTGATGAAAGAGATAATAGGATTCAAGTTGCCCCTAATTGTAGCTATAAAAAGGTCAGTATCACTAAGGAAAGCTTTCGATTTCTCATATGTCCCTAATGATTGCACTCCCCAAGTTTCATCCAGTTTCCATAAATTAATGTGTTGTCTATGAATAGCTGCCAAATAATATCGAATCATACTCAATACGTAGTGCTCCTAGCCTTGGGGAGGTTTGTACATGCTAAAAAGATTATGATTTTTAATTGCAATCCTTGAGAAGGTCTGACAGGGGGAAATAACTAAGAATGTGCCAAATGATTTCTAGACACATGGGAATATTTTGCACCTATGTATCAAGGCTTTGCCATCCTGTTGATTAAGAGCTCTCTCACTCTGTATGTGTGTCTCTCTCACACCATACACACACGTATGTTTCTGTTCTTTAGAGTAGGGCTCTGTGAAGGATGAGCAAGCTACCAGGGAGCAATTTCCAGGGCATTTTATGAGAAGTTCTTAAATCTTAGGGCACTAGCAGCAACACTCAACCATATATCATGGAATTAAGAAAGTTGCTGTATAGATGTCCTGGCTCTTTGAGAAAAGGCGTTTTCAGTTAAAGCTACCAGCAATTAGTGATTCTTTTTAAATAATGAGTACTCCAGTCTTAATGGGCTCTTATGTACCAATAAAACACATATTTTTAGCTTCAGTCGGTGATCACTGCAGTTTAACTAAGTCCTGGTAACTGTATATTCCTGTTATAGACAGAGGAAATGTTCTTATTTTTATAGTAGTTTGCTGATCATGCTGGCTGTTGGACTGGAATGGTTTTGTATTTGTAAGAACATGCACTGAAAGGACTCACAAATCATTAATCATTGTGGTTTAGCACACTACAAAAGAGTACAGTTCTACTTCTCACTTGGCTTCCATCATGTATAGTTATTTACCCGTTATAAAGTGAACGCAAAATGTGTATGAACACTCCTTGGAGTGATTATGCAAGAGGCAAGACAGTCATAAATCACTCTCTCTATGTTTCGTTCAATCTAATAAAAATTAGAAATAGGATCCAGCAGGGATCTGATAGCACATGAAACTTCTAATAAGACAAGGGACCTTTCTTGCCTATAGAGCTAGTTCAAATTCAGTGGAAGCTGAATTAAAGTCTTTGTTAGCTGGTGGTTGTTTACTAGAGATTGTGAAATAAGCTGTGTTTTGACCTCACATTCTAGAGGGTTCAGGAGTTGCAAGGTGATAAGAGTCCAGTGGAACAACTCCAAAATAATTATTTAGCATTCATTCACCTTTTTTTTAATATTTTGAGTCAAATCCTCAGGAATGGCTCAACTGAATTGAGTTTTCACACATATAATAGAGATATTGAGCCTTTCAGTCATTAAACTGCATATGTGACACTGATGCCCAATTAATCCACCAGAAAGATTTGAGAGTGGGGGGAAAGGGTGATTTAGGCTAAATCATTCCTTTATGGGACTTAAGTGTAGCATGTTGGAATGGAAGACAGCCAGATGGACAGTCTCGCTCTTTCTACCTACATGTGCATATCTCACCCTGTCGTGTTTCCCCCAACTGGTTGTTTAACTTCTCTTTGACTATGTTCATGGTGGCAGCTTCAATTAGTACCCTAGGGAATCCATTATACATATTAATTACACTCTGCATAACAAAACAGCTGAAAAGTCTGCCTACTATTTTTCAGCAACATGTAATTATTTAAGGTACCTGTATACAATTATGATTGTGTGCTAAAATATTACACTCAGGGCAAAAGTAAGAATAGTGTCTTTAAGACAGCATTTATATCAGCGTCACAGCCACACTTAGTGCAGCTCAGGCTTGTCTAGCTTGTAGTCATTGCTTTTGTAGCTCTCAAATGTCAAAGAGAATTTCACTTGAATTTTAATGTTCTTCAGCTACGCAAAATAAAGTTACCAGCTTCCATTGTCATAAGGGCTGAAAGCTGTACAGATTTCTTCTACCATATGTGACTTACCACATACATTTTTAAAAACACATTTCTGTTATTAAGACATATGTGATAGTACACTTCTGCAAATGTGAATTGCTTTTGGCTAAAAGCCATGCACTAATAAGTTGAGTTGAATCTAACTGCATTTGACATCTGTTACAATATATATTTTTTTTACATATATAAATATATATAAAATATTCGCAGTTGTCGTTAGCATAAAAAAAATCCATGTTTTTACATTGTGCTAACATAGCTCTTGTGTCCCAAAACTGGAATCAGAAATCACGCCCTTTTAAAGAATATAGTTTATATGGAGTCCTTGGACAGGACCTTAACAGTGCCACTATTTAACATTTTAGTTTAGAAACATGATGAAGATTTCTGTAGAAATGGTTGATTTACTTTTCATTGCTCAGTTTATTAATGTTGCTGGTTTAATGTTTGAGAGGAAGTTTACTGTTCATTTTTGTTCTGTTGAATCCCTCCAGCACTTAACACTTTATGAAGGGAAAAAAACCAGGAAGTTTTCTTACTACAGTTCAGTAAGGCAGCCAAGCAGCTGGTTTCTTAATGTCTATAGGTGCTTAGACTAACTGGTGTGAACTTCCTGACGGCCAAAGTAGATGCAGGTGGCATTTGGCTCCTTCAGAAGGTTTGGTCTCAATTCCATGTTGTTTGTAGCACTGCAAGACAGGACACATCCATAGGAGCTCATCTTTCTTGGTAGCATCATCTGACATACAAATAAACACACATAAAATAGCTAAGAAATCTCTGTGTCTGCAAAACTGATTTTTTTTTTTTTTTTGAGGGGTGGAGGGGGTTGTGGGGATACTTCAGTTACTTTTCCAAAAACATGTGGCACCAAGGTGGCCCCCATAATTGCAGAATCCATTGCATTTGACTTATCTGTCTCCTCCTGCCCTTGTCATATAAGAACCACTTGCTTTCTCCCATTGGTTTTATCCGTATCTACATGGACAGTCTGTAGTGGGAAAGGGATTTCCTGGATGCAAAGTCCCAGATGCTTTCTTACTTACTTGCTGGTCCTTACCACACTGTTCCTATCCCTGACTCTGAAAGACTTAAACAATTTTACCCTGTGGAGGGTTTACAATTTCTAAAGAGCTGTTACATGAGAAATGGTTTTGAATTAGGAGACATCCAGAGGAAATAATTTTCTGTATACCCTGTGATTTGATGGAATAGGGAGCAAACAGCAATATCATTAAAATTCAATAGCACCTTTGTTCTGAATCCCAACTGATGATCACTCTTCCCAGATTTTTTTCCAGACTTAGGTAGGTAATGGGAGCCCACATCAGCATAACGCCTAAAGGAATCACATTCATGTTGACTTGGACCACATCACTTGTCTTTTATCAGCAGGTTGAGCTGCAGGATCTCCTCAGATCCAGACACAGTGTTAGGCCTCACTCTTAAGTACAAATACACTTGGCATGGCAGCCTGTACATCAACATAGACTGAAGGTCAACCAACCGAGTGCTTTATCTCTGCCAGTGGCAGAAGGTGGGGGGAGAACAGCAATTACAGAGGCATCCTCCACAGGGAGTATCCTCCCACCTTCCTGCACACAGCTTTTTACACTTTCATAACCACACATCATGTGTTTAGGAGGTACCAATGGACTTATCCTCCATGTAAAATCTCTTTTGAAATCTGTTTATACTTCTTGTGCCCACAATATCCTGTGGAGTTGAGCACCACAGGGTATGAAAAAATACTATCTTTTGTTTGTTTTAAACCCTTTTCCTCATATATGCACTGGAATCCATGCAAGTAGTTATCCTTACAGAAAAGAGCAAATGGTTACTCACTGTGCATCATTCCTAATATTAAGTATCTGCGATAAAGACCAAGGAGCCTTCCTACTCAAAGGGCACATAAAACCATTTTCCCTCTAAGTGTGTGAGAGACCAGCGAGCTAACATAGGCACAGGGCTGGTCTCTCTGCAGTTGGGGAAGGAAGTCTGTGTGTCTACTAGTTGGGCAGTGAGAGTGGTTAGGAGGATAACTAGTTCCTTTTCACTGTTTTCCATATTACAGAAATGAGTTCTTTGCATAGCAACACCCTGCTGACTAAGGACAGGATATCATGTCACTCTAAATAAATGCCTCAGGTTACAGTCCTTTATGAAAATGGCCAAATGGATTTCTTGGGAAAATGTGGGCAGGTGAAAAAATGATTTGGCTAAAGCCTGATGTCACCCAGCACTACAAAATACAACAGTTTTGTAAGAGAAAAATTAAATTTTTAAAATGGAACATGAATCCTTTTAAGAGTGATCCATGTAGTCCATGAACTGCTGTAGAACTGTGAGAATATTGGAATTGACTTCTTGCTTCAGGGAAGAAAGCATTGCCTTTCCTGAGAGTCCTTTATACTCTCTTCTTTCATAGTCCCTTTAAAATTCTTCAATAGAAAGCAATGGCATTTTCCCCAAACACCTGCATATGCTTAAATTTGCTGTGGATTTAATGACTTCCAGATACATGTTTTGGGATTATAGCTTGTGTTAAAATCCCACTGCTTTTCATATTTTCAAAATATATTTGTTTTCCATCAGCCACAAGTTTGTTAACCAGAAAGACTTCTGGTGTTTATTGTCTTTTCCTGCCATAAAACTCATCTTCTCCTCAGAATGGCATCTGACTTGATTTGGTATGGTTTTCTGTCCTAACCATCATTGGAAATGCAATCCATTAACATTTGATATCTTGACATTTCAATTGACCTCTCATTTGCAAAGCGCAGTGGTATTTTTCGTGGCCTTTTCATCCTTGATTATACATGGAATAGGAGTGACTGTTTCTACTGGCTGCACTTTAAAAATATCTTTGTTTTACCAGCTGGAGTGGCACCTTGTTTCTCCCTCCCTGGACAGACCTTATTCTGCATGGAAGGTCTGAGGTCTGAGCAAGTCATGCAGAGCCAGAGGGTTTTCTTATTGACTCACTAAGCGGGAGGGCAAGCAGGTCAGGCTCCGAGGATCAGTTAATGTATGCTTTAATAGCAGTAACCATAAACAGATCTTTTGCTCCCATTGGCAAAAGTGCAGGCCAGCGGGCTAAGTCTGAAGGTTGGTTTGTTTTTAACCAGTCAAATCAGGCACTTGCTAGCAATAAAGGTACAAAAGGGACAGTGTGCTGTTGGTACTCTTGCTCAGAGATGGTGCTAAGCTCTTCCTCTGCAGGGTATCTCCTGTCCTGTAGTTCTGTATTTTATTTTTTTTTTATAAAAATAAAAATAAAAAAAAAAAAAAGGAAGAAAAAAAGCGTGTCATGTCTAGGTTGAAAAAGCCTCCTATTCATGTATAATTGTATAGGAGGATGGCCATATATATGTGTATGTATTTGTATATATATGTACATACATGTATACATAGGCATCTATGACCATACTTACCTATGGACATTCGTGTGTGTGTGTGTGTCTACCTGAAGAACATTTGCTAAAGGACTTAAACCGCTTTCAGGGAAACAAAAAGCCCAAACCTGCTATAACTCTTATTCTCAGTAAAACTCCCAAGCAATTTCCACACCGGCACCTGTTAGTCTCTGCTTCTAAACCTTGCTTCCCCTTGTATCTCCTCGGACTATTTCTGGCAAACTACTAAATCAGCCAGCACCAATTCAATTAGCTCTAGAAATCCATTATAACATAGTGTCTAAACTGCCTGCCCATATTCATTTCTCAAAGAAATCCATACATATTTATGTTTTAATACTTTAAGTCCAGCATGCGAAAGCACTCAAATCCCCAGTAGAAATCCAGGAAAAAGCCTGCTTACAGGCAATTATAGACAATGTTCTTTAGCCCCTGATCCTCCTAGTCTGTCCACTTAGGCATCTACACAGGTGCACAGTTCAGTCAGTGGGATCAGTTTATTGCACTACCAGTAAAACCCCTCCAAAAATTCACAAAACCCCCAAATGCCACCGACTCTGCAGCCTGGCCACATGGTAGAGTCTGTACAAACATGCAGTATTCACAGCAGAGTCAGCACTTGGAGTATCACTTTGAAAACCAATACATATATGCTACTGTTGGTTTCCACTGAGGGTTTTTTTTTTTTTTTTTTTTGGGGGGGGGGGGCTATGTTTCCTCAGCAGAATGTGAACTCTAGAAATGTTGCGAAGGATTATTTCACTCTTACAAGTTAAAGGTTAGTGTTGGAAATGGATTATAGAACTGCTGCTTTTAAACTGTTTGCAAAGAAACGCACATATTAAATCCTTTTTGATGATATCACATTAATCCCTAAATACTGATTTTTATGTAAATTTTGACTCTTGCAAAGCTCTGACAATTCAGCTATCCCCATGTGGTTGTATCAGAGCTCGATTGCTCCTTTAGATCTTTTTTCTTCCTTTTTGCAATACCTTTTGCTTTATTCCAAAGTCATCACAGCAGCTGGAAGATGTAGTACTTTAGACATAAAATAATAAGTCTATTTAATATTTTACCTTTATTTTCTGAATTTGTTCCTCTGACACATCTTGTTAGATATATTTTTATCAGTCCAAAGGATAACCACAGTAGGGCTATTTTTATTTCTAGGGAAATGATGCATGATAACTACTGGCAGGGCCCAAAACAGTAAATCAGTCCTGTTCCAACCACAGAATGTATTAAAAGTCTGTAGCCTGTGGTAATAAGTTATAATTTAGTTGACTAGCAGTTTGTTTGGACTTAAAACTGTACAAATGAGTCACATTGGCTAAGTCCTGAGATATAAAATAGTTTATGCTTTATTAAGGTTTTCAGCTACCACCACAACAGGTACCTAGAGAGAACACACATTTTTCAAATGAGCGCAATACATTTTTATAGTGAAATGCTTCCGACTTGATTGTATAATTTATAGTAGATGGTTAAATTACCACACGTCCTGTGTAGTGCACAATGTTTGCTTACAAGACAATGAGATGAACAGACTCTGAGAGCTCATTCATCTAATCTCTTGCAAATCTGAGCACGCACCATCAATACCAAGCACCGATGGCTGTATCCAGCCACAAGGCACCCCTCAGCTGCCAAGCCAGGCATGTTGCTCAGTAGCCATCACAGAACTTCAGACAGCTAGAGAGACCACCTCTTCAGTGTATTTTTCTTTGCAGAGGCATGTATGTGCTAGGTGACCAAAGCTAATCATGCAGTTGTGGAAAATTTGCCAGGAGTCTTGCAGCTAGACAGAAATAGGCATTTTCATTTTATCTGGGTCACTTTTGTCATTTTTCAATACAACGTTTTTACACCTTCATTGTGGTACAGCTTGTCAAGATAAAATTTAACTCAGTTTTTAAAAGTTGTAAAAAAGGGAAAGTTTGAGCCAAAGAAAACCTTCTTTTACCCAATTTCTTCTTTTGACAGAAAAAACTTAGTTAAGGTCAATATTTTTTTCCCCACTTTTAGCATGTGTCTGCTGTTGATCAAAGGGATACCTGTTCTCTCCTCACTTATCCTGTTGTTTTGAGAATTTTTAGATTTTATATTTGTCTTTCTGATTAGTATTTTGCATTTTAAGTTATTTAGTATTTATTCATACAATTATTCTGTTTGCTTTGGGCATTGTATTAAGTAACAGCTGTTTTCTAACTACCTGTGATCTTTTTTAAATTAATGCTTTAAAAATGTCCTTCTGAGCAATTAAGATATTGCAACCAAGCAACAAATGCTAACAACACTGAAGAAAAGGCTTTATCCTGGCATAAAGGGGAGTACCTGTTCTGCTGGTTTCACTGCAGCTGGCTGAATCCAACATAGGTACCAGCCTTCAGATCTCATACCGCTGGGTTTCACTGTTATGCCATCTTTGTCTGCTGGAAGATAAATAACCAGAGCAAAACCCTAGGTAGTGTTAGCGTACGTATATGACTATATGGTTTATTTAGGTTCTAGCACATGCTAGACACTCTCCAGATGAAGATCCCTGCCTTGGAGAGCCTGGTAAGAGGCAGTGAATACAGGTACCAGGTAGCTGGTTTTAACTGAGGCTGTGAACAGCATCTTTGAAATCTGTAGGCATGTGTCTGCTCTCTTTTGGACTGCAAAACTCCACTAGTTTCACTGGCATTTCTCCTACTTTCAACTTGGTGTGGGAGGGAAGAATGAGGTTTCCTTGCTCTTTCTGGCTTGTGGCCTCCCAGTAATATATCTAATAGGCTTCCTCTGCCTTGCAGGGACATGAAAATAGGGCAGAATAAAGGTGGTCCTCCTCACTATCACCTTTTATATACCCAAAAGAAAGTCCCTGCCATACAGCAAACAGTCCTTTACCTTGGCAATGAGTAAGTGAAATAAAAGGAAAAAAAAGGTGTCTTTCAAGCATTTATTTTTTTTTAAATACAAGTACCAAAAAATAATGATCTTGTGCTAAGTGAGAGAAGTAGAAAAAAAATCCAGTCATTTAGGATCGATGGATACGAAAGAAAGGCAAAAGCTAGATAATGTTTCAGGAAATAACACTGCTACAAGGTTAATTTTGCCTAGTACAACATTTCCTAGTATTGAATTGCCTGATATACTCCCTCAGGGATTGCTCCTGTGCTTGCAATAATCGAGGCTGATTTTATTGGAAAATCACCTCTGGATGAGAGACATACTCTAGAGAGAACTTTGCATGGGTACAAATAGGTTTTTGGTGCCAGTGCCATGTTGCCCAGGCCAGCACAGTTATAGTTCCCAATCTGTCTGTGCAGTCAAGCAGCAAATTCATTAGCAACCCTTCTGGCAGGATAGAAAAATAGACATATTAGGGAAATTTACTTTGAATTGTTTTCAGGATTTGTTGGATAACAGTTCAGTAATCAAATGGCGCCTCCTAACAAGAGCATTAAATATTTTTATTAATAGTGGCAGGGAAGCTGCAGATATTCCTTTAAGTGCAGAACACTTTACCGTAACACTATGTGACTTGCAAAGATCATGGATGAAAGAAGATATTAGCATAGCTGGAGCGGGGGTGCTTGTAATGTCGGAGCTGATTTTTGTTTTGTGTTGTGTGTTGAGACTGCATTGAGTCACAGAACTTTCACATTACAGATGTAATATATGTTAAAGTAGCGGCTTATCCATCAGACCCTGCCAGTTTGCTGGCTCTGTAATCGTAGAAGAGGGTCATATCTTGACAGTGCTGTGCTCTCTCTGACTATGGGACCTAAGTTCCGATATATGTAGCAGCTTCCAGACCTTGTCAAGTGGAAACTGAGCATATTGTAAACGGAGCGCGTTTTGCCTCCAGCTGGGAGGAGGGACACGTGGAGCGCCCGCGTACAAGGGCCCTCCGCTGACCTTGGAGTGACTTTGAGTGTGGGGAGGCTGGAGGAGTGCTGGGAAAAGGCTGATTCAGAGAGACAGACGAGTGAGGAAGAAAAATCAAGGAGATTGGCACAAGGTCGGTGGAAAAAATCTTTCTAAAGAAAGCAGGAAAAATTTTACACTCAAGGCCAACACTGAGCCCTTATAATCAGGCTCGTCTGGCCACACACCAACAGTAGCGAGAGAAAAAGAATACCGAATGCAGCTCGCAAGCTAAGATCTGTGCAAAAGCTAGTGATCTGCTGGGAAAAAATAGCGTGGACTGAATTTATTACAGAATAAATTACTTTAAGATCCAGGAACTGGCAGGGTTAAAAATTAGGATTGTAAAAAATAATCTATATACTCTGTTTCCTAATTCCTGTTGTCTTCATGATTGTTTTACTGTGAAGAGGAGAACCACCCTCAGTATCAATCATAGTAAGCTATTTAGACACAGAAATAAGTGGCATATGGCTTAGCACTTTTGGGTCTAGCAATCAAGTAGCAACCTTCTGCAATACAACTGTAGTTCGGTTCCCAATGGGCTTCACTTTGATGATTAGATATATTGAGTTCCCTGTGTCATTCAAAGATAGCAGAATTTCATACAAGTTGGTGTTAGCTTCCTCTCACTTCATTTCAATTTTCAATAACCAGTGTCATCACATGTAACAGTTTCTTCGTAATGGAACTTCATGTCGAATCAGATTTGTCTTTCAAGTGAAAGAGCGATGTGAAAAGTCTTCTGAAATACTGATCTCTGGAAAAAAATTTACCACAGTGAAAACAGGCAGAGATTATTTATTTATTTCTCCTAAACATGCTTAGGTGCTCAATCCCCAGAAAAAAAGCTTTTGTGTTGCATTTGGGGACAGTATTAACATTCTTTACAGGACTTACCCCACGTGCTTGCTGAAGTCATTGCTGTGCTAAGTAAATAGAGAATATGTGCTCAGTTGTATCTGAAACCAAACTGAAATTTAAAGCCAAGTTCTATGTATGTGGAGATATATCAGAGGAGAATTTGGATTTCAGATATTAATCGATCCCTCTGTATTTCAGCATGGCAGCTGTTAAATACCACTGTGCTTCGCTGACACAGAAACTGCTACTTTTCTGGTACTTACCTTCTCTCCATCGGCTCAGCCCCATTCCTGGGCAGTGGAGAGGTGTCTGTACAGGCAGATGAAAGGAGCCAAGTGCTTTGCCCACTGGACAATAAAGGTGTGGACCCTCCTGGAGGTCAGGGTATAGGGAATGGAGGGGAGAAACTCAAGGAGTAAATGGCCAGAATGTGCATCATGGTGAGCATAACCCTGCAAGTTAAGTGTATGCCAGTTTCATCAGGGATATTTCTGGAGAAATCTGGTGTCTTGGAGAATCTTCTACCCATGCCGGGGCTTGAAGCTATATCATTCCCAGTGGGCTGTGATCTCAGTTCTATTTTAGTGCCCCTTTGCCATAAGATTTCCAATATGGAGGAACATTTTGAGGGTCTATCCGTGTTCCGCAACCTGTACATTGAGAGTGACCTAGCAGTTTACCATATAGCACCTCCCACACATACGGATTGTGCCAGATAGCGTAACAGCACAAGCAGTGTTTTTAAAAAGTAAATTCTAGGTCACACATTCATGATGAATCACTTGCTGTAATTCACAATTAGTCTTAATATGCTGTAAGAAGAGTGACTGCAGATGAATCTTTCACAGCTTTATAAGCCCAACACTTACCAAGCAGCAAGGATGATATGGCAGTCTGTATCACATATCCAAGACTGCCCATCCCATAGTTTTATTTCTTGGCAGTTTCCTACAATTTTGTGAAATATTTTTTTAATGTGACAAAGTCACTTCAATTACACAGTCATTATAAGTTTTGCCAAGGTTGTCTATGGATCGTTTTGTGTTCATTAGAGCACAAAATTAGAATTTTCATTGCAGCAACTGTAAACAGTACTGGCTCAAAGGAGTCAAGCTTTTTTCCCTCCATAAAATCTTGGATAAGCTATAACTGAGGACTTCCGTGGTTTTTTTATTTTAATTTTTTTTTTTTAACTGCTTTTGGGGCTGTTGGATTTTTTTTCTTCTTCTTCCTAGCCCTTGATATATTTGTTTAACTGAATAACCAGTTCCCTTCAAAATGATGACATTGACACTATGTGCA
The DNA here is from genome assembly GCF_963210335.1 of Falco punctatus. Taxonomy (NCBI): domain Eukaryota; kingdom Metazoa; phylum Chordata; class Aves; order Falconiformes; family Falconidae; genus Falco; species Falco punctatus. Next base: position 14,560,428 of record NC_137595.1, read on the forward strand.
TGAACAAGTAGGTGCAGACAGTGTGTTTCTAAGGCTGTGAATATATTATTGCTTCAACTTTTAAAATGTTATAGCTTGGTGCTTGTCACTTTAGACCCAGTCAGGGTTGTAGAAGCTATAAACGGTCTTCTGGAAATAACCCCGTTTCAGAAAATACTTCATCATCTGCTCAAGTCCCACTAAGCCCCATTAAGCTTTCACTTAAGTAATCTCAGAGCTTATTACTTAAGTAATAATAAAAGTTTCTACTTAACAGTCCTATGAATTTATGTATATATATGATTGAGTTTGCTTATCATGCTGGTGTAAATGTAAAGAAATTGCATCAAACCAAATCATTTTATATATGCAAAAATTAAGCAAATGGGAAATAAATCCAGGACAGTGTTTCAAGCAATGGAAAAAAAGCCAAAGGTTTTCCAATAGAGTCCAGGCTTTCAGAAGCTTTCTGGAACAGACAAAGAATAGGACTACCTCTTCTTGTCTGTATTTAGAAAAATAAATAAGATCCAGAAAAGCATCTTGGAGAAAGAAGATTACATTTTTCACTTGATTTTTATAGTAATTTATTTTAGCTGAATCTTGTTGCTGATTTAGCTCACTAGAAACAATAGTGTGTTAAGTAGTGGGAGGCTGATTAGTAGAAAATACAACCAAAATATCTCATCTGCTAGTTTTTTAGGCTGAAGGTGAACCTGTGCTGCTCTACCTTCTTTCTCTGTCTCTTAGGATTAGGGAGTTTGTGCTGCTCCTCACTTGTGCTTCACTTGGAGGAACTTCCAGGCTTTGTTTTTAACCTAATGTGTATTTACAAGGAAAGAGAGACGACAGAGACTATTAAGAAAGTAGCAAAGAACTTCAGCAGACATCCCTGTCAGAGCTTGCACAGCAGCAATCCTCTGCCTTGCTCCTATAAATCCATGGAGTGTGTGCTTCTTTTGGCATGAGGCATGCTCCTTTCTTGCCAATGGGATGCCCAGTCCTTAGTAATTTTTTTTTTCTTTTTTAGATGTAATATGCCATGATAATGTCATTCAGGATAAGATATGTCAGCAAATGCACCAACAGGCTTTATCAGCTTATACCTCTTAGCAAAACCTGGAGCTACAGTGAATGGGGACAGCAGACATACAGCAAAGGCATATCTCCTCCTCTTAAAGAAATGTGTTTAACAAGATTATGTACTATTTGCATTCGAAATTTGCAATTAGCGCCCCATGAACACACAATTAAATCATCCAAGTGCCAGATAATGTGTTAGATATATGTAGTTAGACTTCTGTAGATTAAACAAACTATTAGATATGTGGTAGCTCTGCTACATCAATACATTTTGTAGAAATCAATGTAATCTGAGTAGTACGAGAGCTCATTGAAATATGGTTCTCTTATTAAACCTGTGAAGTATGTATGTCTGTGAATGCATGTGTGTGCATGCAGGAATGCAAATTACTAGGTGGAAGAATTAGCATATTGTGGATTGTGGAAGTCTTACTGTAAATAGTGGAAAATTTTCCTTCAAAGCACATATAAAGGTTTGATTCTGCAACTTTATTCCCAACCCTATAATTTTACACTAGCTGGCATAAATTAGCAAGTTAGAAGTCTAAATATATGTGTCTGACATGCCTCTCAAAAGAAATAACAAGACAAATGCACATGGTGAAACAAGAGTAGTATGTGTAAAATATCTATGCTTTTCTATGCATAGGTTACATTTAAGTCAGGGAAAGGAAAGAAAAATCCATCAACTGCAGTTTGTCTGTGCTGTTTGTACTCTGGAGTTCTCTGAATATATTTCTTTTTAACTTCAAGGACTTTCGGTCTGTAAAGAAACGGGCAATGCCAAGCATTCCTTCTCTACCAAATGTGATAATTTCTGAATCCAGACAGTGGCTTACTTGCATTAATGTGCTCAGTGGTCTGGTGGAAATCAGTAAAATGATGAGGCGCAGTGAAGGGGGGAGGCAGGCCTTCCACATTTATTTATCCTGGATAAATGGTGCCCATTAATCTATCAGGAAAATATGGAATTAGCAGGGAAGAAACCACAGTTGCAAATTTGGCAGTTGCTAGCATGCACAGATGGTCTTTCAGCGTTTTAAGATTTTCCAGTCTTTTGATATTGATACCAACATTGAAAAGTAGCCCACGTATTGCTAATGTTTTTCTAGAATAGCCATAGAAAAATAACATTGTATATTTTGGATTGTTCAACCTCCTCTCACTGTATTTGCATAAAGTTTTTAATCTTAAAGGTAAACTTTTTATGCTCTCTCTGTCTTGGTTATTTTAAGAAGCGTAATTGGAGTATGATTTCTTAAAATAAGAAAGACAGCCAGTATATCCAGACAAAGCCATTAGGAAAAAAAGAGACCCTTACTTGTGAATTATGCTGAACAAAGTTTGCAGGTTGGTAGTCTGAATTGCTTTCCTACTGTTACATAGTATGCTTTTTTGTAAAGTGCCGGTCTCAAAACCAGGATGTTGAGTCCCTCCTTGATAGAGTGTTGTTTATTCTTATTCTGCTGACAAGCGCTGATTTTCAGTCACTGTAGCTTCGCTGAAACTGGGAATCTGACCCTGGCAGCATCTCTATTCAGTGTTTCAGGGCATGAAGTCAAGAGGGAAGGATAATGTCATCTGCTTAATTTGCTTTGGGAATGTTTGGTTGAGTCTTCAAAGACCTTGTTGAAATATTTCACAGAGGAAATCACAGAATAATTCTTGCCAACTTTACTCTGAGTTTATTCTCAGCTGACCCAGAGGATACAGTACCTTAATGGCTGTTCTGAAACGTGCCTTCTGCAGCACTGTAGTTGTGTACACAATCCACATGTGCACAAGACAAAGACATCTTTGACTACAAACAGCCCAAGGTGCTCTGTATTAAAAATCAATAAAATTAAAAATTAAAATTAAACAAAAATCAAAGCTGTTGGGGAGAACAGAAATTTAAAAAGTAATTATCTCATTGCACCACAAATTTTCATCTGGTGAAAAAAGATCTGAGATGCAAAAGTAAGGTGAAAGTTTTAGGTGTGTGCCAGAAACACCATGTGCTGCCATCTCCAGTGTATCCAGGTGTGTAGGTCTCATTTATATAGGTCAGTATGAAGATAGATAGACAGACAGATGGACAGTCAGACAGACAGACAGGTAGATACAGATATCTAGATTCAGGTATACCAAACCTGTAGGGCATTAGGACATATAGGTATGCCTCTAAGACATTTTGTTTTTAAATAAAACAAGGCAAATGAACACTGTCTTGCCAATATCTTATCAATGAGAGAAACATTTCTGAAGAATTAAATGTCAGGTGCTAACAAGAAAATTTCTAATTACTGTTCAACAGAAGACTTCCTTGGCCTCTGTGGATACCATACACCAGACCTAGAAGCACCTTGCTGCCTCAGACATCAGTTGTTCCCATCTTTGATACACATAGTCAGATTTCAGGTACCACCGCAGAAACAGAACTTGGCTTTTTTTACAAGCAGGAGTGCAAAACGCTATTTCCCAGCTTGCCAAAAGCCATCTTGGGTAAACAGGTACTTTAGCTTAAGCCGTACCTGTCATTATAAGGCAGAATTATGCCATATGTTTTGCAAACTACACTTCTATTTACCTTCCCAAGAGAATGGTTGCCTTTTCTGCAACCACCTGATACTATTGATTGATGCTCAGTGTGTAATCCATTATAACCATCTGATATTTTTCTAGAAAACTACCTCACTGGTCATTGTCTACCTTGTATTTTTCCTGATGAATTTTCCTGACAAGCCGTAGTACCTTGCACTTGTCCACACTGTATTTTATCCTGTTTCTGCAGATTTTATCTTCACTTCACCAGGATCATTTTGTCTTCTGACCCATCCTCCAAATTATTAACCTTCTCACACAGGTGTTACTTGCTAATTTAACAAACATACTCCCTGTTCTGTCATCTAGACTGTTAATGTTCTTCTAAAATGTCCATGTCTATTGTGTAGCTACTATGAGAGTAGTTAGGCTTTAGTCTTGACAGATGTTTCTTGCCAGATCTATAATAAAAATGAGATATAGTACTGGTGATGATTTGGGCAATTTATATGATCTACAATGGATAGTTTCCCAGAATGGATCAGCCCTTTAAAACCTTGACATGACTGCACGTCTTGTAGGACTTCTTACGGAAGTCTGAAGATCCTGGAGGGTACAAACTTCTCAGCTTTTTTGTGCATACGTGAAACTTTCATTTAGAGAGCCTCAAAAAATGCACAAAAAACTCACTGCAACACATTTTTAAGTCCCTCACCAACAATTAAGGGCTCTGCAGCTCTGATTGTCTATTTGCTAACCCACCACACATGAATTTTATTAAATACTGCCCGTTGTCAGTGTTCTTGCAGCAATGGCAATTCTTTAGTTTTTTATGTTCCTGTTTTGTCATTCAAATTGTATTGAGTTAAATCCCACATTTCTTTCTATTCTACATGACATTTAAGAAACTAGTGCAGATCCTACACCATTGAGGGGCAGAGATACAAAACCAAAGCAAAAGGATAGAAGTGGCTGAAAGCAGAGAGACAAGTCAGGTATCAGGCTAGACTTAGAAATGAGCATGAGAGATTGTTGTGCAAGCAAAACTGACCCTGGTCAGCTCTAACTAGTGTTATCTTCACTTATTCCAGCTATTGCTAGAGGAATTTCTTTATTTGTTTAATATCAACAAGCAATTCATCTAGACTTCACCCAGCAGTCATATACAATCATATCATCACTCATGCACGTACTCCAAAATTCATCCACACATTTCAAGAATAAAGCCATTCACCTAATAATATATGTAGAGGATTGTTCTGGACATATATACTAGCATATGTACTTCAGCTTCTTTTTTAAGACCCATTTGGTATTTTTTTAAAACATATAATTGTGCTACGATCAAATGATTTTTTAATTGCTGCTCTTGCTTGCAGGCTAAAGGATTCCCCACTCCTTTTGTCCTTTTCCTCCACTGCAGTGACTTTCTTTATTCCATTCCCTAATTTGCCCATGTGCAGGTGTATAGATACCCAAATACCACCTTCACTCCAGAAGCTGTCTCGGACCCTCACTCTCCTATTTTTGCACCACCCTACAGGAGTTCACCAGCGTTTGGGGAACGCTAGCACGGTCATGTTCACTTGGGTATATGTACAGTGGTCTTCATCTTTATAGCATTTGGTTTGCTCCTTCTTCTAAACAAAATGTCCAGGAACTCAGACTCCAAGCTCTGTCCGGTCATTCCCATGCTCACTGGGTGTTTTTCATTGCATTTGTGAATATCTGATTGTTTCATTTTGCTTTGACTGAGTTACCTGGGTCCAACTCTTAATTTAATAACATTTGCCTGAGTAAAAGCAGAGCCATGGGCTTGTGGTTTGGCCCAACAGAATATTAAGTGTCATTCTCTGCATAAAAACATTTCTGACTATTTTTTATGCTATAACTCCATGAAAGAATACTTTTTTCTTGGCCCATAACCATTGTACAATGATCCGTCTTTTAAAGAAAAGTGTGTATCTCCAACACTGAAGCCAAAGAAGTTAGTTTTGTTGTTAGCTCTCTAGTGTACCCAGGAGAAAATCTATCCTCTGCCATCCTCACAAGTGAGAACTCAGGGAACAATCTCACATCCATTTTTCCATTTAGGTCCCCAAGTGCCTTAGTGTATTTGCTCTGACCTTATGTTGGAAAGAGTTACAAGTTGCTAGCAGTCATCTTCTCCATATTTTTTCTGTGACCATAATTCAGTGTAATGGAAACATTCCAAGACAATTAGAAACACAGTCCATACAGCAACCTGCACTCAAAAACTCAGTGTAAAACACTAACCTTCTTTAAAGAGGCAAACCCCATCAAGAAGATGGGGTTATTGAAAGTCCTGAATCCGTTCTTCATAAGCTTTACACTTTGTTTGTATACTAGACTGCATCTTAAATATAAACCTATCATCAGGTTTAGCAAATCAATACCGTAAGAGTGTGAAATGGTCCCCAGAAATCTCCAGAATGCCATTTCACAGTAAAAGCAATTGAAAAAGAAGCTGCAGTGGAATATCTTATGAGATAGCCATTTAGATCACAAAAGGATCATAAAAGTCAGAAGCAGTTTGTTTGAAGCAAGGTTCATAATATAACCATACAGAGCTTGCTGGGAAGAAAGAGGAAAATTGCAAACCAATTTGTGGTTACAGCTTTTTCTGTCAATTCTACAGGGATTTAAAAGTTTTAAAAGGTGGAACTTCTGCCATCTTACATTGCTCAACTAGAAAGAGATAGCTATAATCATAGTAGTTAAACAAACACCAATTATTGAAAGGCAATATAGTCTTCATTAACTTCAAAGCAATTAGCACTTCTTTAGTTCATTTACTACTGAGCAAGGTGGTGTCAAACAGTGGCATTTGTCAGTAATAATCTGAGCTTCTTTTGAGGCTTGCCTTTCTATATTTTTGTAACATTTTGTCAATGAAGTTTTGATACTTTACGTGCAATTAAGGCACTAATGAAAACACGAAAAGGAATGTTTCTGTGAGCAAATGCCACCTGAGCATGCCACATGTTTCAAACATTTTGTATCACATAACTATGTATTTCTTAAAAGATTATTGTGTCCCAGTGCAGGATAATAAGAGCGAAGCATTCTGGAGGAAGTCATATGTCACAAAGCAGACAAACTACCATAACTAACTAACTAACTAACTTCATTTTGTTACACCCATTCAACTCTACTAGTGTCTTGTACACAACCTTTGAATTAATATGTAATCTTTGTTTTTCAGTAAGACCTAACATGCCCTGGCTAACCAGAATGACTCAGGTCAGATTTAAACAAATCCCTCTGATGGCTGGAAACTTAATTAGGTTGCAGATACAAGTCCTTTAATATTTTGTTTTAAATCTTTTTGATTCATGGTTGATTATAAGCTAATATGGAGCCAGTCTAGTTTCTTTTTTGCTTCCTTTTTAAAAAAAAAAAAAAAACAAAACAAAAAAACTAGACAATAAAAATAGTTTCTGTTTATTCTTTTGCTAACATTTCTCCTTAAAGAGTGGCAGTGCTTTAATAAAGATATAGGAAATGAAATTTCAGCTATGTTACACTCAATCAGATTACTTTGGACAAATGAAAAGTAATACTGCCTCCTTTAATACCATTAGAAGAATTGATACTGCAGAATTCTTTTCAGATGGCAGTGCACTGACGATTAGAGGTCTGATGCTGTTTACCCTCTGGTGACACCCGTATGCTGTGTCACTGGCAAATGTCTCAGTGATGAGTTGTGGGCACCGGAGGTGGAGGGCTGATGTGCTGCGATGCACTGGGAGCCCTCCCGTTTTCCTCGCTGCTGCCATCGTAGGTGAGGCTAAAGCCCAGGGCAGGGAGCACAGCCAGGGCTGGGGGAGAGCAAAGGGAGTGTGAACACATGTAACTCGCATGCTTAGGGATGCTCACCACAGTGCTGTTTATGGACTGGGACACAGCCTTGACTCTCCTGCCCTTCTCCCAGGATACAGGAATTATGCGGGTTTATTCAGCTACACAGGATCAGGTTCTAATTACAGTATCTTTAAGTGATGGTTGTCCTAAAGAGTCCACATCTGTCTAATGGAATGAAAACATGCAGGCTGCATTTTTTCTGCTACCTTCTAGATCGCTGACCATGGCCCATTGCAGGAGAGCCTAGCTCCCAGCTGGGGGAGGACTGCATGGCTGTCCCATAGAGGCAGCACAACAGGTCTTTGCTGCCTGCCTCTGTGTAGTGTTGCCAGAGAGTCCCTGCTTCATGCAGATGCACAGTTGCTGTCAACTGGGGTTCCTCAAGCAGCAGGTATGAAGCTGAACAGTCCTCCAACAGCTCTGCAGTGGGACATGCTGTTGCCCCAGGATCAGGCTAACATTGAGTTGTGCTCTTGATTTCCTAAGCGACTGCTGTTCACTCCTCAGCAGCTGAGCTCCTAGGCTGCAGAGCACTAAATGAGTGCTTGAAGTGATTAGGCATTATTTATCTACATTTATGAACAATGTGTTTCATTCATGTCATCATTTACTGCACGTATTGTGAAAGTTATTGGGCTCTTTGGGCGATTTCTGTTCCAGGAAGTGAGTATGGCATTTTTTTTGTCTTACATAACCTTTTATTTATCTCCCAGAGCCTGCTCTCTGGATCACCACACTTTTTTTCAGTTTTGCACATATTCTTGTGTCTGAAACAATGAGAAAAAAATGCACATTAAAATGTCTGTTCTAATCCATTTATCAGAGAGGGACAATTACAAATAGCACTTTACCAATTAATTAGTAAGCTTATTCATCGTATAAACTCAAATCATGCTAAGGCAGCTTCTTTTCCTTTGCATGATTTGCACCATTTTTATCATCTTATGTGACTGACGCTGCTGAAATAAATTTCTCGACATGGCTCAGAAAGACAAAGGCAAATTATCTCTTTCCCCAAGTGAGTGTTAATGAGCAGGAGGCTGGTGTGCATCATCTCTACCACTTCTTACAGTGTCCCTTGTTGCAGGCTGGGAAAAAAGAAATCTTAATTATTAAATGCCACTAGAAAATCCTGTGTCCTGGTTTGTGGGTAGGCAGAGCACTTCCCTAGCACAGGGCCATTGGTCTCTGTTAGCCGCGTCAGGAACAAGGTCGGTGCAGTGCTGCAGCTGGTGGGCTGGCTAGGCTAACCAGCATGTTAGAAAACTTCACAGTGTTTAATAACAGCAGCAAATACTCCTGGTAACGTAAAATCATCTGCAGACTAGAAGCAAAGGGACACAGATGCCACTGATAGCTGCTCTGTCATTACGGACGTAATGCACAGCCGTCAACTAGTGTAAAGCAGCATTTACTTCATTAGATCAGCATCATTGTATACCAGTGAAGGCTTTATCCCATGAATAAAAACCTCTTCTGGCATATCTCTATTGATTTCTTTGGAGTTACCCCAGCAGATAATTTTGCTCCAAAGCACTGCAGAAATAGGGAAAGATGACAAGATGAGAAGAGGGGCTAATAGCTGAAGCTGAGGTACGAGACATAGAGAGAAGACAAACAGTTTATTGCTTTGGGGTAAACAAGCTAGTTTTCAAGATGAAAGATCTCTTTTTCTTTTCTTTTTTTTTTTTTTTTTAAATCCTGCTTATTTAATAGAATGTAAGTAAATAAAGGCCTGTCTTACCTAGCTAAGCTTATCATAGCATTAGAGTCTCTGAGTAGGGCCAGGAGTCACAGGAATCACACTGGTGTAAATTCAAAACAATTCAACTTTAGTGGCAGAAATATCTATAACATTAAAAAAAAAAAAAAGTTTCTTTCTAGCTCAGTATTAGGACTTCCAGTCAAAATAGACTTTGTATGACTAATATTTGCTGTAAAAGATAGTATCAGCAATGAGAAATGGGACTGAGAGACTGTGTCAGTGACATGCAGCTCTTGCTCATGCTCAGAAGTAAAGTTCAGCCACTTTACAGCCACCAGAAGGATTTGGGGAGATCTCGTAAAGCTGTGGATACTTTCAGTAAAACTGAACTGAAAGAAGGCAGTGTATGGTGCTTCTCTATGAAGCTGTGGAAGTTTGGTGTTTTTTCATTGCTTTTTTGTACTTCAGAGCAGCAGCGCTTCAGGGGTATGGTTTAGGATCAGCTCCAGCTCTCAGTCAAGTTAACGTGAGCTGGATCAGTTCCTCCATGACATGTAGTTGTAGTCGAGTTCTATGTGGAAACAGGCAAATGTGATTGAACACATGCCTACGCGCATCGTGTGTCCCAGGCAGCTCTGTGGAGGGACCTTCACACTTCTCATTTTGCAAAATGTAACTCTTCAACCAGCATTTTTTAAAAGTCTTTGAAATGTGCAGTGAGTATAACTGATACAGAAGCGTCTGACTGCCTTCTGAATAGTCTGAAACTACTTTTCTCTAAGAACCAGAATAGTCTGAAACTACTTTTCCCTAAGAACCAAACAGTGCTGTTAAGTGCAGTGCAGGCTGATACAGATGATGACGAAGACGCTTCAAGGATCAACACCTGTTACCTGAACAGTCAGCATGGCCAGAAAGCAGTGAACATCCCTCAAGGAGCTACAGTGTGGGTGTTCATAGGGTGAATTCCCCCTGTGCTGTGGGAAGTGGATCTGTGACAAACTATCAATATGGAAGATGTGAGCGGGAGAGTTAGACGTGAATATGTGCAGGCATTTGACAAGATATAAACGGTATCGTGGATGTCCCTGGCTGTATTTTACTGCAGCAGCGTTCTGCATTTAGTAAGAAGGAGAAACGCTCTGGTAGAGTCTAGTCCAGTGGCCTAAAAACATGACATGAAACAGAAATCCTAGTTTTCTGTGCTTGTCTTTTTCCCCAAAAATCTCTATAGTATTGGTCAGACAATTCCAAACTTTCCAGCCTGTGTGCCAAGACTGAGACATCTTAAAAACCCTTATAGAAACAAGAGATACTAAAAGTTTTGCTTGGGATTTCGTAAATTGTGGTGGGAAATGCACAGGAATTTGGAATATGACATTTTGATGAAGACTTCATATATCAAATAAATGTATTAGGTGTTCTCACATATGTGCAATATATGAATTGTAATATATGAGTCCTAGATGGCACACCAGGGTGCAGAAAAAAATCACTCTAATAGTTACATCACTGCAAAACCTACATGTAAAAGGCAGCATGGAAACTCTTAGCAGATCTTTCTGGTTGTTTTTTTGTTTTTTTTTTTTTTTAACGGATTTGAAAGAAACACATAGCTGTTGGTTGTGCATAAAAATGAGGAAAATTCTAGTGTTGTCTGAAAAATTGACAATTTCTTACAGAAAAGAAACTGAAACATATGAATTCAGCTATATTAAGTGTTTTTTCATAAATATCTCCATTCAAATAAAATATTTTGACACTCTTGAAAACAACATACTTTGATTAAATTGATTGAAAGGTTCCATTGGCTTTGCATTGCACTGCGTAAGGCATCCCTCATAGACAGGATACAGCCAACTTAAAGCTCTCAGCAGGGACTGCACTCTGGGCTTAACTGATTCCATAAAATATTTTAAGTCAATTTAATGAAACAAAATATTTCATTGTGGATGAAATTAACTCAAAGTATTTTATTTGAGTTTTCCCAATAGAAATGTGTTACTTGGAGGGGAGTGTGAAATTTTCTTGCAGGTAGTAATGCTGGTTTTAATGAGGATTTGTTTTTGTCAGATTATCCTGGGGGAGAATTTCGAAGAGCTCTGCTATGTTTTCCATAGAAGAGCTAATTAGGATTGCACTTCTCAAGTCCTGCTGGGGGCAAGATCTGTGGTACAACCTTCTGCATCACCAGCGGAGCACCAGACCCTCCAAATGAGTTATAATAGATTGCAGTACCCCTACCTGAGGATGAGACAGGATCAGGCCATGGGCCTTTGCAGGCTTGTAGGTGAGGCAGTGCCCTTGGGCGATGTAACTTTGCCAGCGTAGAGGGGTGAAGAGCACTGCAGATGTTCAGCTGCTGTTCAGCAAAAGCAGCTGGAGCTGATGTGGCTGATAAAGAGGATTTCTTTCAAGCCCATTGGGCCCAGGGTGATTACTGAACACTACAATCAGGGTCTTTTACTTTTTTTTTCTTTCTTTCTTTTTTTTTTTTTTTTTTTTTTTTTTAAGTTTGATTGCCCTCACATGAGACTGGAAGCCAGAGAAAGGACTGTGGCAGTACAGATTCCTATGATCTCCCCTTGCCATGTAATCAGAAGAGCTCTGCAATTGAATATTTCACAATAATCACTGCATTTTCAATGGGGATGATATAAAAGCAAATATCAAGGCCTCTGGCTGACAAAAGCAGAATACAGAGGGAAAATATGAAAATAGCAACTTACTTCAGCAATAAAGAGAGTATATTTTATACTGCAGTTTTTCTTTTTGTTAAATCATGACTTTCTAGTAAATGACATCCCAGAAGATATTTATCAAAGCAGGAAAGCACTAGAAAGGAGCACCCTGCATTCACTTTAATATTTCTCCTTTTCTTCTGACATTTTCTTGCCTAGAGATCTAATTCCATTAAATATGTACATTTTTGACTGGAAGACTTCTTCATGTATCTTTCAGATGAATCTTAAAAGTACATAAGGTCTGTAGGGCAGGGTTTTTTAAGTGCAAATGAGGCACACAGTAGAATATTGTCTATGAGGCTTTTCAAATTATTTATATTCCTGCAGTGCTTTACCTTTCTCTTTCTGTGATAATGATAAGGAAGAAGTGAGACTCCAATGCACCTTCTGTGGAACACTGTCAAACAACATTAGTCATATTTAATATCTGACATGCAGGAACTTACTTTGGCTGATCTCCATTTTTATTGGATTTATTAGACATTATCATGTCCGTAACTTTCTCTGATCCCATAGTGCATCAAAGTGTTAAAACCCGTTAGGCCCGTGATTGGTCAGTGTTAGAGCCCTGTTCAGCTCTTGTCAATGGGTATAAATTAACATTCCCTCATTAAGCCTACTTTGTAGTACATATGAATCTGCTGTAGGAATAATGACAGCTAAATGCTCTGTTGGCCCCCAGCCATGCCCACTTGCGCTGTTCACCTCCAGCCTTCTGAAGCTGTGCAGAGCTGAGCCATGGCAGTGCTTGGCAAGACAAACTCTCCAGGGCTCTTGGGCACTGTGGACAGTGGCATGGGGGCTGACTAGGTGGCTGTTTTCCCTGCGCGCCCCCCCCCCCCCTCCAAACAGTGACCTTATGTTGTGTTAGAGGACACTGTGCGATAAGCATTGCTGCTTGAGATTTCCTAAAGGAAAGGTCCTGGCCATTTGCAGTCATTAAAAAATTCATTGCTTTCTCATAAGAATTTGAGTTAAGGGTGTTAATCCTGGTGTCCCAGCCAAATTGCTACTTCAATAATTATAATCTGCCTAAATGCCTGCCTGTACTGCTGCTAGTGTCACCCTCTGAGCATCTCGAGCCTTATTTCAGGTCCCACATTTGAATAACTTGCCTCACCATTGTGCAATCATCTTAGCTGTGCTTTACCAAGAAATATACAGAGCTATGCTGACATAAAGATTGGGATGGTAAGACTTTGCTTTCTCTGATTGTGTTGGAAAGATGTTCAGTGAATTAAACTTCCGCAGAGTGGGGAGGGTCTTTAGCAGAAGGAAGGAGTGACAGAGCGATCTGTTAAGTCTCTCTAGCAGGAATCTGAGAGCTAAGTAAGTCTTTCCAAAGTTTTTGCTGGGCAAAATGTTTGTACCTTCCACAGTGTTACCTATCTATAACACCTCCAAAAAATCATGTGTTCAAGGGCTATATGAAATGTAAGGCCATCTTCAGTCCACAAACTCTGGACTAACCATTCCTATCCTAACAAAAACGGCAAATTTTTCAACAGAGCCCCCCTTTCTTCTGGCTGTGGATGCTCATGTGTTCTTGTATCTCCTCAGCTCTTCTCTCAAGACCTCTTACTTCTTCTGTCCTGTTGCAGACTGTCTTGCTGCCCCTTTCATTGGATACTTTAAACTCCCATTCTCTCTTTCTCTCTTGGACCTTTCCTTAAAGCCACACATGCTAATAATCTATTTTGATGTTTAATGCCTCCCACATCTGACATTGTGGGTCTTACCTAGTCCAGCACTGTGACAATGTGTCACCGGTTTGAGGTGTGGTGTGGAGGCCTGTGAAGGTGTTCCCTACGCAAAGTAAATGCTCACACTCGCCGCCTTTTAAAGGGTAGAGTCTATTTTCCCTCATGTTGGCCAGCTTTACTGAGAAAAAAGAAGTGGCTGTGGCCTATGCCACTTAAATATCTCTTCTCTTTTAGGTGACAAGCAGTTCCCCTACATGTGAGCAGCAGCTACTATGCTGAGCAAGGTCCATAGCAAATGTCTTTCTCCTGAGTCTCTCTTATTGTACAGAAGTGCAAGTGTCTGTGGGGATGGTTGCACCAAGTGCATATATCTACAAGTTGAACAAAATACTGCAAAAATCAGATCTTTACCTAGCCCAGTGTCTTCAGTATTTCTCTCAGAGCTGATACTTAATCTTTTCCAGGAATTTAGTTTACTGTTTGCTTAGAATATATGAATGCAGAATATAAATAAGTCTTATTTAAAGTCACTGCTAAGAAAGCCTAAACCCCAAATAAGTGACATCAGTGTATTAAAGCATGGCATACTCCCAGTGAAAAATAGTGCCTATATACAGACTCTGTAGCTTTGTGGTTACTTTTGGAGTTCAGCTTCATGTTAGACTTGGAGCCTGAAAGCCTGGACGTAATTTTGGTCTCCACCTTCCCCAACAGAATTCCTTGTGTTTCTCATCCTTGCATATGTTGTTTTGCTTTTGAACTTCATTCAACATGTAATCTGCTATGATACTATTGCCTTCATCTTAAGTACCTGAAGTGTTTTTGGACCGGTGAGTGCCCTCAGCTTCCTTTGCTTCTTCCTTCACTTTTTTTTCTTTTTCTCTTCCTTTTCCTTTTTTCCTTCTCCTTTTCCTTCTCTATTTCCTTCTCCTATGTGTGGCTAATTGGTCCCACATCTGGAAAGAAATATCCACTTCTGATCAGAGTCCTTCTGGTTCCCTGGCTGAAGGAGGATGCTGCTGTTCATCACTGAAGTCAGACACTGTGAATAGGATGTCACTTTGTCCCTCACTGCCAGGTCAACACCCTTTAAAAGTCTGTAGGCTTATCCTATGTAAATATGGTCCTCCACAGTGTCACCAGCCAGTTTCTCATGTAGTAAAACCCTCAACCCTGCAGCCCACTGAAATCCCAAGCCTTCTTTCTTGTAGGCCTGTTTTTCCAGAGTTCAGGAAAGTGATTGCCGTTCTTTAATTGTTGGTTTGTTGTATGGGACTATTTCCTCTTCTCGAGTCTTGACTTTCAGGTTGCGCTAAGGTCTGCTGTTGTAATTGCACATGGCTTTTGAAAATGGTTAATTCAAAGAATAAGTCATCTAACCTTTGTTGCTGCAAGTTTTGGAAAACCATATTGCAGATGTCAAATTATATCTGAATCTTTTACCTGTCTAAGGAGTTCTTGTGCCTGCTGACTTCTGCAAGTTGTTGTCTGATAACATCTCCCATCAGCTCAATATATTCCCAGAAGTACTTGAACTGTGGCAGTTTTAGTTGAACTGCAATCAGTGTCAGAAAGAAAGAAAAAAAAAAAGGAAAAAAATGTACCTCTCAGTTTAACACTGAGATTGCAAGAACTTCCCCTCCATGTTTCCTTCCTTTGGGCTGCCTAGCTGCTGCTTTCTACATACACACTCCATCCCCAGATGTTTTGATAACATCTCTGCTGATAAGTACCAGCAATACATCAACAAATAAAAGTGCAAAGTAAATAATCACTGTCAGCAGAAATATATAGTTGAGACAGCACGTTTTGAAATATGCAGAAGTGAGAGTCTGTGATCCTTTGAAGAGCCGGGACCCACGTACACACTGCCATATGGCTGCAGGCACCTATGGGGTCCAATAAGAAGACTGTCAGCAGTTTTTCATTTGCACTTGCGTAGCAGGATGCAAGGTGCATGCACCTCTTCATGTCTTCCGTGTAAAACATCTGAAGACAATGGGTGAGGCATTAGCAAGATAAATACATGGCCAAGCCCCAAAGAGAGAAGACAGATTGGTGCTAGGAGAAAAAAATTAACTATATTTTATGCTTAACAGCCTGCCACAGGAAACTGGTTGAGAGGGGGAATGATGCTAAGCAGGAGAAGAAGTTCCTCCTTTTGTCACAAGGTTTTCCTTGCCTGAATCTCATCAAGCCGTAAAGAGGTTCTCTAAGGCTTCTTGTCCCCACTAGATAACTTTTTCATCCTTGTTTTCTTTTGTTCCTACTTACGCCATTGATAGCAGCCCGAGGGAAGAGGGGTGGGGAAATATGTTGCTTCTGCAAAAATCATTGCAGGAAGAATAGCCAGAACATAAATGGTACAGTTTTGGCTTCAAAAGGGTAAGCAGGTGTCTTAGGAGTCCCAGAAGAGCGATGCACAAGCTTGTACAAACAACCTCCGAATCACGCCTGTTTGTTATTCACACAAACAGAGTTGAAACCGTCTGAATTCCTCAGTTCCCAGAATTCAGATGGTGCACAATGGCCCATAATGAACAGCACCTGGGCTTACCTCAATTACTACACAGAGCTGAACAACAGCAAGAAGGGCTTTCAAGAATATTTTTTCAATAATAGATTTAGTTATGTCTTTCATAATTGGATTCAAAAGCTCAGAATTTCATTTTGCAACTTGTTCATGAAATTTGTATGAAAAAGTCTGGCGTTTATTCAAAAGAAATACTCTATGAACAAGAATTTGCAAAACAGCCAACTGCTGGTAACTAAGCAGCCAAATTACAGTCCAAGCACTTGGCAAATACACCGTCTTTTTTATTATTTCAGTAATTGAATTTCTGTTAAAGCGTGGAGCATAATTTAACATCAGGAATTTATTTATAATACAATAGTGTTTCAGTAATAAATGCATTATTATTGTCACTTTTAATGGAGTCTTATGTATTCCCTCAGAGACTATGTGGCAGACTCTGAGACAACCACTGCATCAGTGTTGTTTGTAGACAATTGAATTAATTGGAGACAGGGTCATTAACTCGACCTGAATACCTCTGATTGCTTCTGTAAATAAGGTTAGAGAGCAAATGGCTAATCTTTGTTGTCATTATAGATTCTTTTTACATTTTCACACTGCCTTGTATATTAAGATCATTTTGCTAAGCAGCTTTTCAGGCTGTCGTCGTGTTTACAGTATTGTCTTGCATGGCATACAACCGTAATTGTATCAGACTTACATTTCATTTCCCATATCTATATAAAACATGATATTAGAGAGAGACCTATTCTGAATTGCAGCACATAAAAACCATTGGACCAACAAATTAATAAACCAAAATGAATAAGCTGTAGCATTAAAAAATAATCAAATCACAAAACAAAAGCTGATTTTGTTTGCTTTTGTTTGAAAATTCCAACCTGCAAGACTTGCCAGGGATAATACATTGAGTCCATTACTCAGTTGGGAACATGACCCACAAGGCCAGCTCTGTGTATACCAGCCTGTGAGTTAAATGTTATCCGGACTTTTGGCATGCATTTTCTTGGAAAAGAAGCAGCAGGCTGTCATTTAAGCGCAGATAGAACACAGATATTTTTCAAGGAGACATCCAAAAAAAGGTTGTGAGCACACTGTTCCATTTCTCAACAAACTTAATAAAGAATGTAGCCTGAGAGGCCTAGGAAGGCATGTGTCAGGAACAAGAGACACCCTAAACTTGAGAATGAGGTCAGGTTCACATTGAACTCAGGGATACCAGCTTGTCATCACTCCCATATTCCACCATATACTTAAAAAAAACACATTGCTTTCTCAGAAACGGTCTTGTAAGTGGAAGAAAACAGCTGGCAGTGTCTTATAATATGCCTGGTATTTTCATGTATTTCTTGCATTCTAAATTTATATTCAAGATGGGCTTGAACCCAAACCCCAGATATGCAGTATGAGTTATCCAAACTCTGGAGGCAAGTGTGGGATCCTGAGTCCATCTGTAACCTAGATGATAAGTGATGTTTTATGAATTCAGATTCAAAAATAACAGCCTCTCCACTTCAAAACTAGCAAGTACAGCTTTCAGCTTCAAAACTCTGCCCGTGTCAAACTCCCATTGACAGTCTGTCGGTGCAGGAATCCAGCCTGACTTGAGCGTGGTGGGAGGAACATGCTGCCACACTACGTTTTCTCTCAGCAGCTCCTGCACAACTCACTTACCAGAACATTTAGGGATGTTGTTCATTTAAAAAGCAAAGGAGGAAACAAAGCATGGAATAGATTCTAATTTGTTCCAGGCTTATGAAGGTATCATCTGAACTTACAGACTGGCCTTTTAGGTTTTGCTCTGCAAAAAGAGAGATCAGCCAAGCAGCAGTGTTACTGAGCTGGATCCAGCCTAGTGCTGATCTGAGATTCATGGTGAGCCCTTTAGGTCTGGGCCACAGTGTCTCTGTCTCTCCCTGCACATTTGTAGGGGATGCAAACACTGGTGGTGTTCACCTTGGAGCCCTGTTGCAGAAACAAAGTCCTGCTCAGCCTCTTGGATTATTTGTGCTCTCTTCAACTGTATGGGCTGGTTTTTGAGCTCTGTCCTTGGTTAATTTAGCTTTATTGTCTATGATATCCCAAACACTGCAGGCAAAATTGGGGGGTGGGGGTGGGGGGTGGGTGTAATTCTAATGCAGAAAATCAGTCAATACTTCGCTACTTCCCTGCTAGTAGAGTGACACCTCGGTACCGATTTTTTTCATTAACAAGCAGGAGAGCTTCAGGTCCATGTAACAGGCAACCTCCATGCCACACTAGAGCATTAGGAGATTGAGGCTGTCTGGGCAGGTGTGTGAAGAACACATTTGTACCTTACTAAAGCAATGATTATCAAGCTGAAAACAATAAAAAAAAGATGAAAAAAAAAAGGAGATCGAACTTTGCCTATTTACCTCTGTATCCACCAGGTGTTTGGGTCTTCCTGACCTTTGGTTTTTGGCAGACTTTTAACAAATCGTTGCTGATACAATAACCCTTCATCAGCCTGAGGAGAAGTGGGTGGCGGTAATGTTGAAAAATCCATTTCTTGTAATTCAGGAACATAAGTTTCCAGAATGAAAGCTGCTTAGCTGGAAGGTTTTTTAAGAAAAAATCATTTAACTAATCCTAAAGATCTAAGTTATTTTGTACACATTGAAAAAACCCCAAAACATTGGTTTTTTTCAGCACCCCATGCACAAAACCCACTTTATGCTCAGTATTATGGTCACTCCACTTCTCTTTTCCTGAACCCCT
Organism: Falco punctatus; assembly: GCF_963210335.1. NCBI lineage: Eukaryota > Metazoa > Chordata > Aves > Falconiformes > Falconidae > Falco > Falco punctatus. The sequence continues at coordinate 14,579,325 of NC_137595.1, forward strand.
CTTGGCAAATACAGCGTTTGTCCACAGTCTTTTCCAGGTCAGATTTTACCTGCCTCTCCCAGGCATCCCAGTTTCTCCCAGCCTAGGTTAAGAAAGCAGGCAGTGTGACAGAGGGGATAAAGCAATGAAGTAACACTTCAGGAAGGCATCCAGTGTTGCAACTGTTACTTCTGGTGATCCGAGTTAGTCTTTCCCTTTTAAATCAAAGCTGGCTTCAGAGTTATCCTCAGCATGCAAACAGGCAGTGCAATCCTATTTGCGGTATTCAGACTTGACTCCCACGGAGCTGCATCCTGCCGGTGCTGAGCACCACAAGCTCCGTCTAGAAGATACGGTGACTCTGCTTGCCCACAAGATCCCGGCAAGTAGGTGCAGAAGCAAATAGGATCTTCCCTTTATTTTGATGTTGATGAAAAAGTCTGAAAGGCAAGATTTTCAGCCAGATAGGACTGAAGAATTAAAGATTCCCTGTTTCCTTTTGCTGTCATTCAAAATAACAAGCATAGAAAATTCTGTTTAAAATACCTGAGCCTTTTGACTTAAAGGGTTTTCAAGTCGAAGATTTAAGATGTCAGGTTTAAACATGACACTGATAGTATTAGGCAAAGTATGAGAGCAGATACTTGTAGTAACTGTCATTTTTTCTGACTGTTTATTAATGGCCTTTTGTGATTTATAGTGAATGTTGTGAAGGATCTTCAGGTCCATTTATCACTCAAAGAAGCACCTTTTTTTCCTCAATACTTACGTATGTCATAATTAAGGGTGGATGCTGCTTAAAGATTCAGCTCTGTTCTTAGTTTAAGATCCTTCAAGATTATATTTAATCCCAAATAGATTTAATACCTTTTCTTTTTTTTTTCTTTTTTTTTTTTTTTTATCTATAAAGCAGCATATTATGTAACTGGCAAAATTCAACGGCATTAAAAGGAGCTCACATTAGACAGAAATATAGTGAAGGTTTAGATATTCACTCCAAATGGAGATTTTCACCCCATTATAAAATGAATTGTAAGGAAGACACCTATGCTTCAGCATTCAGCTTTATTAATATTTCACTAGACAGGTTTCTCCTTGTTCAAAAAACAAGTCATGTGTGCTGAAGTACATCTTTATATCCATGAAAGGCTCTGGTGGTGTGCCATAAATTCATCATGTGCCTTTAGGAATACTTCTTTAAAAACTATTTCAGAGTAATTGCCCATTATTAATAATGATTCCTTTTTACTATTATGGCAGAAGCAGTGAAACTAAGTGTCTGCTTGTGGTTTTCATAAGTGTCTGTGTACTTCTGTGGCCCCTGTTATCCTACAACTTAAATGTGATGAACATAAATATGCTTGGAGTCTCACTATACTATCTGTATTAAAAACAGGGAAGAAGTGCCAGGGATTGAATTATTTTGCCTATTAAAACCCAGAGAGATGGAGGAATCGAGCCAGTTTTCTGAAGTGCCAAACCAGTGCTATAACCAAAGGGTTTTCTTTCTTTACAAAGGTGCTGTAGTCATCTCCATAGAGGTGGATTATTTGTGCCTTAATCATTTGGGTACGTGCCTATGAACCACGCCATGCCTCTAGCACCATTCCTGCTGTTTCATGCTTTGTACAGTGTATAATGCATGGAGATTGCTACCAGTTCATGAGCAGCTGAAGCTCATTTAGTAAAATATTACCAATTTCTTCTGATTGTACTCGGTTTTTATCTCTGCCCTTTTCTGTGTTGCTTGTTTTACTCATCATACTCCTGACAGCAGCAACAGTTGGAGCAATCTTGCACCTTTTCTAAGTAGGGGTGGCTTTAACAGACTGCAACAGGCTTTTTTCCCTTCTCTGGCTTGCAGAGACTCATGTTCTCATGTTCCCAGTTCCTGCTCTTTGCTCTGGTCTGGAAGTAGTTATACTGCTGATCTGCTCCCAAGGGATTCCCCAGCAGAGTAAATCCTCAGATGGTTTCCTGAGCTGACATGACACTTGTACATAGCACACAGGTGTGAATGACTGTATGTGTGCTGTAAAGCTCTGGAAAATCAGGATATGCCTTTTGGTACCTTTTCAAGCTCAGAGGTATTGTCTTATACAGGGATAGGAAAAAAATCCTACTTTCTCGTGTTTTCTGACTGCTTGGTCGGTCAGTATGGTAAAATTACCTTTCCTCAGATCGCAGATGAAACTGGAAATGTTAGGGATTTGGAGGTGTCATATGGGTCCGTACGCACCAGTGTGTTTTGGCTCCATAGCTCCCAGTTCTCTTCCTACTGGGCTCTGTAAGCTGGATTCTGTTTTCAATTAAAACTGAAGTAGAACTGAGACAGAACAAGAAGGGTAATTAATTTGCAATGTTACGTTTCCAAGTTTCTGCCATACATGAATGAAAAAAAAAGCCAACACTTTGCTTTTAGAGGTTCACTTTGGATGTTTTTTATCATGACAACACTTAAACTTTCTGCTGAAATCAGTAAAATCAAAGTGCAAATGTGTGACTCAATAAAAAACTTTTAACGCTAACTTAAAATTGTAAACGATAGAGGGGTGAATGTATGCTTCTAAACTCCCACAAAAGATTCACAAAGTGTATGGAAAGATGCAGTATCCCACATTTCCTTTGTGGAAAATAAATAGATTTCTATGTATCAATACTCATATCTAGCTTGATTCAGTGGGGCAATATTGATATAATAAAATGGTTCCATTTACATCAAATGAGGCCCTTTGGAGTCTCACGGTAAGAGATAGTATTCTTTTTCTTCCAGATGCCAGACAAACAGTAGCACATCAGGGCATAGTACAAATAATGCTCTCTGACACTTGAATCCATTCACTAAAATATTGTACTTCAAAAGCTCTACATACATTGCCTTCCCTGAATAATATCATGCTCACAAAATTGTTTCCAAACTCTGAGGTGAGCAGGGTGATGCATGCACAAATCATGGATACAATATTGCTTTTAATATGCAAAATCCCCTTCTCTTCCATGTCAAGTGTGTATAGGAGTGCTGTGAAATTGGAAGGAGAGCAATTACCATACCAATAGTTCAGAAAGTTTTTTATGTGCACCATTAGGGATGTGCCATTAAAATTCTTCCTCTTCTGTTTGGTTGGGTTTTTTTACAATTTCACAGGCAGTTTGATACGTTACACCTGTTCTTCATTGCAGGTGTGATGAAGAATCAGAACTTACTGTAGCCCAGGAATAAAACCTGGAAGAGGGTCAGAATATGACAGTAAAAACATTACCATGCTTAAAGTCACACTGCGGATGTATGTACACAGTTCCACCTAGGATTTGTGGCTAAAGTAATTCTTTATTGGAAGGCTTTGACCTTGTTACGGATTCTTGGCAGCTTTTCCCCACTCTATTCATTACTAATGCAAGCTGTCAATCACTTTAGTTCTGCTTTGACATAGATTGTGGCTCATAGGAGTTAGCTCTGTCATTCTTTTTATTTCTTTCATCTTTACTATCCTTTTTTATGGTCTTTAAGGCTAGAAGTATAAAAGGGTTATATGTATATGAAAAAAAAATCTGTTTCAGAAACACTATCAACCTTGTTATAAACAGTCTTTGATTAAAACAGTTACTTTTGAACACAGTAAAATGAGAATGTAGCTTTTTACACACAACATCTTGTAAATTACCCTCCCCCTCAAAATAAATCAGAACTCCTATTTGCATTACAGTGTTCAGGATTGATACAGGCAGATCAGCTGCCACTTCCTGAATAACATATTAGGTTTTCCCCTTCCATGTGTTTTGACATGAGAGCACCATCATAAGTGATGTCTTACTATGCATGCTAATGTTAGCTGATGTAACAATTTCCACACCTTATTTCATTTCATTGACCTGGGTGCTGATTAATATTTCAGAAGGGCTTGATACAGATTTTCAGTTCCTGTGTCAACCCAATCTTTGAAAGTTTAGATTTGAATTCTACCAGCCTGATGATAAATAATTTAATACTAACCAATGGAAAGGCAGTGAACAAATCATTCAGAGCAATCCTTTTCTTTAAAAAGCAATCTAATGGCAGTCATATATAAGTTTGAAGATATAGATATGAACAATTTATTATTAAAAAATGGCAGCTCCCTTTCAAATTAGAGGAGAATATTACTTCCTGATAGTGGTGTAAGAATAGAAGAGAAATAAAACTTCATTATTGAGCAGTTATGGTATTAAATTATGACACTAAATGCTAATCTGCTAGATGCTGCTCTATTATTATCTGCTAGAATAATGAAGCAGCCTTTTTTTGAACATTTATGCAGAATTCAGTGAGCCCAGTAACTCCTAGTAATGCCCCTCAGCTTCACAGTTTTTCTGTAGAAACAGACTCTGGAGGACAGGTTGGGCTAGCTTCCGAAAAGCTGAAGCCAGTTTGTTCCTCAATCTCTCCTATCAGAATAAAGTGCAGTGAGTGGGAGAACAGCAGTATCTTCCCCAAGAGTGAGTGTTATCGTCTGCTCTGGTAGATGCTGTAGTGTAGGTGTAGTGCACAAAAGTCTTGTTCAGAGCAAAGGGTACCCACTTTTCAGTGTCCTGTGCAATCAGAGTCTTTGTTCTGAGGAATCCGCATTTTAAATAAACAACCCAGATTAAGGGTAGCCAAAATATTCTTTCTTTTATTCAGCAGGAACTGAGTATTTTCTTCTCAGACACAAAGCAAAATTAACCCAAGTCCCAATCCAGTGCCTCAACAGGAAGATCAACCACTCTGTCAAGCCTGTAGTCAGTTTTCCAGCATAGACCTTCCCCTTTCCAGATTCCATTGATTTAATTTTCCCTAAAAATAGACCTGTGCATTAAAGCAACCTTTGTAGAGTGCTGCTTCTTGTGGAAATACATTGCCAGCATTGATATACTGTTAACTCACTGGTCAGTTCCCATCTACAATTTCCCATTGCCCAGCAGCTCTCTGCTTTCTCAAAGTTTACGTTTTGGTTTCTGGGTAGAGCAATGGAAAAGTGGCCAATTCATCGTTACCCTAAAAAGGAAGAGTTGGAATGAATAAACCTTTTGTTGGAGGGCACCATCTATTTGCCAAATTCTCTTCACAGTAGTTAGCACGACTACATCTTATTGGTGGAAAGTCAGGGAGACAGCGAAGGACTTGAGCAGAATTTTTGTTCCTTGATCAATTTTACTGCAGTAGTCTGAATTATATGACTTTTATTTTTACATATGTATTTACAGGGTAAAAAGTTTATTATTTTTCTTATTAGAGGTTAATGAGTTTTAGTATTTCGCATTATCTTTGTTGTAACTACCAGGTTTAATCTTGAAAATCATTTATTACAACAGTAGAGTAAATGATGTGTTGAAAATAATGTAATAGTCCAGATGACAACAACAACAAAAAAAAAGTGTAAGCTGCATCTCAAGCCTTCAGTTCTCTAGGCAGCATAATAATCCAGGCACATAATAATGCCATGTCTACTTTTAATTGGCTTTGGGGAAATAACCCATGAGTTAAAAAGTAGACAAGCTGCAGGGAGACATTTAAATTTAGGCAAATCACCTGTACCAGTGGAGATGGTGTGTAATGAGCTTGATGGAGTTCCTCACCAGCAGCCGTCAGCACCGACACACTTGCAAGTCTCCAGTGCTCTGTAGTTAAGCTTGAGCTCAACAAGTGCTGAAAACCACTGGCAGGTACTGGTGATACTGGTGTTTGTACCCTCCTTCAAGACATTTCTCATCTCATACTTGGTGCACAATCATGCTGCAAAGCAGCAAGGGACAGGGGAAGTGCCGTGCGCTGCAAAAGCAGAACAGAGAGGTAAAAGTGCTGCAAAGAGCTTCCTTCTAAATTCTGGTCAGATGTGCAGGTCTCTTCTGTCTGCTTCATTGTTTGATAGCAGGGAGACCAGCTTATCAGTCTGCAGGCAATTGGAGACATCATTGTGATGGCCTCTGCAAAAGATGGAGGTTTGGTTCTCCTCCCACCAAGAGTATGGGTGTCAATCCAGTGTCTCTCATCTCTGTGGCACAAGAGAAGCTACTCTGGAGAGGGGTAAGCAGATGCTGATCCAGGTGGGGATCCTTGCTGCTGAGTCAGCTGTATTTTTTCCTCCCAGATAGCACACCTGTGGTCAGGGCTCGGGGTTGAGGCAGAGCATGTCTGACTGCCCGGCAGGATTCAGCTCAAGTGCTGAGCACAGGGCTTGGAAAATAGTGAGAACAAAATTAAAAGTGGAGCAAAGCTGATGTTTCCATTAGCTGCAGAGAGGCCTTGCACTTAGAGAATGTGAGAGACCTGCGGTGAGTATGAGGATGATTGTATTACTGCTAATGTTTGCTTTGTGTGTTTGGATTGCAAGCTCTTTGGCCCAAGGACTGTGTCTCACCATGTGTTTACACAGATCCCAGCACAGCAGGTCACTGGTCTCGGTAGGGGCCTCCAATCTCAATGAGAATAATGAACAGGCTTTTTTCTAAGTGTTATTTACCCAAACAATACTGTGTTCCATTGTGCAGCATTTTTTTTATTAATATTTTTTTCCAGTTCAAATGAAATAAAAACATTGTCCACCCAAACAGTGAGGAACAATATGCGTGCTCATCTCCTGCTGGGAAATAAAAATTCAAGTTTCAAATACCAGCGTTTCCTGCCCCCTTTAGTCACTTTGAGGACTTGTGTCTGATGATAAAATGCTTTAAATCCATTTTAAACCTTGTCCAGGCTGGCATTCCTTGCCTGGATCTTAGCAACACAACAAAGCTTGCTTTGAAAGTCTCTTCAGTTCGTGTAGTTGATACTTATGTGAAGAAGGCAAATTTATTTGTATAACAGCTCTTTGAATGAACATTTGCAGAATCTGTCCCAGCATCTTATAAAACATGTGATTTAACTTTAAAGCTGAAGAAGTCTTTGGGAAGAGTGCAAACAAACCTGTTCCTTGGAACTAAAAGATACATTTTATTTAAAGAAAAAAAACCCAGAAGACAACCCAGAAACTCTCCGCTAAGCTCAATTTATTGGGAGCAATTATTATTTTTTTTCTGTGCACTTGTATGTGAAAGGCCTGTATATTTTCTTCTGTTCTGCTGAACAGCATTATTAAAGTTGATTGTGTATGCAGCTATGTGCAAGATCTCTCTATCTTTGCTATGGCAAGATGCTAGGAAAGGCATTTTGGGTCTTATCTGATTGTTTTGCAAAGCGTACAAACAGAGTAACTTGCAGCCCAAACTACATGATGAAAAGTGAATGCTTCTGCTTTAAAAATGTAGATCAGCAAAGATGCCTTCAGCATGAAATGGCCTGATGTAGCCAAGGCATAATTTTATTATCCCAGATGAAAGACAAATATGACCTCATTGTGTTTTGTATGAAAAACATTATTTTGAGTCTGTCTGGTTCCTGCAAGCTTGCTGAGCTATGTTATTCAGTAATGTTTGGCATATGATAACTTTTTCTGAGGCTGGTGTGCAGAAAGAAAATAAGGCCAGGTTGGAGCTGCCATCTATTTCCATGGGTTTATCCTTGCCCTTTGAGTTCTTTGTCAGACAGTTATAGTCTGCTACAGTACAACTCCAGTTGTTTTGTGTAAGCACATGCCAGCTACAGTGTCACTTCTCTTCCAGAGTGCTAAAAGATGTAGGTTGTGTTTAAAGGCTAGAAAGGTCTGCCCTTAGCTGCTGGGACGCTGGCTTTTCCTTCTTTGATCTATTATAAGAGGTGATATTCTTTAAATCTGTTATCTTAATGAGAGCAAACTTGCCAGCACTGACAACAGAGCATTTTCTTGGGCAGATCTGCCCAGATGTGTGAGCAGCCCCACACAAATCCTTCTGTATGGGGGTTACCTGGGCATAAATCACCCAGGCAAGGAGCTTTGTCACTGCAAGAGTCTGCAGGTGTATATGCCCGGCTACAACGAGGCTATTCCCTGCAGGAACTGGCCCGCAGGGGACTTGGCTGATGCCCCACCAGCTCGGTGCAGCCATGGGCCCTGCTACTCTCTGCAGGACTGGCATGTGCTGGGCAGCCGCATCCCTGGCGCTGAGCTCTCGGAGAGGCTGCTGAGGGTTAACTTCTCTTCGTCTTCACAGCTGCCTCTCTGCTAGGGCTGTGGGAACTAGAGTTTTCAGCAGGGATGGAACATTAATATTGCTCTGTTCACTTCCATTTTGGGATGAAAACAGAAAATAGAAGTGAAATAGATGAAGCTGACAGATTTAGGGAAAAAAGTTATTTCTAAATTACAACTTCATTGTTATGATAATCCCATAATTTATTTTTTTTTTTTCAAGGCTAATGTTTCATTTTGGTATTTTAGAATGGAATTGCAGTGTTTGCCGCCTCAGTCTGGGAATCCTTGAATTTTTTTTCTTCTTTTTTTTTTCTTATTCTTTCTTCTTGAAAACAATTGTAATGAAGTAGGAGAATTTGGTTTTTATCCACCTTTAGGGCTTTCCAAATAGAAAATATAAGACCAAAATTACAAGATACTGATCTGAAAGGCAAACTTCCCTACAGACACATTCACTTTTATCCCACTGTTCTGTTTCCTTTACTGTAAAAAAGAAGTGGAAAATGTATTTCCCAACACTTCCTTGAGCTTGACTGAAATGGAGGGATAAAGAAAGGAAAGCAAGTGCACAAATTGTTTCCAAAACTAATGACATAAATGCAAACTATAAGATCCATTTTTTTAATTCAGCAATGTTTAGTTTTTCATACTACTATTGGAAATGCCCATATTTTTAACAGCATCTGTTCTTTTGATTTACCTGTTACTTCCAGTTGAATTTTTTTAAGTAACTCTACTTGAGTCAGTTGAGTGAAGAAGAGCCACTAGAAGAAGAAAAAAAAAAAAAAAAGTATATGCACTTAATGAGCAACAAAGTTAGTGATCTGTAGCAATTACCCAAGTGAGTAATTTTGTTTCATTAACGCACCCTAAAGCACCAAGCTGTTTTGTCAATGGGCACTGCAGGGCCATTGCAATGCTCAAAGAGACAGTTATGTTACCAACCACGGTGTAAGGGATAGGTTTACCAACAAGGAGGGAGAGAGAAAGTAGCTTAGTGTAAGAAGAAAATTAAAGACCATCTATTATTGTCCCAGAAGCCAATTGCAATACTTGTAAAAGACTCTAGCAGCGCAGGGTCACACATCAGTTTTTTCTGGCTTTCCAACTTCCAGTTTCTTGGTTATTGTGAGTTTTTTCTGGCTTTCCAACTTCCAGTTTCTTGGTTATTGTGATTTTTTTTTAAGAGGACATCATGATGCACATAGCATCTTAGTTTGAAAGGGGAAGGAGGGCATGTACCTGGCTTACCTGAATCCTTCTCAGAGGAAAGTAGAAAAGGAAATAGAAATGAAGTCAAAGCTGTATTACAATTTCTAAGCATCTCTGGATCACTCAATACGGGACACACACAGAGTATGATATATTAAGGTGAAGTATTGAATATCCATAAAGAAGTACCAGCAAATGGTGTCAATTTTCAAACACTTTGCTTTGTCAGCTTCACAAATTTAAAATCAATCATCAAAAAGTCTCTGTATAGATCAGCTGAAGAGACATAAAACCTTACGGTTATCTCCCTGACAAAAAAAGTTGAAATTAAAGATGAATTTGTAAAGACTCAGACTGGCAGAATTCTGTAGTGCTAAAAACGGGGGTCAGCCAACCTCTCAGTTTAGAAATAAATGCTGAGGAAAAACAATGACGCCCAGTGCACTGCTAATAAATACATCTTGGAGGACAGTTGAACACGCAGAAAAATAGATTTCACAGAGAGGCTTATTTTCAGCCTGAATGCCATTTTCTCACTGCATTATCATAAACATGAGAGAAAAACAGCTATAAATAAAAATTTCTTGGGTAGTCTCTGGAGATTTGTCAAAAACACGTAGTTTTTGTATGCCACAGTGTAAAAGTATTCATTAAATTAAATTTTAAAATGCCCTGTCCAATATTAGTTGCCTGATGTCCTTCCTTTGATCATAAATTATAAATGAACCAGGAAAAAATGAAGAAACCATGATTCCATTAATGAATTATTTAAGTGTGATTGTTAGTTTTCGCAGTCATTGGGCTAATAAGCTCAGGCTTGTGACACTGAAGTGTTTCTCATTTGAAGGGTGATGGTGATGCTGTTAACACCAGTATCAGCGTGTGCCATGAAGCATAAACCCAGCCGGCCCCTTTGGTGGCTGTGCTGTGGCATGGCTGCAGGAGCTTTCGCTGGGTCTGTACTGCAGGGGGGGGGAGCTGACCCTGCGGAAAGTCAGCAGCAACAGGGTTCCCTGGGTGGCTCCCCACAAGGCAACACTTTAAAAAAGACAGGCAGATACTGACACAAGAGGATCTTCTCCCTACAGCAGCCTGCCAGTGCCAGTGGCACACACAACCAGCTTGGCCCATTCCAGCGGCGGCTCTGGGAGTTCCAGTGAGTCTGAGAGCAGTTCTGAGTCCGACTCCGACAGCGAGAGCAGCTCCAGCGACAGTGAGTGCAACGAGGAGTCGCGCAGTGCCACGCCGGAGGTAAAGCCACGCTCCCAGTTCCCTCCCAGTGGGGCCTTACAGGGGAAAGAGTGGAAAGGAGTGAAATCCTGCTCCCTGTTAGGAAAATGTTGGAGTTCTGTGCTGTTTGATGCTGTCGACTTTTTTTGTACTTTACAGTTTTATGTGTATGACCCACATACTCATTCTAGCTTTTGGAAGAATCCTTCTGGCCTACATTTGAATTGCTTTAAAGAAATATTTAGATTTTTGCCAGTAGCTAGAGAAGATTTTATTGACACAGTATTCATCTGGGACTAAGGAAAAGCAACGTGACAAAAATATGTCTTCAGGGACTAGCTAAACTTTTTCGTTGTATTAAATTTCTCCAGGGCCACATTGTAAACCAGATAAGGAAGCCTAATTAACCATAAATACTCCATAAATTCTCCCATAAAAGTAGCAGTCACCACTAGTTGACTGAAATAAAAGGGTACGTTAAAAACATTCTCATTTAAAGGGAAAAGCATTGCTTCTGTCTGAGATTTGTTCCCTGTCATTCTTCAAACTGCAGCCTGAACCTCCCTCAACAAACAAATGGCAGCTGGATAAATGGCTAAATAAAGTTAACCCCCACAACAAGACCATCATCAACAATCAAAATGAGCCTCACAGCGAGAGTGGTGCCCAGGCCCAGAGCAACCAGCAGGCCGAAGGGCCAAACAAAGGGAAGCTCAACAGCAGCCTGCCCCCGACCGATTCCAAAGACCGGGCGATCCTTAGTCCCATCCGAGAGAAAGCCAAATCGCGGGTTGCCCAGAAAACCCCAGAGGCAAAAAGCTCCAAGCAGAAGTCACCAGCTCATAATGAGCCAACTTCACAAAGGACTACTGGGAAAAAGCAACCCAAAAAGGTAGAAAGGACTTCCAGTGTAGAAGAGTATAACTGGCCCAAACCAAATAATACCAGCAACACTCCCAAAGAAAAAGACACACAGGAACCCCCCGAGCAGCCAAAGGTTCGAACTAAAGCAGCAGTTGGGAAGACTGCTCCAAGGAAAGAACCACGAACTAGCACAGGTCTCACTTCAGAGAAGAAAAAGTACAGAGGCCCCAGCAAAATTGTCCCCAAATCCCGGGAATTCATTGAAACAGATTCATCTACTTCTGACTCAAACACAGACCAGGAGGAGAGCTTGCAGGCTAAGGTATTGCCAGCCTGCACTGGGTCTGGCAACGGTGTCAAAGTGAAGGACTCTGGCAGTAACATCCTCAGCGTAAGTAGTTTAACCAGCAATGGCAGCAACACATCCATTGACCAGACCAGCAATGACCTGGAGGAACAGCTCTTTTCTCCTATCCCGATTGTACAAAATGAACTTCTGTCCCCACTGAGAGAATATGAAGAAGTCAAATCTCTGTGGGTGAAAATAGACCTTAGTTTACTCTCTAGGATACCTGGACAAGAGCCTTTCGAGACCACGTCTGTGAAAAGTGAACCAAGAGAGGCAAATGTGAAACACAGGCAACCATCTCGAGAGTCCCCTACCCCAGCAGCTGAAAAACCACCCACAAAATCCAAAAGGAAACACAAGGTAAGTAATTTTCATCATTTGGAGAAAAACACTGAGTTCCCATGCATCTTCGGGGTCAGGACCGTAGTCAGCGATTCCTCACTGCACCTGCAGCAGAGCTGTAAGGAGGCACCGTAACACTGAGCCTTTATTGTTTTCACAAAGGACATGCATTTACCAGTATGTTACAAATTAACACCAGAAACTAGTAAAAAAAAAAAAAAAATCCAACTGACAAAATCAATGAATAGTGTATTCTTTTTGAGATTTGTCTTACAAGCTTTTTCACTGTATTTGCTCACTTACCCATTAATTTCCAGCGTTCTTTAATCTGCAGAAAGATTCCCAATGATGAGTTTGTATTACTATAGGTTCAGCCATACCTAAAAAATGTGACTTTTATTTGGAAGGCAGGGGTTTATTGTCTGCAGAATTAAGGCATTTTCACCACTGGCTTAAACAGGCGTAGCTTAATTAAATTCAATGGGATGGTGCTTGCTTATGCTTCTGGTGAATTTAGTCTTTATATTGTTTTGCTGTATAAACAAATGTGGTTCATAGAAATACCATTTGCTTAACTGGCTGTTTTCTCTACAAAGCTACCTGAAAAAGCAAATACATTTTGATTTAAGGCATTATGTTTTATCATGTGTTTTATGTTATTTATGCCCAAGGGTATCCTATCTTGTGGGATATGACAGTGCACTTCAAACTAAATGTGTTTTCAGAAAAGAAACTGAAGTTTTATATCATAAATGATTTTTTGTAGTCAGTTTTTCCAGCTGAAATCGTTGTGCTCTGCTCTGTCTGTGAGAAGTCGACATAGCGTATGGTGTTTTTTACCCCAAATTTTATAAATTATTGGGAATGTGACTTCAGCTGTCTCTTCTAGTGGACTTCTTGAAATCCTGAGTTTGAGCAGTCCAGTGGTACGAGAGAGTTAACACAAGACAAAGACAAACAATGCCAGACAGACACAGGGTCTGCACCCCTGCCTACATGAGTCACTGCACTGGCTCCTTCCCTGTTGAATTAAGTGGAAATAATCACATAAGTAAACTCAGCAGGTTTTTATTTAGTTTATCGTCTAGCTGTATACTAAAGGCACAGATATAAGAAAGAAGGAGAAAAGACTAGAAAGGGAAGGGATGTATATGTGTCCATGCTTACGTGTATGTATAAGTATACCAGAGTGCGTATTAATTATACAGAAAACCTTGCTAGCTAACTTAGTGGAGTGTCAGTGTGATGAAGAAGGTGTCTTGGCTAAAACAACGAGTACAGTATTGGCAACTAAACTGAGGACTGCCCGGACAAAAACAAACAAACCCAAAACCAAAAACAAACAAACAAAAAAAAAAAACAAACCAAAACAGGGTTCTATGAAAGTTGGAACTTCATAAATTCATTAGCTGGGACTTTGAATCAGAAAGTAACAAAATGAAGAATCCCACTCTGGGACTGTACAAACACCAGCTATGCTCTGAAACAGCCCGTTCAGTTGCTGTATGATTGTTCCCTGCTACCCAAGGGGGAAACAAACCAATTAGGATGACTTGAGGGTATATCAACAGTTAAAACAGGGTAGGGAGAGCCTGATTTGTGATTCTAATTCATGCTATTAAAAGATTTATTTTAGCCATCTACTTGTGGGCTTGAAGGCTGATATGAAGGTTCCAGTGACAGAGCAGTAATCAGCTTTGCTTGTATCATCCTAGTTCAGGCACAAAAGTCATGCATCAGGGAATCTTTCAAAGCAAATTTTAAACCAGCTATCACTGTTAATGACTACCCCAGCTCAGTCCTGTAGCCTTTTAGTCCTGTGAGGAATACTTACTCAAGGAAGTTTTCCCATCAACTTCCATTAAGTCAATGAGTAAAAGCTATTTACTCGAGTAAGATTTGGTGCTATCAAGTCATTCCATCTGAATTATTAATTAAATTCCAGTGCACTACAGAAGAAAGCTATAGCACATGAGGCATTTTGCTTCCTAATTATCTGGTTATGTCACTTGTTATATAACTTCATGTCATGTGTTTGGAGCATGTTTAGCCCTGATTTCAGGTGACTTTCACTGCTCTTAGACCATTATTTTAACTGCTGCTACTGTAAAGGAAATACACTGAGATTCCTGAGCTCCTCTTAATGGCAAGTGAAATTGTGCATAGATGCTGGATCTGTTAAGCTCCACCTTTTTTATTAAAGCAGACAGAAAGCCTGGATACCTTTGTTGAAAGCAAGAAGCAGCGCCTGGAGGACCCTTCAGCTTCATGCCTGCTCCCACCTTGTATCTCTCCAATACCGAATCACAGATTAACCAGCACTAAAGAGTAAGTTCTTTTTTTTTCCACATAACATTCACAAGGGATTTCACAGTACTGTTCTACAAATGTCTTTGCTGTAGAGCCAGATGGGGTTTACAGCCCATAAGCATAAGTGACCCAGCATTGCTATTCCCATCCATCAGGAAGAGGATCCACATGGTTTTGAGATTCATTCATCCTTCTAAGGGGACTAGGAATTTAGAGTGCCACCGCAATCCTGGTGTACTCTTCTACCCCTAAACTGCATCCTTTCAATTTTCTTTCTTGCCCTCATCATCCTTAACTTCTATGGCCAGAGAATCCTACTAAAAGTGAACTTTATTTGATTGCCTGGAATTTATTTTGTTGAATTCATTTTCATAAGAGACAGTTCTCAGTTTTATTGAACAAAATAGTGACTTTGCCATCCACTTCAGTGGCTTTTATTCTTTAACTGTGTATGCAGCAGTGCCAGTGACCATCCTAAATGTTTCAGACATACATGCTTTTTATTTCAGCAGACATATAATCAAATAGTTTGTGCCTTTCAGAATGTCTTTGAGAGAAGGCTATAATGCTTGAGCAAACAGGTGCCACGTAAATAATGATTCTGATTAGTATAATCACAAGATTAACATTCTATAAATAACCAAAGAGTCCAATTCCCTTCTGTCATCAATTTTGTGAGATGAGGCACTTCTTTGTGCTTTGCACTAGGACAAGCAAAGAACAAAACCCACAATGTGCTTCAGGAAACAATTTGATTATAGTAGTACTTAAATTTAGATGAAGTTCAGAAATCATTTATGAAATGAAATACACAAGTTTTAAAATCCATAAAGAAGGTTGAGCATCATTTTATTTATACTGGTGTAATTACAGAGTAACTTCAGTCCTTGAACTAATGCCTCATTCTACAACTGAGAAAATCGAAGCTGGAGTCTGGAAAAGGCAGCAGAGTTGAGAATTACCATGTGATCTGTAACATGTTGCACGTTTGATAAACATCATGATGGGTGTTGCCTGATTGTCATTGCTAGAAATACAGTGAGCAGAGATATATTGCAGAGGGAATCCAAGATTATCCATCCCCAACACCTCTGCAATCCATTAAAAAAAACCTTTCTATTCTTGTCACCAGCAAGCCCTAAGGATCCACCCCCAACCTGATGTTTCTTAATTTGAGCTTGTTTTCCAGGTCATTAATTTGATTCCTCAGAGCTTTCAAGCCTTTGGTATTCTCTGTTAAAATATAATTGTGTCCATCAATAGTTATTTCCATATGCTAGCTTTTCCTCTCATCTGCCTCAAGTTTTGAAGCAAAATTTTCTGACTTCTTTTCCACTACAGTGATGGAGTCCTGGATCACACTGCATTTGTTATTAGTGTTTTCTGCATTCGCTTGAAACAGATGCAATATTGTTTGATAATGCAGGTCTTCAGCTCCCAGAGACATGCAACTGAATGTAGATCAACTTATTTCCCGGAAGATTAGGGAGCTGGCTGAACTGTGTGATGACAAATTTCTGGAGAGCCCCAGATTGTTTTCAAGCAGTTCTACTCTCCAGAGGGTTAAGTTGTGTTATAAGGGGAGGCAGAAGAAAGGGAAAGCTGAAAGTACACTGTTCAAGGACATGGGGGAAAATAACACTTCAGTGGTAAAAGGTTGAAAGACAGGCTTTGCCCTTTGCTCCTTTATTCCCAAAGGTTCTGTATTTTCTTTCAGAACTCCTAAGTCTTTACATAAGGACTTTGAGACATGAGGGTGATTCAGCTGTAGGTGTGATGATGATGTTCATCCATTAAGAAGGTGTTACTACTCATGGTGGGTGTTCTCACTTGGGAGGAACCTTAGATCTCTCCTGTTAGAATTTGATCCCTGTGCCAACAAGCCAAATTCCCCAAGGCAGACTTCAGAGACTTTTACTGGGCTTTTTCATAGATACAAGTGTGTTTTGACAGAAAGACTGTGATCTCCAGGCCAAAATTTGGAGGCATTCAGGAATCTGGAGGAATCAGTGAAAGACAGGCCACACCTGTGCTTTTGCAGCTCCCACTGGCTGCATATCTGTGGTTTAGGCATTTGAATACATTTCTCTCATACCCCTTCCCTAAATATATGGGCTCAATAAAGCAAGGAAAGATGCACAATTAATTTTTAAAGGGTTACATGTCTAATATGGGCAATTATATGCCTAATTTCCACAAGCTTCTATGACTGCATGTACAATTTGCGTGTAGAAATTTCAAATGGCCAGTTGTGAACTTCAAAGTCGTACACACAACCAAAAAGCCAGTTCATATTTTATAATCATTGCATAGCCAACTAGTTATCTCTGTGTTTGTTCCTTCCCTCACACTCTCGGGGGCTGATGCATTTTCCTAAATCTGATATGACACTTAAAATATAATTATTCAAACTATTGCCACTGTATTTTCCTTATTTCTGATATTTCATACCAAAGGAAGGAATAAATGATACTGTGTTTTGTCCAAGTAATTCATAGTAATACATTGAAACACTGCTGTGTAGCTGGATTTTTGTCAAATCAGCTGCCCACTTTGCAGCAGTGGATTATTTATGTATTTACTTGCTTGCCAGAGCAATTTTAATTTAAGCATTAATTGTATGTACTGCTGAATACCATTTATATCTGAATACCTGATTGGTAGACCCAATCCAAACAGAGCACTCTTCGCCAATGTTTGGCAGTTTGTAACAACACAGAGAGTTAATTGCTGATGCAAACTGTGAGTGAATTTCAAACTAAGCTCATATCAGTGAAACACGCCTGCCGACCAACAGGCGCGCTGGAAGTCTGAGGCAAGCATTTCAGCCTGTTTTTCAAGATTTCCTGTTCCCTTTTATTTGACCTTTAGTAAAAGATGCACCTGTACTTGGCAACATATATTAGCCCATCCCTCGGGTAGTCACAACAGCGTTCATTGGGGTTCCTTCATGGCAAAGGCAGCCTTCACATCTAGGACAATGACTTCAGCTTCATTCAGTTGCTGCCATATGGTCCAGGCTATTGCGGGGGTGACCTTTCCTTGCTAACCCCCTGCAGAAAATCAGATACACCGTCAATGTGCAGCATTTCATTGTGGACAGGGAGAGCAGAGGCAAAAGAAAGCCAAGTGATTGGTATAGACAATGGCTTTGTCTCACTAATAGGCCAGAGATACTACTGCATACCGCAAGGAGTGGATAAAAAAAGGGCAAGGAAAGGCAGCTTGAACTGTGAGAGCAGATGGAAATTATCTCTCCTTCATGCACTGACCTCTTGTTGCCTTCTTCCTTGCTTTCTGCCCTAAAAGAAATCAGGTTGGGGAAAAAAAAAAAAAAAAAAAAAGCAGATGGGGAGCCTTCTCATTCCTTGATAACTGGTCTTTTTGGACACAAAGATTAAAACCCTGTAGCCACAAGACCATCAGTTCAGCTTGTATTTTTTCCTTGCACTTTTATTGTGTTTCTCCCTAGATTTTAAATATACTTAAACTAACAATCATGTCAGCAAATTAAACCACTGAGTCTCAGTAATTATTGCAATAAATTCATTCAAAATTAGCGATTACTGCAATCAAAGACCAGTTTCTTAGGCCATTAACAGCCCAAAGCAAAGTGACAATCTGGTTAACTGCTGGTAACAACCTATTTCATGGAGGTTATTGTTAACATAAATGCTTTGGTGTAAGTCTGAGGGAGGGAACATTGCTAAATAAATTGTCAACTTAATTTCTGCAAAACCTCATAGGATTAAGTGGGCAATAGGGAGAGGAAAAAAAAGGGGAGGGAGAGAGAAGAAAAAAAAAAAAAAAGGAAAACACCCAGACAGAATTATAGCCATAAAATATTGTTGGGTTGTTGTTTGGTTGTTTGTTGTTGTTTTTTTTTTTTTTAATTTGAGTTACATAGAAAAAAAAGTATCCTCAAATGTATTTCCCTTTGGGGTTAAGTCTTCCCACCCATAGAATGACTTGTGTGCCAGAGCTGAGTAGCTGCAGCTATATCTCAGTTTGCCCCATCTTATATTTGCGCCCAAAGATGATCTAGTGAAGTTTTAAGTTTTGAAGTTTGAAGTTTTAACTATGGTACCTTCAAGTCTTCTTATTTTTTTCTTGCACTGCTTTCTTAATCCCTCCACTTCCGTGTAGCAGCTGTGAAATGTTGCTTTGATTGCTTTATATGTGCCTTAAATTCCCCCATGCAGTGGTAGACTGTACAAGTGACAGAGTCCTGCATTAGCCCTGCAAATAGCCACAGATGTGCTGAGGAGCCTCATGTAGTGATGCAGGGTCAGATCCTAAAGAGGACTTGGCCAGTGGCTCTCATTCAGGTTTTCTTCAGGTGCTTTTGAGACAGGTTTGGCAGACTCAGTTGCTCTTCCCTTTGCAAAGCTGTACCAGGGATAAAGAAGAGCTGCACACAACTGTGCACAGGGGCATGAAGGAGCACTTATATGCATGTTCAGGGTTCCTTGTGTAGGACATTTGTTCGGGAGGCAGAGGGTGTGAATTCTGCTCCTGGGTATTTCATTAACTGTGTCTGATTTGCTTCTGTATAATCCAGTAACATGTGCATGCTTTCTTGGGGCACTGCTTACCCTCCTTTGGAAAACTTTCCTCTGGAAAAAGTTCAGAGGATTATTGTGCTATAGCTATGGTAACTTGTCTGGGTTCCAAAATGCCCTTTTGGGGTAAGAAAGCTAACAGAGCGGGCTTTGAATGCAAACTTTTTAGAGGACATATTACAGGACCACATGTGCATAAAATCAGTCTCCTTGAAGAATCGACAGTCTCTTCCTACATGTTTGCTTTCCTTTGATCTTCTTCAGGCCCATGTGTTTTTTGAGCAGGACTGCATCCATATCTGTCCTACTGTAAGGCAATATGAATTCTGTGCTCTTTTTTTTTTTCTTTAGTCTGAAGATCTTTAATATCAGAGAGTTTCAAATAAGATATTTTTAACTCTGCTTCAGTTGAATTAAAATAGTTTTGAGTAGAGGAGTTGAGTATAAAACCTGAAACATGGGGAGTTTGATTTCACTATGTGATATCACAGACAGGCTAAAATATTTTTGTATCACCAAAGGTTCAAATGACCAAAGCAGGCGGAGATATTGATGCTGTTGGTGAAACTGCAAAAGAGGTCAGACTAGAATGAGAGCAAGCTCCAAAATGAGGAGTAAGGAAACTTGGGTTACCTTCTCTTCTTCCCCTTGTTTATGGCAAAGTAGATCTATAATTCCTGACACTGACTGAGAGTGACTGGGAACAAAACATAAATTCTTGTCGACTTAATTTGTTATTGAAATTTTAGTCAATAATCATGAAAAGCAAATGATCGTGTAGTGCAATATTAGGTGTCTAACAAAAGATTAAAATTGAGGTTATCTTCATTGACTGAACTAGGACAGTACCTAAAATAAAAATCTATTAGTAGATTAGCATGTTAAACAGTCAGTGGGGTGTTGGGTTTTCCTTTTTGATGGATTTGAGAGGAGAAAGGTCTAGCAGGTTTTTTTGGTTTTACTGTGTACCACAGCTGCCATTTCTAGCCAGCTAACAATTTCTGTACATAAAACAGATAATAGATTATCCTATTACTTGAGCTTTCATGTCAAAACCACATTCATTTTCTGAATCACGTTCAATTCATCAACCAATATTTGCTCAAGGGCTTTTGCCATCTACAACGTATCATTTTAATATAGTGTTGAACAATGGTTTTATTCTAGAGGTCAAATAATTATTATCTTGTTATAGTGATCATTTTGTAGTTATTATAATTTTTTGTTGTTGTTGTTCACATGCCACGTGCTAGTATGTGTTTTTGCAAAGGTTGCTTATGTGGGCCCTAATCCACCTTTATAAAAGGTGCTTAATGTTAAACACATAAATAATCATACTTGATGTCAAAGGAACTAACCCCATGCATAAAACTTTCCAGCACTTTGCTGAGTCAGAACCTCTGTGACCTCTCAAATGAAGACTGACTCAAATTAGCATTTAAATTGGGTGCAATTTGTACTAATGCACTGGAAGTCGTCCTCCAAAGCAGGAGGTTTCTGCAGCCATTGAAAAGGCAGAGGGTGGCTCTTCTGTTTATCGCTGCCAGTCCCCTTTTGACTTAGCTCCTAGGACATGGGGACTGCAGGACCTATTTGAGGGCAGAGCTGGTTTCTCAGTAAATAAAATCTAGAGCTTTGTGCCATGGAGGATTAACCAAGGTTCTTGAAAATGCAACTGGTTCTTATCTGTGTCCCAGGAGCAGCGGTAGCTCAGTCAAGAAGGTGGCAAAGAAAAGAGAAGAGAAGCTGTTCCCTCCTCCATTATCCCCCCTCTTGGATGAGCCTGTGCACCGGCGGCACAGCAGTGACAACAGCTCCTTCAGCCAAGAGACCAACATCACAAACACCTCTCAGACCAGCAGCTCTTCCTCCTCTGTTTCTAAACACAGAAAGAATGAAAATAAATCCTCCTCTAACCCCAAAGGAATCTGTGTAAGTAACCAACTTCAGTTGCTGGAAGTGAACGAGATAAAATAAAATTAACTTAGCTTTGTTCTGTTTGATTTTTTTCCCCCAATATCTATTTTCAATTGCTTATGTATGTAGCCCCACTCAGGAGCAGCAAGGAGTGGATCTTTGCAGAGCTGGGCATAAGTAATTCTTGCAGGTTCCATTTTTACATCAGCATTAGGCATCTACCTGGCATTGAGTTTCGCTCCCTGAAACACCTGGAGGAGAGCCCCTGCAGCCACCAACTAACTGCAGTTACTCCCTTAACTCTGTAACTACAACACCACACATTTTGAAAATAAAACTTCAAGAATTTTGGTATTCATCACCTGAATAATTACTGCAAATTCTCAGCTAGAATTAAGCACTGTAGGTATACTGAATATTGTGGCCCAAACTAAACAGACAACAAAAACCTAACAAAAAGCTACCTGTCCATAGCACACTTCACAAGGAAATATCTTCTCACGGGTTTGCAGACTCCCAGCTTCCAGCAGTAAGGTTTATTTACACCTCTATCCATGAATTATGTACGTAAGCTTTTAGAAGCCATGTAAATAGGTTTGAGTTTTTTTCCTGCCAAAAAAAAAAAAAAAAATCATTCTGTTTGGGCCATCTCCCATGAAAGGTTTTCACAGAGACAATTCTTTCTTACTTGCTTTTCACCAAATTCAGATTTTTTTTGACTGAAAATACATGAAAAAGAGCCAAAACTAGAAGCTGCATAGTAAAATTTCATATCAGCTTGTCATCTTTTAGATTAAACAGGGAAACTTCAGGGTTTTGGTCCATTTTTGAAAATAGCCCTCCCTCTAGAGTTTCAAACATATCATTATCAAACTATATATATACAGTATCAAACTGTATCTTAGTATCACTGTCAAAATTAAAAGACAAGAAGAAGGTTCTGCCACAAAAAAGGACATGCATAGCCCCAATTTTCATAGTTCGCTGCTTTGTGAGAGGCTGTTACCATGCACTGTAATAGTAAAACTCACAAGTTGCATTGGATCGTAGGTGACAAATCACTTCACCTTATTCATTCATCCCTGTTGCTTTCTGATATCATTGTGTCACTTCAAGCTGCGAGAGTAATACACATGCCTTCAACTGAAATCAATGCCAAAATGAACTGCATATGTCAGCAAATAAACAATGCTATGTAAACAGCAGGGCCACTTCCTCTCCCTCCCAGCATCTCTAGTCAGATTTATCCTTTGGTTTTTTATTATCCTAATACATGAAATATTTGTCTTCTGAAATATGTTAGAATTTTTCCCCTAGTTCATTGGTTCATCTGTAATTTAGTTTATCAGTTTGTGGACCTAGGTTGCAAGTTGCAGTTGCCTGATTTAAAACCTTCTGTTATGCTTCTGGTTTTAATCAATGGAAAGTCAAAACTCCTTACTTCTGCTTTCCATCCTTTTCTCTGTCCTGTGTAGGAAACCATTCCTTGCTCAAAATCCAAGCAGACTTTTCAGACACCTTACAGTTAACTATTAACAATATAGAAAAAAAGGTTACTTTAGTGTGATATACCTTGAAGGTGGATATACATCCAGCCCTTCTGCATTAGATTTCCCCACATTTGCTTTAACCAGTGTCTGCAGGCAGTAACATTGTGGTATCCAGGCTGACTTCACCTAAGAGTATAGGTTAATGAGTTCAAGTGAAGGGTCAGAGGTAGAATCATATTGTCTAATTAATATAATAGGCTTATGTTATAAAGGATGGAAGCATGGTTTTGTGAGGTAACTTGGATGTTGTTGGGTATATGTGAGTACTACTCTGTGCCTTGGCCCTTTGTTTGTTTGGGGTTTCTTTGGAGGGGTGTGTGTGAGCACTAATATTGTTAGAAGGTGTTTGATTGAACTACGAAGGGTTAATAGTCCTTTATTTCTAGGAGGAAGAATCGCACAACACACCAACGGCCAACACTCTTCTTGACACCAGCCATCTAGAAACAGACATCTGGTCTGCAATGCCAACACTTTCCAATGGGAATTCTGAGCCCAGAAGACCTAAAATAACATTTGATGATGTGTGAGTATTATTGGATCTCTGTGCTGGCTGCATGTTATGTAGTTGGGATTTTCATGCCAGCAGAGCTCCCAGTGAAAAAGACTATCTTTGATTATAACACTAGCATTGGGCACCTGTGTGGATAGCGCTGCACAAAGGCAAGCACAGTTTTAATCATTACAAATGAACTGTTGTCACTGATTAATGAAGACTCTGTTGATAAATGTTTTCAGATCATGAATGTTGGTTCATGGTAATTCTTCTTCATTTTTTTATTTTGGCTCCTCTAATGGAAATTTCTGATACTTAATTTAAAATATTTTATTTTTAAATATTAGTTTAAATTATTTTTCTTTTTCCTCTGTTCAGCACACGTTAATGGGTCCTTTGGGTGGCCAGTTTCTACAGCTAATTATTTTACATTCTGATCACCCATCATATCTTCGCACACAGCAGCTTAATACCAGGTTAAGGTTTAAAGAGATAAGTGGGCATATATGTCAACATTTTTCTTGGAAACAGCAATTTTCTCAAACAATGTTTGTCCAACTTGAAAAAATTGATTTTGTCTCCTTAGGCTTCACAATGCGGATTATTACATGCAAGAGGCTAAGAAGTTAAAGCATAAAGCAGATGCATTGGTAGGTTATCACAGGTGGTTTTTTTCTCTTTCCACTACGGAGCTGGGTGTTACAAAAATGTACATTCTGAATGTCATCTAAAGCCTCAGAAACCAAGAGGAACTCTTCGTTGACTAAAGCATGCTTCAGATTGTACTCCATAAACACACTGTCCACAACAATTCAAACCCTGAGCACCATTAACAATTCTTTCCGCAAAAAAGAAGCTCCTTACAGTAGTCGGTATCTTTTCTGAGCAGGAGCAACAGTCATGCTGTTTGTGAAAGATGTAAAATAAATTCATGAAAGATGATGTGTATTTGAAATTTGTTTTCCTACTCACTTTGAGCCTAAATCAAAAGTGTTTAAATATTCCATAACAGAAAGTTAAGAAAGGCAAATCACCCTCCACCCCATTATCATGTGGTAGAAGTGTTTGAGATTTCTGATCCAAATATTTAAAATTTGCAACAATTGATTTTTAAATCGTATATTCATTTTTTTTGCATGCTTTTGACCTAGTAAATAAAGGCTCAACACACTTCTTCCCAAAAAAATTTTCAATGAGGTAGTTCAATGTTGGGAAAGCTTTTTCTCTCATTTTATCCCAGATGAAATTCCAGCAAGATTGACCTAATTTTGCAAAGCGTTTTGCTTTTGATAAAACTGCTTAATCTGACAGATTATGCTGTTAGTTTGTTCAATCCAAGCTATTGCTAGCACCGAAGTGCCTTTGATAGCCATTTGTTTTGTGGGTAGGGTCATTGCTCCTGTATGCTACATGGAGTGCAGAGCTGCAGCTCTTTTAGGCAGGCTCAGTGGAGCTTGACTCCTCTATTTATTTAAACTAGGATGTCTAAAATGGAACATGGCCATTCCCTTTGCCCCTCAAAATCACGAGTGAAAAAGAACTGGGTGATTATTCACCTCTCACTGTCTTGATTGTGGGTTTTTTGCATGCATATCATATCATTCCACATTAGAGATTTTTGTGCCTGGAAATAGGTGTGTGTCCAAAAAAACCTCCAAAGCAATCACATGTTATGTTTTTAAAAACCAAACCAACCATCCAAATATAAAAATAAAAAAAAGCTCTCCCTCTGCTGTTGGTGAGCTCAAGGAGACTTGACATGTCAAGCTGACTGCTTCAGCCCTCTGGCCTCCCTTTTGACTTGGGGCACAGCGTTACCAAGTGTGTTTTCTGTGGGAGGTGGGTTCAGTGTTTTGGCAACCCACGGTGACTGTCAGTAATTTAGCAGTCGTCCCTCCCAACCTGCCCCTGGCAGGAGGTGTCCTGCCCTGATTCCTGCAGCCCGACTCAGCAGAGTGTGTTCAGCCAGAGCCCTGACATCTGCACGTGGGAAAGGCTGGCAGAAGCAGACTGACAACACCTCCCACAGCTGATTGACCTTTAAAGAAAATACACATGGTTCTGGCACAGGGATGCCTGCTCTATGCTAGCAAATATTTACAGGCTCAGGCTCCTGATGATCTCAACATGCTATGTCAATCCACTTCCCTCCACAGCCTGATTCACTCAGAAAGTGTTGACCTGTCTCCTCCCATCCTCTTACCTTTGACTATGCCTTGCAGAATCAGGCGTGTTTTTCAAGCAGAACTAAGAGGAGCAGGCACAGCACATCGTGCTGCTGCCTACAGGCAGGCCTTGCCTGTCACATGCAGTTTGACACCCTGAGTGCTCTTATGGGAATGTGAGGCCACCCGGTATGATGTTGGCAGGCATAAATACCCATGAAAAAAGTGTCTGCTTTTTCTTTCCACTATTTAGGTCTCAACTTTTTTTGTTTGTTTGTTTGTTTTGTTTTTTTCCACCCAATACAGCTGCACACAAATTAT
Organism: Falco punctatus; assembly: GCF_963210335.1. Lineage (NCBI taxonomy): Eukaryota > Metazoa > Chordata > Aves > Falconiformes > Falconidae > Falco > Falco punctatus. The sequence continues at coordinate 14,604,685 of NC_137595.1, forward strand.
CTCGGTGTTACACATTTGCTGTGCAATCCCGTAGTGTTAGTTGTCCTATGGAAACAATTGCTTCTGGTTACTTGGTGCTGACATGACAAAGCACACGCAGCACTGAAAGATGTGTTGCAGTGGCTAGAAAGATAATGCATGTGACCTCAAAATGTGTCAGCAAATGTTAATGAGATTTGTGGCAATGCAGTTCCTGAGCTTGTATGGAAAATAGATTTCTGGTGAAGGGCAGGGCATTTTGCATCTAATGGGAGCAACCCCATGAAAACCTATTTTTGTCTGGGATAGCAGTAAGGAATCAGCTAACTTGGATGGGCTGCTGCAGTGGCAGCTGACTGTACCATATTGAAGAGAAATTGGGCACCTTGTTCTGTTCTCAGCTGAGCTGTGATGAGCTGGAGTTATTCCACCTACTCCACTAGAGTCAGCGTGGCACAAAGGGCAGGACTGGATCCCATTTCTGGCTCAAACTGTCTGTCTGTACTAAATCTGCTGGCAGCCAGATTCTTTGGGGGTTTTATACCACAAGAAAAGTTGTCTTTGGAAGACTTGAAGTAAAGGAATCTTAAGAATATTCTGAGAAATAGCCATTGAAATAGAGAGAAAACATTTAGGAGTATTTCCCATTTTGTGATCGTTCAAGTAATACCTGTCAATTATACAAAGGCTTTGTACATAATCAGTGCACAAGAGCAGAACTTGGAATTAAATGTACGCAGGGGGAACTAGTTATAAGTTTACTTAGAAGTAGCCACAAAGGCAAATAAACTGTTACCTCGGACCAATACTAAATGTTCTGCTTAATATGTTGCTATGATAGGCTTCCATTTTGTGAATGGAAAACATATGCAGATGCATCAAAAATATTTTGATAGAGACATACTAAGAAATTTTTAAATTATTTAAAGTACATTGGATCTCCTATATCAAATGCCACATTAGTAGAATTCAGCCATCAAAAATTGAAAATGTTAAATACTATTATAAAATACTTACTATAAAAATGTCATATATAATATTCATTACACATAAAAAAAGAAATCAGTATGTCTAAGTCAGTTTAATCACAACCATTATGAGGACTAAAACCTTTTGCAATAAAATCCTAGTAAAATAAAATATTTAGCAGTGCTATATTTTGTCTTTTTTTTTTCCCTGCTCTTTCAGTCATCACCATAAGTGATGAGGAGTTTTTTTGATCAACAGTTAACACAGTGTGACGTCTGAAAAATGGCATGGACTTGTTACTTAACCCTTGCATAGTGACATCCAAACTTAGTTCATATATCACGGCCTAATATGGATTTGTTCAAGCATACTTTGTGTACCTCATTGCCTGTTTAAATCCATACCTGTCAATGGACATACATTGACCTACCTCTGTGAACGTATGGCCATATACTACCTGAAAATATTTGGTAAAAACATAGACCCTACCTGAATTAATGTATGAATTCATTCTTAACTACCAGCCTCGCTTTTCTTTTATCCTAATGCTAGTGTTGCTTTGTATAATGATCTGTCTACCTAGAAATTAAAGCTGAAGGATTTTCTTGATGGTGTCATTCCCATTTCAGCTGGAGAAGTTCGGCAAAGCAGTGAATTATGCTGATGCTGCCCTCTCCTTCATCGAGTGCGGGAACGCTATGGAGCGAGATCCATTAGAAGCTAAATCTCCATACACCATGTACTCAGAGACTGTGGAACTCATCAGGTTAATGTCCTTTCTGTGATCATTTTCATCATCTCATTTCAGTCATAATTAGAACCTGCTATGTTTTAAAAAATACCATTTCGACGTATTAATGATTTGTCCAAGGCATCTTCATCTCAGAAGTCATCATAATTAGTTCTTGCCATTTTATTAATGTCATGGAAAATTTATAATTGATGGACACTGCTTTTATAAATTATCCCCTTTAGAGGTTATAATGTGAGTGTTATAATTTGCAATATTCATAAAATTAAAATTGAAATGTAGTGGGTGGAAGTAAAGTATAGTAATTTCACTGTTTGGCAATGACACTTGTCTCTTAAAAGGTGTAGTTTTATAATTCAAAACATTAAAGTGAGTCTATCAGGATTTCTATTACAAACCTGGTTTTAGAGGTTTATAACTTGGCTGTTAAAAAAAAAAAAAAAAAAAAAAAAGAAGCTGAAACTTGGCACATAAGATGATAACCAGAGAGGAAGCTTTCCACATGTATTGCATTTAAAAAGTATATTTTTTAATGGTAAAGGAATGTGAACCAGCTGAATTAGTTTTAATACAGTTTTGTAGACTCATAGGCTAGAATGTGGATGAGAGCACCTTTACTTAGTAATAAAATGTCTGAATTATTATTTTAAAATCTGCTACTGTTCCCTATAGCTGTTTCATAGTGTTGGCTCTGTAGAAATAATAGTCTCCTGAGTAACTAAGGGATTGTTTGCTTTCCTTGTGCAAATTATCAAAGTGAAGTCAAGCAGGATTAAATTTACCTGTGAGTAGGACAACAGGATTTTCCCTCTTCACTGTGATGCACCTTTGCTTTCCCCAGTGTATGCTCGGAATACCACCATTAATGTCAGTGTAATTATTGACAATTTACACAAGAGAAAGAAAAGGAGACAAATCAGGCCCTAAATGTTTGGGGTTTAATATGACAAAGGTGGTTTTTTTTAACATGCAGGATTTTAACATGCCAGATGAGCTATTAGGGACTGCCAAAAATAATGCATGTTGTACATTTAGAGTAAGAAGGTATTTGCATAACAAAATGAATCAAATCTTAAGAAGCTCTTAATATGCCTGTTCAATATTTAAAAACGTGGTTTTACATTCTATGCTTCATAAAGAGAAGAGGAAAATCTAAAGAGATTACTCAACAAAAAGTTATGTTCACTCAACACTTATGATCCAAGTCAAACCCTTGGAGAGCAAAGGACTTAAGAAAAGGAGGTGCTCCACTCTTCTGAAACTCTTCCTGCACTCTGGCAGTGGACAGACAGTTCAGTACTTTGTGTCCTGAACTAAACAACTACAGTTCTATGGCAGGAGAAAATGTATTTAAAGAAATATTCTTTAAAGAAATGAATGCTTCTTCGCAGGAGCCCTCCTTTATTTTTATTTTTTAAGAAAACCACACAGCACAGTTGAAAATGGTGTTCCTCAGTCCAGCAGTCTGTCTGTTCAGAGGCGGACAGACCAAAAAAATCTTTGTTCATTCAAAAGCCACAACATGTGCACCACAACTCAGAGAACGGCAGCTCTAGGAGCAGCTCACAGATGGGTGATACCTGCAGCTCCCCTCCATCCTGCAGCGCAGGGGTGATCACCTGAGCAGCATACGAAGCCCCTCTGCCTTGCTCCTCCCAGAAGCTCCTGTATCAGCACAGGACTGCTGCAGGCTATGTGATAGACCTTGGCATGGAAGCAGCACCTGAACTGATTTTGGCTATGGATGAATCTGGAGGAATTTGTTATAGTAGATCTCCAATTTCTAAATAGCTAAAGTCAGATGAGATGAATTCTATCACCTACCATCAAAGGTAGAGCTTAACTTATCAGCTCTTGTATGCAGCATCTTTTAGGCAGCCAGGGAAAGACTGGTTTGCCCGTTTGATTTCTGTCAGTGGTCAGACACGGAAAAAGGTGATTTCCCAGATGATCAGCAGTCTGGTACAAGTTCAGTAAACTCCATGGACAAATACACACTTTTTGTGGCCTACAGTGGGTGCTGAATGCGCAAACCAAGTAAGTGGCTCTGCACGCACCCTTTCTCAATGTGGCTCCTAATGTTAACATGTATTTTTACTGTGAGATAAGAAATAGAAGATTTTTCTCACTTTTACTCCTCCGTTCATCAGAGGCACCATTTTCCCCTTTTGCATTAGCTGTGTCTGCCCTGAGTATCTGCATCAGACACCTATTTGTGAAAGCAAGTGGAGCACCAAAGAGATTGGGAATATCAGACATCTGACTGGCAAAAGGATTTTAAGTTAATGGTAATGCTAAGCTCCGTAATGTAACACTGAAAATCCCAAAAAAGACATCTATCTTTGTGTTTGATCAGTCTGGAACAATACCAAAGAGCAGGTGAGATAGGACTTGGAGGAAGCACATCAGGTGGTGTGTGCTACAGCTGCAGGCTGGGGGCTGATGATGGAGGTGGTGGGAGGAAGGCAGAGCGAGAGCAGCACTGCCTGCCTGCACTCCATTACCTCCTTGTAAATGAGAACTCATCCAGACTGCCTGGGTACCTTAAAACTTTCTTACGCAACGCTGAACCCTATTACTTATTCTAACACAAGTACCTGTGAAATTGCATTAGGGCTCAGAACAATGATTTTATGCGATGAATTGATTTTCAAGAGACTAAATGCATGGAATGGAGTGGGCTCAGTTAAGGAGGCGGGGGGGGGGGGGGGGGGGGGGGAGGGGAAGAGAGAGAAGGTAGGACTACTCAGTCTTTGATCATCCAGATGCTGGACAGAAGCAATTAAATAGAAAGGGAAGACCAAGTACACAACGCTCATAAATTAATGGACCTAAGAATTTAAAAAGCTTTGAGCATGATCTTTTCTGTATTTAAAACCATTTTCTATATAAAATATATTAAAAGCTTTGAAGAAGCATTTATAAGAAGGATTTTGAAGGTATTATTCAAGCCCAAAGTATTATATATATAAAACCTTATTATATATTACGCTACTCTTCAGTACATATACGACCAAGATCTTATGCCTCTGTCCAACACTCATCACATGTTTGTGGACTCAGCCTGGATGGCTGGTTATGATATCATTTATATGCCCAAGAATAGTTTACCATTTTGGCCCAGAAAATGAGTTGATGATTTACTTTAACCCTCCAGATTTTAAGTGGTGCTTTCTGTTGAATATTACATTGATCTCATCATTACAGAACAGTGTGACCCTTAGCTATTGCAGTCAAAAAAGATTATCTCTGTGTGGCTGTTATTTTTCAGTGTCACTAGTATTCTGGGAAACATCTTAATTCCCAATTTCTTCTCTCCTCACCTTTCTGACAAGGTATGCAATGAGACTCAAGAATTTCACAGGCTCTTCTGCCACGGAAGGGGACAAGAAATTAGCAGTTTTATGGTAAGTCCCATTGCGATGATGAGAGAAGCAGCTAAAATCTTAAGGAGGACTTTAAAAGTACTGAATGACTTAAGCAGCTTACAGAAGATCATTATTCTTGTTTTCCATTAAACTATTAAAGGATAACTAATGGATTTCTTCAGCAGCTGACTAAACATTTATTCTGCTAATTTATACTCTTATCAAGATGGGATTTTAATGCTTTTGACCACTTTTTTTTCCTTTCTCCATTTGCTTATGTTTCAAAATCTAACCTTAGAACAGAAATAGCAAAATATAGGTCAGCTTTTTTTTTTTTTTTTTTTTTTTACAGTTTATAGGTTTCATTAAGCAATGGAATTAACATAATCCTTTCCTAATTACCACAGCTACCGATGCTTATCACTTCTCTACTTGAGAATGTTTAAACTAAAGAAGGACCATGCTATGAAGTACTCCAGATCTTTGATGGAATATTTTAAGGTAATCTTTATTCTTTTTAATTTATTGATATGAAATGAAATTCATACCAGTACTGAGAGCTCTCAGATATATAACTGCATGACTTAAAAGCCCCACATTTAACCTCTCCCCTGGGAAATGCAGGCAGGATGGTTGCCAGGGAGTGGGGACAGGAGTGATTTGGGGAATTTTTGGATTAGTGACTTGATTCAAAAGACCATACTCAGTAATTCTACTAACATAAGATTATTCTCAACACGATGTCACGTTTATGCAAGTTTCTATAAAGGAGACTGATTCTTTCAAGATTTCAATGTGCAAATGATTATGAACTGACCCCAAATGAACCATAATAAAGCAATTATTAGGCTTTAGTTAGATAAATTTAGATTTTAAATTCTGTAAGATTTGCTGAAGCTTATTGCAGACTCAGAGATTACTCCTTTTATTTCTATGGAACTTCAGGTTGCCTTATCCGCATCTTGAAGGTTTGCCTTTAGCTTAAATTGAGTGGAGGTCAGCTGATTGTCATGATTGTGTGATGTGTTCCTTTACCTTGTCAAATGCTGTTTACTCAGTGTAAGAATGACAAGTCCACACCGTTTCTAAATTAAGAAACAGACTCTTTCTTCAGCTCTGCCAAGGTTTTGATATTTATATTTTACTGGTTAATGCTGTTTGAAACATACATTAATTCTTGTACATTATTACTACATACTATTCTATAATTATGTAATTATACTGGTTTGTCGGCCCATCAATCTTCTTTTGTTGCTTTTTTCAGCCCCTGTGAATTTGTTCCAGGCTTTGACATATTAGTACTGCAAACCAGTAAAACTTTTAACACTGCAGTTTTAATATTTTCATGTGAATGGTGATAAAATGGTCCTACTGCTGTAAAACGCCAGTACTATCACACTAGCAGCCACCACTTAGTCCTGACTGTTGGTGTCCTCTGTGTGTATCTCTGTAACTTCAGTAATGTTACTCCTGATCTGCTCAAATTGAGGCTCGCTTGAAGTCATTAGCAGTGCCTGTGTTGTACTCACGGAGTTTTCAGTCAGGGATTTGTGCAACAAATTAAATTTGAACTAGACACATTTATAGCCTCAGCATTTTCATGAAATGTATCCCAACCACTTCAGATTTTATCCAAGATGAATGTATGTAGTGTCTTAAAAAAAAAAAAAGGTTATTAGACAAATAATTTGGTAAACTTTTTTCTGCAGAAAGTAATGATTTCTTAAAAAAAAAAAAAAAAAAAAAAAAAAAAGGGTTGGGGGTTCTCACTTCCCTTAAAGACACTTTACTTTCTCTAGCTGTGCAAATAGGTACAATGGAGAACATGTTTCTACTCCCAGCATTTTACTGCATCTGCAGGAGAAAATGTTTTTTAATGTAAATGAAAATATGAGAAAAATAATTATAAGAAAAAAATGTAATAAAACAGACAAATCATGAATGCTGGGTTTAGGCATCCAGTTGGAGCTGAGTATTTCAGCTAATGTTACTGTGTGTGTGCTGTGGGCACTGTAACTCATTTGCTAGAAGTAGTGTTTGAGTGTGTACAGATTATATGTTCAGGATCTTTTTGTAGTAAAGGCATAGGAGGAGAAGAGAAAAAGAGCTATTAACTATGTATTAGCTTTGTATTGCTGCACAATGTTCACTGTGTTCACTAGCAAGAATTTGTAATACAAATGAAGTAGATTAACTGTTTTGAAAAGAGTTGTTACTCAAAATTTTGCCCAATTCTAACTGAAAAGCAACCCTGTTTACAGCAGAGCTGGAAAGGAATTTGTTGGCAGAATTGTCTTTCATATTTTTCCTCACAAATGCCATTTTGTCCAAATTGAAACCATTTGTGGACAGAACTGGTTCTGATTAATATCCAGTTAAAAATTTCAAATTGATGGGTTTGACAATTCAAAACAGAAAATAACCATTTAATCATGAAGTAGTTTTGAAATTTAGAGACAACTTGATGTAAAATACAACTAAAATGATATTTTTTAAGTGAAATGAAAACTTCTAAGATTAGAAAAAGTAGCATCCTTTGATGCATTTCACCTAGAAGTTTGAACAAGATTTCTATATTTTTGAAAATATGTTGTCAATAGTAATTGGCAAAAACATTTCAAATACCTTCATTGTCAAATAACACCTCCAAATCAAGATCTAGTCTTAATCTTGCAGACCTACTATTTGTCTCCAGATACTGTCAGGAACGATCCCCAGATAGTAGAAACTAACATCAAAGCTGCTTCTTCATCCCTGAAGACTTTCCAGAGGAGTTTAGGATCTCCCTCCTTCTTACATATGAGTGGGTGGCAAATATATATACTACATATGCTTTGTATTGCAGAACACTCCATTTTATGCTCACATCTTTAATGAAACACAGTGGGATGCTGTATAGGAACATACAGGCAAGGCCAGTATCATGGTTTGGGCAGTGTTTTCTGCTTTGGCCAATGCTGTCGGCAGGTTTAGCTGTGTTTTAGAAGTCAAGGGTAGGATTTTGCGCCCAGAGTCAGCTGCGTGACCTTGGGCCATGCCCTGGGCTGCTCTGTGCTCCACTGAATCTCTGTGCCTCACAGGCAAAATAGTGATTTACAGTAACCAGATGATTCTCACAATAATGACAGTAATTCTTTGCAGAGGAGTTGTAAAATTTGATTGAATTTTCACAGTGCATGCTGACTTCTTTGCAAGGGAGCTCCAAGTGGTTGTCATCAGAAAGCATACATAGATAGCTTCAGCCCTGATACTACCACCTTTTGTAGGAACTAAGAAAGGTACCAGCCAGTCAGAGTGACTGGAAAAATCTGGGGTTTATTGTTGCTGGGCAATCTTTTTGTACAGGGTTGTACAAGGTGCTACACAGACGTGAAAGGCAGAATGAGTAAGCAGGTAAGGAAAAGCAATTTGTGCAAATAAAATACATAAAAATAAGGGTATTCAAGCAGATCGTTACTAGAAGTTTTATTTCTGCTACTATCTGAATCCCAAGCCACCTTCCCTAGCAACTTGGAGGGACTGATTTCATTAAGACATTAACTCAAATTATTTTTCTTTCTTATTGGAAGATTGAAGGTCCTCCTAAAGATAAGAAGTCATTTGCACTCTGAAGAATTTTGTTTTGGTGGTAATTAAACCACTTTTTTGTGAACTACATCTGCTTTTACTTGAACTTTACTGTATTCCCTCTTTCATCAAGTGACTTTCAAGCTACTGGTTGGAACCTACCAATCATCCACCAGCCGTTTAATTATGGGACTGATGTGCAGAGCTGTCCTGCTATGTGCACTGTAGCTTTTGCTACAAAAACCGGGAGTTTTGAGCCTTGTGTCATCAGTATTGATGTATTTGAATCACCTTTATTTACGTTTTGGTTTTGTACTTACAGAACTCTTCAAAAGCCTCACAGGCCCCCTCACCTTGGGGCGGCAATGGAAAGTGAGTATTTTCCGCTGAGTACTTCTGTCTGGGAACGAATGGTTCCAAGAGGGGGGGGGATGATTTGGTGCCTCTAAAGGCAAAGGACAGGCCATGACTCAGTAGTTTGGGAGCTACAGGTGTGTTTCAAATACGTAGCAGGTAGAAAATGTTCTTCAGCACTACAGAATTGATCTTACAGCTGCCTTGGGCTTGTGGGGTGAGGGGTTCCCCCTTGGCTAAATCAGGTACCCGTGTGGGTGGGAAGGAAGAGCTGCAGCACACCTCCATCTTTGTGCAAAGCCCCCTTAAGTCTAAAACCAGCTGTGGTGGGTCTGTGCTGAATTCTTCGACAGTTTGCTTCTCAAGCCAAATGAAGGCCATAAAAATATCTGTTAATTAGCTAGCAAGTACCATGTCATTTCAGGAAGCCAAAGTAAAGTTAACCTTCATTGCAATGATTTTTCAATGATTCGTTCAGTAATGAAAGACCAATGAATATTTCATTGATATATGGTAAGTGCTGTTTAATAAAACTGAAGGCCTAATAGTGGTGAAAATGTGAAGGCACTTAGTCAACCAATTATCAGTGGCTTTATACTAACGTTAAAACACCCTTGCCTCAGATATGAAGTCAGGGTAATGCAGTTATGATATGCTGTTTAATGAAGGTGCATTGCTGCTGCAACCTTGCCTTTATCTTGCAATGTCTGTTGCCACCTGACACACATTCCTCCTGCTCCTTTCTCCTGGCCACGCATACAGGTACAGGTAAAACAAAGGGGAAGGACTTCACCTTTCTTTCCTTCTTTATTAGAGTAGGCTGAAGTCTAGGTGAAAATGCTTGTTGTTAATGGTCTCTTTCTGGTGGTTGATAAGAAGAAAGGACTACTAGACACTCTAAGGAGACAAAATAATAAAGCAGTAGAAGGGGTTAAAGTTTAGCACACAAAGAACTGAAGTTTTCAAACAGACTTTGTTCTGAATCAGTGCAAAACCAAAAATTCCAGTATTTTGCTTAAAGGAAAATATTGTCTTAGATAACTAAAAATATTTTGGGGTGTACATATCTATACACACACTCCAAATACACAAAATTATTTTGAATATGTATGTGTATATAGATATTTAAGTATAGATTATAACACAAAGTGGTGAAATACAAAATCACTTTAAAAAAACCTGAAAAGATAATTTTAACATTGGAAAATCAACTACTAAATTAAATTATTCAATATGTGCCAGTTTTTCAAGGCATTTAAATGTCAATGAAACCTTGTATTGCAATAAAAATACAGTAAGTTTTACATAAAGTTTTAGTGCCGAAATAGACCACTGGAGCATTACATCTCTTTTGTTCCTTAAGAAGCGGCTTATACCTAAAAATTTTGTGGACCAGAAGTTATCCTTGTATTCCTGTCCTCTAATAGACCTCTATGAAGTGTGTGCTCTGCAGATGATGACATCTCTGTTGCTATTTAAAGGAGCTGTTTAGGTGCCCAGGATTTAGAATCAGTGGGTTTTGACTGGGGAAGAGTCTTGTCTGGCCACAAGGTGGGCAGCAAAAACCCAGCACTGAGGTCAGCATCACTTCTAACATAATACCCAGCTGATCAGTCTCTTCCCTCTTCCCACTAACTTTGGAGATAAGGAAGTAAACTAGATATGGCCTTGTTTTAACGGGTGTTACTGTGACACCTGTGACCCAGCACACAAGGACCACAGTCCAAACTCAGGTCTTCCATTCCCTCTCTCTGGAGTCTCAGAAGAAAAGCTCTCCAGCTGGCTCAGAGTTGTTCCATGATGCTGATATCTCGCCTGTCTCCTGGTGGCCCTAAAGATTGTCGTGGGCCTGGTGCTGCCACTGGCAGCGTGTGCTCTGACTTCCCCAGGGCTACTCACTCTGCAGTTTCCTCTTATTCCCCTGCAAATTTGCACCAGATGGGAAGAGAAGTTGCACACCACAGAGCAGAGACCAAACACCATCAGGGTATGGCACCACTGGAGACAGATCAGCAGCCTGGTTCAGAAAGGGGAGACAGCAGGGTATTCTTAATTTATTTATTTTTTAACAAAGTAAAACTTATCCATTGCCATGAAGTGCAGTCTGCTCAGGATCTCAAAACATTCAAAAATCTCAGCTTGGCTTACTGGAATTTCTGCCCACTTTTGTTTGAAAGGCTTGTGAACCTCTACAAAGTTGGCCTGAGTTCCAGGCTGGCAATGAAACAAATTTTCCCTGGTTTCATTACAGAAATGTTTCCCACCTCTAGTGACAGAAAGCACAAAATAGAGAGATTTAATAGACTCACCACAGTAATAATGGCTGTGCACAACAGGGTAAATCCAATGAACAATGTGCTTTATTTGGCAGAAGTGCGTCAGCTTGTTCTAAGTGGCTCTAACAAAATACTCCTGGTCTCCTCAGATACTTATGATTTTTAACTGCTCCCAGACCTAATCTAGTATAGTTCAGCTCTTCTGCGATGCTGTGGCATGTCAAGTAACCAGGATGTTTTGAGACTTAAAGAGCTTGTGCTGTAGGATATGCTTAAACTATAACACATAAGCAGTGTAAAATGCTACTAGCTGCTGAATTAACATGGTTCGAGTTCTGGGAAAGGAATGTGTCACAGGAGCCTGTTGTTGAGCACAGGTAACAGCAGAGCACTGCTGGAAAATCTGCAGCAAAAGCTGTTGCCGTAAATGCCTTCCAGCCAAGGCTGTGCCACTGTGGCAACCTGTCCCACAGCACCTGCGAGGTATCAGCACAGCAGCTCTGCGCCCAGCCTTCATGCTCAGGACCATTGACAGTTGCTTCTAAAGCCAAGAGGAGGAGCCTTTCTATCCTGGGGTTTGAATCAAGCCCATAGTGAGTCAGAGTGAGCTTGATGCTTTTGCACAGCATGAGGCACCAGTGGCTGCCTGTTAAGAGAGGGATTGCAACATCCCTGTCTGCAGAGTTTTGGTGTCTTTGCTTCATGCGGAGAGTGCCTGGAGCGTCTCGGCCCTGTGTTTCAAATGTATTCCACAGCAAGTCGAATGCATTTGTTTAGGTAAGTGGTTCCAAATGGGAGCAAGAGAGGGATTTTTGGAACCCTTAATCTTGTTCATTGAAACAAATTCATCACAGAAACATGACGGGATGACTCGCACAACTGGAATGCTACAGTGCATGACTATAAACTCTTCAGAAAAGATAGGTAGGTAAGGAGAGGTGGTGGGTAGCCCTGCATACTGGGGGGTGTTTTGATTGTCTAGAACTTAATGCTGGTGATGATAGGGTTGAGCGTTTATTGGTAAGAATCAGGGGAAGGCCCACAAGGCAGATATCATGGTGGGAATCTGTTATAGGCCACCTAACCAGGATGAACAGGCAGACAAAACACTCTACAAGCAGCTGGGAGAAGTCTCACAATTGCTAGCCCATGTTCTCGTTGGGGACTTCACCCTACCAGGTGCCTGCTGGACACACCGCGCAGCGAGGGCGAAGCAGCCCAGGAGGCTCCTGCAGTGTGTGGCACTGACCTTCCTGGCACAGCGGGGCAGGGAGCCAGCCGGGGGGATGCCCCGCGGCGCCGGCTGCTCACAGACTGGGAAGGGCTGGAGGGGGATGTGGTGGTCAGAGGCCGCCTTGGGCACGGTGGCCACAAAGTGATCGTTTTCCATTCCTGGGGCAGTAAGGAGGGGGTCAGCAGAACGGCTGCCTCGGGCTTCCAGAGGGCGGACTTTGGCCTGGTCAGGAGCCTGGTCGACAGAGTCCCTTGGGAGGCAGCCCTCAAGGGCCAAGGGCTCCAGGGAGGCTGGACATTCCTCAAGAAGGAAATCTGAAAGGAGCAGGGGCAGGTTATCCCTGTGTGCCGAATGACGGGCCGGCGGGGAGAAGACCGGCCTGGCTGAGCAGAGCTTTGGCTGGAACTCAGGGGGAAAAGGAGAGTTTGCCACCTTTGGAAGAAGGGGCAGCAGCTCTGGAGGACTACAGGGATGTAGTGAGATTATGCAGAGAGAAAACTAGAAGGGACAAAGCCCAACTAGAACTGAATGTGGCTACTGCTCCAAGACAGTAATAAACATTTCTATAAACACATTGGCAGTGAAAGGAGGGCTAAGGAGAATCTCCATCCTTTATTGGATGTGGAGGGAGACGTAGTGACAAAGGCTGAGGAAAAGCCTGGGGCACTTAATGCTTTCTTTGCCTCAGGCTTTAACAGCAAGATCCGTTGTTCCCCAGGTGCGCAGCCCCCTGGGCTGGAAGAAAGGGATGGGGAGCAGAATGGAGCCCCCATAATCCAAGGGGAAATGGTCAGCAACCTGCTAAACCAAGTCTACAGGGCAGATGGGATCCACCGCGGGGTACTGGGGGAGCTGGTGGAAGTGCTCACCCAGCCACTCTCCATCAACCTGCAGCCCTGGCCAACGGGGAAGGTCCCAGCTGACTGGAAGTCAGCAAATGTGGCACCCACCTACCAGAAGGGCGGGGAGGAGGATCCGGGGAACTACAGGCCTGTCAGCGTGACCTCGGTGCTGGGGAAGGTTCTGGAGCAGATCATCCTGAGCGCCGTCACACGGCACGTGCAGAACAACGGGGGATCAGGCCCAGCCAGCGTGGGGTTATGGAAGGCAGGTCCTGCCTGACGAACCACATCCCCTTGTGTGACAAGGTGACCCGCCCAGTGGCTGAGGGAAAGGCTGTGGCTGGTGTCTGCCTGGGCCTTGGCGAAGCCTTTGGCACCGTCTCCCACAGCATCTCCTGGAGACACCGGCTGCCCGTGGCCGGGGCGGGTGTGCTCTGCGCTGGGCTAAGAGCTGGCTGGGCGGCCGGGCAGAGCGTGGTGGGGGATGGGGTGACATCCCGCTGGCGGGGGCACACGGGGTGTCCCCAGGAGCCAGCCCTGTGCCCGGGTGGCCACGGGGGCCAGCAGCAGCCTGGCTGGTGTCAGGAACAGTGTGGCCAGCACTGGAACAGGCTGCCCGGGGAAATGGTTGAGTCACCATCCCTGGAGGGATTTAAAGACATGTAGATGTGGCACTTAGGGACATGGTTTAGTGGTGGACTTGGCAGTGCTGGGTTAATGGTTGGACTTGGTGATCTTAAAGGTCTTTTCCAACCAAAACGATTCTGTGATTCTATGAATTTTCGAAGAGAATAGCTGTGTATGAGCATTCAGCACTGCACAGCTCTAAACATGGGCTTGCTGTGCTGACCTCTGCACTCCCTGCAACCAGCAGGCAATTCCTAATTGCTAGTGTTAGAATTAAAGGAAAATCTGTATTAGAACATTCGTGCTGCACTAAGTAGGTAACTTAAAACAGTGCTCTGTACAAAAGTGTGTGGATGAACTGTAGGCAATTAGAAACAAATCTCCATAGCCAGTCTTAAAGAATCCTATAGAGATATTCATAATCCTACAGTACCCTCAGCTCCTAATACTGCTTTACGGGGTGCTTTAAGACTTGCACTTTACTTATTGCGGTGACTGTATTTGGAGCAAACTGTCATTGTGGTTTCCACAAAATACTTTGATAATAAGCCAATATTGCACATTGAGTGTTTTCTAACTGCTGTTGCAGCTTCTGGCAGCAGGTAGAAAAATCATTACAGCTATGAGATACTTCTTTCCCTGAAAAATTGCTCTATTTTTATGATAGATTTTTTTTTTTTTTTTTTTTAAATAACAGGTTCGTTTATAGGGAGAATTAAATCCCTTTTTATTTTCAATCATTCCTGGTTTATAAGCTCTCCTTTCTCATAAAACCAGGAGATACTACTGCACACTCTCCTCTGCCTGGGGTCTAGAGTTACTTTTTCAAGTGCATTTAGGATGGCAGTGAAGTGGGGTGTGTGAGGGGGACTCACTCTCCCTTTACCTCTCACAGGAGCACAGAAACACCATCACCGATGTCTCTGAGCCCATCCCCCGTTGGCTCTGCTGGAAGCAGCGCGGGCACCACCAGCTCCTCCTCAGCGGGGACCATCACCATCCCTCAGCGCATCCACCACATGGCTGCCAGCCACGTCAACATCACCAACAATGTCCTGCGGAGCTACGAGCACTGGGACATGGCTGACAAGCTGACTAAGGAGAACAAAGGTGCCCAACTCCGCTTCTTTTTTTTCCCCTTTGGCTCATCAGCTTTAGCTTGCTTTCTGTTCTCGTAGGCGTTGTTGGGAATTGGACCCAGAACCACCGTATCTAAGAGCACAACTGTGACAGCTTGAGCAAACAGACCAAATCTGCTTGCTGGTCACTGTAGCCAATGCATATCTTCTCTTGTCAAGCACAGAGGGGGGATGTGTAACACACACTGAACATGGGGTTATCAGAGCAGCTGGCAAATAATTTAGCGAACATGAGCCCCAAGTGATGGGAGCTTTTGAGTCTGCAAATTTGTTCACAGTTTCAGCTTCTCGTAGAGCACCGAGGTTATTTTCAGACTGCTTTGTCAACTGGTTTGACTATTATAACGTTAGCTAGGATAATAAGCAAACATTAGATGTTATGTTTGCAGGGAGTCCGATTAGGAGATGTCCACTGAAAGCCTTGACCTTGACTCTCCTATGGCTGGATTGCAAATCTGCTTGGCTATTCCTAACAAAATGTAAGTCTTTACCACAGTCATTTAAAAGAAATTTTGCCAAGCAGTTTGTGGCTGTGTTATATTGAGTATAGTGAAGTGGCTGAGATGTAACCAAAGGACAAATTTGGCGTATTGTTGGCCAGCTGTGAACGTCCCCATGATAATGTAATTATTCAGAATCCAGCTTTGGGCTTACACAAATCATTGACAAAGCTTTCTTTGACACTAGAGGTACAGAGACTAACTGGGAAATATTCTTACCGTGAATTGGCTCATTCTCTTAAATTATACTGAGATTTCAGATGGCTGACTTTTCCTGACAAATGTGCTCACTGTATGCAGTTTGATCTTACTCCCATTAATGTCAGTGGCAAATTTCCACTGATTTAGAGAAACTAAGCTTGAGATTTATAGAGTTTTATGTCTGGATGGTGGGTCATAATGATCTATCCCTGGATGAGGAACAATAATAGAAGTTCTGTCCAGTCCTCCCCACTGCTTCTTGTCTTTGTTCGCATTGGTTAATTTAGTAGCAGTACAGTCATTTTGGATTTTTTCCATAGCTGCATCCATTTTCACAAAATGTGAAAGTGATTCCCTGTCAAATGTACTGCAGAATGTTACAGTGGGAATGCAGAAGGATGCCCTGACAGGAGAAAGAGATGGTGATAATCTTGTAATTAGCCCTGTGTGTTGTGGAGTTGTTAAATGTTCTACTTGGTATTGAATCAAAATAGCTTAGGCATTCAGCCAGCAGACAGAAAATGTACCGAGCCACTGCTGTTATCAGTCCTAGAGCTGGATGAGAAAAAACCTGCTGACTCCCTTTCTGCATTTTCCTCCCTACACTCTTCTTTGTTCTCATTTTGATTTACGATTAAATAAACCCAATTCAGCAATGCCATATAGGAATGGTCTTTATTCAGATGAGCAGTCCCTTAGTGGGACTGGATGCATGAATAAGGGTTTCTCACATGAACCAGACATCTAGGGTTGTGCCCTGTTCTTGCATATCTTGTTACACAAACTGCAGCCATGTTAGAAGGAATGGAAAGTTTGTGTTACTTCAAATTTCATTTAAGCATTATAAACCATTGGAGAGAGATCAGTTTCATACATGTTATAGCATGTCTGTCTTTACATTTTGTCTGGAAAGATACCTCATTTC
The DNA here is from genome assembly GCF_963210335.1 of Falco punctatus. Taxonomy (NCBI): domain Eukaryota; kingdom Metazoa; phylum Chordata; class Aves; order Falconiformes; family Falconidae; genus Falco; species Falco punctatus. The sequence continues at coordinate 14,621,417 of NC_137595.1, forward strand.
TAATTAAGTACTCAATTTAAAGTTCTATGCTGAAACACAATTAAACTACAAGTTGAAAAATGCATCGTGTAACAAAAAAGTATGTAAGAATCGCTGTGGTACTCTGCAAATCTTCATCATGTCACGTGATAGATTCCATTTACAGAAAGATATATTTAAGACACTTTGATGTGAAGAATGTTACAGTGTTTCATGAAACCTAGCTGTAATTGTTTTAGATGTCATCTGCACCTCTCAAATAATTCAAAACACCTATGTCTTGCTGGCTGGGACAGGACTTGCCCCTTTCCCAATAGCTATCTCTAATCCACCCTTGCCAGCCGGACCAGCCGTTGCAGTGCCCAAACTGTGGTACACCAGTGTGCGGACTGTGAGTTCAAAAATCCTCATGAGAGCAAACAAGATATGTGCAAAGCCCAGATTCTGCCATGAGTCCCACATAAAGGAAGATCTCTTGGCCTCTCTGTCAGGGGGTTGGCAGTCAGTTCATCACAAAAAATGAGATTCTCCCCCCTCCGTGCCCCCCCCCCCCAAAAAAAAAAAAAAAGAATGGTCTCAAGAAACAAACAAACAAACACAAGCCCACAAAAAAAAACAAAAACCCACATTTAAGATAAAAATGAATTTTCTTTTGTAAAAAAACAGATCTAGTCACTTTTTTTTTTCAGTCAGCTTGCGTTTTTTCTGTTGTCTTCTGAATCACGAGGTGTGTCTTGCCCAAGAACATATCCCTGATGAGCTAATAGAGATTGGTATAAAAATGTGGCCCCGTGGTTGTAATGTTTATTAGCCTTTACCTCTGGGTCTTATTGCTGTCATAGATGCTTCTTAGGTCATGCCCATGCAGACAGAAGAGATTTCTTCCACGTTGTAGGAGCTGTGCAGCCTCCGCTTGTCCACAGCTGTCAGCTTAGGTTTTGTGCTCCTCTGAGTATGGCTGCATGCTCCCCATTTGGACCTGACTCATGTCCAACTGGCTCAGAGCAGGAGACAGAAGCCTTTCTTGTCAGCCTGACAAAAGATGTGCCATTAAAATAAAAAGGCATAGCAAGAGGGAGAACAACAGAACTGTGAGCCGCCAAGCTGATCATGTTTGAAAAGGAAAGTGGGAACATACTGCTGCGTACCTCTGGTTGGGTTTCCCCTGGCTGGTAGAGTTCAGAGCATGTGGGAGAATAGATGGAGTTTGTCATAAACTCTGCATCTGTCGCAGGCAGGGCTAAACTGCAGGCTTCCCAAAGCCAGCCCATGGGTTGGTTTGTGTTGGATCACCTGGAGAGCTGTTCACCATTTATAACATCAAACTCTCAGCTAACTTTGCAAAATCAGATATTTTTTTTAAAGCTTCCAAAGATAGCAGCACTTTTTTGCTACAGCAGAAAACTCTCAGCTCTGTAGTAACAAAGTCCTATTCTTTCACGTATGAATTTAATAAGTGGCTTCAGCACTTGTAGATTTTCAAGAAATGTTGAACTGAAATTGGGCTTTAAGGTGAATTCTCAGTGTTTAAAGCAATTATTATCTATTTGAGCCTAGGATAAGATCTCTAGAATGCAAGCAAGACAGTGCATTATTTCACTTCTAAATGTATTGATTTTATACTGGAGGAGGGCAATAAAAGACAGAGGAAGGAAGATTAAAAGTAACTGCTGGCTGCAGCATCTTAACACAACTGGTGATAGCCCTAAGCTTTCATTCTGCTTGCCTCCAGCCAAATCACTTTGTGCTGTGATACTGCTGTAGCTCCCAAGCTGACCAGGGTCAGGCTGTCAATACTTGGACAGAAAACCTCAAAGCGGCACTTACTTGCTGAAGAAAGTACTGATACTGATTTTGTACCCAGCATCTGCTCTCCCGAACTGCAGCCAATATACTGTTAGCTGGCTGAATGCCATGCGCTGGATTTTAGATAGGGTAAGGGTGTAAGGACTCAGCCGCTGGTTATTGTGATTGTTGGTTGTTATCTGAGCTCTGGGGGGCTTTAGCTGAGAGCGGGCTCCCACTTGCCTAAATATAGTGTCAGTGTTGTCTATGTGGGAATGCCTGTGCCCCAGTGAGCAAAAAGACAAGCTGTAGGAGAACAGAGGAAACAATCCAGTTCTCCGTTGAAAGCATTTACGAAGGTCTGTTGGCCCTAACAGGGTTAGTCGTTCACCCAGACAGCATCTAACACTTGGCATAAAGTGGTGTGGTGTTTCCTATGTCTCTCTCTTTACTGACCTCCTGTTAACCCTCCCCAGCACCAAATCCCAGTAGCCTTACCCATCTTTTCTTTCCCCTTATAGGTTCCTGTCTCCTAGATGATATTTTCCTGCTGCATTCCCTCTCTCCTATTCCTTCTTCCCTCCCACCCCATACACATCCCCTGGGGCCTGCAGGTGCAGCAGAATGAACAGAAGGCCAAAACTGCTGCAACAGCAGTAACAGAAATTGGAGGGTGGGGAAAAGAGCAAGCAAGGTCTTCTGCAAGACCCAGACTAGCTCTTCATGCCCAGGAGAGGGTGCAGCATGGAAAAGGAAATGCCACAGTTCACTGCCAGCTATTTAAATCATGCAGTCAGCAAACCTAGGCTCAAAAAAACTGAAAGTGCAGATCGTCAGAGCTAAAGTAAGACCATTGGCAACCACTCTTACTATGTTGTGGTTGACTGCCAACATGGATAATCTAATTTGGTCTGTTTAAATATATTGTTGCCTTTGTTTAACTTCTTTCCTACCAACCATGTGCTCATGTGTGCCACATCCTGAGAACTCACTAATTGCACTGCTGCTGCTGAGTGGGAAATCATGGTAATACCCGTATTTCTGTACCATTGCCTGAAACAGTGACTTCTGTTTCTTGTGTATTGCAGAATTCTTTGTAGACCTGGACTCAGTGATGGGACCCTTAACACAACACAGCAGTATGACCAATCTGGTTCGTTATGTTCGCCAAGGACTCCACTGGCTCCGCATTGAGGCTCATTTGTTGTAGTGACTGCTGCCCTGTTCATAACATCCCCATTCTTCTACCTCTACCAGCGCAGAGACGATCACTGGTGGAATTCCACTCATTTTTGGAAGTTTATTCATGTAACTTCATTTTTATTGCCTTTTTTAATATCCTATCTATTGGAAGTAGACGTCACCATAAATGGAACTTATGACTCAAGAGCAGTATGTGTTGTACCATCTAATCATTTTCGACAATTTTCTATTCCTTGTGTCTCCTGGATCCTGCCATCCTTATGTGCTTTATGGAACGGTACATTCCCTGCAGTATTGTTTTAAGTCCATGCTGCCTTCAAGTGAAAACAAAAAAGCACTTTGAGAAGATACGGATTCCTGAGAAATAGTACAAAGCGTCTTAAATATTTGAGGGTATATATGAGAAGTCCCTTCTGAAATAAATTAGTAGAAGTTATAGCTATTCATTCAAAATCATCTTCTGAACCTGAACCAAGCTTTTCGACGCTTAATTCTGGCATCATTACATGACACAGTACATTCCTAAGATTTCATACTTCCTATAGGCTTAATCTCTAAAAGAGAACATTGACTATGTTACAGGTACATAATGTAAGATCACCAAAGGTGTTAAGAGGTAAAAGGTTGAAGGAATGCCTCATTAAAGAGCGATGACACTATGCAATGAGGTTTTGATATTCCATTCTTCCTGTTTATTGTTGGCTTAATTTCAGCAGGCAGCAGAATTTATTGCAGTTTTTAGGCAATTTCAAAATATTAGCTTTCATAGTCTTATCTACCATTCCTATACTAAATCTGTGAATTTTATTTCAGTTTTACTGTTTAGTCTGAAACAAATACTCATCCAAGAATTTTCTTCATAGAACAATCTCTCCTTGCATAGTGACTCAGTGAAAGCAGATTTTAACAGGACCGCTACACTCTAAGCATTGATATTGTATGTAAAAGTCCATTAATAAGTGTATGCAGATTCTTCATGAAACTCTCTAGTTTAACTAACCAGCTACTGTTGAAACATTATAATTCCATGTGGCATCAATTTTCACCTGTTTTGTTCATTTCAGAGCATTAGAAACAAACAGTATTATCTTGCTATCTTGAAAACAATGTCAAATTAAATAAAATCACCAGATTTACCCAAAAGCAATATAACATTTGTTTAATAATGGCCATGAATTCTTCAGTCAGATTACCTATTTTCCAAGCTCTGCATCTGTTTACCCATGCTGTCATGTTTTGGACCATTCCTTTAATGCGTGAATAATAATGAGACAATTCAGATAGAATTTCAAAGCAATTGTGAATAAATTACACCATTTCACATTTGCTCTTTCCTCTTCTTTTCTTCCCCAGTTATAAACTGCACTGCTCTTCTGGTGCCACTGCAAGAAGCGCTGGTGCATGAAACAAAACAAAATGAATTTATATCAATAATTCACAAGACTTTAAATGGTCTCATCTCATTCTTGATATAACGCCTGCATACCTTACTGAACTGTAAATTCCATTTCTATAAACGGAAAATGCTCATAGCAATGTAAATATTATTCTGTCTCATCTCATTGAAATAATACAATATGTGTATTAAATGCCATCCAGATATTAGTTAATTGCAATTACCTTCTGCTATATAAACTTGTATATCCTTTAATCTGGTGAGTTATTGGATTCTACTCACTGGGTTGTGACCAGACAAATAGAACAAATTTGCATTTAAAAGGTTCAGACTGTTACAATTTTTAGAGCAGGCCTTGGATATTGGCAATAAGAGCAGTTTAAGGACTCTGCCCAATGCACATTTCAGACAAGCATTACTGTTGCTGTTGTATATTAGCTCCCTGTAGTACTACCTTTTCTTAAAAAACAGTAATTCCTAATATTTCTTTCCACAAAACTGTATTGTAAATGTAGCCAAGGTGCGTCATTAGAGAAATCATCCAGTTAGGGTTGTCTGCAAAGGACATTTGCAGAATATGCACATCCTATATTATCTGCAGGTTCCTGCTCCTGAAGTGGTCAATACACTCTCATCTGTTCTCTGAGGGTTTCGGTAACGTGGCTGAAACGTGAACCTGACCACATTTGTCACGATCATTCTGGCCCCAGTAGCTAATGAACAAAACCACAACAGTGAGAACTCTTCAGAAATGTAGATGAAAGGTGGTTGTTGACAACACTTGAAGTATTTTTTTTTTATTTTTTTTAATAGGGTGGATACTTGAGATGAAGTAGTATTGGGGTGGTTTTGTCATAAGCCAGTTTTCCATTCTTTTTGCAAGATCTCACTAATGAGATTCAGTAACTATTTAGTCTAATTAAAGTGCATTGTCGTCACTTGTTCCTTTAATGTAGACTGAAATCCTAGACTTCCATGCATTTATGAAGGATAGCGTCTTGAAATACAATCTTCAGACGTAAGACTGTTTAAAGAGTTAGCTGCAGCTACTCGGTAAAGACAGTGTGTTATCTTTCCCCTGTTGTTTGCAGTAAACAGACACCTATCTCTAAATTTAGCCCAAGTTCACAATCTTTTGCTTAAACAGCTTAAGGAGTTAGCCCACCTGATTTTGTATCCCGTGACTTAGTTTGAAATGTATGCTGAATCAATGGCATGATTATAATAAGTCCAGCAGTCAAATCTAGCATCACAAGCCAACTTACTATTTAGCCATCCTGTTTCAAAAGCAGCTTAGAAACAAATTAAATATGGGGAGTGAATTGATGTCTTATCCCTGGGGATGATGCTTCTTTTGGGTTAGTTATTAAGGATTATTGCACTTTTACAGGCACTATATTCATCTCATTTCAAATGCCAACATGTCATCTTCATGGAATCATTTTACCCCTTAAAATATTACTTCCAGAGGAGTTAATCAAATGAGATTGTTTCTTTGTTTCAATCCATGGGGAAGCAGCATGTGTTTGCTTGGGCATTTGCTATATCTGCTCTAAACACTGCCTACTTCAGGCATTCAAACTCATGAACCAAGCACCAAAATTTACAAGATTGGCTTGAGATCATGGGATTTTTTGTTTAAATAAACCTTTTTGGTTTTGGTATTGCCTTCTGGATACTGAGCTTTGAGATTGATTTCATGACTTGATTTCAGGCATTTTTCAAGCATGCCGAGGGCCAGAAATGACACATTTGTTTTTAATAGCGATAAATTGGGACAGTGATGTAATCTCTTGATTTCTGCAGCTGGGGTTTAAGAAGGACACCAAGCTTCAGAAAAAATTGCCAGAGCTGACAAGACTGTCATTTGTGTCCCATGCTTCAGGAGGTTTGGAGCAATATCAATAGTTCAGCCGTGAAAGGAGCATGCCAGTAAAGGGCTAAAAAGAAGCATTTGGGAGCTCCCTTGGCATGAGATCCAAGGGCAGCAAAGTCCTCAGTGCTCAAGTGAAGCATTTACATAGCACTTAACCTCCATGTCAAGAGCTGCAGCAGGTCTTAAGTGAAGTATTTGACAAGGTGCAGGCAGAATATGCTGCTCTGAGTGCAATGAGTATCTCTAGCCATGTGATGTGTGTTGGGTCCTTGAGAGCAGGGATCAGAGGCAGAGCCTGAGATGCTGTTTCCCGTATGGACCATGTTCCCCTAGGCAATATCCCACTGGTCACGGATCTCAGCCATGCTCCTTTGGCTCCTTTCAAGGGACAAATTGCCCTTCCCACACTTAGCAAGCTAACAGTGTAAATGGTTCACGCTGAGCTTGAATAGCTGGGTTTGGCCCAGTATTTGTGCTTTTTATTTTATTTTATTTCATTTTGTCTTATCTTTTTTTTTAAAGTCATTCTGGTTTAGTTTACAGCCTTTTTGTTGATAGTGTTAGTGGCAACTTTCACAGCTTGCTTCTTATAGCTCAATTTCACTTTTGCTTACATGGTCTTTGGACTTTTAACCATTTACATAGTCTCTCTGTGAATATATTGTCTAATTTATAAATTATCTCCTTTGAAAGACAGGGACAGGTCTGTTGATATCAGTGTGGGGTTATTTTAAGAATAAAGATGGAGATCGTCATTCCTCCTAAAGAAACAAAATCTGAGAAATTGAATCTGGACCTTAATTTCTACGCTTTTTTAATTTCACAGATTTTATGTTGTTCTTCCATTGTAGCAGTTTAGATTCACTGACAAGTTTTTAGGTACTTTGGAAGAAATGTTTTCATTGTAATTTTATCAGTATTTAATGCTGTCTAAATCAAATTATTAGTTTTGTGAGTGCAAGTTAAAAGACAGCAAAAATCGGGCTGGTAAGGATTCTGACTTAGGTATTAATATACTTGTTTGCTTTGAGTTCAGGAGAAACTCCAGTACGCACAGTACTGAAGCGACTGTGTCTGTGTGTGTGTGTACACATACACACTCACACACGTATGGATTTGGATGTGGATTTGCAGCAGAAAGTCCTTGGTCATTACTTCATAGCACAGGAAAAAGAGATGCAATAGCCATGAAGGGAAAACACTCTTACCACTGCTGAGTGGCAGCAGAATTATTAACGTGTTGCTCTGTAGTTTGTGTATAGTCCTGTTTGCATCTGTTGTCTCCTTGCAGGCAATGAACGCATGGCAGAAAATAGAAACATCTCTGTCATCTTGGTCCTGTGGTCCCTGAAGTCAGTGTCAAAACTGAATGTGGTGTCAACGTATTATTTTTCAGAAGGTTGTCATTTGCAATAGACCAGTGTCTTGAAATTTTGAGAAAGGCAAAATATGTCACAAGTCACCAAATAAAATTAATTTGTCATTTTGAAGCAAGTGTAGAAATGCGCTGCACGTGGGCAGGCCCGCTGGCTGAGGTGCCATTGCAAAGGGCCTTTGCCTCTCGCAGCATCTCTCTGACCTCACCGGAGTGCGCTGGGAGAGAGGCAGAGGGGATGAGGATGAGAAGCCAGTCCAAGTCCACTGTCCTTAAGACATCTTCAAGCTTTACTTTACATATTGTTTTATAAACACAAATAAACCAAGTCTTCTTAATGTTTGGAGGGCTCAGTTCCTCTGTTTCTAATACTCCTCCTGGACTTCCATGATATAGCCAGACAGTGATATGTATCACTCGGTAATAGTGACATATTTTAGACATATCACTTGAATCTCGTAGCCTACATGTATAGGCTAAAAGCTCAGTTAGGCTCTCCATTATCGAAACCCCTCTGCTACTGAATGCAAAACATTCCTGCCTGACTTACAGAGTAGCCCTAGTCTTCTCTACAGTGTTCCTGTCAGACCTGCCTTTCTGATGGACTTGGTAGCTTTACTTCGGCCATCCTGTTTCAAAGATGTTTTGGCTATTTCTTTTGTCTTCCAAGATCAGTGATTCTGATCATCTCACACCAGTTTAAACCCATGGTGGTAGTTGTTGAAGTCAGAAGAGATTGAGTTCAGATCTTGTGTATATCTAGGGGGATCCTGTGGCTCTGCAGATAGAAATGAGAGGAAAATCAGGTGCAGATGAGTTACTGCCTAAAGCTGGTGTCAGGTGAGAATCGCACCTGGCGTCATCAGGAGGCACTTCAACAGAATTACTATGAAGATAAGCTGTGCCAAGAACCACAGGGTATGTAGCAACATCTCAGGCAGCTCATTGACACTGTAATCATCTTAGGCAACAGTAAAGATGTGAAGAGTGTTTTAAAGAAACTGGGGCAAGTTGGTGTGGTCTGGCATTATGAATTTAACCTGAGTGTGCTTCTGGGGAAAGGGGATTCATTACTGTTGAATTACTGTCATTCATTATGTCCCGCCAAATAACACCTATACCATGGTATCCTACAAAATCCGAATATGGCACCATCCCATCTGATTCCTTTCTCCACCTCAGGGTGCCACCACATGTCGCAAAGAGCTAATGCTTGTCACTGCCCTGAAGTCACCATGCAGTTAAAACATTTTTCCCTTACAACTGCAGCAAGGACCAAGGCCAGGGACCCAGCAGCCAGCTCAAGTAGCGATGTGTGTACTCAGTGCTTTGGAGAGCAGCCGCAGAAAAGACCTGACCTTGCTTACCACAGAGCTCCCTGAGCCCTCAGCTTGCTCATGGTGTTGGACTACTACAGGTCTGCACAGTGTGAATCCCCATATAGCCCTGGCCACGGTATTGGTGTGCAGGAACGTGTTGGGGGACCAGTGCTGTGCCCAACAGGGCTGAGGGACCCCAGCCCCACTGCCTGGGTACAGCAGAGCTAAAGACCTAAAATCAAGGTCTTGGTCCTCTACGGCTGCAGGTGGGACTTGGATTTGAGCACTCACTTTTACTTGCACTGCACCTGGAAACACCAAATGAGCTGACAGAAGTGGTGCATGCAGTAACATCGTAAACCTAAGGCAATATTCACTGTATGCAGAATTGCATTTTCAGTTGTAGTGTCCACAGGACTACTCGTGCTTAGAGGACTCTAGCTGAGTCCTACTGATGCCAGTGGTAAAAGCCATGTGAGTGGATGATGCGGCTGTTTGAGACTTGTTTTCTTCTTTGATTTTAACTGAGTTCCCTGCTATGCAAGTTCTGTAAGCTCTCTTTGCTGGATATAAGTTTACTCACAGTTGTGTGTCACCCTGTTGAAATTCCATTGAAAAACCCATCAAGCAGAGATAGCCCTAATTTCTGCTCAGTTATTTTCTTCTCTGAATTAGAAGGAAAGTCAGATTCTGAGGTGAATTTCATTGTTTTAATGGACAAGAGTAACTGCAATGGACCAAACTTTGGGCTAAGCAAGTGTAAAGTAACTTGGCTCAGCTTGTGGAATTCATGGGACCAAATTCTGCTGTCATATGGCAATCATGCAAGTCTTATGGAGCTTGCTGAGCACCGTTTATCAAAGGAGAAGCTAGTTAACAAGACTGGCATAGCATTACTGGAGTTCAGTTGATTGGGCCAGAACTTCAGTTGCATTAACCCAATTAATTCAATGGAATTACACCGATATTTGTTCTGGCTGGGCATGCACCCCACTGAAACTATTTCAAGGTCTCTGGACTAGTGCTGGAATAATTGCAAACTTGCTCTTCAACCAGACCATATGTTGACTCAGCCCTTGCTCAGGGAAACCACCACTGACTTCAGTGACAAATAACGTGGAGTTACGGACATGAAGAAGCCTTGACCCACTGGCAGGAGGCATTTACCCTTGAATTTATGAATGAACTGAACAGCGGATAGCAACACACATGCTTTATTTATGACAGAGGTAGAGTGCAAGTTCCTCAGCTGGTGTAAACTGATACAGGAGTACTGATATCAGTGGAGTTAATCCAATATGCACACATGGAGGAGTAAACCCTCTAACCCCAAACTAATTTTTGCCAATATATCTCTATGCAGATAAACTCCCAAAGCTTTTTTCATCATGCCTTTTTTACTGATCGCGCCAATGAAACGATTAATGTACCATAATCCTTGTCTGTAAGGAAATATAGTACTTTGCAAAGCTATGCAGTATAGAGCACATCATAAAACTGCTTTAGACCACACAGTCTGGAAAAGCGTTGTCAGAAATGAGACTAACAGCGCAGCTTTTTATCTGATGTCGATTACACTTTCACCTTGCACTTCCACCACTGAGAGCTTTACCTGTGGACTGAATGACGGTTATATGTTTCTGATGACTGTGGGCCAAAGCTTCAGCTGATGTGCCTTTAAGTAGCTCCATAGATGTCAGTACTGATTTACACCAGCTGAAAAACTAGTCCTCTCCCTTTTCATACTGTGCTGTATGCCCTAATACAACTTTATAAACACATACTAAAGCTGAGTATATATTGAACTGTTCTGGTTCAGCACCAAACAATACCTGCTAAAAGAACTGGAGGGTAATTTCTGCCTGACATCTAGGCTTGCATATGTTTTGGTTTTAACTAAAAGGCATGTTGCAATTTCATTACCTCTGAGTTTAAATATTTACTGGCATCAGCTTGCACAGAAAAATGGCAAATAAATTCAGACGTGTCATAAATGCTCTCAGTCTAGAGATGGAGTCTGTTACTTTAGTTCAAAGACATTGCAGCGGGCTAAAGTGGTTTTTCTAAGCCAAATGTTTTTTGTACATTTAAAAGTCACAGCAAATATTTATCTAGGCCCAATTCTGCCATTCTTCCCCTGAGCACCCTAATTGGCAGGTTGCTCCACTGAAGTCCACAGGAGTAACTGTAAATTAGTGCTCAGCACACAGATTGCAGAATCAGGCAGCGAATATGTTAGGTTGATGCAATCAGGAGTTTAATTTTAGCCATATGTATCATTTGAGGACGCTTCAAAATTATGTACCTTTTATCCAAGCTGACAGTCCTTGTAATTCCATGAAATATTGTATAATTTATTCCTGTCTGTATTTTTGACATCTCTGGATTGCATATCTTCTACTGAATCTTAAATGCTGTTTTTTTAAAACCCGCATGTGAAAGGTCTAGGCCATATCATTACAGAATATGAAAACGAGTCGAAAGATCTGGTTATTTTTTGCTTTGGTTTTAAGCTGTCCTTTGATTTGTGTTTTGACTTTGGCTGTGGTACTCCTGGTATTTTAAAAATGGCTCAATTCAATTTGCGTTACTTCCTGTCTTCTGGGGGGAAAAAAACCAAACAAACAACAAAAAAGAAAAAAAAACTAAATACAACTAAGGTTTAGGAAAAGTAATCCTGGCAAACTCAGTGGGTGTTTTCTTTTTCTAGTTGTCTTCGTTTCTTAACCTAGCCATGTGGGGAGTAGTCTAGTATGCGCGTTCTCTTGCCCACCATTTCTGGCTGTTCTGGCAAATGCTACTTTTTCCTTTTGCTCCCCCCACCCCCCATTTGTGTGTGTGTGTGCGTGTGCGCATGTATAATCAACCAAAATATCAGGAAAATTTATATATGCTTTCTTCTGGTTCCTGGAAATAGAGCAACATTATGACCTTACGGTCTTCCAGCAAAAGTCAGATTTAATTTCTGCATTGCAGTGCAACTGAATTAGCTATTGGAATTAGATTATGGTTTACTAAATGGCCCTTTACCTTACATTCTTACTTTTTATTTACTATTGAAGTACCCTTTTTTTCCTCATGTGTGCAGATATCATATCAATAATCATTGCAATTCCACAAAGTGTCTTTGTTCTGAACAAGCATGTTATTCTTGTAAAGTTTTAAGTATAAGTTAAGATGTTTTGTACAGACCAAGGTAACTGTTAAAATGTCAAGCAATTACTGAAATGTTGTATAGTTATAAAAGTTTGATTTCTTTTGCTTTATATGTATAAAATTGTATCTTGCCTGTTTTGCTTTGTATTTCCAGCGTGTTGCACAATTACGCATTTTGTTTACATTTGTTCCTTCTTCAGAAAAAAAGAAATAACAGTAATACTTTATGTACAAACATTTTAAATGTACTTTTGTTGTTTTTAAACACAATGTCTCTGTATAAATAATATTGGTTGAACTGGTACATTTGTGTCTCTCATAGAGGGATTAATTATACTGCCAGTGCATTGAATTATTTAAAAAAAAAGGTAAAATAAAATTTTTATGAAAATGTAACCCATTTTATCACTATAAATTATTCTGTCTTCTGCTATTTTCTCATTCCCCTCCCAAGATACAGTAAGTATGGTACAGTAAGTACTGTTTGTGGGAGAGCTGTCATTGGTTTTAATTTTTAATCAATGTGTTTGTGTCATTGCGGAGACTTAAAATGACTTGATGTTAGAAAATAATGTAGCGCTGATACCAGCTGTGAGGTAACAGGATCAATAGTGTGTTCTCCCCATCCCCGAGGGGCCTCAGCTGCAAGTCGGCAGCCTAAATCCTGTCTGTCCCAAACCCAACCTAAAGAGCAAAGGAGCCAGGCTTCAAAGGCAGGATTTTTTTGGTTGCTGGCTGACAAGCAGCCGAAGGCTCCAGCGTGACTAAAGTGGTGCAATTCAGCGTGCTGACCCTCTGCACAGGGGTGCATTTCTTCCCAGGGGCTTCCCGGGATGACAAAACTAGAAACGCCAGGTTTTATATCATCATTGCAGAAATAGCTCTAAGAGCCTGTGCCAAGAATACCAGCTCAAAAGAGATGTAAAAAGCTCTCAAGAGATGCGAAGCAGCATGTGATGTGGCTGCCCAGCGCCAGGCTGAGTGCTCGGTGCTGCTGAGCATGGAGCAAGTGAGGTCAAACCGCCCGCCGGGGAGGGACGCACCGCCGCGCTCCCAACACAAAGTCCAGCTCGGGCCGCTGTCTCTGAGCAAAAGAAGCCGTCACTGCGGTTTGCTGTCCAGCCCCTCGCACTTACATTTCTGCTTAAAACCTTTTCATCTTCATCTGGCGGATTGGGAGCTCTGGAGGCGCAGCAGGAAGGCAGGGCCAGGGGGCAGCTGGTGGGGATGTCTCAGCCCATCGGTGCTGGGGAGGGGGGGCGGTGAGCCCAGGATGCAGATGGTGTTGCAGAAGGATGCTCTGAGAGACGTACCAGTAGCCGTTGGGCTGCATTTAAGGCTGACCATTTATCGTAATGGCCTGCTTAAACAAAGGGCCAGTCGCCGATATCCTCCAGCTTCTCTGCACTGCTCTGATCCCATGGAGCTGCTTAAAGCTGTCCGGTCCAACGAGGCTGTGGCTTTTCCAGTGTCCCTCATCCTGTTTGTGTAAATAGTTACATGTGAAGAACATGGTAGAGCCCCAGCCCTTCTTAGCAATGTGTCACTTCAGAAGAAAAGCTGGAAAGGGGCATTTGGAGCTTATTGTGTATCACATGTGCCCATTTTGCATTCAAGGAACCAGAAAACATCCTCTCTGAATATCTCAGTCATCTTTTGGGTCAGTGGGAGGGAGGACAGGTCTGTTGCTGCCTGCACCATTCATTCCCCGAGTCCTCACCATCCTCTGGGTGTGCCCAGAAACCAGTTTGAAGCTTGACTTCAGATAGGCAGCTCATGTCGTTCCCTGCATATGTAGCCTTGTAATCGGCTGTGAAGTGTTCTGTGATCCTGCCTATGAATGATGAATGGCTCCACATAAACCTGTGCTACACAGCACTGTTAGTGTGACTCCAAAACTCAGAAAAAAAGCCCTCTGGAAAAAAAAAAAAAAAAGAAAAAAAAGAATTATTCATATAGCCAGTACGGGGGATTCCCACAGTAGCAAAAGCTGCTGGCCTGCTGGATGCTGAGATGCTACAGGGAGAATTGTCTCCTCCGAACACAGCAATGACAGAGGTAATGGAAGATGGGCATTTGGCTGCTTATTTTCCTACACAACTTCACCACCTCAGGCAAGGTACTGTGTGCCCTTTTCCCCAGCCAGGGAGACATCATCCCTCCCTCCCTGGTTGCGTGAAGCTGAGGCACTGGAGTAGGATGTTGGTAAGAGCTATGCAAGGCTCGAGAGAGATGGAAGCACTACAATTGCTCAGCCAGCTAAGATGATTTAACTGCACGACTCCCTCAGGAATTAATTTGGCCCATGACAAGCTGCTCTAGACCACGGGATGTTTGGTTGCCAGCATGAAAGACGTAGAGGTTGTGAAGCCTTATTTATATCTGAAAAGTCTGGCTGGAGCTTCCTGCGGCCCATGGAGCTGAGGAGTAGGAAGCACAGCCCAAATCCTTTCACTAGAAGTCTGAGAGTCTCTTCAATCCCTCCTACGTCGTCCAAAAGGAAAGCAATGCAGTATCAACTCCATGTAATAGAGAGGAATTTCATTTACCAGCTGCATTTCAAAGTGAATTTAGATATCCTTTTATCCCTTTGATTGAAAAAGGCACATGTGCATGGGGAGTTTCAGGGGGTTTTCCCCCCCATCCTCCTCCCACGCAGTTCGAAGGCCTTTATTACAGCTAATGTAAATGTGTTCAGCACACAAACCACATGTGAAGCTAACGTTAAACAGAAGTTCGTGCTCATGTGAGCTACAGAATAGTCCCTGTTGATATTTTTAGGCATGTATGTAGACTGGCCTTCTAAAAAAGAGATGTTTTCTCTCTTTAGGGAACCTGTACACCTAGCACACGAAAACAGCTAAACACAAGGAGGAGTTAGTAGGTTAGACCTCAGGAGCTGTACTTCAGAAGAAAAGAAATTACCTGACAGCATTGGCCTTCCTAAGCCAGAAATATTTGGCAAATTTGGGCACAAACCTTTAGGATCACTTTTCCCTCAGGTTATATGTCATTCATCTGTGAAACCAACTTTGGAGCTGTTCTCAGCTGCTTTCTGGTTACATGTCTTACGCACGAGTTTGCCCGCTGTCCCTGGGCACCTTGTGTGTTTTGCCAGACTCAGTGATGATTGATTCGCAGCTGCTGGCATGCAGCTGCCTGAAAATGCGGTTGCTGGTATTTATAGGATTACATGAAGGTTTGCTCAAGAGTTTACATTTTGAAAAGATAATTTGAGTGAAAAAGTAAAAAAAAAACCCAACCAAAAACCAAACAAACAAAAACCACAAGAGCCACCACTACCACCACCATTTACTCCCCATTTTTCAGCCAGCTGCAGGCAGATGGGGGTCACCCTTTTGGCTGGGGGGTACTATGGGGAAAGGGTGTGGATGCACATGATGAAGCCACATGAAAAATGCTCCATTTTCCACTTTCTAAGAGAGCTTAGAGAGTCTTGCTGCCCCGGTGCCAGGGTGCCAGCCTCCCTCTGCCCTGCCACCCTCAGTGAAACCGCAGTGCCAGCTGCTCTCTCTGCCTGCCGACTCTAATCTGCTGTGAGAATGCAGCCCCCCAGTGTTTGCTGTGTTTGAAGGGCAGTTCCCACCTGCGGCAGGGTCTGCTGGAAAATTCTGCATGCCCCCAGTACCCCTTAGTGCTGATTCCAGTCTTTGGGCAGCACTGGGAGCCTTTTTAACTCTCCATTCCAAGGAATTTCAGCCTCACAGTAGTATAGCAGAGAGCAAATACTGCAGCACCTTTTTCTTCCTGTATTTTTTTTCTTTTCTTTTCTTTTCTTTTCTTTTCTTTTTTTTTTCTTTCTTTTTGGCAACTCTACATTTGCTGCCTATCAAGCAGGAACTAAATAAAAAGGCTGTTATTGTGCTTCGAGCCATCAATTTAAGAGCAATCACCTATGCGTTCGGGATGTGCTGGCAGGGAATTATCCGCAATGAGAAGCTGCTTGCCAATCAGTGTTGTAAAAGCCCCTTGGCTTCAGCTGTACCCAGAAGTGGATGGGACTCATTAAGTGTAGCACTCAGATCTCCCACGCCCGCTATAGTTTGGGAGCTGATTAGCCAAGAGGAGCCTTCTCCAGATGGGTGTCCAGGGCATCCCCGCTGCCCCAGCCCCACACCCAGTAGTGCTGCAGCCCTGAGCTTGGGCTGCTGATCATGAGTGTCATCCTACCACAGCCTTTTGCCTCCGCAGAGCTGCAATGGAAGGCAGCAGATTTGCTGGGGCAGGAGCACAAAGGTTGCAAAATGTGACCGGACAGGATGTGTCAGAAGAGCAATATGCCTGGGAAGGTCTGGCGTTGGCGTTGAAGAACCATGGGGTATCATGAAGGAAATGCTTTCATATGAAATGTTCCACAGCCAAGATGACATGATGTCTCCAGCTTGGAGCAAGCTGCATCAGCAAGCGTTTGCCAGCCCCAGGCAGAGGGATGAGTTTCTCCCTAAGAGCTCCTACGTCTGAAGGTTGCTTGGGTGTCCAGAGACTGGCTACAGACATTTTTTTCCATGCTACTCATATAAATCCCTTCTTGGCTCCACAGAGCTGGTGTTCGATGGTTCAAGGACAGACCCATATTCCCCAGGCTGCCCTGACGTGACGGTGATGAGGGACTGGCCTCACAGACCATCTAATTAGTTCTGTTCCAAGCAGGAGAGGCCTCCTCCGCTGCACGGCAGGTTGCTCCCTCCTTTGGCAGCAGTGTCCTTGTCACCAATGGCACTGGGACTATGCCAACCCCCTCCAGAGCCGGAGCTGGGGCTGTCCCCACAGGGGCTGTGTTTGTCCCGGCAGCCACTGCCCTGCTGAAGGAATGGGCTCCTTTATCCAGGAAAGGTAGGCTTGAACCAGGACTTACCAGGTGAATTTTAACGACCTGTTGCTATTCAAGAGGTTAAAGTAGATGACCACAATGACTAAAAATCTATTAGTTTATTAATCAAGTCACCTGCTCTCACCACAATGTCTTCTGGAGAGAGACAGAGCCTGGGTCTAAATCCAGGTTATTACACACTGACTTAACCTGTCAAATCCCAGGGTAAGTGAAATCAGATTCACATCTTCAGATTTGTAACACCAGCGTGAAAAACAATGCAGCTGCATTGACTACTCAGGGTTTACACACGTGTAACTATGATTTTGCTGTCAAAACTGGCATCTCCTGTGGTGAACACTGGACTCTCTAGGCCTACAGAAATGTCACCTCCACGTCTCAAGCAGGCATTTCAATCTCAATCATCTCTGTATCAATCAATGAAAACAGCACATCTATTTTAATAACAAAGCATCGTGGGCCAGCGCACAAACCTCCCAGTGTCTGGCGCTGGGGCTGCCGAAGTGCTGCCAGCCCATGGCTCAGACCCCAGACCTCTAATCGCCTCCGCCAGCACTATCAGCCCCCCAAAGTTGCTGTTCACATGTGATTCCGGGAGGGTAATTCATTACCCTGAAGAGCCTGACTCTCCCATCTATCTATATCTCTGTGTTACATTGTTTACGTTAGCATAATCATTTCTCATGGAGAACGTCAATAAATGCTGGAGACAAAAGCAACACCAACACCACCAACAAAAAGCCCAACTGCTAAATAATTCCTAGAATGAGTTGTCAGAAACCTTTTATTTACTGATCCCGCGCATTTCATTTATTCCTGGCAGCGGGCCAACCTTTCTGACAGTTAAGATTTATTGATTTAATTGCCTAGGGTAACCATGCAATAAAATCATCTCAAAGATAAATTTTCATGGCACTGTGCAGCATTGAAGTAATTTTTCAAGTGCTATGGCTATATTTCTGCAGGTTACAGGTGCAAAATTTGCTTAAAGCAGAAATGTCTCATTATTGTAACCCCAGCGCATCAGTGTGGTCCCTTCTGTGAAACCCCATTCTTCTTTTCTTTTTCCCCTATCCTTTCTTTCCCCTTATTTCTCTCTGTCCCTGGCTTTTTCTCTATCTTCCCCCCCATCCCCACCCCCATTTTTTTAAGGGCAACAGCACAGGTCTCTCAGAAAAGAAATTATATTTTCTTAATTGGTTCATATATTCAATGCCCAGGAGAAGCAAAGCTTCAGTTTAATTAGTAGTGGGCTTAGAGGTTATTTACAATGTTATACAGAAGCATTTGTTTCCAGCTGTGTGATGCTTTTTAACACAGAGGCCTCACATGGTAGATGATTGCCATTTGTGACATTATAGTTTATTGAATCTTTAGATCTTTTTATTTACACTGTTAAAGGGCTCATTATACCTCAGAACAAGGAGTAAATGAAAATCTCTGATTAATTCCCAGGTTAATGGCAACATGTCTGAAGTCAGAGATAGTATAAACTTTTAACAATGTGAAAGGTTTTCTTCTCTTGTGATGTATTTGGGGTGGGGGCTGTTGTTTGGTTTCGGGGGGCTAATGGCCTATTGCTCTGGCAGCCTTGGCAGCGTCCCTCGCCAGAGCTGCATGTTTGATTTCAGCCGCCAGCCCCAGAGAGGCCATTTGGCCAAAGGCATCTCCAAGGTGCCACCAGCACACCATGGGCACCCAGCCCCATGGTGGAAGGGTTGGCTGCCACCAGTCCTGCAGCCACGGCCACCGTGGCCCCTGGGAGCCATGCCAGAGCTGGGTCCGGCAGCCCAAAGGTCACAGAGTGAGCTAGGAAACAAAGTCGGGGTTTTACTCTGCCAGCCTAGCACAGGAACGCGGTGAGGACAGGAGATAGCTATGCTGTGGAGATGATGAGCAACCAGGTCCCAGGTACCTCCTTCGTGGTGATGCTGTCACTGGAGACCTGCCCTCCCATCAGGCACGTGCTGCTGGGGGCCAGTGGAGCTTCCCCAACTCCCCTGATGGCTCCAGGAACCCTTGGCAGGGCTGCTGCCAGGTTTGCCCTGCTGAGCTCGTCTTGAATGACTTTTAGTCCCGTGCAATGGAGGACTTTCTCCTACCCTGATCTCAATCTGCAGTTTTCTCTTTCTTTCTCCTCGCTGGCAAGCACAGATGGGATACCTGGCCCTTCCACCTCCCCATGCACTCACCACCCGTCTGCAGTGTGTTCTTGGGCTCTCAGCTGATGTTGCTTTCTCTAAAGACCTATCTGTGGAGAACGTTTTCTGCCAGGGTGCAATGAATTTGCAGCCACCTGCAGGATGCAATGCGTGACCTGGCAGCTGCCACACTGCACAAGTCACCCACTAGCCTTGCTCTGCAGCGATCCGCTGAGGATGCAAGTGTCCCCAGCCCAGAGCAGAGCATCGTCCCACCACACTGCAGGGAAGTGCTGCTGCCTGCGTAGACACAGAGACACACTGCTGGGCACTTCTGTCCCTGCTGCACTAGAGAGCTACACTGCATACAAAAACTGCCCGGTAAGTCAGTCACAAAAAAAACCCAACAAAACAAACCACCGCCCTACATATAGAAAATTCATAAGTGACCTATTAAAGATTAGTTTAATTTACAAGCAAAACAACTACAGCTTTGGTTGGTTAATTTGGATTAACTCCAAGACAAACAGCACATGAGATGTGATCCTATCTGTGAGGGAAAATTTGCTCCTTGATTTCAAAATCACAGAGTCTGAGATGGGCAGATCAGCATCTGTGTTATCATTGTTAACCCATGCATGGATCAGAGGGTGGGTTTTACAAAATAAGTGTATTTTAATTCATATTATTAGTAATAGAATGTGAGATTGGCTTCACAGCTTACTTCTTCTGGTGGAAAAGAGAGCTCAGACTTGCAGATTTGCTCCACTGACAAGCTTGTGGATCTCACACAGAAAACACTTACTTTAAAGCCTAGGACCCTTATGCTTGCAGTTTAACCTCTTCGACCTCTACCTCTCTGACTTCAGCCTTTCATTAGGTGAAATACGAAGGCAGGTTGGATACATTAAAAGGAGTATTAGTGAGAAGAGAGGCATTTGAATCAATAATGTCAGTAAAGGTAGACCTATTTATAGAGAAACAATGTCAGCATATGATAAACCTGTGAGTAAATTGGCTGTAAGCCCAGAGCTTTGTACTGGTTTGGAGAGCCCAAAGGGATCTGAGCAGCAACAAACACAGTCAGTAATCGTGGGGCTCAGAAATGTCAGCCATACCAGCTGGGGATCAGGAACAACAAAAAAGTGTCCTAGGGTGGGAAAGGAAGGATGGAAGGAAGAGGGAAAATGGGCATAAAGTGTTGTCAAAGGGAAAAGCCCAGTCCTTGAGGCTGGGAAGCGATGGTGAAAGCTGAGGTCCATGTTTGCCTCTTCAAAATGGAGCTGAGCAGGCTGTAAGCAGGGCAGCCTGCAACCACACACAAGCCTCCAGGCACCTAAAATCAATAGCCACCTCCAAATTCAAGATAAAACCTGTTCAAATATTCAGAAAAAGCATCCCACTTGTACCAACTAGATACACTAGTCCATCTATTGATCACCAAGAGGAGAAACTCGGCAGCTTCAGAGAATCTGATTCACCCTAACCAATCTGATACTTGGGTTTGGCTTTTTTTGTGGTAAAAGAGCACTCAGAGCAATCTAAATACAGTCTCTTGAGCCTATCTTGAGTCTACACTCAAATCTGTAAATGACTAACATTGAGTAGATGTAACATCCTATTTCTTTTCATTGACTTTATAGAAAGTCAAAAGATGTGAGCTTTGTTCGACTTAAGTTGATGTTGTCGATGCCAGTCCTAAGGGTCACTGGAGCCTACTGTGAAGAGTCACATCCTGAACATACTCTTGGTTATTAGCATTAGTTGGAAAATTTAAAAAGAACAACGAGTCTGTTTTATGTGAACATTTGAGCAACTCTTGTTCTAGTTCCAGAGCAAAATATTTTTTTTTTCTCAATTGTCAAAATTCTCCTTCTCTGTACCCTGACTCTCAAAATTCCAGGTTTGGGGCAACTCCTCTGGGTTCTTCCCAGAGCACTCAGAAAGCTTCATTTTATGCCATCAGCCTGAGATACAAAGTGCCCTTTGTTTTGCTTTTGTTTCCTTAGTTTCTGGGATGGCTTCAGTGAAGTAGGACACACCAGATGATGTGGGCGGTTACGTTTCTGCTTAACTGGCTCTTCCTGCTAATTTTTTCCTTTTGCAATTCACTGCTGCTACGGGCAGGCTGACAACCCAGGAATGTAAGCATACACGAAACATGACAGACTCGTGTTTGTGGGGTGAGTTCAGAAACAGCAACCAAACTGAGGAGCCTTCAAGTGAATAAAAACCCATTCAGAAACGCAACCAGTGAGAAGGAGCCTCTGCCTTGAGTCACAGGCGTGTAGAGCCAGATGTGGGCCATATAAATGTGTGGGTGCACTCTGCGATCCCCATAAACAAACATAGGAGGAGACGGACCCACATCAGAGCACGCAGATCACAAGCCCTACCAAAAATCCACAGTATTGAGATCTCAGTCACGCTCATCTGAAGTCCTGGTCAGGTAAGACAAGGGTGAAGGGGTAACAGGTGGCCAGGTTTAGAGACCCTCATGAGTGCTGGTGTCTGATCCATGTCCCAAACCACACCGGGGCTGCTGGGTTTGCCACAGTACACCAAGTGTCCGGTCTGGAGCCACGTTAGCCCAGTTCTGGTCACAGAGTGTGTGCTAGGTGTCCCAAACAGAATATAAATAGAAAGGGAAAGGGCTATCAATCACACTACGATGCCTATGACACATACTGTGCTCACATACATGGCATAAACACCTCTAAAAAGCTCATTGTTAAAGAACCAGAATTACAAGCTGTCTCAAAGCCCCTGCACTTTGTTAACATTGCGAACGCATCCTTTGATATAAACTCTTCTAGAAATTATTTGGATGAATTAGCACAGGAAAATCTTGCTGAGTTGGAAAGCGCTGAATCAGAAGCAGTGCAGTCAATGAATAATGAAAGCAAACCATCGTTCTGAAGTATGACTAACGGTGACGTGGCCTGTCTAGAAGAACAAATAACCAAAAGACATACTACTTGGCCCCAAAACTAGGCTCAACATTTTTTGAAATTACTTCACTGCTGTATGAAGACTGTTAACAAAACAGGATACCCTGCCAACTTGTGGACTACAAGTCCAATGAGGGAGAATTTCACTTGTCCACAGGAGAGACGGATGATTCACTTTGTAAAAGAGCGGGACTTATTACTCTTAAAGGCAGTATTAATAGATCCATCCGAAATCACCCATGGAACACATCTATTGACGGTGCCAAGATCCTTAGCTGAAAAATGTGCAGAGAAACTTGAATCTGCAATGTAGAATGCTGCAGTGAAGTGATTACATTTTGTGGCATCTAAAATGCTTTTATCAAAGGATGACTTGACAAGACATCAAGATAGCTAAACGCTTAGGACTGAATGTCAATCAAAAACTTACAGGTATTATTCAAGGTGCAGACTGAGCTTCAGCTAGGCAAAGGGAAAATACTAAACTAAGGATTATGGAGAGTGTGATTGTGAAGAGACGGGAGATATCTTCTGCAATCTAAGCACATTCGTTCTGCTTCTGGGACTAGATGAGTCAGATGTGACTTTACCAACTGCATGGGGAATTAATTTGACCCATAGTGTCTCATTTAGGAGGTGGGGTAAATACATCGGCATGGTGTGGTTCCAGGACCCAGTCAGGGCTGCAGAGGCTTTCAGCTCAGTGCTGGTAGTCCAGCAGCTAACAGCTGCCAGTTGTAGCATGCAGTAAAAGAAATAGCTGCCATCAAGAAAATGTCTTTTCTTTCCAACAAGAAGGCAACAACAATGGAGCTGCAATTCAGATTTAGCACAGTGATCCACCATTTGAATGCTCCCACACCGAAGGATACTCTCCACCAGTAGGAAGGTAGACACACACACATACCCCAATGCTTTAAAGCCCTAAACCAACCTAAGACCACCGTAACTTACCCATTCAGCATTTCAGCACGTCTCAGTCCTTGCCTTCTCTGAGACGGCCAGGAAATAGACAGCCCACATTCTCAATGGTCTCCAAAGACCTGGTGAAGCTTTTTGAAGTGTTTAGCTGTCTGTACACAGACCTGGCTGCTGACCACAGCAATGATCATCAAGAACATGCAAGCCCTGTTCAGGAGTGGGATGTGTAGCTGAAAATGCCACTGATTTTTCCCATCAGAGCTGTACAAAAGGCATAAGCCTTATGTTCAATCCTGTAAAACCTGAGATGACAGTCTCTCAAACAGTGAAACTAGCCTTCAGACAACAAATGACAACTAGAAGAGGCAATTAATGTATCTCTATGCCTTTGTGCATGTACACATATATATACTTTCTAATTCCTAAGGGTTACATGGCTTAAGAAGCTAGGGAGGTGCACATTATACAGTTCAAGACTGGCATTTATAAAATTCCCAGTCATTCCATGGGCATTGTTTCCTACAGACCTCTCAGAACATCTGACATGAAACTATGAATTTTACTATGGAAGTGATCAGAATAGTGGCAACATGATGTGAAAAGAATCAGGCAAGGAATCAATGACAGCAGAGGGCCCGAGCCTGGGAATAACCCACCACTGGTCACACAAAAAGGAGAAATACATACTTTCATTCTCCTTCCCTCTGTGTGGCTCAGCTGAAATATGGGGCATCATCTGAGAAAAGGACAGGGTTGAACTATTGCACTATTAAAAACGAGAGTGAGAAACAAAGGTAAACACAGCCTCATGCTTGATCTGCCATCTCCTTGCAACTGTCTAATTGCCTTCCATACCCAAAGGGTTTGCAAGGCAGGAGTGGGAGCAGAATGAAAGAGAATTGTCGTAAAGATGTTAAATATAACTATTAAGGGGAAAAAAGAGAAAATTTTCCTATAGGGCACATGCATCAATTAAACTTTTTGATGGGGACACCTCCCTTGTGTTCCAAACATTAGCACTGGCTGTGTTACACAACTCTATTTACACCTTCAGTTAATATGAATGAGCAGTTACCATAGTAATTATTACATTTTACGATGTACATAAAATTCCTGATACAGTTAAGAGATAGGGTCAGTGTTTAAGCTTAGCTCAGCGTTTAGCAAGCTTTCCTTCCTAGATGTTTTGATTACTTAGGAAAGCCTTAACCTCTACAACATAATGAAGGACTTGAAAGTTGTAGGGTAATTTGTAGGAGAAAGGGCGTGCATGAGGATATATGCACTATTATAAAGCTCAATAAATAATCACGTGAAATCACTGGCATTTAGGACCCTCCAGAGAGGAGCTTTCCCAGCTGGCGCCTGATCCCTCATACCCTGAGTAATTCCAGATTAAATCCACTGACTTTGTGGAAGTGTACGTGACATCAGAAACCCACCATGTATTTCCACAACGCACGTTAATTGGCTCCAGACAGCGGCAAGGGGGTTGTACATGGCTGCAACCATTGGGCTTCAGCTCCTCCATCCCCAGGGCGGCTCAGAGGGAAAGTGGTGCAGCGCACAAATGGCCAGAGCTGTGGGAATGATGTAAGATGTCTTCCACTTGCATTTTATTGAGTGAGCCCATAAAATTCAAAATCCAGCTGTGCACATTGGTTCAGTCTGCCTATTAAAAGGGCGGCATTTTCTCATGCCTATGATTGATATGGTTTTAGGCACATCTGTGTACTCACTTAACCCTCTTTTCTCCACCCACTCCATCCCAAGCCACTGCATAAACGTGAAAAACGGGAATTTGTCTTTTGTACGTGAGGGTATAAAAGGCTTCTTGCCTTCCACCAAAGAACAATAAGTGGCAGTTCA
Organism: Falco punctatus; assembly: GCF_963210335.1. Lineage (NCBI taxonomy): Eukaryota > Metazoa > Chordata > Aves > Falconiformes > Falconidae > Falco > Falco punctatus. Next base: position 14,646,240 of record NC_137595.1, read on the forward strand.
CTTTGATTCCCTTTCAGTGCTAATTTCACCTTAGTTGTACTCAGGGAGAACATGGAAGCCCAGCACCAGGGTAATCTGCCCTTTTTCTTTCTTAACCTCTACGGCATAGGAAAGGGGCAGCCTGGTAAAGTGACCCAGACAGAAGGTACAATAGATAATCAATGGCTCTAGTAAAATGCATGTGAAGGCATTTCAAGCCCACGTTTCAGTAAACTTTTTCCAGAATCTGTGGCTATTTATCAAATATGAATGCGCTTTTCAGGATGAGCGTTTCATTTCCCCCTGGTGTTTCTGTTCCAAAAATAATTGGAAGTGACAATACAGAGAAAGATGATGTTTCAACTTCATGTTTAAAATAAATATAAGGCTGTCATCAGAGCTGAGCTGTCTTGTGAAGATCCCTCTCACAGGAGTCAACAGGCAGCTCTACTGATAGAGAATCGTGTTCCATTATTGATTAGCTTTTAAGTTCTTGCTACATATTAGATTAGGATCGCTGTATGCATAGGGAATGAATAGCCCAATTACAGTCTAAAATAGCTCATCTCAAAGTGGTTTAGGATTTTGATATTATAGAAAGAATTTTAAGGAAATTATAGGGTTTATTAAGAAAGCCTTCAAGGCAGATATTTACATTTCTATTGCATGGCTTTTCAGGATGGGGAGAGCAAAATACCCCTCCTCTATCCTCCACAAGGCTGGTTTTAGCTCCCTCCCAATCTGCTTTCAAAAACTTTGGAAGTTAGAGAGCTGCTATACTTGGGGAAGGGGGGTTGTTCTGCATAAAAAGTGCCAGACTAAGCAGCTCCAAAGTTATACCTCTGGGCTCCCCCAGTTTAAATGAGAGCACCCCACACTGAAACATGCACCAGGCTCTGCTCGAAGTGCTGCTGCTGAGACCCCAGGGTTTGTTTCGGAGGCAGTGACAGTTCTCAGCAGAAGCTGGCGTTCAGACGCTCAGGACCTGCTATTTCCTACTCATTTGTGTGGCAGGAAAGTCTATCAGTGGTGCTAAAACAGTCGCAGCCCCCTGAAGTTGATCCTCAAGGGTGCCGAGCACTGACCACAAGTAACTTGGAGCAGACGTAGAGCTGTTCAAGCACATCCCAGCTCTCAGCAAAGCCACCAACCCTGGTAGCCAGGGCTCTAGTGGACAGGGGACCAGCACGCTCATGACACAGTATTCCTGTGAGTGCTGCTTAATCTGCTTTCCTGTTGCCAATTTTTATGGTCAGAGCAATTCTAGGGATTTATGCTTAATTTTCAAAGACAAGTAATTTAATTTTTTTGCTAAAATCTTGCAATGTCAAGGCCAAGAAATTTTCAAGACTAGCATAAGCAAAACCATAGCTGATGTAGCCTGGCATTGGCGATATCCCTCGTCATGCAGGAGGTGGGACCTCAGACCACCCTTGCAGTGTTTTGCTGTCCTTGCAGACACGCTGGAAGGGTCCCCCAAGGTGCTACCTGGGGGCTGCCCTGGGGAGAGGAGAGGGCTGCTGGAGGGTCCACCGCGGGGGGTCACAGCTTCCCAGCCCCACCAGGGGCCAGGGGGCTGCAGGCCAGCGGCCAGCCGTGTCCCGCAGCAGGGCTGCCGGGCGAGTGAAGGAGAGCGGCAGCAGCACTGCATCCCAAATGCCAGGGACACCAGCCTGGCTGCAGAGGAGCGTGAAGCAGGAGTCAATGGCACGTATCGCACTTGGCACACGAGCCTTGACAAGATAGACCGCCGGCATAATTTAGGGCCACCTGATGTACCTGTGGAAGATGCCAGCCTTGGGGACTGTGGGAGGGTGACAGGGAAAGAGCTGCTTCCCGCTCCCACTGACACACACAGAGCCATGCCACCCTCCGTCCTCCCGTACACCCCCCCTTTTCGTACCAGCTTGAAAACCCCCAAATGTTAAAAAACATTTTTTTATAGTTGTTCAAAACACAGTCGTCTTTCATTTCACAACAAAATATAGTTTTGAACCTGGTGGGGGGGGGTGGTGGTGTTCAGAAGCCCAGACTCAGACCTCAGCTCTCCACATCCACTCATCACAGTGCCAACAATATTGCATGTCATAGTTTTCATTTCATATAACCTCCCTGAATATTTTGGTATAGAAAATAACCACTCTTTTTCTGCAGAGAATTTCCAGCCTTCAGCAAGGCAGAACAGTTTTTAAAATTGATCTGACTTTCCCTCAAATTTGCCTAATTAATCATTCCCTTCATAGGTTAATTTGAGGCTAGCATTGACCACATCTCCAACAAAGCATGGAAAAGGTCACCAGAAATAGTTTTCTAAGGCCTTGAAGGGACTCTATGGGCAAATGGTTGTCACTCTCCAACAATGCAAAAGTGTGATTAAAGGTAAAAGGGAGGCCCAGGTGGGAGAGTTCCATGACCCCAGGATCCTTGCCAATGAAAAACCGCAGCAAAAACATTCAGTAAGTATTCCAGGCCCACTGACTCACTCTTTTTGGAAGGTGATATGTGAAATCTTTAGAGAAAAGTTCTGCTCACCAAGTTGCACAGCAGTGAGAGACTCATAATATTCTTATTAGTCTGCTGCATAAGAAGTCCAGGTTCCTTTATTTTTGCATGGCTGCAAGCAATGCAAGCACCCAGGTGACTTTCCTTCAAGAATGAAAGTCCAAGTCCTCATATATATATGTGTGCACACAAGGTCACACTGGCTGCTCAGGTTAGATATTTCTCTTCCTCACATACACCCCTGAACTGTATCCTAAGATATCCCATGCAAATTTACAATGCCTTTCCAAATAAGGCTCAATTCTGCAAGGTCCTGAGTACAGTAGTTTAATGAAGGGAAGTATTTTTTGAACTGAGACTGCCCACACTTGTTTAAAATTAAACAGGCTCAGGAAAAAATTGTCTTATGTCCCCAGGTGAACACTTGCTGGCAGTGAAATCCAAGATACAGTCCTAATAGATGCCTTCGTGCACATCTGCAATCTCATAGAGAAATCCATAGCTTCATACGAGAAAAGTACAACTAAACTTAGCAAGAAAACAGGTTGGCTTGAGCCCACGCAGCTGATTTTTGAAGCTAGGGACACTCCTATCACAAGTGCAGAGGTATGGCTGCAGAGCCCAATGGGTGGATGGTGGACGTGCCAGAAGGAGTCAAAATAAAGTACAGGGACTAAATGAGAGATGAATAGCCTGATCTGATCAACCACTTCTTCCTCAATCCTGTAAGTTGGAAGTGATCCTTGGCTCAGGACACTGTGTAAGGAAATGCCTCCAGAAGTGCACTGGGTTTGCATCCTGCTCCCACGGCCGGGAATGGGAATTTTACCAGTTGCTCCATTGAGAGAGGCCCCACCGTCAGCACAGCAGAAGGTCCTATCTGAGGTGCTAGCTGGAAAATCAGATGGGGCAGGTAAAACCAGGCAGTTGCTGCATTTCTTGCTCCAGGGTGATGAAAAAAGATACTCCAGGGAGTATATCTGCACAGCAACACCACTCTCTGCGCAGAGGTGTTTGCACCTGTGGAAATGTGAATCAGTAAGTCCAAGCCTGAATACCAGCTGCCTCAACTGGCCAGCTCTACGCTTGAACTCCTGCAGGAAAGCAGGGCTTATTAGCTAACCCACAACCACCACACCAGTGCCAAGCAGGGTTCAGATCACCAACACCTTGCTGGGGTGCATCGCCCGCCGCTGCCCTGGCAGCCCCCAGCCCAGCACCAGGGACAGGCTCCTGCTATGCTGGCATCCCACAGCCACCTGCACCGGGACTGAGCCGAGGCACCGTGCCGCAGCATGCTCCGGAGCTGCTCCGCTAGTCCCTCCGGAGTCTTGGGTCTAAGCATCCCTTTACTTACCCTACAGTGAGGACAAATGCTGTCAGAAAACAAAACTTTTACAAGCTGACAAATGCGTAATGGATGCAGTGAACTCTCATTAGTGCGCTGTATCTTCGACAGTCTGCATGGTCCATCATCTACATTAACTTACTCTAATTAAACACATACAGAATACTTACATACAGAATACTTACTGGTCCAAGTGGAGACCAGCTTACTCTCTAATTGTACATTTTACAGCCTTTAAGCAAGACCAGAGTGTTCTCTTTAATTATTATTATTATTGTTGTTGTTGATAATTATTGTTAAATATTATTGTTAATTATTATCATTACTAATTTCTATTGTTGCTGTTGCTATTGCTAGGGCTATTACCACCTTACACTTAGAAATGTTTCTTTGCTTTCCTTTACCTCAGTAAAGCAAGAGCTATTATGTAGCTTCATCTATTTCTCTAAAGGGCTACGAAAAAAAGTTGCTTTCAAGAAAAAAAAATATAACTTTTTACAAATATATAAAACAAAATACTCAAGGCATTTTTGAGAGGCATTCTCACATATTGCTGAAATTACACGCAATGTGTGAAAATTTGCATAACAAATGTGACAAGATGGTTACTTAAGGGACTGAAACAGAAGGAATAAAATATATATTAGATACCTCAGCTGTCACTAATTATTATTCTGAATGAGAAATAATGCCAGCAGCAAGAGGGGTGCCAGAAGAAACGATGGGGAAATATATTATCATGTATTTAAAAACCTTTAAAAGGTATAATAATAATTAGAAAATTATTGCACTACTGATCTTTTTTAGTAGCAGAGCAACCACCTGTTCACACTTATATTAATTGCTTGCTCGCCTCTTCCTTAAAGATGGCCTGTGAAGATCATTAAAGCAAAAGCTACCTGAATAGAAAGGAGGAGAAATTCACATTATGCAGGGATGGAGGGGGGAAAATCCCAATAAAATTCATAACTTTATTTAAGAGTCACACGTGAAAAGGCAGTACTATTTTAAGACTGGCTTATAGCAAAACATAATTCAGCTTCAAACAATAGCGATACAAGAGGGTGAATGTTATTATTATTGATTTTGTTAATTTGCTGGAAATGCCCTGCCTTACCCAGCTTTGTCTTCCCACTGCTTCCTAAAACACCGCGTGTGCAGAAGTGTAGTTAAGGCAGCTCCATGCGGCTCGCTCGGCACAGGCACCCGCGCCAGGCATGGCTGTGGGGGGTCCAGTCTCCCCAGGCAGCATGACCCTCAGCATCACATGGCCTCAGACCATATCCCCCAGGTGACGTTGTGGCTCAGCTGCTGCTAAGCTGGAAAGCTGCAGCCTCCCTATCTTAGGAGATAATGCCAGTTAATGTATGTTTGTTGTCAGACACACATTCATCTCCTGAATTACACTGCTACATGCTCGCGAGTGCTGCACAGGCCCCTACTGCTCATCTCGTTCCTGCCTGCCGACGGATGGAGCTGGAAGCACAGAGGTGCCTGTTGCTGTATCGATCCCTTCTTTGCTGCTGCTGTGGAAAGGTGCCCGCCGCAGCAGAACCACCGTGGGCGATTGCGCACACCACGCTGCATTGTTGTGGCAAGTAATTTTGCAAGCATTTCTGATCATTCCCTTCTTTAGACTTTGAAACATGTATGCTTTACCTATCATAAAACAGAAAAATCCATTTTCCTATCATCAGCCTCATTCCTCCAAGCTTCCCGTGGAAGCAGCACAGAATTTTCCATTTGCTCCTTGCTGTAGTCAAATCCCATCCAGGGTTTCCCAGAGGTTTTGTCTCATCCTTCCCTGGAATCACCATCTCCCACAGACAGCAGCTTTGCTTAAATGCAGAAGTCACTGTCCATTTTCCCCATCAGAGCCCATTTTCCTCATTAGTGTCCATTTTCCCCATTTACTCTCCCTTATGTTTCTTTGGGTTTGTTCCCTCTCTTGAACCTCTTCTCTCCAAGCTTCACCATTTGGAGGCTATTCCCTGACGGACCTTGGGAAGCCCTTCGGAGGGCTGCTCTTCCATGCGAGCTCCATCCAGGATCTTCTGAAGTCAAAAACGAGTCCAGCGGGCGGCAGTGCAGGTACCTCCACCAGCCCCACACCATTCTCCTAGCCCACCCTGACATGGGGAGACAGGCAAAGCAAACTCAGTATGGTCAGAGAGTCGGTGTGAGAAAGAAGCATGCAATGCAGTGGCACTCCTAGCTTTGCAAACACCTTCCAGATCCTTTGGGAAATAACTCCATTCCCCAACATCTCTTTCCACTTTTAAATCCAGCGGCTGGTGCAGGCAAGCTGGGGGGTGAAGGAGATGGAGAGGGAGACAAACACGTCGCACAGGCTCCTCCACTGGTCAAAGACAAAGAGGGGGCCAGTTTATCGTGCCATTGTGTGGTCCATCTGCGAGAGGACCCACGACTTCACGTTGGGCTGTGGCACGGCTGTGTGCCCTCACCTCCTGCCAAGGCCCCGCGCTGCCTTTGGCACCACCGCTAACATGGATCAGCAGCAGCAGCCACGCGGCTCCGAGTCGGTGGGCTACAAACGGAGTGTCACTGCACCTGCCCCCCATGCCGGGTGTCTGCAGTAGGTAGTAACAGCTAAATCCATTGACAGTTAGTTTGAGAGGGAAAATAAGGCCCTTTGCAGGGATATTATTTCTAAGTCAGGTTTTACTCTGCCATTAATATACTTTTGGAATGCATGAGAGCTCCTTGCACCCAAGGCAGGTAATAACGGTCTATTAAAAGGCACCATCTCTGTTTCCTAATGCTCTGTCAAAGGTTCATTGATAAAAGTAGCCACCTGACTGCTCTCATCAGCTTTAAGGAATTCCATAAAAGAATAAAATATGCTTTCCTCATAACTGCTTTTATATAAGATTTATGACAATATGAGTAACGAATAAACTGAGCACTTGCTGAACAAGACTCAGATCTAAGATGTGCCAATGCAAATGAGGAAGTGTCCAACTAAGAGATGCGTTTCTTGGGAGAAATGTGAAAGCATTTGCAAGAGCCACAAGTTACCACATACACCTGGCTACACTCACTGCTGGTACAAACACCTGCACCTCCAGGGAGGCCAAAGGTATGCATTGGCTTACTCTAGTGGTAAATTTGGGTCTTACAGGCCAGTCACCTGAACAGCTCACAGCTGAGAAGAGGACCTTGACAGCATCTGGAAGATGTCCTGGGTATAACTATACAGCTGATTAAGCAGTTGCATGGTTTTTTGCCACCTGCACCTGATGATGCTCTATGTGTAAAGAACATCACATGCCTTGGGGGGGGGGGGGGGGGGGGATAAACCCCAGCCCCTTCATGCCTGGCAGCACTGTTTGTACTCCTGCCAACAGTAGAAGTCACATCAGTGGGAACGGGCTGTGTGATTAGTGTTGTGGGATAGTTCAATCCCATTTGCCAGCTATTCATCTGGCTTAAACAGGCAAAGGTGCAATGGTCATCGCTGTGCCCCTTTACCATTATGTCAATAATATGGTCCTACGAGCTTGTGGCTCCAAGATTATCTGAAGCATGGGATTGACACTAAGAAGATTCTTTATCTATTTTCCAACTCTGCTGTTGGTATTTGGTGTCACTTAACTTTTTTGTCCTCATATTTTCCATCTCCAAAACAGGAATAATCATAGAATCATTTAGGTTGGAAAAGACTTTTAATGATTCCTTGCCGGATTTCATTGCCCTTTAGGAGGCAATCAGATACAACAGAAGTGAGTGCTGCTTAAATACTTGTAAACATGCCTGTCTCACTCTATATGATAAGGTAAGCACTGTGCTCTCACTCAGTGCAAGCAAACTTGCTAATATACACACATTTCTGAATGTGCTCCGCCTCTGCCAGTGTTTGATGTGCCTACCCATGTGTGCAGAGTAAGCTGAGTGGTAGCCTAGTCCCACACAGAAGTTGAGAGGAGGTGGTGGGCATCACCTGGTCATTGCTAGAAGATGTGAATGAAGTGAGATTAGATTTTAATGTAAAAAAATTTGAACCTGCCAAGATTTGAGTCTATACAGATACACCTGCTCTCTCAAGCATTCTCAATACATTATCTCTTTAAAAACATGCACATTTTAAGACTTTCATCATGTCCAGTTTGGGTATTATTTGCACCCAGAAAAGTTAATAACCAGTATCCAAAATTTTACACCAAAGTTCTGAAGCATGTCAGACCCATAAGTGAGAGCAAAGTGTAAGAGGGGAAGAGTCAGCCATTTTGGTAAGAGTCAGCCATACTTTTATCACCCCAGTTATTCCCTCAGCTTCTCTTCTTTTTTTTTTTTTCCCCCTCAGCTAATTACATCAGGAAGACTTTACGGAAACGGTTGCCAAATGTTTAAAATTAGAGCAGTTCAGTTGTTATTTCAGTCCCAGGTTACTGCAGTAAATTGTACATGCTCACCTCGTGCATCCATTTGTGAACATTTGACATATCAGTGATTAATTAATATTAATAGCAGAAATCACTTCAAACTTGCTTTATGCTAGAAATCACACACAATCCTGGTTCTAATCACTTGGCACATAAAGAAACTTTAATTGATAACCCAGGTCTAATATCCATCAGCAATGGATTCTGTAGGAGGAACAGAGCAATGTTCCCTGTAATCATCCTAGAGGAGATAGAAAGCTTGTTCTACCAACATCAAAGGAGATTAGGCAGCAGAAGCTTGATAGTAAAGTAGCAATTATGGAGGGCTTTTTTAATTCTGTGCACCTGCTTCATCAAAATAATAGGCATCTTTTAGCAAAATAACCTGAAACTCAGTTCACTGACTTTCAATTATCTGATGCTGGGAAATGCATCTGGAGAGACATGAAAAAAGGTGATAGACACACAGAGAAATAAAGAGAAGGGGAAATTAGAATGAGGGAAAATATGAGGGCCTATGTAAGTGAGTGTTATAAATATCCTGTGCCTCAGGCTGATTATAGAAAGGGAATATTTTTGCTGAGTTAGGACTGTGGCATCAGGCACATTTGACCACATCAGTCCCTGGTGGAGTGCCTTCGACTACAGTAAACAGCTTACACCAGGGACAGATTTGGATCATTTCTTTTAAGGGGAATTTTAGGCATGAAACCTTAATGCAAGCAAGGGAAGCACACGGTAACAAACACTTCAGGCTGTATAACAGAAAGCAAAAATTACTATCCTCACATTCCCCTTTACCAGGTCATCTTGCTACGAATAGAAATGACCCCTTAACTTTGTTTCAAAACAAGAGTCTAAAGTTAGACCAGAGCCAAACTTTCCTGGAGGTGGGAAGGGGAGGGCAGCCCAGACACAGGTTTCATTTTACTTCAGGGACTGCAGCCCCATGTCTGGAAACACAGGGCAGACCCTCAGACCCAGAGTTAAGAAGCCTGCCTGGGGGTTAGTACCCTGCCTCGTCAGGCTCTGTGGGTGGTGTTTGTTTTTTAATAAATCCCCATCTTCTCTGAAAACACTTTTTCAGAGGGCACTGGGCAATTCACTTCAACATTTCATATCTGTAGCTCCGAAGCCTCTCAAAGGTAGAGCACAGCAGAGCTCTTATCAGAGAAAAGCTGTGTTACCAGCCCCATTACCCAGTGGAGTCCTTGCCGCGCTCAGTCAAAATCAAGGACAGCACTTTTCCACCTTTTTTTCCAGCTTTACACCCCTGTGGAACTCACTGTGCCCTCTCATGGATGTCTCAGTCCCTCCCCGTTGCACACAACCACCTACCTCTTGTTCTAACGCAGAAATCATCTCCACACGAACGCTGGACAGGGGACCTGTGGTTCATATTTTATCTCCTGAGCCCTCGTGGCTCGTGTTTGAGCCCCCACCTCCCTGCAGGAGAGCCAAGGCAGAGGGCACTCACCACCGGCTGCCCCCATGCACACCTCCGCCCGGCTCTGCGGTTCCTCCTGTTCCATCACAGCCATCTGCAGAGCTCAAAGAGTTGGTGGCCTTGTGAGACGGTGCCGTGGATGGGCACGGGCTCAGGGCAAGTGTAGCCTGGCGCAGAACTGACGTGCCACAGGGGGCTGTGGGTGAGGCACAGCGGCTGCCCCCCCGCCGGACCAGGTCTGTGTGCGGCAGGTGGGAGCACAGAGGATCATGAACCAACAGCCATGGCTGGCAGAGGCTGATCCTTCAGCAAGAAGCGCAACCACGTCCCACTTCACACGAATGAAGTAGAAGTAATTCCATTGTAATTAAATTGGAATTTTTGTGTGAATTTCAAATGAACCTTTGTAACATTATCATTAGTTCTCAATACCTCTTTTATTTTGCCTCATTGGTAATAAATGGTAGTAACTGCATTGTAATTAAATAAGAATTAAAATTTGACTTCCTAATGAACTACAGCAAAGCAATCACTATTTCAATACACATTAATTGCTGTTCTGTTAGGAATACAGGCAACTTTTTTTAATGAATTGCTACAAATTATTATGAATATATGGCCTGAGCGTACAAAATAGTCTCACATCAGTAAATGTGCCTGGTAGATGGCAGCCAGCTGTGCAGCGAATAGATCTACCCAAGGAACTTGGGACTTGTGGCATCCTAAGGCCAGTAGAGAATACACTGAATCATGACATTTCCACAAAAAACTTTTTTCAGAAGGTTGCAATTAATTTACAAAAAGGCCATCCAAGACGCCATTGGGGGTGCCACTGGGGAAGTGGACTAAAAGGTGTGAGAAACCAAAAGCAATAATACAAGCATAGTGCATTTTTATGTTATTGGTTCCTGTCTGATTATAATAAAAGTGCTTTGTAATATGTCCCAGGGTAGTATACTGCATATAGAAAACCCCATTTTATTATTTATACATTCTCTCTCTGTATATAGAGAGATATATAATACATGTATGAATAATTTCACTTCTATTACTGGTCTAGATTTAAAAGCCGTAGGTAGCATTTGCTGCTGCATATCACTGTTGAGGATGCAACAGGCGTTTGGTGTAAGAACACGCAAGCTACGAGAGGCATGTTTGTAATTGGGAGTACCAGCTATCTGATAGAGACTTCATATCCACATTCAGGGAAGACTTATCCTGGTTCGAAGGCGTGGGTGGGGGAGTGAATCCAAAGCACACACACGCAACTGCCGAAAATATCTGCTTTCTGTTTTCACTTTGCAAGCTGGCAGCATGTGTCCCACCAAGCAGCCTCTCGGTTACCTTCTGTCCCCAAAGTGACTGACACTGGGCTGCATTTACCCAGCTTTCACAGGGTGTAAGTTCCCCCCATGAACTATTGAAGAATTTTTTCCATCCAGGCTCTTCATTTCTGGCCCATCATCATCATGTCCCACTGCTGATTCTTACGGGACCACAGCAGCCAGCCACCGCAAACCTGGGACAGCAGCTCCCTTGGGCACAGTGCGAGCCATTCACACTGATGCGATCACCAGGCCTGTCTCACCATGGTTTGACATGCCCTGAAACACCTTCATGTCTCTGTTTGTCTGCCATCGCTATCATTTTACCTCTCATCATACTGCAAAGTCAGCGACATTTACAATCCCTTTGGATGTCCAGACCCAGCAGGGGATATTCAGAACCAGGGTCTGGATGGGATCTGTGAGAGCCACAGCTGCGGGCTCGGGAGAGGGCAGCTGGCTGCTTAGGTATCTTTCTTACACCCAAATTTAAATCACAGAGATTGAACAGGGCAAGCAAACTCACTTTTTCAATTTTGTTACCTAATCAAAACTCTGAAGCTTTCTAGTGCTGGAGAGTGTTCACATATCATCCACTTTCCATATCCAATGCTGACAAAACAATAAGGCAGGAATAACATAAGTTGTGAGAAAACTAGTCTGTCTCATAAATCTTCACAGGAAAGTGGCTGCTGTTTTATGTTATTGCAGTGTGTTGTTTCCAATGAAGTGATTACTGTTAGATGTATTTTTAAATTGCTTTTGGTATTTTTAAAAATACATGAATTTGAGAGTGATAGAAATGAGATTGAGTGGCGGTAGACAGCGCCTACAATATGATTAACTTTTCCCCAGACCAGCTACTTCTGAAATTAAGGTTACCCACACAGCTATTGGCAACTTTCCCCTGTCTGAGAAGGGCTCACTGGAGTCTGAGATGCGAGCCATTATCCAACAGCCCACCTAAACCCTCCTCTTGCTTCAGATGCTACATGGGCTCGCGTTCTGCTTCAAGATGCTTGATTAATAATTGCAATTTTAAAGTATGAATGTGCATGTTTATGCACTAAAGCTCTGTAACACAGAGCCTCAGGTTACATCCCATCGTGTCTGAGAAGTTGTGGTTTCTGTCCACGGAGGGGAGGAACAGCTTTGTGTGTTAACAGCTCCCACCAAGGCACACATGTTTCCAAAAAAAGGCTGAGCTACATTTTAGATAAAGTTCATTTGGAAGACATTCAAGGCCATAAATATCGAGTGAGAGGTTTTCTCAGAGCTTTACAAGTCATTAAAACTCCAGGTAGATTTTACCTACCAAAGGCTTCACTTGTGGCTTGCTGAGCTGACATCGTCCCTTCCCTGGATATCGCTGCATCCCTTCCAGCAGCTAATGAAGCCTGTAACCATCCCAAGTCCCACCTGCAGGGTCCCTGGGGTTGCCGAGTGCTGCACAGACCAGGCACTACAGGGTTAAGCTTACCCAGACAAGAGGAGACTCAATAAGAGGCAAAAGGAAAATGAATTAGAGGAAAATCAACAGGCAGCAAAGGAAAAACTAAATTACATTTCAAGTACACACATGCACTCTTTTGGCTGGAGGGGCAGAAAATGAAGCCAAAACTGGGCTGTTTTTATTCTAAACAGTGCATCAATCCATTGATTAATTTTACACTTTGTTCCTTATGAACCTGGGCTGGGGCCATGAATGCTGCTATGAAAAGAAGAATATAGCCAAAAAGGAACTCTTAAAAAGTTGGCAGCCGTTTCAAGGCAATGTGTCTGGCCAGCAGGAAGGAGATGGCTCCTCCAGGGAAGTGTATGGAGCTGTAAAACCATTTGTGAACCGGCCCTGCTCAGTTTATAAGGTGTGTGACTGACTTAAAGTCAAGTTTCTTGCACAAATTTGTGACTTGTAAATCGAATGATAAAAGTAGTCTTAAGTATCATTTTTCCAAAAGGGCATTACAAGATTGGTTAAGAATGACTGTATTTCCTCACTAATACCATTAACTTCAGAATTGTTTCCATCCATTACTGAGTCGAACAAGGAGGGTTTACCGTAAATTGCTACATGCTGTATGGTTCAGCTGGTCAGCTTTATGGTATAGGAAGCAGAAATAAAACAAAATCAAATAAAGGAACATAATAAAACACCACAGACCAACTTCAGCCTTGGTATAATCAAATGCAAATTAATGGAGTTACACTCACTCACACCAAGGCTGACACATCCCTTGGCCATGGAGCAAAGGGAGGCAGCTAACTCCATCTCCCCCTGTTGCTTCCCAGGAACAGCTACGGTGAGCAGGAGCTGGCTACTAGCTCATCATGTTCCAGTTACCTGCTATCAGCTGCCTAAGTGTTTCCTGAAAATCTTCCTTTCATCAGGTTAGGAGGTTAAGGAACAACTTGGGAAACACCCCTAGAATCAATCCAAGATAAGCCAAGAGTGACTTCAAGTCGGTGGAGGTCTGTGTAAGATCTTAAGAAAACAGGACAGGAGGTGGAGGGAATTCTGCCCGTGATATGTCTTATTCCTCATCCAGACCACAGCGCTTAGTGGGGGACAGGGCCAGCAGCTTCCATTCACAGCAGGTTCAGGAATCCCCTGATATTGCTTATCTTGTTTGCATCAGGCAAGAGATAGCGTGCATCCCACTTACTGACGAGGAAACTCACCTTCTGTAGAAGACTGACACGAAGTCAAGACACCACTTAAATGCCTTAAAACAGGGATCTGCAGCAGCTCAGGGCAGCACGGGTTTGACACAGGCAATCTGAATGTTCCTGCACCGACACACAGCGCTCCACGGGCACCGCACAACCTCACATCTGCTGGGGAAAAGTTCGGCTCGGTGGTGAATTTAACTGTGTGTTCAACTTTGGCAACTGCAATATAAAAACAATATTTACATGAGTTTCTAAACCATTGCTCATCCAAGCCACAAAGCTGCTCCTGCTTGGGTTGTTTGAAGACCTGACTTTCAGACCTCCTAAGTGCCCACAGGCTCAGCATAAACACTTCTGAGCAAACAGGGGTTCAGAAATCTCTGCACAGAACCAGTTCTCACCCTTCTCACTGCATTTCAATATTGCTAATTGCTAATTAATCACAGACTTTACACAGTCTCCCCCTTGCCCAAGTTTTACGGTTAAAGTTTTGTTTGAACTACGCTTCACCCAGCTGAACAGTGCTGGAGGGTCAACAGAGCTACGCAATGCGCTGTGAAAAGTGATGCTTCTTTTAAGAGGCCTCGTTATTGAAATAACTTTTGAGTTAATGTTTGGAAATAACTTTGAAATGAGGACTTGCACAGATTTGTTTTCTTAGTGCGGCAATTAGCTTCACGAGCAGTGACTGGCTGCAGTACCTTCTGCCACGTCTGACACATTAAATAAATTATTCACTCAGTTCATTAGTTGGAAATGCAGTTTGTAATACCTGCCGAGCGACATACAGGACATGCAGCAAAGCCACAGGTCACTGCAAATAGAAAAATGAAGTCAGGTTTTCCTGCTCCCACACAAACAAAAAACAAACAAAAAAAAAAGATGGGAAAAAAGGTAAATAAGATACTGTTTTTCCTACCACGTGGTTCAGTCGGTTTCTTTCAGAAAACTGCCTCTCTACCCTGTTCCTTTTTTAACGACTGGATTACGACTCTCTTCTTCCCACCACGTTGGACTGCCTCAGCAAAACCCCCATTGCCTCTGGTGGAAATATCCTCCGGATTGGTTACTTTTTAATGAAAGTACAATGCCACAGCCTCGAGAAACAGCTTATTATTTTTCCTGCCAGTCCATCTCACTGTTGCAAGCAAAGGCTGATGCAAGTTGCCTATTTATGGCTTTATGCAGGCAGGCAGCAGCAACCAGGCACCCCTGTGGAAAGGTGGAAGCAGGAGCAAGGACAAGCGTGGGCTGTCCTTCATGCTTGCTGGTCTCCAGCTGCAGCGCTGGGAGAGACTCGCAGCATCACGGGAGATAGGATGAGCTGTGGAGACAGCACTATTGAGCTAACAGCTTTTCACCCCCCACACCTGTACACAAACAGGCCCCCGCGAGGTGTGGATGGAGACACAGCTACCTCTGGTCTGAGCTGCTGGCACCCAGACGTGCAGCCCAGTCTGGATGCAGAAGGGAGAGCTGGATCCAGCCAAGAGCACCAGGGCTCTTCATGAGTGGGTGCCTGGAAGGCACCGGGCAGAGCCTGCAAAGCAGCACCCAGACGTACTGGTCTTCCACCTTCATTACTGTCCAGCTGCCTGTGCAGTCAGGGCACTGGCCTGGGGTGATACAACATCTAGGACCTTTACCACGCAGGGTGTGACATTTAAAGAGAGAAGGGGAATTTTAAATACCAGTTAGCAGCTGAGCTTAACCAGAGATGGCAGGGCAGGAGGATGAGGAGACCTTTGCAGCCTTACTCTGCTCTTCCATCCTCATCATTCAAAGCAGCCCTAAAAATAAAGCCCAGATCCAGTCAACTTCAACTGCATCCTTGAGCTCAAGATTTCCTCAGCCCAAGGAGAACCCTCCTTTCTCCAAAAGCACCAGAGGCAGTCACTAAGGGTTACTAGTGAGGAAACACCGTGCAACGAAACAACTGGGATTCAGGCCAGAATGCTGGGATGCATCCTACAGAGACAAGTGCCTGTAATTAAGCTCCTACACACATATTCAAGCATCAAAATGAGCGACATGATTTTGCAGAGGTGCTAAGCACGGATGGCAGTGGAAACACAAAGGTGAACCCCAGTACACGTGGCAACCATGTGCTCACCTCCAGCACAGCTGCCACCCTAAAGCAGGCCTTGGGTGACTTACTCCTTTATTTTGTTCTGTCAGATTTCCCCAAGTAGAATTAAAAGGTTTAGCCACTGCCAGTCAGCTGCAGTCTTCCCAGTCATGTACCATGGATGACACAGGTCTGCTATGCAAAAACCATGTTGTGTAAAAGAGGAGAAAGGAGAGAAGAAATCTAATAAATACTCTATTATTTCCACTGTATATTATGCAAAATTTGGCATGAAATCTTTATCTCACATAAACGTGAAGGTCACTTATTTGTTCATTAAACTCTCCTCAGTCTACATCATTATGCTCATAGTTTTTCTTATACTTAATGTAGTAAGGGCCTGCCAAACTCATTAGACATCAGCTGATAAATGGATTTGAACTCACAATCTGTTAAAAATCACATAAGCACATTAGAGCAATATTTCCATGGCTTAGAGACCGTATACATTTAAATCTTCCCAGAGAGGATTTTGAACATTTTTGATCCAGTGCAGCAGACTCAACACATAATTCAAGTCTGCTTGCTGTAAAAATTTACAGGCTGGGATCTTAGTATCAATAGCCATAAATCAAAGCTGCACACTTAAAAATGTGGTAGTGGCAAAACTGTTGGATAGGGTGTAAACATCATCAAGCTCATTGTCATGCAGCACTTGCATGGGAATAATAGGGGGAGATATTGTTAAATGTTGCATATATTTTCTCTCTTCTGGCAGAATTTGTACACGTAGCATATAACCCTGTGTAATTTCCAGCCTGGGCAAACCTCTGCATGAGGAAGAGCTTCTGAAGATGTCCTGGATTCTCACCCTAGCACCATGACTTCAAATAAGCTTTTACATGAAATGTGGACAGAGGGGAACATGGGGCATGTTTATGCCATAGTTTATGTTTCACTTACTCATTGCTCTTTATTGTAATTTCCCCCAACTGATGATAAAATGCTTATAAAGCATTGGGCTGATAATTTGCAGGCTCTCCCGCTGCTCTGTTTGTTATAAAGCTACTCATGTCTCCAGGAGAGTCTTTCTTCCTTTTGGATTTATGAGCCTAATGAACCACTGTTATTCTCCATCACAGGAGCCAGTGATGCTGTGACATTATAGCAGGAAGATTTGAAAACTTATGAGAAAGCACTTGAAACAAACTGCTGCTCTTAATAAGTGCCTCTTGTCTTCAGCATGGTCTGAGGAAGATCTAAGCGAGCTAATGAATGAAAAGAACAAACCGAGTCCTGCGCTAACCCTGCCAGCTCCGCTGCAGAGTAAGTCGTACTAGTGAGACAGATCCTCTGCTGGAATGAACAGTATTGATCAGTGGCAGGATGCTGATACATGGCTTCACCGAAGGGCCCCCTCAGCGTACGAGGAGCCCAAGTCCTCAGGACTGCTTAAGTTTTCCAGATCAGGGCTGTCAAGTGTGTGAAACTAAATACAATTAAATTGAACTGCAATTAAATTTAACTTCCACCTTACTGAAAAGAGCTCAGCTGGCTGGCTAGGCAGCCTTTTGTCCCCTAGGCACCGCAGATTCACTCAAACACATATTTTTCCTGGGTCATTTTTGACAGTCACCAAATTCAGATAATTTCAAACCAAAAGCAGCGCAGGTGCAGGAAAAGGGACCGCTTCTGGAGCCTAGCTGCAGGCTGCTGCTCAGCTTATTATTTCCTTAAAGGAGCACATTTCTGCCTACCATGGCAGGACACTGTGAAGAGAAAGGCAGTACCATGGCTGGGCCAGCCCCAGGCTATTTAGGAAGTTATAGGTCATAACACACACCTTCATCTCCACCTGGAGACCATTAAGAAGCCCATGTAAAGCCCCGAGCACACAGTTCATTGGCTCCCAGTGAGGTGCCCAGAGTTAAAAGCATGTCCTGTTCAAAGCCCTATTGTGCAAGCTGCTGCTATCAAAGAGACAGTTCTTGCACCCAAGAATTTACTTCAGCTAAAAAAAAAGCGTGGGAGTAAAACAGAAGCAAGTTGCCCGATGTTAAGCCATAAGTCAACAGCAGCGCTAGACGTAGAGCCCAGGCGTCTTGGCTAGGAGCAGAAGCGAGACACCAGGATGCTCTGGCAAGGTTTCTGCTGCCTTTGGCTGTTCTGCTGGATTCCCAGAGACAAGTGGGTTGAGCCAGTTGAGCCATGCTGCCTGTTGGGACAGAACTTGAGAGGATGCCAGTCCCTCCCCACCCAAAGTGTCCCTGCCTGCTGAGCCAGCTGGCTCCCTGCAGGCTCAAATCAGAGTGTCAGACAGCACCTCGGCGGTGCGGCTGGTCAGGGAGCTTACCTGTAGGGCAACCCTGAGCGTGGGCTTCTGTAATAATCTTGACATACCCTTTGTTGTCCAGGGGGGATGCTAGAGGTGGCTGGACGTTATGTTTGCAGGTGAGCAGTCTTGCCAAAATAATGAGATGTCCCACCACACACGATGCTTAAGCATGCTGTCAACTCTGTGTATTATTCATAAAAGCTCTGCTGTCTTCAGTTACTCTGTAATCATCACATCTTTCATCATGGCACACATATCTCCTCAGTTGTACTCATTACAAAACCAACATGGCATAATAGGAAACAATGACACGTTCCTTCTTTTTTCTGTGATACAGTGGGATTGGGAACTCAGTGCAATACAGGTCATTTAGCCAGCAAAATATTAGTGGAACGTGTATGGCAACATGCCAGTCAGTGCTTTGAAAAGCTCAACCTAGGTGACTCTGTTTGTTAAAAAGTATTCAAAAGCCCCAATTACAATCAGTTAAAAGCAATAAGCATGCAAATTATTTTAAAACAAACTTTAATTAATTTCAGCATATGTTTCACTTAGGCTGATTAGTCAAATCTGATTTTCTGAAAAGAAACAATAAACATCTGCTAATGATGATTTACATATTACCGCTCACATGGCCTGCAGTGTGTCGGGTGGCGATGGAGGTACCGCGCAGCACAGGGAAGAGCCATGCTGTGCCAGCCACCCCCAGCCTGCAGCCGCCAGGTACAGAGCATGACACAAATAATTCTTTGCTAAAATGGCTAGACGTGCCCTAAAAGGACATGGTGGCGTTTGTAAAACAACTGTCAGGGTAAAGGCTTACCTTTTTGTTAAGATTCTTTGGATGAGAAGCAGGTGAAGCAGCCTGAAGCCCGGGCTCACAGGACCCCAAACTTTCCACAGCCTGACCTTGGTGCAGACCTGCACCCCGAGATGCCGAGCGAGAAGCTATCCAGGCAGCTGCATTCAGAACAACAAGGGCTTAACCTACTGCTCAGATCCCGCTTCCCTCTCAAATCAGAGGAAAAAAAATATTATCAGTTACTATAAACACATAACTTAGCCAACACAATCACTTGTTCCCCGTTCATTATATAGGGAGACAGGATTTGATTATCCTGCGTAGTCAGGAGGCTAAATCCCTCTTTACGCCTGAGACTCCATCATGGGAGGCCTGAATACAGCCCCTTCATACCTTTGGGTCTGTAGCTCACAGTAATGTAAATATTTAAAAGTCCATGGCATTTTACATTCACAAGGCTGATAATGGAATAGCTTTAATATCCTTACAATGCCAAATCCAGATTAGTGTGATAATAGTGGCTCCCAAGCAGTTTATTAGCACTCATACACAATATGCAGTAACCCTAGAGGGGCTAAAAAGGGAAAAAAAAAGAAGTCCTGCCAACATATACTGCACACCAAGCTGCAGGATGTTGTATTCCAAGAGTTATTTCAGTTGTAGAGAGCACATGGTACCATTACTTGTCATGAGGAGAAAATAAAGAGAGAACGGTCTGTGACAGGTGCTGCTTTAAATATTTTGAAGATATGCATCAGGAATAGTTCATAAAAGTGCTTCCAAAGTAGCTCTTACACCCACTGGGCTTGGCAGTCCTCACTTTTAAAAAACATGAACTTGGCACAGCAGTCTCCTAAATCTTTTAAACTAGCTTAATCCTCCCAGTAATGAAACGTGCACTCAGCTAGATGGGTGCATTTATCTGAAACTCACTTATTTACAGGCAACTAAAACATGAAATTAGCTGGTCCCAGAAGGCAGCTTTGTACTTCCCAACTCTTCTGCTATCATAAATCAACCCATTCAAGAAGGTGCCACATTTGTTTTTCCCGTTCTCACATCCTGTACGAATAATCATTCCCCATTTTAGTGCCAAAGATGATCCTCTGGAGATGTCTCTGCAGGATTCTGTGATTTCAGGCTTCTGTGGGACTAAAAGTGCATGTGTGTTGGCAGACATCAGGAGGTTGGCAAAATCTGGAGTTCTGGGAATGTTTCAAAGGAGGTTCCTTTACCGAACAATGCCACTGCGGTACGAGCATCGAATGTGATAACGGTAGGATCCCTGCATTTCCACCGATTACCTCCCTGCAGAGAGCAATCCAGCAAGCAGCAAACAGAGCTGTACTTCGAACGTACACCCCTTTCACACCCACACTGCTGGGGGGGCTCCAGTGCCCAGCCAGACAGCGAGGTGCACTCCTCGCAGCCACTCGGCACTTTCTGGGAATGCTAGATCTGCAGAAGGTTCTCCTATCTCCTCCGCAGGGACAGAGAGCAGCCTTAATTTATTAGATGTAAAGAATTCACTCCCCAGCCTTCTGCTCAGCTTGGTGAAATAAAGGTTTTTCCAGGATTCCTTACCAGCATATTCGCTGTTGTGTCCTTGCTCATTACGCTATTTCTGCACACCAACACATCCAGTGGTCAAGCGGCACCAATATATAAAGATATTTTCAGCTTTAGGATTCAAAATCAGTATTGAATCTTCTCTTTAGGGGATTCCTTCCAGAAATTACGTTACCTCAGCAGAGATCACTGCTTTGTGACTGCAGAGAATAACACAGCTTGGGAGGAGGAAACACCAGAGCAACAGGAGACCAAACTGAAAACACCATCACTAAGGCAGCCAGGCCCTGGGCAGCCACCGAGCCTCCCCATGCTTCATCTCTGACTAGAAGATAATGCCAGTTGGCTTCTCTCAGAAAAAGTAAGCAGTTCTTGCAAGGTTAAAACATTTCATGCCAAGTGACCTGAAGATGACAATTTATAATATGGCACAAAAGACAGTTTAATTAAAAATAAATAAATAAATAAAAAGGATGCTTTTCTCATTTGCCTGAGAGAATGCCATATTCATAAATACACCTTCATTTGCCTTTTTACACCAAATTATCACCTGCTACCTGATCATTTCAGCTGTACAACTACTGTAAGGATTTCCCTTTATTCTGGAACATTTTCAAGTATCGGATTTAAAACAGCACAAAGAGCAGCACCAGGCTTGAGAATGCAATCAGAACCACAGAAATAGGAAGCAATCTGTTTCCACAGAAAGTTTTAGAAAAGAAACAGCAACTCTTCATTCATTCCTGTATCCTCTTTGAGGTCTGGAGTAAAGATTTGCTGGGAAAATCAGTTACATGTGAATATACCATATGATGAGTCAGAAAAGCTCCGGGCAAGAATTCAGCAAACCTCAGTTTTACCAGTGTTCATATGCTTCTAGAACAAGATCCTGAAAAGCTTGTTGTCAGGCACAGGAGAAACTGGGCACACTGGATATGTGGCTTTTGTCAGCCAGCAGACTGGATACACGTGTCAGATGGAGGTGTCTTCTCACAAATTCTACTCTCCCCTAAACACAGGGATCCTCAAATTTCGTTGGCTTGGGAACAACTGCGAACAAAAAACATTCTGCCAGAATCTCAGTTTTTTCTCATCCTGTCTGCATCAATTTGAACGTCTTAATTCCCTGATGACACATGCAGCACTGGAGGGTCTCAAAGGCGACACAAGAAGCCTGTGTTGTATGAGATGGGCTCTTTCCTGACAGGTATCAAATAACACCTCCAGCCTCCTCTGGAAAAAGTGAAAGAAGGGAACAGAATAAAATATACAATGTGATAGCAAAGCTCCTTGTCTTTGGGAGCCAAACTCCCATCCTCTGCAAAGAATATGAAGGAAACAGATGTTCCCGTGTGGAGTTTAATGGCTAGATTGTTAAGGGGATAACAAATTCTATCTCTGTGCGCCTCATTCGGACTACTACAGCAAAAATTTTTCTTCCTGACATAATGATTCTTAATTAAGGACCAGATTCTAAGCAATTCCCAAGGCAAATGAGCAGGAATACCCTGATGGCACTTCCTCCATAAGCATCATGCATTAGAAGCTGGAAAGTTAGCCCATGTGCCCAGGGGAGCACAGACACCTTCCTCTATAGGTTTCTGGAAGTAGGCATTTCTTGGTAGGAATAATTCTGCCAAGGACAGGTCAACAGTGAAGGGGTTTCTGGATTGCCTCACTTCCCGACTAGTGACTATAAGCAGTTATGTTTTGGGGTCTACAAGCTAATGCCAGTTGCAAACCCCAATTATTCCACCAAACTGACTTTGAGGTGTCCTGACCGCAGACAGGATTTGAGCCCTCGGCTCCGAGAGCCATCCAGGTCCCTCAGGTCCCCTGAAAGAGAAGGGAGCCCAGCACTAAACCCTCTGCGCTGTGCCATGCTTCCTCAGTAATCTTGAGGCATTAATGGACAGAATTTGTTCTCTAGATGGTCACAATTGAATTTTACTGCCAGGCCATACACCGTCTCTCAGGTTTTCACTTCAGGTTTTGAGCAATTGTATTGGGTACTTTTCAGGTCAGCTCCTTTACTCTTTAAGTTAACCCTGATTTCTACCTACAAATAAAAGCAGAGAACACCAAGTACATTGCTGGGGAAGTCAGTAGTTAAGAATCACCTACATGACCGTGTTACGTCCATAAGAGCTCCTAGAAAAAAGGTCACCATGTATTTATCTGGCTGCAAGGTCCATAGGAAGTGTGCTCTATAAGAAGTGCTTTTAGCAACAGTTAACATTTTCAAGACAATATGTCAGCTAACGGTAACCTTTGAGAGGAGGGTTTGAAGAAAGGTTAAGGGAAGTTAACCTAAGTAGCTTAGAGAAATAAAGAGAAGTGTTGGAGGTAATTAATACTTGAGAGGAAATAAGGTAAAGGAGTAGAAAGACTTATTTAAGGTTGCCCAAGTGCAATGTACTACAAAATGTAATGGCTTTAAATTACAGAAGGGCAAGTTTAGATTAGATAACAAGAAAAAACTTTCCAAGAGGAACTGTGATTCAACAGCGTATCATTCTGAAGAGAGAAGCAGCGCAAGCATTATAAACAGACACATTCCAGCCAACACTAGCTAGCACTCTCAAATGGAAAATACCTGGGATAAGCTGCAGGAGATCCTGGTGATTTGACTCAACAATCTATAAAGACCATTCCAAGCCCCACATCTATGATCCTGTGATTAACGCACACATCACCTATTAATCTTACATGTTCCAATGGCTACCACTTCCCATTTAAAGCATACCCACCTGACATAGATGGATGGTGTATTGTAGAACCATAATGTAGCCCTACAATGGATTACTGCTCTGATCCCCGCCTCGGCCATGCATCACATCTCACCTCATATATGTTCTGTTACAGTAAATTTTCAAAGACCAACCCCCTCCCCCAGAAAAGTCAGCCGCAGGAACCAAGTTGAAAAAGTTAAAAAGTGTTTCAGGTATTGATTTAGCAGTGTGTTTAACTGACCACAGTTTGTAAATGTGCTGATATGTTTCAAAATGAAAACAACTGGATCTTCTGACAACATGGCATCAGCTCCTGTTTTATGAGTTTATTTGCCATTCTGAAAGATTCCGGTTTCCTTCCTCAATCTCATAACTTTCCTTCAGCCTACGGTATCATCCGTTAACCTCTTGTCTGTTTGCAAGGGCAGTTGTTCAACTGAATTTTGAAAAGATTTGATGACTTCTGGCAGGGAATAGAAAATGCAAGATGTTGCATAGTCTGAAAGAGGAAACAGCACAGGGTATCATCTGTCACACTGTATACCACATAATTAGCAAAACCATTGTTTCACTCTGATTAAAACCATATTCCTCACAGCACAGTTGTTCTCCTGTGCAATGTTTCTAAACCCAGACATTCCCTCAAGATTAAAACTTCTCAGAAAAGTACGGGGAAGCTGAAGACATCCCACAGGAAACTAGTGACTGGTTCCAAAAGTACAGTGGTTGTTCTCAGTGAGGGTGTCAATGGGGCAAAGAACTGCAGGATTATGCCAGGTCAGCTGTGATATTTATGGGCTTAGCCGCCACTGAAATCTGAGAGACACTCACCCATGCTGGGCTAGAAAGACATGGCCAGAAACACAGCCATGAAATTAGGGCTCCTGGGTTTCCCTCTCACCTTCACCATTGATTGCCCACAAGGTTGTGTGCATAGTAACAACCCGGTGCTTGCAAGGGTTAATTTCTGGACTTTGAACCACTTGACTTAAGGCTAGGTTCTTCCTCGCCCCCCCAGCTGCCAGATGAGGTAGAATGAACCCTTAAAGGGCTGGCAGGGGGACTTGGGAGCAAGAGTTGCAGGTTTGGCTCTCAGCTGAAGGTTGAAACCCTAGCCAGCTCCAGGAGCACAAAGTTTCTCACAGGCTGACATAGCCGGCTGAAAGTAGAGGTTGGATCTCGGAAACAGCTAGTAAAAAAATCGTCAGCTAGTGACAAAAACGAAGCTTCTGATAGCCACCCATTCTCAGATGCTTTCTCGGTGGTTGCGCAAGTCAAGTCATCACACAGGCAAATTCTGTGTCATGTCTTTCTCCTCGCAGGCTGTCCCCATGGTCATTACGGGTGCAGATCATCCTGAGCTCAGATGGGAAGAGTTACAGTTTTCTTGAAACAAAAAAAACCCTGCTCAAAACGTTAACAATATTAAAACCTTTCAGATTGCCAGAAAAGCCAGCAAAAGTTATGCTTTACTACTATTATATTTTACTATTACTTCCTATTATTACGTACAGATATAAAATTCTGCTATTTTTCGGCCAGAGTATTCTCTTAACATAGGTTTAGAGGTGACATCTATAAATCACGTGTACCCTCAAAAAGTTGCCAAATACACAGCCAGAAATAGTTCTTCCTAATGTATTTATCACCCACCCAATCTTCTCACTTCTCTGCTTACTTGTTCTAGATGCAATTTCCATCAGTAAAGGGTTTGGGTAGTATATCTAGTGATATTAGTTAGACCAAAACATTAGTGGCAGAAAATTGTCCAGGGTTCAACAATAGCGTTTAAACTTATAGCTGCAATGTAAGGTTCTCCCACCCCTCCTCTCAACAGGTTAATTCATGAAGGTTTATCGACAGCCACAGCAACAGTGTGCTGAGAAGAGGCAATACAATAAAAAGGGATTCTAAAGAGGAACTTTAAGAGAAAAAGAAGAGAAAGCCATTGTTTTATTATGCAGACCCTCAGACAGACCCAAGTCGAGATGAATAGTATTCAGCTTGCAAAAAGAAACATTTAAGCTGAATAAAGTTGAGAAAAAGTAAGTTTAATTTCTGCAAAGAGACTCACAGCCCACTGCTACTGGCCAAGACTATCTCAACACAGCACCTCTCCACATGCCTCTGCTAAAGACATTGTTGCCTTTACAACTTTTGTTTGCCTTAGGACAGGCATCACGTTTTGCCCCAGCCCTGCCACTCTGCAGAGTATTTCACATGCTCCCATTCATCCTTAGAGCAACCAGCCGCCTTCACAGGAAAATGAAAAAGAAAAACCCACAGCTCCAAGTTCCCATGGCCAGGCAGACACACTCCCTGATCTGCTCAGGGAATCAGAAATCAGTGCTAAAGTACAAGATTCTCTCTGCAAGTTAAATTACCTTTCCTCTGAGGAAAAAGAGCGGCACAGAGTCATAATAAATACGGTTGTCTCCAAAGACCACATGACCATACATTTGCCAGAAGTTTAATAGAGCTAAGTCCGGTATGAAGTATTGGCTGGGTATTTGAAGAGGTTTCGGTTCATCAAAGGAATGAGATATTTAGAACAGCTGTTCGACAAGGACAAGAAACCAAACCCACTTCAGGATGGAGCTTAATAAATGAATTAAGAGAAATTGTGGGATAGACTTATCTGCAACAAAATCATGTTTGGGGAAATCAAGTGGTTTTGTCAGTCATCAATTTGTTTCCTGGCATCGGTTTCAGTGACGTCTAGCAATGTTACAGGGTGATCTGTGATTTCCAGGTGCCGCCACAGTTCAGTTTAAAGGTTACAGGTAACACGGTCTTCCCAAATAAATGCCATATTTCTAGTTATAATCCACTTGGACTTTGCCTGCAGTATTTTTTTTAGTTACCGTTCCATCATCTACCTCAGGTGCTAAGTGCCTAGCACTGCACAAATGAAAGGTAGGGGTCAAAGAATAATTAGTTGATGGCATTTCAGGTGTCTTCATGAACTATCCCAGCACCCACTGCCTACACACCATACCTCGGACCTCCAGCCACCCACCCCACACCTTCCTACATCCGTGCCCACCACCAGCAGCACTCACCCTGTTGCTCCCAACCAGCTGTGGCTGAAGCTGATGAGACGCTTTCTCCGTGACTGCGTTAGGCACTGCCTTTGGTTCTTCCTTCCTGGCAAGACAGTGGGAGTGACGTGATGAATTTGCCTGCTATTCCCATGGCGCAGCCTGGGTGTACCCCCTGCCTGCCCAGGACGCTGGTGACTTCAGTGGTGCGTGGGTGTGCGTGGCTATCTGCGTGCCTCAGCACACAGCTGTGGCATTGCAACGCTCTCCACCAAGGGAAGGAAATGAACAGCAAAAGTCTCCTCTGTAGCCGTTGGCAGTGACTATACATCATACATACATACATACATCTCATCTCCATGTATTATTTTTCTACACGAGTGTGATACTTCGCAGTTACACGAGCCCCTGCCACTTGCATCCCAAGGAGCTGCCTGCAAGAGCCTGGAGATCAAAACTCACCCACTGCCTTCAGTCTCTCATCAGACACCAAAGGCTTTCACACTCCAGAACAGGTTTCTATGAGCCTTTTGTTAATACTGTACATTTCTTGGGTGACTGAAATTACTCAGTTTCTAGCTTGCTGTCTTATAACTCACAGGGGCTTATTATTAATGGCCCAGTAAAACAATATATTGCCTGTTGTATCTTAATTCAGTAGTCAGTAATGACCAACTTAGAGAAATCATTTTAGACCTATGAGTTTTCTAAGGCCTTTTGAAGGTAGTGGCAGTAAAATATGCATATACTAATGTTACTTGCAGAAGGCAGAATATAGTGGCAGTATAAGCAATAATACAGCACTGTGTAATAAAAATTGAAAATTCTTTTCCCTAAGTGTAAATATAAAATACCTCTGGGGGACATATCTAAAGGAAGAGTGTTTCAATAACACATAGTTAAACTCAAAATTATATTTTTCAAAGCTATCCAAGTATAGTCTAATAAATAAACCATAAAATAAAACATCATTTTACAAGGAAGACTCATACTGTATTTCAAGCTTTTTGCCACTCTTAAAATCATTATTTAATACGGACAGTTTTAGTCACAAAATTTCAAGAGTTTATTCAATATCTTTTATGTGCTTTACAAGGTTATTAGAGAATTTATTTTCTCTTTCCCTTACAGATTGGAAGGTGGGCAGTGATATATGAGCTTTCACATTTTATTTATTCACCAAACTGTTCCAGATGTGATCCCATCATTTATCCACTGACACATCAAACCTGCTGTGTGACCTTTACAGTGACCTCTTTACAACATTTGCTTTCATGCTCTTAAAGTTATAGCAGCTTAACTGCTTGCTTCAGTGGGAAGACAAGAGGCCTGATATTGGGAGTGGAGGTGGGGGGGGTGTATAATTTAAAAATAATAAAAAATTTAATTCCTATCCTACAATATGAAAACTAAGTCCAGGTGGTAAACTAGCTAGTGGAGTTCTATTCCCAGAAATGTTTCAATCATATTTTACTCCAAACAGTATTTCACTCCATGGACTTGGAATGTACTGGATTTGCACAGGCTAAATTTAGCAGGCACTAAGTCTTTCTCCACTTCTTGTGATCTGCCAAAGGAACAGGTATTCTTGGGGTGATATGCTTTCCCTTACCATATACATCACCAAATAGAATGAGGGTCCATCTGCAGCTTTCCTTCTTAAAGGGAAAAAATTGCTCATAGTGCACCCAAAATTTCCATTAACCAAAAATTACCTACATCATTATGACCTTAGCAATATGCAAACAAAAGAATTTGGGCATCACGTCTTAGGGGGTCAGTGAGTACACGAAAATATTTCAGGTACAGATCATTCAGATCAGTCAGCTCCCCAAGCCCAGACATGGCCAGCTGGGATTTTCCAAGTCTGGTGAACTTTTCCTTAGCATTTTTTGTTTGTTTGTTTTATGTACTTCTACATTTGGGCTGATACCAGCAGTAGACATATCTCTGTTGTGGTTCACGCAATATTTATGGCCCAAGAGGTAGCAGGGAGTATCAAGAAGCAGGCGCACGTACACACATACGCATACACACCCCCACACGCACAGTCTGCACCCAGGAGAGCTCTAGCCAAGGGATGAAGCTTTGATAGCACAAAAAAGATGCTGCACACCTCCTAACTAACAACTCCCCACACTTTAATTTCACTTAGAAAAGTTCCCACCGACTTAAACAGAAGTGTTCAAGTGATGTGTAAGTAAGAAACAAGTGAAACCTGGGAAAGGCTGTAGTGAGAACTTCTGGATGGCCTCCTGGTTTGCATGCGCTCAGCTCTTTGCTCCGCGCACGCCCACTGCGATTCATTTCACAAGAATGCCTGAGTTTTTGAATTCATATCAAAGCAAAACCTGGATTGTGAGGCACTGAAGAACCTCCCAACCTTTTTCCTTGTCCTTTCTCTCCTCCCTTCCCTCCCTCCTGATCACAAAGGTTATCAGGGTATATACCACTGCAGGGCAGACATCTGACCAGCCTGAGGTACCAAGTCACCTGAGGCCACACTGCAGAATCATGGTGTAAAAAATAAAAGAGAGGCAGAATAAACCCTGCAACCACCTTTCAGCAAGCCCTCCCCAGAGCTGTATGCAGACAGCTATGGTTAACCCAAACACGGGCTTCTATTGCAGTGACTTCTGACACAGACCGAAACACCGAGCTGAAGCTCAGCCTGTAAGATTTACACTCAGAGCAGAAAATCAGATTCACTCCTGCCACATTTTTCCCCCTTTGTAATGCGATGTTCTGACAACGGCTTTTACTTTATATTTTGTTGTAGAAATAATGAGGTTTCAGAGTAAGAACTTAAACAGCCTTTTTTTGCAATATTAGTTTGTCAATAATGGAAAAATGACATCAAAGAAAACACACTTGTTTCTTTAGGTGTAAATCAAAACACAAAGCAAAGCCAGCAGAAAACCCATGCATTAACCTCGTGTGCTTTGACAACAGATGAACAGTACAAATAGTTGATCTGAAGATGCCAGTGGGAGAATATTCCAAAGGTACCTGGAAGTACAGCTTCCAGGTTAAGTGATCACAGAAAAATTACAGTAACACACTAACCACCACTCAGTGATTAATTCTCAGGAAAGAAAAAAAAAAAAAAAAAAAAGTGCAACCCTGTTTTGATCACTTCTCTGGTTTACAGGCTTCCATTTCAGCTGGAGTCATGCTTTAAATAAACAGAGCTGAGATTTGAAACTTTTTAAATAACACTCAGGAACAAAATTCAAGTGAGCTCCCCTGCTCGCTTTCTATCACTTATCCCTGCTGGCAAAGGAAATGCAACTGTTGGCTTTTGAAAGCCACAAATTTGCAAGGGTCTGGGGCGTGAGCTGGCAGGAGGCTCAGGCTCCTTGATGTTTGTAATTGAAAAGGACACGAAGTAATGAAGTAATTTCCCTGTCCCTATTCTCCGTGTTTATCAGAGGCCTGTCTGCTGTGGAGGAAGGGTGACAAGGTAATCTGAGCCTCCACAGAAAACCTGCTTTTTCTCCAAAGTTATTTAGATTTCCATGAGCGCTGGCAGAATTTTGGAAGGAGTCCAGGCAAATGAAGGAATTTGGCTGCTCTGAAAATATCATACAGGAACTTTAAAAATTGAACTGATTTATGCCCTGTAATGTTTTCAATACTGTATAAATTAAGTTTGAGTTCCTA
This sequence comes from Falco punctatus, assembly GCF_963210335.1. Taxonomy (NCBI): domain Eukaryota; kingdom Metazoa; phylum Chordata; class Aves; order Falconiformes; family Falconidae; genus Falco; species Falco punctatus. Next base: position 14,676,124 of record NC_137595.1, read on the forward strand.
GCCTGGATTTTAAGAAGAAATTTTATATGTTATGTGCCATGAAAGAACTAGAGGAAAAAATATCTTATTGTATGATAATTCCACCTCTCCTATAAGAAGTGCTAGACTTTGCATATATAATGTGTTCAAAGGAATAATATGGAAAATGCATTACTTTGTAGCATCAAAGGATGTTCCAGAATACCTTGAGGTCCTGACAGCTATTTGGAATTTGCTAATATCACACAGCACTGTGAAATACATTAGCAATATAAAGTTTATATGTTCTGTTCACCACCAACCGACTGTAGAGCTGGGCTTGGGAACACTGTAGGCTTCTGAAGTACAGCATCTAAAAAGTGTACCCTAATTGGAGGGAGAAAATTATCTCCTACAGAGGACTGCTTAGAGCCACCTTTAGTCTTTCATGTGCAGATGGCAGCGTCTGGGCTTTTGGGCTTTTTTCCCTTGTGGACGTGCTAGCCTGTGTCAAATGCTTCCACGGCATAGTCTCAGGAAGTCCTCTAGCGTCAATAAACAGCCATGTGCTTTCTGAGGCTTTCTGATAAACTGTGAGGTTTTCAAAGGAACCGCAATTTGCACATCTAACAAACATAAATATGTTTAGCCATGGTGCCTTGTCCTCAGTCAACGGAGATACAGCCTGTAAATAGCTAAATACGTTTTCCTCTTGTAATCAGCCACGGACACAACCTCAGCTGGGGATCTGAAGGTTGAGTCACAGTCGATCCCTGATTTGATGAATCACCAGCCTCCTCTGAGGTTTGAGTCTTGTTTCTGGTTCAGAGGTCAGCATGTACAAAAGGCCGTTACCAGTGAGCTGGCCACCTCTGCTAACACACACACGCTGCAAACCAGCACTGCAACCCCAAACCGCAGAGCTGCAGAATGTGCAGCTCAGTGCTCAAGGTGGTCCCCAGCAGCAGCATCAAGAGGCTGAGAAGAGGTAGCTGCCGTTCAGAAGTGTGAAAACAGAAGCTTAGGAGGAGATGGCTTGCTTCTGGAGCCTGAAAGAGTAATTGGGAAGTTAGCAGAAACCGACAGAGTCGCCAGAGGAATGAAATGATAAAATTAAAGCTGTGCTGGCTGCCAAACCTCTCTCCAAGAATTTAGGAGAGCAATCCAGGTGAGGAGCAGTTCACCAGGCAGTCAGGAAAGAAAAGTTATTCATCAGGCAACCCTTCCGTAAGCAGATGGGTACCTTCAGCGTGCAGGTATGTGCAGGGTTGTCACTGGTGTTTCCTATGGAGTGGAAGGGAACAGAACGATCGTCCCTAACTGCTGTTACGTAACACCATTCTTCCATCCCTTCACTCTGCATCATCCTTTCAAAAGAAGAGCTCCAGATTTTCTGCTTCCAGTCTTCAGTCCATGATTACTTGTAACCAGTTTCACCACCTGGCACGTATTTGTGTGCAAACACAACTTTCCACATGCAAATGAGACAACTATTATACCAAACCTTTGGTACAAATGACTGTGCATGGGCAGATTAAAGTAATTTAAAAAAAAAAAAAAAAAAGAATACATTAACAACAGCTATGCTTTTCCAGGACAGATACATCTCTCTCTCTCTCCTGTGTGCCATTCCTGGTGTTTAAGATACATGTTGCCACACAGTCCTCTGAATCAAGGCAACAACCATTCTCTTCCTGCTTTTTGTGACATTAATATCTTCGAACCCCTTGTTGTCTGCTGGGACAGGCAACAGTCCCACCCTTGCAGCAAGCCATCACACTATACCTTTCTCGTTTTTCCAAAATGCACAATTTTTGCCCCCTACTGTATGTCTATAATCCTGGCATGCCTAAAGCATGAACAAGAACTAACCCCAAACCAAAACCACCTTTCATACCTGTGAAAATGGAACAGCCATAAAATCCAAAGCTGTTCTTAGGTCTGTGGAGAAACCTAGAAATGTAACCTACTGGGAATGGGTGTTTCCACAGAGACTCCCAGCAGACTGGAGAAAGCTCCAGATTTACAGTGTAATGAAAATTACATTTCATGTTATATTTTCCACTGTGTGGCTTTTTTTTTTCCCCTCTGCTGTAGTATTCTGCAGGCCTTAAAGAAGTGTCCCTGTATCTTAGTACACAGAGGTCTTGGGATATTACTTGAAAACAGTACACCAAGAGGAAATTGTGCAATCAATTCCATGAGAATGCCTCCCTCAGCAATAAACACTGCCTGTGCCAAATAAATGGGTGATGTGCGTCATAAATTTCCTTTTCCTGTCAGAGCAGCCACAAGAAATGGATGAAGTTATGCACATTTGTATAAAAATAAAAATGTGTTATTTGCTCTACAGCATACTGTGGACAGGGCACTGCAAGCACTGAGGAGCTGCAGAGCGCCTGTTCATGCTGCCAGCACCGAGCAGCCGAAGGCAGAGCTCCTCACACACAAAGGAAAGCTCATCCAGTTTTTCTCACAGTCATATTATGCCAGTTCCAGCCTAACTGGTCACAAACGATGAAGGAATGTCTTAATTTTTGCATTCAACTTCAGCCCCGATCAAAGACATCTTGTTAAAAAGAAGGTGTTTACCACCCGCTGCAAATCAGACCTAGGCACACAGTCTTGGCTGAACAGCCCAAGCCTGACAGTCCAAAACCACTAGCTGCCGGACTAAAAAGTCAACATGTTTTATTCTTATTTTTCCCATTGACAGCCTACAGAGTGAGAAACTGGCTTTGCACTTACCTGAAAAGGACACAACCCACCACCCTGACACACCGAGTTCAGCTTAACTGGCTTAGATAAGCACAGGACACCAACTACCGCCGCTCAGAAAGCTCACCCCAAATGGAGATCCAGACTATGGCAACAACACAGTTTTGGACTACTTTATTTATTTTACTATTCTCTATTCAACCCCATTCTGGTGTTGCTCCTAACTGCAGCAGAGCGTTACTGCAATCGACAGTGAGACCGTCTGACCCCGAGCACCTCCGTGTGCCTGCGCAGCGATGCCATCCGCACCCCTCACCCATCTCCGAGGACTCTTCCTGCCCAGGACGCACACTGACACAAAGCAGTATCATCTCCGCCTCTCCATCACTTCTGGTCACATCCCTTCTCAGGCAACAGCTCTTCTTTACCAGCCACTTCCATAAGATTCCTGGCTCAACTGGGGAAAAGAGAGAGCTGTCATCACTGATATATTAGAAATACAATTCAAGCAGCTGCTATTTGTGTTTTATTTTTAGACGACTGTTTTTTTCCCCCAGACTGATCTCAATTTCTATAATATTATTCTATTTCCTAGGTCAAACAACATCTGTTGTATAAAAAGGAAAGTGAACTCATTTGCATTATCAAGTTTACATCTTTCCGTTTATATTTTACTATAATTGCCTCACTAGGAATTGCCCTGCTCTGCCTCCTGATACTTCATTAACTACTGGGTCCATGAGATCCTGGTGTAAGTTTAGCATTAACAACCACTGCACAGGCCTTAACCTGGTAAAGCACAGCTGCTCCACAGCAGGGTTTACAGGCTGTGCCCATACCAGCCCCAGAAGCAGGGAGCAGACAGCCATGGGTGCAGCACCCTCCTCCCACCCTTGATGCCTGCCCCGTAAACGCATCGACAGCCTGCCATCCCTGCTGCCACGGAGGGCTTGCTCTGGCCACGACAGCAGTCACTGGTGCCTGCCTTTAGCGGTCAGTGTAGGCACAACCACAATCTGTCAAAAAAAAAACCAAACATATAGAGACATAACGTCAGCAACTGTAAACTAGCATCGCTCTCTAAAGCATGCTGTCCGGTACACCAGCTGGGTATCTGCCCTGGTTCGGCTGTGGGACTGGGACCAGTGAGTATGGGTACTCTGTCCTGTTAGGGCTCACAAACGGCGAACTAAACCAATCCAGAAAGTGAAAACCAAGTTCCTACCTCCAAACCCAATCTAGTCCAGCAAGAGCAAAGTTATTCAAACCCACGGAGGGCTCTGCAACCCTGGCTCCGGCCACTGTGCCTGAGGACCACTGGCAGCACTCGGTGCCTTTGTTTCATTCTTCTACTTCTCAAAGAATAGAGCCAGAGGAAAACAAAAAACTAAAAGGAAAACTCCCAGCTCTTTGGAGGCACAAGATGAAATCAATGGCATTGATTCGATCCCAGCTGGCATTTCATACGCTGAATCGCCAGTCTCTCCCCCTCCAAGTCAAAAGGAGCCGAGAACTAGAGCAAGCAGGACAGAGAAAGATAATAGCAGTTCCCCAGATGTGTTTCTCATGAGCAAAGATGTTATTCTCATGTTTGGTCACCTCTGAGAAGAGCAATTGGTTCAGGCATCAGGGGACAGACCTGCACAGGAGCCAGCGAAGAAAGGGCTCTCTTGCCTGAGGGGACAGGTAGGGACCTCAGGAAGCCAAAGAAACTCTGATGAGGTCCCATCATTTTTCCTGTGGTTCATACCTGACCTTTGGTGCTTACTTTCCTCCTCTGCTGCTACCTCTGCTTTTCAAGCAATAATGAGGATCAGAGCTGTAACAGTTTCCATCACATCTTTCATTAAAAAATGCTTGATTTTTCCATAAGGCTTTGATCTAAGAAAATGACAATTTACAAACATGAAAATCTTTGCTGGTACTTCCTAAGGTTCAGGGGAAAAAAAAGGCTATCTCCATATGTTCACATTTGTTCTTTTAGGTAAGTAAGCCTGTTCCCTGTAATTCTACTGAACTGCTAGGACATGATGGATTTCCTCAGCAGACTTTCTCCCCCTGAAGACAGTACGAGGAGCCCTCGTGCACAGCAAAGAGCACTCAATGTGTGTAGAACTGATTTTCATTCTGGTCTGAACCTTCAGTATATTTCTGAGCAGCAGCAAAACCTTTATTGCTGATCATGAGAGCAGTAATTTTGCTAGCACACAGCTGGCCACAGGAACATCCCCCCGGTTGTTTATGCTTTCTGCCAAGGATGCAGTCTCAGAGGAGCACACAAACACCCCTCTGAGCCATCCTCCTCCCAGACACAGCTCGGGTAGGAACATGAAGCTGGCCTAACTTCACTTCCAGAGGTGACGTGAAGGACGCTTTCCTGCTTGAAACACAGAAGTTGCTCCTCACAACATTCCTTTTGTGAGACCGAAGTAAGATATGTCCTGTGGGTGAGGATGCAACCATCTCGCTGTAGCACAGGTGGCTCTAAGTGAGAGGATGGAAGCAGCTGCACCATCTCTCATGTCCCAGGGCTGCTGCCCAGCCCACTGAGTGGCTTATACCCAGACAGGTGAAGTCTTGCAGGCCTTCAGACAACACAATCCAAAGGCCAAATATCTGCAAAAACAATTTGTTCCCAACATCATCTCTTTCACCTAGATTTTCTTGTTGAAACCTGATGGGGAACAGGCACTTTTGCCACGGTCAGCAACAGTCAGAGCATCCTGTGCCCAGCACCTGGCCTTTTGCTCCACAGTCAGCTCCACCCCACGGCAGGGCAGGGACCTCCAGACTCCATCGTGTCCAAAGTCACCCTCTGCCAAGAAACCCCTGAAATCAAGGGGGAGGTTTTAGAGGGACATTGTGGACTTGCATCTCTACAGCCTAGAATTACAGTGCTCCTGGTCTAGAAAAAACTGCTGGGAGTTGCGAAAGAGCAGGATTTTGTACAATGGCTTGAACAGTTGACAGTTCCAGTCTAGTCAAAAAGCCTCACAAGAAGGGCCTGATTTTGGAGCTTGAAGTATTTCTGTTCCCAAAGGGCACTAGTGTATGGAGAACCATGCCACGGTTTTTATGGTTAACTGAACATTTCTTTTCAATCTCTGAAGGGCTTGGGGTTTGTTTGAATTGTGAATGATGGCTCATGTCCCAGCTCTGTGTGTGACATACTCCTCTAGTGACAAAGTTCACACACTGAGCCTCAGTCAAGAATCCACATGTACCCTGAAAGTTGCTGGCACCCACAGCGTGTAATTAAGATCATATGAGACTCGGCATTTCTTTCCCTTGCCCAGCTACATCCAATAAAAGGGCCAAATGACTCTCTTTGCCCTTAAGATTTGGAAGGTAAATCCTACAATTTGGCTTTTCCTCGCACGCCTTCATTTCTAGCTGTAATTTCTATTTAAATGTTTCTTTACACTCTCCACAACAACCATTGTCATGGTACATTATGTCATGACCATTTCCCGCAGGATAGCAAGGCAGTATTTTCAAAAGCAGCTAAAAGAGTTAAAAGCAGAAGTCTCCAGTCAAAATCTTTCCAGGATGAATGGTTCTATGAGCAGGGACATTATATGAGCAGCACAACATGGATCCTCACCTCAGTGGTGCCAAGATGTTATTTTGGCAAGTTACTCTAAAGATCTGAATTTAAAGGGAAGAAAGGTTGGCTTGGCAAGTTGAAATAGCAAGGATAACTCCACAGATAATATAGAAATAGCTGATTTTGCTTCAGCGGATTTAAACAGCAATAATAATAACAAGTTTTCCTTTTCTTATTAGATACCTATTTTATCCTTTTGTGCATCAGCCTGTTGATTGTTGTATCAGTTAATGAAAAGAAAAAACCCAGTATTTTAGACAAATATTAATTGATATCATTTAAGCTGCTGTCATGACTTTGACTTATAATGAACAGCTTAAGGTAGACACAAACCTAAAATGCTCAGCCTTCCTCCAGTGGTCAGGGCTTACTGAGAGAGGAGCAGAAGAAATGGGTATTATGACAGTTTGTCAAGTGCATTTCTTACCTGGCACAACTGCATTGTATTTACTGGCTCTGGGCATTGATTGACAAGCTTACCGTAATCCATGGAAAGCAAAAATAAGATTCTCTTGTACAGCTCAAATGAAATCAGCTGTCCTTTATAGCTGGGTAAATTCAGAGCAACTTGCTGAACTTGCCCTGAATGTACACCAGTGAAAACAAAGGAAGATTTGGGTACTGAATTTTTATGATTGGAAACAGCCACAGCCCTGTGAACTCCTTTGAGCATGGAAGGAAAGCCACATCTGAGAATTTTGATGGTCAGTTTGTGTAATATTCCATGCCTTGCCTTCAGTTTGATTGCCGAGATCCTCCTCTTCTACAATAAGGAATTTGATTTCCTTTCATCCAAATCTGGGGGGGGGGGGGGGGGGGGGAAGTATTGTTCCCCCTCCTGCACAGCCTGTAAAACTTGTATGACTTAAAGTAACAACCGTCTTCTCTGGAGACGGAGCTCCTTCAGAAATCAGCAGCAGCAAGGTGACTAAACAGTCTCACTTCTTGGGCAGGGGTGGAGGAGAAGCATTATATTAGGGAAAAGACAACCCCACCCCCAGACTGGGAGCAGGAGAGACAGAGGGAAGAAAAGAGGAAAAACTAATAAAGAAAGATGAGAAGGAGGGAAGAGAGCAAGAGAAAGACAGGGAGAAATAAATACTCTGGGAAAAAATATAACTGACTTCAAAACTCTCAACCTCTGTTAGAGATTAAAGGGAAACTCTTCGTGCTCCTCAGATTTCATCTTTAAATGATGAATGGACAGGGTGGGCAGAAGCCTGAGGAGGAAAACCCAGTGCTCTCACCTTTGCTCGCAGGCTGGGTTCCGCAGGACTGCTCTTTGTTGCCTTATGCTGCAGCACACTGGTACAGTGACCAATGATGCCATCAATATTCCAGGTGGGATCTAATGCCTTTTACAGCAGACACAGATCACCTCTTTCAGTTTTCATCCTGTCCTTCCATTAATGCAGCCTTGTCTCTTGCTTGCCCTTTTACTCCAGCTGTGATCTAGGGGGACAGTCTCAATGATTTTTCCAAATGAAACTAACCCCCCACCCCCACCAAATCCCTCTCTTAATCCCTCGGCTGAATGTTTGCTCTGTTTAGTACATATTCCCCAGTCTGATTCCCTGCTCACAGATTAATTACTTTGCATCTCTCCTCACTGAACTCCATTTTGCCATTTGTTAGCAGACACTGAAGAGATTTTGGCCCTGGTGAATCTTCTTAGGTTGTGCCCGGTCTTGGGGAGACCTTACACCAGACGATCTCTCCCCTCAGCCCACTGCAAAGCTGGAGTAACTTCTTGGACATCAGCAGCTCCACATTTACAGTGTTTCTGAGGAACAGGCTCACTGTTTTCAAAGCCCACAAATACACCGACTGCTCTGGAACACGCGGCAGCAGAGCAGCATTGGCAGCCCCTTGCTGCAGCCCCAGGGACACCGGTGACTCCAGACCACACTGACAACTGTTCCCACCCAACAAAGCCATGAAAGGGCTCAAGCTGATCAGGCTGGGAAGGCACAAGGGGGTCTAACTAGGATGCTTTGCTGCTGGTGGTGCCAAACCTGGGCTGCCTTAGCGACACCAGCATGGTGGGGCACCTCTGTGCTGTCTGGATTACACATTACAGAGGTCCTGAAACAGTCCCAAGAACAGCCTTCTGCCAGCTTGAAAAGTTTTCATCTGTGCTTATTGTCTCATACCTGCCCTTGAGCTGTTTTTGATCCAACAGCCTCTATTACCTCCTCTTCCTTTACCTTTTGCCTTAGCTATTAATCTCTGATGTGGAACTTTGTGAAATGCTCTTTGAAACTCTAAGCGCACTGCTGAATTCCCCTTATCTAGCCTGGCAGTAATATCTTCAAAGAACTCCAGGAGGTTAGTTAAGTATGACCTCCTCTAGCTTGAAGCTCAGCTTCCCAGCAAGCCCTTCACTTCATTGCTAGAGATGAGAAGAAGAGGACGGGGAACTCTGGGACAAAGAGGCACATCACTGTTACAAAAAAGCCAGCAGCAGACACAGCACCGCTCTGGCTGCCCAGCACATTTTTAAATTACATTGGTGACACCAGACTCCCTGACTGCATTTTCTGTTTTACAAGGACCCAATGCAAATCGTGTCTCGCAGGCAAGCTGCCACTACCCACACAGAGGAGGACTTTTGGAGAGACACCAGGGACATCTGAAATAAAGCTGAGGACCCAGCTGCACATCCCGCACCTTTGGATACCCCCTCAAGCTCCTTTAACACCTGCCTGTTGTCATGTTCTCATCTTTCATGCCCTCCAACCATGGAGCCATTTCAGACTTATTTAATGCTACAGGAAACGTTTTCACCATGAAGGTGCTCAAACATGAGAACAAGCCTCCCAGACAATTATCTCCACCCTCGGAGGTAACTGAAAGTCAGCCAAAGTCCTGAGCAACACTGCCCATCTTCGAAGTTGACCCTGATTTGAGCAGGAAAGTGGACCACAGGATATATTAGAATAAGGTGATTTTTATCTTGTCTTTGGACCCAGCCCCATCTTTCAGCTCTTAATTGGCGATTCCAGGAACCCAAGCCTCACTGTAACCTGTCCGCTGCCTTTCCAGAACCTCAGCTGGGATCAGGTTCAACTTGGTGAGTTCCCTCCCTTCTTCACCAGCACAAGCAGTATTTAAAGTTTATCTCTGCAATAAAGCGAGCCCACATTTTAATTCCACCTTCACTTGCCTTGTGCAGAATTTCCCCTTGCACTGTGCTTCCTGCTCCCTCGCAGAGCACCTTGCTGTGTTTCCATTCACACATCATCTCTCGCTGGTTTCTCATTTACATCATAATACCGGAGTTGCTGTTTACACTGAGCTGCACAAAGGTATGTTTTACATCTTACTGTGGTGTGATCATTAACATCACACTGCTGGCCCCAGGGAGTTTCAAGACTGGATTCAGATCCATCTGTCCTGTGTTCCCAACAAGGGTTCCCCCTGCAGGCCTGAATATTTTGGCAGGAGACAATTCAAAATGTGCAGAATGCTACATGTCAGGCAGAATGTGCTACCTTAAGATGATCTGTTATATGAATGTGCTTGTCATTTTGTTTCTTACCTCTTTAAAGAGCAGCCTCCTCAGAAATCATGGCGCAGTCTATGCTCCATCACAACAAAAGTGTAGGTATACCTGCAGCGAGGTAAACTCCCTTAACATACTCAATTTATAGATAAAATCCCCCCAAAAGAATAAAAAAAGACACACGACAGAATTCCTTCTTTACAATTGATACAAGGTTAGTAGATTTTGGTGCATTCTCTTTATATGTTTGCATCTCAAAGGTATGTATAATGTTTCTACCACCCATATCTGCATGGTCTGTCTGGAAACTAAAATAGAGACACACGTGGCAACGCTTCAGATTTAAAACACAGAGCCACGGAGCGATGCGGCTCTGAGCGTTAATCAGGGGGGGAACCAGGTGTTTCAAACGTGCTAGCAGCCATGCTGTCCACAGGCAACGGGATCCAGGCAGGGGGAAGGAGACATCTGCTTTGGAAGTAAACATCCACCTGGCAACCTAGGTGAAAACAAGAGCTACAGAGAAAAATGAGGATGGTGAACCCGTCTTTTCCTTATCGGAAGTCCTGTAGAGGTTCTGTCTCTTTGAGGGTTGGTCTTAGCAGGAAATAGTCCTTTTTTATTTCTCCTCAGTTGCATTTACTCCTAGGGCTTACCGCAACTGCCTTTGAATTCCTTTCCACTGTGTCTACCTACCCTTTGCTCAAGTACCTTAGATCAGATACCACAAGATTAGGTTTTAAGGAACATGTGTAGATGGACAAAAACCATAATTTTTTTTACCTTCAAGTACGAGAACAGAACTTAGCTCACTTTCTGCCCTCTTCAGCGTCTCCTCCTCTACGCCCTTGGAGGGAAGAGACACCTTCATCTGCACTGGTGGGAAATGTCTCTTCAGCTTTGAGGACAAAAAGTCATTCCTAACACTTGGCACAGAGTAAGCTCGAAACTACAGCCTAAAAGTGGCTGGGTTCTGTGAAGGAAATATGAAAAGAAAAAAAAAAAATTACTAGCAGAATAATAAATTTGACAGAACTTATCCTAAACAATAGCAATCTCTGTAGGCTTCTCAGAAGTTGCAAGGCACACACTCGCAAACAGAAGTGCCCTCAGGAGAGATCCACAACACAAACTGGGCCCCTAGGCTGGCTTTGGGCTGCATCCTTTCATCTGTAATACACAGCTCTGGCTGACCTTTAACTAAGGAAAATAAAAAGGGAGGTGACTGTTATTGAGTCACACAGATGAGAAAAAATAAGGTGTGAATTACTATGGGGAAGAATGGAGAATATTTACAAAATCCTAGGAGGCAGAGTATTTTCAGAATACTTCCGGATGGGGCAGACACACTAGCAGCACTGGTTTTGCAGAAGCGGTTGCTTTGGTGCAGGTTTGCCACTGGCTTTCCCTAGGTTTTCTCAGGATAGATGCCTGAAGTTTGAGATTTCAAATTCCACCAGCACTTTTGAAAATCTTGGTTCCTTTTATGTTCCCACAGTGCTCCAATAGCTGTGTAGCCTTGAATTTACTTAGCATTAAGTGCTGCTACAAGAGTCAAGACCAGTGTCTGTCTACAAAGCTGCTGTGTCCGGAATGGCAGATTCAGATGCCAGGATATGGCAGGGAAGCCATGCCACCCTCTCCTCCCTCACTGCAGGCAGCAAGCTCAAAGAGAAAGGGAGATTCCTCAGCACCTGCCCAACTTTTGTAGATGAAAAAGAAAAAAAAAATATCTCAGGATCATTCATTTTTCTTCAGTGCAGGGCTTCAAAGTTCATACGATAGTGTTGCACAGATACTCAGACTGGCTTTAAACAAGCTGCGGTACAGCCAGCAATGACGGTAACACATTGTCCAGCATAGGCTGGATAATAACCATCACCAGTTCATTCCCTTCCCTGGGAGAGCTTTGCAATCAACGGTGGCCACTGTCTATCCTTCACTACATGGCTCACGGTACGCAGGGTAGGTGGCCTGCAGCTAGATCAGCTACACTCATGCCTGCTGGAGGAACAGAAAAACCCTCCCAGCTGCCTCACCTCCATAGGTCTCACCCGCTCCCCAAACACATCCAGGGCTCCAGGATCTCTGCCCTCGCCGACAGGCCCAATGCTGCCTGTGCTTGGGGCTGCAGGGGAGAGCCCAGTGGCTGCGCCCGCTGCAACACAACTTCATGCCAGTCACCAGGGTCGTGTGGAGGAAGGTGGAGGAAAAAAAAAAAAGAAATCACTGAGAATTAATCAAGCCATCATCAGCGGCTCCAGGTGCAATAGCTGTACAAGAAAAACAAATAAATCAACCCATGGTTAAAAATAGCCCTTTTGATTACTGTCTTCAGTCTTCGTCTAAAGACAGCATAACGACATAACGTTCTCTCAGGAACTAACCCTTGTCCAATATTTTATGGCTTCTGCCCTTAGAGCTAGTCGATACTTGCAGAAGATAGAGAGGTGGATTGATTGGAAGGAAAAGATACCCGAACTGTCCGCGCTCGCTCCCACTGCCGGCTGGGGTGACTGGAGGGACCCCGGTGCCAGAACAGCCTGGTGGCCACGCACAAGCTTCAGTGGCCAAGCAGCTACATCGGTGAGCCCTGCGGTCAGCCAGCCGGCACTCGCCTTGGGCAGCTGAGCTCTCAGGAAGCGCTTACATGGATATCCACGTCCCACAGCCGGAACAGCTATACTGCACCTCTAGGAGCTCACGTCTACCTGTAGCTGCGAGTTAAGGTTTACAAGAGCCATCCCCAGCAGGCTGCGCTGGCTGCCCCCGGCGTTCCTAAAACAGGGCAGAAAGAGAGATGTAAAGTAGGAAGTCAAGTAATCCATCGCTAACGTGTTAACTCCTTCAGAGTCATTTTTAAACATTACCATACCCGCAAGAGAAAAACCACTTTCATGAGCGCTGTCATTTCTAGCAGATTCTCAGCCAGGCTCCCCGGCCTTGGTAGAAAACCTCGGTTTAACGCTTAAAAACAGACCGACCCACCGACCGCAGCTAACGGCGCTTGCGGCCCCCGTTACTTTGCCGGCGGGACCTGCTGCCGTGAGTTACCGGTGCGGGGCCTGCCGTGCTGCGGGGGGGCTGCGCCGGCGGCGGGGAGCGGCGGGGAGCGGCGGGGAGCGGCGGGGAGCGGCGGGGGACGCCGCCACCTGCTGCCGCCGCCCCGCGCTGCAGGCGCCGCGCTCTGCCCTGCCCTGCGCGGGCAGCAGCGGCTGCGGGCCGGGACGTGCGGGGGGCCGGGACGAGCGGGGGGCCGGGACGTGGGGGGGCCGGGACGAGCGGGGGGCTGAGCCAGCCCCCGCGACCCCCCGCCCGGGTCCGCCGGCGCCGCAAAGGGCCCCGCTCGCTCCCTGACGCTGAAGGAGCGCCGGTGGCTGCGGGTGCCCCCGCTGCCCACGCAAACGCCTGATCCTTCCCGAGCCCGGCTAAGCTCGTGGCCTCAATTAAATCCCGAGGCAGTAAATGCAGCAGGTTAATCAGAGGGCTTGTTTCTGAAAACCCGCGTGGCCTCAGTTAATGTTAATCGTGGCATCTTCCCATTTCAATACCTTCTCGAGAACCAGCAGCCGGTGTCTGCTGTCACACTATTCAGTTTTGCGATAACGGTCTTTATTGTATTTCCATTTTTAATCATCCCAGTTATTATTTCAGTCTCTCCTCACATGAAAGTTTTCCCCTGAATCCAGCATGCGGATAATGAACCCGCACCTCATTACGTGAAGTGTCCATCATATTTAACCTAGTGCCACCAGTACCAGGGATCACGGTGGGGCCCCTGCAGCCCTGCCGACCCAAACATTTGCACCACCAGCCCTTAGGTATCCCATATGGTCAGCTCGGATGCACAGCCCTTCCTTTCCAGCAGTTATTCAAGCAATATAATCATCATTGCACGTTGAACCATCTATTAAGGGTAACACAGGGCCAGTTCCTCCTTCTATTTAAAGAGGAAAAATCACTCAGATTATGATCCTCACTTGCGGTTTGTTTGGTTGCTCCAGCATTCATCTTTGTTTACATAGGACATGCAACCTGTAAATCTAAGATTTGATGAAATGGAAAGATGTTCCAGGAATGTTACACATAAATAGATGGCCTCAGTGTAGTCTGAGTCATCCAGACTGATTTTTTCAGACTTCTGACCTCACGTAATTTGCCCAAGAACGTTTTTATTTATCCAAGTACCAGCAACACTGACAGCAACAAGTCCTCACCTCATAACTACGTGCCCTCCTGCTGGCACCTGGCACAAGGGCTCTCAGATAATTATGAAGAATGAGAGTTGGAGTTTTTCTGAGCCGGCAGGGAGGAGGTACCTGGTCCCTATGGGAAAACCCTGAGAACTAGGTAGCTCTTCTGAAATCATGCTCCAAAACTGATCCTCTGTCTCACTACACAGCGAGTCACTGACCCGGCTGCACAGGAGAACCAGGAACCACAATCCTGCACTGTCCAAACCTGCTTCAGTGGCTCAGCACACCACAGCCTCCTGACAGCAGAACCACACCAGCCAGGAACTTACTGCCCCAAGACCTCTTCGCCTACGCAGTGCGGTCTCCTCCCTCACTCCAGGTGAGTCACGGTTACGGATGGTTGTGTGCTCCCTCCTGTTCTCCATCCCTCAAGGACAGCACACTCTCCAGGCAAGTGCCAAATTCAGTGCTAGGATAATGGAAGAAATTTAAGTAATATTTAGACATCTGCACACCAGAATAATATCTCACAGTAACACACCAAACTCTGAGAATTGGCTGGAGCACGTTCAAGTCCGTTTGCAAAAAAACAACTTGTAAACAAGCAGCAATGAACATGCAGTTTGACCTGAGAATGACAATGAAATCCTAATGTCCCTGTGTTACTCCTTGCTTTTTAATCTGCACAGGTTGATAGAACCCATCTCCGCTGTACGCCCACCCGTATGTCAGGTCCATCTAGCTGTTTGTGGGACTGGCATCTCTACATACTTCCACAGGTGAAATAAAAATAGGAAAGGAAGGGTTTTGGAAACATAACTCAAGTCTTCAACATAACTTGAAAACTACTGAGCAAAAGATAACAGGGTGACATTTCCAGAAACATGTAGATGATGCAGGGGTATACGAGTTAAACCAACAAAAGGACATGGCTCAGATCTTTTGTGTTCTCCCAGAGGACTTTTTATGCCATTTAGTGGGCCACGCTCCACCCACAAACCCATTTTCACAAGCCGTCCGTGGCTTTCATCTTTTGCGTATTTTAAATTAGAACCTAAACCATCCAGCTCATGGAGGCCCTGATGGGTGCACAGACTAAGGCACCATCATCTCCTCATTTCAGGAGACAAATGGCTCACAGAAGCTCCAAAACAACCCCACTGGGCTTTGCCAAGTTGCATGTATTTCTTGCAGCAACCTTCCATTGCCTGGTTTATCTGTGATACCTACGGAAATACACTGTTTCTAATGAGACTCCTTCATGTCCCTTAAATTCACGTAACTTTGCTTCATCAGAGAGGGCTCAAGCACAGTGATCAATTGTTTCAACTGGCAGCTGGTTTCTTCTAACAGAGGCTTGCCCACTCCACGTGGTGTCCACCTGCAGGTGGCACAGTGGTCTTGAAATGCTGGGATGTTGCTGCCTAATAGCATGAGCCTCATCAAAAAGAGCAGGCCAGCCCACAGAAATGCAACCACAGCCTTGCAAAAGGCTAGTTCAACCTCATGATCTGCTAAATATAGCTTGTGTAGTGTGGGGAAGTCATTAGACTCCAGAGTTTTCATGTAATTAATGGTGCAGCTAAGCACCACCTGGAATTCGCAGAATATCAAGGTAGTTGTTTGAAAAAAAATATTAAATATCTCTCTTCTCAGTGGCTGCATTCTCCAATGGTAAAAATGAAGAGGAAGACCTCATCCCACCTCACAGGGCTGCTGTGAAGAGAAACTCACTGAAATCTGTGATGCTGTGGTAATGGAGATCCTTTTGATTTTGGGCTATTTCTCTCACTGATGGGCTTATTAATGTAAAAAATATGCATGAAGGAAAGAAAATACAAATATTTATCAGTATATTTCCATTAAAAAACCAGATCACCACCATTATTTTTAGCTATGTTAAAACCATCATGTATTTCAGAGTGAGATCACTTCTCCATCTTTATTAATAATTCCCTATTGTGAACAAGAAGAGTATCATTTTCCTTACACCTTCAGGGAACAAACAATTTTCCCATTTTCTACGACACTAATATACTTTTAATGGCTGTAAATTGTGCACACATAAGAAGTGAAAGATTCCTATCATTTCAATCTACATGAAAGTTTCAGCTGCAGCATTTACCTTATTCTGACTCACTGATTTTAAAATTACACGAATGCCCCCACAAATCTTTTGAATTAAAATAAGATACAGCTTTTGGTTTAAAGTGTGAAGTTAGTCTCCTGAGGTAGGCAAATTAATACTGTACAAATCCAGATTCCAGCATTTTTTCCACATTGAAGCAAGTGTTTCTTGAGAAAATTTGAGTTGTACCTGCACCCCCCATGTATCCAATGACCCGATTTGGAGCAGGACTTTGATTCGTTACCATATCAGGCAACAAATTCCCTTGTGCCACACTGGGAGCAAGGGCAACTGAATCACAAGTGGAGGATGGGTTGAATGAACCCATCAAGCAGCAGCAAAGGAGAAAGCAGCAGCTGCGATGAGATGCAGGGCTACACTAGTTCCTCTTAAGACCACTCCTACCTTGCAGCATAACATCCACACCTTTTGCCAGAATTCATTTTGCACTCAGAAGCCAATTTAGTGTTACCTTATTTGTGACAGTAGATCTGCTGCTGCAGTCCACAATCCAACAGGAGCACATTTCTATCTCTGCTGGCTTTCCGTGACCTAATGGTGAGACACCGACTGTGACTAATCAAATTATCAGTAGCTGAAATAAAAGCACAGAAGTGGCCCATCCTAGGATTTTTCTGTTAGCAAGACCTTGCTGGAGAAGAGAATGTGCAGCTGTGTGAGCAATTACAACAGCGCAGACAGTGTTCACTACTGAGTGTCAAGCCTAGGGTTTCCAAAACTTCTGCTAACACCCCCTTCCAGCCTCCACACTGGAGTAACACACCCCCAAAATGAAGAAAGCAGGCACAGGCTGTTTGCACTCCATGCTCAGAGGCTGTGCTTTTCTGCTGTGTCCTTTTATTAAAGGTCATTCATCAAAGCGCAAAGTCAAAACACAACTTGTCTTCTAACCTGGTGGTACAATATGTCCCAGATGTATCTAGGAAACATCCCAGTAACTGGGGGGAAGAGCATGTTCCATTTTGTAGGGGGGGGGGGAAATAAAAAAAAAAGGCAGAGACAGATGTCACCATGCAGCAGATAAATTCAGAAGCTACGGCTTCTGGAGGAGAACAATACATTCATAATACAATTATGGCAGAATGGGAAAAAGACTGATAAACTAAATAGCCTTAACTCACTCCCCAAGTTCTAAGTGGTGATGTGTTCACTGGTTTAACTTTCCACCAAGATTACAGCTGTGTGACATTGGAGCCTATGAATTTAGATAGCTCATTGGTTGTAGGAGACTAAACACGTACTCGTATCAAGTATGTTTTCAGATCCTTCAAACATGAGGAGAATTCAGGTAGAGTATCATGTGCTACTGCCGCCTGGAGTCTCTGACACAACTCTGAATATCTATTACAGCTTTTATACATAACTTTCAGACTTCATTAATTCCGGTGGAATTATGATTCGTCTTTCACTTTTTTAAGGTTACGTGTGACAAAAAAATTATGCTTTCAATTTGTAAAACCAAATACCTACGTGGGACCTGTCGCCACCAACAGAAGCTCCAAACAATCACACTGATGGGGTTAATTGGCATTTTAAAATAAATCACTGCCTCCAGATTGATTTATTTCCCCCCCTCTCTTTACACAACATTACTGCGTTTCTCTATAATTATTCAATGCTAAGTTCATGGTTTTGAAGCAGACGACTGCAGACTTAGGAAATGGTGTTTGATTTGTTGCCATGGAAACATCTTCCTGTAGATGTACTCTAATCCCATGACAACTCTGTCTCTCAAGAACCATTTTTTCTGACATAATAAAAATCTGATCAAGGTCAGATTTAATAACAATCTCAGTTCCCAGATTTTATTTCGTAAAGGTTTAGCAGAGTTTTTTGTTTTTTCTGAAGGGATTCTCTGCAAACTTTATTTGTTTTCTTAGCTGGGTTGGAATTTATTCCCTAAAATACACAAACCTGGTGTGGTGTCATGTTAATTTACAGTGCACCTTTTGTTATGGTATAATTGCATCATTAAAAGAAAGTTACTTATAATTGTTTATATTGTCTTGACAGATGTTAACATTTTACATAACATTGTTCCCACTAATACATACATTTGGGATATCAATAATGCTTATCGTTTCCTAACAACTGGTGTTTACATAGCAGCAAATGCCAGTGTAGCTTAACTTTCATTAAGCTACATGTTTCTTACTATAATGTTTTTCTGAACTATTTATCACAGGCACATTCAATCCTGGAGGACTTGAGACAAGTGCCAATGCCTTATGTGTTCCACCAAAAAACCAAAACCAACATACGTACATGAGAGTCATATTAACACAAAAAAAGTGACTTGGCAATAAGGAACTTGTAAAGAGCTCAGCTGTGAGTTTGGGGAATTTTTTCCCCCTCCTCAGCGCAACCGTATTCGCCCTTCAGCAGGCAGGTACCCACTGAGGCCTTTGAGCAGTAATAGCTCTGTAGGAGGAGACACTCAGCTAATGCAGCTCAGCTACGCACTTAAGGTTGGACTTCCAAAAGGCAGTTAGCTCCTGACAATGCTGATAGACAAACAAAGAGATTTCAGAAACACATTTTCACCCATCCCAGTCCAGCCCCTGGGCAACTGAGTCCTTAGGATTATATGGTCCCGATGGATGGGGGAGGAACCGAACATAGATCTACAGTGGGCACTTCTCCATTTATGCTACTTGTCCAGCACATCATAGCCCTAGAGAGAGAGATCTTACATGCTTATTGCACGCTAAGGCCCTTATCAAAAAGAGATGAATCACAGCCTAGAACACACACCATTTCCGAACTAACTCAGGAGCAAAGGTCTCAGACCTTCACTGTCCACAAACCAGACCCAAGACAGTGAAGATAACATCTGTGAAGAATATACCCTTCCTACAGCAAGAAATTATTTTCCCATATTAGTCTTATCCCTATCAATGATTCTATTAAGGAAAACATACAATCGACTCATTCTGCCAATGTGAATAGTGGTCCTGGAACTCCTTAACACATTGCATCATAATTTTTTGCATCACAGCTACCCGTATTTCTTCTTATTCCCCCAAGCTCATACAGATGAACTTTTTGTCTGTATCTTTTTAACCATCCAACACTAAACTATTTGATCTGCTCTGGAAATTGATATTACACCCTTGTTAGTGGCACTCACCATCCTGTATTACAGTACTGTTTTGGATCCACTCATAGGCCACAGTGGATTATGCAAGATACTCTACAAGATACATAGCAGAAAGTCCTCACCTCAAAAGTATGGGTAATGGTCTCTGCCCAGTATGGTCTCTGGCAATCAAGTTCACCCAGTAAAGTATCGTGGCAAAGACAATTTCTGGGACCATTTTAAAAATGTCAGGAGTTTGTTCAGCAGACGTTTATACTGTCATGCAAATGTATCACCAAGATAAATGAAACCACAGAAACCATCATTTAAAGTTAGGATTATAAAAAATTTTGTCCATTATTAACTTGTTCAAAAACAACAGCTTTTCCATACTGATTTTCAAGTGTGACACCGCAGGCAGAATATAAACCCTTCTCATGGTCCAGAAAAAACTGAGCTACATCTGTTCTTTGACATTACAGGTGATAAAGCATCACTTTGATGGCTCTGCTGAGATCAGAGCACGTCCTGGGTACCACATAGACACACACTAAGATACAGCATCTGCCCTGCAGAGCTCTCATTTTAAGTACCATAAGACAGAGAGAAAAAGAAATTATTCATATTCCTGTACAAGTCAGGAAGCTCAACCCTAGGCTTTAGGTACAAGATTGTCCTCCTTTTTGCGTTATCAGTACAAACAACGATTATTGACAGTATTA
The DNA here is from genome assembly GCF_963210335.1 of Falco punctatus. NCBI lineage: Eukaryota > Metazoa > Chordata > Aves > Falconiformes > Falconidae > Falco > Falco punctatus. The sequence continues at coordinate 14,696,058 of NC_137595.1, forward strand.
TTGTGACCAAATAAGAAAAGCTGAGACAGCTTCAGTGAAGATTATGTTGTGGCATACAAATCATTTAAAGCATACATGTTTGGCCCATAGGCACGGAGACAGAAAATGCTGATGTTACTGCTGTCAAACTTGAAGGTCCTGATCAAAAACCCTACGCCCTTTCTGCTGGATGTCGTAAGTGTGCATACATTTACACACACCAAAAGACGGTTTCTGGTCTGGAAAGCAAAGGGTCCCACCAGGATACAGCTGCAAGATCCATGCGTCAGTAAGCACAGCCATTGTTGTGCTGTCAGTCTTTCAGCATTCAATCGCCAGGTGAAAATGCAACATAGCAGGAAAGGCCACCCTGCACGGCAAGTCGGTCGGGCACTCTGCAGCAAAGGGAACAGCAAATCCCGCTCACCCAGGCTGCCCTGCTAACTTCGTTAATAGAGTCAGCTAAGGCATTTGTGCTCTTTGCCACGCTTACCTTCAAGCCTAAAGAAAGAGGCTTTAGTGACTTATCACAGCAAGTGGACCGATATCGCACAATAGGTAAGTGGTGCGCAAACATAGGACAAAAGGACACTATCAAAACTAATGAGCTCAGAAGTTACTTCGACGTTAAAGATGATCAATATCTATTTTTCTTCTGCTGCTTACTCCAAGCAGGCTCCCTAATCTGCCCTGTTAAACACTAGACCTTGATCACTAACTACCAAGAACAAGTTACAGACAGAAACATCAATTCCAAATATTGGCTGATTTTCTATTATTTCCTCTTGGAAGCAATGTCAATCCTCAGCTATTTTTTCTTGATCATTTTCTATTGAAAAATAAAAATGACCTAAAGAAATCTGGGTGGGTGGGTGTTTTTGTTTGGGGTTGTTGGGGTTTGGTATTTTGGGGGTGTTTTTTTGGTTTATGGTTGGGTTTGTTTGGTTTTGGTTTGGGTTTGGGTTTGGGGTTTATTTTTTTTGGGGGGGGAGGGGCGGGGCACAGAAGGAAGAGATTTCAGAGCCCGTATTTGGAGCACTAGTAAAAAGCAAAGTTGCCTTGACAACTGTAGCCATCTTTACATAGTAATTCTCTTTACAGAGTAGAAGTCTGTTTTAATTCTTCATTCTTCCTCTCTGCCTACAAGAAGATCCTCTCCAACTCCCAGATAAGGTTTTGTCACGTATACACTGTTTTTCCTTCAGTGTATACCCAGGGTACAGCCTGATCTCATTGACTAAATCTGGAGGTTTAATAGATGCTATTTGACTTTTAAAAGCATTTCATATTAAGAATTTCAGATTTAATTGACAGATATTCAATTTCAAAGTCCTACTCTCCTCTTCATAAATTGCTAATAGTATTTTATCCGAAACAGAGCTAACCTAATAAACAGATGAAACTTTGTTGTCATTTCAGCTGCTCAGAGCTCTGGGCTGTATATAATTGCTCTCTTCATTTTACAGTTCTTCTGCTTCAGATTAAACTTTTTCAGGATGTTGCAACGCCAAAACATGCATTCCAACAGGAAATCAGCATCAAAGGTAATGGGCTCACAGACATCTTTGATGCTTTGAAACCAGAGGAAGAGAAGTAACTGTTTAATTTACAACAGTTACTGCAGAAGAGCAGAGGAGGGGAAGAAAGAAAAAAACCAAAAACCACCATGACTAATGGGCACAAAGGAGAATTTGGTGCTGCTACTCAGCTGCGTTACCTACGCCAGCAGCCCACTGCTTGGACCCAATCCACCGCTGGCACAGTCCCAGCTCTGACTCTGACCTTGACCCTGACCTTGACCTCAGCCCCACACGCTGGGGGCAGCCACAGAACCGGGACCCCCCAGTGGGGAGAGTGGCACCAGCCCAGCGCTGCCGAAGGGCACTGCCAGCTCCGCCGCTTCCCGCTGGAGAGCCGGCCGCTACCAGTGGTAGGAAACCCTTTAGGAGCTTCATTGAGTAAACCTGCCAAGCCAGGAATAAGCAAGGTGTTAGGATGAGGGCTGGGTGGAAAGCAGTGGTCCTCCTTGCTGTGATGCTTTGAGTAGTCTTCACGCTGACAGAACAGTGAGGAGAGTTGTTTTCCTCAACAAACTAAAAAGACCAGCCAAATAAAGTAATACTTTACGACAAAAATTTCTTCATGCTGGGGGTTGGAGGGGCTTCCAAAAAAGAATTTGAAATTTTCAAGAACAGACATTTTTCACCAATTATTGGCTGGCAATTTTCCATTCAGTAAAATCGGTCTTCATGGATTGTCTTTAAATAACTCTAAGTTACAACAGCAGCACCCACACATCTTCATACCTTCACAGAAATATAAACTTATAACAAAAAGTATAAACCTATAACAAAACAATTGTGGGGATGTATGTTAAATCATGGAGACTCCACCCTCGCAGACACCCTCCTCAAGGAGTAAGTAACAACCCAAGGACGTTGGGCAGGTTTTGTTCCACACACTCAACCAAAAACCCAGATGCTGCATGGAGATGTGTGGGTACACACCTGCCTCCTCCCTCACCTTCAGCACCCAGTGGTAGAGCTTTGAGAACAAATTTAATACAAAATCTGGCCCTTTTCACCTCAATACGCAGAACTGGAAATTGTATTTCCTCAGTTTGAAGGTTTAAGGCAGACCCTCGCAGGTTAGTCAAGAGAAGTAGGTGGCAAATACAGTCAGAAGGGATCTTCCCACCGTGAGCAAGCGCACGCGTCAGCCACCTGCAGCCTAATGCACCCTGCAGGGTACTGCTGCATCCCCACGTACTGCTGGAAGAAAAAAAAAAATGCAGCAACAGTAAGGAATGAAGCTGAAGTAAATGTGTGCATGTGTGTGTGCATAAGCATAAACACAGACAGAAAAGCAGACACAATGATTAAGCACATGGACTTGAAATATAATTTTAAAAGACTCAAGAAGAAATTGTAAAATATCCTTGTTAAATACCATTTTGGTTCAATGAAAAATTTTATTGTCATCAGATTTTGAAGAAGCAGGAATTTAGGGGTTTTTTTCCCACAGTAAAAAAAAAATCATGGGTAAATATTCCCATTTTGCCATTTACAAAACTGTGGACTATTTGTTTTCATTGAAATGTTTGTTCTTGCTGAATAATACAAAAGTACACTTATATTTTTATAATCTTTTATAACCACAATTTAAAATGCTTGAAATAAAGACTGATCCCTTCTGAACCAGATCATGTTATCAGGATATTTTTTTTCTTTTGAAAAAAAGACTTTCATACAGGGTCAGTTCTTCTGTCAAGTGACAAGGTAATCTTTAGGATGGCCTAAGACATCATGATATACTGGAGCTTTGGCTCTGGTATGCTGAGTAACCTACTACAAGACACCCATCACTTAGAGCCTCAGCTTCCCTTGTTGTAAAAGGGTACGACGACTCTGTCTTTACAAAGCATTTAAGGTCTGTGGATGAAGTAAACCATATGATAATTGCCATCAATCAGAGCAGCATCCAAGCAACTAACACTAAAATGTGGCTCATCTCCCAGATTAGTATTTGGATAAACACACATAGAAACAAATAATCAGACAAGGGAAACCTGTTTTCATAGGAATCACATGTAATAATAAGGATATTCATTATACTTTTAGGAGGACAAAAGAAAATAAAGATGAGTGGACACACATCTAACTTCTCTTAAAGACTTGTATCTTGTTTGTAAAGTCAACTGGCCCCTGTTCCTCCTTTTTCAGAGGAATCTTTGATAATTCACATGTGAAATTAAAGGCATCTTATTTATTCAGTTATTTATTATTCTCTGTAAAATGAGTTAGGAATTTGTCCCTGTGAATAATGCTAGCCATAATAGTTAATTTACTCCTATTCATTGGCAGTAATAAAAATGTACAAGGGGATGCAGAAACATTATTATTTCTTGCTTGAAGTGCAATTTCATGTGGTGAGAAAAACATGCTAATACGCTGCAAAGTGCTACAGGAATTTAGTTCTCAAAGGAATGGCAGTATTAAATGTATTCTGACAAGAAGGGGCTTTGGAAGGGAAACATTTATCTTCATAAAGTCATTAAATTTACTGAGCAGCACCGCATTCTTACTGCAATCTGCTCACTCCATTAAAGGCAGAGCTGTGGAACGGTCTCTGCTGTATTAGGAGCATCTACATTTTTGAAAATTGTAATAATGGGGGAAAAGAAGACTCAAGGAGGGGGAAATAATATATCCTTCTTTAAAAGAACTCTCTGCATTAAAAAAAAAAAAAACAACAACAAAACAACAACCAAAGCCAACAACCCCCACAAAAAACACCACCTCAGAAATCGCCACTCAAAAAGAACAGGTTTCACTGCCTACTTCTGGAAAGAAACATATTATAGGGGAACCTTGAAAGATAAGACTTTAAAACACTGAAATGAGGACTATCGGCTTTGAAGGCATTGGCAGCACAAACTGGCGTGAGGGATGCTTGGGGTAAAGGGGTGGGAACAGCAGCTCTGCACATTCATATCTGGCCTGTAACTACCTGCTCATGTTCAGGCTTATGGCAATAAAATGGAATTAGGGCAAGCAGATAATTCTTGAAATTGGAGATGCTGCTCTCAGTGCCATTTCCCATGCAGCTGGTTACCTTATTTCTCTTTGTCCTTCATAGCTAGGTATGTTTCAAGTGAAAAAATAAAACTTCTGAGTGTATTGCAGTGCTTCAGCAACATTTTGGGTGAAGTCTCCCATGCCAGTCCGTGCAACCCAACAACCCAATCCAAGGGCCCGGGTTAAAGTCACACCACAGTGACCTGTGTAATTGAAAAAGAAAGTCCTTCCTGCAGAGGAAGGAGGAGTATTGTGCCAGCCAGGAGAAAACTAACAAGGGTTATTTTGATAGAGAACTTAGTACACTAACTCCAAAAAGAAAACAGTCCTGAAGTAAGTCATGCCTCAGGTGGGAAAATTGTTGCACGGAAGACACCAGAACTAGAGGACACACACTGTTCTTTTCTAGTACCATCACAACCCTCTTCAATGACCTCTAACGCACCCACTGGAGAGACTGCCTGCGCTTGCTCTGAGTACAGCAAACATCAAGAACAGAAAGCTAATTAAGTACCAGTCAAATATGACAGTAACACTGTATTGCTGAACAAGTCAGAGGCATCGACAAAATCTTTACTGCAGGTTTTTTACATCAATATCACAGGGTGCTGAAGTTCCCCAGGAATTCATTTCAGAAACAAGGCAGCAGAAAGCCATAATGTTAAGACCACAAACCCACCTGCCTTCCCAACCACAGAACAACACAGCATACAAACACCTTGACAAGAACAACTATGCGAGCAGCAGAACCTGAAGCTCACGCTCAGCATGACTGAACCTATCTAAAACAAAGGAAGAGCAAGACTCTTAATGCCTCTATTCACTACAACAGGGAATAGCATACCTCCTTTAATTGGTTTTGTTATCACATCCACACTCTCAAATGCCCTCAAACATTTTTACTTGGCTCACGACAGCAAAACAAAATGCTGATAAAACTAATCAACCCCATTTTTACAGAGGTTGAATGCAAAAGGTTTCAAGCGGCACAAGTAAACTTCTCATCAAGCTCTTCCTCTGTAAACAGTCAACCACCATCAAGGCCCAGAAGACATGGTATTCATTGATTTCTGGATGCAGTAGGTCTGAAGAATGGCTTTCTAATGGCTTTACACCACAAGTGCATCAGTCCCGCAGATGAGCATTCTCCCACACTTAACATCTGGGTTAAAGGTCTGAACCTCCTGGCTTTGTTCTGCCTCTAAACATGCCAGATAAATACAGTGGGTAGAAATTAGATAGCCTGCAGAATAATTGTACAATCATAGCAATTTCTAATATACTTGTAGCCGGTTGCAACCTTGCTGTAACACAGAAGGGGGAAAAAAAACCTACATCAGGAAACCACAGACTTCCCTAATGGGTTACAGTGCATAATTGAGTATAAAGAATAGTTATTGCCTGAACTACAGTTGAACTGAGATTTCCAGCTTCCCTAGCAAATGTTCTGCTACTGCTGCTAAGCTATAGTAATAATTTCTAATTGTGTGGGTTTTAAGTGAAAACAGTAAGAAATGCTGTTCGATTGGTTACCGTAAACTATTTTTTTCTAATGCTATCAGGTCACTAGAACGAGCCCTGGAAATCAGAGGTATTTTACCTAAACAACACTAGCAGAAGCTGGAAACTAATGAAGCAATGCTGTGGTAGCATCACGCCCATTACACGATTAGAGGGACAACATTGGACACCATGAGATTGTCACACACCTTGCTAACGAACCATGGTTTACACACATTTAATTAATTAATTATGGCTGAAGTCATTCACTGCTAGCCCGCGACTGCTTTATTATACACAAACCTGACCACCTTACAAATACCACACTGGAGTGCTAATGAGCTATTAAGTGGGACTGCACGTTACCAGCAATTTTGTGGGAAATCAAGTAATAAGAGATCAAATATCAAATAAAAGAGCTTTTAATCCAAGTGAGATAATTAATTGCACCTCCTGTCTCACAGCTTTCCTAGTACTTTACAAGAAAAAAGAGCTTTCTCATCGAGTTAATTTGATCCTATTGCCAAAAACTTTTTTAAATTATGAGTGCCATTTAGAAAATATGACAGGAATTATTATTATTTACATAGCTGTTTCTCCTTGGGATTCCCACAAACCCCAGAGACATCGTTCAAACACCCAGGGGAAGATGGTCAGTAAGCCCAAAGAGCTGAAGAGATGGGTGAAGGAGCAAAGAGGGAAGGTCACCGTTTCTGCATCAGAGCTAATAATACTCCGCCACTTTCCCAGATCTCATTTATTCCTCAGCCATCCATCTGCTTCTCAAAACCACGGAGAACACAAGCAGGGTGCAGACAACATCCAGTGGACTGACTTTGGCAAAAGCCAGGGAGAACTGCAGTCCTTGCACTTAAGGCAGCTCCCGAGGGCAGGCACGGCAGAGGCAGGGTCAGAGCCTGCTCCCCCAACATCACAGCTTGGTAGACTGCACAGAACAGTCTGCAACCACCTCCATAGCCTGAAGTCCCCCTGCACCTGCACTGCTCTGTTGATCCCCAGGACCTGTTGTCCCTGCGCATTCCAGCCTGGAACAAGAAGGCACTTAAGAACACGTTTTTTTTAACTCACCAGTTGCATTTATAAAGAAGCCACTAGCAACACCATACAACATAATTTTAGGTGCTCCTAGACTAATCAGGAATGAACTCTGCTCTGCCTCTACTTTTCTTTTTATTATAAGGATGACCATAAGACAGCACAGAAGATGACCAGAACGTGTGAGGAACATTAAAGCAGGCTGGGTTTTGGAGTCAGGGTAATCCACAGCTGAGAAGGCCCAAGCTCAGTTTTATATCCTAAATAGGACTCTCCTGCATTCCTCTTTGGCTTGTACCTGTGTATGTTCAAACACGTTGTACATCCCTTGGGCCTTGATAGAGCTTTTCTTCTACAGTTTCAGTTAAACATAGGCTGGCCATGACTTCCATAACCCCCATGAAGTGTCTAAAGTAATGTGATAAAAGCATACTTCATTTCTCCCTGGATCCAGAATTAAATGTTTACTATGCTTAAAAGTCTTACTGTTTAGTTCACTGGCTCATACCATCATCTCTGTTATCCAATTACTTCCTTTCTACACGGCTTTTTCCCCCTTAAACCTTCTAGTTTTTCAGCATTCCACAGCCAATCATTAGTTAATTTCTGTTGACTTTTATCATTTGTACTCTTCCTAATTGGTTTGTCACATTCCTATTTCCTCTTCATCCCCTTTCCATTTTTATTTTCCTACATTCTAACTTCCTCCCATTTATTTCCCTCCTACATAAACTGTGATTTTTATTGATGCTGAATGCAGCCCGCAGGCCAAAAATAATAGTCAGTCCAAAACCAAGTGATCACAGTTCTTCAGTTTTTCACAGATTAATTTCAGAAAAGAGGTTCTATTTGGCTAAAGTTCTTTTTCTGTATTTCTAGCTACTGAAGAAGCTGCACATACAATAAATATTTAATAGAAAATCCCCTCCAGCTGAATTCAGGCCCCACAGCATCTCATTACCATGTCTTAGAATAGCATCCTCATTGTCACTTGCTTAATTATGGTAAGAAAGAGTTGAATTGTGTGGCTTTTGGGATCAGAAAGTGATTAAATTCACTTGGCAAGACTTTGGATATCTCATTATGATCCTCATTTAGCACTCCTAACTGAGTCCATTTTTAATTTTTTTTTTTTTAGTTTTCTAGAACCATGATCTGGGAAAATCTTTCCAACAACAGCAAGTATTTCCTTAACGTTTTTCCTTCTTTAATACAAATTTCTGCCATGAAAAGAATCATGTAAAGATTAAAAGCAATTTGATGTTCTAGTGTACCACTGATCTTTTTGAATGACCGTCACCCTTATGGAAAAGGGAACTGAAACTCCCTGGAGTGCACACCTAAATTGTGATGAAGCCCTCTTTCCTATGCACTAACACTTGCCCTCCATAAGTGATCATAAATGACAGCTTGCTCCCGAGCAATGCCCCAGACCACTACTCTCCAGCAGTTTTTTGAAAGCCTGTCTCCTCATTTCAAGTGGGAGCATCAGCACTCTGAAGATGAAGATGAGGGTGCTGCTGGGAAGGAGAGGGTTTCTGCTTTAAGAGTTGCTAACTTGCTCACAGGAAATTTGCTTCTGTGATGTAAACCAGCAGAAGAGCTAGGTACCATTATCAATCACAATCAACACATCAAAAGATGACTCAAGTGATGCATAAGTGCCAGATATCTGCACAGGAGGTTAATTTTGTCTAAAAAGTCAGATGACAAGAGGGTGCTTTATTAAAATCAACACACATACGGTTTACCAGCACACAGTTCTCGTATTAGTATTGGGAAATCATCTTAATAGTATCCTAAGAAAAACTCTCAGTGCAATGGCTGTATAGTCAGAAGTAGATAGGTTGCTCACAGACTGATTGGTACAAAACTTTCCAAAAACAGCATCACAAAAATACACCTTTGTGGGTAATGTTTTTGCTAATTGAGTCCTAGCTCAGTGCAGAAGCACCGATGAAAGTCTCTTCCTCACAGTGAGATACAAATAACATACCTGTAACCTCTGAAATTAACCATCATTAAAGAACAAAAGACTTTGAAGAGCAAGAATAAGGACTGGGTATTCCAGGACTTTTCTTCACAAAAAGAAAACAAAAGAAATACTTCCTACAAACATCCTTAGCAGTCTTTACAACCAACAGCCATAGCTGCACAGTGGTTGCTACATCTTTGTTTTGTAGAGATGTAGGCAAATGAAAGAAAGTACTTTAAGAAGCCCTGGAGCAATACTACTGCAAGAATAACTGAAAGAAGTAATAAGATACAGGAAATCATGAATCATCTCAGCATCCAAAGAGGCATGCACATAAAAGATAATTTCTGTTTTATATATGCAAAAACAGAGATGGGAAAAGGTTATGTGACTTTGCTGAAGCTTACACAAAAAGCCCAATATGACCTGAGAAACAGACCTTAAACCCTTACTACCGGAAAACGTGCTCCGACTCAGCATAGCAGCACCACTTTTAGTTTGCTCCAATACCTGGCATGCTAAAATGGCCAACTACACCCTCCCAAGTCTCATCCAGAAAAACACATAAAACAAGCGTACTTTATTTTCCAAAACCTAGTCATCGAGTGCACCATCAGCAAGTTTGCTGATGACACCAAGCTGTGTGGTGTGGTTGACACACTGGAGGGAAGGGATGCCATCCGGAGGGACCTTGACAGGCTTGAGAGGTGAGTCCGTGCAAACCTCATGAAGTTCAACAAGGCCAAGTGCAAGGTCCAGCACCTGGATCAGAGCAATCCCAAGCAGAAATACAGGCTGGGCAGAGAATGCATTGAGAGCAGCCCTGGGGAGAAGGACTTGGGGGTGTTGGTGGATGAGAAGCTCAACATGACCTGGCAATGTGCACTCACAGCCCAGAAATCCAACCACATCCTGGGCTGCATCAGAAGAAGCATGACCAGCAGGTTGAGGGAGGTGATTCTCCCCCTCTACTCTGCTCTCATGAGACCCCACCTGCAGTGCTGCGTTCAGCTCTGGGGGCCCCAACATCAGAAGGACATGGGCCTGTTGGAGCTAGCCCAGAGGAGGCCATGAAGATGGTCAGAGGGCTGGAGACCCTCTCCTGTGAAGACAGGCTGAGAGAGTTGGTGTTGTTCAACCTAGAGAAGAGAAGGCTCCACAGAGACAGACTTTTTAGTAGGGCCTGTAGCACCAGGACAAGGGGTAATAGTTTTAAACTAAGAGAGGGTAGATTTAGATTAGATACCTGTAAGAAATTCAGGGTGGTGAGACACTGGCACGGGTTGCCCAGAGCAGCTGTGGATGCCCCATCCCTGGCAGTGTCCAAGGCCAGGCTGGATGGGGCTGGGGGCAACCTGGGCTGGGGGGAGGGGTCCCTGCCCATGGCAGGGGGCTGGAACTAGGTGATCTTTAAGGTGCCTTCCAACCAAAACTATTCTATGATTTCTTTCTTCTTTCTTTCTTATCCCTGTAGAAAGACGACTTTTTTTGAAGATCTCCCAAGCACACATTCCCCTTTCTAAGAAAGAAATTTTAGGACTTCCTTCTTTTCTAGTGTGAATTTACCCCAAGAGGGTCAACGTCTGTCCACCATAGCTGAGGATTTGACCCTTTTAGCACAAAGAATGCCACATAAAAATTTCTAAGAGCTGGATAACATCCTAAAGATATCTTTAGCTACCCCGAAGCCCAGATTTTGATGACTGGTAGTTTTACTTAATTTTATAAACTACAAAATATTTGCAAGCATAAACATTTATTCTACCAGTTCTTTAAAGTGTATTCAGAGAAACAAAAGAAAAAAAGAAATGGCAGAGAGAAACTTAAAGCCTCAAGGCCACCATCAGCCCAAGGATTTGTGGTTCTCCTGAGTGCATTTTTTTTAGTGTCTCTGTTCAAGATGGTACAGGAGATTGACTTTTAAGGTTGATGGTATTGATCTAATTCACAGCCTTATACTCATTTATCATGATTCTTTAATCAATAGTCTAGCTACTTAAGATACTAGGAGTTCGGGTCCTTATTTATCTAGATGACATTTTGATAGCACCTATCTCTTCAGGGGCTCTTGTCTTTTAGGTCAACGCTCCAGTTCACCTCATCTTTCCCCAAGGTGTGTAAGCAGTGGGAAGACATTAATGTCACTCGCCACAGTGTATGTCTGGATGTGACAACACCATGTTCTGAGCTCCTCAGCAGGTTGAATCATCGTAAAGGCACACAGGTCAGGTGCTGAGCTGGTGAGAGCTGATGTCCTTTCAGTCAAGTCACACTAACTTTCACCAGCCTGAGCTCTTTCCTTCACAACCCACCTAGGTCCCTTTACTTCTAAGACAAAAGGAACTGTTGAAGCTTAACCAAAATACGATCCCAAGTACAGTACAGCAGACTTCATTGTTCCATCCCTTCACCTTTTCCTCTCTTACCATCAAAGGTAAGCATCAGGAGAGGTTTCCTGTCAGCCTCTTCAATAAAAGCTTCAGTTCTCCACAATGAACCAACTTACCTGGAGCACTCAATTGTCCCTGCATTACAGCAGATCCACTCCACGCCTGAAGTTCTAACAAAATACGTGCTGGCAATAAGATTAGCATAAAATCACACTTGTGTATCTAAGCACAAAATCCTGATTCAGTTATTCATCTTAAAGATCATTCTTACATTGATGGTTTCTGTTAGAATGAAGGATTTTTACTTTTATTCCATGAGATGGCAAAGGTTAGTTGATCTTTGGCTTTCATTGCAAAAGCAATCCACCTACACCACAAAAGACAGCTGAACACTTCAGTAAAAGCAAGCTCAGAATAAACAGAAACCTGCTGGCCCTTCATGCTGAAAAAATAAACCATCTCAAGCTTTGAACCATTAAAGAATTGTATCCTGCAGCCCTAGTCCCACCATACAGTACTGCATCCTCAGCTGGTGTGAAGTCAGGGAAGTTACTTTTAGTTTCACAGCTGAGCATCTGGTCCCCTGCAAACAGGCTTTGCATTCCAGTGGCTGAATTTCTTTCAGCTACTGTATCATGCAAGATAAAGAACACAAGGGATAGAAGCCTGAGCCTTGGAAGTGAATCATGAACCCCTTGAAAATTTGCCTGTCTCAAAATTGAATCCAAGCGTTCAATCTTTTGCATGTCTCAGTAACAGAGATACAAATATCCTGCAATTTTTTTTCCACAGCTAAGCCCAGCCTCACCAACTTCTACCTAAGCAATTCTCTCTGATTTCACACAGACCAAAACCAACGCTTTTTGGTCTCAAATCTTTTCTGAGACCAGCTGGGAACAGAACAGCATCCACAAACTTCCAAGACATGGAAAAAAAAAATATGCTGTAAGTTGCAGGAGAACTGGAGAGAAGGTAAGAGTCCAGAGACAACGTGTTTTCATGGCTCTATGAAAATTCACTTTATAACCTTTTGCTAGGGTTTACAAGAAACCATCGCTCTACAAAAGAACCCCAAACTTCCTAAAGCTTATTTTGATTGGGTAAGCATTAAATAATTATAATTTACAGATGTAAATGCATTTATATACATTATATATATATAACATGTATATAATACATATATATACACAGATATATAATATGTATAAATACAGATATAAACATGTCGTCGGTGGTGCTGCTGTCATGCTGAACACTACTCGGTTTTTGAAGACATTGCACCCGTTGCAATAAGACTGCTCAGGAACCACAGCGTTACTGCAGTCCGGGGCTACAGGATCCCCCCTTTCTCCTGCTACAGACATGTCTTCTCACTAGAGTATGGTGACTCTGCAGACTTAACTGCACGGCTGCTACTGAGTTTTCAGTATGTCACCATATTGGCTGCATGCCACCACAAGGCTCACTCAGTCAAAAATGTCCATGTTCCCCTGTCACTGTGAAGCCTTCCTATCCCATAAACCTGCTTGTTCAACCTCACTGTTAATTATAATCTCCCGTCACAGCACTAGAAGACAGGATTATCTCCACTGAGGTCTATATAGTTACAGTGGCACAGTATGGACATGCTGCATCCAGTCATCATGTAACCATGAGCTTCAAGTCATTTGCATCTGAAAAATAAATTTCTTCTATTGCTTTAGAAAGGAGAGAAAGCTAATTCCCACCCACAGATTTTCCCTAAACTCACTGTAACACTGTGGATGAAATCTACCCCTGTACATGATCTTCACATTCACTTCCACCTGTAAAAGAGGTTTATCAAGGGGAGAAGTGGTACTTGAACCTTCTGCTGAGCTTCTGTACAGAGGGGTGAATTTCACCAGACTCTTTACCCAAAGTCATTGCTTCTCAAATCAGTATAACAACTACAGCTGCTCCCTGACACGCAGTGAAGTGCCGTCTTTAAGAAGGTCTGCCACAGCTTATATCTCAAAGGCAGAATAAGTAATGTGGGGTGACAGATGCTTTCATAGCTGGTTTTGCATTGTAGAACTTACACAGCACATACATAAATATACCTACTACACGTGCAAGAAAGACTTTATTTGTACATTTCCTTCTTGTCATATTTAATTCATACACACACACAAGCAGTCTGCTATGTTCCAACTTGGCCAAACCCTTGCTCACCAAACTATCTTCCCTCAGCACTGTAACATCCTAAGGGCACACAACTGAGAGAAGAGGGAAAGCCTATTAAGTGATGAGGATGCAATGTTTATAAAAATTAAAATGTGTGCCGGGTGTTTGGGAAAGAATGAAAAAAAAAAATTCAAGAGCTGCATTGAAGTATGCTGAATAATTTTAAAATATTAAATCACAGCCTTAATTACTATGTCTCTAATCTCATACAGTCACACTTCACTTTGAGGCAATTTGTGATTAAATAATAATACTTTAAGGCAAATAACAACACTTGGCACTTTTATAGTGCCTTTTGCCTAATTAGTTTGGGATTAGTTCCTTCGCATTGGGTATGGGGCTTTGAAGATATAAAGTGCTAAGTATCATTATGACCTGAGGATCTCAAAGCATTTTACCCATATGCATTAATTAAGCCCCAGAGCGCTCTTATGAGGTAGGCAAGTATTTTTCTATCCCTCCGAGTTTGTCAGGGCCAAACGGAGAGAGGACTGGATGGTGTTTTCAAACTTGCAGACACGTTCTGATGTGCGCAAGCTGCTTTCCTGGACTGGGCGCTGCCATTGCGCCCCAACCAGAAGAGTATGTATATGAGCATCTTCCCATTTAGCTGTAAGGCTCTCATATCAGGAAACTCTGCAGTGATGGCTGGGCATGCCCAGAACTTCCGGGAAATCAGATTGTTACTTAGGAAAATGCTGCAAGAGTTCATTCTCACCCGCAGGATCTCCAGTGAGAAAGCTATCCTCATTTTCTTGGTCCAAGTCTTACAAGGAGTGAAACTGAAGTATTCCAACAACTCAGATCCAAGGATCTATGTGGAGTCAGATATGAAGTCACAGCCCCCATTTCAGGTTATACAGTCCTTGGGACTTCTCCAAAAACACAGGTTTCTTGTCTTTTGTTTGTTTCCTCCAAACACCAGAACTTGGAGGCAGTCTAAGGATCACAGGCTGTTACCAAAGAAAGGAAACTTCTTCCTTTTTAGTTCATCCATTATGAAAACATAAATCAGCAATAAGAAGCTACAGAATCTTCATTCTATTTATAATTAATATTGTACCTGAAGCAGTCACCTGCAGAAGAAAGAGGTATGAAAGGATTTCAACTTACTTTGATAATTAAGGGTATTTAGTGTCCTTTAAACATAAAGTTATAAAAAGAGGAAATCCACAATCTGCCTGAATGTTCTTAGTTCAACAAAGTCTTTGAGTTGACAGCTAATAATTAATTAACAATGAATGGTGTCTTTCAGCCTGTCACCGTGATTGACACTATCATCTTCTGAAAAGTGAAAGATTTGTTAATGTGGCAGACTACAGTCTGGGAAACATTAAAGCTTCACAATTCCCACTGCTTTCAGCTAAATGCTTGACATGACAGGTTAGCGAGCTTGAAAAGAGGAGGAGGTGAAGAGAACAGCAGCAACCTCTGCCGGTGGCAGCACGGCTTCCCTCCGAGCAGCGCTTTGGCTACTGACAGACAGGACAAATCAGGATAAAACCGACCTGACAGGCTCCGAAAATCCAAACTGCTGGAGGCTGGGTCAGTAGGCTGGGAGGCATTCAGCCATGCTGTGCTGCTAGCCGTCCCTGGTCCCCGGGCAGACCCCACGGGAGGGCTGCTGCACCCATCCTTCCCTCCGCCAGCACCCCTGCGCTCAGCAGGGCAGCTCCTGGCTCATCCCGGCGCAGCCACCAAATAAATATGGAACAGCTGTCTGAGGCAGTCAGTAACTGGGAGCTCATTTTCAATTATACATATTTGTTGATCTTTTAAAATCCTATTTTTACAGACGCTGCCAAAAACTATGAAATATGTGTTCTAACTTAAAATAACTGACCTAATTAAACTAATTAAGCAGCAGAAAGATACTTCATTCTAGTAAACAAGGAGTCTTGCCATCTCGCCCACTCAGCATTGCTACTGTCTACCATGGATCCAACTTCTCATCAACCTTCCTCTCCAACCGACTCTTGGCTCTCCTTCAGCCTAGCTCTCAATGACAGCAACTTCTATGCTGATCAGCCCCCTGTGCTCCTGGCCACTCATTTCCTCGGCCTCACAGCTGCAGGTCTGGCTTGACTCTTCTGCTGCAGAGCCCTTCTTCTACAACTGCCTTTCATTAGCACTATCGGCTTTCTCCACCTCATTCCCACTTTGTGTCTGTCAGCTTTTTCACAACTCCGTTGCATCAGGTGTCTAGCACACAGGAAAATCTTTTATTTGCTTTCAGACCCCTCCTCACTGCCTTCCTTTCTCTCTCCATTAATAAGGTGTCTCTTGGCTTTTCACACTTAACAAGGTCTCATTTTCCAAGCTTCCATCCCAGATCACCTCCATTTACACCACTTCAGCTCTGCTCATACAGAAGAAAACAGCTCCAGTAGAACCGTGGAGACCAGAATTACTTCGTCCTGCATCCCCCTAGCAAAGTTTGCTTTTCTGATAAAAATAAATCCACCTCCACAATTCATTCTGCCTCCTATTCTTTATCCATACAAGCTTTTGCCAGCTTTCTACCAAGAAAAAACCAAAAAGGCACAAGACTTTTAGACAGTTGCACGCCTTCCTCTTCTTTCTGCCTCTTTTTCTCCTCCCTTCCCATCATAGAAACTACTTCTGCCAACTTCTTTAGTTCTCCAGGAATTTTTCTCATCCTCATCCCATTTCTTATTTTCCTCTGTGTCTTTGTACTCCCAGCATTACCATATTCCATGCCTCCCTGCTCAGAAAGTCCTCACACTGGCTCTGCTTGCTTCTCCACCTGTTGATCCATCCCTACTCCAGTCTTCACATCCCCACTGCACTGATTCTGTCTGCATCATGGTTTTGGCTTCCTCCCCCTGCCCCAGCTTTTTCACACAGGAACCGGTCAACCCTACTGTCACATCAACATTCTTCTCCCCGGCCTTCCTAATGGAATCTTTCCCCACTACCATTCCCTCCCAAATCACGTTGCAAATAGCTTTATTTTTAGCTCATGTGTTGCTGGTTTTCCCCTTCCTCCTTGGGCTCTCCCTTCTCTATTATTTATGAATTGCTTGCCTTGAGTTTTGAGGCTGTTCATGATTTACTGACACATCCCATTTCCTCTCATCTGCTCCCAAGATGTCAGTTCTTGCCTCCAATCAGCCCTTGGCACCAAACTTCCCCATTTGCTACTTTTTAAAATTAGGACTTTCTTGCTTTCTTTGCTTCCTCCCATGTTGTCCCCTCACACAGGAAACAACCTAAAAATTAATTCATTCTGTTTTTCAGAAATTCTCCTTTCCATTAATGTCTACAAAGAAACTGACAACAATAGATCATTTTTAGCTCAGATATCTTCAACTAAAATACTGTTTCCTTACGCTATTTGTGCTGCTGCCTACCAGGAATGGTCAAAATCCCTAAGCAGATCTTCTAGTTGCTACAGAAATATAAATACTAAATAACAAAAAGAACTTGGAACCAGAGTAGGCAAAGTACACACAATTTATACCATTTGCTCCTTGCAGAGAAAACTCCAGAGAGCACCTGCAAATAAACTAACAGCCCCACATCCCTAGCAGGCTTACATGCCAATATCGATGATGGAGGATACTCAAGTGCTATACACTAGTTTCCCAGTCTCCTTCAGGTGTTGTTTTCTTTCCGATTTCAAAGAAAGAAATGCAGGGAAGAGCATTAAAAGCCATCCCCCCCTAACATGCAGTCTCTCTGAAGATAAAATTTGGGGAGCCTTGCATTAAGTATGCTAAAAACACTGCAAGCTAACAGATGCACAAGAGTGCAACAACTTGGCTTCTGTGGGACTCCTGCAAGCACAGTCTGCTTAGTAAAGGCCTTAATTAACAACTTTGCAAAGGACAATGAGATTATAACAATTATTCACTGCAGGCAGCCTGTTTTTTCCTCCTCCAGTCTCCAGCATTTGCTTTAGCCTGCATTCCAGATAAATATTTTATTCTGTGCAGGCAGAAGGTTCATTATATAAGTGACAAAGAGAAAGCATCAATTGCCATATACACAGATCCTAATGCACCTGGTTAATGTAGTTATAATATGTCACTGCAAAACATCTTGTCAGCATTTTGTAATTAAAAAAGAAAAGCTACTGCAATAATAAAGGCAATGTTTTTAACCGAGACAAGTATCACATGTAAGATGATCTTCCAAAGCAAAAATAGACATTACCAAAGTAAAGCCTCGATAACCTTGCCCTACATACTTCAGTACCCTTGAATGCTCTTTGGCCCAATAAAGTACCCTTTTCCTCTCTACAATAGCACTATTCAGATAAGTAACACTGACCAATCTACAGGGCTGCAACATTTTTCAAAGGACAAAAAGCGTTTCTTTCCCATTGAGTCAGCAGGATATTTATTTCCTTCTAACAAAGAGTTTTCTGAACTGCTGAGAGATTTGTCAAAACGGAATCACAAGTGATACATTAAACAACCAGAGGGGAGAACTTATTATTAGGCATTAAAAGAGAAAGCTGCAAGTTTACAAATAAGAATAGGACTGTGCACTTGACTTTGTAAATTCTCAGTTAATGAGAAATCAAACATGAAAGGCAAACATTTAATCTAGAGTAAATTTAGTCATTTAAATCACAGCCACTTGCAATCCTGCTGTCTTACACTTCATAATACACAGTAAAGGGCAACTAGTACAGCATAAACACGTGCCTGCTCAGTGCTCGGGAATACGCTGCCGTTATTTAAATGTGAGTTATCAAACCACTAGAAGGAACGTTATACCAGCTCCCTCCATCACAGCCTAGCCCATAATAAAAGGCAGGGCACCGAACTGGCCTCAGAGGGTCTTGGAGCAAGACAGCACCTTTCCTTTCCCAAGGACATGACCTGCTCGCAAGGCTGGGAAGTCTCACTGCCTTCCTCCGGCGTGATGAGTCCTGGGCGGTTAATTACAAATGCCCAGGTGGCCGCAGCACACTCAAAGAACTAGTGTTTAAGATTTACTCAAGAAGGAAGGAAGGGTGGCTTTACTTTCCTCACAGGCCCACCACCACATCAAATCTGGATGTCCTACACCCCAGATTTGAGCCATGAAAAGGGCAAGGAGAGAGGAACATATGCTTCCTCCATCACCCTGAGGATCAACTACTGTATTTTAGCAAGGGACAACATAATACAGCAAAGACTCCTCAGCTGTATACACCGGCCTGACACAGATGCTTTCTTGCTGCCACAGCTCTAGAGAAAAAGTTTTAAGATTTGCTCATTCTTGAGCTCTTCCCGTTAGCTAGACTAAGTACCTCCCTGCTCAGCCAGCCCTCTGTCCAGAGTCCACTGGGAGGCATTTAATTTTTCCTGTACATCCTAAAAGCCCCAGGTGTGTGGTCACAGCAGTGGATTGCGCCCCAAAAGTCAGGCAGCTCAGCATTCACCGCTTGCTCTCCATTGATGATCCTGACATTTCTCACATACAGCATAGGACTGGAAAAGACCTCCTGGGTCACCAAGCTTACCAGATCATAGTACTGGCAGACACCCCAGGCGGCCATTTAGTTCATCCCTCTACCCATGGTGAGATCAGGGCTGTAAATATGGTATTTGTTTTTGAAGGTCTTCAGTGATGCAGACATCACAACTTCCCTGACAGTCTCTCTCCCGCTTTCACTGTCTTCCCCATCAGTAAGGAGTTTTTTCATCAATATTTTGAACTTTTTGCTTCAGTTTAAGGCTATTAATTCTTGCCCTGTCTCCATGGACAAAAAAAATACTAAAAAAAATAAAATACTTAAGAACAATAATGCACAAAAATCATACACCTAACTTCTTCCAAATTTGACCTATTAATCTGTAACAGTAAGAGGAGTTTTTTAGAATTAAAACTCTTCCTGGTTTTGAAAACAAGCCGCATGAGAACATGACAAGAATCTGAGTGTTTTTTTGCAGAAATTTTTATGGAGAAAAGTACAAACTACGTCCATATATTTGCTATTCACATAACTAATGATGTTAAAGAAATCCAAATGCCTAAAGATAGTAAAGGGGCATGCATAGCTTAGAGATGGAAAGCAAGATTAGCAATAACAGAACTGTTATGGTTCTTGATTTAAAAGGCTTCTTTTATTCACCATTAAAAAGGGACTCATCCCACCATTTCAGAATTTCAGTCTCTGTGGTTGAACCATATCCTGGATTATCATGCGCTAACACAATTATCCTGCGGGCAGTCAAATATAAGCTTTCCTCTCCTTTCCTGTTCATCTCTCATGTACCTCCATGAGCACACATGCCGTTCCATTCTAATTTGGTATCCTCCAGCACAAGCAGTTCTTCATCCATTACTGCAATCAAGGCTGACGCTGGAGGATAAAACAAAGAGAGACAAAACCGTACTGGAACTCAAGGAGAATTGGTCTATGCTGTGAACACATATTGAATAACAAGAGGAATATACTGGTATTTATTGCAATCTGCCCATGGCTAGAACAGCTGAATGATCCCTGTTATATGTATATTTTCAGTGTTTTACAACCTTAGGAAGAGCATTGATAAGAATACATAGACTAATCAACCCATTAAAGATTCATCAACACAGTATTAGAATGTGGCAGTTGGAACCATTTCCATGCTAGGGATTCCTTCTGTCCTAGGTGCTTTACGTGCTCCAATAACATTTCCTATAAGGAACGCTTGGGGTTTGGGGGTTTTGGTTGGGTTTTGGGATTATTTTTTTTTTTTTTCAATCTAACATTTCTCCATAGCAGCAGAAAGTTAATCTTTATTTGATGAATGCAAAAGCTTAGACAAACCACAAACGCACTATTCAGCATGTCAAGCTTACAAAGGAAGTTCTGGTTCTATCAGGTTTCCACACCACATACAGCTGCAACATTGGCTTATATTACTAATCACTTGCAGTATTTGTGTCTTGGGTTGTAACAGATGGTGTTTGTGAGGCATGCAAAAGCTTCAGATAGCCAAATGGTACAGCAGTTGAGATAAGGGAAAAAAATCCTCAAAACAAAATACCCATCCCTACTGCGGAGGCTGGAATGTGAGCAGTGTTTAAATTATTCCTAGTCTCCGCAAGCACAGCGGATTTACAGACTCTTAACCCTAAATAGGACTAGATTCAATCTTTCATTTTTCATTACCCCAGTAAATCTGCACAATGCCAGCTAATAGACGTGAAGCACAGCAACACAAGACAAACCACAGCACAGGGAAGTTACGTTCCCGATACTTTGAGAGGCCTGGGCTCCAGATTACACCAGTACAACTCAGGTGTAGCTCACAGACGGTAATGTACTTTCAGTAACATCTCTGTTCTGATGGCAAGAAGTAGTACCCCGTATGCTAAGGCGCTTGAAAATTCAACATAATGCACCATTAAATCAATCCAGTCACCTGTAGAGAGTGTAGTAACCTGCTCTATAGTGGCCCAATAAGCTGTAATTCTCAGTGCTGAGCTATTGGCAGGTAATTTTTAGGGGACTTCTATGAGCCTCCACCTCTGGGGAATCATTTTCAGCCATAAGCTTTTTTGCCTACATGCTGACCTGGCTTAATAGACACTGAATAGATGAAGGACACAACGCACATTTTCATACCAACACTTAACTGACTGACATCTCGAGAGATCTCTCAGAAGTTACACATGCTTAACAAAGAAAGGAAGAAGCTAGAGCCCAGGGTAGCTGCCAGTCAAGACTACCTAGGCTTGTTTTGAGATGAAAGAATAGAATCAACAGAACTAATTTCTGTCAACTCTTTGCTGAATTCAAGTCAATAGTACGTCTTGATAATAACATTCTCAAATAACACAGTAATAAAATTATGACTGTTTGCCTATTGCCTTTCATTAGGTCGTGATCATTCAGCAACATAGCATGGGCGTTAGATGAGGAAAAAAGCATACTTCATAACTAAAAATTGTAGCTGATATTGTACTCTGGACAAAAAAAAATAGCTCCTCCCCAATTCCTATCGCTCATTCTTTATCTTCCTTTTAAGTTAAAAACATAGGAACAAGAAAAAGATTAGGTTTTCTTCATTCAATAAAAGAGAATGCTTCTAAAAATAATTTGGAAGAAAGTCCTTTTTTATAAATAAAACTTTTAGAAGATACTCTGACCACTGCTAGACACCATTATGCAGAGCTGACTTGCATTATATCAAACACAGCTGGGCTCACTTATTTCTCTATTTCTAGGGGTTGTTAGCACTGAAAAACCAACCTGCATTGCTTTTAAAACTCTTCCAACATGCAGGCTTCAGATTCTCTCACTGCTGGCTAGTGGGCTTAATTTTATGGTGATATTCATACTGCCTTCACTTTTAAAGCTGCCTAGTTTTGTTTAAATGATGATAATATTTAAGCGCAATGCCAGTCTGAACAGCCCTTACTACAGGTTTACGTGACCTTGACAAGCAGCAACACTGACATTTATTATCAGTGATACTGGGATGATATTTTTGATGTCTCACTATTAAATTTGGAACCACTGAAGAGAAAAAGATTTTACTGTTACCCTTTGTTGAAGTAGGACTGGTTCTGTAGAGGGATACCCAAGAACACCACCACAGAATCCTGTTACTGCAGCACACACAGCACAGAGAATTAGTACAGCATTAAAATACAGGAAAACGTGCTTGACTGGGCCATTTCAGATAACACGCAGGTGCGAGTGGAACACACCGTTCACCGAGGATTTATATCAGCACCTCACAAAACACAACTGATCACATCTTTCTGTGGTAGCAAAACTAGTCATCTGCCCAGCTAATCAGCATTTCCCTTTCTTCCTCAGCCCATCAAGCTTACAAAGAAATCAGTACTCTGATGCTCCTCTGAGTGCTTTCCAAGGGCCTGATCCTGAAAGAAGCATTTTCTCAGGTCTTCTCTCAGAGAAAGCAGAAGAGAGTTGAGATAGACCTCAGCACCGCATACAACAGGCACATGATGTAGCTCTCTTTGTTTCTGCAGAACAGTGAAATTATGAGGAAGTCAACAGAAGTGGAAAAAAAAGTCTCAGCATATATAGCCCACAGAGAGCCTCTGAAGAAACCCAGTAACTACTTCTAGTTGTACCAGAGACCTCACGGATAACCTCAGAAAGGTCACCTCTGCTCTTCCTCAGGCATTCAATTTATCTTAATATAAAGAGAAGGCATCAATCATCAGCACTTTTTTTTTTAAACCATCACCTGTATCTCAGCACCTGACAAGGCTTTACTTGCTTCCTCTCATTGCACAATTACAACCATGGGCAGAAAAAAAGAGGCATGCTCTGTCAGACACACTGCGAGGCCAGTTTTAACACTAACTACTCCTGCAGTGAGCATCATCGCATGCATTTAAGTGGCAATTCTGATATCTAGCTCCTTCCCAATCTTTTTTGTTCCACAACAACCCAAATACTTCAGTGGCCGATCAGGAAACACTTCTGCCAGTTATGTCTTCTACTGCTACCATCAATGACAGACTGAACATATCAAATTTGGGTTGAAAAAAATCTCTCTACTTGTGGAGCTGAATGTGGAACTAACCTTCTGCCATGGGAATGCACCAGATATTGAACCTGAGGTTGCTGGCACTAAAAGCAGAAGGTCTGAACTGGAGACCTTCCTACGTGGCAGCCATCTTGCAGTACACGTATCAGCATCTTAATTGTACCAGCTGCTAGAAACACAAAATCACATGCTACAGTAGCACAAGCTACATTTTTAGTATTATTAGGCAAAATCCTGGGTCACTTGATTTCTATTAATGATTAAAGAAGGAAACGGTTTCTCAAAGAAGCAATCAGTCTTGCTAAAGTGCATGAGCATAAACTGAATCAGAGCTTTACATTTTATGCAAAAATAGAAAAATATATGCAATAGAGCCATTAAAATGCATGTGCATTTGTGTGCAAGTTCTCTTTCTTCTCTTCCTTTCCTTCCCAGCTTGATAACTATATTGTTGATAGGAATAAAATATCAGCCTTTACTTGTACACATACCCGAGATCTTGTAAGTCATTACAACGTGTTTTTGAGATTTGCCACTTCACTGCTCTATAAAAAGCTTCCTGAAAAAGTATTAACAGATGGCCTCTTACTCTCTGAGACTGTTCGCAATACACCAGATGGCAACCTGAAAGAGAAAATCCAACTTACATTTTCAAAACTGAAAGAAATGTGACAATATCCTCATAATAAATATACAGCATGAAGGTAGCAATAAATGATCCGTTTGAAGAAAACTGGTTTTCTTTATTTAAGCAGTGAATCCAGCCCTCATTTTATAACATATTGCAGAATGCTTCATATCCAATGCTGGAAGTAATTTCTGATGCAAGCAGAAAGTTTGCTTTAAATGAGCAACAGATTTATGAGAGGCAAGGTTATTTGAAAGAGTGAAAAAATGGGCCAATAGCCTTGGGGGTTAAAACTTTGTGTACTGGATCCGTGGTATCTGGTTTGTGTCTGAGAACTAGTCAGTAGGTTGCAGTGGTTTTGCTATTAATGTTAGAAGTATTAAACCAAACTTGCCAGTCAGGCCCTTGTTAGGGGAAGGCAATAACTGCTCCAGATACATACTGCTTTCAAGCTTTCTGGTTCACCTGCTAGACAGCAGCTTAGCTCAGCTCACGGAAACTGGAGAGCTCTGCTAAATACAATCAACAATTCTCAGTGTGACCAGCTGTTCTTTGGGGCTGGAGCTATCACTTAAATGAATCAGGATATCTTTCAGATAGAGGGAGTAATCCCTACCCCACAACAACTCCCACTAAAACACCACAGGGACCACTGCTGAGGTTAGAGACGTCTTCCAGCACATACCAGAAAACCTAAAAAGAGGTCTTCATACTTGTACAGTATCAGCATGATGGGACTTCTTTTTTGGATAAAGTTTTGAGGTGTCACTGCAATTTCAGTGACATTCATATAAGTTGTGATCCTGTTTCTAAGGCAAAGCCCCAAGGGATTCTGAAGAGATTAAAACAAGAGGGGAAGACAAGTAACTTTCCAACTATGTCACATCGTGGATCAGTGTAATTGTTCCTAGCAAGTTCACCTTTCATGTGCAGGACACACCTGGAAAACCAATTCCTTCCTCCAAAGAGGTACCTCGAGACTGGCAGTGGAAGCGCAGATGCCTACACCTGCCTTCATGGAAACACAGAGTTATCTGTTGTGCCATCAGGTTTTAAGCAGAATTCCCTATTGAAGTCAATATGCCATAAGCACAAAATTGACTCTAGGGCAAATTATAAAATTACAAACTAGACAGCTGTCCTACCACTGCCCATAAAAGGAAGCCATTTCTATAAAACTGTGATTTATTATTAATAATATAAAATATTTATAATGATACCAGATGTATGACAATTGTCACAGAGAGAATTTCCCCTCTTTGCTTTCTCATTGGCAATAAGCCCATTTTCACAAGCTATAAACAATAACAAAAATAACTCTATGGAGATAAGGCAATAACAGGACTAAAGCTGGGCTTCCTGTGCAAGCCCACCACCACGTAGCTACGACCTCTTCTGTTAGTCCAAGACAGTGGAATGTATCAGCAGATGGGAGAGTTTCAGGGAAGAGAGGAAGAAATCTCCAAAGTTCCAACCCTTTAAAGTCAACTGCAATGGGCCGACAGATCTCACCTAGAGGTGGAACAACCTGTTCACCCCAAATCATTTTTTTAGTTGCCTGTTAATGTTGTACAACTTATCTGTTGTACAACTTCCAATTAGACTATAGATCCATAATGGTAAAAACTACACTCTGCAAAAATTAATCTTCAGAAGAACACAGGATAAAGTAACATCCCAGTGTGAATATTATTAATGCTTTTTCAGTCATTGTCCAGGTTGACCAGTATGATGCTGAAGTGGCAGTGTGTACGTGGTCTTTTGTATCTGACAAAAAAGCCACTGTTTTTAGGATCTTGAGATTGCTCAATTTGGAAAGTGATAGTATCATATCCCCCTAGTTTTATTACTCATTAAACTGCTGTTTGTGATATGAGCTCACCTCACCCAGCTCCCAGCCGGTGCTCATCACCTTCTGGAATCAGGCCAGACTACACCCTTTACCCCTTGCAACAACATACTAAAGCACATCCCCTAGTTGCGCTGCTACCTCCATACAACTACCACACTCCTTGCAAAGCCGCTTGAAAAAATTAGATAAGTTACTAGGAAAGAGAATGGTAATTGCATTGCTTTCGTCTGGCTTCACATAGGTGCTAAGTTCTGCAAGGCTGGAGCTGTGTCTTAGGTCATAAGTTCCTTCCTGTTCTGGCACTCCTCTAACTTCTTGGTGAGCTAAATCAAGAGAAGGGCAGGAGGGCAGGAGGGGAAGAAAAAAAAAAAAAGTATTTTTTGTTGCATTATCAAGCTGAACCAGCTCCCAGGGAATCAGACACAGACCAACAGAAGGGTGAGGGCAGAGCCAGCCAGCTGTGAACAGCAGCAGGGCGATGTGACCATCCCTGCTACTGGCAGTCAGCTCAGCCACAGCACGAAACCTTCCCCCTGTGACGGTTTGCAGTGTCTAGCACTGAGAATGGGAGATTTGAAACACTGAACATTTTCTAGGAAAAAAAAACCAAACCCTATGGCACTGCTCAAACTAGAACCTACCTTTGTCATTGAGTGAAACAATGCAAATCTGCTAATCTTAGTGCCTTTCATGCAGTCACACCAGCAGGGAACTTTATTTACTTCATGAAAAGAGGTTAAAAACCCCAGAATTACCACTACATCTCATTTCCCCTATTCATTCAATGATGAAACTCATGAAAGTCCTCACTTCTACCTCACAAGCTTGGGTTTCCATTTTAAAACCGATTGAATGACAGGGGATAACAGATGACGACGGCCTGTCACCATTCACTTCTGAAGCTGGCAGGCTGGAGTGCAGCGCTTTGCCAATGTACAAGCTCAAGAAACAGAGATGCCAGACCCTAAGGGATGACTGCACTGGGCTTTTAAAAGCAGTTATACTGTTCAACCTTCAATCAATGTCTGTTGTCTGTGAAGCTCTTTTTGCCTTGCTAGTGCTAAAGAGGGAGGTGCTGGTATCACACCAAGTGGGCCACGGTTACTAATCGCGAAACATGCAAGTTGGCCACAGGAGCTGAGCTGCTGTGCAGCGTGAAGGCTGCCTGGAGAAGGGAGCTGAAGAAAAGGACACCACTTTTCAGCCTGATGCAGTTCCAAATGTAACTATCGTCAATAATATCCTTACAAAACTAAACACCAGCCCTCATACTCACATCCATTGTCCTGCCCATAACATTTCCAAGGCATAATCATTTCTTAAAACCAGCCACTTTTAGACTAATGCACTTTGCTGCTCCAACACAAGAGGTCTGTGTTTGCAGCTCACAACAGGAGCCCCACTGACCTGGTTTCATATCTTTTAAGTTTTCAGTTCAAATTACACTGAGAGTTTCTTAATGCAGACATGACTTTATATTCCCTCTATACAACAGGTTTCCTGTGAACTTGTCTACACAGCCAATAACCAACGTGCACTGAGAACATGTCTCAAGACTTTGTTGTATTCTTTCTTATGCTGCTTCTGAATTTAAGGGGGGGGTGGACTTCTTTAAGAAAAAGGATTTTCTTTTAAGAAAAAAGGCAGCAAAGTGCAGAAAATTAGCTCTTTGGCTCAGTTTTGAATCAAGCTTATGAGAAACCTATATTAGATAGCATAGCTACCCTTACTCTCTTATTTTAGTAACATATTTTTGGGGTGCAATGAGCTTGGTGGAATCCTGGGGGTCTGGACCGATGGCAAGCCTGTCACTCTTGATTGCCATTACCTTGACAAAGGCCTGCATCTCATCTTTATATTATTCATTAGAACTACACCACTCATAATTGTTGTTAATATTTTACATTTTAGAAATACTAGATCTGGCTCCACTCTTACTAATTCTGGCATAAATCACAATGTAGCTTGCAAACATAAAACTGGTGAGGGAAGGAAACAGGACTTGTGCAAGAAGACTGTAGAAATGCCTTGGCCGAGGTTTCATTGTGTGTAGGGGAAGAATCAGCTTAGCTGAGACAAGAATGCTGGGAAACAGCAATTTCTCCTTCATAAAGAATTAGAGCGCAGCTCTTAGGAGTGCAGCATTCAAATAAGAATCAGCATTTTAGCTGGAGACAAATGCACTAATCATGGCCATGAACACAGCTGAACTAAATGTCTCAGCAAAACCACTCAGTAATGGCATTAGTCATGATAAAGGAAATCAGTATTTTCAGGATAGGACACACTCAAAGAATATAAACAGAATCCTTTGTGCCTGCTTCTATGGAGGAATGATTCAGACTATGTATTTGAACAACTTGCTACTAAAATAACAGCACAGTTCAAGACATCCTTTAAAGAAATGTGTCTGGAACAGAAAGAGCTGCTCCATAAATTGTTTTTTAATTGTCCAGATGACCAATTCCTCTATCACCAAGCAAGAACAGTTTAGTAGAAGAAAAAAGAATGGAATTATTAAGGAACAATGTGTTCTTTTTAAAGTAAATTGAAACAGACAAAAAAAAACCCCACTCTATTTTACCTTTAAGCATTCCTAAACTTTCCCTTTATTAAAAAGTAACTGATCTATTCCATACTCTATGAAGTTGTGAGGACGTGATAAACAGGACTTTGAGACTATTTGTAAAGTAATCTACTTCTAAACACCTCTGCTTCACACACCAACCTTTTCTTCCAAGCTAGCACATGAGCTAGCGCTGTGTGAAGAAAATGCCAGTGCAACAGATTATATCAAAATTCAGCAGTAAAAATTCCTAGAAATCACATTTTTTTCTAAACTACATATCACATGGAAATGTGCAACTTCCTATGTAAAAACAAATTATATTAAAAGGGTGATACATTTTCTTACGGTTGAAAATCTGGAAGCACTACTTCCAACATGCTTCTGATATGAAAAAGCAGACAATAGAAGCATTCCACTACTGCGGTCACATATCTCAGTGACTTATAGCTGATGGTGATTAACCATATCACAAGTATTCATTTCAAATGCCAGATACGGGGTCTGCGGTAGCCGGTACCCCGCGTGTGCCGGTCTGTCTCCGTTCCTCGATGTGTTACTGACCTCTAGTCGAGGAGTTCCGGAATTACAGGGCAGAGCCGCTCCCACATGCAGATGACATCTGAAGAACTATTATAAAATCCTAACAAAGAAGCTAAAAGCTGAAGGGCTTTTGCCTCCTTTCAGCTGCGGTCACGACGAAGAGGCGATGCAAAGTGTAGACAAGCACTGCCTGTAAAGCAGGTGGAAGGCTTACACGCGGGCAGTGCGCGAGATTCCATGTATGCACGTCATGTTGGCACTTACTAGTTTTTAGTTTTAGTGCCTTGTGACTCATTTAAACCTTTTAAGGAAAGTGAAGTGTTATTGATCTGCAATCAAGGATAGGAGAAACTGAGAAAATCCAGACTGGGCTGCTGTTTCAAACCAATAAATGTGAGAGAAAAAGGAGAGATGCAAGAGAAACGCGAGAGCCTTATGAAGTCTAACCAGCATAGAAATTCCATCCTGTGCTACCAAAACCTTGCCACATAAACCCAATACATTCCTGAAAAGTGAACAGCTGACCTTAAAACACTGATATTAAACACAGATATTAAGACACCAAGATATTTTTTTCTAGCTGAAAGGAAAGCTTACTAATACTCAGTTACCCACTGAGGCAGGTCTCTTCAGCCCACTGGCTCCCTTCCATGGCACTAGCACTGGGATGCGTGTGCCACCGTCTTCTGGCACTGGTTCAGCAAAGCATTTTAAACACATACTTAGCTAATACACTTAAGTGTCTCACTGAATAGGAATGTACTTAAGTGAATGGCTTAGTGCTTTGCTAGTTCAGGGCCTATCTGTATTTAATAAAGGTAAATGAAGGTTAGCACTTAATTATTTCACAACATGAATATTGAAAGAATCCTTAGACAAACCACCACTTACAAAGGCAGTGAAAAATACTGATCTCATTTGCATGGCTTTATATCAGAAAGAATATCACTGCTTTAATATAGAGCAACATAGAACAAATACAGAAGGTAATACTTGCTGGAAACATCTCGAGTATCCTGGAAAAGAGTAATTGCAGGCAAGAGTAACAGTTACAGAAACAAATAACCCTCAAAAGAAATGAGAGTTTGCAAATTCTTCAAAAATGAAGATCCATTTAAAGCAAAACCATCGCAGCTTCCCTGTTCAGAACGCTATACCTCCAAAATAAATAGTTTTAATCTGTGCTAATCTTATTTCAACAAAGAAAAACTAAAGCTGGTGACAAGAAAATGATTATACTATCAAGTTCAATAAGCCAATCTATTTGTTTAAAACATCCCTGACCTTGATTTTGTTTAGTAAAACAAGGTATCCAAGTTTTCCAGCAGAGCAGATAAAGGAAAAAGATGAGTATCCCCACAGCTGCATGTAATGAGGGCTCCCTAAAGTAATGGATCACATCCTTCTTGCTGTGAAATATTCAAGAGGGCTCAAGTAAAGAGAATCATTTCCTTCAGCACAAGATCAAACTCACTTTGAAAACAGGAACACGTGGGAAGTTATTAGGCTAGGCTGTAGGTTCAATCAAGGATAGATATTATACACTTCATACCTGCCAAGATTTGTCTTCTAGGAATTATATCCTAATTCTATTACCGGGGGGGGAAAAAATATCAGAAAAGGCTCCTTTTTTTAAAGCTGCAATAGCAGACACTGAGATCAAAACAAACTTTTTCCAGACGTGATTAATACTTAACCTTTTATTAGGCAATTTGTTGGGAGAAAAAGCCCTTCTTTAAATTCACTGCAGCTCTCTGGCCAGGGGAAGCATTTCTTTGGCTCCGCAGGGGCTGGGTAGCCTGGCTTTCCAGGAAGGAGTAGCGGGAGCACGAATGTCCTTCCAACAGCAGCCTTGGGGTGAGCCTGCAAGGCAATACAACAGTGCTTGACGGTGGCGGGGTAAGAAGGGAAATGGAAGAAAAAGCTGCTGTTCCATTTTTCAGAGAATTACTACAAGCCTTTTCCAGTTGCGCACTTGTCTTTTATGTTAGCGTCTCCTTGACTACTTTGTGTCATCTGTAGACCACATTGGGAAAACTTTGGAAAAGCCAAAACAGCTGTGGGTTAAAAGCACCAGGTAAGAAATCAATGTCATTTTAGATCCGTGTCTGCTCACAATTCTTGCCTGAACTTAAGTAAAAATTTCAGCTCACTAGACTGGAGTCTCCCTTACCTGCAAAAGGCAAATCTTAATCTTCCCCAGCTGCCCCCTCTCTCCTTTTGTCTTGAGCCCTGGGGCACAGACACCACTCTCTTCCCACAGCACTGCCAACAAAAACGACATAAACGCAACTGCAGCCTTCAACGCTATGCTAACATGAATAATTATTTGTGGAGCTAGATGAGAATTGTCATTTTTAATACCAAGAAAAGATGCATGAATTAGGATTTTTTCCATCACTTTCTTTTGCCAATATTTTGAAGTTTTCTTGCAAGATAAAAATGACAAAAATATTCTGCTTTAAAAACTTGAATTAACACTTGTGAAATGAGCAATTTCCTTTTGACAAAGGTGAACACTTTCATTCTGAGGTCAAAATTTTTTGGTTTGACTTTATTATTTTCACAAAGTAATTGCATTCTCATTCATTATAATACCCTTTTATATTGTGTCAAAATTACACAATATAATAGAAATTGAAATAAAATTGAAGCAAAGGTCCCTGATCTTATCAAAGCAAAACTTTTCAATAAAACTGTCACCAAAGCAATATCTCAACATAAGACAGTTTGATTTAATCAAACAAACATTTTCCTGACAAAAAAATGACGGCAGTCAGATGATATTCAGCCAGCTCTTAAAACCTCTAGAAAAGATGCATAAGCAAGACTTTGTTCATACCTCTTGCAGCCCAACACAGCCCTGAAGCATGACCACACTCTGCTGTCATTTGTATCTAACTTTACCAAGCAGCTGCAGAGGGCTGTCTGAGAGGAATCCAGTCCAGATATCCGCTAAACATTTAGTGCAGGCTGGCCACGGAGCACGTTCAAACAGTTCGGAATATGTAACCTACAGGTAACTGCTCTTCAGTTACACAGAAAGGCGTAAACTGGGAATTTTCAGCACAGGTGTATAACATCCTGGAAATTAAAGGCTTTGATTCTACTATGGCGCCGGGACCAAACAGAAAGAGCAAGGGTTTTGAATACATGGATAATGCCAAATTGAGTACACTCAGGACAAAAACCACAACACAGTTCAGAGGTAGATTTTCAAAAATATTTCAGAGAGAAATTCAAAGAACTTTTGCAGTCAACCACAATGTGTACAAAGCTTACAGATTTTATACCTAAAACACAGAAATAAATTAGAGCAGAAACAGGAAGATGTGAGTACCCCTAGATGTCTGCAGTGCCTAAAACCAGATATAAAATATTTCCCTTTCCAGTCTTTCTCTCTAGATTTCTGTTCTTTATCTTCTTGCTGGATCCTAATCTTTCAGCTCATGACTTTATATCCGATTTCACTGTTCATTACATATTACTGTTCCTTTCCTCTCTGCTGCTTCAATCTATTATCCCAGCTCCACGTCCGAGTGCACCTACAGAAATATCACAAACTTCGCCATTTCCTCTTGCTTACTCAAAGCTCCGTTATAGTTGGGCCCTTCACACACTGTGTGATAAAAATGTTGTTCTACTATTCAGCATTGAGCCAAGTGTTAAACAGAGGGCAAAAGGCTCTTTCTGCTGCTTCATATGGTGGATCTTGACATTGGTAGGCTATCTTCTTTCATAAGCAGAACGCCCACAGACTTTAAAAGGTCTGTATGTGTAGGCAGAGTCATCAAGATCCACCCGTGCAGATCTGAAGATAATTTTCATTAGCTAGGAAGTCAAATACAGAGGCATACAAAGTTTTGACACCGAGTCATCTTAACTTGGCTGGCAGTTTCTGATGCGAAGAGCAAGAAGGTCTATAGCCTACAAAATTGCAAAGTGCTGGAAAACCTAGTTACCAAGAGGGTAATTTAATTCTTTATGTAGCATTTCACATTTGAATGCTAAGTATCCACTGGGGGGGGGGAAGGGGAAAAAAACCACCACCAAAATCATTCCACCTTCAAAGAAGGATCTCAGCTGCAACCGCCACACACTTCCCAAATACAGTCAGTGATTCTCTCTATCCTAAAGGTCTGAAACATAAGCTGAGCACAGTGCCCTGCAAAACCTGCGTGTTGACCACGGCATTATGGCCATTTTGCCAATGGTGATATCGCTGCCTATCAGAGCAAGCACACACTAGCACAGGGAATCCCATCCTTCATGCTGTGGAACACTCGTTCCAGCAGGGGACTCCACTTGACCAATACAACACAGCAGCAAGTCACTAATACATAATCAACATGCAGCAGTGATTAATTAGGTAACATCTGACCAACAGCCGGGACGCTCAGCTGCCTTTGCCTCTCACCACACAAGAACATTTGCAACTCACACAGCCAGCTATTAATTCAAAATGTACCCCATTTCCCCCAGCAAGCACAGAGCACAGGCCAAAGGGGGGATTCCAATCTGTTGCACAGCACAGTATGGAGCTACAGCATTTCCATATACTCCAGTGTGCACAGCATGCCTGAAATTAGACCCAAATCTTTCCTTTGCAAACAGCATGCCGTAAACAGTCAAGTGCTACAAAGTACACCCAAATACACAGCAGTCTCAATATTTTAAAAGATTCCCATTGTTTCTGCTTTGTACATAGCATATTTTTTAACTTGCTTTAAAAACTTTGATTTTGGGCTGTTGTACATCTACACACTAGAAACACTGTCATGAGTTATGATTGACTGATGTACAACTGTTTAGGGACCACAAATTTAATTCCATTGCTTAATCACTCCTGTACATTAGCTTATTAACAAAGGCCTGTTTATTGAGTCTGCTTTGTGCCAAGTGCTTACAACGGCTACTCTGGGGTCCCCAGTGTAACCTCTCCATACATGTACCACAGGTAACAATTCCTGCTGATGCAGCATCATGCTGTTCTTCCAGCTGTTCAGGTGCCATCCTGAGAAATAGGGTCAGCACTGGCATCTCATTTATTTCCTGATGCTTGGCTTGCATCCTCTTCCCTCTAGAGAGAGCGCTGTTCACAAGAGCACTTTACTTTTATTGCTCCTGTTAAGCTCTTTTGCTCTTCAGTGGAGGTTGCTCAGCCTAGCAAAGCCCACAGCTCAGGCTCTCCAGAAGCAGCAGCATTTTGGCTGGTTTGAAAAAAAAATGGGCCTTCTCCCTTTGCCTCTGCTGGTTTTGCACTTTGCTCAGCCGATTCCCTAACAAAACTCACTCACATAGCACTTGCAAGAGCAAAGCTTTTTTTACTGCTATGACTCACTCGTCCTCAAAACCATTAAGCCTCAGCGCAGCAGTAGCAGAAGGAAACAGCTCAGTAAGTGGACAGCAGTCCTGCTCAGCGACTTGTGCAATTATTCAAGAATGTCCTTGCCTTGAGCACGTGGATACCAGTCTTGATTCACTAGTTGTCAGAGACAATTCTGTTTCATGTCTCCCCCAAAAGATTACTGGATTTTGATTAAGAAAGGTCAAGGACAGCTTTTCTCTTCCAATATAAAGAGAATGACTTGAGAGAAAAAATACTCATCACCTAGCACGAGGACTTTTATCTCCACTTGAAAAATTAAATCGCCTGAAGTGATGGGAGGCTTAGGGCGGGCTATGTACAGGAATTTTTTCGTGCAAATAAATCCCTAAATAATTTACCTACGTGCCATAATTTTAAGTACCCCTGAAAAAAAGTCCGTTTTACAGTTGTTTTAGCAGAGGACAACACACAAAGCTCAGGTAGCCAAGTCTAAGATAATAGCCATTTGCCTGATCAATTTTAGATGTACATTGTGTTACTGACCTAGCATACCAGAGATTTAGATTAATCCTTAACACTTGAATACATTCCCCAAAATAACTTTCCCCAATAGCTGATTTTCCTTTAAAGGAAAGCATGTCAGAGATACAATTAGCTCCAGCTGCAGACTTCCAATCTCTGCCTGGCACCAGCCTCAATAAAACACACCTTCAACCAGTGTGAAATTGGTGTAGCTACGTTGAATCTGCTACATGCAACCGCAGTATTTCACACTAGCTGAGGATCTAAGTATACATGCATAAGTGTGGTAAAAATATGTTTTCATCAGGAATAATAACGCTGCAGAACACACAGCATCTTGGGCTGACTAAAACAAATGACAAGTTCCTAAGAAATATATTCTTCTAATTGAGTTTAAGGCACTAAATAACCACTGTCTTCTAACAGAGACTCAGATTCATGGTGGGTATCTCTACATTAATTAGGAATAAGACTGTCACATGGATTTTAATGAAATAAAGTTATGTCTCTGGTTTCTCTAGGATATTAAAGTCAATTCATCTGAGGAAGACAAGTAACGGCTGGATTTTTCTTTTTGTAGGAACTGAAGTAGTTCATTGAGGAAGGTAGCAAGAGTTAGCACTGTCTGAGCAAGCTCTTAGAAGGTACAAATTCTGAGAGCCTCAATTACCAAGATGGAATTGCAGAAATCCAGAGGGCTAATAGAACACAAAAAAAAAAAACCAAACCAAAAAAAACCCTACTGCCATCACACTAAAGTGTACCTCATGAGTGTGAGCTTAAGGTACAGATAGCACTTAAACAAAATACTCGGCAAAAACATTTCTCTCTGATCCAAGCTCCCCGACGTGTTTACTTTAATGTATTTGGCCACATGGGAACTACTTAGCAGCATAGCTTGGGATAACTAATGGTCCACACCCTGTGGTGCTAAACACCACACTAAAAACAAGATGGGAGGCTTTCAGCTATCCTAGTCCAAAACTATGACTGCCAAGCCCCACTTAGCGCATCTAAGTGCAAACATCCAAGTTTGTGTCTCTGGATGTGCACTGAGCAGTTCAGCAACTACAGCAACCAGCAAGCTACAACAGCTAAAGGTTTCCATCTCTTTTCACCTGTGTGGTCTCACTGGGCCAATCCTCATGAAAAACCACAGAAGAGCATACTGGTGTTACCTTAACCCTTCAGTCTTATTTAGTGTTTCAGTGATGAAAGCAGTTTTTTCATACACATTAATTAAAACTGCAGATCCCCTCCTGGATAGTAAGAAGCATGAATCTCCAAATCAAAGCTTTTTATTTAAAATAATTAAATTTTGAATGAAACACATGAAATTTCTCTCTTAGCTTTAGTTAGAGGTAAGGCTGATGACAGCAGTCATCTCAGTCCTTCACCACTACCAACTGTCTCCTTGGCCACTCCAGCCCCAAGTCTCCCAGGTAAAGTGGACAGGACCCATTTACTGATGACAGACATTCTCTGTACAGCCTTTCAACACAGAGAAGTTTCTTTTTTTCCATCTTTTACACCACTAGTTTCAGCACAGATAATGAATTTTAATGATTTTTAATTCTTTAGCCACTACGGAAGACCAGAAATGTTTCACATATGGGCCTGCATACCCTGTGTGGCCTTTTCAGAAGCGTTGTGAGCTTGTGTTTGAAAATACAGCTGCAGAAGTTCTGACTACTTCAGCATAATAAGGCCTGTAACAAGACAAAGGCAATAACTAGTGTTTTGATACAAACAGGATTTTAATTTGATCCAAGTGTCCTCTGTACAACAGAAAAGTTTTTTATAAAAAAGCAAGTGTTGCTTCAGTTGCAAGAGCATGCACAAAGAGGTTTCTGAACCCTAGTGCTTCAGGAAGCCAAGAATCTTTTTGAGCAAACCACCATGTGAAGTATTGTTATAGATGTTATAGTCCTGGTTTGGATCAGTCTCCACCATGTACAACTCTCCTGCATGGATATCCTCAAAGTTAGCACTGAAGTTGTTAGGATAAAACTGAACCCATACAGTATACCTGTAGTCCACTGTACGCATGGAGTAGCCCATGATTCTGATGTCTTTCAGCTTTGGCTTGTCAGAGTTCCACTGAGGAGTGTCTGCAGGCCTGGGATACTGGCTGAAAGCAACAGGTTCTTCATTAACACACCTGTAAGCGTCATCATACCCATCCTTCTCTTCCTCCACATTCTGTTCAGAGGCATTAAAATACCGGACAATGCTTGCCCCCTCAGTGCACAGTGCAACATGAAATGAAGTCTCTGGGCACACAGGAGGAACCTGCAGGCCAGCAAGTTCAGCGAGCGTTGAAAACAGAGACACAAGCTCAACCACTTTTTTGCTTTGCCCTACAAGAAACATCAAAATACAAGTTACAGAACATGCCAGTTGACAGACACTGGCAGAACATTTTAGAAACTTTTTAGATAACTTTAGTTCGTGTTCTGTTGAAAGTGCTTTGTACTAGATTTGTGAAAATCAAGACAATTAAGGTGTGGCAATTAGCTCTGAAGATGCTAGTCTATGCATTTATGATGTATTTTTAACAAGAAGATTTTTGCTACCATTTTCTTTTCTAAAATGTGCAGCCTTCAAGATGATAATGCTCATTACTTTGAAAAAATCTCTTCACAATGACAGACTATTGACACTGGGATTTGCTTTAACACAAGAGTGCCTCCATCAAAACAGTTTCCAGCACCACCATTTTAAGTACAGATACTACACAGAGAATGTTTACTAATCACTGTTGGAAAGACAGCCTCCACCACTACAAAAGGTAGTATAAGTATCCTTTTAGACATCTACACCACACAAAAATAAATCACTGTGTTAACGCAGACATCTAGCTGTTTCCACTAAAGCAAACCTAAGCAAAGTGGAAGTTTGTGTCCAAGGATTCCCTTCACCATCTTTTCCCTCATCAGTACAAGAAGCGCAGCCAATGACACTGACTCAAGCTGCCTGTAGGCAGAGTATTATTACATCACCTTTCCTTTACGTATTGCCACTGCAAACAAAAAATAAATGGTGGAAATTTACCTTGAGGTACCAAGCCTAAAATATGGCTAAAAGGGTCAAGGTAGGGGAAGACCCTCTCTCCTCGACTAATAGAGGAAGTTGTCATTCCTGGTACGTAAAACATCAGCGGCACACGGGTGGCAACATCAAAATTGCTGTATTTTGCCCATTCACCATGTTCTCCCAAGGACCATCCTAGATGACAAAGAATACAATTCAGAGCAGATACTGGGTTAGTAGTAAATTTTTTTCACTGTAAATTGACTCTGGCTGTTAAGGCCACTGGTCTGTTATAAAGGTTATATTAAAAGGCAAATAACAATCTGTATTTAATTACAAAGAGATTTTTCTCTGATGGGACAGCTATTTCAACAGCCACCTAAACCTTGCAGCTTGATACTCTTATTAAGGAAATAATTACACCTTTCCTTATTTCCCCTACTCTAGATTAGAATTAGGAAATCAGCATTAAAGCAGTAGCAAAGAGGAACTGGGTTGTGTGTCAGTGCCTGCAAGTCTCCAGATCAATTCCAGAAAGCACTCATTTAAATTCTGGGCAGTTGCCAGCTCTCCATTACTCCTGTTAACACTGTAACTGAACATCCCTTGGAGCTAAGGCTGCTATCTATGCCAGACTGCCATATCAGGATGTTACCCCTGAGGAGGCAATAGAGATGAAAACTCTTCAGCTCTCCTCTTCCTCTTGGAAGAGATGCCAACATGACTTCCTTCCAGGCAGATTTATTGCCAACTTCACTTCGGGGGAAGACAAAGGAGCTCCATGACAGCTACGTTAACACATGGGGTTTTTGGATCACTTTGCTAGCCATGGTGCTGGAAACACCAACTGTTTACAGACAACCACACCAAGGAAAAGCGGATTTCAGTTTACAACAGAAAGTCCAAGTTGCAAAAAAAGTGGCAAGTCAGAAGGAACATCTAGAGTCACTTTATTACTGGAGTATTAATTCTGTTGCTCTGCAACACATAAGGGCTTGTTTATACACACACACTCACAGAAGTCAACCCAAATTAACTCAAAATGTGACTTGAAATGTAGTTAAGCCATATC
Organism: Falco punctatus; assembly: GCF_963210335.1. Classification (NCBI taxonomy): domain Eukaryota; kingdom Metazoa; phylum Chordata; class Aves; order Falconiformes; family Falconidae; genus Falco; species Falco punctatus. The sequence goes on from NC_137595.1 coordinate 14,734,761, forward strand.
TTGTTTTAAGTCAGCTAATTCATCCCCCAATTAAAGGGATCGGGGCGGGAGGGAGGGAATATTTAATGAATATTAGAATATTGAAACAAATATTAAATGCTTGAGGTATTTGTCCCATGATTTAAATTCAGTTTTTTACCACTAGGATCCAGGCTGTGCAAGACCTCAATTATGAGCCATATTGCTGTTAGTTTAGATGCTCTGCAAGGAGCAATGACAAGTGCAAGAAAACACACTTCAGCAGTTAACGACAAAGCCTGTCACCCACTATACCAGATGGCTCTCCACAAATTGTAAAGGGGGAGGAGCAGTCGCTGTCCTCTCACAGCACTGCTCCCAGCAGCTGTCGCTCCTTGGGTAGGCAGTGGGAATACAGCAAACGCAGTCCAGTGTCCTGGCAGTCTCATCACTCACTAGCAAACCCTCAACCTAATTAAAGAGAGGTGCCTGCAGGGGGACAGAACCATACAGCCACAGAAGCCTCCGTCAGTCCTTTTAATTAGAGCAGCCAGACCAGTCGGATATACAAGGTATGGCAGCTCTCCTGTACATTATATAAACACACACTTGATTAAAATGCCAGCACTGAGTTGCACAATTAAGTTATTAGCAGAGAGCTGGAGAAAAATTTAAATGCTTACCATGATCAGCAGTGAAAACTACTATTGTGCTACTGGAGAGCCCTACATCATCCAAAGCATTCAAGAGCAGGCCAACTTGCATATCCAGGTAAGAAACTGCTGCATAATAGCTCTGACGAATCTGACGCTACAAGTTAAGAAAACAGGGGAGGGGAGAAAAGTTAGCTTTTCCCCAGATTCACACACAGGAGAACCAGTGAAGGGCTGTGTAAGCAAATGAACTAAAGGACTTTACTTGTAAAACTTTATCTTTTTTAAGTGGCTGTAGCCTGATTAACATCCCAGAAAAGGTAAACAGGGAGGGGGAAGTTAGAAAATTCTATCTCCCAGAAGTTTTTTCAAGCAAGATGTTGTAAACCAATCAGCCCTGCTTCTCTCAGCATCCAGCCAGTGCACCTTATTTTGGCATAAGCACTGGAAAGTAAAGGAAAAATCTTGCAAAAGAAGATATACCAAGTGATGGCTTGAAGCAGATAAACAGATTCAGATAATGAAACAAACACAACATTGGTAGCTGCTACAAACATTCCCTTATATACAAACCAGGAGCACATACTACTACCACTAGCTGATGGCTGATCTCTTCCTCCCCACACACGCTAGCCTGACTGCAGTTACAGCAAAGGTTTGCATACAAGGGTAGAGGAGACAGTGTGCAAGGCAGGGAATTCACAGTATTTGCAAACTGTCAGTTGCTGAGTACTGGGGAACATCTAAGAGCAGCTGACTGGTCCCTTGCATTTGAACAAGTTAAGGCAGTTTGACTTCAGTGCACTGTACTGACAGCTTACCTGGAAGTCATCTGGAAGTGGTCCATAGGGGAAACTAACATTTAATGCTTGCACATCATCCCTCTGCCTGATATCCGTCCAGGGGTTGTACGCCACAGAAGGTAGTTTCTCAGGCACCCAGGGATCTGGGGCTAATGTGATATTTTCCAAGGGGTACAACTTGAGAAATTCCTTTACAATACAAACACACATAAAAACTGCCCTCAGCATTAAGGTCTATTGCAAACTTACTGTTGTAAAGCAGCAACCATTTCCCCTTGCATGACCCTTTAATATTCTTACAGTTTGCAAGGTTTCACTCCCCTTCTCCCAGAGGGTAAAAGCAATGCTATGCTAGTCAGTCCCAAGCAATTCCTGAAAAATACTGAGTTAGTAAGTGCCTAAAAACAGCCTCCTGTATCTCAAAGCAACACAAAAATAAGAGGTTCAACATCACTTCCTCTGAAATGAGTAGGAGTTTTGCCACCAACTCAAATAGGGAATGGAGTACAAGATCTTGTAAGGCCTCATTATGTCATACTCCATCAAGCTGAACACTATCTCCATACAACAGCAGTCACTCTTAAAGAGGTAGAAGCCTGGCTTTTGGCTGAGCAGTCACAACTCATCCTCATTAAGCATTCTAAAATGCACCACAGGCGACTGCTAAAGTTACACCAAATCAAGGCTGGTTTTCAGCTTGCTTTCCAGAAACAATAGCAATAATGCATTTGTGGGAACACCTTTGAAAAGCAAAAGTAACGTCTAAGTTCCTTTCCCTGCAGGCTCCAGTTCCCTCACCTGAGGGTACCTCAGTGGGATATGTGGTTTGTGGTAACCGACAGCCAGGAAGAATTTTTGCTTGTTGGTTTTCATAACATTCAGTAAGCGTATGGCCTCTTCAGTGCTCTGAATATCAGGCAGAGTACCACTGGGCATTTCTGTCACATCTACTGGGCACACCAAGTTAGCATAAAGTTTTCCATCTTTTCCCCTACAAGTCTTAAAAAAAAAAAAAAAAAAAAAAAAAAAGAGTTAATTATGGAAGTTGTAAAAACAAAGAAGAAATCCTCTGTTCCGTAACTTTCAAACTAATTTGTTTCTCAATCTTTCTACCGACAAACGACAAAAGACTGCAGATTGGATATGAAAAGAAATTTCATAATATATACAAACACTAGAGGTGCCAAGTACATTGATGAGTGAGCAGACAGCTTCAGAAGTTGAAGAATGCAACTTCCATGTCTATGGAAAAGCAGAATCCTCTCTAAAGCTAGGCAGAAGATTAAATGTAGTCAAATGGGAAAACACACAGCTTCTATGATGAATAGTATGTCTGACCTACTGGCAAGAAGGCAGAATTTGGTTATGCTACACACATGCATTTTTACTCCTTTTGATCCCAAGAGCTCATAGAAAGCTGCCTGGAAGCTAATGACTTCATTTCTGAGCCAATGCCAGCAGTGGCTGTTGTATAATCAGTGAAGAAAGATAAGTTAGACTAAACAGTTGCCAGGAAAAGGTGGCCTCAGCAGGGTATTAGGGAGAGTTGCTAAATGAACATAAAGAAAAGTATGTCATGGATACAAATACTGTTGCTGTTAAAACCAGCCTTTTTCAGCAGTAAATGCCAGAACAAGGCATCTCCAAGGCTGTCTGTAGCCTCATGGCTGGAGCTTCTAGCTTTGTAGCATATAGATACCAGCACGTGATGCTATCGCAACATTGGCATAAACATAAAACAGATTCTTTTGGGCCACGCTTAAGAGTAACAAACGTTCCAGAAAACTGAATCAGATAATATAGTAACAGATACTCGAGGATTCCTCCCCCTCCACCCCTTCAGCCCTGAGCTCTTTATTGAATTAAGTTCACCAAGCCTATTGACAATGTTTTGTCACTTACTAAGCAGAGCAAGATTAGCACAGAAGTTGACAACTGCACTTTCCAGATAAAGGAATTAACGATCTAGACACAAATTAAGATTACTCTTTCTTGCAAGCACTTTTATATCTCAGTAACTTAAGTTTCCAAATACTAATTTAGAAATACTTAACACATCAGCAGGATGGGCACATGGATTAGCGTGACACACAACTGGAGACAGGCCTTCTGTTGAAAGACTAAAACAATATCAAAGCAGCTGTTTCCCTGCACAAGGTTGTAGTCTCATAAACCACAGAATATAGCCTGTGCTTGACACAGGGAACTTGATTACATCCTGACAACTCTGACCTGTTAAGGTCCCACAAATCACCCTTACCTTATCATTTTCATACTTTTCAGCTGAAGGATGAAAGGGTGGAATGGACCAACTGTATGGGTAGTCATCACTGTAATTGGATGAAATCCCTGAAAAGGGGAAATCATTAGAGATGCTCTAATAGTTCACTTAACCAGGAAGAGCTCAAACACAAGTTTATCTTGTTTCCAGTTGTTCGTCTGGTTTGGGGGTTTGGCTTTTTTTGGGGGGTGGGGTGGGGGGGTGGGTTATTAAATATGCTAAATGAAGAAACATTTCAAATTATTTTTGACCATTAAGAAAAAGAAAATCAAGAAATCAAAGTCAAAAAGTTTCAGACAGACATTTTTTCCTGAAATACACTCTGGACGGGTAAGGGAGACTCAAGCCTCTTGAAGAGCCTAACTTCAGGGAATGACAACAAAAAAAACCCCACCAAAAAAGCATCATTAATCACAGTTTTCATGTACATCCTTAATTAGCTTTACTATCAACCAGAAGTCCATATATCCACACAAGTTTAGTTCTGGGATAAAGAACTACCAAAAAGAGGGTCAGTTTTGCATTATTGTTCAACTCAGTAGTGTCATTGCTTTTTAACTAGTGAACTAACTTCCTATTTATTTGGTAGTATTAGCCACACGTTCTATATCTCCTATCCAGACAGCCAGCCTATTACGAAACATGACATATGTATATGCAGAGCTAAGACAATGAGCCTGTTCAGTAATTTCATCTTCGGTGGATACCTCACTTCCAGACATATTTTTAGAATGTTAAGACATTTGTTCCCACAATCCCTAGACAAGATGTGCAAATATTCATTAGATAAGTCATCTAATATATTCATCTCTAATACCTTAAGATTTAAAACCAAGGCTTAAAGACAACCTACAATCTTTGTACAATCTGGCTCATTATTACGATTTCAGTTGTCAACATAGGAAAGAATCAGTTGATACTTATATGTTTGTGAGAATATACACATTAAGCACATGTTATGTTAAGGAGATGACAATTCAAACCATACCAGGATGAAAAACTTTCCCCACAGATAGGGTCATGTAGCCATTTTCCTTGAAATACTGGGGCATTGTGGAATAGTTTCCTGCATGTACTCTCCAGTAGGAGTAGAAATCATACAGTCGGGTAGTATCAGGTCTGCGTCCAGTAAGAAACGACACTCTACTGGGAGCACACACGGCTTGCTGAGGAGAGAGCCAGACAAAAAGACAATCAGTTCAGAACAAAAAACAAAACACATACAAACTGGCTTAGGTGTAGCTGGGCAAAACATCAGAAGGCTCAGGAACGCAGTGAAAGTGTTTCATATCACTTCAAGCTAGAATGAACAGCATCCTCATGAAAAATACCAATTCCCTATTGCAAACTTTTAGCAAGATATAAATTTACATCTCTATAATTCTTCTTCAAATAACCAATTCATAAGCACTAAAAGCTTTCCTTATGAAGGTAGTAGCACAAAAAGATAAAGGTCAGGTTGTGTTAAAGACAGTGCTTTTGAAATCTAGCAGCTCACACAGAATTAAGCAGAAGCAGCAGACGAATTGTGCTGACAAAAGCCCAAAATCTAGTTCATCTGGACTGCCTTAAGAGTAATGACAAGAATAAACATATAGAAGGTTCAGGTTATGGTGCAAAGGCCTCACCAAATCCATTTCAGATTGGCAAGGGCCAAGAGTTATTGCTTTAAATTCCTAATCCCTGGTCAGAATTAGGCTCAAACTTCTAGTTTCTCAGCAGAGAGAAAGTTGGGAACGTATGCATCCTATGCAAAGTATTCAAGTAAAGAACAATTAGTGAGATTTTGAGTCCTGTATGTGATGCTTGCCACACAGTCTGTCCTTTCATAAAAGTCTATAGGATAGATTACCTCAAAAGAAAGAAAAAAAAAATTAAAATATGATCTGTTACAAACAGTAGAAAAAAAGAATTCTTATTTAGTAAAACAGCATTTTTAAGTATCTCTTCGCTGCTAACAGTGAAAATGCTTGAGTCACCTTACACTCCTCCGAGGACTACACTCAAATGTTCCGTTTTCATAGTTTTCTCACCTTAGTGAAGAAGAAGGTCCATACAGCACAGCTCAGCCCGACCATTTACTTTCTATTGGAAATACTTATGGTTAATAAATACTTGCTTTTCCCAGCGGCCTGCCCAGCACCTCCGGTGACAAAACCAGCAACTACTTTGCATGGAGAAAACCTTCACGTTAAGTGATTTACCTCACCTGTGCATACGCATTGCTGAACACAACGCTTTGAGAAGCGAGTTGATCAATGTTTGGAGATTTCACAAGCTTATCCCCGTAACAGCCCAACACAGGGCGCAGATCATCCACGACTATCAACAGGACATTCAGGCCATCTGCAAAGAAACAGAATTAGGAACGTATTAACTGCAGCTCCAGTAAGCTGAGGCTACTTTGTGCAGACTTAGCAGTTTCTAACCCTTAAGTATACTTAAAAATTCAAAAAATAAAAACAACAAACCAGCAAGAACATCTAACATCTGTGTAAGGGAATGTAAATAGTGGGATTAATTCCTTCACACATGGAGCCCGCGTTCGGCCCGGCCAGGCCCCGGTGCGTTTCCCGTCCCCGCAGCACCCCCCGCTCCGGGACCCCGCTCAGGACGGGGCCGGGCACCGGGAGGCGCGTTACGGTCCCACCGGCTGCCGCAGCTTCGCGAGGGGCGTTAAGGCACAGGCATGCCTCCGGCGGCGTTTGATTAAAAATTCATTAAACACGGATTTTTCTCGGAGGCGGCCGGCTGGGCTGCGGCCCGCAGAGGCACGGCCCGCCACGGCCGCCCGGAGGCACGGCCCGAGCCCCGCCACAGGCGCCCCGCCCGCGGCCCCGCCGCACCTCCGGGCCCCGCCGCCGGCTGCGGGGCGAACGCCGGGGCCCGGCGGGGAAGCCCCAACAAGCAGAGACAGAGCCAAGCAGCCGCCGCCATCTCCCGGAGGACCGGCGGGGGCGGGCGGGGCCGGCTTCAGGCTTCCCGGCCCCGCCCCGGCCCTCGGTGCGGCCCCGCCGCCGGGCCCAACCCGCCCCCGTCCCAGCGGCTTCCAGGCCGCCGCCGGCAGGGCGCCGTTCCGCCGCGCGACCACACGGTGGCGCCGTGGCCCCGCGCACCAGCTCCGGCAGCGGCGGGGCGGGGCGCTCGGGCGGGCCGCGGGGGCGGGCACGGGCAGAGCGGCACCGGCGGGCAGCCCCGGCGGGCACGGGCAGAGCAGCCCGGCGGGCACCGGAGGGCAGCCCAGACGGATCAGAGTGCGGTGCTGAAGCCGCAGCCGTTGCAGGGGCAGCGCTGCCGGGGCGGGAGCTCGCTCCGGCCCTTCCCATGCTCGTTCCTTCCCGGAGCCCGCGGGCACCGGCCGCAGCAGCTCCCCGGGGAGGGGGGTACTCCGCGGCGTTCTGGCCGTTCTTCCTTCCTCATGCAAATGGCTGTGGGGAACGGGGAAACCGAGGTTCAGCATTCAAAGACGCCGTCTCGGAGCCGTGCGTTAATCCGGTTTGCTAACGCTCCACGGCCGGTCACTCGGGGCGGAGCAGCGCCCACGGCCCCGGGATGGGACACCCACCCCAGCCGCTGTCCCCTCCCCGTGGCGGCAAACGTGTCAGCGGGAACTAGTTTTATCAAAAGCCCTGGGATTTTTCATGGTTTCCATCCACAGCTGTGGAAGATTTATCGCCACTGTTTCTCTGCGGAACAAAGTCGCTGTTTACTCTACAGATGCTTCCCACTCTGCAACTGGTGGGTTACCAGAGACCAACCAATAAAGCTGCTCACAAGAAGTTTATAAAAGGATGAAAAGTCCATAACTATGTAGCCTTAAACGTTTAACAAGCAGGGAAAGTGGCAAGAACCATGCCAGCATTGAAAATACACATACAGCTGCCTTCTCACTCACTCACATGTGAAAACCACTGTGACAACGGCACCTATGTGGCATGTGGGTTTGTCTTTGCTAGCAAGTGTTAGGTGCTCCTCTGACTACAAATGGCACATTAACAGTGAAATGTACTGGCAAATATCAGTGTCTTTAGTATCAGACTATCAAAAAAAAAAAAAACCCAAAACACAAAACCCAACAACTAAAGGGAAAAGCCTCCATTTACAGAAAAAGCCATGCATCTCAAATGGAATCTATAATTTTATTCTTTCTGTGCTTCAGGACTGTGTTGGTTGCTCTTTCTTATCAAAATTAAAATGTTGGCAGCATGAGTTCTGAGACAGGAATGCCCTAACTGATCACTGTTTTTAAGCTGAAGACTAGCATATGGAAAGAAAATCGATAGCTGAGTGTGGAAAGTTCAGATAGCGAAGCCTGCCTCGTCAGGGGCAGGCAGGCAGGTGGATTAGACATTTTGTGCTGCTAGGATTGTGCAAACTGTGGTATTTCTGCAACTTTGAAGTTATCTGCACTAAGAGAAATTGCCATGAAAATAGTCTTATATCTGGACTTTCCTATATGCTCCTCCTTTTTTTTGTTGGTTTTCGTTTGGGTTTGGGCTTTTGGTTTCCCCACACACACACCTAAAAATGTTAATTCAAAGGGAAAATAAAGACTTTGAAGGCTTGTCTGGGATCTCCGCATGCCATATCACTTACCCAGAAGCAGAGCAGTGGATGTATCAGATGCAATTAATCCACAGCATGTCCAATGCATAAATAGCACAAAGCCCACACAAAACTTGATGCTTTCTCAAGATGTTGGACATATTGCACACATGAACATCAAGAGGAGAACACGTCTGATAAGCCAAGCTCTTCTTGGGTAGGCTGGATCTCCTGCACATTTGCTGTGTTGGTGGCTCATACAGTACCCCCAATACATACAAGGCACAGCACATTTAGTGCAAGTTCTCTATACATGTAGATGATAGAACAGAGATAAGCCAACCATATATATTAAACTACATGTGCAATGGAGATTATGAAGCAGAAATACAGGAAACTATGTGTCTGGAGAATCTGAAGCAGTAATATAGGAACTTCACCCTAACACCACCAAGAAATTCCTAAAAATATTCCCCAAGTTAATGTTTTTTTTCACTGGAGAGTGGGCGTCAAAGCTTAAAACACCTCAGAACCAGAAGCCACCTTTTACTCACTTCTGAGGAAGCTGACAGATCTATGAAACTGAATAAAATTAAATTTTTTTGTAATGCAAGGTAACCATTTTGTTAAAATACCTATAGGAATACTTCAGAAAAGAGCAGATTTATCAGAAAAACTATAAAAACCAGCAAGTGTAAGCTAATTAAGAAAAATATACAATTCATCAGTTAAGCACCTTCAGGTGTTTGCAAACAGTACTGAATGCCTTAGTTGCCTGTAACTGGTTTGCTTTGCTAACTTTTTAAGAGAATGGGATAGAAAATAGCCTGTTTCTCTGCTCTATAATGAAGCCTACCTGAGGCTTGAACTATGCTGTTTATGCATTCACACCATAAGCTTACCAGGAGCATCAGCTAAAACGGTCTGTCACAATCCTATTGTTCAGTGGGATGTGTGGTTTAGAAGTCCAACACATTATGTATTATACAGTGTGTGCATACACATCCAAGCACTTACACTTTCTTTAAACTATTACAGTGACGTTTATTTTTATGTGGATCTTACAGTTCCTTTCTGCACAGACTGGAAATGCTGGAATCAAACCAGGAACACTGTTACTACACATACAGTTACTACAGCGTACATGACATGCAACCAGCTCATGAATATTTTTCAGTGTATTTGATGATTGCATATTTTGAAATTAATTTTGTGTATAAGCAGTGTATCTCACAGATATCAGCAACTCCTAGCACAGATCAGTTGCTGGAAATATATGGAACACTGCATCCCCAAGTGACTCTTAATTTGGAGAAGTTTTATGGAAAAAGCAAAGGAATTCTTTTGCTATTGCACATGCATTTAATTACCATAACGCCTGCCTCTCTCAAATGCATATTATATTAAGTGGTACTTGATATGGTGTCATGGTTTAACCCCAGCCAGCAACTAAGTGCCATACAGCTGCTTGCCCACCTCTCCCCACCCCCCTCAGTGGGATGGGGAGGAGAATCAGAGAGAAGGTAAAATCCATGGGCTGAAATAAGATGAGCTTAATAATCGAAATAAAATAGTATTGTAATAATAATGATAACGACAACATTAATAATTATATAATCGTGACAAAAAAAGGAGACAACAAAAAGAAAAAAACAAAACCCAGTAAAAGCAAGTGATGCAAGTGAAGCCTGAAATCTTTTCACATATCCCACAGCGCACTCCGGGATAGGGATCACATACCTCTTGTTCTGCCTCTTCCTTCTGTTCTTGTGGTGACCCTGCTTCGTCCTCCTTTACTAAACAAGCTGCCTTTCCTGTCCATTTCTTCTTGTGTGTAGGGGCGACTGATCCTGGCCTGGGTGGTCCCCTGGCTCAGCCACAGTGCTTGTCACAGGGGTTGGAATAGCCGCAGTGTCTGTCATTCTGTTCTAGATCCAAAGACCTTCTTTGCCCCTCGAGGGTGCTGAATGGTGCTGAACAGGGCTCGGTACACACGGGCCAAGCCCCGGCACATTGCAGTGATTTGTGTCTCTCTGAACTGCCAGCATGACAGCATACTTTTCCCAAATATTTTACTAGGTTGTTTGGGTTCTGCACTTGTTCAGGGGTGAAGTTCCAAAACAGCGGAGGTACCCACTGTCCTAGGCACTTGCCCATACTATCCCACACACTCTGCCACTTGTAACTATCCAGTCCTGGGACAGATCTCTGCATGGTATTCTTAAATAGTTACTTAATATTAAACAAGATCTGGAACACATTTAGCAACATGCTGGTTCCTAGCAATACGATCATGCTGGTTCCAACATCCCAAAGATACTCAAAATTTTCAAAATTCTCAAATGCTACTGTAATTAGCCTGGTGGGGAAGGAGATGTGAGAAGATGCCTCCTCTAAATGTTAGCTCTCCAAGGAGAAAAGGTTAAAGGTGTAATTATTAATAATTTCTGATAGATGGCTCCCCAAGTACAGAGATGACAGCAATGTTGAGTACAAATATCAGATAAGTCTCATGACTAGGAATTCTATAATATCATAAGCCAGTGTTACAAAGTACAACAACATGATAGCCTTAGCACAGTTCACACAGGCGATAAACAGCACAACGGGGAGCATATACTGCAAGTGAAGTATTACATTATGCAACTTTAAGAAGCAGCATACCAATGCTGAGAGCAAATAAATCAACATCTTGACCAGCGACTATTAAACTAATATAATGAATGCTTATAACAAAGTTGTTCTAATGTGTTCTAGTCAGATCTGTTGTTATCTCAGGCCAAGGTGCCCCACATTAGGCATCAAAAAGGACTGTCATGGTTTAACCCCAGCTGACAACTAAGTACCATGCAGCCACTCACCCACATCCCCCTGCCCCACCCACCCTGTGGGATGGGGAGGAGAATCAGAAAGAAGGTAAACTCCATGGGTTGAGATAAGAACAGCTTAATAATCAAAATAAAATAAAATACAATAATAATATAAGAATAAAAATTGTAATGAAAAAGAAAACAACAGAGAAAAACAAAACCCAAGGAAAACAAGTGATGCACAATACAGTTGCTCACCACTTGCTGACCCATGCCCAGCCAGTCCCCGAGAAGCACACAGTGGCTCCCAGCCAGCTCCCCCCAGTTTATATACCGAACATGATGTTTTATGGTATGGAATATCCCTTTGGCTAGTTGGGGTCAGCTGTCCTGGCTCTGCTCCCTCCCGGCTTCTTGTGCACCTCCTACCTGGCAGAGCCCGAGAGACTGAAGAGCCCTTGACTCAGGGCAAGCACTGCTTAGCATCAACTCAAACATCAGCGTGTTATCGGCATTGTTCTCATACTAAATCCAAAACACAGTTTAATTTCTTCCTAGTAGCTGGTGCAGTGCTATCTCAGCTGAAACAAGGACATACGATTTCCTTGTTTGCCTACCATGAGTATTGAGCAATCATCGTAAGTTCAGCCAACTAGAGAACAAATTTCATAAGGGGTGGGAATCTTTCTCAAACAGCACACAAGTTCTGATGCTAAAAAGCAAATGGGGATGATGCCAGATGAATGATTGCAGAGACTAAAATCACAGCCCTAATAGTATGTCTTTGACAAACTGGTCTCACAGCTCAGATGTCCACTCCACCCAGGATGTACAGGCATTTGAGCTGCCCGTCTTTCAGCTTCTGAGCTAAACGATTGCTGTATTGCATGTGATGAGTCAGGACTGTAATAGGAATGGTTAAACCTAAACCTTGCCTGAACTGGAGACCGCTCGTACAACACTAATCAGCCATTTTGCGAGAAGTCCCAGAAGCACTTCTGAATGTCAGCCTCTGCCACCTGCCACCACCACTGATCATCAGATCTGACAATCTGATAGTTTAGCAATATGCTGAAGCATATACTGAAGGTTTGGGTGTCTACAATAGTGCTTGCACAAGTGTTAGTAACGTAGATGAGGACACCAGCATAATAGCTGAGTATCTTAAAATTGCCTATTTTCTATGACAGGCCCACATTAAGACATGGTAAAAATCCAGCACAGCAATATTTTTAGTGGGAAAAATCCTATTAATGCAACTCTGTAAGAAATGGCTGTACTGTCAGGCCCATAGTAGATCTTATGAAGTAGCATTTTCATTCCTGAGGATGCTTTCCAAGAAAGTTTCCACATGTATACTTTCTGTTTAAAGGAAGATTTAAGCAGTTTCATTTGGAAACTGTACTCTTCAGTGTTGAAATTTGAGCCAAACCCCAAGAAACTAATAGGTAACAGTCTCTCAAGTCAGCATGTAAGAAATAGGTTATAAAGAAGTTAATGCAAGTATCAGAGAAATAGTTTTATTTTTCTTTACAAAGTATATGAACAACTTGGCTTTCTCTGCTGTTTCCCTATGCTGCAAAAGGGCTTTGATCCTCCTCTGCTGGATGGAGGACAACAACGTGCCAAGGAATAGCCTCCAAGATAGGAAACAAAACTAACACTAAGACTTGCTGGTGTTCTTTGTTTCCTCTGGCAAGCAGAATAAAGTGTCTTTTTAAGACTAAGTGAATACGGTCAGGCAATATAACATAACCCAAGTGCTGAGCTCTGCCTTGGAAGGATGTCTCGGCTCTTCACATATGCACCCTGTCCTTGCACATGTCCCCCAGTGATTTCACCAGAACTTAGCTCAAAACAGTAACTGCAAATACCACGGTAGATTCATGATTAAGTCTAAGGAATTTTTCTGCACCACTCAGTAATTCTAAGAAATCAGGTTTTCACAAACCAATGGCTGGGCACTGTGATCTGTTCACTCAAACTGGCAGAGGTGTTGTTTTCAATGAATTAATATAACTACACAAATATATTATTATTTCTCATGCATTATAAAATGTATTTGACTAATCACTACAGGAAGCTTCTGATTAGGGATAAATAAATTTGACAGACTTTTTTTTTAAAAAGCACTGTTTTCCTTTTTGATGAAAATTATTTCTGTACAGACTGCTATGACAAAAATGAGAGGCCTGTTAAACATATTAACACCTGCATTACTATCTGTAGCTTTCTCTGGCAGATATGGTGAGGGAGTGAAATAGCTATAGCAAACATGGAGCTGCCTGAGCCACTGAGACATAGCATTGATAAATTAATTTTTGAAAGATTCCATAGGTCTACTTTCAGAAACAAAGGAAACATACTTTTAAGTCATCTGTGAACATTAGCACTCAAGTGTAAGCTAAAAACATCTCATCAGAGGCACATGCATAGACTTTTTTTAACATTCCTATGATAAATAATAGGATAGCATTGTAGCCTATCCTTGCAGCCCAATCTGCAGAGCTATGCACTAGAAAACACATTGTGGGCATTAGATAATACATTCCTAATCCAAAAATACTCATTACAAGCTTTCATTTCATATACAGTTACTTCTCCACAGCTGGAGTATGTCATGCAGATCTGCTCACCTGCAGCACATTCTCTTGTCGCAGCACTCTCCAAACTATCAAGCTGCAACAAGGTCTTTTATCACCACATACCAGCGTACTCTTCATGGCAGCCCCTCTGCTACCTTCTCCTAGTCTCACCTCACCCAGAGCCCACTCTCTCTTCTTCCTCCTCAGCTTTCTCTTCACTGGCTCTCAACCACTTAACTTAACCATCCACAGCTGCACCTTATCTACATCGGCCAACCGTCGCCCCCCAAGCCAACCCACAGCTGTATATTATCAATGTTAATTAACCCAGCTTCATTCCTCGACACTCTTTCTCTCCCAAGTCCTAGTTTAGCAATCTCACACGATGAGTTTTCCCAAGCAGTATCGGAATGTATGTATGTAAATGTATGTACATATGTAAAGTATGTAGTATCAGAGCTGTTTCTAAGATACCATTTGGATTGACTTCAGAGCACTGGGCAATAGGTAAGGCAGGTGCTGTTACCCCCCCCCCACAAGCAGTGAATCAAAGGCACACCTCAGTCAGGGTTTCTCCCGTTACCTGTTTGGCCTGTAAATGTGGCAAATTAGATGCTACCAGCTCCATCTCTGATGCGCTGGCCAGAGAAGAGATGGGTGGATTAAGGAACTGGAGTTCTTCCTGACCTCCCTGCCCCTGTTGCAGGAAATGTGCCTGCGGTTCAGGCAGCACTCAAAGCCCTCACGCTGTGCCCAGCTCAGCGAGGGCAGGCGAGCACGCTGCAGCATAGCCCCGAAGAAATAACTTTCACGCACATAAGCGTTGACATAGGCAATTTCTCAAGTTACATGGAGAGTACAATAAAAAGATAAAGCCTGCAAACAGGAAAGCCTGTGTAAACCAGATGTCATGTAATACCACTGAATTCTTTAATGTGGGTAGCTGGCAAGGACTGGCCTATTATTTAAACATCTACAAACTCTGTTTTATTTGCTATTCTGGATTAATAATTGCTGTGGATTTTAGCTAGTGTCCTGCTTTCACCAGGGATAGGGTTAATTTTCTTCTCACTAGCTGGCACAATGCTAAGTTTTGGGTTTATTATGAGAATAAGGTTGATAACAGACTCATGGTTTTAGTTGTTGCCAAGTAATGATTATGATGTGTCAAGGACTTTTCAGCTTCTCAGGCCCTGCCAGCGAGAGGGCTGGAGGGGCACAACAAATTGGGAGGGGACACAGCCAGGACAGCTGTCCTGGACTAGCCAAAGGGATATTCCATACCATAGAGCATCATGCTGAGTATATAAACTGAGGGGATGGTGTTGGCTGGGGCTGGCCAATTGCTGCTCAGGGGCTGCTGGGCATTGGTCAGCGGGTGGTGAGCAACTGTATTGTGCATCACTTGTTTTCTTTTTTTTCCTCTTGGGTTTTATTCCTCTCTCCCTCTGTCTCCTTTTCATTACTATAGTAGTAATAGTAGTAGTAGTATATTTCATTTTATGTCAATTATTACATTTTTCTTACCTCAACCCATGAGTTTTATCTTTTTCCTGATTCTCCTCCCCGTCCCACTGAGGAGGGGAGAAGTGAGAGTGTGGCTGCATGGTACTTGGCTGCTGGCTGGGGTTAAACCACAACAGGCAGTATTTTGGGTGGCATCCTCAGTGTAGTTACAAAATACAGTTGTTAAACCAGAAATAATCTGACCCCCGTTTACTGTTAATAGTGAAAACTAACGAACCCTCTATTCCCCTTGCTACA
Organism: Falco punctatus; assembly: GCF_963210335.1. Taxonomy (NCBI): domain Eukaryota; kingdom Metazoa; phylum Chordata; class Aves; order Falconiformes; family Falconidae; genus Falco; species Falco punctatus. The sequence goes on from NC_137595.1 coordinate 14,750,160, forward strand.
ACTGTCTTACAGGGGAAGTGAATACGCTCATCAGTATTCAGGTATAGCTAACAGGGAGGTCACCTTCTGTTAAGCAACTCTCCATCTCAAACACTAAAACCTTGCAATTAGTAATTTGACAAGGACACCAAAGTACACAACCACGTTGCTCTGACTAAGGTGATGTTTTCTGTAGTGTCATTCTATCTGCAAAGCACGAGAGGAGTGATTCCTGCAAAGACACAGATCCTGACTCCCATATACATGCAAAGTGAGGGATGCAAAGCAAGAGTCATGAAGGTGGAAGCACAGTGAAGGATAAGCAGGGATCTGTAATTAGGCAAATCAAGGCAGAATTAAAAATTGCTCAAGGTGTGACAAAGTGACACTTTTTGTCATGCTTGACTAAGAACAGTAGTAAGACCAAGAGACGTAGAACTAGCAGTTGTAATAGTGAATAACAAGGACTTTTGACAAGATCAAATTCTTCCTTTCTCTGCTATCTCCTTTCTTCACTGTTCACCTTAGGGAACAGATCTGTGATTCAGAACTAAAAAAAACTTTTTCTCACAGCCACCGTAGATGTTTCTTGTACTGCTCCGAGTTTACCATGTACACAGTAGGAGGCTGGTTCCACTACTGTCCCAGTAGCATCCAAATTCTAATTTGCAACACCATAGAAGCTGATCTACAGCTACCCATGAGTGACACTGTTTCTTGTGCTGAAAATGGCCTATACCCCAGAAGCATCCCATCAAAGTGCCAGATATGACCCCAGTACAGAACAAGATCCGCAGCAAACTTTCTGGTCCACCAAATGAAAAATTCTTGAGAACCACACCTGCACAGCAGTCACTTTCCCAATTCAATACAGAACAGTTTGAGATACAACGCACCAAGTATTCAGAAATTGGTACTATCCTGAGTATGACTGCAGGATGGAATAGCTTGTGTCTGGTTACTAAAATAATGATTCTACCTTTCATTCTTTTGTCAGTATAAAAGAAAACAAAAGTCAAAGATTATTCCTGCCTTACCTGCACCCTCAACCTCCTACCATAATAGCTGTTGGTGTACTGGATGCCAAAGGCCCTATGCTGAGTTTACTCAGCGTTTTTAAGCATGACACTTCAACAAGGTAACCAGTCCTTTCTGAATGCCATCATTTTCCTTTGAGTCAACGAGACTCAAAGGTGTTTTGTAGAAGCTGTTTGATGAACAGCTCAAGCTAGTTTGCCCTTTCCAACACCTTTTTTCCCATAATTTGTCAGTAGTATTCTATGATCCAAAAGGTTCAGGTGAAAACCACAAAGGGACAAATGTGTTGTAGCATGTATTTGTTTAAGTGAGATAATATCTCTGATCACTTTTTATGTAAGGGATTTCACATGTACCATTTTAAGTCATGAAATGAATCTCATGAGCCACCTTTGCTTTGAAATGGTCTAGCAGCAATAAGCTTTGGACAACAGATTTGCTGGGAAAAGGCACCCATAGCGATAGTGGTGAGCAGCAAAATATGAAAACCCAAAATCCATCAGAAATGAGCTGGAAAACCAGGGGAGTAAAATAAAGACAAAGCCCCTGCAGGTCTTAAAAGGTGAAGCTGAACATAAATTGCAACTTTATAAGCATCAGCAACCAAAAATAAGTATTGATCTAGCTGTCAACTTTCATGAACATGATAATGTTATATGCCTTCTTTTAAAAATAAATAAATAGAAACCCCTTTACACATGTTCAGCAGAAACTCCAGCCTCAGCTGAGCAAAATTTTCTGCTGCTCTGGGCAATCACCAGGGAGGCACCCAACCAAGCTGCTAAGGAGGGGAACAGTTGTAACCTGGCTACCCCCTCTGTGGTGCTGCCTCATGGGCAATGCTCCCGTCTGCCTTCGGAAACCAGCAGGCCAGGGAGCGTGGAGGCAACTGGAGGCTAAGCGCTTATGCTATTTCAATACTTTGAGCACAGAAGTGTTTGTTTCTTCACTAAGAAGATTTCATTCCCTTGATAAAAGGATTGAATTAAAAAACAGGGAGAAATGGGAGACAAATAGATTCTGGTCCAAATGGTGGTCACTTATTTTGTCCATCTAGAACCTGATTTTCCAGACTTTTCTTGTTAGATATCCCTACAGTACAGGTTTGAATGAGCATAGCTCCTCATCACTACTACGGCAGGTGTGAGTGGACTAGGATCTCACACACAGGTACCCAGTGGGTAAGGAATACAAAGTGGGGAAAGAGGTACAAGCCAGTCAAGCCTGGTTTGTATCCCACAGACACAGGGTAAGATTCAATTGCCTTAAAGAAGAACATTCTTTCTCTTCCTGAAATTCCTTGGCTCCTTCACAGGACACCTTTCACCTTCAGCAACAAAAGTATACACAAAGTGATGCTTTGCTAGACAACCCCAACTTACTGCAGGAATCCTGCAGGGAAAAAACAGCATCTGATCATGCCATTGAAGATTGCTTTGCAACAGCTTGGCTGTGTGAGAATACCAATGCTTTTTTTTTTCTTGTAAGATATACACATGTTCACTACCATCCCAGTTAAAAACCAAATGCCTGATAGACTCATGTAAAACTGAAAGCCCAGGGAAGATAAATTACCTCATGCTGTCCTCTTAGACATTCTTTGTGAGCTTGGACTTGATAATCCAACAGTCTTCTTTGGACTGTTGAGCTAGAGCTTTCTGATTTTAATGTAGTATTTAATTTGGACAGCTCCTAGATGGTTCTGAAATGTGCAGTGGGTTGACCCTGGCTGGATGCCAGGTGCCCACCAAAGCCACTCTATCACTCCCCTCCTCAACCGGGCAGGGGAGAGAACATAACAAAAGGCTCATGGGTCAAGGTAAGGACCGGGAGATCAGTCACCAATTATCATCACAGGAAAACAGACTTGACTTGGGGAAATTAATTTATTACCATTCAAATCAGAGTAGGATAATGAGATCTAAAATAAAACTTAAAAGCACCATCCCCTTACCCCTCCCTTCTTCCCAGGCTTAACTTAATTCCCAATTTCTCTCTATCCTCCCCCTGAGTGGCACAGGGGGATGGGGAACGGGGGTTGTGGTCAGTTCATCACACATCGTGTGCTGCTCCTTCCTCCTCACACTCTTCCCCTGCTCCAGCGTGGGGTCCCTCCCACAGGAGACAGCTCTCCACGAGCTTCTCCAACGTGGGTCCTGCCCATGGGCTGCAGTTCCTCATGCTCTGCCCTGGACTGGGGGGCTGCAGGGATGTTGTTCTCACACAGTCTCACTCTCTTCTGCTGGTGCAGATTTGTTTTTTCTTTTCCCTTTTCAATATATTATCCCAGAGGCGCTACCGCTGTTGCTGATGGGTTTGGTGGTGGCCAGCGACAGGTCCCTCTGGCTGGCACTGGCTCCGTCCGACATGGGGGAAGCTTCTGGCACCTTCTCACAGAAGCTGCCCCTGTAGTCCCCTGCTACCAAAGCCTTGCCATGCAAACCCACTAAAAAATGTCATGTTGCTAAATCTCAGACCTGAAACCAAGGTAAAAAAATAAAAAGCTCATCTCATTGATCTTGTTCACTTTCATTCCCTGTCTCCCATCCAATTTTGTTAACAATTGGTTTCTTGCTTCAAGGCTGAAACATCATAGACTTAAGTGAGTTGTATGATTTTTAGATATCTTTGTGTGTCTTTTCAATTTGGCAAGATATTAGTAGGTCTTTGTCAAAGAATAAAATGCAGCAAGTAGCTGGTTGGTGTTTTATCTCTGCAAAAGCCATGTAAATTTGCCAGAATCACACTGACATTTAATCTGATCCTTTTCCTTGAATACAGTGCAGAAGGAGCAGTGTTATATCCAATTACTGATAAGATAAAGCCTGGTGTATCATTGTCCTGCATCACTGGCTAAAGTATATGTTGCACAGTGTTACAACATCAGGGTGCCAGTATTTTAACACATATACTATACTGCTGCAAATAATGACATGGCTGCAAGGCATGTTGAACTGAACTCGCCTCTTGTACACAAAATCCACAAACTGTTCTTCGATTTGGTGGCATTTAAGCACTTATATTGTGCTATCTGGCTTGACTTCTGAAAGAAATCCCGAGGAGTCATGGACAGAAATCTTGTTTGAAGTCAGTGGTATCTCGACACACAGATCCTTGAGATTCTTGGAACACCTGACCTGTGTCAGCACTAATGTTCTTAATCTGAATAATGCTTTAGGTAAAGTTACTAGGTGTCTTTACTTAAAGAAGGAGGAACGTAAATAGTTGGAAGCTCAGTGTTGCATGCAGAGCTCCCATCAATTTCCCTAGGCATAATATGATAGGCACAATCAGTTCCTCTAATTCACAGACTCTGTCCTTCTTGGTGAAAAGTTCCATTCCCAGTGCAATTTCCTTAGTTAAAATACAAATGTTTAGTGAAGACAAGAGCTTCTAATTTTCATTAGAGTTCACAAGTCAGTCTCTTCACATGAATTATCAGGTCAAGGTAAAGCTCAAATTGGTTTCCCTTCATAACATGCAGGACTGATCAAGTAGAGGTGGAGTGGAAGTTTACAAAAATCATAGCAAATTTAGAGAAAACACAAGCAGAATTGTACTACAATTTTTAAATTACTTAGAAACTTCATGTTAAACACCTCTATATTCTTCAATTATAAGAACAAAAATTATAGAATTAAATTACTTTGTGTTGGAGTAAGGTGATGGTATTAGTCAACCACATAATGAATTTTATAGCAAAACCATGGGAATTTTATATCAATTATTGTACCTGTACAACCAGTCTTAGTTTACTGTATTAAAATTAAATGCAACATTTAAAGGTAAACCAAAGACATGCTGCATTTCTATTTTATAAACTACTTACGCATTTTTCCCCCAACTGTAAACTTAAACATTATCTTATTAAAAAATACTTCAGATTAAATGTTATCTTTTCTATTAATATAAGGACATTTCTGCTGCAGATACATCTTTTGGTAATGATAAACATGAAAAAAAATTATAATAGCAAAGAAATGTGATGCTTTGCTGTTTAAAAAAAACCCTATTTGGTAAATTCTAAAGTCAGAATAAACTACTGCAGGGCGAAAAATCTGCGTTTTGGTTAGGTGTGTTTAGAATTTGATGAATATTACTTTTGGCAATTAAACAAGAACAAAGTGTGAGCTGAAAGAAAATATGAAAATCAGCACTATGGTGACTTGAACAGACAAAGTTCAATAGCAATTAAAACCCCAAAACTCTCCAAGGGATGTGACAGGAATATCAATGAAGAAGTCACATAGTGACAGTATTTGAAAAAGCCATTAAAAGAAGCAAAAATCAAGTCTCAATAGTTCCTGGATCTGTTTACTTTTAATTAATGAAGAAAACGTTACCTGAAATACTTGATGAATACAGCACATTGGTCAAACGACAGAAATCTAAACCTGTGTCAGGTTGATGTGTGTCCTCCAGTTAATACATAAAGACCTTACTTTGACTTCATTTGAGTCAATAAGGATACCACCACCACTGATTTTTGTAAAAGCCATATTGGGCTCCTAGTTCAATCACAACAAAGCCCAAAGCCACTGTGGAGCTGGTTTGTTGGTGACTATGTACTGAAATCTCCATTGATGTAGAGACCTGACAAATTTTTGGCACAGGACTTATGCCAAAAGTCAGAAACACAAGAAAAGAAAACCATGCTGCTTCAATGACAACCGAGAAGTCGCTGAAAGCATCCATAATTCTAAACGCTCTTGACACTGAGAGATACATCAGCTATGGCACCCACAGCACTGATCTGGTAGGAGAGGAAGGCCTAGGAGACTTGCAGGCTGTTCTTACCATTTTAAGGTTGATAGCATCTCTAACATCTCCCTGTGCATATGACAGCAAAAATAAAATTTACTCAGTTTTCTCTTTGGTTGGAGTTCTCTTAAACAGCCTTTGTCTCTTGTAGCTAGGTATCCCTCAGCTGGTGTCTTCCTGAAGTGGTCACTTCCTTCTTTTCTCAGAATTATATCTCCACTGAGAAATTTATGGGACTTACTTAAATGGTTATGAGTTCAGCTGGTCCAAGTAGCCTGATAGCACAACAGACTTGCAAGTTAAACAACTGCAAATAAAAGTCATGTTTTGTGCTGGATATTATTCTTGGGTTTTAAGAATAGAACAGTATATTAATTTTGCCAGGACAACATGTGTGATCTGATCCACCATCAAGGCCTAACGAAATGAAGAAGGCCTTGAAGGAAAGCATCAACCCTGACAAATCACCTTTAATAGGAAATAGATGGGATTTATTTATATAGCAGTAGTCCAATGCCTTCCTTTCCAGCTTTATTTCAACAGGTCCTAAACACAGTGGAAGGGAAAGGAGTGGCAGAAAGCTCAGGCAATATATTATCATAAAAAATGGATAACTTTGAAGCTGTGGTGAGGCAGGGAAAATATTACATAAGAAAGGGGCATGGAACATGACATTTTTAAATGAGCTTCCTCTCAACAGGAAGACAAGTAATGAGTAAAACTAGCTGAACAGTTTAAGATGGAAAAGTAAAGCATACATAATTAAACCAGACACATCTTTTGCAGGTGATGTCAAAACATTGTGTTAAATCCTGCTCTGGTCAAACAGCCGCACAACAATGCATTTTCTAGCATCCCACTGGCAGGACACCTTATGAAATTCATAGCATTTTAGTAGGATAATTTGTTTCACATTACAGTCCTAGCTGACATTATTATAAACAGCAACTTGCTGAACTACTCCTCCTCCTCTACAAATGGCTTTCAGGCTGGAGAATACTAATTTAGGGGCACAACATCCAACAGGGAGATAATGATTTAAAGCCTTTGTCCTTAAACTAACTTCCCAAAGAGGACACGATACAATATTCTTACAGAAATTATTGAAATCTTGATTGAAACTGAAGATCTTAATTTCAAAACTAAGCATCTGTGTGTAATGCCAATGACAGTAACATCTGTGTAGATACTAGATCATTTCTGCTTTTGACTGTGCAAAATTACAGGCTGGTCTAAAGATTTTATATTTATTGGCCAATCTCTTCTTTGTGAATTACCGGTCAAACTTTGTTTATTCTGTGAATAAATGTTAAGGGTAAGGCCTACAGTAAAATCAACAGAAATTTACATGGGGATTTTCAAACCTGGAGATTTGTTTTTGTAAGCAATTTGATGTTTTGTCATAGACCATGAAAGATGATCTTAGAAACAGTTCATGGCTATGCTGTCAGACACACAAGTCAATTATTACCAAACTGCTGTCCTCCCTTTAAATGTTACCATTTTCCAGTCATCTAACAGTGACACTTTGAGAAGTCTGTAAAGCAAACAGGACACATGAATTATAAGGTATGTTAGGAGTCAAGGCTGACTGTCAACAGAAAAGCAAGCTTGACAAATTAGAAGGATGATTCAAGTTTTGTTTCCTTCACTTAACTCTGGCCAGTCAAGGACAGGGAACCTCCTGGTTTATGTTTTTCAAGCAGAATAAGAATACAAGTAGATGGTCTATGAAAGCAGTAATGGCAGTGACTATAAAATAGACACTCTATATGACTTTGAACTAATTTGAGGAACGAGATATATGGAATGAAAACGAAATGTCTGTTTGGCCTCCAACATAAACTGTCTCAGGGGATTCAGTTCAGTCCCTAGTGTTCAAGCCTCAGCCAGCAGAAGACAGGAAGTCTTAACAGAAAGCAGATGACTTGTTCCTTCTTTCATCCCCTCCCCATATTCCTCCTCCCACTCTTAAATCACCATAAAATGTAAATGGAGAAATATTATAAATCTTTAAGTTCAGACAACACCTTGGTTTTTCTTTACTGCCCAGCTCTCCTCAACATCACCCTCACAAGTGTAGTATCTAGCCATAGCAATCAAAAAACCTGAGACCACCAAAAGGTCTAAGAAAGCTCCTAAATATCCCCATTGCCAGTTACTTGACTTCAAGCCAAAAATTTAGCCCTAGCTTTCCTGAGGTAACAGTACAAAAGTATGTCACCTGAGCTTAACCACAAATTTAATTGGAATTTAGTCATGGCTAATGACATAGTAACGGTTTCAGGTTACATGAAAGTCACAGCTTCAGCATCCATTTTAAGGGGTAAAAAATTAGGATATAACAATTACGACAAAAATCTCTCTCTTTTAATATCGTATCTCCTATGAGACAGAAAAAGGGCAAGCATATGATCCTAAATCTCAAAGGAATTGTTAGAATCAAAAGGCAGGTTGTTTAACTTATCTAGGGGTCAAAGGTGTTGCTGTTATTTTCTCATTACTGACTCTAATATAGAGCTTTTACTATAAAATATCAGCTGTTTTCTTGCAGCACTATAAACTTTTGGATCGCATTGTGAAGGAACATGTGGATTAACTGCTGAGATGAGGAAAATAAATAATTTTCATTTCTATGCTGTGAGATTTACCTGAAGGTGAACTGCTGGATGGAGGTGACATCAGAGCCTTCTGTCTGCATACCACATCATTTTGGTTTTCATTTTACGAGGCAGAACCAAAAAAAGCATGTATCCTGCACTAGCCACATCTCAAATTGCTTTGTACTGTCTCTCCTGGGTCTGAAATCCCACAGCAGTCCTGCAAACAAAAGTTATCACACTGTATAAAACTTCCCAGATGCAAATAAAATGTCTTTAAAAAAAAACCAAAAAAAACCAAAACCAAAAATGACCATCTGAGCAAGCTAAAAGCCACTTAAAGAAACTCCCCAGTCAGGCAGAAGGAAACAAAACTCATTTGGCTCTGAGTAGAAACACCACTTACTACGGGTTACCAGCTGCAAATGCAGGCAGCGTGAGACAGTGATTTCCCTGGGGGTGTGCACACACCTGCACACAAACACACACACCCTGGCACCCAGTACCTGTCAGCTCTGGGCTGGGCACTGGCTCCAGCCTCCCAGCACTGCTCGCCTGCACCCACAGTTGTTGTTGTCTCTATCCCTACAAATGGAACAGAGGATCACATGAAGGATGAGCAGGATGGTGAAAAGGAGGAGTGCAAGGAAGACAGCCTTTGTCATCAGGGACACCACGGGCTGTACGTCCCTGGGTGAGGGTGGGAAGCTGGGACGCAGCAGGAGGCACTCCTGTACATGTGGATGTGTGCCACGCACACACATGGTCGCACCCCAGGGAGACCTCTGGGGCTCCCGTTCAATCCCAGCCCTGCCTGCCAAGTCCTTCCTTCCACCATCTTTCCTGCACCTGCTGCGTGCCCCCTGCACAGCTTTGTTGCTTGCAGAGAGAACAAGTTATTTTACAGGCAGAAAAATGTCACCCAGTGTGTTTGTCAGATCTAACAGCAGCCAGGTCTTAACTTTTCCTCCAGAGAAGAGAAGGGGGAAAAGTCTACTATCTTTTAGGGGGCTAGATTTGCTATATGTATCTTTAGGGGAAAAAGTAGATTAAATGAGTGAAGTTTTCTCAGCTGTGGCACCTGCATGCTGGGTCCATCAGCAAAGAGCTGTTTACTTTCTGTCTAGTTACATCCTTGGTTTTTTAGCTTCATCTCTATCATGTTTTCTGTAACTAGGGATTTCTTTCCTAGTTCTTTGTCCCTTGCAGAAACTATTTTGCTGCCTGGGCAGTCAGCCAAACATTGTAACTGCAGAAGAAATCTTTCTTGATTTACTCCTACAGACCTTCATGCATATTCTCAGAAATGGCATGCTGCTTTATTAGCCTTCTGAATTATTAATAGGTTTCAAGTTAAGATAATTCCTTTTTAGTATTATTTTTATTTTTTTTTTATGATTGCATCTGGCTGAGGATAATGCTTACAGGTACTGTCTTGTCTAGTAGATTCTTTACGCATTGCAATAGATATATTTTATCTTGGATAGCTACATAGAATCATAGGATCATTGAGGTTGGAAAAAACTTTTAAGATCATCGATTCCAACTGTTAACCTGGCACTGCCAAGTCCACCACTAAACCATGTCCCTAATTATGTGTTATCTACATGTCTTTTAAATACCTCCAGGGATGGTGACCCAACCCCCTGGGCAGCCTGTTCCAGTGCTTGACCACCCTTTCAGTGTAGCCATTTTTCCTAATACCCAATGTAAACCTCCCTTGGTGCAACTTGAGGCCATTTCCTCTTGTCCTATCGCTTGTTACCTGGGAGAAGAGACAACTATGCATAGTTGTTCTCTTTTCCAAACCATCAATGCTCAACTTTTGAAAAAGCAGAATGAAAAACAAGGTTCCAGTTTCCAATTTTTTAAGCCTGGTAAATCTTTCATTCCTTAGAAGCTTTGCCACAGGTCCTATCACATGAGCACTTTTCATCTAATCGGTCTCTGGAGACTCCCTAGCCCTCATCCTTTCCTTTCCTTCTCTTTTCTTTCATTATGTTTTCATGCTTCTCTGTCATCCTGATTTCTTACCAATCTCCTCACACACCCTCCCCACTGCCATTACTCGTGCTGGCATGTCCGTTCATGTAGCCTTTGACATACCCTTGCCTGACCAGTTGAATATATTGGGCAGAAAGCTCCTGGCATGGAAGTCTGTCAGCTGCTTGTGCTGTTGCCAACAGAGCTAAAATTGTATCTACTGTTTTCCAGAGAATAACTCCAAATGAATCATATCTTTGAGTAGCTATGCATTAGCAAATGAATACTCGTAAGGTCTACAAGTAGCTATGGCATTTAATAAATCACATTGGGTGTAATCCTAGATTCTTAGCTTGTGTAAATTACCAGTCCCATTAGCACTAGATGAAGACTTAGACCATTTTTCAGTCCTTTTTTCATCTTTCTGCAGAAGCTAGACCTTAAGATATGATTGATTTTTTTCTTTTATTAGCATTGTACTTGCAATGTAATCTTGATTAGTGAGGAGCTATGGGGATTTTCTGTTCAGAAAGAGTCATCAGATAATCTATCCTGATGTAGAGTCATCACATAATCTGCTATATAATTTCATAACCTTTGTTACAGTCAAACTCATTGACTTGAGTTTGATTACAGAATCACAGATTGGTTAGGGTTGGAAGGAATCCCTGGAGATCATCTAGTCCAACCCCCTGCTCTACAGCAGGTTGCAGAGAGTCATGTCCAGGTAGGTTTTAAATGTCTACAGAGATGGAGACTCCATAACCTCTCTGGGAAGCCTGTCCCAGGGCTCTGTCACCCTCCAAGTAAAGAAGTCCTTCCTCGTATCCAGATGGAACTTCTCTTGTTGCAGTTTGTGCCCACTGCCCCCACTGCCCCTTGTCCTGTTGCTTGGCACTACTGAAAACGGCCCAGCCTCATCCTCTTGACACTTGCCCTTAAGATATTTGTAGACATTGATGAGATCCTTGTTAAGAAAAAAAAAGAAAAGAGTTCAGGGACAAGTTGGACTGTATGAAAATTTTATTTGTGAAAAAGTTGTGATAATTGTTAAATACATAAGGTATGAAATAAGAAGGAAAAGAAAAAAGAAAAATGAAAAAAGAAAAAAAGACAAATTAGAGGAATTGTAGAGCAACGAAGCTGGGTTAATTAACATTGATAATGTACAGCTGTGGGCTGGCTTCAGGGGCTGATGTGGATAAGGTGCAGCTGTGGCTGGTTTCTGCTAAGTAGTTAAATATCTCTAAGGGGTATGGAAGAGGAGTGCTGGAGGAAGAGAGACCTGGAAAAAGCAGAGGGAGGGGAGCAAGCATCCTGGATGGGGCAAGAAATAGGGTGGATCTGGCCTGAAGAGGATGAAGAAACAGCAAGGACAGTAGATGAACTTTTGAAACCTTGTGGGGGACTGGTGGCTGTGCTGGGGCAAAGGTGTGGGAATTACTCATTGAAGTTAACCTGGCATGGGGTAGTAAAAGCCTTGTTGCAGCCGGCTAGTTTTTATAGTGCTGTGACAGATCACCTCTCAGCCTTCCCTTCTCCAGGGTACCCAGGCCCAGCTCCCTCGGCCTCCCCTCACAAGGGAGATTCTCCAGTCCCCTCATCGTCTTTGTAGCCCTCCACTGGACCCTCTCCAGCAGTTCCCAGGCCCTCTTGAACTGGGGAGCCCAGCACTCCAGATGTAGCCTCACCAGGGCAGAGCAGAGGGGGAGGACCACCTCCCTAGCCCTGCTGGCCATGCACCTCCCAATGTTCCACAGGGTCCCATGGGCCTTCATGGCCACACAGGCACACTGCTGGCTCATGGGCAACTTGCTGTCCACCAGGACTCCCAGGTCCTTCTCAGCAGAGCTGCCTCCCAGCAGGTCAACACCTGGCCTTACTGGTGCATGGGGCTGTCCCTCCCCAGGTGCAGGACCTTACACTGGCCTTTGTGGAACTTCATGAGGTTCCTGTCCAGCCTGTCCAGGCCTTGCTGAATGGCAGCGCAGCCTCTGTGGGGTATGAGCCACTCCTCCCGGCTGTGTGCCATCGCCCACGGGCCTGTCCCCCCCCAGCCAGGCTCTGACAGCCGGAACACGAGCGAGTGAGCAGCCGGGCAGCTCACCCAGGCTGCCTGAAGCGCTGAGTCAACGCAAATTCAACTCCACTGAAGGAACTGGATGGAAACACCATTCTTCACCGTGCACTCTGACAAACTGTATGGGTTAAGGTTTTGTTTTGTTTTTTTCTCCAGTAGCGGCTTGGAATTGTGCTAGTCCATAAAAAAACTTTTAGGTGTAAGCTGAAACAGGCCACGCTGATTTCCCAAAATGAAGCCAACTTGCTTTTTATTTTTTAATATATACTTTAAAAGTTTCTCAGCGAGTGCCGGATTGTGACAACTTTCCGCAGAGCCGTTCCCTAAGCACCAAACGCACACCGCGACATGCCCCCACGGCCACCGCGCCCCCGACCCCTCCCTTCTCCCGGTGGGGAACGGCCTGCCGGGCCCGGGCAGGGTCCCAAACAGGGGACGGGCGCCCCCCGCCTCCCCCCGGCCCGGCCCGGCCCGGCCGCTGCCGGCGCTTCCGCCCTGCGACGCGCGCACGCGCGGCGTGTCAGCGCGCGCCCGTGGGCCCGGTGCGGCGGCCCGCTGCCCGGCGGGGGAACGGCGCCTCGCGGCCTGGCGGGCGGCGCGCATGCGCGGGGCTGCCCGGTTCCGGCGGGGGCGGAGCGGTGGCGAGGCCAGGCCCGGCTCCGGTGGCGGCGGCCGCGCTATGCGCGCCTGGTAGAGTGCGGCGGGGGCGGAGGGTCGCGCCGCGATGAACCTGCGCGGCCTGTTCCAAGATTTCAACCCCAGGTGAGGGCGCTGAACGGGCGGCCCCGGGCCGCGCCGCTTGCGCGGGGTCCGCTCGGTGGCCGTTGTTGGGCTGTGCGCGGTGGCGGAGCGGCACCTGGCCCGGCCGCGGCGGAGCGCTACGCTCGGCGGGGGGAGCGCGTCCGGAAGCGGCGGCGCGGCGCGGCCCGGGCCGCGGCCGGTGGGGAAGCAGCGCCAGGCCCGGCACAGCCGCTCGCTGCGGGGCCGCGGCGCGGTGGGTCGGCCGGGGCGGGGACCGGGCTCGGCAGCGCGGTCCCGGCGGAGGGCGCCGGTGCGTGTGGACCGGAGCGGCGGGGCGGTCGGTCGGTCCCTGCTCCCCGCCGTGCCCGACGCGGCTGCAAGCGCGGGCGGCCCTCACCGGGGCGGCAGGCCACGTCCCGCTCCTTTGCTCTTCCGTTTTACTATGTAACTTTCCGACGTTTCTCCAAAGTCTCCGTCAGATTTTTGAACGTTTCAACCGGATGACCCGGGGTATGAAGCTTTCTGCTAGAAAGCTGAGCTGCCTCGTGCTCTAGAACCAGCGTCTGACATACGGTAACGGCTCAGGTTTTGCAGGTGCGAAGGCACCGTGCTTAAAGATACTGATGGGCTGCCTTTGTTCAGAGCGAGCTCTGGGCTCTTCTAAAATGAACAAGGCAACAGTCACTCCAACTTGGGCTTCTGCCGTCTTGCCGAGCAAGTACGGATACATGGAGCTTTTAAGGAAGCTGAGCAAATGAGTTGGATTCCACCGGCTTTGCAGTTACCAGGCTTTTTAAGACCACCAGATAAAGGCCCACAAGTAACTTGTGCGGGGTGACATGAAATACTGAGAGTCCTGGAAAAGTCTTGCTCTTGAAAGAAGCCTTACATGACTGCAATTACAAAAAGCTGTGTTCAATCGGTTGTTTAGACAAACAGAAGGGCAACCAGTGCTTCAGGAAATGCATTGTTGCAGAGAGGCTGAAATAAACAGTTTCCATGTGCGTGGTTGGAAGTCATGGAAAAGCAGCAACAGAAGTTCCAGAAGCTTATAAAGTTTTGTTATTGCTAAGCGATGCTTGCAGCTGATTTGGATGGTGTCTACATGATGAATGAGCAAGCTGAATGCTGTACTTGTGCAGATAGCTTAATCTTGAATGTTTTGATGTTTACTGGAATGCTCAGGGAGCAGTGATATTTTACTATGTGGCATTTTACCCCTGTGTTTATGGAAGAGCCAGGGAAACTACAAATTAAACAAATATTGAATGTTGGCAAAAGTATGAATACCTTAGGAAGCTTAGGGATATCTCTGTTGCTACGAAGAGGGATTGTTTTGTATCATCCCATCCTGAGGTAGTTTCATCAAACATGCAAGGAGATGCTGACACAATAAACTGCGCTTTCATTTTAAAGGAGCAGCTAGACACTTGCTCTGGATAGAGACAAAGCAGCTTGATATCTAAACAAGGCAGTGCTGATCCAATTAATGTTTTGTATTTGATGAGAGTGAAAGTGAGTAGTTTGTTGTGCTGTTGGAGAAAGGGTGTAGTATTCCTGACTATTGCTGCTTTACTCTGTTCCTTAGGTTATCCGTGTTTTAAAATACATGTAATTACTTCACTGAAGTGGTGTTGAAGCCTAATTACGTGTTTTATAAAGCAGTCTGTGAGCCTCCAGTGAATGGGTGGGGGGCTTTTTCCATTCCTGTAATGTGGGGAAATGATAATAGAACTGTAAAATAGTTTGGGTTGGAAAGGATTTTAAAGACCATGTAGTTCCAGCCCCCTGCCATGGGCAGGGACCCCTCCCCCCAGCCCAGGTTGCTCAAAGCCCCATCCAGCCTGGCCTTGGACACTGCCAGGGATGGGGCACCCACAGATGCTCTGGGCAACCTGTGCCAGTGTCTCACCACCCTGTCAATGAAGAATTTCTTCCTCATAGCTCATCTAAATCTACCCTCTTTTAGTCTAAAACCATTACCCATTTCCTGTTGCTGCAGGCCCTTCTAAAATGTCTGTCCCCTTTCTTATAAGCCCTCTATAAGCATTGAGAAGCTTCTATAAGGTCTCCGCGGAGCCTTCTCTAGGTTGAACAACCCCAACTCTCTCAGCCTGTGTTCACAGGAGAGGAAATGAGGTACTATGTAATTACTGTGTCTGATTTGTGGTGGTACAAACAGCTGCTGTGCCACTGCTCTCAAGTGTTCCAGATACATTTACTCCATACTTAGGTTGACTAGATGATAAAATGTATCAACATAACTATATTAAACTTGTAAGCACCATCCTCCCTATTCCAGTTAAAAACTTCACTCCCTAATCAGTAACTTAAAAAGTTTAACCTTTTTTTCCCATATAGTGTTGCTTTTTAAAATAGAATATAAAAATAATCTTAAAAAAAATCTCTGGAGTCTGCCTTATTACAGTATGCAATATTTTTTAATCTTTAGTTAAAATTAGTGTGGATAAAATTACATGAATTATGTAACTTAGTTTTGAATGTCAAAACCTATCTCATTTGATTTGTATGAAAGAACACATCTAAAAACATGTACAACTGGTATATTTCTGAGCCTCTAGTAATACAGCTCCTGACTGGATCCTTGTGGGAGGGAACTATTTATAGATGTCCATTCATTAAGTTTGTCATACAAGAATGCTTTTGAAGTGTTCCCTTGAAGCAATGGTTTTATAAGTGAAAGAGATGACTTATGCTATATTTATGATGAAATATTTGACTCTTCAGAACTGATTTGATTCTTTGCAAAGAAGTTTGACAGATGTTTTCTGATTAAATTTCAGCTATGACTGATTTTCTTGTTCTTTACGGAGTTTGTATTGCCTGCTTCAATTTCTGACTTTTCTTTTGTTTGTTTTGTTTAATAGTAAATTTCTTATTTATGCCTGCCTGCTGCTTTTTTCTGTGTTGCTCTCTCTACGGCTGGATGACAAAATTCAATGGAGTTACTGGGCTGTATTTGCTCCAATATGGTTGTGGAAGTTAATGGTGATTATTGGTGCCTCAGTGGGAACAGGAGTGTGGGCCCGAAACCCACAGTATCGGTAAGTTGAGGTTAATTATTTTGCAAAACGGAGGGAACATAATATGTTTCCCATACTGTATCAAATTTATAAATATTTTTTTAACAACATAAGATAGAGTATCCAGAAGGTTTGTTTTCAGTGTATTTTAAATAATTACCATAACCTATGGTGTATGCAAACAGCTTTATTCAGCTGGGGAGGTCTTACTCCTAGTTTATCGCAAGCTTCAACACTGCTGTCTGTGGGAAGCTAAAACTTCCGTGGAGTGACTTTTCCCACTTTTCTGTTAGAATGCTAGGAATTCTTTGCTTCAGTATAAGCCATAGAGAAATATGTATCTTCATATGCACTAGGAATCTACTGTATATAACTAGATTATTTTCTAAGTTGGTTTCCTGAAATGTATAGATCAGCTTGAAGAATATTGATTTTATTTTATTTTTTCTCCTTGGTGTGCCTATAACCTTAGTGAACATACGTATGAATATTCATCGATTCTTGAACATGCTGTCAGCACTGAGAACTTTGTCAGGCTTTAGTTTCAGTTTTATAAGAAAAATTCAAGTAGTTTAATACACTAATGTAGGTAAATGTGTAACATTTGCAAAGTAAGATGTTTGTGGGAATAAATTCTGTAAATTCCTTTTTATTTTTTTCGAAGTTGGGTAAAATACTTTAAATGTGCAGCTTTATGGGCATGAAATCCTGTTACATCATCAAGAGTGTAGTTCAATAGTGGCTATTTGGGCATAATGTGTATATTTATTAAAAACAAGTGTTAATACCTGAAACATAATGATTTTTAACAAAGTGTCTTGGGACGTTTGCAGGATAGTGTGCTCTTTTATTGACACGTAAACTGAATGCTTCCTTATCCTCTCATTAGAGCAGAAGGAGAAACCTGTGTGGAGTTCAAAGCTATGTTAATTGCAGTAGGCATCCACCTGCTACTGCTGATGTTTGAAGTTCTGGTGTGTGACAGGATTGAAAGAGGAACCCATTTCTGGCTTCTGGTCTTCATGCCATTATTCTTTGTATCTCCAGTGTCAGTTGCAGCTTGTGTGTGGGGATTCCGACATGACAGGTCCCTGGAGGTAACGCTTTGTTATGTGTAAAACTTGTGGAAATGCGAAACTCTATCAGTTCCGTTACAGTTAATCTCTCCGTAAAGCATGATATGGATGACTGCATCAATTGAATTAATTGTTTGCACTGACCTGCAAATGTGCATGAAAAATCAGGATCGGGAAGAACATAATTTTTCTAGTTTTTTCAACTACCAAATTGCAGCATGTTTTAAACCTGCCTTTTTTTCTTATTGTGTGTTAAAAGAACTCACCACAAACTCTGCGATATGGACTAATACTAGACACTAAAATGGAGGGTTCTTAAGAAAATTCTACTGATAGTAAGCACTGTTCCTAGGAGAACTGAACTTCCAGAGCCCTAGATAATTAGAGTTGAAAACTTCTTACTATCTCAGTCTGTGTGCTTAAACTTTAATTTGGGAATGCAGATGGTAGACATAAAAAACAGGTAGGATTTTATTTTCTTCCTCTGTCTTCTTGCCGAACTCACTCCTTTTGATTTGGGAAGAACTTCACAAGGATTCTCAAGATCTTCCCACAGTTGTGGCATTTTGCAGTAACTTTAGAGTTCTTATTGAATTGTTCTTTTTAAGGATTTTTTTATATGACCTCAAACTACTCCATGACAATTAAAAATCAGATTTTTTAGATAAGGTTCAGCTTTTTCAGTTGTTTTAATTTCAAGGGAATATTTTTCTAATGTTATCATATGCTGAATTTATCTCTAGAGAGAAACATTTTTGGCAGGTGATCGTTAGGATGGCTGGTAAACTGATACTTTAAATTGTTGATTTAAAAATGTTGCCGATAGCCTTTCATTTTGCAGAGTTCTAGTCATGTTTAACCATTCCTAAAAGTCAAATTTGTGTGGAAGTACTTGCCTTCTACTGGATGATGCTTGATTACCCATTGATTTGCAGTTGACTGCACAGCTGCTAAGTACCAGCAGAAAAAAAATATGAAACCCCCTCACCCCTAAAAGGCAACAGCTGTCTCAAAGAAAATAACTTAATGCAGTTAACTGTCAACTCTTATTTTCACTATTTTGTCATCTTCATTTAATGCTGTTCTATTTTCTTTTTAGTCTGGGAAGATTTCATTATTTGTTTCATTTGCTAGAAACATAAGAGGGGCCAGTCTTTAATCCAGGATATTAATTTTTGGCATAAGTAATCAAAGTAGTTACTAATCTATTATTATTTTCATAATTATTTAATCTGAATTATATTGTCTGCTTCTTCCTATTCTGAAACTGATTAGGTGATAAGTGTGTACATACTGGTGTTTTGTCTGTGTATCATGAGGGCTCAGAAAAAGCTTTCTTTTGTGTGTTGTGCTATATTTATAGTCAACAAAGCACCATTTATTTAAGTCATACTTAATTCATTAAATTGTGAGACCAGCCACTCCTAATGTACATGCACTTGCCATATATAGCTCATGTTAATTTGGTTCTAAAAATTATTTATAGCAATAGATCCTCCAATTTTTTTATTTAATTTTTTTTCTCTTTATGTACTCCTGCAGTTTTCAGGTTGCTTGGTCTTATGCTTGAGTGTGGGGTTTGCTGGCCTATTCTTTTGAGAAAGCCAGTGGTACAAAATTATTTTAAGTGTAATTTTCCAGTGTTATTAAAGCTACCTGTACTTCAACAGTGAAGATTTCAGTGCAGTCTCTGAAGTAGGCAGTACCTGCTGCCTGTTGGATTTTTGAAACTCACAGTATAATGAGTTGAGTCAAAGGCATTTTTCAAAGAGATCACAGTACACACTAACAATCATATGCTAGTGAAAAGTAGCACATACTGTCTGCCTTCTGGGAAATACTACATTTCAAAGATGCCTTACATAACTATATGGGTTTTTTTTAAAACAGAAGATGTTTCTAACTTACATTCAAGCTTCACTTAGCCTTTCAGATAATAATTCTCTGATCTTTGAAATTTCTACCCATGTAGCATTGCCTATAAACTTTAGAAACAGATTCTTGCTGGGTCTGCTGGTGTTACATTGTTTTACTTCGTTCAAGTAGACACAAACTTGATTTTTTTTCCCCCAGTATAATTTTGGGTTAGTTCTCATAGTGGCAAGAAGGACATGCATAAGTCTTCCATTAACATTTTTAATGGGAAGTATTGCTTTATTGTATTGCCTCAAAAAACAAGTGTCTTTAGTGTAATTTAAAAGATCTCTGAATTATACAATAAATGATTGAATCTGATGTCATCTTCCACTATTCTATGTATTTTTCCTTCCCTCCAGATTGAGCTGGGACTTTAAACCTTTTTTTTTTTTCCAGTCTGTTCCGTTAGGCTTTTCTTATTCCTGTAATCATTCTAATAAGTGTTGCAGATAGTGATTCTTTTTATGTTTTGTTGTTTTGTTTTTTTTTTTTTTTAATATCAGGAAAGCCTTTCTTCAAGAGGCAGCTGCCTCTACATTTACCCTATTGGGATCACAGCCTTCAAATTTAGGGATGCTTAGTGATAACTAATTTAAATGCTGATGATGTTCCATATTGCAGTGATAAGCATGGAGTCAGAAAAGTCCTTTGACAGATTCTTTGCTTATGTTGGAAACAGCTTTATCATGCTAAGAGTTAACTAATGTATTTTCTTTTTCTAGCTTGAAATCTTGTGTTCAGTCAATATTCTACAGTTCATATTTATTGCACTCAGACTAGATGAGATCATCAGATGGCCGTGGCTTGTATGTAACAAGTGTTTTCTTCTTATCCTTGTTTAAATGCTGAATTTCCTAAAGATATTTACTACAGTGAATAGTCAATGTATGACCGGAGTCCATCCTTTTTACAAGGGACTTTTTATAAGGGCATGCAGTGATAGGACAAGGGGCAAACTGAAAGAGGGGAGATTTGGATTAGGTATTAGGAAGAAATTCTTTACTGCGAGGGTGGTGAGACACTGGCACAGGTTGCCCAGAGCAGCTGTGGATGCCCCATCCCTGGCAGTGTCCAAGGCCAGGCTGGATGGGGCTTGGAGCAACCTGGGCTGGTGGCCCATGGCAGGGGAGCTGGGACTAGGTGACCTTTAAGGTCCCTTCCAACCCAAGTCGTTCTATGATAATTTTAAATTGTTTCAGCTTGATGGCATTTACAAAGCTGAGGAACCCCAGTGAGCTGATACGGGTCATAACAGTGCACACAATTTGTGAAGCTTTTCTGGTAGAGATTGTATTAAAGAGCGTTACACTTAAAATCCTTCTTGTTTAGATTTAATATGTGAACTTTTTTTTCTTTAAAAATCCCACACCTGAAACAAATGTTACTGATAAAAATGTATTGCTGTCAGGGGGAAAAGCAGTTCATTTCTTCTTCTTTCAGGTTGTTTGTGTTCCACTGTGGATCTTGATGTCCTTTCTGTGTCTAGTAGTGCTCTATTACATTGTATGGTCTGTTCTGTTCTTGCGCTCTATGGATGTGATTGCTGAGCAAAGGAGGACACACATAACGATGGCTGTCAGCTGGATGACAATTGTAGTTCCACTGCTCACATTTGAGGTAGGAAAAAGCATCATGAGTTTTATGTATCTTGTTCTTTTTTCAGTGAGTAATGAATGCTGCTCTGTCTGTCTTTGAACTTAAAAAAATAAGAATACTACTTTTTGTTTTGGAATAAAATATGAACAACAAATATGAAAGAAAACCAAGAATTCTGTTTCTTTAAAGTGGTTTGTTGTTTGGGGTTTTTTTTTGAGCAAAATATACATCTCATTGGAACTAACTACATGTTTCTGTGGAGGCTGTTTTCACAGATGTGTGAACTTAAAGATCTGAGATAAGCATATGTTTTAAGAAGCATGAAAGTGGGTGTTGCAATTAAACTGACACTAATTTTTTTTACAATTTAGATCTTACTAGTACACAGACTGGATGGGCATAATTCTTTTTCTTTTATACCCATATTTGTTCCTCTCTGGCTTTCACTCATAACTTTAATGGCAACAACATTTGGACAAAAAGGAGGAAATCACTGTAAGTATTTAAAAATTGTAGAAACATACTGAAACTCAAATCTTACTAAAATACATTTAAGCCTTGTATTTTCAAAAAGGGATTTTTTTGTAAATTCTTTCATGAAAGCATTCAGATGTCTTGCTGTTGTTTTCAGGTGATTTTACTAAGTTTTCAGTGTTTATAGTGTGTCTTGCTTTTTTTTACTTATAAAAGCATAACTTTTGCTCGAACTCAACTCGAAATCTCAATGGGATTTAGTTGTAACTTTAGCCTTTTATCCTTCCTTATTTCCATGGGTTTCATTCTTGCGGGACATGACTGGATCTTTCTACTCTGGGTTCTGGAAATAGTGTAGCACGTATTATTTTTAATTAGCATTTGTCCTAGTAGCCTGAACTAGTATTCTCTTTTCTTTTTGGCCAAATAGTGCTCTGTTACTCTGTGCTTACTTGTAGCTTCAGTCGCCTGAGTGGCCAGTGTAGATTTACTAGGCTTTATCTGCACCACAGCTAGTACTGCTGACAGCAGTGTTTGTACTTTCAGCCATCTAACATTACTGAATCAGTGCAGATGAGTAGCTTTTGCCATCCACGTTGCAGTTATGTTCCTTGTTGACAAGACAATAAAATTTGTTAGGATTTTTCAGACTTGAAAGGAAACAGCTGTGATGTTTGTTATATAAACTCACTTCAGTTTTGGTGTGATTGTGAAGTATATTGAGAATTTCTTTCTTTGGTCATGACTCAGCTTATCTCCATACATTTTATATTGTTACTGTATGGAAAATTGTTACTGGTTGGTTTTTTTAATTTCATGCCTTTGAAAATGTATGGCCAAATGAGTCTTTTGGAAAGCCACGTGTCATTTTATCTTCTGTAGGGTTAATAAATATTTATGTAATTTTTTTAAAAAGACTCTTCCCCTAAAGCGAGCCTCAGAACGCTTGTGTGAAAATCCACCTTTACAAAGTGCTTAGCAAAATACACCAGTTGGCCATGAAGTGTAATCTCTGCAAAAAGATGGGATTGTATGGGATATTTCCTGGCAAATGCTTAATAATTTGCTTTTGTTCAGTATGAAAGAATTGACTCGGGCAGGCTGTTCCTTTGAACACTGACCTTTGGTATTGGCTAATCTGTGCCATCTCTGAATTATGAGTGCCACTTACTTAAATGTTCTCTTTCAAGTCTTTGCATATAGCAAAGTATATGAAAAACACAGAATGTGTATTGTTTCCTAATCTAGTGCAGGTAATACCAAAATGTGGTTGGTAATTCCCATGTGGCACTGATTGCTTTGAATTGACATGCAGAGTCTTTTGTTTTCTTCCTCTGTGTACTGATGTGAACTGACACTTCTTAACACGTGAAATGAAATGTATTCTTGCTGTGGTAGTATAGCTGGTAACTTCTACGTACGGATATACACACAGAAACAGGCATGTGCAGACATGCAGAGGCATACAAATGCATGTATATGTTCTCTGTACATCTGTATATAAACTGAACTATGATATTATATGATAGGTGTTAAGTAATGCACTGAAAAGCAGCACTAACAAGTTTTATATTCATATGCAAACAATCAAGAGAACTTAAACAAGATTATGTAGGCAGACTACAGAAATTTTCATTCTGTTCTGCAGTAATGTGAAATTAGTTTATCATTTTTTTCTAGGGTGGTTTGGAATTCGCAAAGACTTTTGCCAGTTCCTGCTTGAAATTTTCCCATTCTTACGAGAGTATGGAAATATTTCTTATGATCTTCATCATGAGGATAATGAGGATACAGAAGAAACACCACTGCCTGAACCACCAAAAATTGCACCAATGTTTCGAAAAAAGACTGGAGTGGTCATTACACAGAGTCCTGGAAAATATGTGATTCCACCTCCCAAGTTAAACATTGATATGCCAGATTAAGATGACAGTAGCATATTGAACTGGGAATCAGCAGACAAATATATTTCATCTCATGCCTTGTCCCAATTACTTTAAAATAGGTATTGCTGAATCAGTGGCTTGGATTATACAAATCAGAGATCTTGAAGATAATCTGAGAGCTTTTCCAGAGATACATAGTGGTCTAATATGTGAACCTTCCTAATGGGTTGGTTGCATGCTTGCCTGTATAGTATTTATATGAACATTTTAGCAGTGTAATATATTGTCCAAAAGTCTTGTTGTGTACAGTGTAAGTATTATCTAAAAGTATTTTTTTAAAAACCCTGTATGAAATGCCTATGCTATTCCAGGTGTCTTTTAGATCCTAAATATATGTTTGATTTCCATGTCTGTTTTAAATGCTTTGGGGGGGATGCCTTAGCATAGTACCTGTTCTTTTTCTGTTCAGCCACAATCATTGTCTTAACCACAGAGGCACAGGTGTGTTGCACTTCTCGGGAAAAACTGGAAAGCTTTTGGGGGGGGAAAGTAGAATGTATAGCAACTTACATGATGTTTTTGAGTTAGCTATGTAAATTTTCATGTAAGTATTTCAATTTTTGCACTGGCTTGGGAGTTAAATGTTGCTTTTGTTGCTTTTCCAGTCTCATGTTTTAATGCTTCTTGAGCAGCATGTACACTGTTCTCCCATTAGACTGGCTGTTTAATAAGCTGTTCCTTCTTGCATTGTGCATGCAGTCTATGCCAGAAACATTAGTTGTAGGTTTTACAGCTGTCAAGTTAGCTGGTATAAATATCATAGCTTGGTCTTCATTACCAACTTTGTGTTGGTGTAAATGATTAAACTTTTCAAGGTAGGAACTTACTGGTATAGCATTTTCTTGTTTGAAGAATGACTTCCATGTGCTTTTGAGACATTTAGTCTTTAAAACTTATATTCCAGCAGCCTATAAAAACAGATCGTAGAATGGTTTGGGTTGGAAGGGACCTTAAAGACCAACTAGTTCTACGCCCCTGCCATGGGCAGGGACCCCTCCCCCCAGCCCAGGTTGCTCCAAGCCCCATCCAGCCTGGCCTTGGACACTGCCAGGGATGGGGCATCCACAGCTGCTCTGGGCAACCTGTGCCAGTCACTCACCGCCCCCACAGTGAAGAATTTCTTCCTAATATTTCATCAAAATCTACTCACTTTCAGTTTAAAGCCATTGCCCCTTGTGCTATCACTGCATGCCCTTGTAAACAGCCCCTCCCCAGCTCTCTTGTCGCCCTCTTTATGTACTGGCAGGCTGCTCTAAGGTCTCCCTGGAGCCTTCTCTTCTCCAGGCTGAACCACCCCAGCTCTCCCAGCCTGTCTTCACAGCAGAGGTGCTCCAGTGTCTGATATTCCCACATCCTTGCAGCTGCACAGTTTAGGCAGCTTAAATACCACGGGTTGTGTTTCTTTAGTGTTAGCATGGCAATGAGAGCAAAGAATATATGGATATTTCTGCATGTGTGAAGGGCAAGTGCCTGAAAAACTCCAGACAGGTGGCACTTTCATTGTTAATGCTGCAGAACTTCCTCTTTCTCCCTGTGGACCAGCTACGAGCTGAAGCCACAACCCTGTCCTGTCCTACACTTAGAATTTTGTTGCAGTTTTATTTTTTGGCTTTTGAGTCAAAAAAACCCAAAAACAAACCTGTAAATGAAAACGTAAATGAAAACCAGTAAGTGCTATTTAATTTTGCTAGGAAATGGACACTGCTCTGTGATGTCGTGGCAGCACAGCATGGGTGTCGCAGTGATGTTTGAGAATTCTCCCTTGGGATTTTCAGTTAGCCACTTCCTTTCAGCTGGCTGTCTGGCAGGACATTCTAGCTGCTAGGGTTCAGCTGAAAAACTTAAAGTTTAAAAAAAATACAACGCAGCTGTCCTTATTGGAGACTTCATGAGATTCTGTTCTGGCCAAGGGAGATGATTTGTCAGGCTTGATGACTTCTCTTTGTCTAGCATGTGACAAAGGAGCAGCTAGTGGTGCTGCCTTTGGACCTCTGGTAGAAGAAAGCTCTTTACAAACTTTGACTAAGCAACCCTGGTCAGGAGTGTGTCTGAATTCATCTGAGAGGTGTAGCAAAGGCAATGCCTCTACGTGCCTCAGCTTTCCAAAGAACCTCTGGGATGTTGTTGAAAGCAGTCAGTTTGAGTCCATTTGGTGAGTGACAACGGAAAGTGTGTAGTGATTCACGAAGAATTGTTCAGAGGAAGTACTAGCAAGGAGAGGATGCCTGAGCATTTTTGAAAGTGAGAGCATGAAAAGCTTCGCTCATCGTGTCCCTCTGCATGGATTCACCAGAAAGCTGTGGCATTTTCAAAAATGGCTCACACAACGACTTGCTAGCAGAAGAAACAGCTAGGGAGGTATGTTGGATCCTCTACGTGCAAACTCGCAGAATATTCTAGTGGGATGGATTTCTGTTCCAGTGAAATAAGCCTTTACTGCATATGAAATGAGGATGGTACCAAATGTTCTGATTGTCATTTGTTTCTGAGGAACGGTAGCGCTGATAAAGTATGTTAGTTATTTCAAATTACTTTGAACACATAAAATGAAAAGATAGTCTCATTGTATTGGGATTTTTCCCCCTGTATTTGCTATGTGTGGTGTTGTACCAGATGTACACTTTCTTGTGGCATTTGCTGAAGGCTGAGTAGGTACATGGCAGCATCATATAGTTACCTATATGTTCATTCCGTGCTAAAGTGGCTGAAAAGTAATGGGGTTTGGGTTTCTGAAATAGTTTGTATGCTTTTGAAAATCCTGTGCTTCTCTGCTATCAAGTGGCAAAACCACTGGTTACTACTTATCACACCATTTTATTCAGCCTGAATGTCAGGTTTAGAATGCCCCTGATAGTCTTTTTTAATAGCCACATTTCTCTCTTACAATTAAGATTCTCAGTTCTTGTATCTTTGTAGTTTCTGGTCTCAAGATGGTGGCAACTAAATCTTTTCCTTTGCATTTTTTAGTTTTGCTTCTACTACAACCCAAATTTTAGAAGACATTTTCTACACCTGCTAAAAAAGTGTAAGTGAAGCTTTGGTCCAGAAAAATCAAACACCAGCAGAATATTCACCAGACACAGAGTTGCATGCATGCTGCCAGAAAAGAAAACCAGGCATTGAGCTTGCATGGGAGACCACTTCTGAGGAGGAGAGCAGTGCATTCACAGCAGGTCCAGAGGAGAACATGCACAGCTCTGCAGCCAGGACTGCACCTCCCACCTCTCCAGCTGTGCTGGTAGAAGCTGCTGCTCTGTCTGGGCCACCTGCGGGCCAAACTCTACCATACTGCCACTGCCTGGCTTGCACCTGTGGTCCAAATGGCAGACCTGCAGGCAATGCTTTTGGACCCCCTACCCGGGGCATGCTAGGTACCTTCCACAGCTTTCTTTAGGAGACTGTTCCCTTGGACTATGCATCTTCAAAGTCCTCCAATAAACTACCTGAATACAAAGCCTCTGCCAGTTGTTCCATCCTGGGTTTATACGGCCTGTAGGGTGTGAATTCTGAAAACTCTAGAAGCGCCATAGTTAGTGACTTCTATTTGTTACTCTTCATACTTGTCTATAATTCAATATTAGATTTTTCAAACCTTACTGATGTTTTTCATTTTAAATGAGAAGTATTATAATACTTCCTTTGATTTTGTACAAGGACCTTTCTAACAAAGGCCTTTGTAGTAAGGCATGTCACGTCATAGAGCTATATACTGCAGACTGCTCCCCCCATCATACACACAGCTAATGTATTTATCTGTGACTGAGGAAAATCTGGTCCTTTCTGGAAGTTTTACATTTACAGCACATAATGTGCACCATGCACAGAAACCTTGTACAGCAAATCTTCGCCTCTGAGCTGCCCCTAGAACTGGCCTGATCTTGGATGACTTCTTTCTCGGTGGTCCCACAAATGTACAGGTAGGAGGGGGTTGAGAGACATGTCATTGTGATGATGGCAGCATGTTGTTTTTTTTTTTCTCTGGAGTTTCCTACAAACTCACTCTTCCTCATGTAATCAGAGATGCATGCATTGTATAATATGGTTGTATTTGCTCACATTTTAAATCAGCATGTAATACATCAACCATTTATTTAAAAAAATGGCATTTACTTTGAGTTAATTTATACAGGAAAAATCTGTTAAACCAATAATTTCCAGTAATGGTCATAAAAATTACATCTTGTTTATTCTGCCTCAAAAGAGCAGTTCTTCAAATGTATTTGTTATTTCAAACAATTAGTTTTGGAAGGGAATCCTAAACAACTCACTGGGTTTCAAGATGCTGACTTCTGAATGACAAGTTTGCATTTACGCAGGAAAAATAATAGTGAGGGGTAACACCTAGGCTTCTGAAGGGATCAGTTCTTCAGGGATGTCCACCTGCCACACACCTTTTCCCCCTCTGGCAGGAATCGGTTCTAGGAGCCACCTTGGATTTGAAACAACAGTCAAGTATTTCTGTTCTAGGTTACTGAGGACAGCTTTGTTTTCCAGCTCCAGAATCTTTTCAGGAGGTAAGTTTTCCGGATATAGTGATGTCTCTCCAATGTCAATTAATCCTGTATTATAAAATTAAAATTAGTTGGCTGTTTGATCTCTTACAGAGAAGCTTTTCAAAAGTAATTTTTGCAGAGGACATACAGAAAAGGCTGATTTGTTGCCAGAATAACACAGTATGAAGCATGCACACCTCAGATCAGTGTCATTCACTGCAGAGTATGACCTATGTGGCTGAACTTAGGTTGGTGAAGAACAGGTGAAGCACGCACGCAGTTAATAGTAATCACAACTCAATGATACAGAATGCTGTTAAAAGAAGCCTGCACCTAAGAAGATGGGAGTTTTGGTAGCAGCTGAGTTTTATTTGGCCTTGAAACAGCTTCATGAAAAAAAACCCTCTCTGCTCTTATCAGGACACTATTCTAACATTTTGAGAACATTAAACTATCTGGGAATTCCTGCTCTCTGGAACCGTGTTATTGTCACAAAATGGAAATTCTATATTGCTTAATAATTAAAAACATTAAAGATCAAAGAAGCTTTGATACCTACTTCACAACTTGGCATACAATTTATGTCAAGGTTACAATCTGCATGTTACCTAGTACCTCACAATGTTCAGCACTGTAGAACCAGAACAATTTTCCAGTATATTTGACAGAAGTAACTTGTTGCAGAGGAATAGCTAAAAATATTCCAATGAGAAAGCAAGACAGATGGTGTAACAAAAAGACATGTACAAGGAAAGAGCGCAAAGTAAGTGCTGGATAAAAACTTTGTAAGTATACAGTACAGCAATATACATTGTATTTCAGTACAAGATAAGCAAAGGAACACCATACTAACTTTGTCTTACAGAAACAGATTTCTTCATTGCTCAAGTAACAAGAGCAATGGAGCATTTGCTGAACCAAAATAGGATTTATTTAATAGTCAAACATACAAAACACTGCAATGCCATGACTTCACTTGACTGAGTACTGTAAAAACAGTTTCAGCAAGGGTTCCTAAGCTCAAAATGCAAGAAATTTGGCACTGACAGTTATTATCATGAAACGAAATAATACGCAATTATTATTTTATCTTACATAGTTATACTATCTTACTGCATGATGAGTTAGCTCAAATTTTATTTCTTGTACAGACTTCAGAGTTGGACTAAACTTTTTAGTAGAGTGAGTTTATTTTAAAAACTGAGGCCTGAAAGGTCAAAAATACTTCACATTTCCAACACAATGAAAAAGAACAAATTGTATTTACAAGTTCCCTCACTGACCTCAGCTTACAGTGAGAATCAAAATAGCCCTCCAGTCACCACTTGGGCACCATTCCTTCAGAGTAAGTGTTAAAGCAATGTTACAATAAGCGTAACTGTAACGCAGGTGCATATTTAACTGTTAGCCGATTGAAAGCCTGCTTCGAAACTACAATCCAAGGTTGCTTACCTGCAATAACTCCTCTGCCAAATCTTTCCCCTTTATCCAGCAAATCTTGCACTTGTTGTGGTGTCATTCCAAATCTATTCAATAGAATTGCTCTCCACGTTTCATCCTCCCAGTCCTTAACAGCGATATGAATGGCAATGGTGCAGTTCTTGTAGCCTGCTAGCAAAGGACGCCAGCGAGTCTCTACTGTTTTGACTTTGTTTAGGACTAATCCTGCATAGGGCTGTCGGAAGGAAAGGCAACCAAATCGCATCGTTCTCCTGGCATCGGAACCGCTTTATTTCCTGCAAACAAACAGAAACCTGACATGAGTCTTCACAAACGCGTCTGTGACCACGGCAAACCCACCGACCCGCCCGAGCAGCCGCCCTGGCGACGAGCCCGCTGCGCTGCCGCCCGGCCGGGGCCCAGGCCGCCCGCACAGCCGCGGCCGCCCGGGGGCGGGATGGCGCCCCGTCACCGCCGCCTGCGCCGCCCGCCCTCACCGCGGCACCGCGCTCGGGAGCCGGGGGATTAAAAACTGGCGGCTCCGCGAGTAGCCCGGGGCCGGCCCCCCCAGGGACGCGATCCTCCGCGGCCACCGCCGCCTCCACGGCGAGCGCTAGGCCGCCCCGCAGGCCCGGAGGCCCCGCAGGGCCCGCGGCCGCCCCTTACCTGGCGCTGCCAACTCCGCACACGTTCCTCCGCTGGCGCGGCGCGCTGCCGTCCCCCCTCCGGTGCCGCGGGGGGAAGGTGGGTGACGGGGACCGCCGGGGCGGGGCCACGGGCGGCCCCGCTGCCGTCGCTGCTGCTGCCGCCGCTGCTTGTGGGCGGCGCGCGGCGGGGGGCCGGATTCCCGCGCTGCGCCCCTCCGCGCGCGGGGCCGTGAGGGGAGCGTCGGCCGCGTTGCGCGCCCGGCTGCGCGGCTGAGGGAGCGAGGCCGGCGCCCGGCCATGCGTGTTTTCCCCGTGTGCCCTCTGGTTATCCCGCGGAAAGGGCGGCTACCTCACGCTTAGCCCACCGCGGTGGAGCGGGGATGGCCGTTACGGCCTGGCGAAGGCCTCCCGGAGGAGCGCGGGGCCGCGGGTGTGTTGTGGGGGCTGCTGAGGGGAGAAGGGAGCTGGGGGTCCCCCAGCCGCGCCTGCCCGTGGGCCTTAGCGCTGGCGGTGGCCTGGCCGCCGGGGCCCACCGTGAGGGGCCTGGGAGCGCGATGGCAGCAGCAGGTGTCCAGCATGTCCTGCCCCGCTGCAGCATGGCGCTTGTGCCCGCAGTTGGAGGGGTGTCCGGAGGGCCTCACGCCTCTGCAAGTAACCAAAAGCCTTTTGGCACACAAAAACTCAGTGTTTTTTTTACCTCCCTGCTTGCTTTGGCCAATAGCTCCTCTGAGAGTTTCCTGAGGCTTTTCATTCAACCCTACTAACTGGGGAGAATCTCATGTATATACTGTTGCCATTTGAAATGTCAATTTCATGTCAGTTTCTCGACTCTGTAGTACAAATATTTTGAACAGCTCAGCGATTGTTTGACAACAGAGGTTTCATCTGTGCTAGTCTCCTTGTGATCCCTGGTAGGCCACCCCTGGCAGCAGGGAGCAATATGTGAAGGCTTAGTGAACACAATAAAAATCAGAGATATGGAAAAGGATGATTTGGTAAAGGGGGGTAAAATAGATGTATGGTCTAACTATATTCAGTTTTAATGAGATAACCGATACATATTTTTACATTGGTGAAGACATGTTTTAACAGAGTTCATTTCCAACACAGACAAATAAAGTGACCTTTTTAAGGCAGACCCTGGTGCTAAATACCAAAGAGGCAGTGAAGAAGGCTATTGATGCAGCAAGTGGAACAGTTGCAATCCTGCCTCCATTTCTGCAAGTTAAACAGTTGGTCTTGCTTGAATATCAGTGAATATAGAAGATTAAAAATGCAGATGCATCTGTATCCAAATAGAAATCAGAGGAGAGTTATCTTTCCTGTAAAGCTGTATCTATCTGTTGAGGGTTACAAATATGAGAAGTATTTGAGGAGCTTTTCCATGCATGCAGCATCTTAGAGAAAGCAAGCAGGGAGGAGAGAACATTCATAAAAGGGAACTTGCAGTAGAAGTAAGGAGAGACAGGCAAGAGAACAAAGGAGGAAAATGGGAAAGATGGAAAAGAAATATTAGTAATATTTACAAACAGGAAAGAGAGCAATCACCAACGTCAAGTCCTGATATTGAATACTAGTTTTGGTGACTTAGAACTTCTTCTATGCTCTATTGAACCATATTTTTCAACCATGAGATATTTCAAAATTACTTTAACAATTGCAGGAACTCAGGGGTGGAAAGAGAAATGTGATCTGCCAGAACTCCACTGAAAGAGAGATGGGCTGTTCTTTTTACTTGAGAAAGGCAGAGGAACTTCATACAGCAAAAGGTAAGATTAAAGAGGTTTGTGTTTGTTTGTTTTTGTCCAGGTCTGTGACTTTGTGAATAACAGGTGTTTATTGGTAAAACTTTGTGTGTAATGTTAATATTCTGTAACTGCACCGGGCAGCACAGTTAGATGATTCTTTTCTGATAATACGCATTTCAGCTTTTATGAAAGCCATTTTTTGTGTACACTTGACATACATCTTCCGTGAATGTTGTCTATTGGAAAGTATTTTATGGCTGGTAGGCTTTAACTGTTGAGACCTGTTTTTTCTTATTACCATTTTCTGAAATTCCTACTGTTCTCATTATCCTTTTTTTCCCCTGGATATTTCCAATATCTTGTTCAAAATGTTCCAGATGGAGTCATTCCAGTCCTTTATACAAGACCATAATGACAAGAGAAATTAATAGATGACATGAATTTAAACTCATTGTAGTTTTTACAGGGTCATTTTTTAAAATGTTCTTTGGCTTTAAGCTGTTTCCATCTTCCTAGATGTGCATGGTTAGTTGAAGAACCTGTTGAATCTGTTTAGAGTTGCAAGTATGTTATGAGCTTTCATGCTTTTTTTGGTATTGACTTTTGGTATTTTTCCACTGCATAATTACAGTTTATGTGAGGGTTAGTTTTTTGGGGGAAAATACAGGCAAAATTTTTTCGTGTTGTCTTAGCTTTTTTTTTTACGCTGTATAATTTATAGCAGGTTTTGTATCATGTGTCTCATCACATAAATAAATGGATTTTTTTCTTTTCTTGATGTAAGCAAAAATCTCCAAGGTACGTAAAATCTCAAGTCTAAAAGTTCTAATTGAAATGTAAATAGCACAAGAGTCATGTGCTACTACCAAAGGTGAATAAATATGTTGAAAATCTGTCAGAAAACTAGTTTACTTGGTTTGTAGAAACTTTGTCCCATATATCGTAACATTCACTGGAAGACTTCAAAACAGTTTATAGAAACTTAAATAAGGCCCTGAAATTCTCAATTTTTGTGTATGTGTTCAGCCTTTTGTGTGATGAGTGGTAAAGTGAATTTAGTAGATTTCCTTTAGATATAAGATAACGATTTGAGGTGTACAGCAGTGAATATTAAAAAGAAAATTCATTCTGCTCTTAGCAGATGATCAGTTTATGCTTGAAATACTAGATGCGTGTAACTGTTCCTTTGTCACTGTGATTTACACTAATCCCAAATTATCTATCTTGGCACATTTATTCACATGAGGATAATCTCAACAACAGGAAATTCTACAAGTTTGGTCTATACTTCTGTAAAGTATACTTCATTTCAGTGTCTCTAAATTAGCTTTCCTCAGGGTGTCCCTAATTTTGGTTTTGATAGAATAAAGACTGCGTAATTTCAATTATAGAATGTGTTACTGCTTTCTGTAGAGTTAAAACAATGCCTCATCATTTATAAGGACTCAGGCCTGATCTCATCTAGATAGGCAAGCATTTGCTGTGTTTCTTGTCAAATTCACTTAGCAGCTGATTTTACATGATTCAGTACACAGCAATAGGTGCTGGTATATCTTGGGTCAAAATCAGGTCAAGGTACTTGATCAGATACAGTTCATTTCAGAAGTGAGTAAAGATACAGTGCCGTATGTTCCAAGATATTGGAGGTCAAAACTGAAATTTCAGCTGTTAATAGCCCATGAAATACAATACAATACAATACAATACAACACAGTTATTTGTATTGTGGTCACTATTTAATAGTCGACATTCACAAGAAGCTGTGATCTCTTGGCATGTGAACACCCACAGCATTTTCCTGCATTTTCAAACATCAAAGAGTGTGAAGTGTGATGCTGCAACTCTGTATTCTTTTGGCAGCAATTCCATCTTAAGGATTTCTACCAACCTTCTACATTTTCCCTCCTTTCCCTTAATTTTACTTTGTCTCTCATTCTAATATTGTAGTTTACAAAACCTCAGTACATGCTGGAAAACCAGCTTCATATTATTCTTATACTCAGATAAAGAACTTAATATTTTTGGATGAACTAAAGTACTTCCATTTTACCATGCTGTTCTATATTTCTTTCTATATATTATGGGTAATGATGATGGTCTTAAGTGTTTTAGTAAACATATCTGGAGTTTCTTCAGATGATTCTCTTACTACAGGCTTTGTTACAGCACTGTATTTCATGAACAATTATCTGAAAATGCAAATCGGCGGTTGCCTCTTCTTTTTTTACACACTGCCTCCACAGCATATACCTCTCATGAGTAGAGTACGTTTCTGGTTTTTAACACATCATCAATATTACTATCCTTGTCAAAAGTTTTGGCACTATAAATAATCAGTAGCCATAGTTTGTTGGTTACTTATAGCAAAATTTTCCTGTGTCTGAGAAATATTTTAATGAGGTTTCTCAGTATGGATAGCTTGGTGGTAAAAATGCAGTTATATTTCAGAGTGCTATTCAAGAATAAAATGCATACATACTAAATTTTCTCTTATGCAGGTTTCAGTATGCTTTCATAGCAGATTGTGTGTGTATGACAAATCTTATATAAGAACATATACACTGTTCATTTATTTTTTTTTTAAATACCCAACATGAAAGCATAAGGTGCGAGCTTTTAGCCTCTGGCATTTGTTTGCAGTCAAATGCACTGCCTTTCATAATGCTATGTTGTAGTAACTGTATAGTGGTATGTAGTAGCTAATATAATAGAAGGTTTTTTTTCTAGTTTAATGAATGTGACTTCTTGTCCATATTACAGTTTCTCTACAGAAAAACAAATCACTGCAGAACTTCGTCCTTTGTTTATCAATATTAATGGAGGTAGTGTTGTTTGAAAATGAAGTGTATTGTTGTGATGTAAGAAAGCCTTGCTTTCTTGATTCAGAACTAACTCCATAAATCAAATTTAAAAGCATTATTTTTTTGTACAGAAGAAATATACTTAATGGACAAAGAGTGCAAGGAAACTTTCTGGCACACTGCCAGAAACTAAAAATGAATCTAATGTGCTTTGACTGTACTAGGTGTTCTTTTCTGTTTGCTTTCTTCTGTTCAAGCAGCTGAGTTCAAGCCTTCAAACACTTGAATTAATGGCTTAAGAAAGTATCTGCATGCACACCTTTGTAGAAAGTGCTTTGAGTGATACGGAAACATGTAAGCTGGACAAAGATGAATTGTGACAGAGGTTTATGAAGGATTCATTTTCTGGGGTCAGAAAAATTAACATTGAGAACAGCCTGTAGTCACATAGTTGCAGCCGAGATGGAAACTTCAAAACTTTTCAGATCTTCCTTTTGCTATGGAAGACATTAACTTTTTTGGAGTATATACACATACATTTTTGGCAAAGGGGCATATGTTTAGTTGTGTTCCTATTGTGGATGCACCTGAAGCTGCGCACATTGCTTGTATAGCTTTGCAGGGTATGCAGTGGAAGAAAGAGCCAGCAGTTCACATGTACTGACACAGACCAGATGTGATACAAAGTAGCAACAGGGTTCTTAGTAGCATTGGAATTGACCTCCTATGCTTCTGTCATAGATGAGTTTTTCAGCCATTTCTTTGCAAATTACTGGGCTTTTTGACTGAATTATATTTATGGCATAAAAAATAGGACATGCATAATACCTAGGTGAGTCTGTATGTAGTTGGAACATTATTTCACTGATATTCATGTTGCATTCCAGTGCCTGACTTTATAGCACCCTTTGCCCTCAAAAATTGCCACAACTGTCTGATTTTCTCATTTGTCTGGGACCGGGAGGAAAACATTGTTATTTCTCTCCAGAATATTTATGCTCCGATTGAAAAGTTTTCCAAACACTGATGTTATGATTTGGAGCTGTTATGTAAGTGGAGTCCAAAGATTTCTGATAGGCAGATGTCTTGTCTTCCTGCAGCTGTGCTTATTCTTCTGTGTTATTTAAAGCAGCTAAATATGTATATAAAGTACCACTCTGTGCCTCCATTTTTTTTTTTTTTTTGAGTGAATGGTTCTTTTCAGTACTGAACAATTTGCTAGACACCCCTAAACCCCCTGCTCCCCCCCAAAATATGCAATGTCCTGCTTTGTCCCTTTTAAACATCCTGTCTTGTTGCTGACTTTTCCATGTATTGGAACTGGGTGTCAGTTGGGTGGACATGAGACAGGCCAGGTCTGCTGGTGAGTTTTATCTGTTTAGTGATTTATTTCTAAACTTGAAGGTTGCTAATATTCAGAGACCATCCTGGTCCTCCTGCTTTTCTGAAGGTTAAAAGAAGGTTGTAACTGTAGTCTGAACACCAGGCTAGCTGATTTAGAAACATCTTGTGTAGTTCTCCGTAGCAATCTTTTTTTGATTGAGATACGTGGCTTCATGCTGAGGTAATCTGCAGGGGAAGGAGAGCTTGTAGTAATGAGCTCTCCTTCCCCTGCTGATTATTATGTCCAATCCACAGGTGACTATGAATGCCGTACGTGGCTGCATAAAACATTTTTAAGGATAAGACCGATCAACACCTTTGTATGGCCGTGGGTCTACAACCAAGGCTCATGCCCTCTAAAATGCTGAATTTTTTGAAAATGAATCTGCACTCCTGCTATCAAGGGGGTAGGTATCCTTACTTCATCTGATTGATGCTGTTCATCCATCTTTATAATTATTTCAGGTTTTAACCTATTTTCAGTTGCAAGGTGTTACTGGAAGTTTTGAAAGATCATTTAGAACCATTTCTAATAAATGAAAAGTTTACACTACCTGTGGCAGCTAAAATATGAATTACTTCCTTTGTTTCCTTAGTAACATCTACCTCACATGACACTTCCAATGCTTAGGAATTCTTGAACAATTTCTACTATGTTTGGCTAAGTACCTTTTGATTCTGCCTCATCAGGAGACACTTGAAGAAGGAGGAGAAATGAATTGTCTCACCATTTTGAATTAATCACAAACAATATTCCTGGCAAGACCTACAAGAAAAAGAAATCATGTGCAGAAGCAAATGCATTTTCAAACTGGCCCTGTATGTTATTTTGTAACTGAAACATTTTTTAGCTATTGATAAAACACTAATATAATGGAACATGCATTTTTCCTCTCTGAATCCAAACTAGCAGACTAACTAACTAGCAAACACTATCTTCACTGAGAGAAGTGCCTCTGCATCAGGGGTCAATCCAGTTTGTTTTCTTCTTGTCTTTTTTGGTTGGTTTTTTTTGGTAGGAGTTTTTTTTGTTTGTTTGGCTGGGGTTTGTTTGTTTGATTTTTTTTGTTTGGCAATATTGATGTCAGTATAGGCTGTGTTAGAGAAGGCACCAATAAATCGGCGGTTATATTACTGGGAAGGATGTTATTAAAGAATTTAGGAAGGATGTTGCTTCTAGCTGCTACAGGTTGTTTTTCTGTTCTTACTGTCTAAAAAGATAAAATGGAAACTTATAAAACAGATGTGTATATAGATGCCTATATAGACTTGATGTGCATGTTTATGATCAAGATGATTAGAAAAATGCGTGAAAGCCAAATCTAGAAATGATTAGTTTGCTGGGAGATGGTTAAAACTGTTTTTAGCATTCTACATAAGATCTAAAAACAGATAGTTAACTTCTGACTTTCTCTTTAGTATGCACATGTGTGTATATTACTTCAGTGAGTCTTATGGGTTTCACTGCAGTAATAACCATTTTATCTGTTTGTCGTTGATTTTTACACATATTTTGTCTTGTATGTATGTATTGAATTTTTAGGTCATATTTTAAAGTAGACCTCATTTTCTCTGCATTTTCTTTTGTTTTCAGGATTTTTTCATATATATTGGACTTAAATGCTCTCTTAATTGTTGGCTATCTTGTCTTCCACTTTCCTGTTGTCCCCGTTAATAAATACAGTGTATTTTTATCGTGCATGTCTAATTAGACAAAGTGTTACCTTTTCTTAGGCATGCTTTCAAAGATAAAGCAATATACTATCAGTTATTTGTACAGTGTTAATTTAAATGTATGCTGGAGTACTTCATATTTTGTTTTAATCGTGAATCGAGATGTCAGATGAACCTCATTTCTAATATATCAGCTAGCAGAAATTAGAATAAAATATAGGCTAATTTTGTCCAAAATCTGAATGTATCTTAATTATGAAGGTAGATTTGAACTGAAGTCTTACATCCCCTTCATTGTAAGCTCTATAAAATAACTTGTATCCTATCAAAAACAGAGCTCAACATAGAGCAGAGCCCTTAAATAAGAGATTATTTTTTTTTCTCTTCAAAGTTTAATATGCATTCTTCATCTCTTATGGTTAGGTGAGCTGGACCAGATTTTCAGAGTTTTGTTCATTTCATGATGCCATCTTCGCAACCTATGTTTCGTAGTGTCTCCCGGCTTTCCCCTAGGTGGCACCGTGACCCACAGAACAGCTCCCGTAGATTTCAAGTAACAGAACTATAGATGGGGTTGCTGAGTGATGCAAACACGTTTTCAAACACTGCTTGGTCGTCGTTCTTTTAACCACTTGTACTTTCTTGGAGACAACATCGTTTCCATACTACGTCAGAAATAGTAATGATTAGAACACAGACATCAAATTATTTTAGTAGTATGAACTATTATTTGAAAAATCAACATGGAACCATCTCATGTAGATAATTCCTTTGCATTAAAGGAAGGGAGGACACTGACACTTTGTGAAATGCAATAGACTGTGGTACACTTCTGCTTATTTGGGTATCAAAGAACTACTGTTGCTTGTATAGAGCTTCATTTAAATCTAACTCTGTTTCCTACTTCCAGCTTCAGTCACAGTCCTGCTTTGCTGCCAGTATTACCAGTTCTTCTGCACCTCGTGCATTGTTTCTTTAGCTCCTAAGTACAAATACCTTTGGGGTAAATGAAAGTCCTGCTTCTCAAGCATGCTGCGATTAAGCAAAAAGAATTTAATCTGCTGGTCTGAAAACCTCCATAATTAACTTTTATGGGAGGACTACACTGTATGATCAATAGATGCCTGTTTAGTCTTCATACTCAAAGTCAAGAAAGCATACCAGTCCTTCTGTGGAACAGAGGGCAATAGAGGCTTAATGATGAGGAAAAAAGTGAAAAGCTATTCTTAGTCCATAGTCTTCTTACACATGGAAGAAGCCTTATGTCTCCTGCAATATCTGACAGCAAAATAGGAGCAGATGCTTTAGATAAAAAGGAGTGGTGAATCTTTTGCAGTTAGTGTTTTATTGACAGTAGAGCTTAAGTTGAAAGGCAACATGCTATCAGCTGCCCAATCGTACAGGTTATTTGAGAATTTTCACATAATAAAAAGGGTGATGGGATTATTAGTATCTCTGTATGTGATGGTGTCTAATAATAAGCTAATATTATGACTAGGTTTTGCAGTCTTCTGTTTGGAGCATAATTCTGGTTTTGTACTGATTTTCAGAGTAAATAAAACCTATTTTTGTTGGAGTAAATGTGATTATCATAGTGAGATCAGTACTATATCCTAGAACACTTGTATTGGAGACTTATCACAGCCTAACTGAACATAAAAGAAGGTTCCCCATGCAGGCAGATTATTTTTGCCATACAAAAATAAGTTAGAAATTACAGTAAGCATCAAATAATGAAATAATTATGAATCATACTACTCCTAAGTCTGTCATTGTTGGTGAAAAGATTGTTCTTAATTTTCATATCTGCGCAGTTGTAGCTGTCATCTGATTACTATCAGTTGCAGATTTGAAGTGCTATTAACAAAAGTCTAGAACACTATTTTCCCACATATTTTCTTCCTGATTTTCTTAATTTGTTAGACTGATTCTTTGTGGTTTTGTCCATGTTAGAATTTTCCAGGGTGCAGAGTTTGTGCCAAGGACCTGGCATTCCCAGGATTTATATTTCAGGGGATCAGACTAGCTCTGATTGGATCCCTTGGGTCTGTTTCACATCCTACAGTCATTTGCTTCAGAAGTTCCTGATCTGAACTAAAACATCAATAGAAATGCAACCTGTATTTACTATATCTGAGTACCAAACTGATGATGATGTCCCATAAGCAATGTGTAAATTTAAGGTTAATTCACATACATACATGCGTGCACACATAGCATTTTTAATAGGTCTCATTGTCTAGTTACACTTTCAAAAAAGTAACAGTCCAACTTCACAGCAGTGAAATAGTTGGATCTTTGTTGTACCTAGGCTCTCTTTGGCACAGGAGGAGAGAGAATGCTTGTTTAGTAGAAAATTCTAGTTCCTTTTCTAAGAACATATTGCTTTACTGCTCATCTAAGAGGCGTTCTCAAACAGATGACTTATATGATTGCTTAACAAAGCAAAGTCTTACCAAGTTACTTTCTTCCATTTTAATACAGCATTGATCTTGTGAGTTGAAATTCATGTCTGGAAAGACAGGATTCTTCTGTGATTCACTTGATGCTGTGGTGCTATGGATCAGTAGTCTCTTGATCAGAACTGCATTACTATGAGGCATCATTTCTTTCCAAATATTTATTGTGGTTCCAGTTCATGGGTTTGGAGAAAGTCCTAAAAGCAGAGGATAGTCTTTTAGATTGACCAGTCTGGTACAAATGTTCTATGTTTAATATATGCTTGTATAGTGTCATTCCAAAGGACTGTCAACTTTTTTATCTAATTGCTGGTCAGATATTAATGACAGAAGTAACGGTACACAAGATTAGGAATACATTTTTTTGTAAAGAAAGAGGAAGTTGGGGCTGTGTGGCAGAAATGATACATCGGGAATGGGCTGATCAAGGGGTTCTTTTCTAACAGAGAATTCAAGTTTTGGTACTAACTTGAAGGTGTCCAGAACCCTAGTGCCTGTATTGCCCTGTGATGTCAGTTCATAGGGTGTCTATTAAAAGTATACTCAAGTGCTACAGTAGTAGTAAGTTCAGTATCTCTGCTTCCATTATTTAATTCCTTATTTTTCATTTTGTTACATTATCCTGTTATTTCTTAAATTCATGTTTCTTTTGAGTGTTAGATGTTTGGTCTTGTTCAACCAAAGTTTATTAAGTTTGATATTTTATAGGAATAATTTCATGTTTATACTCTAAATTTAAACTTTATGATTAATCTGTGCATGTTCCCTTTTCAGTGCTGTATGAATAGTATTTTTTTGCTATCTCTTTTGTTTTATCACCATGTTTGGGGGGGTTGCTAATAGTTCTGTATTTTTACTTTTTTATGTAACCAACATTTTACAGTATAGTTCCCTTAAATATTTTTATTCCTTTTGCAAACATTAGAAGGAAGGCCAACATTTAGAACATGATTACATAAGTTTAGCCTGTGAAGATCTGAACACTTTTAATTTATATGTTTACTGCTGAGAATGCAGACAAAAGTTTGTGAAGTGGGTCAGTCAGTCTAGAACTGGGAATCAGCAAGTCTGTCACTACGACCCTCAGCAGAAGGAGGTGTTACCACCTCTGGAAGGTGTCTTTTCTCTACTTTCTTGTTAGGCATCTGCATACATGAGGAATGGATCTATATAACTAAATAAGTAATAGTAATCCTTTGTGGTACTTAAACATCTGGCATACTTGAGTTTAAAGTGCGCACAGAAATTACCAGAGTTAAAATTAAATGTAGTTAAATCTGTACAGAGCCTGAAAACAGCAGTTCTAGATATAAATATTTAAACCTACTTGAAGTCTGATATATCAATTTTGTCAGCACTGAAGACAGTAGAGCCTCCAGTGTTGTTAGTGCCTGTGAAAATGAAATACAGCAAATGCAATGTAAGAGTTGTGCAACTTAAGATTCCTACATGTAAATTGTTTCCATGTTCAGTACTTAAAATCTAAAGCCACAATGTTTTTTTGACCTCAGGAGCTATGGAATCATGTTGGTGGTAAAGAGCAGGACTGTGAAGCCCCTATAGTATTTACTTGTATATCATCTATTACATATTCTATTGCTGTTTAAAATAGTTGTATGATACATCACAAACTATGAGAAACTGTCACCTATACTGTATGTTCTACTTAAACTGAACATCCTTACTAACCTGCATGCTGTAGTTGTGTTCTGTTTGTTTTGTTAAATGCCTACTTCCATTTTAGTAAGGTAACATTTACTTTAGTTAATTTTTTTTCTCCTTGTAATTGCCAATTACCACAGACAGGTAGTAATTTCCTATGCAGCTTTAGGAACAGGAGAATAAACAAATAGCTGCTAAGTACTGGTGTGTTTTCACACAGTGGATGCTTCCCAAATGGATGCTACTCCAAACTGTAATTCTGCAACACCACAATTTTTAGGCAATCTGTAAGAACAACAGTTTGATTCATTAATATACTTCTAAATTGTACTATGTGTGATTGAAACTATATGTTTTAAGACATTGTTCTTTGCAAGGAAAACTATTAATAAGTAATTTTCAGCTTGTTAATAGTGAGCTCTTACTTTTACATTTTTTTTCCCCTGAAAATCACTGGGAAAATTTTGTTACTTCACTGTTGTAGGGTCATATATGTTCCTTTTCCTTTAGGCTAGGGTTCTTCATCTGAGTAAGCCTTAACATCTTTATTAAAATATATCTTGCTTTCTAGCAGTTTTTCAACCTATACCATTGTTTGTCTGAAAATGATACTTAGAGTTAGAAGTGCTAACACCACAATCCTGTGTGGTGTATTCACATAAATAAGTG
The DNA here is from genome assembly GCF_963210335.1 of Falco punctatus. NCBI lineage: Eukaryota > Metazoa > Chordata > Aves > Falconiformes > Falconidae > Falco > Falco punctatus. Next base: position 14,792,371 of record NC_137595.1, read on the forward strand.
GTTCCACTTATTTCTGCTGGTGCATCAAGTCAAAAGAACCTGAAGCTCAAGATGAAAAGATGATCTTCCTCGTAAATATGTAGCCTACAGAGAGCTAGCCTTACAAAACGATTTTATGTATTAGCATTTTCAAAATTATCTATATAGAAGAATCACTGAAATATAGCTTTATTTTCACTAGGACCACACTTTATATGTCTAGACTTAATTATGCAAAGTGTTGTTCAGTGGTATATTACTTATAAACAGATTGATCCATAATGACATATTTATTTGGCATGCAGAGAGCCTAGTTCTTATGAATTTTGATCTAATGGGTACTGTTTGGCTCTTCTGTGTCACAGTAAATGAGGTACTATTAGCTGGTATTAGAGCCAACCAGGGGAGATACCCTGCTGGACCTGCTGTTTACAAACAGGGAAGGACTGGAGGGTGATGTGGTGGTCAGAGGACGTCTTGGGCATAGTGGTCATGAAATGACAGTTTCGATTCTTGGAGAAGTAAGAAGGGGGCTCAGCAGAACCACTGCCTTGAACTTCTAGAGGGCAGACTTTAGCCTGTTTAGGAGCTTGGTCAATAGAGTCCCTTGGGAGATAGTTCTGAAGGGCCAAGGGGTCCAGGAAAGCTGACATTCCTGCAGAAGGTAGTCTTAAAGGCGCAGGGGCAGGACATTCCCATGTGCTGAAAGATGATCCAGCAGGAAGAAGACCGGCCTGGCTAAGCAGAGAGCTTTGGCTGGAACTCAGGGAAAAAAGGAGAGGTTATCACCTTTTGAAGAAGGGACAGGCAACTTGGGAGGACTATAAGGATGTTGCAAGGCTATGCAAGGCAAAGACTAGAGAGGCAAAAGGCCAGCTGCAACTCAAGCTGGCCACTGCCTTAAAAGATAACAAAAAATGTTTTTACAAATACATTAGAAACAAAAGGAGGACCAAGGATAATCTTCATCTTTTTTTGGATGTGGCAGGGAACATTGCCGCAAAGGCTGAGGAAAAGGCTGAGGCACTTAATGCTTTCTTTGCCTCAGTCTTTAATAGCAAGACCAGCTTCCCTCTGGGTACTCTGCCCCCTGAGCTGGAAGAGAGGAACTAGAAGCAGGATGAAGTCCCCACAGTCCAGGAGGAAACAGTTAGTGATCTATTGCTCCACTCAGAAGTTCACAAGTCTATGGGGCTGGATGAGATCCACCTGAGGGTACTGAGGGAGCTGGCGGAGGTATTTAAAAAACACGTAGACGTGGTGCTTAGGGACATGGTTTACTGGTGGCATTTGGAAGTCCTGGGTTAACAGTTGGACTTAATGATCTCCAAGATCTTTTCCAATGTAAATGATTATATGATTCTTTAAAATGAGGTACTATGTTTGTCACATTCACAAGCTGTGCAGACTTGATGAATTTGGTTATGCTTTAGAATGCTTAGGTAGCACTCTTTTCTGCAGTACCTAAAGTGTCTCTACTCAAGTTCTCATAGACTTCTGAAAGTATAACCTGTGTATAATGAAATGTCCTGGAGAAACATAGGAAACAATTGATCCTCAGGCAGGGAGACATTAACTTCCGTGTGATACCATGCTGTACTTGGCAGTTTGTGCTATTACATGGAATGAGTCTGATTTCAGTCAGCAGAACTAAACATTCAGGGTTGTACTTTAGCACAGTATGTATATCGTATGACCAGTTGCCTTTAACATATATATGCATAAAAACAATTGTAATGTGGAAAGGTATCTTGCATTACAAAAAAAAAAAAAAAAAAAGTGTCTGCACATATGAAAGGTAGTGATTTGTATAATCCACAAACTTTATAATTAAAAAATTGGTTTCCAGATATGTCATGGGACTGTCTCCCTAAAGCGTTCTCTCTTTTAGTTACCAAGTTCAGCTAAGTGATCCATAAAGAGTAAAACTAAAATAGCTTGAGTTTATCAACTAAATAAGCCTGGAACAAAAAGAACTATTAGTCTCTTTCCCTCCCTTCTATTTCTTTTGCATTTTATCTTCTTGCCTTGCATCTTCCATCCTTGTTGGATGATGTGACAATGAATTCTCATGAAATGTTAAAAAATGTTAAACTAAATTATTAATAATTGAAGCATCATTACAGTCCCCTTTATAGCCTGTGACCTGTCCTGCTTCTTATTGGCTTTCCTGCTCTGATTATCCATTTTTGAGGAATAGGTATTACTAACTTCCAGAGCAGGCTCAGGAGAGACAGTTGCTCATATAGAAAGAGAGGTAATGATACATTTTAAGCACATATGATTATTAAGAAATATTTCTTCTTCTACTTCTCATTTTCCGTTACTGCATATTGGTATAGCTGGAGGGTATTTGTTTCCCATTTCAACTGATAGCAGCTACTTTATATAATTTTCTGTTTCACCATTTTAATTTACTTTATAAAAACATATTTTGCCATTACTCCTACATTTTAAGTTTTGTCCACAACCTTTCCTAACCACAAGAACTCTGAGAAGCTGTTATTTGTTTGCTTTAAGACTACTAAACCTGTCCAAAGGAGGATTTGGGGAGCAACTGATAGTTTCTCTCCATCTCATCTTTCAATGATTCTGTATGACTTCCTCATGAATAGCAAGCCATAAATATTTGGACTTTGAGTGCGTTTAAGTATGGGGATTGTCAGTAGCCATTTCAGTTGTGAAACTCTACTGGGAAGAGATTTGCCTGGAAGTCTATTTGAAAATAATGCTGGCATGCTAATTCTCCTTTGAAACAGACACGCACACACCCACCATGCCACACACATGCTTTCTCACACACTATATCGCCAAGTGACGAAGAAAGCTAGTGATAACCGTTAATGATGAAATGATTGCAAGATCAAATCATTGTATAAGTCTCAGGTCATTACATAGGTCTTAAATTCCTTGCAGGTTTCAGAAACTTTCAAGTGTCAGTGATGATAGCTCTCAGAAAGGATCATCCACACTTTCTAAAAAAATTCCAAGTAATTCTGTCATTCCTGTGAGGTATTCCAAAAGCTGGCATTTGACAAGTAAACTTATAGAAAAAAGAGGAAAAAAGAACAAGTTTGCTTATCCAATAAATAACCTTTTTTTTATTGCACCTGTTCAACCTTATTGTCATCTTCCTAGAGTTCCTGTGTAACTTCTGTTTATGCACTTAAGGTTCAGATGATCCATGTCACATGATCCATCAAGATGACTTGATCTTCTATTGATTCATTACAGTGCATAGATGCTGGTTTCAATGAGAAAGAATTTAATAATTATAAACCCCATAACTTTGGAAAATATTTACAAAACTGTGCGATGTAGCTGAGAGAGCAAAGAATATCTATTTATATATGTGCGGGTAATTTTTGTTAGAGGTGCTTAGAAATCCAAAATTACAGCAGAGCCCCTTTGTAATAGCAGTGCATATGGGGATTTTCAGAACTATGTGGGTGGCTAGAAATACATCTAGGCTCCTTGGTCTGCTCTGAATTGGTTGGATGCAGGCCAGGTAGTCACACTAGATTGCACGTCATGCTGTGCTAATGCATTTATCCAGTTGTCTGAAATACAGAAAAACTCACACTTGTGTACTCTTGTGTTTGTAAGCATATGCCAAGCTGGGTTTTTTTCCTCAGAAAACTCCTATTAATTTTAATTGGATGTGTGACTTAGAGTTTCTAATCAGTTGTTAACATTTCAGACACACACTAAGAAGAGAGTTTCTGACCAAAATTGGCATGGCTAGATGATTTTATCTCTTGCTCTTTCATTTCTCTAAGGTCACACAGGAAATCTGTTCAAAAGTATTAAATAGGTCTAGAGATACTGAGTTCTGGTTCAGTTTTTTAACCTTACACTCATTTTCTTTGGGTGCAGATGTTAATTTTTCCTAGCTGCTTCTTGACATTGTTGAAACACAATTTTTAGAACTGTTTAATCTGATCTCTATTTTCCATTGCGAGATAGTTATTAGCACCCTATAAAGCATTGTCTTTGCCTCTGACTTGCTCTAAGAATGTTAGTTTGTTTTAAGAGTTTCTCTCCATTAATCCTAGCCAAAAAGTATAATAGCTTTTCAGAACATCTAGAATAGGAACCAAGACTTACGTAGATTTCTTTGTATAGTTATAAATTCAGGGGGAAAAAAAAGTAGGATTACAGAGCTTGATTAGGTGAGCAAAGTGGGCTCTGAAGCATCCTGTTCAAACAATGTTTACACTACATCTAACAATTACCTACTGCTTCTTTGAAAATGTTGATGTTTATATTGTTTTAATGTGGGAATCATGATGTCTTTTGCCTTTTTTTTCCCCAAAAAATACTATGCTAAGGCTAGACTGCTACAGTTAAGATGTATTATAAAGATAAGAATTCTTTTTAGACTATCTTCTTCGATAGTATATTTAGAAATTGAGTCAGTACAATGAATTATATTGACAAATTCAGACTTGCTATACATTTTCTAAACATATCTTAGAAGACTTCAACAAAGGTTTATTGTGGTTCTTTACAGAAAGATGTTAGTAAAAATTATGGATGGCATTCCAAGCACCATCTAACTTTACCACGAGATCTGGTACTTCTTAAAAGGAAACTTTAAAAAACTCGATTTAAAAAAAAATCATTTTTTTTCCATTTTAAGGTCCCAATATGACACTTCTAAACACAATTTCTTTCTAACTTTATTTTGCTCTTTGCCTTTTGATGTGCACCATTTCTTCACCTCTTTAATGCCATCAGTGCCTATGGCTTTACGTTGTACTTATTCTGCACAGCACTAGGAGTCAGTGATGTCAATATGACTTCAGAATAAGATTTGTTCTTCAGCTTGGTGTTCCCACAGAAACCTTGTTGAAGTGACCTTTTAAAATTTTTGTCACAGACATTAATCTTGATAAATATCTATGCTGTTCTAGGAAATCCCAACTATTTCATTCCTATCACAGCTCTTTACCTCACCTTTTTTATGTATTATTCATCAACATGAAATAAAGCAAACATGAAAAATATCATGTATGTAAAAGTCAGGGGTTTTTTAAATACATTTTGCAAATTTTAATTGAGTCAAGCATGTGATTTGAGCAACCTGAACTGAAATTGTTCTGTAAGATGGAGGTGGAAGGCTATCCAGGATCAGTCTGTGCACTATTTTCTGCCTATGACAGCTCTGAAGAAATCTTGAAATATTTTGAGCAATTTCTAAATAAATAAAAAAAAATACTAAGAAATCTTAAGATTGCCTATGTATTTTGTGAATATCTGTTTTAACAAAGTTAAACTAGAAGTGATAATTTTGAGCAATTTAAATACTCATTAATTCCTTGTGATTGCAACTTCTGTGTTAGATCCTCTGTGCAAAGTTGTCATTTTGCTTTCATGCTTTTCTGGGTAACTATTTGGTGCAACATAGCTGGCCTTGGGTAGTTAAAGGGTTGTTAATGAAAATGGAAAGAACAAGAAACGTGGTAGCCATGCTGCCAACAGAAGGTTTTTAAGCACATCTCATGTATATCTACATGTGTTTCTATCGCAGTCTGTAAAACTGTTTGTAAAATACTGTGCTTAGTACCTCTAAGCCATCTAAGTCAATTTTAGTGTGAACTGTTTAGTTGCACTTCACGTCACGAATCCACTAAACTGTATAACAATGATGGATGCTGTTTTTAAACATCCTGATATACTATGCTTTCTCTGAAAGTAAGTGCAAATTAACGCCAAAAAAAAAAAAAAAAAGACTGAGCCCTTTTCAAATATTTTTGTCCCACTCAATCATCAGTCTCAAGTCTTATTTGTTATATGTGTATATATGAAGGAATTAGAAATACCCCAATTTGATATATTAGGCTAAACAACTTATGGACCAGCTACTGCGTTGAGATACTCCTTATGTAATTGAAGTCAAATAAAGTACAAAATAATAATTTCAAAAAGGTATGTACGGGTTTCAACTGGAAAAAATACTGCAATTCCAGGGACTCCCTGTTTCTGGATTAGGAACATCACTTTGGTCACTGTAGAACTCAACGCATGGGTAGTTTGTTTAATGGCAAATGGTCTGTTACTGCTAAAAGTGATGATCAAATAAAGAAAAGTGGCTTACCTGTTAGCAACTTGTACTTTATCCATGACCAATTAGCTGAAAATTCTTGGTTGTCAGAGTTCCAGAAATCACTTGTGTAATGTCTATGGAGCTGTAAGTACCTCAATAAAAAACAAACAAACAAAAGCATTGTTGTTACTGGGACAGATTAGGAATAGGAAGAGAACGAAGTGTGTTCTTCTGGGTGGTTCTTCACTAAATCAAAGGTGTTATATTAAAAAAAGGAGACATGTTTGCATGGAAGGGAGCTGTGATAGTTTGATCAGTCTCAGTTGCTAAATCCTAGAGCAAAAGAGTGATTGCACCAGATTTCCGCTTGTCTCTAGACTCTTCATCATATTTGCTTTGTCACAAGTCAAATTTGAAATATAATTTACACTGCAAAGTACTAAAGGAGGGTTTAAAAACCTACCACACAGGTATGAAACATGATGTATAAGCAGACGCTTTGTGAGTGGCACAGAGCAGAGGCGGCAGAGGGCCAAGAGTTCATAGCCAGGAGCTGTGGTGTTTTGAGGAGAGGCATCTGTGAGAAGCAGTTGCTGCCAGCTCCCACTGAGGCTGATCTCACTCAGAGCTGGAAGCTCCTGCCTTGCACATAAGCAAGATTCTGGGGATCAACAGCATCTTGCCTGTGTGAGACTGAGAATCTCCCAGTTCCCACCAAGTTTCAGCTGTCACAGTACACTTTAATTTATAAAATAGAAATACAAACTCATGCATACCCCTCTTGAAAGATGCATGAGTTAATGGATAGGTCAATCAGGATAAATGATCAAATAGAAACATGTTACTAAAATGCTTTGAAAATTCTTATGTTAAAATAGCCAAAGAATGAAGAAATATTATAGTTAATTCACTACAAATCTAGAGGATTTTTTTAGTAAATTAAAAAAGTTGATATAACTGCATTTGTATTATGCATGATTCCCCAATAAACTGCTGGTAGTCTTTAATGATGCTCCCATTCCTGAAGGAGGATTTTTATTCTTATTTTCTAAACAAAACTTCCACGGTTACTATCATATTTGTGGTTTGACTGGTCATTGCTAAAAATTGGAATATTCTAGTGCTCTTTTATTTAGATTGCAATCCTTGTCCAAGAGCTCAAGCTATGTTTAGAGTTCTGCATTTGAGAGTTCTAAATTACAGGTTATTTGAAAAATAACACTTCTGCTATCTGAGCAGAATATCTTTTATTGGTTTCATTTTACAGATGTGAAAATTGTGGTACAGAAAACTAGTGACTCTGTACATCACAAAACACAGTAGCAGCACTATATTGCAAGTCACTTGTATCTGGAAACTTCCTTTCATTCGGAAGACATATCTGTAAGTAAAAAGATGTTCCTTTAAAGAGAAAGCACAGACACTTGCTATGATGACAAACATCTGATGAATATTCAAAGAAAAATCCTCATTCCTGGGATTGTGGTGGGTTCTTTTCATACAGCTGACTGGGATGCATGAGAATTATAGTTGGTTTAAAAAGGGTAGAATTTGGAGCTCAAGTTTTTGATTTTCACTGGCTTTCTTGCATTTCTTGCATTTTGTTCTGAATGTAGTAAAGCTGATAGTCAACTTTAATCCTTCTGACAACAAGTTCAAGAGTGTAGGTCTTACTCCTGTGAAGTCCTAAGTTTTGTGATCACAAATTTCCCTACTGCTGAATGATAATTTCATCTTTTATAGTTACTGCCTGGATGACAGAAATGTGTGTTTCCTCATGGCTAGTTCTGTGGCTTCTAGATTGAAGTATGATTCTGTAGTACCTAATTAATATCTTTTATGCTGCTGCGAACCATGAATCTATGTACTGAGGGTAAAAGACTCACAGGCCCATTTACAAGTATATGAACTGCATATGGAATGCAAACTGATATGCAAATGTTTATGTACCTCCATTGGAATTATGTCCTTAGGCTTAGCATGCTATTTTATGCAAAGTGAAAGTAGTAGTAAGATGCACGAGAAACTTAACATGTTTTTCTGAGTTCAATACTTGCATTTTCTTCTGTTCTAAGTCTTTTAGAATGTGTTTTCTGTATTAAGCGTATTTAATTTGAAGGATTTAGGGGGAAGGAAAGTGCAATGAATGGTTTCTTTGGAGATACATGAAAAATGTTGACAGATTTGAAATAAGGTATACAAGTTTCCTACTGAGATTCATACTTACTACTGTGTGATCTGCTGTATTATCTGTAGAAAATGTCTTTGTACATCAGAGAAACAAAAAGACCTTCAGCAGATTGTTTTATTGAACTCTTAATAGATATTAAGAAACATAACGCCAGCACTTCTGCCACATTGCTGTCATTAAATAATAAATCATTGCTGTAGCTGCCTAATGGGATACGTAGCAATGCTGATGGTGGCAGTCTAGACCTGAGCTGAAGTGGATTAATTTAAAACACAGAGCAAAAATAGTAGATAGCAGTGCTCAGCAGAACAGTTTTGGTGCTAGAATCTGGTGACTAATCACAGAAAAGAAGATAATAGAAATAAGATCTAACTAAAACTTACAGCGATGCCTGTCACAGTCTTCAGATATCCTCCAACACCTAATTATGAAACTGTCATCTAAACATTAATTAACATATATTCAACACTCGTATTTGTGTGAGGCATCCTGTCCTAATACACAGACAGAAAGGGTGGGCACTAGCAGACAAATGGCTTTATCCCAGAAATGATAATGATCTGTACCTGCCTTTTATCCCAAAGGAGGTATGAATGCATGGGACTTTGGAAAATAAGGTCTTATGGTACTTATTCCTAACACAGTGCCTTAGTCACGTAAGTTTAGTTTTGGTTTGATTTTTTTTAAGCAGGATTTGCTTGTTAAGATGTGTTTCCAAGCAAGTAAAACTATAGGGTTCTGTGCTTCTGCCTTGTGTCTGGCCAATTTGGAAAGTCCCGTCTTTGGAACTAAGATGTAAGAGTAGCATATCTAGATGAGAGCTACCTCCTGGTCAGGCACAGTGGGTCTCTCTGAACTACCCTTGCACCATCAGTGGTTTGGCCTGTTTTATCTACAACTCATTTAGCAGAGATACATGTAGCCATCTACAAATATAATTGTGTGTAGCATTTGTAACATGAAATGCTTTGTCAAATTATTGAAGTTTATCAAATTGTTACAATTATTTACCAAATTATTAAAACAATCTCTTCAAAGATAATAGACTGCTCTGAAAACAAGAAAAAGAGATTGTGAGGAGTCCGGCAGTAAAAAGCCAAGAAAATTGAAAGCAATTGTTCTGTCTGTGACTTTTGTTTGCTCTATGTAGGAATCTGTTGAAATGTGCAAATGTTGAATTTGTTAAACTAATTAACACATAAAAATCCAGCTGTAATAGTAATCAAAACTTGATGGTTCAACAGACTATGGGTTTTTTTTTAGTATTAACACATCCTGCACATATGGCCCCCAGTTGAAGATCTGGAGCTGCTCGTAGAGCAAGTTAATATCAGGGGATTTAGAGGCAAGTATTTATTGGTGGCAGTTGTGAAACCAACATGTGGTCTAACTCTGACTGGTGCCTCCAACGTTGTCTGTAAGGGGAAAAAAGAAAAAAGTGACTTGTACTGCTCTCATTGTCCTCCTAGTGTGTGAAAACAAGGTACAGGGTATTAATAGATTTGTTGGCTGAGAATTCTGTTGGAGAGGCCTTCAGTTGATGAATTGTGGCCTTGCTAGAAGCTGTAACTTCAGCAACAAGGAAATACTGTTGGTTTTCTACAAGCTACTGTAGATATTTACTTGCTCATATTTGTTTAATTGTAGTATCTTGCTGGCATTTTCTTTATGTTCTTTGTGACAATGTCAAAGAATGAAGAAGATTTTGGTTTAGTTTGGAAACATGAAAAACACCTTTTAGGTTATCTATCTCACAAATCAAAACAGACTATCTTGTAAAATATACTTTAATAAAATAATTCTAAAGCACCTCTTTCATTGTGATTTGCGTATCATGAGTTGTCGAGTTTTAGCATTTAAATTCAAAATTAGAAGTTTGATGTTTCATTGGAAAGATAAACAGAATTGGTTTGGTATTGTCTTAATAAATTACCTGAAGTAGCTATTGGGTTACAAGTAGACAAGTGCTTCTAACTGACTAATAAGGTGCTTTTAGTAGGTCATTTATATACCAGACACAATTGGTAAGGGATTTTTTCCTTAATGTGAAAATACAGTTCTTTTGCATGATGCAACTATCTTTGATCTCTGTAAATGACTAGCAAGAAGTTTTGAATGTTGGAAGCTGACCAGTAGGATGTCTTAGGGAAGATGATTGGATGTGATGTTACCTTGCAAAACCTGCAGAGCATTAACAGGACTCCAGTTTTGGTGGGAATCTATGCAAGGCACTTGATTGTACTTAGGCTATATATTTGTAAAAATACATACAATGAAGCACTCCTCTTCAAATATAGCAGCAAAATTAGTGTTTTCACAGTGAATAAGGCAACATAGATTCAGTGGATAATATGCTGATGCTGTATTCCCTTCTCTTCCGGTTTCATTTCAAAGTGATAAGAGTGGGTTTTTTAGTACTTTTTAAGGCACTTAAATTCTTTTAAGCATTTTTTTCCTACTTAAGTGAAATAATTCAGAAGTTTTTGCTGTGTTTAATCAAAATAAGATTTTCAGATTCCTTATTTTGATAATGATTTAATTTGCGATATTTAAAAATAATTGTTCATGTTTTTATGAAGCTGCATTGTCTTGTATTTCCAAGGTGAGTACTTGCAAACTTGTTTCATGAAATAGGACAACCTTATTGCAGGTAAACTGTATGCGAGCCTGAGCAAAAATACATTTAGTAGCGTGAGACAGAAACTGCTGTTGCCTTCATTTCATAGTATTATATATTCCACGTATTATTGGTGTATTTTTCTTTTATTGTGTTCCCCTCCCTTCTTTTTACTCACTTAAATTCAGGACTTTAGAATTCTCCTGCAATTTGTAAACTGAAATTCTTTGAGAAACTTATTTTGTAAGCAAGCCTACACCATTTTAATGAAGAGTATGTGGTCCATGGAAGAAATCTTTCAGTTCTAGGAATTCTATCAGTTGATAATGTTGATGTTATTTAAGCAAACCACGTACAAAGGAATAGACAAAAATATACTTCTAAAGCTGTTTCTATTTACAATTTTTCCTAAATTTAGTTTTCAAAATTGAACTTGAGGAACACAGTCAGAATCCAAATATATTTGATTTACAGCTATTCCATATTTTCAGTGATTTACTAAAACCTCGGGTTTTTTTTTTTTTTATACTAAAACTGAATCTGTAAGCATGAAGTATAAAACTGACAGAGTCAGAGACTTAGGGGATTCTGTATTTTACAGGATTCTTCCCTTCCACCTAGCGTTTAATCAAAGCCATGGTCTTTATGTAAATTTAATCACTTTCCAAGAAACTAATAATTTTATTACTTTCTTTCCATTTGACAGTCTTTAGCTGCTTAGAAAATTAAAATTTCATTACACAGCTAGGTTAGATTTGCTTTACAATATTCAGTATTTCTGGTCTCTGTCTGCAGTAGGTACTGAATATGTTTACAAATAATAAGCCAAGTCTTCCTTCATTTATTCTTGCAAATAGTCTAAATGAGAAAGCTCTATGGTATTTAGTGCAATGCTAGCTAAATCAATTTTGTCCATCTATCTACATACATATCATAATCAAATTACTACAGTTACAATGTAATAAAAATATATATGTTACATATCCATAATGCTGAAAAAATAGTAGAACAAATCCCCATTTTGAAGATTATTCCTTGTCTTTATACATGTGCATGCTAACATTCAACTCTAGGTGCTGTACAGTCTAAAAAAAGCAACTTCTGCTGTTATGTTGTTATATAGGCATGGTCTTAAGTTTATACTGAAACTGTGACCTAGACTGGAACCATGATCAATCAAAACATTAATAAAGTGCTTAACTTAAGTATCTGAATAATCTCTTCGAAGATCAGTGGAACTACTCCAGTGCTTAAGACTATATGCATGCCGTAGAATTTTGCTAGATTGTGGCAAAACTTTCTACAAGCATGTGATGAAACACACTACAGTTTTAACGTGCAATACAATTCAACAGTTGATCTGATGTTTTTATATAATGAAAATTAAACATATGGACTTTTAATCTGTGTTTTATAACAGTATTCTTGCACTAGGTGCAACTGCTGAGGTACATGTTTTCAGGAGGGTGGATGGCGTTTTGTCCATTAGGGGCTGTAAATCATTAACTTTTCATTGACCTCTAACACGTGGAAGAATCAAAGAAGGTGGAAAATGGTTCGGGTTGTTAAGGATAAGAACAAAATTAAATGAAACATCACAAGTTGCAAGAAGGAAGGTTCTTATTAAACTTTGAAAAACCCCGGAACTTCACAACAGGGAACACCAGCACTTGAACAGGTTGTCCAGAGAGGTTGTGAAGTCTCTGCTCTTTGAGTTAGTCAAAGCTTGCTGGACAAGCCCTGTGCAACCCAGCCTAGCCCTGTTTGGAGCAGGGTGTTCAGGCTGAATGACCTCCAAAGGTTCCTTCCTACTCAAGGTGTTCCACAATTGCAGGGCAGTTACTACTGCACTAGAAAAGGTAAAGGTGCAGAAAGGAGTGCATTTAGCGTGAGGGATCAGTAGTAGCTGGAAAGAATTCTGCAATTATGTGGTTAATAAAAGGAAGACTTGGGTTTGGTATTCCTGATCAACAGTCAGCAAATAGTCTATAGTTCTGATGGGTGGGTTTTTTTGCCTTAGACATCAAGTTCAGTGGCTATGCAAACACTGTTACCAACAAAGTGGTAAAATTTCAGCCACTACAAGGAAAAAAAGACTAGAGGGGAAAAAGATATGCTAGATATTTTCTAACCAGCTGCATCTGTTGAAGATGTTATTGTAAAACTGATAATGAAGTGATTTAAATGCTTGACTCACCTGCCATATTTAGAGTGCGTACTTTGCATTGGTTTTGGCACCTATGGGATCAAACTGGCTTTATAATGAATATAAAGCCTCTTTCGCATAGATGGGCTGAAGCCTGGCCATATACCAGTCTAAAACTTAATAGCTGCAGTTTCATAACAGAATTTGGCTCAATGACACAGTAGTGCAATTCCAGCTGCTATTTTTCTCAGGGAATATTTGTTTTAGTCCCACCCATGAGCCTCTAATACTGTTAAGATGGAAGTGGAAGAATTTATGGAATAATCAGTGTATAAGTGTAGAGGACATTCGTGGTGTGCTGGGCAGCATTTGCTCTTCCAGATGCATACTTTCAGAACACCCCTCCAAAGATTACAGTTGTGTGCTTTTTGCTAAATGCTTCTTTAATTTACATAGTCACTGCACCCTTTGTTTTTGACTCCTTCACTCATAAAGCTTGAATAGGAGAGACACTGCAGAACACAACTATGATAAATACGTAATTTTCAGTCTCAGCTTCAGTCTTACTGTTTCTTTCTTACCTTTACTTTTAACATAACAAGTTTCCATTTAACACAGTTGTTTTTATGCTTTTTGGCTTGCCTCTGGCAAAATTGAAATACCACCCTTACAGCATATGATTTATGTTGTTCTTCACATTGAACTTCATGATTATGTTCTCAAAGTTCATTGCTCTTTAACCTTCAAAATGCCTACAGACTAATTTGAGAATGTGTTAAAACTGCTACATATAACATTAAAACTAGTAAAAAAAATATCTGTACAATTCGTCCTTGACATACATTACATGCTTCATTAATTTAAATATGTAATCTGTACCTGCATTCTTAAAAATAGATTCTTCCCTCAGGTATAGAGAAATGACATTCATTTATATCAATAGGGATTGCAAAGTGTGATATACAGTCTTCACCATAGTAAGTCACTATAATGTCTTTTTTAAACTACTTCCCTGGACATGTCAAATGTTGATTTTCTTTTTATCTCAATTCCTTGTAAAAGAATAAGCCCCTTTTCATGTTCTTACTAATTGTCCTGCTTTCAAATGATGCAAGCCCCCAAACTACTAAAGAATTTTAGTTGTGTTGATCAGGCATTATCTAACTATATAATAATTGGCTAGATTTCTTCAAACCAGAACTCTTTGTGGGCTAGTAAGAGGCATTTTTATCAAAAATGAGACTTCTGGTTTAAATAAGAGAGGTACAACTCTTTGAAAATGCACCCTGAAAATATAATTGGAGTAGGAAATCCACTGAGTTGAAGGATTGGACTGAATGGCATTATAAAAAGGAGTAATGTTTTCTGAAAATGTTCAGTAGAAACCACTTAATATTTGTTTATTTACAGGATTGGATAACATGTCCAGGAAGAGTTAGTTGCATAGGAGGAGTGCAAAAACTCCAGTTTCATTCTTGTGATGACTCAAGTGCGTGCTGTGCCTATTTGTCTGCTCTTGCAGCAAATTTCCAAATTTTGACTGCTGGAAATAATGTGAATTTTATAAATGTTTGATATAGTATTTGAATTAGGGTTTTGAATTTTTTTTCACATCAAGCAAATGTCTTAATCTATTGCTAACCTATCTAATCTATTGCTAGATATTCTACAAGGAGGCTAGCTTAATCTGTGCCTTTGGAGGGAGGACGGATATCATTATAGTGTAAAGTGGGGAAATAAATGCAGTTTGATGATTTCTTGATCTTGGTCTTGAAATATGATGGGGTCCAATGTCAGAGAAGGAGGAAGAGCATCTTTGGTCATAGGCTTGTCAAACCGGTGAAGAGGCTTTAAACTAAAGCTGCAGGGGGAGGGGAACCTCAATCCATCCCACTCCTACCAGTTTGATGCCGGTGCCAGCAAAAGGCAGCAGGAGAGCATCTGAAGAGTAGCACAAAGGAATTTCAGCCACTCCAGCCAGTAAGTCGGCTTCATCGAGGGTCCAACTTACATGACACTATGCAAATGCATGTAGCATGGGGAATAAACAAGAGGAGTTAGAGGCGTGCACACATCTGTGGGGCTATGATCTTATTGGCATCACAGAGACATGGTGAGATGGCTCCTATGACCAGTGTTAGAATGAAAGGATGCAGCCTCCTTAGGAAGTACGTGCAGGGGAGATGAGGAGGGTGTGTTGCCATCTATGTCAATGACAAGCTGGCATGCATGGGGTTTCGGCTGGGGATGGGTGAGGAGCCAAAAGCTTATGGATCGGCATTAAAGGGAGGGCAGGGGTAGGTGACATTGTAGTGGGAGTCTGCTACAGACCACTCAACCAGGATGGCTGAGCAACTGAGGCCCTCTATAGACAGATAGGAGCAGCCTCATGTTCACAAGCCCTGGTCCTCATGGGAGGCTTCAAGAACCCCAATATCTGTTGGAGGGACAACACAGCAGGTCATAGGCAATCCAGGAGATTCCTGGAATGCATTGATAACTTCCTTCTCCAAGTGACAGAGGAACCAACAAGGAGAGGTGCCATGCTGGACCTTGTTCTCACCAAAAAGGAGCCACTGGAAACATGAAGCTCAAGGGCAGCCTTGGCTGCAGCGACCATGAATTCATGGAGTCCAAAATCCTTAGGGCAGCAAGGAAGGCACACAGTGAACTTGCTACCCTGGCCTTCAGGAGAACTGACTTTGGTCTCTTCAGGGATCTGCTTGGCAGAGTACCATGGGATAAAGCCCTGGAGGGAAGAGGTCCCCAAGAAAGCTGGTTAATATTCAAGGTTCACATTCTCCAAGCTCAGGAGCGATGCACCCCAACGAAAAGGAAGTCAGACAAAAATGCCAGGAGGCCTGCATGGATGAACAAGGAGCTTGTGGACAAACTCAAACACAAAAAGGAAGCCTACAGAGGGTGGAAACAAGGACAGCTGGCTTGGGAGGAATACAGAGAAGTTGCCCAAGCAGCCAGGGACCAGGTTAGGAAAGCTAAAGCCCTGATAGAATTAAATCTGGCCAGGGATGTCAAGGGCAATAAAAAAATCTTCTAGAAGTATGTTGGTGATAAAAGAAGACTAGGAAAGACATGGACCTTCTTTAGAAGGAAACAGGAGACCTGGTTACCTGGGATATGGGGAAAGCTGAGGTACTCAATGACTTTTTTGCCTCAGTCTTCACTAGCAAGTTCTCCAGCCATGCCGCCCAATGCAAACCAAGAAAGGCAAAGGCAGGGACAGGGAGAACGAAGAACTGCCTGCTGTAGGAAAGGTCAGGTTCAAGACCATTTAAGGAACCTGAAGTTGCACAAGTCCATGGAACCTGATGAGATACATCCATGGGTCCTGAGGGAACTGTCAGACAAAGTGGCTAAAGCCACTATCCATCATATTTGAGAAGTCCAAATGTGGCAGTCCAGTGAAGTTCCCACTGATTAGAAAAGGGGAAACATCACACCCATTTTTAAAAAGAGAAACACGGAAGACCCAGGGAGCCACAAGCCAGTCAGGCTCACCTCTGTGCCCAGCAAGATGGTGGAACAGATCCTGCTGGAAACTATGCTAAGGTACATGGAAAATAAGGAGGTGATTTGTGACTAGGGGCAAATCATGCCTGACATTTGGTGGCCTTCTACGATGGGGTAACAGCACTGGTGGATAAGGAAAGAGCAACTGATGTACTCTACCTGGACTTGTGCAAAGCATTTGATACTGTCCTGCACAACATACTTGTCTTTAAACTGGAGAGATGTGGATTTGACAGATGAACCTCTTGGTGGATAAGGAATTGACCGGATGGTCGCACTCCAAGAGTTGTGGTCAGCGGCTCAATGTCCAAATGGAGACCAGTGATGAGTGTCTTTCCTTGGGGGTCAGTACTGGGACAAGTGCTGTTCTTTGTCAGTGACATGGGCAGTAGGATTGAGCACACCCTCAGTAAGTTTACTTATGAGACAGAGCTGTGTGGTGTGGTTGACACACTGGAGGGAAGGGATGCCATCTGGAGGGACCTTGACAGGCTTGAAAGGTGAGTCCGTGCAAACCTCATGAAGTTCAACAAGGCCAAGTGCAAGGTCCAGCACCTGGATCAGAGCAATCCCAAGCAGAAATACAGGCTGGGCAGAGAATGCATTGAGAACAGCCCTGGGGAGAAGGACTTGGGGGTGTTGGTGGATGAGAAGCTCAACAAGACCTGGCAATGTGCACTCACAGCCCAGAAAGCCAACCACATTCTGGGCTACATCAGAAGAAGCGTGACCAGCAGGTCGAGGGAGGTGATTCTCCCCCATTGCTCTGCTCTCCTGAGACCCCAGTTGGAGTACTTACTGTGTTCAGCTCTGGGGCCTCCAACATCAGAAGGACATGGACATGTTGGAGCAAGTCCAGAGGAGGGCCACGAAGGTGATCAGAGGCTGGAGAACCTCTGTGATGAAGACAGGCTGAGAGGGTTGGGGTTGTTCAGCCTGGAGAAGAGAAGGCTCCAGGGAGACCTTAGAGCAGCCTGCCAGTACATAAAGGTGGGGGCGACAAGAGAGCTGGGGAGGGACTTTTTACAAGGGCCTGCAGTGATAGGACAAGGGGCAATGGCTTTAAACTGAAAGTGAGTAGATTTTGATGAAATATTAGGAAGAAATTCTTCACTGTGAGGGTGGTGAGTGACTGGCACAAGTTGCCCAGAGCAGCTGTGGATGCCCCATCCCTGGCAGTGTTCAAGGCCAGGCTGGATGGGGCTTGGAGCAACCTGGGCTGGTGGAAGGTGTCCCTGCCCATGGCAGGGGAGTGGGAACTAGTTGGTCTTTAAGGTCCCTTCCAACCCAAACCATTCTATGTTTGTCATGAGATGGGAACAACTGGTTCTCATTCAGATCTAGCTCTCTGCACCACACTGTAGGCAATGGAATATCTGTGGTTCAGAGTACTATGGTTTTGATGTAGCAGGAGAATCAAATGAATTATATGTGGCTGGATTTCACTGCAGCTTATTTCTGTCTTTCCCATACTGATGTTTAGATAATAGGATAATGCAAGTAGAAGCTTTCAGTATACCACACGAGCTATATTTAGCTTGGATATGTTGGCATACTGAGTAGAGTTTTCCATATATTTCCTGTAATAAGGTGAATGAGGCAAACACAGTTACTTTGAAGTTGAATGCAGTATACATGATGCATATAGCCTGTGTTTTTCTACATTACTGGGGCAACCTTTTAAAGATAATGTATGCAGTGGGATTTGGAGAAAGAATGGAGGACATAATGTAAAAGTAACCTTCTTTCAAGTGTGCATATTGACATAATCTATATTATTTACGGTATCTGAAACCAACGGGTAAATTTACATCCTCTGTAGAACAAAAATGTTATAAAAACTAGATCATGTCTTCTGGATTAATTCTAGGTTTCAGCCACTGTGTGTCTGGAGTAATTGAACATATATCATTTACCTCCAAAGTATTAAAGGACAGGTTGTTATTTCTGGCTTAACTTCAATTAATAATTTACTCAGGTTTTACATTACCTAGTTAATCTTACATACTTGTGTAGTTACTCTTTGAATGGTAAGGAATTCTTGAGACTTATAATTTCCAGAAACAATTTTTAGCTGAAGTACTCTTTTAGCTATTTATTATCAGTAAATAATTTTGTCCCAAATCACAGATAAAAAAAAAGGGAGTATGCAATAATTCCTCTTCTAAGTTGTTGTTGCCTTTCAGCAGAACTAGTGAAAAATCTCCTCCTACCTCCTTGTTCAGTGAGGCATTTACTTTTTCTTTGCTGTGACTGCATAATGAGTGCCTGTTGAGACACTGTGTGTAATGCATACTTGTATGCATCAAAACCATGGGAACTCAGACTTTAATCATAGGTCTCTGTTTACATGGAAAAAAAGAAGTTACGTGGGTGTTCCACTTACATTGTGGAATTTTCCTTGGGAGTTGTTATGCATTTCATATCATATTTAAAAATAAGATGTTTTTGTAAACTTGGTTTGAATGCATGTTGGTATGTAACTCAAAATGAACCTCAAAAAACACCTGAAAATTAAACATATGATATATAAATACAAAATTATAGTCCATTATTCAGGAAAGGATTAATTTTCTGGTTTTTAAAAAGCACTTGTTCTTGATTATTTGCCTTTTGGCTTTAATCCCAAAACAGAAACAAGAAGCTTGAATCTGCTTGATGCATAGTAACTCTTCATGGGTGGTATACAGGTGTTCTGTCCAAATTCTGTCCAGTTGCACAGGTGCAGATGACTTCCAGATTCTGTGGTTCTATTCAACTATGAATTGAAAACAGAACATTTCAAAATCCCATTCAGCTATGAAACCTTACTCTTGCTATAAGCATATGCTAAAGCTATTAGGAGTGTTAGGGCTTTCCCCAGTCTAGTTAGGTGCCAGTAGCATAAAGAAGTAGCTCTCCATTACTGTATTGCTTAATGCCTAATAGTGAGGATGTTATCTTGGAGCTGTAGTTTCTCAAAAGTGAGGAAGGATATTTGAAAGCCAGGAGTTTACATAAAAGTTCAACTTTCCTTATTGATATCAATGAAACTAATGATGGTATGTAACGTATTACAGTTGCCTCTTGGTACATCTTCAATGATGTGTTCTGAACCCTGCATCAGAAGACAATATAATCCTTTTTTTCTTTCTAGAGTTTTTTACCTTAGATGTCAACAATATCTTATACAAATGAGGTTGACAAAATTAATTTAATTTAAAGTTATAAGATTTAGTTCAATGCCTATTGCTTGCTGTTACAAATATCAGTAAAGATACACTGAACCATCCATATCAGCCATGGAAGTTGGCTTTCTAGATTCTACTGATTTCTTTAGTTAACAGGACTTAAATTTAAATCAGCAAACAGAATCCACAAATAGTTGGAGTTTCCGTTCTTAGCTACATTTCATGCTTTCAAAAGCATGGATGCTGCATCGTTTCAAAAATCTTGTGCCTTTGTGAATAATTCCTGTTCAAAGAACGTACAATGTACTCACTCTGGACAGCTACCCTAGTGAATGCTGTCTGTAAAGCTGAACATCTTATAATGTCTGCAGGAAAATAACTCCCAGAATCAGCAAGCCTCTGTAACAAGACTTAATTTATTTTAGCTTTTGTAAAAGCTTTTGATTACACAGCAGCTGCCAAGATCTAAACTCCCCCACCCACTTCAAGGCAGTTTTCTAGTTACACATTTGGCAATGTTTGTAATTTTTCATCCAGTCCCCTAGGGATAATAAAAATCACATATAAGGTTTGCAACCTTTTTCAGGGTAAGAGGGGGGAAACAGTGCTATTTAATTGAGAGATACCTCTCATAGGACAGCCTCAAAGTACTGTGTATACAGATTCAAAAATTCCCTTTTCTTTGCATACTGTGACAAGCAACTATTTTGATCTTAATAGTGCCATCTATGTGGCAGCCGACAACCATATAAATAGAGCATGTAGAGCAGGTACAAGGAATGTTAATGTTTTCTGAAAGAGGAGAGCTGTAGATCTAACAGATGCAGCGCAGTTTTACCTTTGAATTGTGCTTTGGCTAGAATGCAATCCAAATCTTACCTCACTTCAGGGGCTGTAACTGCAGGTTATGAACACATTAATAATGCCTCGTCATTACCTAAGTTTCTGGTTTTTCTTGAGTGAAGGGTGAGGCAGATCCATAATACTTTACTCATCATGTTAGGTATTTATTTTATTTCCAGGCGATATTTTGCTCTTTAATTTTTGTGATCAAATGATTTCCTGTGTTGGAAAATTAAAAATACAAAATAAAGATATAAATAATAATAACTAAAAGCATTTTGAATTTACGTACATGCTGTGTCATGGAGTGGCTACAGCATGGGAAAGAAGTGCTGCTGTATGCCAGTTTAAATACTATTAAGCAACTGGACTTTTCTAGGATTCTTTTTTCTGAAGTAACGTAGAAGTATATATTACAAATATCACAAAATAGAAATATGTTAACTTGAAAAGCAATGACAGATTGTTTCACTCAAATCAAGCTTAATAATCAAAGCCATTTTGATGACCGCATTTAATTCTTTTGAAATACAGTAGGCTGCAAAAGGGTAACTCCAGCTCAAAGCATTCAAAAGAAGAATTGATTTGGTGCATACTGCTCTATAGTGTTACTGTTCACACACTCGTACTGGGACTAACTCAGTTAAAAAACCAATGGATGTGGGTATAATCAACACTTTTTTTTCAAGGCACTTTATTTTTAATCTATTTTTCTCATTAATGTCACTTCATTATTTTACTATTTTATAATCCATCTCAATTTTCACAGAAAGATAGTTATATACTATAATAAGGGAAAAAAGGTATTCTTTATTGATAATGCTCAGTTTCTAGTTAGACTGTATAGTAGGAAATTGAAAAAAATATGAGAAAATTTTATTCAGACTGAATTCTTCCTATATTTTTTCTATCAGATTTATAGAGGCTTATATATTGCATGCCTAAAAGTTTCAAAAATTAATGTTGATATAGTTATGGCAAATACTATGACTCAGTTAACATACACTACATTATGGTATCATTTGAAATATTAGTTTTACAACAAGAAGATTACTATGGGACCCCAAGTGAAAGCATTTCTAGCAGATAACAATTCCAAATGTTTATTTAGCAAATGAATGCCAAGCTCTCAGCCAGTCCCTTTTAGAGCAGTCAGGTTTCATTAGCGTGTCTGATATCTTGCACGTTCTTGTGTAACTACAGTTAGAACCAAAGTACAAATGCCATTATTGTGGAGACTGGAAAACAGGCATTGGTTTATTGTGAGGGTTGTGGCGGGGGGGGGAATCCTCTTGGCTATATTTGCAGGATAAAAACATGTATGTTCAGAGATCCACTGCCTGGAGCAGTGCAGCGGTAGAAATTTAAGCTCATAGCACTGCAGTATGGTTGAAAAAAACCTCAAACAGTAACAGCTCTTTAACATTTTAAAGATGCATTTAGCTCTGCTCTGCTTTAGGGATTAAGAAGATGTCATTATAATTTGTGCTTAGCTCTGTGTTTACTGTGAAAGAGCCTGCTTTGTAATTTATGTACTGTGATTTTGCAGGAGGCACCCAATAGTTTTGCAATGTACAAATGCGTTTTGATTACTTTTTAAGGAAAAAACTTTGAATTAATGTGACAGGATTTTTTTTTAAGCTAACGTAAATTAATGACCTCTTGAGATGATTCTTTGAAATTTTTAAGCCATTTTAATACAAGGACCTTTTCTTACTTACTACAATGGATGAATGAATCCATTGTCAAAACTGCTTTCAGTATAATATAACATCCATTTAATGTCTTTGTCATCAAATTAAGATCAAATGCAAAAGGCTAATGAATACATTCAGTACTGAAGTGTATTTTCCAAGCATGACATTTTCATTTGAATGGAAAAAATTAGAGTGCACACTAACACCGTGCCTCACTCTATTTCTAAAATTTCCTTTAATAAGGAAATAACTTGTGGAATTCGGCAGATTTTCCCTTAACTGTGAGATAAAGACCATACATAAACAATAATATTCTGTTGTACTTGGTACCAAATTAGCTGACTTCTATTGCCACTGAATAGAAATGTGTAGTCTGGCTGCTTGCAGAGTTCATGCTTTAAATTCCAGAAATAACAATATTGAAGTAGACTACTTCAAAGGTGGTTATTCATCATCAGAAAACTTTTTGACTGTTTGCTGACTGTTGATCTTCACGCTCTTCTACACTTAGAGTTTTTCTGAAATCGCAAAAGAAGCACATGCTTTGTAATGAAGTTATTTTATGCTTAAAGGGCAGGTGTGGTGACTAAGTCATCATTTCATAATTGAGAATTAGAATTATCCTTGGGAAATACGTGTTACTTTGAATGTGGAAGATAGATGGGCTTCTGGCATATAATGAGGAAGTATTATAGTCATATTTCACATCTTTGCTTATTGATCTGTGTGTACCATACAGTGCTTCTTAGATAGATAATAACTTACAAAGAATGATGCATCTAGTATTTGTACTACTGTTGTCTAATAATACCAATTACCACTAAATTCTCAGGAGTGACTGCAAGATAAACTTTAAGCTGGTGTGGTTTAACCTCAGCTGGCAGCTAAGTCCCACACAGCCACAGTCTCACTCCCCACTGGTGGTATGGGGGAGAGAACTGGAAGAGTAAAAGTGAGAAACTCATGAGTTGAGATAAAGACAGTTTAACAGGTAAAACAAAAGCCATTTGCATGTGCCCCCCCCCCCCCCAGCCCACTGGCTGGCAGAGTGGGGTGAGGAGCAGGAAAGGCCTTGGCTCTATGCAAGCCCTGCTCAGCAGTGACAGAAACATCCCTGTGTTAGCAATGCTGTTTCCAGCACAAATCCAAACCATAGCTCCATTCCAGCTACTGTGAAGAAAATTAACCCTATCACAGCCAAAATCAGCACATAAATGCTGTTGGTTTTGCAGCAGTGGAAACTGAGATGCACAGACAAAAAAATATTTTGGTGCAAGTGGTAGAGCCAGTGTGCTTGTCTTCAGACCACATACTTTCTTACAGTAGTAAACTGTTATCATCTTCCACACTTTCAACAACAACTATTTAAGTTATTATTTTATATATGATGTCCCTTAACAGCCCATTTTCATTTTACTTGTGTTCATCTACCTCCAATAGTAATTACAGTGGCACAGAATCAGTTCCTTAATTGTCTTCCTCATTTTTATCACTTGGAAAGCTGTATTTCGATGAAGTTTCTTGACTTTGCAGTAAATGTAAGGTAATAAGGGAGGAAGGTCACAAAAAGCTATTGAATATTGTAAAGCAGATGTAGCATGGTTGCTAGAATCTGAGGACTATGTTGAAGATATTGCATTAAGATTTGTGATGGAGTAAAACCAAAAATGAAGTGTGTGATCGTCAGTGGAGGGAAGCGGTGACAGACACCTGCATGCGCTGCTTTGCATGGGTGATTGCAGAATCCCACAGGGCTTTCCTCTGCTGCTTGGTAACAGAGGATTTATGTGATTATTGTCTGTCGGAAATGGCATACATGGGAGCAATGTTATGATTTTGTGAGTAGATGGCAATACCTGGAGTCTTCATATTTCTTTCATTCCAGTCAGTTTGTAGGTGATGTAGGCGTTGTACTAACCATAGTGTAGTAGTCAATTCCCATGGATACTGAGCACGTGCTATTCCCCTTGTACCGCCTTAGTGCTGCCAACTGCCTATGGTGCTGCTCTTCCTTTGAAAGGGTAGGGAAAATTGTTTTGGAGTGGCACTCTTCTTTTTTTTTTGGTGAGAAATTGTATAGAGTTCTACTGAACCTGTTCTCAAAACTTGCAGTATGCATAACAAAAAAACCACCTCTGCCACCCCTCCCTTTCTGTATGCATAGGTTAGTAATAAGAGAAATAAAGGGGTCATATAATAAATAAATAACTAAAACAGTCAACTGTTGTTCATATCTATGTCTTCATGTTAGCCAGCCTGACTAACAGATTAACAGTTCTCTGAATTATAATGAGATTTGGAAGAGAGCTAATTGACTGAACTTCAACCCAGAGAAGCCTGAAGAAATACTCATTGTGTGGAAAAAGCAACCAAAAGAAATAGCTGAATAACAATTTTCCTCTGAAAAAAAGTTGAGAGGGTGCCAATTTGTTACTCAATTGCATTTAGTTATGTAAGATTATACTCATACAGCAACAGGGGTCCAATGATGGCATTTGTTCCTTCTCTTCTCTCTAACTTCTAGTGAAATGAACCTGGTGAGCTATTGGACTAAATATTCTGAGTATTTTGAACCTGATACCTGAAAGATTTAATTTCCCTAGGCAGCAATAATTTGTATGAGAGAGAGGATACTTGAGTGTGATACAGCTAAAGATTCCCTGGCTCTGGAACTGGAGACTGGATTTGTTCTTTTTAAGGGCATACTGCATTGATTTTTATCCTGGCTGTTCAAAGACAGGATTTGGGGTTGAAAGCTGTGAAATAGCACCATTTCTGGTGGGTTCTATTAGAGTTACTTGTTCTTTTCTTATTTATGAACAGGCCTTGGCATCCAATGACCTGCATGATAAGGATTCTTTCCAATAAAGAGTTTTATGTATTGTTGCATTTTAATAGTTATTCATGATGGTTAAGCAGACTATAAATCTAGCATTTGAATAGGTGTTCTAAATGCATTTAAATATATTTTTAAATGAAAGAAAATTTCGCAACAGTCTTATAGCATTTTTAATATGAAGTAACATGCATCAAAAAAGTTGATAGAAGAAATTTCAAATTGATCTGAACTTTTTAACCAACTGGGAGTTGCATATCTTCTTAATGGGACTTGTCAGTACTGATGTTTTGTGTGTATTTTTGCTTTTCTTTCTGCCTATATATTTATTGATTTTGTGCATGTGTATGGATGTCCATGTCAAGGAATACAAGGGAGTCAAATGCAAGCAGGACTTGCTAGGAAAGCAACCGTAGTTGTCACTGATAATGATTCTTCCAGTTGATTAGAAAAGGTAAATTTCCAAACTGTTTGTTTGCCTGACATTGAAGGTAGAAATACTACAGAACAGGAAGTGGAATGCACATAGGCCTGCGCTTCTGGTGATGTTACCAGGAACAACCTGGTGAAGATCTGCTTCCAATTAAAATGTCAATATGAAGTGTGCATAATGGCCTTCAATAAATATTCTTTGTTCACAGTGGTTTGTTGGAACAAAAGTTTGGGAACCAGTGCTGTATCAAATTGAAAGTGTGTTGAGATTTTAGATACATTAATTATAATGACCACAATTGCCAGCTTTGCCAGGTACTGCATTTAAGATTCCTAGTTTTACAAAACTTGCAAGGGATCCTGAAGTATTTTTTCCAATAAAAAATAGGTCCTTAGTTTAATAGCCCCATATCAAGTTCTGAAGGAGCGATAATATACATGAAAGTAAGTAGGTTTCTTCTTAATACATGGCTAGGAGAGCAAAGTACTAGTTTTTAATGAAATCTCTTGTAATAATCTTACGGATGTTGTATATATTTTGTTTAAGTGGCAAAACACATTCTTAAATTAAGAGATTTTAGCTTTACATTGCATGTAGCTATTCACAAGACTCTCAGGAGAAGATGTTTAATGGACATCTTTGCTTCTTATAGTATTGATATTTTTGTTCTTCTACATATAAGATATAAGCAATGAATAAAGTGAAAAGTTAATACAAAATAGATACTGATTAATATTTTAATTATAAAGGTATACCATCCTTTTGAAACAGCTGGAGTAGAATAATAGGTTCCCTTTTCCATTTACTTTTAGGCTATGTTTTAATGGCAGTCTTCATGCTGAACTTAGATCTGTACTAAATGAAAATATAATATTTTTTTCTGTCTTAACAGTACTTTCCTTTAGCCTCTTTAGATCATGGTGGTTTTCTACTTACTTTCTGGGAATTTTTAACAGAAAGACCAGATGTTTCTAAATTAGATTTAATTCATCATGTTTTAAAACCCAAGAGTTGGGTATTTCTACAGAAAGTCCTTGATTGTCAAAAGCTTATAGTAAATATTAGGAGAGATAGCAGTTAATCTTTCTATTTTAAGACTTATTTGTCTATCACATTCTTTATTTCTTGGTAATACTTTTCTCCTTGGTTAGTCTTAAGATAAAGAATAAACAGACACTGTCACCACATTTTATTCATCCTTAACTTTTTTTTTCCCCCTCAGCTACCCTGTGGTGAACAGCCACTTTTGATTCTGCTTGCTTTTAAAACCTCTTTTCTAAGGACTTGAGTTTTTATAGATTTCTGTTATTAACATGAGTTTTATTTTTCCATCTATAAATTAACCTCATAGAAAGGCTTGTGCGTCTGCACCTCTATGATACTCAGTGTGAAGAATGTGAAATAAGAAAATTGTACATTTGTTTTGCTGTGCACTTGAGCATGGATTCCTTATTCAGAGACCATATCTCTCTTTTTTTGAAGCATATAATAAATCTGACTCTGCACTTCATTTGGTCTTTGAAAACAAAGTGGTATCCTTTAGACGTGAGTAGGTTTCATAATACAGGATGTGGAGTAGTTTGTATAGATGCTGTTCTTAAGCTCTTGTTTCAGTTATTTTAATGTGTCCAAAGCTTCTGTGTCCCTTTCCTCATCTGTCGATGCCTTGTATTCTCCTGGGTATTATGAGAAATCAATCTACTTTGTTTCCAACACAGCCATATGCAAGCAAGAAATTGAAAGGTTTCTAAAAGAAAATATTCATGTTGGAGGTCTCTCAAATGGTATATTCTGTTAATATCAGTGTACCTAGTTATCCCAACCTTGCCCTGAGATGCAATTGGAGAGAGAAAAATGAAATTAAGAAAACAATTAAAATTACAATTTATTGTAAGAAGAAAAGGACAAAATAATTTTATTTAAATATATGCATTTATACATATGCATACATAAAACATTTAAGCAGAAAATGTCTAGCTGGTTTAAGTTTTTTATTACAAGTTTCTTCTGGAACAATATTTTCTCATAATCTTTTTCTGCTAAAGACAGCTAAGATGCGGGTATATTTTCCTATATCCATTAAAACTTACCTTGGTTATCCTTTTAATTACTCCTTAGTGATTTTTTTTTAAGTTTATTGTTTTGAATAATACAATCATAACCTGTGAAGATTCAGATGAGGTATCTGTGTGGTTCACAATTCTGTGAAGTATGAATTCTGTAAGAGAAATTCAGCTTTTGTTTGCCTGTCCTTCATTAAGTATTTATATATGAGCTTATTATGAACATATAGTTGTCTCAGAACATCGTCCTCTCCTGTTACTGTCCAGCTCTCACAGGCAAGTCACTGAAAACCAGTTTAAGCTTCTGATATTTCTTAGGTAAAAAGTCAGAAAGGAAATGACAAAACAAAATGTTGTCATGCCTTTTTTAATAAAAAGCACAAAATTTTTACAAAGTCAATCTTTAAAAGCCCTTTGCAACTTACAATTAATTTATAAAAACTCCTCCTGCATTGTCACTGTTCTCTAAAGCTTGCCAGGCAGTGAGCATACCTGGGACGGTGCCCTTGTTAGCCTCCCTCAGTGTACAGCAGCCTGTACCTCTGCCTGTGTTCCCTCCTGGCCATTCCCCTGCTCCACCCAGCACTCAGACACCTGAAGGAGTGAAAGGACGTAACCCTCTGCTTAAGATATGTGCAACCTCTATTTCTTTTGGTGTATGTAAAATTAGACCTAAACATACAGAATAGTTCCATTTTTGCTTTACTTCCAGGTTGTATTGATAGAAGGTTCTTTTTTCTTTCCTGCAAGTGACTAGTATATGAAAAATATCCATGCTGCCATGACTCAGACAAGCATAAGTTGACCATTGGCAGACAAAGTAGCAAACTTACCTCTCTACCAAGGGAATCTGACAGGGAGCAGTTGCCCTTGTGTCTTCCCCCAAAACTGCTCCTCTTCTTAGCTAAGCACTAATTAAGCAGGGCTCTTCATTTTTTGTTCCTCCTTTGAAGTCTGTTGTTTGCCTCTGGGAGAGGCTGATTAGGTACCCAGAAGCGCATTAGCTCCTTCCAAAGTCATATAATGGGGTGTACAAACCCTGCATTATGCCACTGCAAAATTGTCCCATTGGGAGCAAAAGGACAAAAAGGTTATGGAAAATAGATTAATAACCTCCTATCCCTTTCCAGCATTACATACATACAGTCATCTGAACACAGTCTGTCAGACATCTACGTAATCACCCCAGCACAAGTAGAGCGGAACCTTTTTTGTAGTCCCTGATTATTAGAGCTGCTGATCACAGGAGAAATCCCACTGAAGTAATTCAGAGAAGACTGTGGAGGAGTGAAACTTCTCATAAGCAAAGTTTTCATGAATTTTAAGGCTGTTTAAAGTGCCATAAGTGACTTTTCATTATATCTGAGTTAATGGTATGGCCTTCTTTATGCTTCTCTCCACTGCTTTATCTTCCCCCTTCAGCTTTGCTGATAATGCCAGAGTAGAGTTAGTGGGAAATTTAGAGGTGAAGAAGCGTAGAATGATCTTAAGCGGACACCACTGTAATGTATCCAAGTTACTTTTTTTCTATATTTTTATATATATTTATATGTGTATACATATACACATATATAAATAACATACTGGATTATCCCTTCTTCATATATTCCTTAGTGATTAAAATGCAGGGTGAAAGAGCTGCCTGTTCAGGGAGGCTTGTGCTGCTGAACAAAAATGGATTACCATCCTGTCTGATGATTATTACACTGTCTTTAGAATTCTGCTAAGAACTGAGGAAATTAAACTAAAATATAGGAACTCTTGTTTTGTTAAGAGTATCTTGCACGCCATGGGACACTATTGAAAAAAGTTCTAGAAGTATGATCTTTCCAGCATTTGCACTCTATTTTTTCCCCTCTTATAAAATGCTTTTTTTCAGCTAACATTCACAGATGATTTATTTACATATACATGTCAGTCCTTCTCCCAAGATATTTGTTTAATTAATGAGACTTTAAAACAGAACTTTGTAGTCTTCCTAGATAAGCAATGTAAAACTACTCTAAAACTATTTCATTCCATCTAGTCACTCCCTTCAATGTTATATCAACTGTGAAATTTAGATACTAGAAATGAGTCATGAGAACCGGAAGTTGGTAAGGAGTGAATACACTTAGTGCCTTATTTTGCATTTTATTCATAGGCATCTGAGCTTTGATAATTTCTGCAAATCTTTTGGCTTTGTTTATGCATTGTAGTATTAACCTGTGTTAAGTCCACTTAAATTAGCCTAGTCTAAGTCAAAACAGACAGACTGAAGAAATAGTGCTTGAGGTGTGAAGACTTACTGTAAAGCATGGCTGTGCTGGCATCTGACAATATCTGCTTACTCCTCTGCAAGGCCATCCAGCTCAAATAAAAATGTAGGAGTTTGGCATGTGTATGGGCCGCTGACTGACTCAAGCGGTTGAACTAAAATTCAATTCTGCTGTAAAGAGACTTAATAACTGAAAATGTCTGACTGGTTCATATAACTTAAAGCTGGTATATAATAGATACTTCCAGTTCAGCATCAGCTGCAAACTATTCATCTACATTTGATGATGGTACAGTCAAGTTCGTTGATGTATAGTGTCAGAACCTTAATGTTATTCTGATTGGTTTTTTCCTACAAAGAAAATTCAGAGAACAGGTTTTCAGTTGATAGTGCATGCATAGTCTGAACTGATCTTTAGTCTGGCAGTCTCAGGGTAAATCATCACAGCAAGAAAATAAAGAGAATCATATATAAAGTACTTCGACTGAGTTACCTTTTATAAAGTAAGATGTTCAGTCTATACAATAAAGAGATAAACAGCACAGCCAAATGTGAGCTGGAGAATATATTAAATGTAGAGGGATAGAATTGCTTATATAATATCATTATCATGACACCAGGAAGAAGAAGGTGATCTGGAGATCTTTGTGGGGAGAAAGCACAAGGGAAAAAAAAGGGAAAACAGAAAAAAAGGGAAGACAGTCAAGGTAACATGGACAGGACAGTACTCTGGAGAAAGCATACAGTATCAGCAGTGGGGTTGCCATAATGCAAAATATAACAAGAGGGGAAACAACAGATAATAGCTGCTGAGAAACTGCCTTTGTTCTTACTGTGTAGATATGATGTGTTTTCTGTTGTAGGAGGATTACAAGATCTGTACAGACATTTATTAAAATAGCATCTTTTTTATATGAAGGGAAAAAATTATTGTTCCTCTTTTAATTGGTCAAATGATTAATTTTAAAGCCACAGAATATTGTATAGTATTTATATGCATAAAATACAAAAGGCTAAAAATCAAAAGGGAAATAGACTCATCATTAGAGAAACTTGTTGGGAGAAAATTTGTGGAAGTACTCTGCTGAGAAAAAAAAGTTCAAGCAACAAATTATGACTGAGGTTTTTTTCTGAGAAGGGATGTGTGTCACTGTAGTTACTTGGAGCCATCAGTAGTAGAGGATATACACACAAGCAGTAAAATAATGTAAAGTTTCTGAATTGTGCTACACAAACCACTGACAGTACAATAGGATCTTCAAAGCAATATGCTGTACAAAGATAGTTTTGCAGAGTGTAGTCAGAAGTGTTGCTGCTACTGCTGCTGTCATTGCTCTTGAGAATAGTATGGTCAAGCACGAAGAATGCTGGCAGTAGGTTATTTTTTCTTATCTGAGGTTGCCACCATTTTCTATTGCCTGGCTGTGGGCCCCTCTTCTGACTCTTTCATGCTGCTAAGCGTTTGATGAATCTACTAGGCTGTCTGGATCTAGAGGAGAGATACTGGTTTCAGGGTAAGCTGTTGAGCTAGGAGTATATGCATTGCAGAGGGCTTACTGTGTTGGAAGAAATAGTCCTGGGTAGTAGAAAACCTGTGTCCTTTGAATGCGGTGGTCTCTGTCTATACAGATAAGTGCAGTCCTCATACATCCTGGAATGTCATGAGGGTGCCATGGTATTGATTGATTAGATAAGTATCAAAGCACTTTGACACGCAGAGAATCCACCCTGTCTGATTTTCCAGAACAACTGGCCTAAATCTGTGACAAGAAGAACAAAGTGTGTTCACATCTCTGCCTTATTCCAGAGCATGGCTTAGTGGCAATAGAGGAAGCTAAGTCTGGAAAACTATAGTTCCAAGGAGCTCCATGAAAACAGTTCGATCACTGATTGTTTTTCCAGCCAAGGACTGCTAACCAGGCTTAATTAAAAGGCATGATGGTTTTTCTCATGCTACCAAGGTGAAGCTAGTTCATGAGGAAAACATTTTTTTTGCTTATGTATCTGCACATAGAGGTTATTGTTTTTATTGCTAATTAAAACAAAATAGCTTTTCTTATCTACTGGATTTAAACTAAGCAATAAAATGGTTTTCCACACATTAAGTCACAGAATAAGTTCATTGAAACAAGGGCTTTGTCTTTATTTGTGTAGGTATTGCTAGGGTTGTGAAGAACATACTGTTTTGGTAATTTTCATGGCTGGTGGACAATGGGACTCTGAGCAAGCTGAATCAGTTACCATAAAGCCAGTTAGCAAGTCAAGAGGGAGCAGCAAATAGGTACTCAGAACCATGTACTCCTTGTACCCCTCTAAACTATGATTTCCTTTCAATGTGAGCAGCAATTTGCATTTTTCTGTCTCTCTACTTAACAATTCAGTAGGATGTGACACGGTTTTAAAGAACTGGGAAGACCAGATATTGTAATTGAAAGAGGAGTGGGTAATATTTACAAAACCAGGTTATTCAACCCCTGGATGAAGATCGTCCAGTCAGATGAGCCTAATTTATGCAGAAAGGAAAGTATGCTATTTGTTGAAAGGTCTACCAAGCTTGATGGATGGATTAAAGGAAAAGGAAGAATTTCATTAAAGCTACCTTTCAAAGTCAGCAAAAGGGATACATCTCTACAGATATTTCCACTGAACCGGAAGCAATCTATAATGCCTGGATCTGAATTCTGTTTTCTCCTGTGCGTACAAAGATGGTGATTTTTTTCCCCTTGTTTTAATGCTAACCACTGTCAAACACTATTATTTCCTCTCATACAAAAAATAAACTTATACATTTATGCCCTTACTCTCATTACTGTCTACACTAGTCCTGAGCATTCTGAAAACAAGTTTATCATCAGCCTTGTTTTTCTTGCATTACTTCAGTAGGATTGTGTCCTTCCTTCTAACACAAATAATTACTAGTCAGGCATTTTTGTTAGGGACCGGTACGTGTTTTACCATCATCTTTCTCTAAGATGAACAAAGATATCTGAAATTCTTTTGTGACTGCTGCCTTTCTCCCACTACTGTTTTTATGCTGTTCCTCTATTGTGCCCTGTTTTTGCAATCTGCATTCCATCCCCTCTTTCTCAGCTATACAGGATCACAGAAATAAAAGCTAGCAATAATAGATTATTTGGGGAATATGTAGTACAGAGAAGGAAATGCAGATCTGGATGAATGCAAATGGAGGCCCTGTTGCTAGTCTCACAGGTTTTTTTTTTTCTGTATTTCTACCATCACGCTTTTTGTAGCTTCAGGGTATCACTATAATGCAACTGTGTAGTAACAACACCTTCAGTTGCTTAGTTTTCTTTTCTTTAACAACACCTATCAGGTTGTTAAATAGCACCATTTTTTATCATGTTACATATGTGTGATTTGGGAAGGGAAAGGTATGTAAAGGCTAAACATACTGATATAAGGTAGATAGGAAGAGAAGTTGGGACAGTTTTTCTGTTGCAGAGTTGAGTTGAAAAGAATTTGGGAACATGTACTTAACATTATAAGAAGTGACAGCTAAAAAAAGGGACCTAAATCTCTGACAGTATGATACAAAACTGAACAGTATGATAAAACTGTCAAAAGCAATAATGGGAAAAATTCATATGAATATTTTAAAATATATGGTGAGGTAAATTTTTGGGGAATATATTAAATTGTAAGCATAAAAACCACTGAAAGGCAACTTCTCTCAGTAGACTTTGTGGTTTCTTCCATGCTTTAAGTAGACTGTATTTCTTTACATAGTTGAATAACGTAATTTCTTCAAAAATCTTACTGTGGCCTAGTCTTTGTCTTGTATTCCTTTGTTTCGGTGTGATCCTTAAACTGCTGCTCTTTATTCTTTGTGATGTTCTCCAGTCTGAACTGTCAATTTATGTTTCTTCAACTGTCTTTTCACTGATTTCCTCAATACATATCCTATGGTAGTCTTTGGCTATATGTTTGTACAATCAATGGTAACTATATCACTCTGCTTACCTTGTAAAGTAGCTTACCTTATGTGGATGGGGTTTCCAGCTGGAAAGAACTTGTCAGTGCCTCAGGCTGCTGTTCCTGTTTCTTGCCTTTACAGCTATACTTGTAAACAAGAACTATGTCTACGTTTAGTTTTAAATTTTGCCAGAGGGCTTGTGTATTCCAATTGCAAGAATCTGTAGTTGGAACAGACCTCTAAATATATTACATAAATTCAAAGCTATAATATATGATTCTGTGATTAATTATGTTATGTTTGTTCTTTTTCCACAGACAGGTAATTCTAGTACACTAAATAAATTTTTATTTTGGGTTGTTTTTTTTTTTTAATTTTTATGTTTCAGGCTATCTCCTTTGTAATTTTTTTTTCTTCTGTGCAAGTTGTAGTATTTACTACACTCCTGTCCAAGTGTCTGTGATCATAACTGTTCAAAGTGAGCAACACGGACTCCTGTTCATATCTCTTTTCTGTGAGTCGGACAACTGTGTTATTGCATCCCTGAAGCACAGGCCTCAAAACCATATTTGGGGTCTAGTTTTGCAAGAGGGATCTAATAGAAATGCATTATCATGGTGCTTTAGGCTTTGCCAAAGTGTGTGTATTCATACACATCCTGCTGCTTAGAACATGATTCAGAACCAGCTGCACTTCCAAACAGATTCATACTGTAATATAAAAGGAGACAACCAAATTATAACTGAGTCAGCAAATGCTTTTGCATTAGTGATATGAATAGACTCCAAGCCAGCAGTAATCATAAAAATAACTGATTATTTGCACATGAGTGGAACATGTGAAATTCTGTATGGAGGAAAAAGTAGCAAGGAGATCTCCTGAATGTATCTCTCTAAAGGATAAAAAGGAGAAGGTCTATTTATCACTTGATTTTGTACTTTTGTAAAAATGGATTTCAGTATGTGAGAACAGTTGAAGTACTTTATAGAACTGCTTTTAAATTTTTGGTGGTTTATTCATGGGGGTATTTTTGTGTATGAAAAATTCTGGGTAATATGAACTATACCAGCTGTGACCAAACTCTGCTGCAGTGACTTGAAACATTTCCATTATGTTTATGGTTTGTTTCTGGAGCCATTGAGTTAGCTCCAGATTCAGTATTAAGTCTTTCCAGTAGTTCGCTCCCTGGCTAGCCTCAGATATTATTTACAGGAGAGGCAACTTTTCTAAATCTTAGGAGATTTGAAGGATAAGCACAAGATTTGGAGATGAACACAATGTAATTCTGTATTGAGGTTTGGGGTTTTATTTCAAAAGCAGCAACAAACATTTGAGGCAATCACAGAACCACAGGATGGCTGAGGTGGGTGGGCACCTCTGGAGAACAGCCGGTCCAACTCTGCTCAGAGCAAGGGCAACTACAGGAGGATGCCCAGGGCTGTATCTAGTTGGGTTTTGAATATCTCCAAGATTGGAGACTACACAGCCTCTCTGGGCAACCTGTTCCTCTGTTCAATCACCTTTTTCTTAGGTTTAAACTATGTTGTAACTGTGTTGAATGGAATTGATGCAATCGTAAAACTATGGAGCCTTTCACTTTAAGTCTCTTGCATACAACTTGGTTTTTGTTAACATCTAAATGGCAATCTTAAACTACACTTAATGTTCAAATGATGATTTCTGCCTATGATGTGGCTATTTTCTGCATAAGTGCTGGCCATTGCATCTCTTTCTGGCAACTTTCTATTACAGTAATTTTTCTCATGACAATGCATATTTTGAGTTCTTAATATACTATAATGATTAATAAATCTTTGGCATCCTTACAAGGAATTTTAATTTTAGCATTTTCATACTTGTAATGAAAACAATTTTCATGCAGGCAAGCTAATGATATGCTTAGTATGGTAGAGTAGGTCACCAGCAGATGAGAATGCAATTCAAGAGTCTTGATTATCTCTCTTACCTCCAACTTGCCGACAAGCAAAATCAAAACAGAAGTTGCCAATGAATTTGCACAAAGTTCTGTCTTTCTGAGAATAAATTTCAAAGAAATGTAATACACTGTGCAAAATAATAGAAAATCAAGGCATACTTTTTCTTGGCAAAAATAATTAAAAAATAAGTTACAAGCTCTGAAAATACAGTATTCTGTTATTTATGTGCATAGATGACACTGCACTGCTGGTATACCAAAATTTTGTTTGGGCTGAAGTACTTATTTTGTACTAAAATATTCAGCCATGGTTTTGAAAATAGGTTGCAATTGCTGCTACCATGTAAGTTGCCAGTCCAGATTTATATTTATAACTTACATTATTTCATTTTTTTTTCTTTCTTTTTTTTTTTTTTTTCTACATGGCTATGATACATAGTGAGCCAGGTGAGCAAAGTAATTATGTAAGGGCAGCTTGTACTGCCACCACTTACTGCTGTTTATTTAGAGTTCTTGCAGTTAAAGCCAAAGTCATTAGATGGTGCCATGCTGTAACCAGAATTTTCTCTTCATATGCTTAAAACTAGCTGTATGTTATATCTGGCATGATCTTAAATGACTAAACCTATTCTTCTAGTGCATTGACTTGTATTGGTCAGCTTTAGTCATTATGCGCAAAACCCCGACAATAAATTAAATCTGTAGAATTTTTTTATTTGTTCCAATGAAAAGACTGCACCATCCTGAAAATTCAACAAAAGAGACGGCAATGGCAGAACAGATTTACTGCCCCTTTTTCACTTGAAAGCAGTGTGCAATCTAAATGATTTACTTGTTTGCTAGCCCTGCATGGTGCTGTCTCCTGGGTTATCATTCACCTAAATGGCCAATGTAGTACAATGAAAATGATAGTGCGGTTACAAATTCACAGCAATTTACTGGTTAGAATCTGAAACTGGTAAATTATTTAATTTCCATTTTTTCAGTTACTGTTCAAGGTTGAAAACTTAGACATGGAATGTTAAAAAATAGAAAAGAATTTAGCAGCTTTGGAATACCAGGTTGTAAAACTGTGGTGATAAAATGGTGGGCTTTATTGTGTATGTAGATGTAACATACTTAGTTTTTTCTACAGCATTTGACTTACCGCTGTGTGACATTCTGATAAAAAATTAACACTCTACAATATCAGCAAAGCCCATCTTAAATAGATTAAGTACTAGTTAACTGACAGATATCGAAGTAGTTGTTAATGGGGGATCATCATTTAAATGGGAGTGGTTTTACTATGTTTGTGTGGGAATGTTAGGAGGCCTGACTCCCTGCATTTTCACATGTGAATGATAGATATAAAATCACTGCTTGTATCTAAGGGTGAAGTAAAATCTGTCAGGGTGGCAGATCATGACCTGGTCAGGGCACCCATGAAGAGGAGCTTGAGTTACTCTGTGACTTCAGCCCACACAAACAAATCGACCTGTTCATTTTAGTTAGTACAGACAAATGCAGAGTTGTCAAGCTGGATAGTTAGGAACAAGCAGTGCAGTTTATGTAAAAATGGGGCTGTATTCTGAGAAGTGAAAATGGAAAATAATCCATAGGTGAATTTTAATAATGATGTTAAGACAATTTAAGTCCTTATTTCTGAAGAGAGATTCTTCCCTGCCATTTCTATTGGCATGTGGCCATGTGGTCACCCAAATGAGGGCTAAGTATTGTCTTTGGTAGGTCAGTTTTAAGCTGGATCAGTTCTCTTATTTGCCTGAATGTGTGGCCTCATAAGCTCTTGTGCTTGGCATAGTTGGGAGCTGGGGAATAATTGGATTGCATTTTTCAGTGGAATTCATAATTGATTATGAAAGCAAACCCTGTCACCACATAATTCAGCAGGAGCTCCCACTAAGAAGCCTTGAATAGTAACACTGCAGAGTAATGCAAAAAAGCTAGGGAAAAGATTTTATATCTATATCTCTCTCTATATATAAATATATATAGCAACATTGAGAGCACTGTGATGGCAGTTCTTGTGTCTGTAACTTCACAAGATTTTTGTCACAAGAGTGATTCAGTGATTGGAGAAAACCTTTTGAGGACAGTGGTTTCAACCTCAATAATTTACCACCTGAAGAATGTGGAAGAAGGACTTTATCACAATGTGTGTGACAGCCCAACCAATAACAAAGTTCATCACCATGTGGTACACTACCTGAATCATGACAACATTTAGCAGTATGCTGATGGCATATCCACCAGGGCATAAACAATGAAAACCCAGCTGCAGCAGGATGTATTCTCAGCACTTGGACATTGTACAGCTGAACTCTAAGATAATGAAGAGTTTATCAGACCAATATCAATATTTTTATTTTCCTGTTTGGCTATCATACTTTTTAAAAACAATATTCCCCAGATAAATGAGCATAAATAGCTCTTAAAAAGAGAGAAGCAAAGGAAAAGGAAGGAAGGAGTAAGTCAAGTTTTGGAATTAGTATATTAATTCATAACCTTCTACCTCTTTAGACCTTGCTTCAGAAACAGTTTAGGACAGGTGAAATGAGGTGGTTCACTCAATCTGATTCCAAGAACACATTTGTCCAAATGACAAAGCCAAGCCAGTGTCTGGCCCAGTTTTCCATAAGTGACAGGTTCCGAATGCTCAGGAGAGGTTAAGTAGCAGAACAGTGGCGATACTGGAGGTCAGGACTAAGCTGCATCAGTAGAACTGCGAGCAGGAATTTTCTCTGAGTTATGGATGCGTCTCTGAAGGTGGCAGGTTGGGCTATTTCTTTGTCTCAGCCAAAGCTGCCAAAAAGTGCTGAGAGCTGCAACAGCCTTTTTCAAAATTTTTACTTTTATTCTGTTATGTAACCACAAAATAGGGGTGACAAACTGAATTGCACTTATGAAAATACTTTCTAACACGAGAAATTCACACTTTCATTTTATGGCTAGGCAGGGTGCATTACAGGCAATGAATTATTAGGGTGCATAAGGTGTGAGCATCGACTTAAATATTTGTTCTTTTAAGCTTTAAACCTTAACGTACTTGATTAAATAGAAGTCTTTATAAATTTGAAGGGCCTATTTCCATATGTGGTTCAACTGATCTAATTGCATTTAATTATTACGTGGATCCTAATGTTACCCTTCTACAGCTCTAACAGATTACATTCTCCATGTATTCAAAAGAGGAGGATTATACCACAAAGTTCTTGTCCCCCCTACAGTTTGCAAGATCTTAGGAATGCGGAATGAGGAAGTACATTGAATACTCATATTACATGATTATTCTAACAAACATTTGTTTGTGATATGGTTGTCTTCACTGCTTAGATTCTGCTTGCTTGAGACAATAGTTAAGCATCTGCTAGTCACTACAACATCCTACAAAATAAAGACTAAAATTTTACCTCAACTGACACCAATCAGTGAAGCGGATGCTGCAGAAACACTGAAGAGAATTTTAACATTGTTTTAATTGCATGTTGGAAGTCAAATAGTGTTTTTCTCAGTGTGGCAGTGAGTTAAAGGCAAGAGAAGGAGAAGCATTTTTTTGTCAGTTATTATTCATTAAAATGCTCAAGTGTTTTATATATTACAAACTATGCTAGTTTGTTTGACATTATTTAAGGTGATTCGACAATGCACTTTAATGCTGATAGATTGTTATGACCAGCTGGTAAGCATACCAGCTTTTCAGTCTGAAGCAGAAGTGCTTAGTATAAACATTTACTTTTTTGAATTTGAAACTTTGTTAAAAATATTACAGTCCCTGCAGACCTTTTTAAAGATAGGACTAT
The DNA here is from genome assembly GCF_963210335.1 of Falco punctatus. NCBI lineage: Eukaryota > Metazoa > Chordata > Aves > Falconiformes > Falconidae > Falco > Falco punctatus. The sequence goes on from NC_137595.1 coordinate 14,831,853, forward strand.
AAAATAGTAGTTGTATTTTAGAACCCAGTAACCAAAGTTTTAAAGCTGGCTGTAATGCTTGTTAGGAAGGAGACAGAATTTTAAGGTGAGTTTTGTATCAGAGCAAATAATTTTCGGGAATGTGATGCCCATGTGAGAAGTGAACTCTTGATAATATTTATGAACTCTTGAAGCTGCACCTGATGACACCACCAAACATAAACTGGAGATGTATCAGATGCAGAAACTGTTGCAATTAGAAGAAACAGAGAAATATGTCATTGAAGTAAGAGCAGCAAGTTCTCTGTATTCCACTCCAGCCACTTCCTCTTCTCAGTGATCACTCAAACTGAAAGCAGTAACTGCTAATGAAGAATCCACATGGTTTTCAAATGAATAATGGTTACATCATCAAGAACCTCACATTTATTCTGTTAATTCAGATGCTGCATTTTTCTGGATATTGTGTCAATATGTAAATTTTATTACCAGAAAAGAAAAGAAACCAGAAAGGAAAGACAGAAAAGCAGTGTGTCTTAATAACTACAAAAGAGCTAGATAGTGTTGTGTTATGTCACTACATCTGCTTAGTCTTTCAGGTGAAAAGATCACATTCGTTGTTCTCAGTGCTTACAGCTTCTATGTCAGGTGTAGTAGTGTAAATGAAGTTGGCTTTACTGCTGCCATTGAGTACATACTTGTTAAAGTTATGAATAGAAATGACTGGGGATTACATTTACTTTTATGGATTATAAATCAAAAAGATAGGAAAGCATTATATTCCAGTGCGCCCCCATAGACTTGGGAAAGTGAATTTAGGAAAAAAAAATAATTTACCGTGAAGTTCTAATGACAGTCACATTTTTGTCATTGGCAAAATCCTGCTTTATTTTATTAATAGATTATGGTAGGGGGAAGCTAGACAATTATCCTGGTAAATAAGGTTGATTATTTAATTATTGCAATATAATTAATTATTGTAATATAATTTAAGGGCAAACTTCAGCTTCATCTGCTATTTCTCCTGATGCGAAGAATCAAGGAAGTATATATAAGCATGCTGGAGAGAGTGGGGATAGTAGCAGAAAATAAAGCTCCAGTGTCCAGATTGGTAGCCAGAAGGTGTCTTCTCCAACCCTTTGTTTACTAGTCATGAAGTTTACTCTTTTAGATTGTAAAAATTCTTTGAATAAAATCTTTGCTGATTGCATTTCTGTTTTCTTTTTCTTTTCTTTTTTTCTTTTTCCTGCTGACTCAGTCCATCAGTTTCCATTTAGCTAGGCAGAAAATTCAAGCAAACATTCCAAGAACAGCACAGAGATACATGCCTCTTCTGAAATACTGTGAAATTAAAGTAATCCATTATATATTTGAAGTGAAGACCTACTAATGAATGAGTAAATTGTACCATTATAGACATTCTAGAAGAAGATAGTTAAATTGTATTGGAACTGGAGTACATGTAGGTAAAAAAAAAAAAAGTAACAAAGAGCAAATAAATATGACCAGGCAGAATGTGATGGAACAAAATTACTTATACTCCACAGTAGGATAGATGTTTGGATTTAGTGAAATAATATTTACAGATAGGAACTTACCTCTGTATATACGTGCAAACCCTTTTACCAGAAGTTAATTTATTTTCTTTTCCCCAAGCATTTTACTGGCATATTCCCAGCACAGACTGAAGCCTGTGGGTCAAAGCCCAAGAGTCACAATTCCCTAATGCAGACTAGAATTTATTTCACATGAGCAATGCATGTTGGGAAATCCCTGAAGCCAGAGAAGACATGGCACATATTGCATAAACTTTCTTCCACTTATCTTGTCTATTACAAGATGTACACAGGAGAAGACTCATGCTCTTACCAGGACACATGTCAATCTGAGAAGAGTGCATCATCCAATTCATTTCCATTTATAGTTCGGTTGTCTTGTTGAGTGCTTACTTACAGTGCTCATTTATAAAAACAGATTTGGATTATTTTACCACCAGAATATATTGTACCAGGAAAGTAAACAGAAGCATTTGCCAGGAGCTGCTTAAAATGGTACAACCTAATGGAAACTTCTCTCAGTTTTCCCCAAGGGTAATAAAGTTGTGAAGAATGAGCTTTTTCTTGGTAGTGTCTCAATACAGAAGAAATTTGGACAAAGATGATCAGTGTAAACATCAGTATTTCAGAATCATGAAAATACGATATATACTTGAAAAATGTAGGTGGCTTTTAACCATTTTATGCATGCTGAAGACAAAAAAATAATATAAAAATCTTGGATATTTATATGGTACAGCTGATTATTCACAATGGATTGGGCACTTATAAACTGCAGCATCTGCCCTATTGTTGTTACTCTTGAGTAACAGAGGTACAGATAGCTGTTACCCTGTGTCTTTAATTCACTAATGTTTATTGTTCAGTAATGGAAAAAGTTAGCATGTTGCCTGACTGAAGGACTTTCTGCATGTGTTTGTGTGGAACCCATTCTCCAGGTGGAGATAAGGAACACCCCTAGAAGAGAATCACTGCCAATGCAAAGCAGTATACAAAGAAATAGTACTCCAATTGACAGTGACCCTTGCCAGCAGGATTTCAATCTGAACAGAAGACTCCTTTGAAAGATATTTCTCTTCTACAGAGTACTGCAAATGGCCTGTACATAAAATCCCATGAGCCCTGGTTTTATTTTGGACAGCAGTAAGAAAGAGGGGATTTGGGGGTGGTAGGGTGGTGGTGGTTTGTTTTTTTTTTTTCTTTTTTCTTTTCTTTTTTTTTTTTCTTCTTCAGAAAGTATAGATCACTCATCTAGAAGGCAGATGGTCATAGTGGTCATACTCCCCACTTTGCAACTGGCACTTGGTTTTGGCATGCTAATGATTTCTTGTTCCCAAAAATAGCTTTACGGACAGGGTCAATTGTATTTTTGGATTGTACAGCGTGTAGAGCAATTAATTAGTTGCACAAGGCAGTTGGTTTATAATGCGGTACACCCCTTCTTCATAATTGGCACTTTTTTGATATCCCATTTATAATGGAGGGGTCTATCTTTACAAACAGTTCCTTGTATTAGCATGCAAATACACTGGCTCCCCCCAGATAGTTTTACACACAGAGTCAATTATATTTTTCCACTGCGGGATGTGTGGACTAATTAGCTATAGAGAAACGGGGCGTTTGGTCTTCAGATTTCAAGATCTTGCCACACTAAGTGATTCCGAGACACTTTCAAGGGCAGACTGGTAAGTAAAACTATAGAAAGAGATTGACTAGTTCATCTCTCAGACTTTGATTTGAATGCAAAATGAGACATTTTATAGTTATGTTGTTTCATTATCCTTCACTGTCTAGATCCTTCTGAAGTGGATAGGGTCAGATGCCAAACAGTACTCTGCAGGTCTGGGTGAAAACTATGCAGGTGGGAAACATCCTAGAACCAATACGGTTAATAGTGTGCTTTAGATTCAGGTAGTAGATCAGATTTTAACGTGCATGCTATTAGTAGCTGCTCATTGATTCATTAATTGTTTGATATCAACAACCACATTTGTTGACACAGTTAAAAGTTTTCATTTTGGACATAAAAATATGTGAACTACTATCTCAGGAAAGCAGATAAATGAGGGAGGAAAAGTTTTCATACATGGTATTTAAGACAAGTTTTGTCCTTAAAGTATTCCAAATTAAGCTGTAGCTCTTCTAAAAAATGTGATGCTAAATGCAGAGATGAATTTAGTCTGGCATTTTATGTAATTATTTTTCTTGCATGTAACAAGTCTACAACTGAAGAAACAGATAAAATAGTGAATTTGCTATGTTATCTATAGTCTTTATGACAGAATGGTCATCTATGAAACATTGGTGAGAGGGACAGCATAGTTTACTAGAAATACTTCTCATTCTGAGTATGCTGAAAAATCGCGTTGTACTGGATATACACTAGCAAGTGGTTCCTGAAATACCGGGTGCTAGGGGGTTTGGTTTTGGGTTTTAGTTAATATGTTTTTAAAGTGAGGAATGCTCCATTCATACATTTAGTTGTTTATTTATTCATTTTCCTTAATAACATCTCATATGTTACTGAGGGAGCAGAGAGGAGATAAGAAATAACAATGCCAGCAGGGAATGAATGAAAATTATAGATTTGAAGCCACCCTAACAGAAAGGTTCCTGCTCTAGCCTATATTATAGGTTTGGAGACTAAGTGATTGTATGTTCTTTTCACACCAAGGAAGAAAATCACACTTGTTCTTGATATCTAATAATGATACCACACAGTATGCACAGTCTGAAATCATGCAGAGAAAAAAGATAGGTTTCCTGCTGACCAAGGGGACTGATATGATTTATACACATTTCTGAAACATCTTGAGGAATGGATTCAAATGCTGGAATCAGTTTAGAATACAACAGAATCTACAGAGTGAATGTATCAGTAGCCTCAGCCCATACTGTCACTGGGACATGGTTTATGCTGGTTTTGCTGGAAGTATGGCTACTTGTAAACTACAGCCCCAAGTGTTCAAGGATTTTCATGTTTTTAATAAAAGGAAAGTGACATAACAGCTGGCGAATAGGAGACACATTTTAATAGAAATGTTTTTAAGAAAAACTTTGGTAGTTTAGCTATTTTATCTTGATAATGCATGTGTACTATATGCTATACATTTATACAATATATACGTACTATACATGTATAGGTATTGTATGAATTAGTGCTCCTAGGTGAGAGAGAAAGGAGAGACAATAGGGAGAGGTGTGACTCTGCCATGGGTATGATGTATCCACAGTAGTCCAAATAGATGTGCTTTAATCACCATTTATTTAATATTATTTAATAACTTTAACTAAACAAATGTTTGCTCTTTCACTTGTCATAATCTTAAACTGATCACAAGCAATGGCATCTACATCCTGGGAAAATATTGGGACTGTTACTACTTAATCAGCATTTAAATAAGACGGTCTAGTCATCATTACATTTATTTACATATTGGAGAGCAACTGTGGATCAGAAACTGGATTCAGATTGACTAAGGATGCTAATTTTGGTGGAATTCAGTTAACTCAGGTTTTTGGTTGAAAATGTATCTCTGCTTATGAATTACGTTACATCCTTTAAAATACTACTGGTAGGACCAGACTAACAGCACGACAAATTAACAATCTGATTAACATATCTAATGCCCTAACTCCAAATTTACTTGACATTTGGAGGAGACAAAATCTCTAATTTATTAAAGGAATAGGTGCATGCTACTTTTCACCTCAAATTCTGGTGGCTTACCTGCTGATGTCTTTTCCATGTGACATTAAAAGCGTTATGAACATATCATATGCAAGATTAGTTAGAAAAGCACCAGTCTCATGTAGGTGGTAAGTGTCTTGATGGCAGATGGTTATGTCTTTGTATCAATGATACAAATGAACATCCTCTTTATTTTCAGTGATGTGATTCAAAAAAATCAGGTTCTCAGGGAAAATATAAACTTGAAGGATAGTTAGCTTGTGGTACTGGGAAATCCATTTTTATTGCATCTTTATTTTGTATAAAGATCTTGTAATAAGTTATTTCTGAATAAAATCCATGAGGTATCTACATGAATAGAATTCTGGAGCCAAGTGTAAGATATTTTGTCATACAAGTCACAGCAGAAAGGCAATGAATACGCACATATCTCTCTGCACTTCATAGTAATTATATATATATATATATATATAAAAATGTATGAATCTATAGATGTAGCTACATCAATGCTTGATGCAAAGCAGCTGTCTCTCAAGGGCTAGTCCCACAGAAGGGCAATAGACTCCTGAGGCCTAGTCTATTACAAATTAAGACCAACTCTGGAGCTTTGTTGTTTACTGAGGTTTATGATGCTATTTTATTCTCTGGTGCTCAACATACTCATTAATTCTCTCTGTGCAATGTTTCCTCCTGTTGTGAAAAGCACTGTGCTCTTTATGTAGCCTAGCACCTGCCCCTTTCTCCAGAAATTAGCATCCATGTTGCCCATTTTCAGCTCCCCAAAGCAGAAAGCTCTCAGATTAACTCACTTCTCTTTCTTTGGGAAGAATGTCTCCCCACACACACACACACACTATTATGTATACTGCTTTTGCTACTTTATGCTCTTAAGCCATTGTATTAGACATGATGATCATCCTGGATATGAATGATTGGTCTCAGCTTTAAAGATCTGTCCTCCAAAAGCAGCACTGTGAATCGTAAAATACTGTAACAGTGTGCGATACAAATATTAAGGCATAGTAAGAAACAATGATGTTTATTCCAGAGTCCATCAGCTGTGGATCAGAATGAACTTGTTTGTGACTCACTAACTAGGATATGTGAGGATATGTGTTCATATATGTTCAAATAAGCAGATACTGCATTGTTTCAACTATAACAGAGAGCTCCAGACATTTTTTCCTGCTTGCCTTTATAATGTGCCTGCGCATAGTATAAAAGTTATTGCACTTGCTTATAAAAATGTCATTAAAATTGAGTTAATAAAAGCCAAATATAAATGTAGGGCCAAAGCATGCTCTTTGTTTGCATCACTATAATTTGCAGCAGAATTTTGCTCATCATTTTATATTCAACTAAATGAAAAACTTATGGCAGGCTGCACTTAAAGCAAAATCAATACAAACAAACCCAAGGATATTAGCAATGGCTCAGCTGAAGGATCACAAAGACAGATCTCTAGTATAATTACATAGCACAACACTACAGCCAGATTGTCCTGAAGTATGTATCTACCTCTCAGGCTCCAAATACAATTAATTATTTGAGAAATAACTTCCACAGGAACTGCTTTCCTTTTTACTCAGGAAAAAAAATTGAAAACAGTTGGGTGTAAACTTCAGAGAAAGGTCATAGGTTAATAGAGTTCGTAAATAGAACAGCAAGGGAATCTAAACTTTAATTACTATAATGTAAATTACCTTAGAGAGCCCAAATTAGTGATCACTTAGCCTAGCCATTCCACCTTCCCAGTAGGTTCTGCTCACTTTGGGGGCTTAACCCAAATTCCCTAAATTCCATCCAGACTGCTGTGACTGAACAATTTGAGTAGTGGCAGCTTCTTCTCTAGGAATTTTAGAATGTCTTTTTCATTCCAAATCCCCTTCTGATTGTTTAGTGCAACTATTTATACAGATGGATTGCTGAAGTATCACTACTTACTAACTTTTGTCTTAATTAGCATGTATAAAGAAAATGACAAAATCAACTCTATTAACTCCTGGGGAGAAATGCTGACATACAGATAAGAATATCAGGGCTGGGGAGGTGGAGGGGGGTGGTGGATATTATGGCACTGCAGTTCACATTCCTAAGCAGTAATTGCTCTGTGGATTCTGTTTGCTTTTAATGACAGGCTTGAATACATTAAAATTTACTATACAAATAACTGTTTAACAAGTTCTATTTCAACAAACAACTTTAGTACATTCCAAATTTTCAGTTCAATGATAAAGTGGAACTTGAAACACCCATTTTGAATGATTACTTTGAATAGCAACATAAAAATTTTTGTGTTTCCACCATTGTGGCTGTGAATAGTCTGGCTGAATGCTGAATAGATGCAGTGTGACAAGAGCTGGAATAAAGGAAGAAGCTTTCTTTTACATTTGCATTTATTGGGGTTTTCTCATAATTTTAATAAGTGCCTGAGTTTCAAATATAGTAAACACTTTTTCCCCAGTAAGTCTTAAATTATGCATGCAAATGAAAATAAAAAAGAATTTTTTTTTTTTAAAAAAAAAGTTTGACAAGATCTGTGAGGCTCTCATTCCAGGATTTGGCATTACAGGGCAGGAACGGTGCCTTTCTATTTTTTTTAACATTTTAAGTGGAGATTAATCTTTAGTAAAAGGTAACTGTGATGTGATTTATGAATTATGGGTACTTATGTTGAGGGGCAAATAGTAATATTCGTGTCTGAAATCAAGATGACTTCAAAGTTTGGGGGGCCTGATTCCTAGTTTGATTTGTCCTATGAATCATGTAAAAGGGTGCTGCTAAGAAACATTCCAACACTGGCTTTTCTTGGAAGACCAAAAGAAATAATGAACTTATTTGAGAGTAAGTGTAAGACTTTAACTTTGCAAAATGTACCGATTGATGAAAAACCATGATTAATTGCCAGTTAAATCTAAAAGCATCCCAACTACAGTGTTAGAAAGCAGAGAAGATTTTTAAAAGGGAAACATTTTAAATTAAAGAAAGAAAGAAGTTTAAGTCTATTTATGAAAGTAATAGTCTTGTCTTCAAAATAGTACAGTAGCACTTTGAAGATTTGGATTTGGTTCTTGACTTTTTCTGTGAGACTTCCCATAAGACACTCTGTCAGTGATTATGTTCTACATTTTTAAAAAAATAATTAAAAAATATATACAGATGACAAAATCTCCAGGACAAAGGACTTAGAATATGTTTTACTGGGCCCAGCACAGTATGTTTTCAATTGAAATTGGATATTTTAAGTCTTAATGAAAATTTATTTCATGATAATTGAAATAGGAGTAGTACAATTAGTAAAAAAAAAAACACCCAAAAAACACCAAAACCAAAACCAAATAAAAAATAGACCCTTAATAAGGAAAATTGTAAATAAGGAGGTTATCTTTTGATTCTAGCCTCAGTGGTGTAGAACGCTGATTCTTAATTAGGTTAGTTCTGTTAATAAAACGTCTACAACAACATCTTCTATAAGACTCCCAAGATAAAAATTGTCCTCTCCCAAGTGGCAGCGTAAGATTTTATTTCTTGACCAAAGAGAACATCCTTCCAGGAGAGGGAGCTGCTAGGCCTCGTGACTCAAGGCTTGCCTGCTCCAATTTTATCTTGCTTCGGGGACATGAATTGCAATATGTTCTAAACTTACATATGCACAGCAAACCTGCAGCTAGTAGACTGGGTAGCTAGTTTAGGTATGTGTCCACTACACTGTAGCCTCTCCGTAGAAAAGATACTACAATGTGTCCTAAATGGAGGTTGTGAAACAGCCAGGCCAGTCTGTGTTTGTTGTAAGTGCAAGGCAATAAGAGGAAAACAGATTCTAGGACTGCCTGGGAAGGATCCCTGATACTCCTACGTGTATTGCTTCCCTGGGACATACCAATATGAGGCCACTGGGCATAAAGAGGAATTAAGAGAGTCAGTGAGAAATCAAACAGGAGATGGCAGGGCTAATGGAGATCTCCAGAATGCTACCAATAATTTCTTTAATGGATTTATTTTCTTTTCTGTAATAAAAGAACATTTATAAAAGTAACAAAAACAGTAGCTGATTTGTTTTAAGCAAGAAGGAATGAGCTCTGAGTTATGCAATGCATTTGCTGTATATTAATGTACTTCCAGAGTGTGATCTGTCATAGCCAAGAAATAGTGTCTTTGCATGGACCCAGAAAAAATATACAATATTCAATTTGGCTGTGCTTACCTGGTCTGCTTCCAACCAGGAAAACAGAACATGAATTGTTCAGGTAGTTTCACTTAATAGAGCCCTAAAATGTTAGCTCCTTTTTTCTTATTGTGGCCATGCTGGTGCTGCTTTCTGTTAAGATGGGATGTTAATTATCAGTTTCTAAGGTAAAATGTGAGCATTTTACCTGATTCTTTGAAACTCTCCTATGGAATAATATTCTTCCTCAGGAGGCACATGCTGTTGGTCCTACTGAATCTGATATACAGGGTTGTCATTCTTGTGCTTAGTTAGCATTGATCTTTTCAGCATTGTTAATGGGGACTGTATCTCTACTCACATTCCTGCCTCTCTCTATAACTGAATCTGTGAAATCCATATCTGGTACAAATATAAGGGCAATATTTAGTGTTCTGTTTTTCATAATCAAAATCAAGAAGAGCTTGTTACTGTGCTTTGCATGGACAAGCTCTGTTACTCTGCGATGCTCACTCTCAGATCAAATGTAAAGATATGTTTGCTGCTGACCTCATTTAAAAGCCCTCTAGAGGAAAAGTCTGAAAAAGTTGATACAGTTTGGCATGGTTATTCATTATGCATGGGAAGTGCATTGCTTTATTTTCATTAATTTTACATAGAAATGAGATACAGCACAACATGCTTTTCTCATTTTGGGGAGCTTCATGAAGCTTGTGTTGTTGTGTTCTCTACACAGAACCAGTTATAGACAGGCAAATCCAAAGGTATTCTGTATTCCCCAGTTCATCAATCCACATCTAAAGAGGATGGGCTTGTCTTCGTGTTTAGTGCTGGCATTCTGTTACTTCTCCTGGCATACTATTTTGTCTGAAGACTGGCTCTGCAGAATGACTGGCACTGATGAAAAAAATTCAGATGTGCTACAAATATAAAATATTCCTTTGGCATATAATTGAAAATGGTAACTAACCATCATGATGCGAGGCAGGCTATTGAAATACAAGAGCAAAGGTATAGAAGTCTAGCTTTAGCTTTACTGGACTAACAGTATTGTTCACAAAAAAGATGGCAGCTGAAATACAGGCTGATTGTTGAGTTTCACTTTTAATAGGACTGAGGATTCTTATACCACACCTTTTTCATTAAGTAACATCGAGTTTCCTTCTCTATATTTTTTTCTGTCTGAAGGAGATGTAAGTGAAAGGTCAGAATGTCAAATTTAGGATGATTTTTAGTCATGAGATGACAGAGTGGAATAAGATTTGTTATTGAAATGTATACTGCTTTTTTAAGAGCATGCAACTAAAGCTCAGAGAAATCCTGGGGAACTTTTCACACAAATGTAATGATTTACATACGGGTGAGAACATTAACATAAATTTATTCTAACCCCTTATAAAACAGAATAATAGAAAATATAGCATTGTCACATGAATATAATCAATATTAAAGCTATTTTAGATATTTGCATTCAAGATCAGACCCACCCACAACGACCTTAGTCACAATGCTGTATGTGTGCCATAAACACAAAAGACTGCAAAGGTCTGCAAATGATGTGCAGTCACTTTTTCTGTTCTGTTCCCTGTCCCTCTTTTCAGCATCCATCCTCTTACCCAAACCCCCTTGTTCTAAACCCTGCAAACACCATTGTGAATCAAATCCTGTACTTTTTAAATTTCCAGGATGACTGCTTTCTTTTTTTTTAATAGCAAAAATTACATTAGCTACAATCCTAGCAATCATAAAATTATTTCTTCTAGCTGTAAAAAGTTAGTTAAGATCTAGTGGTTTAGCCACAAAATTAGGAACCAGAAATTCTCTTGTAATTCCATAACCACTGCCACTTGTTTTATCCAAAGTAAGCAAGTCCTTAAAGCTCCTTGTGGTGTCAGTTCTTCATATGCAGATGGTGATATTACCTCTTGCCTCTTATAGAAGTACTAAATGTTATCATCTTAGTATAACTAGTCCTGATTATGGATTTTATATGATAAATATCTATTTGTTTATAGTATACTTTTCAGTGGGCTAAGACATGCACTAACACCAAATTAAATGTAGTTAATCACGTCTCTACTTTAGTTACTAATGGTACACACTCAGCCCACACTTACCTCTCTGTGGTCCTATTGATTGTCTTGTGATTTACGTAGAGCTTAAAATAGGGTAGAGTTGGACACCAAATGTTCATTTCTAATGTAATTCAGGTTTTGACATCAGTGGAGATTTTGTCCTGCACCTCTGCCTTGCAATACCTCATATGAATTCCAGACAGGGACTTAGAAAACCTAATGTTGTAAGTGGCATGTTTTGCATAGCAGTTATTCCCAGTGTTGCGTAACTGGGGTTATGACAGAAAAAGAGAGACATTTACAGACACTTCAGATTGTTACTTAGTTAAGTATAGGTGTTGGTAAGAGTAATATTACTTATGTGTACGTATATTAAAAAGAATAAGTAAAGCTGTATCTCTATGGAAGACACTGGCTCCTGTATTTCCTATTGTATCCAGTCAGAACATAGTTTTCCATGCAGGCATTGCAGCAAAAAGACAAAACAAAATGCAGAAACAGGCCTTTCTCTGTTCCAGCCACCTGGCCGTCCTGAGTCAAAGTGGTGATGGAAGCTGTTCTTTTTCCTTCCCACTTAATCCAGCCCTGAGCTGGATTAGCAATGGTGCATTTCTTTGTCAAAGTGCAAGCTTAGACTGGATAGCCATGTGGATATTCCCAGCTGGGAATCCTGCCCTAAGTACCCTCACTTGACACACATACACGGTCTCTTGGCTGCCTAAGACCCCTGCCCATCTGTTTGAATGGCATTGTGCCCACTTCCCCAGCTCACTAGCCCTTTTCAGTAAGGCATTACTGCCAAATGATGATTGGTTTAGACGAACAACTGACATACCATTACTGCCTGCTCTTCTGCTAGGAAGTCTTTCTTTTCTAATAGAATAGAACCCTGTGTTACAGGTGTATTTGGTCCAGCTCTTCTTAGAGTTGTATAGGCAGAATCATCATCTGATTGAAGCTGTGGCAACCTTACCAATGACCTGACTGGAAACAAATCTGAAATATGTCTTCTCTGCACTGGAGGAAAGACATGAAAAAAAAAAAATAATGGGTCTGCCAGCTGATACCAAGTCCAACACTTTGCTGTGTAAGTGCTTTATAGATGACATAGGAGGCCTGAAAATAAATAACAGTTCATGACAACTGATGAAGAAAAGAAGAGCACAGTCTCACCATGGTGATTCCAGGGGAGTTCAGGACATGGTTTTTGTTTCTGCACAATAATTAAGTCAATATTTGAGTCATATGTTGATCCATCTTTCTAAAAGTAAAAGTATCTGACTTCTTGACAAGCTAACACCCAGCTGGTTCATGACGTCATAAAGATCTTGCATCCCAACTCAGGTATGTGCATCTACACTAACAAGATTTTTCTGCATTTTGGGGCGTTCATAGGCTGGGAGTTTTCATAGCTTCCACATACCTGCTGTCTCAAAACTTAGCAGTAATGAGGTTCTGATTCTTAGAAGAACTGACATTAAGAATTAAGAAATTCTGAAGGGTAGCCTTCAGCTCCATTTCTTCTTTGAAGCCATTGAAAATGTTTTGGATCATCAGAATTATTTTCTTTTAAATGGGGGGGGGGGGATTTTTGTACTATGGATAGCTACAAATTCTGGTTTGTCCTATGAAAGATAAATCATTGAATCATGGAATTGTTTGGGTTGAAAGGAGCCTTAAAGATCATTTGTTTCCAAGCCCCCAGCCACGAGCAGAGGCACCCTCCACTAGCCCAGGTTGCTCAAAGCCCCATCAAGCCTGGTCTTGAACACTTCCAGGGATGGGGCATCCACAACTTCTCTGGACAATGATGTAATCCTCTCACAAATGAAATATAAATGCCATTTAATTCCAGTAAAAATGCTCCGCACTCTATTTTTACCATTTACTATGTTATATTTTTACCTGGCAGAGTAACACACAGAGAAAAATTTTGTTGCTGTGTAAAAGGCACAGTGGGAATGGAAATGGGCTGGAAGTCAACAAGGGCTCTTCTATTGCCTCTGCTGTTGAGCTACTTTATGACTCTTAGCAAGTCACTCAACTTCTCTGTGCCTTTGTTTTCTTTTGGTATTAATTCACTAAATTGTCAAAGATTCAGAAACAAGACTTCTACCTTGATTATGGCTTGGGATTCAGGTGCTAATGGATCAAAAGTAATGAAGTTGAAAACTTCATAACTGATCTCTCATTTACCAAATATATTCTTACCTTTTTGGGAAAGTGCTGATTTATTTGCTTAAAAGTAAGGTTCCATAATAAAGCTAGAACTTTGTGATACATATCCTTCGTTGTCACTCATATGTTTATCCTTCTATTCCATATTCAAATAGAAGCAAAAGATTTTAGATCCTTTAAAACAAAGAGCATAGCAAAAAGCAAAAGGGATTTATTCTGTCTGTGATAGCTTTTACACCTTCGCTCATGCCTAAAAATGAAAAACAGCTCTTTTGTTTTAGCCAGTACATGTGGCTGTAGCTGTATATGTGTGTGTTTATAATGTATGCACAATATACAAATGCAGTATATTAGAAAGAAAGGTTTCTTATATGCTTGTAGTTAAATATTAACTTTTCGTAGTTTCATTGTTATTTGCATGACTGTTCTGGATATAACCCATGTCAATGGAAGCCTAACATCAGACATTATATTCAGTAAGATGAACCAATGGCAGCTTCAACTCTTTCTGCAAAAGTAGGTCAATTCCTGCAGGAGGAAATTTGTGCTTCGAACTATGGTGCACCACATGCGCAGTTCTGAGTCCCACAAACTCTAGATGTTGCCAGCACAACTACTTCTTAAACTTCTCTTCAGTTAATTGTATATCTTATCCCTTAGCTGCATGATGTGTTTGAATTGCATATAGAATACCAATACCTCTCTCCATTCTTAGTTCAGGTGCTTGACAAAGGCATTTCTGTTTTGGAAATTTAGGATTTTACCAGTTAGAACAAACATATGTATTGTTGTATTGTTGTTTTCTACACCACCCCCACCCCCCCCATGTCTTCCTAGTATCCTTTAAAAAATAACATATATGTTTTGAAGCTCTCTGAAGTTAATACAAATAGAAAATAAACTATAAGGATAGTACAGAAGCTTCTCATACTACTACTACTCAGATATAAGAAGGTTTAAGACTGAACGTGATAAAATTCATGTAACTTTCATACAGCTTTCTTGAAAAGAGATGGTAGCTTGTACAGAGGTTTAGATAGATCAGGTTTTGCTTTAACATCAGGAGTTTAGCTGATGTATTTTGTATTATTTTAGCTATTATTTCTTCTTTGGAAGTTCTAAGGATTGCTTATTCATTGACCTCTGATCCCAATTTAAACACTGTAAAATTTCCCATTTACTCTTACTCCTCTGTCCTTTCAAATTTTATTGAGAAGCTTCTGAAGGTTTTCATCCAATTAGTACAGGCAGTGTTTATCCTGTCCATCTTTCCCCCACGTGTGACCACAGTTGTAAAGTAGCCTTAATAATTTTTGCCTCTGAAAGCAAAAGGCCTAGATGAGAGTATGGTAGAACAGATACTTTGGTTTCTGCTCCCTCGGTGGCCATCCAAGAAATAGGTGATTCTTTTATCAAAATGTTTGCATATGTGCATATGTACATGTACACACACTTAAAAAACACACAACTAGTATATTTATATATAGAAAAGTTACCCTTGAGGAGTGGTTGCTTTAAATACAAAAGATTAAAAAAAAAAAAAAAGTTTTTTTTTCCCTGAAGGGCAAGGTAGCAACAAATCTTCCACTCTACATCACAGCTAAGTACATACAGCTTACATACATTGCTAAATATACTGGGGAGGAGGTAAAAAAACCCACCACCTTACACTTTTGGAAAAGAAGTGAGCTTATTTGGAGTGTAACTGAAGAAACATTGCAGTATTCTCTGACTTCCATTCTTGACGGAGAATCAAATTTGCATTAAATTACAATATACACATGGATTAGAGTGCTTCAGAATCCATTGTTACACAATTAGTGGGACTACTACAGTACCCCCAAACACTGCAATACCTCTGAAATACATGCATGTGCAGTTTCCAGCACAATCTCCAGTGGAAAAGAGCAATTGTTAAGGAGACAGGATGCCTGTTTGGGTGAGGAGTCTATGTCAGAATCAAAACACTATATTGATGACATTATTCTCAGGTAATATCTGATAGAGATCTGCTGTGATAAGGTATTTACTAAGGATATTTTACAGATAATAGTATTATCAGAGTGTGTGTCTGTGTGTATAAAAATGTTGCTATGGAGTCACAAGTTTTACATGATGCTAACAGGCCAAAACTTTGCAATACACTGAGAACCCTGTGTAGTGTGAGCACTTTTTAAGATCTTTCTTGCTAGTGTTTGGGAACTTAAAGATACAGGCAATTCATGGAAGTGCTAGGGGGATGCCTTGGCAAACTAAATAATCTAGATCAATCCCCTTTGATGGGCCCCCTTTTAAAAGGTTATACAAAAGAACTGTTTTGTTTGAGTGAATTGCCTTCTACTTTGTGAAAATCATATATAAATGAGTCCCAGATCAATACTCTTGAGGCTGAAAAAGGAAAAAAAAGCACATAAAAGATAGATCAGAAGCTATATTTTAGCAAAAATGTCTCTTAAGTGCTGTTGTCTGACACTATGAACTCCAATCAATGTGTCAGTATTTTGGAATTTGAAAGGAAATAGGGATCAGACCTGACAATCCAGAGCTGAAATTTGATGCTCTGGTCTTTTTGATAAACTGACAGGCAGTGAAAATTGCACACGTCTGCAGGGAATCAGGAGAAAAAGAGAGACAGTTTTGTAGAAAGTCTGCTTATGATTCACAAAGGCATGCATTTTATCAAAATGGATTGCTTTTGCAGTGTGTGGCAGGTTGCCTTCCTTTTTGAATAGAAGCTTTTGCAGCTTGTAAACTGGTGGGGTTTGTACACATCTACGATATACTATGACTTCTTTTGGCTTACAATTTCATTTCAATTGCTCTCCCATTCTTAAAAATGAAGAAAACTTGATAAAAACAGATAATAAAAAAGGAATTAGAAACTTTACCCAAAAAGCTTTTTTTTTTTTTTCTAAATGTATGTTCAAATTTGACAAAATGGTTTTTAAAAACTGTTCTGGTCAATAGTTTAAAATAACTGAAAACAGTTCTACAGGTTTCATCTTCCTAAACATTAAATCCTTTGGATTTGTGTAACACTTTTCATCTGAGACTCTCAAACCATGCTGCAAATGTTCAGTCTTAAAATATCTTAGCCACACAGATAAATATCATCATACCCATATTGCAGGCTGGTAAACTGAAAGATGCAAGATTGAGTGACCTGCCCAAGATGACATGACAATCAGGAGTCCAGTGTGGGAACAGAACTCAGGACTCCTGACTCTCAGGATGGCATTTAAGATGTTACACACAGTTTACCACTTTTAAAATACCAGAACCAAATCCTGAATCCCGCATAAAAATGTGCTTAAATGTGCTTTGTGTAAAGGAACAAAGTTGTCTTATGGGACAGATTTAATGATCCACTGAGTTTAGTCTACTCTCTCTGGGAGCAGCTAATGCTTCCAAATGCTTCACCCATTCTGTGGTGGGTTTTTATGGTTAATTCATTCCTGGAATTTATCTTAGTCCTCCAAATACAGGGATAAAAATGCCTTTTAAAAATTCTTCTCCTCTGCCCCCAACATGTTGACTATTACAACTGAGTTTTGTTTTCAGACATGTAAAAATGTTTTGCGCATGCAGGCAGCATGCAGTGGAAGTGGAATCCCTTTGCATTGCTAGAATCTTTCAGCTTTGAAACACTTCTCTTTATAGTTTGTTTAAAACTTTAAAAGATCCTTGGCTCTGTTGATTTTACAGTCTTTACAGAGGTCACAAAAATTACAACCTGTAAACTGCTTTATGTGATTTTAACTTCAGTATGTAGTCTTACAAGAGAGTAGATACCACTACTTCATTAGAAGAGTGTTCTTAAATGCCTTGTTATGTAAGGAAAGTTCCCTGAATTTAATCACTTGTGTTTCCCTGTGCTCCTGAAGACATTTGTAATATCAAAGAGAACTGTCAGCTCTGAAAACTAGCATTCATAAAACTTGAAGGGATGGCTAGACACGCTGGAAAGTTTGGCTTTGTGGTTTTATTGCCCATTTCTGAAATTAGAATGCTGTGTCATTTACAGATGATTGTACAGCTGTGGGGACAGAAAGCAGAATGGCTGGAGAGGAGTTACAAGGAACTGGTGTAGCAGAATATGGAGAGGACAGGGTCCTTAAAGGGCTATAGGTTGTCAGAACTCATGCACCCAAATCTGGTTCAGTCTAACTAAAACTGAAATCATCATGTTTGTGATTTGTGTGTCTTAAAATATGAAAAACCCTTCTGTTCTCTCCATCACTGAGAAAAGGCCTTACTGTACTCCATGCCTTTGGTAGAAGAGAAAAAACCCACACCATCTTCTCTTAAATGAAGTTCCTATACTGTACAATTCTGGGTAAAAGCACCTGGTCCCAGGCTGCTGCTGTTTCACCATCCATTACGTTAGTTTCATGTAGCTGCAGCAGTAGATAAAGTGAGTCTGACCATCTCAGCTTCTAGAAATTCAAGTCTAGCTTTATGTTCCTGTATCCCCTACATAAATCAAGTGCAGTTGTGTCTGAAATAATTCTCTGCCAAGGCTAATACAGCTGTTTCATTCTTATATCATATCAGGCTGTAAGCAGTGTATGATTGTTGATGCAGCTGGGAACCTTTTGCTTACTGAGTTCTCTCCGTCTCAAGCATTGTGGAGCATAATCTAAACAGCATGTTAGGTTCTATAAAGGCCACTTATGTGGAAGAATCAATAACAGAAAAGTGAGTATTGTGTTATCAAACAGGGAAGAGTGTCATTTGGTTCCTTTAACACTATTACACTGCATACTGATGTTTCATTGGAGTTAAAATCCAGCTATATTTATTGCAAGCAAGGGAAAACCACTACAACTACTACTTCTTAAATAAAAGAAGGGTTGTTTGGCCTGGTGTCTTTCCCTCTTAATGTATATTTTCACCTTGGGGAATGGCTGCCTGTTATTGATTTATCTAGGAAAAAATATAACCCAGGATATATTAAACATGCTAGGTCCTATTCAAGCTGGCAGCATGTGTAAATTTTTAGCTCTTTATTGGAGGATAAAGGATTAGCCACTTTCAGTTTTCTTCTTACAGATAGATTTGTTTAAAAAGGGATATGTTGTTATATGGCTATTGATTTTTCCAATGTGCTTGTAGTTGTGCCCATCTTGTGCCTTGTTCTAGTTTTGTAAAAAAATCTTTAATGGATATACAAAAATTTTGTCACTTGTTATCTAAGCCTCAATATTTTTAATTAAATAACTTTCAAGCATATTTTTTGCGTCCATCTTTTGTTGAATATTTGACCCAGAGAATCTGCATTAGTTGATTGTCATATTAACATGCTTTCGCTTCAATTTTGGCCAGTCTGACAAGTGAAAAATAGATGTCTGTCATGTGACAAGCTGCTGAATATAAATTCTGTTAGCATTTGCTCCTGAGAGAAAGAGAAAAGGTGAGGGTTGGGGGGGGGGGAGTGGGGTGGCGGGGAGCTTAAGAAGAAACAGGGCATTAGAGGAGGCTGGAAAAAGAAGAAAGGATGGATGTTAGCTGCTCTTAAAAACATCAAGCCAAAAAGAGGGTGCTAGCCAGGTTAGTTAGTTGTTAGTTGAAACTAACAAGCCAGTCAGGTCTCTCTCCAGCTTTAGATGTCATATAAACAACTGTAGAAATATACCACAATTTCAAATTGCTAAGTAAATAAAAGCAGTGAAGAGGCACATTTGTGGTGCCATATTCAGGTATGTTGTCAAGCCGACCCAATTCTTGTATTGACTGAGCAAATGTACTGATACTT
Organism: Falco punctatus; assembly: GCF_963210335.1. NCBI lineage: Eukaryota > Metazoa > Chordata > Aves > Falconiformes > Falconidae > Falco > Falco punctatus. The sequence continues at coordinate 14,851,252 of NC_137595.1, forward strand.
TGCAGAAGATTATAGAGAAAAATTTTAATGTAAAATTCCCAGCTAACTTCTGAGTGATCATATCCAGCACAGACTTCAGAGGCCTGCAGCACATTCTGTTTATTTTCTGCAGTAAAGACTGTATCTGTTTTGTTAGTCACATAACAGAGAGGATCTTCATTTAATTCTATCTTATTTTGGGGGGAGACATTTTGCATGTATAGAGAACTGATCTTGCCAGTATTTGAGAATCTTCTCCTAAGCAGAGGAAGTTCTGCATGTGCCTGGCAGGAGACAAAAGAGCCATGGACATATAGCAAACTTTCATATACTTGAACAGTTTATTATCTTTTTCAAAAGTGAGTAGTTTAAGCTTATTAGCTCTGAATTAACAAAGGTCACAAAGTAATAAGATGTCTTTGTTAAAGCATTGTAGAAGCATTAAGACCGATTTATTTGATAGCAGACAAACAGGAAAGATCTTTTGACTGTTAATATCCAAAGAAGCTCGTTAAAGGTCAGTCCCCTGTCTGAATTCAACATAACAGTACAAAGGGTGAGGATAACATGCGAGGCTGCACTTCAACACTATCTCTGTGATTGCCAGCATCTGTTGTGGTTTCCAGACTTGTCCAATGAGATTTGTTAATACAGTTGTGTGTTTGATGCCATGCTACTGAATGCAAATATATGGAGCATGTTACATCCAATATAGCTCACCCTCAGGGAGAGTCTTAAAGCCACACTTCCCTTTGTACAGCCCAAGATGTATTGTGAAGATAACAAATATATAGATGAATCAAAACTCAGATACTGTATTTGCATCAGTAAACTTGGACCTCAACTGCAAAATACAAAGTTGGATTCAGACTTCCACAAAATTCTGATCTGTTCAGATCAGAACTGAGATTAAGAGTTTACAGTAGTGAAGGGAAGTTTAGCAGTGATTTGGAGAGAATGTCCCTGTTTGCCCACTTCTCAATTTCTGACCATTTTTATATGGAATGTTCCATGGAATATGCCTTCAAATGGTAGGTATCACTGAAGATCAAAATGATGATAGATAGCATTTGGAAACTGGAATTAGGGGGGGAATTTTTTTGTTGGCATTGTGTCTGCTAATAAGTGACTAAGTACTTTTACTATCAGTTAATAGAATACATGGATCCTAATCTAGTTAATGGCATTACCATCATGGTAAATAAAAATCAAAATGAAAGTGCATTATTCCATTTGTAGCCAATGATGGTTCCTAAGAACCCACATTCTAGATAAGAGTATGTTCCACGGTTAATTTTTCAAATAGAAAGAAAATCCCTCAGTATCATCCCCTGACCAGCGAAATTCATATTCTCAGACACTATCATGATAGGTGTGACATGAAAATACAGAGGGAGAAACTCTCTACTCTTGCAATCCCTTTTGTACTTTTTCAGCTCTTTGCTTTTTATTTCATCAAGGCTTGTTCTAAGGAGTTGAAAGTAGAGATTGGCAGGAACCAGATTTATGCAGAGAGGGATCTAAATTTTAGGCAAATCTTGTGTATTACTTGTGTTATCAAAATACTTAACCAACAGTTATCTGTAGATATCATAATGTATGTTGTGACCATAGCATATTTTCATATTATAGTTTTGTTTGTGTAAAATATACATCTCTTGTAATGCGTTAAGATCTTCTTTTAGTAGTTGAAATATTATCATCTTCTCTAATAGGCAGAAGTTTGAGTTGTTTTTGGGAAGAAATAATCTCTTACCATGCTAACAACTTCAGAAAGACTTACAAAAGTGTGAGATGTATTAACTAACAGTAAGACTTCATTAGTTCCCGACATCTCTATGAGTCAGAAAACATATCTGCACCCAAGCTTCTACCTATGTGTTTTCCAGAGCACTGTACAACCCAGCTCACTGTGAGCCTTGCACCTGCCCTGAAAGCAAGTAGAGCACCTGGGACTTGACCTCCTCACCGGTGCTCTTATCCTTTGTATCCACCTCACTGGCCTCCCACGGAAGGCTTTCTAAATAAATCTTTGGTTGAGTACTTAACAGATGACTTTCTTTGAGAGCCTTTGTGCAGCTGACCCAGAGTTCTGATAACTGCAGATCTGCTGACCCTCCTGTACAGGGGCTGCACTAGATGCAAAAGGTGGACAAGCTGGTGAAATGAAGGCTCTTTGCCCCTTCCCCTCTAGACTATTCACCTACAAAAGAGCAAAGTAAAATCGTATGTACAGTCACTAGCTACAGTGCTAAGTCTTCAAAATCTGAATTTTTATTAAAACAGCAGGGGGTGAAAATGACTGGGCTAAATGCAGGTGAGACAGGCCCCTTGAGAACTATGGTGAAGGAAAGGCGAGTAAATCAATATGTGCCATGGGATAGCACAGTGTCTGAAATGGCATGATAATGGCAGCAGCTGAAGCTTGTATCGATGCAGCAGGAAATGCTTTTTGCTCCATTGATGACTGTTGTTCTATTTCGGAAAATACAGAAAGTTCTTTCTTTATCAAAAATTAGCCAGAAGGTGTCTGTGTATCAGGTACAAATGTTTACAAATTGTAAAACAGTCAATTATGTTACAGAACAACAGTCCTACCATACATGCACAGGAAGGTCAGTAAGTTATTTAACAATTGTGTTTTACTTACAAAGGAAATAGGGAAACAATGATCTAATCCATTTGGTCTTAATAGTGAAATTTACTCTAGAATGTAAAAAATCGTTTTAGCCTATTTAAATAATGGCTGTGATAATAGCACACTAATATGGTGCACGCTATACTACATAACATGTTATGAATAGCACGCTGAGTGATTTTTTTAGTATATGTAAATTACACAGAAGCACAAAGGATGCATCTCTGAACTGTTTTTGTAGAGCTGATTATAGGTCTAACTGCTATAGAAGGAGGCTGAAAGAGCTTTGTTGAGAGGCATTGATTGATTAATAAAGAGTGCAGCAGCAACAGACATAACATTGCAGTTATAGATTTTCCATACTTTATCTTCAGGGCTTGTAAAGATACAGTGGTGATCAGATGATGAGGTTTTCTTTCACCTTGCAGTAACATGCAACAAATCATGGCATTCTGCAATGCCACAAAACAGCTTTTTGCAGAACACCGAGTAAAAGAAAACTCCTCCACAATCACGACTCTACACTTAGATATTGTCCTTTTTCCTTGTACTCTCGTTTAGTGAGAGAAGCTTCCTACAATAATTTAAAGTAATGTCCCAAATTTAGAAACAAAGTGGGAACTGTACATTCAAACACTTAGGGATTCTATTTTTATTAAATTGAAAGTGTGAGTGGAAAGTTACATGTGAAACATGAATGCATTTTATTCCTGCTGATAGACATAGAAGATTTGCTGAAGAAACCTGTATTTAGATTCAAACTTAACCAGTACAATGGCCTATAGTTAAAAATCATATTTGTTAGAATAAGACAGTAGCTTTTTGTACCTGGTTAATGAAGAGAAGATATAAACAGACTCAGATCAGCATGTGACCTGAATATACCCGAGTTGATATTTTCTGTGAAAGGCTGGGAAGACATCCCATTTCAGCTATAGGTGGACTGATCACATGGGTGCTGCTGGAAATAATGCGTATTCTTATTCATTAGCTATCATTTAGCTGCACCCCTGTAACAAACACCTAAATAGGAACAGAGAAAAGAACTATCACAACAAACAAATGTTGTCTTTACCACAGAACTTATTTCTAGAGATGTGTGTTGGAATAGGTTGTTTGAATATTTTTGCATTGTTACATACCTTTCCCAAAAATCTGTGCTTACCTAAGTAGACCCTAAGTTAGTTGAAGTTTGGTTTAATAAGAGATTAACATTAAGTTGGTTTTAGCTGCTCTTAAATCCACTGATCTTTTTGTAGTTTTAATCTCATTTTTGTTAACATTTTGTCCTTCACTTGGTGACATGAAAGATCTGTACAAATGGGATATTGAGTGTACTCAGATTCACTAAGATGTAAAACAAATAGAAGAAGTAGGTAAAATATAAGATTAATAAAATTCGCTAAAGTTTTTCAGACAGTAGTCTGTTCCTTAAATTGACAATAGCCCTTTGACGTTTATGTTATTTTTGTTCTGAGTTTAATTCACAACACACCGTCTTTTATCCACTTGCAGTATAAATGAAGAATCAGAACAGAGCACATGAATTTCTTACTGAACAGTCTTTTTTATATTTGTAGGTATGTATATTTTAGGGACTATCATAGAACAAAATTATTTTTAAGAAAAATCTGCTTTTAGAGGAAGTGTCTCCTCAAGGATAATTACCTTTGCCAAGCTGCAATTTAAATTAGCTGTAGTATTCCTCAGTTTCTAAAACCCTGGTGAAATTTTACTCTGAACCTTAAACTGATTTTGTTCAGTTTCACAGATTACTTTAGTTTAGTCTTGGGTGAAGTGATCTGGATACATATATTTGTAAATTTTATATATATATATATATATATATATGTACACACACATATACAGGTGTGCTTAAGTCCCTAAGTGCTTTTTCAGGATAAATACTATAATAAGAAAACATGAGGTGAGTATTTCTCTTTGATATGTGTTTCTTTGAGGTACGAGCAGAATGCTGAGTAACAGTCATTGGATTTCTCTATGGCACTTGTGCTTAAAAAAAGCCCTGTATTCAATGTTAGTCCAGATCTTTTCACTTCTCTGTAAAAGTTGTCACTGAAAAAATGCCTCACAGCCAGAACATCATCACTAATGATAGTTTCCATTTTCAGCATGTATTAAAGAAAACCCTTTTGTTCCACATACAGCCCACACAATGACGCAGCATTCAATGATCCCAATGTTGAAAACAGAAGTGAATTTTCATTAGAAATTTTAAAATGTATCCAGTTCTTCAGCTGGCATAAATTAGCTTTGCCCCACTGAAGTAAGTGGAGGTACAACAGTTATAACACTGTAGGATTTTGGCCTATGCTTTTATTTTTTATAATAACCTGGAGTATGATACAAAGTAAGACCTGCCGTATTCCACACATGACAAGCATTAAGATGGTCCGGTTCGCTGCTGTTCAGGTACCTACATTAACAAGCAGGTGCACATGTTGAATCTGTTTTGTGTAAAAACAATTACAAACTTGATTTTGGAATCTCATAGGCTTCAGGAGCACCAAAGTCATACAGTTATAAATAAATAAACAATGCTGTGTAATTAGCTATCTTTGTGATATAAAAAAATGGAAGCACATGTAGGCATAATGCATTCCAGATTTTGCATAGGATTTAGCAGCAGTCTGTTTCAAATAGCAGCAGAGAAAATCCTTTTCTATTGACCCAACAAGAAAACAGTGTGAATTCTAAGATCAACTGCTTGCCAACATGTTCCATCTCTTTTTAAAGGTAAATATGCATATATTTATATTTTAAGCTTTTAAATTACTTTCATCTCATTATCTTAACTAGATTTCCAAACTTTGATTAATATGTAGCATACCGTATTTCTGGGATCTACAGGTATCAGACTTCCACTCTTAAAATGAGATCACATTTGTGACGAAAGACAGCAACTATTGTAAAGTGAACAGGAGCTCTTCAAAACAGCTTAAAATGGGAAATGAAAAATTCTAGTGGAGGATTCAGGTGAATTTATTAACTACATTGTTACTGCAAGGAATATGATCAGAATAAATATTGAAAGATTTCATATGCCACAGCAGTGCCTGTTAATGTCATCCTGAGGCATTGTTTTAGTACTGAATCTGAAAGCAGAGAGGCTCACGCTCTGTATCAATATTGTGTCCTGGGAAGGAATAAAAAGCCAGTTCCTCATGGTAAATACTGAATGCTACAGGCTTGCCAGGTCCTCTGTGGCACTGGACTGTTAACATGGAAAGCAAATGAAACAGGAACTGTTGCAGGTAGATCTGCTCAGATTGTCTCAGCATGTCGGTATATTAGCAGAGAGTTCCAAAAGGAATGGAGAAGAGTGCTTTTGTATTTTGGCTTCGTGAAATCCATTTTCACAATTGAAAAAAAATATAAATATAAATCAGCCATGTACCTCTGACAGACTTAAAGCACATTCGCATCTCAACAGAGTTCAGAAAACCCCTAAAATAACCAAATTTACTAGAACACTGTGCCTGTGGTGGTGCCAAGATCAGTTGTATTCTCTCTAGCTGTTTGCCAGCCTCTGCTGGCACAAGCTGAAGGGGTGAGGTGGGTTTATACTGTACTGCTCAACTTTATTTCTGCATCCACAACTTCTACTCCTTCCTCTCCTCCTTTTGCTCTGCACCTGTGTGCCCCTTCTTCCCCAGCAGTCTTAAAACTGCTAACAACTGTTCGGATTCACTGTGCCCTGTCAGGCTTTGCCTTTAAGTTACTCTATGGAGCTTTTACTGTAATAGAAACAAGAGCATACAAATAGAGCACTTTGTATATCTTTCTCCTAGTGGCATGCAAACCTGACCGGCAGGGGTGATAGCTGTTGGCACTCAGACCATCTATGCTACTTCCTCCCTTTTGCCTACTGATCACATTTTATTGGGAATGATGCAGACCAGGTAGAGTAGAATAGGTTCATTGCATTGAGCAGAGGCTAAAGAAAAAGTTGCAATAAAATACTTAGCCTCTGCCTGTGATGTCTGGATTCCATCAGGAGACCTCCTTAGAACAGAAATTTTTTTTTATGATGATGATATCAAAGGGAAAAAGTGGTGTGCTTCAGTGAGAAATTAATTTTCTGCTTTTGATTTTCCGTCTGTCAAAAACTACCTCAGGTCACTTCTCACTGTTCAGCTCTTACAGAAACAATATTGTATTCCTTATGCCAGTTGTTAGTTGTGGGGGAACCAGAACAGAAGAGGTGCTGTCTTTGGAGGTTCCTAGCACTTTGGCATATGCTTGTCATCCAGACTTGATGCTGCAGCAACAAAGAAATATTACCTCAAAGTTCAGGAATATTATATGTCTGTCTATAAGAGGCATTGGTCTCCAGTTAATTTGCAAGGGTGATTTGAGGTGTCAATTTTTAACGAGCAGGGCTTTCATGCTTTGAGTTGAACCTCCACTACAACCATCGAAATCGCTTGGGACGCTGACATTCCTATATTAGTTCTTAATTGTGGAATTTGCTGCCCTTGCTGCTCCTGTGGATTTCAAGTTTGTTGACCTCCAGGGCTTACCATGAGGCCTATCTCTTCTCTCGGGCAAAAAAGGCTTAGCTAGGAAGGGAGAGTTATTAGGAGCAGGTGAGTTTGTTGTTTTTGTTGGGTTTTTTTTTAACTTGACTTTGTGTTATTCTTGGCACATAATATCCACTAAAATAACGGGCAAGGGTTATGTATTTTGTTCATGCAATTGCCGTGCCAAAACCTACATGTGATAATCCAAAAGCTGAAGAATTTTGTATTATCCATTTAGTCTTACTTTAGTCACCAAACTAGCCTGTTGCATGAGGAGGCAGTGCTGTGGACATAGGCTATGACTGAGCATTTGATACAGAAGATGGATCACAGAGAATGATTTTCCTGTGCAAACTTTAATGAAGATAAGGAGAGAGCAACACATAACTCAGTCATGTACAGCAGCCAACAGGGATTTTGCTTTTCACTGCATCTATATAGTTTTGAGTCCCTGCGTCTTTAATCATTTACATCGCTGAAAAGCTTTTCAGAACTGCACATGCAGACATTTTTCTATTGGAGTATCACCAAGAAGTGTGTGTAAGCACAATATGCAGTGAAAAACATGTCTCAAAAATATTATCCTGTGGGGAAAAACAAAAACAAAAAAAAAGCCAGTATATTGCAAAGGATTTCTGTCCTTTCCTGGAGTCATGACACTTCGTTAATATCAGGACTATGCAGGCTGAATTTTTATTTATTTATTTATTTGAGGAATTAATAGAAAGGGATCAGCCTAGAAGCAGAATGGAAGATTGTAGGACTAAAATATCCTACAAAACACATAGGCAACATTTCTTCTCTCTTTTTCCTTTCATACCTCTTCTGTTTGTCTCCATGTGGTGCCTTATAGTTAGCACTGAAATTCCCATTTTTATATAGGGTTATTTTTTTCTTCCAATAAAGACAAAACCATTTTGACTCAAGAAGGTTGTATTATGCAGTGCCATGAGACTTGAACTTCTCCCCCACCTTTCCTGTTAGCTAAAGCTAAGCTGCTTTGTAGTACATTAAATGATACAGCACAAAAGATCTAATAGATTCTGAAATAGCTTGGGTTCTTAGAAACATGTAAAACTCTTCATAAAATGAATATTGCTAAAGCTCTGTCCAATTTCCATATTATTTCCACATTGTATTTGTGTATAATAGGCTTCCAGGAATGTTCATGACCTTACAGCTGTCCCTTTTGTTTACAGTCCAGTGCTCTGTCCTTGAGATATGTTGCACACAGAATGAAGACAAAATCATGGCTTCAGGCCTCCATCTCCCTCCTCTGGAAAAAATAAATAAAGCCTATATAGAGGACATCCTCCAGTCAGTACTGTTGCAGATATAAATGAACAATAAAAGAAATGAAGCTCAAAGGGAAATACAGCTTTTTCTCAGGAAATTCCAGGAACAAGCCTGTTAATGTTTTGGGGTTTGGGTGTTTTTTTTATTTGGCTTTTTTAAAATTATTAAAACCACTTATCTTTGTCACCTAAAAAAGAAAAATGGACAGATGCATTTTCTAGCAGTTTGACTTGATATTTTAGAAATTTTAGAATATCCTTTTCTTTTTGAAGAGATTATATCCTGCTCACAGACAAGCAGTTTCTTATTTGCTGTCAGAGTTAGCAAACAATCAACACATTTACAATACCACTTCACTAGCATAATGGTGATGGCGATGTTTGGTTTATTTTTGCTGCCATGCAAATTTTCATTCTCTTTGAGTAAATGTATTTTTCTGCTGATACTCTGCTTTCTGGCAGGTGCTCAAAACTTCCTTGTTCAAATGTATTTGCAGATGGCACAGTCATGGGTTCTGTGTGGTGTCTGAGTAGACAGTGCACAGCCTGGGACAAAATTACAATCACTAATTATTTTAGAATGAAGGGCATATGTGAAATTTCAATATCAAACATCTCGATACCAGCAGTGCTATGCACAAGCATTACCTGATGTAAGTCTATTTATGAAGTTTTGCTAACTAAATTTTGGCTGAGGTTGTAACTGAAGGATATGACAGTGAATATCCAGAACAACCACGCTTTTGGCTAAAGCTCCACATGTGGAGGCTGGCCCAGAGAAACGCAAGCAATGCTGTGCAGGTAGGGAATCTGTGCAGTAATAATTCTGAAAAGCACAGTAGCTTCCTTATATTAGATTAGTGTCCAAAAAATTAACATTTTCACTCGTTTTCTTCCTGCACTAGAAAACTTACCAATTTTGTTAAACAAATGGGATGGATGCCTGATGATTATATATTATGAAATAATTGTGTGACTTAGTATAAATTCAAGTAATTTACATTACAGATTAAATTTGCTAGAAAATTCCCAAGTATTTGTGAACATTCAAATCCATAGATTTCTGTGGGATCTGAACTTCATGAATGAACTGTAATTGCAGGAAGGTGGAGCTGCTCAAGCTTATCGGGTCTTTTAGGAGACACCGAGCAGCTATTTCAAAGTGTTGTTCCATGTCTGGATAGTAGTTTTATGTGTACATATACAAGCAGCACTACTGGTAAGGATTGTTGCACAGCTCTGGTAACATTCCTGAAGTTCAGCATATACTAGGTTGTAACTGGATCTACAGATCTACTGACTGCGTGCTTCTAAACTTCTCCAAAATCACTGGCCAGGCTCCAGACACCATCTTTGGTGTACATCCTGGCACAGATTTTCTATCTGATGCCATTACTTAAAAGGAGGGTCTTTCAGCTCCCCTTCCTGTAACTCCCAGGACTGGTACTAACCTGCCAGGGCACTGAATAACATTAATTATCTCTTTTTCCTTCCTTCAGTCTGGTGGACTGGTTTCAGCTGTACAGTCACAAACACAGACAATGAAATCAACGCGTTGTACAGAGGGCTTTTAAATGCAAACCCTCTCTGCTTTAGCATGAAAAACGGACATATTCAGATAGGACAGTCAACATTTTCTGTTTCTCCTCAGTACTTACAGTTATTCTTTAGGATTTGGGATGTATCTTGCCAGGATCTGTGAGTTCCTTTTCTTCAAATACCTCTTTAGTTAAGGCCTTCAAATGTAGAGTGTGTCTCTGACCTATTCAGTCAGCATCTTTCAACATCAGGAGTTTTACAGATTAAAAAATGCTTTTCTCCTCATCCAAAACTTGCCCTTTTCAATGTTTTTTATTGGTCCCTCCTCAACTTTAGGTAGAGTTCATAAACAGTAAGTTATCAATTTCCCAAATTATCAGAATTCTTCCTATTGTTTCTTGGATAAATATGTAGGTGTGTAACATTTGAATGAGTAATAATACAGGCCTTTTCCAAAACAACTTAAGTGACTAAAAAAAATAACACTGGGATATAAAACCACAAGCAAAAATGTCAGTAAGACAGAATATAAAGAGTAAGTCATATCACTTGTAGTTCAGCTCTATCATGTTATCTAATTTTTATTATTTATCCATTTTAATAATTACATGTGTTGAGTTTTATTTACTGAAAGATGATTTAAAGAATCAGTATCTGGTGAAGTTTTTTTTAGGGAGAGTATCATGTTTTGTAAATGCTTTGGTTAAGAATGCTATCTCAATTTCTTTTAATCTTTCTCTTAATTCATACAATGGCACTCTGTTTTTTATTGCTTGTCTCACTCATGTGAGGGCAGGGCATTTACTTTCATGTGCCATGTTGTTTGAAAATAATAGTGAAAAGGCACATGAACTGTAAAGAAATCTCCGTTGAAGTCTTGAAGGCAAGCTCTGGGAAATTTTAGGGTGGATGTCAAGACAGATACATGCACTGAATGTGCATGGAGGGGATTAGTGCCACATGAGCCTACAGAGCTTTATTGCAACACTTCATGAAGCCAGAGTGCGTTCTGGCAGTCCATATTCCAGCAGCTGATACAGAGCTGCTAAAGTAATGAAAAACATGAAAAGGAAGAAAAATAAAATAGTAAGAAAACCATCTTGGGCTAAAGGCTAATAATGAAGAAGATCCATAGCATTCTTGCTTTCCAGTGGCTTTGCCAAGCTGCGGTATAAAGGACTAGAAAGATCTGAATTCATAGGTTTCAGAGAAAAGTTGTTGAAAAAATTTTCTGCTTCTGTAAACTGTGCAGTGTCTTGAAGCCCAGTTCCTGCTGCAACAACAGTCAAGGTCAGTGTCTGATTGAGATCCTGCTCTGAAATGTACTTTGAAATACTCTAATATATGGAAATATACTCTGAAGTAGATAAAGATGCTGCTTTCATTGCAGTACTTATTATTAGCAGGTTAGCAGTCATGCAGCAAATCAGGTGTTTGTCATTGAGGTCCCTAGTATGTCACAAGGACCAATTACATCCTATTCATTGTTTCCAGTATTCTACTACAGAAAGTGCAAAGAAATAGTGGTCTGACTTACAAATGTATGCATCTATTTGTAAGAAGTACAAGGACCTGAGCTGAGCTGAGCACCTTTTATTATCATTATGAATTTATTGTTATGCAGGATGTTCAGCAGTACAAAAAGAATGTGCTTTTTATGAAACAGACTTCTGGTAAGTTCTTCTAAGTCACTCAATATCTTTGTTTTAAGGGAAAATACTTCTCTTGCATTTTAGAATACAGCTAAATGAGAAATGTTGAAAGCCAGGCATCCATGAGATATGTCACTGTCACAAGTAAAAGCTGAGGATGGACCACAGACACATGTTCAGAGAATGTTACTGTCATTCCAGAAGAGGAACTCGTCACATTCACAGGGGGGTTCAGCAGCATCCTCAGACCAACAAGCTCAGGGAGGGGTTATCAGCATGGACCCTCCTGACTGGCAGTTAATTTCATGCTGAGATGAAACTATTTTTTCTCTCAAGAACGTATCGCCTCCTGTTTTCCCTTCTCAAGATATTTTGCTGCAACTTACCCCTAGCAGAGATTAATTTTGTATTGTCACAAAACAACACAAATGTTGTGTTATGTTTGTATTGTCAGTTTGCCTTTTCACTCTACAAAAGAAGTTCAAATAAGCTAAAAATTTTATGTGTCCCTGTGTTCACCATATCAGTAAGGAACTACAAAAGCTTGGTCAACTTTAAAACTCAAATTACATGGTGAGCCTGTGTATATATGTTTCTGTCAAATGAGAAAATGGAAACTAGAAAACAGCAACATTTCTGTGGCTAGCATTTAAGATGCTTATGATGCTGGAAAGAAAAAAATAATGGAAGCACTTGTCATAAGCTGGAAAATAGATTTTGTGTGTATAACATGACTAAAGTAAACAAACAAGATCAAACTAGAGCTGAGCAGGCTTCTATGTAACGAAATGCCACATGAAGTGCAACTGCTGAAAGGATTCTGTGAGAGGGAAAATGAAACTGAGCAGAGGAAACAGACAACGACATAGTCTAAGTTCAGCACTTTCTGATGACACTGGCAGCAGATCACTTTGGCAGCTGATTTGGTGTTTTCCCCTATTGAAAATGAGCGGGGGAAATGCATTGTGTGCATCTCTTGCACCTTTGGTGACAGAGTCTGCAGATTCTAGATTGAACATGTTCTTGGCAAACAACTAACGTCCAGGTCTTCAGGCACAGTGACTCACCAGGGTGGAAGTTAAGAATACTTAAGAGTTGGGTTGTCTATATTTTTGTGTAAAATATCTCAGTGTTGACATTTGATATTTTTCCTTCGTGATTGCTTGCTTATTTAGTGGAATAAATTTACTTTTCTCTTTTATTCTTCTGTTAGTGTCCTGGGGTTTTTCTGTATGATGTATTAGGCTACAAACGGAGTCAGCACTAGCTGAATAGTATTATCATCCCATTCTGATATTCTCAGTGAGTAGTAAACATAAGGGGAGGTTACTTTGCAGTATACTGAGTACATGCACACATTGCAAAGTTGCTAACACACTGTAATATAACATTCTAATTTTATTGTACAATAACTTTCTCAAGTAAAAAAAAAACACTCATTCAAATTCTTGTTATACATAGAGGTACAGGTTACTACTACCCTGACAGTCAGGGAAATGCAGCAGGAAGCACTGCTGACATGTAAATATTTTAGAAGGAAGTGATAGGCATAGGAACTATCTTGGGTTTCAACATTTGTTTTTCTATAATCCAACTTTTAGCCATGCCCAAGCATACTCCCTGTCTACCTGCTGTGGTCGTGGTTCAGTCACTCAAGCCTAGCTTTCTCGCATTTTTTGCACCCTGGAAGTTTGATACCACTCTATGGTTTAAAATTATCCTTACAAGGAATATAAGATTTTCTTTTCAATGTTTATTCCTTTAAGTGAGAAAATTGATTACAGCAAAGTCTAAGACCCACAAGGTCAGCTTGCAAGACAAAAGTGGACAACTATAAGGAAATTCTGTGGCGCTCTGTTTTATCACATATAGTCTAGGGAATAATGAATATTATATCTGTAATGTTCTCGCATAATGTTCTCGTGTCTTAATGCTTTTATAACCTACTATGTTTTAAGGTGATAAGCCAGAATACCAGAAAAACATACCAAAAACTGAGTTGCAATGACTGTTCTTTATTACCCTTTGGGTAGTTAGGTAAGGGCCATCTGTGAAAGTCATCAGTTTCTTTACATCAGTCAGTTTGTATTTGTTGAAAGCTAAAAATGTTTTTCAGTTCTCATCTGTAATATAGTCAGGAGATGCTATTTTTGCAGAAGAAAGGGGCATTGATCAGGTTTAAATATCATCACAGCAAAAAGCAGTCAAAACAAAGCCTACTGAAAACTGCCTTCCAGGAACCACAGTAGGTAAAAGTGGTGACACAAATCCCTCCTCTGGTACCTCTGTGCTAGATTTGCAGCTTTGTAGAATATATTCACTTGTACTCTGCTCAGCAGCACAGTCCTGCATCCTGACAGCTGAGTAATGTTCTGCTCACGTCTTCCCTTGTAAAATGAAAAAAGTAGATAATTTAATATAGATGTGACAAGTACAAGATAGATTTCTACCCAGCACAGTTTACCACAGCACACTCCTGAAAGTATTAGGTTGAAAACCTTCTTTAAAGATAACCAGATTCTTAAGTTCACCCCTATCACCACCCATTCCCCCCCCACTCAATTAAACACAATACAGAGAAAACTTTCAACTAAAATTTTGATTTATTCTTTGATCATTTCAATATAAAAAAAAATCTTTTATGTCTATTGTTCCAGAAAATAAATCAATGTCTTTTATTTCTGCTGAAGACCGGCTTTTCTGTGAGGCATGCCAGATAAAATTTTTGTATGTTTCCAGTGCAAATTTTTTTGGGGGGTCCTTCACTACTTTTCTTTTCTGTATATTTTACTCTCCCCTGAATCACAGAAGCAGTTTACTGCTATTTCTTGTGGCCATTGTCATTGGGGACTAAAATAAGCTTATTGCCTTCTTAGGCAAAGCATGACAAATTCTGTCAATCCAAATTACATTTCTGAGTATGGCAGGGTATGCAGTCTGATTTCACTGGCTTAAAAGAAACACATTGAACAATTCTTATACCTACATGTGCATTAGTGATGGATGGCATGCTGAATACAGAGCATTATTGTACTGTCCTGATGCTGCAATAATGATCTTGTATCCTGTGCTCTGGTATTCAACCAATTGATAGTCCCTTGTACCATTAGTGTTACCTGCTGTTACAGCCTTTCTGCTCCAGCCATAGAGTGACTGGATGCTTGAAGCAAGCTATGCTGCTACTCTGTTCCTCTCAGCCAGCAAGGCACCCTTGTCTCCAAGACAACTCAGAAGTGAAGCAGAGCTGTGGCTGGTGTGGGAAGTCGATGAGTCTTTGAGGGATGACGTTGTGTTGAGGTGAAGAGAGTTTAAGAAGGGACCCAGCATCACTGCGGAAGCTGCATCCTTGGTAACAACAAAATCAGATTGACTCAGGAGAGGGAGATGTTAGCATGGGATTCAGCTCCCCCAAATGCTACTGAGCTTTTCTGAAGTCTTTAGTAGTATCATGGATTTATTGGTATCATTATACTTCCTTTTAAAATCAGTGTTGTAAAAGATCCAAATGTTTGTGACCCATCACCCATTGATTTTATAGTATCTATTACTGTCTAAGGTTATCCAGTAGCAGAATTTGAAGCTTTAGGACAGTGTTTCAAAAGTATTGAGAGTAGCCTATTATTTTGTTATTATTATTCAGTTAGGAGAAGACTTATCATTGACTTCAACGGGTAAAATGTTAGCCTACTGCCAAACAGAAAAAAACCCTCACATTTGCTGCTTCTAGGCACTGACCAGAATGTATCTTTCAACCTGGAGTTTTCAATGCACAATTATCTATGTCAAAGGAGTAACTTTTTTCTGAGCAGTTGATGTGGTACATATACACTGCATCTATCACACTCTAGCACGCACAAATCTCCCCACACAGAGGAAGGAATACAGAGTAAAGGTTGAATGAAAATTACCTTTCTTAATGTTTTCACCAATATCCTGCTTACAAATGACTCAAATAGACTACTTAAGGAGAGAACTAATCTCTTTAATCTAAAAGGGATATTTAAATCTAAGAACACTGTAACAGCATTGCTAAAAAATTCATAACGATTGACTGTTGGCCCAAACTTGTAGTGCTGTACTATTGAGTCTGTGTTCAGCCCTGCACAGACGGTAACTCCCATTCACTTTGATGGGAGATTTGCCTGGGGTAGGACTGCAGAACTGATGCCTAGGATGTTAATTAAATGTACAGTCAGCTGGCCAAAACGTGGATGGTTGAGTCATAAGGACAGATCTTCCTGGCTTACCTAAGAATTCTTCTTAGTATATAATTAAACCACAAAAACTGACATCAAAGTAACGATAAGGGCTTAATGTAATGCACATAACTGAGGAAATTCAGGCCAACATTCTTTCCTTTGATCACCCGACTGGGCCAAGCTAGTACAAAAGGTATGGGTCTGGATACTCCCTTTCTCAAGAACTGGTAGAGGTGAAGGAGTTAAAACTGATGGAACTGGCTAGATTGGATGAACTGGTTGGGAGGTAATAATTTTTGTTGCACATAACCTGCAGAATTCCTCCACAATTATATGATGGGAACAGGGATCTTTAGGTAAAAGGAGTTTTTTCCAGGGTGTGAATGAATAAACTCAGAGAGGGCATACCTCTATAACTTGTGAATCTCCATACTTCATACCACTCCATACTCCATGAATTTCTGTATCAGCTCAGCGTTTTTTTCCTTGGGTGTGCTTTCCTTACACCGGGAGAAAGTCAGGGCAGGTGAAGGGATGACATCCTGTGGGTGTAAAACTACTCAGGGAGTGTTCTTTGAAGGCATGGTGGTACTAGAAGCCTAGGAACAGTGTTTCTACCCCGTATCTCTTGAAGGTATAGATCTTAACTTTAGAGATGCTTTAAAACGTTCTTGTTTCACATAACATTTTTAAACAAGCTGAAAAAACAAGATCTGGAAGAAGATCTACTATGGATTATTAGCAAAATGAGCTGGAAAACTGAAGTCAAAGAATAGTTACCAGTGGTTTACTGTAAATAGGGAAGGATATAGCAAATGTGGTTCCACAGGGATTTGTCCTGAGCCAGATACTGTTAAATATTTTCGTTAGTGACTTCAGAAATAGGATAAAGAATGTTCTTACTAAATTTGCAGATGCTACAAAGCTTTGAAGGCTCCAGGTATGGAGGAAAGCCTGATTAGAACTCTAAAGGATCTTGACATATTAGAAAGATGGTATGAAAAAAATGGATGCAATTAAAGCCAAGTCTGATTTCTGTGCTTGGCCAAGAATAATCATTTATAGAATTCAACTAAGTGAGAAACAACTGACTAATTTACAGTTTTATAGGAAAGAAACTAGGGGCTGCAGCTGGCTGCAGCTTGAACATGAATGGGCAATGCCATACTGGTGTAAAAACAAGAAGGGGGAAAGTAATTTTGAGTTCTACAAACAGGAACATAGTCTGCAAAATTCATAAACTATTTATTCTGTTTTACAACCACGGAAAGTTCTAAGCTAAGTTCAGATTTAAGCCTCACATGGACCAGAACAGAGCAATATAGTGACCTATGAGAAAAGATTACAAGGCTTGGGGTTGTTTAGACTAGAGAATAAAACACTGAGGAGAAATGTGATAGTGTTTTTCAAATATGTGAAAAGATGGTGCAAAGCCAAAGGGAATAACCCTGTGGACAGGACAGAGGGTAGGTCAGTCAAGTATAACTCAAAAAGGTTTGGCTAGGCTTTAGGTAAGCTTTTTTGACAATAAAGATAGTGAAAAATTACTGTAGAACCTTTACCTTTTTTTTTGTTGAGGTTAGAAAAAAGGCCTGTCTGGAATGAGAAGGGTGTAGTTCAGCACATCTTGGGGTAGGTACAAGATTTCTTCTCGATCTTACTTCCTATCCTGTTTTGTAATATTGTCTGATCTGTTACTAGAGGCTTTAGGAGTCTCTCCAGTGGACTCGTTTCTCTTCTCACCCCTGGGCTGGTCCTGACTGGTGGCTTTCAGTCACATTGTCATAGCCTCCCAAGGCCTGATCCATATTCTGGAGATGCAGGATGGCCCACTCTTTATTTGGCCATCTTCCTGGGTTATCTAGGAGCAGGGTGACTTCTCTCCTGGATGACATACTACACAGCTACAAAGATCACCTTTATGTGTAACTTAGGGGTTGCATGATTAACTTAGCAATTGGCTGCATTTTGGTTTCCTGACAAGTTGCTCTACTGGGCATCCCAGACGGCTATTTCTTGGGTTCCTAATAAGCTGCATGGTCAAAGTGATGGGTGGTCCCAAAATGAAATTTTAGTTCTCTCCTTCCAATAAAAACAAAACAAAAATTTCTTTGTGTTTGGGTGGGTGTGGGCATCCAGATTCAGGGGGTATGCTGGATTTTGGTTTTTTTCTTAATGAAAAAGTTGCCATTAAAATCTCATCTAAAAAATTCCATGGCTAGAGGCTTGTGAGGTCTAAAATCTGTCGTGAGAGTCAGACAATTTTATAAAAAAGACTATTGAAAGCAACATGGAAAATCTAATGTAGGTATTTCTTACTGGTAGGTGAACAGGAAGCATTTTACTATTGGTAGCAACTGGAAACCAGGTAACCTCTCTGATGATACTAGAAATTAACCGTAAATTAATTGCAGTTTTCCATTGTCCTTATTTTTTATTTTTTAAATGGTGGCCTTAAAGCCTTTGTGAGCAAGTATCCAGTGAGACTGAGTTTTAAAAAGGCTTATTTATTACACTGAATATCTGACCAGTCTGTTGTCTTGACCACATGGAAGGCTACTGGCTTTTCCTATGTGCAAGCAGCAACTGCATGTTTTTAGTGATAATGACCTTCTTTCTAGATTAATGGCAACAAGAACAAATATGTTTGTCCTCAACATCGGTCTAAAACAAATTAAGTAAAAATGACTTCTTGCTCTCATGCAGATTTAAATGTACAGCACCTATTAAATAATGGGTTAAGCACTAGTTATGTAAGGTCATAGAAAAACAGTAAACACCAGAAGACTGAAAAGGATGGTACTTATCCTTGGACAATAGACCAAGTCTATCAAGTGTGAGACATACCAGCTTGGATATGCATCAGCTGGATGCAGCCAGATAATTTCATTTCTCTAGGCTCTATTTGATTTTAAAATAACACTACACTTTGGTTTCAGACAGTAGGAGGCAGTGAAAAGTGGTCCAGTGCTTCTGTGTACAACCTGCTTGGAGTTCTTAGTTAAAGACATTCTTCTCCACGATATTTTCCTTCTGAGAGAGTGGCATTCTAATAAGAAAAACAAAGGGAAACAGATTGAAAGATCTTAATAAGCTTTTTTTTCCAGTAGGTTCCATGCCAAATTCTATCCTCGCATGAGTTCTTGAAAACTCTTTGATTTCACAGGGGCCTCATGGCTGTAAAAGAATAGATTTTTTTGGTCTTAAGGTCTAAAAAGCTTTCTTCTGTATAAAGTGCTTTACACATGGAATGGCTGTTGAGGGAAATTGACTAGAATGGTAGTCAATTTTACACTGCTGCCCTCCCACCTGAAAAGCACTTTGGGTGCCCTACAGAGAAAAGAAATGAAATAGGAGGGGTAGAAATATGCACATGTACACACATGTAGAGAAAAGAAATGCTTGAGAAGGCGGCTTTAAAAAAGGGAGAGAAAATGTCCTACATATTTGTCACTCTGGATGGGGAGAGGTGTTTCTACAGGATGCAACATATCCAGTGAATGCACATTGAGCTAAATTCAGTTCTTATCTGCACTAGGACATTAGCTTCTAATAGCTTTGCTTAAGGGCCAGAATATTCCCAGGTTTCATTCCCAGGGAAAGTGAAGATTTCAGGTTCAAGTCAGTTTTAAAAGGATGCAGCATACCTACTTAGTGTCTTGCTATACTGTAGTTTTTAGAGACAGATTTTGTGCTGATGTTAACCCAGCATATCTCTGCTGAATATGTCATAGCTGTACTAGTTTTATATCAGCTAAATTTCTAACCCCTTATCATCAAACCAATCTACAAGCTTTAATAAATATTGACCAGAGGTCTTTAGTTAAAAGAAAAAATTTGTCTTCAGTAAAGAAGGAGCCTGACAGCTTCAAGCCAGCAGTATTCATGAAGCTCAGACTGTGAAATTCTATTCTAGAAAATAATCTTCAGCATATTTGGTAAAACAGAAGTGCTGCTAATGCAGCAGTTACATTAGCAGTTTGAGAATGAGAGCAATAGGAGGACATGCCAGGAAAATATGTTGATTATGCAAGGTCTCTATCTTTTGCAGTAAGAATGGCCTAGTGATATGACATGATCAAACAGCTGTTTCCCTCTCAACATTTGAGAGCAATAATAAATTTTAAGGATGCCTTCTGTGTCCAAAAGGCAGCCTATTTGGTGCTGTCCTTGAATAATACAGTTTTATTTTCAGGGATATAACAGAAAGGTTACACACAATACAATGTGACAAGTCCAAATGTTATTCCATCTAGGGGAAGCCTGGTATGCTCACTGCAGTGCATAACTGTTTTTCCAGTTTCTGTTCTGCTGCTTCTACTTATAAAAGTAGGTACTATAGCAAAGGTACAGCAATAAACATGATACTTACTTTTCAGAGATCTTATGCATTAGGTTTTCTCCTGTTTGCCATTCCAAATCAATCGGGATGACAGAAAATTGTAAACTCATTTGTCCTTTTCTAAATTTGGAATTTGACCATTGCTAGATGCAACAGTTATCACTCATACTGTTGGGAATAAAGTACTTCAGTCTTATCCCTGAGATTCAAAAAAGGCTTTAGTAAGGTTTAAAAAGCACCAAACTTGTGCTTTGATTCTTTTTTTGCCGTACAGCCATATCCGTGATATTTCAGGTCCTTTTGCTAAATAGGCAACGTCCTCCAGTATGTTGTCTGTTAAAGCCAGAATGCTGGAAAAGTTGCATCACAGCTAGACTTTCCATCACTACATGGGACACCAAGAAAGAGACAGCTTTGCAATATTCCTTGAATAAAATGCCTTTAGAAATATCGACAGTCTTGAAATAAAGTCTGTTTTTTGCAGAATTTCACATAATTATGGAAAGCTTTTTTTCAATTTTTGTTTACTATTTTCAGATAATTTTTCTTCTTTTATATATACTGAGGCTGGCTGAGTACCAATTATAGTGATAGTCTTTGCAGTGTTGTCATTTGTTTTCATTTTTCATCTGAAAAAGATTTTGTTTGATAATGGCTCTAAGGAAGCGTTCTTCTTTACAAATGTTGATCCTGTGCTCCTCATTGGTTGAAGATAAGAAGTAGATTCTCAGATATTTTAAGTTTAAGAAACTCCATCAACTCATATGCTGATTTAGACAATCTGACTTACTAATTGTAATCATATACTTTTTTTCTTATCAGTAGTGATCTTACATTAAAAATAATGTGAGATTTCTATCATCAAAGCATTAGAATTATACATTATCTTTTGAAGAGCACTAATTTGTATGTTTATTTTCATTCATAAGGAAATGTATAATCAATTCTTTCTACCTAGTTCATTTTAATTAGGTAAATGTCTGGATCTAGATTAATTATGACTAAATTTTTAATTTTATTAGGTAGATATGATCAAAACACAGCAGGATCTTGTTCATTGGAATGTCTCTTTAATTAAATTCCTTGTTATCCAAAACTTGGACTATGTGCCCCAATGTGCGTCATTTGTATTGAAAATTCATTATTTATGAGTAGCATATCCCCTCCTGCTCAGTTTTCCAAGAGTTTAAAATACTTTACACACTAAGTAGAGTATTCTGTTCTCTCTGAATTCTACCTGGAGTACAGTATTCCTTAGCTTTCCATCAGTAATGAAATTATGTGGGATCTGTCAGATTTTTTTTAATAACCTTTCTTCTACTCCATGTTGCCTTATGATCAGTCAGTACCAGGATTTGACCTTCAGTTTGCAAGGTTAGTATTATAGTATAAAATCATCAGCAAATTAAATTGAGAGTTTCAAGAACACTGCTACTTGCATCACTTGCAACTGTTAATGCATGAGATTCATTTCTATCCATGTGTATCATACCAAAGAAACTCATAATGTGACCCCTGTCTCATGTCTACTTTTGAGTTCATTTGCTATTTCTGCTCTGTATTCTTTATACCCTTGGTCAGCAATTTTAAAGAAAGTGATATGTGTATGATTTAAGAAGTTACATGGCTCATTAACTGCAGTATAGCTGACAATCTGATTTCAAAGACTTGTTTCTTAAGTTAGCAGATTTTTAGCACAGTCTAAGATACTTCAGACCCCAGATGTGCAAAGGAATAAAAGAATGAGAGCACTCTTGCCTGCTCCTATTCCTGGGGCTCCCCGAGGAGCAGCAGTTATCCTTGAAAGCTTCTGTGCTAATGCAACTGCTAGTATGAGGAGGAGCCTACTCAGCTGCCCCTAGGCATAGCAGAACAGAGGAGGGCTTTTAGAAATTTGGGGAGACAAGGCAAAGGAAAAGTGCTGCTAGTGATCTTTAGCTTAAATTTCAGAGTTCATAAACTCACAAATGCTACAACCTGAGTGGATTTTGTAGCTAACTTTTCAAAATCTATGTAAACCAAAAACACTGAGTTTGATGCAGCTCTAACAAGGACTCACTGAAGCCAGAAGATGAGGTCACTTCAAAAACCAAACGAATGTAAGTGGAATTGTGCCTGCTGAAAGAGGGGAGCCAACTATAAATGAGGAATTTCCAATATGCAGCTGGATTAACTAGGAAAATACAGTTTATGAGTTGTGGGCTCTCCTGAATCCAGGCCTGCTGGTCTGCTGAGGAGGCTCTTTTTCGAAGGATGAACACCTGCAGTGTTGAGGGAAAATGGGTTTTGTAGCTGGCCACACAGGGTTTTGCTGAAGTACCAGTTCAAGCACAGAAGCCTGACCTATGACTTTTTGTGTGTTTTTGAGGCAGTCATGCATATTCTGCAATGAAAAGAACCTGAAATGAAGAAGCGCAGCAATGCTTCTAGCAGTGAAGTGCCTGACTATAAACAGGGTATTTCAGTCAATTTGAATCCCAAGAAACAGCTTGTATCCCATGACAGCCCTTTTTCTTCTTTTGTCTCCTTCTATAAACTGCTTCCTCAAAGAACAGTTCAAACAGATATACAAACACATTCACTTATTAAGTAATAATTATGGTAATATAAACAACATAACAAATGATAGAACATGTTGAGAAATATATACATACTCATGAAATGCTGAGATTTGTAATAACCTGCTCTGGCTGCACTTTTACTGCAGTCATTCAGTGTAGTCTCACCTGTTCTACCTGTTGCCTTTTTATTGTCCTCAAATGATAAACTACAATTATGCTTTGGTCTTCAGCCATACCGTATTACATCACAAAATACACTGAAGGCATGGCACACGAGAAGAGCCCAGTTCATCTGAATATTTACACATACATCTAATTTCAAACATGTAAACTTTCCTACCATAAGCATTGTGCTGACTTGAAGCCTGCTTTCTCAGAAAGTATCTTCTCTGCTTGACTGTGCTCTGAGTTTATGAAATATATGTGTCCTGGTGAGAAAAGAAACTGAAGGCTTGGGCAACATTCACACAGCCATCACACCCAAGTATTGTTTGTACCTGCAAAGCTGCTTGTGCTATTGGATCTCCTGCCTTGATACACTAGTCCTTTTAGGTGCCCTTGCTGAGAAGCAACTTCAAAATTGTAAGCAGAGATAACAAAACCAAAAATACATAAATTGGATGTCTTGTCAGCTAATACCCCTTGCTTTAATGACAATAAAGCCTGCTGACACATGTGGTCGTGGCCAGAAGGCTTTCTGCCCTGTGAATGGAGCAGCTGATGATGATGAGGGAGGAAAATCAATGACTCAGCATTCATCAGAAGCATCCTCCTGCTGGTCACCACTGCCAAGTGCCGAGTCATCGATTTTCCTCCCTGCTAAGCCTCCACTGCTCTGTTTTCTTTAACAGCAAGCTTTAAAATGTTTGCAGTGGAGCTGTCAGCTCCCATTGGTAGGTCTCAGTAGGAGCACCCCAACACATGAATTGTATTGGGGCTAGGGGATAAATCTCACATTCGCCCAATGTAGTTTTTTCCAAGTGCCTGAAAGCCAGCATGCCTGAGCTCAGCATGCATGAATCTACAAATCACCCGATATACCACAATCAGCATAAATGAGGTGTTCTGCTTGCCATAAACTCACTAAATATTTTTTCTTGTGAAGTGGCAAATGGAACACAGTATGCATGGCTCACAGATTCAGTCACTGAAACAAATCCAACAGCATGCAGTTGTCATCAAGAAATATGTCTAGGAAAACCTCTATAGCCACGCAGTTTCAGCACAGCATACTAGTACCAACCAGTTCTTCAATATTCAGACAAAGAGATTGCCATATATAGTGCACATTAGAAGTGCTGCCCTTTGATTTCTCCTGTTAAAAGAAAGCATCCTTACAGCTGTTCTCTATTGACCCTCAGTCTTGAATATCTTCTGTATTTAAAGACACCCTGGAAATAAAAACTAGAATTGGAAAAGGGTCCTTGTCTGCAGTATTAAAATCTTGTGAGTCATATTTTCCCAAATCTTCACAAAATTCTGTCAGAATCCAGCTCACAGTTTCAACTTCAGGAATACTGTAAAGGTGACTACAAACAATGATATTCATTTACAATTTGAAAAGCTCATTTAGGCTGAAATGTGTGATATATTCACATGCATCTCTTTTCTGTTTCGGTTACAAAGAGCAACAGAATTGTGGAGTTAAACAATAAAGCTTGAAAGCTTTCAGTTCCATTCCATTTTCAAGATGCAAATGAAGCAAGTTCTGAAATCTGAAACCCAGCTTCCACTTACTGATTTTAATGTAAGAAACAGCATATTTACTACAATACTTACTTAGAGTATTTGCTTAAAAATAATATCTCACAGTATTACAGTTGCAAAGATTTTCAGACTCCTAACATTACCATTCTCTTCAGAAACAAGGAAATATGCAAATAAGTTGTTATTTGTAATAGCTGCAGCTTGCTATGTTTGTAAAATAATTATATTTACCAGTTAATTGACCTTGTGTGCACAATAGGGACAAAAATAAAGAAATGATGCATGAAAATTCAAAGTAACACTGGATTGGTTTGGAAAAGTATATTAAATGTTAATTTTCAAAAATAGTAAGCAATTAATGCTGCTGTAATGAACAATTCTGTTTTACTCTGGCAACCGCACTATGTTAACATAATATATTGAGAGTCAAGGCAGACCACTTGATTGCATGTTTGCACTGTAACAAGTGCACTTTTGGTTTAATTTTAAATTTTCATCTCAAATGTTCTTATAGGAATGCAGATGTTGTACTATTTGTCGGTCTCGTTAAAATCTTTGTCATGTGAGTGCCAGTGAATGTAGTAACACCTAATAAATTATGTAAAGTATTGCAGTATGCTGTACTTGTATGACCATTTCGATATACTGTAATTGTTTTCCAACACTTCCCCCACAGGTTAGTCTGGCTTCCAACAGAGCCAGAAGTGAATAACAAGCGAATCAACATGCAAAATATTGAACAGAGTAGCTTAGCACACAACCATCAGCCAAACGTGAGACTGACGTGTGGTTGCAGTCAGGACCAGTGACTGCACTCAGCTTTCTAAGCTTTGCACGTCTGCTCCCTGTATCTTCCAAATCGTATTTCTCTTTGCTGGTCAAAACACGTTGTTACCGAGGTCAACACTGGATGATTAATACAACTGCAGAAGTAGGGCTAGATTATCTTCATTGCAAATTACAAGCTAGGGACTTGATTTTACCTCTCTTGGAGCTTTGGAACTTTGTCCAGAGGAACTAAGTCTGAACCCCCAGTCCTGATTCTGAATTGTAGATGCTGGTATTGTAGGGACACGGCCTGATGACGCCAAGTGGCACTTGCAGTGAACGGCATGTAGGGACCCTGTTCTGATATGCAAAGGCACTTGTCTAGGTATGCATGAGGAAGTTTGATTGTGTTACAGTGTGTAATTCTGCCTCTCCCATACATTCCTTTTTACTTCAGTGGATGTGACTTTCGGAGGCCATTTTCCAGAGGCATTTAGTTTGTGGCTGAAAAAGTTGTCTATAGAACAAACCCAAAAAGGTCTGTTATTTATACTGTGATACTTGAAGGAACTGCTGTTGGTAGTGTTTTATCCATTGCCCTTCCACTGAGCTCACTAAGCAGGTGTCCGTATGCTAGTACCAATTAAGGAAGCTTGCTTTTTTCTGATGGAAAGAGCGGGCACTAGCAACCAAGCTGAGATCACTGGCTCCTTTTAGATAGGCCGCACTATAGATTTTGGAAGGTAGCAAATTTCAGTCACTACTAGCCTGTGGTGGATTTAGCCAGTGGTTTAAAAATGAAAATCTCTGTATTGTATTACAAATCCCCTAAGGAATCCAGCAGGTTTTTTGTGATTTAATGGATTTTTTTCTCCATTTTTTAGCATTTCCAGAATTCACGTTAGCTGCTGTAAGACTAGATGGATAACTGCCCATCATTTGGCTCAGTTCTCAAACAGTCAGGTATCTACAAATTGAGAAGCATCGGGTTTGCCTGTGTAGGTTGGTGCCTTTCTGTGAAACGTGTGAAATGTTTTTGCTGTATCTTTTCCAAAATGGAATATTTTACAATCCTGCTCTAGTGCCAGTACACCCTTATGAAAGGAGCTAATCTGTGCTAATGATTGTGTAAGAATAAAATGGAAAGAAAGGAACACAAGAACTTCTCTTCTCTGAATTTATGGCATTACAATCCTTCCCATGGCAACACAGAGAGTCAGATGGTTAGGTAGCAAAGTACAAGCAGGAAGAAATGCAAACAATGACAGAGAAAAAAAGGCAAAGAAAACAATGCGATTTTCTCTAATATAAGAACTAAATGGTAGAAGATAATCCTTATAAATGGTACTGTCTACTTTTAAAGAATATCCTTCAATGTGTGTTCATTTCTTTCTATTAGACTAGCTTGTCTAAAACATATACAGAAAGCCCTTTAATATCCCATTATACTGTATACTAAAGCATTCAGGTCTAATACTATTACTGATAAAGAAACCAAAAGCATATTTACAGAGACTGAATGTCTATAAAGAGCAGATCAAGCAAGTCTCTTGAGAAAAGAAAGTCCCATATCAGATTATTGTGTGAAAAAAAATAGCATGCTCATCTCAATTACAGCACCAATTGGGTTTATTTAAAAAGGAAGTAATTCTGTTTTTATGTCATAAAATCACTTTTTTAAAGCCTGTAAACATCCAATAAATTAAATTTTCAGATAAGATCCATTTTGCAAAAAGCTATTTATGAGAAGCTTCAGATAATCATTAGAGAGGATTTAATAACCTAATAACTGACTAATGGTAGCACACAGTAAGTACACTGAATTAGATCCTTCTGTGGAGTTACTGTTTTACCTCATGTCATTTGGCAGTTTCTTATACAAGGTAAGTTGCTCAAACCTGTAATTCCTACCCCAGTGAGGGTACGTAGCAGAAATATTCTGATTATAGTCTCTTTAGGTTGTAAGTAAAAAATCTTTAGTAAAGTTTGCCAGGATAACCGTCTAGCCAAACCTAATGCAGAAACCAGATACAATGTTATACTGTAAAGTTATGAATATTAACATCTTAAATATAAAAGGAAGTTATGCTATTTAGCATAAACATAGACCAATTCAATATGGTCAGTATGGTATGGAATATTAAAGCTTTTCCTTTAAAAATGTCATATTATGGTTTATATTAACTTTAGTACTCTACTAAACACCATAGGTACTCTACTAAAGTAAATATGAGCCCTTTTGTTTATTATAGTGCCCTTTGAGCCAGACCCTCACATTAATTTCATTCCTGGTCATGCAATTTACATCTGAATGAAAGTGAATGAAATGTTACCCTGAGCCTGGCAAGAGAGAAGGGTGATAGTCCAAAATGAGAAGCACTAACACAGTACAAGTTATATCCCTTAGAACAAAAACTAGCACTTTACTACTTGAATCTTTTCTAGTGAGATTTAATTTAATTTTTAAGAACTTCAGGGCGGGTTAATGAAGGTCTACTCCTGTAATAGACATGAGGCATTTAAAATGGGTCAAACCAAAACCCTAGACAGACCATTGCAGTACTTTGGGACTTCAAAATCCTGAACCAAACTCCATGTGTTAGTAACACTTGGCCACTATTGCTCTTAGAACTGACGCTATCAGCGGTCACTACTGAGTGATCTGGGTGAACAGAGTTCTGCCACACCTGTCTGCTGGTCACAAGTGCCAGATACATCATATTGAAAGACAGCACACTCCAGTGGATTCACACGTTGCACATAGCGAAGTTACATTTCTGTCTGTATACTGAAACGTAAAACATTACAGAAGTACTTTAGAAAAGATAGAAAAGAAAAACAAATATACACAAGCAGAACTGTCTCTGAAGTAGTGTGTGCAAATTAGGGATCAGATCCCTCATATTGAAATGTCTTTAAGAAAGAAAAAGAGACATTAAAAACTGTCAGACCAACAATGTGACCACTTCCATAGGCACTCCTCAGGTGCCATTAACAAGTTTCCACTGGAGCTAACTACAGTGATACAGGTGCAAAGATATAGCTCCTAATAGCTCCAGTTGAGAAGGTGGTGTGCGCCTGTCCAACTCCACCTGAAAGGCAAACAGACAGCCATAATGAGGAAGAGTGAAAAATGAAAGAGAATTTTTAGGTTTTGAACAAAAGGGGTTTTATATATTTATGTCTGACAAAAAGTTAGCACTTAAAACCTTATATAATTGCATGCATTATATTTGTGGAAGTGTCTTATTGCCACTGCATTGCTATTAAAATGCAAAACAAGCGCCAACATGTCATGTTTATTAAACCACTAAAAAAGTGTTCTGGCAGCGTTATGACTTCGGTTTCAAAAGTATAGAAATGGGCAGGGAAAAGAAGAAGGAAAAGGAATCAGACACCAAATTCTCAGTTTACTCTTTTGTGCCTGGTTATTGGAACATATAGGCTGGATTATATAGTCCTTTGAGATGTCTGCAGTAATCATGTTTTAGAATAAATGATTTCAAAGTGCATTGCAATTTAACAGTTTGATATAAGACTTAAGCACAAGATGACTACAGCTATAGCTGAGATTTTCTAGGGAAAATGTTTACAACAAGGGAGGAATACATTCTTTTTTCCCCTAAGAAACTGCAAAGGAGTCATAGGTGTGCAGAATGTAATTATGCAGACTGAAATTAGGCCAGTTCACTATAGCTAATTCCTTGTCTTTTACAAAAAGTGCCACAGGATATTTAATGCCACAAATCATTAGGTTGTCAGCTTTAGGTATCATCTGCAAGTTGGCAGCTCTAGTAGCTTACCCAACAGTGTGTCCAGTTTTCAGAGCACAGAGATAAATCGTGGCAGGGCTACATATAGCATTTCTCCTCAGTTCTTCATGACCCCATGTTCCATGTTAGTGGGGCTGTAGATCCCGTGCCTTCTCATTCATGCTTTCAGCTTAAAGTTTCCTTTTATTAAATCAGCCCTTCTATCATCATCATTTATGTCCTATTCATACATCATTTCTATCTATTGTAATACCTCTTCCCAGGCTTTAAATAACTCTGGCATCAAATAGCTTGTGCAATCTGAACAAAGAGTCTTAAGCTATCAGAGCAGCTTTATCTAAAACATACAAACAAATGAAAGGGAAAATGTTATTTGTGTTCTTTTTGTGTTTTGTGAATAAGAGTTATGCAGGAATAGAGATATTTGGCACTGAGTGCATTCTGGCAATAGTCAGATGCAGCTCCAGCAGATGAAGGAAGTTGCTATGACTTCGAAATGAACTCTCTCCACAAGCTCTGGGAGTGTTCTTCACTGTCCAGTTAAGTACATATCTTCAAATCTTGGATGATATCTAGGACATTGGCTAAAGGCTTGATAATATTGGGCTTGTTTTGACTTTCAGCTCTTTCCTCCAAATTTAAATGTTAGTTTCTTTCTATTGCTAATACACCTTTCTGGGTAACATACTTCACTGTTCTTTAGCTGTTCCTTTTGCAAATCTTCAGCCAACCAGATAATGCCAGTCCAGCATCATATATCTAGATTTTTTAACTTAACCTTTATTGCTACCATTTCTTTGCATCAGAACTGTTAGATGTTGTGCAACATCCCAAATTTCTCTGAGATCATAAGATAAAAATAGACCATTGGGAATCCAGCACAGATTTAAGCCAGTAACCACACATAATTCTTGCACTCCAATGATTTCATTGCAGATGCAGTTTTTGAGAGAATGTGTAAAAAAATACGTTTTCAAACTAAAGCTAGGCTCAAACTTGGAAACTTCTCTCCAAAAAGCAAAAGTCTGCTATGTTGGTGGAGTTGTGGCAGAAAAGAATGGATGTGGAGAAAATATGAGTAGTGTCCAAGAGGAGCTCCTGCTGTGTCTACAGGCTTTCTCCTTCAAGTCCCCACTTTTCCTCAACAGCTCTAGGAGACCTGAGAGAGGGATGGTTCTACCCATTGCAAGCAGTGATAAAAGGCACTTTAACTTATGTGTTCTCAGGCCCCCATGCAGCAGAGGGTGAAGCTCCCAATGTATATCTCCCTCTCCATGCATACATGCAAAGATGTTGTCCAGAATCCTGCTGAAAAAAGTAAAATGGGAAGCACTGACATCTATATTCCTTGATACAAATATGTAATGTGTTGCAAGTACTTGCTTACAGTAGGTGTGGAAAAATAGAATGAGGAGCAACTGCTATTTAGGTGTATTTTAGAATTACAATAAAATTTTGTTTCATTTCAATTTCAGAGTACATGTTGCATGTCAGGTTTTGATGAATATATATCCAAGACAGGAACGTTTCATTCATACCTGTAATGTTTCAGGTACAAATTTCAAATGCATCATCACAAATTACTTTCCCAAACCTGTCAGTGTGTAGGCTTCTGAAAATGTGATTCTCAATCCATTTGAACCCCCTCTTCCTTGTACTCCATTTTGCTATGTGCTTCTTTGCATTCTATGATGTATCCTTTATAAAATTATACACTTTTACCTTGGTCCCATCTGAAGGTGGTTCGTAGCATGTAGTAAGGCTGAGTCCATGTGAAAGAGAGAACCCATTTCACAGCTTGTGGGCAGGACACAAACATTTTTATTGCTTGTCATTTAATCTTGCCTTGGAAAGGTGATGACACTGGCTAAATCCAGTGCAGCTGGCACCTTGGCTCTCAACATTGAAACAGCACTATTTAAGTATATTTAAGAGTACATATAGGAACAAACCTGGTTTCTGGTATTTAACACTTGTGTTTGTCTGTTTTTTGAAAGGGTAGTAATTGATTCTTGCATTTCCTATTAAAAAGTTGTGTCATAATAACTTAACCCAGACTGCACACCTTCCTTCTCTGAGTGGTCTGGTCAGAGAAAGATGTTTTCAAATTCCTAAGGGCGTTCAGAATGGACACTTGCTAATGCTGCTTTCTTTTTGCTGTAGGAGTTCCTGTGTCTGTCATTTGGTTTTGTGTGATAATTTAAGGGCAGATGTAGAAACACTCCTTCCTTGGATCTCTGGAAGTAGGCTAGCAGTATTCAATCGTTATTACATTAAGATGATTGGAGGCTAAGAATACTGATGCCGCCCTTCCCCCACCACTCTCTGTAGACACACACAGACACATGCACACAGGCGCGCACAGAGTATTATCTCTGTTTGCCTTACTAATGTCATTGTGCAATATTCCATTTTCCTCTCTCTTGTTGTCCCCAGGGTCTGTAACAAACCCCTGCTGGACCTTTTATCCACCCACTAAGTCCAGATTAATTTATTATACTCCATCTAGTTTTTGAACTGTTCCTTCTAAATGTGTGATGGGGCTTAAGGCTGTGCAAAGGGGATTCAAGGATAAGGGGAGAAAACATCCTCAGGCTCTAGCTTACAGTGAAAGGTTGCGTTACAGTATGAACACCTCTACTATTATTATGCATCGCCATGGAAGATGATGCAGGAGGAATGACTGATTAGAGCTCATATTTAGCTAAATTAACATCTCAAGTCCATTTTTTTTTTGTATAAATCTGAGTTCATCATAATCTAAAAACAAATATTTGCCTTTAATATCTCTGATTTATGCATAGAATACAGTGTACTCTTCATTTCCTTCTTAATTATTATTATTTTTTTAAACAGCTTCCAGGCAGAAAGTCAAAGCCTGCTGTGTTTTATATTATACTCTGCACCTCATTTTCCTGTTTTTTTAATAAAACATCTAATTAATCCATGTAATCTGAATACTTTCTGTTTAAACTCAATGTGCTAATGAAAAGAACTGAATGAAAATGTAGCTAATTTGTTGTACCTATGAAAGTAATAGCTAGGTAAAAAATATATAGAGATAAAAACTTGAATACTTTATGCCTAGTATGTGAATGGTGACTGAAAACAAATAATAAGGGTAACTACAAGTGGAAATTGTCTGAAAAAAGTTATTCAATGAAGTGGAAATTATGCACCTAATTTTTGCCATCTCATTTTTTGCTCATTGCGTTATATAAGCTGTGCCTAATGATCTTGCATTGGTACAAATAAAGCTGCTATTTCTTTTCCATTTGCAGAAAGTCTCAATATGAATTTTTTGCAGGATCCTGATAAAAGGAAAGCTTGAAAGATTGTCACAGCTCAGGCCTCTCTATCTTGGGTTGAACACAATAAATGACTAGTTATGTTAGAAGTTTGGTTTACTTTATCTCTGTCCAACTCAGCATCTTCTCCTGGGGAGAATACAAACAAGAGGAACTGGAGCTAATCATATGTTTAGAAATCAAGCATGTAGCTTCAGGTGGCAAAGTCTGTGATAAAGGAAAGGAATTAGAGAAGTATGCTTTTTGATGAATTATCACCAGCACAATTTTTAATGGAATGTTTGTCAGGCTTTTCCATGAAATACCAACAGATCTTTAACATCTTTAAAATTATTACCTAGACAATTTCCAGTAATGATGTTGAAAATCAATGTAGGAAATATTACCATAGTAAAAGTAAAAAGATGCCTCCAAATGGTAATGCACAAAACCTCACAAGGGAAAGCTTAGTTGCCTATGAAGATTTCCCAGTAGAAATATTATAAATCATATATAAGTCAGAGTATGAATGGGAAAAAGAAAAATAACTATCAAGATATAGTTTAGAATTGCTTAAAGTGTTTGTGGCTTGGCACAGACAAATGCAAATAGAACACGTTTGTTAAGGATGGTCAGCAGAAACATGGCTTCTCACAGTATCTGTGTGGAAGCTTAGAAGTCATGGTTTTTTGAAAAATGCATTAGATCCATTTCTCTGCCCTCTTTTGCATCTGCACCAAAATCAGTCATAACACATCACTGTTAATTGGCTGTGTAGCAAATGGAGAGTCAGACTGTTTTTTTCCAGGAAATCTCCCCTCTGAGGCAGTGTGACTTTTGCAGCATGGTCTTGGTTTTACCTATTTTTGCAATTAAGCCCACTAAGACAAAAAAAGGATATGTGGCTTCCCCTCTGGCACAGAGTTGGTCATTCACACGTAGAGCCCAGCATGGTATCTCAGCCCTTTTGCACCAGTGGCAAAATTCCAACTTCAGCAGGAGCAGCACCCTTCTGATCCCCCCTGTTTCTCTAACTATGAGATACCATTTGTTTTTGGCAGTGACTATTTACACTGCAAATACATATGGGCACAGTTTAAAATACACAAGAATCGCAATGTTACCAAATTAGTCAGATTTTTTCCTAGATCTAATTTGAAATTAGGATGAGGAATATACTCACTGATACCATACTGTGGCTTCATTCTTATCTATACCCAGGATCACTTTGTCTTCATATCATACAGAACAGTAACAAGAAGATTGTCTCCATCCTTCTTCCAGAGTTTTATAAATTATGTGCTGAATGAGATACAGCAGGTAGCAAAACAAGGAGATGAGCGGCATGGGAAAATCAAATAACAATACAATAAATAAAGCTTATCAGAGAAGCTTGGGCTACATTTTCTCCACAAAACATCTCCCCTGGATGTTAGAGACACATACTTTCTCCTATGTAGGTATACATGGGACCTGGAACATAGCTGCAACATGGACAGTAACACAAGTAGTAATGGTGACTGCATCAATTTTCCAAGAAATACATGCATATTTATACTGCAATATTTTGTAATTAATACTCAACTCACACACAAAAAAATAAAATATATCTACAAGACCATGAAAGCAGCTGGTAGTGAACACTGCAGATGCCCAGATTAGTTTCTGTCGCAGTTGAACCTGGAATAGCTAATGTACCATTCCACTTAAAAGGAAAGCTTTCTAAAAGGTAGCAAAGAAAGATTTGCCATCTAGTTAAATTTTAAAATCACCACCAAATCATGCACTTGTATTGCAGAAACCTCATATAAGTATCCACAAAAATATCTTCTGTAGATAGATCCTTATTTCAAAGTCATTGTATCTCATCACTGGCTACTAGTTGCCTTCATCTCCAACACTTTCTGGCAAAAATCTGTTAAGTCAATTATTATATAGCACTCCTCAGAAGTCCTCTCCATGTCTAATTTTGGAATGCCTTAGTAATAAGTATCAATTTAAAATAAGTATAAATTTAAAAATACATTTTTTATATGTATCCATAGGAAAAAAAAAAGCATAAAAAATCTCAATAGCACACTATGGAACGTTTTTACAACAGCAATGTCACCTTGTTAATAGAAGCATGTTTACATGTGGATTTGCATCATGCCTGCAAATTAGCGGGGTTTATGAACACGTGCGCTTACCATATTTTGATACTTTCTAAGCACTCCCTCTTCTAATTCTTTTTTTAATTAGGCTTTCCCTTCACCTTATAGATTATCTCTGTAGTAGATTTTAACTTATTGTCTTACTATCGATGATGACATTGAGCTTTAAAAGATTAATTAAACCCAGCTATTCCTAAACTGATGTAAAACACATACAATATTATTATTGGTTCGGGGTAGACAGTTCATTTTTGTCCATCTGGCTGAAGGCAGTTGCCATTTTGCTGGGGAATTATGAGAGGGAGGGAAGATGTAAAACAACAGGATAGAAATTGACCTAAAATAGGGAGTCAGTAAGATCTCAG
Organism: Falco punctatus; assembly: GCF_963210335.1. Classification (NCBI taxonomy): domain Eukaryota; kingdom Metazoa; phylum Chordata; class Aves; order Falconiformes; family Falconidae; genus Falco; species Falco punctatus. The sequence continues at coordinate 14,886,054 of NC_137595.1, forward strand.
TCACCTGCCAAGGTGGCTCCGCATGGAGCCTCCAGAGAAGATTGCGGATGACACTAGAATAGTTGTTAAAAAGGTTCATGTTTTAATTTACACAAGGACAGAGGGGTGAGTACTAGGCTATTTACAAATTCAGCTGTGCCCTATTTCAGCCTGAGACAAAGTCACATTGCATAAAGATAATGCTGTATGTCTGATTCAGGTAATTTCTGACAGTTTCCATTTCTCTCTTCTCAGCTTGCTTTGGTATAAAGCAAGTGACTGACCAATAGTTTGGGTTATGTGCTCTCTAAACATGCTGCTTGACCAAGTACAACAAAAGCTAGTAATTCTCCTACTATGAAAGCATATCCTCTTTTTATATGATGAGCAGGACTGAGAGTTTCCTGATCTTTAAAGCCCTGGAAGAACAGCTGGCCAAGGCTGTAAAATGGCACAGGTGCTGGGAATCAGCTAAAGTCTCAGTCCTGGTTGGCGATTAAATAGGCTTCCTGCCTATAAAGATGAGCAGGTTACAGGGTGGGAGCTTTTGCAGAGAAGGTGGCATAAAAAAGCTCCATGGCCAGGGATTTCTGGGTTGCTCCAAAGAACTGAGTATTGCTGCTTAGCTTGCAGAAGATGAGTGGTGTTGGCATTTGTGTTCTATTCCTGGAGTGAAAGCAACAGCTTGTTCTAGAGGTTTTTTACACCAGAATGCTGGTAGCTGTCACCCTGCATGATGAGCTCACATGTGATGCTGTCTGCTCCTGATGTGCAAGGTAAAGGCATTCTTGTTATTCATACTAACCTGATGCGTGACACTATTTTTTGGTAGCTTGGTCATTCTTCACCTGCAAAGGCAAAAATTCAGCTGCTTTCTTAAATCTTTGCTGGCATAGGAAATTTCTTTGGAGCTTTTCCACTGTAAAAATAGAGAAAACCTGTACAGAGGTTCACTGTAGCCTACCTGTTGGCCCTGCATGCAGCGATGCAGGTTTTCTCTGGCAATTTGTCTTTTCCCATCTTCAGAAAGAAATAATGGAAATGGTAAAGCATACTGAACTTCCTTGATTTCAGATGGAAGTGCACATGTGAGAGTCATTATATAATAGGACTTGGAAAGCATAGCTTTGAAAAAAGTATAAATTGTCTATCTTTGTGATGTTGCCTTTAACTTATATATCGACCTTTACTTGCTTTTGTATTTACCTTTACTTGTGTTGATTTAGGTCTCTGTCTACTACTAGCACTTTTGATAGCCATATGAGTCTCTTTGAGCTAAGCACTAGTAACAGACAGTCACATTCCTGAAAAAGTAGTTAAGCTGTTGAGCAGTGTTTGTAGTATTTATAGTTCATTAAAATGGGGCTGCCATATTTTTTCTGTTATGTTCCCTGGCATAGCTTGGTCTTCCTTTGCATAGGGAAACCAGATCAATAGAGGAAAGACTTCAGGAGAGCTCTCTAATAAATGTGGCAACACTTTTTCATTTTAGGAATTAGAACTCAAATAATTCTGTTTCTTCAGGTTTGGAAGAAAGTGTTATTCTGCTCTTGTTAATGACGGAGGCTTAGTGTTAGGCCAAGGCTATGAATTTATTTATGACTTTGTCCTGCTTTCAGCCCCAGTTCACTCAGAGTTAAGCTGATAATTGCATAAAACCCACACCTTTTTGTTTTAGCTATTTTACTTTGAGTTTTATAATGCAGTGAGAAACAGATTATATTTGAAGCCTTCAGTAAATTTTTGCTAAATGTTTGCCATTTGTGTGGTTAGAAAGGCCCTAGATAAAGCCACTTTGAGCACAAAAGTGGTAGTGCACAATACTGAATGAAGACTAAGCAAAGAGGTTTTAGTAGACTAATCTGTGCACCTCTTTGAAAAGCAAAACCTTGAGACAGTCATCCAGTCCTATTAACAATCCCAATACAATAAATATTCTCCTACTCTTCCTTACATAAAACTTCCTGAAACTGATAGGAGTCACACAAATGAAAACTTTTCAAAGTTCACATCCAGGACCAACTAGACAGATGTCTTTAGGGAGGACTCCTGTTTGCTGATATGATGCTAGGGATAAATACGGCTCCAGCAGCTATTTCTGACTAAACAGGAAATAGCCAAAGCCAGACTGGCTCTGTGCTTTGTTCTTCTGCAACGTGTCACCTTTACTGAGGACAAAAATGAGTCAGATATTGAATGTCATTGCTCAAATTACTTTTGTTTCTGTTAAAACAGAAATGCAAGTTTGTAGAAAATTTAAAAATATATTCATCTATACACATACTATCTTTTAACATGATTGCAGCTCTATTTTCAGAAGCCTGCTTCAAGTACACCTAGTGCAAGATGTTGCAAAATAATCCTGTAAAGTGTAGTTATTTACTAATAATGGATATTCTAGGCAAAGCTGTTTAAAGTGCTGCTTTATAGTCAGCTGCTGATTTGAAAAATCCTTTACAAACAACATTTTTACATTTCAAGGTAACAGTTAAATCATTGAGACTTTGTATCCCACACTCAAAATTCTGCTTTACACTGGAACAGGGAATACTTATTTTAAGCACATCCAGTAAAATACTTATTTTAAATTATATTTTACAGTTCAGTGGTTTCTCTGACCTGAAGATCCCAAAGAGCTTCTCAGATGGAGGTGAAGTTATCTTAAGAATAGTCCTATAAGCACAATTATTTCCGTTTTACATACAGAGAAAATGAGTAATGAAAACGGATGGTTTGTTGAAGGTTGCACACAGGTGCTGGCAGGAAGACTAGAAGCTGCACTTCTTGCCTCCCACTTCTGTGCTTTAACTATAAAGCCACTATTAGGCTTTCCACATCATCCTGTGATTGAGTAACTTTCATTAGATCAGTGGAGATTCAGGAATTCTGAGCTAATTAATGCTCTGGCACTTTTCAAACCCTCAGCTGCTCTTTACCTCTGATGGTTCTATAGGGTTCGATGACTTGCAGTGATGTGTCTCTGAAGAGACAACAAGGAAGGCAAATAAAGGATGAGGATTCACTAACCTTGCCTGACAAAGGTAGGGGCCATACTTAGAAACATTTGCTCAGGTTTTATAGGCTTCTTACTCTATTTAAACAGAGGGTGTGAAAGCTTCGAAGAGGGATTCTTGTCATGTTAAAATCTGATAATTTACAAGTTCCTCCTTATCACTGTCCTCTTCACTGCTCTTCTAGTGATTACAGTAAATCATGTGAATTCTCTTTTAAAACTATGCCTTTTCAATGAGATCAAATTAAAAAACAAAACAAAAAAACAACAAAAGACCTGTGTAAGCCACAAGGAATCAAGTATTACAAATATTCTGCCAGCTGTGCTTCTAAATAATTAGGGAGGGACATCAGCTGCTACTCTGTGATCTGGATCAATACCTCCCAGAAGTTTGGGTTAAGATGTTTTGGTTCAGATTTGTAATGCTGCTGATTGTAACCCACTGTGTGTAGAGTTAACTGTTTCAACTTTTCTGCTAATAAGAAGATTAATTGTGAAGAAAATAAACAGGCTAAGCTATTAACAGTGATGAATTTTTGAGCGGGTAATTTTTTCAGTCCAATTAATAGCACATGGCCTGTCAGTAATGTTTGGACATCAAGAGGCAGTACGTTGCAAACAACCAGGAGGACTTAAGAACATTCATCAGTGAACTGTAATGTCATTTGAATTCTAACTATTACTCTTGGTCCCTCTCCACATGGCAAAGGCTTGTGCTTTGTTTACATTGTACTTGGGTATTTTGGTATGTTCCAGCAACCCAGAAGTGGGTCATCATTAATGACTATGTATATACCCAGCATAAGTAATTTATCATGTTAGAAACAAAATATTCAGAACACGAGATCTTGCTAAAACTACTTTTTTTGTCAACTTATAGTACAGAATAGGGAGGTAACTTTTAGAAATACAATGTTTTGTGAACCTGGGCCTCTAAATATGGCTTTAAAACTATCAATACATATACAGCACTGCAGAAACTGAGTGCTTTAAATGGTTTATATATATATTATTCGAACTTTAAAAATCTATGAGCAAATTGATATGAGGAACACAGGGATGAAGTAACTTTACAGTGTTAATAGGGCTTAATATATGAAGTACTAAGCACTGCTGTAGCACTCATAAAACAACATGGCTAATGCTTAAACTTGTTTGACATTGGAGCCTTTTTACTACTTATATTCCAGCATATTTACAAATTGAGAAGAGGCTTGTTGAATCTTGTTCCATGATAGACTGCTGAAGTATTCAGGCTGGTAGTTTTCAATTACTTCATCTTGGCTGTGATTCAAAGCAGGCCAGCACAAGGAGAGGAAGGCATTCAGCTTGACCAGCTGAAACACAAGAGGATAACATGTACTCTTAAAGGGGAAGAGCCCAAAGACCCGGCTCTTCTTGACATACATCATTAACTATTAATAGAGATTCATTATTTTGTGGATTTGCACAATTGGCTCTTAGGACAGGGTGTCTACATGCTTTACTAATTATCCCTAACCTGCTTGGAGGCACATTTGTGAATGCCAATCATTTATTGCCAATTTACATACTTGGGGGAGGGGGCTGGGGAGAGAGATTCAGTAGTATAAAAACATGTTAAAGTTAATGCATTAACGTTTCCCTTCAGATCACCTTGTGCCATAACTTGACACGTCCATCCCTGTCCTAAATAAGCCTAACCTCTTATACCCTTCACAAGTGACAGGAAAGATGAAAAATTTCCTCAAGATTACTTGAATAGTGAGGAATAATGTTGGTCATAGTGTTGAATTTTAGGATATTTTTAAAGAATGAAATTATATATTTGATTAAAAGTCGTGATTTACTTATTTTATATGAAATTTCAGTGTTGCCTTTCTGCCTAACCCACTTTGCAGTGTGTCAGGAAGCATTTTACTCATACTCCTTAAGGCAACATAAATCTCCTGTTTGAATACATACGAGTTTATTATACTCCTTGCCTTGAGGTTTGAAGTGACATGTTTTCTCATGAGGGTGGACAAAGCTCAGAGCGTAGGTGTCAGGCTAGTAACATTAGCCACCCGTACCTAATCTGAGATATCATGCCTGACTCTGCTGAGCCATTATGACTGAGGTGTCCCTGCTTTGTTGTCATTAAGTGGGTGGCTGCTGTGGCAAGATGCTTCTGTTCAATGAATCAATTGTAAGATGAATATTAGACATCTGCAGGGGGAAGTATTGTGCCTCCTTCTGTGACATCCTGCCCCCAAATCCTTTCTTCCTCTGCTTCTCTGACACGCTGCAACAGCTTTATGAAAATCAAATGCTTTAATTGTAAAACTAGCACTTAATTGAAAACACACAGGATTTATTCAGTGCCCAGCTCCTAGAGATCACTTTATTTGGCATTCCTCTTTTTTTTTCTTCTTACTTCATCTTAACAAGCAAATGCTAATATTTAAACACATACTGCATTGTTAAGGAGGCAAGTGTCAGCATTGTAGTGAGCTTTAAATAAGTTTTTTGAAAACTTCATGCTACTTCAGAATTTGTTTTATACAGGGCTGGGTTTCCCGGTCAGCTTAGGCAAAGTAGCCTTCACATGGACAGCAGCGAGTTCTGCCTGTAGGAAAGAGTTCTTCAGCCATGCAGAGCAGCATCCAGGTGCCCCTTCTTGGAGCCAGCTATAGGATAAAGAAGGGTTCTGCTATACAGAGTTTTCTGTGGCTTGAGGCTCCCAAGTGTCTTGCATTTGTTCCTTACAGCTATTGTTTAGGATGATGCAGCTCCAAAATATCAACCATTAAGCTCCTTACTACTGCTCTTCCCGAATGTACTGCAGCCTAGAAGTGATTTCAGCGTGACTGGAGGAAATTTTCTCTCTGTCTTGAATCTCTTTCTGAGGGCAAAATGAACAGGATGCTCTGTGGGCATAGTTACCGTAATGGGGCTGCTCTTGTATAGGGAAGCCTTCAACTAATAAAGTGGATTCATTACTTTTTCAAGGCATTTCCTACACTGATCTAGGCAGAGCATGGTACAGAACTGCCCCCTTGCCCTGCTGAGGAAGTGGTAGTTGGCCTCATTTAACAAACACAGAAGAGCCTGAGTCCTGATGCATAGGTCTGTTATACATGTTCTAGGCATGTTTGTAGGCACATGGGAGCTGCAGAGGAGCACTGTACTGTAGGGAGATTTTGCAGTCCTGATTAGAAGTGAAATAAAAGACCCACACACAAACAAACAAAAAAAAACCAAACCAGCCAAAAACCAGGTTGGAGTGTAGCCTGGCAGGATGAGCCTGTGCAGGGTATGCTGCTGCTGAAGAGCTTCCCCAGGTCCTTCAGAGCATTTCTGTGGTGAGTGATTGTTTTAGATGTTGCTTGGAATTCATTGGTTTGGAAAGTCTGGCTTCCCCTTGCCACATACACCTGTGGGAAGAGGGAGTCTCTTTCAGCATAAACATTAGCAGTGGGAAGCTTTGCATGCTGTTCACTTAGGTCACAGTTTGTGAGACCGAGTTTTGTCTGCGTTTACAACTGCTCACCTTGCTAAGGTTGCCTACAAATAAATGTCGGTCTATTTTAGCTGTGATTTCTAAGTATCTGCTGTAATACTGCCTGGGGGTTATTTATCCCGTTTATTCAGAAGTGGCCTCTGTTGAAAAAGAGGAGGAGGTGAAGAGATACAGCTTCCTACATAGTAGTAAATGCAAGCTGTGTGTGCATGACAATATAGGTCTCCGAGGTTCAGTGGATCTGGAATTATGCCATTTGTTTCACACTAATTGAAGCATGTGTCTACAAGTGTGCAGTGCAAAACACAAGATAAATGGAGATCATAAAATAAGGGTACTGCATAACCTATCTTATTATTAGACAGGCAGTCACTTGCACAGCACCTGAAAATGTATGTTTTGTGAGGAAAAGCTGCTCTTTCCTGTGCATATGTGTATACATATTAAGCTAATAGGATTTATTTCTGCTAAGCCAGTCTGAGACAACAGATAGACTCTGAAAAGCTCTGAAAGACTTTACTGTATGTCCCTTGTGTTTGTGAAAGATAGCACATACTTTTCAGTGCTTTTTAAATTGTGAGTCCAGAGTAACAAGTGTTAGACTCCAAGCTGCTTCTGTATGAGAGCAAGGCATCTCAAAGAGTAAGTGTTGTATCTTAAGCATGATTAACCTTAATTTGCTCATACACTGGACTCTCTAGGAAAAGATTTATATGTTGTGTGGTTTCAAGAGACAGTTGCTGAGACAAGGCTGAACTCAGTCACAATTTGAAACAATCTCAATGGTACTGGAAAGAACAGGTATGTTTCTGTACCTGGCAGAGACATTCAATGCAATATGTAGGTTAGTGTAATGTGTCCATCATCATAACTTGTTATTGCATTACATTTATTACCATGGTGTATGTGAGATCTCACTAAATGTTTTCAAGAAAGGGAATTAATGCATTTTTATGTGAAGTTTGGTTTTATCAGCCAAGACAAATGGACCTGTGCCATTGACTTTGGGATCAGAAATTTAGATGACACTTCTGTCAGTTTTAAATCTGAAAAAAACCCACTTTTTCAATCAGTCATTTTTCATTGCTATGTTTACAGTATGGCAGAGATATATTGAGCTATGCAAGTGGGTAGGAAAAAAATGAGAAACTTAGTTATGTTCTAGAGATATCAAACCATTAAGGGAGAAAACACTTTTGCTGTGTGTCAGATCTCTGCAAACCACTGAGGCATCCACTCATAGACTTGAGAAAGGAGAAAAAAAAAGGGATAAAACCCAAGGGGAAAAAAAAAACCAAACCCAAAACACATTTTCTCTCTATCTGTATGCTTCAGTGCATGGCAAGTAGTGTATGCTTTTTAGGCATGATTCACAAGGCAGATTCATGTGCAAGTGACTCTAGGTACAGCAGTGGGGGTGGATCCGGATCATGTAAGGCCAGTGCAGAGTGTGGGAAAACATCTTCCCCCCACTCCCCAGTAAACAATGTCAAATCAAAAGGTTTACATTGCAGTTTTATTGTTAACACAAGAAGAGATCTGGATCAAACTAAAGGTCCATTTAATTTTATATTCTTTCTACAATAGCAGTTAGTATCTGATACTTAAGGAAAAAGAGTAAGAATGAGGACAAATGGAGACAAACACTAGTTCAGAGGGGTTTTGTAGAGGTAGTATTTGAACCATCATAGTCAGAGCAGCCAGTGGAGTTACTCTGACTTTGTCTTTGAGCCTATTTACAAATTAACTCTGCAACAGCCTGTAATACTGTCTCCACAATTTAATTGTGTACTGGGTGAAAAAGTGCTTCTTTGTTCTTAAGCTTCCTACCTAATTAATGGGTACACTATCAAATTATCGGGATGCAAGGAAGAAAATTATTTGTAGGCATTTTCTGGTTTAGCCCTCCAGTTTATTCATTGCTATCACTTTTCCCATTTGAAAAATCCTATTTCTCTCAAAGTAAGAAGGTTATTCTGTACCTTTTAAGCAGCATGGTTGCCATTCTTGTTACCTTTTCTGTACTTTAAAAAATAAAAACCACCAAAAGAATCCATAAAAATAAAAAGAATAATTTAGAGGAAAAGTTCATTAGAAAGGTCAACTCAAAGCAGAAGTTACCCCAACTCCACAACTAAAAGATGACAAAAGTAAAAGCATGAAACAATAGGTGCTGTCAGGTGCTTGCTTTCAAATCCTTAGTGACTGGTCAGAAGCATTAGTGATATTGCAGTGTCTTCTCTTGGCCTATAGAAAAAAAAAACAGAAAGACTGGTGAAACTCAGAATGAAGTTAATATCATACTGCTATGTGAACTTTTTTTCACACTCATGCATTTATATTTATTTCAAATGGGTTGTTTGTAGAAGCTGATAAATGGTCTGCTGTCAGTTGTAGTCCATTGTGTTTGTCATCAGTGCAAGTTCATTGTAGTCAGTGATGAAATTTCACCTGCTGTGTGAAAGAAAATAAAATGCACAGTTGTGGTTGTAATTAGGGTTGAAAATCAATTGTAAAAGATGTTTTAAAAATGAGAAAGACAGTAAAAAAGAAAATGAGGATGAAACTGTGAAAATAGAATTAACTGGGGACAGATAAGAACAGCAAATGCAGAGACATATTGGAGGAAATGGAACATTAATCCAAGGTGGAACAACTACAACCACTTTTTGCAAGATGTTTCATTTTGAGTCTAAGAAAGAATGTCTTTTCTAGTAAAAAAAAAAAATCTCTTCCTGTGGTGGTATGTGCATGTGTGTGAACAGAAAATGGAGCTGCTAATGGTGCCTTGAAGATCCTAGCATTTTTTTCTGCTTCAATCCCTTGGTGGCCACCATCCTGGAAAATGAAGGACTTGGGTGAAACTCACTTTAGAATTCAGGAGGGGATGTCCCTGAATTAGTGAGAGCAGCATGTCAGAATGCAGTTCACAATAAAGAATGCTGCACTTTTTTTTTTTTCATTTGCCTTAAAACTATTCTTTTATAGCCTTTGAGAAAAGGTATCTGGGGGTTTGGACATGACCAGATGGCTGAGCACTGAGTAGTTGTCTTCTAAGTCACTCTTAAAAAGCACCTGTACTAAAAGGGTGGAAAATTGAAAATTCTTGTTGGCTCCACAGGGGATGACTTGTGTTTGGTTTTGATGGAGTGGAATATCTTTGACTATTGCTGATTATGAAAGGGCTTATTACTGGCTAGGGAGTAGGAAAGGCAAAGCATTTCATTCTCTGCTTTTCTTAGCTTTCACCTCAAGAGCATCAGCTTAGAAAATACTGTGTCAGAATGTCAAAGAAATGCTTGGGCAGTTTGTTCTTTTTGGTTTATCTTTCCCTAAGTATCAAAAACCTTGGTCACAGAAAAGACAGTCTTTCTCTTTAATAAGACTATTTCCAGTACAAAGCTAGTAGGATGTGACAGGCAAATACAATAACCCAATTACAGCATCTTCTGTATAACACACAAATGTGTGAAATGTTTTCTCCTAAATAAACAGCCTTCAGTAAGGTATGTGTATTGTGCTTATTTATTAGACTGCATTCTCATATCACTTTGAAACTACATCTGCTATATTTTAAATAGTAACCAACAAAGTATGACAAGATGGCAGAATAGTTTAATATCATACCCTTTGTCTACCCAGAAAGTATGAAAGTAAAGTAAAGCAAATGGCTAGCATAAGAAGGGTAGAGCATGTTATTCTGTCAAGGCAGACAATTCTGCTCCTCTTTGGCACATCAGCGGTATAATACAGAGATAAAAATGAATCCTTGCACAGTGAATTGGGTATTTCCTAGAAGCTCCTGTTGGAAATTGTTTCTGATCTTGTTAGTTAAGGAAGATTTACTTTGCGCTTAAGTTATCAGACATCAGTTTCCTAATGCATAAGTCCACAGGAAAGTAACATCTCCCAGGTATTCATGAACTTTTTTTGAAGGGACAATAAATTAACCAAGCAGCTGACGATGTAGAGCTTTCATATATGTCTTATTTTTTGCTTGTTGGATACTTCTGCTTAATATCTTGTGGGTTTTGTAGAAATGTACAAAGACTTGATGTCTGGCACTGCATGTGCTTGTAAAGAGTATATGAGAACAAAAAAGGAGGCAGATAGCTGTTCAGAGCCCAATTCAGCAAAGATTACCCACAAAGAGCAATGTTTACATCTGGGCATACAGGCCTCTTTAAGTTGGAGAAGTCTATGGAACTACTCTTAGAAATAAATACCATCCGGTGGGACTCCCAGCTCCTGCAGGCATGGTAATACTTACTACACAGAATTAAAAAGGTGTGGTTAGAGTGGTATTATAGCTTTCTCATACATGTTTATGGAAAGCTTGTGGGCGCCTCTGGTTTGCATATCTAAAGAACTGTAGTTACAGAATAGAAACTACTTCAGATCCAAAGCTTCTACTGACTTCAGCGAGGCTGTGTGTTCCAGTACCTTCAGAGTTAGTAGGTCTCTTGTGTATCTGTGCACACCCCTCGCTGCCAGACAAGATGAAACTGAATTCTCAAGCCGAGTATTCAGTAGTCTATAGCTGGTTAAATGTAGATCTGAGCCTATTCTCAAGTCCCAGCTTGTTCATCATCAGTGTTGTTTATGCACAAGCCTATGCTAAAGTGTGGATTCAGGCAAAGCTCCAGAGCACACCCAAGGGCAGCAGCCCAGCCATGCTCAGTTCCCTGGCAGGGAACGGAGCTCGTTGCTGCTGCAGGATGGATTGGGCACAGTGGGGACAGTGTGCTACCTACAGCCTGTCCAGCAGTGCGCATCCTGCTGTCGGCTAGCTTGAAGGACAGGGAAGATGGGCTACAGCTGAGCTGTTAGCCAGCTACGTGGGTGGGAAGTGTACGTGCCACAAGTCCCATCATGCTAAACTATCTTTTCACCCTTTAGTGGAGGTATGGCAGGTGATGACTCCATGCATGTGCAAGAATGAAGCTCCAAGCTTCTTGCTGCACTGCAGGGTCTACAATCTGGTCCTCCACTTACTACACGCGCTTTTTTTGAAAGTAACATTGGCAATCAGAGAAATCCATTTTCCGTTCCAAACTTAACTCCCACATTGTATGAATTTGAAAGTGATTTAATATTTCAGATGGTAATGGTGTGCTTTTACCCTGAGTGGTAGAGTAAATGGCCTCCATATATAAATAGGTAGCATTTAGCATTTGTTTTTTAAAATGTCAGGATGTTAAACCAATGGGAGGACTGGAAGAGGGGGGAAGAAGTATTAGCACTGCACTGTTTACTTAGTGTACAGAACAGAGCCCTGTAAAACCTTGATAGGAGTCTAATCCTTGTTGATTATGGGAAAAAAATTAAATAACTAGGCATATGTACGAAATCAATTACTCAGCCTCCTCAAATTCAAAGTTGGCTTATAAAACGCAAGGATTTAAAAATTACATACTTCAATTTTCTATTTTTCAACTTTTGATTATTGTGAGATACTTTTGTCTTATTTTCAGGCTTTTCTTTATCACTAGAAGCTCTTGAATCTGATCAGAATTTTAAAGGAAAAAAATTAGTCTACTACAACACTGTGAGATTAGGGGTATGTTTTTTGAGAGTTGCCACCTACTTAGATAACGGAGGTTTTCTTTCATTACAAAGAGCTGCAAATTAAGTTTTTCAGGGCAAGAATTAAGTGGGACTAAACCCAAAAAATATTCAGTAAATCAAAGGAAGGACAAGCACGGTCTTCAAAAAGCCTGAAAAACACAGGTCCAGTTTTTTGGCTGATGTAAACTGCCATAGACCATCAAAGCTTTCATTAGCTGAAGAGTCCTGGCCCAGTGATCATCGGCCAATCTTGACCCAGGGAAAGAAATTGTATTTCTCCTTTTGCAGAAGGAATCTTCCTAGGAAAAGTACAGTATCTTATTAGGACCATCATAAAGATTTTGGATGCTCTGAGCACGCTGCACAAACCTAGAATAACTATTGTGTGTGAAGTGATGCTGGTCTCATTGCAGTTGCTGTGTTCAGTCTCTCTGTGATTGCATATGTTAAGCATCACACCTACTCTGTGTTACTGAAAGGTTTTGGGGAGTGTCTCTGACTGAGGTCCCATGTCTTGAAGCAGGACTATAACCTGGGCTCAGATTGTAAAAAGGAATCATTTTTAAGGAAAGAGTTGCCTCAGGTAATCTAGGAGAGGCAATCCTTGAGTAACTGATTTGAATTTGTAGGGTAGATAATGTTTGTGCCTCCTCTCTGGACAAGGGTTTTTTTTAATCCAAATAATTGGTATCCCCCAAATGTATTTTCAGTTTTCTATAAGCCCATAAAGCACATAGTGATAAGCTTTAATGACCATATACAATGTTTCCCTGCAGTTGTACAGAAATCTCTTCCAAGTTACAGAACTGAGTGTATGGTCTGCAGGTTTTTGTTCTGAGCTGATTCAAGGGACAAATTAATAAGGAAAACTGTGGAGAGGAGAGAGTTTTCAAACAACCAAACCCTCAGTTGGTGTAAATGAAGATAAACCTGTATATTTCATAGGGACTAATGTGAGTTATGCAAGCTAAGGATCTGTTTCACAATTTAAATATTTCATTGCATAATAAAGGATTATCTTGTAAAATATTCTGATAAATAGCATTTTTACACTTAATCTCTAGAAAAATAGGAGGGAACTCCAAAACCTACTGCCACCCACAAGAGTGGTGTTTGTAGCAAATATTTCCAGGCATTTGTGCTCCTAAATTCAATTACACTGGTGGCTTCAGTGTAGATCCTGGTGGACAATCACCCCCATCATAAAAAGTGCAGGTCGTTTGCCACAACTGAGTAAAACTGTCATTTTCTGCCTAAAAGAAGCTGGGGCTAAGCTAAGGCAGAAAATAAATCCTCTGTGACTCATAAAGAGAGCGCTTTTTTAGGTCAGGTCAAGAACAAAGACATTGGTAGTGCAATGCTGAGAGGCTTATAGTGGTATATCCCTAAGGACAACTCCCGACACCAATAGGAATTTTTTTTCATGATGGGGTGAATAGTTTTTGAATGGATTTGTAAATGCCCTTAAAATAATCAGTTTATTCAATTAGCAAATTCTCCTTTAAATGTGGAAGGATTTTTTAATTTATTTTTTTTTTACCAAACATGCTGTTTAGTCTCTGTGGCAGGAGGAAAAAAAGAAAGAGCTGGCGCTCAGAACAAGGAAAGAGTAAATGCTCAGGGGAGGGTGAGACTGAGCGAGAGCGTTACTGCTGCCCCTCACCACCAGACAGACACACATATGCTCTCTTAGCACTCTGCAGCTGCAGTTCTTCAGTACTGAATAGGGGATGGAGCAGCCTTCCACTTTTGAGTCAAGGTGCTTGCTAGTATTATCAAAACTAAATTCTAGCTTTGCCTTGAAGTTCCAATTTTCCTGTGAGTCTTATTTCCATGAATTTTTGCTTGTAGAAAAGGTCCAGAATTAAACAGCTGCTTTCCTAACTTCCCCCACGTTACAATTTCCAGTGTCCCATCCTATCACCATCACCCCTCCCCCTCAAAAAAACAACAAAAACACAAAACCCCAAAATTGTGCTTGGGTTTTCCTATCAAATCCCGTGGTGCTTAGTAACAGGAACCATCTCATGGTGTATTTGCAGTGGATCTGCATATTAAAGGCTAATACTAATCTAACACAGATGGGAGCTGGTAAAATCTTTCCCAGAAAGAGAGGTGGGAGAAATTGCAAGAAAGCATACTGTGCTTGCTTGGTTTAGTCCAAGACCTCTTTTAGACTTGGGTTTTGGATTCAATTCACCTTGGAATTATGATTATTCTTTAGAAAACAATTTAAGAAAGCAGTTTCAGGTTACTTGCTACCTTAACATTGATTTTATTTCTTTATTTAATTTTTCTTCAAGTACTGTTGTGGACTAACAGTTGTATACATGTAAGCCTTCTTCATCTTTCCACTTCTGAACAAAGTGTAGAGCTGGCCAGTTTCAGAATTGGCGATTACTCCCTTTTCTGCCCAAGCTGTTTCTTCCACACAAACTCTCTACTTCACTAGGAACACGGGAAATTCTCTTGAAGACTCCCATGACATGCCACACACACAGGTAAATGGGTCACTAGGAATAAAATTCATTTCTGCCCTTCACTTCCTGAGCTCCAGAAAAGTGTCACAAAGTCTACAGGTTGCAAATGGCCAGTGGAGACCTGACTCTGTGGGAGACAACTGGCTATAGTGTGACTGTTCTGGCAAGCAAATATGCCAGTACCCTTAGGAAGGAAGGGACCCCTCAGAAGTCCTTCACCTGCTCTACTCATCCATGAATCCTTCTTCCTTTGTTGCTGAAGGATTGTTGTATGTGGGCAAAATAAACTTCATGGGACTGAGAGGTCTCCCCTGTCCCTGTGGATTTCTGCTCCATGTCTAATAGTGGGCTACTCTAGAGGCGTATGTAACATCATGTGGCTCAGTGAAGGTCTTCCTTTGAGTCTTTGCTGGTCAAGAAATGAAAATGGAATGGTACAGATCGCATGTGAGTTACCTTGGAAAGTTTGCTCATAGGAGGTATTACAGCTCTTCTAATGCGCTGAATTCAGCGCAATTGCAAATACTCAGGAGTTCATGACCAAATAGGAGACAGGTGGGAACCTCCCTGGGTCACAGCTAAACAAAACTATTTTGTCAGTTGTAAAACTGCTAGATCTCTCAAGGCAGCCTGGCTGGCTGGCTGTGCAGGATCAAGTGATTTGGCACACATAGATTTGGCCTACACTTTGCTTTGAGAAAGCAAACCCAAGCTGTTTTGAGGGTCTAAGATAAACTTTTGAAAAGTTTTCCATGTGCTCAGACAGCAGAAATAATGCAAAAATGCACTGTGAGGGAAGAAAGCCTTTCCACAATTTTCAGTCTATGCTAGACCAAGATGTACTGTAAATCCAACATTAAGTCCTCCTTAGTGGTATTTCTAGCCTTTTTAGCTGAAGAGCTTCAGTTGTAAACAGCCAGACTTTTGAATCCTCATGAATCCTAATGAATCCTTGTGAATCTTTGAAGCTTTGCCCATCATTAATCAGCCCATCCATGAAAAAGTATTCCAGACATACACACCATATGTACATGCATGTGTTTCTGTTACTATTAATAAAAACAACAATATTGTCATCTCAATATGATAATATTCCACACCTTATGGAATTGCCTTCCTGGTGTTTGAGGCTTAAGAAATTAGATTCCCATCTCCATTGTATAAACATTTTAAAAGCATCACCTAGTTGCAAAGTATTCCCCAAATACATGTTTTTCTTTGAAGATATTTCTACTAACGATGTGTTATTAGTGTGAAGGGCCAAATTATCTACTCATCTAATTGGTTCAGCTCCACTGTGCCACAGAATTTGACATTATCATTTCTCAGGCTCTAACATAATTCATACAAAAGATCAATTTGTTATACTTATCGTGTTAGCATGGAGCACACTTAATAACAGGACATTTTATGCGGCATTAGTTTTCCAGCATTTTTAGTGTAGAGAAAATACCTTTTTTCTTAGCATTAATTTAGGCAGCTTTTACTCAAATGTTTGTGCTTCTCTGTTTTTATAAATTAACTAATTTAATTGTATTGTAAATACTTATCTTCCCTAAATTAATATGGAATCAAAATTAATTAGTTTGGAAAATACGAATTGCTGTTCAACATCACATTTAAACATATAACAAATTAACAGGATGATTTTTCTGTTCTGCTCTCTGCATGTGAAAGCTAGCCAGTGTAAACCTCAAGATACAGTTTCCTTGTTCTCAGTTGTCATTAAGCGCAGGCCTCTCTTGACAAGTTTTTGACACATTGCTCTTCCATCGGGTTCCTTACTTTCGATTGTGGAATGACAAGTCTATTTTGTGGTGGTGTGAAATGAACCATGTACTGCTACCGCTGTCTCATGTCTCATAATGGAAGGTTCACAGCATGGACAATTGGGAATTTCTCTAGGCAGGGGAAAAGCACTTATTTTCAACCCCTAGCTTTAATCAATCAAGGAGAAACTGGAAATCGCTGTAAAGTAATGAATGTCAATTTATGTACATGCTATTGATTTTAGAAATTTAATGCTCTGTTTCCCTATTTTATGTTGACCTTATGAAGCTTAAAGATGAACACAATAGGTGAGTATTCTTCAGACAGAATTGGGTTTCCCCTGGAAATATGAAAAAAAGGATTTTGTACCTTCTGTGTACGGAAGAAAAGAAAAAAAAGGGGGGGGGGGGGGTAAGAGAGGGAGTCATCTGGAATTTAAGCCAAAGGGCTGTACCAAGTCAAGGGACTGGAGAAAACAGGGGCATGTTATTAAACCCATTTGTTGAAAAATGGACAAAACCATTCTTGCAAGGCACATCCCAGTTGTCGTCTTGGCATACTGAAGATTTGGGTTATTAAAATTCACCCTTTGGTTAAATGCACTCTTGATTCAACATTTGTTATTTTTATATAAAGTGTGAAGGTATTGTTTTGAATAATTCACTATTCATCTACCTTGTAGTTTGCATGCTTTGTGCTCCTTCACAACACTCTGACAGAGAGTGAGAGAGAGATTAGTAAACATGACCCCAGAAGACCTCTCTGAGTGCCTGTCTAGCATAACTTATTGGCTTCACTTTCTCTGCTCTGAGGATCGTTAGCTTCACTGGATACATTACACACCAGTTTTGCTATTGCTTATCTTCACAAAGTTTATATCTCCCCGGGTTTTATTCCCAGATAAGAAACTTAGGCACTGTCAGTTAAAGTATACTCTCAGGAACTCTCCCTGTCCCCTGTAGAGGAAGAAAACAATGAGTTCAGAAATTGTATGATTTGAACCTAGATTGAGACCCCCCCATTCTCAATGTTGTTTCTGTAATTCCTCCTAAGCATAAAAAAAATAATATTCCAGTAAGAAACTGAATGTTATGCTGGTGTTCTGATCAGTCATAACATTCTGCTCCTACAGAAGCAGTAAGATAACACATACAGAAAGTTTTGTTCACTCAGAGGATTTCTTGTTGATCT
Organism: Falco punctatus; assembly: GCF_963210335.1. Lineage (NCBI taxonomy): Eukaryota > Metazoa > Chordata > Aves > Falconiformes > Falconidae > Falco > Falco punctatus. The sequence goes on from NC_137595.1 coordinate 14,903,536, forward strand.
CCACTGTATATTTGTACAAAAGCTCCCAGGGGATTTCTCATGTTACTTCCCTGAATACACAGTAACAGGATTGCACAGGAAAAGTGCTGGTAGTAACAGTATGCTCTTAAACAGCATATTTTTCTGCTGTTCTGACTAGTGCAAAAATTGAAGCCAGCTCTGAAAGACAGGTTTTTTCCCCTCCTTGCAGTAGTTTTACAAATGAAATCACAATACTCCCTGAAATTACTAGTGCACTTGACTCCACGATCAATTTACTCCATTTTCAATATAGACTTTGACAAGAATGATTTGTTTATGCTGTCACATGAATCAGTCTCAGTAAATTAGACCTGTCAAAGTTACTTTTTCTGCACAGTACCATTTGCTTTATTTTTGACACCTGTGCAGTTGGGAAAGCTATTGTAAATAAAGTAAAAACTTGAGTCAGAAGGTAAGCTATCTGCCTTTAGATCCTATTCCCTGTGTCAAAAATACATCTCAGTAGTGCAGGGGAGGTTTTTTTTGTTTGAAATGGATAATTAATAATACAAATATGATTTGAAGTTTGGATTCTTAATGTACTATCTGTATATACCAAAATGCATATGAAAGTCAAACAAATGCTTCTGTGAGGGTATGCATGCACCAGAACTTGATGCTGCAGAGCTGTAGAGAGATGTCACGTCACCATCAAAGTATCTGTGCAGCATGTCAATGTAGCAATGTTAGTTCCTTTTAAAAAAAAAAATATACTTTGCCTCCTTCTATTGCATTTTAGATAAAATCAAGGTCTAGACTGTGTCCTGGGGTTCAGCTGGACCTCTTGTGTAACCTTGGCATCAGTGAGCCTCAGTAAAATCTGAGGTGAGCTCCCTCCCTTGTTTGAGGTCTTGCTGCCCTACATGTATGGACAGATTGCTTGTGCGCTTCTCCTAGGTGGAAGGGAAGTAGCAGCTCAATAGTAACGTACCCAGGCTTGTTCCTTCTGCTGGCATGATACAGGTGTAACGCAGATCGAAATTGAACCTTGATACTGAACTACACAGCATGCTCCTGGGTACAGAAGGAGAAAAATTTTAATGATAATTTCTTATGATAACAAATCACCATTTAATCTGTTTATGGAGATTAGGGGGTTTGATGGTATCAGTTACTATTAAAAAAAGAGAAAGAAAAAAAAAAGTGGGTTGGTAGTTTTACACTGAAAGGTCAACAAAAAGACCTTGGTTTTATCTGCATTACAAAGTTGCATCAATTAAACTTGCATATTTTCCTGCAAGATTTTATTTGCCTGACTTTTCCAGTGCCAGGGAAACTTTCGGTTTCATTTAGACTGATGCGTGGTCACCTTGAGTTAAACCACAATGAACCCCCTTTTAAACCATAATAAAAGTATTGCCACTTTCAGCAATGTAGCTCAATTGTTTTGGATAACAGGCTTTGTTTAATCTGGGGCAGACTTTTTTTATGTAGACAGACCCTTAGTGCTCATTAAAGCAATGGAGTGATGTCTGCTTAGATCAAGCACGAACTTTGCACTTCAGGAAATCTTCCAGATTGAGGAGGAAAAAAATGTAAAATTATTGAGGTAAACTGAAATCAATAACTTCTAAAGAAAAAACACAACAGTGATTATCAGGGTGATCTGCTACTAATTAACTGAAGAACCAAATTACTTCAGCTCTCTGGTTCCTAACTCTGCTTCTTCCTTTCAATTCACCTCTTTCTATTCAATTTGAATGTTCTGCTAGAAAGTAAAGTACTCGGTGCTTAACAGACCTTCATGATAGAGTTCATTTGGCCCTGGCAGGCCCAATTTATAGCTGCTTCTCCCAGAGCCTATTTACTTTACTCAGAACTTAATCTGGCTACTGCTGTAAAAGACAATAAAAAACCAAAACATTTCTATAAACACATTAGCAATGAAAGGAGGGCCAGGGAGAATCTCCATTCTTCATTGGATGCGGAGGGAAACATAGTGACAAAGAATGAGGAAAATGCTGAGGTACTAATGCTTTCATTGCCTCAGTCTGTAATACTAAGACCAGTTGTCCCCCAGATGCGCAGCCCCCTAAGCTGGAAGACGGGGATGAGGAAGAGCATGATGAAGCCCCCATAATCCAAGCAGAAATGACCTGCTACACCACTTAGATGTGCACAAGTCTATGGGGCCAGATGGAATCCACCGGAGGATCATCCTGAGCACCATCACACGGCACGTGCAGGACAATGGGGGATCAGGCCCAGCCAGCGTGGGGTTATGGAAGGCAGGTCCTGCCTGACGAACCACATCCCCTTGTGTGACAAGGTGACCCGCCCAGTGGCTGAGGGAAAGGCTGTGGCTGGTGTCTGCCTGGGCCTTGGCGAAGCCTTTGGCACCGTCTCCCACAGCATCTCCTGGAGACACCGGCTGCCCGTGGCCGGGGCGGGTGTGCTCTGCGCTGGGCTAAGAGCTGGCTGGGCGGCCGGGCAGAGCGTGGTGGGGGATGGGGTGACATCCCGCTGGCGGGGGCACACGGGGTGTCCCCAGGAGCCAGCCCTGTGCCCGGGTGGCCACGGGGGCCAGCAGCAGCCTGGCTGGTGTCAGGAACAGTGTGGCCAGCAGGGCCAGGGCAGTGCCGGTCCCCCTGTGCTGGGCCCTGGTGAGGCCGCCCCTCGAATCCTGTGTTCAGCTTTGGGCCCCTCACTGCCAGGGGGACGTGGAGGGGCTGGAGCGTGTCCAGAGCCAGGCAGGGGCTGGGGAAGGGGCTGGGGCACGAGGCTGATGGGGGGCGGCTGAGGGGACTGGAGGGGTTGGGCCTGGAGAAAAGGAGGCTCAGGGGTGACCCGTCATTCTCTACAGCTCTTTGACAGGGGAGGTGTAGCAAGATGGGGGTTGGTCTCTTCTCCCAGATAACAAGGGGCAGGAGGAAACAGCCTCAAGTTGCAGCAGGGGAGATTTAGATTCAATATTCACTGAAAGGGTGGCCAAGCATTGAAACAGGTTGCCCAGGGAGGTGGTTGGGTCACCATCCCTGGAGGGATTTAGAAGACCTGTAGATGTGGCAGTTAAAGACATGGGTTAGTGGTGGGCTTGGCAGTGCTGGGTTGAATGGTTGGACTCGATCTTAAAGGTCTTTCCCAACCTGAATGATTCTATGAAATGTCCCTTCATAGCCAGTTCAATGATGTGTTGAGCCCTTTCTGTGAGGCTGTTAGCATCTTCAGGGAAGGTCACGACAGCTGGGTGTCTTGGCAGGGTTAAATCCAGAGCTAAACTCAGAGTCTGAGTTTTGGAAGCCACAAGTTTGTGTGTGGCTGCAGCTGCCATTGGGTGGCCCACAGAGAGAAGGGAAGAAGGTTTGTCACGATTTGACTAGTATGTAGAGGAATGAGTATGCATGCTGGGATGGGATTTAAAGCTTCAAACCAATTAGATTTTTAATTGTTTCTTTTTTTTCTGTTTGTTGGCAGTTGTGATTAACTACCCTAGGCCAGTAGATAGCTAAAACACATCCCTGTGTAGGGACACCACATCCCTAGTAGTTTTGCAAATTTGTTACAATATTGAGTCCTGAATTATCTGTACAATATCCACAATGCACAAAGGCTGCATATACCTGGTAAAATAAGTGAGTTTGTTTACTGCTAAAAAAATGTAGGGCAAATTGAGAATGTTTATTTTCTAAACACGTTGTGCTGTACTTTTGAAAGGATGGCTTTTTTTCTTTTACAAATAACAGTTTCAATATCCTTTACTTCACAAGTGTTTGATCTAACCACAGTTGATGTCTAGCCATGGTAACACTTGGAATCTTTTTTTCATGCCTGTTGCTTTTCTGCCCCCCACCCCACCCCCTGAGACAGACTGATTTGGAAACTATCCAAGTTGTCTCAGGAGTGGTATCAAATTTGCTCTGTTCTTTCCACACCTGACCCATTCTGGCTTCCTTTAAATGCTAAAACTAGCAAGGGCCCAGCCATGATGGAAAAAAAACAAACAAGAAAATCTCCCTACATGTTATCCCTGCACAGTAAAGGTAGTTAATGGGGAATGGTGTTTCAACAGACAAATAACAGACTATGTTAAAAGGAAGTTGCCAGTCACATTTCTTTTTATATCGGATCATATTTAAGGAAGAGGGAAAAGTAAATGTAGGCATTTCTAGAACAGCTGTACCTTTCTATGCACCACTCCTGTTTGTACCCATCTATTTATACCCCTTTAGTCGTGCAATAATAAAAAACAAACCTTTTCCATATTCACACTTTAAAACACACACTGCAGTTGAATCTGATATTTCATATAATAATCAAACCAATTCCCCTGCTAACAGCTACACACACATTTGTGCGTCAGTTCTTTAAATACCTGACCTTTGGGAAATAGGCCCTGGGTTGGAGCAGGAGGTACTCAGGCTGAGCGTACAATGAGTTTAAATGGAATAAGCTAATTTGTCACTGTTTTGTTATGATTGAATATATGTGTTTAGAATGAAATTTAATTTAAATCCAATTTGTAACATCTCTGTGGGTGGGACAAAGGAAAAAAAACAAACCCAAAGGGTATATTAACTGGATACTGTACTGTGAATGTAATGGGACTTCAGAGTTTAACGTTCAATTAAAAAGCCCTGCATGTTCTTATTACTGTTTACAGGAGTGGGTTTGGGGGAGATTTATGTTATTAAAAAAAAACACCAAAACCAAACAAAACCTGGTACAATACCTTTTTTATTTGTCACCAACTCATGCAAAGTCTTTACCTGGTGCAGTTAAGCCATCTGTTATTCTTGAAGGAAAATTCAGTCAAAGAGGTATCAAGAGATAAAAAGAGCATTTTCATCTAAACATTTGCCTGAGTTGCTGTGTTGTTTTTTTTACTTCAGAAAATGAAGATGAATTAGGATAACTGGCTGTTGTGTTTTGATACGAACCAGAAGAATCTAAGTGGAATAAACAGGCGTGAGCCTTGTGGGGGCTGATTAGTCACACACCGCAGGCGCTTGGAGCAGTGCTGCACCCGTGCCAGGCTGCAGACCACACCGAGCAGCACTGCCGTCCCGCACCGGCCGCTACCCAGGGCTTAGCAAAGCCTGGCATGATCAGCTTCGTCTTGTCTCCCCCACCTCCTGCTGCTACTTTAAAAGTAGTTGGGGAACGTGATAAATGGTAGGAGAAAAAGCAGCTTTTTTTTCCTGCTGGTTGGTAGATTGGCAGTTTGTTATGGGGTGCCTGGCTGGGGAGGTCAGAGTCCCTAGTTGGGGTCCCAGCTAGTAAAGATCAGGATTGCTCAGAGGGCTTCAGTGAAATGACACTGCTTTGCAGTCAGTTTATTATTTCAGGTATTTTTTTCTCCATTCTTTATTTCATAAAAATGTTCAAATTATCATACATCAAGCAGAGTGCTTAAAGAAGGTTCAGAGTATGATACCAACCCAGGAAGAGCCAGGAACCATAAACTCAGAGGGAGGGGTGGGCAGACAGGCACTCACCGCTTTATATTAAGGATAAACAGCATGAATCAAAGATATCTAAGTTTGAGTGTAGTGGCAATCATTGGTTCATATCACCTTTGCATTGTTTATTTAACCTTGAATATCTGTATCAAATATATTGTTTATATAATCACTTTTCAGAGAGATGTATAAATATATACCTATCATAGATCCTGCAAAGACAGGTCTGTTTATGACAGACCCTTAAAATACAGACAGTATAAGCAACAAAGTATTTAATTATTTGTATGTTCTTTCATTTGCATGTTATTTACCTGATATTAAGTAAGGACTTATTACAAGCTCTCAAAACAGATACATCCCTTATTGGGTAATTAATACTAATCTTGCAAACACATTAACAGCACAGAGACAGTAACAGCTATCTTAGGAGCTGTTACAGTCCATCTTGTAAATCCTGTCTTAGTGGGTGGATTAGTTCATGCTCCTTTGGAGATGTGAGAAAATACATTGTCAATCCTGATGCCATGCATGGGGGGCAAGTCTCCAGATTTTGAGGTTTTTGAATGTGGGTCTAACAGTATATTTGAAGTGTATGCACATGAGGGTGAGTGAGAGACATACATAAAAAATTCACTGTTTTTCATTGTATTTGGTTGGCATTAGGGATAAGCAAACCAAGCCTTTAAATTTAATTTTTACAAGTTAACAAAAAATATTAGAAAACACTTTTATTAAAGTGAACAAATAGTGTTAAGATAGGTTTTGTTGATGTTGTTGGGGGGGTTGTTTTGTTTTTTAAAGTTTTAAAAACCTGCAAGCATGATGCTTTCTCTCAGATATAAATATGCTTTCAGGTTGTGAACTCCAGGAGTTACTTTCATAAAGGGAGTTCTCACTGACATGATTGTAACCACGATTTTACTGTAATCGCTTGCGGAATAGAGGTGGTGCAGTAAGTGTGATGGTTGCATATACATTTACTCATGGCTTTTAAAATTACTTTTGTGGCTAGATAGTAGGACCAACCTGCTTTATCTTCCATATGTATATTTTTATTTGGCCATCCATAAGAACTATATTATCCTGTCTCTGAGTAGGAAGTGAATAGTATCTCCTGCCAGCATTGCCTACGCTGGCTGTGCTACGCCCTCACAGAGCAATTGATGTTACCTGCTGTCTGACTGTATTAAACTTCCTAGAAATAGCAGAACAATTTTATGGGTGAAAGAGACGTGTTTTGCGTACAGAGCATGTTTGCAATTCTAATTGGAATTAAAGAAAACGGACAAATTATACACACAAAAAGAAAAGGTACAGTGGAGGAGTATTGATTGAAATTAAATGGATCCTGTTCAGGTAACCAAATTATCTCAGAAGTAACCTAGGTCCCCATTCAAAGGCATGTAAAAGCCCAAGTTGCTGTGAATCCAGAACTGCCTTCTGAGATCTGAAATACCAGGTTACTTCAAGCACTGCAATATTTATATTTACCGTCCTGTTTGGTTTGAAACTTGGCTTATCACACGCTTGCTGGGACAAGAAACACTCTTACATTGACTGTATACAGAATCTTCTGACAGTCTCTCTCAGAAATGAGCATTCCTTCAATTTTCATACTCTCTGTGCTCTCAGATCAGTGTTTGTGGTGGCACAAAAGGGGATATGCCACTGATAGTCCAACTTTTGTTACACTGGTGCCCAGTGATGCAGGGGTGGATTTCCAGTTCATCATGGGAGAGTTACTGTAATTGTCTCAGAGCTTCATTAGCTGTCAGTCCTCCCCTCTGTGTCTGACATGTCAAAACCCAGAGACAAGCTGCTAATTTCTTGTTGAAAGCAGCCAGTCTCTAGAGCTTGAAAAGATATACAAGCTCCTTCCTTTTATGCTAACACACCTGACAAGTGCCAAGTGCTCTTACCTCTCAGTGAAATCTGAAATCAATAGGTTTTGTGGGTGTACAGAGCTCTCAAGTGGCTCTTGTACAGATAGAGCCCATGGTGCTTCAGCTGGGCTGGGTTTTGGGGGGTTCTTGGCATCTATCTGTGACTCTGCCATGTGCATCCTGTTTGACCTTGAGCAAGTCACTTAGTCTGCCTATTCTTCAGTTTCTTGATCTCAAAATGGAGCCTGTAGCTTTTTGCACCTAACAGGTCTGTGGTGAAGATTAATTCCTGAACATCAGTAATGTGTTCAGGTTTTATGGTGATAGTTATTTTACAGAATAATGTCATGAATAATATGGTGTTCATATGGAGTTGTTCACACTGTACCTATCCTGAATCCCTATCTGGACAAGACTTATGTCCTACCCAGCCTATAGTCTTGTTTCCCCAAGGTGATAACTCAAAAGCATGTCTTGTAACACAGCCATGATGTGTGGTGTGTGTGGGGGGGTGCACCATGGAGCACATCTGCCCTAGAAGTGTAAGCTGAGATGCTGTGACATGCAGCGCAGTTTGTCTTCCCCTGAACCTTGACTTTTTCTAGTAGGTTGGAGCCACTCTAGCAGCTTTGTTATTCCAGGCCTAGTGGATCCAGAGCAGTCCTTGGGGTAATTCTGTGAAGGCTGTGGGTTCTGCCTGCATGGTTGCCTTCAGCAGCAACATGATAAGCAGCAGCTTCTGGCACCATCGCACCCTCCCACATTGGGGATGACTAGAATGTGCAGTTGTCTTCCTTGTTTCCTAAACTAGTACATGATTTTATAGCCCTTGGATCCTGCGTTGATCCCAGACAGGCATACGGATCTCACACGCTGTTACAAAGGAGGAAACCCTGAGAAATGCTAAATGTCTACAACTTAAGCAGAGTTGCTAGTGAATCTCAGCTCTCAGAATTATCTCTCTTCTTTCATTAAAGCATGATGTGTGCAGTGATTTTGCATTGCAAGAAGAATTTTGAGTTTTTTGGTATGGGTGGCATTGGCCAAAAATATTGTCTAAACACACAGATGTTTATATTATGTAGTCTTTACTGTGTTTGCCTTCTGCAATTTTGGAGCCGTTATTTTTAGCTCTTCATTTTTACAGCAAGACCTTTTGGCATCTTTGTGGAACAGGAGCAGTGTCCTGATTTAGCACAGTTCCATGATACTGACATTGTATAACTGAAGGAAGGAAATAGCTCCCTTGGTATGTACTTTTACCGTAAGCAGCATAGGGGTATTTGTTGAGATTCATTGAGGAGTAGAGGCTGTAAGAAGTTGTGGAGTACTGTAGCCTTCCAGCAGAGGACAAGGGTATGGAGGCTTCAAGGGAAACAGACAACCTTTTTAATTCTCATAACGCTTACTATTCTTTGCTTCCAGGATGAGCAAAGCAGTAAATATCAAGCAAAGGATGTTGATTTGTATGCACCGCAATTGTTGGAATAAAAATCAGTTCAGACCCCAGTGACTCTTGCCAGCCCTTGTTATGGCTGTAGAGATGTGAATGCACAGAAAGTAAATACAACTTAAAATTCAAGCTACCCATCATATTGTAACTCCAAATAGACCATTTGCCTTTCCAGAAACGACTGGAAAGTTTCCATGGGAAGGGAGAAGCAGCAGGGGAGCAGGACCTGTGGAACTGTGCTTGTGTGGGGAGCTGTATCACCAGCCCTGAGATGCTGCTAGCATTTTGTTATTGTTAAGTAACACAAAAATCTATTGCAGAGCAAAATAAAATGAGAACTCTGTATCAGAGTGTAGATGCCAGTCTTGCATTAATAAAACAATAAATGAAATTAATAATTTATCTATGGCTGTTTTTACTTTTTGGGTGGGTTTGTGTTTTTTAAACCCTAGTAGAAGGATATTTCTATTCAAACTGAACTGGAGTGAAATTACTTCTACTGTAGATAAAACATATTCAGATGAGCACCATGCTTTCCCCACAAAGCTAACTGCAATCCCAATTAACACTTCTCAAAACTGAATTTATTTTTTTTCCCCCTACTTCCTAATGAGGTTTTTTCCTCCCTGCTGTCTTGATACAAAGCTTTATGCTGTATGAGTGTGTTCATATGGTGCTTGAGTGCGTTATCTGACCTTGATTGGTGTTTTGGGAGCCAGTTAAATAGATTACATAGAGGTTACCTTGACAACTGTCTTTGCTGATTTAGCAATGCAGTTCATTCTTGGGCACAAGACTCTCAGCAACTGTGGAATTCCACTGACTTCATATTAATCATTAACACAATGTTCTAGGGAGGCTCTAGCAATAAGGACTGTATTGAAATTATTTTTTTTTCACTGGGTAAATGTTATAGACCAAGATATGTTTACAGTATGAAATGTTGTTCACAGTCATAAAATGAAAATATATGTTCCTGTTTATTTTTTCTCTCTCTTCTTGTTTCAACAATAATATTGGAATAATAAATCTCCTATCATGTCTGATGGGAAAAGATGGTCTTGTAAATGAAACTCTTTCCTTAACATTGATCTTACACCATACCTTCTTTTAGGTCTGTGCTGTAACCTCATAGGCATGACAGATAGTTAAATGCAGTGTTCAAAAGCTTACGAGCCTGGAGTCTGATCTCTATTAACTTCAAGAAGATTGTTTCTGATTTGCCTTGGTGTTTACGTATCAGTCAGAATCTGGCCCTTTTCAAAGGACTTTTTTAGAAAAGACAGACAATTCCTTTTCAAAACTATTCAAAATTGTTTACGATAGCATTAAAGATAGTATGTAATCGGATCTCTGGGCTTTGTCTTTAAAATTAGTCTTTTAAGTGCCCAGCTCATCCATAATTTTTCAGGAGGGTGTCCAGATTCTGGGGCTATGTTTTGCAAAAGGCTGGAAATCTTGTGGAAATTAGACAAAGTTTTTTATGAATTAATTATGAAAATTAATAATGCAGTCAGAGCAGGGGCCACACCACGTTTTTTCTTCTGATATTCAGTGTATCTCATAATGTCTTGACAGCCTGTCCTCCCCATTTTCTATTTGCAGTGTTGTATAGCAAATCCAACTGGTTTTTGCGTTGAAAATGTGTAACTGTCATACAAAATGTCACATACAAATCCTGTGAAGAACACAGTTAAGGACTACGGCACATGTGGATTTCACATGTGGAGGGAGATTGTATGGAATTTATGGGTAGATATATTAGCCAAATATTTTTGCTAGTGTTATCAGGTAATGAAATGCTAAACTTTTTTTTTTAACTGCCATCATAAGATTTCAGACTTAGTCCATTACAAATAAGACTGTCATTTGTACTTCCTGGAACAGTTGTTTGTGAACTCAGAAAGATAGAATTAATCAAGGGGTCTCTAACTCCTGATTTTGAAGTTAGTGTTTGCCCAATTTTGAGGAATATTTTCTTTCAACTGAAATTATACTGAAGAATAATTTCCCCCAGATTTGTTCTCTCATTCCTTGAGCAGTTTGGTGCTGGGCCAGTACCACAGGCATGAGCCATGTTTTTTGTTTTGGGTGAGGTCAGCGCACACATTGCTGTGCCAGGCACTGCTGTGAGCTGACTGTAGAGCCTGTGGCCACTGCAGCTACTGAGGATTTTTCTTAGGTGTTTTCTGCAGAGACCACTAGAAATAATTGGAACTTTTCTCTCAAGCAGTGTCTGGGAATGGTCTCATGCGCTACCTGTGGTCAGGAAGGACTTTTCACTCACTTCAGCAGAGGAGTCCACTTGACCACACAAAGAGGCATCTCTATCTAAACAGATTTCAAATTTTTGGGAGGCAGGTATCTACTATCATTCTGTAAACGGCTTAGGGAGACATTACAGTTTGCCTTTGTACTCCTGATTGTTTGTCCCTGATGCTGCCTTACCATGCTCATAGCATTTGAGACAAACCAGTGGAAGACTCATTAGAAACTGTACTGTGTGGCTGAGTTACCGTACCCAAGTACCAGTCTTCCCTGGTCCCCTCCAGCAGAGCTCTTCTGCATGCCAGACTTGGGATTTCTTAACATAAAAATATACAGGTCTGCAGCTGGAACCTAATATTGGACATGCACCAAAGTATCTCTGATACAGTGTACTTACATTTATTTTTTGCTGGTACAAGTAAGATTAGAATCAGTCTGAAGTAGGCTGGTGTGGCCTGCTGGAAGATTTTCAGAAGGATACCCAAATCCTTCACTGCAAGTGTGAGTGGAATTGCTTAAGGAAAGGAGCAAAACTTTGTTACTAGAGATTTTAATCTGTCACTTTAAAAGATAGTGAATGTTTCCAATATATGCTCTAGGGTGTTTCACAATTGGCAGAGCTGATTTATTTTGGAGGCCTGTAACCCTGCAAGAATTCAAAAGTAACACACTTGGGCCCTCTGATTTTAAGTTACAGGGTACAGATGATGGAGATTTCCTTGACACAGTTTCTCTCTTTTCACTTATAATATCTAGGTTTGAATATTGAGTACAGTGGTGCCCAGCTGCCAGCCACCTGATTATGCAGTGCTGCAATATTATTCCTTCTGGAGAAGGAGATGGAATAACCAAAGTATAAACAGAGAAGGCTGGGATTGTTTATTTTATTGCAAGCTGGGCAAAGCACAAGTTTTATCAAAGGAACCTACAAGCATAAAAATATAACTTCCACATTTTGAAGGAACGGAGTTTCCAACTACCTTTGACTCATACAAAAATCCAAGGATCAACAAAAGTCTTAGTTTAAAACCAGATCTATTGCAGACTACTTATAGCCCTATGTCATTTTTACACCCACGTACTCATTAGTGCAAGCTGTGACCTTATGATCAGAATCAAACCCACTGCTCCTGTCTGCCATTCTGACACTGCGGGAAAAGCATGATAAATATCTCCCTTTTCACATGTGAATCTTCTGTGTAAATGTGGTGGCCCTATATACTGATAGCTGCCACATTTCAGCATTTATAGTAAAAAGATTTTTTGTAAATATTTCCACTGGTAAAAACTTCAAGAAAATGTAATTTGATGCCAAGTATTTATGCATATCAAAGCTTAATGACTAGTCAAGACAAACATCCATGGTAACGTCTGGCATATATCTGTGCTTTAGCCATTTAACCAACCTAGTCAGAAGTTTCAAGGCAGTGTCCATCTGGGCCTGAGAAAATTTTTCCAAGATTACTGGGTATGGTTTGAGGTCTACAGACCACCTCCTGAGATAAACAGATGTTTATGGCTTTTAAATTCATGCATAGGAACAAAAAAGCAGAAACTTTCACAGGCTCAGATATTGTAAAAGCCATTCATTGATTATCAGGAAGATATTTTAACTAGATAGTACAGAATTGTTGTTAAATTATGAATACAGCCAGTACAGTGTATCCTCACAGGAGGTGGTCAAAACTGTCAATACTGAAGTTATGCAAAGAGTTAAATAAGGTTTTCTCTGGGCTGATGAAGCAAGTGGCTCTGGAACCTATTAATTCTTTTCCCAGAGAATACTCCTGTGGTACTAAGGCATGGTTCTAATGGGCTTTGCACTGGAACAAAAGGCATGTTTAGATGCTGATGCTGAAGGCTGCTCTAACTTATGCTTGGGAATGGTCTAGCAATTAGCTTGGGATCAGGGGATTTCAAGAGTCACCTTTGCACCTCCTGTTTTGAGCTGCAGTGTGCATTTTTATCTTGTATCCCAGATCATACCAGGGTAGGTGATTGGAGCAGTAATTTACTGTATTACTTTTCCCTACACACCAATAAATAGAAAATATTTTGTCTCTTTTAGAGATTTATTCTTTTGAAATAACTCCAGAGTTTAGGATTTGTACAATATTTGTCTGGCAGGAGAACACCTCTGCAGACTTTTGCTGTTATATAGGTTTTTCTAAAGATCCTTAATGGAACAAGATAATTCCACCTGTGTGTCATCATTCAGTGTAAGGGTAAAGTTGTCAGATTGCACAGGGAGATGAACGCTCTGGTTCCCTTCATATTAAAGTGAGATATATGTGTGTTATTTCCTTACATGTCACCTGGAAGGTTTCCCCTGAGTATTACCAAGTCATGCAATTAACACTGCTGAATTCCCCAGGAGAGTCTATGCTTCTAATTTTCTACCCATACTAAGACAGTGATTTCAGCCTCAGACTAGCTTCAGTATTGAGTAACAGTCAAGTACAGGAAACTGGAAAACTTGTGTATGTTCAGCAAAGGCTTTACTAAAGCAAAACAAAGCACTAGCTTAGAATAAAGAACAGTTTCTCTGTCTTCCCTCTATTTTTTCTTTTTTTTAAGGGGGGTGGGGAAACGGGCAAAAACAACCTCTCAGGTCAAGGTTGAAGACTGTAATGCAGAAAAACAAAGCTTGACTGTGATAATCTACAGAGCACCTGCCCTGAGGATAAACAAACAGTTCACTTTTTAGTGCTTTCAAGTATGGTATGAGCAAAATCGCATGAGCAAAACATTCTTTTGAACCCTGTAGAAAAGGAAAAGTTGAAATCTTAAGAACAAACAAAATAGTATTTTATGTGCTGTGATAGATTTTCTGTTTAATAGAAGCTGCAGCATGCAAATCAAATTGACCAAAATCAACCATGTCATTAACCACATAGATACAAACTGAGAAGCTGTTCTACTTGTTACCAGCTTGTTCTTGAGCATAACATTGTTTTCTGTGCAACACTAGGCTGCCCTGCGCCTTGCTGATGGAGAAGCACACTGCTTACCTTGTGAAACATGCCTGCTTTTAGTGCCTCACAGCCTTTGTTTCGCCCAATTAAGGATTCCAAATTCTAAGCTGTGAATTAGCTCTATGCTGGCATTTTCGGTCAGGATATACCTGTTGTTGCTTCATTCCCTGATCCTTTGAGCAGTGCCAGCATGTACAAACTGTAACTGTAATTTGGCTAATTGTGTGATTTTTTTCTAAGTTGCCTGAACAAGGCTTGTGTTAACAGTCTGATTCTCATTCCTGGTTTCCCTTAATCAGGGTGATTTTTCTGAAAAGTTTTGCTAGTTGCTGTTCTTTAACATCCTTCTCATGTACTCCAGAACTTCTCAGCACCTCCTGTTCTTCATAGCCTGAAAAACCACATTTTTAGGCTCTGCTGTTCTAAAGCCGCCTTCTAGCTAGCAGAATGTTCATAACTAACATACCACACACCTGTCACATGTTGCATACTGATCATCCCACTGCCATGCATGCAGGTTTTTCCTCCCTCTGTTGGATTTCAGTCTGTTGTTCAAATAGTGTTGATGAGATTCCAGAAGTCTTGCATGATCTCCGCTTGATGCTTGATACATTCTCCAGCCTTTGTGAAAATGTTTTTTGGGATAACGATGTTACCCTTTCAAATTTGGGACTCCAGTCTCCTACCACAAACACTGAGCAAATGAGCTTCTGATAACTTTAATTTTACTTCAGATTATATTCTGATATCTATGTCAATGAAAAATAACCACAGAGAGAGAGAGCACACAGATTGACAGATTGAACAGGGGACCATTAACCAAGAGTATATCGTTAGGTATAGTTAGTATGCTGTACATTGTTGAAGCACAGGCAAAGTGAAAGGGAACAAAGCTTTGGAAGTTCACATCAGGCTGAACAGGGACAACTGAGTCCAACAAAGAGACAAGCTTGCTCGTGTCCTGAGATTTCTTACTGACCACAGCCAGGCTCTCTCTCGATCATACTGGAAATCCTTAACAAAACTCCTATTTATTTCCATTGCTGCACAAATTGTCTCATGATAATTTCAAGATTTATTTTATAATCCTAGGAATAATAGAAATGCCTATATGCAAAGAAAATGCTTGTGTTTATGATTCTCCTCTGAGTTCCATTTTCTCTAGAATCAAAGTCCCAGTTCCCACTTCATGATGAATCTAAGTCTTCAGCTTTGCTTCTGTTAGCACCACGGAGAAATCTCTGACAAGACAGATGTCCGTGGCCATCAGAAGCCTTAAAATGAACACCTAAAAATAGAAAGCTACAGAATTTATAAATATTTTTGCAAATCAACCTTTTATAACTACCCTCCTTTTGTAGCAGTGGTAGTTAGCATTGAAATCTAAGTATATTTCAGCAAAAGAGAAAGCTGACCAAGCAGCCCAAAAAATTCTGCAGAGTTCTGCAAATTGCAAGAGGCCCAGGGAAGGAAATCACTGCATGCCAAATTTTCCCACTGATTTCTATTGTCTCCACTTATCATATGTAACACTAGGAATGCATCGTGGAGTACTGTATCTTCCCCACAATTCTCACCTAGCTAATAGCCTGATTATGGTTTATGACTTTGTATTCTCATTCAACATAATTTACTCTTGAGTTAGAAAATATGATTGTCCCCAGAGAAACATCCAGTCCTTTGTTCTCTTTGTTCACAAATTATTTTGGAGAAGGATCGACCGGTAGTGTAGAAAGCCTGTATTAGATCTGTTAAGATCTCTTCCTATTCAGATTTGCTTTCTGTTGCTGGAGGCTACTCTTGATATTTATTTGGAATGAAATACTGCTCATCCCCTTAACAAAGAGAGAGTTGGTTCCATTCAGTACTTCCATGAACCTCAGACAGTGTTTATATAGTATGTATTCAAAACACGCCAGCTATTTCTTACCATCATGTAGTTTCTCTGACCATAAGCTGGGCTTCTGTTTTATCAGAGGGTTTCTGTTTACCTGGCATCTTTTTTTGTTCTTTTATATCTTTTTCTGTGCAATCATTTCCTAAACTGCCTAAGTAAATATGATTATGAAGAGGAAGAACTTCAGAATTCCTCTGCAATAAGTTCCTTCAGCTTTTCTTCCAGAGACTCACTCTTCTCCCCCTTTCTTACACCTCAGGTTTGGATACCCCCACATAGCTCCTCGCAAAACCCAGTGCTCCCTTCTCCGCTTCCCTGACACCAGCATGCGAACATTGCTGTGGGAGCCCATGAGGATATCACTGTGGATGATTTCCATTTACATCTGATGTCTCAGTAAACCTCTACCTGGAGAATTCTCTCCTTTCTTGTGTATCCCATTTGTGTAACCTGTTTATTTCTGGTTTCACGTTGCTGCTGCAGTGATCTGTGCCAAATAGGAACAAAATCAGAGGATTCTTAAGTAGAAAGTTACCCCTGCATAATTTCTACTTCCAGGAGAGGTCTTTGCTATTGAATATATGTCTTAAGGTTGATCTGCACTACCAAGACTTTGCCAGGGAAGTCAAACCAGTAACAACTTCTTGAGAAGGATCCAGTCCTGTGTATAAAAAATGCCTGCATTGCTAACCAGGCTTCTCTAAGCCATCCTGAAAAAGATTTCTTTTGCCACTATGAATTGTGCCAGCCCAGGTGATTTCCTTTCTAAGCTATTTTGGCAAAATGCTGCCTATGCAGTGCTTTGTAGGTTAAACTGATACCTTATGCAGAATTTTTTTGAACCAGGTGAATTCTTTCTATTGCCCTGCTATGAATATCAATGGAAATCTGACTTGGGTCACACCAAAGCCTTTGATTTAACCTGCAGGAGCGGGAAGATGAGAGGCAGAAGGCAAGAGGCATCTCTGCTGAGTTGAAATCCTAGGCACTACAGACAAAAAAGCCCCTAGCGGGTCTCAGAATGCCTGATCCAGCTAACTCACATATATATATAGTAACTATCACCAGAGTATGTGAACATTGACAGTACGTATTCTTTCTCTGCTGTGCATTGAAACCATCGTGGACAAGACATATTAGGTATTTTCTTATGTTTATGCAGTCCTTTGTAAATGTAGGGCCAGATGCACAGCTGCTTTAGATTAATGCCAATTCACCTATTTATACCAGCTGGCAACCTAGTCCACAGATCACTAAATGCTATTTATTATTTTATTTTGTTTGATAGAGTGACAATAGAAGTGACATTGATACACAGGTCAATTCAATCCTGCTGACATAGTCTTAAGGGGTTTTTTGTTTATTTTTTTTATTTTTCACCTCTCCCAAGAGAATCCCCTTTATAGCTTTATTTTTTGTTAATGTTTATTTAATAAGATCAGAACATTGGCAGTCTCATAAGCTTGTTATTTTATGTATCCTTCAATTTCTTTAGCTTTATTAATCATCATGGTACTTGAAGCTGCTAGCATGAAAAATGCACTGTAAGTATAAATAATCGTTATTATCAAAGTGCTTTCACAAAAATGATCTGTAGGATTAAATTCTTATTAGAGCAGCATTATTGGTCATGATTATTATTATTATGTATTAATTAGTAGTACCAAGATAGTGCAGCTTTCAGAATTATCTTTACCAAATTCAGTTAGATATGAGAGTTTAAAATGTCAATAGATTTAGTAGTTTAGGACATGGTACTGGGATTATAGTTAATATTATTTATTCCATTCAGTACTTGCAAAAAGCTGATGAAATGCTCAATGTTGTGCACAGCAGAACTTGTTGCCTGAAACACATACTTTAAGAAAGGGAAAGGAAATAGTTGCATTAGAATAGGTCTTTTTTTTTCTTCATTCTGGAACCCAGGAGATCAGCGTTGTTTATGGCTCTGCCACTTCCTGCGTCTATTAAATTTTGTGCTTTGTCATCTATTTAATCTTTCTCTGCCTCAGTGTATTGATGTGCATAAAGTATGTTACATTAATTAATCTGTGTAAAGCATTTTGAATTATAGGTACCATATAAGAATGGAGTATTTTTTACCATACGTGAGAGAAGAAGCTCTAGTTTAGATGGATTGCCCTATTGTATGGCTGTGTATTTTTCATAGATGTGTTGCCTGTTTGGTTAATGTAACTGTGAGGTGACATGATGAGCAGATTGTGTACAGCATACCTCTCTCTTTTTCTTTTATCTGAAATGATACTATTACTCCTTCCCTTTGATGCAATAACCTAGTCAAGCTTCAAGAGACATAGGATGAGAAAAGACTGACAAATAAAATATTGTTATGGCAGGTGTCATGAGATAGGTTATATAAAGTCTTCCAAGTTCTTTTTTTCCTCATCTTATTATGTGAGCAAACGTTCAGTCTTGGGAAGACACATGGTGTTTGTAAATTTTCTTTTGCAAGGTCCTGGATAGAGAAAGTCAAATAAATAATTTTTTGTTGTTGCCTCGGCCTCTGGATGGAGTTGTTCTGGAGGCAGTCACTCCCCAACAGACAGGCATTAGTACTTGGCTAAAATTCCCAAACAAAGCCATTGCCCTGCTGTTGCCATGTCTTTTTCAGGTCTAGTTTTGCTTGTTGCCTTCTTTCTTTATCTCATGACTCAAATTTAGCATCCCGGGCTTTTAAGAGCAAAGACTTTGTGTTAGATACAGAAAATCCCGCTTAGGCACAGGTGCTGGCTGCAAAGCAGGAGGCAGGCTGGGTACTTAAAAATGACAGTCCCAGCAGCCAGCATATGGAAGGGCAGTTAGTGACTGAGAGGAGATGCCCTGGCCTTTCGGTTTGGCCTCTGCTTGCATAGGTGTCACCTGGGATTCCAGAATATCTCTTGGAGGTGGGTACCCAAAAGAAGTTGACCCTTCACTACCAAAACAGAATGAGGAAAAGACCTTTTCTTTCTTCTTCTGTTAACTGGGCATCTTCTAGGGAAGGGGAAGCTAAATGTCCCTCTGCCAAATCTGGCATATGGAATTAAAATTAGGTCTCCCACATCTCAGAAAGGGCTCTGCTCTCCGGGCTTTTTGAGTGCTGTGAGCTCTTGCAGCCTCTTCCAGTGACACACTTCCAATTTGCATACCCACTGAATTACCAGCGGTTGAAATAATTACTTGATGAGATGTCCTAACTTTGTCAACTGCCATGTGAGCGATGTAACCATTGGTTTGCAGGGTCTTCCTGTCATAACCTCCTGTCTTGACAAAAGCCTGACACTCTTAAGAGATGGAAGAGATCTGGGTTGAAGTCCCCACCCAAGTGAGGCAGAGTAGGGTTTAAAATGCTGATCACCCAGATCACAGGCAAATAGCCTAGCTCCTGGAATGTGGGGTTTAGTATGTTTTAAAGGTATCTACTAAACTGGTCCCTGTTGGTTAATAAACAGGAGATCCTAAGGTCTGCTGTGCTGAGTAACCTGGTCTAGATTCTTGCCATTAGTGTGCCACGGGGGGGCTTGACGTATTATGGACATAATGGCTCTTCTTTTAAAAGCACCAAATTCCTCTTGCACTCAGTGGCATTTGGGGGTTTGCAAGGAATGCAAGAGCAGGTTGCTGAGAACAGCAGCTAGTCATTTGAGTAGTCTGAACTTTTTGCTTGGCTGCCCCATTTAAAATGGGTATCAATGAAGCAATAGATTGGCATCTGATGTTAGAATAAAACCTCCACACTTAAGTGATACAGTAGCAAAGCAATTTTTGTAAATCTCTGGAATTAATAACCACAGCTATTTGAGAAGAGAAACAGTATCATTCATACTGAAAAATATTCTCTTCCCTCCCACAGGGGAAGCCTGTGTAGGTGTGGAGCTGTAGTCTGGGAAATTAAAAAATGCAAATTAAAAAATGCAAATGTAAAAGAGAGGCACTGCTTGCTGCAGTGCTCTAAGGGTTTTCTTGAATAGCAGCAAATTAAAGAAATGCTATGTAATCAAAGTTTATATCAAGCCTATGAAAGAAAAGCACTATTATCTCTAAATATAGTAATAGTACTCGCTGCTCCTGATCTTTTACATTGTGTACATATTACCAATAAATTACAAAGTTACTGTATCATAGTTTTTAACAAGTCCTTGAAAAAATGCACATTACCTTTTATATGCCACTTTATTCTGTTGTATTAAAACATTGTGATTAGGAAGGAGAGAGTAGCTGGGCTAGCTTTTTTTTTCAACTTAGGTCATTCAAGTTTCTTCACTCCGTTTCCCTTTGCTGCTCAGCACCAACGAGCGCTTCCCAGCTGCAGCTGTTCACCACTGACTTTAATACAGTTCAATCACATACACTGCCTTGCTTGCATATAGGTTTAGACAGTAGATATGTTCTGTCTTTCATATCCCCTCTCAATTTATCCATATATAACCCTAAGCAGCTGCTTTTCTCAGCTTCACATCAACTTCACTTGTGGACTGTTTGCAGCATTTTCCACAAAAGGCCAGCATAGGCCATCTAGGGAAAATAAACGCATGTGCATGTCTGTTCAGTGCTTCAAGATAAGTGCAGTGCATTATGAGAACTGTAAGCCACATGGCTATTAAGGATGTCCCAGTGTAAGAGTACCCTGGGCAATGCCCGAATGGTTTAACAGCAGCACAGGGAGTGGGCAATGTGGCCAAGAAAAGGGGAGAGAATCAGGCAAATGGTGCATCCTAGCAACATCCAGGTAACCTGTTGGTCTCCAAGGCAATATGTAACTGGTTTTGAGAGTGATGAGATCATTGCCAACTAAGATGAAAAATAAGCCATGATGGAAACTCATATTTACTAGGTTGGTAATTACAAGAAGCCTCACTTCCTCCAACAGGACCAGGATATGTTGGGCACAGCTAGAACAGAGGCACAGCCGTTAACCATGTAGCTGGGAATTTCACCAAAGGTAAGTTAATGCTATTTAAATTTTGATTCCTGTGTTGGAAATCACTTGTGTTGCTTTGTGCTGTGATGATTTTATAAGTTTCACGGTCAGTCGTCTTTGACAGAAAATTCCCTGGGGCCAGAGATTTGCACATGACTGTCTCTAGGTTCCTGCAGAGAGTAGGTGGAAAGTAAAATAGAAATGCAAGTTTCATGGAGCCTTCTTTCCTCCTATGTTGCAGAGGAAGCTTGCAACCACAATGAGTTGCAGAGCCAGGAAGTTGTGGAAAGCAGAGCAGAGGTAGAAAGAGCAGATCTGTATAAAAGCAATGCAGGCCTTACACAAATGCTTGTAACCAGTGAATTCAGTATCTCTTGGCTGAAATTGTGCCTGCAGCCTGAGCTGCACACAGAATGCAGGTCTGTGGATTTGGCAATTGAGCAAATGAAGACTTCAGCAGAATCTCTAGGCACTTTAAGAAACTAGGCCAAGCATGCCCAGGTAGATAGCCACTGAATAAAATATTTTTTTAGACCCTGATTTTAATTAAAATGAAGCATAACTACTCCATTGTGACACTGCTACAGTTTACAATTCTTTCTTAATTTATTTAATCAGTCAAAGCAGATAAATCATCAAATAGTGCTTGCAAAGTCTCCTAGATTAAGAGGTAAAACTCAGATAATGTTCACCAAATACATTAAAAAAAAACCACCAGAATTAGCAAAATCCGCCAAATACCTCTATGGATGAAAAATACTAAAGGGATTTGAAAACAGCTCTTAATAGCTGTAAATAGCATATATTTTTAATTTAATACTGTAATATAGGATATGCTGCTTACTGTTCTTACTCATTCAGCAGTGGATATTTAAATAAAATTCAGATCTGGACTGAGATATCCTGCACTGGAAAAAAGGTGGCATTTTCAGCCACTATTGCCACCATGATGTGGTGAGGTGAGCAAAGATTCCTCAAGGGCATCTTCTTGAGCTCTGTCTTATATTTCAATGACTATCCCATTCTCTTGGTCTGCAAAAGGGAAGAAAACACAGAATTGCATTTGGTGTGTGAAACACTCACTGTTAGGACTATGAAAGTCACTTATGATATGACCTTTACTCCCTCTGAATGATGGGGAGGTGAACTTCTCCAATGTCAAATTGATTACTGCAAAAGAAGTCATCATCACTGTTTCATACTCTTACTGTACCTTAACAGACTTCTGTAACTAGCCTATCTCTGCTTCCAGAGCGGCAGCTTATTAGAAAAGAGCTTAAATGTTTCCATGATCAGTATTCCAAATACTTCACAGTGCAACATACGAAATGCAAGTCTACGTCTCCTTTGACATTTTAATACTAATTGAGATGGCCATTCAGATTTTAGAGTCATCAGTGTCTCTCTGCAGTGTGCATTTAGCAGCCTTGAAACTCTTCCAAATTGTCTGGCTTTAGCTGCCTAGAAGATTCCATTACTCACAAATTCAAATACCATCATAAAAGCTGCTGTAACACCAGGGGTCCTCAAAAGGTCTTTTGTCCAATTCACCTAACATTATCAAAGTGCTTGTAACTGGGCATATATGTTATATTCCTAACTTTAGTTTATTTTTAATGTAGCTGGCATTGGGAAAAGATGGTGAATTTCTCAAGATCTTTAAATAACCTAATATATCTTTTCTATTGAGTCTTCTGTTCTTTTCACATTGTCTCTTGCTCCTGACAGCTAGCGTGAAGTTCTGCTACCAGTAGTTACTGTTTTTATGGATGTCAATATTAGCTGTTCTGCAGCCTTTAAAACTGCTAAGGAAGTTACTGAAGTCATTATAATTTCTGTGGGGTAACACAGGCAAAACAAGTTGAGGTGTCAGGCTCGTCATTTTCAAACCAACTAAATCATACCTTCCTGCCCTGACATCACTGGAATTACCCATCTGTTTCCTGTATTTTAGTGCCTTGTTGATTTGAGGAGTGCTTTGCTCATGTTTCTTACTAAAAGTGGTGTGCTGAAGCACGTCAGCAGGCATTGAAGCAAGCTTGCAGCACCTATTTAGTGGAAGGATTGAAGGACTTTTGCCTCTAAAGCTATTAATCTTGTAAATTCCAAGCACAGAAATCAATAACATTTTGGAAAGTCAAATTGTTCATAAAGGAGCTATGGGTGGTGTCAGTGCAGAAAAAACCAAATACATATTTACTGGAAAATACAGAGAAATTTATGTATTTATTTGATATTGGGTGGCATGTATCAGAAATGTAACCAATATCTCTAGCAAGAAACAAATTTTTGTAAAAGCCCGATTGGCCAAGGAAAGGGGAAGAAGGATCTAAAACCAGAAGAGGCAGAGCTGTAAGAAATAATAAAATATTCAAATGCAAATAGTAACTAGAGCTGGACTACAGTGCATAACCTTTTCCTTCAAATGTGGATTGAAATCTTTCCAAATATCAATTAATCCCTAATCTACCATGTATTTCCTAGTTGCTTCCTGTGCATTATTAATGGACTGATCACCCTGAGATGAAGGTAGGAAGTAAAAGCAATTAAATTCCTCTCCCACCCCTGCAGATACAATTGACCTAGAGGATTCAGCTACAAGTAAAAATGAAAAAGCTCCAAAAAAGAATAAACATGCCCTTCTTGCCTGAGCCAGACTGTGTAGTTTAAAATGCATCATGCAAGAGCAACAGCAAGCTCCTTTTATATAAAACATCAAATTCTAAGATCCAGGGCTGATCAAGGAAAAGAGCAGGTGCCCACTCTCTGCTGATTTTTCCTGGTGTTCTATAGCTGAATGAATACTTTGAGCCAGAACTCCAGACACTGATTCTTTTTTCAGTGTAGAAAAGAAAACCCCATCTGTCTCCTGAAAGGTATTGATCCCATTTGAATTCGAAGAAACAATTTTAACTTCATGTTTTTGTGCTGGGTGATGGCCACAGAATTCAGTAAGGCTTCTGACTGTATAATACAGTTAACTCCAGCCTGAGAGGGTTATAGTCATCCTAGCCTGCAATTATCATACAGATCAGTCAGCAAGGATAACAAGGAGAGCTCTGTGGTTGGCGTTTGCACTCTAACGTGAAAGATTTGTGTTTGTTTCCACAGTGTTGTAATGCCGAGGTGAAAGTCTATCCCTTTTGCCCTGTTCAGCATCACTGGAGAGAACATACTAAGCTAAAATAGGCGTCTTTCCAAATCACCATGTTTATCCTTCTATTTAGGAAAAGAACCCTAGCCTAACAAAGATTATGTTATCAAACTCAGGGTGTATGAACAACTAACTGGTAAGGAACAAAGGAGGAAAACACTGACAGTGCCTACACAGTACAGGGAAGAAAGGGGAAGGAGTGACATGTGGTTTTACTAATGTAGAGGGTCAGTTCCGAATGTCTATGAATGAGGTCCTTAGTTATAGCCATCCTATATGTACGTGACTGGAAGTATTTTCTCGCTATTTATTCTCTCACTATTTCTTTCAAGGTCTTTTAGGATCATAAAGTCTTTGGGAGCACACTAGCTTGGGTGCCAGGAAGAAGAGAGGGAAGGCAGAAGAAATTATAGAAAACATGAGCTAGTCTTCCTTCTGCGCTTGAGATTTAGTGAGCCATTTGGGCTTTCTTATGATAAGAAGTCTCAGAGGGGTGGCAACGAACACAAACGCTTAGAACCAGTGGCAGTGCAGAGAACCAGACCATAGGTTTTCTTGAACCATTATTTTTCCTGGTGACGATAAAGGTTTTGATATCAATATATGGTTCCCTGAATCTGTGCTGGTCTCAGGTGAGTCTGTCACACTCAGTGCCTGCCATTCTGGATGATTCTTTGGTTTGGTTTAAAAATGAGCACCCAGCAAGAGTTGCACAGGAGCCCAAGGTCTGCGTGAAAAGGAATGATTCAAATATCATCATTGTGGGAGGGTAAATCTAGAAACTTAAAGGTTAGGCAGAGCAGAGTTTTAGGGCGGTCATGGGACCCTGACATGGAAATTGTCACAGGAGAGAGGAGATGAAGTTCAAAGCAAAACCACAGAGGAGAAGAGCTGGAGAGGGGTAAAGTGAAGGAATAAAGTTCCTGCGAAGCAGCCATCCATGGGCAGCTTTGTTGAGGCACTGGCTTTCCACATTGTTGTATTTCTTTCTTTTGTAACAGTTTATACCTACTAGAAAAAGACATTGTGAGTAATCAGCTTTGGCATATTTTCCATTTTCTCATTGCATGTGTTTTTTTCAGAATAATTTATGATACAAAGGGCAAGTTTTTACAAATTAATTTCTGCATAAAGACGTCAATTGCTCAGCCTCATTTAATGGGATTTCATTAGCTCTTTTGGGATATCCAGTAGACGTTGCCATTAAGATATACAGCAAGTGATCCAAATATGGCTCTCTTTGATATGAAATCCTGATGCGGTCAGGAGAGCTTCACGAACAGAAACGAGAGCAGGCTCATGCTAGAAGGGTGAGCTGGGCTCACAATTGCAGTACTGCTTAGTATGAGTGGAATGGGAAACAGGTGTTCGTTTTGCATGTAATTAAGAATGGCATTGGAAACAAGGAATGCAGAAAGATGGGCTAAAAGCTGAGACGGAAGTGGCCATAAAACCACAGGCAGGGTGCAAATTAGTATTGTCATAAAATACTAAAATAAAATTATATAAAGTACTAAAAACTATGGTTACATGGCACCAGTGTATGTATTAGTATTTAGTATTAGTAAAGAACTGAGAAATGCCACAGAATACGAGCTTTGGTTGGTTCTGTGCCTTTTAATGAGACCATTGTGCCTGTTCTTCATAACAACATAAATTAAGGAGAGGCCGTCAGCTTTGATTTTGAATTTCCATGTTTGTCAAACTGAGTTTCTAAAGCAATTTTTTTGTTCTTTTTCTTTTAAAAGGACAAAAAAGATGGAGATCATATTATATTCTAATCACTTGTCAAAATTCCTTTTTTTAAATCAAAGTTGTTTAATGTTCAAGAATCCTTTTTATGCATATAAAGTACTATGTTTTACTCTTCTATGATTTAAAACTGATTTTATTAATATTAGCAAAATGTCCTCACAGACAGACTGAACTCTTGTGCTGTAACTCAAATCCCAGTTAATTATGGCTCAGCTGTAAAGTTATAAACCCTTGGAAAAAAAGGTTTATAAGAGAAGTATTGACACAGTCTTAACTATAGCCATGTGAATGGAGCCACTGTAATATTGTTTGGAAATAGTGTTCTAAAAGGGAATCTTTTATGAAAAGAGATGCCAGCTGTTCACTTTGGAAACATTTATTTCATTGGCACATGATAAAATTGGCTGTGGAAGATATTATTCTGAAACACAGCAACTTCTTAATTTCATTATGACCTGAAGTCACTGAGAAAGACATGATGCCTAGGAGCCGTGAAAAGGGATCGTCACTGTGTCTTTTGCTTATATTGCTTTTCAAGAAATATACACATTTTCTTAGAACAATTCAGTCTGGACGGGCCCTCAAAAGATCATTTAGTACCTCCTGCTCAAGGCAGGAGAAAATACATGATAACCATTTTTTTATTTCATTTTTTGAACAAAGATTTTCTTTTTATTTTAAGACAAGAAGGCTTAAGAAAGCTTGCTTATTAATTATATTTTTTGGCTTTTGGCAGTAGTTTGCCAGGCAAGAGCCATTTGCTTTGGTTTGAGACAGAAGTCTACAAGCATGGCTAGGAGCACCTGCCAGCCCCAGCCACACTACACAGTCCAGGATCACACATGAATAGGTGGCTTTAATCACAAGAACCCAAAATCTAAAGAGATAAGTAGGGAAAAAGTGAGGGAAACAGAGAGGAGTGTATCCTGTTGACTGGCTTGTGAGGATCTGCCATGTGGAATCTCACTTCTGAGTCAAAAAGGTTGCTGGGTCTGGGAATGAGATCCAGAATCTGAGTGTGCTGGCAGGGGAGATGCCACAGCTGAAAATGCTGCTCCAGTGATGCTTTTCTGCAAAGAACCTAACAGGAGATAGCTGTCTACCCTCAATAATAAGGTCTGGCATGAGTCTCTTGTACATCAAATGGAGCTTGTTCATCTCACAGCATCCCCTTGTGCCAAAATTAAAGGAAAGGTATAGAGTGGTATAGCTCTGTATGTGCCCAGCTACACCTGGGTATGCAGTCCTGAAATGATATCCTATATTATAATTCTATGACTTATATTCCTATTATACATAATATTTTAATGGTGCAATGCTCTTGGAGGTGTAGGGGAGGAAAGAACTTCCATTTACCTGAGTTATTTTTCTTTAATGTACAGTGCGGCATGAAGACACAGATCATTCCTTATGCGTTCATTCCTTATTGCTACATCTTCTTGTCCTTGAATAGTGCTGATGAACTTCTTGTACTGGCCACTGTCTGCTGCTATTATTGACTACAGTCTATCCTCTGCCATGTCATTGAACTTCCATCACCGTTGGCTTCATTAGCAATTATTGTTTTGGTGAAAAAAAATCCTACACCACATATTATGGGATGACCTGAGGCCATTATAGAACTGAACGTTCCCATAAGGATAATCTAGCCACAATATATCAAAGTGCTGAGAAAATATCCTTTGTCTCAGGTCATGTAACCAATGTGGCTGTTAAATGTTTTAAAAGCAGTTATATAACTGGCATTTAAAATGTTTTATTGAAAACCCTTAATCCTACTGTAACTAAAATGACCTTTAGTGGAGTATAACACATCACACCTTAAAATGGGATTTGATTAAAATATCAGATGTTATAATGTGCTCATGGCTGTACATGCACCATCCTGTCATACCAGCCACAAAAGCACATGCACTGACTTTGGCTTTTCAATGTTATTTTCGGCTTAAATTTATAACTCAGTTACTTTACAAGGAACAATTGTTACGAACTTTTAAACATTCCTTGCAATATTTGACATGAGCACTTTATTATTGGTATTTTTTTTATGAACAGGTGGTATCTTTTAAAGCAGATGTTCCCAAACAGAGAGCATTTGATCTAGGCAGAGTTAGCTGATCAGAAGATTCTCACTGGCTTCAATTCTCTTCCCGTGCTATTATTAGATCTTTCCAAGAAACAAAAAATACATCCCCATTAATCTGTACTGTTGTGGAAGGAACCACAGAATTGCAAGAAAGTAGAGAGGTGGTTTTACATTCTAATGCAAAACAAGATAGCCATGAAAGATTTTTTCCCCTTAAGAGACTGCCCTTGCTAGAAGCAATTTTAAAAGCCCCACAGAGCAAACTTACATGTAAAAATATATTAAATGTCATGTTACAAGTCATATACTGCTGATGTCTGGAGTTCTGAAACACAAAGCCATCTGAATAGTGAGAGTGGAAATGTTTTTGAACTCAGGATAACAAAGCTAGAAGTAGAACAGATACACAAGTGGGGGAAAAAATATTCCCTGAATGACAATTGAAATGAGAGATACTTTTAAAAAAATGGAGAAATGTTCTCTCTAAGACTATCTGGCCTACTGAGAAACATAATCCTTTTTTCACTTTCAAGTACTCTGAAGAGGGGTAAGTAGAAAAAAAACCCTACTCCAACCTATGACAGCAAAAGATCTTTTTATCTTTCTACTTACTTACCTGTCTATAGTTCTTTCTCTATAATCTCATGAGCACTGGTCATTCCAAACAGATTATTATTCTCATTATTTTACAGCTAGGAAGTTGAGTCACATAGGAATAAAGCAGGGTGTCCAAGATCACCAAGTAAGTGTGGAATAGATAGAATCAGGAGCTGAACTAAGTCCCTGACATATGCTTTCATCACATCAATCTTCTCCCCATCCCAAATTCCACTCCCAGTGCCCATGCAAATATCTCACCCATATTGAACTGATATGTGCAGGATGGGCAAGCCTTCTGTGGTATATGAGATTGTCTGGAACAGGATTCAGGATCCCAGAGGATGAATTTGTTACCAGGTGAGGTGGTAATTTGCTGATGAAGTGAATGTGTTCATCATAAGTGAACTGAAAAAGTGTGAGGCCAAAACAGACATAAAGCTTTAACAAACCTGTACAGAAATACTGTGGGGGGGGGGGGGAATTATCAGATGCATCAAGGAAACAGTGAACAGCTAACAAAGTTTTGTGTTAAAAAAATGGATTTGATAACTTCCCCACATCTGTTCATCCTTTCAGAAAGTCACCTCTGTCCCCCCAAACTTACAAGACACAGATACCAGCTTTAAAATACCTAGATGCAATAAGAGTATTGATTTAGCAGCAACTGAGGCAAACAAGGGATGGTCCTGCAGGGAGGCAAAGCTTTTGAAGCCTGATGGGTGCTGCTGGGGAAAGGGGCTGTAGGTCTGTGATGGTGAGAGAAAGGCTGAGTAAGGGGGAGTGCTCAGGGGCTGGAAGCAATGCAGGAGGAGCCTGGAAGCACAAAGAGGAAAGATGGGGAGCATGAGGTGAGTAAGAAACCCTAGCAAAACAAGTATTGCACTGAAAGTTGCTTGAGAACAGAAATGATGCTTCAGGTATCAAATGGTCTCTCTGGGCTGGCATTTGGCTGTGACTATCACAGAGGCTGGCCAGGTGAGACAGAGTTGGTGCTGTTATTACCAGAGCTGCTGTCCACAAGAAGGGTCTTGATCTCTGGAGCCACTGGGGTGCCTTAGGAGAATGCTTCTAAGTTGCAGGAAGAGTCCCGTTAAACGTGTGAACAAAAACATAGAGAAAGCTTTAGTGTTGGGTGGCAATTACGCAAAACCTCTGGAAGTAGAAACCAACCCAGTGTTAGAAAGAGGGAAGTTTGAAAATAACTCCAGTTATGACGATCATACTGAACAGTCAGATCAGCATTTGTGCTCAGTCAGACCAGGATTTGTCTGCCAGAGAGTTTGATTTTGCAAAGTGAGAACAATGGAATCACGCATGCAAAAAACGATTCTTTGTGGAGGGGAATGTTGTCGTCTCCAGACCAAAAGG
This sequence comes from Falco punctatus, assembly GCF_963210335.1. NCBI lineage: Eukaryota > Metazoa > Chordata > Aves > Falconiformes > Falconidae > Falco > Falco punctatus. The sequence continues at coordinate 14,933,319 of NC_137595.1, forward strand.
AAAAGGCGGATGTAGGGAGCATGGACTAAACCGATGCTTAGAACTGACAGATGTGAGCAAGAAGAAATCAAGAAATGGAACAAGCAGAAACAATAATACCCCTGAATAAACAGCTCCAAAGTCACTGGATAAAATAACAGGCATAATGGTGGTGGCTTCCATAGGTTGCTGAGGTGCTGGGCCATGGTGGAGATACCAGTCAACTTATAGTCCTTTTTGGTGCCTTTGCGATCATAAATGAGTAGTAACAACAAAGCAGGAACAAAAGAGATCTGAGAAATGTCACTATGGATCTGGGGAACCAGTAGGTTTCCCGTGGAACTTCTTCTAAAAGGGAAATGGGAAATAATTCAGAGAACAGTAAATCCTAGTAAATGTTTATACACTGAACTTCACACTCTGATGTGCAGTTCAATCCCCCTCCACTACAGGGCCCTGGGGTGGAGCTGGCAATTAATCTACAATTGCTTGGGAGGGAGCAGTTCACAGCTGAAGGGGCTCTGTGGATTATAAATTTAGCAAGCAAAATGGGAAGTCAGAGAACTGGTAATAAAGGAAGTGCCAATAGTTAAAGCTATAATCATCAGAACTCTAGGGCAGATAATCGACACCTATATGGCAATTTTCAATTCAATAAATAAAGCTAACTGAGTTGCCTAACAACGCCATTGAGCTACGATTACAACTGGCAGCATTATGTAACTGTGACAACCAGACGAAGCAGGGGAAAAAAAAAAAGAGAACTAGAAATGCATATATATTTCCAGTCTCAGTTACTGAAGGAGTCTGGGGGATGGAGCCCCATATATGAAAGCTGCAGAGAGAGCATATACAACCCATTTCGGATACTCCTCATCAACACCCCAGGGATCTGCACGCACAAAAAGAAGATTAGACAAAGGCACTGTTGGGTTTTTTCCTACCATGAAAGTGGCACCAGAACCATATTCTTTCCGTTCGTTAAATAATGCAGTCCAAGTACACTTAAAGAACCTGGAGGCATGGCTAGCCTCAGCTCTAGCCACTAGTGTGGAATTTTGCTCTGCAATGTTCACATGCTCAAATTTACCATAGCAACCTCCACATCACATTTAATACACAGAGACATCCCTCCTCTTGCCTGTTTAAAGAGCCCTTGTTAAGTGGTTTTGCTGTATTTTAGATGCCAAAATGTCGGTAAGATTGATGGAAGGGTGCACAATCAAACTTGCAAGGAGAGCCTAGGATCTAGCTCATTATGTAAGAGAATTAGCAAGGCAGTTCTTTTGACATGACAGTCCATTATGGCGGCTGTCAATCATACCTTAGCATATGCTTTTTTTTGTCCTCTTCAGTGATTTAAAAAAAAAAAAAATGTTCCAATCCTGTTCATCAATAAGGCAGAGCGTAAACGCTTTGTGTGCATGCACAGTAGCTGTTACAGATCTAGATGGGCAGTGCTTTCTCCACAGTAATCACTGGGTGAACATATTATTATGCAAGCATGTATAATCCTTACTCGTGTGGCTTTTTGTCCCAATTATATGTGCACAGAGGCTTGAATCTGCTATTGCTTCTCATCCAGCTAATAGTTTTGGGTCCTTTTCTATGAGGTAGTGGTGCTTAGACATTTTGGTGCAGAAAGCCTAGGTTTACTGCCTGAGGAAAATCCATCTAGAAAGGCAGTTATTTTTATTCATTCCCTCTTCAGGAAAGGAAAGAAAAACTTGCACTAAGAGTTGTCTTAAAATGACAGTGATACTAGAATAATATCTGTGTCTCTACTGCTTTTCATAAAAAATACTTCCATATAATGAACAGAGCTTATTGAACTAAACTTGGAAGGTGGCTCAGTGTTGTAGTAGTTTGTGCGTGGGAAAACAGAGGCACAGGGAATCTCAAGTTTCTGACTCTGATATCCTTCCTGAAGTCTTCTACCACTGAGCCGTCTCCTATTAAGAAGGAACTGAGATGGAAAAGAAACAGCTTCTGAGAAGGTCTCTCTTCATCTCCAAAAGAACATCTGAGGGAGGGAGGAGGAACTAGAAGGACAGATTGCCTCTGAAAGATAAGGAAGTTCATCTGTAAAGCCACATCTTGCCTGGTGTGCTCGTTTGAGAGAGATGGTAACTGGCAGTAATGCATACTAGGGAGCCTGGGAAGTTAACACGTATCAAACAATAGTGCATTTGCAAACATAGAATACGTACTGAGGTAGAATTATCTTTTTGTGTTATTTTTAAGGAAAAAAAGGTCCTCTATATTACAAGGCAACTCTTGTAAATTGTAGCTATATCTGAATTTGATTCACATGTATATCAAGCAGTACAGTTGACACCAGAGGTACACTTTAGATGTGGGTTTGGTTCATTTATGGTAACACACAGATAAGTTGGAAAAAGAAGCTTCATTGTGCACATCCATCTTTCTGCCACTCCTCCTTTCTTAGTATCTCTGTTGTACCCATGTAAAACTAGTCTTCTGGGGCAGCATGAAACACAACAACTTAACGCAAAGCTGCACCAGTGGGAAAGAGGTAGCACATCTATCCTAGTAAAGATGAACTTCCAAAAGAGGTTAGCTACTGGGAAAACCCAGGTTCAACACAGTAAAATGCTTTATCTTGACTATGACTTTTGTTAGGGTGAGTAGGAAAGCGAAATTGCACTTTAAGAGCACAGTAAAAAAGTAAATATATGGTTTCTTCCTAAAGTAAATGTTTTCAGAAAAGTCCTTTAAAATGTTCTCTGGTTTCTCTCCTCTTAGTTTATCTGGAAAGGAGCGATATGTGACTATTTAAATAATCCCCTCATTAGCCTTGAGGTAATTTATCTGTATTGCTTGGTTTTATGCTGTTACTTACAATCCTAGATAGTGCTGGGGCATCCTTGTATATATACACCATATAAATACAGATAAATTACACCCTCTGCCCAAGGATCGTACAGACCAAGGCTTCATTGGTACTGCTCAGATGTCCAGTGGTGTGCAGATGTTTGCTTCTGACCTTTCTAACATTCTTTTCCATTAAAAATAAATAAGTCATGCCCTGAAATACCAAACAGAGTCCATTGACATTATTCTAGCTGACTGCAGGTTAGATTTTTCCCTTCTATGCTATCATTTGATATTCCTTAAATAAATACTTCCTATCCTTTTTTTAGGGGGTGGAATACTGAGATAGATAGATAGATATACGCACACCCTGTCAAATAACTTCAAGGATGCTTCGTTCTACTATTTCATCCTGAACCAGCCATGTGGTGACTCTTCTCCTGATCTGGTCTGCAATGAAATCAGTGGGAAGTGTTCTATTGAATTCATTTGGCTTCAGATCAGATGCTGCCATTGAAAACCATAATGTAAGCAGCCTGGTCTTTGTGATATCTACCATAATGGCACAGTGTGGTCCCAATCCTGCAGTCTTACTCTGGGAAAATCCCCATTGACTTCAATGAGAGCTCTCCTTAACTAAAGATTTCACAATCAGATAATGAGAAGCAATGAGCATACGCTGCCCTCTCTATTAGATCCTGTAGTCAGACTACTTCTGATAGGCTTCTATAAAGTGATTTTCTATGGCAATCTGTGCTTCCAACAGCACCTGCTCTGTTAGTCTCTCAATTCTTCACTTAACAAAACAGCTTGACACCGCAGGTGAAAGATTCTGAAATGTTTTAATTAACTAGCTTGAGCACCATTTGATTTCTATCTCCCTAGATGTTTCAGAAATTCTAAACTGCTTGGTTCAGTGACTGCCATCAAACACGATTTGAATGTATGAAATAGGCTTCTATAAGAGGAAGAGGTGCTGAATTTATATTGGGAAGTTTACATCAGGCCACTGTAAACAGTGTGTTTCTGCAGCTCATTATCACTGGGAGATACGACCGGCAATATTTCTCAGTCTGCAAGAATAGTTCTAGAAATCATGGGCCAAACCTTACAGCTTGGATTTAGTCAAAACTCCTATTCACCTCAGGACTTTTGGCTTGGGGCTCATCTTGAGTTTTAGAGAATGAAATAAAAGATTAATGGGAAGAGCAAAAAAAACTCACCTGGGGTTTTTAAACGACTCATTTTTCAGGTTATACAAGAATGTGCATTTCAGTGGGTTGAAATTGTACAGAAGCAACCAGAACTCTCAGTCATAAAAGAACCTCTCGGTCATACGATGAAATAATTACTGAAATGTTCTGGCCATATTAGCATAGCTCAGTGCAGTAGGTCAACGCTGTGCACCTACTGCCGCACAAAGAGGGATCAAAGAAAGGCAATAAAACACAGCGCCGGCAATCTTTCCGAGACAGCCCACACCATGGGCTACCACACCCTTCCCGGCTGCTGGCTGGGAATGGGAGAGCTGGAGATAAGGGCTTGTTGTCTGAATGCAAAGAAATAGGTTCCTCTCAAAGGGCTCGGAAGGGACAGTGTATTTAGCAGTCGTGTTATCTAGCAGGAGTAGTTATTAGCTTGGAGAAGACCAGTTTATTTGCATGTATCAGCCTCAGAGTTACTTGCTTACAGGATCTGACATCAGGCTTCTGAAAAAAATGTGAAAAGTTGGCATGTGCAGGGAGGGAAAGCCATCAGATGTCTGTCATGGCCAGCAGGTACCTTTTTTTGGTCCTGCCAAAATGGTGAAAGTATACCTTTAGAAAAAAGATAAAAGCTAAAATTCTCTTGTAATAACTTGCCTCCACAATCTGAAATATCACAAATAATATCCCTTATAAAGGGATGAAAGCATAACAGTCTTACCAGTACAGCAGCAAAGCCACAGTGTGCATTTGTGGAATCCAGGATTTGAACATGACGTAGTCAATATGGAATGAGTTTTAAATGCTCTACACATAGTAAGAAACACCGGTTACCAACAAATCTTTAATAATCAGTAAAGTGCTGCTGGGAAGAAAAAAAAATTAAAATCTGGGATTACGATACAGATATCTTTGCAGAATTATGAGTATTACTGTTCTGAAGACTTAATCTGAAAGTTTTTTTCCCCTCACATTAAGCACAGTAAACTAAATGAAGTGTTCTGTGCCCCATTGTGTCTTTTCATAGTTTCTGAACAGAAGCCAATTTAAATAGTTAAAATCCATTTACGGGTAATGTTCCTCACAAACAGTGCACCACTGAGACTATTTGTCTTTCTGAACTTGTGCTAGTGCTCACTGCATTAGCAGTTTAATCAGATTTGTTAATGAATAATGTTTCGCTTGCAAAGTATATCTTAACGTGCATTAAGCTCTTAATTGTGGAGTTGCCACAAGCCCTGGATAAAAGGCAGTGTGTGCTGAAGAAGTCGGGGAATCCAGATCACAGCTGGGTTCCTGCTCCCCCTTGCTCCATCCTGGCTTAGCTGAGCTCTACTGGGTGCTCAGAGGAGAGGCCCATTGCTCACCTGCCTCCCTCTAGTCCTTGGTAGGGCTTGAGTAGCAGGGGCAAAAAAAGATGATTCTTCTGGTGTGGGGTGGTGGTTTTTTTGTAACTTGAAACAGGAGAGAACAGGGATGTTGGCTCCAGAAAATAATAATTTAACCCTGTAGAGTAGTTCCGATATTGCTGATTACTAATGTATTTTTTCCTGCTGGTACTGTTGCTCTAGCCTTGGAGCATTACTTTCACTCTTTCACTTAGCGTTATAAGAAATTAACCAAAAAATGGAACTTTGATGTAGGTCTTCAGTTAATGTATTCAGTCTTGTCTGGTTTAGCCTGCTATTTCTTAATGCCTGGTCCTTATTTTCATCTTGAAGTTTCCTTCATGTCTTTTTCTTGAGTAGATTTAATTTATTAGTCAAATAAATTTACAGTTGGCCATCACAAATCTACAAACTGGGCAGTCTTTTCTACTAAAGTACAAGCTGGCTTTTACATTCTGACTAACGATAAATCACAGTATTGTGTATGAAACTAGTCATTTAATTGCAATGCAGAACAGTGGGACAGAAGTAGGAAGTGAGGTTTTATTTCTCTTTGAAGTTGAACACTTCATTTCTCATTTTCTTATCATGTTTTCAGTTTCATATGCCTTTGAAATGCAGCAATTATATAAAACACTGGTTTGAACTATGTCATAGAAAACTGTGCCAAATTTTTTTAAGGCCTGGAAGTATGTATAAACATAAGTTGTTTCACATCATATCTGGTTTTGTAGGTTTTTTGGAATTGAAACTAGAATACTGAATCAGACTTAGGCACTTGTTTAAGGACATAATGAAACCTGGAATTTCTCAAGTAAGGAAATCAGGTCCTGAATCCAGGTATTAGCAATCAATTACTTCCTCAATTTGACTGACAGGACACTTCTGCAATGTTTTTGATATATTCATTTTCCTCCACAGTGATTTCATTTTATTTTCTCCAGGGAAGACCAGTATGGTCTCAGATTGGATTATCTGAAAGTGCCTTCCTTAACCCATCTTTTTCAATACTGTGAATCGTAACTTTTCTGGATTCATTTTGAAATCTGTCCAACTTCAACAAGATGTGCCTTGCTGGGGTGCTTTCATAGGCTGCGTCTGCTTTGTGCCTCTGGTGCCAGGCTCTGACCCAGTAATCTGAGGAACCCGTGGGCTGTGACCATGCCAGGGCACAGCCGGGCCGAGAGCAGGCAGTCTTGAACTATCAAAAGCACCCGTGGCCAGTAAGCTGAGCTCGAGGTTTGCTGTCCCTTGCCTCAGGTCACACCTCACGTGGCTCAGCTGTAAGCAGAGGTGAAGCAGTATGCACGTGGGGGACCCCCCATGAAAGCCAACAGAGATCTCTCTTACGAGGACCTTTCCCCCTCCAAGCCCTGTCCTTGTCTGTTGCTCTGCTCCCCCCCAGCTCTGGAGCCGATGCCTCCTGGCCACTGAGCACTTTGTGGGAGGCAGCAGCTAATGGTCCTTCACCCCCTGAATGTGATCAGAAAACTGTCTACACGCATCTTCCTCCAGCTGGCTCGGGAGGCAGCGGTCCCAGGTGAAAGGTGGTGCTGGCAGCTGGGGCTCCTGGCAATAGCACAAGGTCCTTATCCAGGCAGGCTCTGTATTAAAGGTTCCCCTCCACCAGCATTCGCTCGTTTGCTCCTGCCCTTTCCCAGCTGATACTGGGAATTGCCCTGCTCAGGCGGTGCTAATTCAGGAGTACAGTGCTGGCAGGCTAGCCTAGGTCTGTGAAACTCTCCTGGGTTTTTCCTCTCTAAAAAAAAAAGAAAATAATAATAAGAAGAAGTACATTCCTTTGGGCTCTCCTGCAGTGGTTTCACAGCCCTGGATCACTAGTGGCACAGCAGTAATGTGGCACCACTGCGGCACGGCTGCTTCCCAGGCAGGGCTGGAGCTCGGGGCCCTCTTCCCACAAGGCTCCACCGCGAAGGACCCCATCCAGCTGGCGGGGGCCACCACCGGCGTGTCCCCACGGCAGAGGTGAAGAGCAGCACTTGCTTGTGCAATCAGGCTCCTGGCGCGGTGACGCTTTAGCAGTGTGCACAGCGAGCGAGGCAGGGCGCGGGGCCAGCACAGACCAGGGTCAAACGCACGCTGCAGACGTCACTGTTACTGACTGCTCTTCTGCTAGCCTTTAGTTCCTTCCTGGTTTTATTTATTCCTTGTGGTGAGCACCAGCTGAATGCTCTGTTTTATCCCTAGCAGGACACGGCACACCCAGCGAGGAGAAGCAGAGAGTTCACCGTGGCTCCAGCCAAGCTGGGAGCCTCTGCAGGGTTACTGTCAACAGTAGCTAGTGGGGCTTATTTGCCTGGGGAAATATGACGAGTAAAACTTAAAGAAGGAGGCAGAGCCAAACCTGTCAGCTCTATCCAAAGCAGAGCTAGGTAACACTGCTGTTTACTGGGTTACACCAGCTGCTACAGCCCCTTTTTCCTAGTGTAAAGGCACAAAGAAACCAGATTGTGACTCAAAGCCTGATCTTGTACGTTTGCTGCACTGGCACTGTATTTTGGTGGCCAGAAGGATGGAAATTGTTGAAATTAATGTCTATGTGACTGTGATTATTTCTGTTGTGTGTACTTCTCTGATGCTTATGTGTGAGTAGCTCAGCCCAGTATCTCCCACTGATCCTGAAGCTAACTGCCTTCTGCTTTGAGATTTCTTTTATTTAGCACCCATCCCTGTGTCAAATTCTTTTTATCTTCTCCCTTCCAAATACACTCTATGCTTGGGAGGCTGCTGAGCACGCGCACACACACACACCGCGCAAGGAGTGTTGCAGCTTGCTCTTCAGGTGATTCCTTTGCAGCCCCTGTGGCAGAGAAGACTATTTCCAAATGTTGCTAAGCTGACACCATTTTTCTGAAAGCTTCCCATATAAATCCAGCAGACTTGGAGGAAGTAATTGCTCCATCTTTGGCTCAAGATAACTTCTGACACCATGTAATGTTTTATAAATACTTAAGAGGCAGGTTTTTCAAGAGAGAAGGCTCACTACCTATTATTAAGTGTGTGAGCACTCAGCTCTGTCTGATTTTACTCTGGTGTTTAGAAACTTCTGAAGTTTTACTTCAGCAGAACCAGGATTTCACCTTTTTGGTAGACTCAGCACTTCAGTATGATTATCAGCACAGCCACATCCACACCAAAATTATATGATTTCATTTCATAGTCATGTTCCTGCTTGCAGCTAGATACCTCATCCCTAATATTTCTTGGGTAGCTCTGGTGTCTTTTTATGTACAGTCCTGTTTCCTTTCTGGACATGGTACTGAAATATGACCAGGTGCGAAGCCTGGTGCCAGGGTATAAAGTGCATATGAAGAGCAGACTAGCTTGTCAGCACAGCAACTAGTACTATAGCCAAGAGTCTGTGTACAGATTACATTTTTGTGTGGACTGAACTATGCTATAAACACATGAGACAGAAAAATCGCAAGCCAATGAGAATACTGTTACATAAATAAAGTCATATTTATTTCTTTGGCCTAAGAAAATGTTGTGACTAAAACATTGAGGGAGATCAAAGAGGCAAAAAACTCCTAAATAAAACAGTAATAATTGGTGAGTCCAGCTTCCCTCTTATAAACTGGTCAAATGGGACAGAGCAAAACAAGTTCTTAGCCCTTCATTAATCACAATCTAAATAACTAGCTGCAGAGCACACAAGAGGGGAGGCTGTTCTTAGCTATGTCCTAACTAACATAGGCAAGTTAGCTAAAGATGTAGCTATAGCTGAACCTCTAAGCAGCAGTAAGTACAGTGAGTGGTGCTGTATTTTGTTTGAAAATGAAGTTTCCTTTTTCATTGAGAACACATGGAAATAGCTGAGGAAAGTCTGATTTTAAGAGTACTTTAGGAAATGGTCAAATTAGATTTGATAGAGTAGTGATGTGTAAAATAATGCATGTAAGACAAAATGTGCATCAGGGAATTCTCAGGACACCTTTCATCATAACAAAGCCAAAAGCCATGCAAGATATAGAAAGATATTTTTATTTCAAGCTATGGATTTTTTCCCCCCCTCTCTTTCTGCAGTGTTGCTCCCGGTCAGAAGAGTAGGAGCCTCTCCTCCATCTGCCTGCAGTCCTGGGTCTTGCTGCTTGCACAAAACTTGCCCAGTGAGTAAAGTTGCTCAGACTTCATACTCACAAACATAAAGTATTTTTTCAGCCCATGTGTAATGGGTGGAACAAAATATTGAGACCTTACAAGTATTCCAGAAAGGACAATTAAATGCTCAGAAACAGGTCACGAGCTTATCTACAGTGATATTAACTAGGATAAAAACCTTAAGAGATTTAAATGCTTATGATTCACAGCGTATGTAAGTACTGACTGATGAGATTTAAGGAAAAAATTTCCTTTAGGGCAGCCTTTTCCATAACAGGCACACTTCTCTTGTCCACGGTACAGATTACAGGGACAGCAAGTGTGATACAGGGCGGCAGTTCCCATCCTCCTGCAAGGTGAATTCTGTGGCCAACAATCCCTGTTCTCTCTGAGACATGCCTATGGGTAATGTAGAGTGCATTTTCAGGTTTCATCAGGCAATATGGGTTTTCCCACTTACTACTTTTTCCCCATTTTAAGCTCCTGCCCAGGTAACCTCGGAATTACTGTGTGGATTGATTGTTGATTTGCTGTGTGAGCAAGGAGTGTTTGCATACATTGCTATTAAAGACCAGGCTGTGGACTGTGCAGAATACAATTTCAAGAGATCCCAGTTAACCTAAAAAACAAATATTATCTTGAAATAACTTAGTATGAAGAAATTACTTAGTATGATCTGCTTTGGTCGAGGTCTTGCTTCTGTAGTTGTCACCTGCCTTACCTCAAGACAAGCAGAAACTGCAGGTGGGGCTGGCAGGAAAGCAGGTGTGATTTTCAACAAGTGTGGTCCTGTTCAATCAGCAATGGAACCTGTTGTCTCTTGCCACAAAAGAGAGGGGTCCTGTCAGGCTGCTGCTTCTATGCCGTGAAACTCATTTATGGATACGTTTGTAGGAAAATGTAGGGTTGCTTGATATAAGCAAGTCGCGGGGGATCAATAGATCAATAGGGTGGGTGCCTACGTCTTGCACAACTGAGGAGCAGCAGCGTACGCTGATTGAAATAGCTCAGCATCCACAGCAGTAACGCGATCTATAACAAGTCTCCTGTACCATGAAGGCATTAAAAGTTGAAATCAGCTCCCTTTTCTGTGGACAGATCTTTATGATCCTCTCGCTGGCAATACTGAATTCCACACTTAAAAGGGAAATATGTTTAAGAAGTATACTTTTGTCTGTATTTTCCTTGGCTAGAGGCTGAAGTGAGTACAGTGTGCAAGTGTGGTACAATAAAAGAGGCTTCAAGAAAGAAAAGAGCATGAGATGTGTATGTTATAGATGTAAATATCACTAGCAGAGCTGCACTGCAGAATAAATTGAAAGGTTTATAATGGGTTTCTGTCAAGAGGTTGCATAATGGTTAGAAAGGCAATACATGGTTCAAATTCACAGTTCAAGTCTAGAAATGGCAGCAGATGGAAAAGTATTGATTTATATTAGCAACAGTAGAAAAATAAAGGAAATAATTGAGCTACCACAGCTAGTTTCATGCTAAAAGAACAGCATTCACATTCCAGTTGCATGCTGCTACTGGGTATCAGGGTGACTACAGTAGAGATGCCTGTATTTCAACCACTGATTTGCATCTTTGAGCTTTGAGGGCCAAATAATTTAGTTTTAATAGCTATCAACACTGAATTTAATGGCATTATTCTGTATTCAGTTAGTGCTACTGGATGCAAAATTTTGTCTTAATAGGAAGCAGAACAAACAAATAAAAATCTATATTTCTACCAGATTCTCTCTAGTAACACAATTCTGCTCCACACTGGAAAATGAGGACAGTGTTGAAGATCCAACTATAACCTCCTCTATGCTCATCAGACTATACTGACTGACCCTGGGTGACTTTAAAATGATCGTGAGATCACTCCAGACTACAGTACTGCAACAAAGTTTACATGAAGTGGAGAATCACTGGAGCAGAGCATCCCAAATACCCCTTTGTTCCCCATTAAAATCCTTAATGAGATTTTAACTTGGGAACTCACTTCCACTTGGCTTTACCCCCATTCTGAGGGAGTTTTTTATGGTCACTTAAAGCAAATTCTTTTCCTTTGAGCCACTTGTACAAGATTCAGCTTTCTAACTTAGGATTTGTAAGTCATCTGTATGCATCTAGACTGTTTAGGAGAGTTCCCAGGGGTCCAAGTCCCCTGGTCACCCAGATCAGTTCCCTTCTTCCCAGGCAGACAGGCTCCGTCCTGTGAAATCAGGAGCACTGATGGTGGGTTGATGGGTGTCCCCTTGATACGGGCTAGTGAGGCAGTTTAGACAGAAATCTGAACTGGGAATGTGCTCCTGTATCTTCCAGTTGAGCCTGAGCCTGTGGCATAAGCATCAGATCACATCTAAGCTGAGAAGCTGCATGCAAAGTGACCTCCTGCTCTCTCCACTCATTTCTTGCCTCTTTTCTGAGCAGAAATGCTGAGCTGAAGCAGGCTGGGTTCCAGTTTAGTTGCATCTCCTACAGGTTATTGTGCTGCCCTCTGTTTCGTGGAGTTTGGAGAGAATTAATCTTTGCTTAAATGCAGCTTCTCTTGCAAGTGTAGCTGCATGGAGAGATGTCTTGGTCTCTGGACTCTTAGTCTCTATTAGTCCTGGACTAATAATGGTTTTGTAAATTAGGATTAGGACTTTAAATCTGATCCAAAAAATATTCAGTAGTCAGCTAAGGCTGTGAATCATGTTGTGCAAACTCTGTGTATTCTCATCAGCCTTTTTTGCACACTTAGTAAGACTCTAACTTCTCTAGCTGCACATGCACGGCAGCGAGGTGTCTTTCTGGCACAAGTAGCCACAAAGTCCACACTGGCAGAAAGAGGCCTGAAGGACTTCCCCTGTATTCCTTTGGAAAGATCAGGTGTGCCCAGTTCTGGGGGACTGCTGACAGACGTGCAGCTGATGCATCCTGCCATTTTCCACCGGTCTGTCTGCCCCAGTCAGTGACAATGCAAAGCAACGAAGATGACTGGGATTTCTGGGGGGACCTAGGCTTCTTCTTAAAGGAGTACTAATACTGGCTGCTGCAAGAGCAGATGGGATTTGTAGGAACCCCAAGCTCCATCTGTTCACAATAGACTTGATGAGCCCAAGGGCACAGCTGAATGCAATGGCTAGCCCAGCATTGTCAGCTGGAGGTGAAGAACAAGTGGGTCAGAGCAGCAAGATTAGAAAACAGACGGTAAAGGCTTCTTTCTCTAGAAAATGGCAGTAAACACTTTTCACCACTGTTTAAATATACCTGTAGTAGCATCAAAAGTCTAGGTCACCTTCTAAATACAACTGCCTATCCTTTGAACAGCCTTCTTTTGCCATCTAAGTTGCCTACAGTTGTGGCTGCAGAGAACAAATCAGCTAGCCGGCTGCAGCGTACAACCTTTTACTTAGTGGGTGGAGCTGGCACAGCAGCATTTGTAACCTCAGAAGCTTGAATAACCCAGTTTCTAAAATCATCATACTCGCCAGCCTATGCAAAGAACATATAATTAGAGCAGCCTCGACTATTTCTGTTGAAACAGCTCTTGCAGCTTCTTGTTAGTTCTGATAACAAGAATGTTGCTGCTTCTGCACTAATTGCTCTAACAATCTTCTGAGGGCTCAATCCTGCAGTTAGTACATGCAGTTCCTGCTGAGCATGCTGCTCTTAAAGCTGAGGGACTGTCAGCCCTGGAAAGAACAGAGCAGTGCTGGCTGATGTTCTGCAGGTTTTTCTTGCATAAGAGGCAGAAAAGACATTGTCACTTGTTATTGATACACTTTTTCACTGTGACACACTTCTTCACAGTAACCTGCTCCGATAAATGTGTTTGCTTCCATCAGGATCTCAGGATCTCCACAGCTAACTTTTATTGATGAGTTCTAGCACATGAACTCAGCTATGACTTGCAGGAGCACTCTTTTCTGTACCGCAAAAAAATAAGCCTCCTTGGGTAAATGATGAGTTCGTCTAAGATGACATCCCTTTGCTGATTAACACTAGTTCATATGGGGAGAAGATGCTAAAGCTAACTTAACTCTCTGTTATCCTTGACGAGTTTGGCATTCTCCAGGATGGGAAAGTTTATGCCTTATTTTGGTGGTGCTTTTCAATTATCACCTGATATTTCCACTTCTGGAGCACCAGGGCAAGGTTGCCTCTCAATGGCATAAATTCCTAGAACAGCTCAGCCTCAGATGAGGCCACATTTTCAAGTGAAGTTCTCTCAGCTGTATCATCTTGCCATGGCAATCTCAAACTATAGCTGTGCATCCACAGAAGACAAAATCAACTGTGTATCCTGAAATGCCTAGGATCATCAGAATTTTCACACAAAAGGCAAAGCTTCCCTTTTAGAGCCTCCACTGATGTTGGTGGGGTGAGGCTAAGGCATTAGCAAGCCAGGATCTTGTTGGTGTAACATAAGTTAGAGTGGTGTATTTGAAATACTTTAACACAAATTTATCAGTCACTGCCTCTGGGGAATTTGCCTGATATGTTGCAATCATCTGGATATTTTAACAGAGTTTCAATACTTGCGTCAAAATCATTTTGCCATCATCTTGACATAGTAATGTAGTCTCCAGTGACTGCAGTGACATTATTTTGCCATCATGTTGATATCATGTATTACAGCATTGAGGTCCCCATGCTATGGCATTGCTGAGTGCTTTGCCTGATTATATTATTTTCATAAGCTTGCTCTGAAATTTGTGCAAAATAGCTGTGGTTTTCATGGCATGTTACAAGTAAAGGGGGAGTTCCCTGAAATCAGAAAAGATATTTCAAGTATACTGGTCCGCTATTTTAAGAACACTCCAGATTTTTAACATTTTTCCTTTAAATGACCAAAATGTTTAATTCATACAAAACTGCCAGAAAAATGTTCATTTAGGAGGTAAATGATGTTTTACTCAGAGTTTGGCAGGAGTACTGAGAACTGGTTCCAAATTATGCTTTGTTCAATTCTCCATCATTAAGAGCAACATAAACTTACTTAATCTTTTTGGGGTGTACACTGGAGGAAACATTGCTTATTGCAGCATGAAATAGCTGCAGCATTCTTAGGTTTGTGATCCAATGGCTCCTGTGTTTGGGATCCAGCTTATTATGAATAAACTCAATCCTTGACTGCATCATTTTAAGTCATTCAGATATCTCAAATATCTTCACAGGCACAGATAATTTCAGAAATGGTAGTCTTGTTGAATTGTCTTAGAGAAAAGCTTGAGTTTGGGCTTAGCCTGGCCATGTTTAGCTAAAGCCATCTTAAACTCAGACATTTTTTTGTGGTTAAGACAAACAGCTGCTTTGATGGGATTGTTCATGCGAGTATGAAGTATTCACGTAAGTACTTGGAGAATCCAAGAGGGCGAGAGACATGTAAAGGTTCCCACTGACTTTAATGGCTTTAAAATGGCTTCAGTAGCTTTACATCAGGCCCTTAGAGAGCTTCTAATGTTAATATTTGTAGAAACAGGAGGAGGAAGCTTTAAGCTTGGTGCATCAGTCAGTGCACAACGGTAAGCCTCTGGCAATCCTGCAAATATTGGAGTTTGAAACTTAGGATGGAAAATGCTGTCTGCAGTATTTCAGCTCCCTGTAAACACTAGGAATGAGGAGGTACAACACTGTCATAACTGGAGAGCCAGTTGACACAGGACCTGATGCTAAATAGCAGTTCCTCTTTTGCAGCCTTTTTGTAAATTGCTGTAGCGTCCCTGCTTCTTAACAGCCTGCCTTGGTGCCTTCATGTCTCTGTTCCAATAGTCTCAGTTTCAATGTTTCAGCTAATCACATTTTCTAAAGAAAATAGTAGTTAAAAATTGGTGTCCAATGAAGGCATGATTTTATTTTTTTTTTATGCCTTCATAGGAGGCCATCAGATTATAAACATGAAGTTGGAAAAAATGAGTTTATTTCTTAACTATGGGAAAAATAGCTGGGATGGTTTTTTTGCTATTGATGTTACCCTTTTCAAAAGTACACACATAGCAGTAATTTTAAAGTTTCAGCTTTTAAAGTATGTTGTCTCACATTCCAGTACTGATCCTTGTGGCATTGTCTCTTGGTTAGCTGCCCTTTCATTTCTCTTCAATTACAGCTCCCTCAAAAGCTGTATAGAAAAAGATGCAAAAGAATAACACAGGCCATTATTCTAGGCTTTCAGTGGTGATAGACTTCACTATAGCAGACATTCAAATAATGACTGAACTATCACTTCCCTCAGAAGCTGTTCTAACAGAACACCACCAACGAAATTCATGGAGTTAGTTTATGTTTAATTGTGACAAGTTATGGGATGATATGGAATCGCTTTTTGTTCAAAACCAGAATTACCTCATGGTTCTGCTGTCTATATCAAATCTTCATTAGTCCAAAAATGAGACTGAAATCAGGCCATTCATACAGTGACATCTGCTGAGCTTGCAGATGAATAAAACTTTGTGCTTCTCCCCTACATTCAGTGGGTTGGCAAACAAATAATTATTTTCTGTTTCTGTTTTATTCATACAAAGCCACCAAATCTTGGTGCAAATACATGTGACAGTAAATCTCCCATTGTCTCTCACCGGAGCCATGTCTGGGTCCATCTATATGCAAGTTGTTAAGTCTGTCCTGAAAAAAGCTGCCCAGTAACCCCGTTAGTATGCCAACAATCATAAATGTGGTCTGTTTTATGGAGCATGCTGCAAAATTACTTGTGCTAGGGAAAAAGTTACTGACAGAAGCAGCCGCTGTCCCCGGGATGAGAAAGCAGGCATGCCCATTAGCAATTCCTTTGTCAGTAGAAGAGAAGCTTATCTTCACAATGCAGCCAAGGGAAGTCTGAATTACTATCAGGAAAACGGGCAAGTAGCTACTACTATAAGCTGAGTGGGAGGAGGAAGAGAATGGGGAGCAGGTCGCTGGGACGCTCCTCTTCTGTAGGGAGTGCGAGGGGAGTTAGATAAAATGAAAACAGGGTCAGTGTCAAAATGAGGATGTTTGATTAAGAGGCAGCAGCAGTGGAGTGAGCAGGGGCAGGAGAAAGGGGGACAAGATCACACGAGATAAAGAAATCGTGGGGAAAAGCAACAAAGTCAAAAAGCTCAAGGCTGTCATCTCATTCTCTGTTTTTTTGCCAAGGAGAAATGTTACCTCTGGAAAAGAATTTGTGCAATGCTTCAGCAGTCACACTGATAGGAGGTAGGAGCTGCAGGAGGAAAGTCTGAGGGTTTCACTGGTCCTCGGCAAGAGGGGGGGGATCCGGAGAAAGGGGCTCAGCTGCTGGAGGGGAGGAGAGGCTTCTTACAGTCCAGTGCAGGTAAGTAAGAGTACGTTTTCACGGTTAGCACAGGCAGGCAGTGAGCCACTTTTCCCCAGAGGCAGGGATGGCTTTGGTGAGCCTGGGTGCTGAGGCTGGTGAGATGAGGTGTGTGAGGAGCAGCTCAGCATGCAGGGAGAAGGGCTTTTGCTCCGGGGCCCCAGGCTGAAGCACAGCACAGGGTGTTTAAAATGCTTCTGCCAGGCTCTGCTCACATCTTTCATTTTAAAACAATGAATGTAGCTATTCCTAATTTATTGTAGGATTCTCAGTGCTGGCAGATCACCAGCGTTGTTCCTTCTCTCCTTGGATTAACCCAGCCAGCTCTCTCTGTATTTCCCTGAGTTGCTGCTGCCAGTGTTGTTCGGAATCCTGTAGCACCAGCTAAGTCAATCAATCACCGCAATCGGCACTGGTGTTGAGACACAAAATAACATGGAAAAAAACCCACTCTGTAACCCAGCGAAGGGCTGGGTGGCACTGCAAAATCAAGAGCAGACACATCCTGCCGGTGGCTCCACCAGCTCCTCGTTCCCTGCTGTGTGTGTGCATGCACATGTTGAGCCTTTTCTCTTTCCTGCTAGAAGTTTGAGAAACTTGGCTTGATATGCTAGAATAATCATCCACTGAAACAGCAAAATATTTAGTGCATCCTCTTTATGCCTCAAATCTAGTCCAGGCTAAGCAGAACGGGGGAAGGATTTGTGATTGAATACTAAGTTTGACATATTCTTAATATGTTTTATTAGCATGTGTTATTAATTGAATGAAATACATTGTGTAACAGAACACACCTCCTTTACAACTGCAACCCTAAGAAATACATCTGTGCTTGTACAGGGGGAGAATGCAAGAATTCTTGTACACTTTTCATTTACCAGCAGGCAAGCCTTGCCTTCTCCTAATCCACCCCAATTTTATTATTATTACAGCGATGTCAATTCACACTGTGTAAGTTCAGATACATTAACTTTCTCATTTATTGGGAGCTGTGGCTTTCTACAGCACCATGGCTTCAACAGGCAGAGACAGAGTAAAGTTTGTCTGGGACTTCTGTGGGTGGTAGGAACGTGAATATCTTTGCAGCTGTGAACTTAAAGCGATCAAGATTCTAGCAACAATTTTAATGGAAAGATTCAACAACTATTGTTCAGTGGGTTCTACACATGGCTAAGTCTGCGTTTAAATGCGTTTGTCGCAGGGATAAATTCTTGGCTGGGGGCCAGTGACGCGGTGTCTCCACTTTGTGTGCGCATTACCTACAGATCGTGCAGGCGCTCCTGAGCAGGGCGGGAGGCGCAGTGGGTAGGACATGATCAGCTACATGAGACTGTAACTTGGGCTTCAGCTCTCCTGGGTTTTAATGACAGTGTTCAGTACTTCCCATTTCCCTCTGAAATGAATTCTTAACTAGAGCAGGGAGTGCAGGTTATGTTTTCTCCCAGCAGAAGCACTTCCAGGCTGAGCACGCTGCCGCAGGTCCAAATAGTAGATGGTCAATCTTGGACAGTTGTGGTGCAGCTTAGCAGGAAAAAAACTGACAGTTCAGCCCCCAGTTCAATAAAGTGTTGAAACGTATGTTGAAGTATAGAAATGCCTGCAGGGAGGATCACCTCTCTGCTTGAGGTGAAGCACCTGCTTAAGCACACCACTGAGACTGCCAGTGTGAGAAGGCTGGGACAGGGACTGCTGTGGTATTGTGCCATACCAGCACCCAGGCAAGGCTTCCCTTTCACCAGAGTGAATTATCCTTTCGAAAAACAGTCCTAGTAAAGTGAAGTGGATTTTGAGAGGTCATCCAAGTCCATCTGCAACTTTAAAAGCACAATTTCTGATCAGTGTAAGCCTTGCATACTCCTGAAAACCTCCAAGGAGGTAGGCTCTGCAACCTCCCCAGGCGATCTTTTCCAGTGCTTAACTAGCCATATTATTACCAAGTGTTTCCTAATGTTTAACCTAAATTTCCTGTGCTCCTGTTTAACCCAATACTCCTTGTCCTATCCAGAGTGGATAAGGAAGACTACTTACTCCTTTCCTCTTTACATGCATATGCATTACATATGAAGTCCTTCTCAGCCTTTTCTGCAGAATATATGAGAACATTCTTTCTAGTTCTCTTTGCTGCTTGTGTTTCCTAGACCTCTGGCTGCTCTCAGTGTTCTCTGCTAGATCTTTTCTGCTTGGTATCTTTTTTTGAAGCAGAAATGTGTTGCCCCAAACTGGATACACTGCTCTGCCTGTCAAAATCACATTGTATTCTAAGCAAAGATCCTCAGACTCACTTGCTATTGCCTGGTGCAGCCCTTCTCAGCTTCACTGTGTGCAGAAAGTAAGTCACTCTGTTCTAACAAACAAGACTGCGGTAGAAGTATTTCACAGCAGCAAATCCAGGGCAGATGCCTGCAGAAATGTACTTAACAATATCCTTCCAGTCTGACAGAGAGTTTTGTAGGTAGAGGGAACCATATTTTCCCTAGCTCACTTATGACCATGAGGAAGCTGATACTGGAAAGCTTTACTAAAGCTGAGATTTATCTACTGCTTCTCCTCTGTTCCCATGGAAGGAAATTAAATTGGTCTAACAAATCTTTGTTTTTGACAAAGCCGTGCTAGCTGTTACTCGTCTACTTGTTATTTCCTGAGTGGTTCCAAATAATCTGATTGTTTCTGTATTTTTCCAAAAACTGATCTTCACTCACTACTTTTTAATTCCCCATTATAACCTTTTCCCTCCCTGTAAGGAAACACACTACATGCCATTTTTCTGCCCTCTGGATCTTCACCCATCTTCCATAAGCTCTCAAAGATAACCAGTAATGGCTCTGAGATTTCTTCCAACAGTCCAGTAGGATACCTTGGGATGAATTGTATCTGACCCAGCCAATTTGAAAGATCTAATTTATCTAAGTACCATTTAATCTGTTCTTTCCCTGTTTTCACTTGTGTTTCTACCCCTTTGTCACTGGTGCTGTTTCCTGCCTGATCTCATTTGACCTTTTTGGTAAAGATTGCAGAAAAAAAGCTGTAAGCACTCAACCTTTTCAGCATCACCTATCAATAACTTTCCCTGCCTTGTTCAACAGCAGGCCGACACTGTGTCCTCATCTTCCTCTTATTATGAAGTACATTTGTGGCAAGTTTTCTTGTTATCCTTTCTGCACCACTTCTCATTTGACCTTCCTAATTTGGGCCCTATACTCTCTCTCTCTCTCTTCTTCCACCCTCATCTTCAGTAATCTGATAGAGGTTCAACTTCCTATGCACATCTGGTGTTAAAGGCCAGCAAGGAGTACAAGATGTGGTTTCTTACAACACTTTAATGGTTTTACTGATCTGGGATAATTTGCACTTGTGCCCTTAACAGAACTATTTTAAGGAACTGTCAGCTACTCTAAGCTTGTTCCCCATGAGATATTACTTACCAATTTTCTGAATTTAAGCTGGCTTTCTTCAAGTCTGTTGCTTGTATTTTGCTGTTCTATTCCCTTCCAGGAGCAGTGAGTTTTCTCATTCCATGATAACTATCAGCCAAATTGCCTTCTATTTGCATATTTTAAACCTGTTTCTCCTGAATCTTAAAATCAAGAGTAAGGAGCCTTCAATTTAGTTGTTTCTCCAGCCTTGGTAGCAAGATGTTGGCAGCATGGAGTTTGTGTTCTGTGATACTCTGTGTCCCAGCAGGTATCTCCATTAGCCTCCTTGCCATGTGCCTCCATCATCTTCAAGCCCAGTGTGCACTGAATGTATGATTCATCTTTTTGCCCTCCAAAAGAAGTCGCTCCGTCCATCTGTTCTTTGTGGCTTTACTCTAGACACCCCATACCCCCCCATCGTGACAGCACCTGCGTTCATTCCCCCTGTTATTATTAGCTAGGGATTTTCAACTGGTTCGTCTCTTTCCACATTTTACACTGTGGTGTGAATGTGTCTATGGACAGCATTTCATCCCTCTTCTCCCTGAACAAACTGTACTAGCTATATTAATATTCTGGTCATGTGAATTATCCCAACAAGTTTCTCATGCCAATTAATTCATAATTTTGAGCACGTATTAAAACTTCCAAGTCCTCCTGTTTATTCCCCGTATTTCTTGCATAAGTTCTTGTGATTACTTTTTGTGATTGCACCCAGCATATATCAGGAATAACTCTGGGAAGTCAGCAGGTCGTATTTCACTGTCGGTTACATGACTGTCAATCCAAATGATTCTACTGATTGCCAAGAAGTTATTTCAGATTTACTTGCGTGAGGGTAAAGGAAGAATTTGGCCCATTGAAATGAATTCCGTGTGAAATAGGTCCAGGCCAGGAGGATTAAGCATGTTTCTCTAATTGCTAGATGTGTTATATTGTATGTAATCAGTGTAGTGGCAATAAAAGAGGATTGCCACACCCAGAAATTTCATCACTGAGCTTTTTGGATCCTGTGCTTGTCCTTCCCTTGTTACTGTGTTCATGTTAATAAGGTGCAAGGTTTTACATAACTGGGAAAATAAATTTTAAAAATTTTAAAAAGAGAACTCTAGCTGAGATATGCATGCAAGCAGACTATACCATGTAGTTTGTGCTACAGCAAAGCAGCAAAATGTGAGGTAGAAAAAGTCAGCTTTTGAGGTTTTATTACTTTTTGCTTTGTGATGACTGGCTTCGAGCCCACACATTTCTTGAATACACAATAGGGAGTTGGGCAAGACTGCAGAAATAAATTTTATTAACACACAATCACTGCAGCACCAGACAGAATAATCTCCTTTAGTCTCCTCTAGCTGGCAGAGTCCTCTTTGTACCAGGTCAAGTCAATTAGCAGTATAATGTACGACAGGTTTTATTTAAAAAGGGTTTAATTAAAGTTTTGTTACAAAGCTCATACAAACTAACAATCTGTCTTTCAGGGATATGTATTATCTAGAAATTGATTTTAACTTACACACTAATTTATAGACTGTCCCCTTTAATAAGTATAATTCCTTGGAAGATATTAAGGTCCTCCTGCCCCAAATAAATTCAGGTCCTGATTCAGCAAAACACATAATTACTAAGGACTTCAGTGAGGCCACTCATACAGTAAAAGCTGAAGGTGTGCTTCAGCACTTCGCTGAATTGGGGCCTTACTGTACAACCACTGCCCTGATCACACACATTGTTCAGTTCAGCCATGTCTTTACTGAAAAAGATATTTAAAAGAATTACTGATGTCTTTAAAATATCTCATACGGGCCATTAAAGATGGGAATATGCCTTTCTGCTAGATATAGATGGGTTTTCACTAGTCCTGGCTTCTTCTCAGTTCTTACATCTAAACACAATGATTTACCTGCATTACCTGTGTATATATTTTTCAAAAAAAATATTGACCTTACTAATGCTTTTTTTTTTTTTTCTTTTTTTTTTTTTTTCCACAAGAGAGCAAAGGCTGCCTCCCCAGCAGATGTGGCTAAGCATAGCTGCATTAACTTAAACAGAACTATGTCAGTTTATGTCAATTGAGGATTGCACCCCAAAAGTTTATTTAAGTAGACTTAATGAAAACCAGCTATGTTATTCTACTGATTGCCAACTACAAACTTTCACCTTATTCTAATCCCTATAGAATAATAACAGTTCCAAAAGCTGAAGAATATATCCATTTCAGGATAACTTATAATTCACCATTGTATATGACTTTTATTCACAAACTATATAATTTAGAATAAGAAATGGGTGGATAGAAAGGATTTCTATGTAGAAAAGATCCCAGGTGTTTTTCTGGCTCTCTCCTGGGCAGTGCGGTTATATTACATCAAAACCTCTGCATAATTAATTTGCTCAATGGCCAGGGAGGCAGGCAAACTGGGTTCTGTAGTCAGCCTCGGAAACCACAGAACTTGCTTATACGTTTATAGCACGTACAGGAGCCAGGAACTACGGACCCTGCTGGGGCAGCCCAAATGGGTAAGTCAGATGCTCTCCCCGTGCTGTCAGCAGTGCTGGGAAAGACCCAGCAGCGCCCGTTGTGTCCGTTTACAGCCGTGAATCCCCAACAATGGCCAGAGACACCAAGAAGCCTTAGAAGGCATCTGTCTTCTCTTCATAGCCTATTTGGGAAAGTTGTGCCTTTTTGTTCTAATGTTTATTACCAAAGTGAAGCCCCCTCATTTTTTATTTTAACTTTTTAAATCTTTGAGACACATGGAACAGCGGGCCAGAATTTGCTTTGATTCATCTTCAATCTGGTTCTGCTGTGTTCTTCCCCATGGTATAAATCTAGGCTGCAGCTGGTGGGGGGGTTGTATGCTAAAAAGTCTCAGCACCAAAACATTCAAAGTAGCAAGGTTGTGTTGCCTACTTCCAAGTCTGAATAGTCTGAAAACCAAAATGTAATTCAAACACTACTTTTTCTTCTACCTTCTGCCTGAGCCAAACAGAGATGAGGCAGGGAAGGCAGGTATGTGTTTGAAATATGTGACAAAAGAATAAAATGGGACGAGGAGAGGAAGGGGGGAAACAGGTGAATTCTGAAAACCTGTAGAAAGGAATAGTGACAAACTTGAACAGAAAAATAAATTCTGTGGGACAAGTCCTACACTGATGGCTGCTGCCACAGATCCCTTGATTTCAGCGAGGCCTCTGACACGTAAGCTGCTCAGGCTATTCTGTCTTGATGGCCTTACTTGTTTCAGCATAGCTGTTGGGTGGGGATGCCTGGGATGCCTGGCTCTAATATACATCATAGGCTGCCTGCTAGCTAGAAGAACAGGCTTGCTCATTTAAAATTGAATCAGGCTTTGAGCCTGTTTGCAACAGAGAAACACATGCAATGGTTTGCAAAGAAAGTCTTAAGCAATCTGATAGATTCTCAAACCAAACTTTTTCAGATTTGTCCAGGATTGATGCCCAGTCATCTTGCAAGTTAGATGCACGCTGGTTATAGCATATTTCACAAAAAATGAAAGCGCCTATGATTTGTTCTGTGAGCCCTTGCACACAGCAGGGTGTGGGGTTCTGCTGGCATCACTGTCAGGCTCAGGTGTGCTGGGAGGCACAAGGCACAGCCTGTGCTCCTAATGGAGGTTGCAAGGCTGAGGGAGGTCTGACCCATGCAATTAAACAGAGATATTTTCACTGATTGGATTTCTTGTTGGCCAGTCAAGAAGCATGGGGTATTTTTACTTGCCGTTTATACAAGTATAAGTCTGTGTGTGACCGTGTTGTTCACAGTATATGGCATCAAGGGAGAGAGGAGTATTTAAGGACTCGAGTACTGTTTTCCTGGCTCTGTGTACACACACACACAAGTGTGTGCTGGGTGTGGTGGAACGGCTGTGTCTGAATGTGTGCAAACCCTCACAAGTGTGAGCACTGCTGGAAGGTGGCGGGATGGCATGCGGCAGGGAGAGAGGCAGGCTGTCCGGGATCAGCTGCCACGTACTGTCCTGTGTTGCAAGATGCTGAACACCAGCCAGTGCCAGGTGACTAAGCTTTCAGGTACATGGTTAACCTTTAAGGTCCCGCAGCCTTCACAGAGGCACTTGCAGGTTTAAAGTTAAGAGTGTTTGTAAAAGCACAATTGGTTTGGGGCCGAACTGATCAGCATTTGAAGAGTTCAAGCCCAGAACTGTAAAGCAGAATAAACCCAGGCCTCCATGTGCAAAAGCCGAACTCATTAGCCCACTCTTTCATCCACCCTTTCCTTCCCTCCCCTCCAGAAACGGTCTCACCCAGTTTTACTGTACTGTAATGGAAAATAGGAGCCAGAATGGACTTGGGGCCTCCTATACCAATTTTTTTAGTGTCCAAATAGGTCCCACAGAGCTTTTCACCAAGCGATTTTGCTTCTCTTAGTCAAAGTACCAATGTGCAATAAAATACAAACGTCATTAATCCTAAAAGACAAAGTAAAGCAGAAGAAAGAGTTGCAGTGAGAATTAAAATATCTGCAAATGAATTTAGCTAGCATCCACTGTCCTTTTAACATTTGGAGTGATCTTCCTCTGGAAAAAAAATAAATTAAGGTCAACACACAAACTTCCTCTGCTTCCTGGAATTCTTACATATTTTCACTATGATAACATGATTCGTGTGTGTGTAAATGCAAGGGGAGAGGCGGCCGAAAGCTGGCAGAGAGCCCCCTCCCCCTCCGGTCCTGGGAGAATGCCTGAAGCATGAGCTCAGCTGTTCAGGCTCCGCGCATGGTGTCATACACTTCCACAAGCAAATTCACAGTGACATTAAGAAAAGAAGATCTGGGGGCCTAGTCTCTAAAGTGTTCACAGCGTCCACGAGACACTCCTACATAAAGGGCTGTTTATTTGTTGAATTATCAAATTGTTACCCGTGGAGGGGGCTGAAAATATTTGAGCAGTCCTGGGGTTTTCTTTGCTACGGTCACAAAAATGTGTTTTCTTCTATGTTAGTTTTCCCTGACGGAAACCCAGGTCTTTGCATTTCTGCTTCTCTCCCCTCCTCCCTCTATATATATAAACACCCTTGGAAAAAAAAAGGTAGCCCACAATTAGCCATTAATTAAGTCCTTCACTGGTTTAAAATAAATAGTTGATGAAAGCTTAGGAAGAGGATCTCTGCACAAAGCGTGTCTGTACGACATGGTGTGCTTCTGAGAAACAGAATTTAAATGATTTGCATATGGCCACCTAAATATTTAATGATTTTGCAGTTTAGGAAAGCAGGTTTAAAACTATGCTGTGCAGTCTATGATCTTATCTGGCTCCGCTGGCTATGTTGGGTCAAATGTGTTGTTATTTTTAGGGACTGATCCTGGAATTTCAGAGGCTGTGGGAGCACTCAGCACCATTTTAAACCCAAGCTTCTCTGGCGTTTATCTGCGCACAGCTGAGGCTAGTACACATTCAAGTTTCTAAAGCTGCTAAAGTGTTTGAGACTCTTTAAGCCCAAACCTGGCAATGTTGTTCCCTTCACAAAGAAGTTTCACAGTAGCATCGTATCAGTTCTCAAGCTGCCTTACAGCCTGTCTTTCTTTCCCCTGTCCCCATCCCCCAGCCATGGCCCGCTATGTACATGCTCCCAAACCCAGCTAAGCATTTCGTGAGTGTGCAGGGCTGAATGCACATTCACAGGAAACAAAACCGTGAGATACTTTCAAAAATGCAGACACACAAAACACTTCTAGACAGCTACAGGCAGGTGCAGAGTTTACGCTTCAGATGACTGTCCGGTTTTACAGCGCAGGACAGAGGCATTCTGATGAGACCACTCTCGAAGGCCACAGTAAAATATTAACTGAATGGAAAAGTTAAATAAAAAGAAGCAGCTCTTCCCAGTGGAATTGTAGCATTCTCTCCTCTTCACATTCTTTTGAGCTCATTCATTCCTTTGAGCTGCAATAACAAGTCAGCTCTTTGTATATGGTGAGACTTGTAACTGAGAAGAGAGAAATTCGCTCAGAAGCAAAATCCTGTCTTGCTGCAGTTTTTGCAGTGATCGCTATGCTTCTCCCCCAGCTGCAGAAAGACTTCTTCCCAGTTCCACTTCCAGGAAGCCTAACTCTTTAGCGTCGACACCTGGTCCCTGTGATTTAGAGAGCAGGTCTCCCATCACAAACATGCATCCAAATAACCAGCATTTTTGAAGCCCTCACTCCAAGCATTCCATCAGCTAAACTGGAAGCTGGAGTTTAGCTGATGGAGCTGAGGAGACCAGTAGCCCTAGGGATTCTTAATATCATGCAGAGCCAGGTCTTACTGGGCCAGTCCTGGTTACCCAAAATTCCTGTTGACACCAATGGGAGTTGCAGGTGCTTGAAAAGCTCTCAGATAATATGGATAGCTTAATTCATCATTCAGCTGCAGCAGTGTCTGGACAGGAAGACAGTAACCTTTAAAGAGCAACACTTCACAACCATTAAGCAACTAATATTTTATGCATTTGTATCACAGTTGGCTCCAAAGCCAACCTTGGCAAGTGTCTGGGGGTTTCTCTTGAGAGTCATTTTGTCTGTTTATACTGCTGTTCTGTTTAAGGTGTGTAAGGGTTGTTTCCCTGATCCTTCTTCATTAGAAGTAATTGAATAGTTTAGAAGCCTGATCATTGTTTGGCTGAGTCTTCCAGTCAACAACCCGCTGATTGAATAATCGATCACAAGACACAGAGGCACAGAAAGATAGGTTTATCACAATTTTATAGCACTCAGAACATCTTCAAAGTGTTTGGCAGGCCACTAATTACATTTTTATAAACAGCTGTGGATTCAGATCTTGCGAAAATGCAGAAAGATTCCTGTAGCCCACGATTTCAATTTCCCTGCAACCTGACTGGTGATTTGGGCAACAACATCCTTTGCACAGGCTCCTCACTTGGGGGAAAAAAAATATCCCTCCAGTTGCTTTGCAAGGAGGTTCTGTGCAACACCAGGTGCCAGCCCCTTCCTGCAGGCTTCTGAGCAGCTCCGTGTTCTTTCTGTGCGAAGAGATTTCCTTTCACCACCCCCAGCGAGACAGAGTTTACCTTCTGCCTCAGGCAGAGCTGCAGCTCAGCCATGCCAATTATAAAAGATGCCTCCCAAACGTGTATTCCTAGTTTCCAGAGTGACTCTGAGGTGCCACCACTCCTACATTTAGAGTGGCTAGAAGTTACCAAGAGGCAGTGTGGTCACAGGGAGTCATGTACTGTGGTGATGAGCATGACATGAATTGCTAACTAGACAGTCAGGGACGCTGGATTCTCAACCCAGCATCCCTGGCTGACAAAGGCAGATCTGGTTTTTGTGTGTGGATCGCTGTTTGGCTCTCCTGGCATTGCTGGGATGTGTCATGCCTTGCTTCCCTCATATGCGTTATGCCTGAAGTTGCACTTGCCTGTTTCCCCCTCCTCTTCAGACCGCATGGGCCATCCCAGCTTGGGGTGGAGGTAGGCAAGGGATCAGCTGGCCAAGTGGCATGCACAGGTTCAAAACAGCTGCCAAACAGGGATCATTAATACCAAAGATGTGAACTATCACATTCAAAGAGAGAAGAACTTTCTGGAAAGAAATGTAATAATTGAACATTGTACCCACTGTGTTTGTATCACAGCTTAGCTGGCAACATCTCTGTATCAGAGGTGAGCCCCCACTGAGAAAACTGCTCTTAGCTCCATGCTGCTCAGTTTCATTGCTGTTGACTTCAATTCAGCTGTCTTGAAAACACTTTCCCATCGCTCCTACAGAAACTGTGATACATGTTCATACCAGCATCTTACCAAAGCCTTCAGAATAGTGTGAATCTTGGTGAATTTTGAATGTGTGATTGCTTTCATCCAAGGACTGCTGACTCCCCAACAGCCTCAGTCACTGACTGCACCAGAAATTGTATCAAGATCCATGGTCAGTGTCCAGAGGGCAATGCAGCTAGAGCAGAGTGGCACAACCACTGTATACAGGGAAGGGAGCACAATAATTTGGCTAGCAGGCTAGGGTTAGGGTCACCTGTGCTATAGGTATTTCAAATCCATCCAATTAAACAATGTTAATTAGTGGTGGTTCTTTTTCCTATAATAGTCATCGCTGTTCTTTCCTGTCTAATAATGGAAGAATGCCACCAGCTTCAACAGTGATTTCTAAGGACTGATTAAAGAATATTTGTTCAACTTAGAGAAGAATGAAGTCCTACATATATGTTAATACATCCCCACTAACACAGAATAGCTTTTTGTTGTTCTCCTCTGTCTGGAACGTGAGCAATTTGTAGTCTGCTGCTGCATCTAATTAGTGGATCTGATCCTTAAATTGAAGCAGTAGAGGCTTGTGATTTTTAAGTCCAACATTTCAAGGCTCTATCATTGGAAAAAGGCTTCATCAAAGACTCAAGAGATGGAGTATTATGATATTTAAAAGCCAAAGACAGATAGAGCCAGAAAATAAAGGTGTGATCTTAAGCAGTTGCATGGCTGTCTTGGTTCAGATTCACAACACATAGCGAAGGTAAACTGCTTCAACATAGATATGTGGGAAGAACTTGGCTTTGTATAGCTCCCTCCTTGGTACTAGCCAAGATAAAAATACATCAGGATAACCAGCATCTAGGAAACTAGCATATGGTGCTCCTGCAGAATGTAATACTAATATATTTGAGAAAACCATTATTTTTCTCTTTTTGTGTGCTTTCTCATTAATCTAGATGCCATTCATTCTCTGCCTGGATTTTCCCCGCATTTTTCCCATGAAAAGAGAGGATATGCTTGAATTAATTTAATTGCCAAATGTTTTGTTCAAATAGCTGTAGCAGAAATAACTTTTAGTAGCCAGGTTAAATAGCCCCCTTCACTGCGGCAGTTAACGCTTATTGTTGCTGCCAGCCCCCCTGCATTGATTCGGGATCATACCGCTATTAGCGCTGAAGTGGCTTGGGAAGTTGCAGTGCTTCCTTTTCTCTCCCATTCTCTGCTTTCTTTTTCCTGCAAGAGCAAGAAGATCTCACCGTAATCTGGAAATAAATTGTTTTCAAATACTTCAGGCAGAGCCAGAGCGCTCAAAAGGTATCTGGAGGTTCATTTCCAAGCCAGCTGAAGATTGCCTTTGAATGAGTAGGCCTGATCCTTCACTGGTGTAAATCACCGTGCTTCTGTGGGGCTGTACTGTTCACATCAAGTAGGCATCAGCCAGGTGTCATCCCCGGAAGCCATCTACCCACCTTCTCCATCCTCCCATGGCAAAACACAGCTTCCCTCAGTGTGATATGTAAGCTGCAGCTGATGCTGCTCCAAATAGCAACGGGTGCCCAAGAACTGCAGCACAGAGCAGGGTGATCATTGTCACCTTTCTGGTGGGGAAACACCTTCCTCGTCCCAGCTCCAGCTGCACCAGCCGTGGCAGGAGGAGGAAGGGAAGCTGGTCCATGTACCTCTCACAGTCTTTACCTGCAAAGGTTGGACTGGCTAGTCACACGAGGGCTGCACCCTTTCTGCCGTTGCCGAAGTTAATCTATTCTGCACTGTACAAAAACAAGTGAGGATGAAGTGACAAGACAAAAGAAAATGCAATCCTGTTGATTCTGTTGTTTCTGCCGCTGCTGTCAGCCCTAAAGGTTTTGTATTTTAGTAAACAGAGAACTCATTATGACATGCAAGTGACTTGAGACTAGTGATGGTAAGACAGAGATTTCTTTATTGGAGAAAAACATAAAAACAAAAACATGCTCTGAACAGTGAGACAGGTATGCACCAAAGAGAGCACACAGTGGAATTGTCAGCATCTTTCACCAAACCCCACAAATGCCATTGAACTTTCATAAGCAGCTAATGATGGAACCATAAAGGTCCAAAACCTCACGGACTTCTGTTGGCCTGTAAAGCCCACTGCCAGCAGGCAGGTAGCCTGCTGCTGAGTCCGCGGTACGGCGTGGCACATGCTGGCAGCAGCAGCGTTCAGAAGCAGTAGGTCAGAGACAGACCTGTCTCCACCCAGGAGCGTTTCCCGTGGGGAAGGGAAGGCAGCAGAGTGGTTAGATGGAATTAGAGGTGTGAGCACAGCAGAAGGACCAAGAGAAAGTCTTAAAGAGTAGTAGGGGAAAATGAAAAACAACACTGGGCAGGAATGTGTTGGGTGACCAGGAGCAGAAGGTGGGCAGGAGAACAGCAGGACGTAGGGGGGCAGGCTGAGAGGGGACACATGCCCAAACTCCCAGTGGCTCACAGTGGTATTCTACTTTCTGATCTTTACAAATGCTGGCAGTTCAACTATCACTCTTGGCCCTAACGAACAGAGAATTACTATACCCACCATCCTTTTGCACTTGTGCATCGTGTAACTTGCTCGTGACAGATCTTTAGTTAAATTCAAGCTGTTTCTTGAGCTATTTGAGAAGTCTGAGGTACCTGTCTCGTAATTTCAAGATGCTCTGTGAACTCTTTTGAGTAATTTCCTTTGAGGGGTGGGAGAGAGGGTGATGTAATTTCTCAGGAAACTGCCCCCATTAATTTTGATAACAAAATGCATAGTTCTGAATGGATGCCATAGTTGTGCAAGTCATACTGATACCATACTGGACATAGAAATGTATCTTAATAGCTGGTATTCGGTCCTGCACTGAAGGGAAGTAGGGCTTTATTTTTTGGCTCAAGAAATCTGAGACTAGTTGAGACAACACACATTTTTATACAAGGCTATAGCCACTAGCAAATGGATGCATCTTTATATGACAGGATATGCTCAGTAGCCCTGGGAAACCAAGATTTGAAATCAATAATTTCTAGTAAATCACAAACTGACATTGGCAACATCCTAGTCTGGCTGAATATCTGTATCATCACAGACACTCTTCTTTAATAAACAGAACATACAATGTTTCATGCATCGGTTTTGCATTTTCTTGACAACTGCATAAAAAGCATAATTTCTGTGCTTGATCCAAGGGATCTCTGACAAAGGGAAGAGGGTAACATTTGTTTCTGTGGGCTTTACGGTTTTAAATCTCAGGGCCAATTCTGCCATCAGGTAGTTTATGAATATTCATGTAAATTGTTTTGAGTTGAAGAATATGTAACTTTGCCATGTATCTGGCATGGAAAGAATAGTTTGACAGCCATGAAATAAAGAATGCTTTAAAAAATAGTGTCAGCTCTAGCAAAGAGAGGACAACTCTAGGAATGAAAGGGAAAATTAAGGAAGAAAGGTATATGTGTGTCCTGAGGGAAGCGAAATTAGGTGATCCTGTCTTAAAAACAATGAATACAGAACCATTTTTGCAGACTTAGATATTTAAAGCAATTTGGAACCTCTTTTATCAGGTATGGGCCAGAATCTGCCTTTCTGTTGACTTCTAGAAGAGTTGAGGCAGGCCCATATGTTCCTGATCACTGCATGTGTATATGAACTGTATGATCCAGCAGTCAGAAAACAGCAAAGCTAGACTTATTACTAAGCTTTTTTGAATTATTATGTCGTCTGAGTGGTGCCTTACTTGCCATCAGTTACAGGAGTCAAGTAAGAGTGTCCTGTTGCCCAGGCCTATTGTTAACTTGGAAATACGGCAAGTGACGCCTGTCACTCTTTGCTCCTGATCTGATACCCCTTCCATGGGCTGGAAGCTGCTTTTGTGCCCACTTGGCTGCTGGAGCTCTGCAGCAACTGACAAATGTGAGAACGCTACCGAATGTAACGAACACTTGGAGAAAAAGGCATCTCCTGGGTAGTGACAGGCATTGCAAACACAGCCTCATTTAAATGATGCCTGTGTATTTGCATGTACACTTTCGGTTGAGCGTATGATGGCTTTTATTCTTAGATGTGACTGAGGCTGCAGGTGAAATGTGTAGCAGCGTCAGCCCTGCCATCCCACATCCCTACAGCCCAACGCCTTCAGTGGGAAAGGCCAGCACACAGCCTGTGCTCAAAGCCAGCAGCAGCCGTGCAGGGAGCAGGTGTCATAAATCAAGAGTGAAGACATTTTATGCACAAGTCATACCTAGAGAAATGCCATTAATTAACAATTTTTTTTCAGTATGTTGTTGCTAACAATACAGCTGTTAAATGTCATATTATGTTCGCTTGTACCATCTTCCATATTTTTAATGGAAACTCTTACTAGCTGCAAGATGATCAGAACTGAAATGACCATAAGCCCTGTACAAAGACAGTTAAACTTGTTGGTCGTAATTCAGCCTTTTTATAGAATATTTTGGCCTTGATGAAGGTGCATCAGGTATTTGATATTATTCTAGCACTGCTTCCTAGCCTCAGTCATGGTGGAACTCTGCACTCAGAGTGCGTTGCAGCTTTTCATGGCCTGATTGCAAGTAGAGATGCAGAGAGGTAAAATATTGCAGAGCTAAATCCTGCAGGCCAGACTTCACTCCAGTAAAAACGAAATGCCTGGATGAAATGAACAGGATTTTATTTACATGAGAAGATTTTGAGTAGTGGTCTTGAGTTTGGGATGTCAGTAGGGATGGGATTTTGCCTTATGCAAGCAAGACTTGATCACACCAGTGCTGATGGTGCAGATGTATCTGTGTGCTTACCTAAGCACTCAAGTAATCCCTTCAGTTTCTGAGAGAGTCATACATAACGTTAAGCATGTGCTTAAGTGTATCTTTGAGCTATGAAAATAATTGATTTCTGTATTTAAAATATAAGTTCAAAGTAGATCAATTTAGAACAACTATTTGGCAACCAAACAGACATTAACAATATGATTTTAACCTATACTTCGGTAGAAGCTACATACTTTATGCTTTGTACCTTTCTATGAAAATATGAAGAAGTTACTAACAACGTTGTCATCTCTTAACTCCTAAGTACAGAGATTCTGGTTAGATCTGTGTCTGGTTTTCTGTATGAAAGACAAAATCAGCATTCACTTTGATTTATGTGATTTTCTAAACTAGTTCCGAAATGTTAGCATGCCAGTCCTCCTTTGATGATTTTACCTATACATGAACATATACATATTCCATGGACACTCATGTAATGACCTACTAAAGGAAAAGTTGATGAGCTGTGTTTGTCTTTTATGTCCAAATCAACAGAGGCCATGCTGAAACCCTTCAGTTAACTGCTCACAAACAAAAGTGTTTTCCTTGAAGCTTCTTGTTTTCATAAAAGTGAAGTTTCTTTAAAAATTTAGAATTGCTACATTAACATTTATACATATTTTTCTACATGACTTACAAAACTACTTAATGTAGCAAACATTACTGAGGAAATTAAAATTGTTGATTGATGCAGTTTTTCTATTTTCAGGTATTTTCCGTATACTTTTACCAGGAAAAAAAGGTCATCTGATTAAACATATTCAGAAATTACCCGAGATGATCTTTTACTCGACACAGGATGTTATTGATGCTAATAGTGTAACGGGTTTCAGAAATTGAGATTTTGCATGCATTAGAAATTTCATCGCCGATATATTATCATGTGCTATGGGGGAAGTACCAAAGGGCACAAGCCCTCCTGGTTCTGAGCATCACCCAGTTACAGATGGTCTATGCTTAGAAAGAAACTTGCTAAGAAACTTGCACCGCTACCTGCAATTTGTCCTGCAATTGCTCAGTAAAGGTTTCTATTCCATCTTCTGAAGCACCAGCTATTGCCTGTGATCAGAGACAAGATACCAAGTTAGCTAGATCACTGGTCTGATCTAGCATAAGAAATGCAATCCTGACCAGCCAAACTGAAGGTTTCTCTAGCCCAATACCTGTGCCTGAAAGTGGCTGCTACTAGATCCTTAGGGAAGAACCTGCTGTGTACACGAGGCGCGGATAGAGTCCTGCCTCTCCTTGTACCGCCTGCCAGCTTCCAGCATTTAGTGGTTCAGAACCGGAGGTCATGTCCAGACCTTCGTGTTAAATAGCCACTGACGAATTTGCCCTCCATAAGTACTTCAAATCCCTTTTGAACCTATTTATTCTAAAATGGCCATCCATGGTAATGATCTCCACAGTTTAATTAAGTGCTTTTTGAAAATGGATATCACTGATATCCCAAAGAAAAATACTGGTTAGGTGCACCTTTGGTCTGATGGGAATTCTTCTGTTCTTATTTAATTACACTGACTTGTGATTATGGCACAGTTGTCTTCATTCCTTTAAAGGAAACACAGATAGATTTGTGCGGGTTTTCTATAATTTTCTATCAGAGGAGTATTTAATCTTTTGTATATTCTACCTTATCATCTTGTTTATATTTAATGTAATAATTATCTTTGCTGTGGAACAGAGTTGTCCACATCCCAGTTTACACATCTCTTCCTTGAATTTTGTTCATGCTCATGTGCTAAGGGTTTGTGTTTGGGGTAGAATAAAACTTATGTTTTAGCTTATGAAGACTTGTGTATAGCTGCTGCAGTTCATGAGAATTTGCTCCCCAGGAGCTTTGCTTTGCGTTTTAGCTCCAAACAAGCATAGGCTCAACAGTATTTCAGCCAAAGCCATTGATTTCACATGATTTCAGGTCAAAAACCTGCAAGTGGCAAGTATCACATGATTCCATCCATCTGGTTCTGGGTCGCTGACAAATTCGCGAATCCTTCAGTGAACCTGTGGTGAATCTTTGCACCGCTCAGTTGCTGCTTCCCTTCAGTGTGCAAGATGTGCTGCGGAGCAGCCCTTGTCTGCTCGGACTTCTGTTGCCCTCACTGATGTCAGGAACAACCAGAGGCCAGCTGGGAGTCTGGCACAGTTCTCCTGGGAGAACAGAGTCCCAGCATCAAGGTTACCTGGACACTCAGCTTTAGCGTGCTTAGTTCACAGCAACCTGAAAGAAGCAAATCTTTTCTGTAGCCTTTGGCTACCTGGTATTGGCAGTGCCTGTTGCTCACACGACTCACGAAGATTGTGTGCAATCCTTTCACTTGGCAAACATAATGTTGGGCAGTTATTTAACACACTGCAACTTTCCAGCTAACAGTTCTCCTTAGGTGAAAAGACACTGCTTTTTCAAAAACTGCAGAGTGCAGGACAAGCATTGGTCCTGTTTAGGGTTTGGTGTTTACTTTTTTTTCCCCAGAAAAGATACACTTCAGTGCACTCTTCTCTTCAGTTTGTTCTTTTTTTAGATACAGTTACAACTTCTCAGCTCTCAGGACTCTGGCTTTTGAGTAAGACATCCCAATTTGGAACGAAATTATGCTAGATCTGTAAATAAACAAAGCAAATTATATTTTCTATGGATATTAAGGATACTAAGTGAAATATGGCAAACTCTTGAAAAATCAATAAAGAACAGGAGTAATACCAGCCGGTCAGGCCTGGGTTTGATGCCCAGCCTTGGGGTACCATTTGCGGTACTAGGGTACATTTTGAGAAGTCTCAGCCTGTGGCCATAATAACAGCCTTGATGCCCTTAGAATTGCCTGTTTTCTTCTGAATCCCACAACTCACCTTTTCAAAATAAGACAGAAGCACAATAATAAGATAGTCTGCAATTTGCTTAGGGTAGGCCTAACCTAGGAAGATAAAATACTGCCCTGAAGAAGCCAATGAAAGTTTTGCCACTGATTCCAGAGCAGCCAGGGATTCCCCCAGGTCAGCTGTAGTAAACATGCCTAAAGAAAGGGCTCATAATTTAATCACCAAAGACCAAAATTGCAACCCTGAAATCCCCTGCTTAGCCATTACCCATCGCTGAAAATCAGTGATCACTGCAAGGGTCTTATTTTTTTGTTAAATGCTCATGCTGCCCAGAATTAGGCTTCTGCATACACCCAAACCTCTTCTTGTTGTGACACTGTTGAGCATCCCAGCACATACCTTACAGCTTTGCCTGATCAGCCCAGAGCACCACGCTTGGCAGCATGGGGACCCTTGGCACCGGACTGCCGGAGTGAAATCCAGACCTCCAGACCTTGCGCAGCTTGAGCCAGTTGGTTTGAAAAAGAAAATGTTGCCACAAATCTCTTGTGGACTAACCAGTGGATTAAAGTACTTGTCTCAATTTGATTTCCATCTGGGAGCGTATCCCACCTTGCAGAGGAGAATACAAACCTCTGTCTGGCAAGCAGATCACCTTGACAACTAAAGACAGCAGCATCTTTCCTGCTGCGTGAGGAGGCACAGACAGGACTCCTATACACCCTGTTCATGTCAGCTTCCTTCTGGGGAAGTCCTTTGGTCTAGTTTTATGAAGTAAGCAAAGCAACTAACAATCTTGAGGAAATATTGCCATTTGTCAGGAACTTGAGGTACCTGGCAAGAGTCATGAATGACATTGTTTGTCCAAAACTGCTGGACAAATGGCTGCTGTGCACTGTAGGTGCCACATAGCAAACCTGCTGTGGACCTACCATTGCATTCATCATCTGATCACAGTGTTCTCAGTAGGTCCAGTGTAGCTAGAGAACGTGGGAACCCCTGTGTGTCCCACGTGTTTCATACACTCATATTTTAGTCCAAAAAACTCCGGGCAGAAAGATGAGGGCCCTTACACACACACATATATCTCCAGGGAAGGGTTCCAGACATTGCATACTGGGCAGACAGCAGCACCTCCTTGCAGGTGGAACTTAATTCCTGCATGACAAATGCATCTCTTCACTGAGCTTGCTCATTGTGTTGGCTCTTTTGGATCCCATGTGCAGCTCTAATGCTGTGTTTGAGCCCCAGCACCTCAGGCAGGGTTGTAGATTCAATACGGGCATCCCAACAAACCCGAACACCAGGTGTCAATATGCCTCCTCTTAGACACTAAAACATTTTGAGATACAGCCCTCAGAGTCTGTAAAATTCAAGGTGTTCACACCCTCACAGTTTATTATTGTTATGTTTATTTTTTTTTTTTCGGTTGATAAAAGAGATTGAAGTAATTTGAAATAATATAGAAGGCAAAATCAGTAGAAAAGCAAACCCATAAACTTCCAAACAATGCAAACTGAAGTAACACAAATAATTCTCAGGGGAGTAGGGCCATTGTTAGAGTAGTCACAGGAAAGCTAGAGGCTTCAGCAAAGGTGAAAACAAATATTTATCTGTTGATGAACTGATATGCCTGATATTTATTAACCCAGAGTACAAAGATGGGTTTGGTCTATAAGTTAACTGCAAGTTGAAGATGACTGCTGTCTGAGAAACTTTCAGGGAAGTGAGGCCAGATTCTGGCTCCACTTGTATGTGTTTGGTCACAATAATTGGGTTTTATTCAAATGACTTTTTTCTTAATTTTATAAAGCGTAATTTACTAATATTACTGGTTTATGAATGATTTAAAAAATAGACATTTTATTAGAAATGGTGCTGTCTTCTGCATCTCATCCATTGAGCTGGTGTACAGGTTTCTAGCATCTAAAATGTATTGGGACAGGAGTAACAACTGTACTGAGTTAGCAAGGTAAATAAATGAAATTATAGCAGCAATTATTTGTGGCCCCAGTGTGCTCTCCTAGCTGCCTGCAGTGTGCTCTTCTCCGTCCTTTCTGCACAAGCCAAGAGGAGATCTGAATAGGTTCTCAGCTTTCAGTTGATGGTGTGTCAAAATTAATATTCAGAGATTGCAGCTTGTAACAAGCACATTTATAGTCGTGTGAGAAGCGTGTGGTTTTATGGGAGCTCTCTATTCAGAATTGTATCTGTCTTCAAAAATATATCTACATAGCACAAAGGGTGAAAATGAAACAACTCTACTGTTTCCTTCTTGGTAACCTGGGTTCACCTGTGTGAGATGAATTTAACCCTTTTATGAGTGGTAAGACTGATGAATATCATACAGTGATGGCATAAAGAGACAGGGAACTGCACTTTTTAAGAATAACTCAAACCTTTACACTTCATGCCTCGGACTCTCTTTTCAGTGATTTGTACACTCCGATTTGGAAAAAAAACCCCTAATTATCCATTAATTGGCAGTATCTTTTCGAGCTACCATACTTTCGTACTAAATGAACTTGAAGCTCTACAAAGAAGGCACTAAACGCGCTAAGCAGCTTTTTGCGTGTTAAAATGCTGTGCATGGGTGGCATGATTTTCGCCTTCACGCACAGAGAAAAAATATTAAATCCTTGGATCTGTGAGGTTTCCAGTTTCTAAAGAAAATGTTACTGCCCCTTTAAGCCTGGAGCCGCGAGCGTGCGTGTGTGTGTGTGTGTGTATGTGTGCGTGTGTGTCTCCTCCTCTTTGAGTGACACAGCACTTAGATATGCCTATCAGTAACTTAAACCCCACAAACTCCACCTTCTAAGTGAGGAAGCTGTGGGTTGATGGAAATGTAGTGAGCAGATTGAGACAGACAGTGAATCATTAGCAAACTGCAACGCCAGGATGAACTTGTCTGGAACCTAAAAGGAGAAAACAGTCTCGGGAGTCCTTCGCGGTGCTGGGTTTTGCTAAATACAGCCAAAGTGGATCTAAAAGCCGGTTGATCCCCAGTCCAAGATGCTGCTGGTTTCCCAGCGGGTAGAAGCACCACGCATGGAGCCGCATATTCCAGTAAGTAGCATTTGAAATCGATCTGGACTGGAAAAGTCGGAGCTGATTTAAAAGGACTCGCAGAGCCCCGGCACGGTGCTCGCCCGGACCCGGTGCGGCTGCGGCCGCCGCTCTCCGCCGGGGCTGTAAAGTTTGCAGCCGCGGTTCAAGAAAGTGCCGGGCGGGTACCGGCGGTGCCCCGGCCCGGGGGGACAGCGCACCGGGGGGGATTCGCCCTCCCTTCTGCGGAGAGCCGGTGTCAATCGCGAGAGAGGAGGGAGGGGGTCCGTGGGCTTGAAAATGGTGGTGAGCGAGGTGATCCCGGGGCGGTGCGGGCTCCGGCGCGGCGGCGGGGCAGCCGGTGCGCGGCGGCGGCGAGAACGGCGGCGGGCGGCGGGCAGCTCCCGGGGAAGGGGGGCGCCCCGACCAGCCCCGTCCGCGGCGGGGGACGCTCCGTGCGGTTTGGTGTCAGCGCCCGTGTGGCGGGGGATGTGGACGCCGCTGGTCTCGACGGGGGCGAAGAGCTGGCGGGGCTGGGGAAGTGCCGGTGCGGCCCGTGCCCCCCTGCGAGCGGCCGGGCGCGCTCGGCCCCTCGCTTGGGGGGGTGCGGGGGATCTGTGTGTGCATTTAAACTTAGACCGAGCAGGCAGGGAAGGATAAACCCGTCAGCGCAAGGGGACTGACTCCTCCGGGAAGGTGTCACACGTAGAAGGGCTAGTGCTGTTCTGTATTAATTTTTTTCCCCCAATAACTCCTGGTATTTGTGTTGGCAGCGGCGTGCCGGGTTTTTTTCGGGAGTCTGAAGCGCACGTTACATAGGCAGGATTTTGAACAAAAGGCTTCGCCGAGCCCAGAAGGAGCCCTCGGTTGTTCCTGAAAGGAGCGCAGATCCCGGCTTTCAGCCGCCGTTCGGCGGGGCTGCGCGCGCGCTGCTCGGCACGGGAATAGCCCAGAAGTGAGGGACGGTGCGAACGCGGCGCGTTTGCCACTCTCTCCGAGACTATACGTGTATTTGAAATAAAATGCATGCTGACTCACGATTTAAACTGTTTTGGTTTCTCATCCTGTGATTAAGATCGGGGTTTAGAGCAATTGCAGGGTAAACAAGGCGTTCGCTGACTGGGTCCCACGTCTCTAAGGCAGGGGCTGCCCCTCTCCCCAGTCAATAGGCGATCCCTCCTCCGGTCCCTCCTCCGCCGCCTCCCGGCCTGTTGCTCGGCCCGGGGGAGCGCCGGGGCCGCGGGCACCGCGGCTTTTGTTCGGGGCTGGCTGGCGGGAGGTTGTCACCAGGGTGACTCGGAGGGATCCCGGGGAGAAAGGCCGTTTCTTGGAAGAAGACAGGCTTTAGTTTCCTTTCACCCCCACCTCCCCCCGCAACAATAAATTAAAAGGCTGCTTTTGTTTTCTGCGGTGCTCCCGGCGGGGGGAGGCGGCGGAGCCCGGGGCTGTGCAGCGGGGGCCGGGAGGGGCCGCGGCCGCTGCCCGGCGCGGTGGGCTGGGCAGCCTCTCCGGTGCAGCTGCGAGCGGCCGGGCTCTCCCGTCGGAAGCCGGTGAGCCTCCAGGGCACCGACCGCTAGTGGGGAGCCTCCTGGCACGGGCGCTGCACGAAAAGCCAGCCTGCCTCCTCCTCCTCCTCCTCCGGCACCGGGGGGGGGGGACCCCGCAGTCCCTCCCACGACCCGCCAGCGGGGGATTAACTGCGTCTGGCCCCTTCCCCGAGCCGGGGGCGGAGGCGTCGGGCTCCCCCCCGCCGCCGCTCCGGCCGCCTCCCGCTGCCGTGCGGCCGCCCCGGCTCGGGGGGAGGGGTGTGGGAGCGCCGGGAGGGGCGAAGTACTCCCCCTGTTATATAATGTGAGTGTTTCCCTGCTTAGCCCTGTAATCCCTGGGTAATGCCTAGTGCCCGTGCCCGTGCCCCTGGGGGAAGGGGGGGCCGGGCAGAGGGGGGCTGCCCCTCCCAGAGCTCCCCCTCTGGGCCGAGCTGATGGGGCAATAAAGCTGCTGATGTGCGAGATGGACCATATGGTGCCTCCAGGCGCGGGGGAGCCGAAACGGCCTTGAACCTGCCGGACCCAACAGCTGTTTGCTGCGCCCACCCCGGGCGGGGGGCACCGGGGCATCCCCCGGATAAACGGGGCCCTCGCGCCTCCTCCGCGGCGGCAGCGGCGTTTCCCCGCCGCCCCCGAGCCGGGCCACCCGCCGGGGCTGCATTTGTGAGCGATCCCGTGCGAGGGGCTGCGGGCGGCACCGAGCGGGCGGGGGCCGCGCTCCCAGTCGCGGGCGGACGGGAGCGGTTGGAGCAAGTTACATGCTGGAACATAAAAAAGCAGCGATCTAGTTCTGTCACTGACCATTTTCAGTTCTCTCTCCCAGCCATATGTTGGGGGGGGGGGGGGGGGGGGGGGGGCGGAGGGGGAATAAAAAAAAAAAAGCAATTTGGGAAAGATGCTCTCAGCTGAAGGGAGGAGGTGGGCTGAGGGAGCGAGATACAAGGAAATTCCATGTTAGGAAAGCATTAGCAAGGGGTGACTTCTAATGTTTTCCTGCCACTGACGTTGACAGTGACACACATGTGTGGGTTGAAATTGGAACGTCACTGAGTTTTTAAACTCAACCAGGAAATAGTCTGTTGCTCGGGGATAAAAAACAAATAGTGTATATTGTAAGGCAGGTAACACGCAGTTAACAGCTCCTCTCCACTGAAAAGCTGTTTAACGTTTAGAATCGAGCAGTTCAAATTTAATTTAGCTTTTTATTTTCAGCGGTGGTGGGTTTTTTCTAAACTTGAGGGTTTTTCACCTCTATTTTTAATCCTTTTAACTAATACTTCAGAATCAGAAAAGCAAATATTGACAGGGCTTCACTTTTAGTCCCTTGTAAACTAAGTAGTTCAAACCTGCAAAGTCTGGATTTTTTTAAAGTTAGGGTAGTAGTTAAAGGATTTGGGGGGGATTCATAATTACAGGAGGCAGTTACATTTTTTTTTACTTCTTTTGTATGGCTTCCTGTTAGACAGGTAGAAGCATTTTATGAATACAATGTGTTTGGTTTGGGTTTTTTTGCTGACCTTGTTACAAATGTTTCGGTGTGGGAGCGTTCAGAGATTTAGCATGGGCTTAGGGAGCTATTCTGCCTGATGCTTTCTGAACATACGGGAAGATTTACAGCAAGAGCCCGTGATCCAAGGTGTCAGGCTGACACTCTTGCCCTGACTTACATGGTCTCTAACCTGCCTGGATGCAACTGTAGGATGAGGATCGACCTAGGTACTGGCTTCATGAGAGAGGCAAAAGTTAGGAAGGCAGAAGGTAACACAAGGGCAAGTATAACAGTAAGTAAAACCCCTGAGTCGTCCTGTAGGTTAAGTACAGTGCAACTCACTGGTTCCCAGTCATTTAATCAATAAATGTTCTATGTTACTTGTTACTCTGATGAAAGTCGCCTTAAAATAACTTTTATGAGTACATAGCCATGGGAAAGTGAAGTAAATCTTGCAGAAGCTGTGACAAATGGATTTATCCAAACTGGGGGATGGAGTAGTAGAAGGTTGTCTGAGCTTCTTAAAGAGGGAAAAAGGCAGGATCCCCAGGTTTTCATTGTTCCCCTGTGCTGACTCTTTCTAAGTGTCAGCGTTTTCCAGCATTTGGGCAAAGGTGACTATAAGTTACGATTCATTAGTAATTGGTATGGTCTCCAAATAAAGATAGTTAAATCAGTTTAAATGATGCTGGCGCCTCTCCAAGGAACCCTCTTTATATCTGACACATTTGCCGCTCACTTCTTTTAAGGAACAATTAATATTGTACACTGCTATTTTTTCCTCTACAGGAAGAGTAGTAGTGTAACTCATTACAAAGACTCTACCTGATGTTCCAGTTTGACTTGCTATGTTTAAAAAAAAAAATTAAAAAAAAAAAAATCTTCTGAACTGAAGCAGAAGATGCACCAAGGCTTTGCATTGAACTGTTTTATATCAATATTGATTTTTTAAGGGGGTTTGTGTTATAAAGAGGGAGCTTTTATCCCCCTGAGCTCTTTGGCAATTATCTTCCTGCCATAAATGTTGATACGCACATAATGGATGTAACTAAAAAATCTCCTTATCCCAGCAGAAAAGGCTGACTGTTTGTTGGAGCAGAGAGAATGCTGAGAGTGTGAATAGACAAACCCATATGTCGCTGGTGAGAGAGATAAATGATGGACGAACAGGAGTTGGTTACTATGGATCAGCACAATAAACCAATTCCCATCATACACCTCTCTTAATAATATACCAGTTTCAATGCCATTGACGGGTAACCTAGGTAGCACCAGTCAACTGTAAGTTTTTCAACTGTTCTTTTATACATCTCAAAGAACAGTTGGGACTGTTCTAATTTTTTCAGATGTTGAGTGCTAAAATTATGCAGAACTTCCTTCCTTGCCAGTAATTTTGAAGGGGAACTTTAGAGAATTGCTGTAAAATGCCAAATGTGCATGATACCGTTGTGTACTCATAGTAAGTTTTGTTTTCTGCAGCCGTGAAAGGGGTGCACTCAAAAAGGCAATTGCTTAATAAATATGTGAAGAAACTGTGTAGGCGTTTAGTGCTACCCTCATTAGTGGGTTTGAGATTAGACCAGATATTGGAAGATACTGGAGTATCGTTTTAAGT
This sequence comes from Falco punctatus, assembly GCF_963210335.1. Classification (NCBI taxonomy): domain Eukaryota; kingdom Metazoa; phylum Chordata; class Aves; order Falconiformes; family Falconidae; genus Falco; species Falco punctatus. The sequence goes on from NC_137595.1 coordinate 14,976,608, forward strand.
TAAAATAGCAGAAGAACAATGCTGTTTTATTTAAAAACAAACAAACCAGCCCTGCAGAATAGGCAGTGATCAATAACACAGTTTTAACTTTCTGTAGCCCATTTCAAGGCTGCCAGCAGCTGAAGGGAAACTTTGCAAAACAGTTTGTGCTTGCATCACGGTCTCCTTCCCATGTTCTTTATTATTGCTGCTAGCGCTTTGCACAGAAAATTGAAGTCTTTGTCAGTTAAAGGTTTCACTTTATGTCTTTGTCTTCTGGTAGATATTTTTCATTGCAGTTGCTGTGGACCGGCCTGTTAGCTCTGTTCAAAATGAAAGTATATCTCAGGGTGACAGTGTAAGCAGGGCTTATGGCTCTTAGGATGTGACACCATGGGTTTCGAAGTCACCAGTTGAGCTATCAGAGAGCAATGCCGTCAGAGAGGGATAACTGGCAAATGCAAATGAGCTATGAAGAGTCTTTATTCCACTTAGGAAGCTTCCTCACTAAAAATAATCTAAGTTTTTTAAATGAAAGGAAATGTATTATGAAGTCATTACTTTCCTTCAAGAGGAAAATGCTTATTTTGTGCAGTATTTACTTGCAAAGTTGCAGTAGCTCTTTTTAGACCCGTTTACTTTGGGTCTGCATCTGGGATGAACTGAAAGGTGTTTGTTTGGCCAGGTGGTAGGAGAGCACACCAGTCTTTCTCCTGTCAGGGCCAGCCTAGCAGTCCTTTTTCATTTTATGTTAGATGAGGCTTAGATTTGATCCCAGAATTAAGGGCTCAAGGATCAGGCCCTTGAGTAGGGAAGGGGGGGTGTTATGTGCCCCCCACCCAGCTCCCTCTGGCCTGTTGGAGGAAGTGAAATGGAAACGAAGCAGGGCAAAGGATTCTGCCTCTGCAGGCTGGCTATCAGCTCTTGGCTCCTGCGGAGGAACGGTTGTGCCCACAGGGTAGAGCAGGGCAAAGAGCCCTGGGTTTCCTTCCTCCCCTCCCAGCCAGGCAGCCCAGCCAGCTGGACTGGCCGGGGGACACAGGCTGTGCCCTGGGAACTTGTGGCCAGTGGCGGTTCCCGTGGGGCCCAGCATGGCTGATGGAGGGGGATGTGGGATTTCTTATGGCTCTTTACTCCTAGCACTGCCTTGTCACTGCCAGGGGCCATTGGTAAGCGCTGACCTGACAAAGGGCTGCTGCTGAGGGGGGTGGGTGCACCCCGGGCCTCGGGCAGGGGCTGGGGCAGCCCAGAACAGCTCCTTGGGAGTGGGTGGCCGGGCTCGGGAGGAGGGAACGAGGCTTCATTGTCATGCCCTGTCCATAGGAAGGCATCGTATCGTGACTTGTTGAAATCCGCTTGGCTTTTCCCTGCAAGGGACTTGGCAGTTTTATTGATAAAGAAGTGTTACATAAGTATCCCATCAGGCATGTCCTAATTTGTTAATAATTGATGATCTGGGTAGTAGAGAAATACCAGTGGTGTTAATGCACTCCCACGCTGATCTGCAATCTCTGAGCCCCCTGTTCTCCCTTTAATTGTAATACAGGCCTCTTCTTTTTTTTTTTTTTTTTTTTTTTTTTTTTTTTAATTTTTCTTTTCAATTTACCTGGTGATCCAACCGCAGGTGCCCATTGTGCCTTCCTGTTCCGGCAGGGACAGCTGGGGGCTCAGCCTGGCGCAGACATGATATAGATTACCTCTGCAGGGGAGGGTGTTAACCACCTTATTGTTTCACCCCATGTCAGGCAGCCTATTGAGTGGCATCAGCGTCAGCCCGGGGGAAGCCGACTTTTTGCACTTTCCACCGTTGGAAGTCAGGTGTAAGTTGAGTGGGACGAACGTGGTGGTGCATCTGCAGTTTCTGCACCAGGATTTGTCAGCGCGGGGAAGCCAGGGCACTTTGTGCACAGGACAGAGCAAGCATCTTTCAGTTTCTCCCCTCCTGTAAACAGGCTGTATTTGCATGGATTGAAAAATCAGCTATTTTTTATCGTGCCACAGCTAAAAGAGGTCGGAAAAAACATTTACTTTTGTTGTCACACACGAAAAAGAAATACTTGCTGGTTATCATCAATGTGATCTGGCTGCCTCTTTTGTCTTGGACTGTTTTTTCTTTTGCATTTCTGTGGAAGTTTCTTTTTCTGTAGAAGTAAATACCCCAGAACTCTGAACAGGTTTGGGAGTTAAACCTACCCAAGACATACTTATTTATTGTTTTCAGAATAACACAGCACATTTACTCTGTTGTGGGCAATGAAATCCATTACCTGCATTAAAATCAGAAGCAGCAAGGTAGCTTTCTAGTTATGTTGTGAAATAGAATGCTATTGTTCGCTTTTATTAACGTCTCGAGGTTGATTATACGGCGGTTAGAAGCCTGTTCTGCTGTGCAAAAGACTGTCTTTAATTTCAAGTGGTTGATCCTGATCAGGCAGTTAGAGTGGCTGCAGCAACAATTGCTTGGAGCTCTAAATCACGTTTGTCACAAGATCTGCCTGGTAGTATTGGCTGCTTGAAGACTTACTCCAACTTTTCCGCGTTAGCCTTTGGTTGGATTGCAGTGGTAAGGGGCTTGCCAATCTTGCCTGCTCTTTGTGCCTAATTCCGAAAGACTGGCAAGCTTTATGCTATGTTTTCTGAAGAGGGCCCGGCTTTACTAAGCTGCCTGTCTGTCAGGGATTAATTTAACCTCTAATTACTACATTTTCTTCACAGTTTGCTGCACATGAGCGTGTTATAACAAAAGCACAAAGAAGTATGTCATTTTATTTAGCCACTACTCTGAAATTAATTTAGGGGGTATAGAGTCAGATCTGACACACTTGGTGTTAAAATAATTGTGCTGGCATTAGAATTAAAGTACATAATCTTGTTGTTTCTAATGATACAACAATACTAGTGTAAATAGTGTTGTTAACTTGTTAGTCATAGCCACAGTAAGAGAAACGATATCTAGTTACAGAGAAATACTCAAACAAGCATGGCAGTAAAAGTTTCCCAAAAATAATTTGTGCTTTACCCAAAATAATGCATGGTTTCTGCTTGATTCCCTTCTACCATTTGGGTTTAAGATTACATGTCTAACAGTAGTTTGTTATTTTTCTGAAAAGGTCTTCCAAATTGCAATAAACAATACTTAGGATGAAAGTTGGGTTTCTTCTAGCCTGGATAATGATTTTTGAATTTTATATATATATTTATTTTTGTTTCTTTTTTTTAAACACGCGACGTCTTGGGAACAGTACAAAAGGCCATATGTCCTCTTTTGCCTGCTCACACTGACATCAGCGATGCCGCAGTTCACGTTATATTGAGAGCAGCATGTAGTCTTGGAGGAAGGGAATGAATCTGTTTCTGTTATGAAACACAGGCTGACTTTCTTCTATTCCAGGTCTGTGCTCTGTAATATTTACAGCAAAGGTTATTCTTTCCTTTGGGAAGGTTTGGATTAGGAAATGCAGCCTATCTACACTATAGGTAAATGTAGTTGAAAGAACTGTTGTTGTTACATAAGAAATTTGCAGTAACTGTTTCTTCATTCTGCCCCGTGTCCTTTCCCTCTGAGCAGGCTCGTTTGGAATGACTTTGAACATGTAATTTCTCACACAGGGTTGGATCTGCAAAATCGTGGATTAGGAACTGCTGATTTTTTTTTTTCTACTGGAAACAGAAGATTGGTTGTATATTTTTGTGTCATGCATTCAAGCTATAAAGCATGGGCCCAGCTCTGTAATCCTCCTTCAGTAAAAACTGTAACTGCATTTGATGGGAAACTTCCCCCAAAGATTCCCCAAGGTCAGATAGGACACGGTTACAGAGTCAAGTCTTGTAGTCCCTTTCTCAAAAGGAGAATTAATGTGGCATCGTTATCCTGGCTTGTGACAACAGTGACACAGGATTGCCAAAAAGACTAATGGAAGGAGGTGGATGATTGATTCTCTTTACAGTAGTAGATCAGGTTATTTCTCTGAATTCTTTCCTCAGTTCTCCCAATTCCCAAACTGTAACCAGTTACTGTAATTATTTACTGTAATTACTTCCAATCTACAAGTAAATTGAACATAAATTAAGATCAGCTGATGTAAGGGATGGGTGGTTCAGTGAGCTGACAGCAAGGCATGGAGGTGCTTTTGCTGATCAGTGCTTACACAGGATGGCTGTTTGATAGCTGCATGGAGTGAGTGGTAAGTGCCTGCTCTTAATTTTTGTGGATAGGTGTTTTCATGTAACAGTTTGAAGATTTCCTAAGGTAGAAGCCAAGCCCAAACAATGCCTACTTTAATTTCAGAACTGTCAAGATTATTTTTTTCAAAGGGTCTGAATATCTGCAGGCCTTCAGAGGTGGAGGCAGGTTGCGGAGTAAGTAGTTCCCAGGTTCTTACTTGGTGTCTTTACCCCAGACAAAACCAGCACGCTTGTCTGTTGTAAACAGACCTTCATGCTAAGTATCCTTAACTGGTTAAATATATTGTAAATTATAAGTGCTTGTTAGTAGCTGAGGTCTTTAGGGACTTTGTACATAGTTGGAAATTATATTCAAAATAAAGACAGGTACATCCTACTCTAAGCCCCCCTCAGTGTGAATGATAGTTTTATTTCTTTGCTTTGGCTATAATGCGAATGCAGGTGGATTCCCACCCACACACACACCCATCCCCCTGCCATCACATCATAGCATCTTCCTTTTTGCTGAAACTTCAGAATTTGATATAGGGGGAAAGAAAATATTTAAAGACAAAAATGACATTACTCTCAGGCATGTAGTTTAATGTTTCATTCTCCATCTTAGATCTTCATAGGTTACGTTTTGGACAAAAGTAAACAAATGAATATTTTACAAAGACATTTGTCTTACACAGTTCCACTCACACATGAGAAGCTTTTCCCCATATGTTAGTATGTAACATTTAGTATGGAAACATTTCCATTAGTTTAAGCATAATTATGCAACACTAATTTCATGTGGCTATCAGAATTGATACTGAGCATAATCTCATTTTGCTTTGACTAGTTACTTTAAGTCTTACCAGGATTTTCACAATTCCAAATTTATATAGGGAAATAATTTCTGAATTAATCCGATATTTCAGTAACCTAGTAGATCATGCTGATGGTTAGGTACTTTTAAGGACTTCACTTTTCCTGTTCTTTTTACTTACTTTCTTTCTTAATTAACTGTGTTGATTTAAATAAAGTCACACAGACTGAAAAAAACCCAAGTGTTTACAATCTTGCAGTCAAAAATACAGGCAAAAGGTTTTGGTCTCTGACTGCCAAACGGTGACTCATTAAAAAGGAATTTTTGTTCCTCCCTTTTCAAAGGGTTACTCACTACAAGCAGTAAATATCTAGTTTTGATGCTACTGCATTGAAATGCCTGACATTGTTGGTGTATTAAGTCCAAACTCTGTAAGATTATTTGGTCACAGGCTCCACAACGTTTTATTTTGTTGTTTTTCTTGATGGAAAAAAAAAAAAACAAACCTGTTGGGGGATTTTCCCCAAGCTTTACTCTTGTCAGTTTGAGTACAGTCTAAAATGAAATATGTTAGGATTTTAATAACAGAGGACCCTTTCCATACTTTAAGCAGTGGGTCATTCAAATTATTTTTAAACACATAGGACTATGCAAGTGCTGATTTCTTTCTAATTTTGCATTGGGTAACATTAGACAAGGACATTGGAATTCGTTTAAATAAAAAAAAATAAATCTTTGTTTTCCACATCAAGGGTTGTATGCTAAGCATTTTCTAATATTGCACTGCATAAAGCTGAAAACAAATTGTATTGAAGAGACACTGTCAAAATCCAACCAAAGGCATTCCCTTTTTCTCTATTTCTGTATTAATCTTAACTCTCTGAGCCGTCTGCTTTGTCTTCCTGTTCTTACCTATTCTACACATTTGATGGATGGGAACAAAGGCATGTTTGAATCCTCCATCTCATCTCTTCTCTTCTTATTTATGGATTGGTTGGTTTGAACTTTACACAGTGTTGGAATGATGTTTTCTTGGTTGCAGCAACACTTGTATTTGACTGGAAGCAGGAGGAGAGTGTGTTCAGGCTTTTCACTCTTCATGAGAAGTGAGTCTTGCTCCCTGTTCCCAGAAGGTAGATCAGCTTTAATTTCAAGTGAAAGTCCTGCATCTTCAAATAACTTCCCATGTCAGTTAAAGTTCAATATTCTTGAATTCCAGAGATATAGATGAGTCAAATCCAAAGTTTAGGGCAAGCGTGAAGGATGTAAGAGAAAATGTAGACGTTTCTTCTGATGCCACTCTCCCCTCCCCTTCAGGGCTCCTACAGTCTGTCAGCTGTAACAGAGTGATTTGATTATTTTGTAGTGTTAAGCTAAAAGAATAAATCTAAGCGCCTTGGGAATGGGGAACCAATCCAACAATCAAAAACAAACAAGTTAATAAATGTGAAGTATTTCTGCATGGTGCTGCTGCAGAAATGCTACTTCCAGAAATGCTTGGGGGCAGGCATGACTATTGGACCAGTCAATTAGTGTAAATATGTTCAGTGTACACACCACTATTAATTGGATGCTGGGGGGTGCGCTCTGTGTTTTGAAGGAGAAGTCTGTTTCTTCTGTTGGTTATAAATTATGAAAATCTTGAATGTCACAAACTGAACTGTTTATTGCTCACCCCCTTGCTTCTCAGTCACTCTAACATACCTGGAAAAAGCTTGACTTAGGCAGTCTTAATTGCCCTTTCTTTAAAATCATTCTGGCTCTAAGCATCATCTACAAAATCTTTTTTCCCCTTGTCGGCTCTTCTCTCCCCCTACCCCAGCCCCCCAAAATCTAGCCAGAAGCAGAGCATTCAAGTAACTGTCCACAGAGGCAGTCTGAAATCCAAATTATCCACTCAAACTGGATTCTGATGTCCATGTGCCAGGAGTCATCTGTAAGGACGGTGTGCTTAGAAATACTCTGAGCTACAGCAACAGTGTCAAGTGGTGTTGTGTAAGAAAACCCCTATTACTCACTTGTGTGAAACTGATTTGGGATTTGGGTACATGCGCAGATGAGGTGCAGGCACTTGCCAGAAGTCTTATGCCAGCCTGTAACCTTAATTTTATCATATCTAAGAATGGCAATAATGGTGAACTAGCAGGTAAACGACTGATTCTGGCTGCCTATGAGTCCTCTCTTTGGAGCATCTATATTTGTAGCTACATGCCTATTATTTCAGGATTTAAAATGGTCATCCACTATGCAGCCTTCAGCTAGTCCAGCAAAAGTCTCTTCACTGGCATTCACACCCAGAACAGAAACAGGTATAGGTCTTTGTGCAAGGACTGCAGAAATCATACCATTGAGTGCTTTTCCATCTGCTACTCAAAGTGTAACGAAGCAAACTGTTAAACCTTGCATGGAGCTTAGGGCTTGATTAACTTAAATTACACTCCTGTTGTACATGTTTGCAATGCCGAGGGCATTAGGTGGCATATATTTTCAAGAAATACATGTTCATTATTAAGAAAGCTTAAGCAATAGCATCGAGTGGTCATTTCCTTTTGGAGCATAGCTCTGTGTCTGTAGTGTAATTTGTTTGTTTATGCATACTGCTGGGTCCCGGCAAGGAGGTGGACCAGCAGTGCAGGCGTGAGCCGAGCTGCTGTGCGGTGCTGGCTGGCCCAGCTGTGTGAGCTGGTGCTGCCCGAGCTGCCGATGGAGAGCCAGAGACCTCGGGCCGTAGAGGTGAAGAGGTCCAAAGTACGAGGAGGCGATGGTAGGGAAGAGAGAGCAGGGACGGGCTGGGACCGAAGGGAGGGAAAAGCCAAGGAGGCAGAGGGAGAGCTGAGGAAGCCAGGCAGGTATCTGGGGGGAGGGGGCGCACAACAGGTCCAGGCCCACCTCGGGAGGGCTGGGATCCCTTATGTGCCTGGTCTGACAGGTCCAGCATTTCCCATTGCTTCCACTCAAGTGGTGTTTCCTGCGTGCAAGCTCATTCTGTGCTCTTTCAACACTGACTTACAGACAGTGCTTTTCTTTATCTCCATAGTCTTTTTTTAAGTTTGTGATGCTTGTGGGTTTTTTCCTCATACTCTTGGCTTTCATACCTTTGTTGTGGTTGCTCTGCTGGAGAAATTGGACTCTTAGCTGCAGTGAAGAAACGCTCCAGGGAGCTAACCCTGTGCTGCCTCTTCAGAGGCAGGCGGAGCCGCGGCAGGGAGCCGGCACAGTGCTGGTGCTGCACACCTTTGATTGCCCTGTGATCCTGGGCATGTGTTGGGTTGATATATTTTTCACAAAGGATTTTTCTTCGGGCGAGCGCAGTGCTTGGGCAGCCCAGCTACTCAAGAGCCGCCCAAAGCGCACAGCTGCAGGACGTGCCGGCTGGCGCTGAGCTGGTGCTAACACTAGGACACAAGTCAAGGTATGTCTGTGCTGCTGTCCTTGTGTAAATTCACTCGTTCAGGCAGAAAGGGTGAAGCCCGCTTTCACCTGGCTAGCCTGCTGGCTACTGACAGCGAGACGGCTGTGGTTGCATGAGTGAAGTTTGAGCTGCAGAAGTTGCTTAAGACATTAAGTAAATAATCTCGCACTTGACCCACCTGGACCAGCAGAAGTGCCCGGAGCGGCGTTGCAAGCCCTCCCCGGGCCCACCTCGCAGGCACGTCTGCCTGAGATCAGTGCCGCTCGCCGTGCCCGGGAAGCTGGCTCAGAGCATCAGCTGAGCTGCTAATGAGCCGTCTTCCCAAATCTCCTTTCACAGAAGTTTGGGATCTTCAGGTAGCCTTGGATTTTGTCAACCGAAGACAGTGACATTGTCTTTTACAGCTGGCTCTGAAGCACTGTAGCTTCTCCAGAGTAAGGAGACGTAATTCAGTGTTTATAAAGGCAGACAGGAAAGTAAAAGATCCTTTGGTTCCCTCCGAGAGCTTTTTTCACACGTAGAAAGAATGAGTCACTCGACATTTCATTACTGAATGGGAGCTGATTTACAAGTGTGTATGCTCTAAGACAATGGCGCTGGATGAACTCCTATAGTTTCCTCCATGACCGTGCTGTAAATGGGCTTCAGCCAGTTTGATGTAATTCATTCTGTGGCACTGTGCTGTCTTTTGAAATGGAAGCATCATCCTTCTTATGATCTTCTGAAGGCTAGAAGGACAATTAGCATGGGAATTCTTGATTAGCTTTAATTCAGCCCTACTACTCCAGGAAAGCATAGTTCCTGAATTGCACAAAGACAGACTCTTCAAACACGGATCCAAATCAGTGTACTGGAGATCCTGTTGGTAGGTGTGGTGACCCTGATTAATATTTACTTGATGCCTTTCATCTTCCAAGTACTTTACACAGAACAAGCATTTCATCTTCACAAAAGATGAATGAGTTAGGTAAAATAAATTTTACCATCTCTGCTTTATTAATAAAGGCAGGGAAACTGAAGCAAAGAGATTAAAGTAGTTTGCTTGTTGTTACAAAGAAGGCCAGCGCTGAACCTGTGTAATTTCTGGTTTCTATTTCTGTGTCCAGACTAATGTCTCTTCTTTGTAAGAAGAAGCAGAAGGACAAACTTTTGAGTAAGAGCATTGTAAGAATTTAGTGAGGCAACTTGGCAGATGTTGCAGCTGTACCTGTGGCACTTAACGCTGGTGTCCTGCTGAGTGATGCACTACTCTCGTCGCTTGGCACTGCCGTCTCCCATGCACCCTTATGGAGGCATGCCCACAGATCGCTGCTTGCATTGCAAAGCACCCACGGACCTTTTTTAGGCTGATATCATGGCTCAGTTTAGTCGCTGGTATGGCTGGACCATTGGAGACATGAATTTGTGTTGAGATTTCTGGGGTAAAAGAGTTTCTGCTGGAATGAACGTGATGAGGTACGTACATGTTTTTATTCAACTTAATGACTTCCTGAGATGTTCTTTTGGAGACGCGTTAGTAAAATCCTTAAATTATATTGTTGAAATTTAAGCATGCAAGTGGTCTCATTAGTAGGGAAAAATTATTTGTTTATCTTTGGTTTGGATAGGGCTACTCACAGAGGTCGATGTAAGTATCTGCTCAAGTGCGTTGCTGAAGTGGGGCCCTAGGTAAAAGCCAAGGCTGTGTCACCCTGAACTGCAGGCTGGCAGAGAATTTGTTGAGGACCCAAAGGCAGTTTCTGGTTTAAAGAGCTTCACATCAAGATGAGTCAGTGGACAAAGCTTGACATCTGAAGTTCTTACCTGAGAAGGCATCTGACGTTCTGAAAGAGAAACCTTTGTAGGTGCATACGAGTTGCGTGCACCCTCAATCAGATTGTGCTGCCAGTTGGCTGTAATGGAAATCCTCACCTGGGGAGGCTGTGCTGGCCGAGCCCGGAGCCCCCTGCCCGCTCTGCAGGGAAGAGAATTGCGTGTCAGCTCCTCCAATCCCACCTTCGTGGAGGAAGAGAAGGTGCCCTCGCCTGAAACTGGAATCTGCTCAGGGAATCTGCTGTAGAAGCCAATTCATTTAGTCTGGATTCAACTATAAATTCAGCCTCCTGTTTCATGTGGAGTAATGATTTTTATGCTGGAGTGAGGAATCGCTCAGCGAGAGAAGGGAGACAGGAGAGCAGAGCAATGCAGCCCTGCTCTCCTTGTAAGGCCATGGTTCAAAATGTTTAATTAGTTGTTTCGAAACGGTGGCTCTTCTCCTTTGAGGAAAGAATGATGTATCAGCAAAAGCTGACCAAATTGATGTAGCAAATCAATTCTATGGTAATCCGTTTATTTAAACTTTGGTACTTAATTTTATAAGCTCTTCTCAAGTGTTCCTGTGCTCCTGTTCATTAGCTGGTATTCTTTTATGCTGTTGCTTGGAGGTTTGTGCTGCAGATAGCAAAATGGCCAGGACATGCTACTCGAAACTGCCTCTAAATGTAATTCAAGCAGGTCTGCAATAACAGTGCTAAAAGAAGAGCTATTTAGCGGCATTATTAATGGGCAAAGAGTTCAGGCAGGATTATGAAAAAGTAAAATTTTATTAAGAGTGGAGGAGCTAGAAGAATGGACTGATTGCCCTGAGTCCTCTGGGCCCTCGAGCAATCAATTTCCCTTTCTAGTATTCAGTTACTTGCTAATTGTATTGATTTTTATCAAATATGTGTACAAATCAATTTTATATTTTAGTGCTGTTAAAAGCTTCCTTCCTTCCTCGCAGGCAGTGTTGCTCTGATCATCCTCATTGTCTTTCTTTATTTTAATGCTTTTGTCTTGATGCGTGTTTTCGTTAGGACACGCGTGTTTTTCTTTAGGACACTTAACTGGGTAGGGATTTTACCTAGATGCTCTGGGTTGGACCAAATGGGCGTCACTGGAACAAAACCTCTGTGAACTCTGTGGAAGTGTCTGCTTGAGTAAAAATTGCAGGAAAGGGATGTGTTGTGTTGTAAAATGGGTGGGTGCAAGTGACCATATAGTGTGACCCCCTGAAGAGCAGGAAGCACTGCTAGCGCAGGAGGTGAATTGTGTTACGGAAAGATTGTGACTAGAAACAAAGAAGGGGATAAATGCTGAACATGACGCACTCTTATTGAATAAACATGAAAATTAAGTCGGGGCAGCAAAAATTAAACTCTTGAAATAACGTGAGCTCTTTTATCAGTGAGGCCTCCATCATTTCTGAAAACTGAGTCACTCGGGCACTTCAAGTGAAGTGGATGCTGGAGACATCTCTAAGCAAAGGGAATGTACGGAGCTCTGAACAAAATAAAACACCGTTCTCCATTTGTGTTTGTTTATGCCCGTGGCAATTTAAATTGTTTCTGTCAAACATACCTATTTTCTGAGATAGCACACACTTGCGCTCTCTTTTTAATGTAACCTACACAGTCTGGAGTTGAGGAGAATCTCTCTGGCTGTGTGTAAGCCTGAGAAATTGACTCTTATAATTGAAATGTTTGGGGTATGTACAGTGCTGCCGGAGATGGTGGGAGAGACTTTGAACTTTTAATGGTGTGAGCAGTAGTCATAAGAATGAGGAGAGTTAGAGCTCTGCTTTTCCACTTGCCCCTGACTTAATATTACATGGCAGACTTTATGAGATTGCGTTTTCTGTGCTTATTGCCAAGGCACTTTTAAAAAGATACACAACAAACTCCTGTCCTTTTCTCTGGGAGAGAAGAGTTGCATTAGCAAGTGTCCAGGTATATACACACATCCAGTAAAAATACACCTTACATTCAATAATCTAATTCAGTGGTAGCAGCATAAAGCATTTCATATTTTACACTGATCACTTTGGTCTTTTTGATTTTGTTCTCCTCCCTGGTTCTGCTGATGCTTCTTCATTACACAGTGATCCCAGCTGGGAAAGCCAGCAGACACCACAGGTTTCTCAGCCTCTCTGAGAAACTCTGCCGGTGGCTGCTCCCAAAGGCAGTGGCACTGCGCTGTGAGATGTGCCCGCACCCTCCTGCCAGTTCCAACAGCACGTTAGGAGCCTGGGTGATGGTTGACTGGGAGCCTCCAGACAGCAGCTCAGTAAGAACCAGGTGTCTTTTGTGCCCTGTAATGCGATTTTGCTGTGCTCCCTAGCTGCCACGGTGGCTTTTCTTGCTGCGGGCTGCTGGATATTTTCCGATCCAGTGTAGGCACCGCAACCATAATCACCAGTATAATGTTTTAGAAGCTGGTTTGGAGAAACCAGTCTTATTGTCCTTTGATCTCTGTGCGCAGTGAGATGCCGCACCGCATTCCCAGCTAGGGCGAGGGGGACGTATTCTGCTCGTGTGAATAGCTGCCGGCCACTGGAAGCTGGCAGGCTCCGTAACCCGAAGGGCAAGGGCTCAGTGGGAGGAGAGCCTCTGCTAGCGCTGCCTCTGGCTCGGCATCATCTTGCAAACCATGAGCGCGCTTTTGTCATTAGGTTTACACAGCACCTCTTGTACGAGAAATCACAAACTGGATAAGCTGTATGAGGGGTCATTATAACACAGAGAAGATAAATGTACCGGTTCTGCTAGAGGCTGTCCTCAGGCTATTTGTTATGTGTCTCTAACACTGTCACTACATCACACACTTCCTCGATCTCCGTATTACCCTACAAGCCTGTCTAATGGGATCCTCTGTTGCTGATTCCGGCTTACCCTGACCTACTTCTTTCTTGTGTCCCAGCAAGCTGTCAGGAGCTATCAGAGCACTGGGAGCTGAAATAAACACTCACTGAGGGGAAAAGCAAGGCTGTCTCTAGTGAATTTAATTAGCTTTGTTTAACTGGCTTGTTTGCTTTGTAAATCACATCATTTTTAGTCAAATTTAAGGGATAAAAAAATCTGTAATTAAAATCAAATGATGCATGACCTTGTTAAAAGTCAAGGGTTTTAGATGTTCCGTACAAAAAGTCATTTAGTTTGTAACACGTTTGCAGTGTTCTGAATATTTTAGGGGGAAGAAGGATGAATTTGAGATGCTTTTTGGTTTTGGGGTCCTTCTTCATACAGAAGGGAGATTGTTATTATTATTGAGTCAATATCTTTACCTTTCCTTGAATTTGGAAAATAAAAAAACCCCACAAACTGGTTGTTTTTTTTTTTAATTAAGACTCAAGTCTTTTCATCAATATTGCAAACTTGCTGGATAGCATTTTTCAATCCAAATACAGATTCTTGCTCGCTCTTTCTGCCCTGTAGCCTAACCATTGGTATATTATCCATAGCTTGAATCCCTGCTGTTGTGTGAGGCCATGGTTTAAATTGGAGCTTCTCTTTGCACTTCTGTATTGCATTTTTGAGCATTGGAACAGAAGTCCCTGTAATTTTGGCCCTGCCAGACAAATAAAGCACTGACTCGGCAAGTCATCACTGGGCTGAATTTGAAAGTGCTTATAGTGTTTTTATCAGACAGTATGTTATGTCTTTCAGGTGCTTTACTCTATTTCAGTGTGGCACATATTTCTTTTAACAATTGATGTTCTTGCTCTTGTCAGCATAGGGTCTAATCCTCTTGCTGTTGAAAATGATAAAAGCCCTATGAATTCCTAATATGTCTTATCGAAATCTGGCTAAAATATAAAATGTCTGACCCCAACTTCTGATTCTTCTGCAGCAGAAATATGTTTCTTCCTTGCACCATGCATGCATATTGATAGAGCCTCCTGAGTACACGGCTTAGAGAAATACACCCATCCTCGTGCTGAGCTGCAGCATGAACAGAAAAGGATTAAAGGACCTTTGAGAAAGAAATGGGTATGGATGAACTTGCAGTGTGCAAAAATGTAAAATAAAATGACTGCCCTAAAGTATGAGAGGACTTCAAAATCTGTTTTCACAAATTTGCAGTACTTCTTCCAGTCCTTTGAAAAGGATGTAAGATTGGCCAACCTCTAGTACTGTGCTGAGAATTACTCATGGTAATAATTTCATTGAGGAGTATAATGAGCAGCCTGATTGCTCAATGAATTCTGAGTAACTCACTGACTTACTGATCGCTGCAAGATTTCAGAGAGGGAAAAGAAGAAATATCTCCTCAGCAGGAGTTTTGAGGTCCCTTAGCTCCACTGGAGCGTGTGGGGCAGGCAGCTCCCTGCCCTGCCGTCGTGGAAGTTGTATGGAAGTCTTGCCGAAAGAAACACATTGGCACGCTTCAGTTGTTTGACAAAATAGAATCCAAACAAGAATAGCCCGGTGAGTGTGGTAAACCAGCACTAAGCTGCTGAAGTCAAGTGAACTAGGTTTGCTGAGTTACAGCAGTGGGGGATGAAGCAAGGAAAACTGAGACATCCCAGCTGAAGCATTCATGTATCTTCAATGAGTCCATGGAATGGAGACCAGAAAAACTGAAGTATTATAACTTCAGAAACTTTGCTTGCATTCTGCTGCTTTACCGGATCCTCTCTGCCTCGTGGATTGAGGTCTTAAGTATTTTTGGCATCTGTAGCTGAGATGTGTAGAGTGGGAGGAATAAAAGTACTTCTCCTGGGTCATTGCTCCTGAGAAAGTGGGTGAGGTGGATATCGTGGAGCTTTTATCATAGGCTTGGAAGCAGACACATTTTATAATTTGATCCAGTGTGAATAGCAAAAAAAAATTTTATGGTCTTAATATCCTAGCAGGAAGATGAGTGTTGGAGCAGTGAGATAACGAGGGGGATGAAGCTAAATGCTCATTTGGACCCATTAGCTGCTGAGTGCAGCTTGCTGCAGCTGAGAACTGTGTGTGAGGACAAGGAGACTTCAGCGCTGTGGGAAAGTGGGAATTTAGTGTGTTTAGCAGCAAACATGTGATTAATAGATGCGTGCCTGTCATCTCTGTGATAGCACCATAGTCCCTCCATTCATCTCCCCAGCTGCTGGGGGAGGGGAGCCGGGGAGCGGCTCTGTGCTCCGAAGGCACGTTTGCTTTTGGTGTAAATCAGGAGACGAGAAAGGGATGTGTCCCAGCACCTCCCTCTGTGCTTACAGAAGTGCCTGGCATGTTTTGGGCACCACTGTAATCTGAATAATAAACACTTAATTCCCAGCTCCTCATATTTGGCTGAAGTTGTTCTGTTAAATTACGCTTTGCTTAGAGGACACAGAAAGGGGCAAATATTCAGTAGGACTTGAGTCGTTTAACTTAAATCAACCTCCTCCTACCCACTATTGACATATCAAGAGAACCAATGAGGCATGTTTAATTGCACATGCACCGAGTTTTACAATTAGTCTGCAGTGATTTTTTTATTTTTTATTTTCTTCTGATGCAGCAAGGAAAGATTTGATCCTGCAAGAAGTCTTATTAGCTGTAACACGAGCAGGGCTGGGTGGGGTTTTTTTGTTTGTTTTGGGTTTTTTTCCATTTTAAATGTAAGTGGAATGTTTTTATCTTCTAGGTCAAATGATTTAATCTGATGCTCTAATGTTACATGGTTTAGCAATCCTTCTGCTCCCCTTCTGCTTGTAAAAGTGACAAAAGTACGGCTTCTTGCTTGATAAATGGGTTAACAGTATTCACAAGGCAGGTAATAGAAATCCATATTAATAGGTGGAAATTGGCTCTTGATGCCAGACAGGAGAGTCTAATGAAAGTATTATTGTTTTAGCTTCCAGCTCCTTTGGAAGCTGAAAGCTAAATGCCTGTGTTACATTCTTATTACCTATTTATCACACCATATAGCTGAGTGGATGTTTATTAAATTACATTCATGTTTAATGCCTGTTTGTATACTTTTCACTGAACGTGTTCTCAAAGGAAATTTTCTGGAAACGTTTCAGAAATGCACGACTATTTTCCCATTCTCCTTTTATAAAGTAAAACCATTGTTGCCAACTGTCAATATACAATTGGCTTGGAAATTAAATTGTTTCCTGCTAAGCTGTAAGAACCAGCTGAACATGCTCTATTTAATTTAGGAAATAAATATTTAAAAATCTGAAAAACACACGGTGTTCTTGGGTAGTGTTCATTCTCTTCTAGTCTTTGAAAATACCTAAGATCCCAAGAGTTGGGCTTACCTAGTTTCAGCTTTAATTTAGCATTAAATTGCTTCATTGGGGATTTTATATATGACCTTCTGTATGTTTGTGATTCTTTTGAGAATATTTAAAATAGTACTGAATACCATCAAAGATAAGAAATTAGGAGCCTGTTTATTAATATACCTACTTAAGGTGCTTCTCCAGTTTTGCATTCTTATTTTCTTCTTAAGCAGCACTTTCAATTAATTCCATCTAGATTAAAAAAAAAAAAAAAAGAAAAAGAAAAAAACCCCAAGCAAAATACCCCAAACACAAAACCCCATCACAGCTCAAATATTCCCACATAGCTTTGACCTGCAGAGCGCTGGGATCTCAAGGGCTTTCTTGCAAGTTCTGGGAGGATTAAAAAAAAAACAAAAAAAACAAACTGGGGAAGGTGGGTTTGCATGTTCTTCCACCTATTTTAGTTACAGCTCATCCCCCTCATCAGAGCCAGGGCACTGTGACCATGCAGTGTGGTGGGGTGATGCAGCTTCAGTCACAGCGTGAGTCAGGTGAGGACCGTGGCTGGTAGCCCAGGACTCCTGGTTGCATCTCTACCTTGTCCGGCGGAGTCACGCCACACCCCTTCCTGACCCAGCATCCTGCCTTGACACCTGTGCCCTGCACTTACAAACCAGGCGAGAGGCATGCCTGGCTTTTCTGGAAGCTGTGTTTGCTGGTCCTGGGCTGCAGACACCCAGGGCTGGAAATCTGTGCCAGTTTATTTAAGCAATCCCAAACAGGAGGTTTGACTCCCACTCTCACACTGAGAAATATCTATAGCACATAGAAATCTGAAGTGCGTATTCTTTCACTTCACCAAGTTATTAGCAGATGCCTCAGAAATACCAGGGGCTTGATGCAGGTGACTCTTGTGCTTGCAGAGAGCCTGGGCAGCTCCTGCAGGCACCCTGGCCGTGGATGGAAGCAGCCCGAGTGCCCACGAAATGCAGGGGCTTGGAAGGATCAGGCTGTAAGATCTGGGCTCAAATGAGAAAGACCAAGGGTTTTTTTAATCAAAGGCTTTGATTGTCTGCTTGAAGTTTAAGTTCAGTGGAATATTGTATTGATCCATCAGTTCAGTCTGTTAAATACTGTGCTTTGAACCTTGCTTACTTGTTTATGTTAAGAATAAAGAAATAAATCAGAGCTGGTACATGCATTTCAGCTCTCTGCTGTGCAGATGATAATACAAACACTTCTGTAATGAGCAGGTTAATCACTTGACCACTTTTTCTAAAATTTTGCTGCCACTGCCATTTAAAGAGCTAATCATTAGTGGGTCCTACAAATGCAAACTGAACATGCTTTTGAATTAGAGAGGCTGAAAAAAAATATCTGTATAAAAGAATGTCATGTTATGCTCCACTTAGTGCTGATTTACATTATTAATGTAACAGAACAAGAAGTTGTAATCATGCTACCAATTTTTTTTAAATGGTGGGGAGAGAAACAATAAATCAATCTCCTGGAGTATGTAGAGCGTATGAGAAAGTAGTAATTCAAACAAATTTTAGCAGGCTTATTGGGTGTTGAAATTTCAGCTATCTTGCATCAGCAAATATTAACTTTTGAAGAGCCATTGCAAGGGTTCCTTAGGGGGTTTATATATATATATAAAAATATATATACACTAAGATAAGTTAATATATATGTATATATAGAGACACATTCCATCTCTGTTAAGCATTTGAGTTATCATGGGAATAAGCTCTTTAAACTGTTATTCTTTCAGTTTTAATAAACTTTAACAAACTGAGAAGTTCCTTCTCAGTACTCACACCTCTGCTCTACCTTTGTATTCACTCAATTTGATAAAGACTCTGTGGACTAATTAGTTTCATTTCTGCTCATGGCTGGTCTCTAATAGTTTTCATTCTTTTGGCTTCTCAGATCTTGATCAATGCTTTGGTATGTTTGCTGTAAGCCCTGCAGGGAAGGATTGTTCTCTTTCTGTACCCCAGTAAAACACACTGGAGCACTTTACTGGTTCCCTGTTTTGTAGCACCTTTATAATATGGATCTCTTTGAGTCCAAATGCATACAGCACTTTCTTAAGTCATATTGGTAGAAATGTTGTATTAGATCCTTTTTCATGTACCGTAACAGTACAACAGAATTTATAGCATTGGAAGTCATCTGAAAGACATCCACAACAACACTAGTATTTTCTGACCTGCCTTAATTTCTTTTCTTATGTCAGGTATCTGTAATTGTTTGTGTCAATTTTTTTGTTTAATGAAGTTCTTTAAGATGGGATTTTGCCAGTTGGTGTTTGGGCAAGTCTTTAATTTTTTTTTTATTTTATTTTCTACATTTATTATCTTACTTTCCGACGGTTTGCGCCTATTTGAGTTGTGTGAGTTTGGATTCTGCCCTTGGAAGTCAACACGAAGTGCTTAGCATGGGGTAGAGATCTTGTAGATCTTAGACGTAACATGAAAGCAGCTCGTGGGACTGCAAACAATAGCAAAACCACTTACAGGTTTAGTATGTTTGGATAGGGAATGCCCAAGAAAACGTATTTCTGAGCCCCGCGTTGTTTGTTAAGTCACGCTGACGCACAACTGAGGGCCCGAGGAAAAGTTCAGGAACAGCAGAGCCTGACGGCTTAGGGAGCGAGGGAGAAACTTGTCCATGGAGCATTTCTGTTGAGATAGTTTGTCGGCTGTTTATTGATTGCGCAGGTCACTGGTGAAAGGTCAACAGCTCTGCTGTGTCGGCAGATAAAGATAGAGGAATGGCATGCTGAGGTCACATTGGAAAGGAATTCAGTCACGCTAAAGAAAGAACATTTTAAACCTTTATTTACTCAAAAAGGGTTGTGAGGTATTGAGCTTGCACATTTACAACCCTTCGGTGTAAGATTAAGAAACCTTATTCTCAGCTTTCCCTAGGAGCCTTCCCCTTCGCTTTACAATCTGGTTTTAGAGTTGAACAATTTTTAGCTTATCACCGTAATTCCTTGTGCCTGCTTTTGTTTCTTGCAAAGCATTAACAGGATATTTCTTTGTGCAGACTGGTAATTTTTTTCTGAACTACCAAATTCTGAAGCAATTATGCTCTGATTAATTTTTTTTTCTTTTTTTTCCTCAAAGTGCCTGTAGAGTGCTGAGCACTGTTTATGCAGTTTATTTCTATTGTGCTTGGCTTTTACCCTATTTGAAGGTAACTATTGCATGGCGGAGCTGAGATTTAACACATCTGAAAGGTAAACTGTTTATGTTCAGGTCAGAATTTAAATCAGGAGGATTCAGGTCTTGTCTGAACAAGGTAGTTACACTGATTATCAGCTGGTGTATGCTGTGGTTTAGACACACTGGGTAAAACCACTCCATTTTATTTACCGCTACTAGAAACTCACTTAAATGAAAGCCAATAGATCGTTATTAAACTTCAGAAAAAGCGTTCTTATACAACACTTATACAATACTTAAGCTTCAGTTCACAGTTTTAACTAATCTGATGCAGGTTTCTTGTACAGCTACGGTGTAAGTAGATCACTAGCTGTTCTCCATAGCAGGGAGCCAAAACACCTTCCAATAAGCATGATATTTTCTCTCATGCAAGTTCCTGTTCCAGACTTTCCCTGTCACCAAATTCTAATCACTTAATCCCTGGAAGTGGTGCGGAGTTTTTTCAGTGCAGGGAGCTGCACTCAGACACAAGGATAACTTGTGGAGAGACACCTCTGGCAATCTCTTGGCAAAGTGGGTGGCAAAGAGCATGCTTGTTCCCTTTGTCGGGTTTGGCATAAAGGCAATATGAGAATAAGATTTGCCTTTACAGAAGATGTGAGAAAAGGTTTGTATGTTGGAGACGGGGTTGCTTTGACTGATGATTTTAATATTGCCACTTATTCTGGGCTTCTAAACTCCAAAATTACATTTTAAAAAAATCCATGTCTCTTTCTGCAGTGACTCAAAGCCCCTGAGTTTATGATCAGGGTAGATTTTTTAATATTAAAATATTAAAAGTAATAAATCCTGCCTGTTAGATCTTCCAGGACTGCTCAGGTAGCTTGCTTCCCTGCCGCAAGCCTTGATGCAAAGCCTTGTGTAAAGATAAATACTTCAGCTTTTGTGCAGTTCCATGGAGACACTCAAAACTGCTCTAGAGAAGATGCTAAGGAGCACATCCAGGCACTGGCCGTGTCCCCACCAGCATCCTTGTGCACACTGTGCATCATCACTGCCAGCTGGGGCTTCTGCTTGCTCAGCTTTATAGGCTGATATTTTCACATGGAGTCAGTTACTTTCTGTACCTCCCAGGGAACACGGGGGAAAAATAAGTTTCACCTGTGTTTTGCAATTGCCTTATCTCTGCCTTTCCCCAGCAGCCTGTGGGGCGGAGTGGAAGATGATAGTATTCTTCCAAGCTCTGCCCCTGGCACAGGGTCTGGTGGCCAGAGGTGGCTGATGTGCCCTGCTGTGTGCGGCTGCAACAGGACAGAGTAACAGAAAAGCTGCTTCCAGCTGTTGGTATAAGACAGCTGTGGCACGGGCTGCATTTTGACTGAAATTTGAACAATATGGGGAAGAAAGTTTTTCAGAGGCTAAGGCTGATGTGATGCCAAGCGCAGGATTTATTTAGTGTTATTGATGTGTGGCAATACTGTGATTCCTCATAGGTCTGCTGAATGCTGGAGGAGAGGGGTAAGAGGTGTGTGTTAGGTTAGATAAATAGTGACTGTAATAAAGAAAAGACCTAAGTAAAAATGACTTTTAGTGTAATTTATTTAAAAAGGAGTCTATGGGGTGCAAGGATTACACTGCTATTTCCCTTTAGTTGCTAAATGACATCCAGCTCCATCCTGAAGTAACTACATGGTGGCATCTAAATGCTGTCGAGTCACTTCTGCAATATGAACTGGTGATTTACATTCATACGCTAGAAAAGTATCTCTGTTAAATAGCAAAAACCCAAACCAAACCAAAAAAACACCTTTGCAAGGGGCTGCCCCAAAATATCTGGAAGGGGTTAAAATTTCTACTGGTGACAGGCAGGGAAAACTTTGTGAGGAACCTTCCCTGTGCTCGCCTAGCTGCTGGGGGAAGGTAGGGAGCAAACACCCAGAAACACATCCCGGAGGCCGGGGCGGAGGGCGAGGAGCTGCAGCTCCCACCTTTTTCATCATCATAGGGTGCCAAATCCTGAAGCGCAGCCTGGGGAGCAGGCTGCTACAGCTACAGCAGCACAACTTGCCAGCGCCGTGCCCAAAGCACCGTGACCGTGTTTTCTGGTGTGCGTGCCCTCCTCTTGCGGAGAGTCGAGCCTTTGTCTGAAGGGCTCCTTTCTCCTTTTCTTTCCTTTCTGAAGTTTTCAGTTGGCCACTGGGAAGGCGGGGGGTGGGGGGGCAGCCTGCAAAGATGAAGCAGCTGGTGAAAAGAAAGCTGCTGAATAGGCAAATTGTTTTATCTGGATGGGGTTTGTGTTCCTGACTCTGTTGCAAGGGAAGGTACAGTAGAAACAGTGTTCTGGCTCATGTGCCCCTGCTGCAGCCAGGAGATCGCTCTTTCTTCTGCTGCTTGAAAGCTCTGAGCGTGTGTTATCTTTTTCCTCCTCCCCCTAAAGAACTCCATTCACTGCTGATGGCATTATTTCTATTTCTACTTAGTAATGGCCGTGTTTACATGCTGTGAAAAATGTGAACTAGTCTCAAGGATTCTGTGGCTTCATGTGCCCTCGCAAAGTGGTATTTCCTATGGCAGTTGACTCCAAAAAGGTCCTGTGTTTCCAACCTCGTTTGCTTAACAGTCTGGAAAGAAATCTGGGAAGTTGAGGATAAATCAATCTGTGTGAGCTTTAGAAGGAAATTTGAAAGCCCACGCTTTGAGCGGGGATCCCGACTTGCTCTGGCATTGGCTTAATGTTCTCCTGCTTCTCTGTTCTTCCCATGGAAAAACTATAGGAGTAGCTGAGGCTGTGGTTGACTTCGGTAGCCCCTGTAATCCCAGGTTCCAACATCAGATGTGTTGATAGTCTTTGAAACGGAGAGTCAGTGGTCTCGATATTATTACAGGTCATCAGGCATCTGGTACAAGCTGAAGGGATTTTGTGCTGTGAAGGCGAAAGAGCAAAAAAGGATGTATAAATTTTTAAAAGAAGAAAAGAAAAGGAAAAGATGATGGTATATTTAGTGCCTCAGCTTCAACGCTGCAGGGATGGACAGGAAGGTGGGATGTGTGTGTCCAGGCAAAAAAAAATATCCTGATTAAATAAGTCCCGTTGATTCAGGACCCTTGAAAAGAGAATTCCTCATCTGATGCAGATGGGATTTTTCCCCATCCTGAATTGTCAGTGAGACACTGAAATGCTCGTCAGTGGTTGGGGAGATGAATGAAGCTGCTGGCTTCTTATGTGCTGAAATTGTAATTAAAAATAAGGGGGGATTTTAGAGCTGCTAGAAGTTTTCTGGCTTTTCATCTGAGAATAAAGTGCTAAGGCATCCCCCTGCTCAAAGGTGGAAAAACAGTGAGCAGGACTCTCCGCAAACACAATGGCTCTATCTTGCTCTATTATGCCACAAAGGAGTGGCTTGCTTAATCTCTGAAATTAATAGAGCAGAGAGGAAACGGCTCTTAAAGAGATGTGTGTCTGCTTCCTTCCTGAGCCTAGCACGGGGAGCCTGGGGCTGTGAGGTAATGTCATTTCACATAACTAGAGGGCTCTTCTTATAAAGGACGATTACAGTAAGTGTAGAGAGCCTGGAATTTTTTACTTTTCTGTGGTTTTTTCCTGCTACAGTTGTGGGGATTTTTGTTTAAAACCTGATATATTATTTTTGGTGAAAGGTGATGCTGTGAGAGTTTGTCCTATGTTTGATTTTCGAGATTTTTTTTTTTCTCTACCTCTTGTTTAGTGGCATCAGAGAGAAGCCAGCCTGCTGTTCCATTCCCTGCCACACTTTGTACGAGAGTCTAAACGTGTTTTGAGCTGCTGTCCTAGGAGAATGTCAGTTCAACCAGAATTAACGGAGTGTGTTCTAGTAGAACAGCTCCTTTTTCACACTGTGTTGGCCCTTTGTAGCAGTGTGTTACTCTTGGTGTGAAGCCAAATAGACTGATAAGCAATGGACTAGATTTCCCTGCACGTGGTCAAGGCTGCCCACATCTATCTGGACATTTTTTGCTTTAGGAAAAAGACCTGGCACTTACAAAACTAAATCCCACCTAGCATTGTTGCTTCGGAGGGAGCGACAGAAGAAAAAAAAATTGGCTTGCCAAGAAGCCTTAAGGAGTTTTTAATTGCTTCAGGGAGAAGGATGGGAAGACCAGGAAGAGATACCATAGGGACCAGGGCTCCTGGGTACCATACTGCCTCCAGCACATTTGACTTGGGAACAGGGGGATGATGCTCAGCATGTTTCAGGAACTGACTTCAGTTGGACAGATGAAGCTTTGCTCTGCTTTCATTCCTTAACTTTTATTAATAATTTATGTGTGATACTGCACAGTAGAAATATCCCTCCAATGCCGCATTTAAAACCACTGTCTAGAGCAGCATAACGTAATCCAGCCATGTTGTGTATCTTGTGCATTTATTAAAAAGAAAGGATGCATGGAGCTTTTGGTTTTTGAGTCACAATCAGGGAGAATCTGTAATAAAATGACTCTAAAATGCAGGACAGTTTGTTCCCTACTAGCAGCATGATGTATTTTACATATGAACAATAGTAGGTTGCTTTGCAGAAAATGTGTTTTTGATATAAAGATTATCAGTGCTGCCACCCCTCTTCCCTCATTTATTATTAGACTCACCGCAGCAGAATTGCCGAACTCCAAGTGCTTTTTCAGCTTTCATTCAGCTGCATGATTTGTAATGACTGTGGTGAGCTGGGGAAAGGAGGAAGTTTAAATTTGGGCAGTTGTGCATCTATCCACAGTTAACGAGGCATCTAATTTCTCTGCAAATTCAGTGCAGCTTTACCACAGTCTTGGCTGTAGCCTCAAGTATGCTGTAGTATTTTTCAATGTTTCTGTACCTTTGCTGTTATCTGTGTGTGTTAAGCTCCATCTATTTTGGATTTTATTTATCTGAAAGATGAGATAAAGAACTGGCTTTGTATCAGTGCTGCTCGCTAACGGCAAGGGAGGCTCAGCAACCTTTTGACTGCCTGACTCCACACTGCCTATGGACACTCCTAACCAGATACTGAAAAGGGCAATATTCGGTGGAGATTGCATTGCTGCAGTGTCCCTGTCCTCTTGATGCTTTCTCAGGAGCACTGAGAAGCTACACCCATCTGACTGAACCATCACTTTAATGTCCCGCACCAGAGCTCCTTCCAAGTATCGACAAAGCTTAGCTTCAGAGGTTTTGCAAGCTCTTGGGGGCAGGGACCTTCTTTTCTTCTGGTTTGGGGCAGGTGCCTAGCACCAACACTTGTGACCCTTCCTGTCTTGCAAGGAATTACTGTGATTCACGTAATACTAAGAACGGACAGCAGCACAGCACAAGGTGGGATGGCTACAGTTTAAAATAGAAGATGGCATAATGAAGTTCTTAGGCTAAATGCCAACAGGAAATCAGCATTTAACCTCCCCCTTAGTATCTGCCTGTTAATTGGGTGTCACCGCCTATATTGGCATCGTTTTTAGAGATTGTTACAGCAATATTAACATGATTGAAATGCATTGCATAAAATTATAATATCTATCAAAGATTTCTCCTGGTGGGGGCTTAGATCATCCAGCCCACAGCTGGGAATGCTCTTATTTTACTTGTTCTATTATAGGCATCTAGACACACATACAGCTGTCAGACTTACAAGAATGCGTCTGCAAGGTGAAATAACAAGCGTATACTAGACAGTCCACAGGATTATAAGGCTATTTAAATGAGAAGAAAAAGTTGGGGGCAGACATGAGAAAGGAGGGAATTGCACAGCTTGTGATGGTGCCCTCCTTCGCCTCCCAACTGGGACTTCTCAAACTGGAGCAGGGCACTGAGCTTTCTCTTCTTAAAGCCAAGTCCAAGCATCCTGGAGCAGGCTGGATAGAGACTTCCATCACATCTGTTCTTTGGACTTTTTTTTTTTTTTTTTTAAATCTTAATGCAATGCAATTCTTGCGTTTTGATATCAAGTTTCACCAACTTGCAAAAAGTTTCCACTTCTGACTGTTCTCTCAAAAAAGACGTTGCCCTGAACTGCTGTTCTTGGGCTTCCCTCTGTGGCCAGGGCCTTTCTGAAATCCTGTGAAGGTCTGGGGTGCAGCATGTATGGGGTTGTCTGTTCCTTGTTCCTTATACATTGCAATGCCTCCCATTCCCTTGCAGCCACTGTCTCTCTGGGGGCCCATCCTGCCGCGCTGTGACGGCTCTGCCTGTTCATTTTCCCCAGCTTTGTTTCTCTTCCACTTCATAACCAGCATGGAGTTAGAGGGAGGCTGGGGCTAGATGCAGGCTCTGGGGTCCTGTGCCATACACCACAGAGTACCAGAAGGCAGGCAATTTGCATTTTAATAACTCCCTCATTATGTATTTGTCTGATCTCGTCAATATTTTGCATTTTTTAAATTTTGCTGACTGCAGACGTTGTGGACTATCAAGTCGATAATTAGATTGCCTGCTTTTAAACACCTCAGTTATAAATCAGAACAGCCCATTTCTATAGCCCAGTGCTTTAGCTGGAAAGCAGCTGTCCTATATGTGGAAGGCAAAAGATTTGAGGAAAGCATTGCACACAGATTCACTGTTGTCAGGAGTTCCTCATACCTAAAATGTGGGGGATTGATCCTTTTTCAGAAATAAAAATTACAGAAATTAGATCTTCGTCACAGGATGTAGCATCGCCTTGCATGTCAGATGAGCACGGTTCTTCCCGCAGCGAGTAGGAGTGCTCCAGACTTCACCTTCCGTTTTTCCCACCTGTCTAATGAGGTGGGGTTTTTGTTTCACCTTAAGCCTGAGCTAACGGCAAAAACATTAAATGCAAATTGCACCTTCAGGGCCCCCTTTGAATCGCATGGCATAGCTTGCACTGCAGTTGATGCTAGGTTTATCTCGATTGTTGTCTAAGGCTTTGGAATTAAAAATGTTTGTGTTAGACACATACTTTCTCTTCTGTGTACTGCAGTTATTTGTATTGCATGTGGGGTTTGAAACAAGTCAAATTTAGTGAGTGCAGAAATAATAAAAACTCTTTATATGCACAGGTATGTTGAAGGCAAGAATAAGTGCTGGTATCATTATAAAAGATGTGATAATCATTTAATTCTCAAAAGACCTAACTGTGAGTAGATATGCAGAGAAATACTCACTAAAATCAGCAGGAAAGTTTGTTGGAGCAGCTCAGGTCCAGTTCTAAAACAGAATAGATATTATTCTGAGTGTAGAATATCACAAAGATGCATTTCAAGAAGAAAAGACCATTTTTATTTTAAAAAATGTTACTGATGAGCACTGAGATACCTATACAGAAACGTGTTTGATGCATCTAAGGCAGAGGAGAGCCTGGACCCAATGGAATCTGCAGTTGGTGCTGGAATGTGGCAAAATGGGTCCTGGGAGGAGATCTGCAAAAAGCAGCACCCAGGAACAAGTAAGCACAGGAAAAGACAGTTTTGCTTCTTTAAATTTGTATCAGGAACCAAGGGAGAGTTGTGTGCGGATGCATTGGAGGGGGAGGCAAAGCAGCGTTACAGGTTGCATTCTTTCTCTTACTGTAAATGGTTTTTGTTCAGCATGGAAAGACAACAGCTCTTCCTGGGGTTGTTTGCTGTTCTCATGCGACTCTTTGATGGTTCAGCTTGTTAATGGGCCAGGTTCCTATTAAAAGTATTTAGTAGTTTGACAGCCATGTGCTTCAGAAACCAGGAACATATTATGTGCTGGTGAAGGCTGCTGCTGCTTTCTCACCTGGAGATAAATATAAACACATTTTTAAAGGGTAACAAAAAATCCTTCTTGTTCTTGGATTACCCTTGGAGTTAAGCAGAAACCACTAGCAAGTAAAGGAAATGTACTTGAGGTTAGTTCTCTTTGCCTCCTGTTCAATCCATGAGCTTCTATGCATTTTAGAGAGAAAAAAAGTTCAACCTCTTCCAGGCACTCAAAACTAGTATGTGGCAATGAGAGATCCAGACCGTGGTGACGCGAGAGCTGTCTAGGAATCCCATTGCAGCTCCGTTTTGGCATAATTAAATGGGCAGTCCTGATGAGCTGGTGGTTTCCAGAGTCGTTGTGCAAGAGCTGCCAGAGGCAGCCTCCCGGCAAAGCCCCGTGCCGCCAGGCGCCGGCACCCATGCTGCCTGGGAAGCAGGAGGCACTTATCAACAAGGAAAATCTCATCTTGCACAACCACTTGGTGAACTAACATGGTGACATGGCGTCTGATTGTCTCACACTGCAGTTCTTGCAGGGAATCACGTTTTCCTCGCTGGGTTGAGGGATCGAGCCTTGCGCTTTGCCGTCAGTGCTGCTCGCTTGCAGGCAACCCGATAAGCTCTTTCTCCACAGTTCAGTTTCATGTCCCACGTTAGAAACGCTGTATTGTAAATGAGCAAAGTTTATTTTCAGGGAATTACTCATATTGACACTTCTGACTTAGTGTCTGTCTCGTTACAGAACAGACTTGCAAAAATCAGGAAACGCCGTGTAAGGGAACACACGGTGTGGTGCAGGAGGAGAAAGCATCCTTCAATCAGAAGTCTACCCCAATGTCACCCCAGTTCTTCCATGAGTTATTTTTGGTGTCTTCTTGTGTACTATCACAAAATACTTCAAATCAGATTTGGTATTGTAAGTTAATTCTTCATGGGTTGTGACCAAATATAATATAGACTTGATTTTTCAAAAAGGATCAGCAGTACAAACCGCATGATCTGGAAGATACCGGATGGTCAGTTAGGACCTATATATTCTCCAGTGGTATACTAAGGCATGTTTTCTTGGCAGTAAATAGAAACTACAAAAAGTAAGACAACTATTGTAAAAAGATGGGACTAATCCAGGAAGAAGGAGATTATTTTCTTATTGGAGGTCTGATAAATCGTGGTGCATTTTTCCTTTAAAGATACACTTGACATTTGTCTTTCCCTGTTCATCTATAATTAATGGCAAAAAAAAGAAGAAAATTATATTTCAAGTTAAGGTGTTCAAGAGGAAAAGAGGGGTAGTTTTATTAAAGAAATACATGCTGTATCTGATTCTACTTCCTTATTCCTTATGCTGTCTTTTACACCTGGATAAAGTGAATATAAAATGCTGCCAGGTTAGAAAAGTACTATTTTACATCCATTGTCCAAGTGATTGCGCAAAGAAGCAAGGTGAAGAATTAGATCTTTGTTGGTTTTCTGCCTTGAAGTTTTTAGTGGAAGCAAGAAGACTGTCAAAGGGAGGAGAAATACAACAGCTGAAACCTCCTAACTCATGTGCTTAACCATAGTACATCTTTTCTGTCCTTCAGCACCTCTCACATCTGTACAGGCCTCCAGAAAGATCGGGTCTTTAACAGTCTTTACACTGGTACCAGAAGGAGTAAAAAATAGATAGTGTGTTTTAATTTTTGTTGATCTTACAAAATTAATGTAGTTAAAAATGTGCAGTTTGTTTTAGATTTGAGTACAATTACATATGAAACAGGGTGTTAGCCCTTTTCATTTAAAAGAAAATACTTAGGCAATGTGTTTGGCTTTTTTATTTGTTTTTGGCTCCAGATGTGACTCAGATGTTTGTGTGAGAAAGGCTGCACTCAAAAGTGCAAGGTCAGGACTCGGTGTGCTGCTCAGATGTGGCATGGAGGGAAGGGGAAGAATTACTGTAATACGTAAGGCTGACGTTTCCTGCCCATTTCCTATATCACATCTGGCAAATGGAGTGACTGAAGCACTGGAAACCAGGTAGTTTCTTTGCAGTCCCCACAAGCGACACTAGGAAGTAGGTTCGTTTTGAAGAACTGGAGCTCTCTTCCTCCGAAGCAACCGCAGCGGTGGGATGAGATGTGCTGGGCTGGGTACACGCAGTGCCACAGTGCGGTGTCAGTGATGCTGGTGGGCACAAGGAGGGACTCCGCTGAAAATCTGGTTCAGAAGAGAAGCTGGCTTTCTGTTAGGAACTTGGGAATGGGAGACTTGTGAAATGCATATCTGCACTCGTGATGCAATGCTGAAAATGCTGTCAAGGACCAAAGCTAAGCTGGCAGGAGCTTTGCATAGTGGTAAGGATGGAGGTGAGGAGTTGCAGCCATGGTAAGCACTTGGAAGTGTTCAAGTTAGTCCATTTGAAGAAGCTGTGTTCCCTTCTACAAAGCAGTACCTGACAGCCTCTGTGTCAGTATGAAATAAACTGGTTCCCCTCAACCACTTTTAGTGGCTAACCTGTTTCAGTCTCCGTTGCATTTTCAGTCAGTGCTTCTCAGCTGGAATTCAGCACCTTCCACCCCAGGGGCTGTCATTTCTTGCAGAGGTCAGTCATCTTACCATGCTTGAGACATCCCTGTTCACCAGCACTAAATGAGCTAAGGGGACTTTCTCTCGGTGCAATTCAGCTTGAGGTTGTTGAGGCTACTGGGGCAGAGGACATGCAGTGTCCTGCTGAGGTCCCAGCGTGGCCCAGCACGGTGGGTCACATTAACACAGTGCTCACCCGCACTAATTAGTCCCAGAGTGCAGCCTTGGCTTTGAGATGTCTGAGCCCCAGGGAAGGAATGCGGTCTCAAGTGATAAAGTGATCTCAGGCAGCCCTGTTGAAATGAGGTGAACCTCACCACTTTGGGCTAGGGTTAAACCACTGCTCCTTCAATTCCCTTAACACCCTGAAACTTGAAGGCGGACACAACACTGTGTTTAGCTTCCAGCAAATCCAAACTTTTGTTCCCAGTTTGCCAGGTCCTTGCATCTCCCCGGTAACGCTCCGTAGTGCCATCCGGACATGACAGTTGTTTCCTGATCGTTAGGGCTGTTATATCCTCACTAGACCGTGTAACTGTAACCAAAAGGAAGTTCCTCCTATTCTTTCAGAAAAAAAAAAAAAAAAAAAAGAAAAGAAAAAAAAAAGAGCTACGTGCCCTCCAGCTCTGTATTTTAGGAGATTTCCTAGTTCTTTCAGGTTTGTAAAGCTTGGTGCCAACGGTCACGTGCGGCTCACCTGGGTCACACCAGCCGCTGTCAGCGCCAGTCAGGTTCCTCCAGCCCCTTCCTGAAGGCAGCCGGGTGGTCCCTGCGCAGGCGGCGAGGGGCTGCAGCCCTCTGGGAACTGCCATATTCTTGACAAATCACTGGATTCAGCGACGGCTGTGATAAGTTAATACAGAAAAAGCGTTTTACCTTTGTTTTCTGAAACTGGGAGAAAAGCGTGTTCTTGGGCTTGAAAACTTTTAGGGGAAGTAGTGTAATTCTTGTGGGTAAACGGAAATGTCATAACTAAAAGGCAACAACAGGGTGGTTTTTTTTCATCCTAAACTAGATACATACAGTTTAAGTGTTCTGACCTTTCAAGAATGTGTTTGCTCAACTCCAGACATCGTGTCTGTATTAGAAAATGGAAGAGTAATTTACTGTTGATGTTCAAAAGTATGCAGTGAGTTTTCCTGTAATATTGTTTCATTGTAAGGGCCATGTCTTGCAACCCACAATTTTCTGTTGAGGAGCCCTTAGCAGGGTGAGGACCATACCCCAGGATGCCACCCGCTCACATCCTGGGTGGAAGGGAAGCCTTCGCACATTTAAAAATTAAATCCTGTAGGAAAGGGCTCAGGAAAAACAAAGTACCTGTCATTTTCCTTCTTTTCTCTTTAACCTGATGCGCATCTTACATAATGTGAGCACTTTGAATTAATAACTGTGATATCCTTGATTTAATGTGTGCTATGCTTAAAGGGAAAAAATAACTCTGACCAAAAAAAGAAGAACAAATACCGCAGATGTGTATTGTAGGTGTAGTGCACAGTATGTACTGCTGCCTGGCTGCTCCCCCTGTGCATCTCTGTCTTACTCTGGTGCTGCACCTCCTAGCCTTGATGCTGTTCCCGGTTCTCACACCTCCCAGACATATAGCCATACCCATGGCAGGGTGGAGGAAGCTAATGAACACAGTTTCTTTACGAAGTCCCATTATCATTTAAATAATTTTAATAACCCAGTGTTCGGTAGCATGTAGTAATGGGCGAGAAGATAAGTGTAAATGGGGAAATGAGAAGCCCATCTGTGAAGCACTCACAGGGTCTAAGGTTTTCCGAGGGTTTTCAGGTTACATTGTCCCATTAGAATTAAATTGGAGCCAAGTGTCTAGGCTCCTCTGCAAACCTCAGTTGAGGCACTTAATGAAAAAAATAGTTCCTTTGCATAATTCCCTTCCCCATTAACAGGATATATGGGATTCCATCAGTACTTCCTCTGTAAATCAAGGTATCGGAGGCTATTGTCTCCATATGCAGCTCCAGCTCAGTGTGGAAAGCGTTTCAGATTCAAAGCTTCAAAGGTCAATCATCTGATTAATACTGCCATTCCCATGATGAGTTTTTTCTGTCTTTGTGGTAAACCTGTAGTTTTGAAACGCCTCACACAGATAACTCTAAAAATGTTTCCTGTGCACTCAGACTTCACCCAGCTGCTACAGCTGTGAGTTGGAGCTGGTGCTGCTGCAGCCATTTTCAAAAGTTCCTCTAGGGACTGAAGAAACAAGCTTGGGGCCATGCCCCAGCCATCCAGGAGGCTTCCTCAAGGTAGTCCCACCACGGGCAGCTGTAGGTTTCAAGCTCTTCTGTTCCCCCTGCAGTACACCTCCTTCCTAGAGTTTTACAAAGAGACCAGGACATGTAAAGTATTCCCGAACCGAGCAGCCTGCTTCATTCTGTGTATTCAAAACTACCTCCTCTGTTATGACAGATAACTGCAGTCTGGCTACAAAATCTGTAACAGGGATTGGTAACCCTCCAGGATGATACTTGGCACTCAAGAGCTAACACATGTTTTTGTTACATGAGCATGAGTCTAATAAAATGGCTCACTGGTTTAATATGCCTCTTTGTAAAAACAAGACGCAGTTGGATTTAGAAATTGTGATGATTTGGCAAGTTCAATTATTAACTTCTCTTGCAGGGTTAAGCTTTGACCAGAAATTTGCCATGAACCCATGGGCATATCCTGCTAGGAAACAACATGCAGAAATCCTTCCCTGTCCTCCTTGATTTATCTGCACAGTGCAAACTCAGAGTGTAGAGCTGTATTTTCCCCGGAGGAAGTCACAGCAAGCTCCATCGCCACTCCAGAGCAGAATGCCCTAATGTTTTCATGTTTTAGTACTTTGATATAGTTCTGCTGTGCTCAAAGCAATGCGTCTAGGGAAGCTTTGGCAGGTCCTGAACTGGCTTGTTGTAGAGTCTGCTTTCACCATGTTTTGGGAGAAAAGTTGAATGTGATGAAGAGCCCGAGCTATGTTAGCTATGCAGTGTCCTGTGGGATTGTTTGTGAACACAGCAGCTAAAGATAGAAGTGCACCATAGAGATGCTAAAAATACTGTCCAACTCTACGGTGGTTGTTTAGCATTTGGAGCGCTATAGTTGGCCTTACACAGACAAAGGCAAGATGCAGTTTTGCGATTTGAATATGCAAATGAAATCCTGATCTTGCAAATGTGCAATCATATGCTCGAATCTAAAAAGACCACTTGTATTCCTGAAGTTAAGCATTGGCAAGATTAAGAGTTTAATCAGTCAAATACGGTGTCATCAGAAGTTAGTGTGATTGCATGGCAATGTGGAGACTTTACTTCAAAAAACAACAAAAAAACCTCACGTTGTGTGATTAAGATCAGATTTTTACATTGCACATGTTGATACTTGGAACTGTGTTGTCTGATAAATCATCTCTTATTAACGCAGTAGGTTGCAAACAGTTTCTTCTTTACATTTATATGCATGATTTAGTAAACAGTATTTTAATATCAGTGGGAACACATGCTATGCTTCATAGCTTTCAACTGTGTGACCTTTAAAGGCAGAACAAAGGCTTAGAAATTAGAGTTTACATAAAACTGAGAAGTGTAGAAAGCTTGAAAGGCTGTGTAATTCACTTCTGCAGCAAGAACACCATTTTCTCTAACGTTGTTTGCACAAGTCAGCATTTATGTTGTCAATTTGCAGTGATGAATGTGTGATTAACATTGCTACTAGGACAGAGGGGAACTGGTATCTATAGCAAGTCAAGAGGTGTTCTGGTTAAAAACTGGGTAACTGAAGCATTGAGTTTTCTGCTGGAGAGAATTTCTTCCAGTGCTGTGTATTTTTAGTTTACATTAAATTTTCTAATACTGAAAGAGCAATGAGTAAAATCTTACCCCAGCTGAAGTCAATGTCCCAAAATATTTATTTCATTGAGGCCAGGATTTCAACAGCTTTATACAGAACGGGGGCTTCAGGGGTGGAGTGATGTTCTGGGTTTGGGCTTTTAGTAGCACCGTTTTGCAAAATGCCTTTAAAAGTCCCTGGGTAAGTAACAGATACCGTTCAAAGAGTGTGTGCTGTAGGAGCCGGAGCTGCATGCTGCTCCGGTCACCTCACCGGTCCAGGAGGAATGAAGCCTACACACAACGTGTTGCCAATGAGCCGTATTCCTATTCCAGTTAATGCACACCGAGAATAGTGGCGTTGCTGTGTAGGTAAAGATGAAAGTGGCAGGATGAAATGAAGTTGTCAGAAACAAATTAAACATTTACTACCAGACTTTTCAGCTTCACGAAATATTTCTGCTTCTGGCTGTATAAAGACTTCTCTCTAAACCCATGTTTAGTGAAAGGCTTGTAGACTGACAATCTTTTTAATCTAAGTGAGGCTTGTTTTTATGGGTCTGTATTAATATCCTGTTCATGGTTTCATTTTTTTGAAAGGTAGAGGAACATCCAGGAGGCTAGCAAAGGCCTGGGGTGAATGGGTAGGTGAGGAGCCATTCAGGACGTTTCCTTTCCTTGCCCCTTTGTTCCATCCTTCTGAAGAGTTGCACTTCACTTTCCAATACCTCTTAGGAGAAACCTCAAACTGCTCTTTTCAATGTTGTGTCCTGTACCTAGCCTAGAGGAGAGCTCTGGGCGCAGTAATGCATTGCTTTCCAGCAGAGAGAGCAAGCAGAAGGCCGCTCAGCAGTCGGGTTGTGGCCACAGTGTCCGCGTCCAGGTGCAGCCACAGAGGTGAGGTTTGAGCTATTTTTCTTTGGGAGAGTAAGTGTGAGTACTTCAGCTGCTGAAGCAAAAATGCCTTTTTTTTTGCCGACCGAAATCCCATTGTTTCTTATTGTTCTGAGAACCTGAGAGCTTTTTGGCCCCAGGTTTGACCTAATTGAAGGCTTTGCCTCCAGGCTGTTAATTCCCCAACCATACCTTTTGACAAAATGGAAGTGTAGTTTGATAAAACCACAGGAGTAAGTCTTCCAATAACGCAATACGTAGCAGAAAAGAAGTGTCAGACTGGGTTTTACCTGGTTGTCCAGTAAACTGTAATTTAGGAACATATACAGCCTGTTTCTTACTCTCAGCTCTTATTAACTTGTGGTCATTGCATCACTGTGCTAGTGTTAAGGGCTGAAAAAGAAGAAAGAAAAATATCCTTCAAGTCCTGGTGGACCCACGCAGCAAAAACATCACATTTTGCTCAGTGGAGAGGATCTGCAATTCTCCAGCCTAGCTATTGCCGTGAGAAATTAATGTAGTCTACAAAATTACTGCAAAGTGTTCCATAGGACTTTGAAATTAATGGACTATAAAAAAAGATATAAAACAATACTGCTGGTATTAAAACTGAGGTAAGATGAGGTAATACTGATGGAAAGGCGTTGAGTCTGAGATTGATCTTGATTTACAGCCATGTATGAAAGAAATGCTCTTGTACTTAAGCTGTAGCTTAAAAACCGAGAGGCAGAGAACTTGTTCTGTCTTCAGCTGTCTAGTTAATAACACTTGTCATTAAATGGAATGTGGAAGTTACAGCCAAACAATATACGTGACGTGATTGCTGTAAGTCTTCAGATGACTAATTAAGAGGCATCTGTACAGAGATCTCCTGCTAGCAGTACAACACAGGAGCAAGCAGTAGTCCTGTTCCTCCAGATCCATTTGTCAACAGCAATTTTTCTCCGGGAAAAATTTCCATTTTAACAGTGTCATTAATACTGAAAGCAGATGAATTGCTAAGGAAAGACAAGATGGGAAGGCTCTGAACATTTGTTTTGATAGGGCAGATCTCTGTTGGTGCCTTCTAAACGAGACTGGTAATTCTGTCTGACCTGAAAAGTAGCAAAGCTACTGGTTTGGGTTTTTTTCTTTTTTCTTTTATTTACAGTGAATGTTACTTGGTCTCTTGCATGGGGCTGCCTTCTGTGGGATGGCAAAATAAATATATTCTTGGCTATGTTTTTTTTCTCCTTGGAATGGATCCTCCATTGATATCTTCACCCAGACGTTAGTGATGTTGCCTGTAATTTTACACAAGTGTAATCAGAAAAAACTTGTTTGCAAACGTCCTGCTATGTAGCCTGTAAGATGTTCCAGTTTAAAGCAGGATATAGATCACACATATTTCTGTCATTATGAGTCTAACTACATTCATGCAAATCGGTATGAGAAAATCATATTTGTAGTATTTCCTTCTCTTTAATTTTTTGTTACGATTTAGAAGAAAAAAACCCTAATACCTCGGGCTCTTGGTAGTCCAGGTTGAATTTCCTGTTAGTTTCTGTGGTTTAAGCTTATTGTAAGCTCACATCTTTCCGGTTTTGTAGAGTCATGATGTTTTGGATTTTAGTGCTTACTGGTTAAGTAGTGCAGTTCTGAGTATTTGCAGCCGGGATTACTTCCTATGCTGCATGCTGACTTGGGGAGCAAAGCCACAGAGGCAAAAGAAAGTGCCCAGTCGGCAGTCACCGTTTGAAACTTCACGTATATTCAACAGTCAAACAAGAGACCTGTTGTACTGCAGCAATGCAACAGGGAAAGGGAGTTGATCATAGCTCTGGAGTGGCAGTGCAAGCAACTAAAACCTCTTGTCTTGGGCCCTGGTGGCGTACACAAGGTGGTCTGTCAGCCCAGATCCAGGTGATGCCTACAGGCATGGGAGCAACCGCCCTGTTAGTCACTGTATTTTTTTCACTCGGAACAGGGAGCGTTACCACCTTTATTAAGGGAAAAGACGTGCCTCATTTTCTTCTTTCTTTTTTAACACAGCTTCAGGTTCCTGATTTACTGAGGAAGTAACTGGAGAAGATCACAATGAGTGGTGACAGTAACTGGGCAAAGGATTGCAGCATGCTCCCATCAAGTCAACTGATGTTTGTTGTACTGATGGGAGATGAAGTTCTACAAATGTACCAGTGGTGATCAGGAGGTGTTTTACATGTGCATAGCCTAAGTAGCAACTTCCAATCATTGTTAATGTACTTGTTTTAAAGATGGCAGATTTCATTATAAATTGGGAGAAACTATAGTTTCAGGTAAAAATAATCTACATCTTGCGTACAAGCTAGCTTGTCTTTTCATGGTTAAAATGACTGCTTACATCCCCAGTTCCTTTTCCTACATCCTTCTTCCAGTTGCCTGTTTCTGTGGGTGTGGTGAATAGAAGGAAATCTACCCTGTGAATTTTCCTTACTCATAATCCTTTCTCCACTATCATACCTCATTACAAACAGATCTGCCACCTTTGCAGCCTACAAATACCCAAGAGACCCCAAACCAGACTTTACTCTGGTACTCCTTAGCTGACGAGTCAGGGTATTATTATTTTTAAACATAGTGAATCACATCTCTGGTAGCTTGGGATCACAATGTGATCTCTTTCCTGACAATGTGAAATGACAACTTTACGTCCATCCATGCTGAAATTGCCTGAAATCAGAATGGTCAAACAGCCTAAAGCAGCAGGAAGAATGTGGGTTTAGCTTATGTTTAATCTTAGTATGGAGAAAGTGAATGGTACTTTTAATTGCTTGAGCCTCCTTGACTTCTCCTTGTAGCCTGAGATGTGACTTTGATAAAGCATAGTTTATGTTCCTCATAGTCGTGGACTGCTTTGGTTACCCACTGGTCAGCAGGAGGCATGTTTTCTTGGATTCAGATATCTCATGTGCGTGTCTGTTACCAAACTGCAGCCAGCATGCACAAATGGGAACGTGCAGATGTGC
The DNA here is from genome assembly GCF_963210335.1 of Falco punctatus. Taxonomy (NCBI): domain Eukaryota; kingdom Metazoa; phylum Chordata; class Aves; order Falconiformes; family Falconidae; genus Falco; species Falco punctatus. The sequence goes on from NC_137595.1 coordinate 15,014,123, forward strand.
TAAATGCACTTAATGCAGCGCCAGGTTCTGCTGTAGTTAACTGGGATCTTTGCCCGTGAACATTTGGGTTTTGCTGCTCGTCTGCAAGCCAGCCTGCTACTGAAAGTGGCACGTCTGATAGTTCAAGCAGGGATGCAAGTGACTGCTGCCATTTAAAAGGTAATAGTATATCAGATTCGCTTCCCAGCCTGCGAACACACAGTCAGATTCTCACCTCTTTGTCATGAACTGTCCTCAAAGATTAGTAGGACATTAAAATCTATCTAGAGTGTGGATAAATGAGTGATAGAGAGCACAAACCTTTCCAAATTGTGTATTTAAGGCGTGGGAGAAAAATTTGTGAAGTTTTCTTGTTTTATATGGAAAATTGCCAGTTTCATTTTCTCATTACATGACTGTTTTTGTCAGAACAGATAGAAACGTTTTGGGCTGATGGGCAGATAGGTCTCGCTGAAGCTTGTTGAAGCCACAGAGACTGAAGTCTTGATCGCTGAATGCTGCAAATAGTTTGCCTCTGGCAAATACATACTTCCAGTTTTGGCAGTTTCTAGTGTTTGAAAGAGACAGAGAGTGATGGGTTCTCTGGTCAGCTCAGTTGAGCAAACCCTGGATTCAGGTTTTATACTTTGCAGAGATGGGAAAACGGTTTGCAATATACCTTGAAAAAATACTGGAAAAAAGACTTCTACTCATCTTGGCCTGCTGCCTTGCTCAGCCCTTCCACCAAAAATTAAACATGCTCTCTCTGTCAAAATAATTCAGATATGCCAGTTCTTAGCAGCCCATTGGTGACCTGGATTCCCCAGGTCTCTGAGGCACCGGTGCCTTGCTCTGAAAGGCTTTGTGCAAAGCTGCCACAGCGTTAGCAAATCCAGTATCTGTGGTAAGACGGACATTTTCCCCACCTGCCCAGCTCCTTTTACCATCGTTTCCCTCTTTTCTTCAATCAAACAAACAGAAAGGCCAACACCTGGAATTCCCCAAGAGTTACAACGGTCTTGAGATTCCCAGTGAAAGAAGGTTATCCGACTCCCATACTGGAGATCCCAGTGATGGATCCGTAGATTTCATGCTACTACATCAAGAGAGTCTCCAGCAATGATGGTGCATGCTGGAGACAGGGAGAGGTGGACTGGCCACCAGAGGAGAATGCGGTGCAGGCTTTACAGACACGGGTTCAAAATGGTAGCATCCTGTCAGGCTTGGTTCTTGCTCAAAGAAGCCACGTAGGTGTGGGAATCGCTGCTGTAGGTTGGATCTCTGAATGGCAGTGAGCGGGGTGGGGTGGTTGCAGATCAATAATCAGCACCCTGCGGTTGCTGTAAATCAAGGTTTGAATCCCTGACAGGCTGCAGAAGCCAGGAAGAGGCACAGAAATACCTCGCCGTGTGTTTTTCCTCTCTCATTTCTGCATTGCGTTGACCTAAATAGGAACCTCTGGTTAGAGCTGGCTCGTTTCTGGTGGAGGGGGGATCGTTGCAAGGCTGGGAAAAGAAAGCTCTCCTGAGCAGGCTGCAGTGGCTCTTTCCTCCCAGATATTGTGCAGGCAAAGGAGCAAGTGATGGGTGGAGAATTAACAGGGGCTGGCAGCAGGGCCACGGGGCAGCCTGGCTCACGTGGAGAGCTGGAGCGGCAGCTGAGGACAGTTGATGCATTAAAGAAAGGAGGAAGGCTGAGTGACAGTCAGGCAGGGAGCCAGTCCAGAGGTTGTTAAAACCCAATGGAACCACCACAGTATGTATTTATTAACAATTTGTTCTCTCTGCCTCAGTTTTTGCCACTTCCAGCTTTCCTTTCTCCCTTTGTTAAGAAATAGTTAGTTACTCAAGGCCAGCGCCACCTCCTCGGTTTGAAAGGTGCCTCATGCCAAAAGCCACCCGAGCAGGCAATTTCACAGAGCTCAGCCTAGGAGGAGGCGCAGGCGAGGACAAGTTCCTCCTGCCGAGTCCACCTTTTCTTCTTTTCTTCCTTGCACAAGAGAAGCCTGCGGAGCACTCTGCCCACACGTTGGGAATTGGTTCTGCGCGAAGAGGTAGCGTGTGACAAATTAGATGTTTGTAACTACAGCTGCATAGCTTCCTTGGACGGAGCAGAGTAAACAGTTATTATTTATTCTTGTTACGCTGCCATTGCGAGCTAGCAGCGGTACTCATTTGTAACTTGGGTCTTTCCCAGAAAGACAGCCTCTTGGTTTTGAGAGGACAGTAGTGTTGGGATCATGGCACTCTCACTTTTAAAAGCAAACCTGAGATAATGGAGGACTCATAATCAGACATTCTCTGAATTGGAGGGCTTGCTTTTGGTTCCCAGGTATTTCCAAATAGAAGTTAGCCTGTGCTTGCTAATGCACTTTAATGAATTTTGACAAGGTCGCAAGAGCCCCTTTGTTGCTTGTCTGCTTCGTCCTTGCCTGCACACACGAATGAAGCTTTCCCGTACTTAGCCACAGCCTCCAGCCAGCTTAAGAGCGAGCGTGTGTGTTACGTGTTTCTAAAATATTTCTATTTGCTTCTTAGGTATTCAGTTTGAAACAAGGCTGCCCAATTATTAATCAGCAGAGAAGGTGGAAGAAAATATTTTGGTGCTCTTCTTGTTTCTGTTGATTTTGTCAAATAGCATTAAGCCCTCTTGAAGAAGAGGAAAATGAGTTGGAATAAATGAGCTCCTTCCTGTGGAATCCAGGGCCAGATGAAGGAAATGGGCAGAAAAAATGTTTGTAGTAAGAGAAGAGCCTAGGAAAGGATAGATAGGCCTTAAAAAGTTAGTCTTGAGGCATCTGGGAGTACTGAATGAATGATCTGCAACAAGCAGCTTCTTCATTTAGTTAGATCAGGAGCTCCTGGTCCTGAAAGTTGTATTGCCTCAGTGGTGATGTCCTGGCGCCGTTGTTGTTAGCATGTCCGAGCCAGCCAGTGTCCCTGTGACACGAAACTGCATTACTGTCCCCTGCACTGGTCAGGGCTGCCACGCTGGCACCTTGATGGAGAGCAGTGGTTGGGAGCTGGGGAGAAAAATGCTGGATCCTCACAGACGGCACTGGCACTGAGCGTGCTGTATGGGGGTAACAACCATCTCCGTTCCAGTGGGCAGTACTGGAACAAACCTCTCAGCTAGCCCAGCCAGCCCAAGGAGGGATTTCTTCTCTAGGCAGCCAATACTTCATACTTCAGTGCCCGATGAAATACTGTCATCTACTTCTTTTCATTTGTGATGTGCTTCAAGCAGAGGGCTGATGATACCCAGGCATCCCCTCTAACCAAAACTATCCTAGGATTCATTCGGTTGCTTTATGGAGAGTATCTTTCTCAAATTTGGGGCTGTAGTCGAATCTATCTTAAACAAAAGCAATGCTCCTAAATTGCGTGGTGTTATACCTGCCTGCACCGAGGGAAATTGGTCCTCCAGATTTTATGGTCCTTGTGCAAATATTCACCTGGGAAACAGGATTCTCTTGCTTTTCAAGAGAACATGACACCCAGGTAATTTCACTGCCTCTCTTACAGGCAGGCTTCTCACGAGAGCTAAGCAACAGCATCCTATTTAAAAATCCTGTCCCAGTTTCAGAATGCCCATGCCATCTGAAAGCTATGGCCTTATTTTATCTAGATATATAAACATATCTAGTAGTAGTCTTGGGGAAACTGAGTTTTGTTTTCCCATCGCATTTATTCCCCAGTGCAACAGTTAAAAAACTTATTTTTCAAAGTGTTTAGAAAGCCCAAATTTTTTTCCCCAGTAACTCAGAGCATAGGAATGTCCTATGGCAGAAGAAGCGCTGGCAGGGACACGCATGCCAGCATGTCAGCTGGCCAAGTGTGGGAGATCCCCCACCGCTTCCTGCCTGAAGGTTCCCAGGGTGCAACTTGGGAACACGCTGTGTTTATTTTGGATGTGTGAAGCCCCTGTAAAGATTCTCTATACATGTCTGGGTTTAAATATATGTAGTTACGCGCTACCAACATGTTTCAGCCTACGCAGGGCAATATCTGTTGAAACATGCAACTCTGGCTTTGTTTTCCTTCATTTTCTTTGCTAAAACTATTTCATCCATCATTAGACCAACACTTGGGAGAAGATTTAGGCCTTGTTCCATTTCCTAAAGATAAGCAAATTTTGGCCTCATCAGCCCAGAGGAATAATCAAATCGCTGATGCTTCAGCTGTCTCTCGCCATGATGTAAAGGCAGGCTCTTGCAGCGCAACAATTCCAAGCACACGCGGGACTGTGGCCGAAGGGGGCTGTCAGGTAACCCACGAACGCTGCAGTGACAGCAGCTCTCCCCGTTCAGCATCGGCTCTCACTTGCCGGTGGTTTCTGAGCGCAACCCATGTTAAAGCAATGCAACTGGCGATCACAGGAGAGAACTGATTCCCCTAGTAAGGGGGAACTCTCAGGGGGTAAGGGGGAGATGCCCATGTAAAAAAGTCTCTGCCACGCTGCCATTCGAAACTGCTGTGGCTGTTGATGGAGGGTAGGTGGACTCCTAAGAGGTGATCAGCAGCTCTCTGTCGGATGCAGACCTGCTTCTCCATCTGCCATGATGCTCATGTACCATTAACTTGTATCCTCTCACACTCTTCCAAACGCCTGTGAAAGCTGGATACTAGCATGGCAACGTCCGATACAAATCCTAAACTACACCTATAGCCTCAGCAACTGTAGGCTCAAAGCTGCCATCTTCTCTCTGCCCACCAATTTAGTGATGAGAGAGTGTGTGGACTTGGATGAGTCCAGCTGAGTGTGCCGCTGGGCAGCTCTCCCATATTCTCCCATGTCAGAACAGTGCACGTTTGTGGTCAATTGCCTGAAGATAGGCTGAATTGGGGGGGTGGATGTTGACCATTTGGACACTGACCTTCATGTGCACATTGCAGAAGGTGTGCCCACCTTGTGCCCTGCAGCCCCCGCGCACTCGGCGGTGATAGTCCTGCGACACCACTCCGACAGCACCGAAGTCGTTGGCCATTGCGGAGTGACTCTTAGGCAAAACTGTGATGTGCTTAATGATTAGTGTAAAATTTAGAAGTTAAGACATACTCGCCACAGCCCTAGAGTGGGTCTGGTTACACCAGGGTTAAATGGGGGGACTTTTCTAGTGTTATGAGCTGCTATTAGGTGTGAATTTTTGGCGTGGTACTAGGTGACTGGCAGCACTTGCAATTGTGGGCCAGAGCTGGGAGAGGCTTCACTGTGAGAGGGCTTAGAGGAGCGGTGACTTTCTTTCATTTCCCTATTGCTGATTAGATACTTTTGGCAATGCTACCCCCCCGCTATTGACAAACAAGAACATAACTTTTATTTCCCTTAACTCAAAGCAGCAGTGTTAATGTCTGCTTAATCCTATGACATACAGGTAATGCTTGTTAAAATTGAAAGCCACGGATGACTGTATTTGGAAGAGATTGCCATATCACACTAAACTAGTACTAGAAGCATTGTTTTCAGTTTCACTTTCTTTATATGTAGGAGGCAGGGTTTTTTTTCCCTAAGATTTGTGGATTTACAACTACACCTTTTCTTGTAGATCAAAGTATTTATATAATTGTATTTTGAAAATGCTTCCATTTTCATGAATGGGTTGCAGAATCCTTCAAAAGAACAAAGCTCATACTGCCTTAGACTTAGAAGAATAAAGAAAAATTAAGAAGTTTAGCTGTTATTTACTCTTTCTGAAATCTAAAACATCTGTGATTAGGAAGCTTGAAAGTCTGTTTAGATAGATAGTCGAGAATTTGGTTTGGTTTGGTTTCTTTAGAAAGTATGCCAGTTATTTCAGATGTTCTGCCTATAAAGAATGTAAAACAATTTAGTTGTCTCAGGTCTGAGTTTAATCCGAGTCACTGGCAGAAGGTCACTAAATTCAGTCCAGGGTTTCATTCGAATCTGCCATTTAGACCTAGAAAATGTTACCATAAAAATGTTGGCATGTTTGTTATGCAGGGAGTATAATGTCTTAATTGAAATGGTACCAGAAACTATTTTAAAAAAACTTCTATTACAGTTCACACGACAGACAATATTTTATAGCTTTAACATCTGTTTTAAGGCCAACATGTGAGATTTAGACTTTGACTATTAGTCTTTTGATTTCAGTGAAGTTGCACCCACTTAAACCCTGATTGAATTTGTCTCACGTGGTTGGGTTTTTAATTGTATGATTTAATTTTCTTTATCTCCAACCCAGCGTTACAGTATGGAGCTTCAGAGCATGTTAGAATAAGGTCAATAACGGATCCTTTCTTCTTCCTTTTTTATTTTCACAGTTACAGGGATCTATTAAAAGAAAACTGGAAGATGATAGCTCTCCTGCCTCCAGTGGCGTGCCTGATGTCATTTTCCCAAATGACAGTAAAAGACTTTGTCTTGACGACGTAAACCTTGCCATGGGCCAAGGTGCCAACCCCAGTGTGGCGTGTCCAGAAATGCAAAGTTCTCCGTTCTCCACTAGTCACAGCGCTTCTTCCCTGGGAGTCGCAGGTCATCCAGTGCTCCTTGAAAACAATCACATGAATGGCAGTGGCATCGGTTCCCCATTTTCAGTGCCACCCAACACGGAAATAAATCAGAAGGGGTCAATAGGAGGGCAAAACAGTAACATTGTCCACTACGATGAGAAAGGAAACAGCTTGCAGTCTATGGACCAAGAGCTGCAAGATCTGTTGGAAGAGCTGACAAAAATGCCTGATCCTTCTCCCAATGACCTGGATCTGGAGAAGATTTTGTGCAGCAAGGCTGAAGAGCCACTTGGGTTAAGTCATTCTCAGCCAAGCATAAGTACCACTTCAAAGTCCTCCCCACAGACTTCCCACTTGGAGAACCATGTTGCTAACAAAGATTTTTCTCCGGGCTGCAATCCAACCAGTGGAGGATCTCCTCAGATGAGACCATCATCTGCTGGAGCTAACTTCCAAGTTCCTCCCTCAAACAAACCTGCTGCATCGCCCATCTCTACAGCAGCTCAGAGCAAGAACCAGCCACCACCTATGCTGCCGGTCCCCTTACCCAACATACCTGGCTCCAACTGGCATGCTCAGCAGCTAAAGCAGCTGGCAGCTAGCAAGCAGGTATCTACTACTAAGCAACAAGTACAAGCTCCCAGCTGGCCAACTATGTCTCCTCCTGGTCTCTCTCCACCTTACAGGGCAGGATCATCCCCACACCATCAACCTTTCAGTCCTCAAAACGTCATGGTATCTGGCATGCCTGCTAATAATTTACCAGGGAACAACATTCAGAGTCCTCAAAACACTCTGCTTTCAAGCATGACTTCCAGCAGCACCCCATCCAATGGCCCCTCTCCTCCTTATGGGTCTGAGAAACTCTCCAGTCCAGCTCTGAACCAGCAGCCCTTCAGCCCGCAGAGCTCCATGCTGCCCACGCTGACAGCAGCCAGCTTACCAGCCAACAACATTAAAAGTCCACAGAACAACTTGGTTGCCAGCATGGCCTCCACAAATACTGGACCTTCTCCACCGTACAGGCCAGAAAAGCTGTCAAGCCCCGCTCTGCATCAGCAGCCCTTCAGTCCTCAAGGTACTTTAATCTCTAACATCACTCCCACCAGCAACCCCACAAGTATGCAGAGCTCGCTTTTTAAATCAATGACTACTAACCAGTCCAAAAATATGAACATAATTATGCAACAGCCATCCAGTAGCTTACAGCCAGGTCTGGTGAATGAGAGCCCTGTTAGCCAAGACCAGTTTTCTTTCAATAACACCAAACCACTGTCTCACTTTGCCTCAGAGTCAGCTACTCAAAAGATGTCACCTCTGACAGCAGGACAAGGGCAGCAGTCTCTCATTCACTATCTGCAGCAGCAGCAGCAGCAGCCGCCTCCAGCCACGCAGCAGTCCCAGCAGGCTAACAACAGCCAGTTTCTCCAGCAGCAGTTTCGACAGCTGATGCAGCCACATCGGATGCAGAGACATGTGCAGCCTGCCACATTGCCATCTCAAGGCAGACAGGTGAGAACATCTCTTGTCTTACAGGGCTTATGTGAAAATATTGAGTCACTTGTTTTCTTATTTTTGCTTTCCTTTGTGTTTCAAATGTGACGTCGCTAAACTTCTGGGGTGTGCACGGACAAGGCAATAACAACAATCTGGCATGATTTACTATTACTCCAGTTGAAATGTACTGTAATTCCACCATGCATCATCTCTTCTATCCCAGTGGAGAGCTTTGTGCTGTTAGGCAAAACACATCTTGTACCACTCAAATACACTATTTTTGTGCATATAGGTGGTATTCTTATTTAGCTTATGTTGTAAGCTGTAGAGGCATTCCCGTAACACGTTTCCCATCATCCTTTTAGGGGGGATGTCTTTTTCTTTCTTAGTGTCCTTCAACAAATTTATCTCTGTGTTATGCTTCTGAGGCTAGAGAAGATCAGGTGGAGTGAGAAGTGAAGTTAAGATATGACTCCATGGACAGCGGGTCAGGCAGTACAGCTCCCAAATAGCAGAGGCAAACTTTAAATATTTGTTACTAGCATTTGTCAGAAGCAATGCCCTGCTTTGGCTGAGGGCCATTCCCCACCCTTTGTTGATCTGCGATACCAACTGAGCTGGTAAATACAAAATGCAGCTGGCAGGAGTGAAGCACAGCCCTGATTTCTCTCCAGCAACCTTCTCCCTGAGACTTGCAGAGAGATGCGAAGCAGTGTCCACTGCTGCCCCAGGTAAGAGAGATTTGCTGTGCATGGGGATGTCAGAGCAAGGAAGGGCTTGGGGACTCAGTCTGAGAGCAGCTGGGTGTGTGGAATAAATAGCTATCTTTTTGTTAGGAAGAATAGTAGGAAACATGGAACCTCACCACCAAAGCCAAGTACCTTGTTAGGCTGAACCAGCTCTGTGGAAGCAGAATCCTTCAAGCTGCCTGTGCAGACAGGCATTCCAGCAACTCCTCACGAAGCACTGAAACACTTCTCACCCAGCAAACCAGAGATCGATCACTGAAGCTCTGCTAGGGTCCGCTTGGCTGGGGGATACACTCCAGAGCCTGGTTTTCTTTGCTCTTCTTCCCTGCTAACTGGTTCTCGCAGAGGTGGGTTTCTTTAATATACGCGACTTGGTGTAACCTTGTCCTACGATAGCAATGAGAAATAAGGGGATAGTTACGAAATGTCAGCTTCTTAGTGGTAAATCAATGAGGTGCATTCCCACTGTGCCACCACAGGATCAACTCAGTCTTTCCGAAGTTCTACATGCTCAGTACTCCCTTGCTTCAACACAGCAGCTTAAAACAGACAGTTGGGGAGGGCTGGTAATGTGCTGAATCTGCTTATCCAAACATGCAACATAACGATATGGCATGTGTAGTTCGCTTTAAAGGCTTATCAGTGTAAGGCCCCTGATTCAACAAAGGCCTGAAAGCAATTTTGTTGCTTTAAGCATGTGAGGACCCTGTAATTTGGGTCAGTAGGACCCAAATTAAACACAAAGTAGACGGTCTTGCTCGCTTGGGACCTAGGAGTATGAGTGAACGTGCGATTGAGAGTGAGTAAGTTGCTGCAGCTTCACGAACTACTGCCCATCCAATGTTCTACTCTGGAGGCACTGTGGGTGAAGAATACATTCACAGTGTTTTACCACATCTCGGATGATGGCTAGTAAGTCGTTAACTGCAGTAACATGATTGCTTTTGATCAAATGTCCATAAACTTTGAGCATATGGGTTTTTTTCTGGCTCCACCGCTGGGTGTGTGGAATTGCCACATCCCTGTTGGATTCCTGAGGTTTCCTGTGCCCCAGTTTTCCCTGCTTTGCATTTTGCTCTTACACCTCTGAACCCCCTACATCATTGATTAGCCAAAAAAAAAAAAGAAGAAAAATTCCTGCAGTCAGTCTCTTTAATTGGCTGAAATAGCCCCTCTTCCAGCAACTTCCCTAGTGCTCTGCCTGTGCTGCATTTTCAGCTGATTCTCACCATCAAAGAGAGAGTTGTTATAATTTGGTGGCTATCAGTAAAGATCAGTGACAGTTAAGACAATGATTACAGGTGATGAGCATTTTACATTTTCAGACTAGTTAGGTAAGCTTACGATGCCCCCCTCATTTTACAAGGAAGACTTGTTACAATAATTATACACCAGATGACAGTGCTTCAGTTTCACAGTCTGTTGAGCTGCTGAAGAAAGATGGTGGATGTTCAGGAGTGGAACATTTTGTTAGGTTTTTATAACTTTAATGCTAATCCCATAGAAGAAAATGGATCCTGAGTGCTGATCTAGAAGAAAAATTACATGGAAAAAAATATTATAGGTAGGAAACCTTAAAATTATGGGATATTTGGTAATTTTCTTTGAATTAGCATGTAGAACTGTTACTTACCTGCAGTAGATTTCTTATTTACATTGAGACATTGATCCTGAAGTTTTGGACTCGACCTGCTGTGTACCGGTTTTACTCCATTATAGTGAAGTAGCTCTGGTGCCTGTGGGTTTGATTTCCAGCAGTGCACTCAGAGCTGAATTTGAGCTTTGAGGAATCTCGGTGCTACTTCTCTTCTGAGGCAGGTGATGAATAGGATTTTTCAAGCATAGAGCAGTTGTTTCATTAAAAGGCAAAATGTTAAAGACTCAGAAGACAGGAGAGACAACTTCTGTGTCTTCAAAAATTAGTAACCTTCTGCTGGCAAATCACCTGGTTTAGCCTCATTCACAGACATTTGCTCAAAGAAAAATCACAGCGTTCCCTGGAACGTTGTTTAGTGTTTAAAAGTCACCCCCTTACTCTCCATGCGTGTTTGTAAATGTGACTAAAATTTATAAAAAGAAGGCATAGTACTCTCTTCTTTTGAGCAAGAGGTGCAGCTTTGTACAGAAAAAGAATGTGGACGGTGGCCAGTTGGAGGGAGAACAATAAACCATGAAATGTGATCCTTGTAGCAGGCAGAGCAACATGGGGAAGAGAGCAGCAGCTGGGACAGAGACCTGGGGTGAGCTTTTTGCTGTTGTTTTAACGCGTATGGAAGCAAGGACTCCGCATTCCGAAAGCTGGGTTACTACTGGCGCCTCACAGCCCTACCATTTTTAATGATACATCTCTTAGGCGTAATCAGTCTGAATCCCAGATCCTGTATTGCCTGGACAACTGGTAAATCTGATAAGGGCTAATCTTTTCCCATCTGAAGCACTATGTCTTTATTGTTGAGCATTGACGGATATTGATCGAGGCACTGACAGTTTGCATTGTGTGATATTGCAAAGCCTGGTGGTGCTAACGTTGCTCTTGTGGGTATGTGCGGGTTTTCATTTTACTTGTGTAGGACTGATGCTTGCTGAGTGAAATTATACTCAAAGGTCTGGACTCATAAATCCACAATATAAAGATGGTAGTAAATGCCAGAGTGTCAAAGATAGTCTCCAAAAGGATCACACGCTGTTTTCTGGGCTTAAGCTGAGCCACTTGACTTAATTGGCTGTTTCTGGGCGCGTGAAAAGCCGCATTTGCCCAGGCAGGTTGGAGAGTTGGGCATCTCCCTGATTTTCATGTCTAAATACAGTTTGTACTTGCACATCTCCCATTCTGGCATGTCAGATTATTGGGCCCAATTCTGCCTTCAGCAATGCTGATACAACATCACCGCTTCCAGAAGAGCTGCTCTTCTACCCCCGCCAATATAAGAACGGGCGCAGGTTTTGGGGAATGGAAGGGAGGGTTCCCCTGGGGGCAGGAAAACGAGCCGGTGATCTTTGCAGTTTAAGGCAGGCTGGAATGCAAGAAACCCTTTGGGTGGCTGTTACTTTTCCAAGCCCAACTTTATCCGAGTTAAAATGTGAGTCTCGAGGAGGAGGGCAGTATTGCTCACTGCTCTGTGTATAAAATGTTGAAAACCAAAACACAACTTAAAAGGTTGTTTTGTTGGGGAGATGTAGCTAATAAATAGCCATTGTTTGGGTGGGACACACTGCGCATTTCTGAGCTCCACTTGTGCTGTAGGAACCAAATGTGCTATTCTTAGAGCTCTCCGCATTCCTGCTGACATCCAGATAGTTGTATACTGGATTGTCAGTGAAGGGTATATTTGTTTCAGCTTCATTGCCAAAAATGATGGTAGAGGAAAAATGACAGGAGAAGAGACAGAGAGAAAAATAATATTATTTGCAGTAAAAATGGCTATATTTTCCTACATGTGCATCGCACATGAGATAGTGAAGAACATGCTGAAGACTAAAAAACCTTTGAAAAGGACTTGACAGTGTTTCTTTAATGGTGGTAAAAGCAGCAATACAGTATTTGAGTTAGCAGAGTAAATTACAGGTTGCAGAGAAACACCAAAACCCCTGAGCTAGATTAAATATACTAGGGGGAAAAAAATAAACAAAAAATCTTGTTTCTGAGCATAAGTTCTCCAAATATAGAAACAAAACGGAAAAAGAAATGCACTGTTATAAAGAGCAAACTGACCCAGAGCTTAGATGTCAAAGGTTATGTAAATATAATGGAATACAGAATACAGCTTTTATTAATGTAAACAGAAATGTTAATACCAGGGACTGATTCCTGGGTGTCTTATGTGAAGTTATTTCTCCCTATGAAAAGTCAGTGCACCATGACTGTTAGTTGAGACTCTTCTGATTCAACAGCACTTAATGTTTATAAGCTCTGATGCAAATTGATTAAAAGTTTGGAAAAGCAGAGAACGCAGCACACAGCATCTGAGTACATACAGTCCTTTTGTAAGTACAGGGAAAAGTCATGGTTTATTTGGGATTTCCAAGATGTCGTGAGGAGTCTTCCTAACACATGAAACAACTACGGTATCATGTAGTATTAATGAGTCAAAAAGTACTGGCCAGATTTCATCTGCAATTTCACATACACCCACACACACTTTTCTTTAAGTGTCAGACTTATCTTTAAAGCCACTTTGAATGAAGTTTCACTGGTATTTCCTCCTCTTTCTTTTCTTTTCCCTTCTTTTCCTTATTTCCTTTTCTTTTTCCTTCTCCTCCCTTTTCCCTTTTTTCCCTTCCCTCCTTTCTTCCCTTGTTTCCCCTTTTCCCTTCCCTCCTTTCTTCCCTTCCCTCCTTTCTTTTCTTTCTTTTCCCTTTTCTTTTTTCTCTGAAAAAAGTTTTTAAAATATTTCTCTTTTTTTTTTCTTGTACTAATACTGTGGAAAAGGAAAACAGATTTTATTTCAAAGGGTAATGTAGCACAATACCAAAGCAAAGCCTTTGAGGGAGTGGAGAGCTTTTGAAGGCAAAGCAACAAACCCTTCAGCTAATTAAGTGCCTTTGAATAGGGGAATAAAGGAAGCTGGTGATGAACCTGGATTACAGAGAGCAATAAGGCTGAGCCTGGAGTTTGACCTCTCCACAGATGTAAAAACATCTTCTTGAATGGCCATTTCTGAATTTATATTTATCTATGCACTTGCAACTGAGTTGATGTTTTGGGTTTTTTTTTTCAACTTGGAGATTGTCCTCTCCTTTCAAGAGAGACTGAAAGGAGCTTGACTGAAGTTATCAGACTGCCATCTTCTCCTCCATCCCCTCCCTCCCCTGCAAATAATGTAAGACAACTTTTGGGAAGTAAGGAGTAAAACTGTGGAAAGAAGCAGGGTGTTTGGCCTCAACATGCCAACAGTAATACAACATTTTCAGAAGTGCAGCAATTGAGATAAAAAACTTAGTTTACAACTGATCTTAGCCCATTGCTCTTTCACATTGTTTTTTAAGTTGCATATATTGTCTTCGGATAGATTACAGGTATTTCAAGGCATTTCCCTGTTGTAGTGGAGCACTTGTTGCCGTGTCTTAACCTTCCCGGTTCTTTGGCTTGTATTCTGAGATGTTTACAGGCACTGATATTTCTAGCAGCTCTGCCTAATGCACTCATCATTCCTTCCCGTTTAGCTGTCTGTTGTGCTGAAAGCACTTTTGGACGCCACGTAGCACATCATTAGGGGAAGCAATCTGCAGAGGAGAGGCTTGTAAATAAACCAAATCTTTCTGAACACCACGTGGGGAGCATCCTCTCCCACCCTCACCATTCCCCTCCTTTTGCATCTGAAATTAATGTGGCTGCTACATCAAAGCTGCAGCACTTCCCTCAGTCCAGCCGGGTCTCTCCCTTAGTTCTGACCTGTTTAATAAGGTGGAAGATGTTCTGCCAGCAATTTAGCACTCGGGACACAGACAACTGGACAAATTAAAATCCACTTGGAAAGAAACAAGAGGCTCGGGAGGCACTAAAAACACCAGTGAGGAGTGCTGGGAGGCACTGAAGAAAGTCTTTCTCTTCGTTACCTGCAGGGCGATGAAGCGATGCATGCGCAGGCTGACGTGGTATTGTCCAGGGGTTTGGTGGAGAATGGGGAGAGGAAGTAGTACTCATGTACTGTGAGCGTGGAGATGGAAATGTGACTTATACCAGAGAAATTTAGGGCAAGGCGCTGAATTCCAGCCTGACAGGCTGCTTTAATGAATTCTTCCCTGGTGCTCGGGACGCAGGCTGTATGTCCGTGCTGTACCACCACCACCCCGGGATGGCCATACAGCCATGGGGTGAGTGGAGGAGAGTGTGTTATCACACAGAGGTTCTGCATTAACTCTAAAAAGAAACAAAAGCCAAAAAACCCCCGTGGTTTTGAGCTTTAAGCAACAGGCAGTTGTTCCCTCCTGCTCTGCAGTGCAGGGTAGGAGAGAAGCCCTTCTCTCAAAGGTGTAAGGAAAGTGGTGGTGTCATACTAAAAAGTGATTCATTCGATGTGAAACCATATTCTGACACCCATTTTGTACCAAAACAACTCTGACCCTGCTAGCCTAGGTGGGCAGTTTCTCTCTGGTTTTCTAGGCAGCTTGATAGCAGGAGTCATAATTTTTTCTGGGCTAAATATCAGCTGAATCAGGCCCCAGCTGCAGATTTTCTTGCTTGCTTTCCCCCTCCCCGCCCCCCCCCCCCCCCCCCCCCGTAACCCATTTTACTTTCTTTATTACCGCAGAAAAAAACATCCATATGCAGAAATCTTTAATTTCTAAGCAGTTGAGCAAAAAGTTTTGAACGTATATATTTTTCTCAACTGTGCCCTTAGAAGCAATGAAGTTATAAACATCCTAGGAATCTAGGGAGAGACTCCGCAACCTTCTCACTGTTTGTCTTCATAATGAATGCCATAACTTCCTTCTGCGTATGATTCTTAAGAGTAACAACATGAATAGCGGTTAGTGATGGGTAGGACACACCACTTGCATCCTCACTTACAAGTCAGTGCACCCATAATTCTTATATTGAAGAGGTGTGTTCATGACACAGCGTGCTAATGAATAGCAATAAGGAAAAAGTTTCCATGACCCTTTTGAACACCCAAATCATTGCATCTGTGCTTTAAATTCCCATTAATATCAGAACATCTTAATCTCACTTTTTCCCATATTTGTTGAAGGTAGGTTTGTTTTTTGCCTGTATTTTCTGTACCTTAGTAAATTACAGTTTGGGGAGCTTATTTTGAACTAAAAGCAGGCTGGCTTTCAGAAAATGTACTCCCTTTCCTAAAACCATGCCCTTCTTACAACCTCAAATTTGATGCCTAGATTAATAATTATTTTTAACACTTTTGCAGTGAAACTGTGAGAGCATGGTTTGTACCTTTGATTTTGGGGGTGGTTTCCACCTAGTATTGTCTTCTAGGAGTCTAAAATTACATCTGTATTCCACAAGGCAGAAATAGTTACAGAACCAGAGTCTAATTTAACAATTACAATAAAAAGCAAAGAAATAAATAAGAGAGTCCCTCAGATGCTGTTAAATCATGTGCCTGGCGCCGGACGGCGGTTCGGCAGGGTGGGGTGACTGGAGCAGCCTACTTTGCCCTTCTGCTCTGCTCCTCTGTCATTTCTGCCTCACTGCAGTAAATGCTACACGCAAAATAAAAGTACAAACATGTTTTGTTTCAGATGCAATACCTAGAAATAACTTTTCTGGTAAAATGAACTCAGTCTCTTTTTTCTTTGGGCATTTTGGAGAAATTTCAGTGTGTGGGTGGGGGAAAACAAAGCCGTGGCTGTAAACAGGAACTGATATTGTCTCCGCGTCTGAATGGGGAGAGAAACTGAACTGGCCTCAGTGGTTCTCTCGTACATCTGCAAGTCTGGAAACACTGGGATGATTCACAGTTTGCTGATTAATACAGGAGCAAGCAAAATGGTGTGAATTAACGGCCATTACAGAGCTGCATTGGATGGCAAATATCCCCCTAGAACAAATGATGTTTCACGAAGATTGCTTAGAGGAAGAGGTAATGGGTCTTAAATACAAATTAGAAGCAGTCCCATCAAAGCTGTTAACATTAAGGTTTGAAAGCCAAACACTATTATGAGCTGTCTTCAAAAACTGTACATTTAGGAAGCATATCAGTCTGCCGTGTTGGCTGTGTAATATTTCTCTCTCGAGCCCTTTGGACTATTTCAAGCAGCCAGGACTAATTATTAGAGAAATCCACAATCAGAATGTAGCAGCTCTTCTTAGGGTTTTGAAGGCTAATCACTCTACTACATGTACATTTTAAAGTTAATTTTTTTATAGCATGTATGAAGGCAAATATTGTCATTATCAGTACGTAACTCTTAAAAGCGCTACTGTTAACAAAACCTAATCCCATATTACAATTTAACCCTTTGCATATAGGACTATTGAAAGAAGAGGATAGGAAATACATTACTTTAGCATAAACAATATTCTCTGTATAACCGGCAAAATTATTTAACATTCCTCACAGAAGTAATGAAAATGTGATAGCTTAGATTGGTGTCAGACAGATGCAGATGTGAATGCAGGCTGTGGACAAGCTGTGCCGAGCTGTTTTTCCCCATTACAGAATTGATGAAAGACCCACAAGGAGTGTAAGCCCTGTAATGTAGGCAAAATAGTATGATATCCCAGTCTAAGACATTATATTAACAGCTTGATCTTGTAAAGATTCAAACACACACCCCTAAATATACGCAGTGGGAGGTCGTTCCAGGACGAGTACAGGTTTATTTCTGTGAGCAGAGTGAGTCTTGTATGTGTACAGTCTTTGTATGCTCAAGAAAGACCAAAGGTGGAGGAGAAAGATGCAGCAAAGGGCAGAGTAATCATTGGCAATGGCATATTAGCGCTATGGCAGAAAAAGAGAGTTGGAAGCTTCACTGCACTTGTTCCTGCCTCAGCTCAAGTTTACATTTGAATTATTTTGGGGTTGGTTTTTTTTTTTTTTTTTCTGGGGGTCAGCACCAGCATTTTGTAAACATGCCAAACTTCGAATAAGTTTATGTTTTAACCAATCCAGTGATTCTTTACAGTCCTCTGGGGTTTGTTTTTTACAGTCATGAATTCTAGAAGCAAAATTTGCCCCTTGCAGGAAGCAAAGCTGCTCCCTCCTCTTGGGCACAGCAATAACAAAAGCAAATGAAGGGAAAAAAATTCTTAACAAAGACTTTTTCCCTCTCTTTTTCTTCTGTGATTGCAGGTTGCTAATGTTACTGTGTTTCTCCCCTTTCCAGAAAGATGAGGACATACTATCCAGGGACACCAGTAGTATGTATCCCTGCCATAAACAAATCCATTTCCTTCAGTACTTAAATACTCAGGGCTTATGGAAGCTTCTCTTTGCATAATAAATGTGTTTAATATTTCCTTTACTCTGCAGCATTATTAAGTATAAACTGTTTCTGTACTGGATTGAAGGGTAGTTTACACAGCACTTTATTTGGATAGTCTGTTTTCTTTTACCATTGCTCCGAAGGGCGTGTTTGAGCAGTGAATGAGTGTTCGTATGAGCATTATTTTTTTTGTTGTTTTGCACAACCCCTTTCTCTCTTCCTTTCCAGCTCAGTCAGCACACTTTCTGCAGCAGCATTTTAGTTCTTTACATGGAAATGTAGCATTTAGCAGAATAGATGCATAGCAAGGATGAGATACTTTTTTTCTCCTTTCCCTCTTCTCCCAAGAGATACCCTGTGACTTCCTCTATTAGTCCATTAATCGCCGTAGCTCAAAATTCAGTCTGATCAAAGGAGCAGAACGAGGTTGAAAAGTGCAGATTCTGGCAATTGACTTGACTGTTTAGATTCCCCGCTGAGCTCATTTAGAGCTGGAATTAAGCTATTCCTGCTGTATTTTTCGTCCTTGGCTTGGCAATAGTGCTGTGCCTGGTGCCGTGCCGAGGGAGTGCTGAAGGCAGCACGGCTGTTCCCACAGCCCGGACCCAGCCTGCAGCAGAGAGCAGCCTCCAGGATCTAAAGAACTGAATCTCCCTGTGCCAGGAGAGAGCTGAGTAATCTTGTCTTAGTTCGATAAGAAGGTCTGTGTTTAGATTGTGTTAGTTATTCGACTGCAGAAAAAAGCGGAGAACCTGTTAACTGAAGGTGCCAGAATAAATTTTGATGATTCTGTGGTTTTTAACCTAAGCATCAGGTTTCCATCTCTTGCAGCTCCCTTTGCCGAGGTTGGTGCGTGTCTTGTGAGTGGGAAGGAAAGAATTTTTAAAAAAATGTAAACGGGAAATTTGTAAACAACGTGAAGTTTCTTGTAAAAGTTTTCTTTACGATGTAATGACTCACTTAAGGAATACAGTTGTTTGTAATGCCTATTTGTGTGCAGTTAGAAAGTGGTGCTGTTCTCTCTCATTAATAGTCTTGTTGGTTCTTGTTTGCTTAAGGCGAAAATGTGTGCTGCCCATACCTGTGGTGTTCTCTGATTTTGCAGTCCTTACACATCTTGAATTCCGATTGATGTGACTGGGAGTTACAAGTTCTCCAGGAGTAGTGTCAGACTCTTGGTGTCATTATTTGTGATTTTACAGTTCCCCAAAGTGTGCTAATATTTCTCCAACAGAGGTAGACTCATCTGATGTTTAAGTTCTTATCTCATTAAAGTGAATTACTGTTACTGAAATGTGAATGACATTCTATTATCAGAAAATATTATGTATTTAATGGTTTAAGAGTGCTTAAGGTCAGCAAGAACAGAGAAATGCTGATAACATCACCATAGACTGTGTGATGGTCCTGAAGTGTGAGTAAATCTTCAACTGAAAGAAGTTTTGCTAGACATACCGGTGTTTTCCCATAGTTTAGAACTTTGTATAAAATCCCCAACCTTTATATATGTTGCATTTTACTTAAAAGAAAATAAAAACTGACCATTTAATTGGAAATTTTTATTTTATTGAGGAAAAAAAAACTGGCAGTGAGGAAATGGACAAATCCATTTTGTGCCCTGTCCAGAGTCTAAGCTTTTTCCTACATAGGTGGCATGTATCTATATGTCCATAGGTTTTAATTTTAAAAAGAACTGTGACCTTCATCAGGGACCCTATGTGGAATAAAATTAGAAGGGAACTCCTGACGTGGGTGTGCTGCTCCATTCTAGATTGACACAATAAATAAAAGCTACTGCGCTTTAGCTTACAGAGCTTCCCTCAAATTTCATACTTTATAAAGCATTGGTCAGTACGGTGAGCTAAAATCTTGCTTTCTCTGTGATTTCTTAGGGTTTTTTACAGTATTGAGGCTTTTCATAAGACAAAATGCTGTCTGGCTGCATTTAAAATAAACATTTTTGCCTAGTTCTGTCTTGATTAAGTTAGAGGGAGGGTACCTACCTGCTACTTAGATTACTGTCAAACTTGACCAAAAGTAAAGTTGAATTGTACTCTGTTCTTCTAACAGAGCCTATTTTCTCCTTCTGACTGGGTACTAAAAGGCTTTTTTTTTTACTGCTGCACTAACATTTTCCAAATAAAATGTTTTTGCCAATTTCTGAAGAAATAGCAGAATGAGTACCACCTTAGACATGCTGAAGGAGACCTGCACCATGGATTATAAACTGAAACAGTTGGCCAGAATAAGGAATTACAGTAATCCCTGATATTAGGAACATGAAAATGAGATGACCTTCTGTATACGCCCTGTGTGAGTTTCTAACCCAGTTGGCCTATAGGCTCCCCTTTATCGCTGTTCCTCCATACCTTCACTGTGCAGAAAACAAAAGACCGGCCGTTCAGCTGGGAAACTGGAACACAGGCTTGCAAATATTACAGACTTTAAATGCATTGTATTTTTTTAACAGTAGTTCGTGATTGGAATGACAGGAAGGAAATGAGTAGAAAACATCCTATTCTATCTCTATATAAAATCTTGCTTGTGAAAGATACAGTTACCACAATAATGATCGGACACTAATTGATTCATTGTGCTGGGAGACAAGTGCTGAGCGGAGGAGCCGGCGGGGTCATTCTCTTGCTCCAACTCCACTTTGGTTGTTTGCTGAGGAAGGGCAGGAGAGGGTTATAAAGCTGCTGCCACTGCATTCAGCGCATGTTTTTCTCAGAAAAGAAGAGACACCGCCAGCCAAGATCTCTTTCCTTTGGAAATTGTAGCTGGGAAGGGCCCCTTTGGCTCAGCAGACAAAGTGGGCAGTCAGACAGCCCCTTTCCTGAATCCCAGGCAGGCACCAGACGGCTGAAGGAAGAGAGGCACCAGGCTGAATTAGATTGCCTCCTGCTTTGGACAGTAAGGCAGAGAGGCAGGCTTAATTGCTTTGCAGCTGTTCATTTTTTCCCCTTCTCCCTCCCCTGCCCTCCTCTCCCTCCTCCCAGCTGACCCCAGCGGCAGCCGCAGCTCGAGCCCCAGGGAAACCTCCCCAGCTTGGGGAGACGAATCCAGGGTGTCTGGACTGACTTTTATCAGCCTTGATACCCTTGCCTCCAGTCCAGCAGCAAACGGGAAGAGAAAGGAAAGTATTAAGGATAAAAAGGCTCTTCAGCATAACCTAGTCAGTTGTTGCTTTTTTTCCTGGGTTAGTTTGTCCCCTGGGTTAGTTTGTCCCCTGGTTTCTGAACGCTCCCTGGGGGGGGGGGGGGGGGGGGGGGGGGCTGGGACGGCTGGGACGGCTGGGATGACGCAGGGCAGCGGCAGACAGACCTCTCGGTGGCATCCTCTTGGGAACGGCAGCGGGGTGTCACCGCTGGCAGCTTCTGGAACACTGTCCACATGGACAAACCACGGAGAGCGTTGGAACAAGCCCCCCCCCTGCGATGTGGCACCCCCACAGCAGGGTTTAGGAGATGTTTGAGATTTCCCCTCCGGAGCTGCGATAACCATGTACGAGATCTCCCAGGCTGCTGGCTGGCAGTGTCTATGTCAGCTGGGGTTGATTTGGTGGTGCTTTCACTGGTAAAAGAACCTCAACACTGAAATGTTCTTGACCTGACTATTAAAGGAAAAGCTTTTTTAACCTTGGAGAAACTTGCAGGGGTCTCCAGCCCTCAAAAACTGGCTCAGGCCAGACTTGCAGATTTGCATGTATCTCATAGTCCCAAACTGTCTGAACCTCATGTTTGTGGAAGAAACAGAGTTTGTTTTCTTAATTGCGCTCACTCCACTCCTGGATATAAAAATTCTAAAAGGTGTTTCCGTGCCATAGCAATGAGGCTGCAGTCAACTGCCAGCTCACCTGCGTTGCAGAGAGGTGCTTTGCTCCCCTGCTGCTCAGCCAGCCTTCCTGGGTCTGTTCACCTCCAGCAGCAATGTCAAGCTAACCCAATTTTGCAGCTGGTATCGAATGCCAGAGGCGAACTTTGTAGATGTCTCTTTAATTCCTGCACTTGTAGAATTTAGTGTGTATTTTCCCTCCAGTTCCACTGACTCACACAGTCCTTGGGGGTGGAGGCAAGGAGAGAACAAGAAGGCTATAACCCAGGTCTAATTTACTCATCTGGTAAAGCCAGTCGTCAATGAGCCTTTCCCCTCTCTGTCCACAAAGATAGTCCCTCTCGGGAGTCTGTTTGGCCTCCCAGTTATAATTATGGCGTCAGTAGTTTCATACTTGACTGTCCTCCTAGGCTGACTGCATCTCCTCTGCCGGGGTGTCGTGTCTGGGCGATAGCATTAAACCGTGCGATGCCCAGTGAGCCGACAGTGCGACACAGGGCATGCAGCCCCGTGTTGTTCGGCAGTGCGGGCTGTCACAGCATGCTAATCCCTTTATATGGGACATACTTGCTGCTTATTTTTTATGATATCCTTAAGAGCATAAACCAGAACTTGAGGCAGGCATCAGTGCAGGCTTTTTGCACATTTCTTTCAAGGCACAAAACCAATGGGGGTCTTTGCTCAGGGCTGCTGGAGAGCCGGAGGGTGTCGTTCCTGAAAAGGTACCGCAGCTACCAGATGCTTTGGTGGTCAGAGGGATTTGTGTCTGTAAGAAATGGATTTAGAAATAAGGTACAGTAGCATGTAAGTGACTTAATTTTTTTCCTAATCTGTTCAACATGCAGCCTACAATATCTCTGCAAGTTAGATTTGAATTAAAACCGGCTCCGCAAGGTACAAAGGCTCTGGAGCCTCCATGAGGGACCGGAAATCCATTGTGGCATCCTGATTAGCGCTGGTGAAATCGGAAACCTTTCTCGGGGCAGATAACAATCTCGCAAATGAAAATATAACCTGTTCATCCTGAATTTTAACAAGGATGGTTATGCAACTGCGGGCCAAATCCAGGATGTGTCCTATCCGTGTGCCCCTTGGTCAGAAAGGATTTGCTGATCAGGGAGGGTGGGATTGCACCCCTGCCTTATGCCAGGAGAGGCAGGAGGAGGGGTGCTGGGGGTGAGGCTCAGCGCAGAAATTGGGGTTCACATGTTGGGACTGACCCCTCTGAAGCTCTTGCCCTGAATTATCTTAAGATGGGGCCTCTGTTTAATGTTCTTCCCCATGCCAGTCACCACGGCCAAAGGAGGGGTGGTCTGGCTGGGGCCATCCGTGCTTTTGCAGTCCCATAATAGTCCCTTTAATTACAGGTAACAATAGGTTCTGTTTTTTCCTATGTTAATAACAAGTTCCAGGGTATAAATAACTCTGCAATTAAATCAAAACACTTAATGATTTACCATTTGACACCCATGCGGTCTGCCGGAGCCTTGGCTGTGCAAGGAATTTTTTCTACTGCCCTGAATATTTTATAATTGTTTTACAAAAAGCACATGGATGTTCCAATCATTAAGAAATATCAACCAAGGTACATTGTGGCACCAGGGAGCAGAGAACAAATAGCTACGTCTGTGCTGAGGCCATAGAGAGCTCTCCTTTTGGAGATGCAGCCGTAGTTTGTTTGACTACTTCTGTATATTGACCCTTGTTTTTCAAGAAAAACACAAACAATCAGGATTGCTTTATTGTGGGACCCATTAACTCCTTCAGAGATTTTGTGGTGTCTGTTGATAAGAGCAGCACACGTGTGGCCATATACTGCAGGCTGAAACACCTCTGCCCGCTCTGCTGCATTTGGATGTTTGCAGGCAGATGATGCTGCAAGTCCCTTGCTTTGTGCATTTGGAAGAGCCAGTATATATGTAAAAATATGTGGAAATATTCCTGGGGACTCTAATCATGGTGGCCAAGGAGATAGGGGCTATGGGGAGAGGGGAATTCAACTCTGCTTTCAGTGGGGAGGCATGGAGTGCTGTCTCTCATTTCCGAGACTGGCTGTGATGTGTTTGATGTGGAGCCTGCGAACGGAGTTGCTTAAATATACAAGCGTGCCTAAAAATATAAAAATAAAAGCAGTGCTATTTTAAGGCTCTAGAATCAGGGATTATAAATAGCCCAACTGGTGTGTTACTCCTGGCTGGGTGTGTCGGTCCTAAAACATTACCACAACTGTCACTTCCCTTTGAAGCAGCTTGTCGGGTAATGACGGCGGCAGTGGAGCCTCCTCTGCATTTCCATGGTCCCTCGACAAGCACAGGTCAATGATAAGATGCTCTCCAGGCTGATGAGTCCATCACACAGGCCCTCCCTTTGCCGGCTCAGGCCTGCGGGCACACGCAGCGGGAAGGGTGGGTGGGCGCTGGCAGGGAGCGCTGCGGCACTGGGGTTCGGTGGTGGTGGTGGGAGGTGGCATCTGCAGGGTGAAGCTGAGCTGGCTCTACTGAGCACAAGCTGTGGAGCAGGGGCTGCCGAACCCTGG
The DNA here is from genome assembly GCF_963210335.1 of Falco punctatus. Lineage (NCBI taxonomy): Eukaryota > Metazoa > Chordata > Aves > Falconiformes > Falconidae > Falco > Falco punctatus. The sequence goes on from NC_137595.1 coordinate 15,038,083, forward strand.
GCAAAAGGCAAAATAGCTGCGTGGTTAGGTGCTGGTTTGGGACCTGTGGGATGGGGGTTTAGTGCTCTCCGTTGTCAGCCTTCCTCTGTGACTGGCTGGGATTCATCTTCCTGCTCCCATCAGTCAGGCTCCTCCTGTGGCCAGCGGAGGAAAAGATGTTTAGAGGGTCATTTCACCTCACGCTGATGTGCACCTCCGAGATGTGATGGATGGTCAGCGGTGAGGGAAGCCTGGACAACATGCTCAGGCTTCGCCCTTGTCTGCTGCGGGCACCTTTATTCTCCATCTTCGGCAGCAGCAGCAGCTGTGGTGATCCAACATACAAAAGTCTGTGAAGCTGAAAGTCACATAGGTACCTTAAATAGCCGACTTTTTGACTTTCTGACTCTCGGAAAGCGTTTTCATTTCTGTCTGGTTTTCCAGCATGGTGGCTGGAAAGGAGTACCTTTGGTGGTGTTCCACTGCCTCGCCGCCGCGGGCGAGTGGCTGGGGACAGGCTCTTCTCGGGCGGCTGTTTCCGAGAGGAATTCTGGCCGACTCCTGCACCAAGTAATGATATGTTTATTTGCAATATATGGAGCCAGGAGATGTCTCTGGGTGATAGGAATCTGGAGACTAGTAAACAAAAGAAGGCAAGGTTGAAACTCAAACTCTAAGAAGGCTTCTTTGGGTCTAAAGAAAACAACTATATAACCAAATAATGACGGTGTTCAAAAAGGTCTGTGGTGGTGTATCTCAGGACAAGGTGCAAATGTACCTGCCAAGGCCCTGCACTGGTAGGATGCCAAAATCTGGATTACTCTTACAGGGAGCTCCAAGCAGCCCGTACCCAGAAGGTGAAGAAAAGGGAGCTTGTTGGCCTCTCCTTCTTTTCATAATAGATAGGAATAGCCCAGGAGTCTCCTCTGCTGTACCTGAGTCTTCCCCAGGAAGGGGAAGCTTATTTCATGTTCTTTCAGTGGAGGAAAACTTGCAAATAGCTTGTGTCTAGCATCAGTAAAAGAAGTAAAACATCCTGATGTCTGGAGGTTTCCGAGAGTTCATGCGGAATTCTTTCTCCATAGCCTGCTTGTAACACAGAGGAGCCGTGTCCTGATGGGATGCTCCCCTAGCGCAGAACAAGCCACTTTTATGGTGATAGAGAAAATGATTTCCGTCAAGAAATGAATGGGGATGACAGCAGTGACAAATAAAGATCTTACGGGTTTAAAACCGATAAGCTGACAGCTCCATTTTCAAACCTGGATGACTTAAACTAACCACCTAGAAACAGTATTTTGGCAATCGGGGAGCTTCTGGGGGCAGGGGGTCCTGGGCATGGCTATGCAAAGTTACAGTAAGTGCCAGGTCAAAAATTAAAGCTTTTGTCTGAAGTTGTAACTTGGATCTGAAAACGAGGACTGCTTCTATTGCTTACTGTGGTCAGAGCTGCTCCTAGAGGGCAACAGAAGGACTGATTTAATGCTCCATGTCCTTTTTCTTTTACAGTGAACTCTTAATTACGCCTGCATTTCACTGCAGATTAGCAGGGAGTGCGGAGCCGAGCCCAGGACCCCTGGGGTGCAGCGAGTGCCCGTGTCCCCTCTGCCCTGGCCCTGGGCTGCATTCGCAGACGCGGTCTGTGCCCTGCGAGGGTGCCTGTGTGTACGTACGCTCTCCCTCTCATCTTTCTCTCTCATGGCATGAAGAAGCTCAGTTTGCTTTGTATTCCTGCCCCCCCCCCCCCCCCTTTTTTTCTATAATCATTGCAAAACAGGAACAAATGAGTGTGTCACTTTAAACCATGAAACCACTTAGTCGGTAAAGACAGATTTGGCGTCTTTGTGCTGGCAGCGACAGGCCAGCCCTGCTCCATAGTGATCCCACTGTTCTCCCTCTGCCCCGCACCCCCCACTCCCCACCCCCTCTGAGGTTTGCTCCGTGTTTGCCTGCCTCTGTTTTTGTGGTTGGTAACCAGCAAAAGAATGGAATGGATTTAATGATTTGTTGGCTGCAGTGCCAGCATGATTAAGTCAATAAAGCTTCAAGCTGAAAACAGTGTAGTTACAGTATATGGCTTTAACCTTGTTAATGCATGTTTATGTCCCCCTGCCCACTGTATAGCTGTATGTTGCATAAAGAAGATCTGACCAATCTTTAACCCATTAAATAATTCATAAAGTGAGAGCAGACATCAGCTACTTGCGGAGCGGATCAGTAACCATGGGGTCAGCAATAACTTTGGCTCCCTGGACCATATCCAGCATGTTTAAACTCCGGTGATGTCACCAGGCAAGCTTCTAACCTTAATCATTTGGATGGGTACAAAGGGAAGTTAACTGTTGACATGCAGTGTCTCCACAGAAGAAACACTTGTGAGTGCTCTGTCACATCTCTGCCTCACAGGGAACATGAGCTGGTTCCAGCCCCCTTGCTTCTTTTATATGCTTCCCTCTTTCCTTACGGCAGGAGCGTGGCTGGCCGAATGTTCAAAGGCACGTTTCCTAGACTCCTATTATCTTAAGTGACAGAGGCAACAAAATCCCACAGAATTTGAGGGAAACATTGGCTGACTTGAGAAGATAATATTTGGAGGTGCTTGGATGGGGTTTTTTCATTGTGGATAAATTCTGAATGAAAAGTATCTCCTTTTGTGTGAATGACAGGGAAGGACATATCATGGGGATGGAAGGGGGCAGAAGCCAGGGATTCAGGAGAGGGTGTGGAGTGAAGCAGGACTGTTCTCACTGCAGTAAAAGCTCTCACAATAAAATACCAAGCACGACTTGCAGGGAAATCCTAGGATTCTCACCCACAACCGCCTCAGCCAGCCTCTTCTTTACGTACCAGTCAAAACACAGAGCTGACTTCTAGCATGCAGCCCTCTTGACACAGCTCCCAGCTGGGTGCCGGGGGATTCTCCAGATGCAGCAATGTCCGTAGTTGTTGCAGCGGCTTCCCTTGCTGGCATGTAAGGGGCGAGTCATGGGATCCCGGGGCGTGTGGCCGGGACATGCTGCGCTCCGCTGGTCTGTGCAGCCAGGTTAGAGGCCCCAGGGGACCATTACAACTTGGTGTAGTTTAATGCTGTTCTGAGATGCAACCAGCTGTGGCCGGACTCAGAAGAGAGGTGCAGAGAGGAGGCCAAGACAAAACCTCATATGCCACGTGAAGCAGAAAAAGCCCTTCCACCTCTTGCCGGTGAGTGGCATGGAGCACAGGTCTGCTGCAGGTCTTTGGGGTCATAACCCAAGGGCATGGGAGAGGCACCATTTCAGGAGGCTGGAGTTGTAACCCACACGCTGCCCCAGGAACTGACCCTGATCCTCCTATTCAGTGAGTAATTTAATTCCTTTTGGGGGGGAAACTGAGACAGAGGGAGAAATGAAGTGGCTTGTCCATAGTCCCATGGAGAAACTATGTATGATGGAACTGGAAACCGACCCTGGCTGTATGAGCCCAAGTCCATATGGCCGGCTTTTATCCTGTGACTCAGTCACGGAACAAACTCACCGTTCAAGATCATCTCCTTTAGAGGTGGCTTGGGAGTTCACCTTTGACGATCCCATTTTCTGCGTCTCCTTCTGACAAATTGCATGCTCACAGGCTCGTGAGCTAACCGTCCGCTGCGTATCCAAAAGGACTCTTGCTTGTGCAAGTAAACTCATGGGAGGCTTGTGTGCCGATCTGCACGGCGTCCAGCCAGGTGTGTTCGCAAGCAGGGCTCCGTGATGTGCAGTCTTCAAGTCTAGGACTACTGCGGCTATTAGAGGCACTCAGATAAAAACTCCCACGTGTTTTTGTGAGCCAGATGGCTGCATACAGCAGAGCATATCTCAGAATCCACTACATCAGCCCAGTAGTTAATATTCCAAGTGCCAAAAGATACACACCTTCAGTTGGAGATTAGAGCCAGGACCTTCAGTCTGCTGTTGCCAGCATCTGCAGCCAGCGACCGGGGGGCAGACTGACCCCCAGAGCCAGTATTGATTATTCTCAATCACTCAGTTATTCCCTGTTGCTTTATGGGTGTGCTAACGAAGACTCAAATTAATTTACTCTGTGTTTTTTGGAGGGTTTTTTTGTTGGTTTCATTTGGTTTTGCTGTAATGCATAGAAGCAGTCTTTGCTTCAGAGAAGATGCTCCAGAATTTATGGATTTATGGCAAGTCAAATCTGATCTGAGTAGAAATTCCATGTTCCGTTTTCTTTATTTTTAGCTTGGAACATTGTGTGATGCGGCTGAAAATCTTCCCTTACCGGTCTGTTGGTTTCAATGAATGAACCCACATACACCTAGTGATGTTTTATTATCACTCACCCACCATAGGGTATATAGCAGCTGGTAATTTTTGTGCATTGACTGCAATTTTTTTTCTGCCTGATGGAAAACAGAGTCGCTCCAAGCATATGCTAATGCTTAATGGGGGGGTCCCAACTTCTGACCCACAGCTAATATCCTGCAAGTCACTTGAAGCTACCAAGGATTCTTGAGCTGGTGTTCAAAATGCCTATGTTATCAGCAAATAAACACCATTAATTGCTTCTAATATGTCATGCAGTGGTTAAATGACAAGATCCTTATTAATTTGCATGTATATCAGCCTTTTCAGTGTGTGTGAGGGGGAGTATGAAGTGGTAAAATTATTTAAAATTAGTGGGGAATATTTACAGGAAGGCATAAAGAACTGTCAGTTGAGGAAAGCAGCATTTTATGTTCTTGTCCCGGATGACCTTGCTCCAAGGACAAACCAGAGCTTGATGAAATGAAGCTGCAGATGGCTAGTGATCTCAACTCTGTAATAATGAAATGACACAAGAAAAAAATGAGACATCTACAGTTTGTAAATACAATCTGAATGGAAGGGGAGAAAAGGAATTTTTAAGGGAGATTGAGTTGACTTGGTTACAGCAGTTCAGCTTCGGGTGTTTTAATAATAATTTCCATTTTAAAAAATAATGGAATTGCTCCTTGTTCCCCATACTCAAGGTCACCTTAATACATTTTTCTTTTTTAACATGTCAATACCTTGGTTTTAAAAATTTGATCATGAGGACTACCTAGTCACAGCCTTCTTTGTATCCATTATTTTAGCATGTTATTTATCACTGCATTTGGTTTTGTAAGTTGTGGTGCTGACTTCTGGCACCTGATCGGTAGATGATCTGACTCAACCATTTTAGGTGTTTGAATAGTTTCATCTGTTAGGAAAGAGTCAGCTTGTGAGAGGTTTACTACTGAAAAAGTGATGTGATACTTTGCGCCAGACCATGCTTTGTTTATGCACGTACATGAGAAATCAGGAGTATATACTGTTGGGTTTTGCATGTGGGCAGGTTTTCATGCAAAGGGCTTCTCTGAAGCACTCAGGCAGCCAACTGCTATTGAAAGTTAACGAGACTCAGACATCTGCCTCTGCAAATTGAACCTTTGCATGAAAACGAAAAAGAAATTAATGGAAACATTAACTTAGAGAAATATAGGGATTCACAAATCTCTGTGATCCAGACCACTTCACTGTAATTTGCAGAGCTTTTCAGAAATGGGCAGGTAGAAAACTGGTTTCTCCCATTAGCTCAAGATTCCCTGACTTTCACTTTATTAGAGTGAAATCTTCCCCCCCCCCCCTTTTTTTTTATCAGATCTTTTCTGCTCTCAATACATAAATTCACCAGCCAGTTCTCTGTAGCAGCTTCTGTGGGTCTTGAGCTAACCCCGCTCCTTTTGAATCTCATCGACACCTCTGAGAGCATGCCTTGACATAACACAAGGATTACTTGAGTCAAACCACTTTATAGATACAAGACGTTGTAGTTTGTCATCACAGCTAGCGCAACCTTGTAGAGACAGGCAGAAGGACTACCAGCCGAAATTGGGTGAGATAAATACAGTTTTAGATTATCTCATTGAATTTATAGGCAAGCTGCCCTCCATGGGAGCGAGAGCATGGTGTCACGGGTTGGAGAATCATGATAGCTGTACAAGCCAAATATAAATATTTTGTTCTTTGCAGAGAATTCAATTTTGGATCTTGACTGTATGTTATGTAGACAGGTATAAAACACCCATCTCTGCATTTTGGGGTGTATACACATAAAAACAATAATAGATGCAGTTTATGTTAAAAGCATGGTGGTTCAAAGACTGGTGGGAATGAGTCCAGCCCTAAAACATTGCTCTCAGGTGGAAGAAAAGTGTGTTACCACCACAGGTACCCAGGTCCCATTGCCATCAGGAGTCTGGCAGAGCCTCCGTGAGTCTCCAGTTACCCTGAAAGCTTTGCCTTTCACTCAGGATGGTGGAGCAAAGCTGTTCTCTGGGCTGCCTTCACCCACGGCCTGGGAGTTCACCTGGGCCAAAGGATGCATTTGCAGGGGAGCTGCTGTTGCTGGAGTCTTGACTGTGCCTCCTTACAAGCAGCGCAGTCCCATGGAGAGTTGTGTGTGTCTGTGATACACCAGCTCTCCCATTCATGTTGTGCCTCAGGCTCTTGGCTGCTCCCAGAGCTATTGCCCATGTTCTCTCTAACAACATGGTGCTGGTAACAGCATCACAGTTTGATTTCAACTTGCCTGCTAAAGGACGTATTTCCATGTAAGAGAAAAATCGCTGTTGCAGTAGTTCACTCTGGATTTTCTGTCCTTCCGTTGCTCTGATTGCTGCTGCTCTTCAATGGCATGTTTTGATGGATGAAACCAGCTCTGAAAATATGGGTAGTCTTTGCACAAAAGCTTTAACTAATTAAATTATTTTTTTTTAAGAGGGGAAGTGGACTCACTTTCCATCTTATTAAAATTCTGCGTGCATTTTTAAAAGCACTTTGGATACTTTGATAGGATTTTGTTCTGTTTTGAACAGCAGGCAGTACAAGAGCAGCTATAGGGAAATTAGCGTTTCGTCTGCTTTGCTTGAAGGGAGGAGATTCTAATACTATTGCTAGCCAGGTGTGGTGATCTTGTCATTACTCCTAGCAAAGAAGGAGAACTACCTTTGAAGGAAGCTGTACATGCTCATGCCGTATGAAAAGGAAGAAAAACTTAAAAGAACTTTTTTTTTAAAAACAAAACCTTATACCCATGGATCACTAACAGTCTTCAAACAAAGCCTTTTCCTGACTGACAGCCTCCAAGATAAGCTCAGAAACTTGAGTCTGGTATTATTTCACATGCTTGTATATCACATAAATGGGTGAAAGATGGGTAAAAACAAGATCAACAGAGCTGCACAGTTTGTGTTACCAATGTTCATACATTGTGTTAAAACAAACATGCAAACAAACAAAAGCTTTGGAGCGTTTCTGAACTGAAAGGCTGTTTTATCTTGAAGAGCATCTCTGAACTGGGAGCAGAATAGAGGAGATAAAAAAGACAGAAAGCTTCCAAAGAGCAAATGGAGAGTTCTGTTAAAGGCAAGAAGCAGAGGCAAGAAGCATATCTAACCCCTGACTTCTACACGAAGGAAATGATCATGGCATCTCACAGCCATCACACTGTTCTGTGGGCTGACACAGTCATTCTGCCAAACCCTGACCCTGGAGTTTGTTTGTTTTGTTTGTATGCATTGGCCAAGCAGATTCCCCATCTTAGTATCTACTTGGATTAACAGCTGTGGAGGCAATGATCCTCCTTTGTAAAGGTGTCATCGAGGTTTTCTATGGGACCACACAAGGTTACTAGACACTGGGAGTCTTACACGTGGCTTCTCCATAGGCCTAAACATGGCACTCTTACAACCAGGAAACTCTTTGTGTGAGGTCACTTTAATACTATTAGTGTTTTAATTGCTTAGTTTGCGGTATTTGTAGAGTCGTCATGCCTAGCAGGCTTTGTCTTGGACTTCAGAGCAAAGTGCTGAAGGAGAGGCAGTGCACCTACGAGAGAGGAGACGATGCACTGGCAGGCGGGAGCTCAGGGAAACGCAGAGGCATTAGTTTGAAACTAGTATTTGCATTTCCTCAGCAGAACTTCCCATACATTACAGATGTTCTTAAAATACAGAACGAAAGCTGGTTCATGAAACTTCACCCCACCCCTAGAGAATAGCTGTCCCCACAGTGAATAGGGATGCCCCTAGGGTCCGCGGCCGAGCAGCCAGGGCATCGGCCGGTCGGTGGCACAGGCTCTGCTCCAGTCCTGTAGCCATGGTGTCCCTTTCTGGTTTGGTGTGGCTTTTGGGGGTTTTGTTTGGTTGCTGGGTTTTTTTTTACTGTGTGATGTCTTAGTTAATTCTTCAAGTTATCTTTGGTTACAAAAAACAAATGGTGGAAAAAGCAGTTTGTCCCTTTCTTGTATTTACAGCAAACATCCACCCTGGGCCACCCGTTCCCTTAGGTCCTCTCCTTTTTGCTGGGGTGCTGTGGCTCGTCTCAACAGCCCTTCTGTTTTAAGCTCTATAATTACTGGATTCAGCTGGATGCCCCATTGCCAGTGGAGGGAGTGTTTCTGAAATCAGCAGTGTCTTTTGAAATGGAATAAACTTTTTAAATGCAGGTACTATATGCGTTTTTAATTAGACACGTTTCCGTTTTTCCACTGCTGCTAACGCTTTCGGTTAGGAAGTGCAGTTCTTCCCCAACTCTGTAAATATCTACCAAAATTTGCAAAGCTGCCTGTCTCTCTCTCAGTAACCTTGCTGTGACCTGGTTATCTGCTAGAACCACAAAGAATTCAGTCTCTAATTAGTCCATCTGTTAACTATTGAAATTCATGGCTTAGTTTTATTGTCTGGGTCTGTAACATAATGCTGAATGGTCTCACCTGGCAGCTTATTTCTTATAAAGCAAATGTGCCTTTCCAAGAGCCATTTTGGTGCAGATAACTGTCTTTTCAGCATTGGACAAATGACTCTGTCTAGCAGCCTGCAGTCCCCTTCATGCCCTCACTGAAATAAATTGTATGTCTCCAATAGCTTTGGGCTTAAGTCAATACAATTTAACATGTACATTTCTTTGTTATATTCTTTGGAGTTACACCGTAAGAGCAGATGGGAAAGTTTAATAATGATAAATGAGTTTAGTGTTTTTGCATAGTCCTAAAAAACAATGAACGCTCTTTATTAAAGATTAGAGGGATTTTTACATATTTGCCAAAGAGCGATTAAAGCTCTAGCTCAGATCCTCAGAAAGTCTTGCTTTTAAATTCTTTTTGGACTGTTTGTTAATGAGGATTCAGAGGATTTAGGGGCCATAAATTTCTTCATTCTCACTTAAGTGAAGCCATAGTGATTACTGGATATATAACCAAGTGCTGAGGACTGGAGTTTATCAACAGTGTTCACACAAAACAATTCATCTCCACACTTATTTACTGCAGTTGTGCAGCTTCTACGTAATCAGATGATGGGGCTGCGCAGGTCGAGCTCATCAGTGGATTTTTAGAAGGATGTAGATTCATAAATATACATGGTAGCTCCCAGAAGGGCTGTTCGTACACTTTCCATTAAGTGGTTGCCCAAATGTTTTGTTGGACCAGACCCATGCTCACCACAGCCAGGCACAGTAATCTGCAGATGCGTTTGCCCAGCCTGAACAGCTCACCATTGTGCACCGGCTGGGCGGCTGGGAGGGACTGGTTTCGCTGCGCTGTGCAACCGCTTTCACAGTTACAGTCAGGGGTGAAATACTGACACAAGCAGTAAGAATTCCTGCAAACCTGGAACCTGATTCTTTTCTCCTTGCTCTTGAAACTAGTGCATGAGATGCTAAGTCAAAACACTGAAGTTACCCAAAGCGCCTTTTTGAACAGAAATTGCTACATTGGAAAGCCCGGGGAGAGCCACAGGAGCTCAGGGCCTGCTGCGCGATGGTTTGCTTTAGCAACAGAAAAATCTCTCCAGTTCCAGGTCTGTGTGGCATGCCGTTGGGTTAGGGATTCTGCCCATTTGATGTTTTAACATGAGGTTTTGGAGGGAAAAAAAGTCAACCCCCCCTGATACTTACATGCAAACATATTTTTTTTAAAGATGAAGAGTAAGAATCTGCCGTAGCCATCTGTAGCCTCCAGTGGGCTTACAGCTGGTTCAGCCACATGGCCCTTTGGGTGTGAACACCCGCTTCCATCCTTCCCAACTTCGACACTAGAATCCTCCTCTCCTTGCTGTCTTCCTGGATTTTAAAATGGGATAATCCAAACTATAGACAAATTAAGATTATGGCTTGTTTGGCTTCGGCCCACTATGGGAAGGAAAGTGATTTTTCTTGGGAAGTGATGAAAAGGAAAAATGTTTGAAGTTCATTAACCTTTGGTACAGATAGCAGTGTCCTTTAGACTACACCAGAGCTATTCTTAGTCATGACGTTTAAGAGGTTATTTTTTATTGTAAGAGAATACAGTAGTTCCCACTAGTGGTGAAAAGAGAGAACTTTTTCCTTTTTTGTGTGTGTTTGGTTTTTTTTGTTTTGTTTTTTGGCTATAACCTAACTGTGAACTGTAGAAGGCAAGATTTTGAATTCATTCCTTGTCTTCCCATCTATGCTGTTTTGTCCTAATTTCCCCAAAAGCAAAATTTATATCTATAGATTGTTTCTTTAGTGGCTAATTAAGTGTTATACAACTTCGCTCTGAAAAACTCAGCAACCCATTCTGTCTATTTGCAAATGAACTTTGCTGATTGTCATTATTGCTATAGGGTGCCTGCAGAAAATCCCATATAATTAAGCTGTTGTACTGCCACAGCACAAGAGCCGCAATTGGTAATGTGATTTACACTTCTTTACCATTAATAATATGGAAAAATCAACGTTATTTTCTTGATGATGTTTGGGAGAAATTAGAATGAGGTGGACATGATTAGGAAAAGAGACTTTAATGTTATGACTTGTTAATGCAATAGCCCTGAGCAAGACATCAGAATGATTGTCCTTGCACTAAACTCATTTGCTTCAGTAAGCACAGACCCTCTCTGCACGCAACAAGACAAGTTTGGAGGAAATTGGATAGATGGCAGGGATTTTGGTGGTATGAACATTTCAGTGTCTTTTCATGTGCAGGGTACACAAACTGAATCCCTCCACTTTCAAATATTCCCCTAGAGGCAATCTGCATTATTCAAAGCTTAACTATGGCTGCAGAATCCTGTCTGACATGAAAGCAGAGTGCTAGCTTTACATGAACTTCCATATTTACATCTGTAGTAAATCATACTTACTTTATTCCTCCCCTTCCTCTTTTTCTGTGGGAGAGGTGGAGTAAAATGGGGAGGAGGGAAGGGGGAGGAGGAGAGATGTCCGGCAGAATTGTAAGCAAAGCACCAGTAATAAAGCCTAGTCTTATGAGACTGCCCATGAATAGGAATGATAATGAGAGCAGTGATGAGCTGCAGGTTTGTGTCTTTTAGTAAATTATCTAGCAGGCATTTACATTTCATCAATTGTGGTTTTGCATAATAGACTGAAGTGCTACAACAAAAGGAGGCACTATAAAAATGACTAATTTCAGTGACCTTCTTGGTAATTGCTCTTACAAAGCATATCTTGGAAGGCGTTGGGTGATTCCTCATGGTGAAGCTGCTGTGGAAAGGCGCCCCAGGCCCGAGAAGCTTGCCTGGTGACAAATGCCTCCCAAGGCTTTCTTCTGGCCACTCTGAAACATGGCTCGTATCCTGTTTTCTCCATCTGAGCATGCTTCTAATTGTCAGATGTCAAAAGGGAACAACCATTTTCTTCTTGCTTATCTCCTGATAACATTGATTCTCAAACAAAGGATGTGGGCTTCCATTCTGAAAACAAAGGAAGCATGGCCCAGTTAAGGATGCTGGATATAATATACATACTTCTCCCTGCCAATAATAACAAAACATCATAAATAACGTAGAAGCTGGATGTGAAAATGGAGAATGGGGAATACACTGGTACTGCTGTTCCTGGGTACAGCACTTACAGAATCTTGTCCTCAGTGAGGCCCTGACTTCTTCCTTTGTTTTCCTCTTGTATTTCCCTGACCACCTGCCAGCTCCTAAAATGTTTAGACTTCAATATTTTTTTAATTCTTTTTCCCTTTTGGGCTGTGTCTTCATCATGTTCTTGTGAATTTTTTCCCCCTCTTCTCCACACAATGCCCTTTCGTTGGAGGCAAGTGCTCAGCTGGTGAAGCTCAACTCAGATCTTTCCTTGAGGCCAGTTTACACCGGCCAGGAATCAGGCCCACTGCATTACTGATTTGTGCCTGGCCATGACCTGACCGTGTTCATGACCTTTCCATCTTCTCCTCTCCTTTCACAATTAGCTCTCCTCATTGGTCTGATCATGGAACCCACAAGCACCACTTTGGTCCCATGCCCACATCTTCCTCATCTTTCTGGGTCCCTGGTTTGATGGCACCTTTTCCTCTCCTCTGCTTTTAGTTTGCTGTTTTCCTTTCCTGTAGGCTTCTCCTTTACATTCAGTTGCCAAATCCTACCCTGATGCAACTTTTCTTTCCTTATGTCTTTCAGTGTAACAGTTGGGGAACTGGTGGGAAATGTGATGCTTTACTCACATCCCTTCTGCCAGCCAGGCAGCCATGTGACTCCAGTAATGGTAGTGAATCAGTCCCATAGCCTTGGGCTAGTCACAAAGAATTTTGGATTAACGTTTTGTTTCTCTCACTTCTTGTGCTGATACTCAGAAATGTGAGCAGTCCCCTGCCCCTCACTGTCCTCCCCGTGACATGCGGGTCTATGTGAATCCACAAGGTGTTTTGGCCCTGGAACAGCCAAAGACTGGAGAGAGGGCATCAACAGAGAGGATAAGGGTTTCTGTTGTTATCTCCCTGATGAGATTAATTTTCTTTTTTCATCTTTCTTGGCAGGATCAAAATCCTGGAATTGTTGCCAGACTTCAGGAGCCGGGCTCCATCCCAAGCGGAGGCTCTGTGCCTGCACCAGCCACGGTGAATGGGTACACAATGAGGAACCATTTACTGAAGCAGCAAATAATGAAACGACAGCTGATGCAGGTACGATGCCCAGTGCTTCTGTGGGTTGATGTGCTGTCCACCTCACTGGGAAGGACAGGACTAACTGGAATGGAGAAATCACCAGTCAGCAAACACTAAGGAGTAGTGCTGGAATTGCTGGGTTGAGTCAGACTAGGGCTGTGGTGAATCCAGGATGTCATGCCCAGGAGAGGCCAAGGCCTAGTGCTGCTCAACAAGTCTGAGTGCAGATCTGCCCACTCATGTGCAAGGAAAGGATTCAGTCACCTCCATATCATTGCCGTCATCCTTGGTCAGTCACAGGATTGGGAGGGAAGATGCAGAGAAGGGAAGCTTGGAGAGTGAGTCAGCCCCAGGAGAGATGTTCTCCATGCTTGCCTTTCTTTCTGGTTCCCTGGGGATTCACCACAGCAGATATTAGACTCCAGTTTGTCCTGGACTTGGCTGGTCTCTAGCAACAGAAGTCCCTGTATGAGGTTTGTGATATGCTGCGTGAAGGAACAGGGATGGGGCGATCCAACAGATCCAGAGTTGGATGAGGCAGTGCTGAACATGTGCCTCTGACTTTCTGAGTGTGCTGCTGGATTTGGGTCAAGGAGGCTCATTTCCTTGGATGGGAAATGAGACAAGAAGTAGCTCAGTAAAATCCTCAACAAAGTACTGTCATGCTCATTGATCAAACTCCCTTTCAAAACTGACTCTACCTCCTTGTCATCAGTTGGCTTCAAGCTTAACTGTGCTGCTCCAACACAGCGGGAGTCAGGCCTCAGCTTCCACCATCCACGGGGAGTTCCCCTGGTCACGGCTGCTGTCCACAGCAGGGATGCGAGTGTGGTGGGAGGTTCTGGGGTTAAATGGTGGGAGATGTAAATCAGGTCACTTGGAAAAAGTCAGCAATGCCTTGCGCAGGGAGCCCTGCTAAGGATGCCCGGCTTCCAGTGGCTTGCTGCTATGTTGGAGTTAGAAGTGTCAACCAGTGCAAAAGGTGATGGTGCACATGAGCAGAGCCATCCTCCAGACAGGGTCACGGCCACCAGCAGTCTCCTGTTTGTCAATGTGCCCCTGCAATGCTGCCACAGCTTCTGTTCACCAATAGGCTCTTGGACACCTTGTGTTCCCGGAGCTGGTACTTCAGAGAACACGTCCAAATAGTGAGCACAAGAGGTGCTGGGGAGACACCAGGATTCCTGCAGCCTCCAGCCGTGCTGCACTTGACTTATAAGCTGGTGAACTGGAGGGTCTCCATGTTCATCCAGTTCCCCTTGGGCTGGCACAGTGTCTGCTGAAGGCTGCGCTTCCCAGGTTTGTCAGGACACCTTTGCAAGAAGGGGCATGTGAGCAATTAAGATCCGGTCTGAAATGAACTGTCTGGGCCGAGTTTCATCAGAGGGGTGTGTGTGTGTGTGCAGGGGAGGTTGTTAATGATGACAGTGGCCACGCTTCAGGTGTATGCTGCTATTCTTGCTTGACAAGAGACTGCAACTTTACTATTATGCCCCTTGTTTTCCAGGAAAAGCAGAGACAAAACATGCTGGGAGTAACATCTGAGCAGAGGAGTTTGTTTGCGGCTCAGCAGATAAATCAGTTTCAAGGTAAGGAGGGAAATGGTGTGTTATGAAAAGCCTCGAGGAGCCAGGGCCTGGGGTCTAATTAAATACAGGGCGCTAAATGATTCTCAGCCCTGAAATAAAAGCGTTTCACATTTCATCACATACTCTGACACAGGGGAGAGGCCTATGTAATGAAAGGGAAAGATGGAGCAGCAGCCTTTCAGGGCTCTGCCGTGTTTCCAGGGTGAACACGTGCTCCCCAGCTAACGTGTCTCTCTGTACGCAGCCGTGCAGCAGCCCATCCCCACCGACTGCAGCCAGGTGATGCCGGCTCCTCCGCCCAACCACCGCATGCTGCCGTCTAACCCAGCCATGCTCCAGAGCTCCTTGGGCTCTGGCATGGCCCCAGCCACCGCCAGCCAGAGCAGCGGGACGATGGTGATGATCCCACACAACCCTGGCAAGCAGCAGGGGATTTTTCCGCCTAATTCTGATTTTAACATCCCACTGCGGCCAAGCCAGAACTCACTGGGCATGAACTCGGGGTGCCAAACAGTACACAGCCACTCTGCTGTGCGTCCAGGAATGCCGATGGCAGGCTTCAGTTCTGGATCCTTAGCAAATCACTCTGCGACTCAGCAACACTTGAGGCAGCCGAGCATGCCAAGAATCCCTAACGTCTACCCCAACTCCTCTGCCCAGATGTGGACGCCAACCACTGTGCCAAGAATGCCAAATCAAAGCCAAATGGATACCAGCATGCAGCAGTTCTCCGGTAACGCTCTCTTCTCCAAACAGAACGTGAGAGCGAGTGCACCGGCTCAGCAGTTCTCCCAGCAGGCTGTAGTGCCGCCTAACCAGATCGCTCCCGGCGTCCAGGTCAGACAGATGCAAAAACTGAGCATGGGCCAGGCTGGCCAGGGCTTGAGCTCAATGAGTAATCAGAACTTGAGACACAATTTAACCAGAGGACCGTTGCCAGCTATGAATGTTATGAAATCAGTGCCACAAGGAGTATCCAGTTTTAACCAGCTCAATCCTGCCTCGGGCCTTGGCCCGCCAAGCTACCCTTCCACAGGCCAGCCGCCCGACGCCTTCAGCAGGATGAGCGCCGCCGCCGAGCTGCCGCAGTATGACTTTGTGTCCCAGCACAGCAACTCCATCATGCCCGCCAACTGCAGCGACACTGACTTCCTCGACTCCCTCATGAAGAACAGCAGCAGCAACGACGAAGAGTGGTTGAACAATCTGACAATGATAGACGACATTTTGGGACAGCACACGCAAAGCTCCGGACATGTTTAGCCGGGAGAGAAGCAGTCTCATTGTAAATAACATACGTATGGCTTTTGAACGTAACAGACAACCCGTGAAAGCCGCCGCCTCTTTCAATACGGAATGAGTAGACTCAGCCAATTCTTTGCCTGCATCAAAGTTTAATATTGGCAGTTTTTCAGATGACTGTATATATTTGAATATTTTGTAAATTATGTTTTCCTAAACCTTAAATGTAGAAGTATTTATACTTCTTTGCTGGA
Organism: Falco punctatus; assembly: GCF_963210335.1. Lineage (NCBI taxonomy): Eukaryota > Metazoa > Chordata > Aves > Falconiformes > Falconidae > Falco > Falco punctatus. The sequence continues at coordinate 15,054,062 of NC_137595.1, forward strand.
CTGTTTGTAAATAAATCTATGGCATAACTTTTGGTTTTATTATAGGGATTTCATTATACCTTGTTATAAATATGCAAGTAATATTGTTAGTTTCAGTAATACTGTGTATTACAGCATAAAATACTTATGTTTTTGACATAACTTAACACATGAACTAGGGGTGTCGTTGCAACCAGACTAAGCAGAAATCAAATGTGGCATCTGTTCTCCCATACCAAGAGGACAGATTGAAAAGTTGAATTTTAAAAAAAATAAAATCCATCAAAGGAGCTGCTGATTCCCTGGTAGCTCAGTCTTGCAGCCCAATTTCGATATGTAGGTCCCATCCGGGCTCCCAGTGCGTTCAGGGATCTGCCCGCAGAGATCCATTTGCAAGATCCCGGGCACATTCTCAACCCGATACACTCCAGTAGGCCGATTCGACACTGACAAGGCGCCGTCCCGCCCGCTGTCCTGCGGTGAGTGCGTGCCTGTGGTGTCCCAGCCACTGCCCGGCGTGTGTGTGCCTGGGCACAGCCGGCCGCGCGGTGCTGCCCGCGGGGGGTGACCTGGAGGGCTGGCGCTGGGCGGGCACTGCCAGGCATCCCTGGTGACTGTCCCCTTCAGCCGACAGGTAGCTCTGGTTTGCGCACCTCTGCCATGTATATTTGTAGTGTACAGGTGATTTGTTCCTGGTTTTAAGGCTTTTCATAATTTCTGTTTTAATGTGAGACTTTTTTTCAGGGGAAAAGTCTATAAACATTAATAGTTAATTTTTGATGTTTTCCTGTCAGCTATTGTCCTATGTATATTTAAGAGTCTGTTTATAAAAGATTCACTGTACTGTAAACTTCTTAAAATGTTCATACTTTGTGTAATCATATTTTAATAGTCACATCATACTTCGCAATACATTTGTAATATAACGTCAGCTTCAAGCACAGAATGTTTTTTTCTTCATACCATAATAAACTGCCAGGGGAAAATTGCATATACTTTATGTGCTCATTTCTCAGCTACAACATTTCATACCTGCAGATATTTGAATTAATTTGATTTGTCCAGGATGCTACAATGTCGATCTAATAACATGTACAAATGCCTGTGTGCTGTTAGCAGGAGAAATGGGCTAGATGAAGAATGGAAGCAGGCTTTAATTTTATTTTAAGATGGGATTTCTTAGGCTCACTCTCCTTTTCCAGTGTAATTATAGGAGAACGTGAAATTAATCTCTGTCGGGGGGGGGGAGTGTTGTTGCATGGCACGTTAGTTTTTTTAGTGACAGTTCTTGTTTCTAAATGCCTGTATCAGTTGGCCCATCAGAAAATAAAGCGGTGCCCAGCATGAGGCAGCAAGGAGGGCTGGGGGGCCACGGCACAGTCCCACCTTGCCCATTGAGCGGTGCCCAGGAGGGCAGCGGTGGGTACGGCGTGTCCCTCCTCTGACACAAAATTGTCTGACGGGAGAGCTAGGGCCTTCCCTGGGGGAGGCGAGGCTGGGGGAAGGGGTAGGACGCAACAGGAAAATTTTAGCAGTCTTAAATAAATGCACAAATAGAATCTGTAGCTATAATTGCCTCGTTTAAAGAGCCAGACACCGCCCCAGCTTCCCATGGCTGGTGGAGAAGACGTGTTGGCGCTGACGCCTGTCCCAGGCACACTGTGGGCACGGCAAGCCTGAGGAATCTCCTGGCTGGGTTGTCCCTCAGAGCGGTCCACGTTGGAGGGAGGGGTTTAGCGAGGTCGTCCCGGTTGAGAAGCCTGTTCTCCGGAGCTGGAGGGTAGGAAACAGCTCCTGAGGTCAAAAACGAGAGGAGACAGTCAGGGTTTAAAGCAGTCGGGTAGGAGCTCTGTTGGTGGTGCTCAAGTGAGCAGGAGACCCCTCCCAAGCACAACCACCCCAGGCCCTGTCAATGCTCCATGTGGCTTCCCCATGGCAAAGGCAGGTCCTCATGGCACAAGAGGCCCTGAGGGGAACGACCCCTGACTGGCATCACCTCGAGAAAGGCACGTACCTGCGTGGAACCAGGGTGAGGAGGAAAGAAGCCAGTTTTTCCAGCAAAGGAAACCAGCCCCACCAAACAATCGCCCAAAACAGGCTGTAAAACTCAGCAAGTGTCTGAATGAGACAGAAATGCCGACTGGCCTCCAGACAGCAGCGAGGGGGAGAAACGCCTGTGTGTCTGTGGCGAGGACAAAGGTGAGTTTGTTTGGCTGTGAAAACTGGCACCGTTTCAGCAGCTTTTCTGTCGTGAGCCGTGTCCTGCCAGGGAGCAGCGCTGGCTGTGGCCGGGGCTCCGCTGCTTTACGGAGCAGCAGGTCTGGCGGCAGGTCCGGGAGCCAGCGGCACCTGACCCCCACCGGGCCAGCAGCACAGCAGTCATAGATGGCAGAGAAGGCCACTGCCCCAACGCTTGTCCTTAGGATATTCATAAAAATACAAAAAATGCCCTCTTTTCATTCTTGATTTTGTTTGTGTCAATGCACCTTTCAGCTTTTCAGTTCTGCAGGGTTTAGGTCACGAACACTGCAGAGGGGAAACCTCCAAAAGTCAATTGTTTCCCACATTATTTATGGAAAACAGTTTATCTTGTACCCCCGTTCTGTACCCACTTGTTTTCACTCTTTTTTTGTTTAGCTTTTGAGCTGGTAGAGCTTTTCATGCCTCCACGTCCCAGTTCCTCACTTCTCAAGGGGGAACGACAATCCTTGCCTGCCACAGAGGTGCTGTGAGGAGTCAGGACTATATCAAGCTTGGAAGAAGAACAGGAGTAAGTAGTAGTATTATTATCTTGCTGCCTGTGATCATACTTGTAACTGCTGATTCTTAAATGTGTCTTGTGGGGGGCTGGCAGGTGACTGTGATGGCCAGCGCCCCGCTTGGGCGGCAGCCGAGGGCTGGGTGGCTGCTGCTCCCTGGCTCAGCAGCAGCTCGGCGGGAGCACCGGGCGCAGGGATGTACAGGGCGAAGGTGTGATGGCCACAGGGTAACATCTCAGCTCCTGCAGTTCTGGTGGGTGTCAGGCTGTAACAGGTAATGCCTCTATCACAATAAATTGTCTGTTTTGTTCTGCAAAAAATACCTTTGTCTGTACTTTGCCTTCCCCTTTCCTTCTCTCTGTTTAAAGTGTGAAAATGCCCGAAGTCTGATTCGGCCTTCACTGTCATGGTCCGTATCACTAAGGCGAATAGTTACAGCTGGTGAGGGAGTAAGACTAAATACATCTGCACGGTTCTCCCATTGTATTTACTGGACCAGCAGATCACACTGCAGGGTGTACGCAGGCTTACACCATGGGCCACATTCTGCTGTCTTGCAAGCGGCGCAAACGCAGAATAGGTCTCCTGAAGACAGTAGTGAAGCATGGGATTTACTCAAGCATAAATAACAGCAGCATCTGGTGCTGTGGAAGTGCAAAATGAATTTGGATTTCTAAAATAGTTACAGCGAACAAAGTGTCTGACAGCACTTGCTGTTGAAAGCTATCATTTATTTCCCAAACAAGTTACGTCACCAGACTGCCCTCATAATTATGGCCATGAAAACAGAGGCAAGGCAGTAAGCTCTTTCCTCTTGGATTCTAAAATAACATCAAATGCCTATAACAGCCAGAATTTCCAAAGACCTGAGCTCACTAAAAGCCTGTCTGTCTGAATGGTTAGTAGCATAGACTTATTACGGAACAATTCTCTTTGTGGATGGTATTAATCTAAAGCAGCCCATTTTTGACAAAGGCAAAATAGAAAAACACACTCATTCCTCTCAGAAAGCATGCAGGGAGCGCCTAGGAATAGATGTCATGGGAGCCTGGGTCAGGCAATTTCCCTGGCAAGCCTAGCCCTGACTTATGCAGAACCCGAGCCCTGCTGCTTGGTGGCTCTCCAGGATTGATTACATGTCTGTCTGAAGAAGCTTTCAACAAAGGAAGCTGCACTGATGTTGAAGTGTAAGGTCAAGTTCTCCTCTTGTGTAGGATGTTGTAAATCAGGAGCTATTCCCCTGCCTGCAGCAGGGTAACCCCTGATTTACACCCGTCTGGGAGCAGGAGCGAGCACCTGGCGAGAGGCTGGCACTCGCCACGTGGTCCTGCCCTGATGGCCCCGCGCCGCGGTCGAGGCACCGCAGATGTGCAGGATGGTCCCAGGAGAGACCCCCACTCCACGCTGGCAGCCGGCTGCAGGGTAGGCAAGGACAGGGGATGGCGTGAGGGCGAGCGGCCGGCTGCTGTTGCCCCCCTGCCTCCTCTCCGGCTGCCTGCCTGCAGCGAAGGGCAGGTGCCACGTGCTCCCGGGGGGACAGTTTGGCCCTGGCACATCTGCCCAGCCATCTATTCAGGCTGAGCTCAGGTTTTGAGGCTTAATGCCAAATTAATGCCTGTTTCACCTTCTATTCCCTGCTGTACATATAGCAATTTTTTTTTTAAAAAAAAAAAAAAGGAAAGAGTCTGGAAGAGAGTGAGGTGTTTTAAATACCAATAAGGGTCTCTCCTGGGCAAGCTAAAACACAAGTACTGGTTGGCAGCTGCAGGAGTTACTGAGAACTTAAGACTCTGGCTGGTCAAGAGGCCTCCTGTGTACAATCCCGCACAAAACCGGGCAAAGGCGCCTTATTAACGCAGCCAGGCTGAAACCAGTAGAGCTGTAGTTAATCACAGCCATGTTCTTTGCTCCCTCCCCACTTACTTGATGGTTTTGTAGCACTGTGCAGAACAAATATGCTGTTTTATACGTGTCTTGATCCATTTCCCGTTAGGCGGCAGGTCTGGGACTTGGCTTTCATCCTCGCTCTGCCTGAGGCAGCCATTTGCCTAACAAGGGCTCGTGCTGCCTGCGCTGGGCTGCGCGCTGCTCTCAGGCTGCGTGCGTCGGGCTGCGTGCCCTCTGCCTAGCCAAACATGCATGGCCATGCCTGTGGTGGGGACATGGAGCCCCATTCCTTTGCTTTCCTGAGCTCAGGAAGTAGAGACGGTTGGATTTTTTGTTTTCTTTTTCTTGAGATTGGCATGAAGATGGTCTGGGTTGCATCACGGCTGTGTGTCAATTAAAACAACCCACGGCTACAGCAAGGATTTCTCCCTGCAGCCCAAAGGGCCCTTTGCTGTGTGGCTGAACCCTGCTGCCAGTCTCACATGTGTCAAAGCCAGAAAGCAGCCAGAAGCTCCTGGGCTTTTGTGCATCACATTGGTTTTGTCCTTATCAAGGTTTATGATTTAATCAATGTAGTGCCTGAGAGGTAAACATTTGGTTGGAGAAGAAAAAACAAATGCCGTTTTAAGCTCAAAGTTGGATTTGTATCAAAAAAAGGACATTTTAATTGTTCTGATGTTGTCTTAATCCCTTTGCAAGGAGCGAAAGGGCCTGAGCACTGCCCCTGCTCGGTTTCACATCCTGGAGTGCGCTGTGTTTGACGAATGGCTGGGACGGATGAGACCTGGGGCAGTGGCAGGAGGTGGTGGGACCGGCCCATTCTCACTCCCTGAGGGCAAACCAGCCCAAAGCTATAAAGTTGTGAAATCTCTTTTTTAATTTGCTAATATAGAGCTGTGCTTGACTCCATCCAGCTGCAGAAACATGCTTTGTTTCAAGTTTACAGACTGCTCCTTGTCAGCCATGCCGGCTTTGTATGGCAGCAGGGGAAAGAGAATTACCTGGCAGACCAGGACCTGTGTTCCTTCCCTCTTCTCAGCCCATAAATTATTATTCTCTTTCACTTATTAGCTGGCTACACTATTTGCCTAAGCAGTTCCCATTAACCCCCTGTTTGAGCCTCACAATCTTTAATAAATATATGTGTTTTCCTGTGCCCTTTCAGGATAGTTGATGATGTCCATTAGCAGCTGGGGACCATGAGGCACAAAAGGCTCAGGACTCGAATCCCAAAGATATTTAAGTGCCTAATGAGGCAGGCAGACACCAGTAGGATTTTTCAAGTGTAGTTAAGCAGGACTGGCAGCCACATCCCGCAGCCGGTGGGTTGTGTATTACCGTCAGTAGCTGTGCACCACTTTGGACTTTGTTTTACAGATCTGGGAGAATAAGCTGGTTGTTTCTGTATGGCTTGTTGTGGGCAAAATGGGACTGTGAGTCAGGCCCCTTCGTGTCTTAATTTTCCAACCTCAAGAGCCAGTAGGCTCATTCCAGCCGGGCAGAGCATGCAGCCCAGCAGGTAGGCAGTGGAGGACGAGCCATGGGCTTCAACTGTCTTCTCTGAAAGCTTTGCTTTGCTCAGCACCTTGCTCCCAGCGCTGGGACGTGGCACACCCAGCCCTGCCACAGGGGTTGCTCTCACAGTGAAAACATGAGTGGTTCGCTCTTCTTGGCCAATATTCCTGCCAACAAAGTCTTTGAAAGTGCCACCTGTGCATCTTGAGGAGCAGGCGGAGTCCTGCTTCTGCTTCAAACATCCACATCTTTACTCTGCTAAGGTTTTTGGCTTATGACCTGTGGTTGAAATGATGCAGTGGTGTACTACTAATACTGCTGCAGCAAGGGCAGGGAGCATGGCTGGGTGGAAGTGCAGAGCCCACTGCCGCGGCTTACTCCTTGGCTGCTCTGCAGAGCCCTTCGTTTGCAGAGGCTTCCTAGCCCAGCAGTGAGCACACTGTAAATCAGGGCTGCCAGTGTCCCAGCCCAGCTCTGCACCTCAGTTTACCTGCCCATAAAGCTGAGACAGTCCCTCTTCCACAGGGATAGTTTGAGGGGTAATCGGTTAACGCTGATAAAGTGCTTTGAGCAGCTAGGACTGTAAAAGTGCCAAGTATTATTATTAGTCCCATGTCTTTGCTTTACTGTGTCAACCAGATCCAAGAGTCTCCTGGTACCAGAGCAGCCTCCTGCAGCACCTGCTCCCCACACAGCACAGACCACGCAAAGCAGATTATCCTACAGCTGGCCTTTTCAGGGCAAAAGCAGCAGTTCTCGCTGCCTGCAGTGGGGGACTGAGTATCCAAAGAAGAATTTAAACTAAATACTTATAAACGCTTGGCTGCAACAGGCTGAGTTTTGCTGCTTGAGTGACTGAGAACCCAATCCCTTGTTGAAAAGGGAAGTGAGTCTTACACCAATGAATTTCAGGCTATGCTCTCAACCTACCTGGAAAATTAGAGTTGTGTTGGTGTTTCACCGCTCGTGTGGGCAGTTGTGCATTTGTAGTTATTTGCAGCCACTCAGTGACTGAGTTCATGCTGTTCAGCGACATGAGTACTCCAAGAGGGTATCTGTTCTTAGATTTGCAATTCAGCTTTAATGCATTACTTGACCACTTTCTCCCCAAACAGTGGAAACCATTTCTTACAGATCTGGCATTTATAGCTGTTCTGATTTTTTTTAAGTAGGATGTGCTTTTTTGGTTTTTGTTTGGGGTATTTTTGTGTCTCCTCTCACACTTACACATTTCCTTCAGTTTCTCCACCTAGTCCCTCTCACACATGATGATAACCTGTGGACTGCCATGTCTGGCTGTAAAGAACGGTTGATGGGAATTTAAGGCTGTAAAAGGTGAACTGGTGAATATTTGGAAAGTGACCCCCTTCTCCCTGGGTGTCCACTCTGTGAAACTCAATTATCTTGAGACCCTCTAGTGTATTTTGAATTTGGTGCAATTAACCAACAGTTCAAAATCATCTAGTGGGGCGGTGTGCCTAGACACGCACAGAAATGTCTGCATCAGACTCATTCTCAGAGGAAACTTGCTAGAAGTGAGTTGTGATATGAATACAGCATTTAACAGAAAGGAGCCAAATATTGTTTACTAGAGGTAGCAAAAAAAAAAGGTCATTGCATCCTGGAATGGTTACCAGTGTGTGAGCCAGAAAACATGCCCACATTTCCAGCTGCTATGCCAAAAGCTAACATGCTAAGCCACGTGCAGATCTACCACCACAGACACACACTCTTCCACGCTCCAACTCACAGGGATACGGAACTGCTTCACCATTTCACCCACTGCTTCATCTTGCAGATATCTCTGTGATCGACTGGTTTAAAAACTCAAATGCCTGACACCTCTTGAGTTTCTTACGGATGGCTAATGTACCCAAGAGTGCAGCAAGACACCATCTGCAACCGTGCTTGGCCTGGCATGAAATCAGACAGGGAGGCTCTTTCCATCTTCTTGCATCTTGAGGTCTGAACCCAGAATAATGTGTTCATTTTAATTGCCTGTCAGTAGGTAATTTTATTCCTGGTGTCAGCATCCACAATAAGCATGAAAAGAGTTTTGCCTCTGGCTGTGGTAGTAATGATAGCTGTAGTACCTCTTGTGCGCATCCTCAAATCATCCTCGAATTTAAACTGAGCGCTAGAGAGCAAATATATTATTTGTGTATTTTATGCGATGCCCAACACAATGAGGCCCTGGTCTCTAGACGCTATGATAATACTACTAATAAATAATAACTCAACACTGAGATTAACACTGCCACACAGAGACTTTCTGATTTGGTACATTAACTTCTTATTCTTTTCATGCTGTGAATGTAAGCTGTAGCTGGAGATACAAAGTGCTGTGAAGATTACTGTAAGTACTCTGATCTTCTGAACCCTGAATGGAGGTCGCCGTTGTATAATAAATTGCATTAAAATATAAATGAAAAGAAATCATGTACAATTTTTCCAGCAAGAATTATTCACAAGAAGCTTTGTGGAAGAAATGAGTGCGTTAGCTCCAATAAAAGCCATTATTTCTTTCAGGTGGCTGCTTAAAGCTTTGCTAATTGTCTGAAGAAACCTATAACAACATCTGATGTGATATTCAGGGCTTCCAAAGACCCCAACAGTCTCAGTGATTTTGCAGAGCTGAGAGGGGTTTTGTTTCACTCATTAGATCAACTAAAGAAATTGTGCTTCATAATAAAAGGATTTTCTCCTGCTCACCAGAGTGCAAAGATGAGCCAGGCTAGCTGATCCACAGTAGCATGGCTCTTTCAGTCCCATGGGAATGATCCTTGGTCCCATGGGGGTTAAGAGAAAAACCTTCACTGATTGCTGCAATGAAGATTCCTGCTAATACCATGAATGCCAGTTGTTTTTAATCCTGCCAATAAATGGCAATTTTCTTTAACAATGGGACAGAAAATTGCATATGAGACCCAGTTTCTCTTCTCCCCACCATGACATATTTATGCAGCCATGCCATGGTGGTGGGTTTTCTTTTTTATTAGAAAGAATAACACCTTATAATAACAAGATTAGATCCATTTTCCCTACAAAACATAGTCGGGAAATTTGAATTAAACCAAAATCAATAAAGCATGACCTTTGGAGAACCCAGAAGAAACTATATTCTCAATTTTTCTAGCTCTGCGCTGGCAGGCTCTGCTGATACAGCCTTGAATCCAGCCTGAAGTTCATCACCTGAGAGTGCAGAATTTCTCCTGAATTATTGGATCAGCTGGTCTTTAGAGAGAGAAATCAGTAAAGCTCTAGTGGGTGGTGGTGGTCCCTGAAACAGTTTGCCAACTCATTGATTGCCTATCCTGCATAAGCAGTCACCTCTGTTGCCAATATGACAGCAAATACTACCATGGAAATCAATTAAAAACATGTTTTGATCTAAGTAGATGCACTATTTAAAGAGGAAAGAGGAAGGGCTTTCCTAATACTGATCTTTCTTCAGGCTCTCTGGCTGGTCCTGTGATCTTGGGACTCTGTCATTCAGTAATCACAGCCTGCTGCCTGGAGCTTGTCCAGATTTTAAAGCTAACTCCTCTTTGCTGGGGGATGACAGCTGAGAGGGGCTGTGCTGTGTTTTCAAAATACACCAAAATTCCCTGTGAGTAGTAAATGCTGCTGAGAATGTTTCCCTTCCTGTCCTATCAGCTGCTGTGACTCTTGTACTACGAACTTGAGAGTATTTCTCAATAGAACATGTATTAACTGTATTGACAGCCCATCTCTGTTGTGCTCATTGGTACACTTAAAAAGATGTTTAAACATGCTAAATTTTAAGTGATTCAGGCACCATGGTAGTTTAAGTTGTACACATGTGGACCATGACAATAGAAGGAGGGTGTTGGGGTGTCCATCCTACACAGTTTTTTTTATGCTGACGAAACTGTTTGATGCCAAGGTGCTGGGCTTTTATAAGGTATTTTAACTTTAACCACTTTGCTGCTGCAGTCTCTGCTGCCTGGTGTCACTAGAGTTCTTTCAGATTTGAATGAAACCTCAGCCCTTTGGAGAATTTCAGAGCAACAGAGCAAAAGCAAAGCACTTAACAGGTATTAGTCTAGAAGGTCCTTCTGTTTTATGGGCTATATTTACACATTTAACGGGTAACTTTCTATTGCAATTTACATTTAAGTGTACTGGAAGCTTATTCCTTTGTGTGCTATTCCATTTAAGAGGATTTTCTTCTATTTCTCTTAATTTGGGGTATTGTTCTAACAGTACTAAAATGAATTCCACTAACAGTCCTGCTAATTCAGTGGCTATTACTAACTTCCATTTGTTTGGTTCTTTTCATCCAAATTCATTTCAGTTCTCTTAAAACCTTTTACTTACTATGCAAATTAGGTATGATACATGTGAGAATGAGTTTGCCTTCCTGTGAAATGCAGCTATTTCTCAAATAAAACATACTAACTGCTTCTAATATTTGCATGGAGAAAATAATGGATTTTTTTCCTACCTAAATATAGAATCAGTAAGTACCTGATATTAATTTTCTCTGCCTTTGAAGACAAAGAATCAGCATCTAATAGGAGGAATCTGTCTACTAGGCATAGCAGGTGTGTGTATATTATATATGTATGTATATGTATGCCTCAGTTGCTGTGTGCCAGGTTTTGGTGACAGCAGTACTGTGCATACAAAACTTAGGTATCTGAAAGCTAGCATCTGCCTGATTTCACAATAACAAGTATGTACATTCAGTCAGTGTTTCTGAAAATCGTTCCCAAAATACAATTGCTATTTCCAGCCCTTGGGAGTCGCAGGATCCAGAAATACAACAAGCCTCTTACATAACTCACCTTATTGCTATTGTGAGTCAATCAGCAAGGGGCAGATTTTTTTTAGGGTGCTATAGGTGTTTTATTTGGCAACATGTTTCTTTATAAAGAAATTATTAGGCTAATTGAGGGGAAAAGCTAGATAGAAATAGGTTAAAGAGGTCTTAAAGTACCGCTTAGAAGAATTAAATCTGGCAGTCTTTATTTAGCAGAGACAAAAATAAACACAAAGTTAGCAAAGAAAGGACAACAACAGGAAACAAAGGGTATAAGTGGCACAGTGCTAGAAAAGCAACAGCATCACTGACATACCGTATCTTTTCTGATATCTAACTTATAAAAGGAAAAAAAAAAAAAAGTACACATGTGAACATACAGACATACCCATGAATGTATGATATATTTAACACTACATTGTCTTTTCCATTTTATCTGTCACAACAGCAACTATAACCAAACAAAAATTGTTGTCAGGTAGATGGATATAAATCATTTTTAACTTGACCTATGGGCTTGATTTAAAGATGCAGACTCCCCACCTCTGCTTAGTTTTGTTCTTCTACTCTCCAGAATAGTAGGAAAACAAGTTAGTATTTTTATCAGGTATGGTTATGCTCCCAAATTGCACTTTGTTGTCATCAATCTCATAGCACCTAGGTTCTCCCTGGCATCTCAGTTCCACCTATGTATTATTTGCATTACCATGGTGCTACAAGACCCTGTTATAGTCTTGTCAGAATCGACAGAAAGGATGGTCCTGCCCTGAGAGCTTAACAAAGTATGAAATGAGAGAACTGAGGAATAGGGGCAAGAGAGGCAGCATAAAGAAACGTGATGCTGTTGCAGACATTACAGGAAAGAAAAGTTTTAAGGCGAGCTTTGAAGAAAAATTATCAGTAACTTTGGGGCTGTTTATAGGATCCTTGGAAATAAAAGGCAGTCAGAAGAATGCGCAAAAGAACCTGTTTAAACGTATTACGAGAGGGCTGTGAAACTGGTATCATGAGCTAACTGGAGGTGCAGTTAGATCTCAGTAGCGAATGGAAATGGCAAGTAAGGTGAGGCAGGCTACCGAGGCCTTCCAAAGCAAAGACACGTAGGTAAGGATCAACGTGATGGAGTAGGCTGAGCCAGTACAGGGATGAAAAAAGAGGAGTAACACAGTGAAAATGACAGACTAAGAAAAATGGTCTTTGTAGCAGTGTTCTCAATGAGCAAGACAAGGTTATATTTTCCAAGGCCAAAGGAAAGAATGTTGCAGTAATTGAGATTTGAGAAGATGGGAGTTTTAGCTATATGGACAGATTTAGACACAGTCTGAACATAAAGGGCTAGGGAAAGGTCTGAGTCAAAGAAGATTACATACAGGCAGATAATAGTGTAATAGATAAAGTACAGAGGGCTTGAGGGAGAAGACTTGACATGATTTTAACTGTAGTGAGTTTAAAATGACATTAGGGTTGTCAATTAACCAGTTTTTATCCAGATGGTCCAGGGACTGGAAGCTGGAGCTGTGTGCTGCTGGGCTGCTTACGAGCCAGGTACTATATCCTGCAATACAAAAGAAAGAGGAACAGACTCAGAAACAGAGAGAAAGCCTAAACGTCCCAGAACCCACTCACACACGGAACTGTAACAATGTATGCTCTTGCAGAGCCAAATAGCTATCAGATGAATCATCATCAGACTCAAAGCACGTTTCTTCCACTTCACATCATCTACAGGCATCTGACCATGCAGTTGTGGGACTCACAGGGTGTTTGTGACTGCATGCAGCAGCAGGTGAGTCCCACTGAGCAGTCATAAGAAGGCAACAGAGACACAAGCCAAGAATTCAGTAAGGAAAGCATGCCAACCTGCAGTGAGGAGGCATAGCTGTGAAAAATCTGAGTGGAAATAGTTGTTTGAACTGTGGTTGTAGTACCCATTATCTGGGGATAAAACACAGAGTGACTAGAGGAGCGACCCAAGGGGGAAGGCCTGGTTAATATCTACTGGAAGCTGGAAGGCATGTAAGGAAAAGCCCCTGAAAAATATGTCAGTAAGTGGGTTAGAAATGTAGGAGGAAAAAAAGGGAGAGGACAGTAACCGAACAAAGGTGGAGCGCATTTCACTGGACAGATTAGGGTGGAATAATAGTTGCGATCATTAATGTTCGTATGAGCAATAGGCTGTCTGAGACTTTGTCCTTTTAAAGAAATGCAAGGGGCATAAGCCGGGTTGGAAAAGATCTAGAACAAAACGGATGGACAGAAATTTATGAGGGCATTTGTGGAGAGCACTTTCAGTAATCTGAGTCATGGAGTGTCAGAAATGAGTAAGGCAAAAAAAAAAAAAAAAAAAAAAAAAGCCTTTCTAGTTTTCACGATGTCAGAGAAAAGCTTTAAGATGTGATCTGAATGAAACCTTGAATGAATGATCAAACAAAGATTGTGTGTATACACACTTGTATGTGTAGACCAATAACTATACATATAAATGTGTATATATAAACCAACACCTTGATTTCTGATTTACAGTTGGAAATACCACACTGGCATCAATCAAAGCAAGACTTCCAAATTGCATCAGTGAATTTTCCAGCTAATCTTCACTGAAAGGGTGATATCAGCAATAAAGGCATATCATACCAGAAGACAACAGACAAGATTGCCTGTGAGGGAGGTGAACTAACATTTATCTCCTTTTGCTCACTGCTTGCTGCTTCTGGTTATTAACATAAAACACAGTACATTCTTATTGCAGGAAAGTATTTTTTATCCAGAAACATTTTTTTCCATCGGAAGAGGCACCAGCCCAATTCCTTTGTGTTTTTTGATTTAGATTCTCTACAGTTACTGGAATTTCCAGATGTAAATTGTTGATAGTAAAGGAGACACCTAAAAGTAAAGAATAAAATTAATTTTAAAATTATTGTCTTGTGGCTCCTTCTGAAAGTACATCTTGTCTGGTACAAATGCATGGCTCACCTCAAAGTGCCTTTAGCTCGGTCGGCTCTTCAGACGATGCAACTATTCGTTCATAGACAACAAACAACTGGCAAAATTAAATTGGAGACTTTTTCAGGATGATATGGAAAAGCAGAGGCGATGGTTATTGGTTTGACACTCGCAAACCGGCAGGTGACAATCTCCCTCCCAAAGGAGCTCGTGCTGTGGCACTATGTCAGGGTGAGGCAGGCACTGCGGGAGAGATCTGGGTTCAGTCGAGTATGGAGCTGCTCAGTGCTTGGGATCATGAAGGAGCCCGGGGTTACTTTTGTTTCATATTATATTTTTTTTTCCTTTGATCAGCTGTTCTGTGGTGTCCAGGCCTGAGGGCAGGGAGAGGCATTGTCACTCCACTGGCAGGGGAAAAAGTTCAGGCTGGCCACAGCACAGAGGAAGTGGACACAGTTGTTTTGTAACTCAGAAATACGTTGTATAACATAAAAAAAAAATGTTTTATAACATTGCTAATCCCCTTTTCCTGACGGCAGGCAGCGGCAGGCAGCAAAGGGTGCCTGTGCCGTGTGTGCTGCTACTCTTCGTACAGTGGCACCAGGCTGTTTTGTATGTAAAGGTTTGTTTTTTTTCGAATTTTACATGAATAATCCCCCTGGCACCTGCATCACCGATCCTTTTACTCCGTGTCGGTTTTTATCTGTAGGCAGGGCGCACGCAGGCGGCTTGGGCCGCCTCTGCACAGTGACGGCCACCGATCGACCTGCTGGATCTGCGTTACCCTGGGCGCCCCCCCCCCCGTGTTTGCCTCCCCCCCACCCCGGTTCCCTCTCTTCCCGGCGGTTTCCCTGCGCTTCCCGGGGCAAGCCGCGTAGGCGCCGCCGCTCCCGCCCTCCCTCACGCCCCGCGCCCCCCGCTCCCGGCATGCCCCGCGCCTCCCGGCGGGCGGGGCACCGCCCCGTCACGTGAGGGGCGGGCTGGGCCGGCGCGGGGAGCGCTGGGCGCCGCACTCGGGCCCGCGGCGGCGTCGGCGTCGCGGTGAGTCTCGGTGGGGCCGGGCTGGGCCGGGCGGCGGGGTAACGCCGGCGGGCCCTGCCCCTGCCCCTGCCCCAGGGAGCCCTCCCTCCCGTCCCCGCGCCGGTGTGCCCAGGCGGGGACGGCTGCCGGCCCGGGCCTGCCCTCCGGCCCAGCCCCTCTCTCTCAGGGCCCCCGCCGGCTGCCCTGGGGGTTTTTGCGAGGGCCCCCCCCGCCGGCCCCGGCCCTGGGGGAGCCCTGCGGCCCCGGTGCCAGCCCGCCTGCCGGGAGCCGGCGGGGCCCTGCGGCCGGCGGGGCCCGGCCCGGCCTCTGCGGCGGCTGGGTACTGCCCGCTCCGGCCCCGGGCCCTCGCCCCGCTGTGCTGAATCAGGCTGGAAGCGGGACGGTACCGGAGCGCATCGCCCAGCGCCGCGGCTTAGCAAGGCGCCTGTGAACTGTGATTTGTACCTTTCCTGCAAAAAGAAATTCGCTCTTGGGATAGAAAAAATACCCCGAGTGCTCTTGATTCGCTTTCAGACTTACAAGCCTCTGTAGTGTTCCTTTCTGACTGGCTTAAATTTTGTTCTGAATCTTGTGACTTCTTTGAGTGTTCACAGCTGAAAGCAGAAACCTTCCATTCCAGAGCAAACGTTTTTGCTTAATTTAAAACAAGAAATGACTCTGGAAAGTGATAGAGTGTTTCTGCTTGCTGGTGTTTGTGCTTTGGCAGCCAAAAAGTGTAATTCCAACAGTGTCTGATTAGTGGGTTTTGGGTTGTTCCTTTGATTTTCTGAGTTTTTTTCAGATGTAGGTGTAATTAAGAGTGTAAAAGGACTGTTAGCTTTTTTTCTTTTCACAGAAAGCCCCATTTTTTTCTTGGTCCTGTAGAAAGCAACATAGGCAAACTCAGTTTTAAAATTGCATAGATGTTAAGTGTTTTGCAGTTGGCCTGTAGATGGACTTGTCACAATAGGTATTAGTCAAAACTATGTACATTTAAAAAGTACCTTGGCTCTACTGCGTAATACCCGTTTTGGGGCAATATCGTGCTCATTGCTTGCTGGTCATTATATACTTGTTTATCATTAACCAGATCTGAAGGGCAGACTTCTCATGGTACAGGATTAGCACTGGGTGAAACTAGAACCTCTTTCTTGGTACGGTTTTCGTATTAACGTTAATTTGTGGTTTAGGTGGTTAAAAAAGTTAGGCTGTGCAGTTATTAACAAAGCTGGTAAGTGCAATGAGCCTTAACACACAGAACTTTTGGGTCTGTATGCAGCTTCATTGTGTGGCAGATGTCGCAAGAGATGAGATCTAGAGGTGTTTTCAATAATTTACATACATGCAGAATTTTCCCTTTTTGCACTGTTGATCATTCTATGCTTGGTCAGAAGGAAACTTCCAAAAGGCACAGTTGCCGAAGAGAAGGGCTTGAAGCATCACTGAGGTTGAGCATACTCTAGTGTTAACATATTCCTGATGCATAGAGTTACAGTGTTAACTAAGAATAGAGTGCAGGACTAATGTAATGAGAGGCAACTGCAAATCTTTAATATTGTGTGTGTTCTTTTAAAGGAGAAAACATAGTTGGGTTTTTTTTCTGTGAACTCAAATCGGGTAAAAATAAGTTTTGTTTCCTTCTGACTTTGCCAAGTTTACATAGCAGCTTTCATATGAAAGTCATTCCTGAATGTATTTGGGGGAATAAAAGAACCCAAATGAATGGCAGTGTTGTTTTGGAAGGGATGAGAGGAAGTGCTTAACTGTGTGCAGAAAGGTGCCCAAATATGTGTGGGAAACTTATGCAGACTTTTAACCATGCTTATGATTTACATGTTGGAAACATGTCACGGAATTGTCAGGGTTGGAAGGGACCTCTGGAGATCATCTAGTCCAACCCCCTGCTAAAGCAGGATCACCTACAGCAGGTTGCAGAGAGTTGTGTCCAGGTAGGTTTTAAACATCTCCAGAGAAGGAGACTCTGCAACCTCTCTGGGAAGCCTGTCCCAGGGCTCTGTCACCCTCCAAGTAAAGTTCTTCCTCATATACAGATGGAACTTCCTTTGTTGCAGTTTGTGCCCGCTGCCCCTTATCATGTCTTTGGGCACTACTGAACAGAGCCCAGCCTCATCCTTTTGATGCTTGCCCTTAAGATATTTGTAGACGTTGATAAGATCCCCTCTCAGCCTTCCCTTCTCCAGGCTACCCAGGCCCAGCTCCCTCAGCCTCCCCTCACAAGGAAGATGCTCCAGTCCCCTCATCGTCTTTGCAGCCCTCCACTGGACCCTCTCCAGCAGTTCCCTGGCCCTCTTGAACTGGGGAGCCCAGAACTGGACCCAGCACTCCAGATGCGGCCTTACCAGGGCAGAGGAGACAGGGAGGACCACCTCCCTGGACCTGCTGGCCATGCTCCTCCCAACGCTCCCCAGGATCCCACTGGCCGCCTTGGCCACATGGGCACACTACAGGCTTATGGGCAACTTGCTGTCCCATCAGTAGTCCCAGGGCCTTCTCAGCAGAGCTGCCTCCCAGCAGGTCAACACCTGGCCTAACTGCTGCGTGGGGCTGTCCCTCCCCAGGTGCAGGACCTTACACTGGCCTTTGTGGAACTTCCTGAGGTTCCTCTCCAGCCTGTCCAGGCCTTGCTGAATGGCAGCGCAGCCTTCTGGTGTATCAGCCGCTCCTCTCATTTTTCTTTCATCAGCAAACTGTTGATTTGCTCAGCCCACTCTGTCCCTTCATCCAGGTCATTGATGAGTAAGTTGAACAAGACTGAACCCAGTGCTGACCCCTGGGGAATGCTGCTAGTTGCTAGTTACAGGCTTCCAGCTAGGCTGCGCTGCTGGTCACAACCCTCTGAGCTCTGCTGTTCAGCCAGTTCTCGGTCCACCTCACTGTGGATTCAAAGCCGTATCTTAAATTTCTAGAAGAGAAAGTTCTCAGTTCCATCGTTTTGATGCCAAACCTCCTGATGCAAGGTGAAACAGAAAAAGAACTAGACCTGTTTGTTTCCTTTCTCCAGAATGTTTTTAGTAGCAACTGTTCTGTGAGTTTGCTTCCTTTCTGGAGGTTTTATTTTATTTAAGAATTTATTTATTTTGTTACAGAATATTGCAATTGACATTAGTTCTTAAAGTGCTAACAATGTCTTCCTACCTGTTCCATTCCTGTCAGGGGCCAGCTACAGCACAGAACTCCAATGCTGTTCGAGAGTTGAAGGAATGAACACACAGTCGTCCTCTCAGCTTGCACTGGAGTGGACACCTATATATTTTCTACAACTGAAATGACTTACTAAACCTGGAAACTTCTGAGCAAGAGAAAACAAAAGTAAGTGCTACACTTTTGTGTAAGATGTAGTCTGTGTATTTCAACAAAATATAAGTAATTGGTGCACAGACTCTTTGCTGGGTTGTTGCATAAAATGACTGGAGAGGCTGTATGCCAGAGACTCTGTGTGATGTGACTGGACCCGTTAATGCATAACGGACATAGGCAAATGTGTAATACAGAAGTATTGAGCTTTCTGTGCCTGGCACAGTACCTACCTGTTACTTGGAAGAGAGCACACGCAAACGTATGGTGCTGCCCCATGAAAGACTTAGGATAGCCCCAGTCTCCCCTTTCTTAGGGATTAAAGCAAAGAACGGTTTGTGGATGACTTCTTCATAGTCCTCAGTCTGCTTCTTTCAGACACAAACTCAGAATGATACTTTCTCTGTAGTATTACGTGTATTTAGAGAAGCAATCCATGCAGTGGAAGAAAGAAATAACACAGCAGATGAAGGAGGAGGAGGAGTCTGATGCATCGGTTGTACATGTTCTCAAAGGAAAGTTGGAGGAAAGCCTGAGTAGGGGATGTAATTTTAACCGTTACAGTGTCTTTTTTTAATATATATATATATATATATATACACACACAAACACACACACACACACAGAGGATTTCATTATATAACAGATACAATTTCCATTTCTCTTGTGGAATCATCAGTTAAATCTTTAGCAATAGAACTGCAGTGGCCTAAGGGGATATCTTTCAAGAAGAATGAGCAGGGAGCAACTGAAGGCTCTCTTAATAGAAAACTTTGAAGCTGTATTTGCTGTCCCATAGGCTTTCCTGTCAACTGCATCAGCTTTTGACAATGTGGGAGGTATACATCCCTGCAGGGGATGCAGAGTAGAGAAAATAGACTGGGTGGGTTTAGAAAGCCACGGATCAGCCTTCAGGCATAGGTTTCCTACAGATGTAATGCTGATTCTAGAGGTAATGTGACTAATGGTTCCTAACAACAGCTACTCGCTTCTGTCGTGCCACCTATTCTAGCTAGACTTAACAGCTATTTGCTGTACAGGACTACATGCATAGAGGGAAAACTACCTTCTTTGATCCACTCATATGACTGAACTTCCACTTCAGAACTTGGTTACTAGAGTAAATATTAAGAAAAAGTAAGTAAAAAAGATAATCATGGCAAGAGAAAGATACTATGCATAGAACAGACACAGGAGAAGCAATTGGCAAGTACAAGTGGACAGAAAAAATTGTCAGCATGAATTACAAGGAATAGATCTCTGATAATTGCTAGAAAACAGGCCTTAGCAAATAATTGTATTTATTGCCACTGAAGCAGGTGCTGCTTTTCCTTCTTACTGTGATACAAAGCATGAGAAATATCTAGCTAACAGCTCAGAGTCCATCAACAGGTAAGTTACTTAGTGTCCATAATGGCATGTGTCCTGCTATATTATCTCTTTGTGAGGGTGCTTGTAACTCTCCCACAAGAAAGCTTGTCAGGATGAAAGCCAGGGTTATCACCCTAAGCTATGTTTTCAATATAATTAGAAATGAGGAAGCAATTGCGTTGATGACTAGAAAAAGTAATGTTACAAACTTTTATGTTAGGTTTTGTTGACAGTTTTGCTTTGCTTTGAAAATAGAGTGGGAGTCAAATTCCGTGAGAAGTTAAGACAGTAAAAGAAACCTTCAAATGGAGACAGGAGAAATATCAATCAAGACAGAACTGAAGATTTTTATTTGCTCCCTCCAGCTATTATTTATGGCTTCCCATGTGCAAGCAACAACATTATTGTTTTATGGTTTTTTAAAGAAACATATTCACAGAAGTGTGTAAGATCTGGTGGCACTAAGAAAATACTTACCAAACTTTCTGTGAAGCTCTTGTTGCTTGCTCCCACTTGTAGAACTTCATTGTCAAGATTTTATTTTTTTTTCATTAGTGCAAGGTTTTCCTGCTAATATCTTCAGAACTACCTGGTGTAGTAAGCCTAATACCAGTGGGCAGGCAACTGTCATGCTTCTGATTTGTTTGCTGAAGTAAATAAGTCACTTGACTGTTGTGAACTTTTGTTCATTTGCACTTGTTCATATTGAGTCCTTTGGAGACAATGATTTGCCCTTTCAAATACAGGACACATTAGGGAACCAGAGAATGCTTTTTCTGGGAGAAGGAGCATTTCTGATTCTTTGCAAACAAATTTAGCAGTTCGTGTAGAGTTGTACAGCTTGCTGTTCACAGTCTAGCAGAGGACCGGCAGCGTGTGGGATTCAGGAGTACGTTTATTTTAAAGACAGGAAGCCTGGTGGAGAACTGGTGTTTAGCACACGGGTGGCTCCAAATTGCAAACTTTTTCATAAGCGATACTTTTTTTTGGTAGGATACAGAAAATTTTAATGCATTATTGATGAATTTAACTGACTTAAAAACTTCATTGCAGAAGTGCAGATAGTAGTATGCATTCTACATGCACAGTATAGCATTGAAGCTTGTGCTGCTGGCATGGTTTCCCTGGGAAATGTAGGTTTCGTAAGTACATACAAATGGGGGGTATTATTTAGATGCGAAGGGAGAAGGCCCACTAGTGGAATGAGCCAGTCTCAGATCAGTAATATCATGAGGATCTACTTGAGGAAAGATAAGGGCTGCAGACTCCATTACTAAGAAGTTACACTTGGCAGGATTTTATATCCTGTAACTGTGATGGTAAAGAAGAAACAGGAGATTCTGTGATCTAGCAATTCTTACTGATTCCAAAGATCCACTCTGGAATAAGTGCAGGTAGAAGCTTATGACTTGACATGTAAAGGTGGTTTGTCGTTGTACATCATAGATATGATTTGCACTTGAGCTCTGACGTAAGAAACCATAAGTGCTATCAAGTGATTTAAGAGAACCTCTTCCTTTTCCTGCTTGATACTTAATCTCACAGGTAAGTCAGTTTTCCTTTCTTTCTGTTTGCCATCAGTTGCATAAGGAGTGACAGGTAATTGCTGGTGGCCGCAGGTAAATAAATACATGTAACTATGATGTGTGAATTGGCATTGCTCTAGGCATGTTTTTGATGCCCATACTGTATGGCTTTTAAATGTTAAAATCTGTTTTTTAGTTAAGTAGTCTAAATATATCAGGTCAGAGAGCATGAACAATATTATTATGATTCATGATCAGAGGGCTGGAGCACCTCTCCTGTGAAGACAGGGTGGGAGAGTTGGTGTTGTTCAGCCTGGAGAAAAGAAGGCTCCAGGGAGACCTTGCTGCAGCCTGCCAGTACTTAGAAGACTTATAAAAAAGGACAAACGTTTTAGCAGGGCCTGTTGCAATAGGACAGGCAGTAATGGCTTTGAACTAAAAGAGGAACATTTATACTAGATACAATGGATTTTTAGTGATGAGGGTGGTGAAACAGTGGAACTGCCCACAGAGATGGTTGATGCCCCATCCTTGGAAGCATTCAAGGTCAGGCTGGGTGGGGCTCTGAGCAACCTGCTGTAGTTGAAGAGGTATGTCCCTGCTCATTGCAGGGGGATAGGACTAGATGATCTTGAAAGGCCCTTTCCAGACCAAACTATTCTAGAATTCTTTCTTAAAAAAGAGAGTTTTTCTTCTACACACACACCACACCCCACACCCCCCCGCATTGGCATCTTTCACTGTTGCAGAAGTTTTAATGTTTTTTTTTTATTATTTATTTCCCTTGGAAATAAATGTAAGCAAGTATTTCTGTGGCATGGGTGTTTTGGTGATTTGATTGTGTGTGTATGTGGTGGTGATTTTTTTTTAAGCTTTATCTGTTTGAAACTGGAATGCTCTGCCTTTATGCTACTTACTTTTTGTAGCTTTGTTGGACTTTGGAGACTTCTGCTACCTCATTTTTGTTTCCGTTATTGAGTATAGTTCCTTTGTGCTAAAATACAACTAAATATAACTGGTTATATGAGTGTGAAAGAGATATTTTTATGAACTTGATTAGTTGGTTGTGGCACTTTGGTTTCACTGTATTTCTTCTTGGTTGATTAGTGCTGTTTTGTTAGGGACAGCTGATGTCTGGAAAACAGCCTTCGTTGCTGTAGTGTAGATCTTTCTTGTGATTTGTTTTGTAACCCTATATATCTTTATATAAAATTCTAAAATTTTATTAACCTTTAATGAAATGAATGACTGCCCTTGATTTCATTAGATTAAATGCTTGTTTACTGGCGTTAAAGATGCTGATGCTTATTTCAGTGACTTGCTGATATGATAGACTGTTGCTTTTCCATAATTGATTTTTTTTAAAGGATTTGTGTTCTTTTTTGCTTAGAGTGAAATACTTCTATGTGTTTTGGATTTTTTTCCTTCTCCCTACATGGCTGTCTTAGCTTAATTTTGCTACTGTCTTAGAAATTCCTAGAGTTCTGCTCTATTCTATGTTATTTCTGAAAACCTATGTGTTATGTGTTATCTCTTCTGTGCAGCTGTGGTGCTGACAGATGTGGTTTTGTTTTTAGGACTTTGTATTTTATGCTTTTAATGTTATTGCGGGAAACACAAGGCAATATATTCATACTAGCTCTGTAGGTTGTTACTGTACCTAATAAAACTCTACAGTAATCTGTGTAACACCAGCATACTTTGTCACTATAAACCTGCTTTTTCATTTTTTTGCTGCTTATGTTCAAATGAAAGTGCAAGCAGCTTTTTCTATATACCCACACTAACTTATACTTACCTCTCAAACACAGTGAAAAATTGTTTACTAATATATTATTATTTTTCTTCTCTTTGAAATAATTCCTTATTTGTTATCAGGTCTAACTATGAAAATAACTTAATTTTTATCTAGACTGGCAGGTGTCTTGCAGGTCTTAAATGATTAACCCAGTGCACTGATGGTTTTCAAGTGTCATGTAATTGTCTAATTGTGACTGGAACTTTAGAAGTGCTCTAATTCTTTTCTGAATTACTATGACAGCAAATGAAGGGATTTAGTAAATTTTGTAACTGTATTTTTAGGAGAGGCCTTGGAGGTGCACAGACTCTTTAGATGCTTCCACAGATCATCATATGGAGCAGGATTATGAGAACTTTGGCATTGTGCTGTGTCATGGTTGTTGATGTGTGACAGAAATGGGAACGCTTCTAGAAGATGTTCAGTTAAACTGTTGTTCATTTTTACTGTATTGATAAATCTGATTCTGGTAAAAGCAAATAGTTCTCATGCTTATCCAGTTGCCCTTATATTTATATACAGATGTGTATATATATACACACACACAATAACTGCTTCAACTACAGTAATATGTGTCACTAATGTTTTTTTGCCATGTTTACTTCTTACTCAGTATATTCTGTAAATGTCTTCTGTGTATAGTAATTTAGCAGTTTAATTTCCTCAGTCTTTCTGGAGTAACATATTGAACATTATGGACTATATAAAGTTAAAAGCTTCATTCTACATTAAGTGGTGTCAATTTTTTTTTGCTCCAGATGATTGATGTAGGTACAAATTTGAAGAGGTTTTCTTCCAAAGCTTTAATCAGTGATGGTCAAAAATATTCGGTATCTGGAAAGTGGTGCTCCCAGTTTACTTCATGCAGTTTACTTGATTTCAGATGTTTGTGGTAGTAATCCTTTGGCTGATGCAGGTTATGTTGTGGTTGGGCACAAACTGGTTCTTTATATGTGTTAAGATTTTAGGTTGAGACAAGCATGGCTCAGTTATATAATAGTTACAAATTATTTGGTATGATTATGGTGTGAAGGTGAAGCCTTAAAAGGACCAGCAAAATGTCAAATGAACTTTGATTTCTTCCGTGTTATAAACAATGAAAACGAGTTTTACCAGGCTGCTGTCAATCTAAACATGAGTCTTGGCGATCTTTCCAAGCTGTGCTGCATACATTCTCTCACCTGTTGCCAGTGAAGAACTGTAAAGAATGAATAGCTTGCCACTTCAGTTTCTTAACCCTCAAAAGCTTATTTACATGTTCTAAAGTTTATTTAGATTTTCTGTGTGGGCATGTGCTGATATCTGTCAGCATTTATTCATAAACAGCAGATAGGATCCTTGAAATGACTTAAAATCTGGCCTTCAGCGCCTACCATTTCAAATGTTGTTGCGCCTCCATTCCCATGAATCCTAGGAAGCACAAGTATAAATATAATCTTTAATGAAAATAAAGATTCCAAGTAGTTTAATTGTTATTGTAAGATCATTGGAGCCTACATTTCTTGGTAGTGTTACTATATTAAGTTCTGGTAACTTTAACAAAGCTTTGTTTATTAGTTCAAGTTAAATCCAGTAAAATTTCTTTGTCTCCTTGCTATTCTGGATTCAGGGAAGAATGTTCAACTGTTTGTAACTGCAGAATACCATAAACAAAGCTCTCTGATTTATTTTCAATTTGCAGAGTAATTGTACTTCAGTTCAGCTGCTGCCAAGTGTGAGACTTGCATGGCTTTCAGTTTTTGTGCAAGTATAGAAGTACGTATGGGTGATACTGGGGAATAAAATGTCTCTGCAGTGGAAAACTACTTGCAAGATTTTTCTCTGTGTGGAAGGACTACTGCTGCTCTGTGATAATGAGAAAGTTGTAGCTATTTTAAGACTATGATGGAGTATGTTTTTGAATTGTTCATGGCAGTATTACTTTGGGAAGTTGCCAGAAGCAGCTTCTACAATTTGTCAGAAAAATAAATTCTATTTTAAAAGGAAATATTTCATGTTCATTTTAAATGTTTTTGAAAACTTGTTTGCTCTTTTGATACAGAGGAGTCCACTTCTTTAAGGGTGTGTCTTTGAGTATTTTTAAATGAGAACTTAATCTTGTCTGTTGTCTGAAGATCACAGAAGCACAGAGCAGTTCAGGTTAGAAGGGACTTCAGCAGGTCTCTGGTTCAACCCCTCGCTCAAAGCAGGGTCAGCCCCAGCTGCTGAAAGCTTTACATGATTGGGTCTTAAAAACTTCTGAGGATGGAGACTGCAACCTCCCTGGGCCTTGTTTTCACTGCCTGACTGCCTTACTGTGCAAAAGTAGTGGGGGTTTTTCCTTAAATTGAGCCAGAATCTATTTTGTTTGTGTTGTGTGTTGTCTTCTCATCACTCACTGCTTCGAGGACTCTGGCTCTTCTCAGTAACCACCTCAGAGGTACTACTGGTGGGTGGGCAGCTGTGGGGTCCCACCGAAGCAGTCTCCTCTTCAGGCTGAACAATTTCCGGCTGCCTCAGCCTCTCATCGTAGGGCAGGTGCTCTGGGTCCTGGTCGTGTTGGTGGCCCTCTGCTGAACCCCCTACCAATGCCTGCCTTGTGCTGGGGTCCAGCAGCAGACACTGTTCTAAAATGCTAATTGGGTGTTCTGTAATGTAAAGTTTAATACCTGACCATAGCTTGCTTACTGAAATGAAGGAAACGTGGATGGATATAAACGTGCATGTTAGTATTTGGGTTTTTTAAGTGTAATTGGATTTCAAAGTAAAATTTAGGTAGCATTAAAAGAATTCTTCCACTTATCTACAGATGAAATAACTCACATGAATTTTAGTGAAAATGTTTGATGGTGGATTAAAAAAAGTATCTGACAGATAGCACCTTATCTTCAATACATATTTATTCAACTTAATTAACTCTGAGTAAGTCAAATTTGCATCATTAAAGTGTTGGAAACGAAACAGAGTAGTTGGTTGTAATTCTGTAATGAAATACTCTATAGAAATTGAAGTTGGTGAGTGAGTTCATTCTCACTGTGTAGAATGTTTAAATAAATTAGTCTCATGGAGAGTTGGGGGAATTTTACACAAAGTAAGCTTACATGCACGCAGAGGTCTGCTGCAACAGCTCCACAGACGTCTTGGTTGTTGGAAGTGGCATGGTGGGGAGGTGAGCTCTGTCCCGCTGTGTGTCAAGTTCTACAAAGAGAAATTTTTCTGAGAATCTGAAGGGATCCCTGCATATTCATTCCTTCTAATTTACACTGAGGTTTGGAAAAGTTGTAGTCAGTGTTCCGGAGTCTGATGATTATTTCAGAATCGTAACTCACCTCATGTTATGCCTACAGTTCAGCCAAAACTTAGTGAATGTGTGTAAGGGAGGCAAGCGAGGAAACAGAAGGCTTTTAAAACACTTCATAGTGTTCCCCTGTGTGAGCAGCAGAAACACGCTATGATTGGAGATTGTAGTGAAAGGCATAAGGAATGTCCAAACAAGCTTTTTTGTTCGTACGAGCTTAGGCAGTGGGTTGGCACCGGGGTGAGTGTCCAGGATCCTGGGTGGGATTGTGTGACCTCTGCTGAAGTTTGTCTTTCTATGGCTTCGCTGGTGGAGTGGCTGTGGTTGCAAGATCAACAGCTAGCTTGGGTGTGCCTGTACCTGCTGCAGTCAAAATTTCCATTTTTAGTGCAGATCTGTTCAGGGTTGCCACATCTTTTAAAAGTCACTTTTCTAGGGCTTGTTTATGCTCACTTGTCTCTCAGCGTTGGTGCAACCTTCATTTAAATTTGTGAGCTCTAGTTAAAACCACTTTCTATACAGACAGAAAAACTGGGACTGTGCTGTGCCTTTGTCTCTTCGTCTCACCTGGTATTTCTCACTTAAAATATGAACAAAACCCACTTAATATGGAAAACATTTTTAAACAAGCTTCTGAGTAAATACACCTTTTACCTTTATAAATACCTGGTTGTTGGAAAACTTAAGCTTCTATAGGAAAAGTCATCTGAACAAATCTTGGATGTCCCCAAGTTAACGTTGGCAATATAGAAAAACTTGAATGTACCTTAAGTTTTATAGCATGTAAGATATTGCAAGGAAGGAAAAACTTTATCTTCTAAATTTTATAGTCTCCAGTGTTGCAGTAGTTTTCCTGTGGAGGTTAGTTTGAAAGAACAGTGATTTAATGTTGATTGCTAATGGCTTTTCGTTTAAGTTGTTGGCATTGTACTAAAATTAGGTCAGGACCGCTCTGTTTCAGTGTCTGGAGAAAGCTGAGACTGCCAGAGATGCAGAAAGGCAGCAGTACACCTCTGTGCAACAGGGTCACACAGGTTCTGCAGCATTCAAAAGCATTTTTTCTTTTTTTTTTTTTTTTTCTTTTTTTCAAGTTAAGGGGGGGTGTGTTTTGGTTGGGTGTGTTTTGTTGTTTTTTGGTTTTTTTTTTAGGCAGTGATTTTTCTACTGATAGGCTGTATCACTGAATATTACAGTTTCAAACAGAATGTCAGGTTTCCTGTGTTTTCTTCATGAGCTATGGAAGACTTGAGCAGTGTAAGAAGGTAACAAACCTGTACAATTTCAGGTCATGGTTTTCCTCCTTCTTCCTGCACAGACACATTCCTGCACTGTTACAGTAACTTCAAAGCATTTTGGATCTTGCACTTTGATCTGTCAGTGTCGCTTCGTGTAGGGCTGTTGCAGTGTCACTGTGAGCCCAGCTATGCAGGAGCATGAGTGACTTCTGCTGCAGAGATATGTGCAAACTTTTTTCAGTGTTGAGAGGGGAGAGTAAGTATTTATTTAAAGTTACAATGTTTCTTTTATGGAACAGGAACAAAGGCCGTGTGGTCTGTAATCACCTTAAACTCCCTTCCCCAAACAAACAAACAAAACCTCTTCAGGATTGCTCTGGAATGTCAAATGGACTTGATGAAGGGCGTGTGACTAGTGAAAGGGAAGTATAATTTGGTACAAAGTTGCTGTTTGGAGGGACTTCAAATATGAACATTTTCCCAGTGTTTTTTTTTCTAGAAATCCCATGTGCAATTTTCCCCAGTGTTTGCTCTAGAGATCCCATGTGTGATGTCAGGAAATAATTAAGATGATGAATCCTGTATTATACAATTCTGTCTTTACTCAATACCATTTTAAAAAATATATATTCTTTTAAACATATCAAGGCTATTCTGACCAGAAAGCTGGACACTCCCCCTTCTGGTGTGCTAACTGAAGTTTCAGTTTAGGAAATGGGGGGTTGTTTTTAAATGTAGAAGTGTTGTGGAACTCCTGCTTTTTCCTTCTCTTCCCTTATTTTTTCTTCCTTTTTTTTTTTTTTTTTTTAACTTGAAACACTTGAGTGTGGTGACATGCTTGTGATTTCAAGAGCTGTGCAGTACTTTTATAGCTTGTTCCTGGTTTCCTAAATGAAAAATCCAAGTAGATTGCATTTCGTAGTACGTACATCCTGTCACTTAAAATAAACACTCTAAATGTCTGAATACTATTACTAGTTCAATCAACAAACAACTGAATTCCAAAATACAGCTTGATACAGAATAATCCTTATAAGAAGAACCAATCACAGAGCTAGTAATTAATTTCGTATTAGATTTGGATGCTTTTAAATAGTGATCTTCAATTATAAGGCATTGTGTAATTTTTAAAATTATTAACTTGCAAAACAGTCTTGGAAGCTCTGTATTTCTACCTGTGGATCTCTAAAGTCTAAAATCTCTCCCATAAACAGTATGTATTCCAGGAGGAAGTTTACGTCTCTAATTTGTGATTTCTCATCAGATACCCAGTATGGCCGCATCATCAACACCTAAATATAATTCAAACTCCTTGGAGAGTTCCTCAAGTAAAAGGGTAAGTATAACTTTTTTCATGTTTGTTACATCAAAGATCTCAAAATATCCTCCATATCACAAGTTATGAGAGCCTCCTTAAAATCAATTCTAATATGTTTACGCTTATCCATGTTTTCTACATTGAAATATTCTGTGGCGTTCTTGAAAATTCTTGACACTTTGCTGTAGAAGGATTCTGTACTGCAGTTGTTAAGTTATACCTAGTTATGTTTGGCTGGCTTAGTTTTAAAATGTTCATCTGTAGTGTGAAATACGTTGAAGCAATCTAAATGACATTCCCCTCAGCTTTTTGAAGTTGCGTGCTGAAGAAAATGTAACCTGTGTGCAAGAAAACAGAAACTAAGGTTTTATTAAGCTTTTTAAACATTTTTTCAAAAACTGATTATTTTCTATTCATCATTATTAAAAATACTGAACTTGGGAAAGGCACAAATGAGTAGATTGTGTATAATAGTTGTGAGTACGTTGCTTGAGTGATTTCAGTTGATTTGTTCTTCCAAGCCCAGCATACTTGGAAAAATAAATGCACAAAACCTTTAGAGAACTTATAATATAGAAATTTAATCCCAATTTAATGCAAATATAATTAACTATTCTTTCAGAAGGAGAAATACTAAAACATGCTGGTGTTTCAGATCTGTTCAACCTTTAAATGTTCAATAACTGCAGCTTAGGATAGTGGTGTGTGTTCCTGTTTTGATTCAGTCTGTCAGTTTCTACTGTGAAGAAACCTGTTCTTTCCCATGCAGAAATTACCTTTAAAGGTTGATTGTTTGTTTGTTTGTTTTATCTGGAACTTAAAGGAATTGTAACTAAAATAGGATGCGCTATTGTACTTTCTTTAGATGCTAAAAGATGGAACTAACTGGGAACAAAATGAAGAAATACCTCGTTTGCCAGGAGAGACTAGAGTTACAGGTATGAAGCTATATAGCTGCCTAATGCAATGCTTGATTAGGAGTCTGGCATTTACATGTATCTTTATTGGATTGTTTTCATAATTTGGACTGGTTTGGGCTCAGGGCAGGGTAAGTCATGCTAAAACATCATTAGTTTTTTTTAAGTCACTGCAATAAGAATTTTTCATCACCACAGATAACTTTTTAAGTCTTTAAAATTTTGGTTTCCGCACGTTGCAGATCCTCCAGTACAAAGAAATGGCAAGTCAAGGTGTGTCATAATTGTATCTACAGGCTAAGTAGCAGGTGTCTAGCAATGAGAGCCCCTCCAAGCTTTCTGAAGTCAAGAGAATTCTGTGTGCCACCCACTATGAATCGATACCTTGTACAGGACTGTGGAAACTTAGCTCAAACCATGCCTACCCTAAGTACTAGTCTTACGCTTCCTTGACACAACATGGCATGCGTGTAGCTACTATTCATTTACATACAGTAATTTTGTAGCATAAGGAAGATTAATGTATTGTGTACAGTGACTTCTTACTGGAATGGAGCCTTCCACTCATGGGCGCTTGTGTTGAGGGATCAGAATGCAATGGGAAGAGGTTGGTCTTCTATTTGTGAAGCTTCTCCTTCCCCCTGCCTGAGGATTTTTTAGGTGGATTTGTGAACAGGATTGGCTGAGGTGAAACCAAAGTAGTGATTTAGAGGAGGGAGGGAGGTTTTTAATGAGGAGAGTTGTGGGGAAGGCATGAGGGAGAGGGTGTGGGACTAAGATGAGTGATCCTTATGAAAATTGTCTGTGCTTTGGGGAAGCACACTGGAAGAAGGGTGCTTGTTGTGGAAGGCAGATAAATAGGTTGGGCTAAAGAAATGAGTGGACAGGGAGAAACAGGTGGTTTGTACTGCTTCGCTTAAGTCTGTAATGACATTGCTTCAGTTGAGTCTGTCTTTTTTTGAGTAGTATGTGTTAGTACTTGTTTTGTTACTGTCCTTGCTGAAACATTGCTGATGGCCCTGCTGTGTTTGATTGCCTCAAATTGAAATGTAATGTTTCTCTTCAGGATGGTGAGTTCCCTAAACACTTCAGAACTTGAACTACATAGTTCAGTGCAGAATTGATTACAGAGCACTGAAAGATGTAATATATCAATAGAAGTATGTGTTTGTTCTGGGATAGTGAATAGACTGGTTCAGTAGTCACAGAGAGGACTTAAATCTGCTTGCTGTTCTATGTCCTGCCCTCTTCCGTGTAGTGCCAAGAAAGAGAAGAACACAGATGTAATTAGGGAAGGCTACTGAAATCTGCTGATTTAATTTGGAAAAGTTTAGTATATGAAACTTTTTCACATTTTCCTAATAATTCAAGTGGACGAAACTCAGATTTATTACTTTTTAAATTCATTCATCTCTGAGTGGCTGTTATGAGTGCAGCTCTCTTTAGTTTACTGCTACTTAACTGACGCTGTCCTTAGCTCTGATTTTTTTTCTTTTTACAATCTTTAAGAAATGCTGCATTTCTTACAGACAAGGATGTTATTTATATGTGTCCGTTTAATGGCCCTGTTAAAGGAAGAGTGTACATCACAAACTACAGGCTATACCTAAGAAGTGTGGAAAATGTGAGTAATATGCCAGAATTGCTTTGGTGGGATGAGTTGGCTTTAAACCCCCTTCCCTTCACCCCCACTGCTTTTGGTTTATTTTGTGGCCAGTTCATTTGTTTTAGTTGTGGCCCACGTATGCTTGTGGAATTGCATGGGAGGCTTTTCACTGGGAATGATCTGTTTGTAATAACCGTATCTTAACTGTGTAATGACTAAATAGTAATTGCCTTTGTGCCACTAAGAAATCCATGTAAAAATGGAAGTTCTTTAAAGTCAGATGTGTTGTAAAAGTGTTATTTCTGCCTGGTAAAATTACAGTTTAATCACACTGAACTGATACCTGTATCTTTTGTCTGTTGGAGCTTTTTTGATAGCTGCTCCCTTTACGCTTACTCTATGATAGATCAAGGGCAGCAACTGATGATGTGCAATAGTTCTTAAAATGGCTATCACTTAAACCAAGATTTTGATTGTCCTTGCTGCTGGAAAAGAAAAATACTTTGATCAATAGAACCTTACATGGGCGGTGGGAGTAGCAATGTGTTCGATAACAAGCGCATTTTATTCTCTTTCATGTTGCCACTTATCTGTTTCATAACTTGGTTTTTGTTTGTATTTTTTTAAAAGTAAGGTTTTAGGACTATTGAACTGAGGTCTTTCTGGTTGCAGCTAACTCTACTAGTAATCTCTTTTTCATTTTTTTTCTAGTTTATCCTGTATGTCAATAAAGCCGTCTTAGCAGACAGAGGCAATCAGATGTGTGTAGCAGAAGGCATCTTTTAGGGTGTTGCCACCTTTTTTTCCTGCATACCGTATTAGGCATGAAGTATTTTTGTTGCATGTTAAACTGGATGGTATTCAAGACTGTAGAGTGACTGTGCAGACTTCGTAACGTGTTGGGAGGAGAGACTCAAATGCAGAAACACACTTCTGCTTCCTTGACTGTATTTCATGTCTGCTTTCTATTCTAGAATGCATAAGAACATTTCGCTTGAGTCTTCTTTTTAGATTAATCTTCCTTACTCAAACTTTCCTTGCAGGATCCAGTTGTAATATTGAATGTTCCATTGGGTGTAATTTCAAGGATTGAAAAAATGGGAGGAGCTTCAAGCAGAGGAGAGAACTCTTACGGATTAGATATAACCTGTAAAGTAAGACTTTCCAATAATTCAATAGAAAATGAAATCTATAGGTTCCTTTTCTCACTGCTTACCTATTTATAGGAATGAAAAATCACGTTCCTCACAGCTGAATTTAAAAAGAGGGGGGTTTGGACCTGGACAGGGAAATACCTTTTGTACAAAGGGCTATTTAACTGTCCTCTCTGCATGTGAGGAGAGGGGCTGGTCTTCCTTTCTGAGTCATACTTGACAAGAGGTTTTGCACAGTAGTCCTGTTTTAGGGCATTATTCCTGCATTGCTTCATTATTTCATTAGTTCTAAAAGCAATTTTTTTATAATCCTAAAATCTTTGAAGAACACCTCAAACAGGGGTTTTATAAGCCATAAAGGCAGTGAAAAGCTTATGTAACAGCCATCTCTGTTTCCTTAGTCTCACAAGAAAATTGTTGCCATGAAAAAATATGGTCATAGGGAAGTTCCCAGTGGATAATTCAGGATCCTTTGACTCATTAATGGAGTATGTATACACATTTAATTCTTAGTAGTTAATGCGCAGATTGCTTATTTTGGATGTTAGTGATGAGAAAATAGCTAGGGACAATGTAGTCTGAACAGATTATTGGCAAATTTTCATTTTGAAAACATAGACTAATTCCCATCCTGCAAATGTTCAATAGCCCATGAGACTTCAGTGAATCAGATTCAGTCATTTCTGATGGCTTTATGCCAAAGCAGCATTTGCACCACACAGAGTGTGGTGCTGCTTTATTTGTAGAATTCTTATGCTCTATTCTATTTTATGGTGTAAGAAATAAAAGTGTACATTCACAGTGGTTTGAGGTGTGTTGCAAGCAGATTCTAAATCATGTTTACTGTACTATATAGCATTTGTACATCAGATAAAAGTATCTTACTGCTTTCACTTAAAAGATAATGCCTTTGTTTTAGGATATGAGAAATTTACGGTTTGCATTAAAACAAGAAGGGCACAGTAGAAGAGATATATTTGAAGTCCTCACAAAATATGCTTTTCCCCAGTCACATAACTTGGTAAGTTACATCATTTATACTATTGAGTTGTCTTAATGCAGAGTTCTTGCCAATTAACTTTAACTGTTTGACCTGCTAATGGACATCACGTCTGCTTAAAAAGAATAACCACAGAATCTGGTGTCAGCATAAACTAAAAAGAACTAATGGTTTTGTTTAGTACATTTACAACACTTAAATGTATGTATTTTTAAAGTTACGGATGCTGTATGCTATACTTCAGGTAAACTACTGAGCATCTCTGATCCACACAGATTTCATTGCTTAGAGACTGCAAGTTGTCCTCCCTAATTAGGAAATACAGTAGTACATGCCTTACTTGATTTCTTGACAATATTAAAACTATTGGGCAGTCTCCAAGGTAATGATAAATAGGAATCACCAAGAGTTTTACTTCAGGAAAAGAAGATATGGTAAGACAACACTTGTTTTATTGATGAAACTGATGAAAAATATAACAGGCAGCTAATAGTGTCATGAATTTACCCAGATTTATTTCAGGTTAAAAAAAAGCACCTTATGGAAGGAATTGAGCAACAATTGTGTTAACTAACCATTACCTTCACTTTCTTTGCCAAAATCTGTGTGTTGTTCTTGGTGTGAATCATTTTGACATCTCTTCAGTAAATGCTTTATTTTGTCTTTTGCAAAATTCACTTTACATTTTATTACGTTCCTTTCATTTAGTATAATTGTATGAGAGCTCTCTTCACAAAATGTTGGAGGGTTCTGCTATGAATTCTTAAAAAGTTTGTTCAGGTAATTGTTGAGTGGATGAGGCTGCAGCAGGAATCTTATTTCCTTCTCCAAAGACACATGTCAATCAATGGGCTATACTCTATAAACATTTAAGTCTTTGTAAGTATTTTTGCAGAAATTTTGCATTCTGTATGCAAACTGTGGAATGAAAGCATAAGGAGAAATAAATGCTTTTGCTTAGAAGTTTTCGCTTTGCTTTGCAATCTCATCCAATATTTAATTATTCTCATGGTGAAGAGGTTTTTTTCTTACATTGAGGACCTGTACGGATTTGCATGTAGTGACTGTGGGCAAATTAAGTTTTAACTGACTTAGGAGCATCCCTTATGGGATTTTTTCTATGGTGCCCAATCCAACTACAGGGCTTGAATAATATGGTGATAAGATGTGGACTTGTGTTAGGTTTTGTCATGCAAAAAGTCCCAGTTTTGGGGTCTAGCAATGGTAGTGAGTAATGTGTGGAGTGGTACGCTTCCTGCTGTATTTGTTGCACCTGTTGAACCTAGTAAAGCTCATCACTACATGGCCTGGCCCGTTTTGGATGTAACTTGCCAATAAAAGTTATGCTTTTTAACAAAAGGCTCAGTCAAGGCAGAGGTAATTTTGCCTTCAGCACAAAACTTGTGAAGATAGTGACAAAAGACAGAATAGCTGTACTTTATCTCTCTTAGCTCCTGTCGGGAGCAGCTTATAAATGTTATAAATTATGATTACTTTGGAATGAAATAAAGTGAGCCCATATTACATCATGGTTGCACCTGTCCTTATTTCATGATGTCACAATGTGGGTGAGCCCTTAATTTTAAAATGAGCTAAGCAAGTGTGTGGTATTTTTGGTGTGCTTTCACCGTCTTTCAGCAAGCAGTTTAAATTGATCCTGCTAAAGTTGGGTGTTTCTGCCTGGTTGTTCATTCCTGCCTTGGTTTTCCCTGCATGAGCTTGAGGCTTCGTGGTGAACCAGATAGGGAACTGAAAGGAACTAAAGCTGAACAAAGAGGAAAAAAATAAAAGCTTTACCCTGCGTCGTTTCCTCAGTCTTGTAAGCCCAATGTGACAATGGGGTTGGGGCATCTATGGGTGGATGTGAATGAAGAGAAATTACGGGACTGCGTCTTTCAGTGGCTGGTTTAGAACAAGGTTTCACTGTCGGAATATGACAGCGTGTCTGGGCTGTGCATGCCTGCGCTCTCCTTTGAACGTATGCTAACGCCCTGACCATGCAGATAGCTCACTCAGGGAGATCTTTTGTAAAGAATGTGCTGTGACTTCACATGACAGCTGGGTGAAGGTGGCAGTCCTCTGCTATTCAAATGCTGAGCTCTTGCTTTTCTCTGGTCTCCTTCTCTCTACCTGCCAGCCATGTGGTTGATTATTCCTCTCATACCAAACTGACAGTTCTATAATCACCAAGTAAGCCAATGTAGCTCACTTACCCAGCACAAAATACTCTTGTTTTCTGAATTAGTTTTGTGCCACTTAATAAATTGATGAGACCTGTTTTTAAATCAATATGCATCGGAACCAGTGCAAGAGAGGGCTTGTAAGTAGAACAGGGAGCAGGCAGGAGAGAAAATAGAGGAATACCCTATTTTTAGCAGTGTTAAAGTGCTAATTTTGCTCAGACCACCTTGTGGAACTGCATCCTTGATCTTCAGCTGGTTCAGCAGTACTGATGCTTGTGCAGCTCTGCAGTGGAAAGAAGGCATCATCAGGACAATAAAGGTCTAAACTTTACTGTCCTGATTTTTATCTGTATTTCTATATTTTAAGTCAGATTTTTATCTGTAGCGGAGCCATATTCTTAGAGCTGATCCTAAAGAAGAATTTTCAGAGATGCTTTGCTTCAGTTTTCTTCATGCTATACCATTCTCAGACAAATGAATGGTAAA
The DNA here is from genome assembly GCF_963210335.1 of Falco punctatus. Taxonomy (NCBI): domain Eukaryota; kingdom Metazoa; phylum Chordata; class Aves; order Falconiformes; family Falconidae; genus Falco; species Falco punctatus. The sequence continues at coordinate 15,090,137 of NC_137595.1, forward strand.
TACAGCCCCAAATATTATTTCTGGGTAGGGTGTACTTAGTGTTTTCATGGTGTTTTCTCCATCACCATCCCAACAGCAGTGTTTGAGAGCCTCTAATAAATCATGGGTCTATGTGCATCTATTGGTCAGTGTCTCAATGTTTTCCTTACTTCCAGAAACTAATTGTCTCTGTCCAGTTTGAGCATAGGCTGGGTTCAGATCTCCCTGAATCAATAACATAATGTAAAATCTGATAGCCCGACTGACAGCATAGTTGATACAGAAAAAACAACTGCTATCCATAATCCTCTGTTGCATTTGCCAACTTATGCTAATTTAAATTGTGCTAAATTGAAAAGTTGTTGCTGAGTGTTTTTAAAAAGTTAAAAAAATAATCACGCCCCCAATTAAATATTTATAACACTCCACAAAAGATGAGATATATTTAGTCTTTGTAGTTTAGTTTCTGCATAGCAGCTGCTTCACTTCCTGATCTTATCTTGAAACTACACATCATCATTTTTATAACATTATTCGCCACCATAATACCTACATGATACATACTTATTTCTAACCATGATAGCTCTGTGGGAATGCCAGTTTTGATGAGAGACGCTGGTAGTCATGCTGTCTGACTGACCTCTCCCACTCCCGATGTAGGTAGTTAAAGTATAAGGTTACTGTATTTGCAAATGATCAGAAGTTAATTATTTAAATACTACAATGCCTGATCTTAGTTGTTAGATGAACAGGTATGATGTAACTGGCTGAGTTGTAGTAATGGCACATTAAAAGCAAGGGTAATGATATCTTTAAACACACTGAGAAACCGACAGCCTTTTCTACTAGTAAAAGCTTATGATATATGAAAAGCATAAACCAGTAAGTTAGGAATAGAAAAAACAATTTACTTTGCATGTGTGCAACACTTTCGAGTTTTGCTTCTTTCTTCTTTTGTAATGCATATTGTACAAATACTTAATAAATTGTATATATGTTATATGCTCATGTACAAGTAGAGCATGTATTTATGTACTGTGTTCTATAAATAGACTAAATATTTAACTATTTGTAAATAGACTGCTTGCCAGTCTGTATTGTCAGATTGCAGCTGCCCTCTCCTCTATGGTACAGAACTACATTGTTGTGAGCAACCGATGTATCACATACTATTTTTGTGTGCAAAATGGTAATGATAAATTGAATGTTGAAGACAAGCACTTGATCTGTAGGAGGACTGAAAAAGAGACACTGTGTGTTGACATTGCAGGTTAGCACCTGCAAGGAAGTAAACAGAATTATTTGCACAGTGAAGCATAAAAAGGAAGCTTAGCAAAAACATTACAAAATTTGAAAGCCTGTTTTAAAGTGAAGTAGTAGCCTTCTGCTGCAGGTGAAGCAGTAGTCGTCTGCTTTTAGACTATGGATCTGCAGTTAAATCCCTACTTGCATTCTGTGCAAAGAGGCTTTAAGTTGCTTTTACAAAAATCTTAGTTGATGTATTGTTAAGTCTTAGTTGTTTTGTTTAACTACAGGTATTGATAGATCACTACCCTTGCACCCCGTAAGTTTTCTGAGTGATGATTTGCTATACTTTTATTTATTTCTTACCTCTTTAATGCTTTCCTTGACTACATCTTTCTATATCCCATGACAGCTGAAAAGAATTTGAAACTGATTTTAATTAGTTGATAGACTAATAGGAATTGATGGGCTTCCATCAGACATGTAGCACTAATCTCTGTCAAACTTAAACCAGATTTAGTCAGTACATTGGAAGTGATTGCAAACTACCCCGCTTTGAACCCAAGATGTGAGACAAAACCAGCAATCAGTATAACTTAAGGTAGATCTGTGCTTTATTCAAGTGGCTTTTGGCTAGCTGGGCTCAGTACTGAGAGGAGGAAGGCCAGCTCAGGCTTGCTGCCTGAAGCACTGATTTATTGAACAGGTCGTCTACCTGAAACTTGTACTGTTGCTTGTACTTAGGATCCAACCAAACTAACCTAGGCTTGGCTCGGGTATACCTGTACAAACCACAGTTAGACTTTCTGATTATATGTTCCTGATTTTTAAAAAGCCAGTTCATGTTCTGAAAAAATCCAAACCGCTTTTATTGCAATATTGTGCTGAACCTGAATGTTTCCTGTGTGTAGGTTTTATTTTAAAAAAATTCCAACCTTTTTTGTCACATTCAGGCATATGTAATGAAGCTGCAGTTGATTTAATTCCTGGGAAAATGGGCTGGGTGCAAATAGGAGCTGTGGAGAAGTGCTTTTTGTTGGAGAGGAAGGATTAACAATGAGAGAGGAGAATGGATTTTGTGTGTAGTGAAAAAAGAAATGAGTGGAGGTTAGGGTGGAGGCTCAGAGTACCTAAAGTACTGTTTGGGGAGAAGGAGGGTTTAGCAGGGATGTGCCACTGATGTGGAGGGAAGGAAGGATGTGTGAAGAAGGCATGGAGCCTAACTAGCCAACTTATTGTACTCTGGTATTTGAAAGGCTTCCCTGAGTGCATAATGATGTGCTGAGAGAGGTTGGCAGGGCTTTTCTGCTTTGTGGAGTCATGCAATTCCTGTAGCTGGTCATGTACTTTGCTTCTCCGACCTTCCTCTGCCCTCTGAAGGATATAAATATACACCCAGCTGGTCCATACTAAATGCCTATGGGCAGTGAAGTAAGTTCCTTGTTTTCATCCTGACATGTGAGGTGTGTGTATGTGAGGGGCACTAAAATGAAAGAACCTGTATCCACAAAAAGCCAAGCCATGTATTTTATTAAGGTAGCATCTCTCAGATCTTATGTTAAATGATACAAGAATTTATGCATAATATATTGTAAATGGCATGAATTCATTGTCCCCTTTGCTTGCTGCAATGTAGAATTGCATTCGGATTATGTGCACTGTGGCATGAAAGCTTCAGCAATGTTAAGTTAATCAAGACATACGGATACAAACATACTGTGTTTAATCTGTAAGCTTGGGTTATTTAGGATGAAAGTGGAAATATGTGGGTCGGTAGTGCAGATGTGAAGCTTACCTGAACTATAGCCCTTCTGGGGTTTAAATAATATTTATCATGCTAATTTGTTCACTATGATGGGCTTTGTCAATTTGGTGCATCAGAATAATAAAAGGTCCAATTTGGTAAAATATGTTATTCAATAGAAATTACTTCACGTTGCTTATTACCACATTTTGTTTCTAATAAATAATGGTAATGTACAGACGTGTGCTAAATATGGCTTGTACTGGCACAACTGAGAAAATACAATTGTATCCAAGCACATCTCTTATGTTTGCTTAAGTATATGATTCTTAGTATTAAAATGTTTATAAGTGTGGGTTGCTTGTTACACTGAAGTGAAAATGTAGTTTGAAATTAGACAGAACTGTGTAAGATAGAAACTTTACAAATCTTATAAGGAGCAGCTGAGGGAGCTGGAGTGGTTTAGGCTAGAGAGGAGGAAGCTCTGGGGGATATTATCGCTCTCTACAACTACCTGAAAGGAGGTTGTAGGCAGGTGGGGTCAGTCTCTTCTTTCAGATAACAAGGGACAGGACAAGAGAAAATGGCCTCAAGCTGCACCAGGGGAGGTTTAGATTGGATATTAGGAAAAATTTCTTCACGGAAAGGGTGGTGAAGCATTGGAACAGGCTGCCCAGGGTGGTGGTGGAATCACCATCCCTGGAGGCATTTAAAAAACTTGTAGATGTGGTGCTTGGGGACATGGGTTAGTGGTGGGCCTGGCAGTGCTGGGCTAACGGTTGGACCTGATTGTAAAGGTCTTTTCCAACCTGAATGATTCGGCAATTCTGTTCTCTGAAATGAGTATACTGTTTTAAATGCGTATTCTCCTACTCTGATTTTTCTGCTGTGCTATGTTGGAATACAGAGGGATACAAATTTTATTTTCATCAATTGAGCTGCCTAAGTGGATGTGAATGTACAAAAATCTTGGGTTTGAATGGAACCATACTATGATTGTCAGAGCAGAAAAGGAAGCATTTTTACTCTTGGAAACTGCTTTATATATTGCTTTGTATATTTTGTCATGAGAGACAGGCCTAAGGTAGGATGAGGATACTGCTGTATTTCAGACTATAGCATTTAGCCTGGGCTAACATTCAGGCCATTTTCACAGAACATTTCAAGGCTTGAAATATCAAGTCTTAAGTGAAAAGCCATGGTGGGTGGTGGGGGTGGGATTCAGATCCTCAATCTTTCATACAGTGAGTAAGATTTTCAGTAGTAACCAGGTTAATTGTACAGTCTGCAATGCACACATATAAATGTGTGTATATAAATTTTTGTTATAAGTTAGTCAACTCTTGCAAAAGAAAAATAATTTTTAGTCTTTAGGATTTTCGATACTATTTATTTTTAAATATTGTTCCTGTTGGAGTATACTTCAAGAGTTTTCTCTGAATTGCTCATAAAAATTTAAGTCCAGACTTTCCTCCATACACTTTCATGTTCATTGTAGTGTTCTTTTATTTGTTAGTCTTAAGATTTGTGCTGGTTGATCCATGCTACTAATGTGGGTTTTTTCGTGAGCAATATAGGAAGAATTTGCACTACCTGGAATGTCAACAGAACTGATGAAGGTTAATTGTCAGCTTTAATAGTTGTGGGTTGTGTGACTGAAAGCTTTGGTCATAGATGCGGTAAAGCTGCTGTAGCCAAGTGTTTTAAATGAAGCATGCTCTGCATAGTAGGATTTCATTCTTGCAGAAAGGGTTCTGTCCGTCCCCTCCTCATGCATAGTAAATTTAACTTGGTTTTTAAAAGGTGAAAACAAAATACAGTTTTCCTTCTGTTTTCTTGTGGATTATTTTCTGGGTAACATGAACAGCATAGCTGCCATTTGTTTATTTCTAGTTTTGAGCAGCATCATCTTTATTTTTATCAATAAAATCTTCTATGTAACAGCTATCACAGTGCACTGTAATAAGCTCCTATGTTTTACTTATCAGGGCTTAAGCTGGGTAATTTTTAAGTTCTCACCAGGAAACTTGCAGTAAGGAGCAACTTAAATAAGATATTCCTGCCTTTGAGACATATTTAAGTCATCTGTTAGGATTCCAGTGTTTCTGTTTCCTACTGTTGTAAGCTTCTTCTTTGTCTCTGGTTCTTTGGTGAATTCTTAGCATAGTTGCACTTTGGGATACAGCAAATTCCTTTGGGGAGGAGGGGATGGTTCTTGTGTGTTGCTATTTATTAGTAGTTCAGCAAATCAGTTGCATCTACTGCTTTAGTGATAGTTCTGTTTTGCTGTATTCCTACTTTGCAATTAAAACAAACAACCTTTTTCAGGTTTTTCTGCCTAACTTCTGATAATTGCATCTACTTCTAGTGGTATGTTTTTTTTTCTGGTACAGCTGATGTCCACCTTTTTCCTTTTCCTTACTTCATCTCTCCCTCCATCCCACTTGAGACCAGTTTAGTTAGTCAAAAGAATCCATGTTATTTACTTCCACTGAAGGCCTACCCTTTTAAAAATGGTGAAGACATTCAGAATACACAGTTTGGGAATGCATTGCTTGCTTCTGCAACTTGCCGATGAATTTACTTGCTCTAAAATACTGATTTAATTTCAAATCCCAGTTTCTAAAACTAGTGGGATAAAATCTCTCGTGTGAGTAGTAATGTCCTTTTGAAATACTTGTTGATTTGAAATACATGAGGAGAAAACTACTCCTTTCGGAGGCATTCATTTTTGTGGTTTTTAGTGCTGTTTACCGTCTAAACCATTGTAACATACTAGGCTAAACAGAATTGCCTTGAGCCAGTAGGGTCCGCATTCATAAGATGGAAAGACACCCTCCTCTGGGCCTGAGGTGCACGTAGGAAACATTGCTGCCTTATCTCGGTAGATGGAATCATGGCACCTTAGAACCATGGGGGTTTTCCTTGCTTGCCAGGTTTTCTGCATTTCTGCTTAGTATGGGTGTAAGCCTGTGAAAATTATGTAGATTTGGGATGTTTGGTTTAGCGTTCAGTTTCTTCTTTTAATATCTTTGAATAGCTAGCAGACTTTCAGCTTTTTTTTTTGTTACAAATGACCTGTGATGGGCTTTTGAATGCTTTCTGCTCTGGCTGCTGTTACTCAGCTCAGGACAACGCATTCTCTTCCACATTTGTTGGGTTTTTTGGGGTTTTTTTTTCTTCTTTCTTTGAAACAATTTAGTTTCATGTTCCAGTTGGCATCTGAAGAATTTGTAAGCCACCAAAATCATTTTTCTCAATGAAGGAGATTCTTAAACACTTGGTTTCATCATAAACTGTAGAAACAAAGGAAAAAAGAGGTTAGTTAGGTATTACAGCCCACTTTAATTGAAAGGAGAAGGAAGCTGAAAGCTATGAGGAAGTTCTCAGAATCTGGGGTGAGGATACTGTGTTTTATATATGAGTCTTGAGAGTGAGCAACAAAGCAAGAGGAAAAGTAGATAGTGTAACCTGCTAACAACATATTTTGTTTCATTTTCAATGGCAACTTTTTAATTTCCGTAGTGTTCCAAAGTAAACTGGATTTCCACTAGTAAGGATCAGTTGGGGAGGGGATGCAGAAAGAAGGTTGCTTCCTAATGGCAATGAATAGCAATTAAAACCTTTTTACACTTTCAATTTAGCATCTATTTATTTTATGTAGTAATTGCAGCTGCACCTATTGGAGAAATTTTGGTGAGAAGATGGTGGTTTATATGGTGAGGATATGAAATGCAGGTAGTAATCAAATATAAACTATTTTAAAACTTCAACCTCCTCCCAGTAAAAAAAAAAATAAAATCCAACAGTTTAAGCTGTGTAATTTTTATTATTTTGTCACTTCATGTTTTAACTATTGTCACATTTTCATTATTTCATTAGCAAATCTGTATTGTTTGTTACTTCTTGGTCTTTGTTTTACAGTCTTAAAAATATCAGATTTAAATGGAGAGAATGGGGCTGGCATGGAAGAGTCAGTCCTGTTCTGTGGTGGGGCTTAGGGTATAACTGATGAGCCCTTGTATTTGCTCAGTTTGGTGTAACAAGCTTCTTTTACATCCTACAGCTTTTTTTTGCATTTGCAAATGAAGAAAAGTTTTCTGAAAATGGATGGATGGTGTACAATCCAATGTCTGAATACAGGAGACAAGTGAGTTATTAAAGTTGCAGTTGCCTGGTGCTTTCATATCTGACAATTTACGTAGTGGAATTATTACTTGTATGTGTCTCTTACCAGCTGTTTTGTGGAGGGAGCTCAGAAAAGATGATGATGGAAATACAACTTGAAAAAAAAAGTAAAGAAAAGAAATAAACCACTGGAACCTTTAAAAAATTGGAGTGTCACAGGAAGGTAGTCTTTGCTCTTTGAAGGAAGTTATTGATACTTCTTACAATGTGCCACTGTTAAGTGAGCAAGGGGTGGGGAGAATGTGCCGAATATGTAACTACGGTGTCCTAAATATAAATTTGATTTGGTCTTTGATTTGGTCTAGTGCTTCCTGAGGTGAGGGGAGGAAAAAAAAAAGTTTTTTAGAAGCAGTGTTGCTTTATAGAAGTTAATTATATGTCTGTTGGTATTCTACCTTGCTCTTTAGGTGATTTTGGAAAAATGTCAATGAAAGAGGATGATATATTCAATTTTAAAACATCTTTTAGAAAATTTAATGTTGCTTTAAATAGGACTTTTTTTTTAATTATATAGCAAACAGTAAGGCCTTCCTTAGATTTATTTTCTTTTTCCCTCCATAGTTTTTTGGTTCAAGGTTTAGTGGCTGTTATGGTTTAACCTGAGCCAGCAATGAAGTACCACGCAGCTGCTTGATCACTACCCCCCTTTCCTTCCCACCCTGCCCCTGGTGGGATGGGGAGGAGAATTGGAAAAAGGTAAAACCCATAGGCTGAGACAAGAACAGCTTAATAATTGAAATAAAGTAAAAATAATAATAACAACAACAATAATAATTGTAATGAGGAGGAGAGGGAGAAAGAGGAATAAAATCCAAGGGGAAAAAACAAACAAAAAAGTTATGCAGAATACAGTTGCTCACCACTTGCTGACCCATGCCCAGCCAGTCCCTGAGCAGCAAACAGTGGCTCCTGGCCAGCTCCCCCCAGTTTATATACCAAACATGATATTTTATGCTGTGGAATATCCCTTTGGTTAGTTGGGGTCAGCTGTCCTGGCTCTGCTCCCTCCCGGCTTCTTGTGCACCTCCTACCTGGCAGAGCCCGAGAGACTGAAGAGCCCTTGACTCAGGGCAAGCACTGCTTAGCATCAACTCAAACATCAGCGTGTTATCGGCATTGTTCTCATACTAAATCCAAACCATGGCACTGCACCAGCTACTAGGAAGAAAATGAACTCTATCCCAGCTGAAACCAGGACAGAGGCCTAAGACCCAAAAAATTAAAATGCAGCCCCCCACACAAACCCACTCTCTGTATGTGTGTGTGAAGGGCTTATCAGTCTTTCTCAGTTTCCTGGCTGCTGTTTGTGAAATGTCTTACTGAGCAGACTGCAACTAAAACTTCTTGTTTCTCAGTAAGAAAGCTACCGTAATCTTACTTTTAACCTGAAGGTAGTACAAAGTCACAGCGAAGAAAGGTTGAGGTGAGACTTCCTCCCCCTGTCTTCTCAGGACCATAGTCTCTTCAGCAGGCAAAATGGAAAGGCAGAGCTTTGACGGATGAGAAAAGGCAGTTTTCTTCCCTCAATCCCATCATTAAAGAAATGCATCTACTAGTTTTAATCATTGTTTTGAAACTTGTTGTAAGAATAGAATTTTGTATGTAAGAGAACATGAGATAGCTCTGCAGTAGTCTAAGGCTGTGAATTCATCATCAATGAGCTATTTTGTGTGGTCTTGTAATCTTTTTTCTTCTATTGTTTTGAAACAGTACTGTAGTTAGATTAAATTGGTAGGTTGTTGCCACCATGTGGCCATAACTTCTTGTAAAATTCAAGAGCAGAATTATTATTTGTATAGCCAAAAATATGTTGAAAAACTTTGTGTTACATTTTAGGGACTGCCTAACGAACGATGGCGAGTAACTTTTATTAATGAACATTATGGCCTGTGTGACACATATCCATCGCTCTTAGTAGTGCCATATAATGCAACTGATGATGATCTCAAGAAAGTTGCTGCCTTTAGGTCCCGAAATAGAATCCCGGTGAGTATGATGTGATGAAAGTTACCTTATAATGTAGCTAGTTTTAAGTATGCATCCAAACAACTTCTTGCTGAATGTGACACAGAGCATGCTTTTTTGGAACTGGTTACAGCAGAATAGTTTTGATTGGCTGGTGGTTTTACTGCTTGAAACTAGTATCTTGGCCAAGCCAGATTTCCGTTTTCCCCCCACAACAATCACCCATTCCAACTTCGTTGGTTTTAACTTGACTTTTCCAGTAACAACTGCCAGCATTGCAGATTCCCTTTTCTTAATGAAGTATGAGCCTTAGACTACCATCTGTACTACTTTGACTATCATTGGATGCACATAAAAAGTGATAGCAAATGTTACTCTCCTGTAAGCAAACCGCATGGCATTTAAACATAGTTCCAGTGGTCAGTCCTAAAATAAGACCACATGCATAGTCTCTGTAGCAAATTCCTGGGCTTTTTAGCCCTTTAAATTGGGCTGTTTAAGATAAACCCATTTGACTTTTTGGATATATTTCTGTAACTAAAATTCCTTGAAGTAAAAGAATTTTTATGTATCAGCTTTTTACAGCACTATAGAAAATTTTAATTTCTACCACAATACAATCTGGTTTAACTAATATTTCCATTCGGCAGACTTGGAAGAGGTACTAGATTCTTAGCCAGTATCAGAAAGCTGCCTTGAATCTCAGTTAATTTCAAGCAGAAGCAAAACTCAGTATGATAAATATTTATTAGATATGGTGTTTACTGACAGGCTAGGCCTATAATTATAAATTTACTATATATACACATACATGTAATATATAATGTGTATAAAATATATATGTTAAATATATAGTGTGTGAATATAGTTCTTATAGCCTAGCTGTATCTTCTCTGTCATCTCAAAATTCATGATAGGGCTTTTGTGTGCCTGTGCAGTGAGAGTCATTTCCTTGGTAATAGTAATTTTATTCTTGTCAGGAAATAACCAATCATACTCACCCACACACACTCTGACAGGTCTCGTTCCTAGATATACAACTAAGGGTTGTATTACAGGAGTGAATACTTCCTGAGGATTTTTTTTTTTTTTTAATATCTGATGTTCTTTCACTCTGTAACCCACAACTTTCAGACTGGTTGAGAGTGCTGTTTCTTAATATTCTTCATTCATTGCTACGAAGTTAGAGATTTTGCCGGCTGCTTATCTTTAATCTCTTGCACTGTAGTATGTTCCCTGGGCTGCTCTCTCTCTCTTGTTTGTGTTAAGTCCCCTCTGACTGAGAAGAACAACAAAGGCAGTGTGCACTTTGTTCCAGTGCCCCCTCTTTGTGAAGAGGGCTGAGGAACAAAATGTACTTTAAGGAGAAGGGGGAAACATTCAAGATACTCTAGAAAGGTTCAACTTTCCTTCCTACTCAAAAAAAAAAAAAGGAAAAGTTGTTCTTGTAGAATTGGAGCATTTTAGTCACTATTTCTACAATGACTTCATTCTTCTGAATTGCTTCTTAGTATCAGCAGGCATTGCTATGTTTGCTTCCAGTTTGCTTTTCAGAATTATTTGTGCAACTTGTAGGAAAATATTAGAATGCATTGGACTATATAAGTAAGTATAATTTCAATAAAAGTATTTAAAAGAACGAACTCTTCTAAAGATTATTACTATTAATACTAAATTTTATGAGACTACAGTGGAAGCAGTTAAATGTCTGGGGATTATCTTTTGAAGAAAAAAAAAGAAGCGTTAACCTTCATATTAGCTCTTTTAAAGAATGTAACTTTGACATTTAAAGTTACGATTTGTTAATAAAATATATTTCTTCTGATGTGTTTTTGACACGTGACTAGGTTCTGTCATGGATTCATCCAGAGACTCAAGCTGTTATTATGCGCTGCAGTCAACCTCTTGTTGGAATGAGTGGCAAGCGGAATAAAGATGATGAAAGATACCTTGATATCATCAGAGAGGCTAATGGGCAAATCTCAAAACTTACCATCTATGATGCTAGGCCCAATGTCAATGCAGTCGCAAACAAGGTAAACAGATGCTTAATAGTCATATTTGTGAAGGGGGGTGGGAAGGAGACTTAGTGTCAAGTTTTCTGTGAGGAGGTTTGTGGGAGCAGTACTAATCTTAATGTACATAAACTTACGTAAATAAATATATATTTACATAACCAAATATTGGGGCTCAAGGCCATGAAAGGCCATGAATGCCTTAAGCAGGTCATAAGCAGGATTTCAGGACCCTGTGTGGATTTCCAGACATGCTTTACCCTGTCTGTTAGTAGTCAAGCACAGATCTTAGCACGGGACTGAAATCTAATAGGACTACACCTGCACTGTGAGGTAAATGTAAGGCTGTGCTGTAGAGCGTGCCCTTTGTTGAGTGACATGCCACCTCTATGCAAGCCACAGCTCTGCTTCATATCCTCTGGAAAAGTTCTGTCCTGGGAAGGCTGTGTGCATAAAGCCTAGCCCACTGTTAGGCATCCTTTGTTTGGTTCTGGGAGTTTAGACAACAGTTCTCCCCCTTTGGACTTATTTCAGTCCAGGACTAGTCCATTTCCATCACATTTAGGTGGAGCTTGAGTGACTACATACATATTGTTGTTACTAACTGGTATTGTGTGCCCAGTGAGATGTAGTAGTACCTTGGAAGCAGGTAACTTTGGGAGGGAGGTGTGCATTAGTATTACAATGAGATTATTTCATCTGAGGAAAGTAATTTCACCACAATGGTTAGCTCAGCCACAGGCATCTCATGGATTCTTCATATAACAACTGGTATGCAGCTGATCAGCTGTGTGGTGCCATCGAGTGCCATTCCTGCAGGGAGCATGGCAGAGCCTGGCTGCGGTGTCTCCACTCTGCTCCATCCTCCATTACTCCTATCAGCATGTGCTGAGCTGGCAGGATGTGTTGCTTAGGGAACTGTGGTCATGCAGATGCATTGGTGATGCATGCCAACCATCCTGAAGGTGGTAGCTGTACTTTACCCTGAAAAAAAAAACCACCTACGCTTCTGTTAGGACCCAGTTTTCTCTAATTCCCTGCCTCAAGGTGATTTTCCCACACATAGAGCACATCAGACTTTGTTGTGCTCCATGTTCATATGAAAAAACCTAATTAGGGAGAGGCGGTGAAGGACACAAGTTTAATGCTTTCTTCATATAAGAATGTACAAACTTCACTCCCATGTCTAGGATAGTCCCTTACACACTGAACTTCAAGCACAAATGAAGTGGGTGTGCTCTTCGGTACTTATTAGTGAAGGTGTGTGTCTGCACAGCAAAGAGCATGAGAGAAATGAGCTTGAGAGGATTTGACATCTTAGGGGAAATAATGAGTGTGCTTATCTGGGAGAGAAGGAATTACAGCTCCTGAGTAGTTTTTTGGCACAAAATGAACACTAATTTAGTGGAATGAGTCCTCTTCAATGTTTGTGCTGAAAGGAGCATGAAATGGTAAAACTTCTTGGCCTCTGTGAGGTTTCTGTGTTACAAACATTAAGTTGCTTCAGAATTCAAGAGGGACAATAATGTTAGTGTTTTGCTCTGCGCAGCTTAAAAGCGCACACATGTACCTTTATGGCCCTTTTTCTCTCTGATAGGGAATATAATTTATTAAGGAAGAAATGAGGTGCTTTTTTTGTATAGCGCACACACTTTCAGAAACTGTATCCTAGGGTCTGTTTGGCTAGGTTTTCATCTGATGGTTTGTATTTTGAGGGTCTGTGTCAGTTGCTTGCAAGTTGCATTATCCTCTGCAGACTGAATTTTTGTGGGTGAACAAAACATGTAATCCTTCTGTTTGCCTTGTGGAAGGAATGTCAATTCTTATATTACCTTACATTTTTCCTCAGTTCTTGGACAAACTCAAACTTTTACCCCATTTGTTTCAAAGATGTATTGTGGCTGAACTTTATATACACATACTCACTGAAGTATGAAACACAGTTTTCAGCTTTTTAAATTAGTATATTTCACCTATGTGTTTAAATTAACTCCTGATATGCCTAAATATGAAATAATCATAGCGGTAAAAGCAGTAGGGTGCATTGCTAGGTCTGAGGGACAGTGTCATAGAGTGCAAGCCGATGTTGATCAGCACTGAGAAAAGTTTTCTTGAACAGCTGTGAAGATTAGTGTAAGCAAAATCTTGGGCTATGCTACTCATGCATTCCTGTGTTCTTTGTAGATAGGTCAAGACCACACAGTCAGTAGGAGTTGCAGCAGCCCTGATGCTAAAATTACAGTCATTCCTCACCAGGACTTCATGATACTCAAAGGAAAGAGAAAAATAGTGTCATCGCTTCTTTTAGCACAAACCCTGGCACAGAGAATACCCCCACATCTGAGGAAGGAGATAGCAAGCATAGAATAGAGAATACTGTACTAGTATACAGAAATGTAGGTGGTATTAACGGGCAAAGGCTATACCGTACCCTAGGTGGTTGCTTGATGTGTCTTGATGTGTAGTTGGTGTCTGTAATGGCTTACAAAGGCAAAATTTAGTTACCACAATTCATGGAATGGCATGGGTTTGTTGTCTGCAGGAAATGCAATTTTACAGCTAAATTCAGAAAAATCTCATCAGTGGCACTGCATTCTGAAGTATGTGTGGTTTTTCCACTTCCTTTTGTGACCAGGCACATCCTCTGTAGTGGTGGTGATTCAGTGTTTTGGGAGACCAGCAGTAGAATGGACTTTCTACTTACGTGGCTCTTTAACTTCTTAATGATCTAAATACACGTTTAGTCTTCAGCCATAAAAGTTAACGTTAGAAAAGTTGCTTTTAAGTAAACTTAAATGTTACTACTAATTTACTACTTAGAGGCAGAATCTAAGATTCTTGAACTTAATTCTTAAATGAAACATAGCTTATTCTTAACTGAACTCTTTAATTTTAGTTGGATTTGTGGGTTAACCCCAGCTGGCAACCAAGCACCACGCAGCTGCTTGCTCACTCCCCCACCCAGACGGGTGGGGAGGAGAATTGGAAAGGAATGTAAAACTTGAGGGTTGAGATAAGAACAATTTATTAATTGAAACAGAATAAAAATGAAAGAATAAGAATAATTACCATAACAACAATAACAGTTGTAATGAAAAGGTGGGGGAAAGAATAAAATCCACAGGGAACAGGATAAAGGAAAACAAGTGATGCAAAGTACAACTGTTCACCACCCACTGACCGATACCCAGCCAGTCCCCAAGCAATGATCCTCGGCTACCCCCCTTAATTTTATATACCAACACGACGTCCCATGGTATGGAATACCTCTTTGGCTAGTTTGAGTCAGCTGTCCTGGCTGTGTCCGCTCCCAATTTCTTGTGCCCCTCCAGCCCTCTTGCTGGCAGGGCCTGAGAAACCGGAAAGTCCTTGATTTAGCATAAACATTACCCAGCAACAACTAAATCATCAGTGTGCCACACTGTTCTCACATCGGAGCCAAAACACAGCACTGTAGTGGTTACTAAGAGGAAAATTAACTCCATCCCAGCTGAAACCGTGACACTTGGCCAAACATTTTATCATTTTTATCTATTTCAGTGTCATTTCAATTTTAGTAAACTAGGCAGTTCAAACACAGGAAAGCATTTTTGGTTTTGTTCTTTTTGTTAGCAAGTTTGCACTGGTAAACCTGAGATTTGTTCTCCTTTGAATTAGTGGTGTAAAGAAACAGACAAATCCTTTTGACTGAATTTCTAATTCATACAGAAACAAATGAGCAGTTTTATTCCCTGGTAGTGATGATCTCATATGTTATGAGTAATTGCTGTTTTGTGTGGTGTACTTTAATTTTAATTTAACCTTAATGATTTGTCTGGACAGTAAGTTGATCTCTTTTGTATTCAGAAACATGAGTTTGTTTAAGCCTGGGTGGGAAAAGTGAGCGTCAACAAAGAAAAAAAATACTGATATTGTAATGTCAGTTGGGCAAGGAAAAGCCATTTCCACTGTGAATCTCAAAAGTAATGGGGAAGGTACCAGTGGCTTTTTATTCTCAAAGCAGTCTGAGTCCTGACTGATGTGATGCCAGCCCACTGTCCATAACCTGGCTGGTTCAGTCCGACTGGAAGGTCTCCAGGCCCCATAGTTCAAACAACCTTGTAGTGTTAATCTACTACTTTTAGGGTTACTCCCTTGAGATTTTGAAATGAACTAGGCTACCTGGAGCAACTTGAATGCCATTCTGGCCATGGGCTATATGTAATACACTTTGTCCTTTTGGACAAAGGAAAGCCCCCAGGTATCCTTCTCCAGCATTTGCTCCTCCAAAGTTTGTATCAGAGACTGATGTTTTAAACAAGCAACTGAAATTACATATTGCTCAACTACAAAACAAAGTATAAACAAAATTCAGTCCCTTCTTCTGTTGAAGAGCTGCTACAACAGTCTATATGTGACTAAAGTTAATTTTAGATCTCTTGTTTGTAGGCAACTGGGGGAGGATATGAAGGTGAAGATGCATATCCCAACGCAGAACTTTTCTTCTTGGACATTCATAATATTCATGTCATGCGGGAATCTTTGAAGAAGTTGAAGGACATTGTTTACCCTAATGTGGAAGAATCACACTGGTTGTCGAGTCTGGAATCAACCCATTGGTTAGAACATATAAAGGTAACTTTTTGCTGTTTGAAATAACACTAGACCAAGCCTGTCATGTCAGACTTGCTTTCTTTGCTGGACTTTGAGATAGTCCTGATACAGAACACACTGAACTACTTGGACTACAAAGCCAGCAGAGTATATTATGATTTAACATTATTAAGCAACAGTAGGTGAAATGCAACATTTATTGTCTACCTCAAGTCAAATACCAGTCTTTAACAGAGGAATGCATTGTTAGTCTGATTGCCTTCACATGTAAGAGAAGAGATTTCTTTTTGTTTCTAGCAGTGCCAGACTATAGATAGCTGTCATTGTGAAGGATTAGTAATTACTTCAGTTGTCAGTATGTATGTAACTTTATTTTGTGGATTATAGTTTTGTAAATAAATCTTGCAAATGTGTTTGTAAATTTTGTAATTTTCACCTTGTAGCACAAATATAATACTTAAACTGGTAATTCACCAGTGTTCTTACTGGTTGACCTTTGGACCTTTTGCCTCAAGTATAGCTATGCAAAAGTATTGAGAGATTATGTAATGAATTCTACTTAATAAATTTTCATTTTAAGTTAATATTTGGAAAATAAGCATATTAGAAGGGTACAAGTTCCTTTGTCCAACAACTGAAATATTTCAGTAATTTAGCTGAAAGAAAGGAGCTAAATGAAATACAGATTTTTTTAGAGAGTATATCCTATGGTAAATCCTCTCTTTCTTTAAAAAAGAAGCTTACGTTCTTTGATTTATCAAGGTTACTGCTTTCTGCCCCATTTTTTTAAGAATTTGCTGTGAGATGAATTAGACCTTACTAAGGGATTAGGGAACCAATCTGTTTCTCTATTTTTATACCAGAAATTTACTTGATCTCCTAGAAAATTCTTTTCCAATTGACTACACCATGTTCCTCAGGTCTTTTAATGGAAATAGTATCAATTAAGATATTGTGTACATACAAATAAATCAATTTATTTTTGTTAGAATGATAACACTAATTAGTGGTCTTTGGTGTCTGTTTCTCTTTGCTAGCTTGTCTTGACGGGAGCTATTCAAGTGGCAGACAGGGTGTCCTCAGGAAGGAGCTCTGTGTTGGTTCACTGCAGTGATGGCTGGGACCGGACAGCACAGCTAACGTCGCTGGCCATGTTGATGCTAGACAGCTACTACAGAACAATTGAAGGCTTTGAAGTTCTGGTGCAAAAAGAGTGGATAAGCTTTGGACACAAATTTGCATCGGTAAGAATTAGAAGATAGTTGCAAGAACCATGCAACATTAATGTTCTAAAAAGCTTTTAATATTAAACTAGTCATTGTGTCAGGGTTTGATAATTCTTTTCATTGTTTTGGAATTCTGATTTAAAACATTTCCAGGTAAATCTGAGAAGAGCTTTTGGTTTTGGACCTGTTTAGTTAATTTTTTTTTGCTGTTCTTTCTATGAGAACTCATATTTTGTTCTTTACATGCTTTTGAAAACACAGAATTGCTAGGGTTACTGGGGTTGTGGTTATTAAGCAAAGGAAACGAGAAGGCAGAAAAATTGTCTTCTCAAACTTTTCAAAAGATGATGAAATAAGGCTGGAACATGGGGCTTTTCCTTCACCCTCCCTTTGGACTATTTTGAATGTTATGGGAAGCATATGAATTAATCTGGCCAATGTCTTTTAAGTGATGTTTTGAATGCTGCTTCCCAGTATTCTACCCTTGTCATAGTAGCTCTCAAGAGGCTGTCACTGATGATGCTGGCTCTAGTTCTGTTCTGTCTTCTGGGTGCTTAGAAGGTTAAGTAGAAATTGTCTGTAGCAAGTCCTTAATATCCATGCATAATGCAAAGTGCAAAGTCAAGGGTGCTCATGTTAGGAAACATTTCAGAGTCTCAGTGGAACTTGTTTTAAATTTGGTACCTTACCATTTAATCAGGAAATCTATATGAGGAACCTGGAGGAGCAGAATAGATTGCCAGGGTGAGTGTGCTTTGATATGTAAACTTAAAACATAAGTTGGGAGCTTTACAACAGTGCTGCTTGTTGATGCTGAACATTGTAATTCACAGTAAGAAGTTTCCACACCTTCAGGAGAAGTCATTTGCACAGACAACTTGTCCCTAGAGGAATATTCTAAAGATACTACTTAATATTGCTAAAATCTGGAAAATAGGCAATCTGGAAAAAATAAAGAAATGGAAGAATATACCTATGTGTGTATTTCATGCCCGTTTTACGTTTGCAAGACTGTCTCAGCCACTTGGAAATTCATGTATAGCTACTGAGCGTGAACCACTTCACCATTTATTGTATGGTGTGTGTACAGTGTACAAAGTGTGCTTGTATGCTGCAGCAGTCTTTGATCTGATATTCCAAGCTTCAGGGCACCTTTAGGAGATTTGCATTTTGATCATTGGGAGTGGTATCTGTCATAGTCCATTTTTTTTGTATACTTACCTGTAGTCTTCTAGTAGTGGTGTGTTACATAAACCTTTGAAGTATTCTGTCTATGGTACAGCCACAGGAAAAACACTGGCTTGCCTTTTTATTCTTGTATTTTATTTCATATTTTTTAAAAACATTATAGTCGTGGTGCAGATAAAATGAGATTGTATAACTAGGAGACCTGTAGCCTAGCACACATGTTATGCTTTAACAGACAGCTTGAAAAAGAGATCAGTGTGTCCTTCACCATTCTGAAAAAACTAAGTAATCTATCATTCTTTTTATTAAGCCATTAATTTTATTTTGAATAATCAAAAGAGTTTGTTCTCTCTCAACAAATAATGTTTTTCTCCTATTAGTGAGGTAGGACTTTTGCACCCCTTCCAGATGACTAGCTCAGACCACCTGTTCATCTCTGACAATGTAGCAGCAATAAGGATGATTTAAATAGCCTGCTTTTGCTTAAACTACTGGTTTATTTTCCCCAACTTTCTCACTCAAGTAGTAATCTTTGGAAATGGTTGAAGCCACTCTCCTGTAGCCATCTGCAGTTGAGAGTACCGTATATTTGGATTGGATGGGCTGTTCAGCTTATAGTGAAGTATTTTCTGGAGTATTCTGTAGAAATGGTTGAGTCGCTGTCTCTGGAGGTATTTAAAAGATGTGTAGATGTTGCACATAGGGAAATGGTTTAGTGGTGGACTTGACAGTCCTGGGTTAATGGCTGGACTCAATGATCTTAAAGGTCTTTTCCAGCCAACATAATTCTATGATAAAAAATGATAATGCAAACAGAAAATATTTTGATCATACATGCTCTGGTTTAGTTTGGTTATTACCTGATAGATCTGTGAGTTTTAATAGTGAGGACCAGGCACTTCGGTGCAGGTAGCATTTCCTGAAACTCATCTCTGAAACTATTGTTGTTATGCCCTCCTTCAAGTGGGGAGTTGGAGAAGAGTAGGGAGTTTCTTGTATTGTCTGGATTAGTGCAAGTGTCATGTTTTCATGTTACTAGGGCTGCAATTTGGATGTTTTAATAACAAATAACTAAATAGTAGACTACTTCGTAGTTCCTCTCAGTATTTTCTGTCTAATGAAGCACACAATAAGTCCCCTTGTTGAAAAGGGATTCCCTGCCCCTGCTTTTCTATGTATAGTGAACTTGGTGCACTCTGCAGGTGTTAAAAATGCTTGCTATCTAGAATGTCATTCTAATAGTGCAGTCTAATGTAAGAAATAGGAGACATAGACATAATTATAGATGGAAAATACTCAGACATCCTAAAACTTCTAGCCGTAGTGAAAGTGGAAGGACATTCACTCATTACTGAACACATATATGACTCTGTTAACAGATACAATGTATTTTAAACCATAAAAACTGGAGAGCAAGGAGGCCAATTTGTTTGTCTTCCCTACAGTGTTTTCCTAGTCATTTGCTACTGTTCGCTGAGTTCGGCTACAATCCCTCATCTCACTCTATTTCCTGCCATTCAATTCTATTATTTCAAACTATCTTGCAAATCAGTTTTGCAAGATATATAAAACCAGCAAAAAATTACTGGTTTTACAACTCTTTACATCCTTAAGACATTAAGCCTGCTGTCTTACGGGCAGAGAGACAACATCTTAGTTCAACATACATGCTCTTCTTTTGTCTCCTCCAGGCCAGTATATTTGAGCAGAATTATGGAGTTAATAGAATCTCTTTTCCCTGCATTTCTTATCTGTTCTCAGCTATCAAATGTGAAAAGGAAGGAAACTGCTTTTACCAAACCTGCTTTTTGTCTGTGGGGAGAATGCCTTTAACTGTTACTTTGGACTCCTCAGAATAAGTGACTCACTGAAACTTTAGAAATGTGTGTTAATTTTCTGTCAGGAGCATGAACATTTCTTTGAGCTCACTCATGTTCACTGTCGACCTCAGGATGAATCTTTAGGTTCAAGTATGGAGGGGGAAGAGGAGAATCTGTGTGGATAGTTTGATGATCGAGTTTCTCCAGTGGCTTAAGTTACAAAAAGAAGACAAAGTATATAACTTGGCTTTTGACAAAATTATTACGTAAACACAGTTCAAAACATGTCTTGATTATTTGCAAAATAATGGATACTTTAATGGTTCTGCTTGTCCAATAACTAGCAGGTTTTTATAACAGGACCAATTACCACTTTGGAATTTGATGTCTTTGGAACAGCTTTGCAGTGCTTCTGTATATCTGAATCTCTCCTCCTTGGTGCAATAACTAATTCTGAAGTTATAAAAACAGGTTGTTATATTACTGAAGCACTAATATGCTAGTGCAAAATAAGAAACAATGTCTATTGGGCATAAAATAAACTGTTTCGATTAACAGGAGGCTGTATTGCTTCATTTCAGAGAATAGGCCATGGTGATAAAAATCACGCTGATGCAGACAGATCGCCCATCTTTCTCCAGTTTATTGATTGTGTGTGGCAGATGTCTAAACAGGTATGTTATATCATTCTTCAGAAGGCAACATTGTTAAGAGATTACTGAATTAAAAACCTAGGTCTTTATTTAAAACCAAAGTATTTGAAGAGGACAGCATACCTCTGTGCTCTGATATTGTAGTCCAAAAGAGTGGATTTACTTTTAAACGATACCATGTCTCTACCATATTTCTAAAAGGCGTATATAAGCTGTGGTTATGTTACTTAACATGGCATTGGCTATGCATGCAAAGCTGGCCTGTCTTGGATAAAGGCTTCTGTCGTGGTTTAACCCCAGCTGGCAGCTAAGCCCCATGCAGGTGCTCGCTCACTCCCCCCACATTGGGATGGGAGAGAGAATCGGAAGAGTAGAAGTGAGAAAACTCATGGGTTGAGATAAAGACAGTTTAATAGGTAAAGCAAAAGCCAGGCACATAAGCAAAGCCAGGCGTTCATTCAGCACTTCCCATGGGCAGGCGGGTGCTCAGCCATGCCCAGGAAGGCAGGGCTCCAGCACCCATGATGGTTACTTGGGAAGACAAATGCCATCGCTTTGAACATACCCCCCTTCCTTGTTCTTCCCAGCTTATATACTGAACATGCTGTAATATGGTATGGAATATCCCTTTGGCTAGTTCAGGTCAGCTGTCCTGGCTGCGTCCCCTCCCGTTTTCTTGTGCCTCTCCAGCCTTCTCACTGACAGGGCCTGAGAAGCTGAAAAGTCCTTGACACAATATAAAGATTACTTAGCAACAACTAAAACCATCATTGTGTTATCAGCATTATTGTATGAAATCCAAAACACAGCACTGTACCAGCTAGTGGGAAGAAAATTAACTATCCAGCTAAAACCAGGACAGCTTCTCAGAAACGTATCGAGAGATGTGACCCAGCAGAATGCTTTTACAGGAATTGTATCACACTATCTTAATAGCGTCTGTTGTTTCATTTCAGTTTTTGTGGAACTGTCCTTTGAACCACAGGGACAAACGTTCTTTTGTCAAAGCTTGAAAAGGAAGCTTGGGAGCTGTTGAGTGCTGTAAACATATTTTCAATAACTAATGAAACAAAGCAGCAAACTTAGTCCGTTTAGGGACAAAGATTAGGAGCTAAACCAGGGGTCCTCAAACAACGGCCCGCGGACTGAACACAGCCCCCCAGGGTCCTCAATCCGGCCCCCAGTATTTACAGAACTACACACACACACACACCCCGCCAGGGGTTGGGGCGGGAAACCAAGCAGCCGCAGATGACTGACTGCCACTTCATCCATGCGCTGGCCCCCTGGTTAAAAAGTTTGAGGACCCCTGAGCTAAACCCTTGTTTTCCTGTATGGCGCTGCACTATAAAGAGTGCACTATGGATATCTTACTGTTTTGCTGGTAAAAATGTAACTGTAACCGTTCTGTATTTGATTCTTGTTTTTAGAAATTCAAGGCAGTTAGAACATTTTGAGAAGAGTGTTTTTCAGGGAATAGTTTGATGTTGAACATCTCATGCCATCTGAACACTTACTTTGCTATATAAAGTATATGAAAGCATTATCCTAAAAATTATTTGTAGATGTATTCAGGCTTCTACATGCTGCCTTTAGCCTCTTAAACCAGGGCATGTGCATCTCTCCCTGCTTTTATGATGTAAGGAACAAATGTGTCTTTTCTGCTTTTAGTTTCCTACAGCCTTTGAATTCAATGAGCAGTTCTTAATTACAATCCTGGATCACTTGTACAGCTGCCGGTTTGGTACTTTCTTGTATAACAGTGAGTCTCTTCGAGAAAAAGAGGTTAGTCATATTTAATTGTATCGCTGTCTTGACTCTAGATAATTACAGGAAGTTTTGGTTGTATTGCTTGGTTATATTCCTTGTATTACAGTGGTTTTGAACTGGTTTTATTCTTGTTACAGGATAAGTTGCATGGTAAATTCCTTGGGTTTGGTAGCTTAAAGACTGCAGTCACTAAAATATTTGTCAAGCACTGGTTGTTTTGAAATATTTCTAATAACAGTAACTTACTATGCTTCTAAGTAAATCAGAAGTATATTAACTTTAGAATGTAACCATGGCTTCTGTGATGGATTTCCTGCTTTTGTGCAAATATTTACTGTTCTTATTTCAATTTCATTTTAGAAAGTGACTGAGAAAACGTTGTCATTATGGTCTTTGATAAACAGTGAAAAAACTAAATATACCAATCCTTTTTATACTAAAGAGCTAAATCGAGCACTCTATCCAGTAGCCAGTATGCGTCATTTAGAGCTCTGGGTCAATTACTACATCAGGTGGAACCCAAGAATTCGGCAACAAGTAAGTAAATTTGCTATAACATACAAAATGCTTTTTGACTTTGGAAATAGGATTTTGTGTCATAACTGACTTGTAGAATAGTACCTGTAATCTGTTCAGGTTTTTAATCCTATATTGGTAAAGATACAGAAAACAGATCAAAATTATTGTTCAGCTTTTGGGTTTGTTTTTTTTTTTCCACTGAGCTCTTCTCAGAACACTGAATTTATTTCAGTGCTTAGTATCAAGTCATCCTCAAGCTCTTTCTATCCTCTTTCCTTGGGGACAGGGCTCAGGGAGCATTTTTTAAGGACATTTGATGCTGCTACAGGGCGAATGACAATGCTTAGAGATAGGCTTACCTATCTCTGAAGAGTTTAGGGCATTAGCATCACAAACTCAGTTGGCTGCATTTGCTTAGCCTTTCTCCTTTTTCTGAGAAAGTGTATGAAATCTAGAAATTACGATGACCTGTTCAGTCCTTTCTCTTTCAAAACAGCTGTCTGTATTGATGGCTTATGGTAAGATTATTTTTTTTAATGTAACTTTGATGACAATTTGTTACTGAAAATTATACAAGTGGATCAGGTTGGAAGCCCAGAAGAGCTTTTATCAAATTACACAGAATTCAGTTCTGTGCTTTTAATGTTTAATATATGGACACTCAATGTTTCTTACAAACTTGCTAGAGATCTCAGCAATGTAGCATGTAAAGATAGTGGAGAGAGACTTATTTGTCCTTCTTAACAAGTTCTGGAGTTTTGAGTAGAAGATAGAGGAGCAATTTCTTTGACGGAAGCAGTCTTCATGATCCAGCCCCTGGAATGAATCAGGAGATTCCAAGCAATGAACTTCCTTTCCCGCAGCTGATCTCCTGTATTATTTACAACACTTTAAAGGCTGCAAGAAAGCCAGTTTGCTATATTTTCTTACAAGTATATTGCTAGTTTTAATTTTAAAGTTCTGTTTTTAAAGCTTTTGTTGCTTGTTGTGAAAAATGAGGACATTTTACAAGACGTGAATCAAAATATGTATTTTAGAAAGTGAAAGATTATAGGGCATGCAAATTAGCTGTAAATCTACTTTAAAATGTGCTTTGCCTTTATTCAGGGAAGGTCTTTGGCAGGAGTTTCTTAGAAATACAAACCCCTGTGATAATCTATGCTGCTACTACTGCTCCCTCGTCTTCACCATTTTTACATACAAAGTGCAGCCTTTTTTTTTCCTTTCTGCACACAAAATTTGTGCTTCATCCTGACTTAAGCAGCTGAGTAGTGGACACGTGGCCTGATCTAGTTTTTCAATGACCTTTCATAGTGCTGTTACTTAGAAGCATGTTACGCATCAGATTCCAGTCTAATGAAGAGTCTGGTCTATCACTAGCAACATTATTAACCCTAATTTCTAATCAGCATCTCTAATAATTTTAGTAACTGCATTCAGTCATTGATGTAACTTCCACAGTTGCTTCAGCATTCATAGCCGTCCTCATCTGGGGTGCATAGTGAGTGGTGCATGTAAGAGTGCCAGTTCAACTGGTTTTGAATTGGTGAGGCCTTATATTTGCTCCTGAAACTGTACTGCTAATAGCTTTTAATTACAGGCAGTTAACTGTGAAACAGCAGCAACTTCTTGACAGATGTACACAGCTGAAGGTAACTTTAGGCTCTGTACCTGCCTTGGACATTTGTGATAATACTTCTTTTCCATTTGTTTCATTACTCTCTTGAAAACTAGGACAGTTGATTTTTAAACACATTCAGGTTTACTTACAAAATTCACTATAATAAAGTTTTGCATTTATTTCACTTGTTTGTTTACACAAAGTTGCAAATTTGCTGTTAAAAATTGAAGTAGATTTTATCAGTGAGGGAAGCTTTTTAATTGGAAGACATGTAGCTAAAATAGTCAATCTGGCTAAATCCTCTTTTTAGGGAAGGTAGTGAGACATGATCTCTGGAATCTAAAAGCTTTTAACAATTCAAGAAGAATACCTTGGCTGAAGATTTTTTGACACCCATCTTGCACACAGTGTTAATTAGATAATAAGAAAATAAAATCCATATGCTCCAGAAAGGGCAGGCTGATTTTATTGAGGTAGGAAGAACTGTTTTGTATAAAGATTTTCTTTGGATGAGAACAACTGGAAGGCAGAGGGCTCTTGCATTATAGAAATAAATATTTCTGCTTAGCTACAACTCACTATATATGTTGGGGACTACAAATACTGCGTAATGCCAGGAAAATACAAGTACTACAGCAGCCTAACTGTGTAGAAGTAGTTGGACTGAAGTGATGAGACTAATGCAGATCTCTTTCTAGCAGCCAAATCCCGTGGAACAGCGTTACATGGAGCTCCTTGCGTTACGTGATGATTATATAAGGAGACTTGAAGAGCTGCAGATCACAAATAATTCTAAGATCTCCAATTCATCAACCTCATCAGCATCTCCCTCACAAATGATGTCCCAAGTACAAACACATTTTTGAAGAAAATATTGGCTTCGTTCTATACTGTAATAGCAAGTGGTGCTTAACATAGATCTATAGCATAAACAGGAATATTTTAATGCCTTACATTAGACTGTCCTAACACAAGTTATTTTAGCCTGTCTTCATTTGAGGAGGACTCAAAACAAACTCTTCAATTATGTGCCTTTCAGAACCTGTGGACTGGGAACATTATTAATCAACTTCTAGTTATGGAGGACTTTAAGTCTGGTACAATTGGAATTAAACTGATATTATTGTTTTCATAAGAATGCTTTAATTTATTACATTGTAGGTCATGTTCCTGTAAGGAAATTCATGCTCAGTCTTACATGTTGTGAAAAAACACATTAATGACAATAGGAATATTCACATTGTGTAAAATTAGGTATGTGTGTATTCCTGTTAGGAATACGTTTGTGGAGTTTGAGATAAAAATAAATTCTATTGTGAGATTTCAGAGAGAAGTGTTGAAATTTTCTGGTTACCTCAGAATCCCAAATTTTCCCTTTTTGAAATAAATAAAAATATGGAAGGGATTTCACTGATACACTTCTAATGAAAAAGTTCAAATAGCTCAGTAGATATCAAAATAAAAGAAAAAAATCTATTTTTTATTCTAAATAGGTGTGTTTTTTTTAAAACAAATTACAATTGTACTAGATTCTAAGAAGTCCTGTCTTGGCTAACTGTTCAGCACTAAAGTATATTACAAATATTGTTAGCAATATTTGTTCTTTGGATTAATACCGAATAAAATGGTTCATAAAGAAGGTTTATATAATTAAAAACAGACCCACAGACACATCATTTAAGTATCCAGCAATAGCCATAGTATTAAAGCTTGTGTTTGTCTTCTAAAAGTAAGTGTGCCTGTTCAAAGGAGCTTTTATACCAAAGTAGGGGAAAAAATCAGTTACAAATACTGTTGAAAACTTGTACATTTATAGTTTACTGTTTAATTTAACTTTTTTTCAACAAATTTATTTTTAAGTATTTAAGGGACTTCAGTGTACAAGATTTGCCTATAGTGTGTGCACTTCCATTGAACCTTCCAGTGAATCCTGGCTTCAAGCCTTCATTTCAGAGGCTTCCAGTAAACCTTTAATTTGTACCTTTCAGGTATTTTTTTAATAGTTGCAAGCATTTCTTACGACAGCACAAACCTTGCTACTTGATATTTAATTAAAATTTTGCATATTCTCAGAAGTTTAATGGTATTCAGGCGATCCAGGAAATAAATACTGCAATTCCAGACTCTGTAGAGGAGACTATCTAATACTGATATTTCAAAGGAGATATTTTGATGATTGAGGCTTCTGTCATTGTAAATTATTGTATATGTGGTGAGTTTTGATCTGCACGATATAATAGGATTATATATAAATTGTTTCGTGTAAGTATATATAATATAGTTTATTAGAAATTCTGCAAGTTTATAAAGTGTAAATATTTTGCATATGAAAACTAAATTTAAAGCTATAGTTCCATAAAGTAAGTTTAGAGGACATCTGAATATTTTTAGAACAGTATTTTTTCAAAGGAATAAAAGTGTACCGCCTCTTGATTTAATTCAGTATATACACTGAATTGCACTATTATTTTCAGGGAAGCTCAGAGTATATGGCACGTGTGTGTTTTAAATAGACATGATTCATATATGACTTGGTTTTGTCCTCTAAACTTCGTTCTCCCATCAATGTTCTTCAGTATGTATTTCCAAAATAACAATGTCCCAAAATCTTGACTTAAGGTAACTCTTGGCTGGTTAAGATGCATTACATCAGATAAATGAAGAAGGATACTCGATTGTTGATGGTATAACTTACACTTTGAAAGCTATGCATACTACTCTGGTATATTTGCCTTCTACTTACTTGTGGATTATATAAAAAAAAAAAGCTATTTTTATTAGAATATTTGAAGTTTCTGTATTTGAGTTGAACATATTGGTGACATCTCTGAGCAGTGTGAAGAAGTTCAGAAAATCTAATCGTTTTTACTATGTAAACACTACGTGATAAACTATTGCATTTGGGAAAGTAATATAATGGAAAGGTTCTTTTTGCACTTAATTCATTACATATATACATGCCAATCTTCATTACTGGTTTGGTCAAATTTCAGTCTTTGAAGCTTGTTGACATGTCTCTGTGTGGGCTTGGCTTTTTTCCAAGTCAACAGATAAAATTAAACCCAGTATCTTATTTTTATATGGCAGTATTAGGGAAACACAGGGATGTGTTCAAAGTAGTCATTTTCCAGAAAGCGTCCAATTAAAGCTGCAAATGTAGGCACACAAACAGATTAGTGTGAATGGAGGACTTTTCCCCTTTCTGCCTAGGTGGGTGGCCTGGGCTGTCACCCTGGGGCGCAGGCACTGGCCTGAACAGGACATCTCCCTGTCACAGCTGCCACCGCTGCTCCACCGAACCCGGGGATGCTTCTGAAGTGGTGAGCGGGAAGGTTCCAGGCACCCGTGCGTTTTCCAGGAGGGGTAACAAAGCAGGGCTGGGGTGTGAGTGGCAGCAGCTGTAGGTGCCCGATACCCAGTACAAAATGCCCATCTCAGAACGCTCTTTTGGTTTTCTCTGTTCCTTATTCTTACTTCCGTGGGCCTGAGAAGATAACCTAGTTTTTGTGCTGGGCTTCAGTCAGTTACTTAGAAAGTTTTATCTGTTGAATTGCTGCCTTGACTTGCTTCTGCCTTTCCTCCCCCAGCATCACTGCTATGGGCATGCCCTAGGAACGGTTTGGCTACTGCTTCCTTCTCTTGCATCATAGCTCTGCCTTGCATTCAGTCCTTTGGGGTTTTTGTCCCGCAGTGAGCATTTTGTGCCCTGCTTGAGAAAGCAGGTTTTTATAACTGACCGGAGCTCCAGCGCCGGCCACCCTCCTTGGGCACGGCCGGGAGCCTGCGGGGCGGGGTGAGCGCCCGGCGGCTGCCTGCCCTGTGCCTGTCTGAAGGGAAAACGAGCTAATAAAGGCGTCGGGTGTAAACCTCCGCCTCTGACCGGCCTTTCCGTGGGACCCCGGAGGTGTCGGCGCCTTTCTGTGACTGCCGAGGCCGCCTCCGTGCCCCCGGGGCCCGCAGGCCCTGCTCGCCCCGCCGAGCCCCGCGGAGGGCGGCAGCGGCCGGGCCTTCCCCCGCCGCGTGGGGCCGCTGCCCGCCCTCGCGGCGGCGCGGAGGCCTGTGGGTAAGCCCCGCCGCCAGGTGACAGCTCTCGGCCGCCGCCGGGGCCCGAGCGGGCCGGGCTGAGGCGGCAGGGCCGGGCCGGGGGCGGGGGGCCGCGCCGCGGAGGGGCGGGAGGCCGCCATCCCGGCGGGCGCAGCGAGTCCCGCCGGCGGCCGGAAATATGGAGCGGGCGGCGGCGGCGGCCGGGCCGGCGGTGGAGGGCGGCGGTGTGAGCAGGCGAGCCGTGCGGGCGGGGGGCGCCGCGGCGGCGGGGGCAGGGTCGCGTCAGGCCAGCACGGAGACGCTGGACAGGTGAGCGGGGCGGGAGAGGGGGCTCCGCCGGTTCCCGCGCTCGGCGGGAGCGCCGCGGCCTGCCCTCCCCGCGGGGCCGGGCGGCGGGAGGGGGCGGCGGGCACCCACGGCGGCGGGAGCGGGGCCCGCCGGGCTGCAATCCGGAGCTGATTGCCGCGTAACCGCGCCGGCTGGCGACAGATTTTCCTCAGCGAGGGAACCGGCCGTCACCCAAGTTTCCTGCTTGCGGTTCGGTGCTTCTCATCGCTCGCGTCAGCGGCCCGGCGAGGGCTGGGGCTGCCGGCGGGGCACCGCGCCGCGCTCCTCGGCAGCGCCAAGCCTCTCGGCAAACTCCAGTGAGGCTGCGCTCGGAATTTAAGTCTTTATTCCCGTGGGGAGTTTGGAGGCTTTTTTGTTTTGTTTCCCTGCAAGACTGGGTGTCGCCTGCCGGGGTGTGCCTGCCCCACCGCCGCTGTGCTCTGGGGCAGCCTCGGGCCGGGCCGGGGTGCGGGAGCTGGAGGCCCGGCCCTGGCGCATCCCGCTCGCCGGCCCTGGCACAGGAATCCTTTCCTGCAGAAGTTTCCAGCTGGAGGCAGACCTCGGAGTGGAATTTACAAATCTTTAGAGGAGTAGATGCTAATGGAAGTTTCGTCCGGATGAAAAAGAAAGAAAAAAGACTGTTTAAAAATTATCAGTGCCAGGTTCTGGTCTCCCGATTCTCCCTCTTTCCTGTTAGGAGAAACCTGGCAGTTTACATAGTTCTGCTGAAGGTGGAAGTCAAACATCTGTTTTTTATCACTAAAGCTTACATTTTGTATTCCTTATTAATGCTCTTTCTTATCTTAATGTCTTATCTTTCTTCTCATCTTGTTCTGCCCTGGAAAAGTTATGATGTCCATTGTCATACAGTTTATGAATTTGCCAGTACAATTGTACCAGGCTACACTAATGTGCATAACCTCAGATGAGACAGAACGCAAAGGCGTGTAGTGCTGTGTGTCCTGCTTGTCAGCTGGTGATAAGTCACATTGGTAATATCAGCATCGTGCAGTACAGAGATACATCTCGAGATGCTGATCATAGGAGATGGGCCTCCATTCAGATGTTTTCCTCACTGCTAACTTTGTTGATATAGTGATTCCTAGTGAAGATAAGCTATAGAAAAATAAATACTTTTCTTAATTAACAAGTAAATGCTTATTTGGAAACAAACTTTGGCAAACCCTAAGGAGATACGCTAGAAATCAGAAAGATGTGAGAGAAGGAGAAATAAATGAGATTCAGAAAAGGATTACTGCAGGGTTTAGCTCATGTACCCTTTTGCAAAACTTAAGTGAAAACTTCTGCTAAGTGAATCTGGACACAAGTTCAGCACTAATTTGAGAGTTATCTTCATTGTTCGAGCAGGAATAACATAGATGTGTTTTAGTTGCAAAACGATGTTTTGTGATCTAGTACTGTGTAGAATTTTGCAAGTGGGGAGAAAGGTACTGAAACCTATCAGAAAAGTTCTGAAACAGCTTTCATTTCAGGTACAAAGTTCTTGCATACATCTTCACCTTATATCTACCTGTACTAGCAGAGTCGGTGTAAAGAGAGACCTCTAATTAAGTCATAATTTTCCATCTTATGCCATCCCACCCTTGTAATGTCCAAGTTAATGGTGCACCTGTTGGGTGCTGGGTATGTATATATAGTCATTAACGTCAATATTATGGGATGCTTACAGAATTCAAAGCTAGTTTGTGAATGCATTTTTAAAAATAATTAAGATTTTGTTCCTGTATTTAACTTCTGCATAGGCATTAAATGCGTAGAAGAGCCCAACTAAACCATCTGAAGAAATGGCAGTTATCTAAGGCATCAATTGCGCCTGCTGTGGCACCCAGGGAATAGTTCCCTCTGGCATTCCCAGTCTTTTGTCAGACACCACACGTTCTGAGGCAGACCTAGGGCACTTCAGAGTAGCTGGCAACAAACTAGTTGCTTCTCGCTCTCAATACTACATTATTTGTAACCAGCACTAGTGAAGTGGCCGTTCTCAAAACACATCAGCCGGGATTTGGTGCAAGTCTACTGTTCAGATGCTTTGCCTTTAGGGTTCTTATAAACACCCCACACTGCAGAGTTCCTTGCTGTGGCGTGGGAAGGACCATCCTGAAGATTATTTAGTGATTATTTTATGAATAGGGAAAAAATACGGCTAACTAGAAGTTACCCTTTAGAAAACATGTGTTTTCTTAATTTAATATTAATATAGAATACAAGACTAGCACAGTTTAAATTTTTAAATTCTAGCATAGAGTAATTGCAGTTTGATTACTGAATAATCAGGAAGTAATAAGGAAAGTGTAAGGCGTCTTGTTACTTGACCAAATTCATTCCATGGATGGCTTTAAGAAAAAAAATGCACTGGATAAGGAAATGAGCATTTTTGTAAGTTTCTAGGGCTGTGAGCTTTTTTTAAGCTACCAGTAGCTCTACACCTCTGATAAGATCTAGTAAATTTCTTTTCCCTAAGTTGATCAGCAAAATAGTTGCATTCTTCCACAAAACAAGCTAGTTTTTATGATGCTAGTGATCATTTATGGTCTTTTTTTCTGGATGTGCTCAGTTGCTAAGCTATTCTCAATATACATTTTGAATTACATGTAAAGAATTTGCATTGTTCTGTTTTTGTAGCCCAACTGGATCCCATGTGGAATGGTGTAAACAGCTGATAGCTGCAACCATTTCTAGTCAGATTTCAGGGTCTGTCCCATCAGAAGGTGTGTCCAGAGACTACAGGGTAAGTGACTTGATGAATGCGTTGATTTGTTTAAGGTAAAAGAGTGAATGATCGGGAAAGGCCTTGCTGCCTTGATTATCAGGTGCTAAGTACTTAAGTGATCGCTGTATGTTTTGGGACTAGAAACATCTCATTATGCGTAGAAGTCTCTTGAATCTGCTTTGTGTTTTCCTCTATATTTAGAATAGTGGCACTGAAGTCTACAGAATAAAAATTAAGAGGTGAAAGGAAAGCTAAAAGTCAATGTAGTCAATGTTTTGAATCAGATGCCAAAAGTAAGTTCTCTTTTCTTTTGATTGCTACATTAAAAAAAATTGGCAAAGTAGATTAATAGTTACAGGTTGAAATTGTTTCACGTGTTTGTCAGAGTACAGAATTGAGCTCCAGATTTCATAAAAAATAAATGCATGTGTCTTTGTTGCCATGCAAAGAACACAAGTGACTATCATTTTTCATGGGGTTCACCTGAAACAGAGAATTTAACATCAGACAAACAACAAAAATCACCTTTTTCATTCCCTCCCAGCAACATTTTTGTCACTAAGGTAATGATTGCACAGTATAATTTACTTGATAGGCTCCTTTGTGCTTTTTGCATTTATTCTTTCATGCCCATTTGCCATTTCCTATATGCAGCCAGCCAACTCAGCTATCAAGAGTGCAGCATACGCAGTTTTCCTTCTCTTACAAATTGACAGAAGTCACCTGTGTTTCAAGTCCCTTTAAGAAACCCAGGCTGCTGCTATCTAGATCTTTTTTTCTTCCTAGATATGAAACAGTTTCATGGTCTTCATGTAGAATGGCCAAATGAAGATTTTATCTTTTTAATCTAGATTGTAAAGTATTTTCTAATATGTTCTGTGATTAAAAGGTTTTTTGTCAAGAAACAGTTTATTTTAGATTCTGCGACAGCAGGTAAGATTCAGCCCAAGCCTGAAGATGAATCCACAAAATGTTTTTGACCGTAGTCTACTTAAAAATTCACCTCACAGAAAATTCCACACTATTGGCACAGTCAGCAGCTTATACTCATAAAAAAGTATAGCTCTTCCGTACTGTGGCAGCAGAATTGCAAATGCTTACCTCAGGTCAAGGCTAACATCTTTGATAAAACATTGTGGGAAACCTTGCATTACAGCTGTCGATGTTGTATTTGCCCTGTAGATCAAGGACTTCATTTTAGTAAAATCCAAGTGTAAGCTTGGTGTTCAATTTATCTCTGAGTTAGAACGCATTCCTCTGGAGTAAAGAGCACATTTTAACTCTAAATAACCGCCTTCTCTTTACCAAAGTCATCTTGAATATTATTGAACAGGCATTAGTCTTTTAAGGCCTAATTAAAATCCTACTTCATTCTCTGCTTTATAGAAATGAAAGAAAAAAGTTTAAGCCTGGTGGTATTCAGAATTTTTTGTGTATAAATTGTATTTGGCATCATTGCATTCCTGTGATTTGAAATCCCATGTTTGTGTATAACATCATGGAATTTTTAATCCTAGAATATCTTTAGTTACATTCAGGACCAGTATCTTGTGAAGTGGTGTCTATGCTTTAGGAGAGGGTTTCCTTTGCACTTAGCTTCTGCAGAATTCCATTGGTGCGATTATTTGCTTAGTCAGTACCACTAACGGGCTGAGTTTACTCATTATTACTATGGAATTCACATGTAAAAAGGTAATGCCCATTTATAACTCAGTCTTTGAGACATCTTTCCCTTTTGATGCATGCTGATCAGTTTTGTGGGTCTTCGTTACCTTTGGTTACCTCGAATTGCTGCATTTAGAGACTGTCTTACAACTACCCAGAAACTTCAGGTAGGGCTGTGTGCGTGTGTTCTTCTGGAACTGGTCAGGCAGTTCTGTTGCTTTCTGCTGGATTTACCTGGAGCTCACTGCTTTATTCTTTTTTCCATCCTTTTAATGTTTCATTCTATATGTTTGCAAAAACAGGTAAATGTATCAATTCTTGTACCTAATGGTATTAGTCATGTTACTCTCTGTAACTTACCTTACCAGAATGTAGTTTAGGGAAGGGGGGAATCAAATGGAAGCAAAGGGGCTGCAGATGAAATAAATGGTCAAAACTGGAGCTCGCTAAACCCTACAGCAACATCATCTCACTCTGAGTTTGAACTCTGCTGTGTATTGTCTTCTCTGACATACTCTCTGCCTGGAGAGTATTCTTGAATGAATATAAACAAAAATTGCTTAGGTTATAGTAGCTGAGTATAGACACCTTCAGAAATAAGTTGAGAAGAGTTGTTCTTGTTTTGCCATGTAAATCTAAAAGATATGGTGGTTACACTTCATGGGTGTTATTGCAGGCTTATTGTCTTCCACCTGGAAGGATTACCAGGCTCTTTCTTCTCTTTTCACAATAGCACATTGTAAGGATAAAAGGGTGATCAGGAATGAATGTTTCACAAGAGTTTGGCATTTGTAACTTGCTAAAATGAAGTAGTTAGATTGCTCAGACCAAAACAATTCTGCAAATGAGAGCTGCCAGATCTGCATAGTTTTGTTTTGTTCTTTCAAAATCTGGCTATAATTAAAATGTTTGGAAGTAGAGTTCTTCGGAAAATCTGATGAAGTAAGATATAATATCTTTAACAAATCAAATCATGTGTATTTTGTTGGATAACATTTTATATTTTAACTGACAGGTGTACAGGAGGCCTGTTGTTATACGGGTAAGATTACCTTTGGCTAGCAGTAAAACGGCCTCCTACCTGTTTGTCATTTGTGCTGTGTGAGATCTTGGTGTGTCAAGCGTTCTTCTTTACTTCATTAATGGTTTTTATGAACCAGTCAGACCATTTTGCTATGCAGTGCAACAGCTTCTTTGCTATAGAAATGCTTTATATACATTACAATGTTTTTGTGAGCAATAAAAGTCAGTGTGTAAGGAGCAGTATTTTTAAATTATGTTATGAATGTGCAATACTAACTTCAGTTTTATTACATTAATTTTGACAAAATGGATGCTTGCAACTGAGGCTTACATGCTTCGGACTACAGAGTACTGTATTAGCAGCTCTAACGTGTTATCTGTGCTAAAGAATATTAGTGATAAAAGCGGTACATCTTTGTCTATCCTATCTAAATAAGATACCAGTTCATGCTTGCCTTTGTACATGTTTTACCTTAATTGTTACCACCCTGTAATAGGACTGAAAGTTAGATTTGAAGTTAAGACACTAGTGCAATGACCTGCATCTTTTTAATGATAATTTTGAGACTAGGTCTTGCCCATTGTTCATTGGAGATATAAAAAGGACGTGCTTTGTTTTCTTGTCCCTCTCTCTTGGTAACATTTATGGAGTGAGAAATGATCTGGATAGTGTTCTGACATCGTTCATGAAATGTGTCTAACACTTTTATTCAGACAAAGACCTCTTGTTCAGCCTCAAACCAAGAGATGAAGTCTGAATGATTTCTTTTTCTCATCTGTTGTTTACGTATTTGAAAATGATGTGTTTATTCCAATCATACAAATCCACAACTTGATGATTTATTTTTTTTTTTTATAGATAGCTCTTGAAATAATTGGTCAGGGTTGAGTAACAAAAATTGATTGTTTTCATTTGTTTTTTCATAGTTCTGTGTAAAGTCTTTGATCTTTGAATGATCTGCTGTGCCTCTCTCTCCTGTGTTTATTTAAAATCTTTTGGTGTATTTGCTGGTTGTCCTTCTGGTTTTCTTCCCAGAGATCACAATATCTACTTTGCTTTAGTTTCAGAAACAACGTTTTTATGGTCTGAAATTTAAGTAATTTCTATTTAGAATTTCACCAATACGTAAATGTTAGGAGTCCTTTATAATTTTAAAGGGTTTTTTGAAATGAATTATAACTTTTTAAACTCTTGTAGAGTTCAAATTATATCTAAGTCCTTCTTCAAAGTTTTTTTGAGAGATCTGTAGAAATGTTGTAAAAAGGAAAACTGACTTTAGCAAACATTTGTAAATTTAGACTGAGGCTGGTTTAACAGTCTATCAAGTGAGAAGTTCGATGTGTGAATGGGGAATAATAGACTGCCATGAACACAACTTCTCTGCCGTTAATAAAGAAAGAAGATGGGAGAACACTTTTGGCTAGACGTATTAAAACAGTTACTTCGTATGACCTATGGCAATTGTACTTCTCTCTGGAGTGCATAGGAACCTTATGTTTATTAAAGAGATTTAATTAATATTCAGGATTTGCTGTCAATATTATGCAGAAATAAATTAACATAGAGATGTGAATTGTTTGCATATTTTGCTGTGAGGAGTCATTTTAGGTTCTGTAGTTACTGGCTCGGTTTCCAGCAACAATTGTTGAAAA
The DNA here is from genome assembly GCF_963210335.1 of Falco punctatus. Lineage (NCBI taxonomy): Eukaryota > Metazoa > Chordata > Aves > Falconiformes > Falconidae > Falco > Falco punctatus. The sequence continues at coordinate 15,126,106 of NC_137595.1, forward strand.
GGAAGTTGCTGGGAAAATGTGTGAAACCATAGAACTGAAAAGTTCAATTAAAAAGTTTTACACAGTAAAGCATTTTTTAGGTTGTCTAGATACTTCTATTTTATGTCGACCTATTTTTTCTGTGGAAGATTGCATGAGTTGTCCCCTAATGCTGCCATTGCAAGCTGTACTCAATTTCTTCTATTGATAAGCATGTGGCATACTTCAAATTCATTTTTCTTCACTATAAGGTTGTTTGTCTTAGAAGACAGTACATACTTTTATGTTCTTATCTACCAGCACTTACTCTTTTGTGAAAAAGGGAGTAAATTTTTCATTTTGTGTTGTACCAAATAACAATAAAAGGATAGTGCTAATCCTTGGATAGCTTGGATTCCTTTCTGTGGAATGTAGTTTGTACCAGAAATGGAAGATTTTGTATAGCTAAACTGAAGTTAAAGTATGTGCTGTCTTTTTAAGGAAAGAAATAAAAAGGGAAACGAAAAAGAAAAGGTTCTGTCCTTTCACCTCTTGTCTGCATGTTTTTTCCTGTTACTTCTCTCTTGCCCTACTGCTGCCTCATGCAATGCAGGAGATTCAGGATGGACACAATGGCTATCATTCTGAAGCAGAACCTGATCAGGTGGCAAGTTTTTACTCATCTTTTATTCTTTAACTGTGTAGCAAGGTACTACATATTAGTACTTGTACAGTACATACAAATCTTACATTCCTCAGGCAAGAGAATCCACAGAAGGTATTTCATGTGTTAACTGGTTATTTGCTAGGTAGGGGTTTTGTGTACGGTCATGTAGTCTAAAAGGTAATACTGCATGTAAGCAGAACACATTGTCGTCCTAAGTTTGTAAGTATTGGCTAATTCTCTACACATCATCTTCTGTGATGGGGTGCTAAATATAAAATTCTTCTAGTTTCCAAGAAAACATAAAGCCACAGATCAGTTTAAATATCTCTAGAATTTATTAATGAGGGCTTAGAGTAGTTTGTTTGGAGGCGGGCAGATCCTACCAATTATTTGTATGTGGATCAGAGTTGTCATACAAGGGAAGAGTTATTTGTTTACTGTAACATAGCCCATAATATTTATTCTCACTTCAGGATGTAAAAAATTGAAACCTTAATATCTTATCATTTCGACCTGAGAGAGATCACTTTCTCACATGGTCCTTAAAATCCCACAGACCCTTTTATTCTTAATTAAAATCTTAGTACATTGTAGATCTTAGCTGCCAGTGAAGGACCCAAAGGATCAATCTTGTATCATTCAGGAATCAAGCCAGTTACCTCAATGAAAATTCATGGAACTAGCCCTTATTTTAAAATTGCTAATTGTTCTTCTGTATTTCATTATTACTTCATTCTCAATCTGACCTTCTGGATCCAAAATTCCTATAATGGACCTCTTCCATATCCTGTGGCACTCTCAGGAGGGTATTGATTGAAACAGAGCATCGTGGGGTGCTTCTGACTTCTTGCTATCAAAAATACAAAGTTAAAATGTTAAAACTTCTGCCATATAATTCTCTCAGGTGAAAATACTCAAATATTAAATAAACAACATTAAGAATATAAAAAAAATAATATGAGCTTTGAAGTGTTCTCAAGTATATAAAATACCAAAAATAATACCTGCATTTAGCAAAAGACTAACAAATTGTTAATTGCAAATCTGGGCTGATCTTACTCATATTTTTGTATGCTATGTGTAGCTAGCATGTGAAACTAATTGTTGCATAAATGCTTTGTTACTAACATGTTACTAACATGTTACTAACACGTACGTCTGTGTAATATTTATAATACCAAATTTTATGTTGTTTTTTTTGTTTTTACCATGGTACTGTTTAATACAGTTGTGCCTTGTAAAAAAAGATACACTTCTTGTGTTCGAGTTATCTGGTAGTAAAAGCACTTTGCATCAAAATGTATCGATGTGGTACAGATGGAAAGTGAGATTTACTCATGGGTTTGGATTTCTGCCAGGCACTGCGGGATGGAAACAAACTAGCCCAGATGGAAGAGGCTCCACTTCTTCCTGGAGAATCAATCAAAGTTATTGGTAAGCATACTATTGAGTACTACACTGAATACTATTAAAGCACTTGTTTATTTATTTAAAAACAGAATATTATTTCCTTTTGACTTTTGTTGTTTTTATGTAATGCCAGTTTAGATTAGCTGATCTCATGTGGATTTCTTTTCTTTGTCTTGTAAATCCAAATGTAGGAAAGAGAAATCATTTCCAGAGGATGACTTGCTTCATATAGATAAATACATTTTTCAAGAGCTAATATATTCCACATAAATGTACTGTTGTATTTTTGCTTGGGCATGCCAAGGATACTTCATAGATTCAAAAGCTTCAAAATTGTAGTAGCAAAGAAGATTAAGAACTGGAAACTAAGTTTTCCATAACTTCATGAGATTTATTTCGCTTTGGCCTGTGACAGCAAGTGCTGCATTAGCAGCACAGTACTTGGCTAGAAAATACTAGCTCTTTCAAATAAAAGTGAAAATGAAGATAGGGGCATATAGCTGAATTACTTGGAGGTCAGTTGCATATACATCAGTGATTCTCCCATTTGGGTGCTCTTCTGTGAGCTGAGTGTGGGTGCTTTACGCCGCAGGGCAGGGAGCAGAGCTGCCTGCAGCTAAATACCAGCAGGATGCTTTGTTACCTGCCTGCCCTTACTGCAGCCCATGCTAGCTGAGCTCAGCCACAGTTGCTCAGTAGTTGCTGAGCAGCAGTGGGACTGAGGAGTTTGATTGTTTTCATTGTTGAGATAAAGACAGCTCTTTCAGTTCTGACAGCAGTAGGCTTTCCTGTCGAGGTCACACAGCAAAATCTTACAAAACTGCATAAATCTTGCAATTTTTAAATGGAAATAGATTTTTATGGAACAAATGTCTATAATAGTAAAACAAAGCTTTAATTGGTCTGTTTTCCAGCTAAAGATGTTATGTATATCTGTCCATTTATGGGAGCAGTCAGTGGTACACTAACTGTGACGGACTTCAGAATGTATATCAAAAGTGTTGAAAGGGTAAGACTTCGCTATCTATCTGCATATTGTTTCAGGTGGGAATGTTGCTGAAGTAGATTTCAGAAAGTGAGTTTTGGTGTAAGTGAAGTATGTTTCACAGCAGTCTGTTAAACAGGAATTGTACTTGACTCTTATGAAACGTACATGAATAATACTACTTTGTGTTCCTCCTAATGTAACAAAATTCATTTGTTTTATATACAAATTTCAGGATCCACCTTTTGTTATTGATGTTCCCCTTGGAGTCATAAGTAGAGTTGAAAAAATTGGAGTACAGAGCCATGGAGACAACTCCTGTGGTTTAGAAATAGTTTGCAAGGTATGGCATGGTAGAAATTTACTCATATTGAAGTATTTTCATTTCGTTTTTCTGTAAGGGGAATCTGCATGCACATGTGCTGTTTTTCTGTCTGATCAGTTCCCTGTATTTGAACACTACTTCTTCTACATAATATATTTCAATTCCTCTTATGATACTTGTAGCCTTAAACACTTCTGCCTTTTGTCTCAGGAGTGAATTCAAAGGAAGAGTGGCTATTTTTATATCTAGCAACTCTGATGATGATCCTAGTCATATAATGCTAACACTTACAGAACTCTGTTCTAACATGGGTTAGGTGGTATCAGTGACTAAGTGCTACATATATGCCTTCAATCAAATGTCTTATAACTGCTTTTTATTTATTTATCACAGAGTAAAATAGTGTAACATATTTTTGACAGGATATGAGAAATTTGCGGCTGGCCTATAAACAGGAAGAGCAGAACAGACTGGAGATTTTTGAAAACCTTGTAACACGTGCATTTCCTGTTTCTAATGATCTGGTAAGTCTTAAGATGTAGAGAAGGCTGTCACTGGCTCTCCTTCTTTTTTGGAAAGTGTAGGTGGGGAAATACAAGGGCTGTATAACAAACATTGAAATATTGATTCATAAAATCTGTTACAGAGCAGGCAAGATACTCTGACCCTGTTTCCTTTTTGCATTAATTTGTAGAACATTACGCTATCGCCTGCTATTGGTGAGGGTAGTTAATTTGTACATAACCTTGAGATCTAGATTTGCCTAACACGACTGATTAAAAATGTGTATCTATTGACTCTTATTTTCTGCATTAGGTAATTCAGTCTAGAATTTTTGTCTAAACAACAAATAGGTACAATTAGTCTTATTATTACTTAGTTGCAGAATGCTATTTCATTTGCATGTGTGGGTAAGGAACTGGTTGGGAGGTAGGAGAAAAATTTCCTTATCCTGGCTTTGCCATTGATGCATTGTATGATCACAGCCAATTAACTTCAGCTCGCTCTGAGCATTTCCTATCTTGATTTTGTTAATTCCATAGCATGTACTTGAAGGAGGAAACCGTCTTTCATTTTCTTCCTAGCAGTGTTGGTCAGTCTTGACTGAAGGTTTTATGTCTGCTGTTAGAGTTTTAGAAGTGTTACATTTGAAATATTAGAAGGTTTGCTGTTTTGGAGCTTATTGTGCGTACAACCCATCACAGTAATTTATGCCTTTGCTTTGTTGCCTTTAGCCTCTTTTTGCATTCAGCTATAAAGAAAAATTTGCTGTTAATGGCTGGAAAGTGTATGATCCAATGGCAGAATATAAGAGGCAGGTAAGTTATAGAAGTATACTTGGTACATTATTTTTTTCTCCATCTTCCCCAAAGCCATTTAAACAGGAGAAAAATATTAAAACTCAAGATTTTCAGCTCTAGCTACGTACAGAGACTGTCTAGATCTCATGTTTAGATAACAAAATGCAAGTGGCCTGATTTTGAGAGTGTTGACTACTTACTAAAATTGTTGGAGATTGCAGGTGCTGAGTACTGGTCTACCTTAACATTCATTCTTAAATCCACATTTTTGCCAAGTGCTGTTTCTAGAAAATACAAGCTTTATAAAAATTTTGTTTTGAATAAGCAGCATTAAACAGAAGGGTAACCATAGTTTGTCATAAATCTACAGTTTCCTAGTTGCAAAAATATTTTTATTTCACTGTATGATCACTTTTTACCTATGTAGCCTATTCAAATGGTTATTTTGCATATCATTTTTAAAGATAATAAACAGGAACGATTTCCAGTATTTTGACTATGGTTCCATATGAAGACCTAAAGTTTATAGCTTATTTAAAAGAAAAATGTGGGCGTACTTTTTTTTTTAAAAGTACATAGCATATAAAATTTTCATTGCCCCAGACTCAGATGTGTAAAGGTCTGACCTGAAAAATACAAAAATGTTTTGCTTTCGTACAGGGCTTGCCCAATGAGAGTTGGAAAATATCCAAAATTAACAGCACCTATGAGCTTTGTGATACATACCCTGCTATTCTTGTTGTGCCAACCAGTGTAAAGGATGATGACCTCTCAAAAGTGGCAGCATTTAGAGCAAAAGGCAGAGTTCCAGTAAGTGAAACTTTTACAAGTAGATATAAGTGCCCTAAAAAATTTGTAGCTTATTAAGAAATTAGCACAGTTCTTTTAGGCTTCTTTTTTTCAGTAAGTGGGCCAGCTTCCTTCCTGAAAGGGGTGGGAGGGGTGGTGGTGTCGTGTGGGGGGAAGGGGAAGGCAAAGAAAGAAGAATTAGGCTTGATGTGTTTAGAACTGAAGAGAGCAACTTAAATGTAAGTCTTAATTACTTGGTTATTTTGCCATGTAATTAATTTTTGTTTGGAGTTAACACTTGCAAGCCACAATGATATTTGATGCTAATTCACATATTAGCTTGCGTTCTGATTCTGATTTGGTGTGGAATGTGTTACAGCCATAGCAGTTTTCTTGAGAATAGACAAGTTTTGCAGGTAGCATAAGAACCCCCCCTTTAAGCATGTTAGGTGGTGACAGTTTCCATGCTCTAGATCTGCTTAGCAAAGTAGTTTAGAGTTCTGTGGACTTCCACATGAAAGCAGTTTTTCTTCCTCCACTTTTTTTCCTAATTAGTAAGATGCAGCAGCAGGCTTAATTTTTCTTAGAAATAAAAGCCAAGATGTTTAAAGTCACTTAATATTTCAAGCGTAGATTTGGGATGACCAGTGCTAGTGTGCTGTCAGTATGGTTTTGCATCAGCTTGTCCTTAAATTTGCATTTGTTGATTTGCCAGGAAATATCATGTAGGCAATGCGGTTGTCTAATTGTACCCTGAACTGTTGCTTTTATAGTGGTATGGTAAGCTAAAATAATTTTATTTTATTCCAGGTGTTATCCTGGATTCATCCTGAGAGCCAAGCAACAATAACACGATGCAGTCAGCCATCGGTAGGCCCAAATGATAAGCGCTGCAAAGAAGATGAAAAATATTTGCAGACAATAATGGATGCCAATGCTCAGTCACATAAACTTATCATCTTTGATGCCAGACAGAATAGTGTTGCAGATACAAACAAGGTAGGTTGGTATCATAACTAGCTTTGGTAGTTCTAGCTTTATTACGATTACATTACAATTACAAATTGAGTAAGAGATCAAGATGAGGGGAACTTGATGTTGAAAAGAGAGAAAATAGGGTCTCTAAAGAGGTCATGGGAACGAAAGCAAGTTGCTTGTAGCGTTTTGGAAAGGCTGGCAGGAACTGAGGGCAGCATGAAGACATAGCTGAGAAATGAGATGCAGTAAAGCCCACAGAAGACCAAAGGTTTCGGTAGTAAAAAGGAGAAGGTATGTGGATGTATTATCAAATGTAGCCTATTACAATTAGAATTTCTTTCACCTAAAAAAAGATACCCTAGTGCTTCTTAGAAAAACAAAAGCCAAAAATATTATTTTATTACTGCCAAAATAATCCTTTCTCTCAGAAAATTCTGTAACCTGACCAAAACAATGCTCAACCTTATACTGAAGCCCTATACATTGTTCTTTTCTTTGTCTGTTTTTACTTTTTGAATGACAGGCAAAAGGTGGAGGATATGAAAGTGAAAGTGCCTACCCAAATGCAGAGCTGGTCTTTCTGGAAATTCATAATATACATGTAATGAGAGAATCCCTGCGTAAACTTAAAGAAATAGTTTATCCTACTATTGATGAGACTCGGTGGTTATCAAATGTGGATTCCACACATTGGCTGGAATATATAAGGGTAAAATACTTTTGATATGAAAAATCAATTGTTTTTCTGAACCATGTTTTTAACTTGCATTTCTGAAAATATTACTAAAATAATGTCTAGATTTAAGCATGTTGCTTTGATCAGGATAATCGTGTAAGAAAGCTTAATTTTTAAACGGTTGCTCAGAACACAGCACTTTAAGCATTCCATAACAACTTGTATTTCCAGATTTATGTATTGGTAGGTAACGAGTTAATTCCTGATAGCACAGTATTATATTTGGTGTTGGACAGTGTTTTATTTTCTTGAGGGGTAATGTTTGTGAGCAGTCCAGGGTTATCCCTGCTTTTTTGGAAGAATGCCCTGGGAACTTCAGATTTTATTTGAACAGCTGCCAAAAGGACTTGACTATAAATTCTGCAGTCCTTCTCATCCTTCTCTCCTTCAATGCAATGTTAGTTTTCCTGTGTCGGGCACCTACATTTTCATGGGCTGTTTATAGCCAGTGCTCTACTGGGCTATAATCTGCTCTATTATTTAACATAATATTAAAATAAATCACAAGTTTACAGTCTGTTTCACTAACCTCTGAAATGCTTTTAGAATAGATTATTTCATTACCGCATTCGCTCCCCTGTTTATGATGAATATGGATGGAGTGGAATTTGTTTTATTAGCAACTGGCTTAAATGTCACTCATGCAAAACATGTTTGGGATTGTTCATTAGTTTTACTCTGCTATTAACTAGTGCTTGCTAACTGCTGCAGGAGAACCAGTAGAGGGAGCAAACACTAAATTAAGAATTAAACAAATTTAACAATCTTTTGGGAACAGTTTAATTTGCTTGTTCTCTTGAAGTTAGGCTACTTCAGACAGCTTTGGGAATCTGAGTGTCTGAAAACCTTTTCTTAATCAACCTGACCATGAATACAATAGTCTGTTTTTTAAAGTGGAGTTGTTTGGACCAGTGGTCACCTTTTCTTGACGTTGAATTCATTGGGGTTCCTGGGATTAGGTGGTGTCAAAAGTGAACCTTGATACCACTGTTGGCCATATGACACTGGCATAACGATTTGCAATTTCATTGAAAGTTGACACATGTGTAACATTCTTAATGAATCTGTCCCTTACATGATACTTCATGTTAATGGTAGGGACAGCATGGACGGCAGCCTGATTTCTTAAAAGCTGCCACTACTGTGTTAGCAGTGTTGATAATATCTCCCTGTGCCTTCATACGAGAATTGCTTACCTTCCTTGCCTATTTGATTTGGCTTGTAATAGCAATTAACAAATCTGCAGCTTTACTCTTAATGCATCTTCTGTTTTCCGGACTCAGACCAGTGTGATGGTGTTACAGTTTAATGCAGCGCATTGCTGGAAATTCACCTTCCTAGCACTGGGTACCCATAGCGGATGGTCCAGGAGTGTCTGGGGAGGCACCAGGAACATTCTGTGTGTGTCAAGACAGTAGTAACAACAGGAGTGGAGTCACTTGGTGCTTTTTGCACACCCAGGATGTTTCCTCATGCCCTCCAGGGTTTTTTCTGTCTTTCAGGGTAGAACTTTTGTGATTAATTATTTTTAAACCAATTCTCCTTTTCTAAACCAATCCAAAGCCAGTTAGTTATTCATTAGGAGCCTCAACTGAAATACTGTGATGGTTGCTCAGTTTTGAAACATCTATAAAGAATAATATTGTGTGGAGGAAGCTCTTTGCTAAAGGCTTTAGTCCAAAGTAGAATAAAATGCTTCACCTTACTCCACAGATATTTACTGAATTAATAGTAACTGTTGTTTTCTGTCTCCCATTCTCTGCTTATTGCCTGTATCTGTTCTGTCCTTTTATTTTCAGCTGTACTTCTTCAGAGGCATCTGTGTTCTCTTTAGGACAATTCAGGGCAAGCTATCACATACCTGTACATTATATAGATCAGTTTTCTGCTTTTACTGAAGACCAAACTGTTTTAGTATTTGCACTTTTTTTAGTGCAGTAGAGCTTTTGTAACTGAAGTAATTGGCAATTCACTAATTCAGACTGCAAGCTCTATTCTCCCATATAAGCTTTTGTTTCCTGATATTTCCATCCTGGCATCCGTCAGTTTTGCTATAAAAGATATGATCAATGAAAGATACAACCAATGAAAGTTGCCTCTAAAGCGTGGTTCTTGAAATAGCTTTGAAGACTGGTCTTGAGCACAGCTTCTCCAGTAGACGCTGGCTCTCCTGCTTCCCAGAAGATGTTTTTTCTTGCTAGGGAAGGAAGAAATGCCAATATTATGCAAGTTTCCATTTTGATGTTGGAATGCAGAATAGGAATTTCTCCTGTGGTCCTGTTCTAGTGGTTGGGTGTTTTCTACGTATTTTTCAGTGCCATGATAGGTCATGTTACACAGACAGATCTTCAAAGGAGAGAGATTATTCAGTTTTTTTTTAAACTTCAGAGTGGCTTAAGACAACAAGAGAGGTGGTGGGTTTGTTGGTTTGGGGTTTTTTTTGGGGGGGCAGGGGGAGGGGCGGGCATGGACAGGGAGACGAATAGCAAGTTCACACAGGTGATTTCAGTCCTGTGCCATCTCTATCCTATGCTCTCCGGCGTGTTTCTGAATGCACACTATTAATGGTCTGCTCACGGGCTGAATACAGTGTTTGCTTCATGCACCACCAAGTCTGCACAAGCTGCCAGCCAGGGGTTTCTGGGTTTGTTTGACTTGTATTTTGATTTAGATTATCTGGATGGTTCGTCCCTTTCTCTAAGCTTGGTAGTTGAGAACTGAAAGCTGAGGAAGATTGAGTGATTGATTACTGTGAAAATGAACTTTGAAAACAGTGAAACTTCAGCCTTTGGAATAGGTTATGGTATTTGTATCTTTTCACTGTGATACAGAATTTCAGATTTAATTTAGAGAAGGAATTCCCAGTTTCTTTTGCTATATGCTACAACAATGGAGAGCTCGTAACAAGTCTTTCCTGGACAACAGAGTGCACATAGTTTTTGTACCTCTAGGAGTATGCAAACTATCATTTGGAAATCCCTAATTTAAAACAATGTAATCTAGATGATTATGTATTAATCTGAAAATTTATAATATATTAACCTTAAGAGTTAATTATAACTTTTTTTGGTTAGTGTTTGGTCAGTATTTAACATGCCCATTTATTTAATTTTGGTTTTTTTTTTATTTAAGATGCTTCTTGCTGGAGCAGTAAGGATTGCAGATAAAATTGAATCTGGTAAAACATCTGTAGTGGTTCATTGCAGTGATGGTTGGGATCGAACGGCACAGCTTACTGCGCTAGCTATGCTTATGCTGGACAGCTATTACAGAACTATCAAGGGGTTTGAAGTTCTTATAGAGAAAGAATGGATAAGTTTTGGACACCGATTTGCAATGGTAAGCTGAAAGATTTAGTGTACGCTTTGTCACCTTCAAGGCTTTTGTTTCAAATTGCATGTTTTCTCACAGTACTCTGCTACACTTTAGTTACTGTCTCTGGTGTCCTTCTTTTAATGGTGTGAGTGTGTCAGAGAATTGTGACCTGTTCATTTTTAACAGGAAATCCATGTGTAAAGTATAATATAAATTAAATAAGAATGAAGTGGCTTGAACATAATGGTTTAAAAAATCACGTGGCTTTTTTATGAGGAAGAGGGATTGTAACACATTGCTTCATTTTTAATAATCTTGTGAATGGAGAAACAAGGAAAACAATTAAGGTGTCTAGAAGGTAAAATTGCTGGACCCATTACTCTGATTTAAGGTTGAATTGTTTATTTAACACATGGGCTAGTGGGGAATTAGGACATAAATTATTATGACATTTTGTGGGCTGTGACTCTAAGATGGTTTAGGAGAAATTACATGTATTTATGGGAGGTGGATGTGGAATAATCATCGTTTCAGTACACTCTTAGTAAATATATACCAGTTTGACCTACTGGTAGAAGTAAATGGCTGTGCAGTGAAAGGTGGGGAAACAACTGGTACAGCTTTGTTGACCAAGTGGCTTTCAGCTCTGCTCAACAGCAAAGGCATGTATGTAAGTGAATATTTCAGTAGTTGAAAGGTACGGGTTAGCATTATGGAGGATTTGCTTGTCTTGTTCACCATTGGAACATAAATTTAAGAATTACTCAACTTTAGTGTTAGGTTGGTACTGTAAATACACCAGCCTGAAATGAAAAGTTTGTTTTGACTTTCAGCGAGTAGGACATGGAGATGATGATCATGCTGATGCAGACAGATCTCCCATTTTCCTTCAGTTCATTGACTGCGTTTGGCAAATGACAAAGCAGGTAAGATGCTTGAGAGTATATTTCTATGAGGTCTCAGTCTTTATCTTGGAAATGTAATTTGTGTAGGAAAACACGTTTCTTTACAGAGCAGTAGTGTGTTTTCCTGAAGCTGGTCACACTGTGGCTGCGCCATGCACACATAGGGAAACTTCTTGCTCGAAGTAGATAGAAGGACCTAGAGTAGTGGTATTGACTTGAAATCAAAGTACCAGCAATCCTTTTTGTTCAAAACAGGCTTTCAAAGGATTCTCTGATCACATAAATGGGAGTTATTGAGGAGATAAATGGTTTGCATTGCATATTCAGTGGTAGAGTAAATGTTCATACGGATTTATATTGTCCTTAAGAAACAACAAAAGTCCAGGCAGATTGTGAACTGAGGGGCAGAGAGGTTCTATGTATGTCTCAGATGTGAAATGTAAGTTAATGTTGGCATCATTATGAATACAGGACAGCACTTACAAGCCTATTCTCAGATAAGTTTTCTTACTTCTGACACTGTTTTTACCTCTGAATCAGGAGAGATCTTTGAAATTAGTGATATTTGAGATATCAAAACATTAAAATTCTCATTTTTTTCTGAATATGTTAAATTATAGAATGGCTTTAGCCTTCATTTTCCTTATTCATACCTCCATGAGCATAAACATAAGTGTTTTCTGAGCTTTTGTATGGCTGATCTTTAATGGGGTTACTGGAATAGGTTGTCCACATGAAGCATTTAAATGCAAATAAATTAGAAGTGTTCGACCCCTTTTTTTTTCTTCTTCCCTCTCTTTCTCCCCAGCCCCTACCCCCTGGAAGCGTGACATGAATCTGTGCTCTTACAGCAAAAGCAGTTATACTGAAGTCTGTATAGTATGTGATTTCTTTAAAGAGAGGAGGGTAGCAACCTGGTTCCATATGATGCTAGCACTCCCAGATCTGTTACCTTAGTATTCTTGTTCTGCACATGGTTTTTGAAAACTTGTATCACAGTTTCCAAAACTTGTATTCAAAACAGTCATCTTCAGTGCTGTATGAAAGTTTCCTACTTTAATACTGGGCCCTTGTCCAGAGTCCCTTGAAGACTTTCTCTTTCTGTGTATCTATATTTCAGCATTAATGGCTGTTTAGTATGGCTGGAGAAAATAAATGAAAAATTCTGCCCCTCTCTCAGAGGAAAGCTCATAACAATAGCAAAGAGAAGCAGTTCTAAACACCTGGTAGGAACGAAAGTCCTCTGGGGAGATCCTTAATTGAGAGCAGCCTCTTCTATTTTTGTGATCTCCCTTGCTGCCTCCTATTTATTGCTATAAACAGTTTAGTTCCCTCTGTTTTTTTTTTTTTTTTTAAAAAAAGGGAGGGGGAGGGATGGGGGGCAGGGGAGAATGGGAGATTCTATGAAACATTTTGCCAGTACCACATCTGTTCAAAACCTGTTCTGAAATTCATGAACAGCAGTGGCATTGAAAAATCATTAATGTTACAGCAGGAAAAAAATTGAAAATGTCATTCTTGTAGAGTTCTTGCCCACTTATTTTTACTTTTTTAGTTGACTTCAACACCTAGAGAATAGATGTGAAGATGGTGATTACCTTTACAGGGACCTATGAAAACCAGGATTCTATTTTATCCTTGTATAGATCACTTGCTAGTAAAATAGTGCTAGTTTCGTGCTTTAGAATCCCTGGTAAACATATGTGAAATTTTCCATAAGTGTTAGTGATTGCGGGAGGGTGTAAGGGCTGGGGTTTGGGCATGGGCTCAAAGCAAGCAAATCTTCTCTTTCGGGTTCTGAGGATTACATTCTTAAAACAGTTGACTTAATACAGTGAGAGAATCTCTAACTTCCCACTGAGATACAAATTTCCGGATAGCTTCAGACAATGAAACTTAATCCTCCACAGCCTTATGTTTTCCCTTGTTTTTTATGGTCTTCATGACATACAAATACAGTAATAGAGAACCTGAGAGAAGTACATTGATATCAGCTTTTAATAAAAAACATATGGCAAAGTGATTTCCCTCCTCTGTTAGTCAAATCTGGTCATTTTGAATAGCACATGTCAAATTGGAAAGGCCACACGTGATCTGACATGATGCCCTGTTAAAAATGAAAGAAAACTGTAAAATTTGCATGTAGCATGGCAGCTCAGGCAGCTTTCTACCTTTCATGCACAGTACCCACTTAGGAGAAAAGTATGTTTGAAACTGGTAGAAAGTTTGTATCCTGTTTGTTACTGGATGTCATCTGTTGCCAGAGATGCATTTTTCACTGGTTTCAGACTTCTGTACTCTGTTTATATCTAGTGTTCAGCTAACCTGATTCAGTCCAATTCCACAACCATAAGAACTATTCTGCAAAGTGTTTCAACTTTAATGTTACTGTAGTACAAAAAATTAGTTCATTGATTAAAAAGCAAGCTTATTTTGCACGTTGCTGAATCAGATGCCACTTGGCATCATCAGACTTCTTAAACAAGAGAATTCTTCTTTTAAATACCTCCTTCACAACACACACCCCACCCCCAACAAATCCAGCAGTGTCAAGTGGGAGATTTTAATGACCCATGTGTTCTCTCACAATTAGTGGACTTGACAAGAAGTAAATTTTCATTTGGGGAATTTTTCCACCTGAATCTTCAAACAGACGCTAATGGGCTTGGAACTACAGAGGAAAGCATTTTTAGGTCAGTGATTTTTCAGCAGCAGTAATAGAAGCTTTACAGTCTTGATATGTCAGCTCCAACAGTACCACTCTTGTATCCAAAGACAGGGTTTCAATAAAGTGCTATCACTTATTAATAAATTAGTTGGAGTGCAACCACTGATGTATGGAATTTTGAATATGCTTCACTGAATTGGAATAGTGGCCATGTCGGCATCCATCTGATTAGTATGGACTCGTCACAACACAGAACCCTAATGTGACAAGGCTCATTAAGTGCTTTCAGTTAAAGAGAGTCCCTTTAGGAGAGGCTTTGTCTTCGAAGTTACTTCCAAATATCATTTTGATCCTTTGCAAATTATTTTTGCTCTCTGTATCTGTTCACTGCTTTGGGCTGGAGACTGAGGTCTGAGATCCACTGAATTTTATCCTGACTTGGTTTGGCACACCTGCTTATCAAGTCCTGTTCATACTTCTTTAAAATCATAGTGTGTTGTTAACATCATTGTATGGTAATTGAATTTTGGCATGATTTCCTAGAGAGAAGTAAGTGATAACTTTTCAACATGACTGAAAAAGAGAATTTGATAATCTTAAGTTCTTATAGGTTTTATGAAAACAAATGGCTAGGCGATTGAAAACAAACGTGTGATTTGAAAGGGAAGCCTCAGTGTGAGCGCGCCATGCTGTTGAACGGTGTGGAACCCGTAGCAGTCAGAAGGAAGGCTCCCATTCATTTGGTGAGCCATGATACTGATAATTCTCATACTCAGCAATTTCAGTTGAAAGTTGGTATATCTTAGCTTGAGAAGACTTGGAAAGAAAATGTTTTTGCAATGTTTGACTTAAATCAATCTTTTAAAAGAACATTGCTTTAAACTTACGTTTTCTGGGTTTAATACAAGCACACCCATTGTGTGTTTTTCAACTCTTTCAACATGAATATAAACATTTGCCTTTCATAAATCACAGATGACACTGAAGAGGAAGTTCTGGACCCACTAGCTCATCCACAGTCCCAGCTGCTGTGTTATTCCTGCTAACTATACTTGTCATCTTTTTTTTGTTATTTTATTTTAAAGTAGCTCTTGAGTCACTCATGCCAAGGTGTTCACTGTTCGGAAACTAGTCTGCTGTTTTTTTCAGATCTGAAAGACTGACTTGAGATTTCCCCATACAGCAGGAAATTCCTCCTTATGAATATATAACTTTACCTTTTGGGTTTCTGTAAAGATTTACTCCTTTAGTGGGAATGAAAAAAATTTGTTTCCATTTGTTAAAACATTCTCTTTCATGGTAATGAGGGAAATGCTACTTTTTAAATTTTCCTTTAGTCTTCTAAATTTTTTTTTCTCCTAAATGTTTGTCATTCCGTATCTGTGTGAGACCCTTGTCATACTGAACGCAAAGTTATTTTGACACATCAAGCAGCTGCCATATGTAGTCCTATCATAAAATTTGATTTAAGAAGGACCTTTTCCATCTGAATAGGTAGCAGCCCATGCAGTTTGCATTAATTTCTTCCTTTATGTTTTTTCGAGCACTACAGATTAAGTTATATCTTAAACATTTTGAGTGTTTTCAAATTTCTAACTTTTTTCCTACAATGTACCAGGTAACCTCTGCTTATGAATAAAATACCTGGTGGTGCTCCGTGGAATAACAGTTCTTTCATTTCAGATGTACAGGATTTACTTGCCAATATAGAAGCAGAGGGATTAAAGGCTTATTGTACATAGCTGATGGTAAACTCAAGGGGTGAAATGGAGGCAAATAAACTTACTTGGGTAGAAAGTGAAGAAACATTTAAAATATATGTTAAGCACATTGTACGTGCAGTAGTCTTTATTCTCCAATTCCTTGCATGTTAGAATAGGAAAACCCTTAAATGTCATCATCTTCTTCCTCCCCCCCCCAATTATTTCTTGTCTTGTAACAAGGGAGATAAAGCATGTGCTGAAGACAGTTTAGGGTGGGTTAGAACACAATACTGTTGGAGCTCTTTAAAGTGGATTGCTTTGTGTCACCAGTTGCACATTAGCTAATGTTTCTATGTATTCTAGTATAGTTGGATAATGAATGTAAGGTTTGTCTCTGAGGAGTATTTATAAAGAACTGTGTAGGTGAAATGTATTATTGCAATTGGAGCCACTGAAATTGTTGAGTTTTCCTGAAAATAGTCACTAAATAAGAAGAAAAAAATCTTATCTAAATCTTTTGGTTATTTCTTATGTCTGAGTTTCTTCCTTTCTATGCTTCTTAAAATAAAGCTTAAAGTAATTTTATCAATTTTTTTTTTTCAGTTTCCTGCAGCCTTTGAATTCAATGAGTTATTTTTGATCACCATTCTGGATCACCTTTACAGTTGTCTTTTTGGGACTTTCTTATGCAACTGTGAAAAAGAGAGATTAAAAGAGGTAAATAATTAGTGTAATGTACATTCTTAATTTGTTGATTTTAAATGAAAATACTTAGAATGCAAGATGTAAGAACATCTGAGATGTGGTTTTGGATACATTTGTGACATAGTCTTAAAAGGCAATGCAGGAATGAAATTTCATGGTATGAGAAATACATGCTGAATGCTATGCTGTTAAATGAGAGCGCACTTATTTTTCTTTAGTTATTATCTGTTCAGGGGTTTGAGGGTTTTAGACAGTCCTCTTTCAGATATTTCTAGCCAACGTATACAATTTTAAATAATCATTGTCAAATTACATTAGCATTTCTTTCACTGTTTCCAAAGGAACTCTTATGGATGACTTTGCAGGTCACTTTAGAACATAATTAGATTGCGTTTACAGTTGAAGACTATGGAAATTTAAAATACCTAAATGAATGAAGTTAGAATTCAATGAAATACTTTGAGCTGGGAGGAGGAGGGGGAAGTTTGTTAATATTCCAAGTACACTTTTGCTTACTTTTTGCTTTACTGTTTTTAATACTTTATATTTTTGAAAGCAAATAACAATTCTTTGCCATATTTAGCTTTGCTGTTCTTTTGGTTTGTCTCTACTGCTTCTGTAGGGGAAAAAGTTGCATATAAATACCACAAGATGGAGCTGAATAACATGTTCTCAGCAAATGCAGGGTTTCCAGATAGCTTTCTTTCATAAATGAATAGTCAGATGCAATTCTCAATAAAGAAATGCAATTTAAGACGCAGTGGTAGTAGAAACACATGCTTTACAACACTGAAGGAGTGTAAAATTGCAAGAGGAATCTGATGTAAGTTCAGATTTTCAGTCTTTGATCTAACCATGATTATGCTGATTCCATTTAGAATACAACTTTCAGAAGTGCAAATAAAGATAAAATAGGCATTTTAAAGCATAATATCAATTGATAGGAGCGAATAACGAGTGGCTGAATTGCATAATGACTTCTCATGGATGCTGTTTTGGATCTTCCAAAATACATATCTCTTCACTGATTTTCTTGTCAAAGCTAATTTAATATTTTTTTTTTAGTTGTCAGTGTGTAAGCATGTATTTAAGTAGTTGCAAACATTGCTCAAAATTACAAGCAGTACAGCTTGCTTTTGCTCAACTAGACCTTAGTGTCTCTGAAAATAATATGCCTGAATCTTCTTGCTCAGTTAGCCTTGGACCAGACTAAGTGTTCAAATGTTTTGCTAAAGTTTTAAGACTGTGTAATGATCAGCTACTGGAAGTGTTCTCAGAGTGCTTGCAACTTTCTAGTAGATAAGGTAAATTTCACGGGCAGAATTACTGATATGTAGATATTAACCTCATATCTTAAGGTTTTGCAATCCATATAATTGTAAATTTTTTTTTTCAATCAGGAGGTAAGCACAAAGACTATATCGCTGTGGTCCTATATAAACAGCCAGTTAGATGAGTTCACAAATCCTTTCTACGTGAACTATGAAAACCATGTCCTGTATCCTGTTGCCAGTCTGAACCATTTGGAACTATGGGTGAACTACTATGTCAGATGGAACCCAAGGATGCGGCCTCAGGTATGAGCTTTCACATGACTTCTGTATTTTTGTGAAGAGCACACAGATTTAAAAAAATAATTATTTTTCAGTGTTGAATGCAGAATTTAACTTCAGAAGTATTCATCTGTTTCACGTATTTCAGCTGGTAGGGAACGAGGCGATTTTCTTGAAGAAAATGCAGGATGTGTTCAAACTTGGTAAAATGTTTTCATTGTGGTCACCTGCAGAATAGGGTTACAGTATCACTTTACTGGCTTGTGAAAGGTAACATTAAGGGTCTTTGTTGTCAGAAGATTACTTTTTTAACACTTCTATAATACTTTGTAACACTTTTTAGTACTTTTATTGCCTGAACCTTCTGGTAGAGTTTAGTGTACCTTAGTTTTTAATTATGTTTTGCCCTTTACCAGCAATGATATAAAGTATAGCAGCAATTTTTGAAATAATTGCACTATGTACTGACACATTTTGTAAGCTCTCTAAACTTAGCATCACATAGATGCTTGTTTTCAATTGACCTTTACGGTTTCAAGCTGGCATGCTAAAGATTAAACACTCCCTATACATGCTCCTTGATTCATCCAGTATTTGTTCTTACAAGTAATGTCTGCTATTCAGATAAATCTAAATCTTGCCAGACAAATACTCCATATGCTCTCATGCTTAGAAGTCTGAAGAAAGAACATTCAGTTTGTGTCACAGCCATAATATATCTGAGGGTGCTACACCATCTCTTTATTAAGGTAACATTCCAAGGTACCCCCAAGCATATTATGATAAATTATCTGTATTAAGTGACTGCTCAAAAGCTGCTTTCATCTTCTACCAGTTAGAGTGAGATGTGAGTTTCAAATTTATTAGACACCCACAAGTGAGAGACTGTTGTAAAAGATGGTGTTCCAAGGTAAGTTTCAAGGACAGTACACTGATAGAAGTCCAGGCATCTGAGAAATACCTTTCAAGGTCCTGGAAAAGTCTGGATGGCTTGCTTTCTCACTGAGATGTTTCCTCTGAACTGCTTTGTTTCCCTTACTTGTTCTGTTTTGGATGATGTAGTCCTATGACCATTAGGTACCTGTTAGCTGTTAGCATGTATTAAAACTTGAAAGATGGGGTATTTTAGTCTTTATGGGTTTAAAGTAAAATTGTCAGCTGCTTTTTAGCAAAATACCATCTTTCCCTTACCTTGCTGAAAAACAAGCTTTTTTGTGTGATTTATGCATGTTTTAATACAGTCGACCTGCAGCAGTGTCTGTTACTTGTATTTAATTGAGATCTGTAGGCCCTGAAAGCAAGCAGGCTTTTTAAGCACACATGAAAGGTAGTCCCGATCCAGAAGAGATGAGGGTGGGGAAGAGATGACAGAATGAGAAAATATCAGAGCTGTCGTATACTTAGTGGCAAGCTCTGCTCACTGCCTGTGTTGGAGAGTGCTCTGCCCGCTCCTGTCAGGGGAGCGCTCTGCAGGCACTCTGGTGTGTGTGACTCATTGGTCTTCAGGGCATCTTTGGGAGCAGGTCCCTCAAATCAGCAGGCTGAAGGTAACAAAATTTGATGATCCTGGTGACTGCCTTAACTTTACTACCACCTTCTTTTCTTGAAGTACTACTACAACTGTTTTGACTTTTTAGTTCTGCCACCTTAGCTTTGTCTTGTAAAGACACATCGTGCCTTTCCTCTTGTCTCTGGCCTGAATTTATGTGGTATTTGTGACAAATATTTGGAAGTGTTTCGCATCTACTTGGATAAATTTGCTGCAGAAATTACGTTGGGGTTTTTTTTGTTGCAGATTTGTGTTCTCCAGTCTAATTATGAAAGCACAAACTCATGCAAACAAGTAGTCTTTGTAATCGCAGTATACTAAGTGTGCTTTCTTCTGTGTTTGCATTGTCCGGTTTCACACCGTTAGCCAGCTCAGTAACATTCAGACCCGTTCAGTGACAGAAAAAAAAGACAATGACCATTGCGATGCCCAGCAGCTCTTCACTTATCTTCATTGAAAAAAATCCTTGATCAGTGGATTTATTAAAAGAATAGACATCTCTGCCTACTGATAAAGGGTGTTTTCATTGAATATCTTTGAACATGGTTTTCTCGTTTTCAACTGGAATAAGAGAAAATGAAATATTTAATGTGAGTGAAGAGCGCTCTGATGAGTAGCAGTTCAAAGCAACGTCACATGCTGTTTTATCAGCTGCACAAACATCTTCAGGAAACTAGAAAATGATTTTTGTTTTCTAGGAGCTCACCATAAAGGAGAAATGCCTAATAGTTGAATTTAAGGGAAGATGAATAATAATCCTTCAATATATAATCAGCATGGATGTTTGATACCTGTTTTCAACCAACTTTATATTATGGGAGAGGAAACTCACAAGAGCAGAAGGGCAGGTTTTGGTTTACGGCCGTATTTTGGGTTTTCTAATTTCAGCTTGATTAGTGAGTGAGGCTTGAATTTCTAAATGGACTGAGAGAAGTTAATCATTGCACTTTATTGACTTCTACTGGAAATAAGCATACATCACCTTTTAAATTTTTTTAATTTATAAATTACTGAATGGTAACTGGATATAACCATTTATTTTCCCTTTACTGTACTCTGAGTATCTGCATCTCATCAGACCTTTAACAGTACAATAAGGTCTGAGCACTTCATTGCACTAGGATGTAAAGACTTTAGCGTCATTTTTGTGTTCTGTAAAGAAAAGATTGCTTATGATATATCTTTAGTTTACCTAAATTTTGTGGAAGGCTAAATTGGTGGTTTTGATGGTGTTTGCATCAAGAGCCCCATTTTAGGGTTACAGCTGTATTGCAATAGATCCTATGCAACTGGGTGACACACAGCCTCCTTCCATAGAGATCAAAGCTCAAGAGTCTGAGAAGTGAACACCATGGAAAAATCTAGGTGAAATGTGGACATCTCTTATAGATTCCCTTTTTGCTAAACTGTGCTTCAACAAGGTCATTCTAATTCTTAAGTGAAATAAAATGTTCCTTGGTTACAGTTTGGAGGTGTTACATCATTATTGACTTCTTGTCCCAAGAAAATTAGATAGATTTTAGTCGTATCTTATTTGAGTTCATTGACTGAGAAAAAAAATTTTCAGATTTGTCCTTTCCTTGGCTGGGGAAATGTGTGTTTGTGTGTGATATGTGGAAGGTAGGCTGTTTCATTCTCTCATGCAGAGGTGTGTGCTCTGTGGGTACCTGCTACTGGGCTTACAGATGATCCTGCTAGTCTGGAATAGATAGGACAGTATGATGCTTTTGATTTTTTTCAGTTGATATCATATATTTCTCTTTCCTTTTCTATGTAGTCATTCAGACCTCTTTACAGTAGTGTAAGGAGTTCTAGCTTCCAGATGTGAGTTAGTTATCTGCTTGGGCAACTCTGGAAGGTGGGGACAACACAACAAATGGTGTTCCTGAATATGACTTCTGCAGGGGCTGTATTTTTGAACTCATCTACTCTTACCATTCATATATGCAGGGCATGAGTAAAAGTTCTGGTCCTTTCAGTTCAGGCTGTGGCTTGCTAGGTGAGAGGCAAGGAAAAGAATGTATTTTAGTCACAACATTTGCATGTTTAGTTGGTTTATGCCTTCTGGGAAATGACATTTTAACCCTTGGAGTACAGGGCTTAAACTTGTTCTGTTTTAATTGTTGGGATTTTAAAATGTTTCTATGCCTGCTAATTTTTTCTTCAAGCTCTGTTCTGCAAATTTGGCGACTATGCTAGAGATAATATCATAGGAATCCCTGTTTTTCAAATTAATTATTTTCTTTGTGTGTGTGGACTTTCGTCTAGAATATAAAACTATCACCATCTACAACCTAGAGGTTCAGTTCAGCTACTGGAAAGGAATCATCTGCTAAAGGCAGTCTTTGGAGCTTCCATGAAAAGCCAGGGAAAGTCTGTTTGTAGGTTAACAGCTGTCTTTAAAAAAGGGTAGGAAAAGATATGAATAAAAACCTGTTTGTTTAGTATGTGTAGAAATGCCTGGAAAGCAAATAAATAGGTTACAATGATTGATGCTTTTTTTTATGCTGTGTATAGAATTGCAGAAGGATTTCATGTGTTGAACAGTCGAGTGATTAGATGTCAGCTGAACTCCAGTGTCAATAAATAGAAAATATTGCATATTTAAAAGAACAAATAAGATGCTAAGCATCACTGGAAAAATCATTGAGAATAAACTGGAAAACATAATTACTGAGATACTTTATCCTGCACATAACAAGATATGACTTACTGTCTGGCATGTGGGGTATTCGTATTATTTACACCTGTCTTCAGTCACGCTACCCGGTATTTTCCTCTCTGAGCATGTTGACATCGATTGTAACATTTTCGAAGTTCATACATTTGATTTAACATCATTTTAGCCATCAAACACAAACAGCACAACAAAAGTAGCACAACAAAGCCATCGTATGGCTCAGGAAATGCTTGGTATTGCTGGTCCGCGATCCATGGTCTTGAGTCCATCCTTTTGCATTAAAGAGTGAGGCAGGAGGTATCAGGAGAAGGAATTGCTTGTGGGTTAGATAGCTAAGTGTTGCTCTAGCTAAGGAGATTTCATCCCTGCATTTACCAGAGTGTCTTGTGAGACAAGGGAAGTTTCTTACAGTACCTGATAGTTTCTTTCTGTCTGGTTGTCTAAGTCAAGATTCCAGAGTCTGATTTACTGGAGGTAACTTACATCTGCATATAAAGCCCTCAGCATTCGATTGATACAGAATAAAAAACTAACTGCTTATCCTGTGTGCTGAAAGAATCTGGAGTTATTTAAAAATAAATAAATAAATAAATTATATCCTGTAATGAGCACAGCATCAGAACATGCACAGAAAGAGAGAAACTAGTACTGTACAAATAATCTTCATTTTTGGGAGCTTCTAACATATTTTGAAGAGTGAGCGCTCAAAGCATTGCTTCAATCTATGAGATGTCTGCATCTAAATGGGCTGTAGGTTTTAACAAGCAATGGCATCAGTTTGTAGCATGTAGAGTTTCCCGAGTCTGGAAATCTTTGCAGCCGTTTGCAAAAATTTCTGTTCCAGTTCCCACGTGGTAGGATTCATAATTTCTGTTTGCTAGTCATTGCTTTTCCAGAAGGCCAGGGGGTTTTGCTAGGTTTCCCAGGAGCATAGCTCTACAATAAGTGTGGCAGTATTGATTATTACTGAAAACCTGTTTTCATCATTTGAGATTGTCTTTTCCTATGAATATACTGTTAACAAGGTTTTAAAAGCAAGTCTGTCAGAGTTCCAGCTCTTCATGAAGAAGAACAAAAAGCTGAAGTGAAAGATACTGTTCTTTCCAGTGCACAGAGTAGGTTTTTGAAAAACTTACAGTCTTAAGTCAAGCAATGAATTTAAAATAACCATTTTCCTCTGCAGCCTTTCTTCCCTGTTGCTAAAGTAGATAAAGTATACTCACTGAACAAGACAGAATGCATTCACTGTTGAACAATTTTCATGTGAATGACTGTCCTTGAGCTAGTACAGTAATACACAGTAGATATCCATCCAATTAAGACTTGGCGGTACTATAAGTGGGTAGCTATTATAATTTCTTTTATACCTATCTTTGTGTTGACAAATTTTGCTATCCAAAAGCACTCCAGGATCCTGAAGGATTACTTGGGAATGAAAACCTGAAAATCAATACTGAAAGTGAGCTGTAGTAATTCTGGAAGGTTTGAAATTTTTAGGAAATGAAGCCGTCTTTTGTCTAGGTGGTTTTTATATGTGTTGTAGTATGTAAATTGTATAGCATAATTGTAGTTTCTGTGTGGGTATAATTAAAAAAAAACAGCTTTATCTTTCCCCAAGTCCTCACTCAGCAGGAATAATTTATTATAACTGTGAAGTGGCATGTTCTGAGTTGCGGTTCAGCAGGTTCTGCTTTCGATGTACATATAGATAATTCAGTTTAAAAAATGCTTTCATATCAATGATATTTTAAGCAACAAAGAATGTTTCTTTATCAGTGTTCTGAGTATTTTTCAACTTGTTATAGGCAGTAGGTACCTTATCTTTAAAGTGTACGAAAATTGTCTGCTTTTGAATTAAATAGGCAGAAAAGCTAGCTATTCAGGAAAATAAAACCCCACGCATTTTAACTGCTTAATTTGCAGGAACCTA
Source organism: Falco punctatus (assembly GCF_963210335.1). Lineage (NCBI taxonomy): Eukaryota > Metazoa > Chordata > Aves > Falconiformes > Falconidae > Falco > Falco punctatus. The sequence continues at coordinate 15,150,263 of NC_137595.1, forward strand.
CAATCAGTTCTTTCTGAGTGAAGAATGCTACTTGGCTCACTCAGTTTTGCAACATTTTGCTGTTTTTTACTGGTGGGGGACAGGGTTTCAGATACTGCAAGTATCACTAGCAGTGGGAGAATCGTATCAAGTCTTACTGGGGAAAGAAACCTCTCGTACCAGAGAGAAGAAACTGTCTGGAGAGACAGAGCAACTGGCAGTATCATAGGTAAGGAAGGGAAGGGAGAAGAAGCAAGTAGCAGGGAAGACGTGCAAGAGTAGAAGACAGACAGAGATGAATAGGTTGTACGAGGAGTGGGATCAGGTTCTAAGTTTAAACATGGCTTAAGGCAGAAAAGTTGGACCGGGAACTTGAACGAATGTTGAAATGGGCAAATATGCAAATTGTTAAAAAGCTAGAGAAACCTAAGAACTTCGGTAAATAAATTTTTCCTGGTAAGTTGAATGTTTCTTTTGTTTATTTACAAAAAAAATAGTTCCTTATGGTAAGTCAGTGAGAGAAGGGTAATGCAATAAGACTAGTGATTTGAATGGGAAGGGACTACAAACCTTGGTGAATGCTTAAAACCAAACAAAAAGATGGTAGAATCATGGACAACCGGGGTTAGTTTATGAAGCTTATATTTAGTGCTAAGTGTTGCTCAGGACAGGTAAAAGGACTAGGGGCACAGGGTTTGGGTAGTGGCTGGAAACAGTTGCTTATGAGCTTGGGAGGGGAACAACATGCAATTCCAGTCATAGTTGTCTTAGTTCCCGAGTCAATATTACAGTAGCAATTAAAAAGAAGAAAAAAAAACCACCATTGAAGTGTTGCAGATAAGTTCTTCTCCATCTTTTTCAGGGCCAGCTTTTTGGTTAATGCCTTGGTCAGACTTCCCAAGGATCCAAGCCCTTTTCCCCACTGCTTAGTGCTGCTGGCAGACTCCTTACTCTTGCCCCTGCTTGGACGGTACTGCTAGCTGTATTGGATGTAAATGCCGATTTTGTTTTGGGCTGATCAACTTCTAATCTGTTTTTAGTAAGTTTTATGTGGTTTGAGAAATCCAGTTTTATTTCTTATAGATAATCAAATGCCAGAATGTTTTGATGAGGTTAACCCACCAAAATCTGTTAAAATGTAGTATGTTTGCCTTTATGTTTCTACTTTATTTTTAATTGGAATATTTTATTAAATAACAGAAATGAAATGTATTGTTTTTCAGCACATTGAGATGATGATAATTTAAATAGCATGTGAAACACGTCCTGAAGACCTGAAGAGCAATGTCCCAACCCATTTTCAGCCCAACAAACATCTGTGTTGGCTCCTCGTGTGCAGCAAAGTAGGTCTTTGCTTTCCCCCCGAGTATGGACAGGAGCGATGGGGACCTGGCTGTAGTGGCCAGGTGTTGCCCAGCAGCCTTGCTGCAGCAGCACACTGAGAAGCTGGTGTTAGAAAGGAAAGGATGTTCACTCTTCTTAAAATCTGGTATCAATACAGTGAAGCAGAGCAGCAAAAATTAACTTGAATGTCACTGGGTGGTGGGTCCAGAGTCATCTTTTGAGCTTCCACTCCTAATTTGAGAGGCAGGATGAGAGAGTAGAAAACAGTACGTCTGCTGTCAGACTCCCAACAAATTCATCTGAGTCAAATCAATTATATGATGCCTTAACACGACTGTAATAAAAGCTTGCCATGGAGACAGTACTTGTGCTATGCAAGTATACACTTCTAGGGTTAAGGTGGTAACAAGATCTTTAAATAAACAATCTTCTCCAAACATCTTGTTCCTTACAGAATCTGTCACTCTTCCACTTCCCTTTATTCTAAACAGTGGCAGAGTAAAGGAGAACCTCGTTCACAGCAAGCCATTACAGGTGTTATTGTGAAGGTTGATGGACCCATTTCCTTCTGAAGAAGGCTTTGTTTGAGAGAGGGATCCATGCTGAAATACAATAGTGTGAAGGACAAAAATGGAGATAGTTACCTGTAAGAATTTGCACAGGATGGTATGAGGGAACACTGGCAGCAACAGGTCTGCCTAGGAATAAGTTCTTAGGAAACGTGGAAATGAACTAGACCTCTTTATTATCTTAATGTTTTTGTGATAAAATTTATTTGAAGGTGCTTCACCCTCTTACCCTTCCTCCTCCTTCCAAGATGGACAGAGGCTTCCAGAAACCTGTGTAATTCCAGTTCTATTTGATTCTCTTAATGTTTTCATTTAAAAAAAAATAAATACACATGACTTGAAGCTGAGGCTTTGTTTTGGGCATTTGCCCCCTTTTTCCCTCTAGCACCATTGTCTATCTTGTTATTCTTTGAATTTTTTGCTTTTTTCAAAAAAAGGAAAGTTAAACTAGCAGAATTGAAGACATCTGGGAGAAAATAGCTCCTCATGCCAGGCTGCTTTTCAGGTCTTTTTATAAGAACTTCCATAAGACTTTTTTTTTATCTTCCAGCTGCCTGTACTGCCTTTTTCTTACCCCATGAGTATGTGATTTTAACATAGACCTTTATCAGTAATAAATCAGTCATTGTCAGCTGCTTGAAAATACTTTGAACGTGCTAAAGATTTCTCTAGGCTGAATTAGACATGTTATTTCATGAAATTAGGGTATGTTGCAAGTTTACTGTGTGAAATCTATTTTTGGAATTTTATTGTTTTACATCAATGTGCATTTACATGATGCTGTTAAACATCAAGCAGCAAGAACTTTTCTGGAAAGACCTGACATTGGAAAACCATTTACGTTTATGCTACCATATGAAATGGCATGATGATATTTATGTAGAATTGTCTTGCAGTGTTTGCATCTAACATGTACATATTAGAAGATGGCCAATATTTTAAAGGTGAGCCTTTTTTTTCACTTCCATTATAAGACCTTACTCTGCCTTGCTTACAGCTTTGCTGTACTCCAGTGATGTGTGTTGGGTCACCAAGTACGTGTGTCTGAGTTGTTCAGTAAAATTTCATCCAAGCAGGCTCAGGTGCTTATGAGAATGTGACTAAGAAAAATTTTTTCCCATATGAAAATGTTGGTATTGTAGACCTGTTTTGTTGGGGCAAGAAGCAGTTTTTCTGTAAATATTCCATCTCTAGGGCAAATAGGAGATTTTAGTAAGAGAGATTATGTTTCAAAAATGTGCCTGGTCGTATCCTGGAAGAAATTCATCCAATTAGGAGATCTGACGCTGGAACAATCTCAGTAAATTCTCAAGGACTAAGAATAAATTAAAGGACTGAGAGATGGATTTGATACAGAGTCAATGAGAGAGTTGTGACTAATGGGGAATAGGAACTAGGAGTGAATAATGCTCTAGAGCGTTGGAGGGCTTGGCTTTCTGTTCAGCCCATGGAATACAGTCTGGGAAGGCAGGCTGGAGCGGGCACGGCTGCAAAGGACGAATTGCCCTGTGTCTGAGGGAGCAGGATGCTGCTCTGGAGAAATGAAGTTTCTCCTTGCCTTTGCCACAGGATTCCTCTTGTAAGGGAGATCACCAGGAGCTGAGTGGTCACTTTGTGTGTGTTCCTTATTTACTGGGCATCCTGCTCAGTACCCCTGAGGCCAAATTGCAGAATTCCCCGAGTTCTCTGTTAAACCAATTTGAGATCCAAGGTATGCAAAATTAGGAGGTGCTTGCTTCAGATCCTGGTCTAAAAGTGTTAGTACTCCCATACCTCATTAGGCTGCTGCAGAAATAAATTTGTTTCCTGACATGAGATGAAAGTACAGAAAAGGAAACTTAAGCATTTTAAGTTCAGAAGAATAAATAAAGGATGGGGTCAGACTCTGCAAAGAAAACTAAATATTGAATAACTGCTCACTAATTGAGTAGCATCAAACTGTGCACTGAATAAATGAGGAATACAAGGGGGAAGCTAGTGTTTTAATGTTTATTTAACCAATGATTTTATACAGATGTACAGGAAGACTGCATTGAGTTTGGAGAAGTAATCTTAATTCTGACACCTAATTTTTTGAGAGCATTTTTTGTAATCTTAATGTTGAAGTTTTTGTGTGACTTGAATAAATGCAGACTTTTAAAATGTCATTATTGTTATTTAGCTAATTTATTTAAAGACAGTCCCGTTCTTTGAGATGGACATGTGGGCAGAACACCATTTGCATCAATTTGAGTATATGTCTCGTTGAATTAGGTTCTGGGAGAATGCAGAAGAAGGATTGAGATGTGCAGCCACACTTTTCCTCCTCAAAGGAGTTTACACAACACACCAAATTCTGCTGCAGCTTTTGTGTAGTGTATCCTGAAAGGATTCATAGTAGGTTTGGCAAAAGCCATTTGTATAGAACTGCTTTATATGAGTGTTTGAGCATTGTGCAGTGGAACACACCGGCTAATGCCTGCGTGAAAGGTGTCTTAAGAGAATTGGCCTGTTATGCTGAATCATGATTAAGCTGTGCAGAAATCAGGTGTACAAATCTCTCATGACCCAGGGCTTGCGTGACTAATGATGCCAATAGTAAATCACCCTGTTACAGACCTAAGTGTTTCAGGAAAATGTCTTCATAAAGAAGAAATCTGAAGTGGGAGTGTATGAGGAAGGAATCTTTTACTTGAGGAAAGGGGGAAAAAAAAATGGGGGGTGCTTATTCCAGAAGGTCTTGATCTTCACTGAAATTTGAATTTTCCATAGTGTGTACTACAGCATCTTGGACATACTTCATCACCAGACTCAGTTTTGCTGTGTTTTTAGGTGCATGTGTTCTCTGTACATCTCAGAAAAATGAAATTGGCTTTCTGGAGGGAGTGCTTTGTTTGATTAATGAAGGAGACTGTTGCCTGTAGACTTGTGGTCTCACTTGCTAAAGAATTTGTATGGTGGCTGCAGGAGAAGATTGGAAGAAGAGAAGGAATTCAATTGCATAGCAAAGGCAGGAGTCCAGGGTCACTGGGAACTTGGCAGTGTGCAGCGATTGTTCTGCTGAAGACTCAAAAAGTTACACTTTTAAAATTGCTGTGGGTGACATGTTGGATGAATTGATGACTCCCAGGGTACCAGGAGAGCACTTTGTGAATACACTGAAGTTTGTGTTCGTGGGTTAAGCCACAAACAAGAAAAAGTATATGGTCAAAAAAAGTTGACCCTAAACCAGACTGTTTTGATACCGTTTTATTCTTTTAAGTTAGAACTAAAGTTAGAAATTAAATGGTATTTTCCTGTTTCAGAAACATGAGTGTTAGGTTTTGCAAATATCAAAATCAAATGCATGAATTTTTAATATACTTTCTTTAAAAAGCCAGAATTCACAAAAATGTAAATTATGATTCAGTTGTGTGTTAATGGCAAAGAGGAGAAGCTCTTTCTGGCTTTTGGTACCTTCTTCACGTAGCACCATGTGAAAATTTCCTGCTCAGGTGTGTATCCCAGACCTGTAATCACTCCTAAGCAGCAGGAAGTATTGTGGGTGAATGCAGTTGGAGCCTGGCATTCCAGAAGCTCAGGATATAAATCACTTAGGTCTCGCAATCTATAGGTTTCCCATTGCTGCATTTCCCAATGATTGTCTCACCAACCCTATTAAATTCTTCTCCCATCTTGCTGTTTCTAAAAGCTATAAACAATTAGAGTTTGTACAGGATAAAATAAATTAAAAGCAACTTACAGTCAAACTTTTTGGGCCTTTCTGTGGCATTTGGAAGAAGGGGAGGTCTCTCCCTGCTTGTCTGAGATAACAGATCCAGCTGCAATAAACTATGGTTCGCATCTTCCTTTGGCCATGGCATATTGATTGTTCCAGATGAGCATGAAAAAAGCCTAGAACTCTAATGCAGAGTGGTGTATCTCTGGTGGGTTTTGGGTACCGTCAGAGGCAGTGGCAGGAACTTGTACAACCCACTTCTATGAAAGGTTTATTAGAGTGTGACTCCGGGAGGTCCACCACAAGCACGATTCACTTGTCAGTGAGAAAAGTGCAGCAGCCAAGCTGGAAGGGGTCAGACTCTTGGAAAGATGCCTGGTTAGAAGAGTAACAAGATGCTCCGTACGGAGCCAGCTTTGTGACCTCTCTTTACATAGTAGGTTCTGTCCCAGCAGGCAGGGGAAATAGTTCCCGGGAAAGGCATTTTAAGTTCAGGTGCAAGTGGTATTGCCAAGGGATAGGGGTACGTTTCTTGGAATACATTTGGTATCCCATCAAGACTATTTGCAAACAGTCTTTTGAATAGGTTTCTTGCCAGTTGCGTTGTTAGAAAGGGACGGTTTGCTGAAATGTTTCATTTCAAGTGACTGAAGAAACACTTTCCCAAAATACTGAGATACTGAAATTCATAGGTGTTGGATTCCTTGCAGTACTGAAGAAAACAGTGGAAGCGTTGCTAGAGAAGCTAACTCACTATGAGAGTCAAAGCAAGCATTCTCTTTCTTCACCCGACAGGTTCCAATCCATCAAAATCTAAAAGAGCTTCTTGCCATCCGGACGGAGCTTCAGAAGAAAGTTGAAGATTTGCAACGGGAAGCTGCTACACGATCCATTTCTTCCTCCTCTGATAGAGGTTCATCTCCTTCCCATTCAGCCACGCCTGTGCACACCTCTGTGTGATGTGTAACAAACACCATGTCAAAAAATTAGTGTCAGGTAATACAGAAGGGAGGGTGAAATGCTTTTCCCATCACAAAAGGATTGTGAGTGACTTGTAATTGCTATGATCTACATGCCTTACTTTGTGTCTGATATTATCATGATGAGGCCAAAAAGAGCTTCAATAGATGTGATGTATTTTCTTGTTGGCAGTTCCCACATGTGTTTTGACATTCTAGCTAAATCACCAATTGTGAAATTAAACTTTTTTTTGAGCAGCTAACAATTTAACCATCCTAAAAAGGAATCCATCTGCCAAGTAGACAGAAGAATGCCTCTCACACTGCCTAGGGTACCATGCCTAGTTGAGCTAATCAGTTGAAATGCCACGTGATGCTTACACAGGACATTTTTCTGAATGGGAGCTCCTTATTTCACTCAGTTATATATATATATATATTATTTTATTTTATTTTGGCTAGAGCAATTTATTTTTTTTAGGTAATTAATGCACTTGGAAATTGATTTTTAAATAAATGTTTTCCAGTATAGTCACTTTTACATTTCAACTAAATATGCCATTAAAAGTGAATGACGTTAAGCTGGATTTATTGAGTACACCACACTGACTTGTATGATGTAATATATTTGGTAAAGCATGTATTTTAGGGTTTTTAATGCCTTTTGTACGAGTTGAAATAAAGTCTTTTGACTGTTTAGCTTATTGTTCAGTTTCAGCCTCCTGAGCGAGGAGTAAACTTATTCATGTCAAGATCTTGTACAAAGTAAGTTTGTTTACTAGCAAATGGTAATATTTGGGGTTGGAATGACACCCAGCTGTGTAAATTGTATAGTCTGTATAGCTCCACATTTTGTTAAGCGTGTTTTGTTTTAAAGTCTACACACAAAATGCAAAGCTGTGTGCATTTATACACGTGTATGTGATGTTAAACATATGCATACCCCCATGGTTTTAAGTTGTAAGTTCAGAAGACGGATCCTGCCTGTCCAAACTCTTTTGAAGACCTTAACTTGTAATGACTTTGTTTGACAAAGTTTTTAAATAATGTGATCTTAATTGGTTTTCTTGAAATAAAGCCTCTTGGCTTTTTGTTTTTTAAATTGCTGCTAGCATTTTTTTCTGTAAAGTGAACAATTTAGCTATGTTTTCATATAAAATATACATTCCCAACTTTCTTTCTCATCTCTCCCCCAAAATATTTGTATCAGAGAGATTTGACTACTGTAACATCCAGCCTTGTAAAAAATTTTTCAGTGGTTTTCTTGAAAGGCCCAGAAATGGTGCATGCTGAAAATCTCTCAATTGTTTTCCTTGCTGTACTTCATAAGAATCTGGTTCTTCTCCTTAGGGCACTTAAATACTGCAGCTCTGCTTTTTGACTCGTGCTTGTGTTGCTCCAAGTTCTGCTGGAATTAAGCCCCGTTCTTAAGAGCCAATTGATTCTATATGCTGACTGTGGTTTTTACTGTCTGAGAGTATTTATTACTGCACATTTGTTCTTAATATGTGGTGGCGCTTTTCTGCATTCATCTATGTAGCACATCATTTATGAGTAAGGTGAGCCACTGAACGCTTTCGCGACTTCAACTGGAAGGCTGATGTGCTGTATCCAGTCTTAGAAGTTTTCTGTGCAGTGCCAGGGTATTTCAACGTGTCCTTTTTATTATAGTGAATGCTTTTTATAATAGATACCTACAAGAACAAAGTTTAGGAAGGCTTGCAGTGTTGCATCTCTTAATCAACCTCAGGCTTTTTACAAATAGATGAAAGATGTTTTCCTGTAAAAATGGTTCTGCTAAACAGTATGCCAGCAGTGAATTTTACATTGCCAAAATATGTTGAGCTGGTATTGAATTAAACGCTTCCATACTTCAGATTTCCTTGACATTTTAACTGTATATTAAAGTAAAGCACATTATCTCTAAAATGCAGTGCTAAAGAAAATCTTTTGAAGTTTTTCTCTTTATTGGTGCTAATAATCACAACATTTCCTCTATAATTATTGTAAAAGTGATGACTGGATTATCTTAGGCATTTGGAGATTTTTAAAGCTTAGATTCCTAGAGCTAAAATCTGAGAATTCAGTTTTGCATAGAATACCAGTTATTTCAGCTGAGTGACTGTTTATCCACAAGTTTCAGCATAGCTCAGTGAGTCTTCTCTGATCCGCAGGGAGAGCACTGGGGGAGGGGTCCTGCTGTTAAGTGTGTAAGCACAATGGATGTTTTTTTGATGTACTTGGCATGGAAATTTTTCAAGGTATATAGCTCGCATATGCTAGTTAAAACATAGTTTTATATTGAAGAGGTGACTGTCTTTGTACTCAGTCTGCTTCCTGATAATCAGATTTTTTCCTATTGATTTAACAACTAATTCCATCATCTTTTATTTTTAAATAAGGCAGCATTGAACTAGTTGAGGGCAAGAGCAGAAGCCTGTTCCCTCTCTGATGCACCTTGGACAGAACTATTAACTTCTGATTCAAAAGCTGGATCTTCTTTGGCTTGTGGGTATTTTTGTTTGTTTTGACTCCTTTGAGTATAAAGAGAATCTGCAAAGACAGCAAGCAGTTAAATTTGACCTGTAGGATTTCCTTGTTATCGATGACATGTGAGAGGGGGAACAACTTGGATCTGGTGTCCCAGAATGCGATGAAGCTTTGGTAATGAACCGAGATCTTTTTTTTGCCTGTAAAGTCAGTCAAGTAAATCATCAGCATCAGACACTTTGCCATTTTAGTCCTGTTTCAGAACCGAATTACACTTTTTCCTCCCTGGTAGATAAAAGTAATTTTTTGTTGTTTCATTAAAATGGAAGAAGGCTTTTAAAGCTGGTAGACAGTCCTGTCTGCCTGGTTTTGTTCCCTGCATGGGCAGCCTTCCTCTCAAGGAGTTAAAGCTTTAAACAAGAAGTGTTTTGTTTTTCTTGTTTTCCAAGAAAAGCTGTATCGGTTCATATGCTGTATGTAGTAACACTGAGAATGGCTGATTCTCAAAAATAAGGAATAACAGCTCCCATGCACGTGCATCAAGCCCACAGCAGAGGACAAAGTACAACAGGTGATTCAGAGTATTCCCCAGGTGAAGCATTTGTGTTAAAAAGCAAGAAAATGTCCATTTGCTGAGAAATCACGTCTGCTGAACTAAGTGGGTATCATATTGGAGATCTTTTAACTGCCAGGTTTATGCAGTTGGGAAGAAAGAATTTTATTGCTACAAGAGATACGAGTCAGAAGCAGCTAGTTTAAAATACAAACCACCTTTTTTGAATGTGAGACTAAGCACCGCATCATTATACAAAGGCCAAAAGCTTAGCTTGCACTGCATGAGAGATTAATCTTGGATGTGAAAATCCAAAGAAAACTGCAGGAAACCAGCGAAAAGGACCAAAAACCACATGGCTGAGCGCAGCCAGGGACGTGGGGCACTGCCTAGAGTCAGCTGCTGATTGACCCGAGGAGAGCGAGCGTGTGTGCATGTGTGTGTGTTTGTGTACATACATCACCTTTACCAGTGAATTAAAGTTTTCGTAATGATAATTGTTTTCTCACAAAGTCCAGTTTGGTTTCTTTTTTTAAATAAAGTATTTAGTGTCATTATAGAAGAGGTGATGCACAGTAAGGATACAGCCCACCACTTGCAGTTGACTTCCAATGTGGAAAAAAAAAAACCCAAAAATGAAGTCTACGCTGTCTTACTAGTCAACTTATTTTATTCGGTGTTTTCCAACGGTAGTCAAATTCTGGTTTTTACCCCCATGATCCTTACATGCATGTTAGCAAAATGAATCTTGTTTTCTTACAATATAACATTCAACCTTCATTTGGTATAGATCGCTTCTGCATCAGCAAATATGCCTTCCTTTTATGTAATAAGGACTTCAGTCAAAAGAAAGGATTCTCTAATTTCACACCACTGTTGTTTCTGAACTTCATTTGTTCCTGAACCTGCTTTGTTGCAGAAGCAGATTTTTAAAGCCTTAGCCTGTCATCTTACTTTTTCAGAATTTGAAATGGTATTATGGACTTAATTCTGCTTTTATCACAACAAATGAGTAGTTAAGAATGACAATAATAGCAGTTATAAGGGTTCATTAGTGGGGTTGCATGAAAAAGACGGAGTTTATAGTGCCAAAATAATCTGAAATTCATGTCAGAGTGTTCTCACATGAAGAAACTACTCACTATTGCCAAATCTCAAATTAAGGAACTACTACAGTATCGCCAAAGGAAAATGCAACTAATTGATAAAATAAACAACAGGAAAAGAGCTAGTTAAATTCTTCTCAGTTCTCTGCAATTGAGAAACCTTTTCTCAATAATTTTATTGCTATTTAAAAATAGCGTTAGTTAAGATGAAGTGAGGTGCGGTAAGAAAAAGAGCTCACAGCACAGGCAGTACATAAACTCTCAGGACAGCTGTATATATAGGTTTGGACTCATGGAAAAAAAAATCCCTGTTTTCCAGTGGTTTATGGCCTTTTTTAATAAAGTATGAAAGTTCGTACCATGTATACAGAACCTAAGTGCAAGATCTTTTACAATTACCTAGCTAGATTTAGAGAATAGATACTAATTAAATGAAAGTAGTTAAGAGAGGTCAGCGCTGGGTCAGTTGTTTCAGAACTTGGATCACAACTAGGAAAATACACAGGAATCCTCTCGGCTGCTATAATGCCTGAAATACAGATGATGTAAAAAAAACCTATTTCTCAAAGATTGGTCTGACAGTTAGATGGAGAAGGAGACTGACTGCAATAAAAAGCAATTTAAGCCTTTAATGACATATAGCATAATCAGACTTTGACTTTTGTCCAGTTTTGAAGAGAAGACCAAGTTTAATTTCTTTACTGCGGTATTTGTCAATATTTTCCTATTGGAAATCATAATGAAAGAGATCTTGAATTCTGTTACTGTATATTTTTGAAAAGTGCTCCTTTTCACTGTGCATTTATGATTTTCCACATACCTGGAAATTACACTAAAGCATAAGTATTCACCAAAGTCGTAGAAAAGGCCTTGGGGGAATGAGCAACTTCTGAGTTCTAAAAACTGGGTGGGTTTTTTTCAATGAAACAGCTTTTTGCCCTTTTTTTTCTTTTTTGCTTTTTTTTAAGTAGTCTTTGTGTATTAGACATGTGTTTCTCCTATGTTCTAGTGTAAGAGCTCCCCAAAGGAGGAGTAGGTGCTCTGGTCTTTAAGCGATGCTGGATGCTCCAGCACTGCCCACTAGACGAACGGTGGGGGGCACAGGTACATAGTGCAATAAAACCGGCGATGGGCAAAAGGAGAAACGGGATTATGGTCACTCGGTCTAAGCTAGGAAAACTGCCTCTGGTGATCATCAATGCCATGTTCTAACATGTTGCCTACAGTAACTTCATAAAAACGTTTTCCTATGCTACAGCTTTCACATGTGTTTGGCTAAGACAGGCGGCGGCGCTTGGAAACGGCGATCCACACGCTCGGCTGCGTGGCTTCGCCGGCGTCGGAGCTGCCGTGCGCCAGGATCCCAACCCTGCAGACCACGCTTCCTCCATGAAAAGCCTTCCCTGGCAGTAAGCAAACACAGACTGCACCCCACCTCTGTTGCCTCTGCTTCCACTCTCTGAGCAGCCAATAATTATTTTTGTTTTCTAATCCAAACGCATCCATAAAACAAAGCAGCAGTAGTTCGTAGCGGTATTGTTGTAGCGTTAAGTGTTCTGAGTGCACGTGAGGGACCACACATCCCTACAGCTCATCTCCCTTATAAAACACTGTAGCTGTTCCGCTAGTGTAAGGCTTTAAAAATGCAAGTGTTAAAAAGAACATAAAGAATTGTGCAGTTATTGCAAAACACTTAACTATGTTACTAGGCAATTTCCTTTCGAATGGAGCTGTGAGGCAGCAATGCTCCTAGCCTGGCTCACCTCCCAGCAAGGCCTTCTGTAAGTCATGTCTACCTGAAAGCTGTGAATTTGTACATCAAACCGAAAGGCTTTTTGTTATTACACACTCACAAAATACGGGATTTGCAAAACAGTACAAAATGCACGCGTTTCAGGCTGATAGATAAATAGTGAGTACCTCTTACACCACGTGAAGGGAGTTTTCCTTAGTTTGAGAGCATGCTTGTTAAGCAATCATCAGTTTCGATAGATGTATCAGAAAGTGGCAGCATCCACATTTTAGCATCAATAAAAAAGGGTTGGGGAGGGATTAGAAACGTAAACACAAATTCTTGCAAGATAGCGAAGGGCAGGTCTCCATACTGGTTCTGCAGCGTTGAAGAGGGTTGTGTGAGCCCTTGGGTGGGATCGTGTGCCTCCGTGGTGGTAGCCCCGTGTCCTGCTGAGCACCGCTTGCAGCCCAATGCTTCCCAGAAAGCTGCAGGAACCCCACGCAGGGCGGTGATGGAGGACCCATCCTCTCAGGAGATTCTGCTTCTTTTAAAGGTTAGTCGGTGACACAATGGATGAACCTTTGTATTGGGGGGTTTCTGCCTCAGGTGCTAGGGAGTGCTCTCAATAGCTGCTGGTAAAAGAAGGTGGGGACTGCATCTGGCTAAGCTTGACTTCTCTCGTAGTGAGTGTTACAGGTCTTAACAGATACCTACTTTATTTTCTTTTGGGTTAAATCTGTAATTGGTTCTAGCATGAATGAGATTGGAACCTGTCCTTGAAAGCATCCCAACACAGTCTTCCTTTCAGTGACAGTGCAGGTATCTTGCATCACACAAACTGTATCGCCTGGCACCATCAGCTCCATTCTGATCTCCAGCATAGCCAAGGATTCAAATAGTATTTGTTGAAAGTGAACGCTGCACCCACTGCTATCACCTGTATTTATGAGTGGGCATGAAAACTGGGTCCTTTTATTTGGTTAGAAGCCTGGCGCTGCGTGGTGGTGAAGCATCCTCAACTCCTGGCTTCGGAGCAGGGAGTCACCCACCTCAGCCCCAGGCCCCACCGAAGGACCCCCCCATAGGCACTTCATTTTTAGGTGTAGCTACACTAAGGACTGCAGTCTGCCCTCAGGAAACGGGCACTTTTCATCACCGCTGCAAGTGACGTGCCCATAGCTGATGGCAGAGGTTGGCTGGAGGTGCTTTACAAAGGGCTTTGAATGTTTGCTTTGGATTGCTATTTACAGGCACTTCACTGTCCTCACACCTGTAAGCTCTTCTGCTCCTTGAAAAAGACCTTGTCCCTTAACTGAAAACCGACTGCTACTGAAGTACCTTCTGTTGGTTTGCATACAACTGGACATCAAACCTACGATATTAATTCAATGTAAACATATACCTCTTTACAAAAAGTAAAACACATAGTGCCACTCTAACCCTAAAGCCTAGAGCAATAAGAAGCCAATTCAAGCTTAAATACACGTTAAATAGCTTTGGAGTCAAATTAAATAAAAAGCTAAATTACAAGCATGTAAGATCTTTGCTGCTGATTCTTTTCTAGCCCCGGGTCATGCTTTACATCTTTGCGCTGTCTTGTTTTGGTGGTTCTGCTGATTGTGTTTCCGGTACTGAATATTTAACTAGGGAGAAAGAAAAAAAACAAATCATCAGTACAATAGCACACGATAGAAGCAGAGCACAAGCAACAGGTTCCCAGTAACTGGATGGCTGGAAAAGCTTTTGCAGCAGCCTTGATTATCTGGCACTGCAAGAAGGATCATGCTTTTCTTGTAAAAGACACTCTCGATGGCTGAAGACATGAAAGCTAAATATTAGCGGCGTCTGTTTGCAGCGTGAGCTCCTTGGTCTCTTACCACAGCTTTCTTCTGTGTGCAAAAAAGGGGGAAAACCACTGTGGTCGGTGTGTAACAAAAAGCCGCAGCATCACCTAAGTGGTGCCTTCATCAAAGAGACAGAGCAGCTCAGTACAGCACAAGGGACTTTAGGATAAAGTCCCTCAGTAAAGCTGCTTTTGTGGCCAGATGCAGACAGGGTAAGGCATGCAAGGTTCTCACCTTGGGGTTCCTCGCTTACAACAGCTTCCATGTTTTCTCCTTTCACATATTCCGCATTAAGTCCCTCTGAGAAGCAACAATAGAGAGCGAGATGGGAAGGTAGAAAGTCAAAACGATTTATTTGCTTTGATGCCTTAAAAACTCTGGTAATGGGCCTATCTTCTGTAAAAGCTAAGATGCCTTTTTGCAACCTCCTCTGCATTAACAGCGCTATAGAAACATCAGTAAACCACAGACAGAGAAAGCATTGCTGGATTTTAAAGTGATCACAGAGACTTTCCTACAAGGCACAGCTTCTAGCAGCAGCCCTTTTATTCTGAGTTTCTTGCTTCGTCTTTCTCATGCGAGGCAGCAAGGCTAATCGCTGTGCTAACACGCGCAGCTAGAAGTGCATGGGGTGGGTACGTCCCCCGGACGGGGCTGCACCTGAGCGTAGACAGACGGCATCATTCTCACTAAAAGCGAAGTTATGCAGAGCTGCAAGAAGCAGTTTCGAGCAGGGCTGTGGTGATGAAGCAGGATGCCAGTGGGGTGCCCAGTCCCGAATAAGTCCCTTATTGCAATGCAAAGAAGTCTGCAATGTTTGTAACAAGTGCAGCCCAGCCCAAAGGCAAGGCTAGGCGCTGCTGGGCAGGGTGTGCGAGGGGACAGGGGTGCCACTGCTCACCGGGGTCCCACTCAGGGCTGCAGAAGGTTAAGACTGTCTGGCATGTGCCATGGACCCCAGCCATCCTCTACAGCTCCTCTAAAGGACCTCTTTGGAGAGAGGCAAAGGGAGTGCTGGGCTACCTGCTGCATCCTTAGGGAGGGACCCCGGTGCAGGAAGGCCAAGGCAGTCCACGCTGCCATGCAACACACGCTTTTTAAGCATCTAAACTTGTTTACACATCTAAGTGCAGCGTGAAGCGTGGCAGGGACCCACTATGCCTCGCCACCAGGTTTTGATGGGGCTCATTCGTATCTCACAGGGAAGGAGGGAGGCGGGGAACGCTGCTGGCACCCAGTCAAAGCAGCGTGATGGGAGCCCTCATGCAGCAATGGGGCAGCTGCTGCATCCGAGGCACGCAGGAGAGAAGAAAAGTTTCTGCAACAGGCTAAAAAAATCCCATAAAACCCCATGCCAGCACAGACACTACAGTCAATGGCTGGCGAAGCCGTGGAGGTGGGAGCGGAGCTGTTGGAGCAGCCTGGTGGCTCCTGTCCTGCCGGCATGGCGCGCGGCAGAGGGACAGCAGGAGGCTGAGCCGCAGCCCAGGGCACGGCCAGCGAGCAGGAGGTGTGGTGTAAGGAAAGAAAGAGTGACAAAGAATATGCAGCAGCATTGTGCACATCCTTTAGACAAATTGGCAAATGCTCGTCAGAGGAGTCTCAAAAATGAGAAATGGA
Organism: Falco punctatus; assembly: GCF_963210335.1. Taxonomy (NCBI): domain Eukaryota; kingdom Metazoa; phylum Chordata; class Aves; order Falconiformes; family Falconidae; genus Falco; species Falco punctatus. Next base: position 15,166,159 of record NC_137595.1, read on the forward strand.
GCCACAAGCTCACCACCGCAGGATGGCTGGGCAAGGAAAAAAGCTGAGCCTGTTCCTCCGTGCTTCAAGTGAGTGGTCATTATACATCACCGCTGCCTCCTCCAAGACATGTGTTTTGCTGGGATAACACCAAATGCAATTTATGTTTTTCAATAAAAAGCCACTTTTGCAGTGGCTGACGGCTCTTAGATTTCTGTCATGCATTGCAATGCATCTAAGGCCTGACATTAGCCCAGCATGCCATGTCTGATGGCTTAAATTAATCCTCCTTTATAATTAACTTTAATTTCCTGCCGCCTTTCTGGGGCTTTGTGTCTCTCAGCTTCCCCCTCATCAAAGCCTTTACTTTTTTTTTTTTTTAAATTATTTATTCTTGCCAAAATATCATTTAAGTGGGGGGAATATACAAGGGTGTTTCATTCCATCACATTCATTTGACTTTTCCTGCTGATCTAATTTACCAAAATGTTCCTGTTTGTTTCAGGCACAACTGGGAAAATAGCACAATTCCAGCAGAAATTTCCAACGCTGAACACCCTTCCCCCAGAGCAAAGAAGACTCACAGGAGATTTCATTTGATTAATTTAAAAAGAGCCTCTTCCAGCTGCTTGCAGCCAGCCCATAATGGGTTGCAGGAGATCACCATGGCCAGGCTGGTGCCATGGGGTGAGGCTATGGGGACACCTCCTGCAATGCTGACACCCAGCCACTTTAGGGGGCAGCTGATGCAAAAGGTGCTTTCTGGGAATAGGCAGCTTTGCCGCTTAATTTGCACTTAATTGCAGTGATTGCTGCACACCTGCAGGAAGGTGGGGTGGGGTGGGGTGGGGTGGGGTGGGCTGTACCACCCACGGCTGCCTGCAGATGCTCACCCTGCTTCCTATGCTGCTGCTTGGTGAGTTTTTACCTCTTGCTGAGGTTTGGGGGCTTTGGGGGGTGGGGTGGTTTTTTCCATATTTACCCTGTTCGGTTGGTGGTTTGCAGGGGTCCTGGGGCTGTTGCTGGTGGTGGGTTCCTGCCTGTGCAGTGCCCAGCAGGGCTGGGGGGTGTCAATAACCCATGGCTGGGGCTCTGCTCTGCCAGCTCTGGGTTACTGCGTGCCCGACACCCCCTCCTGTCTCCAGGCTGGAGCACGGCCGCGGGGTTCAGGGGGACAGGCAGGTGGGTGTTTGCTCGGTGCCCCTCAGGAGGCGCTCGGGGGGGGACTTACGCTGGATGCTGAAGCAGAACTTCTTCTGCTGGTAGGAGATGTAGCTGGAGACGGCCCCAATGAGTGCCATGGCCAGGGCGCTGGCGATGCCGGCAATCGTCCCAGTCTCTGCCACTCTGCCTGTGGGGCGCAGAGAGCGGGATGCTGTGCGGCAGGGGCACGGGCACCACCCATCCCACCATCCCACTGCTGACCCTGCGGCCACAGTGCTACCCACCTCCGTCATAGTCGCTGTCGGTGCTGCCCCCGGCACCTGCAAGAGACAGGAGCCCGTCAGTGCCCCATGCCCGCTGCTGCCAGGCTGGCCGTCCGGGAGGGAGTGGGCGCGCACTTGTGGGGGCCGGCAGAGTGGCCCCCCAGGGCACCCCCAGGCTGGGTGAGCCTGTGCCCCACGGGGCAGGGTGCCCCCCCTGCCCCACACCTCCGCTGCCTGCCCGGGCAGCTCGTCGTCACCGTTACTTCTCTGAGGGGTCTGAAGTTGCTCTTCTCTCCCATCGTGCGTGGCTGGGGGGCGCTTTGGGGGGAGCCCCTGCAGGGGACCCCTCTGCCTGCACACCAGTTAACCTCACCTCTGCCCCCTCACACCTCCGCTGCTCTTGGCATCAAGAACAAACACATGAAACGCTGTCAGACAGATACACGGCGTACTTGTACCGTCACGGGGAGGCAACTGGCTAAGCTCCGTAATCTCAGGGAATCCTCGCTTGGCTTGGAGTCTGTTTTAACATGACCTTCCCTGGAGAAACTGGGCTGGGAGGAGAAGCTGCTGGAAGCTGCAGTCCTTACCCAGTCACATCCTGAATTTATGGAAGCAGGTCAGCGTTGTATTAATGCCTCCGATGTGGTTTGTCCTTGGCATGGGGATTCATTAAATGTTGATTGGACTTGTGGTGTTCATCTCTTTACTCGACTGCTTTTAATATTTAACGCTGTGGATCCTCGCAAATGCGCAGGCTTATCCGATGGCTCATTTTCCTCCCCGTTTCAACCATCAGTGGTCCTATGGTGGACGGTAACTGAAGGCTTCTGTCCTCTGGCGGTACAGAGGCAGGCTTTTGAGGTGGCAGGGGAGATGCAGGTCCCATCTGCCCTGGTGGCAGATGGAGCTGCAGAGCCTTTGCGGAATCAGAAGTGCCTCCAACTGCTGGCACAAGGTGTGACCACGGAGGCCAAAACCTGTGTGTTTCCCTGGCTCTACGGCTGAGACCCCCTTTCCTCGCGCATGCGCCCCGTCGAGCAGGCGAGCCCCGCACGAGTGGTCCCTAGGAGTCTGCTGATACGGTGATTATTGCTCAAGCTGCAGCAGCTACAGCAGACGAAGGGGTATAGGTCACTGCTTACCTTTCTTCTTGTCTGGGCTGTACCCGCCGTCCACAATGCTGGCCAGGTCGTCGTCTGAAAACCCTTTAAAAATAACAGCAAGAACAAATGGTGGTTGGCACCCGAAGGGGCACGCAGCCCCCTGCCACAGGCTCCATGTGTGCTCTGCAGAGGTGGGGGAGCTCACCCCTTCCACCTGTGTAAAGCCCAGTTTGCCCAGCAAAACACTGGAGCTGCCTTCCTGATGGAGCGAATGCAGCCAGAGCTGCCTAGGAAACAACGTAGCAGGAAGGAAAAATAGCGCGTGGCTTGCTTGGGATGAGAGGGATCCCCAAAACCGAGTGCCTTCGGATGGGCAGGGCTGGGAACAGGACTTTTGGGGTACTCTGGGTGGGGGTCACGTGCGAGCATCATGCACCTGGGGTGGGGGTGGCCCCCTGCAAGCCCCTGCTCCCAGGGAAACGTTTCTCTGCTGGGCTGATGGAGGCTGCTCTATTCATCTGATTATTTTCTCTAAAACTCCCCAGATGTTTTAAAGAGCTGTGAGGGGCTTTCTGTACAGCAGGGCCCAGAGCAGGGGTCTGCACACCCATTTAAACCAGCAGCTCCCAGCTATTCTGTCCCCTGCAAGAACAGGGACTGGTCAATAAGCAGCTCTGCTTCTCTCACAAATAGCAAATGTTAACAAAATGTTTAACCCCAAATTATTTTAAGCTCATAAAAGAAGTCATAATTGACTTTGAGTCTAGTTTGAAATAAATACCTCTCAAAGTTTAAATACTACTAGTTTTGTTGGTTGTTTTTTTTTAACTGAGATGATGGACGTATTTACAAGTTCATTAGGTGTTTTGGACAGACGCATTTACAAGTTCATTAGGTGTTTTGGCTGCTCAGCCCTGGCTGGCAGCGGAGGAGAGAGAAGGATGCGGTTTGTGCACATGGTGGCTGTGGTGCCGGGGACTGGGGTGCCCTTGCCCTGCCTCCGGCGAGCCCCTGGCAGCATAGCCTGGCCCGGGGTCCCGCAGGCAGCAGGGTCCCACAGGCAGGGACCCAAATCGCCTCCTCCCTGGAGGGACAGAGCAGCTCCAGTGGAAGAACTGAGCGCCAGCACATCTCAGTACAGGTGAAAAAGTTATCTTGGACATGGTTGTAGTGGGAATGTTTAATCCATGCAGGAGGGACATTGAGAAACACGGTCTGGGAATCAGTAGCTGCATGAGCGGAGCTGTTGAACCCCTTGGCTCTGGTCCCAGAGGGACCCTCGGGGTGCACTAAGGCGTGTGATGGGAGAGGGCACCCAAAGCCGAGCCAGCAAAAGGCTCCCTCTCCGATGCTGTGCCTTGGGAAGGGTTACCTTTGCCTTAACAGCCTGGAAAAGACGCTCTTATTCACCAGCTTACCACAAAAAAACAGATTTATGGGCTTAGTAATGAGTTGAAAAAGAAAAATAAACCCTGACTATGCCAGAACCTGGAGAAGTCCCAGGCAGTCCAGGGTACAGCAATGCCGGGGGAACACGTGTGCTGGTTTGTGACTGGTGCCACGTTCCAGCGGTTCAACACCTCAACCTTTCCTGCAGGAGTCTGAAACCTCAACAAGCCCAGAATATCAAAGTGCAGACAAGTCACCTAGTTAATACAATCTAATAAAATATGTGACTATTAATTACACGTGTGAGCAGGGTATACGGCCATCTCGACATCAATAAACTAGCCGTGCAAAGTCTGTTTTCTAGCTCAAGTGCTCAAGGGAACAATCCTCATAGACAAATGATTCATTCACTGGAGTATTTTAGAGATGGAAAAAAAAATCTCCCAGCCCATAGCGTATGTTATGCCAGGACTTAAGTCTGCTCTAGATTTATGTCTTGGCAATGGCTGCGAACCCCAACAGCACATGCCCTCGGTTAAATAGCTGTCAGGGATGGGGACGAGGGGGAACTTAACACTATCACCACAATTTAATGGGTCAGAAGAGACCCCGGGAAAGAAACCTGCAGACAGGCAACAGGTCGTTAGGCAGAGCCCCTCTCCGCCAAGGACCGCCGAGGCAGGGGCTCCTTCCCTCCCCGCAGCCCGGGTAGAAGGGACCGACCTACCTGCGGAAAATCCCTCTCCCTGTGCAGGCAGGGCACAGGCAGCAGGTGCTGGTGGCAGCGCCTCTGTTCCTGCTTGCTCCTGCCTAGCAGGGAGAGCCTGCTCCCCCGGCAGCTCCGGCAGGTCCCCGGGCACAGCACGGCGGGTGGCCAGCAGGATGGAGAGGGGACGTCAACATACCTTCACCTGGCCTTACGTCCGGCCTCCCAGCATCTTTCCCATCATTCTTATCATCAAGGGCATCAGCCAAGTCAAAATCCAAAGGATCCTTTGCTAGAAAACAACGCGGGCGTTAGTGCTGGCCACCGGCCGGAGAGCTCTGCAATTAATTATAAAATAATGTCTGCCATGTGGTTGGGTTTGGGTTTTTTTCGAGGTGTCTTACTAACAGTCTAGAGGCTGGAAATGGTGGGACGAGGGGCAGTGCCACCGTCACAGCACGTCCTGAAGCCTCTGCCTGCGCCGGCAGCAGAGCCAGGGCAAAGCCAAGGGGGCTCAGCAGATTGTGCTCACCTGGGTTAGGCTTGGGGGGGGCCCTCGTAGTTTTTGGCTGTTTGGTTGTGGTGGTGCGGATGACATCCCAAAAGCTGTTATCTGAAGGGAGCGGGGAAAAAAAGGAGACCAAAATGATGTCACCCTTCGAAACGTGTATTTGGACAAGCGCTGGGAGGGGAACCCCCTCCTGCAGGGATGCTGGGGCTGTGCTGGGGTGGTTCAGTGCTCTGGTTCCTCCACAGCTTCAGCTGCCTCTGACACCAGGGGCACCCCCTGCCCGCGGTGCCCCAGGGATGCTCCAGCCCTCGGTGTGGGTAGCAGGTGCCTTCGCAGAGATCCCCTGCGCCAGGGCACGTGTCAGCGGGGCTTGAATTTCAGAAGGGGACAAGCAAGGCTGCCAGGAAAATCCTTGCAAACACGCTGCCGGTGGGACACAGGCTGCATCCCCCTTGCGAGAGCTCTGCCTCCGCGAGGGCAGCTCCGTGCCATCCCTGCCAGCTGCCTGCGGCATGCAGAAGCAGGACCAGGCACTGCCGGAAAGATACTTCAGGATGTGCTACTTCAGCAACGGAATCTCCCACCTAGCAACAGCAAACAGCTCCATCCTGGTTAAAAATTTTTACAAATGCTGCTTGACGAAGCCCTCAATACGGCTCAGGCAGGGGTGTGTGGGCAGCGAGGGAGGGAGGAAGGTGAAATGCTGGTGCCAACTCTCCTGGCATGTCAGCGAGACCTTGGAGCATCTCTGCTGACCCTGCTATGATAGCAGAGCAGGCGGAGATTGTCACCTTTTAAAGTCACCTGTTGGTGGTAACCAAAACTTGCTGGAGCTCATCTGTCAACGCCTGATCCCCCTCCCAGCTACCGGGATGGCTCCTGGTTACCTCGGGGAGCAATTTCCCGCATCCGGAGCCCCACAGGCGAGCACGCATTTACCCTCCCCCGGCACAGGGAGCTCCGCAGTACCTGGTTTCCCCGGTCTGGGAAAGGGCTTTGGAGTTGGCTTGGCTGGTTTGGTGGTAGTCTCCAGAGTGGTGTCAAAGTAATCAGCCAAATCAAAGTCTGTTGCAGAGGAGAAGGGATCGTTAACATCCCCACCGTCTGTGAGGACAGTGTGAGGCTCTCGGCACGCGTCCCCTGCGCGGCAGCTCTGCAGGTGCTGTGCAAGCGATGCTGCACTGTGCCGGAGCCCACCAGCACCCACATCAGCGTGGAGCTGAAAAGAGTGTCCAACCACTCTGCTGCTGAGCCACAAGCTGCTGCAGAGCCTTCAGCCCACCCCCGGCCCGAGCAGCCCCAAATAATGCATTTGGGGGGAGACCTGAGAGATGGTGCAGATGAGAAGGTGCTGTGGGGATCGAGCCGGTGGCTGGGACCCGCTCTGCTCCCTGCGGGGCTGCCTGTGAGTGACCCTGGGCTGAGCAGACCACGCATGGGAGAGGGGCCAGGAGACAGGAACCCGCTGCAGGAGCCCCTCGGTGCCATCCCTCATCCAAAAAGCGCTCCCCGGGACAGCAGAAACTTGCCGAGACAAAGCCTTGGCCTCGGCACATGTCCATTTCCCGGGGAGAGTTTATTGGATCAAATGGCCTCTTGTTCGGGCTGCAATCCAAACGGTGAAGCCCTGCACGTGCTTCTGGCACTTGGCTTTTCTTGTCCCCAGCAAAGACCACCAAGGCCAAGGAGCTGGACAGCCGGGTTTGCTTAAATCTGTGCCAAGATCCTCATGCAGGGGCACGTGGATTCACTTCTGAGCACTTCCCCACCGCAGTTTGTTTCAGGCTCCTCTGGCAGGGTTGAGCAACCCTCAGCTCTTGTGACCGCACTATATTTAAGTATGTTTGGCCAGAACTGAGCCAGAGGAGCTGCCAGTAATGAAACCCGGGTGTATTTAAGGGAGCTTCCTCAGCCAGGGCAGATGCTGTGCAGCCGGCCAGCCAGCACATCTGACAGGCACAAACAGTCGGAGAGACTTTCTTCCCTGGATGGGGAAATGTCACCAGTCTGGGCCTTCCTGCGGAGGTCAGGGTTATCCCGGAGTAAAAAAGGGAAGGAAAATATCCTGTGGGCTCTCTCCTGGAAGGAAAGCTAGCAGGTGCCATGCAGCCAGAAAAAAAAAGCCCTTGTATAGCTGAGCAATGATTTGTGTCTTTTCCATTAGGATACTGCAAAGTGTGCGAAATTTAGCCTTGGTCATAAATGCTCCACTGCCATTCGCCTTCAGCACGGACAGAAATATCAATATTGCATTTAGTTTGGTCGTGCGGGAGGAGTGCACATCTGCGTGCTGGCACCAGCTTGCTCACGGGCAAGTGGTGGTGTCCCAAAGCCTCTGCTAAGGCAGCAGCACCCAGCTGCGCAGGCACAGCCTGTGGGGGGCTTGCACGGTTCGAACCCCTGTGGGAAGCAAACCCCGCGCTGTGCTTAAGCGATATGCACTCAAGAAGGTCTCACCTGCCCCACCTGCTGCCGGCTTTCTGGGACCCTTGGGAGTGGCTGTGACAAAACAGACAGGGAAGAAAATGTTAGTAGTCATGGGCATCTCTGAAAATGTTTCACTTCTGGTTTGAGAATAAATAGCAAAGGTTTCACCACGAGCTTTCCAGCTGACCATCGCTGCTCTGCATTTGTAAGCTCAGAGCTACAACCCCCTCCCCCCCAGGATGTGTGGCCACAGGGAGCAGGACCCCCTGTGCGCCGGGGCGAGCAGCCGTGGCACCGTGCGGGGCTGAGCCCGGTGCTCTGCAGGGCACAGCTGGGGCCGGTGGGCCAGCATCCTGGCAGGACAGCATCCCAGTGGGCCAGCATCCCGGTGGGCCTGCATCCCACCAAGTGGAAAGGAGAGCTGTAAGAAACTGCTCCACATTAAGACTCCTGGAGACAGCAGCAAAGAAAGTAAGGTCAGACACCATACAGAACAGCATGGAAAACAAGAGTAAGCTGCCCGTGTTTTGTTGTCCCCTGCCCGGCTGGTCAGTCAAATGACAGGTAATTTCCAGTACTGCATTACGTATGGGAGGTTCTCCGTCAGCTGGAGGAATTTTGGTGACACCCCAATACTCAGATCCCAGCTCCCCTGGATGCTCCTGGGCTAAAAAAAGCTACAGTCAGCTTTCAGAGGGGTTGATTTTTAATTTTTTTCACCCCCTGTAAAACACTACCTATTAATAGTGGCTAGAATTACCAAGTATATGAATAAATTATGAGCAAGAGTTATGGCTGCTCTCTTCCCATTAATTTCCATTTGCGCCTCTGAATACTGGAGTGCTTCTGCTGGGCTTCATTTCCAGTGTGCGGGTACGGTTTGATGTGACCCGACTCCAGACCCTTCGCTTGCTTTTATTCCAGGGATGATGCGATGAAGATCCGATCGGGATGCAGCAGCTGGGGGGGCTGGGGGGACAGCGCTGCCTCTTCCCCTGGCTCACAGCTGGGGCTCCAGCCTGGGGAAACGCCACTTCCCCTCTGCGTGAGGTGGCTGTTAGACACTTCTAACCAAGTCTCTCCACATACTGTAGTAAAGGGCTTGCAAAATCCTAGATGCGATCCCTCGGAGCTGTGACCAAGTCTGATACCCCACGGTCTCCCATCCCCCTCCCGCTGAACCCCGCGCGCCACAGGAGAGATGCACGGAGCATCCTGGCTCTTTATTCCTTGTAAACTCCAACATAACACAGCACAAGTGTCTGTGTGTTGTTAGACTGCAAAGTAACAGGTTTCAAACCCTGTTCTAGCTTTCGCTTAAATACTCGCAGGTGTATTTTGTGTGATGGCAGAGGCCGGTGTCACTTGCAGAGCGCTCCCCGCTGCTGCCCAGCTGGGCGCTGGGTCTGGGGATGGTCACCCTGGGTGCACGGGGTGGGGGGCAGGCAGCGAGGGGTCCTGGGCACTGGTGTTTGCAACACCTCCCCCGTGTCTCCGCAGCAAAGGGGGTGTCTGGGTGCAGACCACCCGGCTCAGCCCTTGGTGCAGGCGAGAGCTGTGCTACATGCCCTGGGGTGCGAGACGAGCCCCTTCCCATCGGCTGCACCGCGGGCAGTTCAGTGGTCTCTTTTGGGTGCCAACTGAGAGCTGCTCCACTGAATGCCCCCCCCAGGGTGGTGCCAGCCCCCTGCCCTCGCCCCTGTTTCTGCCAGGCCTGAGGCTGAGCTCTGCCAGGCACTGCTGTCCCCTCAGCGGCACAGCCCAGCCCTAACCTACATAAAAATGATTTATTTCAAAGCCAAAGATTAAATCCCAGCACGCCCTCAGCATGGCACCCCCTTCAGAAATGAGCTTCCTTTGGCTGATGGGTTACACACTTGAAATTAAGCGAAGCAGCCAGCCAACATGCCGTCTGCCTTCCGTGGGTGCCACGTTGCAGCGGGACCAGGGATGGACCCGGCACTGCCCCAGCCCCGCCAGGTCGGCGGGTTGCCCTCCCCGGCTGCAGAAGGAGAGCGGTACTGCGTTAGCTTCCAAGCAAACGGGGTCATGTCTGATGGTGTTATTAATGAATGCAAAATAGGATGGTGTTATTAATGAATGCAAAATAGCCAAAAAGATGCATTCATTCCATGTCATTGCTCTGTGAAAGCACCAGTGTGCCTCTGTGGTTTGCTCATGGGAATCGGAAAGCGAAGCGCACACGGTCAGCAACCAGCTTCTCCAGGACTATCCCCCATCCCACCTGCTGGCAAGCCCAGCCACTGTGTCTCCCCAGGGAAGAGGCAGCCCATATCCACCACCCTCCCGCCAGCATCAGATCCCAAAGAACAAACTGCAGCTATTAACGTCTGTATGTTTCCTCCTCTTTAAAAGAACAAATAAATGTGACTTACGTCGCTTGGTGCTGGGGCCGAACAGGGCATCTTCTAGGTTGAAGTCATCTGCGTCATCCCCATGACCTGGAGACAAAGAACCAGCACTGGTTGTACTCGCTCCACACAATGTAAAACACCTTTAAATACGGCGTGGCTAGACTTGTTTGCTCAAATTGCTTCAGTTTTTTGCTGTTTTTTCCCAAACCTAACCCATCACTGGTGATGAGGAAGACATCAGCCTTCTCCGAATGCTGTGACTGTTAAATTGCAGAGCAGTCATCTCTGGATTTTCCATTTGTCTGCCCTAATGGATGTGGTATAAAAACACATGCTATGCTTAAATTTGTCAAGGAGAGCCTACCAATTCATCTCTTGAGCTGCCACTCATCTGTGGCTGTGCTCACGATTACACATTTGCTAAACACCACGAAAACATTGGGACAGCGCAGACAAATTCAGTGAAAAACAAAAAAAGCTATGCACCTCTTCTTCACAAGCACCTTCCAACATCAAAGGCTTCGTATGAAACCGCTGCTGCTGGCTGCCATGCGCAGCTTGGCATTTTGGAGACCGCCTGCATCACTGCCTTGGTAACGCAACCCAGGACCAAACCCCGTCCCAGGGACACACCTGGCAGACACAGGCAGGTTTTTACGTTAGAGATGCCTCGCCACAACTCCAGTCACTTTATAATATCCTGGGGATAACTCGGCGCTATGCCGTGTTCTCCTGCGATAGGGCCAGCTAATCCTTCCCTTCTCTGTCTTTTTTTTTTTTTTTTTTTTGCATCGCGTTAATTACTGTTGACTTACCCTAGTTCTGAATGTATTTGTCTTGATAAATTCATGCTTTTACATCTCAGAGCATGCTGAGTAATTAATATCCTTTGGGTTTGCTAAGTACTGCAGCACTGCAAGAGAACATTAAAATGGCTTTCCTCTTATTCCTACTGCTAAATGGATTTAGCTATTGCCACCTGAGCTCCAGTGTGCTTCATGAATAAATTTAAAGCTTTACTGACAAGGACAATAACAATGGGAAGGCACCAGTCCATCAGAAAGCAGGTATCAGCATTTCGGTGAAAAACTTCTACCGAGAGTGGTCACTAAGTACTGCAACACCTCCAGCTCCGGTTTCACTTACTCACACATCACATCTCGTTTTATTTGCCGTCTGTTTAAATGCACACTCGGCAAACCTGAGGGTGATTTAAATGCAGGCTTTGTGGCTGGGAAGGTGCCACGGGCTTCTCCCCCCTGGCAAGGCGCTCGGCGTTAAGCTACTGCTGGGTGTGTGTGTGTGTGTAACACAGGGCCCAGCCCACGGCTGTGTTCCCCATGGAGATGAAGGATGCCACTTCCCCTGGGAGCACAGAGGAACGGCTGGCAGAGGGTGATGCCCCATTGCAGCTGGAGCCCAGTCACCGGGTGAAATGTGCGGTGTGAGGCGTGCGGACGAGCCCCTGGCTTGCTTGGCACCCTCTGCCTCCCCGCACACCCCTCCGACCCTTTGCCAAAATATTTGCCTCTTGGGCCTTATTGCTGGGGGAATTTTGGCACCGTGAGACTGGCGATGGTCTCCCGCTCCAACAGCCCGGACGAAGCTGCGGGGTTTTCAAGTGGTGTGTCACGACAAAGGAGCAAGTAAGGAACATGCAAGACCATCCATGGTGCCGAAGAAACGCGTGCCCAGCTCTAGCACGTGCATGGGTTGCTGCTGAACCACCAGCATGTCCCTGTTGAGATCCCACAAGCTCATTACTGCTGTGGCCAGCTGTCCCAAGCCTGCTTCTCCAGCAATTTCATGCAGGCTCCCCTTCCCAGTGTGGCTTTTTCCACAAACTTTACTGGATTTTCAGGAACCAGCAGGGCTCTGTCATTATTGTCCATTTTAAACTGTCTTTAAACCAAGTTGGACAGGGGAAACGGCAGCACATCTGGCGGGATGAGAAGCATTACAAACCCGGCTGGGGGAAATGCGCTGTCACCGTGTTTCATTTCAGTTCCCCCTGGCTCCGCAGCAGGCAGGGCGAGCTGGCAGGAGGGTTATAGTGGCAGCACCAAGACTCGCATTGGTATGCTAGGAGCCATCCCTTCGGCCTCTCCCCCCCTCCCCCGGCTCTACTCCTTCTGCTCTCTGTGATTAAGTAAATGTTAAGGGCGCCGATCTGCTGCGTGCCGAGCCCTGCTGTTAGTGCATCCTCCCTGCGCTTCACCTGTGGTGTAGGAGCCCAAATACCAAGCGAGGGGGAGCAGGCGGCCCTGGGGGTGAGTGCAGCTCGCCCGTTCTTCTGCTGAAGGGCTGCGAGTGTTGGGGGGCTGCATGGAGATGCCCCACCAGTGGGGCCACAGGCCCTGCAGGGAATGAGTGCCCTGAAGAACGGGGTCCCCCCTGCCTGGCTTCGGGGGGCTCACCAGACCCGCCGGCTGAGCAGCACCTACACCACCCTGGGTTTGGTGACAGCTCCCCCAGCATCTCTGCCCACAGGGCAAGAGGAGGGTGCCGCTTCCAAAATCAAAACGCTGGCTGGCACACGAGTGGGGCCAGGGGGGCGAAAGGTGCTCAGAGCCCCCTGCCCTCACAGGGCTGATGTAAACCCACTAACGTGCCTGGGCTGCAGCTGCACCCAAGGGGAATCCCCGCCGGCGGGGAGAGGCGTGCAGGCAGCCTGCGTGAAACTTAGGAAACCTGTCAACGCACTGAATCACCCACTAACATCTTCTCTAGTAGCTGCAGCGCTTGGCACAGCCTGTTTCCCAGGGCTTTCCCACCACTGCCCATGGCAAACCGATATCCTTTTCCAGGGCGATTTAAACCCAGGAATCCCTTAGGTGTTGGCAGGGACTAATAATAGATTGCCAGTTAATTGAAGCTGACAACACCTTTATTTCATGCAAAGGGTGTTATGGAGACGTATTACACCTTTTATGGATCAACAACTGAGCGCTGCCGTCAAAGGCACGCAAACTTGCCTGCTCGCTCCGACAGATAAGAGCTGAACGCTCTCCGCCTTATTCTTTTATTCCGTTATTAAGCAGTAACAAATGCAGCACTTCACAGCCAGATGCTTAAAACCCAACCGGCTCTCGGTACGCATGTTTACCTTACAAAGGCAGTTTTTCAGGAGGCAGCACTGCTGCTCCCTGCATCGTCTCATGCAAATCCCTTTGCTCCTGGGGCCCCAGTCCCACTCTGCAACCACTGGAGAATCGGGTCTCCCAGGCTCCCAAAGCCCATCCTCTGATAGGAACCCACGCACAGCATGGAGTATCTTTAATATTAGGGGTTTATACATTCTGGAAGAAGCTGAGGCACATTCCTACATACAAGAGTTCGTAGGCAGCCCGCTGCTGAGTTGCAGAGGTGTTTGTCTGTGATGTGGCCAGGGTCATGCGTGCCCTGGCGTTCACCTCCCCTGAAGGACGCACCCACGCCGCCTGCAACCTGTTGCAAGAATACAAAACCACCGGCATGCAAAATCATCCTCCGCTGGTTGCTCGGTGCTGGGGAGCAGTATGTGAGCTTCGCTGGGGTTAGCAGGCTAGTTTGAGGGCTGGGGGGGATGTTGACCACCCTTGCACGGGGTCCTTGGAAGAGATCTTGTCTCTGGCTGCTGGGAGAAAACGCACATCCCTAGAGGCAGCTGGGAGGTGGTTCAAGCCCTGCGTGTCATGCTGGCTGGCCAAGGGCACTAAGCATCCACTGCAGGTCCAGGGCAGGGGGGGAATGGGCAAACAAGACATGTTCTCCTTATTTTCCTTTAGTATGACAATCAAAAGAAACCAAGGTGGGACATGTCACACTACCTAATACGAATCCCCCAGCACCAGCGGGGGAGGTGGGGGGACCCCAAGGCTGCAGCTGTGCCGGGTGGAGGCTGTGAAACAGAGGTTAGAGTTATGGCCGAGCTGGCGCCGCAGGCTCCTCCGCCTCTCGCCAACTCCCTTCGCCTTGCCGGGGGTATTTTTAATCAGAGCTAGCTGCTCTTTGAAGGTAGAAGGGTTTTGTGCCTTAATGTATTCTCTCCTCATTATTTTCTGTAGCAGGCAGCTCAAATGCACAATTGTACTCGTCAGCTTTTTAGTTTTTACAATTATATATATATTCTAATTAAGCCCCACTGTTTGACAAAGCTTGAATTACAGTATCGTAATTCACACCCAGTATATTGCTATATTGCACCCTGTCTGCAGCACTCAGAGCGAGGTGTATTCCATTTTTAGTGCCAGCCCACGGATCTCTTTGTGCAATATATATGTGTTTAGCTTCCCTGGGAATTGAGAGCCCGCAACGGTACGAGATTGACAGCCCGGGAGATTACGGGAGAATGCAAAGCAGGTACAAGGGCAATGGAAAGTAATTCAAACTGCCTGACTTTTATGCATCTACCTTAGGAGCGACGCGGCGGGCAGCGGGTGGGAGAGCAGGAGGAAAGCATATGCCAAGGTAACTGAAATCACCAGGGTCCTCCCCGGTGACCAAACCTCATCATTTTGGCTCTGAATTAAGGTGTCGGTGTTGGCAAACGCAGGTGGTTCCCTGTGCAGGGCACCCACAGCTGCGCCGGCACCTCTGGGCAGGGGGCTGGGGGGTCCTTTGGGTGTGGAGCCGTGTCACGCTGCTGGTGCCCGACCACATCCTCGCAGTGGCGTTTCCCGCCGTCTCAGCAAAAATACAGCCCCAAAGGTCTGCGGGGAGCCCATGGCTGCTCCTCCGCGGGCGCAGGTCTGCTCTGCAGCAGCTGGGGCATCTTTGGCAGCACCGGGGGTCCCCAGGGACCGCTGCTGGAGCAGAGGACAGTGTGCTGCTGCCGGCCAGTGCAGCGATGCTGGGCAGCACAGAGCAGAGCTTTGAACTCGCTACCATCACTGCCTGGGCACAGCCCCAGCCACCAAGTCAAACACACGGGACGCTGACTTGCTAATGCCAGGTTGCTTGTAAACCTCGAGTTCTCGCTGACCGCCAAGACCAAAGCAGCGTTCCGTGTGCGCAGGGGGAGCAGAGCCCCTCGGCGCTGGGACGTTGTGGGCAGTCTGTGGGGGCAGCGCTGGCGGGCCAGGTGGGTCGGTACAGCTTCACAGCAGCTGTGCTTCTCTCGAGACATGCCCAGGCTGAGCACAGAGCACAGGCCTCCTCCTGAAGTTAGCTCTGCCTTGAAAAGCAGGCTCTAAACTTCCCCCAGCTCCTCAGCCGCTGCCAGGGAAGACAGACTGCCCAGGGACGTGCCCCTGCACAAACACCCTTGCCGGCAGCCCGGGTGCCAGGGCTCAGCCAGGAAGCCAAGTGGGGCAGAAATGCAGCCCCCAGTACCCACCGTGGCAGCGGGACCGCTGGCTGACACCAGGGGTACGTGGCCCCAGTTTGTGGCACGGCCAGGCGAGAGCGGGGGGACACAGCCCCCCGGCTGGGGTGGCCCCTGCTCCTCACAGGTGACGAGGTAACACTGCCATCCTCGTTCTCCATTACCAGCGAAACGTTTTGATTTCCAGAAGTACTAATCAAAATCACTCTTGATTATGGTGAAAACAACCTCTGCTGAATTTTTTTTTTTAATGCAATTAACAAGGGTATATGGTAATTCCAAGCAATCTTGCTCTTGAGATTAAAGGAAAGCCTGCCAGGAAGCACATGAATAAAGCTTTAAGATGAGAATTTGCATAATGAAGACTTTCTCTTTGTGGAGGGACTAATGGTGGTTATGTTTGAAACCTATTAATGGAAATGCCTAAAAGCCTCCGCTAAAGCCAGCGTGCTGCCACCGTGACCCTCGCAGGCTCCATCACCCCCAGTGCCAGCACTGCCGGGTCCCCGCCAGGAACCTGGGCTCCACGCCACCGCGCTTTGCCCTCTCCTTGGGCCACCAGAGCGGTGGGATGAGCCGGGCCGGCATGCTGGATGGGGCAGCACTGCCCTGCAGCTCAGCGCAGAGGATCTCGCTGGGGGTTTTAAGCCACAGGTTAATTCCGTGTCGCTGTGCACCAGGGCAGGCGGACAAGAAGCAGGTGTCAGTTGCAAATTTATGTCAATTTAAATTATTTGGCGGCAGCACCTGATACGCTCGGCACCCTGCAGGAGTGATGGAGGTGGCGAGGAAAATCTGACCGGCAAAACCAGCCTGCATCTGGTGGCCTCCAGGCTCCTCAGCAGACACCGTCAGCACCCCGATGTGGGGCTGGGTCAGAAAGGCCACCGTCCTGGTGAGCAGGACAAGGTGAGCCCTCGATGGGAGCCGCCCCGCCAGGCGATGAATGCTCAAGGGACGGTGGTGCCCATCTGCCCTGTGCCATGCCGAGGGCTGCCCGATGGTGTGAACACATCTCCTCCCCACTGCGGGTGGAAGGACAGACCCGCAAGCTGGTCCCAAAGCACTGGAAGCAGCAGCGCTGCCCCTCACACCCTGCGGTGTCCCACAGCCCCCGGGCGCAGCTGGTGGCTCAGCCTCCAGTGCCACACCAGCACCTGCCAGCAGCTCACTGCAGAGACCAGACAAAAAACACATCAGGGAAGAGTTTCTCATCCGCTGCCACCTCGTACAGCCTTTCTCACTCCTCTGCAGCAAGATTTAAAACCCCAGAGGGAAGTGCCCTCGTCTCCCCTTTCCCAGCAGTTGCATCTGGTAACCGGCTTGCAGAGATCCCGCAGTGTTCACCAGGTGTGCCTGCACGGAGGCTGCAAGGAAACCTTGGAAGCTGAGAGCTAAGGACAGGTGCTGGCCTCTTCCTCCTGAATTTTGGTATGTGAGAAGAGGCCCTGCTTCCCCCCGTGCTGTCCTTGGAGTAATGGCAGCTCCCACCACCAAAGTCACCAGCCTCCACGACCACCCAGCCTCCATCGCCAAAGCCACCAACCTCTATGACCACCTAGCCAGCTCCCAGAGGGGCAGAAATCACCCTTGAATCCAGAGGAGTTTCTTCGTGCTAAGCTCTTGCGCCAACTTCCTCTCCTTCTTGCCAACATTTCTCTTTTATCTGCTCTCAGGCTCACCGACTCAGACTGCTGGTGATTACTATATTTCCATGTTTTATTAAAAAAAATGAGATGAGAAGGGCTATTAGTGGAATGGCTCTGTTGCTGCCAGTTGGTTTTGCTTTTCAAACCAGTGCAGAGCCACCAGCTTGGAGGCTGCAGGAGCATGGCAAAAGGGTCTTTCTTCATATGCTTGGAGACCGAGATGGGAAGAAGCAAATTCACGAAGCGTTTCCACCGGTTTCACTGCTCTGCCAGTGTCGGTGTATCGCCGTGATGCTGTGAGCGGGAGGGGGCTGCCAGCGCCAGCCGGCCTCGAGACACCGCAGCTCTGCCGACGATGGCCTAATCCTGGGGGCGACGTGCTGAGAGGCAGCCACACAATATCTGTTTCGGGGGGGTGCCCAGCCCAGGGCCATGCGTCACATCGCATCAACCATTGCCATGCAATGCGACAGAAGTCGGTCTAACAGCAGCGAGGCCACGGAGGAGCCCCAGTGCCCTGGGGACCGTCCTGTCCCTGCAGGCTGGCAGGGCACCGGCCGCAGCCCCGGTGCTCGCAGCATGGCGAGGGGCCCTTGCATCCCCTATGGTGTGATTCCCACCCCAGGAGTACGGCTGCACAGTGCTACGAGCGACGTCCTCAGCAGCGGCAAGCTGTGTGCAGGGACCGCCAAGGGCTTGATCTGCTGGATGAAGCATCCGTCCACCACCTCAGGCTGGGCTGGAGCCCTCAGCTCCAGGAGCCCAGCAGCTCCCTGACCCGCTCATGCACCCCAGGCTCCCCAAAAGCACCAGCCAGAGCAGTACCCCCCACCACAGACAGACAGACGCCTCCAGGTGCCAGCAGGAACCCTCTACAGCTCGGAGTGAAAAGCAAAGCCCACCAAGGGCAGCGCTACCACAGCTAGGAAAGGCTTCGCATCAGGGTTTCCCATGGGATGCCTTGGACCAGCAGCTGCTGATGGGGTCTGCCCTAAGCCTGGCTCCAGCATCATCCTCTCTCTGATTCCATGAGCAGAAAAACAAACATTTCACTGGATCTTCCACCCCAGCATGGTCAGAAAGCAGGTAGCCCTGTTCGGGCAATACAAGAAGCGAATCAAAATGGTTTTCTTTGGTATCAGCACTCACAGCTTTCAAGGTTTCCAAGGTGCTCTGACATCTCTGCACATAAACCAGGTGATGTTTCCTAAGCAACTTTAATAAGATAATCGTTATTTGAGACTTGTGTCAAAGAGGTCTTGGCCACAGCATTGCCAAAACCTACTTCCAATTAGTCCCAGATTAATTGCATCAGGAGCACAAGGCTGGAAGGTTTTGAGCACAAGTATTTAAGGTTTCTCCTTCTGTAGAGAAAGCCTGAGCACAGCTGTGTCTGAGATGAGGATGGGATGATACCCAGTGTTCTGTGCCTGGGCTGGGTATGGGGCTGTTGTGGCCAAAGCCAGAGGGACCTCAGCCTGTCCCAGCCCTCCTGGGATGTCTGCTGCTGAGCCTAGAGAGCAACTCTCTGACCCTCCCTAGGAAAATGCTCCAGGTAATCCTCAATAACCCAAAGGTGCATTTGATGGGAAAGGGGAGTGTTTCTTCTTCTCACTCTTTCGCTGTTCGTTGGTTTTGGTGTTTTTAAGGAAAAGCAATTTCTTATACCTGAAGGGGGAAAGGATGCGGATGGCATATTTCTTATTCCCAGACCCCACCTACCCTGCTAGCAGCAGAGGGGAAATGAGCACTGACTGCCCTGTGCAGGTTAGGGAATGGTTAAAGGTGGCTTTCTCAGGGCACAGCAGAACCAACAGTGTCATCCAGGACCCGGGTTTGCCCCCCTCCATGTGCAGGGGTCTGCCGGAGGACTGGATTACTGCTTGTGCAGCAAAGGAAGGGGCGGTGTGGGGGTGCTGTGACCCTGCTCCCCAGCAGGCACCAGCCTGGTTTCCCTGTAGCCAGGGGCAGGTGGCCACAGCCTTGTGCGGCAGTGACGACAGCCAGCCGTGCCAGGGAAAGGCAGGCTGGGAGCAGGAGGCAGGATTAGAGCTGGAGCCACTTTGGGGGCAGCCTTGGCACCAGCTGTACCCTGGTGTGCTGCCCCTGGCCCTCACCAGGCACTGGGTGGGAAACACGGACTGCAGCTCACTCCGTCTGTGATCCCTAGTGAAGGTCAGAAAACACAGCAAGTTCCTTTTCCCCCTATGACTGTGGTGGGTGTAGGGCTGAAAACTGGGGTGTTTTCACCTTCCTGCATGCCGTCCATCCAGAAACGTTACCAGGTATGTTCACATCAGCCATCTGATTTCTGCTTATGCGCTAAGTAATGACTGAATTTGCCTAGGGCCAAAGGTGCCTGCCTATCAACCAGGCAACAAATTGTGGCATGAAAATATTTTGTTCATAACCCAGCGTGGAACAACTTATGACAAAGCCCAAGAAGCAGGAGCCCAAAGAAAACTGAAGCAGGAGATTAAATGCTTATCACCCAATTCCCAATGGGAAGAGATTGCTCTCATCAGATAAAGATCAAGAGAAGATGCTGTAGTTAAAAGTAGGTAAATAGGGAATTACACGGTAAAAACGCTGGCTCATCACTGGGGATGTGCTGCTCCTGTCATACTGTGCTATTTAAAGTCGGAAGCGGAGCGGTAGGGGGGACGAAGACTGGGGCGATGCTGACAGATGGAGGGAGGCTCTGGGAGACGTGGGGGTTACAGCCCTCTGCTCGGGCTGAAGGCATTTGTCTGTCCCCTGTCACCGCAGCTGCAATGCAGGGCTCCAGCCTGCCCGCTGCTGCAGCACACGCCTGCAGCCGCCTGCTCGCCTCTCCATCACACCTCACCCTGCGAACGCCGGGGATCGGGATCGGGTGGGGATCCAGCCTGTGCTGCTCGCTGCCTGCGCCCTCCCGGCATCGGGCACGCTGGGACGCGTGGCTCTCGCCTGACCACGCTCCTGCTGCTTTGGCTTCAGACAAGACCCCCCCCACCTGCCATGGGAAGGGGCTTCCAGCAGGGAGGGACAGCAGGGCAGGGGGCTGTGCTCCCCCCACCCCGCCCCAAGCAGGAGGCAGCAGCAGAGATCTGCTGGAGGCAATGCTGAGCAGGTGGTGCAGGACCTGGCAGTGATTTTTAACCACCGGCCATGGCCAGCTGGGCCAGCCACCCCCACCCGACCCGGCAGCTGCAAGACCACCCCTCTTGGCTTGCCCACAGCAAGGGAAGCTGGGCCACATCCCTCAGCCTTTTGCACCGGCTGGTTTTCAGGAAGGTGTTTGGCCGCTTGCTTTGACAGAGGAGCTGAGGGCAGATACTGGGAAGCAGGGCTGGGGGTGTGCACCCAGAGCCTGCCTCCCGCACCCGCGGGTGCCAGGGCGCAGAAGCAGGGTCCCCCGTCAAGCAGGTAAGAAAGCTCTGCTGAAATACTTCTGCCAGGGGGAAAAAAGTGTTTAAGTCAACGGCAACTTATCACAGCAAATTCTAAAAGTTTCTGTTACAGGATATCGTGAATTTTTTTTTTAATTACGTCATGATTATGATTTTTCATGAAAGACAGCTACTTAATCCTGAGATAAAACACTTTTCTAGATGAAGGAGGTGCACAGCTACATGGTCTTGCCTCCCATGACCAGGGGAACAGTCACCTTATTACCAGAGCACTGTGCGTGAAATAATTTAAACAAAAATGGAAGCTCGCTGTGTTCAAAGAGAAATCTAACAGGTCTCTTGCTCCCTCTGACCCTACTTGTGGAGGGAATAGCACCAACATTTAAAAAAACCCAACTGTTTTATAAACTGTTACTTTGAACTCAAGTGTTACGGCTCTGAGATTTCCTCTGCAAATGTATCTAAATCTCTCAGTTAAGATCATCATTACAAAAGAAAAAGGAGGAATATACCATTCTTTTATTATTATTTTTTCCCCTCAAACATATAGTTAACCTCACTTAAATGCTCTAGTTTCTGCATGAGGCCAAAGACTTACTGGGATCTGCGTGTGTTTTTAAAAGTACACACAGGCTCAAAGCCTAATGCTGTCCTATGGATTTTTGGAAATAACAGATTCTGGTTTCCTGGCAAATAATTACACACACAAACTGTGTGGCGTTCGCTCAGTGTCTCCTGACAGTGCGTGAGACAGTCTGTCACCAGCAGCAGTAGCTGATGCCCGGCTAGTGAGGCGAGGCTGAACGCCCACCCCAGCTGAAGCACCCGGGTTAGAAACCTGCCTGTTCCTGGGTCAGAAAGCAGGGGTTTGCCTGGGGGTAAGGGGGATGCTCAGGGCAGGCTTGCACCATCGCGAAGCATCGCCCCGGATGGTTTGGCTTTGGGGGGCTGCAACCTCTTCAGCGTGGTGTTGCATTGGCATCAGGTTGTATGGGGATTTCTCTGGCCAAAAGAGCCTCCAGGGTGGGAAAATGTGTTGGGCAAGGGGGAAGCTTTTCCAGTTCTTGGTCCTTCTACCTCTTCACAGCATGAGAGCATACCCCAGGGTACGCTCAGGCCCTGCAGCAGAAATTATGCAGATCTCCAAGAGGAACGCTATATACCAGATGGCAGGATGGGACCTGGGCATGTTTTTGCTCCAGATAAGGTAGATGGGGTCTGGCATTAGCTCTGCTCAGTTCATATCATCTGGAAAAATGACCCAGGTCCTGCAGCAGCAGGGGATACCTGAACAGAGGTGGCTGGTCATCACAGAGACGCTTGCTCCACCAAACTGCTTGCTTTATTCCCAGATAGGTCATACGCAGCTCTGATACAGAGAGTGAGTCTTTTCACTAAGCTCCTACCCCTAAAAGCACGTGTTTGTCAGCAGTTAACACTTTATGGTCACAGATTAATGTGCTGTTCAAAATCTTACCACAGATCTAACGTGCCTTCGGCAGCACAAGCACCCCCTCTGTCACCCATGGCTGGGGCTGGAAACCTCTTCTGCTCGTTCAACCTTTGCCCCCCACGCTCCAGGAGCCGGCGCTGCAGCTACCCCTGAACACCCGGCCAGGAGCGCCTCCGTCTGAAGCAGGATTTCAGTAAGATTCTTCCAACCGTGACCGGTTCTTTCCATCCGCATTTCTTTGAGCATGGGGAAAGAAAGCATTTCATGGGGCAATGAAAGGAGAATGCTGAGCAATTCTCTTTTCCCAGCACCTTCTTTGCTGGAGACAACCCTGTGCCAGCCTGCAGAGCCTTCCAACAGCAGAACGATGCTGTGTGCAGCATCCCTCCTCCCTGCCTCAGCTGCCACCTCCAAGATCTTACCAATGCCTCTGGTTTTGCTTTCACTGGCTTTTATAGGTGTATATGCCATACCAGCACTGAGTCCCTACAGCAGAGCTGGCCCGCTCCCTCCCTGCTGCTGCTGCTCGTGTGCTTGGGTGTTCGGGGGAAGAGGAGCTTGTACTCAGCACCAGCTTTCCACCTGTGGCCCCAGCATTCCCACTGCAGTAATCGTCTGTTTCCTAGACAAGGTTGGAAGGCAATGGACAAGGATTTTTGGAGTGACTGCAGGAGAGTTTGGTAAATATGTATTAGCGTTAACTCTATCCGCATGGCACCAGCAGGCTGAGCTTTCAGAGGATCAAAACCAAACCTGACCCTATGCAGCTCCACCGAAAGCCCTTCACGTGCACAGAACGTGTTCACCCCTCGCTTTGTGACAACTAACGGGCTTGTACGGGGGCTCTCTGTTTTCTTCACAAAAGCATCCTTCGCTCAGCGAATGTGTTCTTGTGCTCGCATCCCAAATCACAGCTAGCGACTCCAGCATCTGGATCCCCAACTTTGAAGTTTCCTTTTCAAAAAAAGCCCTTTTATGTTCTGCGTTTTGATATGCCGTGTTCATCTTCCGTTGCCCTATATTCAAGTTCTTCCAGCAACAGTGAATTGTATCAACCAGATTACAAAGGAATTATTGCAAAGGTTTTCTCTTTGCCATCAGTTATGTAGTTTATTAAACATACATTTTGTTATGAGTGGCTTCAGAAGCACTGTGTAATAAAACCCCAGTTTTTCCTTTAGTTAATTGTAAAGTCAATGCCTTAAAACTCCAAGAGATATTTTTCGAAGGGAAAACAAATTTATTTTTAAAGCAAGCAGTCCTAAAAGTTTATTCTAGTCAGCACTGGAGATCAATAGACTCTTCTGGTTTATGTGCTTTAAGGGCTGAAACAGTTGCAACAGATGTTAAGGAAAAAATTGCATTTTTGTAACAGGGGAAAAAACCCCCAAAGAGTTAAATGGCCATTTCCAAGCATAGATTTCACTGGGCTGGTAGAAAAAAAAGTTCCAAAATATAAGCAGAAGTATGGAAATTAATTATTTCCAAAGCTACGTACATAAATATCTGGGCATAGTACATTTAATTAATGCATATTTGTTCAAAGATCAGAGATAATTTGTAAGAAAACTAATTTAGCTTCTCTTGCTTTGTCATACGTACTAAAGACTCTATCAAAGTAAAAATTATTCTTTAAATGTATTACTTTAGCTCACTGCTGATACCTAGTAATTATAAATTTAATAACATAATAATGTATTATAACAAAGATTTTTAGCGCAGGTAAACACCTTACACAGCACCGCTATCTCCAGCTTTGACAGCAAAGCCAAACCACGGCTTTTGCTTCTCCTCCAAACAATTCCTCCCTGCAAAACTCCCAGCACAGCCATGGCGAGCAACCCAGGCAAGCAACCGGCACGGAGCTGGTGGGTCACCTGGCACCGGCAGCCCCTTCTCTGCCAGCTGCGCCCACCGCTGCCCACCGCAAAGCACAGCCCGGACACCTGGCAAAACATCTGGAAAAGAGCTGGCTCCTCTCCGCTTCCTCTGCGCTCTCGGCTGGGCACCGTTGTGCAGAGACTGTGCCAAGGAGCTGCCTGCAGTGGCTGCAACCATCTGTGCAACAGTTATAAATAGCGAATTATACTGTCTAATATTACTTTCACATTTAAGTAATTATTGTAATTGCTGGTGGGATATTGTAGTCACACTCGAGAGGAGAGGTGATCTGTGCAACACTGTTTATTAAGACACGGGATGTCAACACGAAGAGTCGCCCGTCACTGCTGATACTGCGAACTATTCTTATCGCTGGGTTGTGGTCACTAAGGTTTTCGTCAAGATTTTCTTAGACAAAGTGTAGCATAAAATCTGGACGTGCCCTTCCTGCCAGGCCTGTAAGAGGTAAGCTTGCGCTCCCTGCAAGAACACTGACCTCGGGTGCCAAATACACCATCTTTCCATGAAAGCACATCAGTGCGTTTCTGTACTGGATTACCACGAGAGGGGAAAAAAATGACTGGAAAGTTTCTTGTTTGGTCGTTTCCCTTATCACTTTGCACAAACATGTGGCTAACCTGGAGTGACTCAAACGTAACTACTTTCTGGAAAAGCCATGGATCTATGCATTTAAAACATCGTGCAACATGCTAGCATAGGGAACGCTGGCCTCTGGCTCTCAGCAAGAAGGCTTTGCACGGCATTTGGGTTCCTCCACTGCCTCAAAATACTTTAATGCTTCTGCCCCTCACCGCGCTGCGGGAATATGCTGGAGTTTAGCAGCACTGGAAAAAGGCTTGAAGCCCTGTGAGTGATTCCTGTTTCCAGCCCTGCACCCGCAGCCAGACTGGTGAGGGCGGAGGGAGCACAGCAGCTCAGAGGTGCGGAGGGATGTGGCACGGCTCTGTCCGACAGCCCACCAGACACTGGAGTGCACAGTCACATACAGAGGAAAACACAGTGGAATTTGACCAAAAAGAAACCCAAAACCTACCATATTTTTTCAATTAATAAGCAGGATTTCATTCCTGCTTTAATGGACAGCCACAGCCAAGAGGCACATTATTCTTGTGTCAACGGTGGATCCAGACATGAGCTGCAGGAGTCATGCTAAGTACCGGTTTTGTTGTCTAGTTTGCTATCCTTGGCCATTTGTAAACCTCCCAGCCTGCAACAGACTGGGCTGCCTGTGACCCACCGTTGGCAGCACTGGAAAGACCATTTCAGAACAAGAAGCTAAAAAAGGAGCCAGCAAACAGAGGCAATGAAGAGATCTGATTTCTGCTGCCGCTGTCCTGAGGAGGGGGGGTGGAACACCCTGCCTTGCAAACCCGTTTCCTTACCACCCCCTGATGTTCTCCTGTGGGCACGGGATGGTGGTGGGGAGGCCACCTCACTGCCCAGAAGGCCAGCTGAGCGCTCAGGTGGGGAAGGGCTCTCCGCGCCTCTGTCAGGGTGCTGCAAAGCTGCTCCCAAGAGTTTGGGAGAGAGACAGATGGAGGAGCAGGCACCCAGCCATGGGCTGGGAGAGTCACCACCCATCAGGGGAGGAACCGGAGGCCACCTGGGAAGGCTGGAGCACCGGCACCTTATGTGCCCAGTGTCAGCAGGACCAGGACGCTGTGCAGGAGAGCTTGCAAGTGCAGACCCTGCCTACCTTTATATAGTTACTTCCACGGAGAGGCCATTTAAAGCAGCTCAGACAGGAGCTGAACTTAATGTTGTTCAATTACCTGTGAAACCTTGCGCTGGCGGGAATGATTTATGAACGTTTCAGTGAAATTCATTTTGATACAAACACAGCCAAGGATATTTAAGAGCTGGAGTCTGCAGCCCAGAGCTCCAAAATGAAACAGAACTGCATGTTCTTTGCCCACGTTGCAAGCGCAGAATGCAAATAGCTTTACTGACGACTAAACAGATTTTTTTTAAATGTTAACCTAAAACTTTATGCATAGTCTCTTGGCTCAGCCTATCAAACAGATATCTAAATTAAAAATGTAGCTGCTAAATTGGTGAGCATAAGCAACTCTGGACCATGGTGCTACCCTTCGAGGTGCACCAGCATGTATACACCTCATGCAAACGGAGACTAATTCCAGGCTGACTCAATGGGAAACCTCATCTCTTCCAACAGCAAAAGCTGGTCCTGGCCCAGTTCACTCTTCATTTTGATGCTAATATTGTCTAACCAACCGGTGTTTGATACGTGCCTCCTTGCTAATAGATTTTTTTTTAGAAAAACTTTCCCAAGGCCTTTTACATAATTGCCGTCTGTTTCCTCTGTCCAACCTTTCAGGGGACTTTTTTCCTATTCAAACAAGCAAACAGCTGTTTTTTTAAAGGATTTTTTGCACTGATTTTAATTACCTACCCTCACCCCCCAAAACAACCCAGTGTGCTTTTTCCCCCTCTATCTTCCCAGTTACTGTCCAGCTGGGACTGGTTTCTGGGTTAGACTATTCCAATCTGCAGAAACAGCGGTGGGACTGAAAAAGATTGAGAATATAGCCAGCAGCCTGAGAAATTTGGGTCACCCGGAGAATCTGCTAATCCCGTAGCTCTGTCAGCAGAGATCCAAAACCCAAACTCCGTCCCTGACAGCTCTGTGACTCTCTCGGTCTGGGATTACCCACGACACAGGCTGCTACAGAGCCTCATACCTGCAGCATCGCACATTTTGTGCAAACCTCGGTGCGCCACTTTCTCAGGCAGAGGCAGAGGCTGCCCTCCGAGCTGCTGTAATGGCCAGTATTGTCACCCACCGACGGGCTGGCGCATCCTATCTGTCCGGCACGTGTGCAGGAGCAGCTGCTGGGGGGGGGGGAACGGGAACGGACCCACAAGGGACAGGCGCTGTCGGGGGACGAGAAGAGCCCAGACAGGGGCGGGGGGCAGAGGGGGCGCCCCGGGAAGGGCTCTGGCGGGGCCCGGCCCTGGTGCACAGCCTGGCGTCCCGCCACCCGCAGCGGTACAAGGGTGCTCTGCGCTGGGTGGGGCCCCGGGGGTGCAACCCCCCCAGTGACGATCCCCCGGGCGATGCACCCTCCTAGGGACCCTCCCCGGGGTGCATCTCCGCGGCCCCGTGAGCCTCCCCCACACCCACCCCCCGGGCCGGGCTGCGCGCTGCTGGGGGGATGCATCCAACCCGCGGCGCCCCCGCGGCGGGGGCGGGGGGCTGCAGCCGCTGCACGGTGTCCCCCCGGGGGTGCACCCTGCGGGGCGACCCCGGCCGGTCGGGAGGGGGTTTCCGCCGTGCCTGGGCCGGGCCCGGCGCCGCGATCATGCGCAAACGGCGCCGCGCCCCGCGGGACCCCCCCCTCCCCGGTCCGCGGGCCGCCCCCTCCCGCTGCCGCCCAACGGGACCCCCCCGGGCCGCCCCCTCCCGCCGCCGCCCCGCGCCGCCGGCGGCCGGGCCGCCCTACCTGCGCCCAGCAGCGCGGCGAAGGCGAGGAGGAGCCCCAGGAGGCGGCGGCCGGCCATGTCGCGGCGGGGCTGCGCGTCTGCCGCGGGCACGGCCGCCTGCCTCCGCCGGGGCGGGGCGGGGCGGGGCGGGGCGGGGCGGGCTCACGGCGCTGCCGGCCCCCGTTGGTGCCGCCGCCCGGCCCCGGGGCCCCGGCGGGGAGGGGGCGCGCCCGGGGGGCGGCGGAGCCCCGGCGGCAGCCGCGGGGGTGGCGGGGTCCCGGCGGCTCCGTGCCCTGCCCGCCTCTTGCCGGCGCCGAGAAGGCGCGTTGCTGCGGCCCGGCCGCGGTGCGCCCCTCCCGGCCTGTGCGGTGGGGGCCGCCGGGCGCAGCCCCCCGCCGCTGCTCGCCGAAGCGGGGGGAACCCGTGCTGGCGGCAGGGCCGGGTGCTGGCGGGAGGCCTGTGCGGGGCCGGGGTCGCCGCTGCCGGGGGCGGATGCGGCGGGGGGGGGCTGGGGCTGCGGGAGCCGCGGTGCCGGGTGGCGCGGGGGTGCTCAGCCCCGCTCCCGGGAGGGGCTCGGCAGAAGGGCAGGGAGCTGCTGCGATTTCACCCTTTAGTGCCACGGTCTTTAACGCGGAGGGTGCGGAGCCGTGGAAATGTTGGCTGGAAGCGACCTCTGGAGGTCTCTAGCCCGAACGCCCCCTCGGAGCGGGACACACGGGCAGCCGGTCACATCGGCGTGGGTGGGGCGCTGGAAAGCTCCTGGGATGGAGCTTCCCCCACCTCCGGGGTGACCCAGGGCAGTGCTGCCCCACTGCCCAGTGACGGAGACTCTACTGGGTCCAGTCTGACCCCCCCAGCCCCGCCCCTGGCCGCTTCTTTGGCCGTTGCCCCCTGTTGCGTTGCCTGGCTTTGCCAAGAAGCGTTTGGGTCTGTAACCTTAATAACTGCCCTTAAGTAGCTGTAAACCGCGATTAGATCTGCCCTCAGGCCACGTCCTTGCCAAAGCAGAGAGGCTGACCCCCTGTAGCTCGTGTGCCGGACCCTACATCCCTTTTTAAACCGGGGGAGGGAATTAATGCTGCAGTATCTTCTGCGTTGATATTTGTAGGTTGTTTCACTACAGAAATGGGGGTGAGGATGCAGCCTATATTTAGGAGGAATTCCTAAAGCCTTAGTGGGGACTGAAAGGCTGAAGAAGTGTCGGGGTTGTCCTTGTCCCCCCCACCTCCTAGCAGCTGGGAGATAATGCTGACCCTGGCTGTTCCAGCCGGCTGTCGGGACTGCCTTGGGTCCAAACAGTGCTTTTTGTCCTTGCTGGGAACATAACTGGAACAGATAGTGTGTAAACAGACCGTGGGGGAGTTATAACCTTCTTTAGCAGTGCCTGGGGTGAAGGATGTGTTGGGATAGCAGAGTGAGGGATGCTCTGTTGTTGATTTTCATCTGTGGCCACACAGAAGATCGCAGGCTGTGTGGCACCCAGTGCCTTGCCTTCCAGTAAGCTTCAGGGGGAAAGAGCTCTGAAGCCTGCACCGGAGCGGGTTTTGGTAGGTTAGCATGGTTCAGTGTGCTCATATCATGCCATCGGAGTTGCAGAAGCTTCTGTACTGTGCAATCCTCTCTGCTGCTGCAGCTGCTAGCGGGAGTAACAGGGGTCCCAGATTACAGAGGAGCTGAGCTGGAGAAGATGCAGCTCAGCTGCTATACAGGGCAGTCCGTGCATTGACAATAATGCCTGTCGCATTGACAATAATGCCTGTCTTCCTATTTATACAAAAATAAATTCAGGGTTACGGTCCTGTTCGAATCAAACTGAAGGGAACTAGTAGGACCATATTTGTACCTTCCCAGTCTGGTTCCCCAATAACCTCTCCATCAGCTATTTGCATTTCAATGCCTTTCCAAGCCTCTGGTAATTGTTGAGGGAGGAGGCGGGTAAAAAGGCTATTATATTAGAGTTAGATCAGCTTTAGCAAGCCTGAAGGCATGAGAGAGCATCGCAGCAGCTGATGCAACCCGTGACAGTATATTGTTTGCCGTTCTGTGTGAGCCTGGGGTGCGCACCGATGCTTGTGAGTTGATTCATAATTACAAAGAAATGTATGAATGTAGCGTTTAATTGGCAGGAAGGCAGCAGCAGCGCTGCGCTCCAGAGCTGGAGGGAAATGGGGCGGTACGAACGGGGAGTTCATGTTGGAGCCACCCATCTGGCTAAACCCCCTGACACCCGAGGGTGCCGTCCCTGGCCTGGCATGGCCAGCCAGAGCCGGGGTTGTGTGTGATGGGTCATGCCCAGCCAGAGCTGGGGTTGTGTGTGATGGGTGCAAGTTGTGTCTTTAAGGGAGGCCGAGCCCGAGGCAGCTGGAAAGCCTGGGGATCGGCCAGCAAGTGACTCAGCATCGCCTGACCTGTGCCCAGGAGTCCAGGCTATTCTTGGTTCGGGGTGTGTTTAAGGCAGGCAGCCGAGGCTTAAACACTTCCAGTTGCTCCGCCGAGGATGTGCCCATGTCCGTGTCCATGCCGAGCCTCACACACGTTATGTTGTCCAGGGCTGCAGTGCCGTCTTCCCGTTGGATTGCTTTCCTCTGAGCTCAAGGGAGCTACGACCTTTTCATTTTCTCCTCTTGAGCTAGGTTAAAGCTGTAATCTTTAAATAGCAGAATAAACAGCCATCGGAGAAACTTTCAGTGGGAAAAGATACTTGCTTCCCGTTATGTTTTACCAGGTATAACGCTTAACTCTTTCTTGCTGCCTTTGAAAATCTGCTGCCTGGCTTAGCATGTGTTTGTCTATCCGAGCAAAAATATGTTTGAAGGGCAGGGGAAACGCTGATCAGGAAAGGTAATGCTGGGTCACACAAAAATCTGATTTAGAACCTTTTTCTTCCTAAACCTATTCAAATAATTTAGCAGGCTCAGAATACGTAATCCGTTAGATCTCAGAGTCCCTCACAGGCACTAATCAATTACCCTTGATAAGTGATGGACACATAAAAAGCATCTATTTAGCTGCTACTGAAGTGCTGCTGTTTTAAAAGCAGAGTGAGCTGTCATGTAGCAACACATAGCCTTACCACACAGTTATCTCTGATGGAAAATGAAAATACACAATTGAAAATGAGCAATTTCAGAGGCCGAAGTACATTTCCACCTGTGTCAGTCTCCTGCCTGAGGTATTGTTTTTCTTATTTTTGTTATTATTAATTAATATTATTATTTTATTGTCTGTTCAGATTTGCTACATGCCTTGTTTTCTAAAGCCTTGATTAAAGATATGATCTAAGTGGTTCCTTTAAAAAAAAAAAAAGGGGCAAAAAAAAAAAAAGGCAAGCAGTAGTATGAGATGGCAACCCTACAAACGGCCCCTAGCCTGCACCACCCCAGCAGCCCTGCGGTTAAAAGGCTCAGGGATATTCCCAGTCTCTTCTGTCACAGCTACATCACGGTGGAGAAGGAAGGAGTAGGTTTCCCTGGGCAATGGGCTGGCCGGTTGCCGTGCTGCTGGCTCTGGTCCTGTGCCAGAGCTGGGATCCAGCAGACTTTCCTCCTTCAATGCCAGCAGCTGAGCTGAGGGAAGCAGCTGGGGGTCTTTGGGGCTCAGTCCCGTCCCCCCCCCCAGCCTGTGGCATTCTGTGGCTGGCTGCAGTGGCTTGTGGTGGAAGTCACGGCTGAGTAGAGCTCCCTGTAAACAGACTTCCTCCGCTTCTCACCGCCTGCCAAGTGCCGGGTACTACTCGCCATAACCATCTTCCCAAAGAGCATCCAGGCTGCTGCCTTGCACAACGCATGCATTGGGGCATATTTGCACAAGCTAATTTTAAGCATGCCATTTCTCTGCCTACATTGGATGTCTAGACTCCTGCTGTAATCAAAGGTGAGAGGCAGGTTCGTAATTACAGTCCTCTGAATCACACCCTAAAAGATCTCTTGTCCATATGGGGAACATGGGCACCTTACGTAGGTGCTTAAAATGGGTCTGAATGTTCCCCATTGTGTGCTGGGTCTGCCACTGCTAGTGCAAACACGCGCAGAACCTCCTTGCCTTGTGTAAATCAAATGCTTTAGCTGCTCTTTTAAAGGAGAAACATTGGTAGTATGAGGATGGAAATTAACTGGAGAGTGCATTTATTTTTGGCCAGTCCCCTGGGAGCACCTGCCAAGCATTACCTCTCATTTCAAGCCTGGCTGTTCCTGCTGAGAAAGTGTGATGGAGCTTCGAGTCTGGGTCAAGGTGAGTGCCTGGCTCTTCATCAGCTGTCTGTGCCATTTAAAAGGGAAAGAGGAGAGAAAGCTAAGCAGGAGGCTGGGTGTGAGGAATGGTGTGCTCGTGCTAGAGAGCACAGGAATGAGAAGAAGCAGGACTGCTTCAGTATGGTTTATGTACTGATTAAATGCACCTGCTGGTCCCCAAGTATCAGCGTACAGTTTTAGAATAAAAATGTTGAATCGTAAATTAAATAGAGAAAATTAATTCTGGCCTCGTCTACGCCGGGACGATAGCCAATTGCTTAAAACAAGGCTTACATGCACCTGTTTGAAACCAGAGTAACTGACACAAGCCACGGTACCGATGTAAAGGGTTTCCGAGAGTCATTAAAGTCACCGTGTGGACATGCTGGAGCGTTGGTGATGGTGACTTCGGCACTGGGTAGACCAGGCTGTCCCCTTCCGTGGGAGCAGGACCAGAGTGTGCGCAGCGCTGTGCCTTGCAGGGTGCCTGGAGGTGCCTGGTGCTGAGCGGCAGCCGGTGCGGCCAGGCTGCCTCCTCTCCTGCTTCCCAGCATCAGGCTGCTGGCAGCACACGGGTCCAGCACTGCATGCTGCGCTGCTCTTTTGACAGCAGGACTTGTGGGCAGAGATGTTCCGAACTTTATTTTCTCAGAATAACTGAGAAATTACCTCAAATGAAAGGACACCGGGGCATTGGGGTCAATTCCCATCTTTCACAAACACATTAGAATCTTATGTTTGTTCTCTAGATTCCTGAAAAGCAGAAAAAAATGGCGTGGGTTTTTTTTTTTTTTTTGGGGGGGGGGGTTGTTTGTTTTTTTTAGATTTTCCACCAGGGACAGAAGTCGTTGGCTGAGAATCTGAGGCCTGAACCCAAAAAAAACATGTCTCAAGAAGCAGCATAACTGCCCTGGCCAAGTTTTTTATTTTCTTCTCAGCCTACTCCAGAAGTCTGCAGAATCCAAAAGGGGCTACAGAGTGTAAGGTGACGTTCAGTGGATCAATGAACAGCTGTAAAAGAGCTTTCCTGCCTTTCCCAGCAGTTAATAACTTCGTTGCACAGAACTTGGTTTTTCAGAAAGACCTCATGTGTTTTTTGGCTGACTGAGGACTGGCGGGGAATGTTCATAGTTACAAATGGGGAGATTTTTTTTTTTTTTTTAAGGGGGGAAAAAAAACCCCAAACCCTCAAACAAACAAACTGGCTTTCACCAAAATCTTTGTTCCTGTTGCTGAGAGTGTGCAGTATTACCTGCAGTAATAAAATGTTGCATAAAGCAGCCTTATTCAGGCTGAGAAGGGTGGAAATTTGAGCGCAGAGCAGGTAGTGTCATGCGATCAAGGTGTCTGCTTGGTTTGCTTTACCTTGCACGGGACAGGCATGATCAGTGTGGCTGGGTTAATATAATGGTGAGTTGGGCACCGGTAAAGAGGAGCTACGACTCAGGGCTGATACTGCTTGGGGGGAAAGCAGTTTTGTTGCCAAATCCTGGATGCTGGCTGTTGGAGAAGCGAGATGACACTATCTTCTTGGCTGTTGAACCTAAAGGAGACTTTTAGCACAGCTAAATTGTACATGTCCCTTGGGAAGGGTTTTGAGGCCAAAACCACTAAAAAATCCAGACTCTTTCATCTAAATACAGTCCTAGGAAATTACCGTGGTCTCAATCTAATATGCACTCTGTCTTGTGCAATGTTATCCCTCTGTTGTAAGTGGGGGTTTGCTTGTTTACTTATCGTTCTACCTGTAATGGAAAAGTTCCGTCAAGTGTAACAGAAGTTATGTACGAAAAAGGAAACTAACGTTTATAAAACCCAGAAAGTTTGGGGTTGTTCTTAAGTTACTGTGTGTGGGTTGGGTTTTGAGTTTGGTTTTTTTTTTAAACCATGCTATAAAATTTTGTAATTGGGCAGTGATTTTATATTACATTTTGTTGCACGTTCAAAACCTTATTGAAAAATGCTCATGTGTCTGGTATTTTCTCTGTGACTCTTCTGTAAATGTGAGAGAGAGTTAAAAACTCCAAGTGGCAGAGATGGATAAGTTCTTCTTAGACTGAAGCACAGTTGTTCCCTTGTTGGGACTGTTCAGGCTGGTAATCTCTGCCACATTAGCTGGATAGATATGAATTTGATGTTTTTAACTTGGTATGATGGGGGTAATTTCCTTTTTATCAGACCCTAAGGACATACATTAAGTGCTGTTACATGTGACTTAAAAATAGGGGGAAAAAATCTGCAAAATTCAGGCCCATTTTGCATGTTGTTTTGTTGTGCTCTGATCTTGGTCTTGTTCTGCAAAATTCAGGTCTTGGTCTGCAAAATTCAGGTCCTTTTTCCATGTTGTTTTGTTGTGCTCTGGTCCTGGCTCTTGGGCTGGTCGCCACCGTAGGGAGTATGTGACCTGAGCCCTGCTGGTGGATCTCATGGTAACACGGGTCAGGGTACAGGAGTTCACCCAAAGTGCTCTTAAATGAGGTCATTTGCCTACAAATCCAGTTTTTTCTACTGCCTATGCCATAGTGTGGATCTCCAGGTGTAGCAAAACTCCAGGGCTAGCAAGAAGTGGAGCTGGTGGGTGTTTAACTGCTGACTTAATGAACAGAAAAAGATCTGACACTATTTTGACATATGCCTGAAGTGATCCTGATTTATGCTCATACTACATTGAATTTTTTTCCTGTCTTAACTCTTTTTCTTTCCTTCTCCCTGCTGCCGTGATCATAACGCTTTTCTTCCCCTCTTCCCTCCCCCCTCACCTCCTGTATTTTTTCCCATCTTCCTGATTTGGGGGGAAATTTAACAGCCTCGTTTTTTCCAGCCATGGCCCACGTTGGAGCGGGATGCGCACGGTGATAACCAGCCCACTGAGATGCAAGGAGCAACCGCGCTCTGGCAGAGCAGGCTGGCACGCCGGGCAGCCCTCCGGCTGCTGGCAGGGGGTGGCGAAGGGTCAGCCCTGCCTGTAGCAAAGACCAGAACAGCCTTTCCTCTAGCACGGGCGTTGGCAGAAAGCACGGTGCATGCACGGAGGTATTCAGGTCTAGTGCAATTCGACTGAAGTTTTGCCCTCTGCTTGGCAGTCCAGGTGCTCTGGGCAGGCATGGAAAGGAACTTTGTGCTAAAGATCTTGCCATCCAAACAGACTCTTACAGCTAGACCTTAATGTAACCACCAACTTCCATGCCCAGACAGAATTCCCACTGATGTCAAAGATTTTATTTCCGCTGAGAAATTAGCAAGCGCTGCAGATTTTGGAATATTATCAACATTAAAACAACAGTCTGGACTGTGTTTTCCCTGCTGTTGTCATGTGAAACACTTAGGGGTGACTCTAAGTGTAAGTCTCTGTTACTCTTTCATTTTGTTCATTTGATGGCAGAATTGCTGTCTGCTCCGTAAATTAATGTCTCCTGCTGTGCTCCGGTCTTTCGCACAACACCGGGAAGAAAAAAAAGTCTTTGCGAGTGAGACAATGTAGCATGAACCCGCAAAAGTTGTTAGAGAGTCCCTGAGGGAGGTGAGAGGTTCTGAAATCTGGTTTTATTGTTTAAAAATGTTTTTCCTGTAGAACACAAGTGCGTGTGTCACTGCAGTCAGTGGTCAGAGTAGCCGAAGGGGGAGTTGGGTTGACCTGCTTGGAAACCCATTATAAAATGTTGTGATAATTCACTGCAAACAAGTTCGTAAGCGATGGGGAAGCTGTTCCCTTCCCGGTTTAGGCTGTCAAGACGTTTTTACCGCTGCGGTGAGGTTTGTGCTATCTCCTGCAGCTCTGCTCTGGGAGCTCAGCCTGCTCTTTGGACTCCGGTGCCGCTCCTGCCACGGTCAAGCCCTCAGCTGTCGCTTGGCGAATAGCGCTGGTGATCATTAAGTTTTTATTCCCCCATCTTGAGCCAACTGCAGAAGTGTAAATATTGTTACTGCTGTTTTACAGGTGAGGGGAAGACGGGTGGGGAGAAATGTGATTTGCCTGGAGAGCTCAGCCCCGTGGCCGCGCTGTGAACCGAGTGGGGTGACCTGGGAGAGGCTGGAGGGAGAGCCCCCTGCATTATCCCTGCTCCAGGAGGGGCTGGGGAACCCTGACATGCTTGGCTCTGTGCAGAGCACCACCAGCTTTGCTTCCCATGTCTTTAAGCTGCTGTATTGCTGGTGGCAGAGGTGGCTGCGGGCTGCCCCGAGCTGAGGCGCGCAGGCTGCGTGCGGCTGGAGCCCGGGCTGGTGGGGCTCTCCTGCCTGCCAGGTGGTAGAGCCAGCGCTCATGATGGTTCTTCCCTTCTTAGCATCTCTCTGTGGCCTGGGATGGTGCTTGGCCCCTTGCTGCCGGTTGCATCAAGGTTATAAAATGGTCCGTGTCATCTGGCGTGTTTGTGCATGTTGTGACTCCTTGGGAAAGCTCAGCGCTGTGAGCCTACTGCCTTCCAGATGCAACGTCTACCAGCCCGACTCCTCCCGGCGGAGCCAGTGCTGTCCCTGGTGGGAGTGTTTGCTACATCAAAGCCCTGGTTTGTGCTGCGAGCGGATGATTTCTCTGGTATATTTACACTTGTAAGGGAAGATCTTTTTTTTCCCCCCTTGTAAATATCACGGCACTTCTGTTGCTTCTGTGCTGGCCCATCTGTGCACCATTTTCACTTGTACTGACTCATGTTCACAGAGTAGTAAGAACTGTCTCTAAGTGTTTTAATTCCTGTGTTAGAGTGGGCCCATTTTGCTTTTCTAGTTAGCTTCTAGGTGGTTGAGTGCTGGGTTTTCTTTTTTTCTTAATGACATTTCTGAACTCTGTTGGGTTGGTATAGAATTTAATGAAGTAGTTTGCATTTCTTCGTTCGAATTTTTCAAGACTTCCCTTCCTTTGCGGGGTTTCTTCTCTCTAGTGAGATGTGCTTTCTGTTTTCTGCATGACCAGAAGTCACTGAGTGTGTCCCCCCTCTGAAAGTGGGTGTAACATCTTTAGTCTGTCATAAGATTCCAAATTCAGATATTGCAGAAATGCTAGGTGAAGGTTGCTCATGCAGATTGCGTTCAGGCGTGTGGAGTTGTGCTGTGCTCTTTTTAATGGGGAATCACGTACACATTTTCTCCACCTCTGTCTCTTTGGGTAACCAGAGTAGACAGCAGCTGTTTACTGAACAACTCTTGAGTATTTTGGCTTGTCTTCAATGCTCCACGTGCACCCAGGGTCATCTTTGCTGTCTGCAGGTCAGACCTTCCTCTGGAAATAGGCTGACCACAGGTTCTTTTTAGTAGCTGTTTCCCCAGTGTTGGCTGAGGTGTAATGTCCATCTCCTCGCTCCGCTTGAGCTGTCTTCCAGCTCTCTGCGACCAAAGGCACATTTGCAATGAAAGCCCTACCAGACCTGCAGCTGCAGGAGCGTCCCTGGTCACAGCTGGAGGCTGCATGTGTTGCCTCACCAGTGTGTCTGGCACAGCCGGGCAGCGAGCTTGCTCAGCACTGAGCACAGGCAAAGTAGCCACTGGATCTCTGCTGCACATGTGTAAAGAGCAAATATATGTATATATTAATTCAGAGGCTGAAAACAGCCAAATTATGATCCCTTTTTCCCCCTGAGAATGCGAAAAGAGACGTAGTTCACAGCAGTAGTCTGCCAGTATTTCAAGGTACTGCTTTTAGAAACATGGAGATATGAAAGCATTTCAGTAAATGACAAAAAGACCCTTTCAACAGGGGCAAAACGGAGTCTTTTTCCTTAAACATATTCTTGGGAAAGACTTGAGCCTTTTCAGCTGAAATGAAGAAGTTTAGCCTGAGGCCAAACCCAAGTGGGGAAATTTTCGGCCCAAACAATTAATTATAGATGAAGTTATGAGCAACCAAAACTGGAGTTATACAATAGTGAACTGTAATTACAGTGATGCTTTCAACTCTGCCTATAATATTGGCACATGTGTCAATGTAAGTCCTTGGGTGACTGAGGAAGAGCCTTCTCGCAGAGCTGCATGTGAACCCTAGCTTGCTGATTTGAGGGGATGGGAGCAAGCGTTTCACATCAGAAATAACCTGCTTCTGCAAGATGAATTAACTGGTGTCTTTCAAAACAGCATCTTGTCTGTGTTCAGTGTTTGCCCAGGGTCAGGCTTAGCTGGGCTGTTATGTTTCTGTTGCACATGGGAGGAAGGGCGTAGTAAAGAGGGAGCCTCCTATGATGGAGAACAGCTCAGGCATGAGGAAGCCGGGATGGCAAAGATTAATGGGGCTGCATCCCATCTGCAATATCTCCACCTGAGCAAGGCTTTCCTGGGAAACTGGAAGGTGGCCCCCCAATGATGGAGGCTGGCTGTTGTAAAAGCGGTTCCTTGCCTAGCAGAAAGGACGTACCAAGGCCACAAGCATGTCCTGAATGAACGGTTCCTCCTGGAGATGTTTATGCCACACACAGTCACGGGCGAGCATTTTGGAAGCTTGCACATAGAGGAATAGTCTTGCCTCCATCGGCTGCTAAATTGAGCTGCATGTGAACTCTCTCATCGGTAGAGGTAGTGCTGACAAACAGTCATCTTCAGTGATAAAAGGAGTGCAGGTGAGAGGAAATTTTGTGGGAAGAGATCCTGCTCTGAATTTCTTGTGGAAACCATAATTAAGTGATTCAGTGTAAAGAAGTATGAGGGTTTCCAGTGTAAGCTATAAAATATGCCTAGGGAAGCAGCCTATGGATGAGGCTGCTCATTCAGACCTTATCTACTCATGTGGGAGCATGGAAATCTTAGCACTCCTCCTTATCTCTTCTCCCTCGGGAGATCAGTGTTGAGAGAGTTTGACCTCTTGCTTACTGTTTCAAATCAAACCTTGTGTAACAGTGGCTTTGGCCACGCAATGCCTCCGTCACTTAATGAAATAATCTTGTTTCCTGCCCTTGTGGGCAGAAATGTGTCTTGCCAACACACCAGTTAAGTGATACCCGGAGGACAGTCAGAGTAGAGCTATGGCAGAAGCATCCCTCCCTTCCTCCAGGCTTTCCCTGCAGGTGCCGAGCTTAGGATGTTCGAAGTCGTGTAAGTTTGTTGCTCTGCTTCAAGCCAGCTCCTGGTTTTGTATATGAAGAGGATCCCTGTCCCTCTGCTTGCTCCCAAGCTTTTGCAGTTCCCTGCAGTTTTAAATTAACTTTAAATCATCACTGATTAAGAGCATTCAGCACAAGGAGAGTCCAGATCTGGGGAATGGATGTTCTCCAAAAGGAAGGGTGCCCTGGTGCCAGCGCAGGAGTATCCATACAAAGAGCTCTCAGCCAGAGCGGGCCCAGAATCTGTTTTGCTTTCTCACACTTGGAGCTGGTATATTTTAAAGGATATCAAGCGGCAAATGTGGCAAAGGGGAAAAATTGTTGCAGACTGTATTTGGCAGAAAACCAACAAAGATAAAATACCATACGTTCTGTGCAATGAGCTCCTGCACAAATGATTCATTCAATAGAACACAGCTGGGGTCAACACCTTCTATTTGAATAGCCCAAAGTTATGCAAATATTTTTATGTGGATTTGCTAAAAAAAAAAGAAAAAAAAAAAGACAATATATTCTGTTCCAATAAAAAGCTCTTTATCTATGTAACTTTTAAGAATCAAAATCCCACAAGAACAGTGTCACCGTGTTATACACATATATACAGCAGCTGAATAGCTAGAAAATGACAAGATATGCCCTAGAGATGCAAACTCTGAAAAGATTGCTTGTTTTCCTCTGTATTGCCAGCCAAGTCTGTTCTACAAATTGTGTGTGGTGGAGACCACACTATTTCAAAATATCAAATTGCTAATTAAAGAAACTTCTCAAGGAAACTTTCCAGTAGAACAATATATGCAGTGGGATAATAGTAGTCACTATTTCTTTAATGAGTTTCTTTCCTAACCAGAATTTCTTACAATATATTCAGTGCAGCCATTCAGTTAGATTATTATGAATCACATGTGTATTATTTCTGATTTGGTATTAACATAAAAAGTTCTGATGAACCATAGTATTACAAAAACAGGTCTAGTGTATAGAATGGCAATATCATTCCTGCAGATAAAAGCCTGGAAATGAAGGTCCTTATGCAGCAATACAATTTAATGTGTTAGTTTCTAGGCTTAATTTGCAAAGGTGTGGAGAAACTACAGGTCCAGCTGAAGCCAAGAAGAGCAGGCTGTCTCTGGACGGTCGGATATGTTGATCCACAACACGAGCATTGCTCTGCAGTGCAGCATTGCATTCTGTAGCACCTGAATCAGCAAAAGGTAATGGGAGGGAGAAATCTTTCATGGTGGGTGTTCTCATAACATGGTTGGTTGAGTTAGAGATTTTCTTAAATACTTATATTTTGCTATAGTAAAGTCATTTAGCAATGTCATCCAAGGGACAGTGTGTACAAGCCCTTGTGAAATGATGTGGGTAGATCAAGTTAAGCAAAAAGTAGTTTAGTTGTGTAGCAGAGAGAAGAGTGGAGCACGCAGGAGATCTCTTAGATTCCTCCTTCACCATTCTGTGAGAGGACGGTGGTGAAAATATTCCCTTCGGGTTCTGAGTAGAGGTTGACATAATGAGGCGGATTTCCAAAAATATTCCAAGAAGGTAGACAGCTTTCTTGGTGGCTTTTTGGTGGTAACTAGGTGCCTCTTTTGATATTCTTGAAAATCCTTCATTCCCGCTTAAGAAGCTCTGTAGTGTCTATTTCATTTTCTCTGGTGAACAAGAGTGACCTCTTGATCTTGGGTTTTGCATTCCCAAATAGCCATTCTTTGTATTGCCCTCAAGTAAAGAGAGCAAATAACCATTTAAAGAAAAGAATGCAAGAGCTTCCTAAGTATAAAAGTAAGACTTTTCCTCCTCATGTGTTTGGAGTGGTTACCAGGCATTAGATAAGTAGTCCTTGATGAGTCCTTGGTTTGAATCATATTATCTCACCACACAGTTAGCCAGAGACCTGTGGAATGACTGTTTTTCAGCTGCTTTAAAAAATCTCTTTTGTAGCCTCTGGTGCTCTGAATGCCTTAGTCTCTTCTTTATCATCGGGCTCGATGATAATGGTAGTGTTGGGATAATGACTTTCAATGGTTCTACCATAGCTGATTGATTCCCATTCCTCTCCAAATAAGAACTGAAAAAGCCCCATGGGAATGAATCACTTGGAGGAGGACAGAAGCTTGGTTTGGCTGTTATTTGAAGACAGTGGAGCCGAAGCCTTCAGGTGGGGGATCAGCACTTCTCTGTGCCGTGTTCTACACTAGCTCATCATGGAAAGATTAGAGAACTTAAATGCATGAGTTAGTATGGTTCTGCATCCATTTTGGCCAGCAGAACTGGGCCAGGGTGCTGTTTCTTCTCTGTAGCTTGCAGATGTGCCAGCCTGTTAGGAAATTCATTTGTTGCTAAACATTGGTAGGACGGTACTGTGGTCAGGATAAGTGTGTCATTGTTTTCTTAGCATCTAAGCTTCACTTGGATGTTTGCCATGAGAGTTAGCGACCCGGTGAGCTATTTCCAAATATGACCTGTGGTGTATGACTGAGGTCAGGAAATATGGATCAGCTTAATTCCCATGTGTCCAAAGCACCCTGTCAAATACTGAGGAAAAAAGCGATGGGAGAGTCTAACAGGTCAGGATTCACTCATCAGGTCCAGACTTGGCTCTTTTGACTCTAATGTCTAACGGGCGAGCCAAAATCTCAGTCCAATCGCCACTGCCCTCAGGACCTCCAAAACGTGGGTTGGATGTGGATTCTGTCTACTGGGCAAATTGTTAGTCAGTGTTTTAGGAAGCAAATAAATGTTGATGGTGGGACTCCTTCATCCTAGGAAGAAGTCAGGAAAGAAAGATGGGAAGGATCAAAGACCAGTATACTTGTCTGCCCTCATGGGAGACATCTTCAGGTAGCTTCTCTCCTCTCATTCCGAAGGCATCCGTCAGATCTGAGAGTTACTGGTCTGGGGAGATGTTGACGCCTAAAAGGTGGAAAGCATAGAGAGAAGGAGAAGTCAGTGAAGGGCAGCAAGTGACCACAGAGTCCCTCGCCACTGACCGTGGACCCCTCTGGTTTTCTTTGTTTGGTGATGGGTATGCCCACACAGCCTCGGATGCTCTCCCCTTTCCTGCCTTGCAGAGCATTGCTCTTTGCATCTTAGTGGATTTATTCTCCTTCTTATCTAATTTTAATTAAAGCTCCTTTCTCCCCTCCCCCCCACCCCAACATAATCAACTGAAGAAAAATGAGCTGGTAAGTCATTGTTTTTACCACTTTGGCAGCAAACGAATGTTATGTCTGGCATGCTCGGCACCAAGTCAGAAAATGAATCAGCAGCTGTTGTGACAGAAGCTTTTTCCTGAATGGGGAAACAGAGACAAAAAGAAAACAGGCCAAGGAGAGGTTCCTGCGGTGGGCATTGCCAGCCCCCCACCGCCACAGGGAACGTCTTTGCCCTTCCCTGGGGAAGGCAACCCGGCAGCCATGGGCATCCCCCCTTGCCCCATGGCTCGGCGGGGCCAGGAGGTGCCACTGGGGGGATGCTGTGGGAGGAGGATGCTGCCCAGCGCTGTGCCCAGGAGGGGAGCGGCAGGACAAGGTGCCTTGGTGGGGACCCGGTGCTTCAGGTAAAGCAAGAGTGACCCAAAATCCCTGCAGGTCTTCCAGAGAGCCCCGTCTGGGCTAAGCATTTATACAGGTGCATTGATCGAGAAACGTTTGTTTGTCCTGGGGCTGCACTATGATGTTTGCTTTGCGCCCATCTGTGGGAAAA
This sequence comes from Falco punctatus, assembly GCF_963210335.1. Lineage (NCBI taxonomy): Eukaryota > Metazoa > Chordata > Aves > Falconiformes > Falconidae > Falco > Falco punctatus. The sequence continues at coordinate 15,208,183 of NC_137595.1, forward strand.
GGGTGAATAATTTCTTTGTGTCTTGACAGACTTGGACTCCTATTTAGTTGTTTTAAGCGTTATTATACACAGCATGCTGTGAGCTGCAAGGTCCTGGGGGAAAGAGTGGTTTACAGTGCCCTCAGAACACCCTCATCCTTTTTCTTTATCTAATGGTTAACTTCTCATAAGGACTCAATTTGCCTTGTGACCTTTGGCATCTGCTGCTTCTTTTACACCAAAAATTTGGGGGCACATAAGGAATGCTTTTAACTAATATTATGGCCTTGTTAATATATTGCAAACTATCTCTACAGGAGCAGCTTCGGAGTTTTATCTGCTAAATAAATATTGCCAGGCTAAGCGAATACACAGAGTAGATCTGGAGGCATTACCACACTGGAGCAGACACAAGGTCCAGCTGGAGAACAGCGCTGTACAACTGGGTGACAAGTGAAACTGGACCTTCAGCAGGTTTGTCTGAGACAGAGAGCCAGCTTCTGTACCTCCTTGGAAAGGGCTGCCTTTGCTAGGATATTTTTAATGGGAATAACAAGCCCGTTGAGCCATCTGAGATGGTGACTTGCAACCTGAATAGCTTCAGTAAAGTCCAAAGGGACAGTGTGTGGTTGCGAGTCAGGGCAGAGGTTGTCCTGGGTTCCTGGAGACAATTATCACAATATTTATAGCTCCTTTCATGCTAAATGGACAAGCGACACGTTTGTCCTTTCCCTGTCCCTATAAATTCCCTCCTCACCTCTGCAAAACAGTGTGTGCTTTAATGCCTGCCCTGTCACATGCCACTGGTGACATGGGTCGGAGCAGGGGTTTCCTCTGTGGCACAGCTGGCGGGACTCTCTCTATCCCAGTTTTCTCTGGCTGAGCCTGCAGTGGTGTTCCCAGTCCACCCCATGGCCTCACCACGCCAGAAATCCCTCCTGGTTTTGGTTGGGGTTTGTGTGGGGTGGGATGGGTTGGTTTATCTCAGTAGGACAGAGTACAGCAATTACAGGAAGAGTAAAGCAGGTCGAGTCCGTTGGATGTTTTGTGTATTGGCTGACAAGGTTTTCGGTAAAGTTGCATGCTCCGTGTTTCCCTTTCAGCTCCCTTCACTCCAGTGCCAGCTCCTTCATTCTGGTCCAATAAAATGCTGGTTTGTCTGTGCCATAAAAACCTGCAGTCCCGTGGAAATGCTGGGCACAAAGCACCTGCAACTCCACACAGTCACTCAGAGGAGGAGAACGTGGTACTGAGAGCTCAGCCCGCCGCAGCCAATGAAAGGAGTTATGGTAGAGGTGTTAGTCACTGCCCAAAACACTGATGTGACAAACAGCCACAGCCTCAGACTTACTGGTCCTCTGAGTCCTCAATTAGCCAGTTTATATAGGAAAAAAAAAACCTTGAGGAAGAGAAAGATCGCTCTAATAGGTGTGTGGTTATCTTTTCTTTAATTTTGTTTTTGTTTCATGACTTTTATGGCTGGTGGATTTACAATCCATCCAGAGGAACCCATCGGACATCACTTTCTAGGAACACCGCTTTTTATTATTTTATTATATCATTTATTTTCTCATCTTGATCCTGATCCTGTAAAGCCTTTCCATCACGTGTAGATGCAGTGGTGCTCCTGTGGCTTGTGTGGCAGCAGCTCAAGGGACCCCAGCCCTGCTGGAGCAGGGACAGGACCCAGTGGCAGCCCAGCGTTGCCCCAGGGGCTTCTCTGGCTCCTGAGCAGCATCGTCCTGAGCTGCTGAAGTCAATGGGAGGTGAGCCAGTCCTTCAGAGTAACTTCACACGAATCATTCCTGAGCAGACTTTAAATTAATTGATTCTGTTTGCAAATGTGAAAGGGAGGAAATGGTGCATCATTGTCGAGCACGTGCCGTGCCCACTGAGGTGGTGCGGAGGGACCTTTGCCAACCAGCATCGGGCATGCAGAAGTATTGGGCCTGATTCTTAAGGTGTGAGTGCAGCTTGCACCGTGGGATTAACCGAAGTCGTTCCCAATTTGCTCTGTCGGTGATTATGTGAGAGGAAAACGAAGCCCATCGATTGTCTGAAGAATCAAAATCAAAGCTGGAGGAAGGAAAGGTGCAGTGAAATTTCAAGACTGACCAGCCATCTGGTGCAAACATCAGCTACCTCCTAACCAACAGGCAGAGTCCATCTCCTTCAAACACTTTCTGCCAAGCTTGTCGGCTGTGCTGACAGCGCTGGGTTCTCTTGCAGCAGCACCCGCAGGCACAGCTCTGCCGTTTTAAAGGCTTTCAGGATTAGGCCAGGGCTCCTGCACAGCTGCGGTGCCTTGCCCCTATTTTACATCCACTGAAAGATTTTTGAATGGACTTCAGAAGCCATTAGGAACCCAAATGTCGACTTGCACTTGCAAAATGTCTCTGGTTAATGTTTTCCTACTGACGCTCTGCTTTGCTCCCCGCCTGCCAGAGTTTCCTGTGACCTATTTGAAATATCACTCTCCTAAGTGAAAATGTGCCTCTCTTTTTCAAACTTGCAAAACTCACAAAAATAAATAGCCTAATTTGGCCAGTTAATAGCCCTCTCCTGGGGCTCCTCTCAGCAACTAAGAGGCCTTTTAAATACAACATTTGTGACTGCGTCATTAAAGCTCTGCATGATCCAAGCAGACTAAACCAAAAAGAAAGAAATGCCTTATTTGATCTAAGTTTTCTTTTCTTTTAAATAGTGACACTAGAGACCCATTTATTTTTAATTACACAATTGCTTTATTAAAAGCCTAAATCCTGCAGTCCCTAGTCATTGCTCAGGCAAAACTGCTATCATTGAAGGAAGGACCTGTAGGAGTCAATCCTAAAAATAGGGCAGCTGACAAAGTCTGCCTTTCAAAATGGGGTTTGCTTTATTTTTGAAGGATTTCCCAAGTCAGAGAGAACTGGCCTCTGCTTTCCTTTTCAGTTCTGCAGCAACTTGAAAGCTGAATGTAGGAAAGCAGTCGCTCCAGAAAAAAACCCTCAGTTTTGCTTTCAGGTTGGCTGTGATGCCCTTTCCATCCTTAAACACCACCCCCTATACAGCCACATTAATATTTACTGGCACAACAAGGCATGCATGAGGGTTAGCTCTGGCTCTGCCCGAACGAATCTCTGAGCCACCATGAGCCTGGTGGCCCCTGCGCAGAGGTTCCCCCTTGCACCCGTCCATGGGATGACTTGCACTGTGTTCAGCTGAGCTGCCAGCTGGGTTGCCGGCCCCTAAACACCTGCCCTGTGCTCCTACCAAACACAGAACCTCCTGCAAACCCTCCCGGAGCTGCTGAGAGGCTGCCAGAGGGCAGGGTCAGTCCTGTGCCTCCGATCTTGTGCTAGTACGCAGGCTGTGCTACCCAAACACATTTCTGTCTTTGGACTCCATGCGAAGGGTAGATCTCCTTGCCAGGTTAAGGTGGTGCTGCTAGCAGCAGGAGACAGAGAAGTCTAGGCAGCCACGTATACTAGATTATATTCCTGGGCTAAACTCCAGAGCCTTCAATTTTATTATCTAATTACCCAACCGAAGTCATTCATCTTTATGTTCCAGTCTTACCCACAGACCCCAGTTTAAATGCAGCTCTGCTATGTGAAGTGCTGCCCAGGCACTCTCCACTTGGAAAAACTCACAATTTCTCAGCTTTATTTGCTCAAACTGTGTTTTCTTAGTGTAAAGGATGCATGGCAGAGATCCCAGCCCTGGTCAGTGGCAGAGGTCTATGTTAGGCTGTGCTGAGATGGGCATGGCTGCATTATCACAGGCAACTGTGGCAGGGGAAGCAAGAGAAAAAAACCTCTAATTGTATATGAAGGCTGTGTAGCCCGATGTAGTCTTCATCACCAGCATGACACACCATCAGATTGCATACAGAGCTTTGTGGTGTGGCTCACCGAGATATATGGCTTTGTCACCAGGGATAAACATCAAGAGTAAATAAAAACAACGGGGGGAAAAAGCTCCCCCCAGAAGTTAAGGAGACATCAGGAATGTGGACACTGGAGCCCAAGGAGGCACCAGTCCTGGTGTTCCATCCTTTTAAACTCTTCAGGAGAAAGCAGAAGCTTGGCCTTGCCCCTCTGCCCTCGAGTGCCCGTGGCCAACCTGTGGTGGGACGCCCCCAGCCATGCGTGCCGGTGAGGGCAGGGCATGCTGGATGTCAGCCCTCCTCTCCGTATGTTGCTGTAGTGTATATGTAATCCATGTACCATGCTGGGACAGATGCTCCCTGATTAGCATAACCCTGCCCCTGGGAGGGGCTTAGCTTATAAATATGCTGCTTTTTCTATGCTCCTTGCCTTTATTTCCTACGGGAATGAGATACTGGCAGGTTCAGTGGGCATCCAGAGCAGGTAAATGGCTAAAGAGGACTGAAGTAGAAAACTTTTCTCCAGATCTGGCAGTATGCATGTTTGCTCTCTGGTTTGCAGGGGCTGGGAGGGGGGGGGGAGGGAAGGGAGAGGTGGCAGATGCTGCAGAGATGAGGCTGCTGTCTTGCCAGCTTGCTTTCATCTTAGAGAAAGGAGAGACATGGGGGAGAAGCCCTCATGCAGCCTTTTCTCCCTTAAAGGCCTCTTGCAGAAGGAGCCCTTCTGCTGCTGCTTTCCCAGCCCCAGCGTGCTGGAGCTGAGGGGCTCCCTCTCCTATGAGGCTGGGGCAGCAACACAGATGCCTTGTGGAGTTCTGCCTGCCCTCTGGGCAACCCACTGCTCCCACCTGCCAGCAGGCAGCGTGGCCAGGGCGCTCGTGGCAGGAGCGGCCAGGGGGGTGTTGGGTGCTGTGCCGGGAGCCTGAAAGCAAGAGCTGCTCAGCAGGGCAAGAAGCTGCCTTGCAACACGGGTGGTATGTGACAGGGAGGGTCTCTGTCCTGGCTTGCTGCAGTAGGGGAAATGCTCTGCAGAGAGTCACCTTCTGCAGGACAGGCCTCGATTCGTGCTGAATAACACATGGGAAGGAGCCTGTTGGAGCACAGTGCATGGAAACCCCATGGCACGGAGCAGAAGGGGAAGCAAAGGTGGGTCTGGTCTGCAGGAGGGAACAAGCAGCGACAGGAGAAGCTGCTATGCCTGGTGGTGGAGGTGCTGAACTCTGAGCACACCTGGCACAAACCTGCCAGGCTCCCAAAGCATTCTGCTCTTGGAGGCTTCGCTCAGGGATGCTTTCACCTGTGGCCCCGGTTCAGTTCATTCTGCTCTTCTGGTGGCAGTTACTTCTCCTCACCTTGCCTCTCTACTTGCTGTTGCCTAGGCTTTCTCCAAGCAGAGACCAGCTGTCGTTATCTTCCCAGATGTTTCTTATGATCCTTTCCATTCTAGCTTTTATCCCTGACCACAAGCAGCACTTGGAACAATTAACACCTTGTGCTCCTAACATCTTATGGTTTACAAGGCAGCTGGTTACTAGGGCAACAACTGCATTTTTTTCTTTCAGTGTATTGACTGAAAATCAACATTTTATATTAAAGGAAAAGAAAAATAATATTCTCTCTAGCCACAGTGAGTTACAACACCATCTCCCCTGTAATCAAGATATTGCTGAATTATGGTGCTATAAACAAACACTTCTGATATAACCACAAACACTGTGGGACATGTAACACATTGGCAGTATATTTCAAGTGACAAACTCATTTATTGTGGGGAGTGGAGGGAGAAAAACACCTTTCCAGAAGCCACTGCAAGGAATTACAGCAAAGAATGACCGAAGCTTGAGGATACAGAAGCAAAGTAGTTCTACCAACCTGACCAGAATAAAGCACTTCAAAGTATGAAGAACATCAGAGCAGCACCAGTAGCTCAGAAGGTGAGGACACAGGACTTGATTATTCTCTCCCTCCCACTGGCATAAATCAATATTAATTCCATAGCACTTAATAGAATCACCGTGCTCTGGGGCTGGCATCACGAAGTAGCTCCCAGGAGGCTGGGGAGCTGAACCCACAGCTATCCCATAATGTTAGCAGGCTGGTGTGGAGGCTTCATTGCTTGCAGGTGGGACTTGAGTAACAATCATGAATCATTAAGGTACATAACTATCTGGGAGATGAAAGCGATCAAGAGCTCTAGATGTGAAACTAGCTTGTGCCAGATGCTGTGGAGGCAGAGGACAGCCTGGGAGCTGCTTGCCAAAGAGGTTTCATCTCTTGCTGTGTTCCAGGTGGCTGCTGGGTCACTTTGGTCAGCGGGATTGGAAGAGAGCCATCATCTGCTTCCTTAACGGTCTGCCAGCCCTTGTGTTTGGTGAGCTTCAGGTCATGAGACTTCCTTGTCCAAACAGGGTAATTTTGTATGCTGGGTTTTTTTTTTTTTTTGTGTGCTACGATGTGCTAGTCTGTTTTGGTAGTGATCTGCTGCCCGAGTTGCTAAATGCACGTGAGCTGTCAGTTGCGACTCTCCCAACTGTAAACAGGACCACGGATGGAGCAGGGGGAGCGAGGTGGGCTGGGCAGCTGCTCAGTAGCTCCTCAGCCACGTGCAGGACATCCGTGCCACGCAGTGGTAATGGGAGAAGGGATGGAGGGATATTGCCTCCCTACATCCCCTTAGTAAACCTGCCCCTGGAAAAGGTCATGTATATAACCATCCATGTGTGTACAGGAACTTGACAATGATTGAGCACTCGTGATCGGGAAGTCCTGTGCTTGAAGTTCCTTGACTGTGTCTTATAACTTTTGTATTTGTACCAACATGTGGAGTATGAACAGGTTACACAAAGCTTGCACAGAGTTTGCAGGAGTGACTTTGAAGTAAAAAAAACCCAAGTGTGTGACATGCAAGGTGACCTAGCTGACATCGTGGGTCAGGATGATGAGGGTGCCATTGCTTCTGGGAGTCTGGGATCCCAAACACGCTGTTACAAGAACACTGGGGTTCTCTGCCTTTAGTTTTAAGTGAGTTTGGGGCTGAAGGGAATCGAGCTGCAAGCAATCCCACTGCAGTTTGCAAATGAGCACAAAAATGCATTGAATGGGAGCTGTTCAGCTTACAGGCTTCTGACGGTTTTGACAGCAGAGCTCAAAAGTTCCTTGAATAATAGGTCTGTGATTTCTGGCAGCCAGTAAGCGCTGAACTTCTTTGGATTTCAAAGCAAATAGATACATCTTAACAAAGACCACCTTGTGTCAGCTATCCTTAAAATTATAGCACATAGATTAAAATAAAACTTGTGTACTTGTCCCTCCTGGGACAGCAGGGAAGGGAAAAGCATTATCAGAATTCTTTAAACTCATCTTAACAGTATTGAACCAATTATTTTGTTAAATCTGCGTTTGTTTTCTGCCTCTCAATGAGAACATTTGAAGTCTATCATCTCCACCATTTACGAGTTACCAGTATGCAAGTGTAAAATTTCCAATTGGAACATATGGTATCAGAGGGAACGAGGGGGAAATATCTGATTGCTTGCACTCCCCAAACTCCAAATCTACTGCATTTAGTATTTTGCTCACAGTTCCTGCAGGGGGAAATAAAAGAAATCATCTCTGAGCTGAGACCAAGCACTGAACATTTCACCCTGAATAGGAATCTGTTTGAGAAACTTAGAAGCAGCTGAAAAGGGAATAGAATAAAAACTACATTTTAGTTTCTTTACTGGGGTTGCAGCTATGGGTAGAACTTACCACCAGCAACAAAAACCCTCTGAACCTTCTTCTCTAAGTTCTGACACCTGGTTTGGGGATATGCCCGAAGCCCATGAAAGACCAATTTTCCCTATGAAAGGAGGGACGCTCAGTGACTGCACTAATAAAGGAACCGACAACTTCACCTGTGTTAACTCAGGTGGTCTGTGACCAGCTGCACCATTTGTTAGGAGGTTTGCTGTGGGTATGGAGCAGACTCGGGTGCTTGCGTGTGGTGTGCCTGGTGAATGAGAGCATGCTGGCCACCAGTACCCAGCCAGCGGGGATGGCTGAGCTGAGGTGTCGAAGGAGCTGCTGCTGGTGTGATGGTGGAGGTATGGGGTGGGCTTGCAGCCCTCCCTCTGCCTAGAAGCAGAAGATGACCAGGTGAAGTGTGACCAGAGACCCCATGCAGCTCCAGTCACTGTCTCTGCTAAGTGACACCAAATGCTTTGGAGAAAGATGGAAGGACCAAAGGACTGGAATATAATTTTTTACCCTGAGGTTTTGCACAGAGCTAGATTTTGGGTTTCTGTCTGTCCAAGCATGGAGACAGTAACACTGCTGAGGCGTGCTGCTCCTGCACCACAACCTTGCCACCAGCCGCTGCCTGGGAACAGAGCAAGGAGGAGGCCAGAGACCAGCTGTTTGTCCCCCCACGATCGCTCCGTGCCTCCCCGTGGTGTCAGTGAGGCTGGGCGGTTCGCAGGCTGCCAGCTGAGCTGGGTGTGCAGGCAGCAGGACTGCTGTGGCCAGCTGCAGAGACCCAGAAATGTCTTCCACCACCGAGCCCCAAGATGCTCACAGACTGTGCGTGACATCTTGCTGGGCATACTGCCTGGGTCAACCCCTGCAGCTCTTCAGCACTGGTCTGGGTCTCGTCCTGCAGCGGCGTGAGCCCTTTGAGACCATTGGCCAACACTAGCTCTTAGGCACTGGGTAGCCGCAGTGCTCCTGTAAATAGGCAGTCCCTTGCTGGTGCTGCGAAGCACGTGGACTCCCTGTACCACCACAGGGCTGAGTCGTTCTTGCAGGGCCATCTATTTACCCTGTTACAGAAAATGATCGTGCAGACCTCCCTTCTGTGTGGGGTAGCGATGTTCCCTCTCCTTTGCTTCCCTGCGCAGCAGAGGCTGTTAGCTGTGAGCAACCGGGCTGCAGGATGTGAGAAACGGGCTTCTTGCTCTTCATCCTGGCAGAATAAGGAGGGACGGAGCCTGTAGCCCTGGGAATTGTTGAGACCAAATCGCAGAAGAGGAACCGTTCACTTGGCAGCGTGGATGGTTGTGTACAACCACGTGTACAACCAAATCTATCCTTCCTGCCATTCAGACAGAACGCAGCATGTTTTGGAGTAACTTCCCAGGGAGGGGGAGGAACAGATGTTTGAACCAGAAGCGTATGTGACAGTTGGGAGAGACAGCGTGGAAACGCACAGTTGAAAGGAGAAGTCTGATGGGAGTGTGATGACAGCAGCAGGACTCCAGTGACAAGGAGTGGGAAGGAGAACAAGCGGGGAGGAGTGTTACTTTGAAAGCTGAGCAAAGAGCACAAGAAGATGTGTCAGAAAAGCGTCAGGGAAAGGAAGAGAGGAAATGTGAGAGCAGAGACAGGCTTCGGGATCTGTCTGCAAGCACGTGTGACCTGTTGCCTGACAAACAGAGAAAGGAAGGCCTTTTATTCCTCTGCTGCCTTCAACCAAGTTAACTCTTCTTGCAGCTCAGCTAGCTGGCCAGCTCTGGTGGAGCACCCCAAGCACCCAGCTAGCATGTGTGTGAGGTGAAGCTGCCTATGATGCTCCAGAGCACTGAGGTCAGGGGGTACCATGTGGCAGGGACTGCAGCAGAGATGCCTGGCCCATTCTGCCCAGCGCCTTTGCAGGGTAGCACAGTAGCTGCACGCCTTGGGGTGTCTGGATGCTGCAAGAGGAGGAGGAGCCGTGACAATCTCACAACAGGCTTCCCCTCTGCAACCGTGCAGTGATTGCAAGGGCAGGATGCATGAGGAGAGAGGAGTGAGCGCGTGTTCCTCCTGCAGCAGGGAGGGACCTCTCCGGCAGCGCCTTACCCTGGTGATATAAATCACAGCTCTGCAGTGACCGGTTTTACCTTAGTTCAGCAGATGTGCAAGGCACACTGGGAGCAGGCCACTGGAGTGCAAAGCCCCTGACGCTACAGATCCTCTAAGCAGGGGGAGGGGGGACTGAAACTTCTCCCACTGAGGCATTTACAAATTGCAGTTTTGCAGACCCCTTCCTGCGCTCGGATTCACCAGTGACCCCCTGGTACGCCTTGGGAGATGCAAACTGGCTGGTTCTGCTTTGTGTCCTCTTGTAGGGAGGGGAGGATTTCTCAAAGTATGGGGTGAGTCTTGAAATGCGTTAACAAAGTGATTGTCAGGCAGACGCCAGCCACGGCTGGCTACGCCAGGAGCTGGGATCTGTCACTGGATGTTGCACGGCTGGTGACTCTCTCTCCCTTTCATAGAAACACTGGCATTCATTTCTTGCTGTGAAATCCCAGCAAATTAGGGGACAGGCAACGTCCCCTTGTGTGGGTGTGCGAGGACAAAGGCTGCACCAGGGTTAGGGAGGCAGGTCAGCGTGGGCTGTGTCTGACAGCTCTGGGGGAGAGGGGCCTGTGAGCAGTATGGGCTGTGTAGGGTCGAGGCTCAGCCAGCAGTGCATCTGTTCCTTTATTTGTTTTAAGGAGGAAACGGATGGGGAGACTCTTTCCTCTTCATTAGTTTGTGTACTGTTGGATGGAATGACTCGTGCCACAGCAATGCGGTGGCATCCAGTGGTGTGTACTCCTGGTGCAGGCCATCCCGGGAGGGCTGCAGCAGAGCCTGGGGTAACCCCAGCCCTGTGGTGAGCACCCCGCGGTGGTGATAGCCCTTAGTCCTCTTGGTTGCACCGTCTCAGAGATATGGTGAAGGCAGGAAGGAGAGCTTGGTATCTCCCCTGATCTTCCGTGGTCAGGAGCAGCTTTTGACAAAAGCAAGTGGTTTGGGACCTATTGCAGTCACTAAACTAGTGGAAAAGCAGCTTCCTGGGGCCAGACATGCCAGTTCTCTCTCCCAGCCAGTGCTTGCAGAATCCTTGACCCACCTCTGGCTCCTTGTTGCCGAGCCAGCCCACGTGCCACTCTGTGATCGCATGGGATGTCTTGTGGGGGAGAATTGTCTTCCCTGATGACAACGAGCGAGTTCTCCTTGGCTGATCCCACTATTTTCTGACCTGCTCCTGGGCTCCCATGTGGGCTGGGGGCTCTGCTGAGTGCGTCCCCGTGGCTGGGGACCACATAGGGACAGTTTCTGAGACATCCCACCCAGCAGCTGTGACCAGTTCGGGAGGTGGAGCCCGTTGGGAAGTGCCCTTGGCCAAGACACGGTGGCAGTGTGTTGAGTGCCATTGGAGAAACAGCTTGACAAAGGTGTGAGAAGCTGTAGGATGTGCCTTCCTCCCCAGGAGCGGAGATGGCAGGTGTGTGGCAAGGGAGGAAGGTGTGGGTAGCATAAAAGTGCAGGCAAAGTGAAGGCGATGTCGGGAGTGTAAAGGTGATGTAGACCCCTCTGGTGCCTGTGCTCATTGACTCAGCTGCAAGACCCTTCTCGGATCTGGTCCAAGGGGAGCAGCCGTGGGTGGTTCTCACTGATCAGTGCTTCCAAAGCCTTCCACCTATGCAGTGGCTTGGGGACAGTGTGACTTGTACTGGCTGTTCTTCCCTCTGAGGCTGTGGTGTGGGGTCTCATGGAGAGGGGCAGAAGGGGGCCGGCAGCCGGCCAGGGTGGCTTCAGCAGGGAGCGGCACGGAGGAGCTGGCACCTTGGTGTTTGCACCCAGGAGCGATGAACTTCGCAGCAGGATGGGGCTGAGCATCCCCCCGACGCTTGGCTTTGTGTCGTGGAATGACACCTTTCTTTCTGTTCACTTGCACAGGATCTTGGCCTTTAACTTCAGCAAGAGTCAGGATCAGACCCAAGGTGTATTTTCTAAAGTTACTCATGCAGCTACTGAAATTAAAATCTCACAAGTGAAGACCTGTCTTCCCTGCAGTCTAAATCAGAACAGCACAGCCGCCTTTAGTCTCTGGAGATAGTTTAAAAACCTTCTCAAGGTCTGTGCTCCTCATGGAAAAAATAATTCAGATGATACTCGCCACATCTGACAGTTGCCAGCCTTTGTTCAATATGGTAGGGGCACCGTGCACCGAATTAATCAGGGATTCAACTCCATGCTGCCTTATACCTGGGACGCGGTGCAGTGCCAAACCTGGAAAAGATGCCGAAGTGTCCCTGGGAAAGCAGGCTGCCAGAGAACACGGGTGATTTCTGCCTCGGCCCTCCCAGCCCGGGCTTGCGGAGAAGGTTTCCTTAGGACCAGCAGCCCGAGTTCCTCTGGCTCTCGCTGCAGCCGCGCTCCGCGTGGAGCAGAGCCGTATATCACCCGGCATTTTATGCGTGCCTGGGAAAGGGAGCCTGGATCCCCTTCCTGCACAGAGAGCTGACAGACCAGGGGCCAACGCACAGTCCTCGACGTTTTTTTATTTACTATAAACGCCTCAAATGAAGGCTGGGGGATTTTTTTCATTTACCATGTCACTGTATGGAACCAATCACTATAAATTTAAATAGAGAGCTGGTAGGAGCACACTTACCTTTTATATAATAATTGTGCGAGTGCCGCTGCTGAACTGCTATTAGGATTATTCAGACCTTCTCACATTTCATTGTAAAACATTAGGCTGCAAGAGGTACTGTAAGGGTGTGATTATCCAAAGAGGGTAAGTAGTAGTGAGCGTTGTCGGCCAGAATTACTACAACAGGAGAGAAATGCTGAATAGCTGGGAGCAGAGGAAGCTGGGGAGCAGAGTCTGCCATTCAGAAATACAGCGGTCTGTGTGTGGAGAAATCCTGCCTGATTTCTATCTGGATCTGCTCGGGCTTGACAAGTTTTTTTCTTAAATTGTCATCGGGCATGATTCAAATCCTCAGCTGAGCATACGTGTGAGCCCCCACGCTCCTCTGTGGGAACCATAGCACGGTGTACCAGTCATGCTGGCACTCGAGCCGTGCTGCAAAATCCTGCCAGTGTGGCCATGCCGGCACGGGGCATCGGGAAGTTGCGCTCCTCCTTTGATGGGATCGACTGGTAAGGACCTGTGGTTGATCCAGCTGTGCTGGCAGAGGAGGTCTTCTGTGAGGTGAGGGCTGGAAGGGGCCACCGGCTGCTGCGCTGGTGGAAGGGGTGACTTCTTCTGTCCCTGCTGCATATGCAGTCCCCGCTCCTTCTGAGCGGTGCAGAAGTGCTGGGAGACTGGTCAGATGGGTGATAGCTGGTCTAGAGTTGCAGACCTGACAGGACCAGGGACCCAGGCTGGTGGAGACCAGGCAGGGCTTGATGCACTGAAGCTAACTGCTGACTGGAGAGTCACTGCTCTCCTGCTCTAAACAGAGCCGAAGGCTACACCATACAAAGGGTGTGGTGCTGGAAGGGTGCTTAGCCAGCCTGCTTTAGGCGTTGGCCATCGTACAGCACCACCTCAGTAAGGACAAAGCATCTGCAACTTTTTCTAGGAGGCAGGAACAAAATACCAGTGCTGTACACACACTCCACCGCTGCCTTGATTTTTCACCTGTGATTGAGATTTTAATTTTGCATCCCATATGATTTTTCTGTTGTAACACACGCCTCTCGGCTGTCACTGCAACAATGCCTTTTCTTGGCAGGGAAGGCAGATCTGAAAGGAAGCTCTTGAGCACTAACTGTGTAAGTTCCTCAAATGATGGCTGTGTTTCTCCCCCTCATTCCACCCATTTTCAAATAATTTTCATGCTGGGAATAAATCTGAGTGCATAACAATCACATTCAGCATATGATAACCAGACACAATTGTATATATACAAGCAGTCATGTGGAAAACAAGCGAGCTGATGGAAGGACAGAAAGAGCACAAGGCAACCCAGAGACCACAGCCACCATGTTCACAGTAAGACCAACTAACTTTCCCATTCCTTATAATTACACTTCCCCGCCTCCCCCCTCCCCCCCCCCCCCCCCCCCGAAGGAAAACAGGATTCTGAAAGTCATCTTTAGTTACCCAATTTTTACCTTATCCATTTATGCAGTGGTGGGAGAAAAACCATCTCCCACCGACCAATATACTATGGGCCAATTATACTTAAGCAACACAAAACCGAATTCTGTCCTGAATTTAATCTGTGAAATTCCAGTGAATTCAGCGGGGTTCTGTAACTGGAAGTCAGGATCTGGACACCAGTTTATAAACTAAAGAACAGCAAGTGCCGTGCAGGGTCTAAGCTATTTGGATATTTTTAAATGCCAGATACACTGGGCAGCTGCTAATACCCTGAAAATGTGCTGTCTCTGATGATACGGCGAGGAAGTTTGGCAGCTTTTTGATTTTTATTTTGTTTTAATCTTTTCAGTATGTTTGCTTTTTGTGATTGAAGCTGTTTTTCTTTGAAAGGAGTCTCCTTTTAGTTGGAGAAGGCACAAAGCTGAGACATTTTGGGAGAATTTTATCAAATGCCTTTGTGTGGATATGAGAAGTTGTAATTTTTTTAAAAAAAAGGTCAACGGACCGCAGTGGAATCTGATGATAGGTATACAATACAGTAATCTCAATAGACAATGTATTTTAAACTTGAAATGGGTTAACAAACCTAAAATAAAACTGAAATAGTTGCAAATTTTGGGGGGGAAGTTCACCTTCCTTTAACTGTAAAGCAATTTTTATTGTATGTGTGTATACGTATGTGTGCCTCTATAAAGAATATGTGCATCTCTATAGAATATGTGCACATATAAATGATACAATTTTACAACAGTTTCACTGTAAATTTATTTGCTATTCACTCATTGTAATGTTGCTACAGTCCTATGCAAAACAGGGATTAGATTTGTTAACAAAGCAGATGTTCAATGCGTGTAAAGCAAGAAGAATTTGGGAGCACTTGGCAGAAGCCTACACCATTTATTATTAAATTTCCTCCCAAATAACTTGTTCCTTCCACATCATCAAGGACAGGTGTAAGCACATGGCAGTAGCCACCTGACCGGGATACCCAGTCACAGTCCATGCCTCTCTTACGCTTTTCAGTCATGTAAAGATATTTGTGTAAGTCACAACCGAGCGTTGCAATACTCCCTCTCCTTCATTGCTTCATCATCCTGCTGACTCCCTGCTGAGTGTAGTACCTCCACGGACTAGCAGCAGGTTTGAGCTTCATCTGCTTCAGTCTGTGCCCTGGTGTCTTAGCTCAGATCCATCCTCACTGCTGGGCGTTGCTGGGCTTTGACCTGGACTTTTGGTCTTTCACAAAATCTCACCCCCAGCCTCTGGTAGCTCAGGCACCACTGGCAGTTTGGCCCATGCCGGGACAGGAGAACTGCCTGGGGTGGACCTAGCTGCCCTGGCGGGGTCTGAGCTCCAGGTCTGTCTCTGGGACTTGAGACAGTCACTTTAAAAGCGGGTTGGTGTGCCTACAGGAGCTGCTGTCTTCCCTTGAGTACAGCGTAGCTGCGTACAAAGCGCAGTGACTGAAAATGTTCCTGCCCTCTTGATCATTTAATTGGTGGCATTTAGTTAATTGTGTATATTCTCTTTTACTGGAATTAAATCCAGAATTATGCAACTGATGGATTTTCCAAAAGCAGAGAGTCACTGAAGCCTGCTGCTGCAGGAGAGCTTACCTGAGCCAGCCAACAAGTTCCAGTTGTTGGAGCTGCTGTTTGCTGTCTGTTGCTATGGTGAAGCGATAGCACCAAACCGATACCAAAAAGGAAACGGTATTTTCTGAACAGATTTATGAGAAGAAAAAACATATAGGGGACAGAGAGGTCATGGGGGAGTGTGGGGAAGGCTTAAAGGACTTTGAGGTCTTTCCTGCATCGGTGTTTCTCATTCCCTTCTTAACTAGAAGGTATCCCTAAGCCTTTGAAGACAATCCAAGAATCAGCTTGTGCAGTGTCACCCTGGTGGGTTTTTTTTACAACCAATTAAATGTTCTCCTAAACTGTAAATAATTGTAACTTCAATCTGCATTTTTTCCCCCCATTGCTTTTTGGGAGCCTATATGCATATGGGCAATGTATTAATTTCCTAGCTTTGCAGTGGCTTTTGGAGATCTTGCGCCTCAGCAGTGTAGTGCAGGTCACAAATCAAGAAAAACTGCTTCACTCTCTGCCTTTGCAGGACCTATATTGTTTATGTCTTTTCTGACAATGAGATTTTTAACCCCTCTTAAAGCCGTGTTGTGCTAGCAGCGTGTTTCCCCACCAGGCTGCAATCACCCAACGCTCTCCTTGTTTTCCTACACCCAGACCTTCAACCTACTTCAGATGCCAGCCAGAGCAGCTGGTCTGCACAATTGCTCCCGCAGCTGATCGCCCCGGCAGCCTGGCCAGGCAGGGAAGAGACTGAGCGCTCGGTTCACAGTTCCTGCAGAGAAAACTTGTTCCTCCTTCTCTCTAGCCAACGACTTTGTACGTCACTGCCCGTCTCAGCAGTGACACCGGCATCTGGCGACAGGCAGCCTGTCTTTAAAACTTACATTCCATGGCCAGACCCAAAGCTTCATTCAGAAACATGTTGTGAGATACCGCAGCACCGAGATTATGCCTCGTGCAGAACATTCACCTCTTTTCTTCATTTGAACGTGAGTGGTTTTAATATATCCTCTTGCCTGTATGGTGTGGGCTGCCCCAGTCTTGTTTTGAAGTGTGGACGGTGGCAGGATGGCCAAAGGGAAAAGGATACACACTTGTGTTCAGATACTGCTGAGCACAGGGCAGGGGTATTCATAGTTTTGGAAACGGTTATTTGATGATCTGAAAGCAACTCTGACTGTAGGAAAATTTCAGGACTGTGAAATAAGTATCCAGTGGCAGCTCTCTTGTCCCAGCGCCAGCTTTTCTGATTGCTTCTGTTAGTGTCACTTCAGTGGTGTCTGAACTACACCTTAGCTGTATCATCACCAGCTTCTTCCTAATGTGAGGTCATGCCTCCCTTTATATCTAGTCCTGTGCCGGACTGCTGTTGGGTTGTAATTGCATTGGATTCCTAATAGAGTTTCTTGGTCTGCTGTCACAGCGTGATTGCAAGAACTTGTGTTGCATTGAATGTGGTCTTGATTACTTGCCAATTAAAGTGCAAGGAAAACACTTACAATCTTCTCCTTTAAAATTACATCTAGATTCCATCTCCTCTGAAGGCTATGGGAAACTTGTGGAGGTTGTTTCCAGTTGTTCTGTCTTCCTTACTTTTAGTATGTGGCTTGGTGAGGTAGGTAGATAAACGCGCTTTTTTTCTCTTTTTTTTTTCTTCTTCAGTGCCTCAGTTTTTTGGAGTGTGGTTCTTCGCATGCAAAACGGGAGCAGAAATGCCCTTCTGAAGTTGAATTTTGCCCATTGCCCATAAGCCAGGTTGCTTGGGGCTTGCAAGGTTTGGGATAGTGCCTCTAAAAACGAAGATACATGGAAGCAGATGGTCCTGTGGTAGCTGAGCATGGAAGAAGACGCCTGAAAAAAGTGTGTTGTGGCAGGAAGGATGTGTTAGATGAGGGAGCAGAGACGAGCCGGGAATGTAAGGAGGCAGCATGCAGGGGGCACGCAATTTCCAGGAGTCTGGTAGCGTAGGAGGTGCTATACCGTGGTGGCAAATCTCTTGGAGCAGGTGTGCAGGGGCAAACTGCCTGCCTGCCACCCCCTGGGCAGCTTGGCAGTGTGTGCTGGGAAAGAGCCAGGGCTGAGGTGTGAGGGGAAGGAAAAACAGGAGGGGGAGAAGGGAGAGAAAGGAAGAAAAAAGCCAAGAGGAGCGGGGATGATGTGACAAGAAGCAGGGGGCACCCACCTGTGAAGGTAACCATGAGTTTCTGTTTATCTTGCCTGTGGTTATACTGCAAGGAGGTTTTGAACTGCTGCCTAATATGACTGTCAATTATTTTAACTTGTATTTCTCACCTCAGTCCCCATGAAGTGCATTTGACAATAATTAATTTTGTGTGTGCAACTGGGAGCGTATCCTGCTCCTGCAGAGGTGTCAGCTTAATGGGATACTGCTACATGGGATAACAGGCTGTGCCATCCCATTAGGGGATTTGGGAGGTCACCTGTTCATCTGGACTAATATTTTAATCATTGGAACATTAGGATTCCCGTAGTTGAATTGGGATCAGATTAACCTCTGTCTCTCTGAACTTGCATGCTGGCAAGCTCCTTAAACACCATTGCTAATTTTATTTTCTGCTTTCAGCGTGTATTTAAGATAACTCTTTTTGTTTCGTAGGTTAAAGAGGAAATATTCTCACTGGCTGAGATCCCAGTGAGCAATTACAAATATTTTACTACAGTTACAGGACTTGGAAATCAGCCTCAGGCCCTGGGCATCAGAAAATCCATGTGTGGAAATCCCACATATTGTAAAACTGGGAGAGTTTCGTATGGGGAGATTCCTCCTCAACTTTACTGAAGTCAAACTCTTGATTTTTAAAAGAACAACAAGAAAAGAAAAAAAAAAAAAGCTGTTGTAAATCAAACCTCTGCAAACAGCTTTCAACTAGGCTGGCTAGAGAAGGGTTAATTGAGACTCTTCATCTCTATTGCATGTTAACACAGAGGGTCAGTGATGGGAGAAGCTAGGTCCAAACTGAAGGCTTTTGAAACAGCCCCCTAACTAGCCTAATGAATGTGCTGTTGAGATGAACAGGTCATTTAACACTTTTCACGTCGCTATTGTCCACCCAACATTAAATGTCAACTCTGTCACTCTGATAGGCTGGTTCTGCTTAAAAAGGTTTCCTGGCTTTGTTAGATTCTTAGGAGGGATTTCCCCCCGCCCTTATTCCTAATTGCTGGCAGAACCCTACGGATGTATTTATATCAGCCTTTTCATTCGGGTCAAGTCTTCACTGGAGAATTTTGCCGGTGGGTAAGGGTTCTGCAGAGATGCAATCCAGACAGAAGTGGAAGCGCCAAATGCAGTTGTAATTATACTGCTTAAACTGCAGCTTGCCGACCACAATGGAATAGCTGGCTTTGCTAAGGGCAGGATGGTTTGATACGCTGCTGTGAGGAACACGACGATGCTCCGGGATGGCTGTGTCTGTGCTGGGACTGTTTCACAGAGCCGGTGTGCTGGAGGTCAGCTCCCTGCAGACCCTCCGAGCCCGGTGCGGTCCCAGCCTCCAGGCAGGGCTGTGAGTGGGGCTGGTGGAAGGGACCCTGCTGCTGTTGCCTGCCTTGTGGCTAACCCCTCGCAGCAGGAGTGGGTGGCCCCTCCTGGTGCTTCTACCAGGGCCTTGAGCACATCTTCAGCATGCTGACATTGGATGTCCAGGTTGCTTGATAAAACGTTTCATGGGAACAGAGTTGCATACCTGATAGAACTGAATATTTACCAGAAATGTTTTCCTGAACTTCCTTACCCTGTGAACAGCAAGTGTTTCTTTTTGGGAGACTTCTATTTTAGGAGACCTCAGAAAATCACTTCTTAGCTCAGGAGGACAGTGGGCAGATGGCCCCAGGCTCTCCAGTGAGATTTCTTGATGCCTTCTAGTACAGGAGGCATCCTTGCCTTAAACAGACTCCCCAGTGCAGTGGTCAGGAGCACAGCAACATGGGTGCTCCTAATTTAACTGCACAGTCATGGGCTCAATGTATTCCAAAGCTGGGTAAAGGGCAAAAGGACTGATGCTGTACTGGTATCCAACACCTCATTGCAATTATTGGCCACCACAGCCTTTCCTGGCCTTCTGACACCTGCATCAGCTGGTGGATAGAAAGGTGGAAACTCAGCTATCAGCACTGGAAAATAAAAGCTGATGGGGTGATATAGCACATCTCCAAGCATGTATGCTGCAGACTAGAACAACTTTGGTGCCTATTCCCAGCGATGCTGCCAAATCTGAGCTCAAGCAGCTCCTCAGTAAGGGAACTGCTTTGGCAATGCACTGTGTGTTTGAGCTGCCCCTCCAACATGGGAACCAGGTAACTGTGTTGTTATGATTGTACATGTTTGGGAAGCTTTTCAGACACAGTAGCTCATTTTGGGGATATCATTGCATCGAGGGCCCTAGTAATTTTTCTGTGACTGGTGTGTTTCTAATTTACTGAGATCCTTTGAAATTTCAGTGTGTGCATTCATACCAGCCTCCTCCTAGCTATTACTAGGTGACGCCACCCATGATCAAGGTAGCCAATATGACGAGCACAATGTGCTCTGACCAATATTGGGCAAACCCAGTAAGGACACAACACCAGTTCAAATCAACTGTTTGGCTGAAATCATCCCAACTGTGGAGCAAATGCCCAGTGAAACTAGCAAGAGCTCAAGTACAAGTTAACTTTTATGTTCTGTTAATACAACATTAACTTCCTACATCAAGACAGTCTGGATTCAGACTGGGAAGCTTGTTAAAGGTCTTGAGGACTAATAATTTACTCACAGTTTTTTTTCCTCCAGGATCCCTCTGAGGCGTTCATGGTCTCACCGATGGGAATGAGATGGTCGAGGTATGTTGTGAGCATGACTGAATTGTATGAGCTGTGGAGCTAATCAGTGGTGGTGAGGATGTAGTTTCCTTACTACACCCATCACACGGTGTTTCACAAACATCACTTATTGCTCTGGTCCTTTTCAGTACTTCAGATTTTTGAACAGCTTAAATACATGGTGGGCCTTGTTCTGCTGACACATCTGGAGCAGGACAGAGCTGTGAGAAGGCCAATTGCACCAAGCTGTCGCTAGCATTCAGATGAGAACTGGCTGTTGGCTGAAGAACAGAACTTACTCTGGACCTCAGACCATTCTAGGGAGCAGGAGGCAGCATTTTATTTCTAGCCGTTGATGACTTTCCTGAATTTAAAGTGTGTTTACGTAATCTATTGATTTGTTGGAGGACTCCTTGGTGACTCCAGATTATTTCACACCAGTCTCCCTGTTCTATCATCTCTAGCTGAAGAGGACATATCGTTCCGTCTTGGCAGATAATGACATGGCCTCAGCTGTTTGTATCTCTGCTGGTTCCTGGAAGCACCAACATGATGTACATGGGCCAGAAGCCTTTAGCGTTTGGTGACTCCAGCAGGGACAGGACTTTGCAGTCAGTCTTCTTAGCAGTCAGCTACTGCAAGTATTGGAAGCTATCTGCTTGCTGTGGGACCTTCAACCGCGTTTTGTGCCTCAGTCCTCATTTCAAGACATTGCCCAGCCTGAGCCCCTGCTGTGGGATGCAGGGTATGGCTGACAGTTGCTTAAAAACTTAACATGTGTTTGCAAAATAAATCTCGCCTGTAGTGATCATGGTGGGGATCAGGCCAGAGCTTTCTGAATGGAAGGTACAAGCCTATGCATGGAGCTCTGCTAGCATCATTGGAGGCCTTGCTGCCTTCTGTGCCAAGAGCCAGGCATCCTGAAATTTCTTTTAGTTTTGCTTTTTTTTCCCTCATGCTTCCTATAGCATAAATACACAGTAATCTGTAATATTAAAACAAACAAGCAAAAATCCTAAAATCTGCCCAACGCACACTTCTTAGGAGTGTGTCCCTGCTCCTGGCTGCACCCTTCTGCACCCTCCTTCGCCTCAGCTCTGGTACTTGCCTGACTCCTTGGCACACTGGTTCAGTCGGCTAATCCAGCAGAAGCCTAACCCAGCAGAAAAAGGAGGACAAATTTTGGGCTTCATTTGTTTGGTTTTTGTGAGGTTAGTGAGCTTCCTTGGCTCCCGGAGGGGTCAGGTGAAGGCCAGAGCTGGCGTGTAGGAGGCAGTGGGACTCTGGTTGCAGCAAAAGGTTAGATTTGCTCAGCCAACTTTCTAGGCTGTTTTCATGGTGCCCTGCAGGAAAGCACTCGGATGTGGGGGCCAGGTGCAATGTGCAGGGCAGAGGGCACTGCAGGGGAATATCTTTCAGCAGTGGCAGCTCTCAGGGTGAGTAGAAGCTTCCCCTATAGGGGTTATGTTCACCCATTTGCTGCTCAGCCCTCCGTTGCTTTCAAAACCATGCTGCGAGTGCTAGGACAAAATCTTCAACCCAGCTGTCTCTCAGCTACCAAAATATCTCCTTTGCCCCTTGACCAGCTGTCAAAACTTTCCTGGCCTTCCTAGAACAAGCGTCTTAGGGAATGTTTCCCTTGGACTATGGGAAATGGGAGGGATGCCCTGGAGATGACTAGCAGACCTGCACACTTGATGCCGGATGCCTGTTCTAAGCAAGCTCCTAAGCAATGCTGCCCATCGGAGCTGCCACCCCTCACCTTTGCAATGTTCCCAGCTTGGTGTGCTCTGTAGGATGAGGTTGTGGTTTGGGGAAGAAAGCGTTTCAGAGCGAAAAATTCTGCAGCGCCAGAGCCAAGAAAAAAGCTTTAATTATTCAACTAGTTTGAAACACTTTAAAGTATCCCTAAAAATAGGTGAGAGGGATGTTTGTCAGCTACAAAGAGATTATCCTGCAGTAGTATTGCTTGTCTTATTTTATGATGATGCTACAGAATACAGTCCCTCAGGTAGCCTCATTAATGTTTATGAATGAACCCCTTGTTTTGTGCTTTTGGTTTTAGAAAGTAGAAATAGGGCGAGAGGCTGGCAGGACTGGTTTTGCCATATATACTTTGGAAAGGCCAAGGACCCTGGTCTAAGGTCTCTATAAGGCTCAGCAGTTCTGCATATGGATGACAACTGGATTTGGGTGCTCGCTAGACCAGCTGAGGTGTACCCTAAGGGAAAAATCCAGGCAGGACTTTGGCTGAAATCCCGGGTGAAATTCTGCACGCTCCCCAGCAGATTTGTCAGCGGGAGGTTGGCACTCCTCTATGTCTCATCAGTCGTTTCGTTTTGATCTCTTCCGGCAAAGGCAACCTGTGACCGTATGTTGTTATAGCCATAAGTGCTTCCACAGGGCAGTATCTGGTAAACTCCACTGCCTGCCTGCGTCTCAGCCCAGGGTGGAGGCTTCTTTTCACTATCTGTTCCTTAAAGAGGGCAACTGTTTCTTCTGGCTATCATAAAAGAAGGGTAGCAGTTACGCCCAGCCCATAACAGTATGTGGTGGTTTGAGTCTTACTGCTCCAGCCTTAAAATAACAGCTCTTTTTTCCGAGCCAGCCAACAATTGTGGTCAGCCACTAATACCAGTTTAACCATTTGGCAGCTGCCCTATAGGAAATAGCTCTTTCGAGAGAGCCAGAGGAGCCCTTGACCCCGGAGCCGCGCTGGGCTGGTTTCAGTCATAAGGACATGGTTACAGCTATCCCTGTGCACAGCCAGCCTCTGTGACAGCCAAATCCCGGAGAGTTAATAACAAACAAATTGTGCAAGTAGGTTAGAAATAGTAATTCAGGTTAATTGTTTTGGTGCTTTATTTGATGAATGAGTAGGTAAAACTCTCTGATCCCCACTCCCCCCGCTCCGTTTCTTGCTCTGTAGTTCCTTTTCCATCCATCGTGTGCTGGGACTGTCAGCAGAGTTTGTTTCTCGGGCTCGGTTCCCTCCCTGTTACGAACAGTAGTAACCGGCTTTGCAAACACTGCCGTTGACATTGGAATCGGGCCCTTACGTCTTTAGGGCAGAAACAGGCAATAAAGGGCTACTGTAGTTCGGGGGCTCCCACCCGCTCTCTCCCCCGGGATGCTGCTGTCGCCGGTCCCCGTCACTCCGCGCCTCCCCCTGCTCCGGCAGGGGGTCTCCTCCCGCGGGACCCCGCCAGCCGCCCCTTGCCTCCGGCCCAGCGCTGCCCATCACCGCGGCTCTGAGCTGGGCAGCGCGGGCCGGGGGCAGCCGGGCAGCGCCTCCGTGCGCGGCCCCGGCCCGTTCCGCGGTGAATGGGGCAGCGGGCTCCCCCAGCAGCCACAACCACGTGGCGACGACAGTTTGCCGGTAAGCGGCGGCGCTCCCCGCCTCGCTCCCTCCTTCCCACCCGGCCGGGGGCTCCCCCCCAACCCCGGGTCAACCCCCTCCCCCCTCCCCCCGGCGCGCGCCACCGAGCTCCCCTTTCCCCGGCGGGCGCTCGTTTTGAATGAATGACCTCCCCCACGCCGGCCAACCGCCGCGCGGCCGTGCTTAATATTCATGAGGCGCCGCGCCAATGAGCGGGCGAGGAGGTTGTTTTAAACGGCAGAGCCCCGCAGCCAATCAGGCCGCTCTCGTAGGCAGCCAACGCGAGGCTGAGCCGCGCCGCGCCGAGCCCCGCGTCGTGCCCTGCGCTCCAGCTCCTGTCCACACTACCGCGAACAATACAGGTACGTGCAGCCCCGCCGCAACTTTTCGGGGGGCGGCTGCCCCCTGCCCGCCCCGCCCTGCCCCCGCGCCCTCGTCCCTCTGCTCTGCCTGCCCCGGGCTTTTTATTTTTTTTTAATTATTAATATTTTTTTTTTGTTTTCCGTTCCTTCCTTCCTCCGAGTTTTTTTTTTTTTAATTTAAAAAAAAAAAAACCGGGAAAATAACCCAAAACTTTCTTCCTCCCTCGCAAGGGGATCGGCGGTGCCAGGGCAGATGCTGCGCGCAGCTGGCGGGGCGGCGGGCAGCGGGCGAGGCGCAGCGTTTGCCCCCCCGTCCTCCTGCCCTGCCCCACCGGGAGCTCCCCCCGGCGCAGAGGGGCTACCTGTCCCCGGTGCAGCCCGGTTTCTCCGCGCCGGGCTCCCGTGCCACCGAGAGTAATATGGCTGGTGCAGCAACTACACCGGGACTAACTCCTTTTCTCCCCCTCATGGGCAGGGATTTTTCTCTGCCGCCTCCTAATGTCGCACAGCAAAACGCGCGGCGCCCTCGGCTTTTATTTGCCCCCTTTCCCCGGGTGGGCTCGGTGGGGCTGGCGGCGGTGGGAAAGTTGTTGGCCGTGCGCAATGCCGTGCCCGCTGTTTATTCTGCATTAATATGGCTGTCGCTTTAGCATCTGACAGGGATAAACCCTGCGCGCTGCGCCCGTCTGTCCCGGGGAAGCAGTTTTTTTCTCGCCGCCGCCGCCTCCAAACTCCCCCGATCCCTTCGCTTCTGCCTCCGCCGCTCTTCCCCTGCCCGGGAAGGTGTCTCCGGCGGGGCTGCGCCCGCGGCGGGGCCCCGCATCGCCTCTTCCCCGCGCCGCGCCGCCCGTGCTGTGGGCATTAATATGGCTGGCGCTGGAGAGCCCCGGCGAAGGGAAGAAAGACGTGTAAGCGGCATAGGGATGGGGAGGGGGGTCGCGGCGGGGGAAATCTCCTTCCCGGCGCCCCGCAGGGGGCTCAAACCTTTCGCTTTCGCCCCGGCTCCTCTCTCCCCACCGCCCCGCGCCCTCGGCTGGGCGCCGGGGGGCCGCCCCGGGGCTCTCCGCACTCTTTTTCTGGCGGCGCGGAGGAGCGTAGCGGCGGCGATAATGGCTGCACGGGAGCCTTTGTTAGAGAGCGTTGCGCTAGGCAGGGGCCGGGGGGGGGGCGCCTCCCGCCCGCGCCCCGGCCCCGCCGCCCCCGCCGCCCGGCGGGGGGCCGAGCGGGGAGCCCCTTCGCGGCGGGGGCGGCGTTTTGGCGGGGCCGGCGGCCGGGGGCGGCGGGCGCGGGGGGCCGAGCGCGGCGGAGGGGGAGCGCGGCTTTGTTCGGCGGCGCGGCGGCGGCGCCGGGAGAAGCCATCTTAGCGAGCGGGGCCGGCCCTGGGCGCGGAGCGCGGCCGCCGCCGCCGCCGCTCCTGCTGCCGCTCGCACCGGCCGCCCGGGGCCGGGCCGGCGCCCCGCGCCCCCGGCCGCCGCCCGGCCCCCCGGCGCCCCCCGCCCGCCGCCCCGCCGCATTTCAGGGGCACTTTCTTTCATCAGGAGGCATTTCACAAAATGGAAGATGAATTATTGGCGTCTGGCGGAGCCGCCGCTGCCCCCTCCGCCCGCCGGCCCCGGCCCCGCCGCAGGTGCCCGCGCCCCGCGCCGCGCAGCCCGGCCGCCGCGGTGACCTTGGGGGGGAGAAGATGGCGGGAGCGGCGCGGAGCCGGGCCGGGCTGGCCGCGGCGGGCCGCTCGCCCCCAACTTCGGGAGCAGGCGGCGGCCCCGGCCCGGCCCCGCGCCCCGCTCTGCCCCGGCGCCGCGGGCTCTGCGCGCCCCGGCGCGGGCGGTGGGCAGCGGGCACCCCGCGGGAGCGGCCCGAGCGGGCGGCTTCGGCTGCGGCGCCGCGCACGGGGGCTCGGCGGGCGCAATTAAATATTAACGCCGTGCTAATAAAAATTAAATTTTCAGACGCTGGAGAGGCTGTAAATAGGAAGTATTGCTGCGGGATTTTTTTTTTTTTTGAGGTGGGAAAAAAAAAAAAGAGCCAATCCGCCGTGGAAGAGGGGGAAAGAAGCGCAGCCCAAAAGTTAGCATCATCCTCTCGGTGACTTGCTCATCGCATCCTTGCGCTGACCACTATGCCTCCAAACATGTGTCACTTGGTGGAGCAAGAGCAAGCGCTGCTCACCTCGCAGAGCTCCACGGGTCCTATTGTGTTTAAAACTAGCCTTTATTTGCTCGCCACCTTCTGCTTAGGAGGTTATCACACTTTTATGGGGTGGGGGGCGATAATCCATCCTGCCTTTTTCTGCCTGGCCAGCTGCTGCTAACGTGTCAACTCCTGCTACTGAAGGCATAAGTCATAGCCTGGCACTGCATGTGCCACTCGAGCCCCAGTGTGGTAGCCAACTAAAACAAATATTTCATATTAGTTGATATATAACTCTTAATGGGCAGAAGTCTGTCTGTTTCATAGCCTGTCACCAGTCTTTGGACGTGATGTAAACCTGTATCGATGTAAAACTTGG
This sequence comes from Falco punctatus, assembly GCF_963210335.1. NCBI lineage: Eukaryota > Metazoa > Chordata > Aves > Falconiformes > Falconidae > Falco > Falco punctatus. Next base: position 15,234,546 of record NC_137595.1, read on the forward strand.
GTCCAGTGACCAGTTTCACTTGCCTCAAGTTGGTGACCCGAGTGTCAAGGAAGAATAATTGGAGTCTCTGTATTTGGGATAGTGAGCAACGTCAGTGGGGAGGAAGGGGATGCGTTACAGATGGGGCATTGCTTCAGGGGACAGTGGTGTGTGCTTATAAATACATGCATGCTGTATGCGTATCCACACGTATACACGCACCCATCTGTACTTGCATTCACTTGTTTGTTTTTTTTTCCCCCCTTTTTTCCCTCCTGCCTGCAGAGTCAAGATGGCTAAAGGTGATCCGAAGAAGCCCAAAGGCAAGATGTCTGCCTATGCCTTCTTTGTGCAGACGTGCCGTGAGGAACATAAGAAAAAGAACCCAGAGGTTCCAGTCAACTTTGCAGAGTTTTCCAAGAAGTGCTCAGAGAGGTGGAAGGTACTTTAATTTGTGACTTCCTGAAGGGCTAACTCCTTACGGTGTCTGCTAGGCTGGTGTGTGTGTCCGAACATGAAGGAAGCCGGTGGTGTTTTGGTCTGTTTGCCGTTCTTGGCAGGGTGTCCCGGTCATTGATCGGGTGCTGCTGACTACTGTAATGATTGTGAAGGCTTCAGCCCGGTGTATCTGCCTGTTCGGCTGCTTCCCCTGCAGCCTGGTCTTTTTTTTTCCCCATTCCCAAGCACAGTGCCCTTCAGCAGCAGCTACCTCCCTCCAGGCCAGTGTCCTGGAGGAAGGCTCTGGCTGTGCTTGTCACATTCCCTTTGCTTCCCTCTTGCTGAATATGCCAGCTGTGGCTGCCTTTCCCGGTACGGGACCTTCGTCCCCAAGGTGGTCCGGTTAGAAAACAAACAAATTCTGAAACTCCCCTGTTGAGTCTGTATGTGTTGGCTTGTTTACTTAAAGTTTGCCAGCTATTGCACAGTTGGGTAATCACAGGTTCGGTGTCTTGTTTTTTTTGGTTTGTGTTTTTTGTTTGGGGTGGGTTTTTTTTGGTGTTTGGCTTTTTTTTTTTTAGACTATGTCAAGCAAGGAGAAAGCTAAATTTGATGAAATGGCGAAGGCTGATAAGGTACGATATGATAGAGAAATGAAGGACTATGGACCGGCTAAGGGTGGCAAGAAGAAGAAGGACCCCAATGCCCCAAAACGACCACCGTAAGTAACTTTGAGGCATTAAACCCACAAGTATTTTGGTGTTTTCACACCCTGTAACACAGCTGCTGCTTTTCCATAAAGGAAGTGGATGGGGTATACGTTTCGTATAGCAGCACTGGTTATGTTCACAGCTTACTGACAGTGTCTTGTAGACCTTCTAGGCAGCTCGTAATCTTGAGCACATAGAGCACAGGAATTGTCAGTACTTGCAATCCTTAAACTTGTAATGGTGGAAGACATGGAAATGACTGGGTGACAGTGAGACTCTTGTATCTATATCTAAGACGAAATTGGGTGGGGGCATAGATAACACCTGATTAAAAACAGCACTGGGTGAAGGCTGCGGGTCTGGTGAAGGCTGCGGGTCTGGGCCTTGGTAAAATCAAAACATGTTTGGGTTTCTATGTTTTCTTTAAAGTTAAAAAAATCCAGTGTTTCTACTTGGCATGCGAGTGCATGTGTGAATGCTGTGGATGAGGGACAGAGGTGGGGAGGTGCTCCCCGGGTGTGCTGCTGCAGTGCTGACTGTCCTCTGGTGTTTCTCCCAAAGGTCTGGCTTCTTCCTCTTCTGTTCAGAGTTCCGCCCCAAGATCAAGTCCACAAACCCTGGCATATCCATCGGGGATGTAGCAAAGAAACTGGGTGAGATGTGGAACAACCTCAGTGATGGTGAAAAGCAGCCTTATAATAATAAGGCAGCTAAACTGAAGGAGAAGTATGAGAAGGTAAGGCTGGTTTTCACTTGTTCCTCTTCCATACCAGCTGTGGTGATGATGTGTTTCTGTAACATAGACCCCGCTAAGGTGGCCCCAGCACAGCAAGCATCTCCAGCTTACAGACCTGTTGTCACTGTGCTACGTGGCTGAACTTCACGTGTGTTGGGACAGAGTAGGGCAGCAAGCTGCAGGCAGATTCCAGCAGGGAGGGAGAGCTTTCCCCCAGTGATGCGCAGCTGCACCTGCTCGCGTTGCTTCAGCGAAGAGTTTGCTGTGCTGTTGAAGGAGCTTTGTCCTGTTAGCAGGAAACTTGTAAGAGAGGCTGGGTTCTCTTCTCCTCCTCAAAGAAATAACCATGAACGCAGGGTTCAAGGCTTCCATCGTCTGGAGGCAGTTGAGCACGCTTAGGTGTCTGCATACCTGTGTATGTGCCGTAGTGCTGGCTGATCCCCCTTTTGGGGTGCAGCTGCCAAAGGCCAGTCCCTCTACGCTAACGCCTGCTGCTGTACAAATGCTGTATGTGTTTGCTGCTTAGAGCAAATTAAGACATCCCCTTGACTTTGCAGGATGTTGCAGACTACAAGTCTAAAGGAAAGTTTGATGGCGCAAAGGGAGCAGCAACCAAAGCTGCTCGGAAAAAGGTAGAGGAAGAAGACGAAGAGGAGGAGGAGGATGAAGAAGAGGAGGATGAAGATGATGATGATGAATAAAACTGTACAATACTTGTCTCCATGTGAATACCATAGAGTAGGGGAAACACCATAAATGAAGCACCTCTTATTTGAGATGGTGTCTTTTGTCCTTATTAGGCTTAATTAAAAGAAAAATTTGGATTCCGATCGCGTTGTAGTTTCTAAAAGTACTCTAGAAATTGTAACTGGTTTACATGAAGTGGCCATGGGTGTAGTGAGCACCCTGAAACTGTATCAAAGTTGTACATATTTCCAAACATTTTTAAAATGAAAAGGCCTCTAGTGTTCTCCTAACTCTGTGCACTTTGCTGTTGGTGTAACAAAGCATTTAAAAATGTTTCAAGCATTTTTTTAATTTGTAAGGTGGTGTTACTATATGGTTATTGGCTAGAAAATCCTGGGTTATAAACTGTACATATCTATAGTTTGTAAAAACTAGACAGATTCTTGTGGTACATGCTTAGAGTTATGATGCCTTAGAGGAGCAGTGATTACTTGGAAAGGCTGTACGTTCCCCGGGGTGCCATGGCCCAAAGCATGCACTGTGAGGGTAGATCTATTTACACTACAGTGGGCGTCCATTTAGCTTAAAGTTGTCTTTCTGTATATAGTGAAATAGCATTCTGCTGCCATTCTTAGTTGTGGAAGGGGGTTCAGCTGGCATGAGAAGTGTATGGATTTTTTTAGTTAAGTGCGGTAGTTTTTAAACTGAAACTGTAGACATCTCTTCATCGTCAACTAAGTGAAGAGCCAGTGCAGCAACTGAAGTTCAAAAACACTCTGTACTTAAACGAATTTGCAACGTTCTGTTTTTTTTGTATGTTTAGAATGCTGAAATGTTTTTGAAGCAAAATAAACAGTATTACATTTTTAAAACTGTTCTTGACAACACTCTAAATTTCTGGTTTAAAAGGATCTTAACAACAGCAAGAGGTTCATTTTGAAGTCTGTGGCATCCCTCAGGGCTGGTGACTTAGGAAACATTCTGACTCAAGGATTAAAAAATAAAAAAATAAAAAAATAAATGGTGGCCAGCCAAAACTGGCTGAATTGAAAGAGATGGCTGCTCCAGCTAATATGCAATCGTAACTGTTTATGGCTGAGTGGCATAAGATGCTATGCAAGTTTGAACTTTATTACTTGAACTTGGGAGCCTAAATGAACATTCATGACGTAATTGTTTGTTTGTGTGTGTATATAGCAGCATTCAGAGATGCAGAGAAAGGTAGGTGGCTAGGAATGAGGCTGACACCATGGAATAAGTATAAAAGCATAGTTTGGATTTTTTTTTTCAGTTGTGTTGGGTAAATTTATAGCCCAAATGCATTGCTGTACATATTAAAATGTGCCTTTTTTGTCCTGTGTTAAACTGTTTCAGACTTGTGGTTTTTTCTAGCATCTTGATTCGTGGCAGGAACCAGGCGCCTAGTCTTAACTCCCCGCTGAAGTAGGAGTGTGGCGCAGGTACTCTAGTCTGTGTCCTGTCTCTAATGATGCAAGTTTTAATAGGCATCGGGTGCTGTGAGGTGGGTTGGGGGAGCGACGCAGGTCTCTTTCCCCTTTGGTGGCCAGCTGGCTGCCTTGCAGTCTGGCCACATCCAAGCTGGGGGTGTTTTGCAGCCTTGGAAGGGAAAGGTAATGCCTGGTCTCTAGCTGGTGACTCTAACCTCATTTTTCCTTGGCATGGAAACTGCACGAACTGGGAAAACTATAGCACCCCCTTGCTACTCTGGAATTCCTTCCTTGTGCTGGATGTAGTTAGCAGTCGGTGTTTGATCGCAGCGAGGAGGAGGTGGGGGGGTGAGGGTACTTACATCAATAGCAGGTCCAAGTTGTGGGCTGCTGTGTGTGGCTGACTTAAGAGGACGGGGTAATTCCTTAGGGTAAATGTGGGTATGGGCTGCTGCCGCTGCTTCATTTGAGCCAAGCTGTAGGTTAATAAGGGCCAGGCTTAGAGGCAGTAACTACTTTGAACATGGATAAAACTACTTCATTGCCTAACTGGGTAGCACATCTGGCTTCCTGAGACTTCTCAACAACCGTAGTATAGTATCTTGGCAAAACAGTCTGATCTAGTGTTGAGATGAACTAGAACCTTGAAAGCAAAACCAAGCAAAAGTTGGTATCTGACGGAGCAAGCTAATAAACTTTTATGAAACGTAGCAACGTGTAGCAACTTTTTCTTTAAAGGCTAAGTTACGGTTGGATCAATTAGAAATAAATTTTATAATTGCTTAATTATGACAATTCTTAGTGTCTTTTAATGCACAAAACCCCAAGTGTAAAATCGGCCCCTATCTTACGGGAAGTTGTGTTTTAAAAGCCTCAATAAAGCTGTGTCTGGAAAAGAAATAGGTACTTTTGTATTTGCTGCCCTTTCCACGTGTCTTCTGATGCAAGGGAGAAGACAACTGGAGGTTCCAGCATGTGGAAGTTTGATGGGGAAGTGGCAGAGCAGAAGAGAAAAGCAGTAGCATCATTCCAGGAGCTCTAATGCTGTTTCTGTTGTCTAGTTGGCAAAATCTCCCCTTAGCCACATACGGGAATTAGTGTAGATCACTGCTGTGCAAATCGAGCTTGGCTTTGAATTAACTGCTAGTGAGCTGAGCCCCTATTGATAGTATTAGCAAATAAGAACTAGAGCTGACACCTCTTTGTCTTCATTGTATTGGAAATCTATCGAGTTGCAGGGCTTGATTAAGGTCCTGGACCTTACGGTGCGCTACCTATTCCTGCTCTGCAAATGCCTAAAATATGGCATGCCTCAGGGATGTTGTTCGATACAGTGCTAGCACAGGACTCTGGGGACTCAGATGTGGATATTGCAGATGTAGTGATGATGTTTCTTCCCCCAGTGCTCTGCCATTGATAAATACCATAGTGTGAATGTATATAAATAACACATGATTTCCCCTGCTGCCACTGGTTTTTGTGTTCTGAGATGTCATCTCAAATATTGGGAACTGCTTAATTTCACCCAGCTCTATTTTTTGATAGAACACCCTCCAAGTCTTTCTCACTGCTTTGAAATGCTTGTGGTGTTTCAGAGCAGGCATTTCTGCTCTGGGCTGCTGTACGGTTAAAACTTCATGTTCAACTTTAGTCCCAAGGTCTGCAGAGTAAATATGTCTCTGATTAACTCCATTATATGTAGAGAAGGGTAATGATAAAATAGATTTGGGGAAAGGGAGGGGAGCGATGAAAAGAGATTCTTCCTTGCCTGAATTTGACAGCTGACTGAGACTGCTTGTGTTCCCAAAATGGGATTTCTTGCATCCCCTGTGCCTGCTGAAGCTGGGCTGTCGGGGCGAGGGACTGGGATAAGAAAAAGGGATGGTGCCAGCACTGCTGCTGTTAAAGCCTGCTCGCTCTCTGGGGGGGCAGAGGATGGCTCTGCTGGGTGGGGTGGTCCCTCTGGGTGCCGCAACAGTGGCAGAGTTGTGAGAGCTTTTGCTCAAGGGAAAGCATCTGCTGGTGCTGCTGTGGGGCAGATGCGGGGCAGAGGCAGGGAGCTGCACGGCAGCGCTCACCTGTGTCGTGCAGGTCATTTCCCGTGGCTGGTACCGTTCAGTTTGCACTCGGGACTATGCGAAGTCTTGAGAACACAATCGCTACCGAAATGCCCCAACATCCCTCTGAAATCCAACCCGGTGGGGGGCGATGGGATGAATGGGGCTGTCGAGCTGCTCTGTGCGGGCCAGAGCCGCCTCTGCCGAAATGGGCATGGCCCGGGGATGCAGAGGAGCAATGCTCTCCTGCTGCTCTGTAACCTATACGTTTCCAAATTCAGTTGAAACGTGGTAAATATTCAGTGTGAGCTCTTAGACTAGAGGGGGGGTCTGGGGGAGGGGCTGCATCGGGGAAGCCCCGCCATGGCTGTGGGGTTAGCTGCCCTCAAGCACTCACAAGGAAAACCGTGCTGCAGGATGGTTTCCTGCCGCTCATGTCGGCGTTCTAATGCATCTGTGGGGAAGCAGTGCATTAATTTTTCTGTAATAAAATTAATTAAAAATCCTAGTCCAAATGCATATTGAATCAATTAGCAGCGAACGGCTGGAGCTCTAACAGAGGTCCATAGGAAGGTGAGAGTCTGCTTTGGGGATGGTACCGGGGATACAGGCAGAGTCAAAACATCTCTTTATCTGCTCCCTTTGAACGGCTGATTTTTATATAATTTTATTCACTCCTAATAAACCCTGCAGGAACAGCAGCAAGGTGCGAGGGCTTCTGTTGGCTCTGGCTCAGGCGATGGCAGGTGAATGGCTTTTCGCTTCCAGCCTCCAGCACAATTCTGGCAGCTGCCTTGAGTTTGTTTTCCCTCTGCTCGCTCAGGCTGTTCCACGGGCGGAGAAGCATCCCCCACGTAAGCTCTCTTCTGCTGAGGCTTTTGGGAAGCAGGGCTTGGACAGGGAGTACCGGCTGGGATGGGACCTCCCCAGTGGCTTGGCTGGGGCAACAGCAGGATGCTGCGTTATGGCCATGCTGCCGTTCGCGTTCTGACAAGCCCCACGCTCCCCTCTATGGATGTTAGCCCAAGCTCGCTCACCTCTAAAAGATAACGGGAGGAACTGTGACAAGTGACATATTTATTTCTTTCCGCTAAGGCTGCACCACGTTTTAATGCAATAAACTGAATTGTAAATTGCAGCTGCGCTGCAAAACAAAGTGTGCTGGAGACCCCATTACCAAGTGGTTGCTCTGCAAACATGTTTCAGCTTGCGGTGGAGAAGGGCCCGAATAACCAGCATGCCTGGTGGGGGGGGGGTCATGCCCTACATGGTGTCTTCACCCCTTTTTGGCAGGCTGGGTGCCGGTGGGAGTGCGGTGTGCACCTGGCTCTGCTTGGGCAACATTTGGCGACCTCTGTTCAAAGCACTCTGCAAACATCTCATCCTTCTGATAGGTCTGATACGTACATGCTAAGCGGGATGTGGATGAGGGGTGGCTCCTTGCCTGTGCTAATGATCTTGATTGGAGTTGTCTGCTGCTGTAAGAGCTCTTCCCTGAGCACCCTCCTGCACCTGGATCCTTAAATTAAGCAGGAAGAAGCAGCTACAGCCCTGCTAGAGCTGACAGCTATGTCTCCCTGGTGGTGAGTACCTCCTTCTCTTGTTCCTGGATGTGGCATGGCCTTACAGAAACCCCTGTAAAGTGCCTCAAAAGGGTTAGTCTTTCTGTTAAGCCAGAGCAGAGCAAGTGACCTCCCCGGGGCTGGGGAGCCTGGCTGTCGTGTGGATCAGCAAGCTGGTGCTGTGGTGGGGTTAAGACCTTTGGAGGCTGGGATGTATAAAAGCAAATCTTTTGTCTTGTTGATGTTGAGAGATGCAAGCACATTTACCATAGTAAGGGGATGCCTGCCCTGGAACCATGTCCCCTGACACAGTTGACTTCCACATCCCTGGCTGAATCCAGCAGCTGGGGAAGTTACAGCTGGGGACTGAGCCTTGTTGCAGGACTGGATGTTTTGAAGGTGTTTGCAGTTGGCTTTTGAGCCCCTGAAGTGCAGAGTACCGCTGCTCTGCCCCATACCTGCCACCTCATCTTGCTTCTGGCTGGATGCTCCTTGCCAAGACACCAGAGGAGCAGGAGCAGCCCCTCCACATAGGTGTCGGACGCCTGTGCTTGCTGCTGTAGCTGAGCCTGTGTAGGGAGGGAGGCAGGTAGGATGCTATGAGTGACAGCGTCGCTTTTTCTTTCCAGCATCCCCTCCTTTTAAAGCTCCCTCAGATATTTCAAGTCAGAAAAACGTTCTTTTTAAAAAATATTAATCAGACATGGGCTGGCTTTGTTGTTGTAAGAGCTTATTACTTGTAAGTGTTTTTAACTGCTTCTTTGTGAAGCTTAAAATTTGCATTATGTTAGTTTAGAAAATTAACGTGTAGAAGGGTGAAGTGGTTTGAGGGATTGCTTGAGACAAAGCCTCTTGCCTGCTGCTAATTACTGTGTGATTTCTCTTTTGCTACGTGTTACCTGGGATGTACCAGCAGTAGTTCATGGTCTTGCAAAAGAGGCTTGACAAAGGTGGAAGCAGGGGCAATTTGTCCAGTTCTCTTAAAAGATATATTGGTCAAGTTCTGCTCTTTAGATTTAGAGCGCAGGCTGGGGATCTTCCCTGGGCTTGGCTTCTGCAGTTTAAGGTGTTGCTACGTGCAGCTCCTGGCAAAGGTTGCTCCCCAGGAGCAGGGAGAGCAAAAGGAAACATGCCCTGGGTCTTCTCTTATTGTTCTGTTACTATTTTGTTGCTTCATATAGTAACTTAGTGTTTGCAAGCTGCTGGGAGGTTTTTCATACCAAGCCTAAAGGTCAACGTGTCAGTAAAAGTCTTACAGACAACCCTTTCTTCCAAGGGCTTGGCTGGAAGTGGAATAAAACCTGACCAAAGAGTGTTAAACTGTCTAATTAAAGATCTCTTGCTCCTTGCTGCTGCTCGTGTTTCATTCCTTGGTGATTCCCTGCCAGAGAGGGTTGTCTAGCAAAGAAATCAGCTAGACCAGACCCAGTATTTGGAACCTTGAGGGCAACTTGCAAAAGACCTTTGATGGTTTTGAACATAAGAGGACTTGGCCTTGTTTGTTTTCCACTGTTCCCTGTGCGCGTCTGCAGTATGTTGCTGTCCCCTCTTGGCGCTCTGCCTGGGGAGAAAAGCCTCCCTTACAGGCTCAGCCCTTTGCCTTTTCCATTAACATGTGATTACTTGTCTGCCGGGAGCACCAAGGAATACTCCTGCAGACCCAGGGAAGATCGCCCTTGGTGCTCCTGGCTTACTGGAGGTGACATCTTAAAAGGCCAACTCTCCAGCAGTCGTTCAGGCTGGTCTTTCCAAGTGCAAAGTGGAAAGAAGCCCCCAGACCCTTTTTATTTCTATTTCCTGCCCAAGGTGTTGAAATAAATGCCCCCAGAATGCTTATTCCCAGATGCTGTTTCATGGATCGCTTAGCTTTCGTTTCCTCCTCTCCCCCCATTCCCTGTCCCAGCTCTCCCTCTGCCCAGTGAAGCAGCTGTGGTCAGCAAATGGGACCCAGTGTCTTATTGGAGGTGATACAACTTAATCCCAAGTTTTGAGAGCAGATCAGCCTGTGAATTCCCACTGGTTGGATGCTGGTGCGGGCTGTTGCCCTGTGCCAGCTCAGACCACCCACTGGTGCTGTTTCCCTGAGCCTCTGTGCTCGCAGCAGTGTTGGGGTGAGGCGGGGGGGGCTGGGGCGATGCCCGAGCTGCTGCCGGCTGGGAGCGTGCCAGGCTGGCCAGCGCAGGTGGAGCCAGGCGGCCACCATGGAGGTGGGAAACGGGAGCGGGAGGTGGTGGAGAGATGTGGGTCTCCAGGTCTCGAGCAGACGGCATCCAGCCCGCAGGGTCTCTCTCTTGTGTCGGGGACCATATGGTGCTGTATTTCACAGCCGGCCCTGTGAGATGAGGTTCCGCAACTCCTATAGATGAAAGGGAGCGGGTGGTCTCAAAAATGTTTGCTGTTGCTTGTGCTCGGGTCCCTCGTGGAGGTGGTTATGGGCAATGGAATGGGTTAGGCTGTACCGTAGCCGTGCCAGGTTTCTGTCACGTGCTTGCTGGGCTGGGCGCACCTTCTCATGGCAGGGAGCAGGACCAGGCTGCTGCAGGCTGAGAGGAGGTCTGAACTAATGTGTGGGTGGGAAACACCTTCATATATATTCTCATCCTGCTAAACGTGAGTTTCCCACCCTTCAGAGGTGCTCTGGTAGGGCTTGTTCCCCATTCACCTGCTTCCAGGCCATGCTCAGGCACCAGCTCTCGCAGGCAGTGGTGGGGCTGTGCCCGGCGTGATGCAGAGCTGCCAGGCAGCAGCTTCTCCCAAAGCCGAGCTGCCAATCCCCGCCAGCCCCAGCGGGATTGCCTCTGGCCCTGCTGAGAGCTGCCCTTTCACTGTGGACGTGGGCCTGGGCAGTCCCGTGGGGAGGGTCCCCTGGAGGCTCAGGGTGCCTGTGGCAGGAGAGGGGGTCCTGCCAGAGGAGCGGCCGGTTTGCTAGAAGCCACCTCCTAAATATTGACGTGCTTATTTTTATTTATTTATTTGCTTGCTCTGGAATCTTTGCATTTTTCTCTTAATCCTGGAGGAAAATCAGTGGTGCCCTGCATGCATGTGACATGGCTGTGCACAAACTCCCTTTGTAACTTCTTTCTTTCATGGGGGAGAAACGCATTCAGGAAAAAGCAGGGCCCTGACAACAGGAATCAAGTGTTTCTAAATATGGACATCCCTTTTTGGACTAAAAAGTCTTTTTTGTACCATGCATATTTCCCCTGTTAATCATTTCCTTTTGTTCCGCGCAAACTTTGGTCCTCCAATGTTATAGAAAGAATTATAGCTGCCCTGTTTGTAAACTTTCCTTTATGATACACCAACTGGCTTGTACGTTAAGCGAATTTGCTGGGTTTTCCTTTTAATGCGGTTGGAAAGGCCAGTGCTCTGGTTACTCACCCTTGGCTTTTGCTTTTTTTGGAAAACCAGTCATATTTGGCCTCAGCCCCTCTTGAAATATTGGGGATTTTACAGGCCAGTGAGCTTTGCCTGGTCCTATTCACTGCTTTTGTGTTACACTAATTGGCTTGATAAAGAAGGGCCTGGGCTCTGTGAAGTGCTTCTCCTCCAAGGTGAAATGTGAGATGGAGGGGGGAAATATTCAGATATTCACTAGCAGTTATGCTCGCTGGATAATCTGAAAGCATCAGAAATGAGCCAGAGCTCAGACAAAGTAGGGGATTAGGAGTCTGAGATGGGCGAGCGGGGTGGACATCTGGAAGCCTGCTGTTTAGCTTGTCTGCTGGGGTGGGTTGCATCTTCATTATATGGGTTATACGTGCCGAAAATGAACAGTGCGCTGGGGTCGTGCTTGCTCTCTGTGGATATATTCTGAAATAATTTTCTGTCGTTATTTATGGAGCACCCTGACCTCCCCAGCAGGGCTCTGTGTGTTTGGTGCAAACCCGGTCTGCAGCGTGAGCAGAGCAGAAGCTCACCCCCTGAAGCTGGAGGGACACGCCTGGGTTTTATGGCACTGTTTGCACGCACCGCCTCTGCCTGCTGCTTTGAGGTTTCGGGGAGAAACATTGCACGCGGCCGCGGCCGGTGTTGCGCAGACGGTGGGGGCTTGCGCCCTCCCTTGCACAGAGCTCCCCGCGTTTTTGGGCAGGGGCAGCTCTGCAGAGCCCAACAGAAAAGCAAAAGCATGGGAAAGGAGGGGAGAAACCAGGCTTGGGGCTTCGGAAGCCTTCCCATGTGCGAAACACTTAACACGGCTCTGCCGAAGTTGGGCTCATCGTTACAGCGAGGGCTGCTAATGCCACTGCCAGCACCTGCCGTGGGCTGTACCATCCACCCCGACGCTGGCTTCACCTGCCCCGTCCCGCTGCCCCCTGCCCAGCCCCTCACCCTGACCCCTGCGGGCACGAGGGGGTGGCTCGGGGTGCAGAGCTGTGTGTGGGGGTGGGGACAGATGTGTGTGGGTTTTTTCATTTGATGATGAAATATGAGTTGAAAAATGCTTTTGCCTTTTTGAAAACACAATGTTGGAGAAGGAATTCCAAATATGTTGTGAACAGAAATAGCAGAATAGTGGCTTGTTTTGGTTTTGTTTTTTCCCCAAAAAGTCATTTCTTTACCAGCCTCTTGGCGTGTGCTCTATTCCTCCTCCTCCACCTCAAGCGCTTTGCTTTGCTCATATCTCCATCCCCTTCCTGGACAGCTTCAGTTTTGGCCACAGCTGTAACATACCAAATGGGGGCTGTACACAGCTGGAGCCTTGCAGCACTCCCACCAAATATCCACTGCTGCCTGAACAGCATCACGCCTGCCCACGGGTGGAAAACACCGTGATGAGCAAGCCAGCACCGGGGGGGGGGTGTTGGGGTAGGTGCTTTGTTCAGGTGAGCAGCATAATTCGCACCTGTCTCTGGCAAAGCCAAAGCAAAGCAGTTTAGGGGAAGGTAAAGAGAGGACCTCCAGGCACAAATGCACCAGCCTGAAGCAGATGCAAGAGCTTGGCGGTGCTCCGGATCATGCTTGGGATGATAAAAGCAGGGGGATTTTTAGTTTAACAAAAAAATGCTGTGGAAGAGAGGCAGGTACCAGAGCAGTGGGGACCCGGGCAAGGCATTAATAAGGGGTGGTTGAAGGATGTGTGCCAGTCACTGCTGCATATGATGCTCCAGGGAATTAAAAGCGGGACTGAGGAGTGAGCCTGATGCAGCCGTGTGGCAGCGTCCGCTGAAAGCGCTGACTCAGTGAAACGTGCCCCTGTTGTGTCAAAGATGTACAAAATCTAGGGAGAGAAGGAAAGCACAGAGTTTCCATATTTTTCATTAATTTGTAGGGGATGTTCTTGTTTTACCTGTTAGCTGCACACATGCTAATCCAGCCCGTGGGCCTCTCGGCACAGTACTGATGGCCAGCAGCTCCTGCTGTGCTACCTTGGTTTATTTATTTATTTATTTTGGCAGAACTGCCTTTTCTTTTTTGGGGGGACCTGACGGTGGAGCAGAGCTGAGTCCCAGTGGGTATTGGCAGTGTATTTATTTTTTGGGTGCCTCTGTGTCCTACTGGGGCTGAAACGAGATGTCCTTACATTTTCGGGGGGGGGGGGGGGCTTAGGAAGCAGCTGCCGAGAGTGACTCGTGAGCCATGGGCACTGTGTGGATGCAGGGGGAAACCAGCTCCTTTGCTCAGTGCCAGTGTACCAGAGAGCCTGTGTCTCGGTCTGTGTTAGCAGCAGTTATTGCCTGGAGAGAAGTGGTACAACAACCCCTGGGGTCACCTGTGGGCCCCTGGATGCCAAACCTCTGGAAGCCAGATACAAAATCCTCCTTTTCCTCCCATCCTGGGAGGAGGAGTGTGTTTCTCCTGAAAAGATGGGCCAGGAAAGCATTTATGTGCTGTGGGGGGACTCTGACTTAGGAGACTTGCGCGATTTTATGCAGACTAAGTGCAGTTAAGCATTACAGCCCCAATTCTTATTCCATTTTCGTGTAGTTTTTCGGAAGGGCTGGCAGCGCAGTGTGTTTGAACTGCCCCATGCCAGGGGCTGCCAGGGTACTTTGGGGAACCCCGTAGCAGGGACAGGGTACGCCTCGGCTCGCAGCCACCCTTTGGGGCTGCCAAAGCCTTTGCTGTGAGATAGAGGGGTCCAGATTTAGGGGAGGCAGCCCCGAGCACTGGGTCAGTCCCGGCAGCTTCAGCAGGGGATGCTCCTGCAAACAGGAGCCACTGGGAGTTTGCATTCCCCTTGGCCTCAGCCATGAAGAAAGTCTAAAGCCTCAGTCAATAATAAGCTTATAAGACAGTAAATCTTGGTAATGAGAAAAACAGAAGACGGCATCTGCTCAACACAATGGTACTGTGTATGGTCTGGTAAACAGCTATTGAAATGAGTTGCCCGTTATTGCAGAGGTTACAGCTGAAAAGCCCGATTTCCCTGCAGAATCGGCAGGTTTTGCTGCCCCCAGCCCTTCAGAGTGGCTGCTGGAATCCGGTTGAGGCTGAGCATGGGAAGAAGTGTCCTGTAGCCTGCAAGGCCCAGGTGCTCGCCCACAGGCACAGCAGCTCCCACTATGAAACCAGAGGCGAGCTGCCATCATCCTGCATGTGTGGAACCCGAGACAGGGCCACCACAGTGGTGGTCTTCACCGCCCCGTCCAACGCCTCCTTGCAAGGGCTGCACGTGGAGATGTACAGACTTTGGAGGGTGCTCTGCAGAAAATGGGGGTGGGGGGTAAAAATGGGAAACCAGTTTCTACTCTATCATGTCTTCAGAGATGCCAAAAAGAGCCAAGCTGATGGGCAGCAAGTACCTGGGGATAAATGAGTTGCGCAGGGGGCAGTGGGAAGAGGAAGGTGCTGGGTTTTCATCTGACATCCACTGGGATGAACCTGGTGCTCCTGGGGTGGGAGCTGGCAGTGATCCCAGTCCCGCTCAAACTGTGTGAAGCCAGGTCTGCAAAATGGGGAAAAGTAGGAGGGGAGAGTTCAGGAGAAGGAATCTGCATATGGTGTGTAATGCTTTTATGAATTGGGTCTTTAATAATTTACATTACCAGTTTAATACTTTGAATACAAATTATCTTGCCCATATGCTGTGCTGACAAACATAAAAATGGAGTAATCAAAGCTGTAATAGCACTACAGCAAAAAGACATAAAATGCCACTAGAAGGCTTAGGATAAATTATTGCATGCACACACTAGCTCTATGGCTCCCTGGTGCCAAAGGATGCATTGCAATTTCTTCTTCAGACTTTGCATTTGGGCTTGAGGACTGGTGCAGTACCAGGAGTACCACTCGGAATTCTGTGAGACTGGCAGCATTTAACAAAGAAGAGGAAAGAAAAAAGCCTCATACCTGTTTGATAAACACCACAATTTACATTCTGCTCTGGCATTGCAGGGGCTGCGAAGAAAATATAGCCCTCTTATTTGTAGGGAGCCCCCTTCTTCCTCCAGCGGGGTTATTTGCATGTATTATAAACTGCAGTGTTGGCTTGCCATCTTCAGGCAGCTGCCACGCACTGCACAGCATCCCTGTGCATCCCTGTCCATCCCTGCACTGGTTTGAGGTGGCGAGTCCAGCCTGGGTACCATAAGGGATGGCCAGGGGAGGATGCTTGCTGCAGCCTGGCATCAGGTGACCCAGGCAATGGTAGCATCAGTCCAGGGAAAACATGAGTTCCAGCTCATCCCTCTTCATACCTGTGCCTGCTCCCCTCTAATGCCTGAGCTCCAAGGGGCTGGAGAAGGTGGGAGAGGATGAAACAGCCTCAGACCCTTGGTGCTTCATCCTGGCCGTCCTTGGGCTGCAATTTAGGTGTGAGGGAATGGTATGGGTGGGCCTGGGAGCTCGTGGGTGCTGCAGGTGACTTAGTGGTTTGCTTTTAGCAGCCTGGCATCTTTTGGTGCATGCGTGTGGGTATTCCAGGCATCCCAAAGGGCACAGGGCTCTGGAGCAAAATAAGCAGGTTTGTGGAGCAGAGATGCAAGTTGTGCTCACAGGGAGAAAGCTGCTGTTTGTAGATGTCAGTAGACCTTGTATTGTAGCTTGTGGCAAAGTCTCTGCTTTTAAATACCAGTCTATTCATTGGCGCCATATCTCAAAGGCATCCCTGCTACAGGCAATCTTTCACAGAAAGAGCCATTTAATGCTCACATTTGCATACACCAAATTTCTCGGCTATCAAGGTTACTCCATGCTGTAATCCATTCTGTGCTTCTAATATGATCAGTGAAAAATGAGGCTTCTTCCCAAATAAATCATCAGCAACAGAGGGAATTGTGCTTTTCCGGAGGGCGTGAGGCTCCAGCTGTAGTATGTCTTTCCCAAAAGGCAGAGGAATCTGGGCAGGCCTGTTCCGCGCTGCCTCAACTCCCTGCCAGTCACCCCGAGACCCAAACCCTTCGCACATAAATGAGTTTTTCATGCCTTTGCCACTGCCAGGATCAGCCGCCAGCTGTTGCCTCAGGATGTGGTGCCAGCAGCTAGGGCGCTGTGCAGCCCGAAGGTGGGGTCACCCATCTTTGGCTCATCCATTAACGCACCCCTCGGTGCACGCACGCATCTCTCTGATGTGCTGAGGGGAGAGGAGTGGGTGCCAGTGTTTGGCATCCCATGTCCTGGTATCTCTCCCCTTGCTCTGAGGAGCAGCCCTGTTATTGCAGCTGGGCATGCCATGACTCCAAAACCCTTACTGCAAAGAGGTAGCTGGAGCCTGTCCTGCCAGGGGTGATGGGGGCTGCCTGGGGGTCCAAGAGACCAGCAGGAGCCAGGATAGGGAGGCATGGGTGGGCATCCAGCCCCCAGTAGAACAACTTTTCCCACTGCCAGATCTTCTGGAGAAGAAGGCCCTCACTGATCCTTTTGCTCTGCAAATAAATTAGATGGATCAAGGCCACAATGAGAAATATCCCCATCCTCATCCGGAGGGGGATTTTTCAGCATAGAAGTCTTTATATGACTCATAAACTCTAACATTTATTTCTGCACGCGAGGTAAACGTTTCCCCCTCTGAATGTCTAAGCAATGCAATTTTGTTTGAAACCTCCATTTGTTTAAGTCTGGAGGTGACAATAACTCACCTGCTTTCCCTTCCCATGATTCCCCAAGCAGTGGCGTAAGCCAAAATAGAGCAAACTCAGCTCCGGCTGTTTGTCACTTGTCGGCTGCCTCCCTCAAATACGCTCAGATGAGCTTTGTCCTGGAGTTTACATTCGGGCACCCTCTGATCTCCAGCCGCTGGTAAATGGCCCCGTGTTTTCCTGTTTAGAGGAAGAAATACAGTGCACCTGTATGCAGCCACTGCCAGGGCAGGCAGGCAGGGGAGACATAACTTAATTTAAGTCCAGATAAATCATGATTTCACAGCGATCTGCCTGCCACAGGCAGTTGAGAGTCCCATCTCCTTGGCACTGTAACAATACTTGTCACTCAATGTCCCGAAGAGACCTGCTCACGGCCAGAGATCATAGATGACTGAGAAGACGCCTCGAGTTGTAAACACCATCAATCTGGAGAAAACAAACCCGCCTGGGAGCCGCTGTCGGGTGAGGATGTTCAAAGGCAGCACCTGCCTCTGCAGAGCGTGGGCTGTGCCCCTGGACCGTGTGGATCCCCAGCCTCACACCTCCCCTGGGGCTGACTCCAGCAGAACCAGTGAGGCAAAGCGCTGCCGCTGCCCTCCTCTGGGGAGGACTCAGGTCCCTGGCTGTTGGAGCCAGCAGCCCCCAGCCCCTCAGGAGGAGGGACCCGGGCAGGGGTTAGCTGGGGGTGGCCTTAATGCACTGGCTGCTTTTGCTCTTTGAGGGAGATGAGAGGATGCTGCTATTTCAGTGGTAGGTGCGGCTCCCGGGTGCTTTCTGCTGGAGATTTTCACCGTTACCATGAAGTCATTTAGCTCCTGCCAGAGGGATGGAGAGCCCTGAACATGGCCTCATCGCTGCTTAAAGATGTCTTGTGCGAGAGCGATGAGGGGATGTTTGCTGAAAGCCTCCCTGTGTGGAGCTCCAGGGGTGCAGCCAGCATTTGTGCTGGGTGCCCCCTTGCCACCCTGCTGTGAGCCGGGCTCCTACCAGAGAGGGAGGCTGTTTTGAGAGAAGTGTTTGAATTTTATCTTTAGTTCCCCATCTGGTAGGCAGAGCCCCTCGGTGTGGGCAGGAAGCCCCCATCCCATGCTGGCACATCAGGTTTCGGAGAAGCCTCCCACCACAGCACGGGCAGCATGTTTGCAGCATGGGTGCCTTGCTTTGCTTTCTACCCTTTTTGGCAACTTTGTGCCTTTCCTGGCTTTGGTGGAGTCTCTTCTGATTTACATCTGGGTTCACATGAAATGCAGAGCAGGTGCTGCTCCTTGTGCCCCCTGCTCGCCCACCCCCACCCAGGACTCTCCTGCTCCCCTGGCAGCTCCCAACGCTGCTCCCTGCATCCCTGCCCATCCACGAGGATGTGTCTGTGTCCACGTCTAAACTCAATGCTAATGTGCACAGGCAGCTTCTTTTTTCTGTCTGCCTCGTTCTTCTTCTTTTTTTTTTTTTTTTTTTTTTTAGAAGGAAACTGAATCCAAAGCTCCCATGTAGTGATGACGTTGTTAGTAGTTATTTCTATTTCCATAGCTCCAAGAGGCAGAGAACAGAGCCCCACTGGGTTAAATGCAGCACATGCTATAACAAAAAGACAGTCTGGGTGCCGAACAACTTGCGATCTTCTTATCAATGTAAGGAGTATAAAATTAA
Source organism: Falco punctatus (assembly GCF_963210335.1). NCBI lineage: Eukaryota > Metazoa > Chordata > Aves > Falconiformes > Falconidae > Falco > Falco punctatus. The sequence goes on from NC_137595.1 coordinate 15,252,833, forward strand.
GATTACTATAGCAACATCTTGCTCACATTGCATATAGATAGGGTTTGTTGGTCTTTATATATATGTATGTGTATGTAACATACACATACAAACCCTAAATATCTCTGGCAACTTTTTCTGTTGTTGAATTTGTATTTAATTTCACTCTGCATTGCTCCTGAAGATTTGTATCCAGCTTCCCTTATGCAGGCCTTGCCTTTGCCTTTGGGCTTTTTTGTGCATGTTGCATGCCAGGCTCGAGTCCCCTGTGCCTGGGGACTGCTCAGCCCCTGGCCAGAAGCAGGGACAAACCCTGACTGGGGGTTTCATTCCATCTGTTGGGGGTTTTGTTTTAAATGGATACAGCCCTGCTCAACTTCATAACTGACTTAACATCTCCAAGTCTGCTTTCATCAGTCAGATTTTAGGAGTCTGGGGTGAGCAAGCGTTGGAACAGGTTGCCCAGGGAGGTGGTTGGGTCACCATCCCTGGAGGGATTTAGAAGACCTGTAGATGTGGCAGTTAAAGACATGGTTTAGCGGTGGGCTTGGCAGTGCTGGGTGAATGGTTGGACTCGATGATCTTAAAGGTCTTTTCCAACCTAAATGGTCCTATGAACCTGAAACATGCAAATCCCTCTTTTCCCATCTCTCTTCTCTCAAGTTATTAGTTCAACTTCAAGTGAAATTTCATAGGAGTTATGAACGGCAGCTCTCATTTCTCTTCCATGATTGAATAAAACCTGGGCCCAGAAATACCTGCAGGAAGGGCAGAGCACACCCAGGAGCGGGGAGCGGAGGGGGAGGCAGGAGGAGGATGGATGCGCCTACACTTCAGTGTCATTTAAATTCTCCAGCAAAGTGGCAGAAATTCAAGCACAATTTTTATCTTGTCGCAGAGGTAAGTGGGGTTACTGATAAAGTGTTTGAACATCGCCACATCTGAGGAGCTGTCTTTGCTCACCAGCCTACAATGGGGTAGGAGGGGAAAACCGGGCACCAAGCTGTGCTAAAGGGATCTGAAGGGTATTGCTCTCTGCCAGAGGGGTACCTGGTTTTCGTAAGAAGCAGGAGGAACTTGCGGCTCATTTGTAACAGCTTTGAGGCTGCGGAGCTGAACGTGCACAGTTGGAGGGCTGGTGGATTTGCTGTTTTGAGACCAGACTGTAATGGAGATCTGAGAACCAAAACTGAAAACGTCTGCTGGCAGGTCTGGATGGAGGAGCTGGAAAGCAGCCTGAAGTTGCCAGCTGTGGATTTCTGGTGCTTCTAACTTAGCAGAATTAAATACAAGGAAATAAATCATAGACAGCTCTGCCTGCAGGGTCTAGAAGGAAAGCAAGGGGGCCAGGGTGAGGTGGGTGAGCAAGCCCCGCTTCCCAGTGGCTCTGTGGGGAAGGCAGAAGTGGAAAGGCAAAGAAGGGATGCGCACAGCATAGAGCAGCTGCCTTTCAAAGCCCAGCCAGGCAAAGGCAATGGCTTTTCTTCAGGCAGAACTGCTCTGTGAGCAGGAATCGATAACCTTCCGCAGAGCCTGCAAAAGTGCTGATGGGCATGAGTGCGCAGAGCTGATGCCGGTTAGGAGATTCCTGGATGGAACTGTTGTGCAGATGGATGCGGTGGGAGCAAGTGTGAGTGGTGCTTCACACGCGCACTGGGCATTGGTGTTGCACCTTACGGTGACAGGCTGAAGGTCTGGGGACAGCTGAAGATCAGACCAGGCAATGGGGAGCAGGCTGAAGAGCAATGGAAGCTCGTGACCAACAACATATTGGAGGACAGCACCAAGTGAGCGGTGTAAGGGGGGCACTTGGCTTGTTTGCTGCCAGCAACAGGTGGAAACTCTGACCCTCAGCTGAACTGGCCCCGAACCCGGGCTGACCTACAGGTAGAAGAGACACCGCTACCTCCTTCCCCAAAGGAAGGAGTAAAGGCAGGCTCTGGGGTCAGGCAGGGCGGTGGGGGCTGTGAACCTGGCCTGGAAGGAGCCAGCAAGGGCTGTAGGGCTGAAGAAATAATCTTTGAGACTGTTGGTTAAAATGCACACATGCTTTCTCATCCTTTTCTCTGGAATGGCACTGCCCCAGGACAGGGGTCTGTTTATGGTATCAGTGTGTATGACACACACCGGTGCTGTGTGCTGGGTGAAGTTTTGGTGTGCAGCCTCAGCCTGGAGACCTGGTTGCTCACGCTTGGAAACCCTGTGGGGGTGTGCAGGTGTGCTGGAGGGTCCGGTGAAATGGGGGGGTTTGGTGGGAGCATGGCAAGAATGGGGAATCCTTTCCCTTTCCCAAGGGGTGCTGAGTTTCCCAGCTGTGGGATGCACCCTGCTGATATGTACCAAATCAATAGCCTGGGAAAAGGGAGACTCTTTGCTGGGGAAAAAACTGTGGCTTTGGAGTTAACCCCTGCCACACTGCCCTGCAGGATTCTGCAGGGGCTGGTGGGGGCAATGCATCCCACTCGGCGCCACAGCACTGCTGTGCCAGCCATCATCACCATCACCTCTACGCTTTTTATTTCTCTTGACCTCTGTGTTTCCATCAGCTGTTTTTAAGCAGGCCTGCCACCAAGACTGTAATCGGTTCCCATGTACTCCTGTCTGTGCTTTCACCCAGCAATTTGCACAGGGCTGTTGAGCGCTCTGCCCATAATTGACAGGAGAAAGCAATCGGCTTCATGAGAGGAAACATCTCCACCGGCTGCTGGATCCAAGCAGGCTATTTCCCATAATGAGGATGAAGCAAAACAGGATCTCGCTAACAGCCGCGGATGTAGCTGAGCTCTCATTACTGCAAGCGCAGAGGTGCTGCTTGGGACGCAATTAAGAGCTCGATATTTGGAGTGCAGCGTGCCGTGCTGTCCTTCCTGAGCCGTGGGCTCATGGCGAGGCCGTTGGTGCCAACCGCTCCTGAAGTTTGAGTCGGAGCTCCAGCAAGTCAGGCTGCAGGAGGGGCTGCTCAGGGAAGGGAAGTCTCCTTATTTTCTTTAAGGCAATTGTTTCTCTCCTTGCAGAGGATGACCATGGTAATTCCGGCCTTAGTATTGGAAAGCAGCTGCCAATAGGGATGGCTTGTGCCATTCCCAGCTTGAAAAGCGACTTGGACCTAGTGCTGGGCAGCAGACTGGGTACAGGCAAAGTGCTCACAGGTGGGGTGTGTATCCAGGTGAACTGCAGTGCAAATTGAGAATGGGGAGGGGGAAACGTGGAGGGGAGAGTCCCCAAAGCATCTCGGCAGTTTCAGTCTCACACTGCTCCCAGCGTGGCCAGGCTGGGCACCTGGCAAGCGGTGCTGGACATCGGGGATGCTGCACAAACTTTTGGGAGTGGCAAAGAAAAAAGCAACCCCTCTGCTTGGGCACTATCTGCGGAGCAGGGTTTTCCCTCCAGGCTCTCAGGGGGACAACCAGTCTTACCTCCTTGTAAAGCACTAACTGGCCCTTTTTATTGGGATTGGAGCGCAGCCAGAGGGTAAGCTTAGGTGCCTTCTCCACATACAGGTGGTGGTAAACTGAGTAATACCCTGGTGTGTCCAAAAGATTGGCCTGAGCCCCAGCTGGCCTCTAACTGGGACGGACCCCAGCCTTAGGGAGGAGGAAGAAAGAAGGGGAGAGAAAGGGAGGTGAGAGGCTGCGAGAGCTGCACCAGGGAAGCAAAGAGTGACCCAGCGGAACAGTGGGATTCCTGTGTCCATGGCGTGTCAGGGCAGAAGGGATGGACTGGAAAGAGACCAGCAAAAGGGGACCTGTAAGGAGCAGGAGTGGGTTTGCAGTTGGTTGTGGTGGGTTGACCCTGGCTGGATGCCAGGTGCCCACGAAAGCTGTTCTGTCACCCCCCTCCTCAGCTGGACGGGGGGGGAGAAAATGTAGTGAAAGGCTCCTGGACTGAGATAAGAACAGGGAAACTGGTCAGCGATTACCATCATGGAAAAAAGACTCGACTTGGGGAAATTTAATTTTTTACCATGCAAATGGTAAAAAAACCTTCCCCACCCCCAGCTTAACTTAATTCCCAATTTCTCTCTATCCTCCCCCTGAGTGGCACAGGGGGATGGGGAACGGGGGTTGTGGTCAGTTCATCACACATCGTGTGCTGCTCCTTCCTCCTCACACTCTTCCCCTGCTCCAGCGTGGGGTCCCTCCCACAGGAGACAGCTCTCCACGAGCTTCTCCAACGTGGGTCCTGCCCATGGGCTGCAGTTTGCCATGCACTGCCCCAGCATGGGTCCCCCTGTGGGTGCAGCCTGTCTCGCCGTGGCTGTCACCACAGACTTCAGGGGACCTCTGCTCTGGTGCCTGGAGCCCCCCCTGCCGCCTCCTGCCCTGGACTGGGGGGCTGCAGGGATGTTGTTCTCACACAGTCTCACTCTCTTCTGCTGGTGCAGATTTGTTTTTTCTTTTCCCTTCTCAATATATTATCCCAGAGGCGCTACCGCTGTCGCTGATGGGTTTGGTGGTGGCCAGCGACAGGTCCCTCTTGGAGCTGGCTTGTGCTGGCTCTGTCCGACATGGGGGAAGCTTCTGGCACCTTCTCACAGAAGCGACCCCTTCAGCCCCCCAACTACCAACACTTTGCCATGCAAACCCACTACATTGGTAGAAAAAGAACTGGATGAGGAATCTCAATGGGAAAAATGCGGTGCACTTTTTTTCCTCTGTCCTTCCTGCCACCCCAGAGGTCTCGGTGTAAGGGGAAAAGCCTTGCCCACCCAAGCTCCACGGGGATGATGTGAGGAGGGTGAGAGGTCTTTTGCTTGAGTTAAAGGCAGATCTTAAAGACAAATAGGGCCCCTGTCTGGGAAGGCTGGTGTGTCATGAACCAGCTTTCCTTGCTTTGCTTTGCTTTTTTTTTTTTTTTTTTAATTTTTTTATTTTTCTTTCCCTCCTCCAGATTCACTGCCTTACTGACAAACACTGAGCTAGCAGCACTTCGAGTAACTCGCCTGCTCTTGAGCAATGTAGGAGTTTCCTACTCAGATACCGAAGCACTTAAAGTTCTTCAGGATTTGTTAGCCATGAAATACATCAACTGAATCTTCCTGGCTTAATGGGTTAAACAGTTGTGGCCTTCCCCAATTTTTTTTTCTTCTCAGTTCACTGCAGCAAACCCCACCAGCCTGATCGTTCCCATGTATTTCTTTCAGCACGACCATCACTTAGGCAGAGCCCTGTGCTACCACTCAGCTGCCATCCGAGCATCCCCAGTAGCTCACACAGCGACCAGGCTGCCTTCACTGGGAGTGGGCCCTCTGATTTGTTTTTTTTTTGGGGGGAAGCATTCAATAAAATCATTGGAAAAAAACAGTTTTCATCCTAGCACCTTGAGACCCACAGCGAGACCGGCTCCAGCCTGGCCCAGCACAAGATGCTACCTGCTGTGGTTGGTGGCAAGGGCTACACCACCCTTGTGTCGCAGGGCTGGGTTTGAGTCACTGGAGATGCTGCAGTGAAGAGCTTGAGCTTTGTGTTGGAAGGGCTGGAGTTATTTTCTAGCAGAGGCTGTACAAATCCCATGCATAATTCAGCCACTGCCGTACAAATCATCCCGCTGGTAAAAGCCTTTTCAGAAAGCACAAACTGATCGCAACAAACTTTGACCTAAATGCGCTACAGCCGACAGCCCCGTTATGGCAGGTTTTAAACTTTTGCCATCACTTCCTTCTGAGAGGCAAAGTGAATCTAGGTCACCCCCCGTGCTTGTTGGTAACGAGGCTAATTCCAATTTCATTCATGTTGCATCCTCGAGTTTGAGGGGGGGGGGGGGGGGGGGGCGCGAAACGGGAGATTTGAAATGGCCAGTCAGCCTCAAAGTCATTCTGCAGAAATCCCATCTTGGAGCAAAGGAAGGGGTTTGATGTTGCATCCCAAGGCCCCATTGACAGTGTCGTTTAATATTCAGGGTATGAAAGGAATACAAAGTTTTCGTTTTTCCCCTTTTTATTTAGATGGCAGTGTTAAGCGGTTGAGCTGAATGAACAGGCCTGGGTGCGTGGCTTTTTGAGCGATTAACAAAACAGCCTGTTCTGGGCGAGTGAGCAGTGCGCTTTGCGTGAGGCTGCTGCTCCGGGACAAAGAGGGAACACGGCTGAGCACGAGGTTGTTGGTTTGTCTGGAGTTCCCGTGCAAGCACGGTGGCATAAATAGAGCTGCTTGTTTATTGATCTCTTCTGCAATGGCAGCTCAGGGCAAGCTGCTGGATTCATCTGTTTGTTGCTGAAGCAACTAGTGCTCTTTTTCCCCCCAAGACTGAGGCTTTTTTACACCACGCGCAGTACAGCTGTTGACTCCACTATAAATAGCTGCGCCATCCAAACGGACAAGAAAAAAGTTCAGGAGAGAGCAACTAGTGCTGTACATGTTTGGGTAGAGAGTTGTGGGCAGATAATGGTGATTTCCCCTTTGGTAATGGTTTGGAAATAGTTCTGCCTCCTGGCCACGTGCTGGATTTAAGGGCAGAATTGAGACCATGAGGGGGGAAAAAAAAGTTGGTCCTTATTTTGAAGGTAACAGCCACAATGCATGGCAGGACTAAATGGCTTATCTTAGCTGTGTTAGTCAGCTCAAGGAGTCTAAGACTGCGCCAAGGAATGAAACTCTGCTGTCTGGGTCTGGACTAGAATCTTGAAGAAGAAAACCAGGCCATGCTGGAAAGGCATATGCTGAAGCTGCCCAGCAGGTGAGCACTGCATCCTGGTGGCGTTAGACCACCAGCAGCTGTTGGTACCCATTTGGGAGGCCGGAGGGACCCCTAGACCCCCATCTGGTCTGCTCAGGGATGGAGGAAGCCTGCCACCCATCACTGGGAGCAGCCCTGCAGGGCTCCTTCATGTCCCATCTGGGGCTAAACAGTGTGGGGGTAGCCAATGTGGCGAAGGATTTGTTAGCCTCACTTCTGCATCTGCTTATGCGTGTCTCCCAAAGACCATTGCTTGAGTCAAAAGGCTCACTTGCTGAGAAACTACAACTTTGACTGCTGGTTGTTCTCACTGGAAGTAAATATGAGCACCCAGCCAGGCTGGTGTGGTGGGAGGGGAGGGGTTCAGCTTCAATTCAGCATCCCTGCACTGTGCATGTGGATCTGGGGAACAGAGCAGGTGCTCGGTGGGATGCAGGCAAGGGAGACACTGAGCGTTTCTGCTTGGGGACCTCTGTGTTGAGAACAACTTCATGCTGCTAAATTGCCTTTGTGGCTTAGTGGGAGTTATTTGCAGTGGGAGACTGCTAACCTGCCCCATGGTCCTGCCTGGTGTCTGCTTCTGCAGGGAGAGAGTTACAGCTCTTTTTTTTTTTTTTTTGGTTTGTTTGTTTTTTACTGCACCCTGTCTGCAACTGCGACATTCAGTGTAGGAGTTCATTGGAAGGTTTCCTGGTCCCCTGTTTTTCTATATTTCTTCTTTCTCATTCTTTTCCCTCCTTTGAAGCTAGTCACCAAAACACCTTTGAATGAGCTCTTGTTGGAGTTCTGAATTTCCTAGCCTGGTCTTCCTTACCCAGCATTAACCTACTTGTTCCTGGGGGTGCTCAGGGAGCCACAAATTATTTTGGTAAGCACAAGGAGTTTCCTAGGTCCGGCTAAAGGAAATGGGTATGTCACTGTTGCTAAGCAGGCTCAGTCAAAACAACAGGACAAATTTGCCTTAAATATGCTGGATTCAGTATAGTAGTATTTGTGGAGAACAGCCATTGTCTTTGTATATTTGACAAAAGTTAATTGTCTCTTTGACAAAATCAGTGTAGTAGTCAGCCTGTCCCTGGGGTGGGGGGGAATCCTTCATTTATAAGTGATTCATTAAGTAGCATTAAAGCTGTCTCTGAAGACAAAATAATCTTTTTAAAGAGGACTCAAGGTACGGAGAGGAAGATTAATGCCTCAGCTATTTTTCAATTATGCAAGCTTTCATTTATTATAGTATACCTGGATTAACTCTTCCTAAGCGGCGTGTTTTGGTAGGCAGAGTCTGGAAGGGGGGCGTTGCGTGCCCGTGGAGGAGTCCCACGCTCAGCGAGGGATGAGCGATTCTCTGCACATGGCTGCTGCCATGGGTGTGAGTGGCACAGCAGGAGGGTGTCCGGTGCTGCTCCTCTAAGCTTTACTGTTAGCAATGCTATTGCATTATTGCAAAAGGAGTGCTGAAAAGCATTTATGGTGCTTGAATATTTTGCACTGATTGCATTCTGCTTCATCTTCCTTTTTGTATACATGAACCTACCCTCCCCAGTGTAGTTTGGGTGCTGAAGGGCTCTGGTTTCTGACCCTAATTCAGTTGCCTTCTGTTGTGATCATGCTTATGGTCTTTGTGCAGTCAAATGAGCCTAAATTCTTCTAACACACTGGGGATATTTTTATTTCAGTATGATTTACATCAGAGGTTCCGGTAAAGCGTAATTAAAAAGGTCTTATTGATACCTTTTCCTTCTTTTTTCCCCCCCCCCCCCACCGCTTCCTAGAGTCCTAGCCTTTTCTTAATTGAAGCAGTGAAGAGTCCATTTAGCAGGAAGGTGGGAGGAAACAGCCTGAATATCATTCATCTAAATCACTCCACCGATGAAAACAGTTGCTCACTACATCTATCATAATTTCTTCTAAGTGTCTTATGAGAGAGTAGCTGCTATAACTATGCAGATGCACACATGCCTGGTAGAGCTATGCGGACCTTCCCACCTAGGGCAGTTGAACCAAGCTGTGGAAAAAGCCTGCTTTTTGCAGGTATAAATTATGCACCAAAAGAAGTTACCGGACAAAAAGCCATTTTTGTGGTTTTCCATTTGCAGCAGTTTCATAAAATGTGAGACCACCTCTACCTTGCAGTGCTGGCCTAGGAAGTTTATTTCAAATATAAGTGAGGCCAAAATCTTCGTTGGGCAGCTTTGGTGCTCCCAGTGGTGCTTTTGTGCAGGACAACACCAGTGCTACCATCCTGCCCTGCAGCTAGTGAAGGTCAGTGGGGTTCAGCAGAATTTGCTTTTATACTCTTTCCAATTCTTCAGCACTCAACTACCATTTGCTATCACCAGTCAAAACCAGTTCCTTGCGGGACATCCCAGCCTGGCAGCCTCTGTGATGGCAAGGGCTGGAAGACAGCCCTAGCTGATTTGGTGCTAGCAGGAGATAATCATTCTGGGTACAGATTTGCTGGGGCTCTTGGAAGCCTCTGGAGCTGGGGCAGAAGCAATAACATTGCACACCTCTTTAAGCAAAGCATTCAGAAAGGCAGCTTTTTCCTTGACTTCAAATACCATATTCATTAATTTCAAACCGTTTTTCCACTAGCAAATCCAAGACACCTGCATATAAAGCTGTCGTGGTTTAATGCCAGCCGGCAACTAAGTACCACATAGCCGCTTGCTTGATCCTTGCCTCCAGTGTGATGGGGAGGAGAATCAGAGATGGCTAAAACCTATGGGTTGAAATAAGGACAGTTTAATAATTGAAACAAAGTAAAATGTAATAATAATTGTAATGGAGAGGTAACAAGGAGAGAGAGAGCGGAATAAAACCCCCCAAAAACAAGTGATGCACAATACAACTGCTCACCACCCACTGCCCAATGCCCAGCCAGTCCCTGAGCAGCAATCTGTGACTCCCAGCCAGCTCCCCCCAGTTTATATACCGAACATGATATTTTATGGTATGGAATAACCCTTTGGCTAGTTGGGGTCAGCTGTCCTGGCTCTGCTCCCTCCCGGCTTCTTGTGCACCTCCTACCTGGCAGAGCCCGAGAGACTGAAGAGCCCTTGACTCAGGGCAAGCACTGCTTAGCATCAACTCAAACATCAGTGTGTTGTCAGCATTGTTCTCATACTAAATCCAAACCACGGCACTGCACCAGCTAGTAAGAAGAAAACGAACTCTATCCCAGCCAAAACCAGGACAGATCAGGTCCTCTGAAGTCACATCCCAGTTCTCCGCATCTGCAATACATCTTAAAAACGGCGCAAACAGCTGCCAGAGCAGAGCGGCGTGAAGGTGAAATGCTGGAAGGATGCGTCCACGTGAACTGCTCCTGCCCCTGCCCCTGTACCACAGGTAAGTCCCGAACATAGACCAGCTGAAAGTCTGTGAACAAGATTATTTGGTTTCCTCAGCACGGAGAGGATGACCAGCGCGTTGCTAGTCAGAGAAGATATTTGCAAAACTGTGCAGAATTCAGTGCAGAGCAGCAACCAAGAAGCCCAAAGAAGCCAAACTTCCAGCCAAAATGTTCTTGGACAATTTGAAAGTGCAGGATTTTGATCATTATTTTCAAAAAAACCCCATTTTATTGCAGAATGGAGTGCTCTCCAGCAATGGGGAAAGGGCAGAAGGCTGCTTGGAGCAGCTTGGCCCGGGTGCAGGTGCAGGGCTGGCTTTGGCCCCGCGCCACCGGGCTGGGGCAGCCCTGTCTGCTTGTACGCTGCCAGGGAGGAACAAGCCATGGAAGCATTTGCTTTTCACTTTGTTATGCACTTGCTCAACCAAGCAGTTGTAAAACCTTGGGACCGGCTTGTGACACAGCCTTGAAGGGGGCTCGGGCGCTGTGACGCGGCGCTGGGCCGGGGCCAGGGGGTGCCGCGGGCGGGTGGGCAGTTTGTTGGCTAAACCAAGCTGGGATTTCATCTGGTTGCAGCATGGCAGCCGCCAGCTGGACACTGGGATCTTCTGGCTGGGCTGGGCTGGGGGTGGGCATCCCTGCCGGGGGTGCTTTGCTGGGAAGCTGGGAAGTGGGCAAGCCGGCTGCTGGAGTTGGAATTGTCGCTGGGGCTTCTGCCCAGCACGCGTTGGAATCGGTGAAGCGCGTTAGCAGGAGAGCGGATGGGCTCGTTCTGGCACAACTGGTTGGGAAAGTTCTCGTGGGGTGGGCTCGGCTCGGGGGGGGGCGGGCTGGCGACGGGGAGCAAGGGCGAGGGACCCCTCGGGGGGCGCGCAGCGTCGCCTCGGAACTTGGCCCGTCTGGGCAAGAGGCGCGTGAGTGTCCCCGCAGCTGCGGGGGCCGGAGGCGCCGCTGGGTCCCCCCCGGTTGGGGCGGCTGCGGGGCAGCGGGGGCGTGCACCCCCGGCTGTCCCCTCCCCCCACCCGGGAGCTTCGGCGAAGCCGGGAGGCGGCCGCCCCAGCTGCAGCCGCCTCCTCGGACGAAGCGCCGGCCCGCAGCGTGGCCAGCGCGGGGCCCGGGGGGGCGAGCAGGCGTGCGGGGACGGGCTCCCCCGCGGGGCTGACACCTGCGCCCGGGGCGGCCCGGCCCGGCGCTGCCCGCCGCCGCCGCGCGGTGGCGCCATCGGCCCGGCGAGCGCTGCGGGTGCCCCGCACCGGGCAGCCCCCCCGCCCCGCCCCGGGCAGGGCGGCGGCACCGCCGGGGGAGGGGGCGGCGTGCGCCCCCCGGGACGGGCGCCGAGGCGCGCTCCTCCCCGCGGCCCGGGGGCTGCCGTCGGGGCGGGAGGCGGAGGAGGAGGCGCCCCGGCGGCGGCGGCGGGCAGAGGCGCGCATGGAGCGGCCGGGGAGCAACGGGAGCTGCCCGGGCTGCCCGGCGGAGGGCGGTCCGTCGGCGCGGGCCGCCGCGGCGCTGGCGGCGGTGCTCATCTTCACCATCGTGGTGGACGTGCTGGGCAACGCGCTGGTCATCCTCTCCGTGCTGAGGAACAAGAAGCTCCGCAACGCCGGTGAGCGCGGGGCGGGCGCGGGGCGGGCGGGGGGCGGCGCGGCTGCGCTGCCAACTTGCGGGCGGAGCAGCGCGGAGCGGAGCTGCACCGCGCCGGGGTCCGCCGCCCCCGGCCCCGCTCGGCAGCGGCCCCGCTGGTGGCGGGGCAGGAGCCCGCGGGCAGGACGGCATCCCCCGCCCAGCCCCGGGGTGGCGGTGGCCGTCTCTGCCCCGGGGAAGGGGCGCCCGGCCGCAGAGCACCCGCTGCCCCCGGGGCACCCCCCGCCCGCCGCCCTCCGACTTGCGGGAACTCTTGTCGCCCGGAGGCAGCTGCCGTCGAGGAGCCCGAAGTCCCGCCGCGCCGCAGGTAAAGCCGCGTCCCTCCGGCCGGAGCGGGGGGAGCGCCTGGTGCCAGAGGCAGGGGCGATTTCTTTGGCAAGCCCGTTGCAACCCTCAGCACTTGCTTTTATGTTCCAGCCTTGCGTATATTTGAGCGTTTTCGTCTGAAAAGCTCCTGTGCTTTAGATGACCAACTGAAAGCCGGGTGAAGATTTTCCATGTTTTTTTCCGTGGGCAGTTTGAAGCTCGGCTTTGGAGCCTTAACTATTGACCTCCCTAAGGAACTGATCTAGGAAAATTGTTGATATTGATGTTAATCATTTTTAAGAAAGCTGTGTGTTTTGAGGGTGTAAATTTTTTTTTGCCTTCAAAGTCCTGTTATTTTAGCAAAGAAGTAGCACTGGATATAAATTACTCTGTAAGGAGTTTCGAGTAGTCTGTGTAGTGCTGCTTAAAACATGCCGTAGAGTATGTTTTTCTAAAGACTACGCCGCTTCCCACTTTAACAGTGGAAGGCATAAAGTGACCTTCAGTTTTATAGCTTTTTATAGGTTTTAATGAAATATCTCTAGTGTGGATAATGCGTAAGCCCAAGCTGTAAGCATTTTGGAGATGCTGCTTTCTCTCTGTCATCTTGATCTGTAAATAAGGAGTAACGCGACAGAGTTCAGTAGAAGTAGCAGATGGATGAGACTGACAGGACAATTTCCCCCTGGTGCCTTTAACGTGTGGTTTATTAACGCTAGCACACAAATGGCCCTGGGCTTGGGCAGGCACTGAACGCAGCGACCTCGCCAGCGAGTTGCTCTCCAGCTGGTGCGTGCAGTGCAGCCCGTGGTACCCGCAGGACATGGACATGCTGTACTGGGGTTATGAGAACTTTAATGTAGTTGGGAAAGGTATTTTCTGTTCTCTTCGGCTCTGCTTTAAAATATGAGCGCTGTGAGCTTGTGGTCAGTGGTGCTGGGAAAGAGAAATAGACACCCTTTCCTTCTCTCTAAGGTAACTACTGGTTTATGTTTTCTGGCTGGTTGGGCAGCAAGCAGGTTTGAAATTATTTCACTGCTTTCAAATTTAATCACTTGAATGCATTGCAAGTCTTAAGACTGCCTCCGCTGTTAGTTGAGTTAAAGTTCCTGCAAAAGTGAAAAAGAACAGCTTTCCCTTGAAGTGACCGTGGAGATACTTTCCAAATCTTAATCCTTGCCAGTAGCCTGTGGTCTGCTCTACATACAAGCTGTTGGGATGTGTGGGTAAACCCAAAGTGAAATCTTTAATTTCCCTGCTGTGAGGGGAGGTGGCTCTCCTTGCACACAGAAACTAAGAGTGACTAGTGGGGAATTCAGTGTTACAAGCTGTGCTGGTTTAACCCCAGATGGCAACTAAATTCCACACAGCTGCTCGCTCACTCCCCCCATGTCAGGATGAGGGAGAGAATCAGAAGAGTAAAAGTAGAGAAAACCCATTGGTTGAGATAAAGACAGTTTAACAAGTAAAGCAAAAGCCATGCACGCGAGCAAAGCAAAGCCAGGCGTTCATTCAGCACTTTTCATTCATGTGCGGGTGGGTGCTCAGCCATCCTCAGGACGGCCGGGCTCCAGCACGTGTGATAGTTACTTGGGAAGACAAACGCCATCGCTCCTTCCTCCTTCTCCCTCCAGCTGAATATGCTGAGCATGACACCATACGGTATGGGACATCCCTTGGGTCGGCTGGGGTCAGCTGTCCCGGCTGTGCCCCCTCCCAACTCCTTGTTCCCCCCCCAGCCCACTCACTGGTGGGGCAGGGTGAGGAGCAGAAAAGGCCGTGGCTCTGTGCCAGCCCTGCTCATCAATAAGGAAAACTTCTCTGAATTATTAGCACTGTCTTCAGCAGAAATCCAAACACAGCCCCACACTACTGTGAAGAAAATGAACTCTATCCTAGCCAGAACCAGCACCTTCTCCACCCCTTCTTCCATACCATTTAAGCCATGCTTGGATCCCACACTACCCAATGCATTCTCATGACGCCACCCCCCCCCCCCCCATCCTTTGATACAATACACAGGTATCATTCCCTTAGTCCATGGGCCACCCCCGTACAATGTCCATACAAGTCCACTGAGCCCATTTAGTCCGTGACTTTGGGCTCCACTCGTTACAGTGTCATTCAGGACAGGCGAGGTGGTTGTGTCGAGTTACTGGGCACCAAAGCCACCGCAGGTGGGTCACTGCTGCACTTGCGCTGCTTCTTGTGGGGCTTGTCCTCCAATGGTTCAGTGGTTCCTGCTACAGTAATCCCTATAACATGCGACTGCAACCATGGCTTACAACAATTTAAAGGTATCTCCATTACAATCTCCACTCCTGGTGCCTTTGGACCAGACCACCGGGTTTAACATTGCAATGAACTCCTCATCTTGCTGCCCTGCTCCAGCTCGGCCTTACCCGCAGACTGCAGTCCCTTAGGGCCGTACCTGCTCCAAGTGCAGCCTTACCCGTGGGCCACAGCCCCACCAGGGCTACGGCTGCTGCAGCAGAGACTTAGCCACAGACGCTCTGAGGTGCGCCTGCTCCAGCGTGGCCTTACCCGTGGGCCACAATGCCTTCAGAGACAGACCTGCTCCAGCCTGGTGGCCTTACCCACAGCCACAGTCCCTTCAGAAGCCAACCTGCTCCAACATGGCATTACCCATGGCTGCAGTGCCTCCAGGGCTGTACCTGCCCTCTTGTGGGTTTGTCCACGGCCACCTTCTTTGAGATGCTCCAGCATGATCTCGTGCACAGCCACTGATTGATGCTTCAAGGTGCACCTGCTGCAGCACGGACTTGTCCACAGCCACAGATGCTTCGGGGTGCACCTTCTCCGGCGTGGACTTGTCCTCGGGCTGCAGTCCCTTCAGAGGTATACCTGCTGCAGCACAGCCACCACCACAGCCACAGGTGCTTTGAGAGGTACTTGCTCTGGCGGGGGCTTATCCACAGCCACAGACGCTTTGGGGTGTCCCGCTCCCATGTGGACTCACCCACAGGTCACGATCCCTTTGACTGGAGCTCACAGTGGAGTCCCAGCCTGTCCAGTACAGCAGCACAGGAACAGCAGCGATGCCCTGGCCCTCTGCCAGCCCCGTCACATCGCCATTGCCGTTATCAGACTGTTCCCAGGCGCAGCACAGGGAGATGATAAGCAGTACAGCACGACAGCAAGCAGCGAAAGTAAGAAGCAGCCGCTAAGGAGCACCAGGCTCTAATACACAGTAAGGCAAGCAAGCCCCAAGGCAAGCACAGGAGCCTGCCAAGTAATAGCTAAACAGCAATAACAGCTATACATTCAATCTAGCACATTCCAATCAAACCTGTCATTACCTTGAGCCCTTCAAGTCTCACGCTGGGTGTTAAAAGGACTGTCATGGTTTAACCCCAGCTGACAACTAAGCCCCACGCAGCTGCTCGCTCACTCCCCCCGTGTCTGGATGGGGGAGAGAACTGGAAGAGTAAAAGTAGAGAAATCCCGTGGGTTGAGATAAAGAGGGTTTAACAGGTAAAGCCAGAGCCGCAGGCAGGCAGAGCAGCCCAAGGCGTTCATCCAGCACCTGCCATGGGCAGGCGGTGCTCAGCCATCCCCAGGACGGCCGGGCTCCAGCACGCGTGACGGTGCCTGGGGAAGGCAGATGCCATCACTGCAAACGTCCCCACATTCCTTCTTCTCTCCCAGCTTTATATACCAAGCATGACACCATATGGCATGGGATACCCCTTGAGTCAGCTGGGGTCACCTGCCCCGGCTGTGCCCCCTCCCAGCTCCTTGTGCCCCCCAGCCCACTGGCTGGCTCTGTGCCAGCCCTGCTCAGCAATAGCGAAGACCCCCCTGTGTCAGCAGCGCTGCTCCAGTAGGATCCAACCACAGCTCAGTACCAGCCACGGTGAAGGGAATTAACTCTGTCCCAGCCAAAACCAGCCCAAACACTTGGAAGTTGTAGGTGTTGAGAGAACTGTCCTGCTTTGCTAACCTGAGCATCGTTCCTCCTTCATTCAGCAGCCTAAACTGGGAATGCCTTTGCCAAGTCACTGGATGCGTTCAGCAGCAGGAGAGTGAGGTGGTCAGAGTGATGGTGACAGCCTGAAGTTCAGTAAAGTAAAAACGTGTAACCAGCATCTAACTGTTGTCATCTTGTTTTGCTGAAAAGATTGTCTGTGTTTGAGGAAGTTCCGTTAATATCCCGCATCTGTCCTATTTGGGAAGCAAGGGTCTGTCTGCCTCCCTGAACACCGAGCGAGAAGTCAGGGGGTCTCAGCGCCGTGCTTGCCCCTCCTGACACGTGAGTAACACCAAGAATGAGAGGGGTGAGCTGGAGCACAGCAGCCAGGTTGAAGTCCTTTGGACAAAGAGTTTCTCTGCTCACGTGCAAATGTACCCTTAAATGAAAAGGATACCCGTTATGGATGTGTGAGCTCTTGCCAAGTCCTGGGAATGCCAAGCCCTTCATTTCTGGAGGAAGCTGGCAAAAGCCCAGCTTCAAGGTTGTTCAGCTGGAGCTAAAATGTAATGCCAGGATGAGCTGGGTTCAGGCTGGGATGTGAAACTGGCACTGCTTCAGTAGCTGTGGTGGGTGACCACTCTTGTGGGGATGGGGATTTTGGTGCACCCCCCCTGGACATTGCTGTACTTGGCACACTTCTTTGGTACCTCTGTGCAACCTGTAGCTACAGGTGAGGAGTACAAGTGTGGCTGTCGGGCAGGTTCTCACAAGGGATACCCTCACCGGTGTGGTCAGCTGCCTGGAGAACATCAGTAGTTGCCTGGAGCTGAACGAGCAGGAGGAGGTGAGTGATGCCTGTGGGGAGAGGAAACCCAAATTCACCAGAAGCCCCAGGCTTCCTCTGCGGTGGATAGTTCACGCCCACAGCTGGTGGTTCAGTCAGTCATGCTGGAGAACTGCTGGCGTTAAGCTTTCCTACAGTAACTTCCAGCTACCCAGGCACTCGGAGCTGCTTGTATGGTCCGAGGGCTTCAGACAAAGCTCCAGGCTTTGGTCCGTATGTCCACAGTGCAGGACATCTAGATGGCTGAGGGGGAAGGGTGTGTGGGATAACTCTGCTCCTCTGGCAGGAGAGATGCCTGTATGTCTTTATGGGAGGCAGGTGAGAAGGGATGAACTCCTTTTGGAAGCCGAAAGCCTTCACAAACCTGGTCACCCTGCTATCCCTGCACTGGTGGAGTTTAAAAGCAAAAGACCTGACGTTTAAAACTTTCCAAGAGAAATCACCACTTTCCCTCTGGGAAGGTGTAATGTAGGTCGGGAGGGTGCTGGTGCATCCTGTGTTGTTGCTGGAAGGTGCTCAGAGCGCTGAGCACAGATCAGGACCCATGTAGGAAATAACATGAGTGAGCCCAGTGTTACGTGGCACGTGCGGGATCGCGACCAGCCGAAGGCTGCTGGCAGGGCTGAGCCTACGGCTTTTCATCTGTGGGTCCTGTGAGCTTTACACGTGTGAAAATCCACAGCAGAACCAGCCACCGCTTTTCCATAAGTTAGCTTGCTTTCTGGGCAGAGGCTCTGGAACAGCCTTCTCCAGCTCTCCTGAGCTTGCTGCAAACCTAGGCACACAACCACAATGTGCATTCCCTGAAAACCCACATCTCCCACCAGCGCTGCCTGGAGTTTTGCGTGCAGAGAGCAATTTCTGCTGCCTCGTGGCCCTTTTCCCTCATGGAAACGTCTCTCCAGGGAGCCAAAACCACCGTGGGGGCAGGCGGCGCAGGTATAACTCTAATGAGGTCACCAGGCTCAACTGGCTTTTAATCCTCTGGGTATGCAGTATACACTGATGTTTGCATAGCGCTGGGGATTTTGTTCTTGGACCGTCACACCGGCCAAAGCCAAGCGTCACACACAAGTCTGCATGTATTATGTCAACGCCGTTACCTTTGTCAGCCAAATGAGTACTCGTAGAAGAAATGCTAGATCAGTTTGACAAGCCCTCAGACCAGAAAACTGTTGACTAGGGCTTACTATGTTTTCCATCTCGGAATACTGGCCGTTCCCTGCCTCTGCTGGGGACCACAGGCAGGATAGCCAGCCTGGGTTTCCCAGCTCAGGCCGTTTGCCCTCTGAAAGTATTGGCACAATACTAAGTTCTTGTTTGCTTGAGTTGCTTGAGTGGCGTTTTTCTATTTATTGTTCCAAGACTTCTGGAACTTCCTGGCTGGCCTGGGACATGTTTCTGTGGGTTTTTTTTTTGGTTTTTTTTTTGTTTTTTTTTAAAGTCAGTGTTAGGGATTTGGTGAGCTCCCTCATACGCTGATGTGCAGGTTTTCCAGTTACCAATGGGAGAAATGGTTAGCAGATGGTGCTGGGTATCTGACCAACTTTCTTCTCAGAGGATTTTGTTGTAGCTGAGGTATTAGTCATCCTTACTAGCAAAGATAAACAGTAATGCTTATACTTTCTACATCTTCTGTATCAGAATCATTTCACTGTACTTTTTTAGGATCAAGGCGATTGTATTAATATACTGTTGCTTTTTTCCCTGATATACCTATTACCATTAATTTCTTTGGTATCTTTTAGTTTTCTTTAGAAAATGCGTTGATTTCCAGCTACTGATTTTATAGTGGATTTTCTATTTCTTACACATTTTATTTTTTAATTTGGCTCTTGTCTTAAAAAATTTCTTATTTTAAAACTAATACACTTTTTTAAAATATGATATTGCTTTTTGTGGGGGAAATCAGGGTGCTTCTAAAGCATCCTTAAACACCTCCCAATAAGCATTGTCACATTTGCTTACATTTAGGTGTTTTCTCTGTTATTTTTGTGTCTGTTTATTTCTGGTTTGGAGAAACTGACTGTTCAGAGATGTTGTGTTGGACCATGTTCTGTTTCCTTATCTCAGATGCAATTCAGAGCTGTGACTGGTTTTATTCCAGCTACTGCAGGATATCCTTGTCCTAGACAGCTATGTAGTATATGTAGGTGTGTTAAGATTTTTTTTTTTAATTATTTTAATTTTTTTTTTTAGCATCACAAGCCCTCCAGCATCTGCCACAAGCCTGAAATTACATCTTTTCTTTCTGTACATTGCGGGTAGATGCTGCAGGAGCTGCTCATCTGTTCTGCTGATTCATTTGTCTGTAGCAAACTCCCACCAGTGCTTCTGCCTCTGACCCTCTGAAATGTCAGGGACTCCACAGCAGGTGTCTCGGTTTTCTGGTGGGCTCTGGTGACGGAAACATGCTGTTTGCCGATGAAACAGTTTGAAGGTTGCGGGGACTCTAGGGGACTCTAGAGCTGCTTCCCTGGTGAGCTGCTCCCCCCTTCCCTGCTCCCTCTAATGCAGAAGGGTGACACCCGGCACCCCCTTGCTTTTCAACGGGGATGGGTGCCTGCGACACCAAACGCGTGAGCTGCCAGCAAACGGGCTCACTGCTGCTTTTCTGCTGTTGCGAGGCGGGAATAATCCATGACAGTGTTTGCTTTCAGCTTTGCTATCGACTCACTCAACTGGATGGTGATGCGTTTGCCATGACTGCCAGTGATGCTGCCTGTGCCAGCGATGCTCCCTGTGCCAGTGACCATGGGAATGGTAACGGCAGCGCTAGGGCTGCTCCAGAGAAGCCTGGCTGGGGCTGGGGTTGCTCGGTGGTGCTGTGTGGTTGCTGCGGCGGTGGTGGAAGTGGTGCCTCCTGTGAGCAGCTGGGGTGTACCCAAGCGCACCCGCTGGGCTCTGGGAGCAGTGGAGCTGGCGTGCTGATGGGGATGTGCCAGTCCCTGCCTGCATCCCTCTGCTCCAGCACCCTGCTCCTGTGGCTCTGCGGGAGGGTGCTGGAGCGGGGCCACTGGCTGCAGGACCTGAGAGAAGCGGGAGTGTCAGTGGGATAAAACCTAGGAGAAAATTAATATGGATTAAGGTTAAGTGTGAGCTTTAAGTGGAATACCAGGGCAAAGTGATGAACAGTCTTAACCTGTTTTTTCCTAGAAGGTGATTTGCATGGTGAGACACAGAGGAATGGCGCTTTGCTGGGAATGGTGTCACAGCCCCATGGCCACGCTGGTTTGGGGAGGTCTCTGGCAGCACCACCTTCGGGTACTCCAGCTTTGGGGTCATCCAGGTCGGTTCCCACCCAGACCCTTGCACATCTCTCCTCCCAGGAGTGCTGTGCTGAGCTCCTCTGGTGCTGTGGGAGCAGCGAGATGCCCAGGAGGAGGCTCGGAGGTGCCATCCTGCTCAGAGCAGCATTGTGGCCCTGTGCTGTGCGGCTCCCCTGCTGTGCTCTGGGAACTCTGGACAAAGTGGCAGGCAAAAGGGTTTTTGGAGTGCAGTAGCTTTAGAAATATTTCTAAATTGTTCCTTCATACAGCTCCATAGGGATTCCATCCTATCGCCTGTGTGAGGTCAAAGTCACCAATTTTTGGCTTTGTGTTTTTGTTGTGGTGGCTTTTTTTGTTGGTTTTTTTTTTTACTCAGGGCAAAAATCCTCCTTAGAATTCATGTAGATGGGAGTATTTTTAGGAGTGCTGGATCTCAGGAGGCCCTTGGCAAAACTTTGCAGAACTTCCAGGAGAAATCTCTACTCCCCCTGCTTCTCCCCCCCCCCCCGGATTTCAGGACACCCCGTTTGGAGCAGGACTTGAGCACAGGACTGTAAGTTGTGGATGTGTAGTTGGGGAGCAGAGTTACAATACTGTTAGTCACTCGGTAAGTCAGCAGTGCTCAGCACGTGCTTCAGGTGTACCGGTGGCTTGATAGCCAGATGGTATGCGGTCAAGTGAGTGATTATATGACAAATATATGATTCAAGAGAAATGAATCAGCTTTCCACTAGAAACTGTAATTCTGGCATTTCTGAAATGAGCAATATTTGTCTTTGCAAAGTGTTTGATAAAAATGTTGTTAGGTGTTGGGGTAGGTCTCTGTACATTTCCCCTTCAAGTAGTTGAAACAAAAATCCTCCGATTAGGAAGATCTGTGTCCTGTGTCATGCCAGATAGCGCCCTGCCTCCCCGGGGGGGCACCCCATGGGCCTTGCAACAAGAGACAAGAGCTAGCAAACCAGGGTCAGCCCCGCGCTGAGCTCCCTTTCTCCCTCTCTGAATCCTTCCAACGCCCTTGCCCTTCCTTGCCTCTAGCAAAGGCTTTTCTTTTTTTCTTTTCAGCCCCAAAGAGCATTATTGCCCCAGGATTTGATGTTCCTGAAAGATCTGGAGAGCCAAGTACCGGCTTAGGTAACAGCAAATAACTAATTACTGTGCAGACAGTCCTTCAACAGAATCTGGAATGTGTTTCGGGAAGAGGGAAGGTGGGCATATGTGCTCAATGTAGCTGTTCCCTGTGTGACTTGTTGAGTGATTAATTAAAAGGCTTAAAAAGACAACTGTCACATGATGGCCTATACATAGAATGGAAATTAATTCAGAGACGGGGTTTGTATGCTTTTCTTTTTTTCTTTCTTTTTCTTTTTGCATTTTCATTGTTTTTTGTTTGCTTTTCTTTCTCTGTGCAGGAGTTTTAATCCCTTCCAAATCTGTCCCACAGCAGAAAGCAGGGGTGGAGGAGAACAGGATGGTCCTTCTGGCTGGTTGGCGAGGAGAAGGCTGTGCCAAAGTCCCAGGACACTCCTGTCCCCGACAGCCCCAGTCTGATGGGACTGCGCCTTGTGGAAGATGTAGAAGGAAATCTGTGGTGTAGCTTTCTCATGTTTAACTCTTCTCATTCCTGAAAGCTGGAGTGAGGGCCAGTGAGTCCTTGTCTTCTGAGACTGTCATCTTGACATCTTCTGTTGAGAGACCTCAGATCTTGCCTTATTGAACAATCCCCAGCATCACCTTCAGATGTGACGTTGCCAAACACTGTGATGGCAGCTGGGGACTGATGTCCAGCAGCCCAGGGTCCAACCTGCCCTGCATCCCTGCTTGTCCTTTGGCTTAGGTGCAACACTTGTGAGCCTGGGCTTGGTTCTGGGTGAATTCCAGGCACAACTGAGCTGGACACCAGAGATGCTGGGAAATTACTGTCTCACAGCTGTGGTTCCTGGGCCAGCATAAAAGGATCCAGGTAGAGACAGGTTCAGCGAGGCTTGGGGCAGGAGGATGCGCAGAAGGTGAGGGAGGAGGGGGATAAGTGGGGATGCTGATGGAGTGGTGAGAATCTGGCCACAACAGGAGGAGTGGTGGTGGGATGTGCCAGCCACAGCCAAAGTGAACAAGGGTGGGTGGTAGGGTGCTCAGGCGAACCGAGCTGTGCCTCTTCCCCATCCCAAAGGGAAAGGTGGGGAGAACTGGCAGCTCTGCCTGTTGCAGACATTCCTGTTTGATGGTACGTGTAGGTGGGCTCAAGAGACCCTGATGTCTTCTGGGAGGGAATGTAGCTTTTCCCGTGGGTGCTGAGCAGGCACACTGCCTGCCTTTCCCATGGGCTTTATAAGCCATAAGTTAAATGGAGTCTAACATATTTCATCTTACTCCTGGCCCTGTGTCTGGCCTTCAAATTTCAGCTGTGAGCTTTATTTCTGCAAATATTGCAGTAGAAAGTAGAGCAAATTGAATCTTAATGTGATGGGTGAAATCCACAGCAGAGTCCCATTTGGATGTGTTAGGAACTGGAGCCCTGGACCATGCTGCTGGGGGAAACGGCTTCTGCAAGGCATGAGCTGCCCACACGAGCCCAGAGGGGGGATGCAGGGCTCTCCTGGGGCTTTAGCTCTGTCCTACTTGCAGGGAGATTCACAAGGAGGGATTTAGGAAAAGGAGATGTTCTCCAGGTGGTCCAGGATTTTCCAGTGACTTGTGCAGGGTGACTAACTTACCTTCCTGTGCTGCAGGGTGAGGAAGAGCCTATTGATTTAGGTGAGCACAGCAGCTTAAGCCAGCCCTGAGACTTGCCTATGTTTGCGGTCTGGGGAATGGGCAGCAGGCGGAGGAGATAAAAGGGAGTAAAGACTGGGGTCCTGGTGCGTGGGAGTGGGTTTGGGCTCGCTTTTAGGGTGGAGCTGCTGGAGACTGGGAGGAAATGATCTGTGCTCAGGGTTGGCTGGGAGAGCTGGGGTGGTTCAGCCTGGAGAAGAGAAGGCTCCAGGGAGACCTTAGAGCAGCCTGCCAGTACATAAAGGGGGCGACGAGAGAGCTGGGGAGGGGCTGTTTACAAGGGCATGCAGCGATAGGACAAGGGGCAATGGCTGTGGGTGCCCCATCCCTGGCAGTGTCCAAGGCCAGGCTGGATGAGGCTCTGAGCCACCTGGGCTAGTGGGAGGTGTCCCTGCCCACGGCAGGTGGATGGAACTAGATGATCTTCACAGTCCCTTCCAACCCAAACCATTCTAACATTCTATGAATCTGATACCCAGTCCACCTACTTATTCTCCTGCTGCATCTGCCGGCCAGTTCAATGGCAGGAGCCGTCCATAGCGCGCTGTTCTACTACTTCTTTGGCCCAAGTCCCACCTGCACGCTGCTGAAATACTCCTGTCTGTCTTCTGTAGTGTTTCGCATTTGCCCTCACAAGTTATCTGTCAGCACTCAGCTTTGGGGCTCCCTTGGGCCAGTGGAGGGTCCCTGGCTCAGAGAAGAGCAGAGTCACACCAGCATCGGCAGGAGGGATTAGAGCTCATCCATGTGGCGGGTGAGGGAAGAGCTGATGGAGGAGGGAAGGGTTGGGGGTGTCGGGAGAAGCACGTGTGGCTCCCGCTTGTGTCCCCGAGGGAGCAGTGAGGCGGGGATGACAGGGCGGTGGCACTTCCCCTGCGCTGCTGTCAGGTTCTAAGCAAAACCTAGTGTTGTTCTTGGCTGGTTCCTAGGAAAATGGATTATACCATATTCAAAATATTCAACCCTGGATTTAATAATATTACAAAAATAACATAAATGTATTTCTTTCAGAACCTTATGGTATTCTGTTGAAATGCTGTCTGTTTATCTGCTGGGGTTGCCAAACATGTCCTCCAAAGCCAACGTCAATGCAAGTTGTTGCCCTTCTAAATAGAAGGGGCGAACTACAGCCTGTGTTGGTAGCTTTGGCCCCGTGCTGCCAGAGGGTGACAGAGAGGTGCCTTGAGGAGCTGAGCAGCTGGGTAGCCTTCCTCTATGACTATACCTTTCCAGGTTAATTTGTTCTTTAGTCTCTACACCTATAGAGACTGTTCTTTAGTCTCTACATGTCAAGGTCCTCCATTCCCATCCTTCACTTTGAGATGCTCTAGAACTTTTTAGAAGTTGCCTCAGTTGTGGGTGGAGCTAGGAAGGTGCTGGAGGTCTCTTGACACTGGCCGTCTGGCATCTTCTTTGCAGAGCTGATGTAAGCCAGTCCAAATAAAAGCAAACCTCAGCCCCTGTGACTGATTCCCCAGCCAAGTGAAGTAGCCCACCCTTACAGCACTTGCAGACCAAGCCTGTGGCTTTTCTGTGTGATCGGGGAGGAGGTCGGAGCTGAAATTCAGGTAGAGTCTGGCCAATGGGGCCGTGAGGACATGGGCATAAGGTGCGTTAACTTCATCGCAAGCACAGTAAACACCCTTTCCAGTTCCTGGTACAGATACTAAAAGCAAGGCAGGACAACGTAAATATATCCCTGGAGGAGGTTTCCTGTAGCATTTGGAGTAGCCTGGAGTTGGCAAAATTCATATTCCTCCTTTTCTCTCACAGTCTCCATTGTCTTCTCTCACACACCCCTCCCACCTCGACTCTTCTGACTCTGGTGGAGGGCAGAGATGAGTTAAAAAGTTAGCTGTCCTCTGCTTCCCATCACTAGTTGTGCCTGTTTTCCTTCTGGCCTTTCCAAAAGCATTGGCACCATCTCTGGACTTTTCAGTGCTGTGCTTTGCAGGGAGGAATTAAGCTAGAATAAGGTACACTGTTCCCTTTACGTGGAAGTCGGTGTTATCAAGGCACAGATTATATCTTGGCGTTTCACTAGAAATGAAAGGAACCATTTCTACCATACCTAAGATGTGTTAAGTCAGTGGCAAGCACATACGTCTTACACAGTCTTTCTACTAATCAAAACTAATCAGGCAAAACTGGTTGGACTAAGTTCAAAGCTTGCTGGCAAAACGCTTTAAGAGTAGGTGTGGTTGACAGGCACTGAAATGATCAGGTATTGCAGTATGGATTGCATACCGTGCTCGTCCACGGGCGTTACTGTAGGGAAGGCAGAAGTGTGGTGCGAGGGCTTGCAGAAAAAGGCACGTGCAATGGGAGAAGGAAGGACGTGTTTAGTGGGAGGCTGTCAGGCTAATCTCTGCCCTCAAACAGACAGGCAGCCCCTCCTGCCAAGAGCTGTCATGCCCAGCAGTCAGAGCGACGAGGAGCAGCAGGAGTCACAGCTCCGTGTTGTTCTAGACAAGGCGCGAGCTCGCAGCTCCCGCAGGTGATCTGCTTGCCTGCCTTGCTGTGATGCATCTGGGTGCCCAGGGCGCAGAGTGCTGCCTTTCTGCACGTGCCAGCTGCGCCCTTGCACAGCGCCCCGTGTTCTAAGGGTTCAGTGAATTCAGCCTCTTGTAAGATACCCTCTTTCAGGGCACTTCTTGCCTAGGCTGGGAGTGGACTGAACATCTGGGCATATGCAGTGGTCTTCTGGTCCTTTGGAGATACACCAGCTTTATCCTCATAGGAAAAAAGAACTTGTTAGGCAACGTACTCATGTTGTTCCTGACAGTTGCTGACCAGCCAATTCTTAGTGACCCAAGACCTCACTGGGCACTTCAGAGGGCTTTGCTTTCAGGAGGAGAGCTGCGGTGGACAAAACATTTCCAGCTTGGTCTAGATTGTCATTGAAAGGTGAGGTGATGCTGTCTGCCACCACCCAGGCAAGGCAGGTCAGCAGAGGGGAGCTGGGAACTGTCCTGAGGGAAGACCTAGGTGGAACAACTGGGGTTTCCCATGCAAGGCAATGAGGGAGTAAAACTGGCTTGCCCTGCCTGATTAGGACCATAGACTAATTAGCTAATGAGAGAAGCCTTCCCAGTGTGGTTGTACCATCAGAAGCCATTAATTAAACATCTTGCTAAATTTCAAGCTAGACAAGGCCTTTGAGATTAGTGTGGGAGCAAGAAATAACCACTGGATGAACATCAGCATTGTGTCCCTTAGCAGGTACACATCCTTCTCTGCCTTTTCCGTGGAGTCTTTAAAATAATACATTTACTTTGGAATAAATTATATGCATAGGGAAACAGAGCAGTGGACAAGCATCAAATAGGGCTTACAAGGAGCTAGACTGTTTCGGCCTTCCCGTGACAGTGTCTGTTCTTCTTTACTGGTATTTCAACTGCGGTTCTCTTATTTGTTGTTTTTTGAGACAAATTTATCCCAGGAGAGGCTGGATTTCTTCTGATGGATTGTTGGCTTTACAAAACTGGTTGCTGCTGCTGGACTGTTCCCATTGCTTTGATGAATCAGTCTTTCACAGTTTTTTCTTACCTTTGAAAGTGATTCTTTGCAACAAATGTGGAAGGATACTCACTTTTACTTCCATGTGGAATGAAGACAAATGATCAAACTCTTCTTTTCCTGAAATGTAATCCTGGTTGGTAATCAACCCTTCTATTCCCCCACCCCCCCCACCCCCCCCGTTTTTAAATGTTTGAATTCCTAGCAATCAACAGAACTGTGCTATGGAGAGGTAACTCAGATGGCAAATTGTGATCCCCCTTTTCCAGCTCCTGTATTGCTCATAATGTGTGGGCTTCTCCCATGAGGATGGTGCTGAACAGCATGCCACCACTGCCATGGCTCCTGCAGAGGTGGCACGAGTGTGTCAGGCTTCTGCTCTCACTGGTTTATGGTAGCTGCTACTTAATAATGCCCCCTTGCCACTAGTAGATTTTATCCTTTGGCTTAATATGCGTGTAGGATACTCAGTTAATGGGTGTACACCAGTGCATAGATCTCACTGGTGAGGTTTGCTTGTGAGGTGTTAGTGGCTTGTACTCCCAGAAGATAAAGGTTGGCAGAGAGGTGGCTGCAGCGAAGGTAGTTCTGGTGTTAAGGGGAGGGGGGTTGTGCTGCAGAGTCGTCGTGCACTGCACGCCTGTGCTTGTTGCCGTATGGCTGTAGGGCTTGGGTGATATGCCTGTGTTGTAAGGGTCCTTACTGCAAAGCTGGTGAGTTGTTGCGCCAAGCCCTTAGCCACAAGCTGTCCTTAGCAGTGGTATAATCCCTCCCAAACTGGGGCAGAATGATACGGCATGTCAATGAAGAGGAATTGCTGAGCAGCCCTTTGTCTGGTTTAGCTTTCTGCCATGGACATCTAAGACAAGTTCATTTTGAAATAGAAAGGTGACTGGTTATTCTGCACCATGTCACCCAAGAAAAGCACTTCTGTTTTTTAAAGAAGAGACGGAGAAGCCAATTCCTGCAAAGCATTAATTTTATCCATGTCCTTTGACATACCCTTGCTTCTCTAATTCTTCTGAGACAGCTCTTTCACTGGGGAAATCAGGAAGGGAGGGGAAAGGTGCTGTGTCTGGGGCATCTAAATGCATTTTGTTGCCGACTGCAGGATGAGGCTGCCAGCGTGGATGGGCGCCTGGCAGTACATTGCACTTCTGTCTTTGAAAACATAGTGGCCCTTTTGGTCACGGTTCTGGTGGGTCTGTTTTAACTCTTGGACTTCCCTCAAAGCAGGGTTCCCAGTGTGTGCTGAATACTTTTTGAAGCAATTGGGTGGGATTTGAAGTGGCAGCCCACTAAACACCGGAAGTGACTGGTGGCACAGCTGCATTTGTTGTGGCATCCTGGCTGCAATGCCGTTAGCAGGGCATGAATGTGTTTCCCTTTGCATCAGAGGAACAGAGGATTTCCTGGGGGTCTTGAGCATGAGTATTGGCATTTTAACTCTAATGATTCTAATAGTAGTGCCATTGGAGTTGGCTACTGATCCCAGGATGTGTCTGTCCCTGCTATGTTGCTTGCACTGGTCTTGCAGAGAGGGGGTGATCCTGGCTTTGTGTGTGGCTGGAGGCTACCGCGCCGGTGCTGCGTGTGGGGGCAGCTACCCTACAGCCTGCGCTGAAGGCTGGAGTGCTACTGTGCTGGAGCACTGATGTATGAGCTGCCACACCAGTGGGGACTGCAGAGCCTGGCACGTTGCTGTCAGGAACACAAAGCAATGCGTGCAACGTGTGATGTCCATGTACTGAGTGCCCATCCTGCTCTCCTGCTGCACTGTGTGTTCTGGGACGGAGAAGGGTGGGGGGAAACCAGGGTGGATTCAGGAGAGAGAATGACTTCTCCCAGGCATCCTAAAGCTCAAAATACTTGAGTGTCTCTGCTGTAATGGGAAGAGAGATACTTTGCAGTCATGCTGGAAGGATACTGTATAAAAGACTTCTGATTTGGCACCTTTTGTCCTTCTGACTGGTGTTGACTTTAAAGCAGGTGAGGTATCTGCGGGAGTGGCCTTGAAGTGGCACAGGAATAGCAACAGGGGAAACTGGAGTGGAAGTTCCCTGCAAAGTTGGTAAAAGGACAGCCTGAAGTTGAAATGTCACTCAGTTGCAAGAGATGAAAGTAGCTTTTGCTTGAATACAGCCCCTTTCTTATACCTCTGCCTGTGAGCTTTGCAGCTGTGTGTTTGTCAAAAAGGGTTTTCTATTTTCTGTTGTGGAGGGTGTGAGTGGGTAGAAAGCTCTTGTGCTGGCTTTCTGGGTAGCTGGGAATAAACCCCCATGCAACTGATATCTCTGCCACAAAACTGGGCCTGGCAACTTGTACTTTTATCCTTCACACTCGGGAAAGTAAGGCAGAAGATGTGATTTCTTTAGCGTGGTGATGAGCCGTGGACTGTAACAGGAGCATCCTTTCCAGGGGACTGCTGCTGGATGAGTACGTTTCAGACCCACTATGTGCTGCTTTCTCTGTCTGAGACAAGGAGACCTAGAGCTGTGGTACCGGGAAGAAGCTAAAATGAGTTTGTGTCCATGCCATCATCAGGTTTACTTTATTTCTGTCAGTAATGCCCAGTTTGCATTTTAACTGGTGCATCAGGGATAACACTTCTTTTTGAGTGCTGCTCGTGGTAGGATGAGAGACCTATAGATCAGCTGCCTGTGGAGCTATAGTTTCACCTCACATTGCATTAATCTCTCTGCCTTTTTCCTTCTCCCCCGGTTTAAAATTATTTTTGCTTTTAAGTGCTTTTCCAAGCTGTGAAAAGCTGCTGATGTTCAGAAACTTTCAACCTCCATCACAGAGAAAACAGTTCTGCATTCGCTACCAACAAGTGTTTTGTAATTCATTATTCTAGCAACACCTAAGTTTTCAAACATTTATGAGTTGTTTAAATATATTAACTTTATGACTGCAGAATGTGTCTGCTAATGCATCAGATCTGTTCCCCCTGCCTCTTGTATTTCCCTGTCTTCCTCATAATCATGCTGTGTTATTCCTTCAGTGATTAACAGTGTGTGCCTACAATCACGCTGGGAGTATCTTAAGAAGCAAGAAGCCAGCTAAAAGTCAAAGCAGGACAAGGCAATCTTGATATGGAACTTGAAAGTGCTGCAAAATTATACATACAAGAGATGAAGCACCTCTGTTTTCAAAATCTGCTCTGTCCTTTTCCCTTCCCTCTGACTAGTAAATGACCTGCAT
Organism: Falco punctatus; assembly: GCF_963210335.1. Taxonomy (NCBI): domain Eukaryota; kingdom Metazoa; phylum Chordata; class Aves; order Falconiformes; family Falconidae; genus Falco; species Falco punctatus. The sequence goes on from NC_137595.1 coordinate 15,282,331, forward strand.
TAAAACAGTTTAGGTGAGCCACAAAACACCTCCATACATCAGCAGCAAAAAGACAGCAGTACAGCAAGGTGAGTCCAAAATGATTTTGTGAAGCAGCTCGAAGCCTTCTAACTTAAGATCTGTGTTCTGAATCGTTGTCCCCCAAAAAAACCCCTTTGTCTATGTGAATGGATGCAAGTAGGCTTTAAAAGGAACGGGTGACATGACGTCTGGTGCATGGGTTTGCCTTGTGATGAGGACACAGACAGTGTCCTCATCTGGGGTCACCTCTCTTGCCATCACCTCAATCCCCCTTTCAGTGGACGCTTCCTTGGAAGTGAGCCAAGACAGTTCTCGGAAGTACTCAGAAGCGATGTAAAGCCAATGAGCCATTTCACAGCATGGAAAATATTTACTCTCGTCTGCCAGTCTTCTCCTTCCTTTTCTTTAATCTCAGAACATCTCCATGCATAATCTGGCCTATAATTATAACCACACTGGAACCAAGAGTGTGGTACCTAGTAATTGCTTTATTAATTAATATTTACTTGTTCATATGACTTTCATTCTCATTCAGTTACGTTAAAAAAAAAAAAAGGATTTTTATTTGCCATTGTTTGAAGTCAGGAATTGTACCATGTATTTAAAAAACACACACAAAGCCAAACATTCTTCTGTTTGTGGGAAAAAAAATGCCAGCCACAACCTGTGTTCAAGACTTCCCAAGTATTTAAGCAAAAGTAGTAATTGTCTTTAAGGAGTTAAACTTGTGGAGTTTTAACAGAACTGCACAACTTCCTTAGGTAGTTGTGGAAAGATCTGGGGGGTGTGTCCAATTTGCAGCCGAGCTTTGGGGCGTCTGTTTCGCAAAGCTGCACCTGGGAGATTTAAGGGGCTGCAAAGGTGTAACATGAGTGACTTTGTGACTTTGTGTTGCATCTTTCCCCTGCCCCTTTGCTCGTCCCCTGTGCTCGGGCTGCAGGCAGGGGCTGTGCCTGCCGGAGCAGAGCCTGCACGCTGAGCTCCTCTTGCTTTGCCTGGGCACTTAGACACCAACACGAGTGACTCGCGCTCTTTGCCATCTTACCAAAAGCTGCAACTTCTATTAGAAAAAAAAGAAATAATTTTATCAGTCACTCTGGCAGCCTAGGGATTTGTATGAACAGCTTTCTTAAAGGCTAAAGGGGCTGAGCAGGGATGCATGTTTTACAGTGTTGTTCTGAGAGAATGGAGATGAGCCTTCAAAGCTGGCTTGTACTGGCAGACACAGCCAGCCAAGATGCTTGAGCTGAACAGCAGATGTTTTGCATGCTAATTGGTATCCAGATGTTTTCTTGAAATGTGCTGGTTAAAGAAAAAAAAAAAAAGGTTGAATCTGTAGGATACCAATACATCATCCTAGCTCATGGCTTTATCTAACTCACCTTTTGATTTAGATTCTAATTTTTCACGCCAATCAGAAAATTTCCCTGAACAAGGAGCAGGAAAAACTATAGGAAGCTGAGCATTGTTGACTCTAGCAGCCCAGTCCTCTACAATCTTACTCCTCATCTAATTAGCAAGCAAGATAACTAGAGGGTAGTATTTTGTATAAACTCATAGGTTTCATGCAGGGCTATGCAGAACAGGTTGTAAATCAGGCAGTGCCTCTTAACTTACACGCGGCTTCATCTCCTGCTCTGAGTAGATAAAAAGAGTATAATAGGGAAGGTATTACTCATGCCAGCCTTACACATATGTGGCTATGATGCCTCTTTCAGGAATGTTTCCTTCTCCAGAGAGCCAAATAACAACTGTCATCCTGAAAACGATGACCGATTAAGAAAAAGCAGCATGGAAATATTAGGAGAGGGAACAGCATGTAACCCTTATAAAGGCCTGTAGCAACTGTGGAGAACAAACAACTGGACTTAGTTCCTAGGGATATCTTTAAAAATTCAAATGTGAAGTAACCCAGGAGGAGCTGGTTGTACAGCTGTGTACACCATCAATGGTGTCATCAGGTTTTGCCCAGTATCCGACACCTTCAAGCCAAAACTTAGGGAGAATTGCAGTAAAAGAAGTACATTCATTGTAATTACTCAGCAGCTAAAAAGGTATCCTTTCTTGTCAGAAATGTATTTGGCCAAACTGTAAAGGCTTTTTTTCTCTTCTTCTGTGGCTAGTTTGGTTTAAGACCTGCTTTGCAACAAAGCTGGTAAAGTCAGGCTTTTTTGCTTCAGGAAGTGGAGGAAGGTACTGCAGATTAATTGGCCAGGCTGGAGGTATTTTATTAATGCCACGATGGGGGAAGCCTGATTCTGATTTATTTGCAGAGATTTCACAATGTGGCAGTGCTGTCTGGCAGATTTCCTTTTGATTTTCAAATCAGTGGATATTACGATTGGCCCAAGTAGGAAGCTTTGTTTGCATGTGAACTTCAGCTAGAGGTTACCTGTGAACTCAATCTTGAGATCCTTATGCACACACATGTAAACGTTAAGAGTTTAGAAGAAACCAGTAGTTACTGATCAGCGTAGTTTGCATTTTAATTCACATCTCTCTTCTAAACAGAACTTTTCCAAAAGCGTCTGCCTAAATTTAAATGGACTGTTTATAGCAACCAGCCAGTAATACAATATACTAAGCAAAATATGCTGAGCTTATGAAACAAACAGGGTTACTAATCCATGAATAAATCATAGGTTCAAATCAAGTTGCACGAATGATAGTGCCCATTTAAAGAAAATGTACTGTGTAATTCAAACTGTTTCAGAATTAATAATAATAATTACATTCTTAATCACCAGGAGGCAATGTTTCTTTCCCTTGCAGCTGAGGAAACCTTAGTAATGCAGGATTTCTACTTCTCTAGATGTAAGGCTTTAATTTCTCCATAGCAATCATATCGGATGCGTGCCATTGTATGGGATTATCCCCCACTGCTGAATGGGGAGAGTCAAAGAAAGATTACAAATTTGGCCTTGTATACTGTTTTAGGAAGAGAATGGCTTTGACTGTTAATTTCTCTTCTATGGAAAACTGCCATGTCCAGATTTGGGATTTGGTGTTTGGAATTAGAAAAAGAAGTCAAAATTCCCTGTAGACTGAAGAAAGTAGATTCCAGGTTGTCAAAACACTTTGTTACTGCTGAAACACGGAAATATGTAAATGTGTGTATGAGGTAAAAATGAATATTTGCCTACAGATAAATTGAGATGAAGTAAGCTCAAGCACGTTTACTTATCAAGCCAATTCATTTAGTCATTTCTTGACGAAAACTCTGTCCAAACATCAGCATGTTTCCCATGCAGATTTTGGATTTTGGCGCAGCAACATTTTCTTTACTTGACAGAGCGCGCTGTCTTTGAAACCACGTGTTGCTGGCAGCTCCACACAGCTGGGAGGGGGCCTGGCCCCTGGGTCCTGAGCCCCCCGCTCTGCCCCGGGGTCGCAGCTCCGCAGCCTTGGGGACACAAAGCTCACCCCTGGGAGGAGTGGCTGGCGGGGACTGGGCAGGAAACACAGAGGTGACCTTTTTATCATGGATAATGTCTTGTGCAATGAGTCATTCCCTAAATGGTGGAGGCATTACTTCAGGTAAGAAGTACATCTCATCTGGGTAACTGGGGTGGCTTCAAGTCTGGGTGGCTTCTTCCACCAGCTGTGCTGTTTGTCACCGGTGGGAGCCTCGTGCCCGGTGCAGCTCTCACCCCAGCAGTGTGGTTATGGCTTTCCTGGAGATTGCTGGGCTAACCAGGAATGGTTAGGCTTGAATGGTGCAGCCTGATCTTGGAGGAGACTTGTAGAGATCTGTCAGATAAGCAAGGATGCATTTTCTGTGAATACGTCCTAAATCTCTTCTGGCCACCATTCAAGTGTGGGCTCTTACAGAAGCAGCTCGTGCCAGGCACAGCATCTTCTCTCCCTGCCTAGCCTCAGCCACTGCTTTCTGGCATATTTTCTTCTCCAGCTGGGTAACTTGTTAAGTGAAAGCTTTGTGCGTCAACTGTCTTGTAAGATTTTTTTACAGTTTCACTGTAGTGGTGTTTAAAAATGAACTCTGTTATTGTATATGGCTCTGGAGCGCTTGGCTGTGTGTCAGGGAGGAGCACTCCCTTAAGGAACATTATCTCCCTGTTGCTCAATATGTGTCTTGAACTTTTCTATGGGGCAGCTCTTCTGGCAGCTGCTGGCAATGGGGCACGGGACCTGATGACCCTCACGTCTGCTTTGATGTGGCTGTTGTCATGCCAAAAGTGTTCATCAGCTGTTTGGTCTTCATGAAGTATAGAAAGCGTTACCTTAACAGACCTCTATGGAGTAATTCAGTGTGGTAAATATTGATCTTATTTACACAGTTTTCTGAATACTTTTTGCTTCTACTGGCAGTCAGAAAGTCTAAGACATTATTTATATTGAGAGCTGAAAATACAGGGTGCTGAAGCAAAAGAAAAACAATCAAAATGTGAGCTTTCTGCAGCTTTTGCAAGGAACCGCATATTGTGACCCCTTGCCTTAGTGCTCTACGTCATTTCTGTGGAAGCCTGTTATTTATTATATTGGAGATAACTGTTTGAATTCATCCATTGTAGATGCATAAAAATATGTTCCCACTCAAGAGGGAGAATTTAAAGTTACTTTATGAGCAAGTACTTCCTGCAGTTTTTATTTTTTGTGGTGCTTCATGTTTTTTATCCTCCTAAGACTTGAAAAAAAAAAAATTCTTGCCTTGAGATGAGGTGGAGTTTGAAGAATAGAAAAGCACCAGACACAACTTCATCACTTGCCTACAACCCCCTGTTAAATACATCCTTCGAAACCATTTTTTAGAGTTGTTGCTGCAGAAGCAGTGAGAGCATTCACTCTCGCTTCGCTATGCCAGGATCAGCCCTCTCGGGAACGTCCCAAGTAGCAGAAAAAGGTGGAGGAGGGGATTTACCCTTGAGACTTGTCCGTACTGAGAAGGGAAGTACCAAGTGGGTGGATTTCCTACAGCAGCATGAGATGTGCCACCACACTTGCATTTTCCTTGTCCTTTGGCTGAAAAACAGAAGAAAGCACCAAGGGAGTGGGATAGAAATGAGAAGAGAGGGATGGTAAGGACATGAAGGATTCCCTAGGCTGTGGGATGTGCATTTATGGGTCTCATAATAGGACTCATGTTTGCAAATGTTTTTCTGCTTTTCGTAGTGGGAAGCAGTAATCCAATTCTGTACTCTTAAAAAGAAGGATCATTTATGTTCTCAGCATGGATGCTATTTCCAATTTTCCACATCCTTTCAGTGCCTCAATAATCTCTTGTGAAGATACTGTGTTGTTATTTTTTTTTTTTTTAAATGAGGTTGTGTGGTGTCCTCCACTAAGGCCTCTGTGACTGTATCTCTGGGAAATTAGTTTTGCGAGGTATATCACATGATAATGTGTGCCAGAGTCAAAAATCTGTGTAATTATCTAAATGACTGCATAGTCTGTGAGCTGTAGAGTTGAAGCTGTGGCTTTTAACCCGGGCTTTATATAATATCTAGTTTTGTCTTGGATATTATGTGGGTAACTCACATTATGTCATTGAAGTTTCTAAAATACATCTCCAGACCACTGGTAAATTCGGAAATCTGTTTTGCCCTGTATTAGGGATTGGAGGAGCTCTTGAACGTTTTGTAATGAACATTGATCATAATTATAGGCATGCCATTTTTTAGGCTTTTGAATGTGTGTCCCCTCAATGTTTGTGTGACTGTTGCAGCAGCTGCAAATACTGATGTAAACACAAGACCACTTCCATGCAAAGAAATCTGTAAATGATCAGAAGACTTTGATACGCACTGAAGTAGGGCTTTCCTTCCCTGGACTTTAAATAGCATCATCAGGAGTTACCTTCCCAACGCATTTTTACTTTTCTTCATAATATGGAGGAAAGCCAGCTTTGCCTTCCTTTACAACGAAACCCTGTACATGGGTAATACTCCCACTAGATCCTGATATCACGTTTTTAAACCATTTGCACATTGCAGGAGAATGTATAAGGGAGGGAGGGTAAATATTTAAAGAAAAAGGTACTGTCATAGCCTGAAGCTAGTGGGTGTGTGATACAGACACATCACCTACAAACGTGTCGTAGGACGCACCATGGTGAGGTAAGGCACAAAACATCCTTCTCATCGTGTGCCCAGAGGTGCTGGACCTGACACTTCCAAGAAACAGCAGACTTGGGTTTGTTTTCAGAGGGCTTGTTCCCACGCAGTCTCTAGCATGCTACCCTGGCTCAGGGCTGCACGTTGCGAACAGAGCATTTCATTTTCCAGCTTTGCCTGTGGGGAAATGAATTAGCATGTTTTAAGACTCGCTGCTTCTTCTTGCAGAGGTCACAACTGATTCAGTGAGAACTGGCTTTGGCTTCCTATGACACAATGGTCTGAGGGGAAAAACATCTGTGAATCCTGGCTTAAATGGATAATTTGAAATGCAGATGTGTCATTCTGCCTGGCCCTGATGTCCACAGGGGCAGGGCTGAGCCTGCTGCTGCTGCTGACATGGGTCTTGCATTGTTCCCTGGAAGTGTCAGAAGTGGAGAGCAAGCTGTGCTTTTTGGGTCCCTTGGGGGAGCGTGCAATGCCCTGACCCACTGACTTCCCCAGTGGTCCCTCTGTCTTTGTTCCCTTGCTCGCTCACAACCTGTCTCCTGGTTTTGCCCTTCCTTCAGCCCAATCCTATATGCACGCAACAGGGAGAGAAATGGGAGGGGATGGATATACTTTTCTTCTTCCAGTTCTGCAGGCTGGAGCCGTCCCAGGAGGGCAGGAGCGCTGTGCTCCTGCTGTGATGTCTGTCACAGAATGAATCTGAGGGTGGCTTATGAATTTAAAATGAACTAGTAGCAGTTCTAAGCATCGTCCTGCACGTCTTGCTCTTAGAATCATAGAATCTTTCAGGTTGGAAAAGACCTTGAAGACTTGCTCCTGATTTTTCTCTATTCATGGAATGCAACCTCATGTTAGAGAGGGAATTGTCCTGCTGGCTCTGCAGCAGGAAGGCAGTACCAGAGTAGGGGATGCTTTATTCATCAGCTCCCAGCGCTTTCATCTGTGCTGCCAGCCTTTGCAGTCCCACCTGCGGGTACCCCCGGAGAGTAGGAAATCCACTCAGACAGTTGTGTGGCCATAGGTGCATAGTGCATCCTACCAGTAGTGTTTTCTTCAGGCTTTTTCTCACTTAAGACCCTTACGTCGTCTTCTTGTCATTCTCGAACATGTTTCCTCCTGCCCTACTTCATGTCTCGAGAATGAAAGAGTTAAAAATCGGCATTAAGGGTTTTACAGGTAACTTTTTATTTTTACTGTTTCCTGCAGGCAGAGCTCAAAGGTTGAGCGTCATTCCTGATGCACTAAACTCTGTTTCTGCCTGAGAGGGCTTCCTTCTTGATGGAGCAATTCTTTAGTCAAATTTTCTTTCCCAGCCTTCATTCTAGAATGTGACCAGTTAATATTGGGTAGTTAATACTGGAAGGAAATATGGCCTTCAGTTCTTACGTTTAGGCTTTCCCCTGTTGGCTTTCAAACCTGTGGGACTTCTGAAATGTTGAGTTGCAAGTGTTTATGTGTTTCCTTCCAGGGGAGTGGGCAATGGGAGGAAGTCATCCATTTCCTAGAGTAATTTTGGAAAAAAAAAAAAAAAAAGTGTTAGGAGGAAGGATAAAATAGTGGTTTTGATATCTTCAGAGAAGGTTTCCATGTAATACTTGGAAAAAAACCCACTTCAGTTTTATCAAGAAAGTAGAAGAGCCTGATGTCACAGTGAAGTATTCTGTTCCCATTTTGTTCATTCAGAAAATGCACTGGAAGTTGCATTTTCTGAAGTACTGAAGAACAAATTGTGTTGTAGCCGGAGCCAAATGCTCTAGTTCCAAATAAAAGGTTGTTTGTACAACCCATGTACTGGAGCGTGCCAACCAGCCGGAAAGCGCACGACAAGAGAGCAGCGATGAGGCTCTAGATGCAATGCTTTGCCAATCCTCCCATTTTCAGGTCTCTTAAACTACAAAGTTTCTCTTGCTGCTTGGATGGAATAACACAGGTCTGGATCCCATAAAGCAGTCTGCCTTCAGTGGCCTGATAAAGTGTTCTTAATTTTCTGGAATAGGTTAATTTCATTTAGGTAAGGGAAGGCAGAAAAAGCAGGCTTTTCAGGGCACTGCCAAGTAAGAAGATTAAGTCAGCATCAAATCCATTAGCAAAATGATTTATCTATGTTAGCTAACACCATTTCAGCCTCTTTGCCTTTTTTTTTTCTCTTTTTTTCTTTTCTTGGGTGGCAATTTAGGTAACCCACAATCATGCTGCTGTATTACAACATTACATGGTGCTTGCTCTGCTTAAAACTAGGTTTACTGCCCTCTTAATGTTTTTTAAGCAGATTTAGTTTAGTTTTATTCTTTTTATAGCAACTTTTTCTTCTGTGATGGTACCTTTTCTTGGAAAACTCATGGGACTTCATTTCTGGGTATATGCAATCCTAATTGTTGAAGGCTACTGCAGAACATGCCTGCAATGAAGAAGTTGCCTCTGTTAATTGCAAAAGGATTTTTGTTATTTATTATCCAGTGTCAGCTTGGAGCTTCCTTTCAGGAGACCTGTGTCTGGTCTCCATGGTGGGGCCTGCTTGTGCCTGATGGACAGAGGTTCTGGTATCACTTGAAGTCTAACCTCTGATGGAGACTTTTTCCACCTTTGGGTTATTTATGACATGTCTGTCTTTTGTGGATTCTTTGCTAATTTCCTGGTCTTGGATTTTGCAAGTCCTACCAAGAAACATGTATGCCAAGTGTTATCGTTAGTCGTGCTGAAGCAGTTAGGACTTCAGGGAAAAGTCTTGATTTAGAGATTTCTGCTAATAACTCCTTGCTCAAAATGAGCTATTCAGTTTTCCTGTTCCAGGCTGAGACATGGAAAATGAGTTAATTTGACTTGAAGCCAGCAGCATTCTCTCAATAGTATTGCGATGTTACATCTGATTTTCCTGGTCTTTAGCATCATTCATACACAAGATGAGTTAAATACTGAGCATCAAAATGAAGCCAGTTTTCCCATAGGCTGGTTCTGCGTTGTGTGAATATGAACTCAACTAAAACTCGTCCCAGTTTGTGGTTTTGTAACGACTAAATTACCCAGTTTTCTGGAAAACTTGGTCACCCTACACATTTTTAATGAGTACAGTCACTCACAATACCCCTGCTCAGCTGGACACCAGTTTCCATTCTACAGAATTTATTTTTTTTTCCCCAAATAAGTCATTCAGTCTTCTCTAAAATGTGAATGAAGTTGGCCTTCAGGAACAAAAATTACTGGAGAAAGCTGACATTTCATTTCTCCAGGAAACGGATGAAAACCAGGGATGAGCAGCACTGATACTCTGAGGTTTATACCTACAAGGGAAGAGTGTGTTCATGTCCAGCTGTTGTTGGTAGGTGCTTTTACTATGAAAGCCATCTTCGTGTGTTGAAATATTTGTAATTTATGGTTTATATAGCAAATATGTAGGAGCAACTTCATGTCTACCTCAACACAGGGCCTTTTGGGGTGGTTGTGTGGATGTTCAGGTTGGTTTAGCTGCTTGAGCCCATGAGAACAGCTTGTTGGTGTCCAGAGTCTCCAGACATGCATCTTTGTTCTTGGTATTTCCCTGTTTCTCAAGGAGGAAGGCAACAGCTCTGTTTTATGTGGTTCTGTGATTACTGGAATTGACTTGCTGAAAGCTGACATTGTTGTAATATCCCAAAGCAGCCTCTGCATGTGCTTCAGCTCATGCTCATCTTTCAGGGAGTCCGAGAAACTTCTAGTATTTACCATAACAATGATTTGCAGTGCCCTGTCTTCCATAATTACCAGACCATCTGAGGCTTGTATAGAAAGTGCTGGTAAAGAAATCCAAATAATAAAATGGAGTAAAGAGAATAGGTCGGTTCCTGTCAAAGAGCACTCCGAGGTCCATAGTGCAGCTGTAGCTGCTTCTGGTGCAAGGCTTCTTCGCAGACACTTCTGCAGGTATCCCTTCCACGGAGTCACATCGCCTTTGAGCCTCTGCCACATGTGTTGAAATGTTCCCACAATGGGCCGTGGGAGCAGGGTCCTGTAGCGTGTCATGCTGTGCGTGCGTATGGGAGGCATGGGGGATGTTTTGTTCTTTTGATGAAAATGTCATTGCTTTTGCTCTCAGTACCTCAATGTCCTTCACGTGTTCCTTTCCTGAGTAGATGTTGCTGTCACATAGCAATGTATTGTACAGTTGCTGGTAGTTTTAGCTGCTTCAGTCTTCTTCGCTGTTACATAGTGCTATTGTTATGGCCAGGGTTACAAAGCTATGCTGTTGTGCTTAGGCAGCAAAGCTCTTTTTCCTGGCTTGTGAGCAAGTGTTCAATTTTGGGAAGCCAAGAGGTATGTGTGAGCTTTTTGTTAAGTGAGACCCACTGGGAGATGTGCAAGCAGCAGGAGCCTGAAGGGGAAATCAAGGCCAGACCTCAGTTCCTGAGGTCATGGTCTCTTGGAACAAGGAATTAGCTTCGGGCTGCAGTTACAAAGAGGGAATTGTCTGCAAGCTGTGTGACCACCTCTGTTCCAAAACAGGCATAAGTTAAACAATCAACACTCATAGTTTACCCATGAGTCGCATCACTGCCTTCTCAGATGCTGACCTGTGAGGCTGTAGGCAGCTTCTGCCTTGAGCCAGGAGGACAGCAGTGTGTTTGTTTTCATGCCGTGTGATTTACAATGGACCTTTCCAATTAACCTCTAGAAATCAGCTGGTGAGGTTTCTTTGGAAGACATCTTTGGGCACTTTGCAAACCGACACAGGCTGCGATCATAGAAGCTTTGACAGTCTAGGAATGGAGCAGAACCATTTTCAGTTGCGTCCAGCTTAGACTGTGGAAGATTTCCATGCCAAGTGGAAGCTGCAGGATAACCGCTGGATGCAGTGGTCCAAGTTAGGAGTTAGTCAAGGGCTCTTCTGTTTCAGACCACTATTGTTACGAATTCTCAGGGATGTTTGGTAACCCAGCTAGCCCCGTCCTTTTCCTTGGCCAGCAACTCCAGTCCCAGCACCTCTAGGAGCAAAATGTGCTTCTGATACCATGGTGGGGTAACGGCTTCACCTAGTTGCGTGGGAAGAGTGTTGCCTACTGAATTTACACTTGCATGTGCTGCAATTCAGCGTTTCTCATCTAAACCCCACCTGGTTTGGAGGATTGAGGAGAATGCCAGGACAAGTAAATAAGGCTGTGCTTCTGCTGGCTTTATCCCACTTCTTTCAGTTGTTCTTGTATATCGCAGGCTCCTGAGACCACTCTGCACAAGGCTGTTCAAAATGGAGTGTTTAGTTCGGGAGAACTGTCTGAGAGCCAAAAGGTGAGCGCATCAGAAATACTTTAATTTCTCTTTCTATTCTGCCATCCACTGAACAATGTCCTTGTACTGTTCAACATCGATGAATGCAAGGAAGGCAGATCTTCTGCCGGCAGAGCAGGAAGCCAAAACATGCAGAGGTAGTGGTTTGCTCAAGGCTACATGTCAATTAACTGGGAATGTCCTTGCCTGAAACAAGAATGGGTCTCTTATTTGTCCTTACTGTCAGTGCTCCAATATAAGAATAGCTCGAACTAATTAAATGCAGAATTAAGCAGTGTGATCACCTCCTGCCCTCTAAAGAAATACAGAACAAAACCTGTCAGCACAGCATCCTCATGCTGTGGGATAATCTGGGCTGTCTGGCTGGTTAGGTACTTGTTTGGTTTTTCGATGTTCGCTTTGGGTGACTGAAGCAGGATCATCCTGTCCCCTCTGGAGATCAGCATCCTTCAGGCAAATGTATAGCTTGGCTTGCAGGATACTTATGAGTCCCAAGCATTTCTCAGTGGCTGCTGTGGTACCTCTACAAAATCAACTTCAGGTGTGACCTGTGTAAGCCTTGTGCGCTCCTGTGCCCTGCTGCCACTCCCAGCAGCCTGCATGGGTGAAACCAGTGCCTGGTGGTGTAGAAAATTTGGGAGTGCTGGTACTGGGAAACAGGTATGGCCTTGACCTATCTGGGAAGAAGGAAACATGTGGTCTGTTCCAGGACTACATTCATATTGATGGTACAGACCCATCAGCATCCTCCATGTTGAGTGTTTGCATATTTTTAAGAAATATTATAACACCAAGTGAATAACGGCAAGATCCAATCAGGTAAGATTTATTACTTTAATATCGGAGGGTTCCAGTTTATACCAGATTAACATATTCATAGGGTTTTAAGAACCGCTTGGGTATTAGCAGTTACCTTTTAATCTGAAATCTTTGCAGAGGTCTCATGTCACTTCTGCCCTAATCACTCAGCCTGCTTGAATTTCTTTACGTGATATTTTGAGACTAAATATGAAAAAGAGAAAATGGCCCTTACTTTTACAAGCTCCCATTTGGTTTAACAGTTGCTGTGAGTTCTGTCTTGGCTTTTCAGCTGTATTTGCCACTTTGGCAGTGTGGTTTTGGCTGTCAGAATCTTACAGAGTTGTCATGAAGTGCGGCACTTTTTTCTTTTCCCCACAGCTGTTATTTGTCATTTTATATAAATCTGCCTTGTTCAGAGTTTTATTCCTGAATAAATGGTAAAAAGACAGTTAGTGTCAGAAGGCAGTGCTGGCCATCATGAGAGTTTCTGCTTTGTTGCTGATGTAGAAGCCATTGCTCTCCTTTTAAAGGGTGTGTTATGTAGCTGAATTTGGGAAAGACTTAGAACTCCTGAGGGAACAAAAGCTGGCCCCTTCCACTGTTCTGCCCTTTGCTATTGCCTTGTCCTAATTAGCAGTTAAACTCCATGCCCTGCACTCCTGGTGCCGAGATGCCCGTTTCTGGCCATCGCTTGGGGTTTGTGTTTTCATTGCAGTGCAGTCAACACCGTGTGTTTCTCTGCTGTGCTCCCAACTGAAGGCTGTTACATCTGCTGAGATAGCAGACAGGGGCCTGTGCTCCTTGGGATGCACCTTCCCCAGCCTGGAGCTGGGGAGGTTCTTGGGTGGTTCAGACTGGAGAGTTTGCTGCAAGAGCTAGCCTATGTCATTTTTTGTAAATCTGTTACCGAAGCTGCAAATCGTGGTTCCTTCTAGCTCTGACGTTACAAATAACTCCCTGGATCCCATAGAATATATACAGATACTTGACTGAGCTATTTAAATCTGTTAAAAACTTCATGTGGTTGTGCAAGGGTGGTCCTGCCAGACTGAAGATGATCTCCTTGTTCTCAGAGGTGTTTCCTGAGGTGCCTAAATGAATGTACAACCAATGTCGGTGCATTCACATGCCTTTCAGGGAAATGCACATCATATCACGCCCTGCTGCCAGCTTTGCTCAGAAAGCAGAGAGCATTTGCTGGACTCCACGCAGTTTCTCATTAACGTGCAAAGCTCTCATCTGTTTCCGGCAATGTGCCAAGCAAATTTTTTGACAGAATTTCCTCAAAGCTCTTTGTAGTGCATGCTAAGCTCGCCTTAGATCTCCCTGTCCTGTCTGTGTATCTAACAGCTTGCTTTTGGGGCTCCCGATGAAGAAGGAGGTGGGCAACATGCTGTGAGTTTTTGTTGCCTACCTTGATATATGCCTGTGATACACTCCTGCTGAGCACTAGAGATTCTCATCCTTTCTAACCCTGTCAAATCAACCACCTCTCTGGAAGGTACCTTTAATGATATGTGATATTGCAAATAGCTGTAAGATTTCATGATGAATATATGACATCGGTGTTTGGGTTTGGACACGAGGGTGTCTCACTACAAGACTGTATTAAGCCCATGCTTCAGTTCATCCTTAAATCTTTTGTCACTTTGGAGTTTATTGATAAACAAAAATACTTCACTGGGGACAGATAACAACATGGGATTTCAGCAATTAGATGAAAAATATCAGTGAATCCTACTAAAGAGAGGAAATGGAGGGTCACAAAAGGCTCTGAAGAGACTGGGAGGCAGGAAGTAATATCTTAGGCTTAATGCATGACAGCTCCTTAAAAATGCTCTTCTTAGATAAAGAAAGTCTAGGAGTGGAGAAGAGGGCTTTTCAGAAATTGCATGGAGTGAGTGAGGTTTTTCTTTTAGAAACTTAGGAATCTTGACCATTTCCCTTGTCTTTGAAGAAGATGGCACATGGAAGTGTGCCCTCTAAAACTGAGAAATTCCAGCACTCAGGAGCAGAAGGCAGTGTGGAAAGCCGTAGCTCTTCCTCTGTTTTGCCCCTGCCTGGGGGCAGGTCTCAGCTGACTTAAGATGCTGTTGAATTATTCCTTTGTTTCTGAGCTTGCTCAACCAGCACTTGTCTAAACATCTTTTTTTAGCAAGGCAGCCTGGGTTTGAGTAAGGGAAATGTCAATCAGGAAATGCTCCTTTGTGTCAGTAATTTTTAGGAGGAGACACTGTGTCTGAGATGTATGGTCAACCGACCTCCCAGGGTCCCTTCCAGCTCTGTTGTCACCAATGGGTTTCACAGTGATACCCTTGGCCATACAAACACTGAAAGGGGGAGCAGAGTCTCCCTCACCAACCACCAGCTGGCTGAAAAGAGAGGTCCATGCGGGATTGGCACGGAAGGGCTCGCATGCAGCCCGCTCTGAGCCTCCCTGGCTCATAACGGGAGTCAGAAGGCTCAAGTTACCCCTTAACACTTTGAAGTATCCTGATATGGATAACTTATGGATGTTAAGGAGTTTTAGAGAGAAGAAATCTCTGTGATTTATTTTGTGCTGGGAAAAGTTCAGCAGAGGTAAAAAGGGAAGGGGGGGGGGGTAGTTTGGGGGGACACAGAAAGCACTGTCACTTGGTGTTGATTCTACGACTCTAAAAGTAGGCTTGCCCTTATCACTACAGATGAGAAAGTAGGACTTGGGGGTATTTCAGGATCAGGAAATTGAGCTAAGTACCTCTGAGTTTCTTTGGCTGACATGCATGGCCTTTTTTTCCATGCCTTATTCTTTCTGGTGTTTTTTGCTGAGGGCAAAATGTTGTTTGTGTAAGAGCAGAATCCAGTGATGCTCTTGTACTGGAAGCTGTTAATGGCAGAGGTGTCTGTGTCTGCCAGCCTCATCAGTTATGACCTGGATATTAGCTACCGTTAGACTCCCTGTTGAGATCCATGTTAGAGCACACCCATTTGAACAATTTGTTCACGTGGGCTTGTGTCAGAACATGTCGACTGTGGACTTTACTGCAAAACCATCTTTTCTGTTTTAATATACCCACCCATTGCACCTCTAAGATAATCGATTAAGTTTTATAAGTCATTAGGAAAAAAACCGAAGCAGATGCCTTCCAGCAATACATTTGGGACTCCCTAGTCCAAGTTTCTCACATCAGTGATCGTTTCTTGTTGCCCATCCTGTACCCAGCCTTGACATGAGTCCTGTAAACCCTGTGGAATATCTGGAGCAAAGCTTTTGATGATGTTCTGGGAAACACTGTTTTTTGGACTCATTTCTGGGAAAATGGAAAAGATCCTTTAGGGCATACATTGGTTTTTTTAGGTAATTTTTTCCAGTATCATTATTATTCTGATTGAATCAGCTTTAGCTGTTTGCATTGGACTTTTGCCCATGCAATTGTATCAAAGCCCCTAAAGTGTTCCCAGGTGAAAGTAGCTCTCCATTTCCAATGGGATTAGTAAATAGTTGTGAATGAAACAGGAGGTCCAGAACAGATTTTCTTGTACTTTCTAGTCTCAAACTTACATGCACTACTTCTCTCACAGTTCACATAGTGTTGACAAAGCCATCAAACCTTGGGTCTTTTTCTTTCCCCATCTGTAATGTAAGGAATATTAGTCCTGTTCCTAGCAGATTGTGAAGGCTGGATGAACAGTAGTATGGGTAGCTCAACCCTTTCCCTTGCCGTGGGGCTGGATGCTGGGTTTGGAGGGCTGGCTATGCACAGGAACGTAAGTAGCTCCCCCCAGATACGCTGCTTTCCTGTCCCTTGTTGGTACCACTTCTCTTCCAGCCTCATCCTTGCTGCACGTGCATACTGTGGCAGTACCTGCTTCATTGCCAGGTCCTGTGTGAGGCCACAGGAGAAAAAAAAACCTGTGGACTGGAAGGAATTCTGTACACTAAATCTACCCCATGTTTCTTTTTTTATAACCTACTTTTATAACATTGGCTACCAAGTGTTTGAAAAAATATATTAAGGTCATAAGAAGAAAAACCAATAAACTGCAGTGCAGCACTGTAAGGCATACCAGGACCATGCTGTAGCCTACAACAAGATAAAGGAGATAAAGGGGATCCCATTTACATTCCTTTTTCCTAACTCTGGTGGGAGCTGTGCAGAAATATCTTTCCCTGATTATCACCCTGCTACTGCTCTAACACCCAAGCTTTCATTTAGGTAATGTCTATTTGATTCAGTACTTAACTAGCAGACCCTATGTTTTCAGTGCTGAAAAGGTGAGCAGAAAGGAGATGGTTTGTTACAGTGGTTGGTGAAAAGTCCATTTATGAGAAATCTGGTATGTGCCCAGCACATCTCCGTCCACAGTGGGGTGTGCTGGCCCCTGCTCACCAGTCATGTCAGTGAGGTCTTTGCTCGACCAGTGAATTCCTCACCCCAAGCCCAAATCAAGGAGGGACTTTAGAAGGCCAGCTTTGGTTTAGGAAGACATCCATCCTCTGGCTGATCAGATCTTGGGGTGTCAGGATGAACACTGGGTGTGTCAGACAGGAAGACCCAAGTAGGCTGAGTCTGGAGAATTATCTGAGAGCACCAGGGGGAGAGTAAAGACGGAGGCAAACAGGCCTGCTTTCCCTCCATCTCCTGCCAGCCATGTTTTTAGCATGTTTATTCTATGTGTTTATAGCAAGAGGATGCTGCTGCTGTGTAATTACAGTGAGGACAGATTTAACAGCGAAGGCAAATTAAATGCACCTCTGCGGTGTTCATTTGCCTGTAAGCAAGTCTGCTTTCCCCCTGCAAGTTATGCAACGACGACTGTTCTCCTTACATCCCTGCATTCCCCTTTCTTTGGGCTTTGACGCTTGCAGGACAGTTTTTCTTAATTAATAAACCTAAGATTTGTCCTGTAATACTGTAAGAAAAGTGCAGGCCAGTACAACTTCCATGTAATGCTTTTCAAGACAGCTTGCAGAGGTAGCAGATTGACAAGCCCACTTGCACTGGGTTTGTTTCAGATTTGCCCTACCTATGTGAGATCAGATTTTCGGGTTCAAGGACTGGCATTTGTTTCCAAAACAGATGAGAAAGGGATTTCGGCTAAATAGTGTTTCTGGCACAGAGTAATCTCTCTTGGCAGTGGAGAACAGGAATTTCTGAAGTTCCTCAGGTGGCAAGGGAAACAGCCCTCCTTAGACCAACCCAGAGTGGGAAAAGGGGATAAGCTTCCTCCGGACACAGGAGCCCTTCTCAGCATCCCTGAGCTGAGGATGCTCAGAGCACAGGTGCTCTGTCTCAGTGTGCGTACCCAGCATAACTCTGGTCTGTCAGCTCAAGTTCTTCTATTACTATCCCTCTAATCATTGATTTAAGGCTTATTTATTTCATATGTTAATTACTCCTGTGTCTAAAAATTACCTCTGTTTTTGTATGGTAAGTGACTTATTTTTATGTTAGTCTCTTGTTCTTGTTGGACAGAATGCGAGAGGAGATCCTGCTGCCAGGATCAGAATGGGTCAGAGCTCTGTCCCGAGCCTCCATTAGAAAGTGAGGCTGGATTCGGGGCAGCATTTTGTGTTGTGCTGGTCTGTGTCCAGACTGAGCTCTCTCTCTCTGTTCTAAGCTCAGCTTGCTCTCTCCTGAAGTTGAGTACTGCACTATACTACTTCGTTTCAAGTCTGAGTCTTTAAAAAGGGCATTAAGGTCATCTTGAAAAGGGCATCTGAATTTGATATTACAGAGTGCAATGCAGCCCAAAAGGGACTCTATGTGTATGACAAACAACCCTTATAATAAAGAAGTGCCTTTAGGGTTTCATAGGGGAAAGCTGGCTGCTTTGAGTCTCTACCTTTTTGCTTTGGACAGTCCTCACCTCACACAACTTCTTTGGTCCATCCTAGAGGCTTAACGAACAGAGCAGCCACAGTCTGAAAAGGTGTTGCCTGTGGCAGACTTGGAGAAGATTTGGTCCAGAATGAATTAAAGGCTAAATGTCCTTCACTGATAGAAACATTTTTGTGTGGTGATTTTTTTTTTTTGTTAGCTTCATAATTTCCATCTACAATTCATAAGAGTTACAAGGAAAAAAAGATAAAGCCTTTCGTCCCCACCAAATAAACAGAAAGAGCTGGGACTGGAGAGAGACTGATCCATGCGATTGCAAGGCTGGGAGGCCAAAACGAGCTGTTAGTGGTGGCAGGGTGACACCTGCTCCTTGCAGTGGAGGTCCATGGGTGTAGCGACTGGTGCTGTCATGAAGGTTTAGTCAACAAACTGTGCTGGTGAAGCAGGAGGAGGAGCAGGAGCCAGCTCCTGGCTCAGCTGAGGCGGTTCGGCAGGGCTCACCAGGGCAGTCAGACATGATTTTTATCACTAAAGTCTGCTGTATTCAGATATGAGTATATGCTCTGCCTGACAGCTGCCTAGGAATTGGTTGCTTGCACATAGCTTCTTTCCAGGCCAGAAACACACTTTGACCAGCACCAATAGCAAAAGAACATTATTAAGTCTATTAAGCCCGAGTTCACAGATTTTATTTTAGAATTGTAACAGATGGCAAATGGTGGTGGTACAGCTGCCGGGACCAGGAGAGGATGGATGCTGGTTTGTCATTTCAATGGATGCTGGCAGTAACTCACATTTATGTTTATACAGGGCCTTTCCTGTTTCAGAGCACTTTACAAACCAGGTGATAAATAACGAGCTTGGAGTTAACACGGGCTGGTAGAGCTCATCTCTGCGCTTCTGTGGCCAGTGTGTGAGGGTAAACGTAAGGGCATCAGCCTGCACTTCCTACATAGATTGGATGGGAATTAGGCAGCTGCTTAAAATCACATAGTATCACTCAGCAGGGATTTCAGGCAGAAAAGCAGGGTAAACAGCTCTAATTTGGAGGATGGTGCTGGTAACCAGTGTGTCAAGTGGGAGTTTGGGTAGCTAGTCTCACTCTTCTACAGCTGCAGGAGGATTTGTTCAGACTCTTCCCAAAGACCTGTCAGGTCCCACAGGAAGCTGCCCTAGGGAATAAGTAGCCATCAGCCATGCTGTCCTTGAGGAGTCAGACACTGCAGGCCGTGCTGCGCGGGCTCGGCTGGTGCTGGCGGGGTGCTGAGGCTCCCTCTCGCTAGGTGCAGATGGGAGGGTGGCCCCAAGGGCCTCCTGCCTCCAGCACTTGCTCTCCATCTGCCTTGCTGGGACGCGCTGTGAAGGCAGCCGGTGTTTCCGAGCCATCTGAACCCCAAGCATTTGGAAGCGATACAGGGAGGAACTTTTAAGTTGGTTGGCTTGCTAACTCTGACCTGGCTGCAGGCTCCGAGTTTGATGAAGATAACAGTTAAATGACAGGAGTCAGGGGCACGTAAGCAGATGGGGTACATTTTAGCACTTTTTTTGGTGTATGTTGAGAGCCAGATGAAGACCACCGCGTATTCCTCCTTCATTACTAGCAGATCTAGTTGCCATCATTGCATCCAGGAAAAACACCCTAACAAGAGCTAAGTTTAGAAATCCAGAAGATTTCCCTCATGTGAAGGGTCAGAACTTCCAGGGAAACACAGGAAGGAGTCATTAAAAGGCACATAGATGAACAGAATGTGCTATTTTTAAAAAGTTGAACATTGTTAGGGGTAGGTAAAATGTCAACTTGACATTGTTTCCCCTTTCTTTATACTATCTTCAGATCATCGTTTCACGAAGGTGTGCCTAAATTGAGCCAGACATGTTAGGATTAATGTGGAATAACAGGGGGAAGTTTGCAAAATAGTGTTTCTCTGGGGTGGTCTAAAAACATCTTTTGGATTTTATAATATCTGAAACTCTGAATAGGGGGCAGTCACTCTGCACTGGTACCAAAAGAGGGCCGACCTCTTTTTCAAGGTCCAGAAGAAGAAATAATTGAAATAATTTTTATTCTGTTGAGAGTGAATGTCCAGCTACCTTCTGCATCACACTGTGGGAAAAAATCACCTCCTTTACATTGTTTCCAGTGTAATGGTAAGTGATATAAGGAAAGATAAGAAACCATGTGAGCAGGGCTGGTCTCTAATTTTCAGCCCGTTTCCACAGACTTCTGAGCTCAGAAATGACTTTGAATCTGGATGGCCTTAGCCAAATGAAAGTTATGAATCTCTGGGGTGTAAACACTGCAAATGATTGCCCTTCACTACATTCAATCAGAGCAGCTGAAGGCATGGCTCAAATATGTTTTTGACAGCAATGCAATTAAAAGGTCATGACCTAAAAGTAAATCTTAAATCCAGTAATCCAGTCCTCTATCTGGCAGTGTAATCAATTCCTTTCTTAAACCATCAGCCAAAATAATGTATAGCGCATAACAAAATAAATGTAATTGAAGTGCTGGGGAGCTGGTCCTTTCTACTTCAGTAAATACTGTGAGGTTTTTCTCCTCCTCCTGGAAGTATGTCTTTCTCACAGGTCCAGAGGGAAAGGCAGCTTTCATGCAACTGTGGTGATATACTGATGAGATGGCTCATGAAGCTTGCACTCGTGATGCCAAAGTGATGCCGAAACATCTGGTCATGAAGAGCACAGGAGGAGGCTGAGACTTCACTTTGCAGAGTGCCTCCTGCTCTGCCCTGGCCTTGCTCCTGCGTGGATGTGGGGCTGGCACAAGGCAGGAGGCAGCACTAAGTGCCCACAGTTTTCCCATAGGGAACAATGCCAGTAAACCAGGTAACGGTCGGTAGCCCAGGGCATACTGCTGTTCTCTGAATTCACGATTGTGCTGAGAGATCTCAAAGGACTTTTGCCAGGAAAAGTTAAATTATTCTGGAGTTTTCTGCTTTTGTCTAGGACCTTCATGATGTTTTTTAATTGGATATCTCCATGTACTCTAGCCTTACATCCTAAGGATGCTGTGGGCTGGCAATACCTCCAGTCCTGTCTGTTCATTACCCTCTGTATCATTTTATGCAGCACAGTCAGAAACTGAGACCAGCGGGCAGCCCAACTGCATTGTCTATTTAACTGCAGGAAACCAAGCTTTATCCCCCTCTGAATCCTGATGGAGCAGTGATAACAGATACTTGATTGAATGCTTTTTACTTTCTTTTGTTTATTTCTTTTGTTGAACAGACTTCCTAAATACACAAATCAAATCCTCAATTGGAATTTGTGGATTAATGACTTGAACAACATATCTTTTTTTTTTTCCTGTTGCCTGGATCTCGGGGAGGGTTTCTCTGATTTTCACTTGTGCTCCCCTGTCAAACATTTTCAGTTGTCAAAATGGGTAAGTACACGCTGGACTGTTGTACAAGCACGTCGGATGCATCAGTGCTTATCAGAATGCTGAAAAGAGGCAGCAATTAGCCGTCTGGGATTTCTCATGTGCCATTTTGTTGCTGTGTGTGCGGTGTTCACAGTGCCCTGGAAGCCAAGAGTTTGCATGGAGCAGTGACATGGGTTGTAGTCCCCTACAGAAAGATGGTTCTTAATGGTCTTTACTGGGGTGAACACTGTCTCCCCCAAAGTGATCCGTTAAGAGTTTGTGATGTAGAAATGCTTGTCGGTGAGGGCTGCAGGATCAGGATCCCCCAACACCCCAGTGTCATTATCTGTTTAAATTACAACAGTATGATTGCACACACTCAATGGTATCTTTATATTATAAAAAGAACAAAATTGATTGGAAAGTGTTTTCTATGAACTGCCCTTAGTTTGCAGAACCGAGTATACACTTCACATCTGCAGACTGGAGGTTAGTGAAATATAAGGAAATGCACAGTGAGTGGCAGGTAAAAATAGACAAGAAAAGGAGGCTATCAAAGCTAATAAAGAGTCTTGTTGCATGCTGAATAAAGCTTTTATTACTTTATCTTTTTGCTTGGAGCAAACAGTACATTTTGTTTCTGTTTTGCAGTGAACATAAGCTTTGGAAGGTTAAACAGAGAGTGTTAGGTTACAGTAAGTGGTCATCAGAGGCTTGCTTTACAGTCATGGCTTGTTAAATTGTTTACTGAACCTTATTTTATATATATATTTCTCTGAGATTGATGTGAGTCTTAATTCCAGTGTATCTTCTTGTGGATGTGAGTGTTGAGTTTTTTCATAAAACTTGAAAGGAGAAACATGAAGTTTTAAGACGTTTTTTATATAAACCACAAATAGTAAGGTGTCACTGTAAACATGCCAGTCACCCCAACAAACTTTAGTGTTATGTCACTGTGTATCTTAGCATGTTTTTCTCAACACAGGTTTCTATACCTGCTGTTCTAACACCGTCAGCTATTCTGGCTACAGCCAGACAGGCACCAGAATCTGATCTCACTGCTCAAGAGAGGTTGGGACAGTGGGGGGACTGCTCATGCAGCGAGCCCCCACGGCACTCATGTCTGTCATGGGTCAGCTTCTCACCTGCTGGTCTTGAAGCTGTTGTATGTAGTTTTCTTTGCCTCAAAATGCTGTGCTGGGCACCAGCTATTTGGGAGCAACTCGGATGCCTGCAAGGTGGCTGGCAGGAGGGGCACCCTGGGCAGCAAAGCCCTCTTTCCTCCTCAGTTGGAGCTGCATGCTGCCGGGCGAGCAGAAGTTGATCCACAAAACTGTCTCGGCTTTGGTGCAACTCCTGTCACTCAGGACTTTTCAATTTCGGTATTGAGTTTACAGATAACAGTGTCGGCCTCAGGCTGCATTGAGTGTCTGTATCTTATCTGAAGCAAACAGTTCTGTAATATCTCAGCAAGGAATGTCAGCCAGAGAGAGTTTCATATGGATAACAGAAGAAGAGTTTGGGGTGCTTGCTATGGACATTCCAAGATGTAGAAGAACAGCCAATTTTCAGAAAAATATTTTACCTCCTTTCCCCCTAAGCCTGCCTTAAATTTTAACCCTGCTTCTAGGTTCAGGATACCGAAAACACAGCCTGTGTGTACTAAAGGACAGCCCGCAGCTGCTGTGTGGGAACAGCAGGGAGAGGCTAGATCTCTGCAACTGGAGCTTCTGCACCAAGGGATTTCCAACAGCCTCTTGAGGCAGGCAGGGCCAATGACCCTTGTATTTGTACAGCAATGCTCAGTTAATCTCTGTAGAAGAACGATGTCCTTTTGTACGAAAGCCAGGTGCTGTTTGGGCAACCTGCCACTGAAGACCTTTATGAATTTACTTTATTGATCTGCAGAACTCATTGCGGTATTTCCTAGCACCAGGACTTGACAGTAAGTCCTCAGATAACCTGTGTTGTTGGATAATCCAGGCAAAATGAGAGGCAGGGCCAGGGAACTGCTGGAATAGAGGAGCAGGCTGTTGTAGTGAGCAGAAATAGGATTATAGGAGTATGGGATGCAGGAGTGGAGCTCAAAGGCAGGAGTACTAGGGCAGAAGATGTTCTGGGATAAACTCCCTTTTGTATTACTTGCACGTGCTTATAATCTCTGCTGCTGGGCTTCAGGTTGTTTCGTGGGGTTTTTTTTCCAAACACTTCGTGGATAACAGGGTATCATACATCTATATAGCTTTGTGTTGGACCTCTATAATGTAGAAAGATTTATATCTTTTCTGAAAAGGTGGCCAAGTCTGTATTGCCAGTATGCTTGTGACGGGCTTGCCTTTCTCCAGCACAGCTGGGGAACAGAACACAGTGGCACATGAACCAATTTATACTAAGTAGAAGTTAAAAACAGGACGGAAAATGTGGAAGCTAATAAGGAAATATAGTCACATGCCAACAAAGAGAAAATGATACATCTGAAAATAGTGTCACAGAAGGAGATAATTTTAAATTTGAGATAAAGTCCTGCTGGTATTATTTATGGGCAGGATTCCTTTGTTTTATAGTGGAAAAAATGTAAAAAAAATACAGTAGTGAAGATCGTTGGCAGGACACTGCTCTTTACCTTCCCTAAAAGCCACTCATCAGATGGCTTGCCATTCTGCAGTGTTTTTGGGAGTGAGGGTCTGATCTCATCCTACAGAGGACAAGGATGTCCACAGGGCCCAGCACATGAAGGTCACATAGCAGACCAGGGATGGTGAGGCTGAAGCAATGTTTAACTCAGGGTGCTCCTATTTTAATAATTAGCCAACAGCCAGTTCCCATGCTTTGAAGGGTGTGTGCTGCATTGGGGGCATGCAATGTGTCCCCTCTTTTCAGTACTCAGTTGTTAAAAATGCGCTGATTTTTCAGAGGACTGACTGGCAAGTGGCTGTTATATCGGTCTGACCTTCATGTTCATCTCACCAGAACAAAAACGTGAAGTCGACCACATTGCCAAGTAAAATGGAAGATGGGTTTGGTTTTGTGCAATAGTACTGAGTGAACCTTTCTGACCTTGTTTTCAGGCACCTGACACCCTGTCAGGGAGATAGGCCTTCTAGCTGATAGGAGAGCCAAGATTGCAAGGTGAAAGCACAGAACAGAGGATGGCAGGTTTGCTCTCCAAGTAGAGGAGGAGATTATTCTTGTCTTGATAAAATCGTTTCATTATCTCCCTGCTGGAGCAACATGCAATGAAGTGCTGTCAAAATAATACACTCAATACTGTGCTCTTGGATTGAATCCAAGCTACTAAATCCATCCTGTGAATATTATTTTTATAGATTTCCACACACACCCCTATATTTTTACTTCCTCCCAACTATTCAAGTTAGTGAAGAAAGACTGACAGAGACTGCTCATTTCTCCCAGCAGCTGGCAGTGATGTGAGGCTAATTGTCCCTATGATTTTGCTAAGTTTTGGATTAAATTCACTGATGTGCTGTCTTAAGTAGGGAATATCCAGCTTTGTTCTGCTTTGCCTGATTCAGAACTGGCTGTTGAATGCTGCTGTCTTTCATCCCCAGAAAACGCAGAGGCTTGCTTTCCAACCACCTGTGTATATAAATGTGTATCTAAGTGGGACAAGTACCAGTGAAGAGGGACAGTTGTAGTCCCATCAGTGGAGTCTGTCTCCAGCATCCTCTGGAATCTCCTAAATTGGGTTGCTGATAACTGTCTGTCTCTGTTTTGCTATCTTGAAAATTGTTTTTGAAAACCTTTCCAAAAGGCAATTCTAGTGCTGGGGACACATTGTGCTTTTTGTTGTGCATATTTTGGATCAAATGAATAAAAGTTTTGCTGAAGAGCATTTCCTATCTGGGGTGCCTGCATAAGCACTAAGCCTGGCCACAGGTGGTTGTGCCCTTCACAGTGGGCATAAATAGAGGTAATTATATGAGGAACAGGTTCAGTGACTGCATTTTAAAAAGCTCCAAATAAGATATTAAATCAGCAAAAAAGCAGCACTGAGGCACAGCAGGCACAGAAGTTGTGCGCTGTTGTAAACTTGTGTACATTAAATCTTTCTCTCAAAAGATTTCAGCACTTCACATGTCCTCTGCTAATACTTATTTTTAAATGATGCTTTGTGTCAGCTGTCTCAATGCCACACTGCCATGGGCTATTCTCAAGTCTGAACTGTTTTCCAGTCAGTCTTAAGTGGACCCTGCTGCCTGATATGAACTATTGACTTGTTCTGATAGGTTTCATTGGCAACAAACATAGCAACGAGCCAAGTGCAATGGCAATGCAGTTGTCGTTTCTGCCAGTCCTTGGGTGTATGTTCCAAATACTGAAGCCAGTGACCTAGCTGAACTGAGATCTCAGAGAGTCATTTCATCAATACTATAGAAAAAGACCTAATTTTAGTGTTTTTTTCATATCATCTGGTAGACAGCAGGATATGAGAGTTTGAACAGAAGGTGCAGGTGTGATCAGTCAGCTGGGATGTTGCCTGTAACACACAGGGGCATAGGTGTTAACACCTTAAACATGTTAAACATAGCCTTTACTGGTACTCTAGTAATATATTCCTTCCTGCCATTGCAGATATACCTGAAGATAGCAGAGTTAGGAAAACCAACTAATTTTTCTAGTGCGCTGTCCTCTAACTGCAATGTTGAGCTCCTCCTGAAATGAGTTTGTCTCAGTTGTCAAAAAGCTGAATACTGATAGATGTTCTTTTCAACATTATAGCTGGTCCTGTAGTTACACCAGTTCCCAAAAGACCTCAAGGTTCCTTTCTTAATGCATTCCTCTACTCTGACTGGCAAGTGGAACAGAAGGGCTTTTTGCCTACCTAAAAATACACCAGACTCATAAAATGAGCAGCAACTGCTTTTAGAAAGTCACTGGTTGCCCAGGTCGTTCGAGGCTGCTCCACACAGTGGAGCTGATGGGTGTTGTCCAATGCAATGTGCCATTTTCAGTTCAGAAAGGCTTAAAGTATTTTCTGTTTGCACAGACTCTCAGCTCTCTTTGTTTCAGATTCCATATGAACAACCTACAGCGTATACTCTGCAGAGATGGCTGACGGCAGCTTATTAATCATATTCCCTGCCCAGGTCCAGACAGTTTAGGAGTGACTGACCTCCCATATTGCATTGGACAACTTTAATATTAACAGAACAGGAAAACATGCCAAATAAGATAAGCACCTAAAGGCTGGCTTCACCATGGCTCCCGGAAGAACACATGCTCCTTAGCATGAACACTGCAGAAATTCTGGTGAAACTATACCTGTTCACATGCAAAAGACCAAAAAAGACCTTTCCCGTGCAACTGCTCTCAGTGCAATGAATAAACCACTGAAAACTTAACCTGCCCACCCCAATGATGGACAGAGCTTATGTGAAGTGTCACTGTGTGATGTTAGAGAAAGTATCGTGTCCTATATAGTATTTAAAGGAATGAAGTTCTCTGCAGGACAGTGAATGCTAGGTGGCTGCCTGCTGACTGCAGTCGTGCTGGCTGATTAAGAAGGAGAGTGAAATCCTTCTCTTCTTCACAACTTAGAGGAATGTTGGAACCTGACCCGCAGCTACAGCTGAGTTAAGGGTAACACTTCCAGTTTAGAATTTTCTTAAGGTGGAATATGCAGGATAATCATGCTAGTTACTCTGTTTCCATCACTAGTAGAACAAAGTCTGATTTTCTAGGGCCTCAGATTCCAAATGGAGGGTAGAGTGAAGCCCATGAGGAGAGTTAGGCCTAAAGAGGAGTTCTGAGTTGCAAGTTGTCTATCTGGACCTACACTCACCTCTCACGGTCTCTTCTTTTTTGTAGGCAACATCTTTGTCGTCAGTTTGTCTGTCGCAGACCTTGTAGTTGCAGTTTATCCATACCCTCTGATCTTGAGTGCCATTTTCCATAACGGATGGACCATGGGAAACGTTCACTGCCAGATAAGTGGGTTCCTGATGGGCTTAAGTGTCATCGGGTCCATTTTCAACATCACGGCAATTGCAATCAACCGCTACTGCTACATCTGCCACAGCCTTCAGTACGATAAGCTCTTCAACCTGAAGAACACCTGCTGCTATCTCTGTCTGACCTGGATACTCACGGTGGTGGCAATTGTGCCAAACTTCTTCGTTGGCTCCTTGCAGTATGACCCCCGGATTTACTCCTGCACCTTCTCCCAGACAGTGAGTACGTCATACACCATCACAGTGGTGGTGGTTCACTTCGTTGTCCCACTGTCTATCGTGACATTTTGCTACCTACGGATCTGGGTTTTGGTGATTCAAGTCAAACACCGGGTGAGACAAGACTGCAAGCAGAAGCTCAGAGCAGCTGACATCCGGAATTTCTTGACTATGTTTGTAGTTTTTGTCCTTTTTGCTGTGTGCTGGGGACCATTAAACTTTATTGGCCTTGCTGTTTCAATTAATCCTTCAAAAGTGCAGCCACACATTCCAGAATGGCTTTTCGTCCTGAGCTATTTTATGGCCTATTTTAACAGCTGCCTCAATGCTGTGATCTATGGGCTTCTCAACCAGAATTTCCGGAAGGAGTACAAAAGGATACTGCTGACACTCCGAACTCCCAGGTTGCTGTTCATTGATGTGTCCAAGGGTGGGACAGAAGGAATGAAAAGCAAACCATCTCCAGCTGTAACAAACAACAACCAAGCTGAAATACACTTATGAGTCAGAACAGTGCTATTTATTCTGGATTACAATGGTTTATAGAATATATAAGAGTCTTTCTATGTGTGCATTTCACAGCTGGTATTGCTGGGCCCCTCACGCAAAGAAGGAGCCTGCTACCTTTCATGCTTAGCTTTTCGCTGCGACATCAAGGCTTTGAGTAAGGATTTTCAGAATGGAAATGACTCATCTTTATCTTTTTTTTTTTTTTTTTTTTTTTTTTCATATGCCATCTTTAACCATGTGCCTAATTGATAGGTTTGGTTGCTTTTGCCACAAGCACGCCAATACCCTCCAGAAGGGAAGCTTCCAGAGTGCATGAAGAAATGCAGTTATGCTTGAAATGCAACCTTCAAGAGCCAGCAAAATTGCCATATATTACAAAGAAACCTTTCTTCCCCCCCCCAATTCTATTTTTTTAGCATTCACATTACCCAAACTATAGCAAACAAAGCATAAACTGCATGACTTTTTACCTTTTCAGTTAGGTATTAATAGTATTAGCCAATAAGCATACATATAGGCACAATGACTTCCACTGCATGTGTGTTCATTTCCCTTTTTCTTTTCTCCTAAGGTTTAGAAGCTATCCTGGCGAAAGCCAGATCTAGTGAGTGTCTGGTGCACTCATTTTAATTGAATATCTACAGATATTGAGTACCCTTGCACTCTCCTTTCCAGGCTGTGAGTAAGAATATAACATATGACATAATCTAATTGCAGGAAGATTCTTGGAGCCTGATTCTAATTTAGGCAGTATCCTGTCATGGCCAGAATTCATTCCAAATGTTTTTCAGAAGTCTCTGCTACATGACCATCACAAAAAAGATGAACATAGCAGAGTCCCATCTTTTTTATTGTAGATGCTGGCTTTTAAGTTCCAGTAATATTTACACTTGCAGACAAAGGGAGAAGAGGAAGTGTTTGTTCCAAACTTGTCTCCTTTTTCCCACTACATAACATGAATTTGATTGGGTGAAAAAAACCCAAAACAAACCCTGGAGAATTTTTTCCCATTTTATTCCTGTACAAAAGCTGTACAAATTCATTGGCCTGGGAGAGGAAAGCTACTTAAGCATATTCATACATCAGTTTTCAGTTAGAGCCTGAATTCTGTTATCTGTGTCATTGGAAACAATGTCCTGAAGTGCTGGAAAGGACAGTATCACATTAGAAACAAGCACATGGGCAAAGATAAAGCTTTCTTTAATGGGGTGGGTGGGTGGGGGTGTGTGACGGCAGCTGTCTGTATATAAGACTTCTTTTTTTCCTTAGCTTCACTGTGAATTCATCTCCTTATGGTTTTAAATGTGTGGATCCTGCTTTGAAACAGTCCCATAAAATCAACAGGTAGAACTCCCCTGGTGCGACTCGACCTTCAAGCTAGCAAACCTGGCTTGATGCTGGTGTACTGAGAGGCAGTGGGAGCTGTGTGATGGAGAGAAGCAGGTCTGAACCCTGTGGGTCTAATAAGGACAGCAGCCAGTCCTGCTCCTGAGCAAAGAGTGCCGTCTTCTCTCTTGGATCGTAGTCAAAGCAGGACTAGTTCCCAGGGCTGAACCCTGAAACTTCTCAGTAGCATGTAGGTGCCTAGAGATGGAGGTATATAGGATTTACAAAAGCCCTGAGCAGGGTAAGTGCCTAATCTTTAGTAAAGTCAACAAACCATTTGTGCATCGCTTGCTGAAAGCAATTTGTTGCTGAATGTCCCTTTTGCTGATTTTTTTTTTGGGGGGAAGAGGAGTTGAGAGAAATTAAGTCCCTTTAGGAAGTGGGCTGAGAAACATTGCATGGCACATTGCTTCAGTGAGGACTGCAGTGTGCATGCTACTGTGCGGTGAAGGTTGCTGTAATGCAAGGGGTGTCTCTGCATTTATAGGGTGCCCTGGCACTTCATTTCAAACTTGAACATCTCAGCCACTTCAGATGATTGTTGTTTTAAAATGCACCGCAGCCAGCCTCCCATAATAGGAATCAAACTGAGTTCTGTTTTGGCCTCTTAATCTGCCTGCACATGGCCAAATAAAGGTATCTTGACCCTCAGAAATAATGTGTCTGTTTGCCTTCCAGCAAAACCAGTCTGGATGAATTCACACCATTCCATGCAAACAAACTTATTTTGAGTCAAACTTGGATAAGAAAAGCACTGAGGAATCCATAACTGCAGGGAGTGTTTGTCCCATCACACCGAGATGTCCCATGTTCTGTGACTAGTCTTCAAAGTCATCTGCAATTAGCCATAGCAGTGTTTGTTAGAATCACATTAGCAAATACTTTTAAGCATTTAACACCAAACCAAACATACTCCTTTATGACAATCATGAAGAATCTTGTGCAAGGTTGCCAAATAGCTCAAATACCCTACAACTGGGGTTTCATCTTAAGGATCCTTGTCTTTTTAACTGAATGTTCAGTGAAAGCAATGTGTTGTGGTTGATTTTATTTTTTGTTGTTTGTTTGTTTAAGCTTGTATTTGCACTATTTCTTATCCAGGCTCCAAAGTAACAACCAGCGAGCATTTGAACCAAACCAAGTAAGCCAAAGAGATCCTGAACAGGCAAACTGTGGGAGTCTCTGTCAGCACCTGGTAGGAAGGGGAGCAGCAGGAGCATGATAGGGCATCTCCCCAGAACTTGCAAGAGTCACTGCTGAACCAAACTATGCAAAATGATAGGGGGATCTGCTCGTCTTCTGCTGTAGGGTCTGAGCCTGACTCCTGCCCAGGTCTTTTCAGGGCACAGACTTAGTACCTGCTGCGCTGGGTTGGATCCTGAGCAGCTCCCTGCATGTGCAGACCTTACGACCACCTAGCAGGGTGGAGATGGGTCTGCAATGGGTGCTGTCCATCTAACAGCACAACTCTTTGTTGTTGTGCCCTAGCACAACCTGTTCAAAAGTGCATTGGGTGTCCCAATATAACAAGGACTGCCCAAGAGTGAGTCTGGAGCTGGGCTGATTCAGCCACCATGATTGGAGTCCTGAGCTCAGTCCTGCTGGAGCTGAGGTTTGCAATATGAAACATGAAAAGCAGGGAACATGGCTTCAAACAGAAAGCACTGTGCCATTTGCTAGCACTTTGATACAGAGACAATGCTTAGGATAGAATAGATTTTTATATTGACTTGTTTTAAAACTACCCGAGCAGCTCCTTATTTTTATGTTAAAAAATTATTAACAGGGTACAGAGAGTTTTTGTTAACATTTGTTTACAGAAAAAGAGAAGTGTGTCTTAAACTGGGAATCCTGAGCAACGTCAGAGTTTCCCTGTGGGAATATAGCTTTAATCCAAATTTGAGCTTTCAAGGAGATCTCACAGCTTAAATCATGCTCTGCCAATTCCACCTGTTGCATACCTGGCCTTAATTCTTAATAACATTGAGATCTCCTATAAACTAGTTTTAAATCATTTGCTCTGGATTTGACCTGGCTATTCTAGCCCCAAACTCTACAGTGGTTGTAGTGGGCAAAAACTTCCGGAGGGGCAGTATTGCCGTGAAGGAAGATGGATCTCTTGCAGCAAAGAAATACTTTTGGATGTTGCTAATGTATGTCGTTTAATCTATTTAAGAAGAATGTAACCTATATATTTATACATAAATATATATGCTATTTCCTTTTTATCAATTGATTAAGAATCCTTCAGTATATTTTCCTATTGCTGATTTTGTTCATAAAGTTTACTCATTCCCTTTACCTGTTAACACTGTAATAAATCTGCCATTGGACTGCTTATTGATTTTTTTTTTCCACTTGCAGTTATTTTTTAATAAATATTTGGAACAACAGCTTGAGTTTTGTTGACTCCTGGAAAGCAGATTGAATTGACAAATACAACTGAGTTCAGGTGTACCTCAGGTGACCAGCTCAGACCTGGAGGAGAATAAGCCAGTGCATTTGGGACATCTCCTTGGATTCATGTTTTTTTCTTCCACCTACCTATAAGCCGGATGCCAGGTGCACTATGGCCTTCCTCACAGGGAAGAAACTTCCTCCATACTGCTGTTGGTCTCATCACTGTGTGTCCATCCAAGCCCTTTGCCTTTCTTGTGTCTATGTCTATCCATCGGCTATATGGAAGCAAAGACTGTGCCACATCCGTTTCCTTGCCCTACAAAGTGTGGTGCAGCTGGGAAGGAAAGCACAGCCAGACTGTGAATGGGAGGGTGTGGGAGCCAGAGTGGTCGCAAGTCAGGGCAGGAGGTGGCATTTGGGTTGTAGGGGACAGTTGGGGACAGAGACAAAACCCTTGTGCTGGAGCACATTGAGGGCTGCCACACACTGAGTCTCCATTGAGGAGCTTTATGAGGATGAGGACTGATGTATCCAAGATGTTTTTATTTCTGTTTTTTTCTTTCCCCACCTCTGTTTTGGAGCAGATTTTGCTGTATTCATACAGTTCTTCAGACATTTTTCGTATTTCCATTCTGGCTTGGCTGGAGCTGTTTGTTGGGGAGTCTTGGTGCCACTTCTGAAGTGTGGGTGGTGGGAGTCCAGTTGTAACTGTAACCTTAGCTCTGTATTTGATTTTATTACACAGACCAAGTACCCTGCTCCTGTTTCCTAACCAGATGCCGTATGTAATCATAGTGTTAAAGTAGTAAAGACTGAGATTATCCATTAAAACAAAATATTGCTGAACAACCATGGAGCAGATGTGCTGAATGAACAAGCACAATTCAATGACAACCCAGAGTAGTACTGCTACTTTTTTTTTGCTAATCTTTCCCAACAGGCACAGGACTTCATCTGCCGCTTCCACAATAAAGCCTGCAATGCTCAGTGACATGACATGCTGAAAGCAGAGTTTATGGTAGGTGCAGATCCCAAAAAGTATGTCCAAGTAGAGCTGCTAGAAAACCCTTGCACACACTCATACCTGCTATTTCTGCCACGAGGAACTGAACAAATTGAACTGTCAGAAATAAGGCAGCATTATTTATTTACTTACTTGCCACAAAGTATAGTAGCTGGGAGATAAGATACAGCTATAAAAGACAAGAGGTGCAATAATTCAACACCAGGATAAAATCTCACTCATGGTGACTATTTAGAGATCAATATTTGTCCTAATGTATTTACTTCCAAGCTTATAATTTATAACATGAAGCCAGTCAGTAAAGAGCTGTTGCATATGTATTTAGAATTTTATTGGAAAAATGTAAATTACTGGGCCTAATGCAATATTTCTTACCGTAAAAGCCCTGAGATAAGAAATGCAGAATGGGTTCTTGCAAGAAATCCATGATGGGATATGCAAATTTTTTCATTTGTGATAAGAACCATAAAATTTGTATCACTCATGAACCACATTTGTGAATGGAAGCTCTATAATATTCTTAACTGAATTTTCATTTTGCTATGCTTGTTTATAATATCCATTATTCATATGCTATAAGTAATGCACTGTACAACAGAGATAGAATTTACAGTATGGGGTCAGTTTCCAAAGCAAACAAGGTAGGTCTGAACTATTAACTGAAATATGTTTCTATGTTTTCTCCCAAGCATGGTCTCCCAATAAGGTTTTTAACTCCAATAATAGCTTTTAAGAAGCCAGGGAAACTTTAATGTATTTTAGATTACTGGCAACGGCTGGCTGTGCAGTCATGGTTTGCTTCAATTACCTTTTAAATAGACTGAAGCAATCAAACCATTTTATAAATCTCTCCAGTTAAAGCACATAATTTATTTTGTATGTAGAATATTTTAGAGGTAACACATTTAATAAATTGTGATGTCTTTCCTTCTGTATTGTGCTTCTCCTGTGAGCAAAACTTCTGAATTTCCCTGAAAGCAGGATGCAAAATTATTTCAACTGTAAGCAGTTTGCTTAGCCTCGAAGTAGGCTTCCAGTGGCTTTGACAAGTGTGTCGGATAGAGGTATTGCTGTGGCATCGCATCTCCTGGGTGAAAACTGACAGCCGTTTTGCAAAAAAAAACAAAAAAAAAAAAGAAAAAAAATGGAAAAAAAGTGCAGATTTCCTGGAAAGACATTGAAAAAAACATTTGTGGTTGAAATGACAGGAATATTTGGAGAGGTTTTACTTACTCAAAGTGGGACCTGGCCAAGACAATGAAGTTAAAGAACCCTTTAATATAAAAAAAATGACTTAATATAAAAAATTATTTTTATGGTGCTGGGGCACACAGCATGGAGCCGGGTGTTTGGCTGCCAGAGCCCCCATGGCACAAGCAGAGAAAAAGCCAATACAGTAGTTAAAACTAAAGAAACATTGAAAACCAGAGCGTACTTCTGAGAATATGAAATGCAAAAATGTATTGGTAGTTAACATAAAAGTTTAGTAAGATTTTGGGGTTTGTTGTTTGGTGTGTTTTTTTTTAATGAAAGCTCAACATTCCCCTTTCTAACACTTCTGAAATATTATAAAACACTGTTAGTGAAGTGGAACACTTTTATTTTGTTACGTGCCTTTGCCCTGCCACCACTGCAGCACCCGGCTCCCCGCAACGTCAAGCCTGCCATGGCTGGGGACAAGTAATTTCTCCCAAGCTTCTCCTACAATAGGAAATGGGTCAAAAGAAGCATTTTAGGAGGACAGGGCGTGCGCAGCACCACATCAGCTTGTGCTGGGTCTCTGGGCCTGGCCCTTGCTGCAGGCCAGGCAGCCGCCATTTCGGGAGCCCCTTGGTGGGATCTCCTGAGGAGCCGGTGCCTCAAGGAGGCGGGAGCTCTGCCGGTAATTCACAGCCAGATCTTGAAGAAAATATTTTCCCTCTTGCCCTCCCAAGCTGTGATGTAGTTGTAAATAAAACAAACTGGTTCCCGAAGGATGGGTTGGGTTGGGTTTGGTGGTGGGTTTGGAGGGCCCCGAGCTGCAGGGATGGTGTCTGGGCACAGCTGGGTCGGGCAGGGCGGGATGGGGCTGATGAGCTGATGAGCTTCTCCTGGGCAGGGCGGTGTCACATCGCTGGGGGAGAAGCTCTGCCTTGCCCTCTGGGTATGGCTGGAAGAGGAGGAAGGTGCTGTGCAGTGCTCACCACCTCTGCCCCAGCTGCCAGAGGGGCCACTGCTATGCTTCAGCGCTTGGAGGCCATGTCTGGTTGCAATGGGGACTGCTGAGGCTAAACTGTGAGAGGTGCTGGCTGAGGTAGGAGGGGACTGTCCTGCCCTGGGAGCAGAGGGTGCTGAGGCTTGCTTTCTTGGTACAGTGCTCTTTTGCTGGAAAGTCAAAATACGTTTTGGAAAGCAGACGTCTGGTGGAAAAACAGAGCTGCTCTCCTCTGGTAGTTTATGGTTTTCCCTGCCCTACTTGTGGTGATGCAGGAGTTAAGGCTACAAAAAGGGGCTTTTTTTCACTGGCAAAACCTGTCCCTGTTGCTGTCCTAGACCAGCAATTGACCTTTTCCTCCTCCTCTGCCACTTCTGTGTCTTCCCAGCGACACTGAGGACTCATCTGTAGGAGCACTGCTCAGCAGGCCCTTGCCTGCAGGCCAGTGCTGAAAGAGAGGAGCAGACAGGTGAAGGGAAAAGAGCTGCACCTTGGCCTGAAGCCCTTTGGATTCCATAATAGACCTTATGCATACCCCTCTCTGCACTGTATTGAAATATACATATACACAGCCTGG
This sequence comes from Falco punctatus, assembly GCF_963210335.1. Classification (NCBI taxonomy): domain Eukaryota; kingdom Metazoa; phylum Chordata; class Aves; order Falconiformes; family Falconidae; genus Falco; species Falco punctatus. The sequence continues at coordinate 15,317,978 of NC_137595.1, forward strand.
TTTTACCTAAAGGAATCGATACCACTCATAACTTACGAAATATTGACTGTATAAAAGTTCTGATTCTTTCCTGGAGCAGATGGAAAATGCAGCAGGTGCTGGTAATGTTTTTCTGCCCTTGGGAAAGCTTGCCACATTTACCTGTTTATCTTGTTTATTTTGACATTTTACGGCCTGAAACTGCTCTGTAACATAAAAGCACATGCGGGGCAGTTAGAGGTGAAGCCTTACAGATTTACTTATGCTTGAACAACTGAAAATCAATAAGCTGCAAGCAACAAAAGAAAAATATCTTTTATTATAGAATGGTTTGGGTTGGAAGGGACCTTAAATATCATCTAGTTCCAACCCCCCTGCCATGGGCAGGGACACCTTCCACCAGCCCAGGTTGCTCCAAGCCCCATCCAGCCTGGCCTTGGACACTGCCAGGGATGGGGCATCCACAGCTGCGCTGGACAACCTGTGCCAGTGTCTCACCACCCTGTCAGTGAAGAATTTCTTCCTAACATCTACTCTAAATCTACTCTCTTTTAGCTTTAAAGCTTTTAAAGCCCCTTGTCCTATCGCTGCATGCCCTTGTAAACAGCCCCTCCCCAGATCTCTTGCCACCCCCTTTATGTACTGGCAGGCTGCTCTAAGGTCTCCCTGGAGCCTTCTCTTCTCCAGGCTGAACAACCTCAACTCTCTCAGCCTGTCCTCACAGCAGAGGTGCTCCAGCCCTCGGGCCATCTTCATGGCCCTCCTCTGGACTTGCTCAAACAGGCCCATGTCCTTACGCTGGGGGCCTCAGAGCTGAACGCAGCACTGCAGGAGCGGTCTCAGGAGAGCAGAGGGGGAGAATCGCCTCCCTCGACCTGCTGTTCACACTTCTTCTGATACAGCCCAGGATTTGGTTGGCTTTCTGGGTTGTGAGCACATGTTGCTGGATCATGTTGAGCTTCTTGTCCACCAGTGCCCATCCATCCTCTCAATCCATCCTCTGCCCAGCCTGTATTTGTACCTGGGATTGCCCTGACCCACATGCAGGACCTTGCACTTGTCTTTGCTGAACTTTATGAGGTTCACACTGACCCACCTCTCAAGCCTGTCAAGGTCTTTCTGGATGGCATCCCTTCCCTCCTGTGTGTCAGCTGCACCATGCAGCTTGATGTCAGCAAACCTGCTGAGGGTGTGCTCAATCTCACTGTCCCTGTCACTGACAAAGATGTCAAACAGCACCAGTCCCAGTACGACCCCTGAGGAATGCCACTCATCACTGGTCTCCACAGAGAGAGTGCATGTGGAAGAAGGCTGGTATTTTTGCTTTTACTAAGGAAATATCAGGCAATGCAGGGGTTTGCACTTTGTGCATTAGTGACTGGAGAGTGTAAAATGAGCTTTGCTTTAGCTGCTGTGCATGTGCTTTTCCTTTGCTTTTTCAATAGATGATGGAAACCTCAGTTTATTTTTGGCATGTTCTTAGGACTGCACAGAGAAAGAACTTGAGGGTTGGTAGTACAGACACTGAAGGCTTCCTGTGCTCAACATGTTTAAAAAGTGAAGTCTGTACAAGATGAAAATCAAAGCAAATCCTGTTGGCTGGTCTGCCTGAGTCCAGCTGTGCAGCAGGAATAGGCATTTCTCAGTGCCTTTGTATGCCTGGTTCTGTAAGAACTCAAAAATGGGGATGCTTCTCCCCTGCTGATCCTATCAGTAGACTGGAGAGATTTGGGCAGGCTTTATTCCAAGAAGGAAATAAAGAATTTCTTTATAACTGTGGGTCCTCAGACTGATAGACCGTGTCATTCCAGATGCCAGACTTTTCCCCCGTTCTCTTCTCTGATGCTGAGATTTTGCAAAGCAAATAATGGGTTTTACTGCTCCCACCCTGAGAGGCAGTATCTTGTAAGTGCTTTTTAGCTGGTTGTTTGCTTGGAGCATGTTCATGGGTTTTGTTGTTTGAGGAATTACTGTTACATATGAGTGTCCCCTTTGAAGGGGCACTGAACTGGGTTGGAACAGCATAGCCATTGATAATAGCCTGGATGGTAATAATTGCACAATCTCTCCATCATCATTTGTGGAGTACGGTAATTAGGCTTTCGGGTAAGGAATGAATTGCACCCCTCAAACTGTGCTGTCATCTGGGGCTGCAGCAGAGAATACTACTGCAGTACATAGAGTATATTATTATTATAGACTGGGACGGCCTCCTTGTAGCAATTTCTATAGGTCTTTTCCATTCTGAATGTTGGTCTCCTGATTTGAGACTTTGAATGAATCTCAAAGAACTGTCTGAATTCAGAGCTTTCAGCTGAGAGAGGTATGGCTCACTGTTTAACAGAAATTAATACTAGCCATTAAACCTCTTAGCTGCTAATTAAATTGACTATTTCTATTTTATGTGTAAATCAATTCATATTTTCACTTTTCAGCCAGATGAAATTTCATTAAGGCACTTCAGTAGCTATAGAAGGATAGCAGCAGCTAGCATTTTGGGGTATTTGGGGTTTAGTGAATTATATCACTAACTCCTACTGATTACTAAATACTTTAATGATATGTCTAGTAAAATTTATTTTTGTTTTGGCAGGGATGTTAGGATGATAAATAACTCAGCAAAGAAGAGTAAATTACAGCTGAGCTCCGAGGTGGTGCTTGAATCTTTTAAGTCCATCGTTGCTGTGGTTACTATGAGGATATGTAAACAGAGCTAGATAACTTTGTATACAAGTCTATTTGTCAAACTTATTGCATATCAAACACTGATTTAAACTGCCGTTTCTTTATATGATCAATGTAGAAAGGCTGCCTTTTCCCAGCCTCTGTTCTCATAGCTTTTTAGTTAGTAGCTGGCATTGACTTTGGTTTTCTGTATTTTGTGTCAGCTTGAAGAGTGGATGCTACCTGGTAGTTGAAGCAGGGGACTGAGTAGAGGTGCCAAGCCAGGAGATCTTGCCTCTGTTCTTACCCCTTTCTCACTTGTTTTGCAACCTTGAAATGAAGCATGCTGTAGTTTTTACCTTTGGTACAGAGGTATAGTTAATTACACTGCAAAGCACTGAGGATAGGACAATTAACATTTATCCAAGGGAATTGCACAGTGATTAAGCCTTAATTTGCTATATGATTTCTTTCTTATTAACCCTACTGAAGCAGGACCTTTGAAATGAAATCAAAGTTGAACATCATTCTTAGAAGTGTCAAGGACCGAACAAGTCAGCTGCAACTTCGAAGACGCATTTGTTTTATACTGGCCTGGGCCAAAACCCATGGCTTGGATACTGGGTAACAGATTGTGACATTGTGACAGTACCCTGATTTTTTTTTTTACTGATGTGCTTTTTTGGTTTTGGGGTGTGTGTGTGTGTGTGCAGAAACAGTGATCCTAACCCTATGTGGCAGAAACCCAGAGACAATAAAGAAACAGGGCCAGCTGAGTTTTGATCCGGTCTTCTAACCTGAATGCAGTGTATGAAACGCAGGTGTATGTGCACTTTGCTATTGAGGCTTTACGTGTAGGTTGGATATAGGTTTGCTTGGGAGAATAATAACTTCACAGCGGAAGGAAGTTCTCTTAGCAGGAAACGTGGATGTCAAACCCTGTGACCAGAAACATCCCCAAGTACCCAAAATGGGGTTGTGATCTGCTCAGCCTTGAAAGGAGTAGGATCCTTTTGTCCATAACAGATCAACTGTTGTAGGAATGGTCAAAAGCAGTGGGGGAAAGACAGAGCAGATCTGCATGCCATGTTTAATTCTATTAAACATGTAATTATCAGTAACATATTAGAGTGCCGTCAATCTAATTCACAATGTCCCTTGTGATATTTGTTGAGTTGTTCCGATGCAAATGTAGAAGTGATTTTATTTTGGTTTATCTAATGTTCATACTAATGTATACTGTCTAATTCTGGTGGTATGCAGGTGTTGTGATATCTTGAGTGAGCCAGTTCTCATGGTGAAAGTAATTAGCAGTGATGAAACATTATGAGATTTGCTGCAATACTATTTGGTCATACTAAGTAAGCCTCTCTCCAGAGCTTGGGTCATGCATATGTATTTGTGGATTAAACTCCTACTGTAAGTGTAGTAGGGAGAAAACATTAGGACTGACCTTTTTTCTTTGTTTCCCAGCAGAGTGAACAAGACTATGTTCACTGCAGCTACATTAGTGTAGGGGGAGAACTGGGCCCAAACCAATATGGTTTTTTTTTATCAGTTAGAAATTAGGACTGGAGTTTTTCTAAGCTATATTAATGGCAACAGAAAATGAAAGTGAGAACTCATTTAATGGTATGTGTATAAATGGAATAAAGGAATCTTAGATTGCTCCAGGAGTTCACGTGCGGGCAATTTCCATGATGTCTGGAGGGAAAAAGTAACATGTTCAGCTGGCACGGGGCTATGGATTCAGCTGGAGTTTGCATACAGAAGCAGCAGTCCTTTTAAGAAAACAATGCAGGAGTTGCAGCCTGTGTGAATCTGGAGGTCAACCTGTCGCACTATACTGATTCCTTCTAGTATTAAAAAATTACTTCTGTACTCTACAAAGCTACATTGTGTCTGAATTGAATATCTTTAAATCTAATGGATGACTGTATTTGGAGAGAGAAATCAGAGATACTGAATTAATATATGTAAATATACACGGGTGGTATTGTTACTGCCCTGGTCTTTCAATTTGAGGAAATGTAGCAGGTTGCTGTGTGAACTAGTGAGTGATACATTCATGTAGAAAATGTGTATTTTAAGCTATAGTGAAAGCCTGTCAAAAGTGAGGCATAATAACTTGTGCTCTCTACAAGAATATTCTATAACTTAGAATAGAATTGATTAGATTGGAAAAGACCTTTCATATAGTCTCCAAACATTAACCTAAAGCTGCCAAGTCCACGCCTAAACCATGACCCTCAGCGCTACATCTATACATCTTTCAAATGCTTTCAAAGACGGTGGTGAATCAACTGCTTCCCTGGACAGCCTGTTCCAGTGTTTAGCAACCCTTTCTGGGAAGAAATTTTTTGTAATATCCAATCTAAACTTCCCTTGGTACAACTTGAGGCCGTTTCCTCTTGTCCTATCACGTCTGTTTTGGGAGAAGAGACTGACCCTCACCTCACTACACCCCCTGTCAGGGAGCTGTGGGGAGTGATCAGGGTCCCCCTGAGCCTCCTCCTCTCCAGACCAGCCCCCCCAGTCCCCTCAGCCCCCCCCGTGAGCCTTGTGCCCCAGCCCCTTCCCCAGCCCCTGCCCGGCTCTGGACACGCTCCAGCCCCTCCACGTCCCCCTGGCAGTGAGGGGCCCAAAGCTGAACACAGGATTCGAGGGGCAGCCTCACCAGGGCCCAGCACAGGGGGACGGGCACTGCCCTGGCCCTGCTGGCCACACTGTTCCTGACACCAGCCAGGCTGCTGCTGGCCCCCGTGGCCACCCGGGCACAGGGCTGGCTCCTGCCCAGCCGGCCCAGCCAGCCCCCCCAGCCCCTTTCCCGCCGGGCACCTTCCCAGCCCCCTGCCCCAGCCTGCAGCGCTGCCTGGGGCTGTTGTGCCCCACGGGCAGGGCCCGGCACGGAGCCGGGTTGAACCTCACACAACCGGCCTGGGCCCCTCGCCCGGCCTGCCCAGACCCCCTGCAGGGCCTCCTGCCCCCCAGCAGGGCAGCACTGCCCCAGCCTGGTGCCCTCCGCAGACCGGCTGGGGGTGCGCTCAGTGCCCTCATCCAGGTCATCGATAAAGATATCAAACAGGGCTGGGCCCAACAACTCTTGTCTCAATTAGTTGTAAAATTGCATCCATTGCTTCAGTCCATCAGTTAGACCAAGTCCCTACTGCTTATGGTTCACTTCGGATGGATTTCGTGTAGATGTGACAGGACACAAGGGGTAAATGTTTTGCAGACAAATTCACAGCTGCTGTGAAATTAAATATTCAATTATATTACCTGCTGGGTTTCATTATTTAGGAAGATACCTAGAGTATTTGTAACCATTCTTTCTTAAATGATCTAACTGCTTTTGGGGCCGTAGTCAGCTGTGTGAAATTCCACCTAAATCCCTGTGTCTGGTCTTTATTAGGGCCAGGATCAGGCAAGCAGTTTGTGCAGTGACTTCCCTGGCCCCTTAGATACCTGCTTCTCTCCATTGCCCTGTCATTGGGGCATGGGTGATTTCAGTGCTCAAATAGGGCCCTAAAAGGATATATTCCAATGAAGTTAGGCAAGAATCCTGAGAAACATGGGCCCAAGGTAAGAGACCACCTCAGCACTGGGCTAAGCTGGGCATGGGGATCTTTGAGTACCTGCATAGCTCCCTCTGGACTGCCTTTGGCTCTAGCTGAGAGATCAGAATATTATTGTTACGCCAGGAAAGAATAATTAACATGATGATATTTCTTTCTGTAAAGGGAAGTGTAATCAATTTTCATTTGACTTATTTCTAATAAGCTGGTTAAATCAGCTATTAAATCAGGTGAAATGTAGGTATTCCGTTTTATGCTCTCTACTCTGTTAACATTGTAGGGTATAAGTCAGAAGGGAAAAGTAACACCAATGAAGTCTGCAAAGCTGAAGATGCACAGGGATTGCTCTGAGGGTTCCCTGCTCATGGAATCCATTTGCTCTATCAGTCCAGAGCTCTGCAGTCACTTATGCCAGGAACATCATCACTGTGACTTGGGGCTGATGGCTTGTCCTGTGGGATGCACTTCTGCCACAGAGTCCTTCACAGTGCACAGCACTGCTTGGGAAAGTCTGTGGGAGAGGCTTTGGTAGCCAGCCAAACCCTGGTCAGGGCTCATCCAATGTTTATTTTTTAGATTCTTTCTTGTCAAGGAAAAATATGCTTGGGAGCCTAATGATAGGAAATGGGGACTAAGGAGCCTGGAGGAAAGACTCAAATGTGCCAAGATTACTGCTCCAGTCTTCCCTTGTCTCCATTTCTGTCCCACTGGCTGTATCTGGCTAGTTCAGATTGAGGGGACACCTGGAGACCAGTGACGAGGTGGCACTGCAGCATAGCTAAGTGCAAGAAAAGTTAAGAAATACCAAGCAGGTATTTGCAGTGAGGAGGTGAAAAATTGCATTTATTGATTACATTTTAGGGTGAATCAATCTTAAAAAGAAGAGCCAAAAAGACTCTTTTTATTATAATGTTATTAAGACCTAACTTGGGCAAACTGCCATTATAGCAATTACTGTACTCTAGTGTTCTTAAGGCTGCCTATTAGATGGGATTAAGAGGTGAAACCATTTGTTACTACTTCTACTATCCAAACATAAATTGTCCTGTAACATTCAGTGAGGCTAGTAGAGATCAGAAGCTCAATTATTCATGCCCTATATTACACCAATATTTCAGGGTGAAGTAGTGTTTATGTGAGCCTAGTGAGATTTTTAAGCCGCCTTTATTTTGTGTTGATTTAGGGAAAGAATTTAACTCTGGAAACAGACCTATAGACTGATAGCATGGACTTGGTTCATGTGAAGTTGTTCTGAACAGTTAGAGCTGTAAAACAAGATGATGGGACCATACTGTGCTTGGTCCTCATTGTGGTGCAGATTCCTCTTGTAAATATGACGTGGGACATGGAGCTCTTAAGACATGATAGGAAGTCTTGCTATTAACTTAGCAGGAAGATGGAGCAGACCCCATCCTGCGTGATGTTCAACTCTGCGCCTCAGTTATGAGGTACTTGTGCACACAGTTACAAATAATACAGGTGCCCAGAGGGAAGCTTCACTGCAATACAGGTCACAGAGCCCAGCAGTGCTATTCAGAGGTGTTGCCTTGTTAATCTTTGGTGTCTAATCTTGGAGGGTCGCATGATCCCATCTGATAAATGAGATAGAGGTGGTTGCTCTGGCTGCATGCAAAATGTCCTGAATAACCCCCATCTTGGCTCTACTGTGTTCAAACCTATAAGCCTGTATTTGACTTTGAGTAGTTTATTCTATGTCTGGGGCAGAAAGATTTAAATCCCTAGAGCAGCCCGGATTGAATTGCTCTGTTGCTGAACATCATAAGCAAATCCAGATAAACAGAAGCAGCATTTCAGAAAAGGCAGGAGGCACAAAACCTGGTGATTTCTAAAGAGGCAAGGTCCATTGAGGTAGGCAGAGAGCTTTCATTGAATGAACTGTGGTGTTTTAGCCCTGCCATGTCATTGAGTATGGCTTCTGTCAGCCATGCCCTGGTACTAGCACAGTGGGATGCTGAGGGGAGAGGTTGTGACAGAAGACAAAGATGCACCAAAACCCTTTGTCTTTTCCACTGAAATGCTCCAGCCTTTCCATTAATTGAAATGCTTCTATTTTTTGTGAGTTAACTTGTCTGTACTCTCCTCCTCTGTGGTGTATAAAGCAAAAAAAAAAAAATAAACCCCTGCTTTTTGGCTAACCTGATTCTCTTCAGGTCACTGCTATTCAAAAACCAAAACCAAAACCAAAAGAATTCCCTTTTGAAATCTTCTCTTTGCAGCATGGTTCAGCTTTAATTTTGGTGATTTATTAGAGCAGCAGTGTTCACACTGCTGTAATCAAAGCCCAGTTGGTACTTCAATACAAACTTTGATTCCCAAGGGTCTTGTAACTTGCCTGTAAAACAAGTAAATAGCTGTTGCACTGTTAAACTGAGGAATTGTCTTAAAAATACTCATGCCTTCTCCTCGCTATTCCTCTCCCTTCCCCAAAGCCCTCCCCCAACAGTCCTTCCAAAACTTAGGCATACTGCAAGCAAGAAAATGGTTGATGTTGGCAGGAGAAATGGTACAAGACTGTACCTCCATGTACTTGGTTCACAGAGGATCCTGTCTGTTCCCCACCACTCATAATTGCAGCCAGCTGTGTCACACAAACTATCATAAACAGAACAAACTCTTATCTTAAATCCAGAAAGGATGTTGCTCCCTTTCCAGCTCTTAGAAGGCTGTTTTAGTACCTCTCAGTTTCCAGTCACAATGGAAGCTTGCCTGCATATGTCAGTGTTTTTGTTGCACTGTTCTTCATCTTAGACAGCTTTTTCCCATCTTCAATGTGTTTATCCGACTGCTGCATTTCAATAAAATTGCTATGTCTATCCTTATTTGTGCCTTGGTTAATTTTGTCAGGTTCTGTTTCCAGGCCAGGTAATGCAGGAGTATAAAACAGGAGAAATGAAGCTCTTGTGCTGTGTGGAGCTTTGCCTTCCTGTGGCTGTGGGCAGCCTTGCTCGGAGCAGTGTCTCTTCCTGCCTTTGTGACAGATGAGGGAGCAGAGGGGAGCATGCCCTGCTGGGAATGTGGTCTGTTTCTGTTGTGCAGAGCTGCCCTGTGTGCATTTCATCCAGTTTTAAAAGCATGAGTGACATCTAAACAAATTATGGTCAGTGGAAAAACAATCCAAACCCAACTGCAACCTTGACTATTGCTCTAGGACTGAAGATGACTCCTATCTTTTGCGTATTTTCCTGCTGTAAGAGCTGAGAGGCTTCTCAAAGGGTTGGAGGAGTCCTGTGAAGAACCTCCAAGTGTGCTCTGACAGTGACTCTTCCAGTGGTGTTTCTCAATGCACTGCAATGTCAAAAATGGCACTAAGCATTAAACAAAATAATTGGCACTTGCATATGGATTTGCCCTGGCCGTACACTTTGCCTGTAAGTTTGGTCAAGTTAGATGCTTTAAAAAAAGGAAAAAGCTGCTATCATCTTGCTTCAGAATCAGTGTAAATGTCTAATAAGTCTAATAACCTTTACAAAAATGGTGCTTATATTTCTGTTAGTGTCCCTGGAGGTATATCTGTACATAATACTGACTGACTACAGCAGGAGATATGAACCAAATATGCTCTGAATAATCTGTACTTTTGGATCAGTCTTCTATTCATTAGCTGCGGCAGCTAACATTTTCTTCACATGTTTATCTTGAGTCACTACATTTGTTATTTGAAAGAGGGATTGATTCTTGCTGTGTTCTTGTAACAATACACAGTATTATTATGCTTGGACTTTGCTGCAAGTCTTGGGCTCTGTTTCATTGCTACTACTAATTGATGTCAGTTTTCGTTTAGTGAATCCCTGACTCCTTGGATGTATGTTTAGATATACAAAAGTACAGAATGCCTGTCTAAAGCATCATGTCACTGGTGTTTGTGGGAAGTGCTGAGATCTCTTGTGAAGCATCTTAATTAGTTTTGCCTTTCATGTTGACATCCTAAATTCTAGGCTTGAGTTATGTATTACAATTTTTTACCCGTGTTTGTCAAAACAGAACTTCTTCAGAGCAGAACATAACACAAACACTAATTAAAACTGACAAGCCAAATTGATGTCACCTATTTCAACCAGAAGAAAAAAACCTGACTAAGAAAAAGTCCATTCTACCCTTGTTGCAGTTGACTGAAACATGATTACTGAAATCTATGGGCACAGAGTGAAGAGCTCTGTTCTGCTTTTGCTGTTTCCTGAGGCAGGAGGCAGCCATCACATAACTTCAGAGAGCAGAGCTGTTGCCTATGGGGGAAATACAGCAATATCACCCTTCTAGCTTGTTTTCAAAGCTGCTATGATGCACTTGGAGGTCCAGCAGACCTTGCTGGCAGACCATCTTTGGCCAGATGTGATCCCACAAGTTGATCTCTACGGGTTGCACATGTAAGTGTTGAGACCGGTAGCCATCAGCCCTGTCTCTCCAAAATGCTCTAGGAGTTGCTCAGAAGGAACTCTGGTTTGAGCCTCACAGTTTGCAATCTGTGTGAGCATTGCCCATGCCAGTACAGGCAGCGCTGAAACCAGCTTCCTTCAGTTGCTGTTTGGCAGGGGAATAAAACTGGCGCTGCCCACAGAGTACTGGCTGTTGTCATAGCTGACAGGAGTGTGGGAGCCCTCTTTGTGTAGCAGAGAGTTTGGAAGGCTGGTAATTACTTCTTTTCTTCCCTCCTCAAGAGGCAGAAGGTGGAGCAGGCAATTATTATAAAAACCTAAGGAGTTTTTCACTTTGGATCTTTTTCTTCCATCACAGAGCACAGCATCATTTCCAGTGCATCCTGGTATTGTGCTGATGGTGTACCACTGAATGGCCCAGTAAGAAGTAAATGCCTGGACTTATTTGGTGAGGTGCATTTACTTGGTGGTGAGACATGTAGATGCTAAGAAGAAAATTATTTCCTATGTGGATAGACATCTTTTGTTCAGTGCAACCTTAACAGACATCTCTCTTTATAAATATGAGGATATATTAGATATACTCTGATCATGTCTTAAAAGAACATCTGCAGTGTGATTATTAGTGCCTTGTATTCCCTTTCAGTCTGTATGCCCTGCTAATGATAGCTACTATTTATATAATCCTTTTTTTTCCCCTCCATGTGCTGGGAAGACTCTTCCACTGCTCTCCAAAAGCCTGGTTCTTTCTCGTGGCCATCACTCTTTAAGCCACCCCTGGGACCCACCACTGTGTCAGCTTCAGTGCTCAGCAAGTTGCTGAGTGCTGGAGTGGTCCCTAGGTCAGTGTTATGTGTTTTTTTCTTACTCTACTCCCAGTCCTGTTCGCCTGGGAAGTAAAAGCTTTTAGGAAAGAAAGCCATTGCCTTTTAATTCCTCCAAATCAAACCTTGTTGTCTTCTTGGCATGATGGAGTATTACTTGGGAAGACCTCATTGCTCCTCTTTGGCCTTTGGGTGTTTTATGGCTTTATAAATAAATAAATCCTTCTTCCTGAACCGTTGTAGCTTATTGTGGTGGTTGAAATGGGTTGGCTGGCTATAGCTTGAGAATGAACTTCAGACAAAAAACCTGAGTACATCTTTTCACAGAATACATACTCATTGGATAAAAGTAAAGCGCTTGTAAACAAGCCTTTCAGAGCACAAAACACCTGAGAGAGGCTCCATGACACTCCAGGGAATCAGGCTGGTATAATACATTTTGATGGATGAAGCTTGGAAGGCATTACTGTGGCAATCTGCTGAAGGCGAAAAATAGCTCCTGTTCTTTTAGTGTTTGGTCTTCTGTGGTGTGAACAGAATACCTGCGTTTTACAAATCAGGAATGAAGGCCAGGTGCAGGGCTGGGCTGGTGCTGGTTGCAGTTCCTAAGGTTTAGGTCTGGAACAGTGAAATGTGTTGCAATGAGGTATGTGGAAAAAAGACATCTTGAAACGCAGTGTGGTGATCAAGTGACTGAAGTGAGCCTGTGGGAGGCTCTGGGGACACTGCAATCTGCAGTTGTCTGTCTGTGGAAGTCAGCTCCCGGCTCTGGAATTGCAGGAGGAGCCCTCCGCCCAGGACATGAGGCCTCTCTAGCTGTGCAGCAGGCTGTGCTGGTAGGTCATTGCTGTTGCCACCACCTAAGCTACCTGTGTGGGACACTGTCAGGGCTGTGAAAAACAGAACTGAAGTATCTGAAGTCAGCCAGCATGAATCCACATCTTGCCTCTTGAGATGCAGCGAGGTGACTAGGTGCTTAATAACCCATCCCTTGGAGCATAACCATGATGCTACAACGGAGCTTCATGCAGTAAGATATTTGGGTTAGAGGACCGGGGAGCTGGAGGAAGAGCAAATGGCTCTAAGCTCTGGAAAATACATTAGCAGATCGATGGCTCTGTAAGGACTTTCCCTGTGGCTTATATTTTTACCAGACAAACTGGTCCAGCAGCCATAGGAGATTTGACTCTTTAATACAGAGCTGAGGAGAAAAAATCCTGCTGAAAATGTAGCCTTTGCAACCCTTAGGGAGCTGATTCAATCCTAAGTGAAGCCACCTGTGACTTGGACCCATTTTCCAGGGAATCACAGTAGGAAAACAAATATACTAGACTTTGTGCTGCTGATCACCAAGAGATCGGTGATAGCAGTCTGTAATCACTGATAAAAGACCTGATCCTTACACAGTGTAAAAATTTTTGTGGTGACAGTGCAGCCTTGCTGTTTTACATTTTTGAAAGAGGTGAGCACAGAGCTGAGGGAGTTATCCGGGCACTTCCATCTTTCCATCCATATTTTCCCAGTTTCAGCAATGGGAAGTAAAAGCTTTCCTCTCTTTGGCAGCAGTTAAAAGTTCAATGGGAGCCTGCGGTTATACATACAACAATAGATATACATTATAACAACAATTAATATCCCATTAAAACCAGCTGGCAAGGAATCTGGTTTTAATAAGAGTGAAATCTCAAGTGAAAGATATCATGACAAAAATTCTGTCCTTTCAGTATCCTCTGGGTTGAATACTGGGGTAAGGGATACAGCAGGGACTGGTGTCTCACAGGTGACACAAGACTGGGCTCTCTCTGGCCTGAGCAAGCAAGTGATGAGTGGAGGTGTTGGCAAGGACAGTCAGTGGGGTTGATGGAGGGAGATGCTGCTGTGCCAGAGGCAGAGCAGGCTGGAGTCAGGATGGTTTTCCCACAAGCTGCTTGTCCCTGCTGACTGCTTCCAGCCCAACCACTGACCTGTGGGGAGATGAATACTTCTGCACTAAAAACATAGTAATGTAAAATCTGGACATTAATCACAGTAATGGCTTGTCAACTGCAAGTTGCTGTGAGCACGCAGCTCTTCCTAGGGTTGCAGTGCATTTCTGGAGAATAACTAGATAACATTTCTCAGCACAGGGAGGGCAGCTTTAATGCAAAGAGGGCTTTATAGCTGAGGGTGCTGAAAGGCACCGATGCTTTTAGGCCCCAAGTGCTGGAGCTAATGACCCGGGCTTGGTGGAACCACTGTTCTGTCTTGAGACAATTTTTTTCCCGGTCTCTTACCCCATCACGGTAGTGCAATCCAGTTGACAAGTCACTCTAAGATGCAGACAGATACGTCTGAAGCTGCATTTGCTCTGCTTCATTCTGAATGAGTACTGGCAAGCATCCCATGGGCTGTGACATGGCCAGCTAACAGCATGCTCAACGTGTATCTGTTGCTAGTTTAAGTAGCCTCAGTAAAAGTAACCAGAAGATGCTAATAAGACACATAGAAGAAACTGTCCTTTTTCCATGGAATTGCAGATACGAACATTATTCCTTGGTTCAATTTCCTAATTGATGAAATTCTGAATTATTGCAATTCCTGAAAACTGTGTACAATTCTTCAGATCTGCCTTCTGCTGAGAGGAGCTCAGCCCTCATTTTGCCAAAGTAGTACTGGCATCTTGGTTAAGACCTTGGTAAATGTCTGCGTGAAGCAGAGAATTCATCTACCAGATGCAGAAAAGATCTGTCCAGCATGCTAGTCACACAAAGCAGATGGAAATCACATAGCTTATTTAACTTCATTGACTAAAGTGCAGTTAAATTGCCAAAATACATGCCCAGTTTTGCACTTCATGCAATTTTCAACATTAATATTTCTGCTGGTGTTGCATTTGACTACTAAAAGTAGTGAAGCAAAGACTGACAGATCATTCAAACAGAAAATGTTGCAGGTTTAGATAATTTGCAAGTAATAATGGAGATCTGCGACTACTGAAATGCTGTTGGTTTATATCATTGTTTTATATCACTGTCTTATAAACAGCTTTGCACATGTAACCCTGATAATAGCAAAGATACTAAAAATTTTGTACAGCAATGTCTTCTAGAGGTGGGAGTCTGTAGTTATAATGTGGGTTGGATGCTGTTATTTTCTAACTACAGTTCAATTACAAATTTTCAGATTTTCTTCTAATGCTAGCTACTGCTTTTCTTGTTCTCTGTTTTTCCTGGCAGATATCTCAGGCTTTCATTCTGTAACAGTTCAAAGTTCAAGTCACGTTCAAAGTAGAGTGTTGTTAATAATAATAACACTGGGGATATATCTTTCTGATGGCAGGCATTGAAAGTTCAAAACTGGAAGACACAAGCAGACACCAACCATATTTGAACCCAGGCACCAGATTAGATTATGGTTTTAGTGCTCATAATATCTCACAAATGTCAAATGGGGAGTCCTGGAGGGCAGTTTTTCTTTCACTTTAGATGAAGGAAGGGACAAAATTGTCTGGAAATTGAGAGCTTAAACCTTTAAGGCCAGTTCATAAGTTTTTGAAGTAAGGAGCATTTAAGATCTTATTTTTGCTCATCTCTACAAGCACTACGCAAGTGAAATCCCGTTTTGCTGTGTTAGCCTGAGAAAGCTTCTTTAACAACTGGTGTTGGCAGCTGCTGAGGCCCTTAGTACTACAGCAGAAGCTGCAGCAGTTGAAGAAACAGTACTTGTCTCCCGAGCAGTTCAGAACCTCGGTGCTCCTTCCACATGGTCCTCTGGCCAGTCAAGCAACCCTAACAGCTTGATCTCAGTCTGGTTTTTAAAAACTTCTGGATTAAGATCAAGGGTGGGGTTTGTTTTGCCCTCTGTGTGCTTGAATTACGTCAATGGCTTAGATTTAGCTGAAAACTTAGGAAGGAAATGGAGCAGTAGCAAGGGGGAAGGCAGTTGAAAAATAAAGATATGGCTGAGGGTCAGCGCAATGTAGAAATAGTCAACATAATATTTTTGAGAAATGCTATTAATGCTAGAAAGCTGTGTCTAAATGAAAGCTACATTGACCCATCATACTTGACCCCTGAATCACTCAGTAAAGGAGGACACTTCATGTTTATTTGCATGCTGCACAGCAAGTTCATGGATATTTGATTTAGAAGTGGTGGTTTAAAGGCTGCCTTGTGCTCAAGTTGGGCTCAGCAAGGAAGGATCACGTCCTAGTGATTCAAAAATGAGGTTAGTGTAAATCAGCAGTGATGCTTTTTGTTGTTCTATTATTTTTATTTTTTTTCCTCTTGGTTCTTCTACAAGGAATTTAAACATCAGGAAGTGGCTTGGTTTTCAGCACAGACAGACATATCTGTTGCAAGGGAGGTAAATGTTATTTCAGCCAGCTCTGCATTTGAATGTCACACACATGCAATACCTGTCTCCATTGCTTGGAATATTGCAGGATCTCTTTCTGCAGAGTACGTGTGATCTGTGTGGTAGGGAGGGTGTGTATAGACAAAACAACTCTGTTATAACGGTAACAGGAGCAGAACTTGTCATGTGAATGCCTACCTTCATTGCATGTTTGCATCCTGGCACCCCATGTCAGACACAGGCTTGAATTAGTTAATTTGAAGAAAATAGTGTAAAAATTCTCCTCTCTTCTCTGGGACCATGAAGGAGGAGACTGAACAACTTGCACAAAGTCACCCACAAACTGTTGAGAGCTCTGATCTGACCCATACCATGGGATTGCCTATCAGGCATCTGCGCTAATTAAGTGTGGCTCAAGAAATCTGCAGGTTTTTTCCCAGACACTTCTGAACAAGGTGCGTGCTTCTTGCCTTGAGATGCCCTTGAGCAGTTTTTGATGCAGTCAGGAGCATGGCTTGGTCCATGAGTGAGAGAATTCTTTTCTTTTCTCCCTTTCTTTCTTTCAGTGATACTTATGCTTTTGATTTGCAAGGTTTAATCCTCAAGGAAACCTTGAGGAGATCCTTTTCTGGGTGCTCTGAGGCTGGTGAATGCCTTTGCATTCCTGGCTTCACAGTGGTAGGGGGACCCAGCTGAGAGAGCAGAGAAAAGCAACTA
Source organism: Falco punctatus (assembly GCF_963210335.1). Classification (NCBI taxonomy): domain Eukaryota; kingdom Metazoa; phylum Chordata; class Aves; order Falconiformes; family Falconidae; genus Falco; species Falco punctatus. The sequence goes on from NC_137595.1 coordinate 15,334,466, forward strand.
CTGGCTGTGTACATGGAAGGAGGAGCAGACTCGGTGCTCATTTTCTCTTGAGCAGCTTCTGTACGGAGTTTTCCCTGATGTCAGCCCAACACAGCCAAGAACAAGCATAGCACCAGAAACGGACCCCCTACTGAAGGCTTTTAGCTGCTCGTTGTAGTTAATGGCACTGGTATGGTTGAGAGGGTTGCTGGCCATCAGCATTCATGACCCCAGCAAATCCTGCCTCAGTCTCAGGTAAGATCCTGGTGCTGTTTTCAAGACCTGGAATCATAACAACCACCTTCTTCACAGTGGGAACAAAGAAAAACATGCAGATGGAAGAGTGTGAAGGCAATCCTCTGGGCCTGACACTTGGTAAATATATAAGGGTTGTTTTCTGAAATGTACAGGCTGTCTTGTTTTGAGACCAACTAAATAAAAGATGCTTGTGTTCTACTGAAATGCAGTTAAGGGTCAGACTTGGTAGGAGCTGGTTGTCAGGGTTGATGAGGCTATCATCACTTTGTTTTAATCATGGTTCAAAATTTTGGACAAACTTCCTGCAAAATAATTCTCTGCAGCTTCCCCACTGCAAGAGATTGGAAGTTCAGAGAGTGGCCTGGTCTTCCAGTATGTTCCTTAAAAATTACTGAAGAAATACAATCAAATCTTGATTCAATTTTCTCCCATTTGGCTCTGCTGGTTCTTTCCCTGGGGTCAACCAGAGACCAGCAGTGATGAAGACAGAGATTAGTGGTGATCAATCTGATTTAGTGGTTGGTACATCTCTAGTGAACTCAAATGGACTATAGTTAATCTAGTTTTCAACCATGCCTTGTGTTGTGAGTGCAAGTTAAAATTCACTTTACATCTCTCTTACCAGATGGCCTTACAGCTGAAAGTATCAGAGTGGGAGGAAGGAGATCTGGCATTAGCTTGGAGCTTTGCTACAGATTATCTATCTCATCCTGCCACGGCTCTGTGAGGAATTTTCCCCAACACAGTGATTTAAAAGCCTATTCTTTTCACACTTCTTTTGGAGTAAGAGGAGTGCACATAAGTTACCACAGGTCAGCTTGTGTGGAGTAACTCGGCTCTGAGAGTCAGCACAGAGCTGATGTAATATGACCACAAAGCAGCTGGTGGGGGCCCCTCAGAAGAGGGGTTCCTTGCTTCCAGGTTGTATGTAACAATAAGGAAGAGCAAGGAACATGTACGCATGGACACAGCTGTGGTGGCTGCACGGCATTCCTGTCCTGTAACCCAGAGGTGTCTCCCCTTACTAGCTGTGGTTCTCAACATTATTTGCCTGCAGCATAATATATGGGCTTGTGCGATGAACAAAGTCCTTAAATTAAAACAGTTTCACTGGGGAAAGCTGTGCTAGGAGCACAAACTCACGTATCTCTCAGTGTCATAGGAGAAGTGAACATTCTCAGCCTTTATAGGTGCCTGCACCCTAGAGAAATGGCTGCACCAGGGTACTGACTGTGAGCAGGTTTTGTAAATCTGGTGGTGGTGGTGTTTTGCAGTGCTTTCAAGGCTTCTTTTGAACCTGGAGTCCTCTGTCCGCTTACCTCACAGTAATTACAAGAGCTGTGTATTGTGACAGGCCAGGTCGTGCTTCTGTTTCTGATGCTTTTTCAGCCACTGAAACAACCAAATGGTAGAGTTAAATTAAACTCATCAGAGGAAAATGCACTTTAAGCTGTGGTCATTGAACGGTTTAGGTGTCTTCTGTCCCATCTGATTTCCTGTGGAGTTAGATGTTTGGGGAGTTTCAGTATATGTGACCTGCAGCAGCATCAAATCAAGCCAAGAGCTGCTCCCCAGCAGTGCCTCCTGCCAGACCCACACTCAGCTTGGCAAGCAGTGGCTTGGCTCTGCTCTTGGTGCTGTTCTCTGCTGCCTGCAAGGTCACAGCAGCGTACTCGGATACAATGCCATGGGCTTTGTCAGGAGTACGGGCTACTGCAAGTGTGCTCCACTCTCCACCAGCTTGCCCTGCAAAAGCAAGCTTGAGCTGAGGTGTTGGGCTGGCCCTGAGCAAGCTGGTGCTGCCTTACCCTTCGGTTATGGGACCTGCTTTGGGAAATGAACCAGTAACTTGGGGAAAATTTGGGAAAGCTTAGCTGTGGTGAGGTCCGGAGGGTTTGGGGAGAGGTTGGACAGAAAAGCAAGGATTTATTTCTCTACCAATTTTCAAGAATTAGCTTATAAAAAGTGTCCTGATGGGAAGCTTACAAATAGGCTTGGGTTTAGAACTGGACTTTTGTTGCGTGGGTTGAGGGAACTGCCTAGGGTCTGTGGCTTTTATATTCTAGATACTTCTTGGCCTGACCCCACCATACTTAAGACAACTTGAAGCTCAAATTGCAGATAACAGTGACAGCCATGTACTTCTGACACAGAAAGTGTCCTGGAGGAAAACTTGCTCTTTCCAAAAATGTGCTGGTCATAGGGATGGGGCAGAGGCAGAGCCAAGTCCCACGGGTGGAGCATGGGGAAGCTGCAGCAAGGAAGGGAACCCCTTCGGGAGTGTGTGGGTGGCCCGGCAGGCATGCAGTTTGCAAAAGGGGAACTGAAGTGCAAAAAACATGTTGACAGCAAATAGCAATGTCCGTGCTTCAGAACTTGGGGCACTAAGCTGGCACAGGAGCATAGGACAGGCAGGGAGGCTGGGGGGTTGGTGGTGCAGAGGGTGACTTGCATTATGCACATCTCTTCAAGAAGAAATAACCATTCAAGGCCAAGGGGTAAGATGCACGGAACCACTCCATATGCACAGCACAGGGTGGCCCTCTAGTTGTAAGGAGAGTTTTTTTCTTTCACACCTGATTCTGCATCAAATAAAGCCTCTCTTCATGTTTTATTGCAGTGCTAGGGGGCAAATTTAATTTCAGTACCTATATTCTCAGATAAACTTAAGGTTAACCTCTCTGATGATCAGGATGCTATGGAGCTCATACCTCACTGACTGTGCACTGACCATGCGAAACTAAATAAAATGCAAATAGCAATGAAGGGTGTACAGGTGAGAAAATGCTGATGTGTGCCACTAGTAAGAGTGGACATACAAAGATTTTCTTCCTTTTCTTTCTTCTCTACTCTTTTTTACTTTCTGTATTTCCAAGGACAATCAACCAGAAATGAGGTATTGAAAGGATGTTACACTTAGATTTTTTTAAATGTTTTTTTTCCCCAGCCTTTCTTGTGGATGTCCCTGGAACTGTTTCACAGCACTGCAGGTGACAGATTAAGTCTCTAGAATGTATAAACTACACTTATAAAAAAAATTATCTTCCCTGAGGAAATGAGGCTAATTCAGATTCTTTGGGTTTTAAGACTCAACTGAATGCACAAGCCCAGGTGTATTCATTATTTTTTAAAAACCCTTTTAATCTTCAGAAGGCAGTGTGTTCAGTAATTGCTGTTTGATGCAAAAATATTCCTGCTTTTGCCTCATTAGAGCTTACCTCTCCCATTTGCAAACCCAGGGCTGTAAACCCAGCTCTCACTTGAACATGTTATTTGTGGAATAAATGAAAGGGGAGAGGAGAGGGCCAGGGCAGCCCCTCACCTTGGTGGGCACGCGCAGGTACAAGTGGAGTGTGATGCTTGGGGTGCTTCAATGGCACTCTTAGGGGGTGGGTGGGCTCAGGGAATGGCAAAAATGAGGAAAAGCAGCAAAATTACTGCAATCAGCTGGAATTAGGCAAGATAGCAGGAGGCTGTACAGGGACCTCCTGTGTGTGGTTGGTGGTTTGGGCTGGAAGTCCTTTTCACTTGTAGATGGCTGGGATGTTTTGCGGATGGATTAGCTCAGTGGAGGGAGGGTTAACTCCTGGAAACCTCCATCAAGATCAGCTCTGAAGGCAGCTCTTCCTGAAGCCTTGCAAAACTTGGCCTTTGTGTCTGGCTTTCCAAAACTGCTGGATGGGGGTGAGAACCATGTGAAGTTGTTCCCTCTGTTTAACAAGCCTCTGTCAAGGTCCTGGATGAGTAGATCGCTCCCATGCATTTCTAAAGGTGTGCAGTGCCTGTCTGCCTGTGTACAAGTACTGTAGGAAGAATAATCTTCTTTTAATACTGAAAATGGAACTTGATTGGAATAAAAAGTTGTCATGAAAGTTACTCTTCCTCACTGCAGCTTCACACATTCCTCTGCTGCGTGACTGAAGTGAGTCACAGGAGCTTTCCTTGTAGTTTAAACGGGAGAGCCTACATGATGACATATGATTATTCTTTTAAAAACCTTTTTTCTCCTGCTGTTTTTCAGCAGGCAAAATGAAGAGTTTGTTTTGATGTGGGGAAGGTGTCAAGTGCAGGTGGGGGGGCTTGTTTGTCCTTTAACATTTCTCACTGCATAGTAAATGCCTTCTTTTCCTGGGAGATGGTTCATGCCATCTGTTTTTTCATGAGAATCACTCAAGCTCCATAGAAGAATTGCCTTGAGCCGTTTCCATTTGGAAGGAAGCTTGATCAGGCAGGAGGAACATGGGTCTCTGAACTTCTTTGGAGTGTAATTATGTTCAAGACCAACTGTGCTTAGTCCAGTAGCAGTACATGAATTTTTGTGTTAAAAGTCAGCTGAGTCCCTTATTCTGTTGTACAACAAGGCATGTCAACAATGAGAAACAACAAAAGATTTGATCTTGGTTTCTCCTTTTGTGAGATGACTGCAACTACCAGTGCCAGGGTACCGTGTAATCCCCAGTCACCCAAGTCCATTTGTATTCTTTAAGTAGTATAACACAATTTGTGGTAGAACTTGTGGTAGAGTCTTGATGTAAAGCAGGCCTGGTTTGCTTTTGCTCACATGGATAAAGTTGCAGCAAGCCACTTTTCAAGGCCTTCCAGCCCCATATTTCAGGGAAGTGGGGTTCCAGCAGCTGGGCAGGAGGACAGAGGATGCAGAGTGGGATAAGCTTGAGGAGGAGCTGGCACAGGCTGCCTGCATGGAGGCATGGCAGCGCGGCCTTGCCTGCCCATCCTTTCTGGCTTGCAACGTGTTGTGTTTGCAGGCAAGCATCTGCTTTTCTACCAGGCACTGATGAGCTCTGGTGGAGAATGGCTGGGCTTCCAGGCAACACTGTGATGTTTGTCCAAAAGCATCCCCTTGGGTAATCTGGATGAAGACCTCGATACAGCCTACCCTCTGTTTTTGAGCTATTCTATTAATTTTCTAAAGCAACAGATAAACCAGGTAGTATTGGCACTATGCCTGGACATAGGTTTTCCTCAAGCCTCCCAGATGACGATTTGCTTTAGAGTATTTTATACATATTAACTTGTTCTTAATAGTCACCTTATGTAATCCATGAGTTATGAAGAAATACATAGTACAGCAATTATTCTGCCGTTATGGGGATTCAAAACCACATAATGAAAAAATTGAGAATCATAGAACCATAAATTCTGTTAATCCACAAACAGTATTATTTAAAATATTTAAAAATAAAATTTTACCATATTATTCATATTAACTCTACACTATATGTCATGATTTGGTGCTCCTGTATCCTCCTTCTCAGCAGCAAGTCATTGCATTTTATCATTTAGGATAGAAGGGAATAATAAAATAAAATATCCTTTTTCATAAATAACTGGATTGTATCATAAGACTATCAGCAGTGACTTGTTTTATGGCTGACCTTACTGAAAGTCACTGTTTCAAATGGTGGCATGAATTACAGCAGCACAAGAACAAAGTGTGCTGAGGATGGAAAAAAAATCATGGCATATAAAATGCTTTTTGGACTTAATTTATTGATGTTATGTCATCTCGCAATGAACTAAAAATTTGATGTCTAAATAAAAAATAATTAAACAAGGCATGCAAGTGATCGTGAAATCTTAATCTTGTTTATTCATACTCTTTTGTTATACAGCCAAAAGGGTCTGAAAGTTTAACAAAGATAGTTCATAGTGATGAACTTTATTATAAAGTCTCAGCCTTTTCCAAAATTCCCCTTGTGAATGGTAGTTGAATGAGAATTTGCCATCTGAAATAGATTTTCCACCTGAAAAAATCACTTGCATGTAACATTTAGGGGGTTGTCTATGCTGGGAAGCCTTCTCTCAGGCTTTTGTTTCTGCATGTAAACTTTTTGAATGGATGATTCACAGAAATAGTGTCAGTAACTCCAGCATCATCCATCTTGCCTTTGAATCTCTCTCTCTCCCATTCAGTGCCCAATGCCCTGGGCAGGGATTGTCTCCTTGGGTGGTCTGTGTGCTTTCTGGGGCTTCTCCCATGGTCATGGTGAAAAGTAGACTTGAGGATCTCAGCATGACCCCCAATTATTTCTTCCCATGGATTTTGTATCTCCAGCCTTCAACTTGGAGACCTGACTGCCCCAGTAGGGATTTTTTCATGACAGAGTACTAGCACATGCTTCTGGATGGGCACTGTACCCAGTGCAATCATCTGCTCTCCCCAGTGAACATGAACTCTTCAGGTTAATGGCAAATGGTTTTTGTGAACTCAGCTGTTTTCCTGTGTGTATCTCCTCAGGGTCTGCAAATTACCTTTCTCTGATGGATTCCAACATGTTGTACCACATCCAAGCTGACATTTTGATTACATATTATACACATTGTTGAAGAAATTAACATGTGAAACAGTCATAGCTTTTCAGGGTATTTTTCCCCAAATAACAATTTTGTCTTTTGAGCGTCAGCCAGATTCTCCATATGGCTAAAATGTACTAGAACAGAAAGACAATTAGCATGGCTTAATAAACTTCATGCATGGTTTGCTGTTGCAATATCAGAAAGAAAACAAATATAGCCACTAGTTCTCCTTGGAATAACTCTGTTAGATTACTGTTGTTTGAAATGAGCTTTTTTTATGGCTTACGGCTGATGTAATTTGCATTGTGATAGGTAAAGCACCCTTCCGTATGTTTAATGCCTTTGGATTTGACACAGGCTTGCTTGGGTCTTGCATAAATTTCCCCTGGTGAGAGAGGAAAGGCACTAAATGGAGTTTTGGTATGGAGCAGAAAGCAATGGATCTGGGGGATATTGGGGCCCCATTCCAGACTACCATGCGGCACATATTTTGTTGGTGGCTTTTCAGCCTGCTTTCAATCTTTTTCTATTTGCTTTTCTTGGTTAAATGCTATGTTTTGAAAGACAGACCTAGCTGACCGCAAAGACCAACTTTCACTGTCTATTTCACACAGCGTCCGTAGGTACATTTGTGCTAACACATTTGATCTGTCAGCAGAGGATACTGCTGAGCACACTGCTAATAGCTTCTGGTTTAGCATCTGAGCGTGCTATGTGTAGCACTGAGGGAAAAAAAAGAATCCTGATGTGTCCAAGTTGTGTGACAAATGAACTTTGCGCACTGAAGTCTGATACTTAAATGCTCGTGAAAGCTTGTGTTTTGTTTTGGGTCACGCGTGATTTAGGGATGGACAGCTCCGTGCATGTGATGTGCAGGGCTCAGGGCATCATGCTGTATCATGGCCACAAAGGTATTGTGGCAGTCAGTGATAAACAGGACATCAGTGACTCTCAGGACATCAGTGACTCCCCAGGCATGGCCTGTCCATGGTGAGTGTTCAGATCACCTTCTGGCAGGAAAATCTGTTCTTCCCACTACAGTTGGCTTCTTGGATGATGCTGAGTGCAGGGTTACACAGAAGGAGCTTGTAGTGGTGAGTCCCACCACAAAGCTGCTTGTGTTGGATCTGGCGCTCCCAAATGACTGTTTAGCATCTGGCGCTGCAGGAAGCTGAGCCTGGGCTCGTTTCCCCTCAAGGAATGGCAAATTGGTCAGCTCCTGAGCTGTCACGCTGAGCCCAGCCAGAAAAGGGACTGGGAAATGTCCAGAAATTCTCATTTGAAATCCCCCAGTCCAAGGCAGATTAGAACATTGCCTTGTTTAAGATATCTGTATGCCCTGTACAGATGTCTTCTTGTTACTGATGCAGCCTGTCTTGCAAATTTTCGTGAATGAGAGTGCCTGTGAAAAATCTTTTTTACGGGGCACTGGTTTGGAAGCATTTGATGGTTTAATTAACTTGTAGAGCTTATGGTCGAAACAGGTTTGCACAGCTATTCCATAGCTTGATCTGGATCTCTCTGGATTCAGAGCACATCTATCCTAATGCATTCAGAGCACATGAGTGAGTTCAGATTACCAATGTGCAGAGGATGAACGTTTCTACTACCCCATCATCATTATCGTCACCATTTTACTCCTCGCTAACAGAGTGACAGCGTGGCTATAATTAGTATTGATTGTGCAAGATGGCAGGAGTAATCGGGAAGGTGTTACATGAGGGGGGCAGGCTGCAAATTCCCTGCCCAAATCTCTTACACTACTGCTGCTGGCGGCCTGTGGGTGCAGTACTATTTGTGTTTATTAAAAATAAAATAAAATAAAATAAAAATGAGTGGATGCTTCTAGAAAGCAGTCTTCCCTGGGAATACCTTTTCCTAGCACTCTGGGCTTAGGAGTTCACAGTTCAGCTCTGGCAAGGTGTGAGTTTCTGGGCTACCACCCACACCACAGCTTTAGGAGGAGCATTTCTCTAGTGATTTCTCTTCTACAAAGAAAAATACTCCAGGTAGGGGAAAACCTCAGTGAATACCATAAGTACATCTGTAAGGTTTCTTACCTCACTGTGGTGGATGCCTGTCCCAGGCTGTTTTTCTTGGCTAGGAGGTACACACCTTTTCTGTGTAGTGCCTGTTCACATCCTTTACCCCGTGAGATGTCTCGTATTTTTCCCTGCAACGTTTGTATTCCACTGTCTCATGCTGGATTTTGTGGGTTCCCTCCTGTTGCCAGTGTTGATTAAGAGAGGTAACAATAGCAAAATATTTTCTTTTTCTGCAGCACATTGTAGCAAGTGGGCACGCCAGGTCTGCACTGTCTGTGCTGAACTGCTTGCCCCCCTGCAGCTGACCCCTCTCTTGGAAACACTGCTTTGGCACCAAAAAAACTGGTGTGTTTGCCACGTGGACAAACCTGTAGAGAGAGTACAGTGCTCCCAATCTTTGTCTCTAGGGCCTCAGCCTTGGTGAGTCCTTTAGGGATGTCAGCGGTGGGAGTCACAGGGGACCCTCTGGCTTTAGGCATCAGCGAAGGGGAAGCAGAGCTGTGTGTCTGAGAGACCCAGCCAGTAAAGCTCGCAGTGAGGGTGCTGTCGTCCTTGCAATAATACTGGGGTGAAATCTGGCTTTGCTGCCTTGGCATTGTTCTGCAGAAGCTGTGGCATTGAATCAGCGCTGATACAAAATGGAGCAAAGCGTGGTTGAGTGTGTGTTGACTGCTTCTGCGAGCCTCAAAGCTGCTCACTTGAAAGTAGCCAAGATGAATGGCATGCCTGAACACAACGCATAAATAATTGTATGGGAAGCCTAGTGCTCCCATGCCAGTGTGTATAAATATTCATATTATTCTGTGAATCTGTCATTATATGCAAGTGCTTCATCTTTCAAACTTTACTCCTGCCAAAAGTCCTCACTCATGGAAACACTCACTGAAGGCAATCAGATGATTGACATTACCAAAGGGCTGTGGGAGCTCTTGTAACAGCCTGATTTACAGCAGTATTTCATTGGTAATTTCTGCACACTGGGAAACAAAACCCAAACGCAAATTGCCTCAGCTGTTTTTGAGAGGCTTTCCCACTGTAGGGTTCTTACTTCACGAGGACTGAATGAAACCACAGAGCTTTTCCCCAGCTGCTAATTGTCTGTGTACAGTTGTTATTATCAGCAATATTAGTGAGGTAATTGTTGAGGGCTGATTCAGTCCCTGTCTCCTGAGCTGCTGCTTTCCAGAGCCTCGGCACAAGTTTCTGGTGTGAATCATAACCAACGGGAGTGGCTGCCCTATTATGTATTATTGCAGCTGTTTAGCACAGGGCAGAGTAGCTCGAAAGGTGCTGGGATACCAAAACATGCTCCCAACTCTGGTTATCTCTGGAGCGTTCGGATGCTCAAGGATACTGAAGTTTTTATCACTGAGGTTTTAGTGTGGTTGTATGGGACCCAGCCAGTCCCTTGCAGTTAGATCTGAGCACCTGAGGAGGGAAATGGAGATTTTGGGAAGAAATGCTTTCTTTCCTTGTTAGCAATGCTGCCTACTTGCCCCATGTCAGCCAGTGTGTCCCATGCTGGTGGTGCCCATGGACCACAGCAGCCACACACCTCTGGCTCAGCAGAGCACCAGCTTTCAAGGTGCAGGGCTGCTAGATAGTTTTGTTCAGTGTTGACCCATCTGGGGCTGTGCATAGATCTGCTAGAGGTAACACAGCTTCCTCCTAATGTTCCTTGTAGGGGGGCATCCCCGGCGTGGCATCAGTCTTGCAGTAAAGCTGCTGAATTAGATTCCAATCTTGCAAAATACTTTAACAAGATTAACGGTGTACAGGGGCATGTGAAGTGTAATTGTCTCCCATTGCTGGGGCAGGAAGGGGAGCTGCATGTGGTACAAGCTGTGCTGCTCACACGCTGGTGTGACCAAGCTGCTGCCAGCAATCCTGCGCCCTGCACAGTACCACCCACGGCAGCTTGTCTGTAACGTGTGCCCTGCTGCACTGGGGTAGGAGAGCTTGGCTAGCCATCCCCAGGTAAACAAGGTGCTCTTTGCTGAAAGCAAATCCTTGCTAAATCTGTGGTGGAAAGTAGAATAGATCTTGCTAGACTTTCATCTTCAGCCCCTAAATACCTCCTTTTCATGCTTTCTGCAACAAATTATCCTTCTCGATGACACAGTTAAGTTCGGTGCAAGCCTGTATTCAGGCCTAATCAAGGGTCTGCTCTACCTGCAGAGGTGCAAACAGCCTCCCCTTTCAGTGGGCAGCATCATCTGTCTTTCTGCCTCTGTCTGCCAGGGCCTTCACGGACCACCAGCTCAGGACTGCCCTTGAGGCTACCCAAGCTGGGGGTGTCTGAAGGTGCTGTAGCCTCTGCACAGTACTCCTGGCATGGTCCAGGCTTGCTGTTCTGCAGAGTCGAGAGTTTAGGCCATGCACTGATCACATCCAGCCCACTTTGCCTCAGGAGGTGGGCAGGAGCATGTGGTGGTGTTTGGGACCTGCAGCTCAGGCTCCTGCCTTATGCCCCTGAAATCAGCTTGTCTAGGGGCTCCTGTTTTGGAGGAAACACTTTGCTTGCTTTGGCAGGTCTGGTACTTGCAGGACAGCTCTGCCATGCTGGAGCAGCTGCAGCTCCTGCTCTTGCCTTGGCCCACATGGGCACTGGTGGGATTTTGGTGGTAGGGAGCTGCCTTGCCTCAGCAGTAGGGCATGGCGTGCCGCTGGAAGATACAATTGCTATGTCTGTATTTCGTGCTTGGTGCCCTTGCTCTTTGAATGCAAGTTAACCGTGGCCAGCCAGCTTTCTCTTCTCTTTCAGCCCTGAGCCCTGATACTCACAGCAAGCTGCCTGGGGGAAAATGAACAGAAAATGCAGAAACATGCATTCCAACAAAATTATCATCTCCATGAGCGTTTTTTTTTTTTACAAAAAGATAAATATTGCTGAATTTACTTATGCCTTTTAGAGTCCTGATTCCTGTTTTAATTGATCAGCCATTACAATAACTCATGACATTGGTTTAAGTTGCTTTTTTTTTCAGAAGGAAAAGAGTTAATCATGACAAACCCAAGTTTCCCTCTGAGATGCTAATTAAATTACCACCTTACAAAAACTGAATCATATCAATCTGTATTTTCCACAAAACTCTATTTCACCACCTCCCCCCCCCCCCCCCCAATTTTTTTAAGCTGTTATTAGCAACGTTGAAACGTGACAAGTTGTGTCAGCCCCTGCTTGAGCTGCCAGAGCTCTCAGACTCTTAGGAGGCTGTGGAGAGAGAAACTGCTTGTGTGAAAGAGGTTTGGAGGAAGGCAAACCTCCTTCTTGTGCTCCTAGGGGAAAGCTGAAACCTTCCCAGAGCTGCAGCAGAGAGGGAGTCCTTGGGGCACCAGACATCTGTCCCACCAGTTGTGGTGGGACTGTTGTGACCTTGCTCTGTGACAAGGTGGTTGTGTCTTCAGCTTTCTGGGGGATCTCAAGGGCCTCAGAAGGATTGGTTGATCTTAACAACCCTTTTCTGAGTGTGCTCAGCTAAGTCCTGTCTTGTCTTTCTAGGATGTGGAGGAGAAACTATTCAATGCAATTAGTCTTTCGTCTTTTCTTTGTAGGGCCTGAGCCTAGTCAGTGTGGGACTTTGAGAGAGAACCTTATGGCTGGGACTGTCAGCCCAGGTTATGTGGTGACCCCATAGGATCCACAGGCAGGACATGTCCTGGTCAGGGCACCAGGCTGGCAGCCCTTCTTGGAGGAGATGTACCATAGCTAGGAGAGGGCAGGGAGGATGGCAAATACAGCCTCAAGGAGGCACAACCAAGCTTACAGAGCCGGTGACAGAACCAGCTCCTGGTGTCCTCTCCTTGCAGCCAGCCTGACGAGGCAGGGGAACGCACAGGTAGAGCACAAGTGCACTTTAAACCAAAAGACCTTGCTTTTGTATATCCAGCAGATTGTAACAGCTGTAATCCTTAAACATGCATTTAATTGAACTGCATGTAAAGTTTCATCATTATTGTTTATTGGGTGAGCAGGAAAGACGGCTCTTACACTGCAGCTTTATGTTTCAGTACATTTTTTCTTTTGGAAAACAATGAAATGTGCTGGACCACAAGATGGGATATTTGCTTGCAAAATGTCTTTTTGCTATCAAAACTGATTCCAATTGTCAATACAATCACCCACCACTACTGACAAGCTTGGGTTTTTTGTATTTCTGTATTCTTTTACACATGCTCTTCTTTGAGAAAAACAAGCTTCCTAAAACTTTGAATTAGCAGAGGTTGACGGTGCCTACATCTTCTGCTCCGTTCAGACCTGCAGAGTGGTTTGCATGTTCCAGCAAGTGGCATCTCCTGGTATGGCTGACAGATCCTGAGACTGTGGTGATGCTGTCCCCCAGATCCATCCATGCCTAGTGACAGGGCAAAGACCAGACTTTTTGGTCTCTTGCAGAGAATTTCTGTCTCCTGCTGGCATCAGTGTCTAGGTAGACATCTGCCTGCAGTCCTGGGTATGGCATTTTGAGCAGGACCTTGTCCAGCCATGTTCCAAATTGCAGCGTCAGGGCAGGTGTTACTCCCCATCAGCTGAGATGGAGCAGCTGACCATGTGTGCTCCTAGCTGACTGCAAATACCCCCTTTGCTGAGTTTGTATAAACCCTGAGTTGTAGAGAAACTAATAATTACAGGCTGATACTACAGAGAGAAGGGATCAGCACTTTCCCATATGCTTTCACAGTCACACGCCTCATCTGTACTGTTTCCACACCTTCTCATGCTTAAATACTGGTGCTGAGTGTAGAAGAGCATGGATCAATATGAACACAAATGCTGGTGCCAATTAAAACTCCCACTGGAGAGAAAGGCAGTTTTCCCAGAAGTGTCCTTCTTGTTTTCATGGTTGTATAGCATTGCTAATTTCCCTGTGATGAGTCATTGAAAACATTTATAGAGGTAAGACAGGGATTTCATGCCTTAAATATAACTTCATGTCAGCCCACATGGAGCAACTGCAGGAGCTGGTTGCTGAGTTAGTAAGTACAACTCAGAGCTGATCCCAGCCCCTCCTGACTGATGGGGCTTGCAGCGAGGGAAACAGGGAGTTACAGAGCAGGAAAAGTGTCGGCATGTGTAAGCTGGGACCACAAGACCTGACATCCCAACATGGTGCACAAGTACAGGTGAATGTGGGCTGAAAAAGAGAGTAGGGACTATGGGAAGAAACGGACAGAGAAGGATGCTGCTTCACAGTGCTTTTGCAAAGCATCCATGGCAGTGCTAGGCGGGTCTCTGAGAGACCACTGGTTCAGCTCTGCTGACCCATTGGGATGTTCCAAGTGTTTTTATGGCTCCTTTTCCTGCTAAACCTCCTGATCCGGCTTTCAGGCTGTTGTGGTTTCTGCAGATGTTCTTCTATCTTCTCTGTGAATGGGAGGGCACCCCTTACATGGGGCTTGGGAGTTGCTGGGTCCTTCTGTGCCTCCTCGGCAGGCTCACCTTGCAGAATCTGCCTGGACCACTGGGTCCAGGGAACCCCTGTGTGCCTGCAGTGCTTCTGGCAGGGGTGTGCGATCAGGCAGCTGGGAGCTTCAGGCAGGGCAGCCCCAAACCCTTCCTGCTGTAGCCAAGTTCCTGCGTTCTGAAAGCAGCCTGTGCCTGTGGCCTGGGCGTCATGCTGCTTGGGTGGGTGCTGGGATGCCTCCCTGGGCATCTCTGTTGCCTCCCAAATGTGCTACTAGATAAAGCTCTAGTTAAAGAAATCAATAACTGTGGGGGAAGGTTTGCAAAATCCAAACCAGACTACAGACGCAGAATGCGAATCTACGATGCTTCTTGTATGGCGGCTGAACATGGGACGCTCTCCTCGATTGATATGCAAATTCCACATGGCTAATTGGCTTTCTCATCTGTCTGCAAAGAGTGCATGTATAATTTATAAAGGACTGGCTACGTCTGCCCTGAGAACATAATAGCTAATAACATTGAATATTCATGAATTCCACCACCTACTAGGGAGGTAAGACCATCAGTAGTTTTGACACATTGGAGTGAACCATCACAATCTGGTTTTATTTGAACTAAAATGTTCTATGGCACTTTAGGTCTTCAGAAAACATTTATTTCTCTTTTAATCCAGAACATTTAAAGACTCTTTAGATACCAGCTTGAAGTGCCCTGTAACAATTAAAAGACATACTGTGGGTGTGTAGTGGGTGCACTAGACACAGATATATCTTGCCAAGGCATAAAACATTACAGATTTTCCTGGCAGAGCTGGGTATATCTTTATCTTCCCCCATCAGGTTTGCAGCTCCATTTTATTGAAACATACTAGAAAATGGATGTTTTGGGAGGAATAAACAAAGTGGGTTACTGAAATGGTTTCAGTTATGCAGAATAACATTTACTTAAAGTTGAGATCTTTAAAGTTTTGGTGTGCAGGACTGATGCCGAAAAGATGCATGAAAATGCAAACATGCTAGTTAGAAACAAACTCAACCTTTGTGGGCTCTGGGTTTGGAAAATTCAGATGTTTGAATCTACACCACTGATTATATTTAAATTTTAAGTTAAAATCCAGAAGCTGGAGGGAGTGGTATCAGCTGGTCTGTAACTACAGTGAGTGCTGCAACATCAACGAGATTGTTAGGTTTTGAGACTGCAAATTTTGGAGCACTGGCAATTTTATTAGGTCTAGAGACTACTCCTTAACTCAAAGCTGCAGTCTTTGGCCAGCCTAGCAGCTGCTTCTGCATCTGCTGAAGTCAACAGGGAAGCACTCGATGCAGCTCATGAGAAGCTAAATCCAGCACAGACCACAAATGGAGTGGCCAATAAAGAAGGGAATGGAGATCTGAGAACAGCATAAAGACCATGTTTATCTCCAGGAAATCAGCAGTATTTCAGACAGGGAGGGATTACTGCATGCCTAGACTTTATGTATATCTGCTCTGCCTCTAGTTAGACTGGTGTCCAATACCCTGGGACACTACACTCATGCCAGGGATGTGAACCTCGCAAAGTTTTTGCCTTAATTCAGGAATGTGGAAAAGGATTCTTAGGTGGAATGTGGAAAGATTTTTAAGTGAGTTTTGTAACCCAAAATAGCATAAGCTGGCTTTTCCTCCATCTTCCTTGGCTCTTATATTAATCCTGTTCAAAGCAAATTTCTTCCACCTGCGATGAGGCAAGTTTCTGGGGATGGAGTCTCTGCTGGTGGACCTCATCTTGACTGACAGCTTTCTCACCTTTCTGCAGCAGTAGAAGGATGACTATGGTTTACCTGAAATGCAGTTCACCCTACTTCACACTCCTGTAAAACACAGGGAAGAGCTGAAGGGTGGAGGGAGGCTCTGTTTTATCTGTCCTGCAGCCAGCACCCCTGTTTGCACAATGTGATGAATTAATGCAGGTGACTGCATGAACTAGTTCTGGAACAGAAGGTTGAAGCTGCTTTGTTAAAGAAAAAACTTATCAGAGAGATTTATATGGTAATAAAACATATTGCACTGCTACTAAAACACACTGTATTTTGAGGCAAGAGCTTTAACAGCATGTGTAGCATAGTGAAGCTGTTCATTTGATGTGCTTCCAAAGATGCTTGTGACATTTAAACACTGTAAAAGTGGAACTTATCAGGTGGCTTGAGGAATGTTCTTGAATTACCTAGGAAAATTTCTGTTTCACAAACGTCAAGATTTGGTAGGTAGGACCCCTTGCAATGCACAGTTCTGCATGATTGCGATGGAGAGGGAGTGTCTGAAACAAGCAGCTTTGAAGATCTTACTCTTGCTTTGAATAGTGTGAAATGTCCTCCTAGGCCATCTGCTTCCCCACAACAGGCTCCCTCCCCTGAGCCTGGGTGAGGAGACTTCAAGTACCTCAGTCCCATTTGAGCTGAGGTGTTTCACACCTCAGAATTCTCAACTCAGCCTGAAACGTGACCAAATATCAGATGAAGGGCACGGGAGCACTGCAGGACCCTAGGTGATAGATGCATTAAGTCTCCTGGGACTTAATATGCACTATGTATTATGTTTGATGTTATCAGGGGGAGAAAAGCAGGCTGGTGTGAAATAGGAACTGAATCTGAAATGAGTATCATCAGCTATCCAATTTTCTTTAAAAAAGAGAAAAACCCTCAAACTGTGTAGAAAACAAGCCAGTAGCAGCCTCTTCTCCGTGCTTAATGGAAAATTGTTTATCACTTACAAGTGCATGCTGTACCAATAAATCCCAGAAGAAAGAGAAAAATGGAAGAAATTCAGAAAAAATACTAGTTGTGTCAAATCAATCAGTGTCATCAGCTACACGAACAAGCTTTGTCCTGGTGGAGAGTACTGCTCCACAAGTTGATTGGAAGGACGAGGTCTGGTGAGGACTGGGTCTCTTCTAAGGGGGATTATCAAGCAGAAGCGATTACGCACTGTATAGGTAGCTGTTCTCTGGGTCTTCTTGGTGACAGCAATAGGTAGTTTTATCCAGTCTGTCACCTACTGGTGACTCAGCTATTGCCTTCCAAAGAGAGAGGATTTTTTCCAAGATCATCTTTTCTTTCTCAGTCTCTCTCTCTCTCTTTTTTTTTTTTTTTTTTTTTAAAAATGAAGAGTATTGCGCTCTTCTGTCTGTTTTCCGCAGTGCCCAGACCTTGAGTAGGGGATGGCAGTGTCTTTGGGAGGAGCTTTAATGTCACCAGAGCAGTCTGGTATTTAACTGACTTCTGCACAATGTTTGTTAGAGGATTTGGGGGTCAAGTTCAGTCTGCGATGATTCCTTGTGATGTCCTACATCCCAGTAGGCTTAAAACAAGCTTGCAGCATCCTCAGATTTCTTGCTGCTGTATGCCTAGCAGGGCTTCCAGGGCTTTATCAAAGGGCTCCCATACAGTTATTTAAGTGCCACAAGTGCTTAGCTTGTAGGAGCCATGGGAGTCTTGATCACAGGCAGTGGGAGCCAAAGCCTATGTGTAGTCTGTCTCCTCCAGAGCTTCAGCCCACTGAGTGCAGAGCCACAGGAGGTGCTCCAGAAACTCATGCTTAATTGCAAGCGCTGAAGTTATCTGTGGTTTCAGGGGATATCTTTGGGACCGGGAGCTTAGAGCCTAACGTAAATACATGTGGCTCTCTGGGCTGTATCCTAAGCCAGTGTAGATAACTTAACAAAATGTGCCTGGCTTCGTTACACCCCTTGAGTTCTGTAACTGAGCGTCTTGCAGTGTTGTGTGAGATTAAAAGTCCCATGGGTTTACAACAGTGATCTGCGCTTGTAAGTAGGCTGCTACACTGTAGGGCAAGAGCAGCTTGACCTGAAGACACTCTGTATGCGTTTGAGTGAGATCAATCAAGCTGCATTCAGGCCTTGTGTGAAGTCCAGGTAAAACACTGAATATGTTTCCACGTTGTGTAATAAGGGTACGTTTCTGTCTCTTCTGTCTGCTGGAGATTGTAGCTCTAAATGTCATGAAGGCAGTGTTCAACAACAAATATAATTTTACTTAGCCTGTTTGGGGGATGTGAAACATGTTTTTATGTTGACTTAAGTCCCGATGATAAATGTGGTTGCAGATTCTCTGATGCCTAACAGGATTTATGCAGCACAGATTACAAAGAGGCTGAACTGTATAGTTGAGAAGATGACATTTACTTTAAGTTCACTTTTTACGTCTTTGCTTTCCCGCAGATTAAACTCTTTGTTTTGAACAATAGCCAGTCAGGACGCAACTGAAAATGTCCTCAGTGAGATGTGGCCAGAGGGTATTGGAGCATTAAGATGACTAGTATTTCTGTTAAGATCGGTGAAATGCTCTTTTAGGCTTTGTGGAGTTAAAGCGAAGTGCAGAGATGAAGGAGACAGGTCAGCCAACCCTGTATAATGAACGGGTTTTGCTGTGACTTGAGTAGCTCTGCTAAACTCTAAAGCCATTTGGTACATCTCTACCTTTATATCTTTACTCTGCAGAGTATTGCTTCTGCATGCTGGGGTGTTCATGGGAAGTCGGGGCACCAGTGGTTTGACACCCCCAGATCCAGCATTGGGAGAATCTGTACTTTTTGTTTCCCATTATATCTTCATCTTCCATGGGACTTTTTAGCTTGAGCTTGCAGTTTGTCCTGGTGAACTTGGATCTGCTAATCACAAAGCAGAGGCAGTGTCTTGCAGAGAGGTGTGCATCTGTGTTTCTGAGAAGCACCAGGGACTGGTGCTGTAACAGGGACAGTGTGGACAGCAACTGAACCTGGTGAACTAGAACACAGTTCTCAAGCCTCAGATTTAGCAAAAGACAAAAAGATTTTTTACTATGAGCCAGCCTGTAATCTCACCTCAGGGAAGTGTTTATGCACAGTGTCTAAACAATGAGGTCATCTTGGTTTCTGTGAGACTGTGCAAAGTAGATCCATAAACTTGTGACTTATTTTGTGGATGGTTTAAAAAATATGGAGTAATGACTTACTGTCAAGTGACTTCCCAGTTTTCAGAACTTTTATGCCCTATGAGATTTATGTGCCTTTCTCTGTGACATTCACACTTCTAAGCTCTAAGTCTCAAACTTCCTACGTAGACTTTTTTCTGACTTTTTTTCTGAAACTGTGGTTTTTGTGAGACTCTCGGAATGAGCAAGATGACCTTCATTCATGACTTAGTGGGTCAATACTCCTTATCTTGTGCTGGTTTTGGCTGGGACAGTTAACTCCCTTCACCATAGCTGGTACTGGGCTGTGGTTGGATCCTGCTGGAGCAGCGCTGCTGACACGGGGGGGTCTTCGCTATTGCTGAGCAGGGCTGGCACAGAGCCAGCCAGTGGGCTGGGGGGCACAAGGAGCTGGGAGGGGGCACAGCCGGGGCAGGTGACCCCAGCTGACTCAAGGGGTATCCCATGCCATATGGTGTCATGCTTGGTATATAAAGCTGGGAGAGAAGAAGGAATGTGGGGACATTTGCAGTGATGGCATCTGTCTTCCCCAGGCACCGTCACGCGTGCTGGAGCCCGGCCGTCCTGGGGATGGCTGAGCACCGCCTGCCCATGGCAGGTGCTGGATGAACGCCTTGGGCTGCTCTGCCTGCCTGCGGCTCTGGCTTTACCTGTTAACCATCTTTTTCTCAACCCACAGGATTTCTCTACTTATCTCTTCCAGTTCTCTCCCCCATCCAGACACGGGGGGAGTGAGCGAGCAGCTGCGTGGGGCTTAGTTGTCAGCTGGGGTTAAACCATGACAGTCCTTTTAACACCCAGCGTGAGACTTGAAGGGCTCAAGGTAATGACAGGTTTGATTGGAATGTGCTAGATTGAATGTATAGCTGTTATTGCTGTTTAGCTATTACTTGGCAGGCTCCTGTGCTTGCCTTGGGGCTTGCTTGCCTTACTGTGTATTAGAGCCTGGTGCTCGTTAGCGGCTGCTTCTTACTTTCGCTGCTTGCTGTCGTGCTGTACTGCTTATCATCTCCCTGTGCTGCGCCTGGGAACAGTCTGATAACGGCAATGGCGATGTGACGGGGCTGGCAGAGGGCCAGGGCATCGCTGCTGTTCCTGTGCTGCTGTACTGGACAGGCTGGGACTCCACTGTGAGCTCCAGTCAAAGGGATCGTGACCTGTGGGTGAGTCCACATGGGAGCGGGACACCCCAAAGCGTCTGTGGCTGTGGATAAGCCCCCGCCAGAGCAAGTACCTCTCAAAGCACCTGTGGCTGTGGTGGTGGCTGTGCTGCAGCAGGTATACCTCTGAAGGGACTGCAGCCCGAGGACAAGTCCACGCCGGAGAAGGTGCACCCCGAAGCATCTGTGGCTGTGGACAAGTCCGTGCTGCAGCAGGTGCACCTTGAAGCATCAATCAGTGGCTGTGCACGAGATCATGCTGGAGCATCTCAAAGAAGGTGGCCGTGGACAAACCCACAAGAGGGCAGGTACAGCCCTGGAGGCACTGCAGCCATGGGTAATGCCATGTTGGAGCAGGTTGGCTTCTGAAGGGACTGTGGCTGTGGGTAAGGCCACCAGGCTGGAGCAGGTCTGTCTCTGAAGGCATTGTGGCCCACGGGTAAGGCCACGCTGGAGCAGGCGCACCTCAGAGCGTCTGTGGCTAAGTCTCTGCTGCAGCAGCCGTAGCCCTGGTGGGGCTGTGGCCCACGGGTAAGGCTGCACTTGGAGCAGGTACGGCCCTAAGGGACTGCAGTCTGCGGGTAAGGCCGAGCTGGAGCAGGGCAGCAAGATGAGGAGTTCATTGCAATGTTAAACCCGGTGGTCTGGTCCAAAGGCACCAGGAGTGGAGATTGTAATGGAGATACCTTTAAATTGTTGTAAGCCATGGTTGCAGTCGCATGTTATAGGGATTACTGTAGCAGGAACCACTGAACCATTGGAGGACAAGCCCCACAAGAAGCAGCGCAAGTGCAGCAGTGACCCACCTGCGGTGGCTTTGGTGCCCAGTAACTCGACACAACCACCTCGCCTGTCCTGAATGACACTGTAACGAGTGGAGCCCAAAGTCACGGACTAAATGGGCTCAGTGGACTTGTATGGACATTGTACGGGGGTGGCCCATGGACTAAGGGAATGATACCTGTGTATTGTATCAAAGGATGGGAGGGGGGGCGGTGGCGTCATGAGAATGCATTGGGTAGTGTGGGATCCAAGCATGGCTTAAATGGTATGGAAGAAGGGGAGGAGAAGGTGCTGGTTCTGGCTAGGATAGAGTTCATTTTCTTCACAGTAGTGTGGGGCTGTGTTTGGATTTCTGCTGAAAACAGTGCTAATAATTCAGAGAAGTTTTCCTTATTGCTGAGCAGGGCTGGCACAGAGCCACGGCCTTTCCTGCTCCTCACCCTGCCCCACCAGTGAGTGGGCTGGGAGGGGGCACAGCCGGGACAGCTGACCCCAGCCGACCCAAGGGATGTCCCACACCGTATGGTGTCATGCTCAGCATATTCAGCTGGAGGGAGGAGAAGAAGGACTTTGGGGATGTTGGGCCCATGGGTCTTCTTGATTTGTCACAGATCAGGTCTTAGTGTTCCTCTTTACTACATTTGCATCTACCTCAGGGCAGGAGCAAAGGTGGGTTGAAAGTAACTCCACCTCCCCTCCCAACAATGCTGTCACCTGATGACAGATCTCATCCTTGGAGTACTTTCTTGCTGCATTAATTGGTCCCAAGATATAGCCTGAATTACAAGTATCCATTCATTCTATCTCTCTCTCTTCATCAAAATCCCAGGCTTAAGCTGTTGGATATAAATCCTGATCATGAGGTTGGAAAAGAACATGTGCCTTAAAATGCAAGCTCAGACCGGCTTGTTTTCATGTAATCTTCTTTTTACTCATTAGTCATTGTCTGATTACTTGCCTTAGAGTGACTTTGTCTTTCTTGACTTCAAATTTCTTGGCCTTTGCCAGTTAAGTGTGAATGAGGAGGGGACACAAGTCTGCTCCACGAACAAATATGATATTAAATTAATCTTTTCTGTGGCTCAACTCAAGTGCTTGTTATTTTTAAGTATTCAATGCTTTCCCAGAGCCCCCGTTGTTTTTGCAATCCTAAACCTGAATCCTGGTTCACAAAGTTAGCAGAGCAGTTGTAGTTGTTTTCCTCTTGCCTAAATGGATGTAGAAGTTATGGAAATAAACAAGTGCCAAGGTTTAACCCCAGCTGGCAACTAAGCCCCATAACAGCAGCTCCCTCCCTCTCTCCCTCCCCTCACAGTGGGATGGGGGAGAGAATCGGAAAAGTAAAAGTGAGAAAAGTTATGGGTTGAGATAAAGACGGTTTAACAGGTAAAGCCAGAGCCGCAGGCAGGCAGAGCAGCCCAAGGCGTTCATCCAGCACCTGCCATGGGCAGGCGGTGCTCAGCCATCCCCAGGACGGCTGGGCTCCAGCACGCGTGACGGTGCCTGGGGAAGGCAAACGCCATCGCTGCAAACGTCCCCACATTCCTCCTCCTCCCCCAGCTTTATACGCTGAGCATGACGCCATACGGTGTGGGACATCTCCTGGGTCAGCTGGGGTCACCTGCCCCGGCTGTGCCCCCTCCCAGCTCCTTGTGCCCCCCAGCCCACTGGCTGGCTCTGTGCCAGCCCTGCTCAGCAATAGCAAAGACCCCCCTGTGTCAGCAGCGCTGCTCCAGCAGGATCCAACCACAGCCCAGTACCAGCCACAGTGAAGGGAATTGACTCTGTCCCAGCCAAAACCAGCACAACAGTACTACAGGCAATCTGAACGGGTTTTTTGCATTAGTGTAATGGATTTTTCAAAGTTACCTTGAATTTAGTGCAGGAAAAAAATTGTCTGCTGGCTTTAGACTATTTGAAATCTATATGATGATTTTAACCAATTTAGAAATCATTTAGGCAGAGTCTGCTGTAAAACAAGCTAGAAATGTTTCTGAGTATAGACAGACCCTAAAAGTCAATTTTATAGAAACATTTCTCAATGCAAAAATTATCTACTTAGGAACAACCCCAAAAAAATGCACGAATTTTTTTTTGTCAATAGGAGCAAGTGAAGCTGTACATTAAAACAGTATTTTACTCTTCATTAATTCTGCTGCATTTTTGTCCCTTCCCCTGTGAGTGTTTGTCCTGGGCTGGGCAGAGGTAGTGCCTCTCCCTCCATCTTCATCGCTGAGCTCACTTTCCCACTTCGGGGTGCCACTGTGATCACGTGAAGTCTGTGAGACAGATAATACATAGGTATTTGCACACATCATTTCCCTCTACTTTTTTTTTTTTTTCCCTCTGCAGAAACTGGAGGAGGCTGTCTTGAACTACTTACCGAAGTACATGACTTGGGGGACAAAGCTAAACTGTGCTTTTTACACCGTTTTCCTCCCCCCTGTTGTTTTTAGCTGTTATGTGTGAGCTGTCACAGCTTTGTTGCTCCTTATTTTGGATTTCTCAACCAATTTGCTTTCCTTCTGGCTAATTAACCATGTCTGCCTCTGTGTTCTTCCAAAGAGATTATCTTCAGACTGCTCTGCTTGGTGTTAACAAGGTCTCTGGGCTCTTGTGTCATGACAAGAGTGTGATGGGTGTCCCCATCCATTTGGGGTGCAGGGTGTGCTACCAGGGCACTTCCATGCCGCACAAATACATCTGCTGGCAGCACGCCTGGAGGGTGGCTCTCTGCTGATAACATTGTGGTGTCCATCAAACTAGCATGAATTAGAAGGCTTTTTTTTGTAAGATTTTATTAATGCTCTTTGGTGAAGTTGCTGGCTAAGACTAGCACATTTTTTTATTCTTTTTTATTGTTTTCTGTGAGAGCACAGATAAGATCCATGCAATGCTGAAAGGCTCTGAACTGTGTGAGTTCTGATAAAGAATAACACTCAGCTCTTGTGACACCCTGGGCTGCCAGCTTGCTTCAGCCCCAAAGCCTGAGCCCAGGCCCTGCTTGCAGAACGCTGGTGGCCAAGGCTTTGTGTGAGAAAGAAGAGCAAGTGGAATTAAGGATTCATTAATGCATTATATGCTCAGAGGAACTAAAGCGGCTCAAATGGGAGAACCCAGCAAGCAGTGAACACGGGGGACCTGAGGGATGCTTTACCCTGATGGTGTATTACGCTCACTCAGATCAGTGCCAGGAGACAAACTCGGTGCTGGACCTGTATCCTGGGGTGCTTTGAGTCTTTAGACCAGCAGCATCTCAGCTGAAATAACATGTTTGATTTTTAAGCCCAATCTTGTGTTTTAATTACCACTTTAGTTGGGGGGTAAACACCTGTCTCTTGGTTGGAAAAAAAGATAAAAAAGAGAGAAGAGTGTTTTGTTCATCAGTTTATTTTTCAGACAGTCTAGTGCTGACACAAAGACAGAAATGGAAACGTGGGCTGGGATGTGGGGGCAAACCACTGGGGTACTTGTTCCAGCAGCGAGGGCAGCCAAGGTCAGCTGAAACCAATGTCAAAACCCAATGTGGGAATGCTGTGGAGTCCTTCCTCCACCACCTGCTTTGCTCATTCCTGCCCTGTGACCCCCTGGTCTCCCCGCAGCACTGGCAGGGGTGTTAGTGAGGCTGTGCAGGACTGGGCTACCCGTCTGCGTGAAAATCAGGCTGCAGTAAAAAAATCCAGCTTTGATCTAAATCAGTCCTTTGATACTGCTTTTCTTGGAGTGCAGGAGGGGAGGATGGAAGCAGAGAGCAACCGGCTCTTTCCCTTAAGTGGTGCTTTATATCAGCTTAAGCCATTCATGAGATCACAGTGTAACCAAATAAATGTGGCTGTGTGGGAGCTGCCCTGTCTGCTGCCAGTGCAGGATGTGGACCCGGTAAATTTGCAAGAAATGTCATCTTTGGGAGGATTAGAGAGGCTTGTGGAAGCCTTCGTGTGTGTGCTTCTATTGCTCCAGTGCGTGCAAGGGCTGAAAATGCAACCTTTGATCCAGCATTAATGGATTCACTGCTGCTTGTGAAGTCTCCAAGTGCCCCACTTGTTCATGACACTGGCAAGCAGCAGCATGTGGTTGCTGGAGAACTCGAGGGCTGATCTCCACCTGTAACTGCAGAGGGACCAAGGAAAGCCACGGTGACACTCTGTTTATGGCTGGAAACACAAAAATTAAGAGAAAAGGTATATATCTAATTATGCCAGTCTATTGTCTACAAAAATGAACACAGCTTTTAATGGCACAGTTGCATGTTAAACTGGGTACGCATACTGGTAAGGGTCATGCTTTTATTTTAAGGAAAATTTAGAGCAAGAGAAATGAAGGTTAAATTCCATGAATTCAAGAAAGCTGCTGGGGACCTGGTTTGCTTTTAACACATCCTGACTTTTGTTTAAGTATTTTTATGTATTGTTTGGTGAATATGATTAGAGCACAGATCATAAATGCATAGGTCACGGGCTTATCATCCTTGCACAAGAGGATTCTCTTCCCACTCTCCGTGTGCTTTGCTGTGTTACACAAATGCTGTGTCAAGCACCAGTTTGCTCTTAGCATGGAATAATTTGTTACTTTCTGGGAAATCAAAGAGCTTTTCTGCTGTCATGAAAGCGCATGACTTGCCTGTATGTAGAAGCAGGGGGCAGTGCTCAGGAGCGTGGCAGGTCTATTCGAGTCCTTTCAAACAGGTTCTCTCCCCTTTTATTGTCTTGGTCTTGTGTGCTCTGGCTCTAGCAAAGGTCGGTGCAGCATCCCAGCAGTATAGCCCTAGCTTGCCTGTGCAGGATCACTGCATCCAGTGTGGGCTGTGGCTCAGAAGCAGCATCACGTTCTACTTTTCTTCCTTCAAAACACTATTTTAAAATTTCCTTTAAGTCTTACCTCTCAGACTCAAGGTGGCTGCAGTTTTGTCCTTGGGTTAGAAGAGACGTGCTGTGTGTCTGCAGCTTTCACCACCTTCCTTCTGCCCTCCCTGAGCTCGCCTTAAGAGGTCTGGCTCTGCCTGTTACAACACGACCAAGAGCTGGCTGTCTGGGGGCAACAGGCAGGAGTGGGTGTCTTGAGGGCTGCACAGGCGATGAGAAGACTGACTGACTGACTGCACAGGGCTCTGCACTTGGCTTCCAGATGAAGCTCTGCTTTGCCCTCTTAACCTTGCCCTTGGCAGATCCCTTGCTGTCTCCAGCAGCTAAGCAGGACCAGAGGAGCTGCGACGCCAGCCTCAGACATGCTATTACTTCCCCTGTGCTCCTGGGAAAGAAGGGGGAATCAGGAAGGGGCCAGTCCATTTATTTTGCCCAAATGTTCAGGTACAGCCCTGTCACTGCTCCTACTTTCACCCCTCCTATTTTCATTTGGTATCAATCTCCTAACCTGTTTCCCTGGTAGGGATCAGTGTGGACGGTTGGATGCTCTTAGAAGGATGTGGACCCCCAGCTTTTGCTGCAAATCAGTGTGGGGGCATTGGTGCAGCCCCATTAGGTTGTGCTACCCAATCATTGGTGTGTAACTTTTTAAAAAAATAACTAGTAAAATAACTGCAAATACTGCAAGTCAATACTGATTTTCCACCTGGTTTTGTATTTGTGTCCTAAATGAAATCCACTTGACTGGATTGTGTTCAGATAGTGCTGTTACGGTGTTGCTACTTTTCTTTTTAAATTAAATTACTTAAAAATGCTGCCCTGTTGCCTGAACCCAAATCTTTTGAAGTTACTTCGGAAGGTTTTTTTTTTGCTTCTGGCAGCGAGGCTTTCCATAGATAATATTTTATTTTCTTCAAGAAAAGTCACTTTTATGGCCCACACAAAGTATCTGTAGCAAGACGGAAAACAAATGCTGTCTGTAGTCCCATGCATAATTAACAAAAATTAATCAAGTGGACAGCTGGAATGTTTTTGTGCTGATCCTTGTGATTTTTTAATTGTTATTGCTCTAGTGTTCAGAAAATGGAAGCAATGAGTTATCCCCACTGAACTGAGCTCAAGCTGTGCAAGCAGCTGCGTAACTCTAGCCTCACGGAGGCTTGGAGGTGCCCAGTGACCCCGCAAGAGATGATGAACATCCAGTTTCATTCACCTCATTTGCTGGTCTCCAAGCATGGAAGGATAACAAAGATCGGAGCGGTTAGGCCAGTATCCAGCAAATGCAAGCAGCGGAGAAGTGGGGAGGCAGCTGGGAAATGGTGCAGAGCACTCCAGCACCTGCATGTAAGGCATCCCGGCCCCTGGGCTGAGCCTGCCTGGTGCCAGCTTTCCTGCTGGCTGTGGGTATTCTGTCCCACATCTCTCCCCAAGCACATGGAGAGCTGATGGGGAGCACCCGTAGGTTTGGCACTTGCAGGGTGGTACTCATTTTTCCCACCATGTGCCGAAGTGGTCCCTAAAGGATACTAGGACTGGGAAAAATATTTGCATCAGAAATGGAAGCAGACTCTGTTTTCCCAACACTGGAATATATTTAGGAACAGATCATTTCAATTATTTTTGCCCTCTAGTTCCTTGATAAATATATCATTGCATTTATTATTGGATTTATAGTCTGTTTTTTGGGGGAGACAAAGTATTTAGCAGCTGATCTCAGTTTTAATGTAGGAGAGTCGATCCAGCTTATGCCAAATGAGGCTGTGATGCTTATTGTCTCCTGAGAAATTTGTTCAAGTAATTTCACTAGTAAAAGATTTCAGGGATAACCAAGCTCAGGAAATTTATTTATTTATTTATTTATTAAAAAAAAGGGCTGCTGTCTTGGTTTAGAAGAGTTTGTGTCTATTTTCTAAGTCACATTTTCATTTCTGAGGCCAGTTTTCGAATGTGGGGACTGAATTACCCAGGGGTGCCAAGCTAGTACATCCAGCTGCCAAAAAATGTTGGCATCAGGCAGGCCAGGCCCAGTACCCCAAAATTACTTGGGTGCTAGCCAGGCACCTACCTGGTCTCGAGCATCAGAGTAATATCTCACTAATTCAACAGGTCTTTAAATTAGGTTGGCTGGTTGAGCAATAGGTCCATGGTTCCTGGCAGCCCGTTGGAAGAGGAGAAACTTCCCAAGCTCCTAGGCTGGTTCCTCACGGGGTTCCTGGAAGCAGCCAGAGCCTTTTTGGTGGTGGCCCTTCGTTATGGGTGCAGCATGTTGGGGGACCGGGACCTGGCTCCCCTCAGCAGTACAACAGCTAGGGACAAGTGGTCCATCACTAATGGCAGCAGCACCACTGGGGGTTGGTGGGCAGTGGGCTAGGGAGGATGGACCCCTCCCTGGGGTGAGGGACTGCAACTCGCACCGTGCCACCTATGGGTGAGTGCAGCCCGCAAGGCAGGGACTGGATAAGGAGCATGAAATGGGGGTGATAAACTATAAATTATCATCAGTCAATGCAAACTTAATTAAAAATGTGAAGGGGCTGTTCCTTCATCTTTCCCACCATAAGAAAGGTTTCACAGCCTCTCTTTAATTCGACATATTTGGTGGTAAATTAAAAATGGAAATGGGAAAGAATTTTCTGAGGCTCTCAAAGATGAATTATTTGCTTCACATGTTACATTTCCTCTTCCAGTCATGCTGTTTGCATTATTGCTATGTGCTGCTCGAGCGAGGTAGGTTAGGAAATCCCATGGCTGGAAGGGGAGACCTCAGGTGTGGTTTCAGGGCGCACTGACCCTGGGCAGGTGGCACCAGCTTTGGGCTTTCATGTATGCCACCTTGGGGCTGCTTGTTTCCTTTTTTTTTAATTTGGGTAATTTTCACAGCTCTCTGTTCTGTGTATACGAAGGTATTTTTAGAATTAAGTTTATGAACTGTTTTTTTCCTTAGTGATTGATAGATAAATATCACAAACATCTGAGCAAATAAATTCACCCCTCCCGCTTTCCATGCTCTGCAGTCACCCAGAGGACTCATGCTGTTGCGTTAATCTGTATGCAAGCAATCCGGTCAGTAATCTGTGCCAGTAAAGGGATTTATCGCCTCGCAGTGCACAGAGGCGATGTTCAATCTTGCTGTCAGCTCTAGGGTATGCCCCATTTAGTTGTTGGAAGACAGCAGGGTTTTTTTCCTTGCTGACTTTAAAGTGATTTCTATGACCTAAAGGACACGAGCATGAGGACTACTAAGGGCTTTTGAAGCTGATCTGCACAGCATCTGTTTTGGAGTGCAGAAGAAATCTCTAACACCTGCATGAAGCTAATAACAACAGTGCTTCAAGCCCCACAAATGTATTCTAAATTACAATAGATGCCTGCACTTGCTGTGCCCTCAGAAGGGCTGCAGGAATGCAGGGAGGACCTGGGGTTTGATATGGCATGTGAATGGCCTGAGACCAGGTCTCCAGACAAAAGCCCTGAATCTGAAGGCAATGCCCTCAGCACCCTGGCAGTCTGCAGAGTCACACCGGGTGTCCAGAGCCCCTTCTGCAGACACAGCTCTAGTGTTTTGAAGGTGCTAAACTGCCATGCATGGGCACTGGGCAAGAAATGGAAATGCTGTTAATTCCTTTAATTTCCACAGCTCGTCAGAAGAAACTTTGTGGTTTCTTTCCCTGTCCTGGAGAGGGCTATCAGCGATCCCACAGCATTCTTGCCAGGCACCTCATGTCTTGGAGGGAGGGTGGCAGACGAATGCCGATTATCCTCTGTCCTTAAGGGATCAGTAGCTGTTGCTCTTTCCTGGTCTAGAATGACAGACTGCCTGTTGAAATCTCGCCTCTGAATTGACAATGCTTCCTCACAGGGAACAGCAAATGAAGAGACCTTGGTTACACTTCTGGCTTTGTAACATCACTTAAATTTTCTGAACGAGGCACAAACTGTAACTTAGAACCAAACTCCACACAAGGCTGCAATGCAGCAGTGTTCCTCTTTCAGTGAAGCTTGCAAAGGAAGCAGGGCATCCTGCAGACCATCGTGTCTGACTGCGGTGCTCACCTTGTCTGTACCCCATTCAGGTAGACTGGTAGCTGGTGGCAGGAAACTGGGAACAGCTATGACTGACATGTCTGAAAGTGATTCTCTTCTTAGACATGACCAGACTACTGGTAAGCCTTTCCTTTCTTTTTAAAAAGAGGATTTGGTGTTTCTCAGTATTTCACCGTAGAAATATTCATGGTACAAGTACAAAGATCCTATTCCTGTCCTTTTCACTGTCAATTTTGTGGGCTTAGTTGTGAATTCAGGATGCCAGTGCTTGGTTCTTCCTCCCACATCATGACAATGTGGATAATCGCAGGGGCCGGGCTCCTGCCCTCTCCTTCCTTTTGTCCAGCTGTTCCCTACACAGTCTCGCTGCAGTGGGACGCATGGGGGATGTGCTGTCCAGGGCCTCAGGCATGTCTGTGGGCAGCACAGGCTGTGTACCAGCCTCAGGCAGACCCCAGAGAAAGGCGGCTTTATTTTCTCTTACTCTCCCCAGCCACGCTTTCCTCACCTTGGCTGTTTTTATGCTAGCCGTTAAGGCAGCTTTAGTCCTGTACTTACACATAACTTGAGTACATCCTGTTCCTCATTAGCACATTAGCAACTGTATTACATCAGAGGCTGTAGGTCTCAGTTATGGTCACCCTGCTAAGGTCTGTATAGAGCTATAGGAAGAAATAATCTCTTCCTCAGAGTAGTTCAGGTCTAAGCACACAGGAAATGGAAGTGCAGGGGTAAAACAACACGCTCGAGGTCACACAGCACGTATGGGGAAAGTCAGGAAAAGAACTGGGTCTTCTGGTTCCTCTGCATGCGCTTCCCTTCTGTTTTGCTGTCCTCTGTCCATTATACCTTGCTCTCACAGTCACCTCTGCCATTTCCAAACCCAACTCTCCATTAGCTGGTTCTCCAGCCTGGTTTCAGTCACTTGCTTCAGCCTTCCAGCTCTTTTTTTTTTTTTTTTCTTCTTTTTTGTTTTTTCCTCCTTACCCCCTGCTCAGTCACAGATCTACCAGGAGCCATAGACTCTTTCTGAAGGGTCAATGTAAGGTAACTGAGCAAAGCAAGTCTTACGTCAGCTGTCCTACCCTTGTTGGGTGGAGAGGTCTGCACTGCTATGGCAAAACTACTAGGCTGGAAGCTTCCAAAGGGGAGCAGGATTTGAGACTGACACTTCTTAGCCTTTGCTTCAGCCACCTATGATGACTCTCCTTGCCCAGCTTTGGGTTTAATTATTCCCTAAATTTCACTGAACTGCTCAGCCTGAATGCTAAGGGGTTCCTTCAGGCCCTTTTGCTGAATTGATTCTCCAAGGAGCCCAGACCATGTTTCCATATAGGATATGGGTAAGAAGCCTCCCTTCGTAACGCCATGGTCAAAGATGTGGTTTCTGCTTTTTTGGCAGCTATGGAAATGGAATTTTACCTGGAGTACAAGCCGGAGCAGAAACTATTGTATTTCTCCATGCTTGTTAAACTGGTTTTTAAGCTGTTGCATCTTTGCCTATAGCTGTTCCAGGTTCTTCACTAGATTTGGGGTGTGACTTTCAGCTACCTTAAAGTATCAATGTAAGCATTAATCGGCTGTAATTGTTACACTAAGGCCAGGTTACACTAGCTTAATATTTGGTGGAAACCAGAAGAGTTTTTCTATGGCCTGTGACATCCCAGGAATAGATTATAGGACTGACAAGGCTGCTGAGATGTCCCAGCTCAATGAGGTCAGGAGGACCATCTACGTAACAACTGTGTTATTGGGGGCAGCTTCCATCAGTAGTGGACTTAGCACAGTGTGGAGGGATATTTCTGTCATGCAAATACAAAGTTAATCCACGTGACATTTAAGTAACATTTATATGAACAGAGTTGAGTGCTTTTAAGAGGTGTCAGAATACTCTTAGAGTGACAAAACCGGCTAGAAAGAGGGAAAGGGCTGTGTGTGAGAAGCACAAGTCAAAGTAGAGAAGGGAGGATGGGGTTTTTCCAAAGCTGTTTTCCCTTCAGCAGCTGGAATGTGGAAGCCCAGCCTCATGGGATGTTGATGCGGAGATCTGTTGTTCCATGCGATTTCACCTGTAACCTTTTTATCCAACTTTCAAATCCAAACATCTCATCATGTTCTGTTACTGGAATATCTGCTTCACAGATTCCTTGGTGTTAAAACGTGGCCAAACTGAGCAACAAGAACATTTCTAGAATTTCCTTGACAGCATCCCTCCGTGCTGCAGCCTGTGCAGGAGCACTGTTTGTTCTTGTGAGCTTTGATGCCTGCTTCAACACACAATCACTCCTTTCTCAGTTTGACCTTTTTATTAAAATTACCAGGAAGCCCTGAGGCTTCAGTTAGGATTGAGCCCTCCTGTGTATATAAACAGTTTAAGAAAAATGAAATGCAAAGGTTAGCAAGAGGCTTGCAGAGACTTTGCTAAACAGGTGGCCATTTCATGGTTTCTTATTTAATAAACTGAGTGAGCCTGGAAATCATCCAAGAGACAAAAAGGTGTTGACATTCTCATTTTCATTGTTGCATTTAAAGATTTAACTGTTTCTCTGCAGCATAAAATACAATGGTGAGCTTTTTGAACATCAGTGACAGCGCAGTGTTACTAAGCAGACTTTCTTTCCCAGCACCTCTCATGGGTGAGTCCTCCAGGCCTGTGCCTTCCACGTGGGGAACAGCCGAAGGAAGAGATTGCCCATGCAGTACTAATTCAAGAAGAGGAATGAAAGATCCAAATCCTGAAGACACCTGGCAAAGCCAAGGAACTCAAACCAGTTATCCAGGAAAAGGTATGAAAGGGGAACTTGCTAGTACAGGCAACATATAAACCCAGAGCAGACACTACCTTAGACAACTGCTTCACCACTGGAGTGGGGCGAGAGATCTACTGGAAATAAAATACATAACTCCAGAGAGGCAGAGGCATTGCAAATGGCCCAAAGCTAAAGCAGAATGTAATGCACCATTCATTTTATTTGCATTACATTCTATTTATTTTTTTTAAGCTATACAGGGGAAGAAAAATCCCTAGGGTCAGAATGAGGTGCAGATTTTCAGTAATGTGCTCAGTAGAATGGATGCATAAATCCCATTAGCAGAAATGGAAATCAGTTGTTTAACCCAAGTAATTGAAATTGTGTGTTGACTTTGTTATCTTCCACAGTAGTAGCTCTGAATCCTGCCTCTTTGGTTGTTCTTGGTAAATAAAATGAGTTTTGTTTCTACCAGGACTGTGCAGGGAAAAAAAAATTGTCTTCCAGATCTGAAGGCAGTGCAGGTCTGCAGCTGCAGAGCCACCAGGCCCACTCTGGACCTCTTGGAAAAGGCCAGTAGCCTGAAGAAGGTAGGGACAGAAGGATGCTGCCATAAGGGAGGTACCAGGCTGCATCTGGACAGCTGTGTGGAGCAACAGTTAGTGTCCAAGGGATTGTATTTACATGGCTCATCATTATTCCCTACTGAGGCATGATTACATGTTTCCTTGTGCTTCCAAAAAAACCTACTGTTGGGCTGAACTGCCATGATTAAGGATGTGAGCCTCTAGGCCAGGAATAAAATTGCTACTTCTTAAAAATTTTAATGAGGTTTAACAGGTGACTTTCTTCTTTTGGTAAAACTGGTTTCTTCCTTGAGGGCTGCTTGAATTTGTTCTCAGCTT
Source organism: Falco punctatus (assembly GCF_963210335.1). Lineage (NCBI taxonomy): Eukaryota > Metazoa > Chordata > Aves > Falconiformes > Falconidae > Falco > Falco punctatus. Next base: position 15,367,943 of record NC_137595.1, read on the forward strand.
CCAGTGATTTTAATGTGGACAAGATTTACAGTAGGAAAGGAAGACAGCAGTGAGACATCATCAGAGCCTCTACTGGCCCCAGATGTTTTCTATGTGCCTCTAAATCTTGAATCTATTTTTGGCAGGTCTGGTCCTGCAATCTGCACAGTTCTTCATCCTGAAGATAGCAGTCAGCTCTGCAGGCAGCCACCCTGCCTTGTCCTGCCTGTCACGTTTGGTGTGTGGACATGCTTGTGTGGTGAGGAGCAGGTCTGATTTGTGTTCTAAAACCTCCCGGACAGATGAGCTCTTACACTGTGTATAGGCTAAACCCTGGAGTTGATCCTGGTTGGTTACACACAAAGCAGCCACAGGGAGAAATCAATACAGCATTTCACTGACTAGCAGAGGAGTCTCCCAACAGGTGACAGGCTTTGAGCACCATCGAATCATGCTTTTTTTGCTCAGTAGTTTGCATCACATGTCCTGGGATACCAGAAGGAAGAGTGCCGGCTGCTTCAGGAGGGATGCGGTTAGCTGGACTATGTCAGTAAAACACCTGGCATTGATGCTCCAGGATTGAGCAATTCTGATTTGTCACAACTTCTACTGGGTGAATAAATCCTTAGTGAGGGCTTTTCTAAAGGCTGGAAGGACAGTGTGTCACACAGCTCCAGCAGTCTGGAGGCATGTTCAGTTCTGTCCATCGGCCCTCGTGTAAATGAGAAACAGTAGTGTTGTCTAGGACAGGCTCATTATTCCTGCTGTGTTGACACTCATGTGAGTAACAAATACAGTCATAGTGGATCAAGAAATTACTGTGAAAGTTACAGTTCAGACATTTGGGTATGGCTGGGAAATTGCTTAACAGTTTTTCTGGTTTATAAACGTGGAAATGAGACTCTAGTAGGAATAGGTGTAGGACTTGGGTCCGCCAGGACTGGGAGTTTACTGTACTGAATACAGTAATGCACAGTTAAGAGATGGCCTTCAGCCCTCAAAACATTCCAGTCCAAGTGAAAGAAGTGAGCTCAGGCGGGATAGAACAGGAAATATGGAAGGAAAAGGTGATAATGGTGAGTATTGTGATTTGTAAGTTTGGTGGTCCTGTAGAAAAGGGTTTTTTTCAGGAAAGGATCTGAAAGAGGGCAATGTCTTTGTTTTACAGAAGTGTAGAAGCAGCTTCTCCCAAACACAAGGAGGAGTAGGGGAGAAGGGGCAGCTGCAATCATTAGAGCAGATCATTGCCATGGAGTCATATTCTGCAGAAGCATGTAGGGCAAGATCGTGTTTTCCAAGCTGTAAGGAAGTCACTGCCAGTGTGCCAGTGATCCAGACATGAAACAACAACCTGAATGGCAGTTTTGGTTAGGTGGGGATAGAGGAGTCTGTGCGTTAAGTGAGATTATGCTGAAAGAGTTTGCAGGATTCAGGCACAACTTTGACTATGAGGACCCAGGGAAAAGCATAAAATGACAGACTGTGAGCAGTTAGAGGAGTGATGGTTCCAATGGGCTTTTATATATTCTGATTAAAGGAAAGAAGGTATCTAAGCAGGCTTGGCAAGGAGAGAGGCTAAAAGCCACTTTGTCCAACATGTCTCTAAGAAAAAAAACCAGTCAGGTAACGCTCTATAAAAGCTCCTCCATTGGCAGCACAGCTGGGAGACAGATGAGTCCATTGCTTTGTAGAAGCATTGGCTCAAGTACCGGGTTATGTAGACGTGGTATCTTCGTTTCGGATCTAATGTGAAATTGCAGCTTTGGCCTGGAGCTCACAGACCTAAGGAGGCTCCTGCTAACTGCCAGCTGACTGGTGGTACCCATTCCTGTGTGAGTCTCCTTATCTCTATGGGAAATCAGGAGTGGCTTGCCTGAACTCAGCTTGCAGTGTGAGAGGGTGTACGATAGATGTTGTGATTTAGCAGCTAACAGTCTTTCAATTAACTTTGATCTACACCGATTTATCTATAGCGCTGACTTTAACATCCTGCAACACCAGGAGTCATAAAGTCACTCACTTAAGTGAAAAACCTTACTGAAATGTGTTGAACGAACACAGTGGTCTTTATCAGCCAGACCTGATAAATCCACAACAAAGAAATAGTTACCTTGATGGGGCATTCAGTTATGCCATCTTCTAATTCTTTCATGTTTGTGTACCATATTAGCCTTTCTGTGATTTTGCTTGGGGTTCATGCAAGATTATGGCTTCTTGGCCATCTGCTTTTTCTGACCATCCATTTATTTCTTTCCAGCCCTCTGGAACACCCCATAGCATTCCAAGTTTTGTCAGAAGTTAACGCTAATGGCTGTTAATGGGTGTCAGGGGAAATGGAATAACTGATGTCTGCAGATATCTCTCTTCAGCCAAATTATTCTGCTGTGAGACCCAGAAATGATCAGGCACAATAAAAAGCACTGTTAGCGAAGTCTCATTGTACAGACCCTTGTGCAAAAGGATCCTCTGAGGCTCATGGACTTCACAGCTGCTCATTGATTTGGGGCATTAGTGATCAGTGCCAATATCAGCTTTCTCTAGGCAGTTTTTCTAAGCTTTTATGTTTCTGGCAACTTAACTTTATAAAGGTGCTTGTTTTCCAGGTTTGACACTTATTTTCCATGAAAGAATCCCTGAAGATCAGTTTGATTTCTTTCCAGCAGCCCACAGCTGAGTTTAGATTTGTAGACCATTAATTTCAGGGAAGACCTTGACTCAGCTGATGGTTGAGGAGACAGTTACTGCCATTTGGTTGCCCACAACTTTACTTAAGCTGAGATAGTAGCATAAGGTTTGACTTGTAATGCGGGGCATCTCTGTGATGTTAAGAGTCCAGGGCAGTGTGGAAGAGACACCAGGAGCGAACCACCTCTCTTGTGTAGGTCCCTAGTAAGTAGGTGCCTTGCCATGCTGGTCAAGCTCTTCAAATACCCCAGGCTAGTGCTGCATATACAGCTATAAACATCACAAATTGCAAGAACTGGATGTGCCTAAAGAGGCAAATGAGCTGCAGCTTGGCTTACCCCTAGCAGTCAAGACCTTCTGTGCCCTTAGCACTTGTGTTGTTTTGGTGTGACTGCATTGAGGGTGGAGAATGTGCAGTGATGGGGAATGGCTGAACCCAAAGGACTCTCTGTACCTTACTAAAAATAGTGTCATTTAAAAAAAAACCAACAAAAAAACCACAACACAACAAAAAAACTTGTTGCGATTCTGCTAGGGGAATGATAGGACAACTTGGTCAAATGTATTTAAAATCTGCTAAAAAAATCCCATGCTTTGGGATGGCACTGGAAGGATAGAAGAGTTATTGTTTCCAGCTGTAGTAGTTCCATTATCAAATGAACCCTAGGTGTAAGTAATGTGAGATGCCTCTGCATCCCACGTGCATGTTCAGCCTTCAGAGTAATTAACACTGATTGTTGTCGTTTTTATAACAGTACCTTGCCAGTGTGCTGCAAGATGTGCATGAAATCTGGCAGCAGTGCTGAGAAGGGGACCCAAAGGCCATTGACAATATTCCTAGTGAAGGTACCTGAAGGACTTTGGCTTCAGTCTCCCAAGTAAACTTACAGCTATTTTTATGGTAAGTTTTCAGCTGAATCACAGTGTCTCTTCTAGAAAAGCAGATCTACTTCACGAAACGCAGTCTGATGGAAGCTAAAGAAGCTAAAGGCAATGGAGCAAAAAGATGACCCTTTTGGACAGAGAGATTAGGGTAGGTATTTTGTGGCAGAGAGGGAAGAGATGTGGAAACACTGATAAACTGGGATTAAAAATAAACCCAGAAAGCATTCTCAGATAAATGAATACAGAGGGTAATAGCTTGTGCAATTATTTATCTCAATGAGGGACAGTATCAGAGAATGATTTATAAATTGGGGGGGGGGGGGAGTATTTTGGTAATAAAAGTAAGAAATCAAGCACCAAAATACAAGCTAAGATCAAATTTAATTATTCTTTTCGGTATTTAGAACGTCTTGGAGAGGCTTATCTCCACTTCTATATTCATATAATAATTTGCATATCATAGCACAAACTAGAGGTGTTTATGGAATCCTCAAATATAATAAATTATAAGCGAGTGCCAATTTATCTGGATTAAATAGAGATGAAGTTGATGTGCACAAGACAAAAGGGAATTTTGGTCCTGTTATGTTCTGATTTCAGCTGAAACTTCCTCTTTGACTGAAACACAACCCCGAATGTTTCACAGTTCTGTAAAAGGGTATTGTGTTCCCAGTCCCATTTCCCCCCCTCCATGGCTTTCTATCTTAAACAGGGCTGAAGTTTGGTGCAGGGTACTAAACACCTGTAGTATCTCTGCCTGATTAGGGAACTTGTCTATATATTTTATGTATCAGGAGGAAGTTAATTGCATTTTCAGTTGCTTAATTTCATCTTTCTTAAAGGATAAACACAGTTCATTATGGTTCATGCCCCAGAGTAAATCAAGATTTTTATGAATGTGAACAAGGTATCCTCTCAGTCACTTAAGAGTGGAGGTTAGTGACTCTCAAAGTCATTGAAGAGTATGGGCACGTTTTCAAAGCTCAAAATACAGAAGGAACTATTAAAATATCATCCTCTGTGTTGTTTTTTTTAATGTCATTTTTACCCCCCTTCCTTAACTATAAAAAGAAGCATAGAATAAAATAAAAAAAGATGTTCTTCTTTCACAGTGAACCCTTGTCCCTACTGTACACAGGACTGTCCTGGTTTTGGCTGGGATAGAGTTCGTTTTCTTCTTACTGGCTGGTGCAGTGCCATGGTTTGGATTTAGTATGAGAACAATGCCGATAACACGCTGATGTTTGAGTTGATGCTAAGCAGTGCTTGCCCTGAGTCAAGGGCTCTTCAGTCTCTCGGGCTCTGCCAGGTAGGAGGTGCACAAGAAGCCGGGAGGGAGCAGAGCCAGGACAGCTGACCCCAACTAGCCAAAGGGATATTCCATAGCATAAAATATCATGTTCGGTATATAAACTGGGGGGAGCTGGCTGGGAGTCACAGATCGCTGCTCAAGGACTGGCTGGGCATCAGGCAGTGAGTGGTGAGCAGTTGAATTGTGCATCACTTGGAGTTTTTTCCCTTGAGTTTTATTCCTCTCTCTCACTATCCTCTTTGTTACAATTATTATTGTTGTTATTATTATTATTTTTACTTTATTTCAATTATTAAACTCTTCTTATCTCAACTCACGGGTTTTACATTTTTCTGATCCTTGGATTGACTGAGTGGCTGCCTAGTACTTAGTTGTTGGCTGGGGTTAAACCACAACAATGACCTCATGCTTATTCTTTCTTCTCCAGCTTCATTCTTCTCGACTTTTGGCACATCCACAGTATGAAGTCTGCCCAGATTTAAAATTCTTTTTGATTTCCAGAAGGGTGTATAATTTATACGTTCTACACTGACTAGCAGAGCTCCCTCAGCTAGAGGGGAGTGGTAAAATAAGGATACGCTCTCAGCAAATACTCATTGCTCTAAGGTGAGGTTACTTGTCCAAGTAAGGAGTTGAGGGGACCTGAAGCTGCTTGCTGCTCTAACTGTAGTGGAAAATTTTGGTGTCTTACTGGAATGGCTGTGAGAAGTATTAAGGCATGTTCAGAAGTTCTGCTGTATCTGTTAAGCAGTGTCCTAGGTAGCTGCACATCTGAATTATTTTGACTTTAATTCTCCACAGTCCTGCCTACACGCTTAATTTGGTGCATTGGAAGTAAGTGCTAATGATACCATGTGAGAAGTCTTTGTAGGAATGGCAGCTGAACACTGCAGCTTAATGGAGTACCCAAAATTAATTTAATTATTATTTTTCTGTAGAGAGGAGGCATTGCAGCAAGCAGAATTTTACAGATAACCTCCAGCTTCCTGCAGAGTCGCTTTTTCAAGGGTTCTCATCTGAAGGTATTTAAGTAATTCTAAGTGTTCTCTGTTGAGATTTGCTTTCTGCATGGAGTAAATCTCTCACTTTGATCAAATGCAGAGTTTTGCAAAAATTTGAGTGTTTGTTAGTTAAGGTTAAGGAGAAACTTTTCAGAAGTGCCCAAACAAAGATGCTGTGGGTCTGATTTACAGAGGTATTTGTAAAATCGTGGTGAGGTGATTACGAGGAGTTACAGAAATGTGAAGGTACCTCATTCTCCGTGCAGTCACTCTTGCTAGGGTTTTTGTCTTTTCCCATCATTCTCACTAACTGCTACTCTGAACCTTGAAGCATTTACATATTTTTTGCATTACCAGCCCAAAGATACACAGGCATGGTTGCAATCTAGCTAGATGCACTGCTTCTCCTAAGAACAGCCTCCTACACCTTGTCTCAGTGGCAGTGGTTGCTGAGAGATGTCTCGATGGGTGGAGTTCACAGGCATAGTTCTGCATGTTGTATAGCTTGAATGTCACTCAGATGGTTTTCTCCTGATTTTTTGGCTCTGTGGAGGTTTTTTTGGTTTTGTTCACCCCCCCCCCCCCACCCCCACCCCCACCCCACCCTGTTTGCCGTGGGAAATCCTCACTGCATGAAGACTATTGCAAAGCAAAATGCAATAGCTCCTACAGTTGTTTCTCGCTTGAATACTCCTTTCAGTGCCCTTAAAAACATTGATATGTCAAGTAGGTATTTTATGTAGGTGTTTTGTATCATTTGATGGGAGTTAATTTCACCCACTAGATAGTACTTCGTATTTAAAAGCGCTGCTCTCTAGAACGCTGCTGAGATAGCAAGGTGTATCCATGCCATCTACAGGTAGAAGAACGAAACGGGGAAAGCGCAGCTTTGGTATCTCCCATGCTGTCCACGTTTGCTTTCTCAAATCCTGCTACAGGTGGCAATAGGCTTTGCCCTGCGACCAACCGTCAGGAAAAGGGGAGAGGGCAGCGCTTGGGATACGGGCCCCATCCGTCCGTCTCTGCCCAGGCAGCAGGGAACCAGCGAGTTTGTGGTACGGGGCTGCGGCTGTGTCAATGAGAGCAGCGGTGAAGTTTGCGTTCCTCTGTCACCTACCTCTGCGGGAGATGCAGGGGGTGCCCAGCTGTGGATGTCCCTCTGTGGTACAGAAGAGCATGAAGAAAGTCACCCAAAAAAGGCTGCGGTACCGGGGTGCTAATAAACCCCTGTGATCCGGGAGGGAGGAAGCGAAGGAGTTTTATGAGAAGGGAAGAGCGGGGCTGTGTGGGGGTGGGGGAAAGTCAGTGAAGCCCAACAGTTTGTCAGGGAAGAGAGAACTTTTTAATTGACTGTCAAACCATAACCTTGGAAACCTAAGGAAAAGAGGCATCAGCATGTCTGTCAGCGCAGCTAGGCATCAATCTTCCCTGGCGAGACAGCAACACGATTACTTCTGGGGTAATGCCAACAACTTGGAAGTGCTGGAAGTTGATCTGGCCTGTAAGGAAGGAAGGGGGAAGGTGGGATGCACCTCCTCCCTTCATTCCTTCAAACTGTTCCAGTTAAATAGATCAGTTACTGCTATTTTTTAATTAGGGGGGATTAAAACCTGTATCTCCATTTTGAAACATTTATTTTCACATTGTTATGGCCTATTCAGAAATAAGGTCAAACCAGGGAGAAATATAATCTTAATAATTTTCTTTCCATATTTCCTACTGCTTTTATTATTTCATTTGTCTTATCCTAAGATATCTTAGCAAAACTGCTATGGAGTGGCTGATAGGAAATACTTCTAAATAGCTTTAATTTTAACAGAAAAACATCTTAAATTATCAGGAAAGTTTTACTTAAGAACAATTTTTTATCTGGAAAAAAGTTTGGAACCTGATCTTACTGGGGAAGAAAATATCTCCTCTTCCCTTTCAAAACACTTTCCTAACTGTTTGGTGGTCTTTGGGACCAGTCAGCAGTCCTGCACATCCCATGGTGGGGGCTCATCTCCTAACTAACATCCAGAGCTACCGCTGGAGCGCCTGAGGTGGTCATCTGTCTCACTTCGCATGGAGATGATGTGTCACAGGAGCCTTCCTACGAGCCTGGTAAGGAGCAACTTCTCCATGCTGTGCTAGATGATCCTGTCAGCCCTAAGACATGAGACAAGACACTGTTCCCACTCTGCTTTCCAGCTCTGTGGAGTCGTGGACTTTGTCCAGGATTTCTTGCCCATGGGAATGTGTGTCCAGAACAAGATGTTGCTTCCCGGAGAGAGCACTAAGCATCCCTTCTCACCTGCTTCTCTGGTCAGCTGCATCTCTTTGTGGTTGCTCTAGCAAACCCAGCATGTCCCACATGTGCTGCACTCTGAGAGGCACATCTTCAGGAGCTCCAGGTAAAATGCCATCACTTGAGAGCTCATCCGATGTGTCGCTCATGCTACGCTTCCAGCTGCGAACTCAAACACTCCGCTGGGTGGTAAATGCAGGTCAGAACTCACAAGCAAGGGGCAGTCCAGAGGCACTCTGCCCTGCCTCATTCTGTGACAAAGGTTATTAGCAGAGCTGTGTAAATAATTGATTATTATTTTTGCTGCTGGGTGGCTGAACTGCCCAGAGTTACAAACACTGATATTTTTTTCTGTTCTTGCTGAAATGAAAACACTCAAATATTAACTTTGCATCAAATCAAGTATTCCTAGTACCAGTGCCAGTAGTTTTGGTTGATCCAAAACTGTTGGGTTTAGCTTTCTTTTTTGTCACCCCTACTTGTTTTGCTCCAGGTAAACTACAGCAGTTCTTTTCAAAAGGAAAACACTGAGCTGTTGAAAAATTGTGGACAGGCTGGATTATAGATGTAACGTATAATGACTGTGTGACCTGATGAGATTTCTACTGTGGTCATTCTGCCTAGAAAAAAGAGAAGACTGTTACTAGAAACTAGTGATGAGCATGGTCTCTGCTTTCTTCACTTTGGTTCTGAAATCTGTTCTTGGCCTTGGAGCATCTGCATTTTCCCGTGTAATGGCAAGGGCCATGGGAATAAGGCGCAGGTTATAAATAAGGTTATGTCAAGGCACTGTGATTTATGACATAATATTGCAGTCATGTCTCAACTTCCTTGCACAACTTTATCCTAATGCCGTCTACTGTTATCTAGGAGGAGAAAAGGAACCTTAACTCACAGCTCAATTTATATTAATCTCATTTCCTTTTTACCTGCCTGCATCAAACTTTTGCTAGTTGTTTTGCAGAAGTTTAGGGGATGCAATCAACAATACCATGCCCTATTGTACAGCACATTTCAAACAATTCATATGATATTTTCTGAATTAGAAATAACTAGAAGCGTAAATGATCAAAGTGGTTTGTCAAAGGGCAAGCATCTGTGCTGACTGAAAAGCTTTGAAGGCACCAGCCCATTAACACCCATTAAATGGCTGCTATATGGGACCGTGCTAGGGAGCAGGCTTAGCGGGTGTTCTCCAGACAACTTGAGGCATGTTAATTTTCTCCCTGAAGTGCTGACAATCAGTTTAAAAGCCCTTTGGTCTATCTTACCTCCTTTATCCCCACCTGTTCTGCTCTTGGAAGCACAGCAACTTGGCTGGAGGCTCCTACGTGCACAGGTATCCTGTCCCAAGAGGGGGTGCGAGCATGTAAAGGGGTGCGTGAGCACCTGCTGTGTGGGATGCCCCTGAGACTCTCTTTCATGGGGTCTAATAGGCAGTTTCTGATTATTCAAGCACATCTTCAGTTGCCTTCCCAGTTGCTGATGGAAAGATGAGGTGAATTCTTGGAGGCAGCCACCATCAGTGACAGAGGGATTTAACAGAAGACGCCAGACAGACCTCTGGGTCTTGGCCTTGCGTTGTTTGCTGTTCATCCACAGACCAAGTATGAATTGATAGAGGCTCAAAAGGTTATCTCCAGCCAGTGTGTGTGTAGATGGGTACATTTAAGGTGATTTATGAGGAGCATGGAATGATATTGCACCAAGAGAGTGATTTTTCAAATGATTCCAGGCTTGTAAAAGATCTGGGAGCGATGCGTGAGCATACCTTTCATCCATGTGTGGCCCTTCAGGATGAAAACTTTGGGGTTTTTTTATTATTATTATTTATTCAGAGGACACACAGTGCTTCTTTTGGTACATAGATCTCAGCATGGACTACTGTAGCACCTGGGGGTGGGAGGGCTGGAACCAAGCAGGCAGAGAGGAGCAGGAGGAGGATAGAGGATAGCGCTGCTGGGCATGCAGGCTGGCTCACTGCAGCTCACAGGAGAAGTATGTTTGGAGAGTCTCCTAGTAGCCTTGTTACTTGCGCAGCTCCTCTTTCCCACCGTTTTATTTTTAGCACTTGATAGAAATTTAATTGGAAACTGTATGTGGGTTTTAAAGGGTTAGGAAAAGTGACTCATTTGACGTGTCCAGGAGAAAACCACATCTTACGAATTTCCACAAAGGCTGGTGTGAAGATGCCAAATGGGGAGTATCACTGTCTAATCTGTAAGCTGTAGACACAATGATCAAGCTGCTGAGGCTAAAGTCCACTGAAGTTAGGAGAAAACTAATCTCCTAAACTTGGGTGTATATTGCCCCATGGCAATGTTTCCATTAAAGTAATTTACGTATGAAATGAAGACTTTTTCTTCACTTTATTCAATAGTCATAACTGAATTTTCCCCAATCTGTGCAAGACTTGCCCTTGCAACACCTCCTGGACTGAGCTACAGCATTTCTATAACCCCATTTTACCATGGGGGAGTCTGCAGGGCTCATCTGTGAGCACGTTCCGCTGCAGAGGAGACGTGAGCCTTGGTGTTCCAAACCAAGGCTAGTCCCTTAACCCTGGACCAGTCTCCCCGCCTTTACGTTGATTTATGTGTACGATGATTTATTTCCCTTCATCATAGCGTATACCATAAGTCATGTAGACACATTCTGCATTAACAGCATTAACATGCAGAATATATGGGTGCTGATAATCCAGGTTTAAATGAACATTTCCACAAAACAAGCTGCATTGCATGGATGCAAACAATTATTTTCATGTCATATGAGGATGTTGATTTCAGATCCACCCTCCAACTGAAAATGTAGATCCCTTTTTTAGTAGTCATGCTGGAGAGAGACTGTATCCAGCTTTTTAAGGAAAAGTGGGCTTTGTAGCCTTTGAGGCTAAAGGATGTAGTTATAAAAGGAGGTTCCTTGTAGTAAAGCTAAGAAGTCCGCTGGTAAGTTCAGTGGAGCAAGGCAGGATGCTTCGGTTTGAAGGTAAAAGTCAAAGGTACAGTCCACTGCTGAAGCCCAGTTGTGTACTTCTGTCCACAGCTTTAGTCATGCTCACTCAGATGATTGTAAATTAATTACTTTTGGTATACACCTCAGCTGCTAACAGGTTCAGCCAGAAAATGTCTGATGCAGAAACCAATAGGAAAACAGAGCTTTAGCCTGAAAGCTCTAGGTACATTAAGCCATTTTTATTCTATCTGCTCAGCTTCTTCGCCACTCTGCATGAAAAAATCCTACTAGCCCTTTAAATTTAAGCAAATTAAGGGCACACACTGAACTACTTGTTATTAATATCTCAGCGCTATTTTCTAATTCCCCATTCATGCTTGAAATGGATTAAAACTGGTAATCTTTGACAAGGCAGCAAAATTTGATGCTAATTTATTGATGTGCTCTTTTAAGAAACTTTGGGTTTCTTGTCTATAAATTAAATTTAAAGAGAGCATTCAAGGTCCTTCCCAATCTAGAGAGCAGAGAGCAGCGATATGCGTGCTGAAACATCACATGCCCTTGAGTCTGGTATATGGTATGGCTGAGGAGGGGTTGCCTTGTTTTCCTAAAGGGATGTGTTTGTGCTTTGATAGCTGTCTCTCAAGGTTGGCCATGCCGATGGCTTCTCCATCTCACATCACTTGAAACGTCTTGGTTCACCTTGAAGAGTGCTCTGAGCTCTTCTTTTCCACTGAGCTTTTTGCTCCTGTCCCGAGCTTAGGCATTGCTCCTTGGGCATTGCTCAGTACCATGGGTGGTTTTTAATGAGCTATCCCAGATGTGGGATGCTAGTGCTGAGCCCGGGAGAGGCTCCTGTTGTTCTGCAGGGAGTTATTTTAGAGTCCTTGCACATTTTTCATTATCTTGGAGCCTTATTTCAATCTTAGCCCTGTACGTTTATGTTAGTAACACGCTCCTTTACCAAAGGAAGTTTATTATTTTCAGAATATTGCAATTACGTGACAATTGTTGCTTTCCTTGGTGGTTGTTTTTCTTGCAGGAGTAAATGCTGGGGAAGCTTAGAAAAAGCCTGCTGTAGGCACCTGTGCTCTGTGCCTGCCTTGCACTGAGCACAGCTGCCCTTTCCTCTAACACCACCACACAGCTGCCTTTACAGCTCTGGGAGAGACAACAGGAATAGCCTGAGCATCCCTGCCAGACTGCTGAGCCACACCGGCTGCTGGGGTGGGCGGCCACGGGAGGAGGCAGCTCGCCAGTGCTTGGGAACCAAGTCATTTGAAATCTAGGAAAAGCAGGGAGCTAACAACATCATATTGGCCGTGGCTAATACTATAGTGAACCCTGCATGGGCACTGAGGCATTAACATCAGGTTCCTTTGGGTGGTTTGGTTTCTTGGCCTACCAATATTTTTGAGGGTTTGACATTTCTGCCTTGCGTTAGGTCAAAACCTTGGAATTTTTAAAGTGATCTCATCCCAACACTGCCTCCCCCATCCTGTCTGTTATCCCAGATATTTTTGTTTTGGAAATGCCCAAACAAAATGTTTTGTCAGTTTTAAAAACACTTCATAATTTGACAAATTAATCAAAATAAAATTTTCCCTGAAGAATATTATTTAAATGGCAATTATCACCTCAGACACTTCTGGGAAACCGACAGCAAGCTTTATCAAAATCTAAATGACTTTACAATTAAAAAAGGCAATTGCTATTGAACCCCAACAAAACTTTCTGATGAACTGACTGCAGTAACAATATTCTTGCCAGCTCTGAAAAATGTCCTTTATTTAAGACAACCTGCAAATTCCAGACATCGTGATAGGAAGGTAACTGTCTTGACGAAGGTGTATTTTTAAAACCAAGAGAGGTGCAGGTGGAAAGGGACTGGCATAGCGCATCAGAAGAGGATGCAGCCAACACTGCCTCTCTCCAGCCAGCGCAGGGGGTGCTAAAGCAGTGCAAGTTTAATGTAAGTATTAAACTTACATTAAATATAATAAACTTACATTAATATAAGTAGGAAACGGGGCAGGTCTCCTTCTGAGTTCTTAAAGGTCCCGAGTTTTTCCTTAGGTATTTGCAGCGAAGCATTGATTTTCACAAATCAGCTGCAGCCCTGGCACCCTGCTCCCCCTGTCCTTTTGCCTCCCAGGGCTCCTTCCTGGTCCTCGCGGTGACAGCCAGGCTGGCTCTCACTCACCAGCTCTGCTCTGGATGCTGCTGCCTGGACTCATCTCTGAGCTCATTACATCAGGTATTTCCTTTATGCTTTTGCACAAAAAGCAGCGTTCCTCCTGCTGGATCCTCTTTGCTGGGTTGGGATTATCAGCACGCTTTGGGAAAAAATACGCTCAAGTTTATCTTTCCTTCTGCCTGTCCGTAAGTACTCATGGAGTAAAGAGAATGCACATACGTGCCTGTGAACACATACTCCCAAGCTCGTGTTTCTGTCTCCCTATTGTGATTTCTACAGCACTGCTGTGAAGAACTTCTCTGCCTGGCTTCCTTAAATGGTTACCAATTAGCCCAGTAAATTTTTGGAAATTCAGGGGAGTGTGAAACTTGCAATACTCAAACGCTGAGGCTGGGTTGGGGTTGGTAGCTGGTGAGAGGAGTGATTGCCCAGGGCTCTTCTGATGGTACATCTCGGGTTTTATGGGAATCCCTCGCAGAGATTTTCCATCCTGAGACCAAACACGTTCCCACCTGTGTCACGTACAGTGTTAGCATAGCTGGGTTTCCTGAAATGCTTTGTCCTCTTAGCAGGCAACAGCTTTTAAACAAAAAAAAAGCAGATGGTGTCTCTGAGCCTGGATATCACAAGGGTGGGAGTGAGCATTGAGAGGTGATCTCAAAGCAGGATCCTTAGCCTGGGAAGTTAAATGCACAATTTTTCTCAATATAGCGTTTGCTTCGCTGCTAAAAAAGCTGCGTGATGGAAAGAGGACAGGACTAGATCTGCCTGGCATTCGAAACTGGTTTGCACAGCAGGCAGGGCTGGTTCCCATTTGGCACTGCTGAAAATTCGCTGAGAAAAGGCCAGTGGCTAAGACACGTAATGTTAATTACAGATAATGTCGACTGAAATACCTGGAGGAGACAGGCAGTAGCTGCAGTCTGTAGAATCCAAAGGGACCTGTCTGAGTGGCATTAATTTTTAACGCTTTAATCAGGATATAATCCCTCTACAAAGTCTTAAGTGGAGTAGAAGTCTGTTTAATTTTTTTAATATAACCTGAAGGAGAAAGCAATGACTTCAGCAATCTCTAGCGATGACAAAGTTCTTAATTGGACAACAAGAAAAACAAACCCCTCATTTTTACCCAAGCCATTTAAAATTCAGCTGAAGCCAGACAGAGACCAGCAATTCCATTATCTTTATAAGCCATTCAGTAAGATTTAAATCTCTTGCATGCTCTTTTTTTTTTTTTTTTTTTAAAAATGAGATTTCGTGCTGCCCAGATAGACACTTCCCTGCTAAAGCCGAAGGGGTTTTGCCCAGGAAGAGGCAGGTTTCTCCTCTCCCCTTTTGCCATGGAAGAGGACCTGCACAGTGTGGGCAGGAGGGCGCAGTGTGGGCGGCAGAGAACTCGCTGCATTCCCCTGCACCCCCAGGAGCTCTTCATCCCACTCCGTAAAAACCCTTCCTTGCCAGAACGTAATAGTGTGCTAATAACCTTTCAAAACCCGGAGCTGTATTCTACAGGTGCGCAAGGCATATGGCTTCTCCCCTATTAGCAATGCAAATTTAATCAACTGGAATAATATTCAAACGGTTGGCTCAGCACGAGCCAACAACCAACAAGCAGTTGCCACTTTCCCCGCTTTTGACAAACATAAGAAAGGACTTTGATTAAAACTCCAATTCTCCTTAAAAACAGATAATCCTTTGAATGAAAGGAAGCAACCTCCTCTAGAAGATCTGCTGCATTTCCACCGTTACTTCCCAAGAAAACTACTTTTTATGTCCAGATCTCAGCAACATCAGGAAAACCTGTTACTTTCCAGTTGAAAAGCAATCCCTGTCGCTAAACATGCTGTAATTCAGCAAAGTGACAAAGTTCAGGATGATCTGCATATCTTCCCATTTGGGATTTTTATTGCGTTTTAATTTAATTTCATAGCACGATGCTGTTTGTTGTTGCCTGGCTCTTGCTAATAGCCTCAATATGCTGTGTGTCTGCTCTTCTGCCTGTCAAACAGCGCCAGGTCAGTGGGTTTATAGACTTCACCGCAGAGCAGAAGTCTGGAGTGTTTTGCCACCCTCCTTGCTGCAGCAGCACAATCTCGATCATCACGGGGGCAACTCCTGGGAGAGGGTCAGCGCAGGCACGTTTAACAGCAAGGGCACCGGAGGCAGCACTCACCCAGCCAGGACCCGACCCAGGGTGCTGTGCACGCTTTGCTAGTTGGCATAAGTACGTCTTTCTGGTGATTTGCAGAAGATGGTGGTGGTTGGAGTTTTGTTTGAATCTTACGGGAATAGTGAAAGAAAAGCAAGGACACAATACAGAAATGAGGGTCCAGGTGTCGACTGCTCTCTGAAAAACCACAGGTTAAAACATGCAGGGGGCTGTTTGGGGATGGGCTATAAAGCTGAGTGATGCCCTGCAGACTTAAACAAGACAGAGTTGTTTTTCTCTGGGTGGTGCATCCTCAGACAGGGCCCCACAGAGAGACATTGCTGTTGAGGCAGCCCCAGCTGAAGGAAAACTCTGCACCAGGCTCGGCCAGGGGTCAGGACTGGGGTCCCGTCACTGAAAACATATTTGTTGCACAGAGATTCCAACTGACCCCTTCCCAGCTTAACAGCATCACATGCTGCTGGAAGGGGATGACCTTGTCCCTCTGGGCATTTTGGAGAGCTTTTCAGTGTTTCCAGGTTAGCACGAGCCCTCCTGCCTCCCAGGGCACTGGCACTGACTGTGTGGTACTGATGAAACTGATCTTTTAGCTGCAGCATAAATATCGATTTTTGATCTGACTGACACCAGGTTTGACGTGACGGCACTTTGCTGGAGTTCATTGGCACTGGTGAAGACAAGATCTGGTCTTGTAGCCTGCCTCCAGAACAGGTGTATCCACTACCTGCGGTAGGTAAAACTGCCTCTCTTTTTTATCTGCCTATAAAACACACATGATGCTGCACCCCGGGGCCACCTCCTCTTGTCATCTGGGCAGCCAGAGGAAACTACAGTGCCATCCCGTTGAGTAATTGTGAGAGGGCTGCAAGACTCCACTTAAAATCTCAGGTAATTGCAGTCACTTTATTTTTCGTTCACTTAGTGAAAGAAAATGTGAAATTACCATAGCAGATAATTATGGTAGTAATTTCTTGTGTTCTTGTTCATTAAGTGCTGATTGAGAATGGTTCACTAACAACTTTGCTGAGTTACTCCAAATATTACCGTTTACGGGACTAGACACAGTCTTTTTATTGAAAGCCCCTTTATCTAAAAAAGCCCTGCACGACACATCCTTTTAAAGGACCATTTGATCATAAAAAAATATCCAAGTCTGTCTGACTGTTGCAGAAACGTAGAAGCTGAGTTGCCTGAAGACGTAGAGGTAGATCTTGTGGTGCATGGTAAAGCAGGGCTGGGCTCATTTTGTAGCCTTCCTGCTCCAGCACTGAGATAACGGCACCCGTGTGCTGCCTTCCCAGGACTGGCCGGACACAGTACCTGGTAGACATCAGCGGTGGCTGACATTTGCCAGTGGGATCTGAAGTTATTAGGGACACAGAAGCACTGCGTGGAGATGGACCAAACCTGGCAGCTGTGGTCCCACGAGGGAAATAAGAATATGGCCAGCCTAAGAAAAATACAGAGCTAAAATATGAATGCTGGACTTGAGCAGATGAAGCCTGTCCCTGCCGGGAGCCGAGGGGTCGCAGGCAGGTCTCTGGGGTGCCCTCCTGGGGTTGTGCTGCACCCCACCGCCTCCTGGTGCTCTCCACATCCCTGCCTTGTTTAGGAATGGCATCTCCCTGCCCTGAACCTTGTGGATGGGGTTTCTGACCCCACCTGAAGCCCTTTGATTTATGTAGGAGCTTGCTCTGCAGGCTGTTTGCAAAGTTGTCTGCTGCTGCTAAGTTAGCGCTGTAGCCCTGTAGCTGGCGTGGTTCTGGCCTCCAGCCACCTACATGCAGTGCTTCCTGAGACAGCGTCTGCTCCTTGCTTGACTGTTTGAGTGCTGCCTGTCAGCCCTCGGGTGCCCTCACCCTGCAACCTCACCCACATGGCCTCTAGCCTAATGCAGGTGCTTCACGGGAGGGCTGCGCGGCATTGCCCGTACCACCACAGAGCCCGGCTGGGGGCTCTACGGGCAGTGTAGAGGAACGAAGCTGGGTTAATTAACATTGATAATGTACAGCTGTGGGCTGGCTTCAGGGGCTGACGTGGATAAGGTGCAGCTGTGGCTGGTTTCTGCTAAGTAGTTAAATAGCTCTGAGGGGTATGGAAGAGGAGTGCTGGAGGAAGAGAGACCTGGGAGAAGCAGAGGGAGGAGAGAGAGCACACCCCAGATGTAGGAGAGATAAGGAGAGGCCCTGGGAGAAGTAGAGGGCCTGGATGAGGAGAGGCTGGCTGGGAGAGGAGCCAGAGAAGAAAGACTCTGGACACAGCAGAGGCAAGAAGCAGGGTGGACTGGCCTGAAGAGGATAAAGAAACAGCAAGGACAGTAGATGAACTTTTGAAACCTTGTTGGGGACTGGTGGCTGTGTCGGGACAAGGCACAAAAACTACTCATTGAAGTTAACCTGGCATGGGGTGGTAAAAGCCTTGTTGCAGCCGGCTAGTTTTTATAGTGCTGTGACAGGGTTTATAGTTTTTATAGTGCTGTGGTACCTGCAGCCCTGGGGATTTGGTGTCGGCTCTGCCACCCTCCTGGCTGGGTTGCAGGAATGGGGGCAGCCAGGGCATGTGGGAGAAGGCAGCGAAGCTGGAGGGCCAGGAGCAGACTTCCACCGCTGCATAGGCAGTGGGACAGAAAGGGGTGAGCAATGGTCACAGCTCACGAGGGGGCTGAAACCTGCGGCCAGAGCAAAGCTGCATCAGGATGGAAGTAAACATCAGTCCTCCTAGGAGGAAGCAAAGCCCCGGAGCTCCTGATGCGTTGTCATGCAGGACTGCAGGTAGCAGAAATGTGGTGGTGAGTGCAGGCAATGTTCCTGCTGTGTGCCACAGGGTGCAGGCTTCACAGGCATCTCTCACACAACTTTTGTTTTTGCTTTCCTGGAGAAAAGTACACTTCAACATCTCTTCTTGCTGTGTCTCTTCTTCCTCTTGCCCAGATAGGGCAGTGTGAGTGCCTGAACGTTTGTTGTGATCCTGGGGTTGTGGCTTGGTTTGGGTCTTGGGGTTTAATAGAACTTGTTCAGCACTGACAAGCACTCAGGGAAAGAGCCTTCGGGCATTTTGTTTCCCTTGGTTGCTGATTTTTGTTTACTTCAACCTCTTGAAAAGAAAAGCACTTCTTATCTCTACACGGGAGGTGAAGCCATCTCTTTAGCTGCAGCCTACTTAACAAAAAGGGTGTTTTTCTGATGCCTGTGTTTTCCCCTGAGAAAACATGAAACACAATGGAAGGAGTTTAAGCAAAAAGCCAAAGTCCTTGGACTCCAAAGGCATCAAAGCTGAGCTACTTTCCTTTGAAAATAGTATTTGGGCGGACTGTGATTATTCTTAGGCATTCATAATGCCACCCATCAGGCAGGTTTTATCCTAGCTAGCTAATTTTGTCTTCCATTTCTTGATGCTTTTGTGCCTTTTTTTTTTTTTTTTACTTTTGATGCACTTAGCTAAACAAGCTCAACTATGGTCCCAGGAGAAAATCCAGCTCCGGGAGGTGGTGCAGCTTGGGACCGAGTTGCGCAGGCAGCCCTCCCCAGGAGCCCAGTCTCCCCCCATCCCAGCAGAGTGGCTTCTGCATTGGTTGTGAGTGCCAGCAGATCTGGGTGTCCCCTCGGTGCCACCACCCTGTGTGTCCATTTTCCTCGGTGCTTGAAATCCACCCCTAAAAGAGCTCTTGCAATAAACCTTCTTCCAGAGCTTGAATGTCTGTAAAAACAAGTGATTCCTGCTGTTCTCAACACATTCTCATTAGACTAGATCAGGCCAGCACAATAAGGTAGGTTGGTATTTTATCTTGTTTGTCTTTTAATCAAAGCAAATGGAGTCCTGGGAGTGAAATACCCACACACGGGTAGTGTTGGCATATGCTCCATTCGTTCTGATCCGGGAAGGAAGCTTCTTGGATGGAGACTGCTGCAGATGGGTTTGCAGAAGGAAGGAGTAAAAGGTTAGCAGGGTCCCGCTGCTTCCCCACGAAGCTCATTAACTGCTGTCAGTCTGTCTGGGGGATGCGGTCTGTGCGTGGCGTGCAGAAGTGGCGACGTTAGCTGAATCTGTGTCCGAGTTCTGCAAACGCGACTGCATGTCACGTTCCCATCATAAGCAGTGATGATACGGCATGAAAAACCACAACCCTGGTGTCTAAGATAGCCAGAATGGCTTAAGGGGATTGACCCACCAAGGACCACGCAGAACTGCGTGCTTTTAACAAAATTCAAACATCATAGATTTGCTCAGGTCATGAGGGAAAACTATCTATAAGTCAGTCTTGAGCTGAGCTATGCTTAGCCTGTCCCTGTGGGTGGCTCTGGGCAGGGGCAAGCATCAAACGCTTCAAAAACACTTTGGGCAGGAGCAAGCATCAAAAACCTCCTGATGTACTGCGAGGCCAGAGGGAGGGGGGGTGTTCTGGGCTGGTGGATGCTCTTGCACACAGCGCCCAGCGTAGCCTCACCCCTCCCATCACCCGGGGTTTGGTGACCTAGAACAGGCATGAAACACTGAGGATTTGCTGTAGAGATTGTGTTCACGATGTCAAATCTTGAAGTGTGTTTTTCTATGGGTCTCACTCGTGCTAGGAGCAAGGCCCTCGCATTTCAAAACCTGTTCTGTTCAACTGGCCTCTAAATATTTGTCAGGCAAAATGTTTTCCATTTTCCTACTTAAATTACCAAAGTATCTTTTCTTCTTACTGCTTCTTATTACTCCCTCTCCATTTCTGCTACCTGTGCAAGCTGCTTATTTGCATATAGTTACTTCGTTACACTTTTTCTTTTGTTTAGCTTGCTAGTTGTTAGTTTTGAGGTTTTTCATTTACATTTAATTTTTAATCTTGTAAATTGGCTGTTGTCAAGATAGCTGCAAGCCAAGAGAAAATAGTGTGTTTCAGAAGAGAAATAATGAGATCAGAAGTAAAAAAAAAAAAGTCCCAGTGAGACAAACAGTCGCAAAAAACCATGAGGGGAAGATTTTATCTCTCCAGTTCAAGCCAATCAGGAATTTATTCTACCAGAAACCTTGCTGGTATCAATGGGGTGAGTATGGTGAGTGCAACCTGACCTACGAGTTGTATTGTTTTGACTTCTTTGGCTCCCAGCAGCCTTTCTGAACAGTGCCGGTACCCTCTGTCAGCATGCTCCAGGGGGTTGCAAGTCTCTGGAGATACACCCTGTGACTGCATCATACTTACGCCTGTGCAGGTGAGTGATATCTCCGCCTGTACACATTGGGTTTTTCTCATTCCTCCTCTGTAAATGGCAGGGTGCCCTTGTGAGGTTCCATACCCCGTTGACAGCAACCAATCTTGGATTTGTCCAAATCCCTTTCACCACCTCTTTGCAGAGAAAACAAGCTATTGCTGGAGCTTGGGTCAGTCATTTGGTTTTTGATGGTGTTTGATCTGTGAAATTCCCAAGAAGCCTAAAAAGCAGTGGGAGTGCAAAGCAAAACCAAACCTACTGGGAAAGAGCAACCCTCAGCTGATGGGAAAGGAGATGGGCTGTGTAATGTGCCCGTCTGACACCGCACCGCTCTGTTCTAGCGGCACGTCGCTGCAGGCTGCCGCAGACTGTCCCCCCGCTCCTCGGGGCTGTCTTGCCCCAGTGCCCTGGTGCTGAGTGTCCCACCCACCCCATCCATCTTCCATCACCTTTGTTCCTGCAACAGCAACGACAACACAGTCCAAATGTGTTACTGTCCAGGGCAGGCTGCAGCATCTGTGCTTGAAGGGTGTTAGAGGGAGAGCTGAGGCTGGCATCACCGGGGGGAGGTGAAGGAGCTGTGCTGTGCTTGATGCTTTCCTGCTGCATTTTCCTGCAGGAAAAACTATTTGCCAAGCTCTGTATGCGTGTGCATGCTTCTGCAGAACTGCCAGAAGGTCTAAGCCTGAAATTAAGTGGTAACATTTAGTAAGGGACAAATCAAACCTGCACAGGACTCAAAGTGTAATTGTTTACCCTCTCCATAAGGAGGGATGGCCAGTGCTCTGGCACCCGATAAAGGAGATGTGGGCTCTGAGGCAGCCACTTCGGGGAGGTATTTCCATCTGGATTCTTTCCTTTGTTCCCATGAAACTCAGTGGAGGATGGATGTTGTCCCACCAGGTCCCTTCAAGAGAAGTCAGACTGGGCTATGAAGTACCTGTCTCTCTGCTCAAATACTGTGTGATAAAGCAGAGAAGCAGGACAGCTCTGCTGGTCAGCTGCGGAGTTTGATCCAGTGAGGGCACTGGTGAAAACAGGATGGGAAGAGGAAGCTTTTAGGGAAGTTTGATCTATAGATGAGAATGCAGTGAGATTTTTAGCTCCAAACACAGGGAACTTCTGATGACTAAAACAATGAAAGGTGCAAAACCAGTCACTAGGAAGTATCCGTGACTTTTCATCAACCAGCCATCTGTGCCAAAGGGAAGAGAAAAAAGGCAAACTTTAAAAAAAAAAAAAAAGGTATCACTGTTGCTGCTGGTGGGTGACACAGATGCTAGATTTATTTAAAGCCTGGGACTAACAGCTACACTGAATGATATGTAGCTGATTTGGGTGATGTATGAATACAACCCAAGTTGGAAGATTTCACAACAGCGTTTTCAAGGCGGAAATTGTAAAGGAGTGCCCTTTACACATCGCCAGCTAAGTGGTGTGTATTTGCTGCTCAGAGCTACTGTGCCAGTTGGACAGCTGCCAGGCTTGTAATGCTGCTTTAAAAGGGACCACTTGCCATGCGGAGTTTTTTGCATTTTCTGTGATCCAAACAGACTCACTTGAATGTTAATTTGTTCCTGGCTGCCAAGGACCCAACTCTGCAAAAAGCTGAACGCGGCCGAGTGCCGTGCCTGCCGGAGGGGCTGCTCCCATCCCAGCTCCGCGGGATGCTGGCGGGCTGCAGGCAGGGATCTGTCACGGGGATATAAAACCTTCAGCCGCAAAGGCGTTTCCTTCTTTCAAAGTGCGAAGCTGTGGCCTGGGCAAAAAAAAAGGACAGCGGCTTTTCTCTCCTGTGCCTTCCTCAGCTGTCCCCTCCCACAGGCGACTACTTGGGAAGGAAAAATCCTCCTGGGTTTTTGGAGCGGGGCTACTGCAAAGCACCCTGGTCCTTGGCCAAAGCCCACCAGGGGACAGCAGGGCGGCATCGGGAGTGTGAGCTGGTCAACATGGGTGACCCAGCCCTCGTGAGATCAAAGCTAAAGCCACCAGGAACGTTCCTGTGCCATCAGCCATCAGCGTGCTGCTCCCACAGCGCCTGGGTGCCGGGTGTTTTAGAGGCAGGTTGGGGAGCCCTCATGGTGGGGGTGACCCTGTTGTACCAGGGCCCTGCTGTGGGGCCCTCAGACCTTCTTGCCACCCCTCTGAGTTTTACCTTGTCCTTTCCAAGGTGGCAAAATAGCAGCCAATGGCCTTGGCCTGGCTTCCAACAGTACTGTTTGCAATCTCCCTTCTAGTTCTTCCAAGTGTTTGCAGCCCCTTTTGATGGACATCTGTAGGCTTTTCTGTGTGCCTGTGGACAGAAGGGAAGCCACCAAGCCAGGGGATGTTCTGAACCACCCAGAGGCTGGAGGTGAGAAAGGAGTAAAATAGTGATGGAGACTAAAGCAGACGGGAGAGGGCAGCAATGTGGAAGGTGTGACAGGAGGCAAAGTGTCCCTGCCCGGTGGGGTTAGTGCACAGATGGTGGGATGCGGTGCATCTGGTGTGTCCTGCCGGCACCTTTCTCTGGGCAAGGGCAGGAGCTGGTGAGGGGATGCTGGGCTGTGGCAGTGGCCCCGCTGGCACTTGGTGCAAGGCGTTGGAGTGATGGGGATGCATGGGAAAGACATCCCCCCACCCGTGTCCGCTCATGTGTGAGCCATTGGAAAGCCTACAGGCAGAAGGCTAATCTCATTGTTGGTTGGTATGTGTTTTACAAGGTGCTGGGATCTGCACTGAAACTTCACTGCTTTGACTAAAAGGCACCCAAATAGGTTCAAATTTTACTGAATTTTCCTCCTCCTGCTTAATTTCTGTATCAACGTTTTTGGATGCTTAAGGAAAAACGCATTTTTGTGGTGTCTGTTTTTAGCCAAGGGAAAAATGGGAGATTGTTCAAAATTTGAATAAATATTTAAAGCACTGTTTCTATTTAGAAACTGGCACTTTATCAAGTTAAACAACCCATTAAGCTCATAATCACACTTCATCTTTTGGGGCACAATGCCTTTTGCATCTTTTGAAATGAGTATTTGTGTCATCACTCAGCATGCTCTGAGGTGAAATTAATCTTCCACAGTATTGTTTCATCTTACTACTGGACTGAAATAGTATTTTCAATATCTTTTTCATTGTTTATTTGCATTCTTTTTTTTGACACATGACTTATGGAGGAAATATGAAAACAAGTCACAAAACTGAGATCCCTGATAAGCTTCTAAACCTGCTTAAATATTCTGCCATCAGTGTGCTTTGAGTATCTGCCTTTTTACCTCTAGCAGATGCAGTCAATGTCGCTTTGAGAGCTGCTATGGACTTGAGGCCCTTTTCATGTCGTGTGATCAAATACTTAAAGGTACAGTTTTCGCAAAACAGCAGTAGTCTGTTCTGGAGGATGGAGCCCACAGAAAATCCTATGAAAGGCCAGAAGAATTGAATCAGACCTCTGTAAGGACCAGGGATGTCAGAGCACATCCCAACCCCATGTTGACAGGGGATAGCTGGCAGACATGATGCCTGTTGCAGTAGTGGCATCCCAGGCGTGAGACCCCTGGGGTGCTGTGCCTTCCTGTGCCCAAGGGTGGTCTCTGTGTGGGGAGCGAGCGCTCTCCCATGTCCCACGCACCAGGCAAGGCTTGTCTCCGTGTCCGGCTGGGTCATTGCCACAGTGCTTTGTTTAGTAGGTCAGGGTACGCTTTTGTTAGAAGTGCTGTCGTCATTCAGCAGCCTTACCACATGCACGGTATCAGTGATTTGAGCAGACTCCTTCTCCTCCCTAGTCGTACATCAAGGGAAGTCTTCCTTTTTTAGTTACCTCTAAAAATAAATGAGGCGGGCTGCTGTTTCTTTGAATGGCATGTCTGCTTTCTATGACAAAGCTGACTTGGGAATACCCTGTGTTCATAGACTGAGAGATGCGGCAATGTTTTAAAACCCTGCATCTTTTTGCAAATGTAATCTTTTCCATGGGGTGACTACAAGGTATTAAGAGACTTGCGATGAATGCTTGCAGGCTGATCTTATGGCACGTTACTACCGCTATAAAGGATAGTGACTACAGCAGCAAAGTCATCGCTGCACTTTATATGTAGGAAGTGACGCGGTTGTATCAGCAGAGCAAGTGACCAAGCAAAATCTATTATTATTTGTGGGCTGGAAGGCAGTTCGATAGCTAGATATTAAAGAAATGTAAGTTTAGATCATGTGCTTCACTCTGTGCCTTATGCTTAGAATTAGTGCCCAGCTTTTTCAAAGATGTTTCCTGCCATTGCTGACGGTGCATTCACCACAAGGAGTCCAAACAGTCCTGGTGTTGTAAGTTAGATCCTTTCTATAGTCCAGAAGTCTGAGTGCCATGTCTTCTCAAAATGAACTCGTTGGAACTGTCAAGCTGTTCCCATGCTGTCACCTGTCAAACATTTCCCATGCTGCTTTCTTCCCTTGTTGCAGCCGGGGGTTACAGAAAGCAGAATTGCGTCAGCCGAAACCGAGGTACCTGCTCTGCTGCACCTCTACCCCCAGCTGAAGGTCTGCTTTCCAGCAGCACCTTTACACGTCACAAACGTTTGTTTTCTTCTTGGGTTTCCTGTTCTTCTGTGCCAGTTCATATGAGAAATCTGATCAGCCTTCCCTCACTTGTTGTTACACGGTAAGTAGTTGTGCACTTAACATCTACTCCAGAGCCTGTGTCTGAGGATTACTGTAACTGTCCGCGTTGCTTATTAGTTGGGTTTTTTTTATTTTTACCTATTAGTGCTAAGCAAGGGGGCTTCCTGGTTTGCTTCTCATGTCCCCATCGACTATTTCCATGATCTCATACTGGCTTTTTGTGAACCTCTTTTTGTCATGGTCAATATAATAGTCATCTGCAAATCATTTCAGTGAGCAACATGCAAGAGAGCATGCTTCAAAAACTACTCAGAGTACAGACGAAACCTCTTATGCTCCTGCCTGTGTTTGGTTTTCTTCTGAACTAACTCCCAGTTCACTGAGCAGGAGGCATATTCCCAGGTGGTGCTGTCACATGCTGGTTCTTGGAGACCTGGAATGTTATTTCATTCTCATAATGTGGAGGCAGTAAAACATAACCTTACACTAAAATCAAGCAATGCATCAGCAAGCTGCTCTTTGCTGCAGAAATGAGCATTGTTTATTAGATGAGATAGTCCTTCATCCCAGATTTCCATAGCACAGTTGTTTCCTTGGTGAATATGAGTAACTCGCGCACATTCTGCTAAGTTTCCTGACTGGCTCTGAGGGGAATACTTGCAGCACCCAACCTAGAGAGTTTGGTCCCAAATGGGAGACTGATGTGACTTAAAATATCAAAGGACTGAGGAGAATATAAGAAATAGGCAAATATAACTGTTATTTTGAAAGTCACCACAGCAAATCTTGAACTGTCATAGGATGGTCTTGAACACTGAAGCGATAGAGGCGAGGTGAAGTGTTAGCAGTGTATTTGCATAGGTGGGAAAACCAAATGAGCACTGTTAAAATTGAAGTAAAAACCACAACTATACAGCAGATCGTAGTGGGATACAAAATAGGAGAAAGCTTAAATATGTATGTACATTCTAAAACTCCATCGTAGGATTATTTAAAGCACAGCCCAAGCAGCAGTGAGAAAAGACTTAGGGCTATCATTTTTACGGAGCATTTAGTCATTTATTAAATGTTTGCACTATACTTCTCTCCCAGAACCCAGCCTACAGGGAAGAATATTCGGCTCCTCTGACAAGGACTTGTGTGAGAAAACGGGTCAGGAGTTGCTTATTCATCCTCTATCGAAAGATCACGATGCTTCCTAGGAGGGGCGGGTGGGAGGGGGCTGTCTAGACCAGTCAGGCACAACCCCAGGTGATGACTGGGGGTTGTAAATAGGTAAAATCAATAAATAAGTAGAGTCCTGGCACTTGTTCCTGACACTTATGTGGGCTCTGAATTGGGTAGTAAAAGAGGAGATCTGCGTGCCCGTAAAACAAGCCCAGCTACTAAGTACTGCTTGCAGAGATGTGCTTGCAGCCGTGATCCCGCTGTACACGGAGGGATGTTGTGATGCTTCCCCCACACTCTTACCTCCTGCTCCTCTGCTACCTGTGGTTGTCTTCCAAGTAGATTTACTTCCTAAATAAAAAATAATGGACAGTAAATGTAAATCGCTGTAATAAAGTAATTTACTCACTCCTGCTGTGTTTTACTATAGACCTTGGATAAAAATAGATGTACGTGTGGAAAGCCTGACTGCCTCCTAAATTGTGAGAATGAGAAATTCTATTGGACAATAAATATTCCAAATTAATGCAGCATTTCTTATAATTGCTCAACAATTCCAGTCTGGTTATCATTTTCCTTTATTTTCATGGGTACCAAAATAGGGCATTTCTATAGG
This sequence comes from Falco punctatus, assembly GCF_963210335.1. Taxonomy (NCBI): domain Eukaryota; kingdom Metazoa; phylum Chordata; class Aves; order Falconiformes; family Falconidae; genus Falco; species Falco punctatus. Next base: position 15,394,976 of record NC_137595.1, read on the forward strand.
TCCTTGAAGCCTGCCCAGTCAGGGCTGGGAAGCACCTGGAGACCTCCCTTCCTATTTGGCTGTGTGAACCCAGAGCCAGACCATTCCAACAGAGCAGACGCAACTTTTTTTCTCGTTTGTTGAAGGAAGGGACAGCGTAACCAGATCTTTCTTATTCAGCAGCGTGATTCAAGGACCCATCGTTCTGGACCCTTCCACACATCTGGATGTGGTGCAAGGCTTGATGGCTTCAGCAGCCCTGGGTTGCATTCCAGCTTCTCAGCATGATGTCTGCTTGCAAGGGAAACTGCAAGCAGGACACATAACCGATCGTTTCCTAATCTACCCAGTTGTCCTCTGCAAAGGTATGCTGCTATTTTAAATCCTTGTCACCACAGTGATGTGGATGTGCTATAATCACCTGCTTCTCTTTTCATCTGTCTGTCACCAGATGGCTGTTGTTGATGATTTATAGGATTATATTTCAGACCTCATTAACCAACATAAGAGCATCTATGTGCTAATTTCATCCTGTCAAATACTATTTGTAATAAACATCCTGGTAGTTTCACCCAGTCGGGTTTATTGACTAAACCAGCAGTGAGGCAGTGCCCACACACTGATCTGGTGGGTCTGGCGTTAGTGAGCAGGCTGGGTGGATACACACCCCCTCAGCTGCTGCACGCTCCTATGACCATCCCTGCTCAGCAGCTGTCAGGTGAAAGCAAGCCCCGTTCAGCAATCCCTGCTACCTTCAATGAAATGGTTTCACTTAGAGCCCTCTCTTTCCCTGGTGATCTGCACCATCTTAAAAAACATATAACACAGCTCCATACGTGGGTGTTTTCTTCCTATCTGAAGAACTCATACCAGCATTCTCAGCTTAGGCAACAAAATGTTACCTATTTCAAGAGCCTGAGGTACCATTTAAGGTACCATCTGCTAGCAAAGCAAGGAAAACTGCAGTGTCTGAGAGCACAGCTGGCCCCACTGCTCCTGGCTTTGGGTGCTGGGACCCAAATTTTCTTCCAGTAATACTCCACACTTGCCCCAAACTGTAAAGTGGTTGGGGGTGACACCCTCACATGCCACTGGAGTCCAGCTCCAGCATGTGGTTTCCAGACAAGATTTGGGAAAAGAGCCAAGGATTTAGCAAGGTTATTAATCCCACATCTCTATTCAGGACAAACTGCTGTTGCCAGGAAAAGCCCCATTAAAACAGCTCTTGCCCTACAGCCAACTCCAGGGAGTCCAAAAGCAGCGAGCAGAAGCCCCAAGGTGTAGCTCTGGCCGGTGAGACTGAGTGTAGAGGATGGACCTTCATTTTCCTCTACTCCAAAATAGCTACAGCCCATGTGGCATTTGATGACGTTTGTAAAACTAGAAAACAATCCAACTTCACTGCAGTGGGAGTGCTGGGGTCAAGGAAAAGAGGTGGTGCTGCAGAAGGATGTGTGTGCAGGGCTGAGGGTATGGGAGGTGCCTGTGAAAGACCTGGTCTGTGCCCATAAAGCCACAGGGGAAAGCTGCTGGAGAGGACTTTCTCCTTTTCAGGGTGCTGGTGGCGATGCTCCAAGCAGGAGCACCTCCGTGAGATCTCACACTTCTGCTAGCTCTGAGTGCGGAGCAAGGGGTGGGAAGCTGAGCACAAAGGATTCCATTGCATCGCTCTGCGCTGCTGTGCAAGCTCTTGTATCAGCCTGTGATGCTCATTACCAAAGGCAGGCTGTTGGTGCAACATAAATAACAATAAATCCACCGTAACCGCAATTCTATGGTTAGGCCCATTCCCAATATTTAAAGAAACGGACTAGTATGTATTTATTAAAGGCTACAACTGCTGCAGTGACAACTGGTACCACTGGTACCCGTCTAGATGAACAGATGGTGCTTCTCCTGTGTTTTGTTATTGCTGTCACAGATGGGGAGAGCTCCTGTTTAAGGAAAACCCTGTTTGGCAAGTGTTTTCTGCTGGGACTTGTGATGAGGAAAGCAGCCTGGATGTCAGGTACCTGCAATCTCTAGCCAGGAGCCCATGCCTACTTGTGTGGATGGGCCCGCTAGCAACGTCACTGATAGACAGGGCAAAACTAGGAAAAGAAAAGGGTGTCACAAGCCTTCCGAGCAAGTCTTTTAGCCTTTTCCGATATTTCACTACAGCCTGGACAGATTGACAGAGGGAGGGAGGTTTCTTAAAGGGCGACAGCTTCTGCGTTGCCTTCCCACCCTGGAGCCCTCTCCACGCTGTGGGGCAGAGCACTTGGCACCACTCTGGTTTGTTCCATCAGAGCAGAGTCCAGCGGGACCCAGGTGATGGCTACTCCAGCCAGGGCAGCCTCACGTTGCCCCCAGTGTTCCTCAGCCCACATCCAGTGGTGCTCAGCAACCTCCCGCCCATGAGACCTGGCTGCAACACCTTGTGTTTGCTCTGATATTAACATTAAAGACACATCCACCCTGAAGAAAAATCGATGCCCGGGCCCTTATCTTGCAAACCCAGGTAAGCTAGGCTTTTGTACTGCAAAACCACACATGGCTTTTATCAGACCAGACTCTTATTAGAGTAGCCAAAGCTGCTGTGAAGTGTGTAGATAGATTTTTGGAGTAGTTTCCAGGGTCCTTTCTGCCTTGCTCCCTGGGCCACTCCAAAAGCTTTGTCTTGGTGCATTGTAAGAGCCCCTGGGTGGTTTGGCAACCAGGTGAGCAGCCAGTTCTTTTGTCCTATAACCCTGCCTCCCATTACCAACTCCTAGCTTAAGCGCCTTTGCTGGCTGGGTGCGTGTCCTGATGCTCACTGAAGCAATCACGTTGCCAAACAAATGTTTCAGCAGCCGCAGTCTGGCTCCAAGTGTTCTTAAAATCCCATTTACAGGATTTCCCCTCTGCTTTGCAGGGAGACAGTTCTAAGCAATGTGCTTAGCTCTTCAACAGACTCTTCTGGCAGCTTCTGTGGTGAAACATGGCAGGAGAAGGGCAGGATGGCATGCGATCCCAAAATGTTCCTGTTCCTCTGTGCTTGCCATTGATTCTGCCACTCAATTTCCCAGCAAGACTAAGCCTAAATGATTTACAGGCAGGAATCTTTCCTGCTCTGAAAAGCTTCTTAAGAGAATGTAACTTGAAGGAACATCTTCCGTTTTCTTATCATAGAAAAAAGTTCTGGAGGTGATCACCAAGACCAGCACTTTCCCAAAGGTCACAAGCCTGAAATTGTTCAGGATTTATTTTTATTTCTGTTTTTTATATCATTTGAATAGACAACCAAATCCTTGTTTATATATAAAGCTCAAATACCAAAATAATGAAAACGACGTTTAAAAAAATTGAAGCAAATGGACTTGGTTTCCACAGAAGCCTGTTAATGAGCAGAGTGTTGATCTTCACTTTATGAATGGGCCTTTTTAACTTGGAAAGGTTAGTAATAGGATTTCTTTTTTAACTCTCCTGCCTTAAAGCTTAACTTACCTCTGCAGTATCTTTAGTTTTCAGATGAACAAGCAGTAATTAGTCGTCCCTTACTGGGAAATTCTTCAGGCTATTTCTGCACGTGGCAGAGGGGGGTGCAGGCTCCTGGGAGGAAGGTTTTGGGGTCCCTGCGCTAGCAGCCAAACCGCTGGCCGCCCTGCTCCCAGCTGGACGTGCAGGTGCTCAGGGATGCTCAGCTGGCTCAGTTACAGCCTGCCAGCTCCATACCACCTCACACCCTCAGAAACCTTTTTTTTGATACAGTTGGGTGGAAGACTCATTCTTTTCAGGATTTCCCAACCCACCCCACCCCTGAAAAAGCTCATTAACCATTTTTAAGCAAAGACCTGGCTGCACCCGCATCCCAACCAGCAGTCCCCGTTCTTTGCCCAGCTGTGCGCTGCCCTGTGGGGCACTGAGCCCCACCACCCAGGCACAAAGCCTCCGTGAAGCTTGCAGGAGTCTTCAACAAAGCCAGGGGTGAGCCAGCAAGCTGCTTTGGAAGGGTTTTGCCGGGGTCTGTGGGGTGATGCCAGCTGCCCCCCAGGGCAGGCAGCGGCCAGAGGGGGATGGCTGTCCCTTGCTGCAGTGCCCGCTCCTGCCTACTTCTGTCTCCCAAATGTCCCTGTCACTTAAACATGGCAATTTAAAGAATAACAGTCAGATGATTCTCAGTACCATCTGTCTAAACATTGCTTTTGCTAGGAAGTCAATTAAGCTATAGTTTTTCTTTGCAGAGAATGATAGCTGCACTCTGATGAGAAATGCATTTGATAATTTAATAGGCATTTTGTCTTCTTTCTAACAAGCTGTGTTGATTTGAGTAGTCTGCTATTCACTAAGGGAGGAAAATGAATGAACTGAAGTAAAACATTAGAAGATCCATCAGTGTGAAGGATGTTTAATCTCTGCAAACTAAAAATAAAGCTTGTGAGCTATTTGGATTATTAACATTTGAATGATAAAGAAATTTAGGAAATGCCAAGACACTGCACAGGGAAAAATGACAGCTTTTTAAATTAAAAAGAATTGTTTTGAAATAATGGAAATAATCATATTTTGACTTTTGAAGTAAAAAAAAAAAGTTTCTGTGCCAGTATTTCTGTGTAGTAGAATATTTTCAAAGGCAAAATCAAAATGTTCAATAATTTTTCAGGGCTCCAGCTTGAATGAATCAGTCCCAGGTTGTGAGAGGCTTTTTGATATTTTCAGTTCACAGACATTTTTGCCTGTCTTTCTTCCTAGAATATGGAAAACCTTCAAAGTCTCAAACACAATATGATCGGAAAACCTTTTCCCACTCAGCCCTGGTGCTTTAATGGACTGTCTTTGGCAGAACTGTGGGGGCTGTTATCGGGGCCAGGTGGTGCTTTAGCTGAGGGCAGTGACTTCTCAGCCTGGTGATAAGCGTGGAGATGGTTTCTGCTGATTTTTTTCCATCATTGGCCCCTACACAGGTTGGATTTTATGGAAAACCAAGAGTCAGTTCCAGAAATAAGATAGTTTGGCAGTTAGAAAACAAAATGTGATTTTATTTTTATTTATTTTAGAATGGTGTTAGCACATCTGTGCACTGGTGCAGCAAGGTTTTTTGGCACATGGTCAGCCTGAGCCTGAAAACTGCCCCTGAGAGAGTCTCCTGGCCCGCTGCTGGGCTGTACCCAGGCCCCAGTGACTGCAGGGATGCGACTGGTGTGGCTGCTGCATCCCTCCTTCCTGAGAAGTACAGCAGCGAGCGGGAGCTGCGGGGACCCGGGCAACCCCAGAGTGGCTCCCCGAGTCCCTTGAGGGGGGAAATCTGGTGCTGTGCCTCATGACGAACAGTGGATGTGTGGGGTAAAGCTTCCCGAGAAGGGGGTGCAGATACAGGCTCCCTGCCGGAGCTGAGGAGCTGGGCTAAAGCAGCATCACCTTACTCTTCTGCTGGAAAATGTGTTTTTCCCCAAAATCAAATAGCAGAGGGGGTGAGTGGAAGAACAGCAGGCGCAGTGACTCTGTCCCACACTGGCTGGTAGCCCTGTGCTGCCTCTGGAGCCCAGATCTGAGTTTAAGTCTTCTGCTTCAGATCTGCTCCACACAAAGAACCAGCAGCTCCTGAAAGCCACTTCCCAGGCCCTCTGCTCATTGCTTGCAGGTGGGCGCTCGGGAGAAGTTAACTTTAGTAATGGTTTAAACCTGGTGGGATGGAGGCTGACATCAGGTGAGTGATGGGCAGGGTGTGGGGGAGCTGTGGGGAAAGGGAGAGGCTGAGAAGGAGCCGTGCCAGGAACCGACTGAGGCAGGGACAGGGCAAGAAACAAAGAACGAGCCAGGATGATTAAATCCACAGGTCTGCATTGCACAAGCCCTTGTTTTCTCTCCTCTTATTTTCATAATAAAAGTTAAATATGGCAAGTAGCAAGCCATCCATATGGGGCCAGTTTTTTGTATTTACTGTAAATTCCCCTGTGTGGCTGGGAAGCTGGTCCCAGCACAGCTGCAAGGCTGGAGGCATCTCAGTTTGGTGCCTGGTACTTGCCAGGACTAACAGAAACCCTGCAAAGCACAAGCAGCCTGTCGGTCCTTTGTCACAGCACCCTCTTACCCCTGATGCATGCAGGTCCGTAGGTCTGTGACCGACAGGGTGTCTCTACAACGTTCACTACTCAGGTGGTTATACAGTAGCTGCAGCATGCTAGCAGGAGACGTGCATCTCTGCTACGTTGCAATAAGTGCTTAAATAAATCCCAAATAAGCTTCCACCCCAGCAAGAGGTGACACAAACTGGGCAGAGCCACAGCACCAGGTCTCATCCAGGTCCCCCAGGACACTGAGTACAGCCTCCCATTGGGGTCTGCTCCTCTGTCGGCCCTTCCCTGCCTTGTGAGCGTGTTTTTCTCAAGAGTCTTTGAATCCTCCTTATTGCAGTGTAAGCCACATCTGCACTGGAAATTTGTTATAGGCCCTAAAGCAAGAACTAGCACGTGTAGAAGTGCCGCATAGTGAACCTTTTCTCTTGGACCAAGTACACACAGAGAAAAGCAAAATACAAACCACTTACAAATGTTTTATAGACATGGGCTTACTTTTGCACTTTTTTCGTGAAGATTACTTGGGGGAATCTGACAGCCGAGGGCTGCATTCAAAGTGTCCCAGGAGGTGTGACAGGAACCCACTGGTCCCAGGACTGCTCCTGGATCTCTCCTGCCCCGCTACTGAACATCCCTGTTGCTTTGCTTTCCCCTTCCCTGGAGGACCTGCCCTGGGAGAGGGCTGGGAAAGGTCCAAAAATCCAGTTGGCTGTGGCACAGCTCAAAAAAGACAGAGCAAACTTCAGAAAGAACACCAGGTTTTAGGATATTTTCCGTTAACTTGAGGGCAAACTGGGGTTTCTGTAGCAGTTAACGACATGGTATGGGCTCCTCACGGGTTTACTCATCCCTGCCTTCTTGAAGTTACAGTTGTTTCTGCTGAGTTGAAAGCTCTGAAGGTGATACCCTGAGATGAAACTCCAGTGCTTTTGAAAGACAGTGTATCTGAATGCCAGAAAAAAGGACAAAGATTAAAATTGCTGGGATTATGCCTGAAGCAAGAGTACGCCATGGCAAACAGACGGATTTCATGGAACTGTGAAATGGCCATCTGCCAAAGGTTCCTGTGAGCTCTGAAACAATACCACGAGGTAAAACAATACTGTGATTTAACCAGAGGGTGAGTAATACTGCTCCTGGCAGCTGCACGTGGGCTGGAAATATCTGCACAGCTTATACCTCAGGGTCTTCTCAGGATCCTGCTGGCAGTGCTCCTACGGAAAGGTCCTGGTACCTGGGGTGCGCACCCAGCCATTGGGCTCTGGAGCTGGAAGGACTGATGCTGCTCTGGTGCTGGTAGAGATTTGTCACCTGAGTAACACCCAACAGAAGCCCCTGGAACTTCCCCAAATGCCCTTTAATTGAAACTTACAATTTGGTTTTTTTTAAAAAAAAAAAACAAACCACCCCCATATTAAATTACTGCAATAGTTGAGGCAAGGACTGAATGCAATGGAGTTGTTTCATTTTAATAGAAGCTGTAAATTATCTTTGGAACAGGATTGAGTCTTGTGGATGGATGCTCTTTAGCAGAACGGACCAAACTTTGTTTAAATCCCTTTGCTGGCGCGTACCACTGGGCACCACGGGACTTGTTGTTGAGCTTGCTTGCATCATGTGCTTTTACCCTGCCTTCTCCTCCTCTTTCATCTTTAAATTTAGGTAGGGGCTGTAATTCACCTGTTTTCAAAAGGCCCTTCTGAAAGGCACACGCTGCTCTTAAATATCCCCCTCCCACGGTGCAGCCACAGCTCAAGGCCAACTTAGCATGATTGTAATTCTGAGTGATTAAAATTTATGGTGGCTAATCTGTTGAAAAGCTTATGTTAGAGCAGCGTTCGGCTGATCAGGTTCATTATCTGATAACTGCTAGTAACTTCTGCTGTGGGATCTATAGCCTGATTCCGAGGGGAAGGTATTTAACCTGCAGCAGCTTATGAGACTAGAAAGAAATAATAAAACCCAGTGTAGACTTAAGGGAAAAAGATGAAATAAAAGTTATTGAGAAGCAGCTGGTGAAATGGTTGAGACGTTAGAGTAGTAACTAACCAACATCCCTGCTAAACTGATGGGCTGTGTGACCTTGGCTGGGAGCAGGTACGGAATGGTGTCTGCCTCAGGCTAGCAGAAATTCAGGCAAATAAGGGGATAAAATAGCAGCCGGTCAAACCCGATCCTGTTCAACGGTACCAGAATGGATTTCCGAGGCAGATTTTTTGCAGAATTATTAACGTGCTTTGAAATTTCTGTGAAGCAAGGAATTGCTTGGCAGGATTGTTGGATTTTGGCACAGCAAAGGCTGAAGAACAAGCCTTCACTGCTGGGCCATGCAGTGGAAATGTGCTCGGCTGGGTCTCGTTTTGGAAAGTCTGAGGATTGCCGTCAGCATCCCAGGCATGGAGGGATCACGTGAGGGAGGTGCACTGGATCACCAGCCAGGCACAGTGTTTGGCTTTGGGCGCTCAGGGAGCACTGTCTTTCCCACCCTGCTCAGCAAACATGTAAGGTTACTTTGACTTATTTTAAATTCTTTTTGGAGATAATGTTAGTAACTCAAGCTGCTCATAGCCTGCCCGTGGAGAAGTATTAAACGGTTTATGCCGTTTTCCTGCTGCCTGGCACAATTTTATTACGTCCCCATCTCTACTGCTGGGGCCATAGCACAGTGTGGAGGGGCTGCACTCGGTGCTGCCCCAACCAGACGCAGCGAAGGCAGGATCGGTGGGCTGCCCATCCCTCCTGCCACCTACTTGCTGTTGTCGTGGTCCCTTGAGCAGGCATTTCCTAGGCCAGGCTGCAGTTTCCTTGGAGATTCATTCAGCTCATGCTGTGCCACAGTGAGGAACTCCTTTCCCACCTCTGGGCCATGAATCCAGCAACCTTTGCCATCGCTGCTCGTTGTGTCCTGTTAGGGAGTGCCGGGGCAGCTTTGCCTTAGGAAAAGGAAATGTGCTGATGAATCAGGAGTGGTGGCAGGCTCCCGTAAGGACTTGTCCCTTCTTTTTAACAAGGTGCTTTATTTTGTAACCTTCCCATCATTTTTAATAAGCTCTTTGCTGTCAAAGCCGCACTTGGCTATCTTTCTCATTTTCCATCTGCTTATGAAAAGGGCTTACAAGAGATGAATGATTAAGAGGCGATTCTGTTGAGGATGGCTGCCCTGTGCAAGCAATCAGGGTTCCCATCTGGCTTGCTTTGTGGTTGGTTGGGTTTTTTTGTTTAGTTTTCCAAACTAATGTTGCTGACATGGGAAGCACACCAGCACGTGTGTATGGCCCAGGCTCCTTTCCAAAGGGGGCTTGGGCTGGGGGCTGGGAGGGTTGTCTGGGTGAGAACTGAGGAAGCAAAGCAAGATTTATCCCATTTATTTAATTTTCTGTCTTTTCTTGTGTCTGCTAGAACTGCACCTGTATTGCTAAGTGAGAACACGGTCCTATTACCTAGGTGTGATCACATCACTCAGTCCTTTTAGCAAGCTTTCTTCAAAAGGCTTAAGTGTGGTATAAAAATGATTCATTTTTAAATTCAGTCTGAATGCTTCATCATGCCACACTGGAAACTCTTGTTCAAAGCTATCCCAAACAGTCCTGTGAAAGACAGAAATTACCCAGCACATAGTCCTTACCCTGTCTGCCTAGGAGTGATTTGTTACTGCAAAATGAAACTGTCCAACAGTAATAACTTAAAAAAGAAATCCTCTTCATCAGTGAGATGAGAATGTAGTCTTTATAATTTATTATGGCAGCATCAAAGAAATCTATTGCATATGCCTAACTCTTGGAAGCAGGAGAGATTCCCTACAGTTTCTGTTCCTTCTTGCAGGAAATTTGCCTGGCCCAGAGATACTGGCTGTACCCTTCCAGACCAGGCTCCCACAGTGATCAACAGGAGCTATGGTTTTGGCTCAGAGAGAAAAAAACCAGCTTATTTTTGCCCATATTTATGACAGCTGGCTCTAGCAGTGTCCATAAGTGCTCACCAGTAAGGGTGAGTCCCAGTTGGGAATGCAGAACTGGCCTCCAGAGAGCCTCTTTCTGCCTTCAGTAGCTTGTTAAAACATAAATCTCTTCCCAGCCAGGCTAGGGTGACCCTTGCAGTCTGTTGCAGCAGTTTGTATCACAGTTCACAGAGATGTTTTTGTTTGCCCGTAGGGATGAGTGTGTTGTTGCAATCCTTTAACTGGTACAGCACGTTCAAAACAGAAAGGTCTTTCATGTATTCCTGCTTCACTGCTCTCAGCGAATTACCAGTCATCTGATTTAATTAAAGGATAACTCAGCTAAACCTAATACGCACATTAGTCAATGATACTTCTTAAAGCTTTGTCTGGGTAAATTTATATATATCTTCAATTACTGGAATGGCTCAAATGAAAAATGAAGCCTCTTTAGCCCCTGCTTTTACTTCTGAGGGTCTGAAATGTATTTTTTAGACCAACAAGCTTTATGAAGGGCTGCAGTGCATTTAGAACAATTCCTGGTAGCCTTTCTGATGAAACATTCCTCCTCCTTTCCATGATGTCCCAGATCCTTCGCATGTTCGACAGGCTGCCCTTTGTCTCACGTCGCCAGAGAAAGCTGCTGTGTTCTCCCTGAAAAGGGAAAGGAGCTCGGTGTCCCAAACCAGCCTTGTCTTGTCTGTCCTCACTTGGCCCTAAGCATCCAGAAATGCTCACAGACCACGCTCCTACAGCCGGGGCAGGGTGGTGGCATGTGAGGACACGGCCACGGGTCACTGGGAGAGGTGCTGTAGCTGGAAAAGAGCCAGCCCCGCTCTCCTCCCTCCCTCCCTATGCTTTACCTACATTTTCTTGACAGCCTCTTGAGGCAGGAGGGAACAAGCCCCCCTACCTCCAGGCTATGGGGGGCACAGACATGGAAGTCCTGACATCGAGGGAGAAATAAAGCCACCTCCGCCCATAAGCTGTCCTTGAAATTGTAATTGGGTTGTTACATGGAGGTGAAAAGCGCTTTCTACTTTTTAATGTGTTTATTAAGTGGGCAGTATATGATTTATTATGTTCTTAATTATTCATTTTCTTGCTCATAAGTGCCTGGATTTTTGTAAATGATGAGATAGAGAAGTGTAATGCTGTCACTTAGGAACCTTAACTGAAATGAAGGGTTTGGCTTTTTAATGCAATTTATATTTATGAGAAACTAATATAAGATCATTTTATATTATCAAAGTAATATAACTAATACAAGATGAGTAAAAGAATGATGGTCAGATAGGTCAGATATGAACTGATGTGAGCAGACACTGAACAGCTGTAGGATGTAGGTCCTAATTTTGCAAAACAGTTAAATACTTAATTTTGTGGGCGGGTAGAGGATGTCCTGCATGAAGACCTAAGTCTGAAGGAAGTTATTGAGCATTGCTCAAGACTACTTAATATTCTGCAAAATAGGGTTTGATCTAGGGCAAAATTGAATACGGGGTAGATTCAATCACAAGTTTGGCTTGCAGTCAGTCTCATGAAGCTTTACCCGCTGAACGTTTGCAGAAGATGCATGTGACGAGTGTCGTGGGCAAGGCTGGATTAAACTGCTTTAATTCAAGTTCGTAGTTTCTGGGATTTCTTTTTACCACTGTGGGTGAAAATAAAGCTCAAGTAGTGGGTCTAGTTGTGACAGTCACAGACTACCTTGAATACCAGCAAGTGTCATCCAGCCAAGGAAAAGCACCAGTATTACACCATTTCTCTAAGTCTTGAGCACAGGGCACAGTGGACACTTGTATCAATACGTGTAGAAGTTCTGAGCCTGCCTGTGAGGGTACAGAAGTTACTCAGGCACCCTCAGAGCACCTTACTCGGTGCTGCCAGTGTCTGACCGTGAAGTTTCATAATGAAGTCATTCAGAATTAAGCAGTCATTGCAAGTAAAGGAAAGAAATCCATTTGAATCCTTTGCATTACGTGTTCCTTTTACTTCACAGCAATTTCATTTTCATAGCACTGCATGTGCCGTATGAGGACAGCAATGCTTTCATTCTGTAATTCCACTTCAAGGGGGTAAAAGAGCAACAATATTTGAATCCCTATTTCAAACTGCTCTCTGACAAATAAGTTTTTCCTGATATAAATCAAGGTACTGTCAGAATTCACTTTTCTCAAATGTCAAGGTCAGCTAGAGGTTTGTAAATTAGTTCATGCCAAGAGAAACTAATGAACCAGTTAGAAGACTGATATAGAGGTTTGGCTCTGTGAACATGTTGGTTAATCATCTGAGAGTCCACTAAGTATGCTTTTGATTACTTTCTTGACTTTATTTCTGTACTTAATTTGAATAAATCTTAGTCACAACCTCATTTTGCTAGGAGTCGCATATCTCCACTGGGTCTTTTTGGAACCTTTTTTAGTTTTATATTAAATACATTTATAGTAAAGGCTCTATAACCAGCATGCAGCATAATCATAGCAGTTATTACACAGATATTTTAGATACATTGATACAGGTGTAACATAAAACAAGAATACAAGTTGTACTTTTTTTTTTTTTTCCAAGGAGTAATCTACTCAAGTGAATGGGTAGTTCCGGGTGGGCATTGCAAATGCTATGGGGTGATCATTTCCCAAGGATTAATGCCCCAAATGCTGTTGCAACTATGAAAACTTCCCCCTCACATGCTGGAGAAAAGAAGAATAAGGATTCAGTTACAGGCATTCATGGAAACTTATTAATCTCAGAGCTTCATAGATCCCAACAGACCCAAATCAGGCAAGGGCAGGTGTCCTCCGTGCCAAGAGCAGGGTCCTGGCCAGGCACTGGCAGCAGGAACATAAGATCTCTTTCCTGAGCTCACTCAGTCTTCCAGATTTATTTTTAATTCTATCTAATCACCTTGCAGTTTTTTCATGGGTGGTTTCAACCTCCTTGCCTCTCACTGGAGAGGTCACACAAGACAGACAAGACAACAGAAAGGCTGCACAGCCTTTGCTTGGGGTTTTACTGGTGATGGTTTTACGACTGGGCTGTTTCCCCTCCTGGTTCATTGCACTGCCTTCCTCTCAATATTCATCATTCCTTCTCAATTTCTCAATGCACAGAAAAATCACAGGCGCTGGCTCATGAAAATGCAGATTTCTTTTTCCTCTTCCAAATCCAGCATCATTCTTTTCTTAAGAAGGGGAACTGAGGTTTCAATAGCTTGACTACATCTAATGTGAATTGATGGTAGAGGCAAGCAGCTTAATACTGCATTTCAGCTCGTTCACATCTGTTGGGAACTCAAGTAAGTTCCCCTTCAGAATGAGTCTCCCCCAGGCACGTGTTGCTCTGCTGATGCCCTAACAGATGCAGCTGATCCCTTTTGCTGTGGAACGCAGCAGCCCCAGTCCAGCCAGGAGGGGAGGAGCCTGCCAAGGATTATGGAGGTGTGAGGAAAGCGAGCGGGTGAGGGCAAACCATGAGGACGCTCTTCCCGCACCCCCGGGAAGGGGACACGGCCAGCACCCAGCTGAGGGGGAGGCTCCTCTGGGAGCTCTCAGAAAAGGCAGCCCAAGGATGCAAAGGTGAGAGGAATTTTTCCTTCCCCCTGTGCCTGGATGGGGCAGCAGGGGCTGGACCGCTTACTCAGCAGAACTGGCCAGGACTTCACTGAGTGAGGAGACCAAGTCCCTCCAGGGTATCTGTGGTCCTGAAGGGACACTCCCTCCCAGGGGCTCCTGACCCCTGGTCATGCCTCCAGTTCTCATTCTTTCCCAAATAAAAATTTCCACTAATTCCAGTGTCCCAGACTGCCAGGCCATAAAGCCTTGCAAAAGGAATTATTTGAATAAACACACAGCCTGACCTCCCAAAGGAGGGCAAATAATTAAGCATTAATTTGAGCAACATTTAAAAAACCATTATGGATTTTATTTGCAGATCAGTAACTGCTTAAATGGATGGCTTTAGGGCAAGAGAGTGACGCTTATCCTTACTGGATCGGTAAGGTGTTCTCCGTGGGCAGCTGGTTTTGGACACTTTTTGCTTGTGTTTCCAAGAGCTAAAGGAGGGACGGGTTCAGAGCTAGCCTGGTTTTGTAACACAGACGTATTTTAATCAGGGCTAAACTGCTGACAGCATAATGGAACATAATGATGGCACGTTTGTTTCACTCACCAGCAATGCAACTGGTGAACCAGAAGCAGATAATTGCAGCTTATAATAAACCAAAAGCATTTACGGTAGGTACTACTAGAGGAGTAAGTGGACCCAATTTCTCCTTGATGTTAGGGTCCCTCAGCCCTAACCCATGTTCCCACCGTGACACTGGAGTTATGGTCTCTCCCGCACCCCTCATTAGTTAAGGACAGTGGGCAAGTCCCGGGAAAAGATGCCCAAGCTAAACCCAAGAGCATTCATCTGACCTATCCTCTCTTGGTTTTCCCTACAGGACAATTCTACATTGCCTCACAGTTCAAAGAGAGCTGATTAACAGAGCAGTAAAAACATTTCCCTGTTTTAAATAATTAAGTTTTTCAGGCAGTTGGCAGAAAGCGGAAAAATTCATGGTACAGCAACCAAAAAAAAATTAGCTGAAGGGGTGCAAAAAAAAGATAATTAATGCTGGGTACAGTTTTATTTACCTGTCTAAGCACAGCAGGTAAATACCGATGTCCCTGATAATCCAACTGCAAAGCGTGGTGCAGTGTGTGAAGGAGCAGTGAGCTGCTGGCCACCAGTGTCACCAGAGCTGTCTGCCTGCCCCACCGCCTGTCCCTGCCCGGGCAGCTCACTGAAGGGACAGGGTCACCTTTTGGCTTCTTCAGCCCCAGAAATCAGAAGCAGGTATTTCTTTCAGAACATAAAGCTTACAGGGTTTCAGATGTTTTCAGAGCTCAGATCAATGTTGTCCCCATTAATCAGAGAAATATTTCTTCCTCCTCTGAAGTCCTACATCAGCTCTTTGTCTCAGATCTTAGAGCAGAGATTTCCACTGGTTAATTATATTGGTTTTCTACAGTTCACCCTCTAGCTGCATGTCCAACAGTGAGTTGCCTGCTTTATCTCCGCTGTACCCCACATCCCAACCCTGCCTGCTACGTTACCTTAAAGCATAAAAAACCCACAGGAACAAAAAATGAATATGGCTCCATCCCTGGGAGCCCTGAGACCCAACACACAGGGAGTGATTAACTGCCTGATTTGTGCAGTACTAGCAACGGTACTCAGGCAAGAATTAGCAACCTAAGGAGAGCACAATAACACCTTAAATCTTTACCTTGGTAAAGTGGCAGCCTGCATTAATATATAATAGTATAAGCTAAATCAAGGAACATAAATATAGTGGACTACCTCACATCGGCTTCCACGTGGATGCAGAAGTGAAATAATACATTTTCTGATTGGGAAAAAGCCTGAACCGAGACCAGCTTAGTCTTGAAAGACGTATCATACCTGCTTATTTTAATAAGGACTGCTGGCTTTTACCTAGAATAAAACATGCCTGCATCATTTCCTAATTGTTCTATAATTATGATGGAAAAAATGAAGAGAAATGTGTATTTATCCCAAAGCCATTACACTGAACATCTGTGAACTCCAAGTCAGGTAAGGTTACAGCCGGTGATCGACTGTGTTTCGAGTGTAGATTTGGGGGTTGTTACTCTGCGAGTGGATTATCATCTATTACAGCACTTTTTTTCGTAGAGAACGTGTCAGGTGGAGGCTCTGACAGCAGGTAAGATGCATTGCCACGTGTGAAGCAGGCAGGTGGGAGTCTGGGCATGGTTTGTATGTGGTATGTGCACGTTGAGCTGGAGTCAGGGCTTGTGGGGAGCTGTGCAGGGGCTCCCGGCTGCCCTCTCCTTGTGGAAGAGCGGGGGAGAGTTGGGTTGCACACACGACAAACGTATGCACAAGCAGGTGACGTTCTCTCACTGATAAAAGACTGATTGAACAAAGGGGTGGTCAGTGAGGACCTGCTGTGGAAACCACAAGGAGAAGGGATTACCTGATAGAAAACAACTGCAAGATCAAATAAGCGAGTATTGCTAGAGGCAGGGCAAGAGGTGTTCTGCTGTATCTGCAGAAGGGACGGGTTTACTGTGGAGACCAAATCCCTGTGGGAAAGGTGGAGAAATTGTGAGACATGCAGATTTTCAAGCAAAAGCTCAAGTACAACATTGGGGTTAACCTCTGTGAGGTCCCCAAATGCATCCAAGTTGCCAACCTTTCCCTCTTCACCACCAGCTGCATGGCTCACACCAGTACCCAACTTAGCTTAATTGGGACCCAGCCAATTCCCCAGTTGCTCCTTGTTAATTCAGCTCCACTCAGGCAGGAGTAGTTGGGGGGTTGTGGTTGCTGAGCTCTGTCTGCTTGGCTGCAGCTGCTGTTTTGGGGGTATGTTGTTTGTTTGGGCTCTTCTGGCCTGCTGTTTTCTAGTGGCACTTAGGGACTCTCTGGATGCCCTGGGGTGCCTTAGATCTCGCAAGCTGTTAGACTCGCACAGCAGCGTGGCTTCCCTGGACCAGCCCAGCCAGCAGCACCCAGTGCCTGCAGCCAAGGGAGATGGAGAGAGGGTAAGACTTGCCCCTGCAAATGCAGGTAGCTGAAGGCGGGGGGTGACATGGAAAGCCTAGTCCGTCATCATTGTGCTTGGGGTGTACAAGCCTGTGTCTGTCCAGTGGTTTTCCAGCAAAGACGGCCTCAGCAGGTGGTTGCTTTTCAGCTTTGCTCTTCGTGTTGCTTCCTGGGGCTGCCGGGCTGGTTACTGTGGATGGGCTGCTGTAGCTCCAGGGAGGTTACACCTGCCCCAGTGCCCACCCAGGCTCTGTTGGCTTTCACAACCCTCCTGCCTGCTGGGATGGTGGCACGACTTGGCCCTTTCTCTGTCATGAGAGGTAGAGACTCAAGCCCTGTGAAGCCTTTCTAGTTATCTGCCTTGCTGGTTTGTGTGCATCTGTAGGGATGCAGCTGTAAAGAGATAAACAGACCATGGAGATCTTGTAGTTTAATTTCAGATTGTCATCCAGAAGTAATGGGGTAATTATCTTTCTAAATCTGTGTGTTTTGACAATGTAGAAAACAATTAGAAGTCAAGCAGGGGTCATTGACTTGCTTTATTCTTGTTCTAGAACAACAAAATATAAATGATGACATCAACGGTGTGTCAAGGTTGTCAGTAAGCGCAGAAATGTGTCATGTCTCTGTCCTGCCTGGAACGAAGACTTCACCTTTGTGTGCTCTGGGTTCTGTTTGTTAAAATACAGAAAAAGGCAGAAGGAAAAGCAAACTGGGGCTCTGTGCTTAGGTGTACCCTAGCCATGCAAGGAGACACGGGTGGAAACTGAGATCCAGGGGTGAGACCCGCTGAGCTAGCTTTGTGTGTGAAGAAGCTGGTTGCTTTGCTGCAGAATAGGAGGTGACAGAGGAGGTGAGTGAACAGGGGGGCCTGAACAGGGCCAGCGATTGATTTAGTTGTAGCAAGTGTGTTTGCAAAGGCTAATCTCTGAAAGTAATTGGCATGATCAGATCCAGCTCTCAATTCATGTACGGTCAGGCTGTTGCCTAGTATAGCCTGCCCATCTCACTTAGCATCCAAAAGCTAGCAGCAGTTTGTGCCAGGAATATGGGATGAGTCATTTGAGCTGTCTTGTTTGAAGAAATCAGGTCCCTGATTGCACTGGTTGTTCAGAAGCCTTCCTCTCTCTCGCTGAGAAGAACAAAGTCTGCCCAGAAGATGTGGAGGGTTTTTTTATATATGCAAATAATGTCCTTCACTAAGTTTATTCTTTGTCTAAGTAGGAGTTAAGGGTACCCTCCATGCTTCACAAGACAAAAGATGGTACAAGGCATCTGCACCACGTGAGAGGCTATTTTTAGGCTGGTTATGGGCCTCCTCTAATTTAGCATCACCAGACAGTTCAGGTGAGCAAGTGCCTCTGGAGATGGGCTGGTGCAGAGCAGAATACAGCTTGCTCAGAGCAGAATCAGCTACAGCAGGCAGCCCCGCACTGTCCCGACTTGGGTTTTGAGTATCTCCAAGGATGGAGAGTCCACAGCCTCTCTGAGCAACCTGTTCCTGTTTGACAACCCACCCAGTAAAAAAAAAAAACCCACACCAAAACAACAACAACAAAAAAATAACCACAAAACTTTCAATTTTGTCACTGTGCCTAGAAAAGTCCGTGGAGGAGAGTCTGGCTCCATCTTCTTTGCTTTCCCCCCACCAGATATAAGATCCTCCTGGAACCATCTTAAGAATGGGTGTATTTTTATCTTTTCCAGAAATTGTGGTTCAGCTGTCAAACTTGTAAAAAACCATCCATCTTCTACATCCATCTTTTCCCCTCTCTTCCCCCAACACCACGTTTTTATTGGACTGGTTCTGCCAGCTGTTGCTCTGTTTGCCATCATCCTCTTCTGGAGGGTTGGATGTTTTCCCCGGACGCCAGTCAGCCTCCTTGGCTCTCCACATCCCCCACTTCCCTGCGGCGTGCCGGCTCCCGGGCTGAAGGGTGCTAGTGGTTTGGTGGCCTGCCTTGAGTCACGTACCCAAAGGATGGCTGGACCTTGGGATAGGGACTGAGTGTTGCTCCTGAGGAGCAAAAGGGTATAAACTTGACTTCCCCTAGTACATATGTTCAGTAAGACAGCAGCTATAGAGCTGCCAAGAGGAACCCAGGAGAAAAATGAAGTGTGGGTTGGGTTGGTTTTTTTTCCTGTTCTCTCATAGATGGAGGCATTCTTCATCTAGCACTATAAACTGCTAAGCCTCTAGGTCATAAACAAAAGAAATAAATAATAAAATTATCTTTTTAAACCAGGCATAGTCAGCATTACAGCCCTGCTTCCCCCAAGCGCTCAGCGTGTGCCCTGGAGCAGGCACTTGCGGAATTCCCTGCAAGGGCTCGAAGAGGTGTTGGCCCTTAAAAAGAGTCAGGGAAACAAGGTTAAGGCAGGCTTCTCAAATGGTATCAAAGCACCATTTGAACCAACAGCTTGCTCTAAATGTGCTGTTGGCTCGTTGCTCTGCCCTGTACTGGGGGCTGGTGGGGTCTGCTGAGCAGGACAGGCTCCTTCCAGGCTGGACCTCTGCGAGCAGATGGTGGGGGATGGGTTGGGGACCAGCT
This sequence comes from Falco punctatus, assembly GCF_963210335.1. NCBI lineage: Eukaryota > Metazoa > Chordata > Aves > Falconiformes > Falconidae > Falco > Falco punctatus. The sequence goes on from NC_137595.1 coordinate 15,414,055, forward strand.
GGAGATAGCCTTCAGTTTCCATAACCAAACCTGCTCCTCCTCTTCTCTCGAATGAGCAGAGTACTGGCTCACAGCTCCGTGTCCTCCACAGCTACTTCTCATGCTGGGGTCAGAGAGAGAAAGTGGGCAGAGGTTCACGCTTCACAGCCAAGCTCCTTTAGAGCTGCAGAGTCTTATTTAGACAAGGAACTGAAAAGCAGAACCCCAAAATAAACAGGTTTTATCCTTTCATATCTTTGTAGCTCTGGGGTTTTTTTCTCTTCCCAAACAAACATTCTCTCTTACATATAAACACTGATATTTCCTTCAATAAACTTCCAGCAGAGGTCTGAAATAGCTGCAGCTCTCTAGAAAGTCACATAATTTGAATAATTCCTGCTTCTGACAGGCATTAAGGAAACAGTTGTCTGTAAGTAGAGTACCTCCTGTTTTGCAGTTAAAAAAAAAAAAAAAAAAAAAAAAGCAAGCAGTACTTTGAAGAACAAAAATCTCAGAAACTTATGTTTTTTATTGCTGCACTTATGCTCCGTTTCGCATTTCTACTGGAAATGACAATTTTGAGTTTGAGGAGTTGGCGGACTGTATTTGTGTTAAGCAAAGCAGTGATGTTGCCAGTTGTGTAGAGCAGGTAGGAAACAAAGTTTTAAGCCCTAGGGAAGCTGGCAATGTTTGAATATATGTTGTGGAGTGGGAAAAGTGTGACAAAGTCATAACTATTTTGCAAATCAAAACATCCAAAAAGGTTTCTGCTTAAAAGGGGTCTGCTTTTTGATTGGCGCATCTGTCAAAGCCACCCACTCTTACCTGACTGAAGCTACATGTTCAGAATCATTTAGATTAGAAAAGACCTTTAAGATCATCGAGTCCAACCATTAACCCAGCACTGCCAAGCCCACGCTAACTCATGTCCCTAAGCACCACGTCTGCACATCTTTTAAATCCCTTCAGGGATGGTACTTGACCACTTCCCTGGGCAGCCTGTTCCAACACTTGACCACCCTTTTGGTGAAGAAATTTTTCCTAATATCCAGCCTAAACATCCCCTGGTGCAACATGATGCTGTTTGCTTTTGTCCTGTCACTTCTTACTTGGCACAAGAGACTGACCCCCACCTGTCTACAGCCTCCCTCCAGGTAGCTGTGGAGAGCAATCAGGTCTCCCCTGCCTCCTTTTCTCCAGGCTGAACCCCCCCAGTTCCCCCAGCTTCATACTCTAGACTGTTCAATTACAGTTGCACGAAGCCAACACACATTTTTTTGTTCTAGTGAGCAGGAGCCCTCCTGACAGGCTTTTGGCTGTAAGGTCTTCTGTCCTATCTAGTATGCATGGTGTGTAAATTATTTGGGATGAAACCTTCCCTAATCCCTGCAGTCATTCTGATTTTCTCTGTTTTGGGAATTTTGTAAGAACTTGAAACATCTCTCCATGATCTTACATCATCAAAGTGCATTGATCTTCTTTTTGGTTTATTAGCTTAAAACATCCTGGAGTTTTCATATTTCCTTGCAAGTCAGGCTGGAACTGCCAAGCTTCTCTTTCCCTCTTTGTGGCTGTTCTAACTGAAAAAGAATTAAATTTTGCCCGTCTAATAGCCATGACCTTTTCAATCTCAAGTGCTTGTACTGAATTTCACCTGAGCTAGCAACTTTTCCTCCAGCATCCAGAAAAAACTCTTCACCCTACAAATAACTTTCACAAATGCAAAAACTGGTCACTAATCAGACGGGAGAAATGTCTGGCATTTGGTGAGACTCGCTAAGCTGGTGGTTTTCAACACGTGCAATGCTGCTAAAGGATGCCTGGGAAGGAAGTTAGCTGATATTTGCAACCAGCCTCTTCCACCACTGGGATGTCTGGGGCAGGGAGGTGATCTGATCAGTAGATATTCAGTAGCACTTAATTTGTTGCTATTGATCTTGCAGCAGAGGTACCAGACGCTGTGATCAAACACCTGGCTGCTCAACAAGATAAAAGGCGCCTACTTCTGATTTCATTTGCTAGTAACATGCTCGTTTTGAGGCTTGTTGTGCAAACCCCACCACAACATAGGGAGGAGGCAAGGGATGCTCTTGGGTTTCAGGGGATTGCCCAGGTGGCTGGACATGCCTCAGCTCACACCCTTGTCAGGGAGAAAGATGCTTTCTGCAGAGCTTGAATTGTACCAGGATAAGCAGGAAGGGAACTGGAGAGAGACAGGGAGCTGAACCGGTGTCCGGCTGGTGGGCAGTTCATCTGGCAGGAGGAGCTGAAGGCAGCAGAAGCATCCCCTCTGTCCTAAGCAGGCTGGGATGCTCCATGTTTATGTTTTTGTAGTTTTCTAGCCTCACACAGGAAAAAAGACTAGTTATCGTGAGAAGCATGCCATATGTTGTTGCATATGGCTGAAACATCTGCATATGTACCCAGGGATCTGATATATATGATGAGCTTCTGTTACAAATCTAACAGTGGAGGAATTAGCTTTTGGATTTTTTTTTGTTTGTTTAATCTCTACCGCTCTTTGACGGAAGTTAGCTTTCTGGCTTCGCCTTCGTGGGATTTCATGAAACCTGTGAGGATCGGTGCACGTAGAAAGTAGAAAGTACTGAGAGTTGTTTGTCCAGGAGCCACCAACACTCCAGCCATTGCTGGGTATGTCTGAAGGCTGAAAGAGTTGTCCAAAGTTTTTGTTTTGGACAAAAACTGCTGCTACCAAGCAAGCAGCAGCAGAGCGAAACAGATTCAAACTAAAACTAATCAAACAATCCAAACAGATACTTTTGCATCTTCCATCATCCTTTTTGTCCCTAGCTGATTCCTATGACTCATAAATGTAGCTCAATATGAAGAAATCACAGTGTTCTGTGCATCCAATAGTGACATTGTTAAGGTAAAGAATTTAATAGGGTTACAAAACTGAGCTGAACAGCAAAAAAAAATAATAAAATAAATAAATCTGTAGTCATGGCAGTTCAGATGAAATAGGATAAATAATACTGCTCCTCATTTTTAAAGGTGGTCACTGATAACCCAGCTGCCTGGCTAATGTAGGACATTCAGAAGCAGCGGCCACAGGACATCTGTTCATCATATGTGGAAAACCTTCCATTTTCCCCAAAGTTATGGTGTCTTCATCAAGACGGAGTTTATAAAACACTGATTCTGTGTTGTGTTCATACAGCAGCTAGCGCAAGGGAATCTCCCATCCCTGCAAAAGTCGTTAGGGAAAATACCACAAATCAGTGAATAAAGTGATGTTTGTCTAGTTCCCCACTGAGCTAGGGGGATGGAGCTCCTGAGGAGCCCTGTCATGCGGGGTCTGAAGCACGAAGTGGTTCTCCTAGCCACATGCGAATGCATAAAGATCCACCTCGTTCGGTTGTACTTGTGGTGCAAAATTCTCAATCACATGTAAATTCCCCCAAAGCTTTCAAGCAGATGGTTTTTTTAGGCAGATGGTGTGGGTGGATAAGGGGTGAAGAGATGGAAGATCATCTGACAAAACAAACAGAGGGACTGATTGAACTAGTCCATAAATATAAATGTATTCCCGACAGCATTCTGTGTGCTTCTTTTCATCATCCTACAGAGGGTGGACTACTGATGGGTTCAAGCAGATGGTAGGTGGGGGAAAGCGAGTCATCTGGGTTTGTTTGACTTGTGTTGCTTGCTCCCTGATGGAAGAATTCTTCACCTGCATCCTGCTGTCTCCCATGTGTGAGAAAGGCCGATAATAACGCACACGGGTCCAAGGGGAATGTCTAAAGGTCAGCGTTTGGAGGGTGCTTTCAGGCTGCAGGTGCTGAGGAGCTGCTGTCTGGCAGCATCACAACTAGCAGATCAGAGCAGGAGATGTCCTTGTGCTCTGACCACAGCTGGGGGTTTTTGCCACCTTTCTATTCGCACAGCATGTGTAAAGGCCTTACTGGAATATATGATTTATATTACCATTGCAGATTTCAAGTTGGTATTTTGTTTTCATTTCAGGCACCCTGAGACCACAGCCAGGACATATTCTAGCGGCACAGCTGGTGGGTCCTACAGCTTGTACCTTACTACTCCGGGCACCGCAGGAGAGCCTAATGTGTGCAGCTGCCTGGAGGGGAGAAGGGCAGGGAGAGAAAAGCCTTGGTCTGAACAACGCTTGACTGCCTATTACACCTCTAGGTTCTCTGGGAATTGCAATGATACCTTCTACTTAAACCCTGACAGAGCCCCTATGACCCAATTCCCTCACGATTTGTAAGACTGAGCTTTAATAAGCTGAAGGTGTGCAGAGAAAAGGGCAGACTTATTAACTAAGGCAGCTTAATGAGGAGGCATGAGGAGACAACTCCGTCCTGCCTTTTTGCCAGGTGATGCCCCAGCATCTCAGGAACGTGGTGTGGGTGTGTGGGCAAAGAGGGAGGGAGTCACCCCGGAGCAAACCAGGATCAGGCTATCCGCACCTTGGTAAAGGTGAAGGTCTAGGTCACAATGGTGGTCACAGGCTCATGAAAGAGCTCATCTGAGGTGGGTGGTACCCTTGCTGTTAACTGCAACCTTAATCTTTCGGGTTTAGCTCTTTGCAACTGTTGTTGCATAGCTGCTTTAAAATACTTTTTCAAAATATTCTTCCTAAAGCTTGCCAAGCAGCAGCGCTGGCTGCGGGCTTGCATTTCTCCAGCACCTGTGGGACTGTCACTGCTCCGGGTGCATGGCCCGGGACCAGGCTGCTGTGGGGAGCTGAGCTGGGCAGGCAGCGGCACTGCCTTCCCTGGGCACAGCTGGGGCTGGAGGAGATGCTCTGAATCCCAGGCAGAAGTCTGGGGGTCTCGGCTGTTTTCAGCTCTCAGGTGGGACCCTGAGGGGCTTTGTGGGGTTTAATCCCTTAAACTCACAGGGCTCATGCTTGCTGCAGGGAGTTGCCCGCAGTGCTGCGGGCTCAGGCAGGGTGAGGGGGTGGCAAGGAGATCAGAGGCATTACCGGGCATTCCTGAAAATAGTCCCTTATGAAATAGCCTCCCTCCATGCATACAAGTCCCTACTCAGAGGGAAGCAGTGGTAGGAAGATGGGATTACTCACTCCCGCCCTACAAGCAGGTGAAGAGCTGGCAGTACCCAAGGGCAGAAGTGTTGCTGCTCCGTGCCTGCTGCCAGCCCATGGTGAGGCAGGCTGCCGAGCCCCCCTTCTCTGCAGCAGCGTTGCAACAAGTCTTTAAGGCACGTCTGACGTGCCGCTTTAATGCTCCAGCAGAGTTCCTCAACATCACACTTGATGGGGAGATGACTGAATGTATTACAGCATATCAAAGGGTTGACTGCCCGTCCAGGCAACACTCGCAAATCTTTCCAACTAACGGAATTGTTTCAAGACAGCTATAATTAGGTGTAATAACTGCAGTCATAATTGAATCTCCTCATAATGGGGATATCTGCCGCTTAATTCGGTATTAAAATGATCTACTTCAATATTGAACCAACACTTCAGAAATATCCATGAAAAAAATACATTGTAAAACCATCAGATTTGTGCAGGTCTTGGGTGAAAACTATTGAAAACATGAGAGAAAAGAGCCCAGACTGAAGCCTTGTACTTCAAAATAACACAAGGTAAGAAATAATGTATCATCAGTTTATTCAGTATCGCTTGCAACCTGCTATTATATGTCAGAGAAAAGAGAACATATGATTCCTACAGAAGGTTTCTTGGATGGCAAAGATTCCTAGATACTGCTTAATTATCACGTGCCAATAGCTCAGCATTTGTGGAAGGTGTCATCTAATTAAACCAGAATTTTTAAGTACCAGACAGCATGAAGACCAGTAATAAGAGAGCAAGATCCGTCTGTATTACAGATGGGATGTGCAACTCTAATAGTATGGCTTTAGGCAATATTTAATTGAGTAGTTAAATTATCTTTTCCAGACGGGAAAATAAATTACTGCTCATCTCTCCAATTTATTTTAGCTTCTCCACATTCTGTTTCCTGAGGGAGTGGTGAGGGAGTGTGGGACATCCCCAAATATGCCCAGGATGATTTATTCTCCCCATGCACCATAACTCTTCCGTCAAGGAGAATGGCTTATAGGCATGTGGAAGTTGGTGTGTACGTAACAGCAGCTGTATGCTCCTCTTTCTTTTAAGGGATGTGCTGCTAATTGCTGTGGTGGGATCATAGAGATCCAGTTATACACTTACATGTGTGTGTTTTTATATATATTTTTAAAAAGCATACACGCCAGAGAAAGAATTGCTAGTTGCACATGCTGTAGTCAAATCCAGAGAGCATGTCCTGCCGGGGCTGTGCAGTTGGCCCAAGGAAGTTTTCCAAGCTCTGAGACAACCTCAAAAATCTTCCGTTTGACTCACATCATTTTGTAGCATAGGATTATGGGGGGAAATTGTGTCAAAGTCCAGACTGTCATTCCTCAGGTTGCCCAAACTCAGCCAAATCAGAACACAGAAATGCATGATGCTCTGCATGGTGCATGGGAGCAGAACTGAAAATATTGGGAAATTACTGTTAATTAATTATCAGATCCCCACAATAACAGATTTCCAGGCTGGATGAACTTTCCCCGCAGTCAATTGTCTGCATGCCAGGATAGCCCTGTGAGGGCTGTATGAGCTTTCGTGCTTTACACTGACTACAGGAGCACAGTGGGTATTGGATCTGGCATGAAATCTGCTGCCACAAAGTCACTCCTCGGAAAGTCTTGAGCAGATCCGAGTCAGCTGCTTGGGCTGGGACCAGCCTGCTGCTTTGTGGCGTGTGGCTGTGATGGTTTTGACTGAGTTCTCCAAGCCTGAAAACGGATTTCTCACTTTTTGCAGAACCACAGCCCAAATCCCCCATGACTTCTGAATATTTGTGGACGTAGTAACAGGGCCATGTGTAAGGCAGAGTGCTGGACTCAGTCTGCCCATTTCCAACCAAAGTCACAACTTGCTTTCCAGCTGGCTAGTTCCCAGTCACGGGTCTTGGCTGTGGGCTGGATGAGATAATCATGTTCTCCTTGTGTGGCCTGAAATTCCACCAAAATTCTGGTGGGAAGAGGAAGGAGAAGTAGCTTTTACAGCTCCTTGGGAAGAGAGGCTCTGTATCAGTGCAGGATGATCTTGTTGTTATTGGAGTATTATTACATCTGAGAGTGACTTAAGGGACTAGAGAAAATGGCTTTTAAAATTACAGGTGGTCTACTTTTCCCCTTGGTAAAGGGTTTTTTTCTAACAAAGTTAATAAAAGATTGCTTTAATGAATATGGATGCTTTTGTTGTATCGCCTGGGAACTCCATGGGCTGTAGAAGAAGATGTCTTCAGGGGGAAATGCTAACTAGAAAAGCAGACGGTGCTAAGCTGACATAACTGAAATGTTTCTCTCCAGACACGCTAAGCAGAGAGTGCTTCCAGGCTGCAGGAATGCAGTGTGGTTGGCAGGAGCCTGGAAGACTCCTGTGCTTGATCTCAGTTTTCACCTGCGCTGATCCCTTTAGTGACCACAGATATGCGCTCGGTGACAGCTGAGCTGCTTCCCGTTTGCCCAGAGGTGCTTAACAGTGAGCAGAGATGGGTCTACGGGAAGGGGCAAGGAAAATCTGCTTATCCACAGAAAGGTTGGGACCCTGGGTTTGATAAAAGTCCCAGTGGACACTTTAATGCTGCAAATCTGCTCCACAGGCAGGAGCATCCCCACCTCTTCCCTCCCACTCTGGCAACCTGCTCTTCTGCCTTTGATCTTGACCTTGCTTTCTCTTAACCAAACAGATTTCAACAGCTCTGCAGTCCCTCCCGTGAGGAGGAGGTTTGCTTCGCTTTGCTCGGTTCCTCTTTTCACTGCCCTGCAGGTATCTGATAGAGATGGAGCAGACTGCACCTTGCGCATGTGCGAGGCAGGGACCTGGCCACCAGCCATGGCCAGCGCTCTGCCCTGGGACCTCTGCGTAGGAAGGGGTAAGAAAACAGCCTCTCAAACAGTGGGTTCCAGGCCAGTGGCCTCATCATCCTTTCAGAGTCCAGCTGTAAAGGCATGGCTCCTTGGGAAAGAATGGGTTCATCTGCCAGGGGGAATTTCCCTCTGCCAGCACCAATATGTGCAGAGCTGGAATTTAGCCCTTCCACCTGCACCAGAAAGGATGTATGTTCACATAATGGCAATTTCATTTTTAAATTGAGTGAGCATAGATGCTCTCTAAGCTGCCTGGAACATGAATCCAATACACACATTTTCTGAAACAGGAGTTACTAGCCAACTCCTTTTCAATAAGCCTCTCTCTCTTAGACCAGTCAAAGTTTAAACCTTACGAGCAGCCACCCCCGAGGCACTGCTCTGTGGCAGGATCAATGCTTTAAGGGGTTGCTGCACAGTGAGGATGCAAGGCTGCTTCTGCACCCAGGACTACACATCAGCAGTAAATTTAATCTCCAGATATATTTTATTGCATCTCCTTGCACGTCCATAAATGATGTTCCATATTGGCATTGCAGAAACACTAAATACTCACTATTTCTACATTTTTGTTAATTAAAATGTATTTAAAGCCTGAGTACAGATCAACACGGGATTCTAGTGATTTGTTGCTCGCAGTGGTGAGCACTCATTGCCTTTCAGTTCTTGTGCATGCTCCCTGGTTGCAACAGAAGACTTATTTTACTTTCTGGCTTTGAATGTAATGGCTAAAATGCTTTTTTTTTTTTTTTTTTTTTTTTAAAGCCTTGACTTCAAAGCTGATTTTCTCTGCCTTTCAGATCCTTCCTTTAGGATGGAGTACCCTGCCGTTGACTCTGCAATAAACTGCTCATTAGAAAGACATCCTGACAGTAATGGATAGACACAGATCTGTTTCTGCTCCTGTACTTTCTGCTCAGGCTGCTCCAAAGGCTGATGGATTTGGGAGAAGCTTAGCTCCAATTTCATTTTTTTAGTGTGAACCAAAGTCTGCTGGAAAGGTACAATTTACTCTCCTCCATCAGCCACAGAATAGATGAAAAATGGATGAGGATATGATTAAGCAGGTGTGGGAGAGCTCTTCCCTATGGAAACCTTGGGGACCAAAGTGGGCTGCAAGAGTGAAAAAAGAGGTAACAGATGACATTGGTCCCTCTGTACGCAAGCCCTGCAGAATGGCATAAGATGCTAATGGTCCCCTGGGATACCTGGCTCCCCTGAGCAAGTCCCAAAAGCCCTGTGAAGTGCGAGTTCCTGGGGTCTGCCACAGGTCTGTCACCTGTGCAATGCAGCATGCTGTTGTGGAGGCGACTTATTTTAGAAATCCAGTTTAGGGGCTCTACTGGAGGTACTGGCTCATAGAAGTCGAGCTGAGTAGGTGGCTGTTGCTGCCAACACAGCTGTGCCTCTGCACTGGAGCTGTGCTGAAGAGCTCTGAGTCACCCAACAGAGAAGTACCACACAGGCTCTAGCCTCTCACCTCTTGTGTACAAGACCATGAGACAAGCAGCCATGTGTGCACTTTCTGTTTCATTGTGGATTTTTTGAACTAAAACCAAGCGGAACTGGAGGTGCTGACTGTGCAGGGCTCAGGCGGCGAGGGACACACAGGTTGGCTGTGCCAGCAGGCTTCACCTGCAGCTTGGGTCCTCTGATCCTCTCCTCCCTGATGCTCCAGGACTTGCTGGTGTGGATGGTGAGACCACTGGTACGTTTTCATGGGTGGTACTTTTTACTTTTCAGGTAACATTCTTTCAGGGTTCATCTTTTACAAGCTCTTATGCTCAGTGATAGTTTTTGTAAAGAGTTTGTGCTATACCTGCCCACAGCAGGGCAGGCAGGGTCTGGGCACTTGCTGTTCTCTGCCCTTTCAAAGAGATGTTGACGTGGCACGATGGGATGCTGTGGGAAGAAATGGGAGCTTTCTCAAACTGCCCGCTGAGCTCTGCAGTGATTCATACCCTTTCAAAGGCTATTTTAACGCAGGAGCACTGAATTTGCACTTACACTGCTTCTGGCATCTCAGCTATCTCAATATTGAGAAATAGCACTCACACTCCTGCTGTAGGGTGATGACTCTTCCAGGGTCACCATGATGCCTGCGTCTCAACATCTCCTAGTATGAAAAGTGTATCTATCTGCCTACAAGGGAAACTAGTTGTTATTTGTGATCCAGACAGGGTTCAGCTCCTTGGGCTGCTCAAGGAGAAGATGCATGAAAGTTGCGGACCTTTATGCTAGTGCTCACGGCCACCCTGGGGCTCCCTGGAGGGCATGGCCAGGCCTCCTGGGCTCCACCAACCTTCAGTCACTCTGCAGGAGCTGTAGCTGAGCTGTGCTTGGAGGGATCAGAGCACTGCATACCAACCCGGCCAGGTACTGGCCCAGGTATGGGGCATTTGCAGCCCTCCCAAGGCGGCAATGCCAAAAAGGAAACTGCCTGGAGCAGCTGGCTGAGGCTTCTGCGACACCACCTCCATCTCCCTGGAGTCGGGCTGCTCACAGCTGCGCTGACCCCACTGCTGCAGTGACTTGTTCCACGTGCAGCATCACCAGTTGTCTCTGAGAACCTGAATCTGCCACAAGTTGTTGCCTGATACCCAAATTAATCACGCAGTCCTGGGTTTGCTGTTTGCCGCCCAGCCACCTGATCCACCCCCCTCCCGTCGGCTGGGGGTCTGACCCAGCTCTGAGCTCACTGTTCTCTCTGTCTTGGCTGAATGCCTAGAGTTTCCCGAGGGGATACAGGGCTGAGCCATCGCCAAACCAGAAAAAGCAGCGTGCCTTTTTAGCAGATCCACACCCAGAGCATCGCTGCTCTGTGTCTGCTCTTCAGTGTCTCCAGTTTAGTTCTTACACCGTTAACTTTAGCTCTTCTTGTCATCGTGCTGTCTCACACCCCATTGAGAACGAGCGTGCTGCTGAAGTTCACACCCCTCCCCTTGCAGTGTGGCACTTCAAAGAAGTCCATGTAGTAACACAAGTGATTTTTATGAAGTTGTAGGACTGTATTTCATTCTCTGAAGGAACACTTACTTCACATGAAGGCTTTGACATTTTTATAGAAATGGCTATAACTGTGTTATTTCACATGAGGAAGAATTTATTAAGCCTAGATCTGGATCTCCTTTTTATATTATGCAAATGACTAATAACAAGCCTTCTTCATTACCAGCTCAGAGCTCAGGCCAGGGCTATTAAACCCTGCTTCCCTTCGGTCTGTGTCTATCGGAGTGCCACATTAGGCTGCAACCTAATCAGAATTCATAAAACCAGCCCAGGCTCATACTGGGATACGAGGCTGCAAAATTAAAACCTGAGTTGCAGAACACGATGTTTCTTTGGCTATTGTGAGAGGAGCAAGCCGAGGTATTTTGGGGCACGGTGTGTTGAATGAGGCATGACGCCACCTTGATTACTTGTGATTATGAAAAATTTCACCACAACCATACAGTGAGGGGGAAAAAAAGTACAGGTTCATTGATCTCACTGCTCTGGTCAGATTACACATCGGGCAAAAACATCCTGCTTTTTGTGTTTTTCAGGAGTGGTTTCCACTGCGTGCCATCCAGCCATGCAATCTTCTCCTTGAACGCTGCTACTCCTTGCTCTGCTCTCTGCTCTTGCCCTGGAGGTGGCTACAGAGGAGGGCTGGGGTGCCTGTGACGTTCGGCAGAGCTGCGTGGGACATGCCTGGGAGGAGCTCACTGCACCTCCAGTGATGTTGAGACCTTCACACTTGTAAGACTTGTGCTTGGTTCCCTGAAAAATCTTTCAGTTTTGTTTGGGGGTTCCGTGATATGCTAGAAGTTTAAAAGCAAATAGGACCTTCCCTATTGGCACATGAAGCCAACGGAGCAGCAATGTGCCTAAGAGAGTAGTCATCCCAGGCTCGTCTGTTGCTGGATATTTGGGGGCAGTCCTCTGCAAGGCAGATGTGAATTTGAACTTTTATGATGTATCCCAGAAAAAAAGCCTGTTTCTCCTCAATCTGGGATGACCACCCAACCACTGCAACTGGATAAATGTGCTAGGGAGAATACTTGCTTCTCTGGCTTCCGCATGCTCTGAAAATACCAGCTGAATCAAGCCCTGTAGGTGAGAAAACTAGAGGAAGGACCTTATTTGTGGATGTGGATGGGATTTTGTGGGGGATAAGCATTTCTGTGGATGGATCCAGCCCAACTGATCTGAAGTGGCATGTGCTAAGTGAAAAAATACATATCTGAGGGAGTTCCAGGACATAATTTAATGGAAGAAAGGGAGAAGAAAAAGGCATTCCGGCGAGTTTCATTTTCTTTGCAGGGGAAAGCTACCAACACTCTTCCCAGAGCAATTCCAGGAACTGTAATTATGCTTGTGTGTATCAAAGGAGAAGTGTGTTTACACCTGACCTAGTCTCTGGGTAGATGAGATGTTCTGTCTTGGGAAATTGTCACCTTCAGGCTGGTTGCTCTCACATAACTGTTGCAGAGCACAAATTTCCCCCGTGGTGTGGTTGTAGCAATCTGCCAATATTCACCCAAGGCAACAGTGGCCTTTTCTGCTTCCATGGCCTTCAGGGCAGGCTCTGGCTTGACAAATAGTGCTAATATTAATGGCACAGATTCCTCAGAGCTCGGTCTGTGATTTCCATTACATAGCATTAACTTAAAAAAAAAAAAAGAGAGAGAGAGAGAAAAATACTAGTATCCCAGCAAAACGCAGCGCTAATTTAGATAGATGGTAATTACCTGCACTAAAATTGAGATTGGACGGGAGCATCAGTAGCTCCTGCTCTTCCTGAGCTCCTGTGGAGCCTTTTGCTAGCACCCCTGGGCACGGCCCAGCTCTGCTGCCATGCCATGTGCCTGCGGTGCTGGTGCAAGGACAGCCGCGTGCTGCCATGTGCCACATGCCCATGGTGCTGGTGCGAGGACAGCCGCGTGCTGCCTTGGGGCTCTGCTTGCCGCTGGGTCCCCGCGGCACCGCTGTGGTTTGAGCCTGCATGCGGTGGCCTGGCGAGCAAAGAGGGTAAGGAGTGTAAAATGGGACAGTCTGTCAATGAGAAGTGGACAGTGGATTTTAAAATATTAGGCAATGAAGCACATTTTTCCCCCTTTAGCAGCCAGAAGGAAACGTCCATGGTTAGGGCTCAGTGACGTTTCCGTCTCTACTGAAATAACTTGGGAAAAGCACAGCCTGCTCCTACCCGGGGCCCAGAGCCGCCGCTGTAGGGAAGCGCAGTTAAACCCCCCGCCCCCTGCCCCGACAGGGCACCGGGGCTCTCGCCGCACCCCAGCCTGGCGGGGGGGCTCGGGGGGCAGGGGCACCCCGCAGGCTGCCTGCCCGCGGGTGGGGGGCGCGCGCCTGTAGGGGTGCACCCGTGCGTGCCTGTGGGGGTGCGCGTGCCCGCGCCCCTGTGTGCGCGCCCCTGTGTGCGCGCCCCTGTGTGCGCGCCCCTGTGTGCGCGCCCCTGTGTGCGCGCCGTGGGCGGCGGGTGCCGATTGCCGGCCGCGCAGCACCACCTAGGGGCCGCAGCCTTCCCGGGGCGCCCTGAGCCCCCCGCCCGGCCCGGCTCCGTGGCACCGGCCGGGCTCTGCCCTGGGGCTGCTGCCGGCGGGGAGCTGCCGTGGCTGCGGGGGCGCAACTGTGCCGCCCCCCGGGCCGCCTCCTGCCCGCTTCGGTGGCGCGGGGGGGCGAAGGGCGCCGTCACCTGAGGTCCCGCAGCCCTGGCACCAGCCGGGAGCCGTGTGCCGGCCCGGAGCCGTGTGCCGGCCCGGAGCGCTGTGCCGGCCCGGAGCGCTGTGCCGGCCCGGAGCGCTGTGCCGGCCGGGAGCCGTGTGCCGGCCCGGAGCGCTGTGCCGGCCGGGAGCCGTGTGCCGGCCCGGCGTGGGTGGCGCTTCCACTTGCGGTGCACCGTGCACGGGCGGCCGCGGGAAGAGCCCCCCGGCACTGAACGCGTTGCCCCAGGCTCTTTGCAGCATCCCCCCCTCTTTTCGCCAGGTCTCTCCTCGGCCGCCCGAGCTAAGCTAAGCCTCGCTTGGTGCTCCTTACCCCGGCGCCGTGCTTGTCGAGTCGCCGGGCCCCCATGGGCTGGGGAGCTGGTGGCACAGCCCCCCGGGGGTACCTCCAGCAGGGACGGGGTCCCGCCGCCGGGCACTGGCGGCACCACCGCGCCTTTAAGGTGAAGCTTTGCGGTCTTGCGTGGCCGCTGCTTCCGCAGGTAGCGGCGAGCGACGGTTAGCGTGGGGCTCTGAGACGCTGACGCATAGCACGGCAAGTTTCTGCTGTGATTTTCTTCGTTGAACTACTTCGGAAGGACTTTGCTGGGGAACAGGGCTGAGGACCTTGCTCTTCAGCTCCTCACAAGGCTTTGTGTTGCTCACTTTGGGGGGGGAGGAGAACAGGTGAGTGACGTGGGCTTTGGGGAGGAGTGGGACATTGCAGGCTTTTCAGGTGGCCTGAAGGAAAAAAAAATAAAAATCCCCCATGGCATTATGCATTTACCTTTCTAGAAGAAGTGAACCCTAAAAGTGGGCAGTATCTGAGTGCCTAATGTAGGGAAGGGGCTGGGGAAGTCAAACCGCCAGCCAAGTCCCTCTGCTTCAGGCTTGCTGGGGAGGTATCTGGTCAAGCACCAACTGCCTTCGAGTAAGGGGAAAACCAGCCCCAGGGCAGGTAAGCTAGCAGGGTATCTGCTGGCCATGGCTTACACCTATCCAGGAGCAGAGCAGCAGCAGCAAGAGTCTGTGCACACAAAGAGAAGACTCAGAGTTAAGTGTTTGCTAGTTTACATCCCTAGGGAAAGACCGTAGTTTTACCATAGCAGTGAAAGGAACACCCTAATCCTTATTTGAGTTTTCCTGATAACCACAGTTATATCACACTTACCCTTTTTTCAATATATCAGATTAATTTGGAATTCATATTCCATATCCTTCCTGGACAGACACGTATTTGTGCTTCAAGTGTAGGAATCAACCATCCTCATAGATATTGGACTACACAGTTTTGCAGTAGCTGCTGCTGAGTGACATGGGCTGTGTTCACCTTTCTCCAGGAGCAAAGTGAGCATCTGCGCTTTGGAAAAAGCAAAGTGTTTTGCTGGAGAGCCCCAGGACAGGAGCAAGGACATGCTGTTGATTCACTTTGCAACATCTCCTGGTGAATTGCTCCTCCTTGTGCCTAGCAGAAATGCTGGGCAGAGAGAGAAGCCTGACTTGCATCTCTCCATCCTTCTTGGTGGAGAAAATGTGAACCGTGGTACTCAGCAAGTTAAATAAATACATTTGTGGTCTCCTTTCAGCAGTGTTCATTTACCTGAAATCCAAACGGAGGCTCTGGCTGGATTCAAATATCTTTTGGATAAGTATTGGATCCAAATAAATAACTCCTGTCGGTGCAGCTGACCTTGGAGATTTTTATCAGCTAATTAAGATGCCCCACTAAAGGACAGAACTGGAACCACAGTCTCAGTTAAAATTTAGCTACTCTATTAATTGAGTTGCAGAAGTCTGGCTTACATCCTAAGCTGTGGCATCCTATACAGCTATAAGAATAATGCCATTCTTTTTACTGTAGAATGCAAATATCATCACTGTCATACTGATGGATGGCTTAGCATGTAACAGGAAGGGGGGAAAGCTGGTAATTTTGTAAAATTTTATAAATTTTGTGGTGGGGTTGTCCCAGCATGCTGGATCTCTGCAATGTTTTCCAGGACAGAGGATGAGCAGAGACCATTTTTTGTGTCAGTTGCAATGAAAATAAAATAGAGATTCTCAGAAGCGGGGAGAAGGGAAAGCAGTTTTTATGTAATTTACATTGTGAAGCTCATCAGAAATCCTTCATTTTTAGGAGTGTTTCAACAAAGAGATGACAGATTTTAAGATCCTCCCACACAATGCAGTCATATAGTGGCATCGCTAATTGTTGTGATATAGTACTATTTACTCCCAAGCACTGTTTTTCTTATCTCTGGCTTAAAGTACGCGCGTGTGTGTGTATGTGTTTGTAGCTATCAATCTATCTGTCTAGACCCAATCTTTCTGCTTAACTTGAGAGTCCTACTGCTCACCTGAAGCCAGCCTGTGCCACACCTCCGAGGGGAATGCTGAGTGGCAACTGCAGGGCTACAGCTCAGCTGAAGGTGCTCTTTTCCTTTGGGAGCGGGTGCTTCCACTGCAAAGCTATGACAGATGCAGTTCTGAGGTGTCTAGAAGCTGACACATGTATTTCTGACTTCTTTTTTCTGGGGCATGAAGACAGTGTTAATTCTTTCTTCTCCATGGTGATCCACAGAAACACTGTCCCCCAGTGCACCTATTTTATCTATTTTATCTATCTTTTCCCAGTTTGTCTTTCTACACAGCGCAGATACAGCTGGCTTGTAGATCTCGCCCGGTAATACTCTTTGTTTGAACTCTGGTGACTACTTCAGGGGGGCACTTTTGAGTATAGCAGCTGTTCTTTCCACCTTATTTTCTCACTTTTGTACCTGCTGACAAATATGCAAAGCCCCTAACTTCTTGTCACATTTTCACAATGATCTTCAATGGCAGCAACAAAAAGTAGGGGCAAACAGCAATTAAATACATGCATTTCTCCCAGTTGCTTTATTTTGACTTAGCTATCAACACAGTAGTTGTAGGTAAAAAATCCTCAGAAGATTACCTCTTATTAAAGGGGGTGTGAGGAGGGAATCTGTTTCAGGCACATAACCACGGCATGAGAAATGTGAGTTTAAGTCCCTCCTTTGCCACCATCTGAACAAGCTTCTATGACTTGGACAGGTTCTTTTGTGTCAGATATGGGAATGGGGGTCCTAGAAGTATTTAGCTGAATCTGTTGGGGACTGACTGCTCCACTAAGACCTTAAAGGTCTTAGTTGCCAGTTGCCCACAGTGCCTGGACAAAGATTTCCCCAGATTTATAAAAAGATGGCAAGAGGTCTGCCAGGACATAGTTGCAGCCAGATACATTTGATTTCTAATTAATTTTGAGACCTAACCAGAATGAGAGCTATATTTCATAAATTGAATTATTTTCAGAACAGAAAATTTGTATTCTTGTCCTTGAATGGGCTTTGGAAGTACTTTTAGCCCTGTACCATCCTTCCAGGGAGTTAATGTTAGTAGTAGGCGATGTAATTATATTATTACAGGTCTGCCAAGAACAGCAGCCTTTGAGAGAGATGTTCACAGATCTGAGGAAGGGACATTTACAGTCAGTTTGCACTCATGCATATGAATAATGGTAACAATTATATTTCTCATTCTCAGCCATTTCTGAAGGACTGCAGTCATAGCACTGAGGAGCAATTTTTTGTTTGCCATGTCGCATTTATAACCGTCAGTCTTTCCAGGTATCCTTTTCAAGAATGTGGGGCTTTGGGTTTTTTTGTTTTGTTTCCAACTCTGCAAGATGAAGGTAAAAAGTGGTCCAATTCTTCGCTGAAGTAATGGTACAAGATCCGAAGGCCCATGCTGAAGCAGCTGGGGAGTCATGAATCTCCCATCGGGAGGTGTATCATGGGGGACAGAATGCAAACAGCATCCGCCTGTTGTTGCCTGCCCCTACGTGTTGGGTAAGAAGGCTGTAATGTAACAACTTGGCCAAACTGGCTGCCAGGCTGTCAAAATGCTTTCCACAACTGAAGGAAAGCCAGGTGGGTATGGCCATAATCCAGCCCCACGGCAAAGGACTCTTTCCCTCTTATTCTCCACTAATAATATTAGTCTCAATGCCAAAGGGGAATACTTCGCACCAGGCCCTTCTGAAGAACTTACTGGAGACCCAAGTTTCTTCCTGCTGCTTCTGCACTGACCTATAAGCAAGGCATGGCTGTAATCCTGCTGCTGAAGGAAGAGGGCTGTCATCCTACAGCTAGTAGGTATAAAGTATTGCAGTTTCTATGGCATAAACCAACATCTTTTTTATGAGCAGACATTATCCAAGCTGTAAAACCCACGCCTGTTTCTGTACTCTATAAAATGTGTCTCTAGACCTGTCCAGGAAACAACTGCTTTTCCAGTTTATTTGTAGGTGTGGAGCTGAGGGCCACATTTAATGCCTGCCACACAACCCCCTGCGATTCAGAACGGTGGATTTCTTTTCCCCTGCTGTTCCCAGTGCACTGCAGCCCTGGCCGCATCCTGCCCTGCCTAGAGGGGAGTATGCCAGCCTCAAAACCTGCTTTGCTGATACAAGCTATTGCCTGGTTGTATTTGTTTAAGCCACCGTCTTGCCTACAGTGGTGCTTGTGAACACAGCAAGAGAACGTGGTTATTTCTATGACACCTGCCAGGACCCGGTGCTGCCTGGCTGTCCCTGCTCGGTGCCTGCAGGGCACTGGCTGCGGCAGGACAGCCCCTGGCTGCCCCATGCCAGGGGCAAGCTGGCAACGACCTACCGGGGATGATGGCAGGTAGAGTTCATGCCTCTGATGAATGGGTTAGTGCTTCTGTGTTTGGATAGGAAGGTAGAAACATCTCCAGTTTTTATAGCTTTTCCTGGGCACTTAGAGCAGCCAATTATTCTGCCTTCGCTGAATATAAATTTCTTGGAAAATTTCTAGTATTAATTAGAAAAATAATCAAAATAATCTCCTCTTTGTCACAAAATCCTTTTGGCAAAGGTGGAAAGTGGTTTCTGGTCTGTCTCAGATAAAAAATACTGTGAAATTTTATCTAATAATCTAGTGTGAAATGAGATAGATGTGATTTTTTTTTTTTTTTGCATGTGTGATCAAGTTACAGTCAAGGAACAGATTTGCATCAAATGAAAAGGTAGAAGTCCTCTAAATGTAATTGTATTTCTACTGCTGTATTCTGTTCTAGTGGCAAATAAATTACGTAATTATTCCACTTCCCTCCCCACCCATCCCAATTTTCCTGCCCCACAAAGAGAGTTACACTTACAAAAAAAGCACGTAGAGGTTTATTTGGTGCTGGAACATAGTAAGAGAAAAAGGGAATGTTACACAACTCTAAGCTGTTGACATCAAAACCAGGGTATTCTGTCTAAAATATTGAATAATCACCGTGCTGCTCTGTTCCAGAAAGTTTTGAGGTCTGGAATTATCATGGTGAATTCTTTCCTAGGAGTCTTTCTGTGCTCAGTCTTTTGATACAGGAGTAAACGTAACTTTGGTTGTTAGGAAGAATTGTGATTTGTTGTTCCAGTGTTCCCAGTAACTAATAATCTGTACTTTCTTTATTTTCTCAGGTACCTTAGGAATGTCCGACAGAGACAGCTATTTTTACGCTGCCATAGTTGCGGTAGTTACTGTCCATGTGGTACTTGCTCTCTTTGTCTACGTAGCGTGGAATGAGGGTTCTCGACAGTGGAGGGAAGGCAAACAGGACTAGAACGGAGATCGTCGTCTTCTGATGCCTACAGACTGTAAACCAAATTTTTTTGAGCTGAAGGAAAAACATTCTTCCAAATGTGTAATACGCCTGTATTGGGTGCATTTGGTTTGCGTAGCAAGGTTTTGGTAGCGGGGAGGGTGCAGGGGTGGCTCTGTGAGAAGATGCCAGAACCTTCCCCCATGTCCGATAGAGCCCATGCTAGTCTACTCCAAGGCGGACCTGCTGCTGGCCAACACTGGGCCCATCGGAAATATCACCTCTATAACTCTCCTTCTTCATAAAAACCTGTTGTATTTTCCAAAGCTAACTATAATGCAAACGGTAGTGATAAGGGGCTAGGTCATCTGTGCATTTGTGCTAACATACGCTATTTTTTGGAGAAATACCCCTTCAAAACCTGCAGAACAAATCCACATCATCTACTCTATAGTCAGCACTGTTTGTCTGGGCAGAAATATACAATGTCACATACTGATTTAATTGCATGTAACATGTAAGACTGATTATATTTGCCTCTACAGAAAATGGGGATTTCTCTTTCCTTCAGTATTTAGTCTCACCTGTAACCGTAAGTATTGGTTAACTTATATCAGGTGTGGGAATGAAGCCTTTTCACACTCTATTAATGTAGGTTGCCCCAGGTATTTCACCACACATGGGAAAGGCAGCTAGTTCCATCAGCAGCCCTACATTTTCTTTGCAAAACAACAGCAATAATAACGGATCGTGGAAATCAGATTGTGAGATTTCTAAGCTTCGTTAGCTAATGGGGTGTCTTAGCTCTTTGCTCTAACTTATCCTGGAATGTGCAATAACAGCAACAGGATTGTAACAGGGAATATGCCCCTATAATGCCTATATTAATAGTTTATTTGCTAACGCAAGCATTAATGTTATTCTGGTTCTGTTTCCACAGAAGCTGGTGGCCAGCTATGCAACATGCTCTATCCTTTGTATTGAAATGTTGGACTTTTGGCTGGAGTTAGAGAATCCATTCATTTCACCTTCTGTGAAACATCTCTCTTTCTGGAGTGTAAAGGTTCACAAAACAGATAAATAGAGAATATTTATAGTATTGCTGGAGCCAAGAACATCAAGAAACTGAAAGAGGAAAGGTTTGATAGGAAGAGCTAACATCTTTAGTTAGATCATCACTGGAAAAAAAACAGAAAGTGTTCCAGCAGAGATGTCCTTATTATTCAGCAAAAGACATTGAGGGCCCCAAGAATTTTCTTTGCTCAAGCTCCATCAGATGGTGTAATGAAAGACATTGCTGCTCCCTGCAAATGCTAGCTCTCATACAGGATTTGTCTCTCCACACTGTGAATCCAGTCACAGATGTTATTCATCCTTCCTCCAACCATGGCAAACCATGACTTGAAATTAAGCCCCGTCTTGCAGCTGCTCTTTCTTCTACACCATCACCTCGGGAGCTAAGCTCTAGCCACATAAAAACATTTACTAATTCCAAGCAAGTGGTTAAGAGCTTGAAAGCTGATGGTGCACAGCACTGCTTGTTTGTTGCTGGGAAATCTCATTTCAAAAGTCAGACCCTTGGGGTCACTGGGCACTTCTGCAAGATCAGGCCTTGTATAATCTGAGCCGTTCCTGGCTCAGAACCACGGTCCCTTCCCTGCTCTAGCTCCTTTTCTGATCATCTCTTTCATATCTTTCTTTTTGATACATTACCATGGAAACAAACCTTGAAAAAAATAATATTCACAAGCAGATGGTTTTGTTTTTAAATATTATATGTTCCGTCTTCACCTTTCCAGCTCTGCACATGTTGGGGGGATTCTTTCTCTCCATCTGCCACTAGATGGTATTGCTTCAGCAGGCACCTGCCCGGCTGCTCTGCACCCTCACTGACATGCAGACCCCCAGAAAAGCCGGGGCCTTGCAGAGCACCCCGTCCACACAGGCTCTGTTGTCAGTCTGAATCTCAAAATGTGCTCACCACACCAAATGAGCCCAAATGAACAGAGTTCAGCAGTTACACGCAGGTTGTATTTTCATGTTGCTTTTAATCTCTTACAGGCAGGCTGCAAGGCAATTACAAGGACCAGCTAAAGGGGCTGCAGCACAAATGAAGGTGAGGAGGAAAAGAAAATGCTCCAAGCACTTGGTGGTGTGTGTGTGGCCAGAGTTACCAGACTAGAAGGCTTTCTTTCTGCATTTGCTGGGCAAACAGGGATCCCCTCACCAGCAGGCAGTCCTCTCCATAGTGCTCACTGCTGGGAGCTGGGACAGCGTCCCAAGAAAGGAATTGCTCTGTGCAGGCTTTGGTTTTTATATTCTTCAAGCATCCCCTGTTGACTGTTGTTGATTGAAGTCAGCGTCTTAGAATAGCAGATCTTTGGTCTCAGCTAATTTGGTGGCTTCTTGTGCTCGTAGCACAGTTTCTGCTTAAGGGGATTTTTTTTATTTTTTCTGTAATCCAGAAAGTATAACAGGTATGTGGCCTGCCTTAAATTTCAGAACACTTGACATATAAAACCTGAAGCAAACAGACAAGACTTTGTGTGCTCCAGATCTTATAAAACAACTCACAGGAAAATGCGAATAAAAAGCATTTTTTTCTCACAGCTGCAAATTTTTTCTAATAGCTTCGTATTTCCCCTACGTGCTCGTGAAAGAAAAGCAGTTAAACATGCAGGAAATCATTCAGCAAAATTGTTACTAGTCTAGCAGATGAAAGCATCAGTGTGATGAGATATGAAATAATTTTATATTAAAAATTAATAATTTGGGCTGTTAAGCCTTGAGTGATTTGCAACTTTCCAATGACTGATATGCACCTTTATGGTAAGCTTATATGATGTGAGACTTATTCCACTTTTATGTTTCCTTGATTTGTGGTTTCGTTATTAAACTGTCTTATGTCATTGCTTTTCCTACTGGGGAAACAAACAGGAAAGTCAGTCCAGAAGTGCAAAGAACATAATGTATCTGGTGATTAAATGTTCACCTCACCTACATTCATATTTTTCAGTCATCTGATTTATATCTTAACTACATGCTGATTTTTGTGCCAAATTATTTTTGTTCGTTGAGTAATCCGTAAATAAACAAAACCTGCTCACATATTTGGGTTGGATTTTGTGAGTGTCTAGCTGGAGTTTAATTAGATGTTTTTAACAGTTTGAAGTTTTAAGCTCATGCTACACAGCAAACCCTCCTGCCATCCCCATCCAACTGGTACGGGCTACAAGGCACCCGCCTGGTCCACACCAGCTCCCTTCTGCCCCTCTCGTGTAAATTGCCTTTCTTGCTGGCTCAGGCAGCAGTGGAATCAAATGAGAGGAGGGCTGTCCTGTTTTTAAAAAGCCTGAGATCAGTTGGTTTATAGTGAAAACGTGACCACGAGAGCCAGACCTTCCTCTGTAAGCACTGAACAGCCTGAACTGTGCTGCATCTTAACAAACAGGAGGGAGCTGCCAGCTGATCTATGTTCATTGCCAGAAAAAAAAAAAAAATGTTTCTAAGAAAATTCACGTTCTTTCTCGCATATACTGGAGAAAACATAATAAAAGGCCTCACTGTTTGCAATCAGTGGAGAAAATCAGCGCTGCAGAGTTGCTCCTTCCCTCCCACCTCTACACATCGTAGCCGCTGATGCAGGGTGGTGTCCATTGCCTCTAGCCCCGTTGAGGGAAATTCACTCTGAGTAAGCTCTGAGAGGCAAGCTCACAGCAGGAATTACAAAGAACAAAGTGCTTATTTCCTGAGCTTTCTACTCGCAAGGAAAACAACCCTCCCTTATATTTCTTCTCTTCCAAGGTCATAGGTACCAGGACGCTACGCTGGCCCATGACAGAAAGAAGAGGCCGCCGTGCCATGCCATGTGCTACGTGGCACTGCAACACGGGGCAGGGCAGAGCCGCGGTGCTGGGCTGCAGGAATGCTGGATGTCCCCACGCTGCAGGAAAACACGGGAGTCCTGCGTGGAGTTAGTGACTCACACGTTTAGCATGTGGCAGGGCTGAGGGGTAGGATAGCAACATGGTTTTACCATAAAAGGGTGAAATACATTATTTCTGTGGTATATGAGATTCAATGAAATGGCAATGTTCACTTAAATGGCTTCCAGAGTTCTTGTTTGGAAGCTTGCAATGCTTTGTGCTCCTGCTAGAGCTGTTCGTTGAGTATAAACAATTAATTCCCCTGCAAACGTGATTGCATAGCACACAGATTGTAACTCTCTGGTCTTCTGTTGAAAAGCCGGGTTCAGGTCCGTCCCTTGGTGAGTATTTAAGCGGAGTACAGTAGCTTCAACAGGGATATGAATTAATAGCTTAAATGGAGTGCTGTCTTGGAAATGCTTTCTGCTCAGCCAGGCAACCGGAGAGTGAAATCTGCCTCTAAGTCCTTAGTCTCTCATTTGCAGCACCTATTAGTTATGGTGGGGACTGTTCCTCTCAGATTTTGACCAGAAATTTCACCTTTGGCTGGAGAAGGAATTTTTATTAACATTAGTGCCTGGACAGCAGGAAACAAACCTCCCTCCTAACAGCACAACACAGAGAAACTTTGCAGCCTCCATCTAGAGAATGCTTTAGCTCATGCCTGTGTTTTTTTCATTTATAGTGCTTTCTACTGGTGAGTTCATCAAAACGCCTCAATAACTTTTTTTTTTTTCTTTTTTTCTCTGAGACCACGGCCATTTGCTGGAAAGCCTTGACCTTCATCCAACACATCCAAGCCGTTTCACCACGCACAGCCACTTCCCACCTCCCTCGAGGGAAGCCCCCCTAAGCGGCACAGACTGTGCTGCTGTCCCAAGCGCACGGCGAGCGTGCACAGGATCGTTTCCCTGCCCAGAGACAAGGCCGTCCCGGCACAACGGACGCCATGCGCGCAGCCCAGGCCGGCGGGCCATGCCCTCCCCCCGCTCCCTGCCCGCCCTCAGGCCTGCCCGCCGGCGCCCCGCGGTTGCCATGGCGACGGCGCCGCCGCGCTCTGCGCACGCGCCCGCCTGGGCGGACTTCCGGCAGCCGGGCGCTTCCGTGGAGCGGGGCGCGGAGGAGCAGCGGCGGCGATGGAGCGGTACGGCGAGGCGCCGCTGAGCGCGGTTCCTGTGGCAGACTTCAGGCAGTAAGGCTCGGGCAGGGGCTGGCCCTGGCGGCGGGAGGGACAGGCACCCTTTGGGGTGGCAGGGCCCGCCGGCGGGGGGGACGGGCGCTCTGCGGGGTCGCAGGGCCTGGCGGCAGGCCGCAGCCTGTGCGGGGGAAGGGGTGTCTGCTACGCCGCGGCGGGGGGGGCGGGCTGCTCCCGGTACCGCCGGCCCGGGGGGGGGCGGGCTGCAGCCCTCGGGGAAGGGTGCTTGCCGGTCCCGCAGCGTTGGTGAGACGGGGAGCGGCAGCTGGGGCCAGGAGGAGCCAGAGCGGGTGGGGTGGGCCCCGGCAAACGGGTGGGGTGGGCCCCCGGGTTTGCTGGGGCCGTGCTGTATATCCCGGGGCCGCCAAAACCCTAGCGCGGAGCCTGGCCTGCAGTTAAAAGCTGCGTGGTAAGGCTGGGGTTATACTGGAACGTTTGGTTTCGCTGTGTAGGGAAGTGATGAAAACATGTCAGTGTAAGAAAAATATTTGGCAACAGTGGAGTTTTTTACTTTGGTAATAAGCTGTAGGTCATCTTGTGCTTCTCTGGGTAGGTGTTAAGTAGAGAATAGTTTCTAATTTCCATAGGGGAAGTTTGAATGGAGTTATGCTTTCCACCTTGACGGACCTTGAGGCAAACTGGAATAAAGGAAAAGATTCCAAATGGCTTTTTTAAGCTGCTTAACATGCTACCTATATGTATGGCAGTACATGATCAGCAAAAAGTGCTGTTAGCTTTTGTATAAAAGCTGTGCATGACTGCAGTGTCACTGTCTTTTGATGATTGTCAGGATGAGGTTATTCCCGCTCTCCCCCTTATTTTTCCAAAGAAGCATCAACGATAAAATGTGATTTCAAGTAATATGCTATGGCACAAGGATGTTTTAATAAAAACTTTTTGGAACTACTTATATGAAAATTGCTGTGGACGTGTCTGGGAGTTTTAAGAGTTACATATCCCTGACTTGAATTGTTTTTTTTATGCAGATTTATGTTTCAAAGCCTTCAGGACACATGCCATTGTGTCTGGTAGCCTGTGAAAGTCAGAAGGGTATTACTTGGCTTACATGTTTACTTCAGCATAAAATAATGTAGGCAGCCAAGAAGAGTGAGTGAAAACTGGTGGAAACGCACACAAAAACAAGCTGTTTGTGGTGTTTTGTAGATACAAAACCTGTTCTAGGAGATCAAGTTCAAGGAGACCTCACCCAAGTACATAATCCTTCCTTATGATTCTCTTGCTCAAGGTCTTCTAGGTTTAGGACTGTGAAGGCAAAAAAAGTTACTAGTGTTTTGGTGTATTGGCTCCATGTTCTTATTATTGCTACAGTTACTCCAACTTTCTTTGTGGAAACAGAAATTATGTTAAATACAGGAACAATACCTAATAAAAAGGAACTTAACTTCAAATAGTAAGCTGTTAACTCATTCTGTGTACTTCCCTTTGTATCCTGGCCTGTAGGATTGGTCATTTTCCTAGACTTGCAGTTATTTTTTCCAAGGGAACTTGGCAAGTTTTAGTGCAGAATACTGTCATATGACAAGTGCATGTGTATCTAATATTAGATATTTAATAATTATGTAATAATACACGGACAAACATATTAATGTAAAGCCCCTATGTTGCTCAATCTTTGCAAAGTTCTAAGAGGGAAAAATGTAAGGACTATTTTTAATCTTGTTTATGAGCTTTGACTGGCAGAATCATTAAATTGTTTTGAGTACTCTGATTTTTCTGTTGTAGCCAACAAATGCATACTCCAAGTCTTTATTGCTTCCAAATGATATTTGTACTCAATTCTTGAAAAGTAATTGGCTTCTGTTTGGGATGAATTTTTATCCTGTTTCAGGTATATATATTGTGACATTCTTCTGTGTGTAATTTTTCTTATTTATTTCAGAAATGAGGGTTCATTAACATCAACTTTAAGAACACTTCTATTCTTCACAGCTCTAATGATTACATTACCTGTTGGGCTATATTTTTCATCAAAGGCTTATATATTTGAAGGTAATTCTGTTTCTGCCAATTAGCGTTGCCATTACAAAAAAGAGGAAAAGCGCAATCCTCTAATAGCATCTTTGTTCTCCTTCCTGTTTTGAATATTTGTTTCCTTATGCAGACTAAAGGCCTTCTAATGTCTAATTAGAACAGAAAATTATATAAATGGTTGCTGCATCCTTCCCAGCATTGTGGTCTACAATCTAATACTTTGTTATACAGTGGTGTGTAGTTCACAGATGCGTGGTTCCCCATACCTAAAGGGTATCTAACACCATCCTGCAGCAGTCTTTTATCAGAATCATCAGGGATATGTTTTCTGCAGGTGTTGAAAATTACTTGTGGATCCAAGACAGACTAGTGTTTACTGGATTGGGGGTTTTTTTTGCTTTTAAAAACATACCTGCATTTGTAAGTGTAAGTCAGTTGAATCATGTACCCAGTTTCAGATACTGAATGTGGTTGCTTGTAGAACTTTCTATTAATTTTTAAAATGAGAGAGAGACTTTAGCTGTTTGTTTGGAGCAGTTCTATCAAACTGCTACCAACCAGCCACGTTCTAGCCTTGATACTAGAAGGCTTTAATAACTTACTTTTCTCCTGTGGTATTAGCATCTCCTTCAAAAGCAGGAAGGAGGAAGGAACAAAGGAGCTGCTTTAAGGAGCAGTTCGTGAATATGCAATTGAGTTGTTCCAAGACAATTCTCCTTTGGTGTGAACTGCTGTATGTAGTTCTGAAGGCTGAAACTGAAACTTGTTAAGTAACTTTGAAGATCCTTTTTAGCATGCTTGGGTTTTTTCTTCTTCCTGAGGCATAGCAAGCTGAGCTTTAACTTTGCTATGTCAGTTAATGGCAAGATCTGTCAGCACTGATAGGACTGGGTCTCTGTTTGGAGGGTGTTGGTTTTTTTGGTGTGGTGTGATGCGTGGTTTTTTTGTTTGGTTAGTTTTGAGGGGGTTTTAAAATGAATTAAGAGAATTGATATTTTGGAATTTCATCTTATGTTATTTGAAAGCTTATTTCATGTGAGATGCATTCATGTATCTTAACTAGTGAGGAATTACTGTTTTACAGTCTAAATATAGAAGGTAGATGTCCTCTAATTGTATTTCTACTGCTGTATTCTGTTCAAGTGGCAAGCAAATGAAATAATTATTCTCCCCTGCCCATCTTCCTGCCCCATAAAGAGAGTTACACTTACAAAAAAAGCACGTAGAGGTTTATTTGGTGCTGGAACATAGTAAGAGAAAAAGGGAATGTTACACAACTCTAAGCTGTTGACATCAAAACCAGGGTATTCTGTCTAAAATATTGAATAATCACCGTGCTGCTCTGTTCCAGAAAGTTTTGAGGTCTGGAATTATCATGGTGAATTCTTTCCTAGGAGTCTTTCTGTGCTCAGTCTTTTGATACAGGAGTAAACGTAACTTTGGTTGTTAGGAAGAATTGTGATTTGTTGTTCCAGTGTTCCCAGTAACTAATAATCTGTACTTTCTTTATTTTCTCAGGTACCTTAGGAATGTCCGACAGAGACAGCTATTTTTACGCTGCCATAGTTGCGGTAGTTACTGTCCATGTGGTACTTGCTCTCTTTGTCTACGTAGCGTGGAATGAGGGTTCTCGACAGTGGAGGGAAGGCAAACAGGACTAGAACGGAGATCGTCGTCTTCTGATGCCTACAGACTGTAAACCAAATTTTTTTGAGCTGAAGGAAAAACATTCTTCCAAATGTGTAATACGCCTGTACAAAAAAAAGGCTGATGCCTCAACTCTAGTTAGAATAAGACTTGTACTCATCTTGAATGTGTGCCTGTGTTTTCTCTAGTGCTGATGGAAGTTGTTCTTTAGGCAGCCTCTACTAAGTCGAGCTGGGGAGGTCTTCACCTGCAATTAGAATAAAATAATTACCTATTTTTTAATAAATCCTGTAGCTATTTTTGCCGTTCCTAGTATTTTTCTGACTTGCTCTGAAAATAATACTGGCCCAAAGCAAGCATTACATTTTCAAGTAATAGAATTGCTAGTTAATCATACGGTGTGTGATCTGCCTTGGGTCACCTGGGGTCAGCTGCCCTGGCTGTGCCCCCTCCCCACTAATTGTGCCTCCCCAGCCCACTCGATGGGGGGGAGTGGAGTGAGGAGCAGAAAAGGCCTTGGCTCTGTGCCAGGCCTGCTCAGCAATAACAGAAACATCTCTGCATGTATAAGCACTGTTTTCAGCACAAATCCAAACCATAGCCCCATACAAGCTACTACGAAGAAAATGAACTTTATCCCATCCAAAACCAGCACAGTGGGACAGGCATAATAATGTATTTCTGAGTTTAGGAGTAATTGCAAAACCAGAATTGGTTAAAACTCAGGTGATGTCTTTCTGATGTGAAATACAGAAGTTTGGGTGTGTTTTTTTTAATTTTCCAATCTAATTCTTTATTGCAGTGTAAAAATGCAATCTTTCATTTCGTTTTGGGAGGACTATCGTATTGCTGCATTGCTTATCCTTCCAGTCTTCTGCAGTTGATCTTGGTGATGCGAAGGAAATGGCATAGCACATTTTTTTACAAGCCTTTACGTTTATGTCTCCATGATAATTGCTGAAGGATGTAGTTGTGTTTCCTGTGTTAAAGTCGTATCAGTAACAGCTATAAGCCACCCTAATGGCTAGTAGAGGAACAAGCAAGAGAAAACAAGCTGTAGTTGTCTGCAGATGTTGTCCTTTATGAAGCAGAACACAAGAGTGATCATATGGCTTCTTGTTTTTCTTCATAAATACTAACTTGTACACTGTGAAATGATACAGTATGTTGATTGTTTTCTTTTTCCCTTGGTTGTGTGTGGCAACTTTCTGTAGTCAAACCACAGTGAGTTTTGTGCTGTAGGATAACAGGAATTTCATTTCACTGTTTTGCTGTTGTTAGCAAACTTTTTATTCTGTAGATAAAACCTGTTTTCCCAAGGTTTCAGCAATGCATAGAACTTTCCTAATGCTGATGATTGCTGTTAAGCTGTTGTGCTTGAGGTCGTTCTGTTAACTTGAGTTTTCCTGTTTGTTGTACGAGTTGAGCCTTTTTTTTGGAAATGTTTTGCTTAATATAGGGCTTGGAATGGTTTTGCTACTACGTTGGTTCATGGTAATACTTATGCTTAAATAAGACAAAAATCAGTTTTCCATGCCCAGTGGCTGAATAATGTGTTCCCAGGTCTCATTCCTTTTGCCTTCACCCCAGTTCCAGGTGTGCGCAAACACATACCGTGTCACACTGATGCAAATCCCTTTTTATGTTTTGTTTCTGAAATGACAGCTTTCCTCATCTGGAAGCCCCTAGTCAGGTTTCTGCCTGCAAACTGGAGGATGGTCTCATAGTACTTGAAATACAACTTTAGTTTATATACTTTGGCATATTGGCTTGCTGTTCTCCAGTATATGAACTGTACATTGTAGAACTGCGTTTTAATAAAGAACTACCCTGCAATACAATTCCGTAAACAAGCAAGTGTGCTGAACAGTTTTTGAATAATGTCTTTAATACTGCTCACGTATAGTACACTTAGAACAAATAGATCAGCTGTAGCGCTGTTCAGTAGCTTTTTTTTTTCTCCATTTATAGTGGAGCATGAATGGGAACATAGCTGTTGTGCTTTACTAGAGTGTCTTTTGCTATATGTGTTTTGTTTCGTGTATCAGAATCCCTAGATACTAAGTAGATTTCCTAGGAACAACAGGAAAATAACTGCTTAATATAATTGTTTAGTTGCCAAAATCTGAAAAGTTTGACCTGTGCTCCAAGTATCGATACTATAATATCCCAGCAACTGGAGTTAACAAGCTGAGCATTAATCCATCCATTGGAAGGTCATCTTTGATGGTAATGCTTTGATCTGCAACATCCTCCTTGAGGAAAGAGGCACTGTGTGAGTATCTGCATAGTAACAGCCATGTGCTGAGGTTTATGTTGCCTGTGCTTGGGACTTGAAACAACCGCTGAGGTAAATGGTGCAATGAAAACAGTCAAGCAGGGTATTACACCATGACTGGGGAGTTCGGAGAACAGATACTGCAGCCCTATGATGTAGGAGGTACCGGGAGTAGATACCCTACTGGGACTCCTGTTGTGCCTTACCACTGCTGGGATTTATTGTATTTCAAGAGCTTTGTTGTGGTCTCTGTAAGTTGAGTGTTTCCTTTCATGTATCTAGTGTTCCTGTTAATGTCAAAGTTAATTTTCATGGCAGTTTTTAATTGTTTAATGATCGCTGTAAGTCCTCTAGAGTTTAATGCTGTACTGCACTGGGTTTGCATGGAAGGCTTTGGTGGCGGGGTGCTGCGGGGTGGCTCTGTTGGAAGATGCCAGAACCATCCCCCATGTCTGATAGAGCCGATGCCAATCAGCTCCAAGATGGACCAGCTGCTGGCCAATGCCCTCTGGGATAACATATTTAAGAAGGTGGAAAAAATGCTGCTCAACAGCATCAGTGAGAGAAATGAGAATGTGTGAGAGACTCCATGGACACCAAGGTCAGTGAAGGATGGGGAGGAGATGCTCCAGGCACCGGGGCAGAGATTCCCTGGCAGCCTGTGGTGAAGCCCTTGGTGAGGCAGGCTGTGCCCCCAGCCCGTGGAGGTTAACGGTGGAGCACTCTGGTCCCTGCCAGTGGTGGGCTCTCACGCTAGAGCTGAAGCTCTGCACCCTGTGGAAGGGACCCATGTTGGAGAAGTTCATGGAGAGCTGTCTCCTGTGGGAGGGACCCCAAACTGGAGCAGGGGAAGACTGCTGAGGAGGAAGAAGCAGCAGGGACAAGGTGTGATGAACTGATGCAGCCCCCATTCCCCGTTCCCCTGCACCACTGGGTGGAGGAGGTAGGGAACTCAGGAGGGAAGTTTGAGCCTGGGAAGAAGGGAGGGGTGGGGAAAAGCGTTTTAAGATATGGGTTTATTTCTCATTACCCTACTCGGATTTGATTGGTAATAAACTAATTGCCCCAAGTCAAGTCTGTTTTGTCCATGATGGTAATTGGTGAGTGATGTCTCCCTGCCCTTACCTCAATCCATGAGCTTTTTGTTATGTTCTCTCCCCTGTCCAGCTGAGGAAGGGATTGATAGAGTGGCTTTGGTGGGCATGTGGCATCCAGCCAGGGTCAACCCACTACATGTAAAAATACAGAAACTGATAAAAGTTGTGGGAAAGATCAATATTGTTGCTTTGGTTTATATTTTCTATAAAATGATGGTGTGACATTTTTAATGGTGTAGTACCTTGAAGTGGTACTGTACCTTTGTTCATTTTATTACTAGGAATGGATTTGAGATGACTGTTGTTAAAAAGACAAAGTTGGGAAAGCATTGTCTGCATAAGCCATTCAGTACTTCAAAATTGCCTCTCAGCGGTGTCATGTGTTTGTGTAGGTTGATAATTGGGCAGTTTAACTAAAGAAAGCGATTGTATCTAGCTGTGACCAAATACCTTGAGACTGAGATTGTAGCAGAGATTTTCTGGAATGTTTTCTGAGACTATAGTGAAGGCAGTGGGGGCAATTGAGGAAGCGGAGAATCAAACTAATTTTGAGAAGTCACCACTGATGGATTTATTTTTTTCCTGTATTTCTTACCATCTTTTTGTAAATGCCTGCAGAACATTGTGGTGGGTACCCAGCCTGTGGAAGTATGCAGGTAATCGGCTTTGGTTTGTGGATAGGGATGCCCGGTTTAATGCATATATTAACTGCTAGCACAGTGCAGGAGGTCCCCAGAGAAAATGGTGGTGTTGGTGATCAGGTTGTTAGCAGGAATTTTGTCATACTCCTAACACTGATTAATGTACATGAACTTTAAACAGTCGTTACAGTATATTTGAAATAGAACGTTACCTACATGTGTTTTGCTATGCAAGAGGGGACCTGGTAATAACTCTCATTTAACATTAAAATACAAACAACACCCCCCCCCCCCAAATCCAAACCAGCCAAACCCCCACAAAACCCCCGACCTCCTGCATGATTTTCACAGTGGTGGTTATTGGACACTGTCAAACTAGTACAAGTTAAAGGATCTAGTTTTGCCACACTGCTAACGCAGCATGACAAACTAGAGGGCAGGCTTTTCTGCTCGATTCCCGTGATGGGAGAGGGGAAGTTGCGTTGACTGAAAAATTATGTTCTCACTTAATGCATTGGTGAACAGTAAAATGTTTGATTTGATTTCAGTTTTGACAGTTTTTAGACTGCTGGGCAGTTATTGTGGTTAAATAAATTGTGCTTAGGCTTCTGATAGCCCACGTAATGGGACAGGGCGTGCTCAAAGCCTGCGGGCAGGGGTACTGGTGGTGATAGTTCAGATGAGTAAGAGATGGGACGGGGAGGGCCCATAAAATAGTGAACTAAGCCACACATGTATTGTTAAAAAATAATACGGGTATGACTGAAACGCGGGTAGGCTGCAGCCCATGGGACAAGAGGAGGAAGGAGCCCGCTGACGCAACGGAGTGACTCGGGGAGGTGGGGTGGAGAACGGGGTAGGGTGAAGACTGGAATGTGCTGGCACAGCTTTGTTTGTGACTGAGGCACTATGTTTTTGTTCGTGAGTGTTTATTCCACTGTTCTCCAGGGGATTATGCGGAGCCATTGATCTGAAATATTAAATGTAAATCATACAAGATAGCAAGCCGATTCCATTTTTAACTTCCAGTTGAAGTCGTTCATAGGTTGACAGCTTTGCAGCATGTGATCTGGGGCGCATTTATTCAGTTTTGACTTGTACAAACTAGCGTTGTTCCTGGCTCAGAGTCATTTCTTAGGGCAAGGTCAAGCCCTTGGAGTGTAAATATTTCTTTAAAAATACCAACAAGCAACGGCCACTCTGATGTTTCATGCTCTAATCCACTGTCAGTTTAAGGGAATTACACAAGCTTCAAGTTCAGAGGAAACAGTGCTTGCTGTTCCCCTGCCGGGGAGGGTCTCCTGTGCTGGAGTGGGGTGTTCGGGGCCCCCACAGCCATTCTCTTATCTGAAGACACGCTAACGTCTGAATTTCTGAGGTGGTAGAATACAGCTTGTTAGGAGGACTGAATCACGATGTTGTATAACAATGCTGAGGTATAATTTAAGTCAAGAGATGGAGGTAAACTCTCGGGGCTTGAGTTCCATTTGAACCTAAAATGGTAAGAAAGATGATGTGGGAAGTGATTGGGGATTTCTGTAGAAAGCAGCTTTTGTAGGTGCTGGTCTCCCCGTTTGCATTCTGAAACCAAGAGGCAGAGCCAGCGGTGGTTGTGTTTCCAAAGGCAGGGATACTGGGAAGCTTTGTAGTGAAGGATGACCAGGGAGAAGAGCTTGGGAAGTTGAACAGTTAACGTGGCGACTGTCCAGCTGAATGCTTGGGGCTGAGTTCTCCTGGTGCTGGTTTTGCTGTCACGTTTCACCACCCCCTTTGTCCTGCCGGCTCTGCATGGCATGTCCTTGCCAAGGTGATTCCAGGTGGGTGCTCAGTGTTTGTAGGAGGGATCGGGTGCTTACTGCAACTGTGCTTTTACAGTAGTGCAGACTATTTGTAGGGCTGGAAAAAGCCTGTTAATGCTTATAGTTGGCACATGACGCAGCATGGTTTGTTTTGGTGTAAATGGCCCAGGGCATAGGCATAGGGGGTGTGTTATTAATTAAAACTGTTTTTAATTGAAGGATGATTGATGAGTGAGAGTAACAGTAGTCAGAGAACAAAAGCTGCTGTGGGTGCTGGCCCGTGCTGTGGGCACCACTGAGGACCTGTTTAATACATTTGCATTTTTCATCCTCAAGATCCATGGTGTCTCTTAACTGGCTTGACTCATTAGTACAGCTCTGCTGATGTTGGAGATGAGCTGGAAGGACCAAAGTTTATCTCCATAGCTGGAATGGTTCATACAGCTTATTTCAGAGGAATGAGTCTGTGTAGGTAGTTTTGTGTCTGATGGAGAAGATAGAAGAACCCACTTTGCTCTCAAACCTTACCGCAGTTTGAGCCCTTTCCTAGAA
This sequence comes from Falco punctatus, assembly GCF_963210335.1. NCBI lineage: Eukaryota > Metazoa > Chordata > Aves > Falconiformes > Falconidae > Falco > Falco punctatus. The sequence continues at coordinate 15,448,420 of NC_137595.1, forward strand.
AAATTCCTATAGAATTAGCAAACGTTGGATGATTCTGAACTTGAAGCGTTACGATAGAGCAGTTTGCTTTAGAATCTGGTGTAGTCTTCAATACAGCATTTTTTTTCCTCCCAGTGTGACATATGCCCTCGCCAAAAAATCCAAACCAAAGGCGATTCTGATGATTTGGGTGTTCGAACTGTTTTGATGGCTGGTTGTGTTAGGTGCGTCTAGCTGTGTTTCGATGCACAGTGGCTGTAGCTCATCATCTGCAAGTTTAGCCCAGCGTCCCTGAGACTTGTTGGGTGGATGTGAAATTCTGTGCCCTGTGTTTAATAGGAGGGTCCTCTGCCTTAATGCTTAGTGGCTCCAACAGGGTTATTAGAAAAAAATCTTGTATAGTAGCTGCTTCATAGCTCCCGCTTTTACTAAGTGGAAACTGGATCTTTACTTGGGTTTTGTATTTGAAATAAAATTATAATGGCACCTCTCTTCATGGTAATGAGTAATCTGTTACATTAAGCCGGTTCCTTTATTTCTGGCTGGCGTTTATTTCTAACCCATTATACTTTTGCAAGCAACAGCAAGTTCCTCACTCTTCTTGGCACTTCTCCCTCTTTACCTCTCCTAGGTGTTTGTCAAGTGCTTTTGTTGGGACCAAATATTTTCTATAGTGTGACATCTGTTGTGATCCCTAATTAAGATTACATTGAGCTTTGTGGGAAGAGATGATGGTTTTATACCACTTGGTGGGGATTGTGCTTTCCTGTCCATGAATTTTCAGGTTGTTAGTGCTATCAGCTCTGATATTTGAGGCATAAAAACAGTAAAGCTAAGGAAAAAACTTTCCGATATTATAAACAGTTCTTAATCAAATAGCTATTTGCCAAGGGCTTCAGGAGGACTAATTAACACTAAAATAATAGTACATTTCTGTGTTGTCATATTCAAAACAATCCCACTCTGTGCTCAAATGGAGTTTTATTTTAGTATATTACAACACTTAAGAACATTTAAGTACACTAAGTAGCATTGTCAGTATGATCCAGGCTGCGTTCACTTTTCCAGCTCTGAAAGAAAACTCCATTAAGCCTTTTAGTAAGGAAATGTTAGAGAGCACCTGGGAATGTGATGCAGCTCTTAAGCCTGCCCATGCCAAAAAGCCACGCTTGCTTTGTATCAAGCTTATGCAAGGGATTAATTTGGAAGCACAGCTGAGTGGCTTGTAAACTTTCTCCCTCAGATCAGCTATGCTGTAGCTGCATGGTCCACATTGCAATTCGATGGGATAAACAACTTTTGTGTGCTTTTTATGGACTTTGCTGAAAGAATGAACAGGTAATTCTGCACAGCACCAGAACTAATTTGCAACAATTTTATTCGGGTAAAGATGGAGCAATGCAGTAACGTGGCTGATTACGTAAGCACAAGGTCAGTTGATCATATCTGTATGTGAACTCTTTGACCAGTAAAACAGTCACAGTAATTTATTTTTTCTTGTCTCCTTGAATTCTGCCAAAGTTTTCTCTCCGTTCAAACTCAGCAGTTTGCTCAGCCTCAAAGATTACTGTACAGATTGAGTGACCGGTGAGATGAGCTGCTGTTTTTGTGGAAGCCAGTGTGCTCCAGACTCCTGTGACGAACTTGTGAAGCTTTGCATCATAAGGCAAGACCCCTTGCCTGTGATGCTGGCTTCTGCAGAATTAACAAGAGCTGGTCCCAAATCCAATAACAATATGAAATGCAGAAAATGAGGTATTGGAGGTAAATGTGTCAGGGGTACTGTGATATGGATGGATACAAAGAGTTACCCATCAGTAGCAGGATGCTGACTGACTTTTTCTCATGTGCGTTCCTAGTACTGGGAAATCAGTATAAAGCCATCATCCTGCTTTGTGCTATTCAAAGACTGTTAAGAGTAAATGATGATTTCTTTTTTCATCAGTCTGTTTACTTAATATTTCCCCACAAAAAAATTGCACATAAACTAGGCTTTTGAGACTGTACCAATGTAAGCTACTTATTCTTTAGCCACAAAAAGGAGCTTTTGGATAGAACTCCGGTGTTGGTGTTGATGGCTTTTCCTCCTCCAGAATACCCTGCATACTCCTTTTGTGCAAAAAAAAAAAAAGGGGGGGGGGGGGGGGCGTTTAATATCACAGAATACTATGTGTGGCAGCATGCACAGGTTCATTGTGTTGCAGTGGAGTATTTAACCTTCCTACAGATTGTACCACTTAAGTATCCAGATACCACCCTCTGTAGTGCTTGCCTTTTGGTGTTCTGTCTGCTCGTCACTGCAGCAATACCCAAAGCACAAGGTAGGATCCTGGGGCACTAGATCCTTACGAACGCACGGCGAGAGTCGATCGCTGTCCTGAAGTCGTCACCGTATATAACTAGATAGGTCTGGCTAAACGGGTGTTTGGAAACAAACTCAGCAAATGTGTCCAAGTGGAAGTGGAGAGGTATGTGTGGTTAGTACGTGGTAACTCCTGGGGTCACTGGGCCTGGCCTCTGAGCTATGACTCCATAAAAGAAAAAATAACACATCTTTACTGTATGTAGGTACACTCAGAGAGCCAAAGGGATCTGCTTTGCGTGCTATGGCAGATCACAGGTTTAGAAACGGAGGGTGGGGGAGAGGACTGGAACTTGAATCTTTTGACCCACTGCTGTCAGCAGTATCAGCCATTCACCACCATCCATCCAGAGTGTTTTTTTAGGCATTGTTTCTGGTGAGACCTTGAATCGGTGGATACCTGGAATGTCAAGCTATGCAAAATTAGCTAATGTTCTCTTCAAAGTCTGTGCAGCTCACACTAGTGCGTGCTTTCCTTCTTTGTCAGTTCTTATGAGTGCTCCATCAAATCCCTGTTCTGGCAGATCTTTGCCATTGTTGAGCTGGCTTTAGACTTCTCAGGGCTTCTTTCGGGCATCTTTTCTCTGCCTGCTCCTTCTACCTCCTTCTAAAATCTTAAGTAAAAATGATGTTAAAAGGCTAGTCGACACTTGCACACCACTGGAGGATGATGCTGCGTGTGAACTGTGTGATTCCATTATCTTTTCAATAGCGTTAGTGCTGTGGTTTTGTCCTGCTTCACACTTTAAGAGCACATCCCTTCATCTGCCTACAAGATTGAGCAGGGAATGAGTTCAGTGGTCAGGGTGCAGCATATGCATGTAGTGCTGTTTGGGGGAAGAGCTGGCATGAGACTGGAAGAATATGGTGGCAAGTAAATGATAAAGGAGTTAAACCAGTATACAGACCCTAATTTTTCATGTATGCTTTAGGGTATGTGCGTATCTTAGTCTTGGCTTGAAGCAGTGTATTGTTGTCTGAAGTACATTCAAGCACAATTAATCTGCATTTGTCTCCCTTTCCCAAAACGTTGTGCCATTTGAAATGTTTTATTTTTCTATATTTAAAGAATATTATTTCATAATCCCAAAAGCTATTTTTCTTTTTTTTAGAACAATCGGTTGAAGAGTTTTTATTAATCTTTTTATTATTTAAGCACTTCTATCTGCAATACACAATAGAGGCAAATGAATTTATTTTTTTGAGACAAGCTTGCTTTTTATCCTACAGAAATGATGACTCATGAGATTCATCCAACCCTCATCTGTATTCCTCCCCCAGCTAATAAGTTAAATGTGAGTTTTGTGTTTGTAAAAAGGCAGCCTATGCTTACCTCACCAGGGAGCTTGTTTGAACATCGAGTTCACAAGAGGAAAATTCCATGCCACAGTAAAACTGCATCTCTGGGCATTAAGGAGCTTTGCAAAGTTTGCTCCCTAAGTGAAGAAAACAGCATTAGATTTAATTCATTGCTCACGTTTATAATGATCTTAGACTGGCGTGCTTGTAACTCTGCACAGTGATAGCAGAAGGCTTGTGGCTCTGACACATGAAGGGACAGCAGAAGGCAGAGACCTGTAATATTTTCTCTTTGGGCCTGTTAATCCCACAGATGGGGAGTATTGCAGTGTAAAAGATGCGACACTGGTCTAGCATAAAAACACCCTCTATTTTCATCCTGACTTAAACAGTCCTGCAAATGGTTGTGCTGGTGTAACTGAGAAGGGAGCGTGGAGGATGGAGATGGGTGGAGGTCCTGGAAGCTGGTGTTGCTGCTGAAGCCCGGTGCTGTGAGAAGGCACCCTCAGTTGGAGCTGCCCCCCACCTTAATGCAGCCAGGCTTGGTTAATGCTAAAATGGGATATGACCTGGCAGCTCTGCAGGGGGAACGCACCATGAGTTTTAGCTGAGAGGAAAGAAGAGCCTGATCAGTACAATTTGCAGCATAAAAAGTAGCCAATTTCTCTGTGAAGCTGTGGATTTTCATGGGGCTTCTTTAACTGAGCAAAGATCTTCTGAGCATCTTGGCTGGCAGATCCTGGTTTAAAGCCTCCCTTGGGGGATGCCTGTTAGGGGTACACAGGAATAAGAGTCTTTCTTGGTGGCTCCCAGCCTACATCTGGCAAAAGTGTTTCACACATAGGATCTGGCTTCTCTGACTCTGCTCTTTCCTCACAAGGTTCTTATAAACCAGGTGACGTGACTGGGGGCTATATGGAGGCCTCTGTCAGCTGGGGTTAGGGAGAGAGCGGGAGGAACCAGTTGCAGTACAAATCGGTTACTTTGGAGAGCTGGCCTTGAAAATTGGCTGACAAGGGGATGTTGGAGTTGTCCATTTAACCTCAAACTCTTGGGCAAAGAGATACTTGACTTCTGTTACATAGCTGAGCCTGATGCTGATTATGTTCCCTTATAAAGATTTCATCCTTTTGTCATGTAAATGCTTGTGTGACCCAGAACAGAGTGGAGCTCCAGAATTGGTTTTGCGTAGATGCTGGTCAGTGTCTGGCTGTAGACATGAAGCTGAAACAGTGACATAGGTGTGAATTCTCAGTCTGGACAGTTGTTTTGCCCTGTCTTTCCTTCTGTTAATTATTTGGCAGCTTCACAAAAGCAAGCCCCTTTTTCCCCAAGTACACCTTTGTGGTGAAATCTGGAGAGGTAAAGCAAAAGAAGCAGCTTTGCAGAAAGAAATCCACACTCTGAACATCATTTTTTTTTTTTTTTTCCTGTTTGGTCAGTGCACCCTTAATACTGCCTTGCAGATGTTGGGGTGGCTGGTACTTAACTAAGAAAACACTGATTTTTCTAGAAACAATAAAAACTCCATGCATAACTATCTCCTCCCTTCACCATTTCCTAGGGCAGGAGGGGACTGGCTCTAATTACAGAGCCTGCAAAATACTCTCCATCAGCCAAAGCTACAAGCCTCTCTCTGTACGACTCCGGCTAAGGCCAGACAGATTCCTCTTAAAAGGGTTTTGGAGATTTTGCAGCACTGGTATTTTTCTGGAACTCTCCGCAGCAAGTATGCAGCTGTGAGTGGAATTTTTGTCAGATGAACTTGCAGAAGTGCAAGTGATGGGCTGGGTCACGTATAGCAAAGGGTTAACTTTTATATCCCACAGGATGCGAAACAGAACATAGATCTGCAGGAATAAAGGATGAAGGCAGCCTAGAGCATCAACTTGACTTTTTGCAATGGAGAAAAACACTTTGGGCAGGTGTGGCTTGTGGGAGGAAGAAGAGATTCCACCATGGCAGAAATGGGAAGGTGAACTCTGTGTTGAAGTTCAAAGACTGAAGGCTCTGAAGGGTAATTCATGCTCGTGCCTGTAGGCACCTCTGAAGGGTAATTCAAACTTCGTTAGGATTTTGGCTGCAAGTAAAGTGAACACCAGAAGCTTCGGTGAGACAGTTCTGCTGGAAAGTACGTTGGGCAGCTCTATGAACAGGCAAGAAGTGTCTTCATAGTTTGACAGGTAATATTTAGTTTCTCCCACCCCTTCTCAAGACCACTGCAAGTGGAAAAATATTGTGATTGACTACAGGCTGGTGGGCCAAGAGACATTTTTAACTTTCTCTGACAGTGGCTTTCAGCTGGCTTTGAGCATGGTTTCATGGACACTTCAGCACTAGAACTGGCCGAAGTGCAAGTCAGGTGCAGTTCTTTTGGGTGGATTCCCCTTAGCTCAGTATCAACAGCTTTCCATAATTTGAATTTCACGAGTGATCCGTTGGTTTGATGTAATTCTGTGCATGGACTAAATGTAATATAGCATTCCAAACTCAAAAGTGCAAGGTAAACACATTCCCAATGCAAAAAGCAATCTCTGACTTCCAAACCCTCCTTTATGCTAAAAGTAATTTAAAAGTATAATGTAACAAAGATAGTATCTGCATGCCAAAGAATATCTTATTTTACAGAAAAGTAACTTATGAAATGCGTATTTTGAAGTTTGGTGTTCATACAACATAGTATTAGTTTCCTCATTCATTTGTGTATGTCTGCTTATTAAGCAAGATCTTCCCAAAGCGTCAAGGGCTGTTTAAATGCTTTAGGGGATGAACATATTTATTACTGGTTGATAATCCTTGTAACATTAAAATACAAATGGATTAGAGTATAGTCTGATGGGAAGCATGAAAGTGGTTACTAAACTGCAGGAATAAATGTGCTAGAACCCTAAATAGTATAATAATCCTCTAAGGGGGAATTGCGCCCTCGTTCATTTATAATGGTATTGTGATTGGCTTTGTTTTAGTCCAGCTTGGAGTCAGTGCCTCCACAAAAATCTCATGCCTTCCAAAATGACATCAAATATGAAAGGAGAAAAACAGTCTTGACAAAACCAGGTCACTACATCAGCAAGAGCAGAGTGGGCTGAGCAGCTCTGCTTCCTAAATCAAAGCCTTGCTGCAGGAGCATTGCTGCACTCCCCGTAGTGCCTCACAAGTGCCGTCCTCAGCAGTGAGGGACCAAAAGGTGTCACGGTAGCAGATAAAGGGCTGAAGGCTTTGGCCAGAGTCCTGGTGCCTCTCTTCTCAGAGCACTGCTGTCCTGGGGTGAGGGTGTGGAGATTCTCCTGGCATCCCTTTGGGCAAAATGGCCCGGTCCCAATTATGCTTTGTAGCCAGCCCCTGCACAAGGTAGGAATGAGGAGGCATTGTGAGTCCTTTGTGCCTGGATCAAGCAAAAATCCCAGCAAGGGAAGTGAGATGTTCTGCCAGCTCTGTGCTTCCAGAAAAGCAAGGGTCCTTTTGTAGTCTTGGCCAGGAGCTCCCAGGCTGGAAGACACTGAGGATCTTCTAAGGCATACATGTCTCTGATTTCTGTGAACCATGAGTAAAATGTACGGGCCTGGAGCCCATCTCGGTGTGCCTACAGAGCAAGGAGCTGTCAAGGAGCCATCGTCTCCCTCTCCTGCCACGCGTCCTGTGCGTCCCTGGAAGAGCTGCCCATCAAGGGACAGAGACGATATGAGTACACGCGCAGAGGCCCACGCAGGCTGCTGTGGGATTGCCATGTGGGCAAAGTAACTCCTTCGTGCCCAGGTCTGCTGTCTGTAACGGCGGGCTGGGAGCCAGAGGGCATTCGTGAACAGCACTCTGCTCCTGGATCCCATGCGACAGCATCCTCCAGCCACTTTTGTAAAGGGCCAGTTAGTGTATGTAGCCAAAGGTGCACAAGGTAATTATGCAGCTGGCAGGGCCAAGTAATTAATACCTAGTTGTACTGTACTGTACATACTGCCTCTTTTACATGTGTTTTGTGCAGAGTGGAAGTGCTGAGGTGTGCTAATTTTGCAAGTTTGCTCTCGTCTGGTGAAGAGGGTGGAAAAAAAAAAAAACCTCCAGGAAGAAGGAAAATGAGTTTCCTGTCTTTTGGGGTGTTAATTAAATAACCCGTAGCGGCAGCAATGGCAAAGTGCCAGGGCTTCTCCTGGGACGTGCTTACTGAGGCAGAGATTTGCAGAGGAGAGGGAACCTGGATGCAGGAGGCTCATACAGGTGTCTGTGTTCAAGAGCAGCGTCTGTTCTTGCCAGCAAGCCTCGCTCTGTGTGTTGTTTATGTACTTCATGAAGAAGGGACCTTTACCTGTATCTTTGACCATATGGGTGCAAGGCCAGAGTTTCGGTGTTAGCGCGTGAACAGCAGTGACAGCACATTGTCTCTTGCAGGTTTCACTAAAGCCATCCAAGAAGGCACCTAGCAGATGCTAAATGGAAGACACATGGCACAAGCTTTGCTCTTTCCATAGGACACCTCAGGCAAGATTTACTGAAAGCAAAGACCTAGTCTCAGGCTGGAAATGTCACGCGGCCCAATCTGTCTCCCAACGCAGCCGCTACGGAGTGCTGCAAGCTGGAGTCCTGGCTCCTCCGGCTGCACCTTGTCGGCAGAGGCACCCCGGTTCCCAGCAGAAGGAGCTCACAGGGGGTGGGGGAGCCGCTCAGGGCAGCTGCCACTCCCCACAGCATCCTCCTGAAGCCCTGCAAGCCCTGCAGGGGCATGGAGAGGAGGAATCACCTGGGGTCTGGGTCCCAGGGGGGTTGTGCCTGTACAAAGGGAATGCTGAGCCCTGGCCCTGCGGGTCATCCAGAGGGGCATGTTCAGGGAGGGATGGAGAAACTTACTGTAATAATACTAAGATAGACCTACTTTAGGTTCAAGTGAGTTAATACCTCAAAATAAATTATGTCTATCAGCTTGGGCTTTTCTGGGTAGGATTTTGAGCAGAACGAGCTAATAATGATTCTGGTGCACTGGGATTTTAAATGGCATTCTTGCTTCTTGGTGTAAACAGAAGGTGATAGCACAGTGTGTGGGAGGTCTTTAATCTTGTACTCTAGATTTACATTTTGTAGGATTATAATTTTTTTTTTAAGCTTTTTGTTTCATCTTGAGCACTGGCAGAGGCAAGCAACTAACTAAAGGTACATGCAGAGCATTTTAATGTGGCTTTTTTCCTAAAATCACCTGAGCAGCCAAGCCCCCTCTGATCACAGCCCCACCCTCCCATCTGCATTTCATAAGGGTATTATCACTGTAATTAATAGGAGTTGTGTAACAGTACCTAATTAAACTCTGATCATATAGTGTAAATTTAACTTGATTATCATTAGCCTCGGTGAACTCTGCAAGAGATTAATCCTGGTGATTCACTCAACGCAGAAAGCAACAGCGCCAGTTCTGCAGAGGACCCAAATATTAGTGTACAGAAATGCTCTGTGCTCCGGGGTAACCCTGCGAGGTGGTGCTGGGTACCGGCGGTCACACCAGTGTTGGTGAGGGGGTTGCAGCTGGAGGCTCCCCATTTCCAAACTGGTTAAAAGCCACTGGGATGCCAGCAGGCTCCTGCAGCGCAGATCTTAATATCACTGAATAAGGAGTCTGTGAGAGGATTATGGCTTATGTAAGAGTTTTATGTCTACAGCCCCTTTGCGTTTGTGGGCTGTGTACCTTGTCCACCAATGATCCGTGGACACCAGGACCTCCTGAATTGAGTACAAGCCATGTTTTGTTTCAGATGAGATTTCAAATACAGGACCTGGTCCCTGTCCTACAAAAGCTGGTGGGGCTTTGTCTGTGGGAACAGAGCAAAGGCATTAATGTTATTTATTTTGATTTCTGCAGATTAAAATGCTGCGTGCTTTGCTTCTGCCTGGTGTGCTAGCATTTTTCTTTGCTAAAATACTAAGTAAGCCTTTGGTAAAATAGTCTTTTTTTCTGTATGTAGTCCAAAAGTACAGGGCATGGGGTTTGTCCTGTCTTTCACTGAGGACATCTGTTTGTTTGCCGCTAATAATAGTTTAATCAATGGGGCTGATTCCTGCATATTCTCCATCTGATGGTAGCTCAGAAGACCCAGATGACGGCAGAAAAAGGTCTGTAGTGTGTCACTTTTTTTTTTTTTTTTTCTTAATTAAAAGCAAAGAGAAAGTTTTACTCTTGTTTGCATGAATGGTCACATCAAACAGTACAGGAAAATCTAGGCCAAGCTGCTTTCAGCAGGCTAAGGAACATTATACCGTTGCACCGTGTCCTTTCAGACTAGCAATGCCTCTTAATAAACGTCAGGCACCTTTTGAACTTTCTTTGATACTGTTAGCTTTGCTTTTCTCCAGCACCCCAGAGCCCACCTTGCCCCCCCCTCGCTTGCCACGGCGTGGCTGTTAGGAGATGTGTCCGTGCGGGATGGGAAGGAGAGGGATGCGTGTGGGGAAGCGCGGCTGGTGCATCCTCGCTGCCTGCAGAAACGGTGCCGGTTATATAACGTCCTCGCTGGGTAACGAGGTAAAACTCCGTCAACTCTTCTGCAGGAGGTTTCAGAGGGTTTGGGGCTGCTGGCTGGCTCAAGGGTAAGTCAGGGATGTGTGTCTCGGGTGTGTGTGTGGTGTGGCGGGGTGCACACACGTGTTAATGTGTGCGGTGCTGACAAGGGGCTCCAAAATTATAGGCTGAGGTGTGGGTGCAGGCGATGGTACCTCCAGCGAGCGCGGCCGCTCTGCATGGTTAGCATGTTGCCTGAAACGGATTATTTTAGGATATTGCCACTTTGTGAAACAGCTCTGTAACTTGTTTGTACTGTTTTTCTAGTTTCCTCTAATGCATCCAAAACACTATTAAGTATATGCTGTGCTTAAGCCATCGTGGCTTATTCCCTTAATAGCGGTAATACCACTTTTTGAGAGAAGGCTGTGCTGAGGCAGTGAAATGCTTTATATCTAACAATCACGAAATGTGGACACTATTCAGAACGTAACTTGCTGGGGTTTGCTGTTGTTCTTTGCACTTGCGGAGTTGTGCCTGTTTGCAGCTCAGCTGGTGTGTTTGCTCATCTGAGTGCAGATGTTCATGCTGACTGGTGAGTGCATGCTGGATAGCCGCGTCCGTGAGCACCGGACATCCGTGTCTGTTTTGATTTAAGACTGGAGCTATAGATCCGGACGTGCTTGCCACTGTCACAGCAGAGCTACTTCTATGTGTAACACTCTCGTGGAGTGACTGTCAAATGTGCATCTCGGAGCAGAAAGCAATCTCGGTTTGCAGCAAGATGAACAACAGACAGGATGCCAAGCTTTTTGGGATTGTGTTACGGGGGGTTTTGCTTGCTCTGTGAGTGCTGTATATGCTTAAAGTAAGTGGGAGTTACTGGGGAAACAGAAGGGCTGCAGAGGGGGGCTGTGCATCCGCAGCCCAGTTAGCTGTAAGCTCAGAAGATTCAAACAGCAAGAAACAAAGCCCAAATGAACCTAAATAAGTAAGAGGATCCGAATTATTACAAACGGAAATGTTTGTTCCTGAACAGTCAGGTGCCCAAATGCAAAGCAGCCTCAGGCTGTTGGACTGGCATTGTGAGGGTGAGCGTTGTCCTAAAATGAACTGTGCAACAGAAAAATCGCTTGGTATTAGCTACAAGCTCACATTCCCCTGGGCCCATGAATCTCTTGTGCTCAATTTTTAGATTCTTCTTTCTGTTATTCTCTAAAAGGTACTTGATGCCACAATTGCTGTCACTTTGGCTTTTGCATTTGTTCCTGGCAATACTCGACAGGAATAGGAAGCTGCTGGGGCCGCCATCCTACTTCATCTTCATTCTCCTGTCACCGCACTTGGGTCTGGTGGCCCCATAGATGCGGCTGGTCCCCAGCTGGTTATGTGGCCCTTGCATGAGGAGATGTGTGTAAGCAGAGGGGACTGACCCCGAGGGCAGTGTCTCACTCCAGACTCATGTGAGCTGCATGAGGGCTGGTTGCCAAACATTTTGTGTGCTGGGTTTGGGTTGTGGGCAGTCTGATGTGTGGTGGCCACTGCTTTTGCACGTTACCATCACCAGCATGTTGCTGGCTTGTTGCAGAAGTTTTGTGGGGAGCAGATCCCCAGTGTTTCAGACCCCCACCCCAGGCGCCCCAGGAAGGGTGCAACAGGGCTGGTTGAGGCTGGTGGCGGTGGTGTCCAGGACTTGGACCTCAGGAAGGGAAAGAAACTAGTGAAACGCCACCTTGGTGGCAAGCATGGCATATAGGCCACCTCCCCTGGTGCAAGGATGGTTCTCCATGCTGCAGGAACTCCTCATTGCTTCAGGAAAGATCATCAGTTGCCTGCTATAAGTGGGTGCAACTAATAAAAGACATTATCTGTGAAGACTGAAGGCAGGTTGAGGCAGGAGCTGTTTCTTACCACAAGCTACGTGGTACAGTGAAGACCACTTTACTATTAGCCTACAAACATGACCCTGTCTGGGGTCTGCACTCACTCTAGGTTATGCCCTGGGGAGGACAGCGGGTGGGTGGTAATTACAGTACCAGATGGCAAGGTGTAATTCATGGTTTTATTGCTCTGAACATGCTCCTGAGATCACAGCTGTGCGTTTCTGCAGTGCTCCAAGTAACAGGGGAGAAGGGCAAGGAGGAAGCATGGACATGGAACAATGGGTCTGTCAAAACCTGGCTTGGAGCTCCCTTCTGGATCCCCCTGGGCTCAATCCTTGGGCCAGAAACGGATCATACATTTGAAAATATGATTAGTATTTAGGTCTCTGTCTTGCTGGCCAGTTCCCAGCTGATGCCAGCCAGAGGCAAACAGAAGTCAGTTTGACCTGCAGGTTGTCTGGTGTCCAAGTGCAAGAGGTCCGGTGGAGCAGGTCTGTATCCCAGGAAGAGCTGCCTGTGGCCAGAACTGGACAAAATGGAAGGAGCAGTTGAGATGACCAGAGCCCTGAGCAGGCACGCAGTGCTGCCTGGTGAGAGCTTACAGCATGGCGCTGAACCGCAAGGTCGCTGGCACTGTTGCTTTTTTCCCCTTCAGGCAGCAACTGAGCCTGATTTGGATGGGTTTTGTTGGCTTGATTAGATTTGTAATTTTAATTTTTTTTAATCCAGACCCAAACCAAAACATGGTCTGGTTCTGGCCCAGGGGAGTGGTTCAGCTGAAAACTGGTGTCTGTTTGACCTGTCCCCCAGCAGGACTTCCAAGACCAGGAGTGTAGTGCCATACTGCACTCTCCTGTCTATCCTCTCCCTCCCTCATCTGTGCTGCATCACTCCATCGTTCATGCCAGATGCAGGAATTGGAAGCAGTGGACAATATTAAAACTCCACATGGTACTGTGCGCTGGCCAGGGGAAAGGAGACACTTGGACATAGTCTCTGTTTCATCCACTTTAGTTTTCTCCATGTGAGCTCATTTCAGCTGGTTGGAAGCTAATGAGCCAGTTTGGTCCTGGGGTTAAAACTGACCCAGAACAGTTTCAGCCTGCCAGGCTCCCTACTTCTGGGGTAGGATGCCAGTGATTAGAAGCAGCACAGGACTGGCCAGGAAACAGACTGCTAAATGCACATCATCAGTCATAACAATCATTATAATAATTGGAAATGATGGGCAGCCTTGGTAGGAACTTAAACATAGATGCCAAGAGTTAACCACGTCTCAAAGACTATGCTCAGCTGTCTCTTTGAGGTAATTTCTATCTTGCTGGGCAGGAAGATGTGAAAAAACCCCTCTGCTTTCCCTTTCCAGGAGGGAAAGACAAGTTAGTCCTGCATGCATCAGCAATGCAACAGTTCCCCCAGAACTGCAAAGACAGCAGTGGCGTGAGACCTTCTGCCACTGCAAGCCCCCGAGCGCTGGGTGCATATTTGAGCACAGGCAGAAGGCCATAAGTGACCATAGGTATAGAAGTATCACATGGCTGCCTAGCTCTTCCTATGGGATTGCTGTGGTGGTGGTGGCTTTGTAACTTCGGCAGCCCTATAGCAGGGCCTGCAGGGTCCCGGTTGCCGCCTGCAGATGGTGAGCCTTGCCCTATATACCGAGCAGATTTCTCTCTGTGCGCATGCCTGTGTTTAATTGCCATTATGAAATGGTAATAAAAAATTTAAAATAACATTACAATGTGGTGTGGAGCAGGGATTTGCAAGCCAGCTGCAAGTCTGTTGGTGAAGATAAACTGTTCAGAGTTTATCTGAACTCTGCTGTTGGAGGGTTGGTCCGCTCTGTTAACTGCTCTCTGAGCAGGCTGGCATTGCTTGTGGTGTTTGTCACTGACTTGCCTGGGTCTGACTGTTTCAGCCCCTCTCGTGAGTCTTTCCTATGGTGGAAATTTAGCTTGGTTAAAACTCCTACCAGCCAGATGCCTCAGCAAAAGCCATGCTAGGCATGCTTTTGCCCAGGGAGCAACTTCCTTCTTGAAAAACAGTTATTTTGGTGCAGATGAGGGCTATTAGGACTGCTTTGACTTCCTGACTGGTATGCATTCTGAGAAAGTCCCCGTGGAGATAATTTAATGCCACTGAACCCCTCTCTCCCTGATGCAGCTGCAAGAGCAGCACTGCCTCTAAGACAGCAGAGACATGGTGCTGTGTTACATTGCAGGGCTGAATGCTGAGCATCTTTGCACTGTTAGTTGACAGCCATCCTACCAAAGGTACCTGCAGGTAGGATTTTGCTTCCTTTAAACGCCAGGCGGAGAGATGCCCAATGGAGCAACTGCAACATTTGCCTTCCTGTGCCCCAGGGAGTAAACCAGCCCAGCAAGCCTGCAGCAGGAAACCAGCACAGCCCTGTGGTGGTGCTGATGTTTGCTGGCAGCTGCTTCAGCCCTTAACCCACGGTCCCCACCAGTTCTGAGTCCTTAGGCTGAGCAGTTGGGCCTTTAATTTCTGTTGGGGTGGCTGTAACAGAAGCTGCCTGCAAAATTCAGCTGCAGTCAGAGCACTTGGTAGATCTCCCGTGCACGGGGACCACCTCTGCTCAGCCGTGGTGCTGAGGTCAGATGCCTGCTCTTGTGCCACTGTAGGAGCCCGGTTCTCCTCGAAACCTCTGACAAAGCTGATCTGAAGCTGGCAGGCAAATCAAAAGGTGACCAAGAAGAGGGGGTAGGGCACAAGACTGCTCAAGCGTTTCTGCTTAAGAAACTGAATAGAACAGTTTGAGAGCTTTACCAGCAACTCTAAAGTGTAGATGTGTTCCCAGACACTTACAAAGTTTTAAATTGAACGTTTGAAGCAATTGCTGCATTAGAAACGTCATGTTCGGTGCTCTGATGCCTCTCATACGTGCTGGAGACAACTGTCTACTGTATATTTGAACATCAGGCCTCATCCTGCTAGTTTCTGCTTGAGAGTCTCCTTCAGTTCATTTGTTGATGGTTGTGCTGGGGGCAGGGATGTCTTAACAGAACAAAAAGCAAAGTGGGAATAAAGAGATCTATGTGTGCAATCATCAGATGGCAAGAGCATGTGGTCACTTCTGGAATTAGTTGTACCAGAACTTGGAGTGAGCAGTTGTATTTCTCTTACCAGCATTCAGTTTTAATATTTATCATATTCAGAATTCATATTTATCATATAAAGCTTGACACAACTCTTGATGGTCATGAGAAAGCAACAGTGTCTGGGGTGTCTTGGTTTTTGGTTTTTTTTTGTGATATCACCACCTGCCTGTAGTTGTTTCAGCAACTGCTGTGGAGGAAAGTTCCTGGACTTGTGTTTATATTACCATGTCTCTAGAATAAATCACAGCACTACCTAGCATCCAGATTAACAGAATGTGAAAATGCACCTGGTGAACACACAAATAACCCTAAAATCTTGCAGTGTTAACCCAATGCTAAGGTTATAAATAACCATAAAGACCTAGGTGAAGGCGTCAGTGATAGAAGTAGGGGGAAGGGACGGGTACTGACCATGCAGAGAAGAGGTTTTCATATGATGAGAGGTACCTGGATGTTTCCTGTTGAAACCTTGATACTTGTTGAAACACTGTGCTCTTCATGCCACCCTCTTAAATCTCCTTGCCTGCTCATTGAATTTGAGAGCTGTAAATGTTTGCACGTTTGTTGCTGCAAGGATAGGCGAAGAAAAGTCCTTGAGAAGTTTTTGGGCCACACAGTGCAGAAGCATGTCACATCACGGAGAGAATGATTTGGAGAATCTGAGTGGAGCGGGCTGGTGAGCAGGTTCATGTTGCCACCTGTCTGCCCTGGCATGGTTTTGGCCTTTAAATGGCACAAACATTTTCTGTTCTTTTTCCCCTTTTGTTAATGCCTTGGGACAGGGCTCTGTGTCGTGGTCTGTTGGGACCAGCAAGAGCTGGTGAGGAGCAGCTAGGTGGCAGGGCTGGAGCTCTGTGGGGCTGGGCTGGAGCCTGTGCTGGGGCAGGGACCATGGGATCCCCACGCAGCTGTGCCCCAGATGTGTGGTCCAGGGATGGGACCAGCGCTTGCCAACCCCTGCTCCCACCCATGCTCCCCGTTTTGCTTTTGGGATGGCAAACCCCTCTCGCCTGCAGGCCAGGAGGAGGTCGTCTTCCAGCAGACTGCTGTGCATGTGCCTGGGGTACAGCAACAGGATATTTGGAGCAGAGAGCCCAAATGGCACGTGGAGTGTTGGGAAGGGTCTCCTGGCTCCATAGGAGACACCTCAACAACTGAGCCACCTCACCCACCCCCAGGCCTCCCTTGTCACATTGCAAAGTGCTGCCTCGGGGTAGCTGCTAAAGCCACGAGCACCCATCTCACCAAGGTAGAGCCATTTGATGCACTTTGCAGTAAAATGACTCTCTGGTGCTTAAAAATCTTCCAGGGTATTAAAATGGGCTTAAACCCTACTGTGTTTCTTGCTTTAGCTTGGGGGTGGCTCAGACCTGGGTTTGACTGGCAGCTCAGCCACTGCTTGCGGTTGAAGTTCTTTGAGCTGGGATGATGAGTCCTTGTCTTCCCCAGCCCCTGTTCGCCCCACAGCCTTGGGGCAGGCTGAGTTCAGCTCCAAGCTGCAGCTGGTGGAGCTCCCAGCCCGTAAACCTCAGTGGTGGGGTCAGAGCCAGGTTGATCAGAATTAGCCCAGCTTCAGAAGATAAAGGCTTTTGGTTTAGAGGGAGAATGGGAGTGGACAAGAATGGTTTCCAACATGCTAATGAAAACCCTAAAGTAAATAACTAAGCATTTTTCCACATCAGTGTAGCCCTTGGAAAGTTTCCCAAGGATGGCTTTAAAGACCTCATTGTAAAATAGTGGGATGTTTTTTCCCCACGGGTGTATGTTAAATCATTTCATTTTCTCCACTTGAAATTATTACAAAATTATCTAGTTTTGGGATTACTGTGAAGACCTTTGGGAAATTCTTCTCCTGGGCAGCATTGTGAGACATGCTATGGCTGCACAGGTCTGCAGTTTTGTATAGCAGGTGAATCTTGCCTGCCTGGCTGTAAAGGGGAAACCATAGATTTGACCGAGGTTATGTTTAAAACTTTTGTCATCAGCAGTGAAACTGGCTCTGTTCTTTAAATCAAACTTTTAAAAAAGTGAGGCTTTAGTACAAATGGTGTTGTTTGCTACAATCTGATTGACTCAGCCATTTTTTTTTCTAGTGGAAGTACTTTGTTGCAGGAATTAACAGATATGTAGTTACTACCAAGCTGGTTTTAACATTGATACACAAACGGGTAGGTGGGAAGCAGAGGTCCCCCCCCCGTGTGCATCTTCTGTCTACCTGGAAGAGCAGTCAGGCTCTTACCTGCTGATGCAGAGCGCCTTGGGGAAGGTGCTGAGCCCTTTTGGCCAGGAAAGGCGTGCTGATGCTATCTAATACCTTGGGAGCTTGAACCTAAG
Source organism: Falco punctatus (assembly GCF_963210335.1). Lineage (NCBI taxonomy): Eukaryota > Metazoa > Chordata > Aves > Falconiformes > Falconidae > Falco > Falco punctatus. Next base: position 15,465,874 of record NC_137595.1, read on the forward strand.
ACAGTCCAATAAATTGCAATGTTTTCATTGACTCCAAGAGCCTTTTGATTAGATTTCCGTTCCCTCCATAGACTTGAGGACCAGTGTAATAAAGGTAAGCACAGATACCTCGCTATCCCAGTCCCTCTGACATGCCAGTCCCTTGACCCTATTTGCTGTTCCGACCTCATCTGGGCTAGAATTTGATTTTGAGTCTCCATACGTGGGTGGACTGGGCAGCCCCCTGCTCGAAATATTGCTTCAGCTGTGTGGAAAATATTGTGCCAGGCTGCATGTTATTAATAAGCTGATTTTGTAAGGAGATGGAGCACCACGTCTGAGCTCTTGTGGCAGGGCCAGCTAATGATACTGGACAGCGAGCAACTGTCACTTTTGCTAAATCTGTCATATTGCAAGTAAGCTGCTTACAGCATGCGGTTGAGGTGGGCAGAATGACAGTCTAATCTACCTTAGGGCTCTACCCAAAGTCAAATTTGGAGTCTGCTTTTCTCAAGAATACAGTTGTCCCTTGGAAACTCTTGTCTGAGGTACAAAGCAAGCTGAGGAGCAGAACAGTCACCATCTTCACTGAATAAATTCCATCTGTGTGTCTGTGCAAGGGCTTGTAGACCCGCATTCCCTGAGTGATGGTAAAATAGGACTTCTGAGGAACAGAAATGATGAGGAGTTTCTCAGAAAGCATATCCTTGTACATAGCTTAGCAATACAGCCCAGATTTGCAAGCGACCTGACGAGCTGGAACAGAGCCTTACGTAGACAAGGGGAATGCTGTGAGATGCGTTCAGCAGTACAAGACTCTCGGTAAAGCTTTGTGGCAAGTGGCACACAAAGAGGCTCTCTGCAATCTTTTTCTGTTCCCTGTGTAGCAAGATGGCAATCCCTAACCTAGAGACCCCGCTGGGAGTGCAGCCCCTGTGCTCTGTGGCAGCTGTATGATGGGTTTGGGGAGGGAGGGAGGTTGTGGGCACCCGCTTCTGCTGATGCCTTCCTGCACTGCCTCCTGCTGCCGTTCAGCTCTTGGTCCTTCTTCCCTGTTGCTACGTTGGACATGACTGTCCCTTTATGCTTCCATGGCAGGAAAACAGTGGATTTCTCCCAGGTTTCTCCCTCTCTTTTTATGGGTGAGGTTTCACCCGTGCATCACGAGACACAGCACGTCTTTCAGAACTGATTCCCCATTTTGACCCTCATTTGGCCAAAGTGTATAGCAGACTCTTGAATTTGTGCGGATAAATAATCCTGTTGATGGAGGTGCTGCTTAATAATAAACCAAGTCTGTTGCTGAATCAGCTCCTTGATCTTTGGCAACCTTTGTGTTACAGAAGTGTTCATAGATGTAAACATTAGATCGTAGATACAGTTTCTTCAGATGATGCTGCAGCATGTGGGGCACAATGCTGAGCTTTATGAGACAATAAAACTTGGTGCTGAACACTGTGAGTAGTTTCCTATTCGTAGGTCTTTATAGCTGCTCTTAAAAACTGTTCTTCAGTGCCATTTAATAGTGTTTAAGAATATCTTTAGTCCCCTTAAATTGTCCTGTCATCAGTGCAGTGCTCCACATGTAGCGGGTGCTTGCTGATACTAGTGTCTTTCCTGTGGTTGCAAGAGAAGCTCCACATGAGGCTGGAGTGCTGTGTTAAGTGGGGACAGTAGATCCAGTAGATCGTGCGTAGAGTTTGAAGGATGTCGATTACAATACGCATTTTGAAATGATGGGGCTGTACAAAATAAGCCTGGAAGTAGCTTCAGGAGCCTTCAGTTCTGTTGTCACCCACAAGTAGATCCACAACAGTCAAAGGTAGAGACATGACTACGTGACTTCTAGAGTTAAAGCTTAAGAAAACAAGACAGGAAAGTGGTTTTAAATGCTGTCAGGAAGAGGAGATGGGTGATAGTGTAAATGCCTTACTAAAATAATTTAGTGGCAAGGCTGTAGGTTCGGTGGGAAATTCCTGGCTGTCAGCCCACTGATGCCAACAGCAGTCAGGTGCTCTGAGATACAGAGCTGAGGTCCCATTTCCTGCAGGCACCGGGGAGTGCGTGAGACTCCTTGGTGGCCATCATAGATGATGGGTTGTGTGACCGAGGATATCAATTTGCAAGGAGCTAGTTCAAGACCAAAGAAGACAGTTCTGTCTTCTGCTTCCTGCCATCTTTGCTGCATCAGCACGGTAGTGGGAAAGTAGTTGAAGGCTGTTCTTTTTAAATCTTTTCTTCCAGAATTAGCTTCCAACCATGCAAGCATGATTTTCCACGCAAGGAAGGCTGGGAGTGGCGGGAGTGCTTTTTCAATGGCAAGATTTACTTCAGCTGATCATGAAACTGCTCCCTGAGGGCTGGTTGTAAAAGTCAAGAGCATTTTAATGTACGGAATGTTTATGTCCTTTCTTGAGGTGTTACAATGAGGATAAAGCACTAGCACTTGGGAAATGGGGTCACAGAGTGGAGACCTGGGGAAGTACATGCCTGGCTCCTCTGGTGTTTGCCTTGGGATGTGTTTTGGTTATCTCTCATCTGCATTTCAAACAGTTTGTTGTGCCTTACTGGAGAGCACATTGGTAGCTTTAACCAGCTGTAATATTGAGGCTGTTGAAAAGCAGAGCTCTGTTACCGTCACAGCACACTAATTTTTATCGTCAGGAGGAAATATTTGTTTAAATTTGCTCTTAGCTCCCAAAAGGTGAAGACATTTCTAATTGGAATGGTACCTAGGAGTGTATGTAACTTTTTTAAGGTAGAAAAATGTTTACTGGTAGGCTTACATATTTGTGTGTTTTCTGCCATCTTCAGCAATTGGGTTGGTGTTTTCTTGGATGGCTTCAGCAGTTATTTAGGAGGTGATGGACAGTCTAGGGTTTTGAATACTCTTTTGATGACTCTTTAGTATGAGGCTGGGCATGCTGCATTGCCACTGGAGAGATCCAGTGAGGCATCTATGCCTAAAACGCACTCCTCAAATTAGCCCACCTACCAGAAAGGAGATCCACCTACTGAGGGCTTGAAGGAGTTGCTGAGGAACCCACAAACAGTGCTGGAGAGCACCCCAAAAAAGTGATTCCTCAAAGCATTTTAGGCCATGCACATTCAAGACTGGTACTTGCTTACCGTGATGGTTAAACTTTCATTGTCTAATTGATTTAGAGGCTACATCTTGTGTTCAAAGCTAGGCATCAGAGATGTGGTCTGTAAAATCCCTTCATGGTCTACTCTTAGAGAAGATTGGCACCTGTCTTCTGCCCTAGTCCTACGACCCATATTCCCAGAAGGTCAATGGCAAGCAATACTCTAAGTTAAAAGTACTTGGTGGGAAAGTTAGGAGAACAAATTCTCCAAAGCAATGTAAGACAGAGCTGTCTTAGGCAGAAAGGTTTTCTCTTCCTTAATATTGTGGATTTTTAAGTGTTGTGTGCAAATTGTGACCAGCTCTAGAAAGTACTTTAAAAACCTGCAGAATTAGGCAGGCTGAATTCTTTCCCATGGATTTCCCCCCCCCCCCCCCCCCCCCCCCCAAAGCATACAGTAGAATTCCCCAAGAGGTGTCATTCTTTTTTGTGTCTGTGTGTCCTGGTTTTGGCTGGGGCAGAGTTAATTTTCTTCCTAGTAACTGATGCAGTGCTGTGTTTTGGATTTAGAATGAGAATAATCTTCTAAACACATTGAAGTTTTTAGTTGTTGCCAAGTAATGTTTAAACTAAGTCAAGGGCTTTTTAGTTTCTCAAGCCCTGCCAGCGAGAGGGCTGGAGGGGCACAAGAAATTGGGAGGGGACACAGCCAGGACAGCTGACCCGGAGTAGCCAAAGGGATATTCCATACCATTTGACGTCATGTTCAGTATGTAGGCTGGGGGGAGCTGGCTGGGAGCCGCCGATCGCTGCTGGGGGACTGGCTGGGCATCAGACAGCGGGTTGTGAACAATTAATTGTGTTGCGCATCACCTGGGGGTTTTGTCTGGGTTTTTTTTCCCCCTTGAGTTTTATTTCTTTTTGTTATCTCCCTTTCCAATACAATTATTGCTAGTATATAGTATTATATTTTACTTTATTTCAATTTCAATCAACTGTTCTTATCTCAACCCGCAGGTTTTACCTTTTTTTTTTTTTATTATTATTATTATTTTGATTCTCCTCCCTATCCCATTGGGGGAGGGGGGTGTGAGCAGCTGTGTGATACTTCAGTTCCCAGCTGGGGTTAAACCACAACACTGTGCCAGCGGATCAGCCATCAGTGCAGAATTCTTCCTATGAAACCAAACAAAACAAAGTTTTAAAGTTGTTTTCTCAAATTCTTACTATGTAGGTATTAGAAAATTTTTACTAAATACTTCTGTTTTACTGAGGTCTTTAAATGAACCATATCCAAAAGTTTTCCTTGCAGGTGAGATTCAACTTCCCAGTAATCTGGGACTCTGCTACAATCCAGAATAAATTAAAAAAAAAATAAAAATAACAAAAAGTGCAGATATTAAAGAACATTAGTAAATTAAATTACTGGTGTTGGAAAGCTGGCATTACATCCCTAAAAAACAGCTCTTCTCACAGGAAGGTGTCATAATTTAAAATCATGAAATCATAGAATCATTTAGGTTGGAAAAGACCTTTAAGATCATTGAGTCCAACCATTAACCCAGCACTGCCAAGCCCACCGCTAAACCATGTCCCCAAGCACCACATCTGCACATCTTTTAAATACCTCCATGGACGGTGACTCCACCACCTCCCTGGGCAGCCTGTTCCAACACTTGACCGCCCTTCCAGTGAAGATTTTTTTTCTAATCTCTAACCTAAACCTCCCCTGGTGCAGCTTGAAGCCATTTCCTCTTGTCCTGTTGCTTGTTATCTGGGAGAAGGGACCGACCCCCCCCCCCCCCCCGCCTACAGCCCCTGTCAGGGAGCTGTGGGGAGCCATCAGGTGCCCCCTGAGCCTCCTTTTCTCCAGGCTGAGCCCCCCAGCCCCCCCCCCCGTGAGCCTTGTGCCCCTGCCCCAGCCCCTGCCCGGCTCTGGACACGCTCCAGCCCCTCAGGGTCTGCCTGGGGCTGAGGGGCCCAAACCTGCCCCCAGGGCTCGAGGGGCGGCCGCAGCAGGGCCCAGCACAGGGGGACGGGCACTGCCCTGGCCCTGCTGGCCACACTGTTCCTGACACCAGCCAGGCTGCTGCTGGCCCCCGTGGCCACCTGGGCACAGGGCTGGCTCCTGGGGACACCCCGTGTGCCCCCGCCAGCGGGATGTCACCCCATCCCCCACCACGCTCTGCCCGGCCGCCCAGCCAGCTCTTAGCCCAGCGCAGAGCACACCCGCCCCGGCCACGGGCAGCCGGTGTCTCCAGGAGATGCTGTGGGAGATGGTGCCAAAGGCACATAAACCAAAAGACACCCTAGGGATCATCTTGGGCAGGAGTGAGCCTCCTTAGACCTACGTGGTTTGTGTAGGTCCGTTTGTTTCAGATACTGAACGTTTCTTGGAAACTGGGCCCTTTCCAGTTCCCTCAGTTTGGGTGTCCTCAGTAGCTTTTCAGAACTTTAATGCTCTTTGTCTCCAGTGAATCTGGCCATGGGTCCTTAGTCTGGGTGCTGTGCACAGTGTGTTCTGAAAATCCAGCTGGTCGCTGATTGCTTGCCCTGCCCTGCCCCGGACCAGGCGTTTGTTGGAGGAATTTAGCTTGAAATAACATTTCCACTGTCTAGATCTTTATCATCATTAGAAAAGAACTTACTCTGAAGGGGCCACTGATTGCATGTGAGCTGCTGCTGGCTCTCACAAGCAGGGCTGTGTTTACACAAGCCAGGATTTGTTCCTGAAAAGTGGGAAGGTAGGTAGTCTGCTCCCACTGTCCTTCTGCAGCCTGGCTTCATCTGGCTCGCTTAACTGTAAGTTCTCATGGGGCTCTACCAGAAGGCGTTCCTGCAGCAGTTTTGATGGTCTAACATCCTCCGGCTACCCATAAATGCATGCTAAACTCTTAGTTCTGGTTTGGGGTGGGTTGGTTTGGTTGTTTTGGGAGGCAAGTCTGGGGTGGGTTTGATCTTCTTGAGCTGGATGCTGTGGTGAAAGCTTCTTTGTAAAGATGCTAAATAGGAAGTCGAGCCATGTTAGAAATAACGTGGGCAACATTTACAGTCTTGCCCCCCGCTGAAAGAAAACTATTGAAACACAAAAGCTGTGAAAAGCTAGACTGAATTTTCAGTTTGCACAGCAGCACTGTGTTGAGTAGGCATGATCCTAAGCACGATCTCAAGCTTCACTACAGCATTTGCTGAATAAGGGCCTAAATTAATACCATTAAGTAATAGTTGGTGCAGGAATGGGTTTCAGGTATGTAGGAAATTCAGGGCTGTATTTTTCAAACACACAAGCCCATTGCATTGCAATGCCAAAATGAAAAATTCATTTTGTATTCACCAGCACTGAAATTTGGTGGGTTGCAATGGATTTGCATTGCAAACAGCTCAGTAACAATACGCTGTGTGATGGTGCTGTTGAAACAAAAGACAGCATTGGTGTTTGGAAACAGTTCTTATATGGGAGGAAAAAAAGGCTGTTAAGACATTCTTTTGTGAAATAGCTCCAGACAAAGCACTGAGCACAGGCAGTGTGTAGGAGAAGAAAAAAGTGCATTAAGGCTTCTCTATCTGTTGCATGAGTCATCAAAACTTATGTAAATATGCCTTCTTATAAGCTGTATTTATCTTATTCATATAGAGGAATCAATAGTAATGCTTCTGTCTTTCCTGAGCAGCAGTGATGTAGGTAGGGAGTATTTTGACAAGCAGCATTACATGTGTCCATTATCCCTGTGGGTCACAGAAGACGAGACCAACTAAAAGCAATTCTCCATGCTTGTTGCTTGGAAACTTAAACAAGATCCCCGACCCTCTAATCCGGGGTGGTAATGCTATCTAATCTGTTTTTGAAAGACAGGTATGAAGGTCTGAGTAACATGTCGGTTTAAAATAATCTTCCATATTTTTCCACTTGTGTGTATCCCTGCATGTGCTTCAGCAGGGAGTTGACGTGAAGGTTAAGAGGCTTTGTTGGCATAGTTGCAATTTTCTTGAAATTTGTCAGAAATGAGTTGTAGCTGGCCAGTGAGAACTGGCAAGAGTCAAAATATGGCGTGACGCCAAGAAAAAGGATCTCACACCATGTAGGTTCAAAGTCAGAAAAGTGCTGTGACAGCCTGCCGGCATGATTCACGTATTTTGGGAATGCTTATGCTTCATACCTTGTTCCCAAGTAGAAGAAGCTGTGCTTTCCGACATCTTTCAGCCTTGTGCAATCAGTCCACCTGCTTTAAAGATATAAAAAAAAGAAATACTAATAACGAGAAGGGTACTAACAGACTGAAATTTCACAGGGTTTTAAGGATGAACCTCTGTCTGCTGAAGTCAGAGGCAGCTCTGCCGTTAACAAGGGTATTTAGTCACTGTGTATTCTGAGTGCAATTGCCTTAATAGACTAGAGTTATCTACAAGGGCATTTTGTAAATGTCAAACAAGGTTCAGCTGGGGTTCCTTGCGTGGGGAGTAACCAGGTTTTGGAGAAGAGAAAATATATCTTAAGAAATCTATCTGTACATGGACTACTTTGGAAATTCACCTAAAGGTAAATGAGTAGAAGACCTAATGTTTCTAGTGACTGGGTTGTGAGAGCTACATTAGTCTTTAAAAGGGCTGGCTTCTCTGAAGAAAAAGAGACTTTTTAATATAATTTACGTTGAGCTTTGGGGATGGTTTTGGGTTTGGGCCATCCTTTCAACCACTGACATACCCTCATGCTACAAACTTTCAGCCACCCAGGGAAGAACCTGGTCACTGATGTTGTACCAAGATCCTTTGGTGCCACAGAGCTACCAGTGGCCACCGCAATGGTGAGCCTGGCATCAGGTCTGTGAGGTTTATCCTGGCTGTCTCCTTTCTGATGTGTTTGCCTGATGTTTGAACTCTGTATAGTTGACTCAGGGGATCTTGGATTTTCAGCTCTGGAGCCCAGGCAAGCAGAAAGGAGGCTCCTGGCTCCAGTGCCCTGACCGGCTTGTCCTTTGGCCAGGACAGCACAAGTTATTTTCTTCTAAGCAAATATTTACTAAGTACATGGGAGAGAGTTCACATACAATTTGTTGGCGTTACGTCAATACAGATTTATTCTGTTGTGTGTTTTAGAAGTTTAATTAACATGAGCTTTCCAATATGTGCTGGCAAGTAAATAGCAGGCGCATCTTTATTTACTTGGCGGAAGAGTAACACTTCTTTAGAAAATATGAAAGCTTTTGCTAGTGCATGCAACTCTATTCACCCATACACTGCAGGCCATTCCACAGTGCACACACTTCTTAAATCCCCTGTAAGCCCAAATATCAGGCTTAGGGGAGGCTTAAGTGCTATACAAATCTTGTGGTGAGCCTTTGCACAGGGGTGAGTTTTATTCTACCATCTGAACACTGTGCAAACACGCAGGCAGACCCAAGACCAAAGGAGATGATCGACTCCATCAGTTTGGCTGTTGTGCAGAGCCGTTTATGGAAAACATCAGATGCACAGGCTGACTCTGCTTTGTGGATTTTATCATGTTAGCGATCAAAAATACCCAACATGAACAGAATACCCACAACTGAACAGTTTTCATTTTGAAATTCATTCTTCTTGGCTGAGAACTTGGCTGTCCACTGAATTATAAATTTCAGCCAGCAGCATTTTATAATAGGAGTCCTGATATAACCTTTAGCAAAGAAACACAGATGGCAACCATGTGAGAAGGCTACTGTGCTTTTGATGCCATTTGCATTGTAAACACCCCTGTAAAAAAGTGTTGTATCTTATCAATGATACATCATCCTCTGATGTCTCTTCTGTAAAGTCTGGTTCTGGGGCCTTACAGATTATTTAAACATGAGGCTTCCATTGCAGAGTCCAAGGTTCAGGCTGATCAGTGGTGAAAAGTCACTGCCAGTGGTGGGAGCTCTAGTCAGAGATAAGAAATCAAGCCTTACTGGAGCTGTCAGACCTGTGAATACTTTCACACATTTAACTTTTAACCATCTGAACAAGTCCTCATTAGCTTCCCAGGAGGTGCCTGCACGCGCAGGGCCAACTACAGGTGTATGTGTCTTCAGGGCTTGGGCTCAGGTGGAAAAAGGGCAAGAGCCCTGCTTTGGGAGAGGTCCTTCCAATGTGATCACATCCTGGCTCACAGGCAAGGTCTGTCCTCCCTAGGCTGCATTCCCCCATCTACTGCAGACATTCTCATGCTTCCTCTGGTCCTTTTGGTGTAGCATCTCATGTCTGGGATAACTATGTCGTTGTGCTTCCTGTTTTCCAAGAAAAGCTTTCATCATTTCATAAGTCGCTAAATTATGCATATCCACTAACTTCATTATTAACACGGCATTTACAACAGGCTTAACCACAAGGAATAGGTTTCTTGTTAGTGATTAGCCCTGTTGGGCTGAACCAGACAAAACTGTCAAACTTCTCTTACTTTCCTCGGTACTTCTCCTGTTTGCACGTAACTGACCTTTCCCCCTCCTTCATCCCTATTCCCGTTCCTGTTTTGTTCTTCAAATACCATTTAAGCGATGTTTAATGTGAGTTAAATGCTATAGAAATGCTACTGATTGCTGCTCTGTTCAGATCAACTCTGTTATTCTAAGGCATCAGATTGCTAAATGGGTCTTCTAACACCCTGATACAATGAGTATTTTCCCAGGTTGTCATTACAGAGGCGTAGAGTGGAAGTATATTTTTTCCAAGGTTATGCAAGAATAGGCATAATATTTCTTAATTGTCCTTCATATCCCCATACATGTTTACTGCTCTGCTACTGTGAATAGGTTATTACTGGCTTGTTTGTTTGTAGTCATCACCCGCACTTCGATATAGAAATTGCAGTGGCTGATGTTTTTTCTCTGGACCTCTTTATAACTCTACTTCCATCTGTCTCCTGATTTTTCTCTGCCTATTGGAATTTCATGCATTCTGAGGGGCTGGTAGCCCAGATGTTTTCATGACAATGGTGTCTTTATCATCAAGATTTCATAATAAGGCAATTATTTTTTTTACAATACAGTCATTCCAAGATTTTTGTGTAATAAGCAGTTCGATATTATAATCTGCTAGAAATGCATTTTTGTGCAAGTATGGATTAGAATAGATTTTAATTTTACAGTTTTAGAGATCTAAATTAGACATTGTAGTAAAGAAAAATGACTTTTTATGTGTATTAAAACACTTACTTTTGTGTTGCACTTATGCCAGCTAGAGTGAAATACTTTCATATGTTTTTAATCTTAGGTTAAGTTAAAACTGCTGGTAAAAGAGATGGTGGAAAAATGGTTGGTGATGATGCAAGAAAATGTAGCTAGAATTTTTAAGAGATTGCAGTGCCCTGTCCCTTCCTGCTTTGCAATAAGGAAGTCCCAAGTGTCAACAGAAATAAAATCTTGAGTTTGAGGCAGCTGGAAGGTGGAATAACTTCAAGACATTTTGTTCTGATTAGTTCAACCACTTCTTTTTGCATGTAGCTGGGAAGTTCGACCAAAGTAACTTAATTTCCATCTCTTCCTATTTGGGGTGTGTGTGTTTGATTCAGCTGAGAGATGCAATGGAAACAATCGCCTGCAAAAATGGGCGTATTCCAGTAAGAAATCATTTCTCATCGTTTCCTTAAAGAGCTTCCTCTGTAATTTCTCTCACTTTGCCTTATTACTATAATTTGTTTTCCCTGATGTTCAGTAGAATACCAATCTTTTCAAATGTTAAGCCTGAATTTAGTCGTTCAGTTTATCTTTTGCTTTTTAATGGCTAGTATTAAACACTGATTTCTAAGGATGTTCACAGAAGCAGATGCTGTTTCAAACACCAGATGAGTACGGTTTTCTGTTTCTGTGCTTCTTTCATTTCTAGCAGAAAACTGCTTGAAAATTTTACTCCTAGTCCATCTCCACTTGTGGTTTGCTGAGAAAACTCCTGGAGGCTTTAGGCAAACAAAATACTCTGAAGGTGTAGGCAGTGTTTTGCTGAACCGGGGCCCCATTAAGTGCTATCTGGTCCTACGATGCCAGGGCTGTGCTGAGACACCACGGCACTTGGGGAAATCTCACAACTATGATTATCTTTTTGCTGGGCTTTTGGGTAGTTTTCCACTCATGCCTTCTGCCATACTGTGCAAGGGCTGCTGGATATCTCTCCGCTAGCTCAAGTGAAACGTAGGCTATCAGAACACCCAGCAAGGCTCCTTGCTCCCTTCTGCTTTAGCATTGATCCGTCGATCCAGCTCTCCTCCTTTGCTTTGTCAGGAGAGTAGCAGTAGTATAATCAGTGGGGTTTTTGGCCCTGGAAGTGCCAGGGATATGACATGAAAATAGATGATGCACCAGGCTGTGAGACAGATACTGACGTTGCAGCTGGTGTCTGTTGTTGCCTGAGCCATTTGGGGACAGCAGGTGATAAGCACCTACTGTCTCTGGATGGTTAGTGCCACAGGTTACCGCTTTTCTGGTCTGTTGTCTACCGACACCGTATCCAGGTGCATTTCAACCAGTGGTGCTACTTTTGTCATTTAAAAAATTATGAGAAACTATAAATAAGATGCAGGAGAAGATTCCCAGTACCCCAGGAGCTGCCCTGGAGAAAAGGGATACTGCAAATCCTTGGGAAGATATCTTCTCCTGCCATATTTAGCAGTTCTCCGAGGCCCTTCATTCACCTGAAAAGAGGTGGCAAAGGGTACGAGCACAGGATCAGCTTGGCCTGCTTCTAGATTGAAGGGAATTCTGAGATGGGGGAGAAATCTGGGGGACGAAAGAGGAAGGCAGATGCCCTGCCAAGCTGGTGGGTGTTGGTAGCTGTTGCTCTGCTGAAGGGAGAACAGGCACGGAGAGCTATTGCCAAGAGAGCAGATTTTGCTGGTCACAGAGGTCCTCACGTCTTCCCTGCCTTTAAAGACTGGGCTATGTGGTCTCTGAAGACCACATCAGCTCAGGACGAGGGAGCTGGAGTGAAAATAGCTAAAGCAGCACTACAGAGGTAAAGCAAGTTTCCTTCGTGAAGCGTTCCCTTGGACAATTTCTTTACCTATGGCCTTGATGCTGATGGTGGCACTGGTGCCGTAGATGACATTTGAGGTTTCTCTGTGTGTCACCATGATGGGCTCCCAGGTCCAGACTCTGCCGCGTGGTGCACGCGTGTTCAGGTGGTGGCTTTCAGTGACTCGAGGTTAGAAACCACTCTCTGTATTCCTGTCTAACCTAAAATGATTTTTGCGGCCAGAATGAAGTAAATGATGACCACATCTCATCTAACTCTTCCCAGCCAGACCCACTATTTGCCTGTAAGAAGTTAAGTAAGAAGTGACGTCGCAGTCTGAGCTAGGGGTGGCTTTCATGTTAGGTGGTGTTCAAAAAGTAGGTTACTGGGTCAGGAACAGCAAGTTCTGACTGTTTGCCAGCTTGGCCTTTTTTTTTTTTCCCCCACAATGTTTATACTGCTGTGACCTGCCATGCTAAAATGAGTCTAAAATGAATGCAAGCCGTGCTTTTAAAATGGCAAGATGTGTTTGATTGAATTTGTCCTTCTGTACTTGCATCGGATTATCAGTTTGCAGGGTGCTTGCTTTATGGTGGCTTCCTTTTTTGAAATTAAAAGTAAAGCTAATTGGAATACAGTTGCTAGGAAAAAGACTGTCCTTTTTAGATGATTAGCTTGAAGGCAAAAAACTTTCTAAACTCACTGGAGAGTGCAGAGGCGTGGGGTCGCTCAGAATCCGGTACTAGGAGAATTTGCTGTCAGATCCAGGGCTGTGTTAGAGAAGATCCCTTGGGACATCTGCAAAATTTGAATCTAGCTCAGAACAGTGAATTCTGGAATAAAGGAGTTTTGATTCAGGCTCCAATCTGTTTGAAGTGCCCCCCAGCTGCTTGCGCTGCTTTCTGCAAAACTGGTTCCTCCCCGCACCGGCGCTCTGTCCTTTTAAGCCTCCACAAAGCCGGAGCTCACGACCGTGCTGCCAAGCATGCAGACACGGGGCAGCTGCCGGCAGGATCGGATCCCTGAAGAAGAGGAAAGTGCCAGGCTGAGGGTGGGAAGCTTGACAGCCAACACAAGGAATGCGATTGCAGCCGCCTTCCCAGCGAGAGCACGGGGGCAGGAGGATTACGGTTGGACTTGATGATCTTAAAAGGTCTTTTCCAACCTAAATGCTTCTATGATTCTACGTTTCTGTGATTGCGGAGGTGAAGCTGACTCACCTGCATGTGGGTTTGTTCCTGCCCCAAGCACTGGAGCTTGTGGTCCCTCATGTGCTGGGTGATGGCAGGCTGGGAGCAGAGCGCTCGTCCCGGTGCTGCTGTGGGCTCCATCACCCCACGAGGGGAGCATGAAGGCAGCAGCGGCGGCTGCTCCATCCACAGGGCTGGCACGAGCTCTTCCTGGGCCTGATGGCTCCAGAGGTCACATCTAGCTGCCATTAACACCAGCAGCTCACAACTGAGCTGCCTAAGCCTTGCAGTTGGGCGTATAATGTTATATCCAAAGGGAAATCCCTTTGGTGTTGGGGCCAAGCTTTCCTCTTGGCCAGTGCCTTTGTGCCCAGATTTCTACAGCCTGATCCTGCAGCTCTTCTCCCGCTAGTTAAGTGCAAAGAGTGGGGTACGCAAGGGATGGGTGGCCTGGCTTCAAATGTTTGAATAATCTCACCAACAAAAATATTACTCGAAGCAAAGCCTTAGAATATGTTCAGTGGCTGGCTGCCAAAGCTGACTTAAGAGGAAACTATGTGGGCCATTCAGCCAAGTGATTCATCGAGTTTTCAGCGCTTCCGAAAACTCATCTAAAAGAAATTAAGCAGGAGAAAAAAAAAAAAAAAAAAAAAAAAGGCAGGATTTGAAGAGAGATATCACCTTGCAAAATCTCTCTTTAAATCACAGAAAGCGTTTTGCTGCCAGACCAGATGTAGCAGGACAGAGAAAGAACAGCATCGCTTCGTGCTCCTCGCCAAGCTAAAATGGCATCTAATCACAGTGCCTCAGCAGCGCACCCAGAAAATGGTTTGTGCCACCTGCAAAGGCCACCCTCAGCACTCGGGATTTCACATGCCTCTTCATGTTTCTTGCCCACAACTTGAAAATATCTGACTTTCTGCAACTGGAGGAAAAACATGTTCAATCAAGGGCAGTGGATAATGCAGCTAATAAACCCACAAGTCTCCATATTTCCAAGTAGGGACCAGCTTGTTTTCTTACTGTTTAATGACACGCAAGTCAAACTGCAGCATCTCTTAGTCTCTCATAAATAACACATCTTCTATCAACCTCGCAAAGCTGCAAAGGTTCCCCACTGGCGACTGCTCAGCAGGGCCCTGGTTATCACTGCTGACTTACAGTTCCCTCTCTGCTGGCAATCAGTTCAGTGACTATCAGAGAATATATGTTAAGCCTCACCCTGAAGACCCCAGTCCTGTCAGGAGCTGAGTGTTTGGTGTGGGAAACAGCGTTACAAGTGGCAGCAAGGAGGTGAACAGCTCACCCCCTGCATGACCTCTTCTTTCTCAGAGGGTTAGATCAGATGTGGCTCCATTGCCTTCAGAGGAGCTATGCTGATGTATGCTGGTGCAGAATCTGTCAGGCGTCTACCTAGGAGCAAAAACTCTAAAGCTTTAAGGAAGAAGGTGCATTTAAAATGCAAAATATCCAGCTTTAGTTCTTGCCGGCCTCATTTCGTAGGGGATTGTGTTGATGCTAACTTGACCTGGAAGCTGAAGAGAAAACTCATGTCTTTCTCTTGGGCACCAAGCCATGGGTGAGTTTGCAGTCATTGTGCAGCCTGGTTCTGACTTCCCCCTTCCTGCTGCAGGGCGAGCGAAGGAAGTGATGGTCTGTTGGTTAGAGCGCGCTGCCACATCACACGTGCTCACTTCTGCTTCTGTCCCTAAACCACTTTGTTGTGTGATCTTATGCAAAGCCTGTAGCTGTGCTTGGCCTTGATTTCTCTCTCTGCAAAATGATGATGACAGCGCAAAGTGCTTACACCCAGACCTGTTTTGGGTGGAAAGTGACATAAAAGAGCAGAAATCTGTGTCTGCTTTTCATCCCTGCTGCACAAATAGCTCTCCAGCTCAGCTTTGGTCACTTCAACAGCTGTAGCATGAAAGTAAAAAATATCAAAGCCTGATAGAAGGGTTCTGCTTTGGAATGTGCAAACCATTATTATGGCGAAGGAATGCCCTAATAATACTCTGCTTCCAGTCAGAGAAGATATATCTACTCTCTAAATTGGAGATACGTGGATTTGATGGATTGACGGTGATGGTGGATAAGGAATTGGTGGGATAGTTGCACCTAAAGGGTTGTAGTCAACAGCTTATGTCTAAGCTGAGACCAGTGATGAGAGGCATTCCTCAGGGGCTGGGACTGGGACTGGTGCTGTTTAACATCTTTGTCTGTGACAGTGGGATTGAGTCCCCCCTCAGCAAGTTTGCTGATGACACCAAGCTGTGTGGTGTGGTCAACACGCTGGAGGGAAGGGATGCCATCCAGAGGGACCTTGGTAGGCTTGAGACGTGGATCCATGCAAACCTCGTGAAGCTCAACAAAGCCAAGGGCAAGGTCCTGCACATGGTTAGGGCAATCTCAAGCACAAATATAGGATGGGTGGAGAATGGAATGAGAGCAGCCCTGAGAAGGAGGACTTGGGGTGTTAGTGGATGAGAAGCTCAACATGACCTGGCAATGTGCACTTTCAGCCCAGAAAGCCAACCGAATCCTGGGCTGCATCAGAAGAAGCATGATCAGCAGGCTGAGGGAGGTGGTTTTCCCCCTCTGCTCTGCCATCATGAGACCCCACCTGCAGTGCTGCGTTCAGCTCTGGGGTCCCCAACATAAGAAGGACATGGGCCTGTTGAAGGGAGTCCAGGGGAGGCCATGAAGATGGTCAGAGGCTGGAGCATCTCTGCTGTGAAGACAGGCTGAGAGAGCTGGGGTGGTTCAGCCTGGAGAAGAGAAGGCTCCAGGGAGACCTTAGAGCAGCCTGCCAGTACATAAAGGGGGTGGCAAGAGAGCTGGGGAGGGGCTGTTTACAAGGGCCTGTAGCGATAGGACAAGGGGCAATGGCTTTAAAGCTGAAATGGGGTAGATGAGCTATGAGGAAGAAATTCTTCACTGTAAGAGTGGTGGGTGACTGGCACGGGTTGCCCAGAGCATCTGTGGGTGCCCCATCCCTGGCAGTGTCCAAGGCCAGGCTGGATGGGGCTTTGGGCAACCTGGGCTGGGGGGAGGGGTCCCTGCCCATGGCAGGGGGCTGGAACTAGGTTATCTTCAAGGTCCCTTCCAACACAAACCATTCTATCATTCATTGATACTCCCTGTGTATGGGATTCTGACCTATGAATCTTTAGTTACACTTAATAAGATATAACAGTTGCTCAGGGGACTGATAATAGGATATAGAGTCCTTTAGCTCTGTGTCACACATCCACATCTGAAATCCAGACCAGGCTGTTAGCAATTAGAACATCTTACCATCTGATGTCTGTCCAGTGGCCTGTGCAAAAAGAGTCTCAGCTCAGCAGCCAGAGCATAAATTTCTGGGGGTTCAGGTGATTGTTCTTTTTTTCCCCCTCTCATCTTTTTCCTCCTGAGGGAGTAAGTGTCTTTTGCAATCCCATTCCTGCCTTCAGTAGCACCATGGCCCACTGTTTGTAGGCAGGCTAGTGGCCAGGCAGACATGGGACCGTGGCGTTTTCTTTTCCTAAAGATGTTTTTTTCCAAATCAAAGCTGAAGTGTGTTAGAGCAAGGCCCTTGGGAAAGCAGCCAGCACTGGCTCTAACCATTCTGAGTTTGTTTTGGGACTAAATACATAGTTTTTTTCTCTTGGCTTCTTAATACAGCAAGTGTGTAGGAATATAAAAATAGCTTATAAAGAATGATGCATGGGTTTCCTCTCTTTCTGTCTCTCACGTGAAAAATATCCTAAATATTTATTTTTCAAGAATTATTTGAAGAACAGGAGAGGACAAAGAAAACCTTTACTTGCTGCTGTAAATTTCACTCAAACATGTTTGTATTCCATTAATTATGGTATGGCTTTATATTTATACATATAACTTTCCCATTCATTTATACCTGGTAAGACCTTTTTTTTTTTTTTTTTTTTTTTTTTTCTGTCTGAAAACACCTGAGTGTGAAAGGCTCCATAGTTACCATCCACTCTGACAAGGGCTCTGTGAGAGGAGGTATTTCTTTTTCTGTCATTGAAACAAGGCCAAGTAGTGTTCACACACAGATGTTTGTGTTTGAGAGAGTTTTATAGCAGTGAAGACCATTGTTATGGTTATCAGTGGCTGGTCAAGCACAGAATTCAAATTCTCTGCGAGCTGAACCTGGGTCTGTGACTTGCAGCTGTGGTTTGAGTGATCCCCCTCTGAGCTGATGGGAACTGGAGTTCTCAGGGGCAGGGCAGCCCCATCTTGGTAGTCCTGTGCCACCAAGTGATTCTGGCTGATTCCTCTGCCAGCTACCTCCACCCCACTGGGAACATCAGGGAGGATTCATGGCTGCCCTTCCTTGTAGGACTGGGAGCCTGGCACTGACCTCCCCAGATCGTGGCCACCTGAGAGCCAGCCTCCTGCTGTGGTCCTCCCTCAGCTCCAGAGGAAGGTTCCACCTCCCGCGTCTCCAGGTTCTTGTGAAACATCACGGGGTTTGGCGGAAAATGCAAAGAGGGGAAGGAGGGGATGCGACTGAATCCCAATCACCTGGAACATGTGAGCAAAACCTGCCTCTTTCAAGAAGCTCTTGAGCAGTGTCTTCCCCAGTGGAGTCCCCAGTGCTGGACATTGTTCCTCCTTCCTCAGTTTTGAAAGGTGCACCTACTCACGCTCATAGGTCCTAAGGAAAATTTGCCAAATGGCATGCTGGAACAACAGGGCTGGGAATCTTCTGCTTCCCTTTTCTTGATATCTTTGGGAGCTTTGAATTCTTTTATCCAAGTTTACATCCTCTCTCAGATGACTAACAGCATATCCATCAGCACAGTCTTTATCTGGTGAGAAGGAAGTGCGAAGCAGAATCAGCAAGCAAGACCACTGACTGATGTGTATCACTGTTGGTCTGCCCATGGTGGTTCACCCCAGCTGAAAACATGGCACAGCTGTCCCTAAAGCACTCCAGTAAGCTCCACAATTATTTAAATGTTACTTTCTGTCACCCCAGGGTCTAAAATTTTAGCCTAGAACCTCTGGCCTCATGAAAGCCAGGCTGGATGTGAGCTGGAGATTCCTGGGTGTGTATAATATGCTGCAATGTTCCAAAAAATGGGCAAGTTTTCCATCTGTGTTTTGAAGGAGGACCCCTGTGATAACAAGGGAGGGCAATAAATAATACAGTCTCCCTACATTTGTAAAGGGCAGTTTCTAACAAAGTCTTTTGGGTCATCTCTTTATGTAAGCACTATCCTGCTGTACCTACCCTGAGCTCCTGGATTCAGAGAGAAAGATTAGCTCAGCACAGCACAGTGACTGCTGGAGCTACATGGGCTGTTCTCACGTGAACAACCCTGACCTACCTCAGACACCCAGGAGGAATCATGGAGTCCCTCGGGAACTTTTGCCAAAATCAAGCCTGGGTCCAGCCTTGCTTAGTAGCTCAATGGTGGCCACACCAAATCTGTGCTGCTTCTATGCCAAGCACCTTAATTTTCCCCACGCTGCGTCTCCTCACCGGTCCTGTTCCACCTCTGCCATCTGCTCCCCTGGGCTCTGCACCTGAAGTAATTAAACTCTTTCAAGAAACCAAGCTGAGCCTGATCCAAAGATCCCAGACAGACACCAGCTCTGTTGCCTCCATCGCCATGGGATGGCTAATCCCAAACTCGGACCAACTGCCTGCAGGTACCTGAGACAATGCTGCTGAGCTTCTGGAGACAGTGGTGGTGCTGGTGGTCCTCGCTGCTCAGAGTCCAGAGGTGTCAGTGGTCCCACTGTGTCCACTTCCTCGGTGGTGTTGGATGAGAGAGTGAGCTAACGCCTGGAATAGCTGTCTGTGGCATGGGAGGTGGTTTGCAGAGTTTGCATCGGAATATAATGAATATATCTGCAGGGAGAATTCCTCGCTGAATATTTTTGTTTCAGATTTTGGAATGTGCCAAAGGAGAAGAGATTGAGAATCCCCACTTTGAATGAACTGGAGAATTGAACTTTTTACCTTTCTGGGTTCGCTACCCATCCATCCCTACAGACACTTCCAGAGTCTGCCTTTGTGTTTTTCTATTTTTTTATGTTTAATAGTCTGAACTGGTGATGGGCGGAGATGCCATTAAGGCAAACACTGGTACTGTATGTAGAAGGATAGCAAGCATCCTCTTGGATGCCGTTAAGAAAATGTTCAGCTCATTTTAAAGGTGAAAGGGGACTGTGACACAGGTCAAATCATCAGATCCTCACCAGCTCTCTGCAGCTCCCCAGATGACTGGCGATACTACTCTGGATGCATTAAGCGGACAAAGCCAGGCTTGAACATTAGCTGCATTCCCTTAATTGCACCAAAATATGTATATTTTTTTTTCATTCTTATGAATAGGAAGTGATCAAGGCAAGTGAATTCTAGAGGAGGCTTTTTTGTCCATCTCAGGGAGTGATTAACTGTTTAAATACTAGACTTGTAGAAAAGTCTTGAGAGCCCACAGCAGGCTATCTCTGTGCTTGTTGCTTACGGCTATTTAATTGTTCCCCGTGAAGCACTAAGTTAAGAAGGTTAGCTGGAAACTGGGCAAATCAGCCATCCGCAGGGAATGTTTGAGTGCAGCTGGAGCATTTAGTCACCTCGACCACAGATTTGCCAAAGCCTGTAGTGACGGAGCGGTGAACCCCACACTTTCTGCAGACAAGCGAGTGCAGCAAGCCCTGAGCAGCCTCTTTTCTAGACTGCGCAGTGATGAAAACTGGTTTTACTTATATTTCATCTGAAACTACAGAAATCTTTCTTTTTTCTGCTCCTGCCTCTCACCCCTTTCCATTTTGTGTTACCTGATAAGGAGGTTTGAAATGGGGTTGGCGTTGCAGGGGAGACAGTGTGGCTGGGGTGCTTTTGGAGCCACAACCAAGCTGACGTGCAGCAGCTCAGGGCTGCTGGAGCCGTGCTCTTCCTGGGCTGGGGGGCTCTGACCACTTATGGGATTTGTTGGCTGAGAAAGGGCAGTTAATTCTGGCTCTGTGGCTGAATCCCAACAGGAATAATTGCGCGGTGCCTACCTGAAGTGCCCCCTGCGATTTCAATGGGCAAGCTGTTCTCCCACACCTCCTGTCCTAGGCTGGTGGGCTGTGCCCTCCTCCTGCTATTTCGCTGCTGCCTTTCACCCTAGACTTGGCTGTGCTTCGCCCGGCGATGTGTGGCTGGCTGTCCATCCGGATTTTTCCTTGCGCTCTTGGTCTCTCTCAGCTGAAAGGCTCTGTTTCAGTCTTATAAGAAATTATTTCATTCCGCTGTCCTTTGTGGATTGGGGTTTTCCATAGGCAGGGCACTTGCCGCTGCTGCTCTGACACAAGCAGCCAGGGGTTGCTTAAATACCCACATCTCTCTAAAAATAGAAATTGATGGCTCCAAAGTACTTAGGCACATTTTCATTAGTGTATACAGTGAGCTTCCTCCCAGCTATCCCAGTCTATTAATAAACAGCTCCAAAGCCTTTGGTTTGCCTAAGCATTTAGGAAAATTCACTTTTTCCAGACAGGGGCTGTTGGTATTTCTGTACTCTGAGATCAGAGCTGCAATTCCGCTCGCACGCTCGGTGATGGAGAGGGGATGTGTGGCTCACACACCCATTTATTTCTTTCCTGTAGCCTGTTCTTCCCCAAGGAGCACAAAAGCATGGAGTGGGCCATGTCTTTTACTTACCCTTTTACTAAGAACTGACCGCAGAGAGTGGGACAGGGAAGAATCAGAAAATTTGGATAGACATTAAAGTGGAGGAAATGGCAGGGAGAGAGAAAAATATCAGAGAGAAGAAAGCACAGAAAGAAGGTGTTATTTTGTTGTGAAGGGGTTAGATGAGAGTAAGCTTTCAGATGCTTTTTAAATAAGGCATTCTGGAAAATATGGATCCTGATCAATTACGAAACCCTCAGGGATTTTTGAGGTCAGAGCTCCCTTGGGAAAGGGGACAAACAAGACTGAGCAGCGGTGCTGTTTGCAAATGTTTTTGCTATTTTTCAGTGAGTAGCGCAACCAAAACACTTCATGGAGTTTTGGTTTAGCTTTCAAGTAAAAATGTTATTTTGCCATTTCTGTGCATACCCCATGAAAAACCAGAGACAGGTGCTCTGAGGCTGGATAACAAGGATGATTAGTACAAACATCCATGTGTAGGTGATGCAGAGAGGCTGGATCCGCAGCAGGTGTGACTTGCACAGACCCATCAGCTCCGCACTGGCGAGGGGCTGTCCTGGTCATCCTTCTGCCAGGGGTGTGGGTGTGTGGAGGTGCTACCTGTGGGTCTTTCATCCCTTTTACCTTTCTGTGAGGCTCAGGCCCTGAGCAGGGGACCTTTTTCCTCTCCCTGTTCTTGTCCTGACACTTCCCTCTGCATCCTTCACGACGTTTGCAGTAACGCAGCCCTGAGGTGTTTGCAGCCTGCGAGGTGCAGCTCTTCTGTGCAGAACAACCCTCCCTTCCTCTCTGCCCCCCCTTAGTGCTCTGCTGGCAGCTGGAAAGGTTTGGTTGACACACGGGTTGACTCCTGATGAATGTGGAAAAGCCACCCTATCCGTTTGCCTCAAGTTGCAATCCAGCCCCTGCTCTGGCTTTGCAGTCCTGCTGCTTATTTGCATTTATCTTTATACAGTTCTTTCCATTTCCACACATTAATCTTTCTTTGTTAAGACGCTACCCCACGCTGAACAGACAGGAGGCACAGATGGCTTGATGCAGGGGTTTTTTTTGTTTTTGTTTTTGTTTTTGTTTTTTTTACTCTAATTTCTACAGTTCATTGAACAGCAGCAATGGTTAGGTTACATAAAACTTAAATATTATTTATTTTCAATGGAAATCGCACTTGCTTAGCCTAACCCTCCACTAATCGCCTTGCGCTCAAGAACATTTCAACTTTATTTTCTAGTGTAGCATTTGGTTGTGCTGAGGAAGGGCAGCGCTCCTTCCCTGCTATGGAAATACTCTCAGGCTGGCTGGAAAAGGGAAGATTATTTGGTTCCCCTGGGGATAATTTTAGGAGATCCCTTGGGAGTCCTGTCTCCTGCCTGTATGCCACCAGAGATCAGCTTCAGTGCCTGCTACAGAGTCTGTGTTTCAGACCTTTAATGTCCAGTCAATGGAGATACTTTGGGTACCTATGTACTATAAACGAACACTTAAATTAGTGTATGGAGTATGTGCTTTGAGTGTATCCCTTCTCTTTGCTGCTGAGCGGGGAAGTAAGAGGGTGCAGTCCTGGGTTGTGATGATCCTCTGGCTCGGGACAACAGATGCCCAGGGCAGCACCGTGCTCTGGACCGGGGCCAGTGCCCGGTTAGGGCCCCTTAGCAGGCTTCCCGGGCCATCCCTGGAAGGTGACTGTGCACAAGAGGCGGGGACGACCTGGCTGCTTTTACCTGCCTGCTGAGGGATGGACTGTCTCCTCCATTTCAATCCCGAACCTTGGCTCAGCCACATGCTGCTCGCCAGCTGGGGCAGCATGTGTTAGAGGTGGACCCGGTATTTTGAATGCTGCTAGGGCTCAGTGTGAAAAGTTACAGAATAGAGTAAAAATTTCTTTACGTGCTTCACGGCTTCCCCGGTTGCAGGTTCCTCCCTGTGCTTGGTGGGCTCAGGCGCTGTGTCGGTGACGTTGTTCTTGCGTGGGGCGTGTGCTTGGGACTGCTTTGCACAGTGCTCCTCCTGTAGTACCCACCTACTCCCCGCTCACGGAGCTGCCAGGAGTAATTGGGATGGCTCCATTATATCCTAAAAAGCTGGTTAGAGGCCTGATTTATAAAATACAGATCTGTCACACTGACAATGTAGATTTTTAATGTGCTCAAGCTTTAAAATCGTGTGTTTTGACTTTTTCCAAGGTTTCCTTTTTGGCAGCTCAATTGCAGTGCTCCCTACTGGGACTTATTTAAGGGGAAGAAAGGACATAATGTACTTACAAGTGTAAATGACGTATGTTTATTCCCCTGAAGTGAATAAGTGGCAAACTCAGAGGGTGAATAAGATAAGCTCATCAACTAGGTACTCTTAACTTTCTTTCCAGCAATTAAGATGAAGTTTGTACCTCCCTGTCAGTTCTGCCATATAATAATACCGGGTAGTCATGTAGATTTCATACTAATAGCAGAGAATGAAGGCACTTATCCCAGCTCTGAAATACAGAGACAATTAAAATGGGATTGAAAGTATTTAATATCAATTGTTATATTTTCTATTTGTATTCAAAAATGGCCAGCTTCATTATATGGGGCAAATTCAAAATAGTTCTGCTGAAGTCACGAAGCCCAAATTTACACCCGCACAAAGACAAAAATCTATCTCTCTCCACAGTGTTCTCGGAAAGCTGACTCAAGTTTCTTGTTTCTAGATGAGTTTGCTTACATTATTTCAGAAGAAAATTTTCACACATACAGAGAAATAAAAAAGAGAGAAGGGGAGTTCCTCTTTCCTACCCCACGGCCCCAGGAGGCTGGGCAAGATGGGGGCCCAGAGCTGGACACAACCCACAGTATACGGGATGGGTCGGGATGCAGAGAGATGCAAGGACTGGACCCTGGCATGGTCCGAGATCATGATGCAGGTCCCAGTGCAGGACTGATCAGTCCAGCCATGCCGCTCATCCGTTCATCCGAGCCAGCACAACGTGCTGCCCACTGCTGCCATCTCCAGCTCTGCAAAGAGCTTTCATGGGAAACTGGCTGCATTTTATCCCTGGCCTGGTCCTCTGGCCACCGCAGGGCTGCTCAGGCTCGGTCCCTTCTTCCATTCACCCTGGAGCTCATCTCAGCTGTGGTGGCACAGTCTCTCTGTCAGCTTGAACTCTGCTTGTACTCTTTCCCTTCTGAGCTTAGAGATCCGTGTTTTGGCACATCCTCTTGAACAGCTTCATCCAAGTGTGAAGGGAGGCACAGCGCTGATCCGCAGTGCTGCGGTGCTGAGGGATTCCCGGCAGCAGATGTGCCCCTGCAGGTTCCCACACAGCTGGGTTTGCAGCAAGTTTCAACTCACCCTTTTGTTTAGCATGAGGGTCTGTCTGCAGCTCGGGGGTGCTGGCTGCGTGTAATCTAGTCTTGCCTGGGACACAGTGAACTTCTGTCCTTCTCATCTGGTTTGTAACTGGTGACTGAGGTCTATACTTCTTCTGGCTAGTTTGCAGGAGATTGTTTTTTCACATAGCAACCAGCTTATGGGTCCTCTTGTTCAGTTTTGATTTCAGTGCTGAAGGTTTCACACCAGTCGCTGGTTACAAGAATGACAGTCATCATGCTCAGGGCCAGATTTTCCCTTCTGCCCTGCCACAAACACAGGAAATCCAGCACTAGGTCACGAAGAAGGGGTGACACTGACTCCACAAAGTGCCGCCACCTCCCATTCCCTGACCTGCACCAGCCCTTCTGTGCAAGAGCAGGATAGGCGTTACTGGGTGGAGGGGCCATCAGAAGGGACCAGAGCCATCAGGCATAGAGGGACCTTCCTCTGAACCTCCCAGCATGAGATGTAACCCTGAGCCCAGCCGTGATAACTGCAGTCCTTACAGCTCTCCTGCTGCTGGAAGAGGACAGCGTTATGGTTATAACTGCAAGGTTCCTAGGGCTGGGCTGGGAGCTGATGCTGGCAGAGTTCGGGTGTCCCTCCAAAGGCTACTCTCAGGGCTGGCTGCCCACTGTGAGCATGATGCTGCTCATCTAGCCCTCAGCTGGATTAACTATCAAAAATAATAACTCATAAAGGCTTCTGCAGCCTTGTTAGGCATAGTCCCAAGGGTGCTGGTGGTGGCACAGTGATGCTCGAGAATGGCTTCAGCTCCCTTTTATGGCTCCATGGGAGCTTTGGGTTGGGTTTTACCATCAGCAGCTGAGAAAGAGCTGCTGTATCTGGTTTTGCACTCCTTCTGTCTTCATGGTTGCAGCTAATAGCTACTCCTGTCCCTGTATAGCTCACTGAGAATTTGGTTAACAGATGACATATTTTGCTGCCAGGTCATCAGAGGGAAAGGAAAATGAAGAGGTTCTTGTTTGTTGTCTCTATGGCAGTGAAGATAACATCTGGGCCATGCTAAAGCCCACGCACTGCTTACTCCTTTTACCTACCTCCTTTGAGACCTGCCTTTACTCAGAAAACACAGCCCAGGGGAGGGGGAGAAGACATGAATTGTCCTTCTGCCTGTTCAAGCCCAGGCAAGAGGCTTATGCTCCAGTGAGGGATACTCAGGTGGTACGAAGGTGCTGCTTCCAGCAGTCTGCACGCAAACTTCTGAAAGTTACTAGGCTTAAAAGTCCATGAACAAAAATTCAGTTCTATCCTCACTTTGTTATTTATCTTCATAATTTATCATAGAATCATTTAGGTTGGAAAAGACCTTTGAGATCATCAAGTCCAACCGTTAATGTTAGGTAAACAGAGAATTGTGGTTAGAAACATACCTTAAACACGAAAAATCAAAAGAAATAAATGTAACCCAAGAAGGAAAGACCACAGCACAGCTGGGGCTGAATCTTGCCATCTTTTCCTTTCCCAGTCACATTTCTAAGTCCCTGCAAAAATATTGGGTTATTCATTAGTCTGATTGCTTCTCCTTTTCTGGGAAGGCGATGCAGGAAAGTAAAACGTTCCTTCCTTTTCCGAATTATAGAAGTAAAAATGCTGTCTTTGTGCAAGCTGACTAGTAAAGTTTTGCAAGGCTGCTACTGCAAATACTGCTTGGAAAGAGACTCCAAGCCTTGGCTGTATTTAAGTTCATTACAATTTGAATGCACAGCAGAACAGGCGCGATACATGTTTCAAAATAAAATGCACTATCAAAGAACAATCTGCTGCCCGTGGTAGAGGGGCTGTGAAGATAACGAAGCAAACCGCTCGCAATTGTTCTTTTGCAGCAAGTGCTGGTACTTTAAGCTACTCACAAGCCTGTTAAATAACTGGACATCTTTTAAGCTCAGGCACCCTGGAGTATAGGAGCGAATAATTCTCAGGGGGGATTTAACACAGTTATGTAAAATAATCTGAAGCCATTCTGGTTGCTCCAGAAAGATTATAATTAAACGGGGCTGTTTTTTTAATGTCTGTTATCATCAGTTGATTTTCCTCTGTAACAAAACAAAACAAAAGTCTTGTTCTCACTTGTTTGAGAAGCAGTTTCTGTTCCTCTCCCGAAGAGGAAGGGGGTTTGGACATGCTGCCAAATGCGCTGCTGTGAGTCTGGATATTTATGACACAGAATATCTTTTGAATAGTCATTTTTAACATCTGATTAATCTTCCATTCTGTTTGAGTGGAGAAGCACCATCATGCTGGGCTGGGTACAAAGGGCGCTCAGCACTCACTAACCAGCACTCACCCTCTGCAAAGGCTTTCAAGCAAAATCCCTTGTGTCGGTTTTCAGCCTTGCCAGTTGGGAGGTTGGCTTATAGCTGGGGGACCAGATTTTTCGCCATAGGAGCCTGTGACAAGTAGATTTTATAGCAACCCTCTGGCATCCTAATGCATCTCTAGGATGCACACAGAGTGCATCCCGTGCACCCTGCAAGCACTGCATCCCTATGCTGGCAATCACAGCACTGCCCGGTGGGAAGCGGGGTGAGGGTGGGACCTCTGGACCGGGCTGAACCTTCTGTACTTTATTACTTTCTGGTTCAACCCATTTCTCTTCTCTCCCCCCTACCACGCATCTTCTGCTCCCTTGTTCACCCCTGCCTTCCACATGACAAGTATTCTTATATCCTGAATAAAATAGTTTTCATATTACTCTGGCTCTGTCATGCGTTAGAGACAATCCACCGCCCTGCTGGCTGGCTGTGGTGGGAGTTTGGCTATCTGTGCCATTGCATTAGTGGCCACCTGTGCTACACACGCAGAGCTGAGAAGGAAACCCTCAGCCCCTGTTTGATAAGCCCCTACCAAAGGCAGATAAGCCGCCGTGTTGCTGACAGTCTCCCTCAGCCGCATGGTTAACCCACGGCGGCAGGAGCGGAGGCAGCGTTGTGGAACAGATTAACTGGTACCCAGGTTTTTATGAAGAGGGTGATATTTAGCAGGCCTGAATATCAGCGGTGCTGCCGTTTTTTTTATTCCGCTATAACTAAAGCAGAGCTTCTTGCAGATGGCTGTGTTTAGGGTCATTTGGATGCCCTGCGATATGTTCACATATTTTCCGCTGCTGAATGAAAAGGAGAAAATGAGTATGACACTTGTTGTAGGTGTCTGCCTTGCTTGTGGGTGGTCTAGATTTCTGCATAGCTGCTTCTCTGTTATATGAGGCTTTCAGGTTTCGCTATTGATTAGAGTGGTCGCTTTTCTAATTAAAAGAATTCTCAAGTCTAACTATTGACTTGGGCAGTAAATGTGCTGGGTTATTAAAGGTAAGAGGCTTTAGTCAGAAAATATGTTACCCTCTCTTGCAAAAGAGGTCAGTGTAACTTGAGTAAAAGTGTCCTAAAAATCAGAAAACAGGGAAAGGAAATCAGAAAGTAGGAGCCAGGCAAATGCTGCTTATGTAATTGTGGCAGAGCAAGT
The DNA here is from genome assembly GCF_963210335.1 of Falco punctatus. Classification (NCBI taxonomy): domain Eukaryota; kingdom Metazoa; phylum Chordata; class Aves; order Falconiformes; family Falconidae; genus Falco; species Falco punctatus. The sequence continues at coordinate 15,493,575 of NC_137595.1, forward strand.
AGGACAGAGCACAGACCGGGCAGTCGTGCTCAGCTGTTGTGTGCCCACTTCTCAGGGCAAGGTACGACCGCGCGTGTGGTTCGTGTTCCTTCTGCACGGGGGGCTGATTTCACTCAGCAGAGGCTATATGGTTAAAAAGAGAGCAAAGGGACTTGCCTGTCATGAAATGACAGCGGTGGTGAAGTCTCTCCTGCTGGGATGAACTTTCACAGGGCTTCAGCGTACAGCTGCTGGTGAGGTAGGTTGGGGGTGGGGGTGGGGGGTGGGGGTCGAAGGTACACTTCAACCCTTTCTTTAAAATGTTCCTTCTCGGCTCTTGACACACATCCCCAAAATATGACAGCAGCGCAACCATTTCTGTTACTGAAAACAGAATTGGCTGCAATGAGGTTGAAGTCACCTGGTGGCCACCCATGACTTGCCTAACAAGCTGCTTGTCCATGATGGGAGATGGGCCCTTCCATGCAAACTTCATTGGAGAGTCAGAGCTGGAGTCTTTGAGGGGGCCTCTCTCCCTCCACTGTTTCTACGAGCAAGCCTACACAATTAGCTGGGAGTAAGCACTGAGCTCTTAAACGACTGAAGTCGGGTGAGATGGATCCTACCCTGGGGAACCTGAATTCCTTAAGGAAGTGCATAATTATTCTTGCTGGATGTTGTCCACACCTCTGGGCATAGGTCTTTTAGGTGGTTCTCCAAGTGTAGTGGTAGTTACAGGATTTGCAACATTTTATTGGTATACTTACATCCCATCCATCACCTGGGGGCATGAAATTCCTGCTTACAAGTGTCAGTAGACAGGTGCGCTGTTGGGCAAGCAAGTGAATGTGCACCAGCTGTGGGGGTACCAGCAGCCAGCCTTGGCACCCGTGGTGTAAGGCAGAGCTCCGCTTGGTCTCGGGGCACGTGGGGGCACTGGACCCCTTGGATCCTGAACAAGCACAGGATAGAAAAGTGGTCAGGACCTGCTGGAGCGTCGGGTGTAGGAGGGTGCAGGAGGCAGTGGGTGGATCCAGAGAGCGATGGGGGAAACACAGGATGACCAGATGTTTAGCCAAGGTGGCTCCAAAGGGCCAGGCTAAGCTCTGTGGTGCAGCCTGCTTCTGAAATGCACTCTTTCACCGTGAGCATCAGGATAACTAACAGCAAGATTTTAACAAGCGTGCACACTTAGAGACCCATATGTGGAAGTAGCAAATGTGTCTTTTGACCTACTCTCTTCACATCATTAACTGGTCTCCGCCCGCCCCGCCCCCCCCCCCCCCCCCTTCTCCACCTTGAGTGTTTCAGTTTTCCTGTGCTTTTAGAGAGCTTTCCCTTACATCAGATGACTTTTTCCACTTCCTTGTATAAATTCTACCCTTGTCTCCAGTCCTGAAGTATTTATAGCTCAATGGCACACATAACCATTGGGCATACAGTAATTTCTCTTTGAATACTTTCCATATCTCTCCTGTGTGCTTTTCCACCCACACGTGTTCCATTGCCTTATCCCAAAGGATGTCTTTATTCCTCTTTTATACTTTTGGTTTCTCTATTGTTTTTTTCATGCCTTTCTTCTTGATGGGTTGGGTGTTTTTGCACATCACACAGCTTGAAAAAAAATCCCCTTCAGACTCTTTCATTGAACCAAATCCTATTCATCTGATATGCATGCAGAGTGAAATTCAATCCTGAGTAAAAGAGCAACCTACCTGCTGCAGGGAACCTATTTTTGAAGAATTTGGGGGGACAAAGGCCTCAGACTGGCCTCCACAGAGGAACTGACTTCACCCTCAAAAGAGTCCCACTGGCCACAGCACAGTCGTGACCTCTAGGGTTGTAATTGTATCTAGATACCTTTGTTGTTGGCATTTTCTTTCCTATGGTATTTTTGCGCCGAAGCAGAAAACCAAAATTCTGTTTTTTTCAAAGATTAACATAGTTTTTCTGATGAAAAAGTAAAAGCAATGGCAATTAAAATTGTGCAGTTATTTTCTTCCTGTTTTTATTTAGCCCTGTAAGGTAATACAAAGGGAATAGCTACCTGTGGCAAGCAGATAGGTGTCATTTCAGTACGGACGAACGTGGAGTCATGCTTCAAAGGACAAAGATGGGAAGGTAGGCTCACAGGGTTGAAATCAATGACTCTGAACAAGACAAGTCACAGTTAAACAGCCATGGTGCTGTAGTTAGAAGGAATGCAATCAGGGATATTAAGTTATATTTATGCTGTTATTTGATGCTCATGGCAAAGCTGATGCAAGCCTTCCTTTAATTGAAGAAGGGTAGTGAAAAGCTGCAGAGGACCAGGAGTGACAGAGGGACTGGAAAAGTTGTATGTTGGTGGAGGACTCCAAGTCTTCCACCAGGGTGGCTTAGCAAAGAAAGGGTTTAGGGCTGACTTAACTGCAGCCTAGAAGGAGCTCCTATTCCCAAGAAGGAGCACTTATTAGTAGGGAGTTCTGTTTAGCAGGTAAAGGCATAGTGACAGTCGATGGCTGGAAGATGAAGTTAGAATTCCCACACCAATTAAATTTGCACAGATCACTGTCATTCATCAAGGATCAGAACAGATCCTCCTTGTAGGGCTGTTCCAAGCCCAGACAAGCTGACTTTCTAAAATGCCGGTGGCTAGCTCGAAGGGGTGGCTAGCTCAGAGGTGCTCCCAGCCATGGACACTGGCAGCACCACCTTGGGTGCAAAGGCAGCATAGAGTGGCCAGGGGTCGCGTGCCGTGCTAATGGGTGGCGTGTCACAGTCTTTGTGTGCTTGAGCAGTAGTTTAGGCATGAGTTAATCCAGACACCATATGCACTGCATTAATGCCCAGAACCCTGATGAGATGGCCAAGATCAATTTAGGGTATAGGAGCAATATCAGACTTTGTAAATGCTGCAAAGAAATATAGCACTGTTTGGCCTAATTTTTCAAAGATAAAGAGAGTGAGGAATGAGTTGAAATTTGCTTAGCATTTCTGAAAATCAAGCCATAATAATTAACCCCTGCATGCCTATGTGCTTAATTATTTTTTCCACTTCATTTAGGAGAGGAAAAGAGAAGCTTCAGGCTTCTCACAACTCTGCAGCAAGTTTGTGACATGATCAGAACTCAGAAGATTCTGAATAATCTCCCCATCACTCCTTCTTCCCCCTTTCTAATTAACTCAGCTTTTACTAACACCAGTGCAAACTATGATATAACATAGGCCATACAAGCTACAGGAACAAACCCCAAAAATACACCCGACTGCATTCCTGTTCAGAGCTGCGATAAACTAGCCAGACGCACATCCTGCCTTTAATTATACTGAAGAGGTCTTGGTGACTTGGTGTCCTACATCAGTGTTAGGAAGCTTGGGCATTGAATTGCTATAAATCAAGAGCTTTGCTGCTCTCACAACAAGCCCAGTGGGAGCCTGACTTTCTCAAAGAGCTTAATTAAAGAGCGCTTATTGTCAGCTCACCCCTGTAGCCCATTAGAGCTCCGCAGAGATTTCTGTTCTCCAACATCATTGTGAAAAGTGGGACAGCCCTTGCTTCTTAGGAAGCTCTGTGTTCATAATCACTTCCTCACATGTCAATACGGTCCTGGTGATCTTATAGTCATGTTGCAATTAGTTGGTGATAGGTGTGAACAGGGCATATCTGAATAACTGTTTATGGAGATCCTATTGGCTAGGCAGTTATTCAACAGCCATTATTTTCCTCGTAGCGAGTACTTTCTCCGGTTATATATCAGTGTGTTTGGAAAAGCAAGGTTAGTGTGTGTCATTTCCCAAAAACCCACCTATTTTCTTTCCTCAGAAGCGTGTACATCCCTGCCCTCTGATGAATGCACCCCCCTGTGGTTTACGGAGGGTGAGAGGAACCCAGGTTCCCATGTCACGGAGGCCCTTCAAAGCATTATCTCCCTTTTTGCTTGAAACCCATGTCACGGTAGAGTTGCACTGCGGTGTAGTTGAATGAATTACTCAGACCATAACTTCTGCCGGCTGGTAGAACCAGCTTAACTTTTTTGTGTGCATGGGGCTGGTGCGCTTGGGCCCCATCAGTCCCATCCATCTTAAACGGGGGATTGGTATGTGCCTTAATATTGATAAACAGCAGCCATCGGGCTGCACAGTTAGAGCAAGGGGTGGGGAGAGGGCAGGAGTGTTTTAGACCTGTACCTCTGCTCTCCATCTGTGCTGTTATCACGTACAGACGTGGAGCGGAGGGAGTGGTGGTGTCACTGGGGTTCGACTTGCACCGCCCGTGGTGCAAGGCCAGCCGCAGCACAGCGCCAAGGCTTGTCCCAGCCCTCCCTGAGCCATGCAGAAGCTATCGTGCACAGCCATCGCCCACGCGTGCCCCTGCGTGCTGAGAGGGAGGTTTTCCAGTTTGATTCAGAATGGACACTTCTTCCCATTGCACAGGCACGAATGACCACCTCCCTTTGTGCTGGGCTGAGGTGGTGCTGCAGCGGGGCACGTTCCGCTGCTCTGCCGGGGGTTGCACAACCTCTGGCCCTGCTGGCTAACCCACATCTCAAGGGAGTGAGAGGACTCATTCATTCAGGCTTGTCCATTACTAAGTATTATTTCCCAAGGCATTTACGGAGCTGTCCTACCTCCAAATTCCAACCTGGATAAGTCAGAGGTGTTTGGAGGCTTTGAAATAAATTTTGGACAGCAAAGATGAGAGGAAATCTCATGGCCCTAGAAGTTGTCCTTATTTTGCATGTTCTTTTTACACATTTCTTCTCCTTCATGATTTCAGCCATGAATCTAGTATTAATTTTAATTAAACTCTGGCTAACTAAATGGGCCAGGAAGATTAAGGAGTAAAGTGTAGGCTGTGATCCTGTCAGGGTCTTTTCCAGTGCAAAACTGGCTGTAACAGCTGTCTGGTAGACAAGAAGTTCTCTGCAGGAACACCACAAGGAAGGGACCCCTCTGACGTGTTCTTCACTGGTACAGCAGTGTTTATGAACTTCCTGTGGGTAGTTGTGTCCTTCCCTGTATGGTAAGCAATCCATGGATCGCTTTATCCATATGCATCATCATTGTCTTCCTGGTGTCCACTTCCCTACCCAGGAAGTGTTTGCAGGATCCTCACAGAGGAGAGGAATTTATCCAAGAGATGAAGTGGTCCTGGAACGGAAGTTCTGCCTGTCAGCAAGTTATATATTGCAAGATGTAAACCTGGTAGCCACTTGCTCATGGCTCATGTGGTGATTTGTCAGGAGTCCCCCACCTTGAAGTTTCGCTGTGATGGGTTTTGTGCAGGTACAGATCTGTCCAAACACAAATTCTTTGACTGCCTTTTGGTATAGGTGAAGAAACACTGCAAACCCCACTATGCCCACAGCTGGTCACTGGATGAAACCTCTCACCTGGCTGCAGCCCTGAGCAGCGGGCAGGCCAGAGGGAGCAGAGCGGCTGCTGAGCACACTGTGCGCTGCCCGCGCACCCTGCCTTACGTGCCTGCAAAATCAGGTGGCTTTCTGATGGGAGGCAAACCGGTTGCTTCCCTGCCACTCTGCATACAGTAGCTGCTGTGCCACAGTCCGCGATAGCCTTCCACAGAGTGTTTGGGAACCGGCTGTGGGGATGGAGCAAGGGAAGTGTCAGCCCTGGCCAGGGATGCCTGCCTGCCGCAGTGCCTGAACAGGGCAGCTCAGGGGAGCAGGGTTTCCCCACTCAGGGTAATCATTTTCCCCAGTGAAACCTGGAGAGCAGGTTTGACTCATCAGGCACATGGAGATGGAGGTCCTCAATGAGCTGGCAAAGGGAAAGAAACTGGGGCTCCAGTCCTCTTGGCATGAAAGTGGTCTGGTTTTGCAGGGGAGGTGGTTTTGCAGAGGAGCTGTGCTCCCGGTTTTGGAGAAGGGATGTTAAGTAGCAGAAGTTCCCGAGCTGGCTCTGGTGGAGTATCCCCTAGGACCGTGCCCAGTGACTGAGGGGAGCAGCTTTCAAGCAACACATGTAATGAGCAATGAAAATAAAATTACCAGTTCATTCTGGGCATAATGGTATATTTAGAGAAACAGCCAGCCAAACCAAACCAGCCCATTTTATCAGGCCATGCATCACCCTATTCCTCTGTTACTGAAGGAAAGGATGTTCCCCTCATCCAGCTGAGGTTTTAAATGTTCAGTGATGCTTCTTCTCGGCCAGTTCCTACAGTTCTGGTTTGCCATAGCGCTGCCTGCTCCACTGTGTATTTGGGCTGTTAAGGCCCAAGGAATGGAGCTGAGACCCCATGCAGGGTAACACACACAAATTGTTGCCATGGGGATCCAGTATCATTTTTCTTTCTGTGTCTTTATCTAAAACTGCATTTTTTTGGTAACAAAAATGAATTTAACAAGAAAACTAGAAGCTCTACCAAACGGGTGTGGAACAGAGCGAAGCATGTGGGGAAAGTGAAGAGCAAAGGCACACTCATAGTTGCTGCGAGGCTGACCCAAACAAGTACAGATCAAAAAACTATTCCAGCAGCTCAACTTTTCTTATTCAGTGACTATGTTCTGAATGCAAAGGTAGCCTTCTCTTGTTTGCTGTAACAGCTGTGGTAGTGGAGGCTGCATCTTTCTTTACTTTTGAACCTTTACTGCAAGTGGATGGCTGTGTTCCATAGATGCTGAAATCCAGAGGTGATGTAGGCTGGTGCCGTGTGCTTGGTTGCCCTCCTAACCGATATATTTAGTGAATGTTATTGTTGAGTGTGTTAGTCATACGTATGGCTGTGCCACATCTGGAGTTATTATCAATAGAAGAAAAGCCTACTTGTGCTGCTGGGTTATATAAAATGGAAAGAGCTTGAAACACGAAGGGCAATAGCACTGCCATTATCTTTTTAGCTTTATGCTTGTGTGAAGTAGAGATTTAAGATTGCACTTACATCAAAGGGCTGCAGGTATGAATTGAGGATACTGGGTTGAACTTCAGACTAAAGAACATTCAAGTTACTGAATTTCTACCTGAAAAGCAACTAATAAAATAAATGAATGAAACTATGCATTGACTGCAAAGTCTGAACTGTTAACAACCCCCAGACATTTAGCTCCATTTTCTAAGTGTGTTAATAATGGAAGGCTAAATGCAGTGGGGCCTTTTTCTTTTTAACTAAACTTAACCTGGTTTTAATCCATCTGCAACTAGCTTATGGCAGCAATAATAGCAATATAATAATAATAAGAAGAATAACATCTTTCATAAGTGTCATAGGCCTGCTAGATTTTACCACAATTCATCCTAGAAGCCGCTCTCTGTTCTGCATCTATGGGAGAAGAGATCATGTAATTTCTAATAATTCTAGGTGAGAGACAGAAGTTATTTCCATTGAACATCAAGAGAAGAATTGTATTGAGGACAATGAGAACTCTTAGAAACAGTAGCTCCTATCTTCACAGTGCTTAGCAGTGTTAGTGAGGGCTTCCCCATACAAGAATAGCTAAATAGCTATTATAATATAAATGTTAATGGAGTGTTGAATTTTGAGTACTTTTGCAATGAAAGACCTGTGTTCAGTGTTATAGTTACATTGTGGAGGTATTTTCTACATACCAACTTCAGGATTGGGTCTATTAGTTTTATTCTGGAATGGAGTGGATCAAATAACTAGAAAATGTGTGCTCTGTTCTGAATATATGATATTTACTTTGCTTTAGTGTCCTCTGTAATTTGTTCACCCAATGCATTTAGGTGTCTCAACTCACCCTTTTAGAGAAGGATAATGATAGGCTGCTCAAGGCTGCCGATGTTATACTCTCAGTCTAGTCCGATTGTGTCCCAAATTGAAGGATATTGATTAATTTTGACAGTGCTTGAAATACGTTCCTGCAATTAGCAATGAACTGCATACCTGGCAAACTCATGGTGCTGTAGCAACATCTAGAAGTCTATTCTTTAAGGATAAAGAGCGAGAACAGTACTCCACTTGGCAGGGTGGTAACAACAGGTAATAGCAGCGTGGTACGTGGGAAACGATGTTTCACATGCTCACGTAGTTCCCTCAAATGGAACAATCAAGCCCTCTGAAGCTGTATGTATCACCTTTCACTGCAAATTGGCAGATTTCCACCTGATAAACTGACAGAACAAGTTTCAGACTCCTGGGCTTTACCTGGAAAGTAGATTTTCACCAGAAAGACTGAAAACTCAAAGCTCTGCTCCATTTACTGGCTGTCAAATTCAAAATGAAGATCTAAGAGCCTGAGTATACTAAATGCCATGGTACTCCTTCCTCTCAGCGCATACCCAAAGCTACCCCTTCATCCCTGATTCCACAGCTTATCTATAATAGTAAGTAGGATAAATTTCTCTTCCTTATTTACTAAAAAAATGCTGGCAAAAAACCCTGTATTTTGCACGATCACTTCTCAGCCCCAAACACTTCTAGGCTAAATATATTCTTCTAATTTATGTGCTTTGGGCATCTGTTTTCATGCTGCATTCTCTCTGCAAGCGGCGCAGAGGATGCCTTTCTTTGCCATCCCCGTGTGCTGCGTGGGTAGATCTGAGAAAAGAATTCTGCCTGAAGATTTCTGTTGTCTTTTTGTTCAGTTGAAGGCGATGGTTCTAATTTCTCCCATTTGTAAATTGCACACAAAATGCAGTCATACGCCTGGCTGGAAATCTCAGTTATACCTTCCAAGCTATTCTAAAAATACAGCTCAGGTCCTGCAGTCCCAAAAAATTAAACCCAATGCTCCAACATGCAAGGTAGCCTAAAAGAGTGTGCTGCTTTGTCGTATGCAGTTATCATCCCTGCACTTGTTACAGAAGGGAATAGATATTCACAAAGGCTTAGTTCCCTTTAAAATTTTGCCCATTATGTGTTTTATGAGGACACAGGAGCAAAGGTCTCTTCTATTACCATTCTGAGAGGATTTTCAGAAAATACGAGGAAATTCTTTCCCTGCCAGACTTTGTGAAGAAGGGGACACCTTCCCAATTCCTCTGGGAAGCGTAAGCAATACCAGTTTTGGAATGAAAAAAATACCACCTGGTTGTTTAGCTTTATTTTTACAAGTGTCAGACTTACGCAAAGTTTAATGTCTCACCTTTACTAGTCAACAGTTTGTATTATTCCAAAAAGCTCTCCAAGGCAACTCTCCTCAGTCTTAGAGGTCATGCTCAAATTAGCCATCACCAGGAGGCAGTGAGCCGCACCTAAGCAGTTTCGCTCCGTCAAAAATTCGGTATTTGTTTCTAGCATTGCGTCTGGGCTCTTGTCTATTAGATCAATCAAAATATTCATTTGCTTACAGTCATCTGAATGAGGAAAGGTCCCAATACAGAGCCATTAAGTCCCTTTGTAGTTGTGAGCAGCAGAAAGGCTGCATAAAGGAGAAAACTACTCTTCCAAGGATGACAAATAAACACTATCTTGGATGCCTCAGCTCTGCCAGTCAGCCTCAGGATGAAGTCTGTCCTGTGGATATCCACATTTCCAGCACCCTGTACACAGGATTAAAATGCTGTTGCCTCTTATTTTCATTTATTGTGCAGTCCCTCAATGCTGGCAGCCTTTGTGAACAGGGGAAGCTGTGCATTCAGGCTGCTGCTTCCACCTGGTCAAAGGAAAGCTTGCATCATTCCTCGTACAGATGTAGTTATGAGGGTGGTGTGGACATTTGAAGCCCACTCTCAAGATGACTTTGTATAGGAAAACCCCATGTTCAAATGAGTGGGCTCCACCTTCTGATCCAGAAAACCAGCCCCCAATAAGCAAGACCAGTCTTGGTTCTTCTTATAATTGGCAGGGCAGAAGCTGGTCCACTGAGGTCCCTGAGTCCAAAAATCTGAGCAATAAAAATCAAACTATCCTCACAGAGAACAGAAGTTGTCCCGGCTCCCTCTCTTCCCCAGCCTGTCAGCACAACTTTAGACTTATCTGGGTTGGGTCACAGCCAGCTTGCCCTCGTTCAAGCAAGACAGTAGGTAAGCCGATCAACCGCTCCAGCCAGCTCCAGAAGCTGAGACCTGAAATAGAAACGTGCAGCTGAATGTTGGCCATGCATGGGAAGATCTGCAGTGTCCTCATGGAGGGAGAAGTGGGACATGTTCCTCAAGAGATCATTTCATCACTCTCTGGCCCCAGTGTGTTTTGATCAGTGACAGCAAAAGTGCCTGAAGTCCATGTGGACAGTGCGACTTGCCTTGGCAAGCAGGAAATTACTAAGTCAATCAGTTCAGTCCCTCAGGCTGTAGGTCCTTTTAGAGGACACCTGTTGAAAAGTTGAGGCTTGCCCATCCCCACCACAGGTTGTGACTCTAACCTTGTGTACTGAAGCCTGAAGATTAAAAAGAAAAAAAAAAAAAAAAAAAAAAGGAAAGAAAGAAAAAAGCCATGGTCTCACAGTCACTAGTCTGTGATGAAAGCTGCTTTTCAAACAAAAGGACTGATCTGACTCCTGTGAAATTAAGAGCTGCTCTCCCTGCTCTCAAGGGCTGTGATGACACGCTGAGATGTGTGATGAGTCGGGCAGGAGCCTCATGAGACCAGGTGCTGTGTTATCCCCCCAGGAGGGCAGGAGCTGCAGGGCTGCTGGGACCAGGAGCTCTGGCTCCAGCACAGGCACCAGCGGTGGGGCTGGGCACACTGGGGCAGGCAGCTGGGAGCTTGTGCTTAAATGGCTGGGCAAAACTCCTTGCTCTCTCCTAACACCACGGGCATGTTTTTAACCCCTCTTCTCCTTTAGTCCCACCACTATCCCTGGAGGCACCTGGGCTCACAGCACCATCCACCAGATGTGTTGAGGAATGCTGGGGCTCACCTGAGAGCACCCAGAACTAGCAGGGTGGTGTGCCACTGACAGCTGTGCTTGCTGGGGGTTTACAAAAGGCACACACAACAGGAACGGCGTCTTCCTTTCTCATCTTTAATAGGGAGCAAAGGTAACCTGGCCCCTAGAATGAAATCCTGATTTTCAGTGAAAAAATTCATTGGGGGCTTCTTATCGCTTTAAGTATTTCAACCTGCCTGCAGTTTTTTTGTTCTAGTTCTCATACCTCAGATGTTCCCAAGAGGCTTGTTCGATCTGATAAGGCTTTGTTCACAAGAAGCTACATACTTATTTACTGAAAGGAAGACAGCCAGAAGGGTTTCTGAGCAGATACAAACATGTGAACAGTTAAGCAGAGACTATTAAGACAGCTTGTGTAACAGCACGATGGATGGACAGGTAGAATTTAGTCAACTGCCTGCCTGGGGAGTTGGGCTGGAGAGCACTTCACCCCGGCACTCTCTGAGATATGGAAATCACACAGGCTGCTCCTGCCAGAGTTTATGGGTCCCCCGAAATTACTTTTCCTTTCATCTTTCCTCTTCACCGTAAAACTGACCTGTCCAGGGAACGTAAGTCTTTGTCCTTTCTAAGAGAGCACGCAGAGATGGTGGGCAGTCGGTATGTAAAAGTGCTCAGCATGGAGATGGAAAAAACCCAACCCTTCGATCTGAACTAAGGCCTGAAGTCACTGTAAACTCTTTGCAAAATTTACCACCCAAGAAGCATGAAGGGTTAAAGCCACCAGTTGGGCAAAATTCGTTCTTGGCTATCAAGGCCACTATACACTATACACTATACAAATGAGATATCTATGTGATTTATATTTGTCTGTTACTCAGCTGAGGCATGGATGGTGTTTCATAAGATGCTGTTAAAGGATGTGTTGGCTCCTTGCAGTACATATTGTACTCTACATCTGAAGAAACAATGTAAAATAAAAAAAAAAAAAAAGGAAAGAAAAAATTTGGAAAGTAAACTATTGCCTCTATATGCAATGGAAAATAATTTAATTATGAAATGAAACTGCCATACAGCACTGCCAAGAGGGCAAACAAATGAGAAGTTAACCAAAAGAAGAAAATTGTCAGTCTTTCAGTACATAGCCATTTTGTTCTGAACAGCAGCAATTATGGAAATGTGCAGAAGACTGTTTCACTGATGATAAATCCGCAATATGTCAAGCAATGTTTGAAGATTCATATTTAATTACTGTGACTACACAAATTAAACAGTGGAAAAAAGTTGTCAATGCTGTTTTTTAAAGTTGGGAAATAGATCCAATGCCAAAAGCAACATGGTTAACGTCGGTGACTAAAAGAGAGACTTTCCCTCTAGGCTAAACCTTGTGATAAAGGAGAGATGTCACTTATGCACCTTGGAACATGTCTGGCAAGGTTAAGAGGTAAACAGCCAGAATGATTATCGTCTGGGTTGGTAATGGTTTTCTCAGCCACATATTTACTCTGAGCACATTCTTTGTGTTCCAGGTTACTCATAACTCTTGATCACAATTTATTGGGTTTGGGGTTTTTTTTCCTGCTCCAGAAATTGTTTTAAGGCAAATAACTTGGAAAACTCCATGTTCCGCTAATGGTCAAGGCAGGACAGGGCTTCCGTGAGTTCATCTTACCAAAGGAGTGCCAGCCAGCCCCCTGGCTCGGCAGAGTTGGTTGGCACCGCTCGCAGCCCATGCCTGCCCGGGAGCACTGGGTCTCTGCCCCAGCGAGCAGCACGTGGTTCGGCAGCGGGCAGCCTGTCTGCCAAAGCGACGTGTGGGCTTGCAGCGGGTTTGGAGCTGCGGGTTGACCAGGGTGAACAAAACAAGGACAAAGCGTGCTTTATTTCAATGTGCGCAACTCGGATCAGCAGCAGCATGCGTAACCCCTCCTTGCGAATGGGGAAGGATGTTTCCAGAAACATCTTCTGGAACAAAATGTTACAGGGCGTGTAATTCTTTCCCAGCAGCGCGCTGGCTGACACAGGGAGTGCCCTCCATCCCCGAGCCTGCCCACAGCATCCAGCAGTCGGGAGCCTGCAGTCACCCGGGTACACCACAAACCAGGGAGCAAGGGAGAGCGCTCTGGGGTGCTGCTCCTGTATTATCAGAGGTGCGGATGCCCAGAGCTCACTGAAGTTTTCCCCAGCAGCCAGTCTGCCCTGATGGTGCAGATTTTGGCTGCAGAGTTCATCGGATCATCCCACCCTGTTGCCATGGAAGCCATGATCCTGTTACCCTAACGCGCTGGCCCAAGCGACGTGGGTGCAAATGCCAGTCCTTATTCTGCCGTGCTGTGGGGCCCTGTGAAATTTTTTGCCTAAATTGCTCATCTGTAAAAAAAGCAGAGTTTTTTGGGGTTTTTTTTGTAAGGATTATCTTTGCAAAGTACTTTTAGATGTAATACTGAAAGGGCTATGTAAGAACCAAGTAATAACTAATATTAGACACCAGGCCATATTCTGCTGAAAAATGCAGAAGAATTAATCACTCTGCCTGAAAACCCACACAGAATTGCTCTCAAGGACACAGGATTTTTTAGGATGTATGCATGGGAGCAGTTCCTTAAGAAGATGCTCTTTGTGAAGTGGATTGTGCACCATGCTCTGCTGCAGTTGTCATGGCGAGTATTCGTATTCCCCATAGCAACAGAACCAGTAAATAACTGCATAAAAAAACTGCATTAACTGACCAGGGCACAAGTTCATTCTCTCACCAGCATCCTTAACTCGAGCACCCTTCTGTAGATGAAACACTCCACTGAAAAGCAAGCTTTTCCTTCCGTTTGTGATGTTTCCTCTTCATAGTTTCGTTATGATTCACCCACTAGTTGCTACGCGAGTGACACTATCTGCACCGCGAACATACTACTGCATGGTGTCTGAATTAGCTGAAGGAGATGATGATGATGATGCAGCAAAGCCGCAGTGAGTGCTGGTTTTGTAGCGCTTTGTGCAAGTGCTGTCTAATGCAGGTCAACCCAAGTTCTGCAAGTGAAAGCACTGAAGCTCTACAGGAAACAATGTGCTTTGGTTTTTTTTTTATTTTTGGAGTCTCTCTGTCTTGTTTTTCCTTAGTTGAAGTGACTTGTTATTCTGCAAACTAGCACCACCACCAGTGTTAAGGGCAGGTGGCAGATGTATTAAATGGATAAGGAGGGGATGGAAACTGGGGGGAATTAGGAGATGTCACCATAATAGCAACAATGCTCCAAAGCAGGACAGTCTTTCGCTTTAATGAAAAGAAATTTCTTGTGAGCTAGCATTTTCCTAAACAGTGGTTTGTGGTGCTCTGAGAAGCCCTGGGCTCTGCTCTGCAGAACCATGTTGTTTGTGTACCTTGCTGAAGGCAAAATTGGGTACGAAGGTAGATGACATCTGTGAGAAACACTGCAACTTGACAGAAGTTGGTTAGTGCAAAGCAACTAGGAACCATTTTTCTGAAAAAAAACAAAAACAAAAAAAAACTAAAAAAATAATAACCCCACAAACAAACCAAAACCCCAAAACAAAACCCCAAACAAAGAAAAACAAACAAAAAAAAAACCAGCCCAAACCAAAAACCTCCTTGGGTTCATCTGGCTGCTCGCAAATGTACTGGGAAAGTGCTGCTTGGCTTGCAACAGAAGGTGGATGCTCCCCTGGGGTAAGAAGGCAGAGGGGGTTTCGTGATGTGGAGTGGACCAGCCAAGAAAAGAGACAAACTGTTCAAAGGAAAAAAATCCAATCAATTTCCCACAGATCTTGCTTCTGCAAAATGCGTCCTGAGTTTCATGGCAAGTGCATTCACCAGACAGCTCCTCTCTCCGGTCCCAGCCCCTCGTTCAAAGCCCTGACCAAAGCTGATCTTGGTATTTCTGTTTAGATGAGGAAATTCCAACTGTCTTTCATACTCGTTTTCTGCAGACACGCAGAAATATGATCAGTCGCTTATAGCTGCATAATAGAAACCAATTTCACCAGGTCAGTCGGGGTTTGTTTCCACTTATTAGGACTGGCTTTTTGCAACACTGCTTTTAGACTACATCTGTCACGTAATACTGGTTTCTAGCATCACAGTCAATTCATTGATGGTGTTCAGCACCTCCCCTGTGCCCAGAAAAACCATGTGCATTTCTGTAAGTAGAGAGAGTGCAGTAACATCCCACACATTTCTGAATATTTTTCCACACATTTCAGTATCATTTAGTGGTACTTCGATTATCAGAGTGATAGTCTTGCAGACTTGCATTTTAACTTGCTTTTGTTTAGGTATGAGCAGAGCATCTGCAACACATGACGCTTTCAGTCCATCCTGCTCCCAGGGTAAAATCTCAGTTGAATACCAGGCCCCTTGTTTTACGCATTCATGAATTTATTTAGAAGGTTTCTGTGTTTTCAAAAAAGACAGAAGAAAAACAGTGGAAGTTACCCACAAACCCTATTGACTTCGGTGCACTTGGGACCAAGGACACACATTTTCCTTCCTGTGTATCCTAAAAGACCATTCAGGGAGGTGTTTGGAGATCTGTGCCCTGGGGATTGTGCTCTGGGCTCCTGTCCTTTTTAGTGTCTGCCTTGTGCTAACAGCTGTCCCTTGATACAATCTCAGGCTGCTCATTTTTTTCTAAAGAACCACCAGCAGAGCTTGTGCTGAAGAAGCCACCGCTTGACATTTATAATCTGACTGACTGTCAAACTACACCTGGTGTAGTTCCTCGGGGGTTGAGTACATGCAACTGTTGCGGTGAGTGAGTTTGCATGGTATCAGATAAATACACAGACATAGATGTATTGCTTTTCCAGCCTTTGCTAATCAAGTTGGCGAGACTGCCAACCCCGCAGTCTTCTAAATGTAAACGCCCCCGTCTGCTTTCTACTGCATCCTTCCGTGGTCTTCAGTGGTCTTGATATTGATGTCTTGTACAAGCTGCAGAGCTGGGGAAGGACTGCTCTGGTCACTGTGCCCTGAAGAGGAAGATTTTACTTTCCTTACAAAGTAAAATCAGGCAACAGGTTCCCTCAGCACCCCGTTGCCCGCGGGTTTGCAGAGGAAGGGCTCCCCACCAGCAAGGCTGCGTGGAGGGCGAGCGGGGCCATGGAACTGCGGTGCTGGGGCCTTCAGGTCACAGCCAGCCTAATGCCACTCTCCGTCCCAGTTACCCAGTTTCCAAAGGAGATTAGGATGTAGTTGGGAGCCCTCTGGCTGCAGACCAGTCCTGGCAGAGCAAGGGAGGGGAATGGCAGTAGCTGGGAGGCAGCCAGGATGGTGCCTACAGGTGGAGGCAGCTCCTGTCCCAGGTGCCAGCACAGCCTGCTGCACCCTCCCAGCTCGTGTCCTTTGTCACCCTGTGCAGTTCGGGCGTCTGGTCAGGCCCTGGGCTATAGTAGGAAGACCAGGTGACAAGGACAGCTTTCTCTCTACCATGGTTGGCCAGGAGCACGTTGCTTCTTGTCTTGCGGTCAGACATTGTGGCTCTAACTCACGACGTTGAAAACTCCATCAGGTGACAATGTTAGTGTTGCTGCAGCTCTGGGAAAAAGCCAGAGAGGAGAAGTAGAAGCTTTTCAGTGCAAGGAATAGCTGACCCGCAGAATTCCGAACGGCCACGTGTGGGATCAAGTAACTAAGAATGGGCAAATACCAGGGAGAAGCTTTGAAGCGTTACTGCCTTGTATGAATGAAGCTCAGCATCAGCAGAAGTATTAATAGGAAACATCCATGTTTATGAAGGTGGCTATAATGTGCTAATTAGTAACAACTGTGATTTATTAGGAAGGATGCACTTGCAGATGATGGACAGTCATTTTGCACTGACTTGCCTGTTCTTCTGTGCTTCATCCACGGGTGACACTACAGCTGTTGCCATTGTCCGGTGGTGCTCCTTCTGCCCATTTATCCTCTGACTGCTGAATTCAGGGGGATCTGGGCCTTTAGCATAATTATTATTAAGTTTCTGTTTTATATCTCTGTTCATAAAGCCCCTCAGTAGCTGATTATACTAACCAGAGGTGATTATTGCCTGTGCCCACTTAACCCATATTTAAATGCAGCAGCCTGAATTTGTCTTCAGCACAGACTCCAGAAGATAGGAATCCAGCATCAAAGAAAATTAATTCATAGGTACATTATCCTGTGGGATCAAGCTAAAATGTGGTCAAAGAGCCTTAGACTCAGTGTATGCTCTCATGGAAGGATACAGGCAGAAGAAGGTACCCATGTTCTTGTTTGTGCAAGTTTTTTTTCCCCTACTTCTTTGAGTCAGGCAGAATAACAGATCACAAGAATACTTACCAAAGAATATTTTACTGCAGTTAAGAGAGAACACTTTTTCCTTTATAAAAATAATAATTATTGTGGAACTTATGATCAGCCACATTAAAAGTATTCTTTTACTCCTTTTTCCTGGCCAGATCTCTGACTTGGGCACCTCTCAGCTTTTCAAATCAATGCGTTTATCAGGCCATGCTATTACTCCAGCAAAAGGAAATAACAGGGCCTTAGATGCACACAAAATTTGGATACCAATCTTGCCTCTACAAGAGCAGTCTTAAATAATTTTCTACAAAATAAGGTGCTGGATGATGGAAATGAAAATATTCCAGTTGGTTCTCAAAAGCTTAGGTGGAATTTTGTCATAAATGGTGATTAATTCATTTATATTTCTAATACTTTTAAGCAGTTGCATAAAGATTCAATGTGGTGCTCAAAGATGCTGGGTAGGAAGCAAGTAGCTCCTTCCAGCCCACAGGGATGAAGATTTTATGCTAAGGGGGAAATTCTGTTCACACTGGAGTAAATGTGGGTTTTGCTCTGCCTTTAATGGAGTTTCCGTTCCTTTTTCTGAACTTAAATGAGAATGGGATTTTACCCATCTTCTCACATGGTTGTAGTGCAAACCTGAATTTTATTTCTGAGTCTTTTTAAAGGGGGAAAACAAAGCTGAAACTATATAATCCCAGAGAACAGATGCATCTGCACAGGGAGAAGGACTCTAATAACTGTGGGGTGTTGCTTGAAGCAGAGATGTGAGCTCCAAGCAAACAGTCCCGGCAGCACAGCAGCGATGCCAGCAGTGCTCGGCGGTGCCGGGGAAGCTGTGGGAAGCCTGCCTGCCGTTCTCTTACAGGTGGCAGTTGTATCTGGCCAAAGCGCACTTCCTTCTTCCCAGCGCAAGCGTAGCGAGTGTTTGGGATGAGGGAAGGTCATAATACCTCAGAAAGAAAACGCTCTGCTATTTCCAGGAGTTTTCAGGGAAACTTTGGAATTCACAAACATAAGAATGGATAAGGAGTTGCAGGGACAGAGCTTTGCATAGGCGGACTCTTGGGCAGTAAATTTTTATGTTGCAAGTAAATGTGACTAAAACATTCCAGCAACTTCAACTACATTCTTTAGGTTAAATCCAATAATTATTTATTCATCTCTCAACTTTGATTTTGTTAAATAAGCAATACCATCATTCAGAGGCAAGAATTTAATCCACAGAAAATTCTGTCCTTGGAGAAGATCAAAGTGAGTCCTGTGGTGTTAAGCACACACCTACAGCACTTGATCCTGAAAAAAAATTAAACGCGTGTTTCAATCAGCCTATCCCTTCTTACTGGTTCCCATGCATTAACCTAAGCCTCTGCCTGAGCATTCTCAGCGCCAGGATCAAGGACCTGTGGGGATCTCCACACTGGGAGAGCAGAGGTCTGAAAATGCAGCAAGGGAACGGCTGGGAACACCAGCAGGCTGTGATGGCAAGGCCTGCGCGGTCCTCTGCATCTACCGATGCTGCAGGAAAAGACTGAAAGTCTCTTAGGTGATATAAATACGCAAGATAAGTACGTACGCTAGAACACAGAAGTGAAATGGCCCTGTTTATCAGGCACAATTAAAATGAACCAAGGATGACTAATAAAGAGGCAGTTTAAAATCTTTACTGACACAGTGTCAAGGCAACAGTGTTGTGCAATAGCACCGACACAATGAACGTCGTGTCCCTGCCCTGGGCAGCGCTGAGAACGGGGCTGGCGCCAGCCTTGTCCACACACTCTCATGGCAGGTGCTGGGTGGGCTCCACCGCTTAAACCCTCTGCTCGCTGCCGCGTCCCACAGCCACAGCGAAACCCACGCAGGGCCAGCCTCTTCGGATCAAAGCAAAGGTATTTTTTCTACTTTGTTGGTGCTAGTCTTCCCTTTCCTTTTGGTTTGTGTTATTCCAAGACTCACGGTTAGTGCTGGGTGAAAAGCGAGAACGTCGTGTTGAATTTCTGGGCACGCTCTGGAGTGAGACGAGGCTGAGGTGCCTGGTCCTGTACTGGGGCTGGTTCTCGGCTCAGCGCTGTGCAATGCAAACACTTCCTGGCGCACACACACACACACACACATGCAGATATGTATTTATATTCTTTGCTGTTCTTACTCTCTGGCCAAAACCAGTTCTCTTTTGGTTTTATTGCTGCTGGCATGTCTTTGCAACACAGCGTTGTTAAAAACTAATAATATAAGCAAATCTGAGGTTATGCCAACCATTGCAGAGTACAGCCAAAGCTGCCTAGTGCTGCAGCTCGCTGAGAAATGTGTGAGTTTTGTCGTGTCAGAAGTGCTCATTTCCCCGTTCTTTTTTAACTTTTGAAAGGATCTTAGTGGAGTGTGTGTTCTCTAAATGAGGTAATTAAAGTCATCGACATGAAAACTTTAAGCATTGCTATGGGAGGAGTGGCCCCTGCATTTGCCCAGCCTGCTGTCTCTACCTGCCAGTGGCTGCAGGGGAGTTAGTTGAAACACTTCAAATAAAACACGGTTTCTGGTTAGAAAATGATGTTATTGCAATTAACATGTAAAGTGGTATTTCTGAGTGTTTTGCGTTATTAGAAGAGAGTGTTGATGCTGTTTGCTGTGCCTGCTGGGCTTGCAGGATGGGGGGTGGCCATGGAAGCGTCCCAGGTGCAGACCTGGTTGGGCAGTTCCAGCACAGCTCAGGGCAATGACTGTGGCACTTGATGCCACGGGGGAAACCTGCCTCAGCCCCTCTGGGGTCACATCCTGCCTGTGCTGCCCACAGCATCTGTCCATGGGTGCGTAAACTTAAGTGCTTCAGCTGCAGAGTGTGGTCTCTGTGCTCCTGAGCTAACTCCCCAAATGTGCATCTGCGTGCCCATGTATGTGGGCGAGGGCATCCTCTCTGTGACCGTCACTCGGGTGACAGGGCTGCATTGCAGCCTGCAGAGACACACCTTAACTCAAGTGAAAAAGGAGAGAAAGGTGGCATTCAATACTTATTTGTACCTTGCCTGAAAGAGGGCAGGAAGGACTTTCCCCACGTGAACAAGGGAAGGGTTGCTATGTGATGAGGCTGAGTGCCTCAAAAATCCACTGAGTGGGAAAATGAGATTTGCCACTTGTGGCAGTCAGCACAGCCACACTATTTGCTCTGCCTCTGATAAGAAAGAAAATGAAAATACTAACTCCATGCGAAGGTGCCCTTTCTCTTGTCTTCATCAATAACAGCCAATGTTCCTCAGGGTTATTGCTGTAACAATGTCACTTCCCATTCCTTAGTGACATCAGGTTTATATTAAAAACCTCATAGTGAAGCTTTTTGTCCGCTGTCCCCTTTTTGGTTCTCTTTTTGTCCCCCATGCTTCAGGACAGTGGCACATGCAGGGGACTGGGCCATGCAGGCAGGCTGCCTGCCTGCCCCTTTCTCCAGCACAGCAAAGGCTGGGAGAGGAACAGGAATTTTGGCTGAGCAAGAAAAGCCAGGGGTCAGGTATGCCAGCTGTGGGAAGGGGCTACTGGGCAGCCACGCACTCCCGGGAGGAGCGGAGCTCCCAGCATCGCACAGGTTGAGGAGCAGTTTTCCAAGAGGAGTTGAAGGGGTGGGGGGAGGGAAACACAAACCCCTGCAAAATACCCACCAAAAAAAGCCCTAACTTGTTGGTAAGAGCGAGCGCACTCGGTTTGGGAAGGGGATGACATCATGCAGCTGCTGGCAGGACCCACGCGGTGCCCCCAGCCCCGCGGTCCCCCAGGTCCCCCCCCAGCTGTGGCACCAGCCAGTGCCCCCCACCCCCCCGGTCCCCAACCCTGCCGGGGGCACCTTGAGCAGAGAAACAGGAGGCTGCAGGCCTGTCTTGATGCCGCCACAGCTCTTGGTGTCTTCCAGAGACAAGAGGAGAGTAAATCAAAGCCCCAGCACTGAGCATCAACTGATGGCACGGGGGGACAAGTGGTCCCTCACCCGCAGTGGGGCACGGCTGGTGTCGCAGGAAGGAGCAACCCACCGGCCCTGGGGAGAAGGGAAAGTAATGACAGTAGAGAAAGGGATGATGAAAATTAAAAAAAAAAAAAAAAGAAGTCGTATGAGGAAGGAAGCAGCAAATGTTAAATCAGTGACTCATGGTATGGGATGACTCAAAGCGCAGCTCGTGTCGGGCATGGAATTGGTGCCGAGCGCCTGGCGGGGAGAGCAGCAAGGTGGTGGGAGCGGGCAGGGGCAGCCCGGGCGAGGGGGCAGCGGGCGGGCCGGGGCCGGTCCCAGTCCCAGTCCCGCCGGGCGGCCCGGCCCCAGCCCCGCTGCCCCGCGCAGGCTGCCCGGCACAGCCCAGGGTGGGGTGGGGACGGCGGGTCCCGGCGGGTCCCGGCGGCCGGGGCGGCCCCGCGGGCCGCTGCCCGTGACCTACTTCCCACCGGCTCCTCCCGGCGGAGGGTACCGCCGCTCCCCGTGCCCCTGCCCGGGCTGCGGGCGCCGCGCCCGCCTTCTGCGCGCCGTCCGCGTCCGCGCGGCGTACGCGGGAGGGGGCCGATGCGGGCGGGTCGGCGGCGGCCGCGGCTGCCGGTGGCGGCGGGGAGGGGGGAGGAGCGCGCCTGTGCAGTGCCGGGAGGCCGGGCTCAGCCCGCCGCCGCGTTACACAACCGGCCGCCGCAGCAGGCGAGTTTCACAAGTCCCGCCGCTCGCCCGCCCGCAGCCAGCGCTCGCCGCCGGGCCTGCCCGCGCTCATGCCATGTCCGCGCCGGGCAGCGGGACCCTGCGGCGGGCGGTGACCCCGGTCGGCGGGGGGACACGGCGCCGGGGCTGGGCATGGCACTGAGAGGGGCTCCGGGACGCGCATCCTGCCGGACGGTACGTACGCCCCTGCGGCGGGCGGCGGGGTGCGGGAGGGGGTCCCCGCTCCCACCGGCGGGGCGGGCAGCGCTGACCCGGGGGGACGATGCAGGGCCGGGTGCGCGGTACCCGCCGCTCCGCCCTGCCCTCGTCCAGCACCGCCGGGACGGTCCCGGTTAAGTTTTGGAGAGGAAAATGTACAGCCGCAACGGAAGGCGTCAGACTTTGCCCCCCCCCAAAAAAAAAAAACAAACAAAAAAACCAAACCAAAACCCCCAAAACAACCAACCAACCCCCAAACCCACCCATGTAGCGACGGGACGGGCAGGGGACCGCGGCGCGGGCTGCTCGCCGGGGCTGGCGCGGGGAGGGGGGGTCCCCAGCTCCCGGGCGGGGATGCCGGAGCGCGGCCGCATCCCCACGGCCGGGCACCGGCAGCCCCCCGTTACCCGCCGGCTCGGGAACAGCCCCGGGACTGCATACAGCTGAGAGCCGCGGGGTGCTCGCGGAGGCGGGAGGCGGGGGGGGAACTTAATTCTGGGAGGCTGAAATGGGCCTGACGGCAGTTTTCTCCTTCTACCCTGAAGTTCTGTCTTTCTGGGAATGCGTTTGTCAGAAAACACGGTGGGGACAAACCTCCAAGCAGAGCCTTGCACCTAAAGATAGCATCAAACATCCAGGTTGAAAAGTTACTCCTCCCACCGGGGTTATCGTATCTTTTGATTTTATGGACTGCTTACATCATAAGTGGCTAATTGTGAAGGCTTTGCAAGTCCCTCATAGGTTTCAGCTGTGGATTTGTGAATGGTAACTCCCAGCCTTGGTCCTTAATGGCAGAAATTGCAAACAGATTGCTCTGGGTGGCTCGTGCTGGAAGCCCAGGTCAGAGCTGAGCCCTGCATGATTCATAACTGAGGTGTCATGTGCGCTTTAGGGAGCACTTGCCCTTTGTAAAATGCCACGGTCCCCAAAGGCAGGAGGCTGCTGAGCCATCTGCGGAGCAGGTCCCTCCTAAGTGGATTTAGGAAAAGCCCCTTTTTGGGGAGACAGCTGGCACCCAGGTGCTAGCTAGCACTGATCCCTGAGTGGAGTTGTTCTCTTCAGCAGGGGAGTAGCCCTGGAGATGATGTGCCTGAAATCAAAGCTGTTGAAATGTCCCACGCTTTACCCACCTGCGAGGGTGCAGCACCACCCAGTCGGGCAGGGCTATTTATTAGCCCGAGTTTATTTTGTTGTGTGCAGTGAAAGCAGCGTGCTGATTTAATTAAGGGGACGAGACGTTCTGGTGTATAGATGGGAAAAGGAGTCGCTTCATTTTTAGGCAGGGTGAAGGTGCTCCCCTGTCCTTGTTTTGCTGGATCGCTGCTTGCTAATCCCTAGCTCTGGAAATGGAACTTGCCTTGCAGAGGCAGCTAGATCTTAATGTTTTCGGTAACGCAGGCTTTCCAGTCCTCATAGGTCCTACGAATGTTGCTCGAAGCAGCAGATGATTTCAGGAGCGTGCGGTGTGAACCCCTGGTGCTGAACGTACTGCAACGTCTGCTCTGTTGGTTGATAATTTGTGTAATTTTTATAAGCTTCCTGGGCTGCCGTGCCTCACCGTAGTTCTCCAGTCAGAAAAATATATTTGGATTTTTGGTTTTCTAGAAACTGTATTGAAAAAAAAAAAAAGATCGTTTTCCTGTAATGTGCTAATCAGAGTAAACCAGTGTGTCAGCGATGCTTTGCGGAGGAACAGAGCACCCTGTGCACTGATGCACCGTAATGAGCACTCAGGGCTCTGTGGCTGACGAAGTTCTGACAAACGCAGCAAGCACTAATGAGGAGCGGAGGCTCAGGAGCTAAGCCAGAGGTGGACGTTTGTGCGGTAGGGAGGCATTCGTATCTCTTGGGCTAAGCGTGTTTACTACTGAATCTTTAGAATTTTTCTGGAAGATGTAACAGGAAAAATGCAAATGGCTTTTGGAGTGGTTGCTTACTGCTCATTTATTCAGCTCCTTCAGAGCTTAGAGATACATGATCTAGAGGAAAATGTAGAATTGGTTTGAAATTTTTTTGATAAACTGCAAACTTCAGTGAAATTTGGCAGTGAATGGTTCCTGGTTTTCAGCCACCCAGAGTGTGTATTAAATTATTTTACCAGTTTAAGACACACATCAAGTACTCAAAATTAGTTCAGAGTTAAAGGTTAAATTTAGCAAACGAGTAGTTCATAATTAAAGTCTCATGGTGTTGGAAGCAGCGATGCATTTCAGAGATACTGATGTCAAATCCAACTCCTGATCGTTAGTGGTATCAAAAAATTAGTAGGATGGCTTTACAGTTTGGAGCTAGGGCTTATCTGTGCACAGAAGTGTTATTGTTTTGTACTAAATTACACAACCTCCCAAGATTCACATGTAAGGATACAAAGGTTTTAATGCCAACATAGCTCATTCCTTCAGGACTGGGGGAATAAGCTGTGTGCCTATACCAGAACAACTGAACCTAGGCTTGTACTGGAACAGTTATGGATTCTAGTGCAATAATATGGCTTTAACCAAAATAATAAGATCTATAAAAAACCAAAATAGTATGGACCAATCTTTGCTGGTGTTATTAAAATGATACGCTCTGTTATCACTTCAGTTCCAAATCTCTGTTAAGGAGGTCAGGCAGGTACAAAAGCTGTATTTATTTGGTTTGCCCTGGATGATGCCCTTCTGTCAGGCCAAACTTTGCTCACCTAAGGCCACGCTCTGCTCGACGTGCTGCATGTTGTCCCGCTCCAGCGGTGACCCTGTGCCCGCAGGCACAGCCGCAGCCAGCGGGCTCGTGGGCCTCCGCTCTGCCATGCCTCCCTGTTCCGCTGCCCACACTGAGACTGTTTCTCTTTTTTCCTTCTTTCTCTGCTCCTTTTGGTGCACACAGGACTGTGTAGCACAGTGTGACTTCTCGCCCTGTGGCCTGTGTGCTGAACGAGCAGTGCCCCTGTGCAGAAGCCCTGCAAAAGCCCCTTTCTTCTTGCTCCAGTCCCACCGGAGCCCAGGTTTAGGTGAGGTTGGGGGGTGGCGCGGCATCAGCAGGCGCTCTGCACGCAGCTGGGCTTGCTGGCTGCACATCTGCTCGGCCGCAGAAGCACCACGTTCAGTCAAACCACAGAGGTGTGTGCAATGAATGAGAGACTTTGACCTACTTCATATTCCATTATTGGCTTTGGCCTTGTCTACATGGGGAGATTACACCAATTTAGTTTAAGTCTGTTTTTAAAGTGATTTGATTAACCTGATGTGACCTTATGTAAGGACGTTCTTATTTTGGTTCGAATGAGCTTATTTGGGTTCAACCAAAACCTGCACTTAGTCAATTTACACAGAACTGAAATTAGCCATGCCTACACTGAAAGGAGAACTCATGTCCCTAAATAATGACACAACTTTCTCATGAAAGCAGAACCTTCTGTAGAATCTGGAACAGAGTGTAATTACTAACAAATCTGCAGAAGACTGAAAGCTATTCATAGTGAAGTTTGGTTTTTTTTTTGTAAAAAAAAAAAAAAACAACCCACACCAAAAAACAAAGACAAGCAAAACTTAAATAGTGAGACAAATGAAGAAGTACCAGTAATCCAAGTCCTGGAATACTGAACGCGGTTGCACAAGGCTTGCACGGCTCACAACAAGGCTCTCCCATGGCACTGCAGCTACAGAAGAGGGGAAGCATTTGTGTCCTGTACGTAGAGTCCTTAGACAGTGAAAAAATAAAAAAAGGTGATGCAGGGAGCTATAGGCCTGCTGGTTTGAATGCATAGCGCACAGTGTCTCATGGCCTATCTTGTAGGAAAGAATAATTAGACATGGAAATAATGAGGAAGCAGGCTAAATTACAACAAGATTTTATCAAAGATGGATTGTGCTAGACTAATCTAACATCTTTTTTTGTGTAACAGGTTATTTAGGTGGGGTAAGGCAGGAATGTAGTTTATCTGAAGCCAAGCATTTGATACCGTGCCCCACAGGACATTGCTGCTTCATAGGAAGATGGTGGTTCAATATGAGAACTGAAAGGTGGAAAAGAAGCTGGCTGAGGAAAAGGTGCGACAGTTGCATGCAAATTAAGTTGTCTGAATGGAGAGAGGCATTCAAAGAAAGTCATCAGGATGGAGAGAGATTAGTGCTGTTGCTCCCATGGGACCTGGCTTGCGCCTGTTGAAGGGAGCCGCTTTGACCTGTGGGTTCGGTCTGGGGGTGTGCCCAGGAGCTGTGCGGGATGACACCACCTCGGGAGGTATTGTCAATATGCAGGAGGATCAGATTATCATATGAAAGGAATTTAGATGACTTTGTTGATCAGAGTGATAGAAATAAAATGACATTTAATAATGCTGATTGCAAAGTCATGCGAAGTTTTAAGCGTGGAGACCAGTAACAAGAATTTCCAGTGTGAAACAGGAGCTCGTCAGCTGTCCGTGACAGAAGGGAGAGATGAGGATGCACTGGCTGGTCAGGAGATACAAGTGAGCAAGCAGTGAGCTATGACGTCCTTAGATATCAGAGGAAGAGAATATGAGGGATTCAGGGAAGTGTGATTTTATCATTGTACAAATCACCACGCAGAGTATCGGTACAAGAGCTTTCCGTTGCTCGTGGAGTAGCCCATTGGGATTTTGCATACCTCTAGACAGCCCAGTGAAGACAATGCTAAATTACAACAGCAGGCAGGCTAGAGATGTGGTTACACAAATGGACCGTCTGTTGTACCAAGCGAGGTTAAAAAGTGTAATTTGTTTCGCTCTGGCCAGTTGAACAAATGAAGGAACAGGTTACAGTAGGTCTTTTTATACATAGTTGGGACTAAATAGGAAGAAGGCAGAACAACTAAGTCAAAAGATAGCATCTGCACAAGATCAAATTGGCTAAGTTGGTCATGAATAAATTTGGCTGGGAAATTAGAAGAAAGCTTCTAGCTACCTAAGGACTGAAGTTG
Organism: Falco punctatus; assembly: GCF_963210335.1. Classification (NCBI taxonomy): domain Eukaryota; kingdom Metazoa; phylum Chordata; class Aves; order Falconiformes; family Falconidae; genus Falco; species Falco punctatus. Next base: position 15,520,366 of record NC_137595.1, read on the forward strand.
TGTAATAGTCTTTCAATTAGGGTAGTTTTGAGATAGATCTTGATAATCTTATGAAAGAGATTATACAATTAAATTAGGGAGTTCCTGGAGATAGGAAATTAAGTTTGCAGAGTTACTCCTTTGGTCTTCAGTATAGTCTTATTTTTAATGTAAAGTTGAAAGGAGAATGGACTTGGTTTTGTTTGCACTATTAACTGCATGCATCAAGGCTTCTGCTGTTTTCTTGGCAGCCAAGGCAAGAATGAATGTTCCCTGTTGCTGCAGATTTGTATCTCTTTCCCCCCCATTTTGTCTTCCTCTCAAGCACTAGATGTTGAAAGTGTGCAGAGCAAAGTCTCCTTGCAGCATTAGACGGGCACAATTGCCTGTGGTTTTTTCTGGCATGCTCCCTGGTTTAACCTGTTCATAAGATTTGGGGCCAGAGAGGCATTTTTCCTTCAGGTTGTGTTGCCAGTAACCATATTGTACTTTATGGTGTATTTTCTGGGATCTGTTGCTAGCATTGTTTAATGTGCTTTGTGTGGATACAAGGACAGGCAGTACAGGCAGTGATCTTCACCTGCCCTTTTCTGTGTCACAACACAGTTTAGTCTTTTCTGCTTCTCATGTGTATCGTTAAGTTTGTTGTATGGTATGAAGATGTGTTCTGTGGCTCCTGGTGCATCTCGGCAGGTTGAAGGGGTGTTAGGAAACAGCCATTAATAGTGTTGTTTTCTGAGACTGGAGTGTTTCCCTTTCTACCTGATATTCCTAAAACAAGTTGAAAAGCTGGACATAAAGTCAGCTCTGCTCTGTTGCTGATCAGAGTAAAATTCCGTAAAACGTGAGGGATAACCTCTAGAAGAAAGAATTGCTTGCTGATCATTAGTGATGGATTAGTAATTTTAAAAACACAATTTTGGTGTAGGAAAGTTGAATGTATCTTGTGCATCTTATTACAAGAAAGAGAGAAGGAAAAAAAATGCAGAAAGCAAGCAGGCAGGCAAGAAGGAAAACAGCTTGACTTAGCCTGAAGCAGAGATCACCTACCTGCTAAGCTGCCTGTAAAGAGAAATTGAAATATGGAAAAATGACAGTGCAGATGAGGATAATACTGAGATGGCAGAAGAGGAAGTGTGTTAACCAAACTCCACGGAGCTGTTGAAGTGCGTTGAATCATCCGACTGTGCCTTGCATTCTTAAGCAAACACAATTGTACAATTGATTAATTTGTCGACACTTCTTTAGTGCATAACACTATGGTAACCAAGAGACTTGCTAAACATTGTCACAGAGAACGCTGAAATATATCTTCTCTTTGGAAGGAGGGAGGGAGATGGAGCAAGACGTTGGAGCTCTAACTTTGGAGGACTGATACACAGACACAAACACACACGAGCGCACCCGTGAGCAGTTGGGAATGGCCTCCTGTTGGTGGTAGATGACACAGGATGGTTTGCTGGCCATGTTCATGTACTGGATGTGAGGTGATGCTGGCTAACAACTGCCTTGAACACCAGTGCCACGTGACCTTTGCGGAGCAGACAGACAACTGTGGCACCCTCCCACTGGGTCACTAACACCCAGGGGTCCCGAGCAGGCAGGGAGAGCAAAGGGCTTGGTCTTCCCTGCACCACTGCTCCCATGGCCTGGAGGGCTGTGCCACCCCGCACGTCACCCTCCGTCAGCTGCTGGGACCTCGGTCCTGCTGGGCTGCTTCTCCAGGACCTGTTACATGGAACAGAAGTGTGTGGAGTCCTGCACCGAGTGCCCTGGGCTTGGCTGGTGGCGGTGCTGCAGGGGCAGCTGCCAGCCGCCCTGCTCTGCGCCCTGGCCCCCCACGATTAGTGTTCCCTCTCACCTCTGTGTTGTCTGTAAGTCAGTGTGAGGTGCTTTGCTGGGTGCCAGCTACAGGCAGATGGATTAATTGGCTGATGGATAAACGCAAAGATATTTGTCGGTGTGTTTATTCTTGTTTACAAACTGCCCAATCTTAGGCAAGATTTTCGAGTATGTAGCAATGGCAGGAATCATATCCATTAAAATGCTAATCACCTCTCTTGCTTCATCTGTTCAGCCCACAAACACATGCATACGCACTTGCTTAAAAGAAATTACTAAGGTTTGTTTGTTCTCTCCTGGGCTCAGCCTACTTCTAATCTTGTTTTAACTCACAGCGCAGTGTGGTGCACTGCTTCACGACAATGAAGTTTTGACCATAAGCAACATACAAAGTAAGCCATTATTTGTAGAAATAAACGAACAATAGATGAGGTGATAATAGCTCCCGTTGCCATTAATTATTTTGCATAGATATGGCAGCATCATAGGAAGATTTTCAAGCAAATGCAGAGGCCTTGCCTGAAGGGGTTGAGACAAACCCCTGGCCCTGATGAAGGCAAAGGTTGAACTTCCATCAGCTTCTGTGCAGTGAGGACCTCTCCCAGAGTATCTGAAGAGAAAAATAAGTTTCCCTGGGAGTCAGCCCTTGGGTTTAGGCTGTTTAAGGCTCTGCTGCGCAAACTGCAAGTAACTTTATGTACAGAGGAGGATGCTGAGCATTTGGTCCACTGTTGGCTTGTCCCAGCAAACGCAGCAATTAGAGAGGCTGTAATAGCTGGGGAAGGTCACACCCCTAGCTGAGGAAGTTTGACCATAAACCTGTTTGTCCTGTCTCTGAGTGCAATGTACACTGGCACGGTTTACAGTAAATTAAAAATGTTCACTCTGGTCAAGCTGTTTCCAATGCAATTTTATTAAGTGGTGTATTAAGCGTGTGTGTTAGTGAGTCGTGTGCGGCAAAAAGGCGGAACTTCGGTTGGCTCCGCTACCGATGTATATTTTAAAGATGAGTATCAACAGTTTGCTTTTTCTCTCAAATAGAATAATTGGAATGGTTTCATTTTGGGGCAAGCTTTTAATGGAAGGGGCACAGTGGGAAGTATTAATAACATAAACTCTTTCTGCTAATCTTAACACCTACATTTCCTATTTAATCTTGCTTATTGAAAGAGCCCTGTCATTAGTGGAGACAATGTGTCAACTCAGAAAAAATGAGTTTATTTTCTTGCCGTGAGCTCTGGGGTTGGCCTCCCGTATGGCAGCAGTGATGTGGAGCTGTGTAATTGCAGAGGGAGTATATGTTGGTCCCTGGGTGCCAGTCCTGGGACAGACAATTCTCATTGCTCATTCTGCTGGAGCGTGGACTTCTATGCAGCTAAATCACTTTCTTATCTGGGGCATCTTCACATCTCTCGGGACTTGGCTCTTCAGCTGCAAGACCTCCTGGTATCTATGTCTCACCGGGCCCAGAGCAGAAGTCGGTTATTCGGGCAATTATTGCACAGCTCAGGAACTCTTGCTGAAAATATTGTTGTATGGGAAAATTGTCTTCAACTCTATTTTGCTGCTTTCTGGAAATAATTCAGAGTTTGGAAGGAGAGGTCCCCAAATAACATTGTTAAAATAGGAGAGTGTATATGATTCTGCAGTAGTGCTAGTATACTGTCTGGAAAGGGCAATGATCCATTGCTTCAAATGGGAGAAGAATAAAGGCAATGGACTAAAATTGCCACTAAACTATCTGGGAAGAAATGAGGGTGAAACACAACTTTGTCTTATCCAGGGCATGTGTTTCAAATCTGGAGCTGAATTCCTTATTTTCTTAAAAAGGTGACTAGTAGAGCTGTCAAGATCTGGAGTGTTAGGCTGATTAGTTTGTTGTTAGTAGGCTGTTGTGAATAGAGCAGAATCTCTGTTTCCACTTGAGATATGGAAAAAAGACTAAAACAAGGAAGAACAACTTCTGTGTTTTGATTATTTTTAATTTTTTTTGAGGAAAACATATGAATATTAATAAGTGATCCAGCTGGAATAGCATCTTTCTTAAAAACTGCCCTTAGAGATAGTGTATTATATTAACATGAATTTGATTGCACAGTAAGTAAAATTTTATAAATATAAATCATCATCTTATTTCAAAAGCTGCAGTGCCAAGGAAACTATTCTGGGATTTTCTAATATAGTCCAGTTTGAATTGTTTGAATAAGAAGAGATATCAGTGAATAAATCAGATAATGAGCTGCTTTACATAGGAGGCATAATGCCTATTTATGATGTATCGAAGTCCTAAGAGTGATGAATTGTCAATTTAATCTTCTTTGGATTGTATTTGAAATCTACTTTTATGAGGTATTCCTGACTGTTCCAGAGATTACTGTTCAGACACTTATATAGACTTCATTTATATTTGATTTGTGGCTCTAAAAGGTCCTCTGCAGGCAAATGTTCATTTCCTTCAGTTGTTTTTATTTGGTTCCTTGACCTTGTAGTAAAAATTTTAGTGATTATAGGTTTTGCCAAAAGTTTTCTTCTGACCTAGCTGCCCGTGTCAGAACTTGGGAAGCGCAGGTACTTCAGTGGACGCACCTTACCAGGAGGAGCAGCAGTACAGATCATCTCTTCTGTCATCAGCATCTTTGACACAACATTGCAGATCTTTGCAGTTGGCCTGAGAGGGATGAAGATCTCTCCCTTGCTCTATGCAGAAATGAAGGGTATGAAGTTTGGAGCCATTGCTTCTTTTCCTGCTTTTTTCTAAGTTCTTTGATAAGTTTCCTGTGGAAAAGAGGATTGCTGGATGAATTAAATCAGATTAAGTGAACGTTAGAATTCTCTCTCTGTTTCTAGCGGTGCATTGGCGTTGACTGTGCATAAAGCAACTATTTTTTCTGCAAAAATGTGGAATTTATTTTTGTGTCTTTCCTGACACAATCGTCATGCTTTATTAGGGAATCATCTCAGTCAGCTTTACTAGCAGCTGATTTTCCTTCCAGCCTTGCAACACTTGCAGCAGTTTCAATCAAAGAGCCCTGATGGGGAAATGTTGCTGAAGGTTGACATGCAATGTCGGAGTCTGGCGGAGCAGGAATGCTGCTCTGCATAGAGAAAGCAAACATCTGTGAGATATTAAAAACTTCTGACAGGGACAGGAAGATAATTCTCCAGATAATTCTGCGTCATGCTTTGCTCTACCTTCTGTCTCCTGCCAGGCTTCCTAAGTCCTAGGTCATAAGGTTAGAGAAAATTGTGAGTTGGTTGTGTCATCCTTCACCTGTAGATACAGAACTTCCCAGTTGCAGTCCATCGCCACCAGACCCAGCTAGCCTGTCATCACCCTCCTATTAAGGATGGCTGTTTCTAACGCATTAACATTCATGTCAGGTCTAGATATGGATCAGCACAGGCTTAAATCATTGTCAGGAACAGATGTGAGATACCTAATCAGTTATTTCCTAAGGAAAATGAGTTTGATTGCATGAATAGTTGTAAATATTTCATTCAGCAATTCAGCTACTACAGCAATGGTAAACAAGCTTCTAAGGCTGAAGAGAAGCATTTTGTAGTACTGTATTTGATTTCTTATTCATTTAAACTTTAATGTAGAAAAAAACCAGCTTAGGTACATCAGATTACTTTTTGTGACAGCACTGATTCATAACCAGGGGCTCACTTTGAAAAGAGCCAAACATGCTTAACCCTAATAAACACGACCAGCTCCATCCTGGTTCGCAACGTGCAGCATTTTCCGCAGGATGAGCACGAAGCTGCAGGTTTTGCCACTGGGACAGGATCATGGCACAGGAATTAATTTTGGCCTCAGCAGGAAGATGACAACCTGAGCACCAAAACGTCTGTCCTCTGCCTCGGTTTTGCACCTACCCACCCGACGCCAAGCCCGGGTGGTGAGTGTGGTCCTTGGCTGGGAGCTGAGCCAGGACTAGGTGCTCCGTATCCCCGTCGTGCACTTGCCATGAGATAACTGCTGGCTCTTGGAAACGTTGGCTGTGCATAAGCAATAATTAGAGGAATGGCTTTCCTTTCTTGTATGTTTTGCGCTTCTCACTGGTTGAGAACAAAACTAAGCTAAATTGGAATAAACTTTAACGTTTAATCAGGATGGGTGTAATACTAATTTCAGGGATGTAGGAATTTTACTGCTCATCTTTTGCAGAAAGGCTGATGAGAGGACGAAAAGGAAGGGGGAAGTTAGCTTTTCTCTCTGCCTAATTGAATGTTTTCCCTGCTTGAGTTTTGGCTTAACTATTGTATGGTTTGCTTGTGATTTTTAGGAGGCATGCACAAAAGCCGTCCATGAAAGGAGGAGGTTGGGAGTGCAGATGGTATTTGCCTCTTGAACACAGTGTGAAATTCTGAGGAAACTGGGACTGCCAGCTAAAGGTCATGGGCATTTTTAACTTCTGCTGCTGGCTTCATACTACTGCGTAGATGTTTGTCAGGGATCTTGCTGGCCTTGGTGGTATTACATAGTCAGATTATCACAGAAACAAGCTCCCTTTGTACCCGTTCGTTTTTTATGCATGTACATTACAGTATGGTTCTTTCCATCGACTGGTTTTAATGTGTATTTTCTTGGTCAGCCTAATTTTGTTGTGTTAAATACAGTATGGACATTGTTGGTATATACGTTTATGGTTTAAGGTGCTTTGGTCAGGAAAGCCCCAGGTAATAAATTCGTGTTTATTCTAATTCTGGAAAGCACAAATCCCACTGTTTTCACCCAAGAGTTACATAGATGGCTCAGAAAAGAAGCATGTGTCATTGGACCTGGCTAAATGAAGGGCCAAGCTCTTCAGTGCTCTTTTGAGTCTGTCCCAGGTGAGCTGCGGTCTCACACTGCAGCCCTTTCAGCTGCTCTGGTCTCTTACTTGAAAACCAGGGCCCGCAGATATCTATAGGTGCAGCCTGCTGGCCTCAGCCACACAGGCAGCACTGCTCAGAGGATGGCAGTAGCCATTGCTGCTGCTGTTAACTTAGTCAAGGAGAGTTATCCTTTGAGAGAGATGGGCCCGTGTATTTAATTTACTGGTGTGTTGGAGTCTTGCTTTTGACTCACACTGGGAGGATTCTTAGTACCGGGCCACTGCAGATAGGAAATAAACCATATTTTAAAATGTTCTGCATGCTTGCGCAAGTGTAATCCGCAGACAGCATTTAGGTGTCCAGAAAAAAAAAAAGTCCTTAATTTCAGGGTTACCCATCCTGTGGGACATGACCAGTTCTGTGTCCTGCGTCCTTCCTCTGCTGTCAGCGAGAAATCCCTGCCGGTCCGCGCTGCAGTGGGTGACGAGGGACCGTGTGTTCTGCACCACTGGGCAGAGGGGCTAAAGAGACCACAGCCTCTTTGAGGGCATGGTAGCAGAAGTGTTGCTGTTTGATCCTTTCCCCCAAGCTTCTGTGTTTACTCAAATCTTTTCTTTGCATGAGTGTTATCTGGGAGGGACACATCTTTTCCGGTCTTAAATAGTTAAAAAAGAAAAGAAAAACCAACCTCAAAGAGAATCCCCAAAGCAAGTGGACATTCAGTTGTGCTGAGTCACATTCTGTTATTGTGGCTGATTATCCAGCCAGCCATGCAAATAAACTGCAAGGGGAAAAAAAGTATGTGTGTGAATATCTCACCTACGACAGAATGAGGCCTTGGGTCTTTGTGCATAATATGTGTAACAATAACAACCTAGCATGAAAGTGTTACAGTGACTGACACATTTGCAGTCTAAAAAAGATAAGAAAGTAATAAGAGCGAGAGAGATCTGTGGATGTTTATCTTCTCTTTTCTTCTTTCTGAAGGAAAGTTTTGCTTTCTCATTATATTTCTGGTGCATATCAGCGGCACCATGCAGGATGATGAATATGATTGCAGTTAATTGTTTAAATATTCTTTTATTCCTGAAGCTTTCAAAACAAATAACCGTCTTTTGAGGAGCTGGTTGAGAACTGATGTGGGCAAGATAGTCTAAAAGAGAATATTGAATGTGAAGTTAAAAGTGCCTCAGAGAAGACGGAGAGAAGTAGCAGGGGGTGTGTTTTAAAGAAAGAAAGAAAAACCGGTTTTATTGTTAACAATACCAGTAACAGAAGTGGCAGCAGTTCTTCTTGAAAAAAAATTGTAAGCTTCAGTAGTTCAAATCCATCCTTGGTGTAACAGTGATGGAATTACACGTGGGTCAACATCTTTTCTGGTGTCTAAGTCTTGTAGTGTTACTTCATGCAAATACTATGTTGCTTGACTTTGTCCAAAATGCATTTGCTGACTATATTTATCATCTGTCTTCTCCATAGTAAACAAGAAGAGACATCTGTGGAGAAGGTCTGGTAGCCACAGAAAATATTTTGCATCATGGCGTCTAACTCATTATGGGCTATTCTCAGCTCAAAGAGCTGTTCTTTAGGACAGCTGAAACACAAATGTGTATTTGGTGTTTGGGACCCTTTGCAACTGTAATATGTACTTGTAGCGCAGGAAGTAAAACACTGGGTGGAAAAGTGCCACTTCAAGACAACTGCGAGTGATTTTGGAAATTCTGAGTAATGAGATGAGTTTTCTCAAAGTAATGTCGAAGTCTAGCCCTTAGTCACACACTTGAAACAAGTGGGCTCAGACCTTATGAAAGGTGTTTACTTATTCAGCTTTAAGGCACAGGCCAAGAAATAACTTGATCGGATTAGCCAAGTTTGAATAGGAACAGCAGCAAATAGAATCAAATGAGTGTGAACAATGCTGCTGGGCTCTCTATTAGAAAAATATCTGCCAGCTGCCGTTGTAGAGTATAATCCTGCAAGATGCTGACGCCTCCGGTTCTCGTTGCCTGAGGGAGCTGGACCAGGGCACTTCAGGCGTGCAGCTCCCATTACTTACCTTAGTCAAACAATGGTTTTTCTCTGAAATCCTTTTCCCTGTTATATAAAGGCTGGTTCTTTTCTACCTCCTCTTCCTTGAAAGGCTCTTGACGCTTACAGGGACTGAGTGCGTGGCTGGTTATTCTCAGCTGCAAGATTACAGAGATGGCAGCGGTAAGGTCAGTGGGGCATGAACACAGCTCAGCTGGAGAGCAGATGTGAGCAGATCGTTTAAGGAAAGCAGCTGAAATTCTCGGAGCCAAATGGGGATAAGACAAATTTTGAAATGTAAGGGCTTTGTTTAAATTCCTTTTGACTTATGCGCACATTATACCTGGAATGCTTCGGAATTAAACACACCGAGAGGGTAAAGTTGTTTCTCATGCTTCAACTTGGGCGCATGAAGCCAAAGATGTAAAATGAGGTCAGTTAGCTCAGCTGCAGTGAATCCTTTGATATTCGTTTAATGGATAAGTAGATAAAACTCTAAGTAAGCTTGCATGGGAGACTTTGAATTTTAACTACTAAAGCTCTTTATAATTTTCTCACAGGTCCTTTTATGTAGATGGGACATGAGGAAGCAATTCCTTACCAAGAGGGTGGTCAAACACTGAACAGGCTTCCTAGAGTGGTGGTCGATGCCCCAAGCCTGTCAGCATTTTGGACAATGTCCTTAATAACATGCTTTAACTTTTGGTCTGCCCTGAGGACAAGGTGATTGTCGTAGGTCCGTTCCAACTGAAATATTCTATTCTGTGGGGCAGTTGAACTGTTCGGACAGCTAGCGCTGTTCCACTTCTGCTGCAATACTGCTGCAGGTCTCCTCAACCTGTTTTCTCGTTTCTTCTGTCTCTGAACCTGAGGTGAGAGGTGGGCTGGCTCCAGGAAATTCATCGTTTGGGTAGTCTTTGGGTTTGAGTTTTGGGCTGAAGTCAAGAAGTTGAACTCTGGTGCTGAATTCTCCTCTGGTATAGGGAGGCTTTCAGTCTGGTTCAGACCTATCTCTAATCCCTTTGTCGTAGTATTTCCTTTTTTCGAATAGCTTCCTTATGTATTGAGTTCCAGAAATTCCAGGCTGGTGATACACATGGGAAACAGATTGCAACAGAGAGCAGATTAAATTACTCAGGTTTAGGATTACTGTGGCAGAACATTTTTTTTCTTGGTGTTGTTTGAAAAGGGAGAAGAATCTTCCTTTTTTTTTTATTTATAAGAAGTTTGAGATCAAATGACTCTGAGCTGCCCTTTCGTTGGTCAGTCAGTGATCACTTGAAGAAAAAGTAACAAACTGGTTTTTTTTCTCCCCTCCTTCGTTTGAAAATCAGTTCCTACCAGTGCTGCGTATTTAAAGAAGTTCTAAGACTATAGTCTTACATGCTTCAGGAAGCTTATTTTAGGAGGGAAGACTTGACTGAATGCCAATAGACAGAGCTAATCATCAGGACATCTGGATTCACTTCTTAACTCTGCTGCGTGACCTTGGGTCAATGATTTAGGTCGAGCATTTCCAAAATACGCGTTATTTGTAGGTGCTTATGCTGGGTTTCAGTGTTACTGGAAATTAGGCTGTAACTGCATTTACTGTTTCAAATTCAGCTTCCCAAAACTGGGACACTGGTAAAAAGAGACAGAAGTAAAATGTGTGCCCCTGTTTCCTCACTTGTACTACAAGGATGGATGACTGTTCATGGAGCGTGCTGAGGCTTCCCGATGTAAAAGCATTAGAGGAGAGAAAGGGTGGCAGCAAGCTGCTTGCAAAGCATCAAAAAAGGAGACATTGTTCAGCAGGAATCAAAGGATGCTGAACAAGGTCCAGACTTCCAAGACTTCCCACTTTAGCAGCCAAAGGGCTCCCCAGACCGTGCAGAGGACCAAGCGAATCTGAGGAAGCACAGAAGCGACAGAGCCAAGGCTGGCCGGCTGTCTGTAAGTGTCCAGCCCATCCAGCTGCTTTCCCGTGTGCTTCCCAGGAGGCACAGAGGAGCAGCTGAATTGCTGTTTCTTGGAGGGGGGATCCAGGGATGTAGCGCTGAGTGTGGACGGGGCAGCGCAGCTGCAGCAAGTCGTGTGCTTCCAGGAGGCTCCGATTTGTGTCACATACGGTCAGTCTGTGCCTGCTGGAAAGGGGCAGACCTACCGTGCAGGTGTGGATCAACTATGCTAAACATATGGTCATGCGGTGGGAGAGTCCTGACAGTGTCGGGCTCCTTCTTCATTAAAGGACTAGGGAGTTGGAAGACTCTCCTTGCTTTCATGGGTGATGAGAATGTGCATCACTGTCACGGGGGCATCCTGACTCCAAGATTGACTGTGGTCGCTATCGGACTTTGAAGTGAGCTGACACACATCTGTAGGGCAGTGGCCAGGGGAGTACTGTATATAGACAGAAGATGTTCAAGTTTGAGAGAAAATCCTCCAGCTCACAAATCGCTCCCACCATCTGCTGATCCTGCCATCTGTGAGCAGAGGGACTTTGAAGCCGAGTCATGCACAGCGTTCTTCTCCTCACTGGAGCAGAGCACTTTGGAAGCATGGTCCTGGAGCCACCCAGGACCCACTGCTGACCGCGCTGAAAGCCCCTGCTTTCATAGTGCCAGGCAAGCAGCCCTTGAGCTTTGCATATATTTTTGCATTATGAGTTCAACCTCGAGCAGAAGCAAACATGAATCACAAGTGCTCATCTCCTCATCTGTGCCATCCTCAGGCATCTGAAATGCATTTAATATGAGACTGAGAAGAAGAAACAAAGCAAAAAAAGTGTTGTTCGAGGAGAAAAAGAGAAGAGCTAAGGACATGAACTTACTATTGCCTCTTTCAATGAACTGGTAGTTGCTGGGGGTGTTCTCTTGCTGAGAAAACTAGAGGAGAAGGTAGTTTAATTAGCTAGCTGATTTTCTTTGTTGTCAAGTGATTACATTTATTCTGTACACAGGGAAAGCACAAGGCTTAAAAGTAGGTAGTTTAATGGCACGTAGACTTTACGTAGCTGTCTGCTTGGGATGAGTTTCACCCATAGAAGAGAAGAGGAATTACAAGAGTATTTCAGGGTAACACATCCAAAAAGACAGCTTTGACATGTTTGTCCTAGTATCTGCATAGTTGCCAAAACAAAACCCGAAGCCGAAAAAGGACCCAGTGACCTCACTTAATGCCATAAATTCAGCTGATGCACGCCGTGTCCTCTCGGTGGGAGTAACGCACAGCACCTCCCAGGGAGAAGCTCCAGCTGGTGATCCCCGAGAAGAGAGCACGGGGCGTCAGGGTGCCCCGCACCCACGTTGTAGGCAGTTCTGCAGCAGGTGCAGAAGCTGACGCTGTCAAGTTAGCAGGGAGTGTTGGTTTCTTTTAAAAAAATGTTCCCAGCTGGTTTGCTCTGATCATGTTGGAACTGTGCTGAATGAAACCCTGAAATTAGCCAGCGTTTCAGCAGTGGGTTTATGATCAGATGCTGCCTGTGTTGTTGAAGCTGCAGATGCAATAGCTTTGGGAGGTTTTTTTAGCTTGTTAAGCCACCCTTTTCATTGCTGAAATTTATTGGGTTAACCTTCCCACACACACCCCATCCTTTGTGATTTGCCAGAGAAGAGAATATGGTAGAAAGTGGCCTGAGGCATGAAGAGAGGGAGCTCTGCTCACCTTCCCTTTGCATGCACCCAGCGGGAATGGTTACTTAATTTCCAACCTCAGGAGGTGAGCAGTGCAGGAGTCATCCTGAATGTCACGATGGCTTTCCTTGGTAGAAATTGCTCTTGTGTATTTTTTTTTTTTTTTTTTTTTTTGCAAATGGCTCTGAAGTAAAACGTGTTTATTTATATGTGTGTTTATACGCTCACCCCCACACACATGCATTTGCACCATCAGGATCAGCCATAAGCAGAAGCAGAGCTTTAAAGAGCACTCATATTTGCTGGAAATTGTGGAGAACGTTCTGTTCAAAAGGCTGCTGACTGTTAGATTTCAATATTGCTGCCTTCTCTTTAGCTGTATGTGCCTTTCCTGGAAATAGTCCCATGAAAACACACATCTTGGTTTCTGCTGAAGGATTAACTGTGGACAACTGCCTTTGCTCTCATCCTACACGTGGGAAAACTGTTATTATTTGAGGATGATTTGGTTCTGTGTCTGCCTGAATCAGGTGCGTTAAAGAATTGTTTGTAGGTTAAATATCATCACTTCATACTACAAAACACATTTACCTTTCCTGCAGTAACTTAATGGCTACAAATGAATACAGGTATTTATCCAAGACTGCAGAGGAAGTATTATTTGCATATGTGTTTTTATCCTACCCTGCTTGTGCCAGTAGAAGTACAGTTTGGTACCGCTTAGGGCTGTGAATCAGCAGTTCTGCCTTTTGCCATGTTTTGAGAGTTTTAAGGGGCTATTGGACAAATTGATAGAATTAATTAAATGCATGCCCTTATTGATACAGAAACCCTACAGCCATTTTAAATAATACTCTACAATGTTGTATCTTTACCCTGCAAGGTTCTGTAATTTGCTGGAACAGAACAAACTTGGCCGTCTATTTTCTCCAGGATCTGACAAAAATCCTAGAGAACAAAATGTTCCAGTAATCATCATTTCTTTTCAAGTATCTGTTAGTTTTTAATTCTTTCCCCCTTTCTTTTGTCAGAAAACAGCATATCCTGGTTTAAAGAAAAAATAATAACCAAGCCAAAACCCAAAAAAACCCAACACACCACTATTGTTCCTCTCAGTATCTTTCATTTCATTTCTGTGCTGAATCACAGTGTTCTGTTACAGCCTTTTTTATGGTGTAATTGTTTTGTATAATCCATTTTCTTTGGGCACCTCTTAGCTTCTGTCTGAAGCTGTTACCGCTATAATGAATGTAGTCATAAATCTGTCACAGGTAACAAGCTAAATTTAGAGCTCAATAAACCAGGGAAGAGTACGCTGTAGATAAGTGGGCACATTGAGATGCAATAGTTACAGTAGTGGCACAAACAGTCCGCTTCGGGCAGATTAACAAAAGAGGACACAGAATATTTGGTTCCTTCAGCGATTCACCACTGTTACTCCTGTTCCAGTGAACAAAGATGTGTGAAGATACAGGTACAGTCATGGCGTGTCACCCTGCCTTGACACCCCAGAGTGAAGGTGTGTGTTAGCTGCAGGGATGAGTGTGCTGTGCTGGACCGTTTCCCTTGGCCACCCTGCAGCAGAGACGTAGGGTGAGGGATCTGTAGAAGATGGAGCTGCACAGCTCTACCACTGAACTGGGGGGAATCCCAGTTCCTCTGAAGAAGCGAAGGGTCTGGAACTGGAATTAGGAGCTGTCAAGCAGGACAAGACCCGGTGCCTCTGGACCTGGACCGAGGTGGTATGGAAGCTGACCATGTTGAAGACCCCCATCTGATCCCCACCAGCGTGATCCCTAAGGCAGTGTGTCCCAAACCAGAATTTGGCAGTCGTGCATGCCCCAGGCCTGGGCAAGCCAAGAGTTCCCACAATTAAGTGGCTGATAGATTGTCAGTACTGTGATCATTTTTTTTTCTCTCTTTCGAGAAGAGGAAAGTGAAGAACATGGAGAAGAAAAAAGCAACAGGAAGATGAAGGCAGATGATAGAAGAAACAAGATGGAGAGAAACCACATTCAAGAAAGATCCAGTTCTCTGAATTGCAAACCAATGGATGTTAAGTAAGGGGGGATAAGCGAAAGAAGAGCAGGAGAGAGTGAAGGACAACAGAAGGCAAGACATGGCAAGGAAAGGAGAGGGTAAAACACAAGCAGAAAAAAAATTAAGCAAGTAGGTCAAGTAACGCAGAGATGCAACTCCTTTGCCACATCTGTTTTAGTCTTTGCATTGCCATGTCGTGCTTTCTCGCTGAGCTGTGAGGCGGCAGCGGCGAGGCAGTGCCCTGTGGGGTACCCGGGCAGAGGTAATGCTGTAGCCGTACAGAGCAGCTGCTGTTGTTATTGCCCGCTCGCTGTAGCCCAGAAATGTTTGTCCCGAAGGTGGGTAAGTTTGCCATCGAGCCTGCTCAGTATGAGAGAAGGAGCTTTGCAGCAGAGGGCGGTGGGAGCCGCTGCTGTGGCTCTGCTCCATGCTTGGCGTGGCTGTGCGGGTGGCCGTGCAGCGGGCAGCACAGGACAGGTGGCAGGGCTTCGGTGCTCTGGCACGTGAACGGAGGTGCCGAGCACTTCTGTGCTAAACAGCCGTAACGATGCAGTGGCACTGGTTGGTTTTCCAAATGTCATTTGCATTAGCATCTTGTAATTGAATCAGTAGCGCTTTACTGAAGAGGTTAAATTCTGCCTTTTAAAAATTAAATCATCTGTTTAGCTGTCAGCCACAGTCATGCCCTCCTGTTTCCTCGAGAAGAATGAAACATTGGCATATTGGTATATAAGTCGCATGGCTGGAGGATGCATTAGCTCTCTTATTTATGACTGCGTTGTGCCACAAAGTGCTTGTAATTGGGGGCTCTCTGATGAATGCATTGCATATAAAATCTGTGGAATTATTAGCACAGCACATTTCCATAATTAAAATATTTCCTACAGTATAGTTTCGAAGACTCTCTAACTGCTGTATGTTACTCAAATGCAAAATCTTATGGAAATTTAAATATGAGCACAACAAAGTTTTGATGCATAGATAATATTTTTAGTTAGACCAGTTGATATGTTTAGGAAAAGCAATCAAATTAGATGGGTTCAGGGACCCTTTTTAGGTGACTGATGAAAGCTTTGTTTGTTGCTGATCACAAAGAAATGTGCAGCGCTACCTTCAAAGAGTGATCTTTGCCTTGCCATCAGTGACATAACCAAATAATTAAAATTAAAGCTATAATGATGCATTCATAGGAACTGTTGATTTCAGGGGATAACCTTTACTAATGTGATGTTCCATTAAGAGTTGTCCAAAGGTAATGTTAATATTTTGATGACTTGCAGCAAAATTGTGAAAAGTTTGCACAGTTTTAGATAGCTCCTGAGGTCAGACAGTTCTGCAAAACAAAGAATTTTTAAAAAATGCCCTCTCCCATTCTTTCTTCAGTAAAAAATGTGCCAGAATATTGCAGATGACATGGAATAGTGCTTTAACTATTAGCTGTGTGTCTGAGAAGTCCATTTGTCTTGTTAAGGCTGTCATACTACATTACCCTTTCTGTAAACCTAGGAACAACTTCAAATACTGTGATATTTGAAAAGCCTAAAATAAAATTTGCCCTTGAAATGCTGTGTTTTTTGAGACTCCCTGTACAAGGGAAGAAAAAATCTTTCCCTTTACAGAGGGCATTAAGCAATGATGGATGTGCATTTCTTTGTGAGAAAGCTGATACTGCCTGCTGTAGGTGGGCTGAAAAACAAAGCTAGCAGCACTGACAAGTGTCCTCTCTCTTTAACTGCCCATAGAGTTTAGGATTCCTTCTCTCCAAGTGTTGCAGGAGAGGATTTTCAGGAGGCAATAAATAAATTTTGATCCCCCTGGTTAATACAGTTAAGGTCAAAGAGGTTCTATCTGGAGCTATTTAAAATACTCTTAACATGCAGACATACTGCTGTCAGTAGTGCTAAGTGCCTTATCTTGCTGAGGAGTGTATACAACCCTTATGAAACTATTCTTAAGTATTCTGGTTACTATCTTTAGCTCTGGCTCATAACAAGACAAAAAGCACTTAGCTAAATGTAGTCCTGAAGTGCTTAATCCAGTTAAGAATATTTTGTCCTTAGGTGTCTTCTACTAAGACTTCTTGTAGCTCGCCGTACTGCTGCATCATGCAAAAAGCCTTATCTGTGTATTTGGGCCTGTGAATTCTTTTATGGCCGTTTATTCTGTTAGAGCCTCGAAGTCTGGTGTAGGCTGAGGACATCTCTCACGTTCTTTAGGGGTGTCCTCTTGGGACAGACCGGGGAAGCCTCATTCCTCTGCCCCTGGCAGCTTACATCAGCCGTACTGCTGCGGAATGGGATACCTGCTGCTAGAGACGGGAGAATCCGGGCTTCGTTTCCCAATTTAGACTTGGTGAGCATTAGCTGGGCTGCTGTCTCTAGCCGTGACCCAACAGCTTCTCTCAACCTATGGCCGTTCAGGCTGGCTGGGAGGGCAACCACATGGACAAGGCAGAAAACCTGTCAGGCTTCCTGGAAGTTTCCAGTTGTTAAACAACCTGTGGGCAAGGCGCTGTGAAGGTTTCTGCATAAGGCTTTGCGCTCAAAGCTGAGGGAAAATCCTTCTGTTTGTTTTTGGGTGGGTTTTTTTTTTGTTTGCATACTTAAGCCTGTGTACAAAAAATGGTTCCTGAAAAATTGTGATAAATCTGTTTGTGTATTCACATGCATTCTTTATATTTGAACCCATCACTTAAAAAAAAATAATCTTTATACCAACTCCGAAATTTTATATCTCTTTGTATCAATCTCCAAAATGATTACAAGTTAGCAAAACTTCTGTATGGGTCATTCTTCTAGGGGAAAAACAACTGTATGATTTTGATAAAACAGCACTGACTGTTGAGCAGCAGTGACCAAGATAAGCACCTCGGTTCTGTGATAGCTCAATAGGGTAACAAATAAGATCACATGCTCCTTTTGAACCAGGATAATAGCTTGTAACTTGACTAGCGTATGATGACTGTGAGAACAGAAGCATAGCAGGTCCACCGTGTTTAAACTTGCTGCGCACGTGTTGTTTTCAGTTGCAGCTTTGCTGAGGGTATCGGGGGTTGTGTGAGATTTTCCCTCAAAGTTCATGTTCCAAACTGAAAATGATCCCTTCATCCCAACTGCACTTTTTAACTGGTTCACTTACCACTGAAACACAGGAGGTGTTTTAGATGTTCCTCTTGTACTTCTGTGGCAGGAGGTCTTGCAGGTAGCGTCTCTATTACTGTTCATGATGACTGTATCACACTTTCTTTGAGCCGATTTTTTTTGAGCAAGTGGACTGACATAATTTCATTTAGCTGCAATGAGCAGGAACTTGGCCCGTTGTCTCGTGTTGCTCACATAAACCTCCCCTGCAGAGCACTCGCACTGTATCAGTGGCTGGGATCTGTGTTGCTCGTGGTGCTTAGCAGCAGCCCCTACCCTGTCCCAGCTACCCTTTCCAACACGCATGCCTGATGGGGGTCTCTTGCAGTGGTTCTTCAGCCACCTTCTTGTGTTTCCTTCCCTTAGAGGTGTTTTCATGAGCTGGAGAAATGAACTCTTGCCAGTCCTTTAGATGGCAAAACTGTGGGGCTGTGTTTGCTCGTTCACCAAGGTTACAAATGTGGAACCCCTGGTAGTGGCCACGAGCTTTTTGCAGTCTCTTGAGCTAATGTTGGAACTCGTGGTAACAGGAGAAACAGCCATGAACCTGGGCTCAAGGCGGGAAGGTGACTTCAAGGGCATTAAAAGCTTGGTAGATTTGGAAGCCCAGCACTTGGCTATTGTTGAAGATATTACTGTCAGTCATGCACAGTCCGGTTGCATCAGGGTCCTTCCTGAGAGTGAGACTCGTCTGAAGCCAAGCGAGTTTCAACAGCGATGGTTTCAGGGAGATTAGCACGGTGGTGTAGGTGTAGTCAGGAGTTCAGGGTGTTCGTTAGTCACCATTTCAGCCGCACACAGAAAGGAGAGGTGTGTGTCCCGTCAGTAGCAAAGCTGAATGGGAGGCTTGAAATCCATCCACAGGTGGGTGGTTGTGGCTTGCGCTGGCTCTAGCTGATCGTGTTCATCTCAAAGGAGGTTTTTGGTTGCAAGATGGGATAGGTGAAGTATGGGTCATACTCACTGGTTTTCATAGCACGCATGCCAGGTAAACTGTCATACTTCGGAAGGACTCTGGAATGGCCCCAAGGTAGGAGGGCCATTCCTCCAGCCGGCTGGGCCACAAGGCTTTTTGGACACGAGTGGTCAAGGTGGCTTCCCAGCTGCTTCTGTGGCTGCAGGTGGTGCCGACGGAGCCAAGAGCCCTGGAACGTGGTTCGGCTCCTGTTCCTAGAGGCTTTGCTGAGCTTTCACCAGTTATACTTAAGCATATTTCTACTTTACGGTGGTAGACTTTTTCAGCTTGAAGTGATTGCTGCTCTCTAGGCTAAGTCTTGCCTGCAACTGTGTCTTAACTGGATTTGCTTTTCCTTCCAGGATTAATTTTTCTCTGTCTATATTTACATGGTAATAAGAAGTGCTAATCCCACTCCGTCAGTCTGGACTGATGAATCTGAGGAATAGAACAGGTAATTTCTAATTTGGCTTGTAGCTTTCAGTGACTCAAGCAGTGAGAACCACTCCCCCCCCCATGAGGTGCATTCATATTTTGGGACAAAAGAAATCATACAGTTTCTTCTACTCAGGTCATCTGCAGAGAGGGAGACCCTTGTCCCGGAGCAGGAAAGGAAGGGTAAATTTTTGTAGCTTTTACCATGAGCAGCATCTTTGACGTCCTCTTGGTTGTGGGTGGTTTTATTTTGTGTTATTTTTACAGCCA
This sequence comes from Falco punctatus, assembly GCF_963210335.1. Taxonomy (NCBI): domain Eukaryota; kingdom Metazoa; phylum Chordata; class Aves; order Falconiformes; family Falconidae; genus Falco; species Falco punctatus. Next base: position 15,539,490 of record NC_137595.1, read on the forward strand.
CCAAGTTGAGCTTGGAGTAGTCTCAAAGCAGGGAAAAACATTTGGATATACCCCCTGAAAAATGCCGCTTGGGTGCAGGGTGGGGTGGAAGGGCTTTGCCAGTGAAAGTGCTCGCTAGAGGTGGAGGCAGGTTGGTGCTGATGCTGGGGACGGGTGCAGTTACCTCTTTGTTCCTGAGTGGGATGCAACCCAGCAGAGCTGACCCAAGTGAGGCGGTGTGGAATGATGGTAGCTGGCTTGCCTGCATCTGCCTGGCTCCCTGTCCCTCGGGCTTAGCCCTCTGAGTCACAGAAGGCAAGTCACCAGTGAAGGAGTTACCCTTGTGCTGAGGTTTCCATCATTTCAGAGCCTGAGTGTACCGTGTCCTTACTGGGAGTTGTTGCCAACAGCTCTCCTTACCTGTGCTGCAGGAACAGTTGAGGTAAAGACAGCAGCCCACGATGACTGTTCTGTTGCAGGAAGGTGTAGAATTCCAGGAACCTCGGTCACATTCCCCTTTTTTTTTTTCCCTGGTTACTGCCAGGTGAGGGAGTTTTAACTTGAAGTCTCTTGGGTATGACCCCCCATGGCAGGACGCAGCTCGGATGATGTGAGCCCACCAGTGCAGGCAGCAGTCATTGGCTGCAGGATGCTTTGGATAAACCTGTCTGTCGTATCATCTCTTAGATGTCCTGATAGCACCCTGCTGTTGCCTAATACTAATCCTTTGGGGGATTAGCACAGTTTCCTTCTTCCTTCTATGCCCTTCCACTGGGAAAGAAATCTCAGATGCTTTTCAAGCATTGCAATACTTGAAATCAACCAGCAGCCTATTTAATTGCCCAAAACAGAACCAGGTGCAGTGCTGCCTGGTACAGGCATCTGAGTCAAATCGGCCCTCACATGTGCAGGGGAGATGCTGATTCCTGTGCAGAGTTCAGTGCTTCAGCAGGGTTCCCCAGGCTGTGGCAGAGTGGAGTGCAGAGGCAGGTTGAGGGGCTGCTGGATCTTAGCTCTTCCCCTCTGAAGCCGCACCTATTGTAGCTCTGTGTTTGGGTCTACAGCAATGGTTTCACTTCTCAAGCCTCAGCAGCTGATGGAACAAGCGAAATACTATGTAACAAGAGTGGAGTTTGGAAAAGGGAAGGTTGAAACATCCAGGAAATCAGAAAGTACAGACCAGTTAGCTCCATTCTGACATCCTCAAGGAAATCAGGGAATATGTCTCAGTAAGTACTCCTCTCTTTTCCTTCCAGAGCCCTGTGTCGTGTAAACGAACTGATGGATGAAGATGAGAAGGACAGGGCAAAGAGGTATGAAGGGATGCACAGAGCACTGAGAGTCAAAGCGTTCCTGGGGGAGAATTGTAAATGCTGTGCTGTCCAGTGCTTGAAAAAGTATTTGGGACTACTGCTGTCTGAGGCAAAACCCCCCGTGCAATTTACAGGCTGTGTATAGTGGACCACAGACAGTGTAATTAAGCCACCATTTTCAAGCTTCTTGTAGTGTGTTTGACCACCCCTACGATGGGTTAATCAGCTGAGTGGTCCTTAAATGACTTTGTTGTGCCGTCAGAATCTTATGTTATCCCATGGCTATTTATTATCTTGATGCAGGACTCCCGACCTGTGATTTTATTGGCATCATGCAGTGCTGCCCACCTCTGGTAGAGTTCCCCATGAAACTTAGAGAGCAGTCCTGCTTTAGCACAGGTATGGGTTAGTCTCCCTTCAGAGAAGCGTTTGGCTCAGTTGTAATGAGTCATCGTACAGGAGTGCCAAACCAGAGATGGCTGTGAACGTAGATGCTGGATCTGAGAACCTCCAAATGCCAACCTGGATATGAATGGAAATGCTTTCTGCGTACCGCGCTCGGTCTAGATCACCGGAAGCATGTATCATCATGAATATGCTTGTAAAGAAAATTAATTACTGCTGAAAGAGGTTGTATGAAAATAGGGTTATCTCAGATATGAGCATTGGAAAGAACAATTTGGAAGAACCTGAATGGATTTGCTTTCTCCTTTATTATTTTTAATTGAGGGGAAAACCCTAATAAAACATTCTTAAATTGTATTAATGCAAGCTGGAAACTAACCTGTGGTTTCTGCAGTCAGACTCTTTAACATTGCCGGTTTCATAGATCATGGCAGAAGATTTTCAAAACAGATACAAGAGCATGTGCTTGACTTTATTCTGCAGTCAAGTTGTCTCTACACAGTATTGTCTCTTGATAAGCTCCTTTTGCAAGTACAAATCAGGGAATAAGGAATCTTTTGCATTTTGACCTTTATGTGTGTGTGGTGTGTGTGCACTAACTGCAAAACAAAACTACATAAAAATGAGGTGGGCAAAACATGAGCATGTAGATGCCAGGACTTCTTTTACTGGAGAAATTTTGCCCAGAACACCTTTGCCCTGTTGTCACTGCTTTTGAAACAAAGGGAACTGGCACTGAAATGTACATAAGGATATGGTCTTGCTCAAATGAGCGTAAATTGTGTTTGTTGCCCCCAGGTGTTCCTTGCTGACGGTGAGCTCAGTTCTGCTGCAAGGCTCTGAGCACCAGCAAGGCACTCACACCCAAGCCTGTTCTAAAGGAATGAGTAGTCCCAGCAGAGTTTAGATTTGTACCTTTAAAGTGTTTTGCTGGGGCAGGACCATGTACCTCTCCCTGGGTCCGTTGTTTTACTTAGTGGCATTTATGTTTCTGTCACCCAGGGCATCACGCAACAAATCTGAAAAGAAAAGGAGAGACCAGTTCAATGTTCTCATTAAAGAGCTTTGCACGATGCTGCAGGGCCACGGTCACCCTCTCAAGATGGACAAGTCCACAATACTGCAGAGGACCATTGACTTCTTACAGAAACAGAAAGGTACTGGAGGATGCTGGGCTGCCCCTGTTGAAGGCCCTGGCTCTGCCATCTGCCCAGCAGCCGGGTTCCACTCAGAAGATTAAAATTGTTTTTCCCAAGCATCTAAGACCTCCAGAGAGGACTTGAGCCGAAGTGAGGGGCAGAATAAGGCACAGCAGTTGGCCTTGGGAAACGAGCTGGGTTTGAATACAGTGCTGACCACTTAAACGCAGATAGGCTTGAAAAGGTGCAGCGCTACGTGCTTTTTAATGTAGTGGCTTCACTCCATGTCCCTCGCTGGCCTCCCCATCCCCTGGCATGTTTACATGCTCTCAGACAGAGCCTGATGGAGGAGATCTGAGGAACGGTACGCATCGGGAAAGCCAGGGGAGAGGGGGCTCTGTGCCCTGTTCCCAGGTCTCCAGGGGTAGAAGGTGGCTGGTGCAGCCTGTCCGGCTGCCTGGGCACTACCGTGAGCCTTCCTGAAACAGCTCCAGGGGTGCAGACACCCTCTGCTCACAGTGATGCTCAGCTACTCTGAAATTAGCCCACTGACCTTAATTTTTGGAGGATTTCTTCAGACCACACAAAATGCCTCTTCTTCCTTTTCTTGATTTCTAATGCATTTGTGTTGTGATGGGATAGAAAATGACTGTTGCATACAAGAAGGCTTTGTGTGGAGAATGATCTGAGGATGATTCCTCTGAAAGCCTCTTAAAAGAAATCTAGTGTTACTTGAAAATGAAAAAAAAAAATATTCAACTAGCATGAGTCATGTTGCTTTTTTGATGTTTTCTCTTTAAGAAATCACAGCACAGACAGAAGCCTGTGAGATTAGACAAGACTGGAAGCCTTCATTTCTTAGCAACGAGGAGTTCACCCAGTTGATGTTAGAGGTAAGAAGAAATTAAAGCTGCATAGATTAGTGAGAAGTAATCAGTTCATTGGAGTAGTTCAGAGATATAGTTCCTTTTCACCTGTCGGTCCCAATGTTAATGATTTCTACTTTGCTGGCACATGTAATACAAACCTGACAGAGACCAGTGTTGTGCTAAATGCTTTGCCGACCCTGAATTAAAAACATGGTTGCTTCCCTTTAAAGATAAACAGCTTTTCATTTAGGAATGAAGACCATTTTGGCCCAGATTTGGCTTGGTGAGAGAGGAAAAAGAGAATTGTCCTCAGAAGAGCCACTAGAGCTAGCAGGTTCAGCAAAAACTTGAAAGGACCTGAAAAAAAGCAGAGCAGCTCTCTGCCTCCCACATCCCCCAGCCAGGCAGCGTTTACTTTGCTGCGGCTCAGTCTGCAGTGCTGCACGTGTGATGGGAACGCTGTATCTTTTGCTTGGATCTTTAAGTGCATCCAGGAGAGCAGCTCTGATACTGCCACCTCTAAAATGCTTAGCTGATCAAGAAGCACCCCACGAGCCTACAGTTTTCCTTTCTTATGGACGTGGCTTTGGGTTTGTGCTGCACGCTGCTCTGACGAGGACATCTCCTGCCCTGCGTGGGCAGCCGTTGCTCTTTGCCCCACCAAAATAAGGGTGTATGCTGGGCTGAGCTGGGAGGTGCTGCAGTGTCTTAGTTATTCCTTTTCATCAGGATGTCGTGACTCACCTCCCTGGAAAAGTACGTTCATTTTTTCTGGGAATTTCTCTCACCAAACAAGCTAGTTTGTTCCAGCTGAACCAAAACAAATTCCCCCCTTAAAAGAGTGAGGGGGGGAGGGAGAGAGAGCCCTTTAATAACTGTTGGCTTGCTGGACTATGTTGGGCTGTTGGCCAGCTTACTTAAAATCAGTGGTTTTTTTCCAGAGAGGGCTTTTTTTCAGCAAAGTATGACGGTGAGGTGGGGGAGATGGGCAATGCTGCATTGTTGGCTCTCTCCAGAGCTGCAGAGCAGCCTAACCGTGCCGTTAGAAGAGCTGGCTTTATGCATGGTGCTGTCTAGAGATTAAACCTCCCAGATCTTGGTAAGTGTTAGAGAAGAATAGGGACAGACACTGGGTCAGTGGAACGAGATGTGAAGAACAGGGAGAACACCTGAAGAGGAAAGCACATGCTGTGACTTAAAAGGGACAGAGAACTTTGACTCCGGGACAGAAACCGTTGTGAAAAAGAAAGGGGAAACAAAACAGGCTTTAAAATTGTCACAAAACAGGCTTTAAAATTTTTGTGTCAGTAGCCTAACAAATGAGAGCTTTAAGCAGAATAAATAAGGCTTTAAATCTTGTCTGTATTGTCCATAAATTTCTAAAAATACAGCATTGTATATTTTTTCTGTCTCTGCCTATCCATCCATCCACAGTGCTGGGTTTGCCATGATGATATCTAACATCTCCTTACACACCGAATTGGTTAACTATTGTGTAATTCAGAACACATAATGAAGTGACTGAAGTCAGTAGGATTGTGTGGGTGTAGAAATTCTTACCACCACTGTCTTGCTTCATGTTAAATAAACACTCACTGGGTGAAAAATACAAGTCAATTCAATATTAATGAGCAAATAATATAAGAAGAATGTTGAATTAGACAGTATGTGTAATTTTTATTTTTCCACACTGAAGTATCATTTCCATAATTGATATATGTTAGTTTTAGGCAGTTAGAAGAATCACAAAGAATAAACTGGCCATTTATATTTTAAGTTGGTCCCTTGCATAATTTTTTTTTTCTTTTTTTTTGCCTGCCTTTCATCGTTAGGCACTAGATGGCTTTCTCATTGCTCTTACCACTGATGGGATTATTATTTATGTATCTGACAGTGTTTCATCTCTGCTCGGACACTTACCGGTAAGTTCTGACAGCGCAATGTGTTGAAGAATTGTTCCCCTGCCTTAACGCAGGGCTGGGCGTTGGGTTTGACCAGCCAAAGAGGCAACTGACTGTGGGTGGGGGATAAACCAACAAACTGTTAGGGAGTTTCTTAAGCTCTGTCGGGGTCTGTGAGTTAGCTAAAAAATAAACCCTATGCAAAATCACTGTACTCGTAGCTCATCACTTGGCTGCACATCGGAAGGATGGCCTGGGTGGTATCTATCCCACTAGGTATATGGAAAGTCTCATGCTTGTGAAATCTGTGCACGCTGAAGCTCTTCTCAGATAATTTAAAGATTATTTCAGGGCTGAATCTATGCTTTTCTAATGACATTGAGTGTTTCTATTTTGAGCTTACGGTCTTCAGTAACAAGTATGTGGCCTCAGAGTTAGCTGTTGGGTGCAGAAATTTCTGCTAGCCCTTCAAAAGCATTTTTTGTTTTTATCTGGTGCCAAGCCTGAGGCACCAGTGATGCTTTATGAGGGCAAATTTCAGCATGCGGTTAACCTGGCTGAATATGCTGGTGTGCAAAGAAACAAATACATGCTGACATTTTGGTAGAACCTCTTCAGTCAGGATGTGTGGGTTGATCAGCACTGAAACGCTTGCAGGTTGAGCTGATTTTGCCAGATGTTCAGTCTAGAAGACAAATGGAGGATGTGAGGAGGAGCCCTCGCACTTCTGTGTTGTGCTTCTGAAGGGATGTTTCAAATTTTCGCTTTGATGTGATACTTCTCATCACGTTGTATTCCTGTGGTACCAGTTTCTTCTCCAGCTTGCATCTGGCTGAACTGAAGGGCAGCCTCTGGGACCCATTCAGCCTTTTGCAAATAGATAGGAACCCCAAGGTAAAATAACCCAAGGGTTATATTCTGCCCTAGATCCTATATTCTGATCCTAGATCTGCAGATTAACTGGGCTTCCTTGTCTTAAGCATCCGTGCTAGACCGGCAGCGTCTGTGCTCTGTTGTGTGATGAAAAAGCGTGTGGTTGTGTCAGGCTGTAATGCTGAACATGACAAAGCATTCTTTTGTATCAGTCAGATTTGGTGGACCAAAATATATTAAACTTTCTGCCTGAGCGGGAGCAGAGCGAGGTGTACAAGCTCCTTTCTCCGCATGTGCTCATGACAGATCCTGTTGCAGCTGATTTTCTAAACGGTAAGCTCTGCTCTTGTCTTGTTGGTCAGGGAAATTTGCCAAAGGCAAACAGCTCCCAGGGGAGCGTGCACAGGGCTCTCCAGCTATTTAATTCTCCTGCCTGCCACTTTGGTTTTGCCGCAGTTAATATTTTGGGGTTTTCATGCAGCACATTAGATGATGTTCCTACATGCTTCCAGTACTTGGTCTTTGATTTGGATGGTCTTTGCTTTACTGTCCGCTTTGCACCCTGGGACCCTGAAGTTGCCCTCATTAGGTGTTTTTGCCAGGGCAGGATGCTGAACTGAGCCTGTGGAAGGAGTGAGGGGCTTGGGGGAAGGAAAAAGGGTAGGAGAAATCCTGAAGGGTTTGGCAGAGTCTTTGTTCCTTAGGAAGCTTGCATGTCTCAGGAGACCTGTGAAACCCTACATGTAATTTAATCAACAGCCTTCCTATCTGAACAGTCCAGCTGGATCTCTACTGCCGGCTGCCACCCCACCCCCAAAATGTCCCTTTCCCCAAGAAAAGATCTCCAGCACCGGAGTGGGAAGCAGCGTCTTCCCAATGCTCACGTTTCACCAAGCCTGTGTTAGGACCCTCCTTTCCCGGTGGATCCGCCGTGGCCGAGTGCTAGCCTCCCCTCTCTCCTGCCCCACAAGTGTCAATGGGAACCGGGCAGCCCTCGTGCTGGTGCTCTGCCCTGGGGCTGGTTTCCCTCCGGCTGAAGACCACATGGTCTAACACGGAGTTCAGACCTCAGGCAGAAAACCAAATAAGAGCTTGGCGCTGTGCCCTCTGCCGTTAATGAAGAAGCTTAGGGGGGGACTTCAGAGGCCTTTGGATCTGAGTCCTAACGAGTAGTGCCAGCACAGAGTGCTTGCAGCATCACCTAGCAGCTTCGCATGGAACCCTGCATGCATGGAGTCGGGGGAAAATACTGCAGACCGATACTGCCAGGGCTTCACGCCCCGTGCAGTGGGGTAGCTGCAAAGCCGTGGGAGAAAGGATAAGAATGCATTTCCTTAAGCAGAACCAGCTGATCGTTGCTCCTAGCAGTTCTATGTTTACTTTTGGGTATCAAGGGCATCGCAGCAGGGTGTGCTCCGACACCCCAGCAGCAGGGTTGGTTGGTATAAGCACCTAGAGAGACTCAATAGATGGAGTGTGCTGAAGTGCAGATGTGCAGTAACACTGTGTATGTCTCCCTTTCTTTCTCTCGTTTCAGCGGAAAAACAAATAGAGTTTTGCTGCCATTTAGCAAGAGGCAGCTTAGATCCAAATGAACCCCTGATGTATGAATATGTGAAATTTGTAGTGGATTTTAAATATTTTACTCATGGTAAGTTACTGCCCCAGCCTACCTTTACCTCTCTGCCTCTCTCCTTTAAATCGTGTGTTGATCTGGAGCCTCCTAAAGGCCTGGTTTCAGCCGAAAGTGCCCTGTAACCAGCAGGGATGGAATGAGCTGTGGATAAGTTGGAGATATTTTCCATATAGAAGTGGTGGGGAGGCTTCGGGTCAGAAGAGTGCACTCTTCTGTGTGCTGTGATTAAAGAAGCGGTAACAGATTGATCCTACCTCTATTTGACCCCTGCCAATTGTAAAGCAGCCTACTTAGTCAAATAACCAGTAAAATATGCTATTCTGCTTCACGCATGGCAATCCAATGGCACTTTTTAAAGGACAAATTGTTTGAGAAACCTGTAAAATCTTGAATCTTGCAAATGTTGAGCTGGAGGAGGGCTGACAAGGAGACTGTAGCTGCAAAGTGTGAGCTGTCTTACGAAGCTTCCCTGCAAGCCAGGGGTAGCTGGTTACAGCTGTTTAACTCGGACCCTAAAGGGTCATGCTTTGAATAACATCAGCGTGTATCAGCGTGGCATCACCTTGTGGGTAGGAGGAGTTTGTTGCTTGGGTTTCATCAGCCGTCGTACCTGTCTTAACATGAAAAGAAAACTCTCCTTCCTCTTCTTCTTAAATAAACTGTCTGGTTGTGTCTAGTGCCTACACCCTCCTGTAATGGCTTTGAGTCAGCTATTGCACGAGCTTTCAGGTCAGCCACGGAAGAGCAGATTTGCCTCGTAGCCACTGTTCGTCTCGTCACACCACAGTTCTTAAAGGTGAGAGCTCTGCCACTGCCTCCTCCCTGTTGCGCGGGGGTCGGCCAGTGCACAGTGGTGGAGCTGCCGCCAGTACCGTGCGCCACGGGCTGGGCTGGTGCAAGGGGATTCAGCAGCGCCGGGGGTTGGTGAAGGAGAGAGGCCGCTGCTGCATTTGGGGAGTGGGAGATGACACGCATTTTGGAAGGACAAGATGTAAAGTGGGAGTTGCTTTTGAGAGGAGGTGGTCGTGTGATGGGGTGCCCAAGCTAAACTGCTTGGAAAGTTGCAGCCTTTAAAGAAATACATCCCACCACACCTTTATGTAAGACCACCCACATCTTGAAACCCCATGTTTCGTGGACGTGTTGTGCTGGTCTGTAGGCACCCTGTGGCACGGCGCAGTAACGGGGATAACGGCCACAGGTGCCCCTTGCTGAAGAGAGCATTAGCCAGCTCAGTTTGGGGCTGGAGCTGGGACTGTCATCCGTCCTCAGATAGCAACATCTGCAAAAAGGTGGGGAACTTTGCCTACAGACTGCGAGATGAGGCGCTCGGACTGTTAATCCTAGCTCTGAAATTCAGTCCAGTCTAAATTATTTAGCCACTTTTCATCAGTTTATGCATCTATAAAACAGGGCTTATACGTTCCTTAGAGGAAAATAAGTCAAGTACTTTAAAATTAATTTTTTTTAAAAAATACATATTGTGCTAGGGTTCATTATAACAAGAAGGTGCATCCTTGGTCCTCAATCAAGGGTTCCTTTTGTCATTTCACAGAATAAAACGTCTCAATGTGCCAACTGTTTTGCAGGAGCTCTGCAATGTTGAAGAGCCATGCGAAGAATTTACATCGAGGCATAGTTTGGAATGGAAGTTTTTATTCTTGGACCACAGGTGAGAAATTTGGGTTTAGTCACTGAAGAATAAACAAAATGTCATTTAAAAATTGAAAACTTTGTGTAGCTATTGCCTAAGATCCCAAGCACAATAGCTCTAATTAAATGCAAGTAAGTAACAGTGCTCTGAACTTACTTACTAGGCATCCTTTAATGCCTCTTTTCCATGTTTTAGACAAGTAAGAAACCATATAAAATGGTGGGAAAATGTGTAGAAAAGTGTCTTAACTCCACCAATCTATTAAGACATTGAAACTGAGAAGTGTGGGTCCTGTTCTCTGTATTAGTTTAGCTCCTCTGTTTTCCAGCCACAGCTTCTAGGAATCCTTCTAAATCTTTTGCCATTTCAATAAACTTTTGATTTTCACCTTGAGAAATTATGGAATTTATAAAACCGAAAGAAAAGCAGTGGATTAGATTATTTAATTGCAGATTTGTTTTTGACAATGCCATATGATGGGCTGAGATTCAGCTTGGTAAATGAAACAAACTGGAACCACTTTATTTATTAAGCTGATTAATATAGGATTCATTTTCTTCAAAAGAAGCTGGAGGTTTTTGTTCACTCTTTGACTTCTCTGTATTTGACATGTATGCATAAGCACATTGCAAAATCCTACCCTTTCAATTATTCCTCCCTTTGCGAGCTGTGCAAAGGTAGTCATTATTGGAAACAGAAGACTAATAAATAAGGCTGTAGGGGAAAAAAATATCTGGGAGGAAAAGACCAATATAGCATCTGCACATTTCGAGCAAGAAAGAGAGAGTGCAAATATAAATTAGTAATAACTTGCATTTATATAGTAAACAAGATGTGTACGTCACACATCCTACCTTGAGGCATGGAGGAGCTGACCCTGAGACAGCCCTGCGGCTAATGCTGTGTGGATTGGGACTTACTGTTCATGTGGTCGAGATCTTGCTGGAGTGACTTTGTTAGCAATAACGCACATTTTCAGAATCTGGTGATTAATTTTAAGATTCGTAAAAGAACCCTAAGCCCTTGCATCGCTGTCTGATAAAGTGAGCTGGTTTTCCAAAGGGCTGTGTCCCAGCAGCTCCTGTGAATAAGGTGAGCGGGAGCTGCTTTGAAATCTATCAAAGAGTCTTTTGATGAATCTGGGTTATGACTCAGAGAGGAATCTCTCTGTGCTGGGTATTTGCAGCCACTTCAGTCCCACTGATGTCCCCGTGGAGGAAACTATTGTTACTGAGAGTAAATGTAGCTGGTGCAGATGCTGAGGCAGAGTTTGTGACAGCCCAGATGCAAGCAGTGAGCCCAGACTCGAGAATGAGGATCGTGTGGGTCATCTCGTTTAATCGCCGGTTCAGACCTCTCTCCGGTGCAGTCTGCAGGACGCTGCAAAATGTTGTCGGGTGTTTTGCTGTTTCTTGCTTACTTGTGTGGGCTGACGCTGCCTGATGCTGAGGTGTGCCAGCAGCGGGGGCAGAGGGTGCCCAGCACCAGCTGGAATCAGGACCTTTGCTAGCATGACCACAACGTAAATTAGAGTCGGGACAGATAATGCAGACAGCACCCCATAGGTCTGGATAAACATTAGAAAACCAGGAAAAATCTGTATTCTGAGTCTACATGTAAATATGTGTAGAGGAAGAAAAACCTGTCAACTTCGATAACTATCTATTTCTCTACTGCGCTGTGGTCCTCTCCCTATTTTTCCATTTCATTTATTGAAAGACGGCACTTGAAAGGCTGAAGACTGTGCGTTCCCGTTTGCACAGCGAGCCTCAAGGCTGGCGCTTGCGGAACCATTTAGAAGTGCCCGGTGTGCCAGAGCAAGGCAGCTCCTTGTCAAATGACAGATGAGGAGCATTTTGCAGTTGCTTTCTCATTTAAAGAATTCTGGCAAAAGTCAGGAAAGCATAATGCTTTCCTCATCAGTTTAAATGCTTATCTGATGTGCATCTGAAAGACATTATTGTCTTGAATATAAGCATGTCATTAAAGATAGGAGAGACACTGGCACGTTCAGCCAAAGAGACGGCAAGGAAGGATACTTTAATAAATACACGTATTATCATCAATAAGAGAAATCTGGGTCAGATGAGGAAAAAGAACACAGTGCTCTGAAAAGTTATTTGACTGAATAAAGCTATATTGTGGTGGAGCCCACTGTGTACTAAGGGCACTGTGTGAGAGCGTGGAGGGGTGGCTCTTGCAGCCAGCCCTTGTGCCAGGGTTCGGGAGCTCCTGCTCAGACCTTGATCCTCCGGGGCTGCTGCTGGGCGGATCCCTGGCTGTCCTTCCTTTTCCCCCTTTTCCCATTTGGTGCCAGACTGCCTGCAGTCGTGGGGCAGAGGGCGGTTATACACTCGTCTGGGCTCTCCTTAGCTGAAAAATCTATGCCCATCACATCTCTCAAGAGTATAAATGTGGAGCTGGGTCGCTCAACCAAGACAGGAGAACTTCCCACGTCAATATCCAGAAGACCCAAGACCGATCCATCCGAACGAGATGTATTTACACTTAAGTAATTTTTTGCTTATATTCTTGGCCACTTTATGGCATTCACCTTCCTTAATTAAATATTTTTTTGCTCATATTCTTGGCCGCTGTATGGCATTCACCTTCCTTAAGAGGGTCACTCGACACACAGAACGAAGGGCACTCCTGGTAGGCAGTGACGCCTTCAGCCTGCCCCGGCTTTGAATCATTAACCGTGTCACTCACACACTGAGGGCTTATTCCCGAGGAACACACGGAACCTGGCAGGTGAGCCTCATGCTATCAGCACATCCAGTAGCCAAAACAAATAGGTGGAGCCAGACTAGCACAGGTCCTGCCTCGCCAAGTGAGTGCCCTGCTTGAATTCCTGCAAGCAGGAGTGTACTTGAGTGCCAGGGGACAGAAGGTGGCATGTCGGTACAGGGAGCACAGGAAAAAATAGTGGGGTCTGCCTCATGTTTTAGTGCTGTTTCATGATCATAAGCTGTTAGGCTTCAGTGAAGGCTGTGCAGAAGCTCAGTGTTGTTAGGACACCTACCTAAAAAAAAAATAATAATCTCATATTTTGCCTAGAAAATGGATAATCTGGAATTGACAGCAGAATAGTGATGTAAGTCATTGCAATGTGCCTATCTAAATACTTCAGCAATTCCTTCTCTACCTACCATAGAAATAACAGCCCTTAAAATCAGCCCCATGCCTATTCTTATCTTTACTACCAGCATAGAAACATATTTTTTTTTGTTATCATTTCCCAAGCTTTTCCATGGGAACAATTACTTTTTCTTGTACCCAGGCTGGTCCTGACACACATTGCAGCTTCCCACTTACTCTTTCTTCTACAGTTACTACCCAGATGACATTTACATCCAACCTACTGGATAATTTTACTCGAGCTCTGAGTTATTATGCACATTAACAGCCATAGCGTTTCTCAAGCTGTGTGTCTCACAAGCATGCTTAATGAATTGAGTCACTTGCGTACGTACATGCCTTTCTCTACACCCACATAATGAATAGGCTATGAAACAGTAAACACACACCTTTTCATTTTCTCATTTTTTACCTCTCCCTTGCTGGTTTGGTTTTTTTGGTGGTGGTTTGTGTTTTTTTTTTTTTTTTCTTTTGCGGGTGTATGAAAATACGTCACTGCTTGTATGAAGATCTGCTCCTGATTTTCCTGCCAAGTGAATGTATGAGCTGGTTTTGTTTGCTAGTATCGCAGCGTATCTGCCAGGATGTCAGAGCATCAGGTTTTGTGCTCACTCCCTGCCCTTTGCTTCCCTTCTAGGGCTCCGCCTATTATAGGATATTTACCCTTTGAGGTTCTGGGAACGTCAGGGTATGATTACTACCACGCAGATGACCTGGAGCTTCTTGCTAGGTGCCATGAACACTGTAAGTTGCTCTCCTTCTGCAGCGTGCCTGTCCTTGATCTCATTTGTCACTTGTGCAAAACCTTTTACTGTTGTCGCAGAAGGTACCTTTATCTGGGGCACGAGGGAATTCTCTCTTCCCATGACAAACTGCTCTAGCTGGCGCTTACCTGGGAGGTTGAATCCCTGCAGAATTCACTCAGACCAGTAACTGTTTGTGCAGGTTTTCCAAATCGGCAGATACCCTGTCTGAGCCCAGGTTGGCTGAGAATGAAATGAGATGAATAGGTGGGAAGTCAGAACTTTCCACCCTCTGCTCCCGGTTCCTGAGGGCAGCCCCAAACCCTGGCAGTTTTGTTGACTGTCACAGTTCATGGGGTCTTGCTGTTCCCCTGGGCTCCAGAGCCAGCTCACCAAAACGCCTTCTGAAAGCACCATTTGGATCGCCTGCCCGTGCAATTAGATGTTGTGAACCTCACTTACTACTAGTAAAACACTTCTGGAGATTCAGACCCTTGTTTTTTTAAATGCAAAAGTACTGAATACAGATTCTCTGTGGGTGAAGATGGCTCATTTTTGGCCAAACTGAAAGTAAAATAGAAAAGTCCAGCTCAGGCTGAGGTGTGAACACCAGAGAACGTCCATGAAGTTCATCTTTGTGCAAGGTGAAATACTGTGACCTGGAGGAGCCCAGGAGGACCCAGGTCAGAAGGAGCACCTAGCGTGAGTGCTGCAGCCTGCTGCTGAAGAACCGTGTCCTGCTGAAGGCTGGAGCTGATGTGAGGAACAGCAAAAGGTGGCAGCAGACGTGGTCTACTAGTGATTGGTGTGGTGTTCCTACCAGATGAGCATGTGAGATGCTTTATCCCTGAGACAGTGTTTTTCTGTTCTATTACATGCACTTAAGACTGAGATACTGAGCCAGAACTGGGTCTGTCCTCCAGCTGGGTTGCATTGCCAAGCACTGGAATGAAAACTACGCACTTTGTAAAATGCATCTAGGTAATCAGATACTTGGCCAAGAAATACTACTTACAGGTTTCCTGTTGGGCAAAAACTTTGTCTCTCTGCTCTCTCTGTTTGAGAGTGTTTTGTCAAAAGGAGATAAGGACACCCCAGAGAGTGGAGGAAGGGGGATTCTCTGAGAAGCAGAGACATCAAGAAGCCCCCCAGCCCGCCAGGACGCTGGAGCCAGACAAGCTGCTTCATCTCTGAGTCGCGAACCACCCCCATCTCTACCACATACCCTCTACCCCTTACATACACAGGATGTTAAGGGACCTAGCAGTGAACGGAGAAAATACCGCCTTCACCTCTGAATGTCGAGTTTCCGCACCCCACCTCCCTGCTTTTCTGCCCTGTGAAGGCAAAGCCCCGGTACGAAAGAGGCAGCGGGGGAGCGAGCTGCCCGGCGGAGCACACGGAGCAAGCTGGGCAAGGGGTTAGGCGCCAGCTGTGTCAAGTGCAGCAAGCATGTAGACAGGAATATTAAAGGAATATTTTGATTGCTGTCAAGTACAGTACTTTTGGTGCTATGTTTTGCTTAAAAAACCATTCAGACAGAAGCAAGCTCCTTAACCAGACAACGTCTTTTTGGTAATATGTGTGTTTGACGTAAATGCTGACTGTATTGAGAGTGGGGGCAGATCATTCAGCAGAGAATCTATTTAGTGGTTTATGTTCTACCTCTCTGCTGGCCATGGATCTCCTCTTCCATGTTAAAAGAGTACTTTGCACAACACACTTGAAGGAAAGGATCTTTCAATCTTACCATGCAGGGAGACAAAATAAGGTGCTGACAAAGTGACTTACAGAACTTGTTTCAGGAAATCTCTGCCAGGACTAGTAGCCGAGTGATCCCCAGCACGGTGTGTTAGCCAGAAGACCTTTGCCAGGTGCTTCTTCTAAAGCTCATCACTGTTAATGAGATCACTAAAGAATTTAGTCCTGATCTTTAACAAAGTAGAGGTGTAGAGGTGTGCAGGTGAGTGAAAATACTTGGGTTAATGTGGCTTGATAAGTTCCTGTTCATCAGGTTGACCACTCTGGGCAGGCATCTTGCCTACTGTGAAGTGAGATGGGTTTGCTTAAACCACACTTGTGTTTTACTTTGCATTAATTATGGGTATTTTAAGTTTTGTACTCCCAGCAGTCTAGGAACAATTAATGTGGTTATTTAATGTAGTTGCCCTCATTATTTTCCAGTTGTATTACACCACTTGAGATTTTTCTGGACAAACCCTGATAATACATACCAGGTCTGGTGTATTTAGGTCATCTCTCAGAAGAAAAGTCTCAGTTAAACTGCTAAAACTCCACTATCTTATTGTTTTGCGCCATTGTAAGGATCCCTGACTGCAAGCCCCCAGTCTTTGAAGTGCATTCTCATGTACTTGTGAAAGGCCAATCCTTTGTTTAATTAATGTTCTTTATGCTTATTTCAGAAAAGGCCCCGAATAAGTTATGAGAATATAGTTAGTTATATAGTTGTGCCAATTATTAGTGGTAAGAATGATCGGAAAAGAGCCAAGTGCGCTCTTGAGAATCAGTAGCAGATAAGAACCCAAGAAAAGCTCAGTACAGGGTTGTCTGTCATCTGCCGTGTTTGTAAAGCCACAAGATCCATGTTAGCGCAGTACCAGACTGCAAGGGGGGGGGTGGGACCAAGTGTTTTTTCTGATCACCTTTGCACCGTGACATTTCTGTTTGCTGTAAACTGCCGTCCTTTTCGTTTAACAGTGATGCAGTTTGGAAAAGGAAAGTCCTGTTACTATCGGTTCCTGACCAAAGGCCAGCAGTGGATATGGCTGCAGACACACTACTACATCACCTACCACCAGTGGAACTCCAAACCAGAGTTCATCGTTTGCACTCACCTGGTAGTTAGGTAGGAGCAAGCACCAAACCCTTCACAATGTATGTCCTGTGTGCTCATCCATTATTTTTTCTAGTTCTGTTTTGTGTTAGCCAAATATTTGCTGTGCATATAGCACACTGAAATGGTACATAATTCTATTAATTCTATAAAACTACTATAACAGGGAACATGTGTTTTCATTACTGGGGTTTTTTTTGTTTGTTTGTTTGTTTGTTTTTTTGCAACCAGGCCAAAAGCCTGGAAGCCACTGTTGCCCAAGTGTATCAGTGTGTTACATTCAATCCCCTTTTATCCCTAGCGATGACATGGCCATAGGAAGAGCTAAAGCTGCTAAGAATCAGGTGGCTTTCTGGGCGCGAATGGGATCCCACATCTCCTAAAAAGATTTTTTGATCAGGGCTTTAAGTATTTATGACTTAAAGTTAGCTGCTGTCCTGCTAGCCTTATTCCTCACCTGAAATCCAGCCCAGGATCCCCCCCTAGTGGGAAGCTGCCCGTGCTGGAAGGTGGCGCACATGTGGGATGCTCTGTGATGTGCACCTTCTGGAGGGGAATCTGCTTGATTACCACTGTCATCTCAAAAAAGATTGTGTTAAGAGTGAGAATGTATTTACTGAGGGGCTTGAAAAAATAGTGATGTACTGGCTTGCTCTATTAACTCGAGTAAACACTTGCTCATTGCATCTTCCCTTACTGTCCGGAGCCAATTTGTGAATTTTTTTCTGGTCTCCTTCTTCTTGTCAAACATCTGGAAGAACAAACACTAGGAAACTGGGAGTCTTCTCTATATTCTGAAATGCAGGCTGAGGATACCTTACACCACTAAACAGGTGTAAGTGATTAGAGCTGTGCATGCTGATAGAAATTACGTGTCAAATGTTATCGTAAGCAAATGTCAAGCAGAGGGATTGCTTCTGACTTGTGTTGCTTCTGCTGCCCTTCAGGGAATTCAGCTTCATTTTAAGGTCTGAATTTATTGTGCATGAACTTGTTCCTTCTTTCTGCTTCCAGTGCCCCTTAAACCTAGTGATACAGTGCTAAATAGATTTTGAAATTCAATTCTGTCTCGTATAGTTAAGGTTTAGAATAGATTATTGAAACACACAAGTTGAAACATGATTTCAGGAAAATTCATTGCCTGCAATCGTGTGAGTTCGGTTCAGCAACTTCTCTTGCCTTCCACAAAGGTTAGGGCCCCTTAACATTTCATCACCTTAAATTCTGGCACCTTTCAGTGCCCATGATCCACAAGCACTCAGAGAGTCTTTAAAACATCCTCTCCAGTTTATCCCAATGGTGAATCAGGTGGCATTGTTTACTGTAAATACTCTATTCTGTAAAAGAAAAAGTAGTAAGGAAAACGAATACACACTTTTAGAGGCACATTCTGGTTTGTGTTCAGGGCTTCCACTGGAGTGAGGGATGTTAACCCTGATGTGGCATGCTGTACGGCACCCTGTGTACCCTTGGAAAAAGGCAACCTGGCCTCCTCCTCCCCAGGCTGCTGGCTTAGGTCTCACTGAGCTACCGTACAACATGCAAAAAAATGATTCTTGATCATCAGCAGGTTAGAAAATGAATGTACATTTGCTACGGCATTTTACCTGCACAGAAGCTGTAGGATCATTTCTGATGCCTCATTGTGGAAAATGGGAATCTCCTTTAGTAGGAAAATTGTACAGAGGACAAAGACACCCATTTTGTCATCACTAACCAAGCGCACTTTGCTTTCAGATTAGTTTTGCCTGAAGGCATCCAGGGCCAAAAGTTGCAAAGGTGTGTCTACTTTTGAGCTGGGAATGATTGGTGCAATTAATCATATGAGCTCTGCAGTCCTGGGTGCAGTGGGATGGGGACGCTGCCCTGTGGTTTCTAATCTGTGGATATGCAGCCGTGCGGTTATTCACTGATTGCAAGGCTGGATGATGATGCTCCTCTAAGCACCGTGTATTTGAAGGAGCGTGTGTGTTGTGCAAAGCTTGTGACTCAACGTGAAAACTCTATAGAGACCTGTACGATAGGGTGGCTGCCATACAGTAAAACATATCCAGACTGAAAAACTAGATTCTCATTTATTTATTTATTTATTTTTGTTAGTTATGCGGAAGTTCGAGCTGAAAGGAGGCGAGATCTTGGCCTCGAAGAGTCATCAATTGAACTGGCATCCTCTTCTCTAAAGGTACTGTGCCCCTTCACAGTTGAATGAGCAGGTGTTTAAACCAAACTGATTATTTGCTTACCAATCTTAGGAAAATATCTGTTCTTTCTTCTCCTTCTCCTCTACTCCCATGTCTTTCCAAGCCTTCAGGTGGGTTATGACTTAGGCAGACCCTGAGAAGTTTTCCACTGCATGGCTCTAAACTGCCTGTCTTGGTTCAGGCATCAAACTGCAAACCCAGCAGCTGCATTGCCACTGTTCTGCTGTTCATTACCTTTCTGAGACCATTACACAAACCATAGGTTAAACCACCTCAGTTCAAAAGAAGCAAAGCAGAGCTGGAGCTGGAGACTAGATTGCTGTGCTGCCACCGTTGGTAAGGCGCCGAGGACCTGAGTGCAGGGCAGGACCACAGGGCACCCATTTTGTTAATGCCAGCTCATCACTGATGCTCAGATGAAGATTGGAAGTGAAGGGCGAACAGTTATTCTAGATTTCAGCTCTCTTCACACCATTGGGCAGGATCGCGTCAAGTGTAGGGTCGTGACCAGAGCAATACCTTCCGTGGCTTGAATCAGCCATCTGCCCAATTAACAAGGTCGTTTTAATTACTTTTAAGTTCTTCTCTCAGTAGTTTACAAACGAGACCAGTAATCAAAGTAATTTCAACTGGATTGTTGTGTAATTATCATTCCATTAGCCTCACTGCTCTTCAGACGTTATTTTATAGAAGCTGTTTACGGGGTGTATAAGGGGAAGCTGTCCCAGAGACCCAGAGACCTTTTGCACTTAAGCGAGGACCGTCTTTCAGACAGCTGCTTCTCTGCCACCATAGCACACTTCTGCATCTTTTCCCCCTTTCCACAGGATAGCCGAGATATTTTTCCGCAGAACTTTAAGCTGCAGCTGTTGGTGTCAGACAGCTGGAGGAGAAGCAGAGCGATCACTCCCATTGCGTGATCTTCTGGAGGGGAGTGGGAAGCTGGGGAGCTCCCTGGGAGGCAGGGGATGGGTGGTGGCATGGCCATTGTGCTCACCCACGTCCCGCAGGTGAAACAGTCTCCTACTGTCCAACAGTTATGGGCTCTTTGCCACAAACCACCTGCCAGGTGGCATCTGTCGTTCTGGTGTGACAGCTCCAAAGCTGTTAATATTGGCTGGCGTAGCTGTTCCCCCCTGCTGCTGGGTTCCTGCCCAGGACAGCCTGCTGGGAGCCACTGCTCCCCAGGGAGCAGCGAGGGGGGTTGCAGCTCTCAGCATCACCTGGTACCTGTCCCCTTTGGGAGCTGTTTGCTGTAGGTTGATGATGTCCCTGAGCCACTGCTCCATGTCCCTTCCCAGCCATCTCTCTCCATCCTTACAATGAATTAAACCATTCCCCAGGCAGCCCCTCCCACCACCTTCATTCATTACCTCTGCCACCGCTCCCCAGTGTGCCACAGCCAACAAAACGTGGCATCCCTGAAGGAATCAGGCAGAAGGAAGCTAATTATAAAAGTGTATTTCCATTTGCACGTGGCTCTGCAGGCAGGACAGCAGGAGGGTGGCATGCCAGAGCGTGGGGCACGGGCAGCAATCCCCACAGCATCCACCCGATGCACGGCACGTCCCCTCCACTGCCACTTGCTGCCATCAGACGGGTCCTGGGACAGGAACGTGTGGCCGTGCCCCAGAGCCTGGGGTGTGATCCTGAGGGTCCTGTCTGCAGAGGGATACCTGCAGGCTGTGGGGCGAACACTGAGGGGCAGACCGAATACTGCACCGGGGCTGGGTGGTGCTGTGCGGCAGTGCGGGCCCTCTGCACACCCCGCCTGTTGTTTTTCTCTGCAAACAAGCAGGCAGGGAGGTGGAGGTCCCCTCCGGTGCCATCCTCTCCTGCTGACAGTCTCACCCCTTGTGCTTCGGTCCCTGCAGAGCCACAGCAGCTACCTGGACGTGGGGCAGTGCGGCAGCAGCCAGGACGCCAGCCGGGAGGGGGTCTCGCTGTCATCCCACAGCTCCCGGCGCTCCTCACACACCGCCCTCTCCGATTCCACGTGTAGGTGCCAGCCCAGCTGGGGGCAAGGAGTGGGCTGGAGGGGCTCCAAAATACTGGGGTTCAGCTGGGAGTGACTGAGCCAGGGTGGGAGGGGGGTGCTCAGCACCAGGAGCCATGCGCTGTGTCGTAACAAGTTACGGTAGGACAGCAGAGCTGCAGTCATGTGCTGCCTCCTCCACAGCCATTCCAAGAGCATCTTTCCCCCAGTTTGCCACCAGCTGGGGGTTGTGGGTTTTTGCTGGGGCTCAGGGGACAGGAGGTGACTTGCTAAGCTGAAGCGATTTGATTGAGTCCCCAGTCTCACTTAGAAAACTTTTATTATGGGGTAGTTCGGTTCCTGATGATAATCCCTGCTGAAGAAGGCTGCCTGCCTTGCTTCCTCCCAGCTCCCACCAGTGCCCCCCAGCCCTGCCCTGGGGGCAGCAGCAAGGTGACCACAGTCTGGGTGCGGGGCTGTGAGTAGCGGCCAAGTTGGGGGCTATTCCTGAAATATTTGCCAGGGGGAGAGTGGGAGAGCTCATCTGGAGACACCCTTGGAGGGAAGGTGTGTGCATCAGAAGGGGACCCCACGAGTTGGGGAGGGAGCGGGAGGGACCACGGAGGGGCAGTTTGGGGACCCAGTCTGGCAGCGCTGGGGTCGCTGCTCATCATGGAGTTCGGGCTTAGCTGGGATGTGGAGGCACAGGTCTGCCGTGTCACAGCAAACTGTCTCTTTTCCAGCCACGTCATCCATGCGGCACACGGACACCAGCACTCCCACCCGGCCGTCGGTGCCAGCGGGGCAGGCGGAGAAGGCAGCCCTGCGGCTGGCATCAGCTGGCAGCGCCCAGGTCAGTCGGTGCTCCTGGCGAGCAAAAGCCTTTCTGATGCCGTAAAGAAACGAGCTTGAGAAACCTTGATCTTGCCCTCGGAGGGGCTGGATCCCCCCGTGAAGCGTGCTGGGCCCGAGCACGGGAATTCCCGGGGCTGTGGGGAACGTGGCCGGCCGAGCCGGTGCGGAGCTGCTGGAGGCTCCTCCGCCGCCTCCTCTCGGGGTGCGGGTTGCTGCTCTGGGCCA
Source organism: Falco punctatus (assembly GCF_963210335.1). Taxonomy (NCBI): domain Eukaryota; kingdom Metazoa; phylum Chordata; class Aves; order Falconiformes; family Falconidae; genus Falco; species Falco punctatus. The sequence goes on from NC_137595.1 coordinate 15,561,253, forward strand.
GGCGCCTTCTCACACCACAAGCCCGGTTTTCTTGGGGTTTGTACACACAAGGTGGCCTTTATCCAAAAATGAACACTGACACCGAGGATTTGCAATTAGCAGGGGGCACACAGGAGCTCAGATTCTCCCTTCAGACACATCCTCACATCTCCACGTGGAGTTGTCTGGTTCCCTGCATTGTTCCTCACCAGCAGGAGCTGGTATCACACCAGCTCTGCCCTAGAGGTGCTATGGACCTACAGTAAGGCAAAGTTTTCATTTCTAGGCCATAGCAACTCCTCAAGCCCCTGGTGAACACCTTCCTCAGCACCCCGTGGCTCAGCCGGCAGTCCCCTCTCAGCACGCTGTGATGGTACGTGATTTATTTTTGTTAAACACGCTGGTACGGCCAGTCAGCTGGGGCAGGCTCGGTGGCTCCGGTCCACAGCTCTTACCTGCTGGCTGGTCCCAGCGCGGGGACAAGGTGTCAGTGCCCTTTCTCTTGCTGTTACTGAGATTTACCTGCAACCAAGTTATTGCAGCCACTTCAGCGAGGAGATGGAGCGGGTAGGACACCCATGAAAATAGCTTAGAAGAAGGTTTACGTTTGTCAAAACCATCGAGGGGTGCTGAGGGCTCATCTCTGAATTTCTAGCGACAAACTGCAGGCTGAAGAATTTTTTTGCCCTGATGGAGGAAGGGCTGAGTTGGGCCAGAAACAGATAAAAAGAACCACAATAAAAATGTGGGAGTCATAAACCATATGAAGCCCATCCTCGCAGAGCTTTGAGGTCAGTGTAGTGAACATTGGGACTGTAATCTAGGGATTGAAGGGAGCCAGCGCAGGTGTGAAGAAGGATGGATCCCAGAGTGGGTTTACAACCTAAGTTGGGCCTGCAATTTGGCAAATATAATTAGCAGCACAACTGAAAAGCCCAGCCTGGAGGTGTGGCCACGGTTTGCATGCAGTGTCTGCCACAAAACGCCAGCGGTCCCGAATTAGCAGGGTGCCACACTGAAGGGACAGGGCAGTCCTGTGCACAGACCCTGCGTCTGCAGAGATGGAACAGACCGAGACCTGGAGGGAGGCACCGAACATGAATTGCTTGTGCTACTGCTCTGGAAGTACAGTGGTACTTCGGTTAAATATGCCATTGCTGCTTTTTGTCAGCATCGTATTTTCTATGGCAAAAGCTGAAAAGCAGTCATTTTTCTGAAGCCAGCATCTCAGTGAATGTAAGTATCAGGACTGGTCCAACCCCGTGATCTTGTTCTCTGTTCTCCACAGCCAGTGTACCATTTCCCTACTCAGCTGGGGATGATGCATCAGCTGAAAGAGCAGCTGGAGGAGAGGACTCGCATACTGCAAGCTGACATCAAGACGCAGCAGGAGGAGCTCCATGTCATCAAGGAGCAGCTCCAGCTAGTGCAGGACTCCAACCTGCAGGTACCCGCTGCCCCCAGGGAACCCACAAACCATTTGCTTTTCCTTTGAGCATGCAGATAGGCGACAAAAATTGTCAGCGGCAAAAAAAAATGAGCTCTGGATAAATTGGTAGTTTGGTCTCAGGTGTGGGAGTAGTGAGTCCCAAGAGGTGAGTGGCATCAGCATCTGCTTAATATTGAATCAGTAATTTTCATTATTTAGAAAAAAACAATCCCAAGGTAATCCAGATTTCCCCCCTGCACAAAAAGCTTGGTGGTTCAATGGGTGGTTAGTGCCGCTGGATCCCCAGTGCCATTCCTGCAAAATGCAACAGGCGTGATGGAGCTGGAACAGTTGTGGCTCTGAATAAATGTTTGGGTGCAAGCTAACGTTTGCTTTTCTACAAGTCATGGTTCATTTTGCCCCAGGATTTAGAGATGTTGCTGCTGTAGCATTCTGTATGTTGATAGAGACAGCCTGGGAGCTAAAGACAGTACCTCTCAGGCAGTACAGCCACCTTACAAGCTGCGACAACTCTTGTGTCTCTTTTAATAAAAGATGCTGATGCAGCAGCCGATCCCCATCGTCTTCAACAACGTGCAGCACCCGAGCCCCCGGAGGCCGCCACCACCTGGGACACCCAGGCAGACCACAGCCAAGAAGTCGCAGCAGCAAGGCCCGGTGGGGACCAAGCACTACTGCGGCACCCGCCTGCAGTCACCGCACCAGTTCCTCAGGGACCCCTGCAGCACGGCTGCCCAGGTCACCGACTGCTTTGTCGTCTTCATTGTCCCCTTTCCCGGCTTTTAAATACTTGTCTGCCATGTCCCCCCTCCCCGTGGTCCTGCACATCTCCTCGGTGCTGGTTTTACTCCATAGCTGGCATTATGAAATTAGTGTCAAGAGTCAGTTGCAAATGATGTCATTCAACTGCAAAAAATAAAAGCCAGGTAGCCTAAAGCATTAAGCCTTGGCACCGCTGGAGCCGTCCTGGTGTCTGGAGGGCACCTGAGTGGGAGGTTTGGGCTCTCATTTGGTTCTGTTTGCGACTGCAATAGGATGCTTATTCGTAGCAAGTGAGACTTGTGACTTGGTAACGTGGGGAAGTAGGCATAATTTGAAAAGATTAATTTTCTTCTCACTTGGAAGTCTTGGAAGGCAGCTTTGAAAAACAGGTTTGTCATCACTAGACCTAAATGAGCTCTATAGATGGTCACATCTCCCTGGGAAAGAATCAAGGTGTCCAAAATCAAAAAAGACTGAAACTACTGCTTTAAAGGACAGATGAGATGCTTTCCTTGGGGACTTTGGATTTGGACTCCTCCTCCCCTCTTAATCTGGTCTCTTCTCCCGCAAGGCTTGCATGCCCTTACCCTTGTACTCTGCTTTTTCACGAGACCATCTGCTCCTACCACTGGGCATCCCAGCACTGCCGTGCAGGGGCAATAAATGCCGAGGGGTTGGTTGTCCTGAACAGATACACTGTTCCTACTGCTGTGTTCAGGGAGAACATCTTACTGCTCCTTCTCCTTTTCCCATCTGTATACTGGAAAGCAGTCATTTTAGCTTTCTGTTAGGGAGGTTTAAAAACTTACATGGGTCTCTGTCTTCGTTTCAGGTGCAGCAGCAGCAGCAGCACCTAATGAGAGGAAACCAAGCCCAGCAAACCTGTCTGCCGGGGCAGACGAGCATTTCGGTGCCCCTCTACAACAACCCCATGGTGTTTTCACAAACGCATCCCATTGCAGTGGCTGCACAGACGTCAACTGAGGGCAGTGAGCGGCAGCCGCCGTCTGACTACAGCCAGGACAGGAGCCTCAGGTACCGACACAGCCCTGCTGGGACCCTCCTGATGCTGGTGACAGAAAACAGCAGTGCCTGGGCAGCAGGGAGAGCTCGGGCTCAGGGGGGCAGTTTCTGGGTGCCACAGCAGGGGCATGGGGATGTCCCACCCTGCAGAGAGCTGGGTTAGTGGTGAGCCCAGTGTGCGTGCAAGCAGGGTGCTGCGTGCGCTGTGCCATACCCTCAGGGGCCTGAAATCCTTTTCTCTCTGTATTTCCACAAATTGTCCATGTAGCTCAGTAACCTTTGGACATCTGCTGCTGTCAGAGGGAGTGAACAGGAAAAACTAGCAGGGACAGCCTTTCCCAAAGCTGTGTCTGCTTGCTCTGATGCTCCAGAGTGTCTTTTCTCCAGCCAGGACAGGTGCCATGGCAAAGCCATTTTGCTTTTACGCAGTGCTGGAAACACTGTATAAAACACACACAACTGTCCCAAACTATTCAACCACCTTTCAGGGTGGTATCTGCAGGCTCTGCCTACAGGATCCAGCTGTTTCAAAATGTCGTGTAGGGAAACAGGATAAACCCCCTAGAGGTCTCTCCATCTATAAAACATATTTCTTACATGAAAGACTTAACAACTTTCAGCTCATCTCTGTGAGTGCATTAGACAAGGTGATAATAAGCATCCTATCTCATTAGCTTTTTTTCAAGGTGACGGTTTGCATGGTTTCAGGGAATATTGTCAGGGATTTGTTTTCTAGAGACTGACAGTCAGGAGAATGAATCTTTCCCTTCCCTGACCATCCTCTGTTGCAATTCCACTGCAGGATGCTGTTGGATCAGTCTATCCAAGCCATGATGCCTGCCACCAACAGCAGCGGCCAGCCCGTGCAGAGCAGTGCCGGCAGGCAGCAAGGAAAGTGAGTCTTTGCTGGCTCTTGTTTTCATGCAGTGTTTTAGCAGGGCACTTTATGGCACTGAAAACTACTTTGAAAAACTTGTGTGTTATCATGCAAACACACACAGTCTCAGTCTTAAAAGAAACAAAAGCTCAGCTGGTTAGGAGAAAAAGTAATGAGAATATATTTTAATTACAAAGAACTTTATGGTAACTAAAATGCTTTGGGAAAATATTTTTTAACCATTTTCTGGCTTTTGCAATGCCTAAAATGCCTAATTGGTCATGCAGGAGATGTACAGCTTTAAAACCCTTAATTTTCTGCAGTTCTAGTCCATGCTCGATGGGGAGGGGGAGATCTGGGGCCAGCTTTTGCCAGGTTCTGCGTAGTTTGACAAACCTTGGGCCAGTCTGGTTTCTGCAGCACCTGGGCTCCGCAGGACCCTCTCCGGTGGGGGGTCTGGGTTTGGGTTCTCATGCTTTATTTTCCTCCTCATGGCAGATTCGTTGCAGAGCAGCAGAACTTACCTCCCCCAATACAGATGCAACCGGTTACCTGTAGCACCGTCCGACCTCCAGCCCCATCACCCGTTTTCTCCCCGTCTCTGATGATCCCACACACCAGCTTCACATCCCACCAGGCAAACACACCGGTTCATCTCCACCAGTGGCCACAGCAACAGGTTCAGCAGCACCGTCTCTACCTTCAGGTAATGGAACTGCAAAGGGTTTATGAGGGTGCACAGGGGTGGCTTTGGGGCTGGGCTGGTTTCTTTGAAGAAATGGGGCTCACCCGGCTCATCAAACCTGGTCAGTGTACTTGCACGTCTTCCATCCCCGTTGTGTCAGCACGTACCCAAGTGCTCAGCCTTTCCAGGCTGGTGCTGCACCCCAATCAAGGCCATATCTCCCAAGAAACTCAATTATCAGTGTCCCAAAGAAATATCCAATTGTTACACAGCTGGTCATCCAGAGGAGCTCTGGTGGGAAGGTTGCTGTCGGTGTGATCCATGGCAAGGGAGAAGCTCTTTTGAAAACATCCTCCCTGCTGTTATGCCTGAGCATAGCAAGGGGTTTTATCAGCTGCTGTCACTGCTTGCTTTTAATAAATAGCTGTTTCACACCACCACTCTCGGGGAGAGGTGATTTTGGTTTTTCAAAGCACCACTTCATCGGTGCATGCCAAACCAGTGAGGCTGCCAAGGAGCAAGTTGTTGAAACTAATGATTAGTAACATGCTCTGCAAGACTTGCCTGGTTGGCAGAGGTGAGTTACAGTCCTTCAGGCAAAGATGGTGGAAAAGAAAGCAGGAGGAGTAGGTACAGCTGAAAGCAGCCATGCAGCAGGACTGGATTTAGAGTGAGAAACGAATCGTCATTGTCCACAAGCTGCTTGTTATCCCTGCTTCGGGTTCGTGTGCTCACAGGCTGCACGGAGGTCCTGAGGACTAGCAATATGGACAGCAGAGTGATGGATTGCTCCAGGACAACAGAAAACCAGGCTTTTGGTGCCACAACGCCTTTAGTGGGAGTGAACCAGCAAGTCCAGGTCTTTGGGGTACCGGGCACAGGTGGTACATGGACAAGGTCACTTTACAGCCTCTTCATTGCTTGGCTGAAGAGCCTCCCTGTGGAAGATGGACGGTGCATGTCCTGCAGGTTCTGCCTCACATCCAAGTAGCTTTTGGAGGTCTTAATTCCTGCTGGGCTCCCTGTGGGGCTGATAGGATGGATGGGTCCTGCTTCCCCTCCGTACTGCCCAGGCACTGTTGGTCGTGCTGATAGCACCAGCATCCCAAACTGCTTGTCCACAGCTCGTACCCTCGATGGGTAGATGTTACCTTCAGGATGTGGCGCGAGCCTCAGCACCCTGCAGCAAGAGAGGGAGCGGGTGGGCGACAGGGCAGCTCTGACCTCTGGATTCGTGTCTCCCAACAGATGCAAGGTCCTGAGCTGGTGCCTGGGGGTCCGACGCAGCGCATTTTCCAGCCCCCCCCCACGCCGCAGCAGAACCCCCTGAGCTACTTCCTCCACCCGCAGCAGCAGAGCCGCCACGCACAGGGCCAGGCCTGCAACCTGCCGGACATGCCCGAGATGCAGCTGCCCTGAGCGCCAGGGCCGGGAGCAGGGACCACCGTGGCTGCAGCCGCCCGGCACCCGGGCACAGGCACAGGGGAGGACGCCGCCATCGGAGCATGGCACGGGTGAGGTCAGGCCCTGCGGGGAAGATGGTGGCTGGAGGGACAGTCCCCACGGGGGACGGGCGGCTCCGGGGGCACCTCATCGGTTGGGATTTCCATGCAGCTGGTCCGTGATGCTGCTGCGGCAGCCGTAGGTGCCCAGCACTGCGGTACAACGGGAAGGCGATGGCTTTCTGGCTGCAGGGAGGTTAGTTACCAGGTCGCCACGAAAGTTGCTTTGCAAAGGAGAAAAACCTTTTCCATTCAGGACTTCAATGCTGAAAGTCACTGTGAATTGAAGCCCAGCATTTGGAGCACATACACAGACTGTACCGGTCCGCAGGATGCCATTGGGTTACCATGTACATAACTCGTTTCGCTGTAGTAGGTCCATTGTGGAGTATTTTTTTTCCTTTTTTCTATACCTCAGTCCCGCAATTTTTTTTGTTTTCCAGGAGATTGGATAATGCTGCTAATTTACGTAACACCACTTTTGCCTGAATTTCTTACTGTTGTTATACCAGCTTACATCACAGCTAGTAAGATATTTGTCATGTTTTATTTTGGTTAACAAGTGCAGCTAAATTTATATGGTTTTTACTCCCTGTAGCCAAATATTTTTTGGGTTACAGTCAAAGAATCTTTACTTGTTCTTTTTTTTTGGTTGTTTTGTTTCAAGTGATGTAGTTGTATACATTTCTATACATGAAAACAAACAAATAAGCATAGAACAGCTTGATGGCAAACTTTGTGGTTTTGCTAGGTAATGTTTCAATTTGATGAACCTGAAACAGATGATCACAAGGACACAAGCCCGTAGAGTCAGCAATAAATTGTATTTTTGTAAATTGTCACTTTTTAACTATAAGTTTATATTTATGAATTGAAAAAAAGTTTATTCCTCAGTGGGTGTATAGTTACGTGTCCCTACTGTTATTGTCTTTCCAAAGGAAAAATGAAAATGTATGTTTTTGAGGCGTTAATAGCTGAGTACTAACTCTGGGTGCTGTTAGAGCCCGAATGTAGGAGAAGGGTCAGGCCATTACTGTAAGCTTTGCAAGAAAATGGTTAAGACCAGGTGCGTCTAGCTGCAAAGCTCTGTCTGGCAGTCAGAGCAAGGGTTAGGGACGGGTTAGTTCATAACCTCTGTCGAATCAAGCAAAGCATGGTGGGTTTCTTTTGCCTTTTTTTTATTTGGCATTTGTTTGCTTTTTTTCTTGTGCAAGCCACTTGCTTGGCTCTTTGCACCACTGCAGCAGCTGGACACTGGTGCTTGCTGATAGGATGAGCATCCCCAAGCAGCCCTGTGTTTCAAGAAAAGGGGGGAAGTGGGAGAGTTAGCGTGAAAAGAACAAATAGGAATAGCTAATGGTGCATGTATCTATAGCTAGAGATACCCAGTATCTACAGCTAGCTTGCTTCCCCCATCAGGCACACACATTTCCTGCGCTGCAGCACTGGGAGGATTTTGTTAACTTTGGGGCCAGGCATGAGCACTTGGGCTCAGTAGCAGGGGGAGCAGAAAACCAGACTGTTTCAGCCTGACTGAAGCATGTTGGGGCAGCCCGAGTTTCCCGGAGAGCTGGGGAATGAAACCGGGAGCACAATGGAGCTGCCCCGTCTGGGTTCCGGCTGCAGCCTTCCTACCTGGCAGGGCACAGCGTGCCTCGCCACCTGCCCTCCCCCACCTGCCCCCCCGGTACAAGGGGGCTGCTTCCCACCCGCCAGGTTTTTCCTGGGGAAGGGGATGGGGTTTTGATGTGCCCCATCGCCGAGGGGCTGGTGGGAGGACAGGCTCCTGGCGCAGGGGGCAGCTGCAGCAGCCGGGAGCTTTTGTGGGGCTGGGGCAAGGCAGGGGGCTGCTTCGGGGTTTTGGCTTCCCCCGGGGCTCCGGCTTGGCAAAAGCATGTGGGGGGGGGGGGTGGGGGTGGCTTTGGCTGAGGGGGTTGTGCACGCAGCTCCCAGGGCTGCAGAGCTGCGTTTTGGGGAGCCACAGCCAAGAGGCGCCTGGCCACCCTTAGCCCTGGGGTTACAGCGCTGGGGCTAGTGCCCTGCGAGCCGTCCCTGGCTGGGACCCAGCACATGCAGCCCCTGGGCAATGGGGGGGTGAGCAGCTGCTCTTGGGCACAGCCTGCCCTGCCCCCCACCCACCCCCCCTTTTTCAACTTCCTACGAGTAACTGTGGCTACAGCAGAGCCATGGGCCGGGGCCACCTCGCTGCTGGTAGGGGGACGTGGGGCACCTGCCGCTGTGGTGCAATCTGGAGCTGAAATAACAGCCTCAGCCCTTAGAGCCCGTGTCCTGGGGAGAGCAGGGGGTCGATCCTGCCCCACCTGGTTTGTGCTGCAGCATCACGTGCGGGGCCACAGCATGGAGCCTTTGAGGTAGGAAAAAATTGTTTTATTTTATTTTTTTTAAAGCACTATTACTTTTAGGGCCTCCCCTTCCCCATCCCATCCCAGTAGGGCTGCTCAAGAGGTTGGGACCGGAGGGGTTGCTCTTTTGGGGTTTTTTGGGGGGAGCGGGGGTTCCCCCTGGCTTGGCACGTAATGTCAGGTGGGGAGGCAAAGGCTCCACGGCTGTACGCAGTTCACGGCCCAGTGTGGCTGGCAGGAGGGAAAGGCCATGCATTTCCCTGCCTTGAACCCCACATCACCCCCGATGCACCGTGGCTGTTCCGCAGTGTCCTGTCGGCATCCGTGAGCCCGGACACGGCCGGTGTCCACCAAATGTGTCTCAGAGGTCAGTTGATCATGTTGGTGGTCAGGGGCTGGGGGGGTGGGGTGTCTTTTTTTTTAACAGGGCTCGGTAGGGAGGTAGCCAGGGCAGAGTAGTTTTCTGGCGTTGCTGTGACTTTGAAAGCAAATCCAAGAGAAGGGGGTTGGGAAGGGGGCTGGGGGGAGGTGTGGGGGGGAGCGCGAGTGTGTCAGATGGGGCTGTGCCATGGGCCCGGCCCTTCTGCTGGCAGCACTGGGGTGCACGGACAGGGAGGACTGGGGGCTGTGGGGGGGTGGCAGCATCACCCCTGCTCACAGCCGCTCGGCGGGGAGCACAGGAGGTTTGCAAGGATGTTTACATGTTAGATTGGCCTTGCTAAAACAAGAGACCTAAAACGCACTTTATCACTTACCCCTCCTCTATTCCCAGTGTCTGCCCCAGCCGCTCGGCACCTGCTGGTGGGCAGTGGGTGGCTGCATGCCTCACGGGTAGAGCCATGTTTTCCAGACGTGCTCCGAAGGACAAAATCCCACAGTCCCTTTTTGGGGCTTGCTCGGTCCCTGCTCGGTCCCTCCTGGCTGCGGGGAGGCTGAGTCAGGCCCGTGGGATTTTTGCCTTACGCTGTCACTCACTCTCAAAAAAGTGTATGAATAAATAAATCTCTTTATTCAGGTTGATTTGTATTTGTTTACCTCGGTGTTAGCTACGACCTGTGTTTTTGGGACCCATTTGGAATTGAGGGTTGCTGGTGCGTTCAGTTCACACGCAGCCGGGTGCTCACAAGTGTGACTTGTTGGTGACAAGCAGAGGGCAGGAACACGACTGATGCCACCTGCGTCAGGGTTGGGCTCCAGTGTCGGTGTCGACCTATTAGTCTTTCATGTTCTGAGGCTTTCTAGTACACAAGCACCTATATACTAGGTCCCTCTATATATAGGTATACAGATATATGTATTTTTAATATACATATATCATGTATGTACGTGTATATCTATATATAAATATATATATAGGCCACACAATTCCAGACCTCTGAAAACACAGGCAGCTTTAATTAATAAAAGTCTTGCACTTTTAGCATATTTGTACATATAAGCTAAAGCCTGGTGGGTATAATCAGGCTGGTTTGACAAACAGTGAAAAGTTACTGTATATATTGTATATAGTACATGTAAAAAAAAAAAAAAGAAAAAAAAGAGAAAAAAATCTTAGAATTGAGTATAAATCTTGGTTTATTTTATATGATGTCAAATATAGATACATTTATAAATGTTACTATTCTTAAAAGTATTTTGTAATGGGAAAAAGGAAGTGTCTTATGAAGATGAGCAGTAAAGATTTTATTCTTGTCTTGAATCTATGTACCTGCACAGCTCCATTGAATGGGAGCCCATGCATTTTGACAAGCTTTAAACAGATTGTACATAGTATTTAAAAAAAAAAAGAAAAGGAAAAAAAGAAATAAAATAATGCTTGTAAGACCTCTTACTCACTATGTGCTGTTGTTATTGCTGGGTGGTATCAGTCCATTTGGATTAGAATCTGCTCCTTGTTCTCCAAGAGGCACAAAAGCAGCAGCCAGATGCTGACTAAACGTGGTTTAACATGACCAGTGCTCTTGAAGGAACTTCTGTAACAGTCCCTCATGAGAAATAATAGTACCTCAAACACAGAGATATTTTTGTTTTCCTAAAGTAAAACAATTTTTTATTTAACATCCCATTTGTCTTACAGTACTTCTGCATACAATACATTGTATAAAGGCCAACCTGCCAACACAAACGTGTTGCCTTCTTGGTAAAGTGACAAAGCTATAGCAACAAAGACAAAATAACCTATTTTTCTGGAAACAAGTTGGAATGTTTCTTTTTGTTTTAGCCCAGATAACAATTGCAATCGCAACCAAGAACCTTGTATGGTACAACTGAATTAGAAACTTCTAATAAAATCAAACACGGCTACTTCCTAGTCACTATGGTAGCAAACTCTTCTAAAAATACATTATCTAGCCATTAGAGTGATGAACAAGTGGCTTGTTTTAGCAATGGATGGAAACACAGAGTGCTTTTTCGGAATCACATTGCAGCGACCATCTCCACACCCCACAAAATGCTGCCGGTTGAATGACAAGCAGTTCTCCCCCGTGGTGGAAAGGGCTCGTGTTATTATTACTATTAGTTGAGCTACTCCCTCTCCTCATGTGTTCAAGCCCTCAACTCAGCACACCAAGAGGTCAAGCAGCCAGCTTCTCATGGTGGTCAGGGCTGCCACTGTTCACCCAGAGTGGAGGCAGCGGCCTTTGCATTTGACAAAAGGCATTTTATGTGCATAGCAACAATAATAATGGCCGAGCCGCTAGAAAGGACTGTGCAGTATATGCTAACAGCCACGGGGAAGGTTTCAGGGTAAATAACCACGGCACAGCTGCCAAGTCACACTGGTGACACTGCAGCAGGTAGTGCAATTTTAAAACTGTATAAACAGTATCACTAGTTTTAGCAATCTATATCCTACCTACAACTGTCTATTTTGTACTGAATGATGCACATTCGTTTCTTTCCTATGACTGAATCAAAAAAAAAAAAAAAAAAAAAGACAAGTAACTTTATGGAAACTTACAGAAAAAAACCCCAAACACAGAGACATGAAATGACACATCAGTACTCACTGAACCACCCTGCTACATTTGTGAATGAACTGTTCAAAGTTCAAAAACACTTCTAAAAACTTCCACATTACAATTTGAATGGAAAGTACCCCCCCTGCCCCTTGGGAAACAGCTGAGTAATTCTGGGTTAGACATTCTGCAACTGCCAGATTCCTTACTAGCACGTCTGCTTAATTCCCAGCTACATGCGGCAGCTGATCTGCAACAGGAGCGTGCACACCCACAATCTCCCAATGCAATGCCGTGTGAATCTTGCAGCACCAAGAACTGCAGATGGCCCAAAAGCTGTATCACATGGGCATCTCTGTCCCTGCCTGTGCGGGGCTGTAAAGTCAAGGCATCACCCTTTGGGACTGAAGAGAAGACAAGAGCTTCTATTGCTCTCGCTCCCCAGTCCCAAGTAAGCCTGTGCGTATCGGCCAGCCTGTCTCCGCAGCAGGAATGGGAAGGCAAGGAGCTAGACACAACTCCAGTGTTACTCTGTCACCAGCAAAGCACAACTGTCCCTCAGTGTTGTGGCAGACTGTGGAAGCAGCCCAGCAAACACCCCTCTGGTTCACTTTCCTTGGCAGTAGCCGGCATTTGCTACACCCAGACCTCCCCCAAGGACGAGCCCCTGATCCCCAGGCTCCAAAAGGAAGAACCTGCCAGTCAGGGCAGTTGCCTGAGTGCTGCCATCCTTCTGGAACCGACCTTGCTCCACCCTCTGTCCTGCTGAGGCTGGATGCCTGGCCACTCTGACTAGTCTCGCTGGATCAACCTGCAGGTGTATTACAGGAATGATTTAATGACATTACCCTTTCTGGGAAAAAAAATATTTAAAAAAATGGAACAGAAAAAGCCATGCAGTTAATAAAAGTTAGTGTTCCCCTACAGATCCTAACTTCTCCCCTTAAATCTATTTTTTTAAAATATATATACACACACACACAAACATATGCTGGTAATCTCTCTTTATACATAGATATGATAGCTGACAAGAGCTCCTACATACTCGGTAATGGCTCTACAGTCTCTTGGACTGACAATAATATAAAATATTTTAGAAAGGTGCTCAGTTTTGCATAAGCGAATCAAGAAATGTCACAAGGATGCTGTATTTTGCAGGTTCCCGCAGTAGTCTTCTGTATTTAGATCTTAACGTCTTGGCTCTAAACCAAAATATGTCGTTGAGTTTTAAGACTTTCATATCTCTGTGCTACCTTGCTTAGCAAATAATTTCAAGAAATAGTCAAAGCTATGAACTAAAAATATCTGTCAAAAACCTACAAAAGCTTTTTCAATGGGCAGCTGCATCTATTTTATGGGGTTCTATTAATTTCAACACTATTTGCAGAAGAATTAGTCATTGAGCAAACCTAATCTGAGTACAACCTAGACTAGAACAACAGTATCATCTGCTTTGTATTTCTAAAACATTAGGAAAACAGTGAGTAAATACGTTTTGTAAGTAACACAGTGTTGCCCTACTTTGCCTCAGAAACATATTCATATGAATCGATAAATTAGGTTTTATATTTTACACATAAAAATACAAATCAGTATTATATTTATCAAGTGTAATTACTTTGTGAAGGCTTCTGAAAAAAAAGCTTCCTCATTTCTCACACATATGATATAGTTTTGGAGTTACTGTTCATTCAATAAAGCTTTATTTTACATTAATACCTGAGAGTATGGGGAAGAACAGAAGAAATAATTCATACATTCATTGCTCCTGATCAAAACTATATTCTTTAAAAGCTGCATGGGAACTTTAACACCAACTGCAATGATGGTATTTCACCAAGGGCTTGTAACACAAGTCAGAATTTTGTTTTATTCTTCATTCATATCAGTATTGCAAGAAAAGCCTCAGTGAATGATACCACTCCCATTCTGCTTCTTTACAAAAAATATGCACAGTATAAAAATAATGCTGCTCTGCAGAGAAAGATTGTCATACAGGCTTTAGAAACAGCCATTTTTAAGCTAACAGACTGTCTCAGTTTGCTTTGTTGTTTTTGTTGTTAAAATACAGGCTTTACCCCTCTTTCTCTAAACCCATTCTAGCACCAGCTACAGAAGGTTCAAGGTCAACATCAGCATTAATGCTGGCAAAGCTTGTCCCCACAGGATCTTTACTATATAATCTTTTTTACCTATTAAAATTCCAGAAGATTTTCTTGTTGCTATTAATCCTGGCAGATAGAAAATATTACAGCAACAATAATCGAGAGAGCTACAGAGAAGAAAGATAATTACTAGGTTGAGGTATGGACTCAGGTAGGCAAAGGAGCAACGCCAGTCTATCCCTAGCAGTTCAATAGGCACCATTCACCTAACTATGAAGCAGTTAAAGTTGGTCTGTGCTTCAGCTTCCCAAATGCAAGAAAAACTATACATTTCATCAACATACTCCTAAGAAGCTAATGATGGCTCCTCTTGCAAGATGAATAACAAGCACAGTGCGGTCAGACGGATTTAGCCATTGCTTTCCCGGGATTTCAACAATCTATACTAGCTTTTGCATCCATGTGCAGCCTGGATGACCCAAAAAGCTTCCAACCTTTTCATCTGTATTGCAGGAGGATTGGTATGAAAATGGGAAAAAGAATTCATACACGAGCTGAGCTAGCAAAGCAGAAAAACAGTTGCTTGTTGCAAAACCTGAGAGGTGGGCTCAGAGAATGCAGCCTGCAAACTACTGACAAGGGGCTGGAATTTGCAAAAGTCCAGGACCATCGGCAGCATCAAAGCAGAGAAACTGAGAGCAGGGCAACCTTCTTCTCTAACCTCACGCTCTCCTGCCTAACATAGCCTCTATTCTTAGTCTTCACCCTGCTCTGATCCCAGTCCACACGCAGGTTTGGAAATAACTAATTAAACTAACCTGGAAGACAACCTCTAAACTGTGGATACTGCTTTTAAATTAAAATGGCTGGGAGTCACTCCTTTCATCACAGTAATAGAAATGAACCCGGAGAGCACACACTGTAACAGCTGTCATTCAGATAGGTTTGCAATAGGTCACATCCAGTATTTCCAAGCAACGTTGCATATTTTACTAACATGATAAAGAAAGTTTATTATTTAGTCCTTTTTTTGGAGTGAAACTTAGGAACAATGCAGGAAAGTGATTGTGCTTAAAACTAATTTTATTTACATTACGCATGAGTAATCTGATATTTAAAGCTAACTCTTCAAACTCCATTCCCTATGTAAACACCAGACTCAATTTCCGTAGTAACAACCTTCATTTGTAAGTGCTTTATGTGGTTCACTCAGAGTCAAAGGCAAAGAAAACTACACTCTGGTTCTTGCTTTAAGTTGTAAATTTTTAGCACTCTCTATTCTAACTTTTATATCATGAGGTTTCTCAAAAAATCTCACAAAGGCTGGCTCATTTAATAAGGATGCCAGAATCTGTTCAAAGGCAAAAGACCATTCATGGTTCTCTCTCAAACTCTGTGCTCCACTGCCTCCAGCCTGCTCAGAGCTGCTTCCCTCCTGCCCTTTTCTGGGGATTTCAGCAGGCACCTCCATAACAGCAACTGGACTTCTGACTGGTGATGTGGGGCTCTGCAGTCTTCTCCCAACTTCTTCCATTTTCAGCAGGAGGCTGGTAACCACCGCTATAGCCCGATACAACAGTTCCTCCTCAGGATCCCCGTGGAACAGATTGTACAGAGTTTTTGAGAACTGGATGAACTGAGACTACAGAGAGAGATACAGAGGAGACTATTCAGAGAACAGCAACGCAACCGCCCTGTTTCACTGCCCACTGTGATCTCAACCCAGTGCCTGCTGCTGCCAGGCACCTGGTACAGCAACTGCTCTGACAACGACATTGGCGTGAACCAGCCCTGATAAACCAAAGTGTGTCTGCAAGTCCCACCCTTTGTAAACTTAGAGCAGTATAAAAACCCCCGCAGTCTAACAATTAATGTGAAGGCCTGAAATTTAAGGGATCCTACAAATTAAGTCCTACTAATAGGACTTAAAGGATAAACAGCACTCAAAAATAGACTTAAGACTCACAGTTTACCTGATTCATTCTTGGCAAATCCTTAATGTTTTCTTCTTTCTTAAGAAGTTCATCTTGCCATTGCTTCAGATATGCCTGAATATCAACCTTCCCCTTCCCTACTTGACCAAAAAAAAAAAAAAAAAGTAGTAAACAAACAAGAACTAAGAGCTTCCCATGAGGGATGATGAGCAGAACTGCCATCCTCTATGTCATTCCTTCTCACCAGAGTGGTGAGGCCAAGGACTAAACACAATCAGAGTTTACATTACCCTCTCACCCGCCAGGACTATACTTATAAAAGCAGATATAATGTTAGCACTACGCTAGAGATGACGTTACCAGAGATGATGTTACTCAGTATACTTTGTCACCACATGCTTTCCACGTACTTTCTTAGCTCTACTCTCCCAAAAGTCAGACAGTTACCAAATGTGTCTCCAGGATTCTTTTACCTTTTTCAGGGCTGCTCTTCAAAGAATCACTTTCAAGACTATCCCCAACAGATGGAACTACAGTTTAGGCAGAGAAAAAGAAGAAAGTTTTTTATTTGAGAAAGGAGAGCCAATGGTTCATTTCCTTTTATCAAAAATTCCTTCCTTAAGGAGCAAGACCCTCAATGACCCCATGTTCTCAACACAGATCAGGCCAAGAAGAAACCACATGGTAAGATTTGTATATTTTCCATAAAAATAGAAGCCACCATGAGGCTGGAAATTACAAAAGAAACTGCCATCAGTTGTATCAAGCAAATAATCATAATGTACATGCCCCGTGTCTTGAACAGGACCCATGTATTACAGATAAGGTACCTTTTGGATAGATTTAAAACCAAAAAGGATCTGTCTTCCAAAGAAGTAAAATCACACAGCTTTCCAAACAGAGTATTTTACCAACTCCATAAACTTACACACCACAAAAGTTTTTTCACCTTACTTGGTTTAAAATGGAAGCAAAGGATTTTGAAATGCTTGCTTATGTGCCTAAAAATAATAATGAATTTTGATGTTTTATTTCTCGAGGTAGGAAATATCATCTCTTTGTGCCTTGAATACAAATGTGAAATGGCCATCCCTTCAACAACCACTGCAACAGGATGCCTACAATGCTGAAAAATGCTGACCGAATACACTTGTAATACACAAATACACATGTAAATACCCACAGCCTTTGAATTCAATCATCAGACTAGCTATCCACAAATTCTGCACTACTTTATGAAAATGTGACTATCTACAGAAGATTTTCACAGAGGACTCATGTTAACAGTGACATGATTACTGGATTTACTAGTTTTCAGAAGAGATTCCCCCATTTTTCACCACGAGATAACAGATTCCTTCTAATATTCTTCAGGCAAGGCTCACACTCTGAAGCTTACCACTGAGTTGGCTGAAGTGGATCAGTTCTTCTTTGGAAAGATCATCACCTTTAGAAGGGCTTAGAGATTCTACCTCAGTAAAAGCTGCAATAAATAAACAAATAAAGTGGGTTTGGGGCTTCCAAGCATTACCAAAGCTGCACTAAAAAGCAAAAGCTTTGCACAGACAAATAGGCCCTATGAAGAGAAATGGTGTTAGAGCAGATTAAGTCCTTCCCAAACAAGACATCACTGTGAAAGAAACAAACATCTGTATTACAGCTGTTGGACTGTACTGTAGCCAGGACCGGTGACAACACAAAGAAAAGTAAAGCTAAGAAGCCAGGAACAGCCCTCCCCAGATGCCACCACCTCTCGCTTACCTGGAGGGATGTGCAACTTAAAAAGCAGCTTGAGTTTGTCAGTGAAACTTCCATTATACATGGTATCTGTCAGAGGAAAGAGGCAAGACAGTCTGTTCAACTGGACCAAACTTGAAAACACCCTCTTACCCTAAACAAATACAACCCCGGTAGGCTGGAACTGGACATGTGTCCTACCTTACATGGAGTATAATTAGAGATGAAGCTTAAGGAAGGCAGTATCACCTGCAGCTGAGCCTGGGGTTTGCCTACACTGAGGAAAGAACACTAATAATGTCTACGACTTACTAAAATGACACCACAGAAGCAAAGAAATACAGCATTAATGTCTTCTCAGCATTTTCACTTAAATTTTTGTCTCCTGAACAATCCCGTGTTGAAAACAACAGGAAAGGAACAGAGCAGTAAGTCAAGAAAACTTTCAGTTCCCCAGAAATAATAAGGCATCGGTCATCTTGCACGATCTGTGTATGAGATGGCTTAGTATGAGGAAGTGTTTATCATCGACCAAACAGGCTGGGCAATGAGATCATACCATTTCGTAATTTGCTGCGTTTTGATGCTAAAGCCATATTTAAATTTCATCTCAAACAGATTATTCTCCAGGGGATTAATGTCTCAGAAAAGTTACTAGTTTGTAAAGCTTCGTGTTAGCTATTTAGGTGAATTATAGAGGCTTTAAGTTACGGAACTGTGCTCTCATTTTCTTGTCCGCATTTCACCATGGAATAGCTCATACTAAGCTCAAGCTTATAAATACACTTTCAGCATTTGGCTTCCATTTAAATAGTCTTTGCTATTCATTTCACATGTTAAAAAATAGACTATTTGACCTTAAGTTAAGAGGCTAGTCTCTTTAGGCTCTTTATATAGTGTCTGGAAGGTGATGCACCCCAGGACTACTCCCAGATGGAGTTCCCTTCTGAATGTGCTACATATAGGTGTTGTTCTCCTACCAAGAACACAGGCAAATTGTTTGAAGTTTATAAGGCAATCGGAGCTCTCATCCATCAGTCTGAATGTCCACAATGCAAGTGAGTCTTTGTTTGCACAGTGTGACCAGGGGCTCAAGAGATGACAGAGAACCCTGAATTGCTGGCAATCAATCCGATACTGCTCAAGATACGGCAGACTGGCATCATGATGTTGTAAGACGGGACTATTTACATTCCAGTAACAGGAAAGAAAGTGTTCCTTCTGCAAAAGAAAGATAAAATGTTAAGATTTTTCTGAAACAACAACTGTCTCTGGGTGAAAGATGTGGAAAGGTAACTATGTGATTTGATTTAAAGCTGACATGTAAAACATATGTTGAATCCAGCTTTTACTTCTATTTGTTAAAACTGTTTCACACCCATAACACAGTCTACCATTAAGATGGACGTACGGTGAGAAAAACGGCACATTACCTTGAATAATTCATAAAGCTCTTCAAGATCACTGGGACTGAATTTTACGTCCTGGGACACAACACGTAGCTGAAACAAAATTAAGAGAAAATTAATTAATGAGTCTTCTTGTTTTGGAATAAGCCTGTAGAATAAAGTTATAGGAGACTTAACCTTTTAATAATAATAAATAGACATATTTATTATAAATAAATAAATAAATAAAATAATAATAAATTCCAGGTTTTGGCACGTTACAATTAGGGGTAAGAATACAACTTCTTTTAAAAGCAATCAGAAGATTATAGAGTAAAAGAAATAATCTCTCCCCAAAAACGGGAGCTTAAAGTCAGTCACATTAGTTGCATACATGGAGTCTACACTATGAAACCCAGGAGATAACCCCCAACTATTTATAAAGATATAACACATAGTTTCCTTTATAATGGGCAAATGCATGTTCAGCTCACAACAGTGAAGCTGAATCCTCACTTTTTAATTAAAAAAAATAAATTGTTCACAGCTTTTTAAAACAAAGTTAGCTACAAGACCAGGTTCTGTCTTCACAATACATTTTTTTTGTAAAATGAAATACAACAGTTACCATCTTAGCACAACCAACAGCATTTAGTAGTATCAGTTGCTACAAGCTACATTTACTACAGAAAGAAGCACTGGTTGTTAAATAGCCTAGTATTATCATCAGTTACTGGGAAGGAGCCACTGAAGAAAATAGACAAACAAAAGGAACTGCTTCGCAACCTCTACCTTCATTCAGAGTCTGAACGTAAAGGACGAAATTGACTGCTAAAGAGCTCCCACACCGTGCATGCACCACCAGACACCCACGCACACCACAGACCTTGCTGAATGCAGTACAATAATCTCTTCACTGATTGCCTCCCAGAGTAAAAATGCAGGTGATTAATTGTTTTACTGTAGCACTGTGGACATTTTACAGTGCTCTATGCCTCTAAGAGAAACGCATTAACAATTTAACAGCAGCAGACAGAAATATAGGTCAGCCTGTTCCAATCAATGCAGTGTCAGAGATAAGCCAGCCCTCAGAAGCTGTCTGCGATGGTGTTCCTTCTAACGAGACCAGAAGGTCATGCTGTGATTCACAGCCTGTAAACGTCACAGGGCAAACCTCAGTTAATAGACACCCTGCAGACAAGAGGGATTTCATTGTATAAAATTATGTATTTGGCCCTGGAAAATGTAGCTCTTCTGAGAATTTTCCAAAAGGGAACACATTTTATCAGAGAAAGGATTTAGCTCTTCCAAGTCACTCACCACATTGTGTTTGGTCGTAGCTTCCAATGTCTGGATCACGTAAAGCCTGTTCCTGCTGCGCATGCTCTCAACATCCTCATATCGAATATCACCGTATCTCTAAGAAGAAAGGCATCTTTCCATGAAATCAACTGGTGCTAGACACATCAAAGCAGATATTTTTGTCTTTCTTGCATCTAAGTACATACAGGTATGGACACAAAGGAAGATCCCAGAAACTCTGAGCAAAAAAATCATTTATATTAGAAGCACTAACATTCTCCCTAAACAGTGCAACTTTTAAAAAGGGTGATGGAGAAAGAAGGAACTGAAGGAGTTCACAGTGCGGGAAGAGATTTTACTGCATATTGGCTCTATATCCAACTCTGCTATCACATGGTAAATACTACTGCCAGGTAGCAAAGTCTAAGATGTGTATGTCGTCACTCTAGTGAACTTCAGAAATTAGCTGAAGTAATTTCTGAACCATTCTTAGCTATCTGAGCATTAGAGTAGAATAAATACATTTACCTTTAAAGAAAGGTGGGATAGTAGGCAAAAACTAGAAACAAACTCCTAGAGAAATCATGGAACAAATTATTAAACAACTAAAATCTAAATAGAGACAGGTAAGATAAATCAAAACAGGCTGACATTCTTTATCAGGATCATGTTAAATCAATTCCATTTCCTCCTATGAGGAAATTCAGTCTAGTGCGTAGAACTGAAACAGCGGATAGGATACATCTTTACTTCTGTAAGGTTTTTGACACTCTTCAGCAACACATGTAACCAGAAAGACACGGCCTAACCACGACCACCGTGCACTACATGTACAACTGGTTCTAACAGCAAACTTGGAGAACAAAGGAAGTTCAGAAGTTTTTCCCACAGCGTGTTTTGTTCCCATTTTCAGCAATGCACTTTAAACAAGATATAAAAAAACTGCAACACAGTCATGAAGCACAGAAGGTTTGAGGAAAGGTTAGAGGAACTGGTTGTGTTGAATCTAGAAAAAGAAAAGACTGGATTTGAAAGGGTCAATGATAAAGAACAACCACCTAAGGACAACAAGGAATTGCAGAGAAAACTGCAATTGACTATCCTCAATAGCACTTTATGAGCACCCAAGAGGAACTATACTGGAGACAAGGATGTTTTCTGACAAGGGCAGAGAAATCCTGCAACGGGCTCAAGTTTTTGCAGATTCTCTTTTGTTGAAGGGTTTTAACAACATTAGACATTTTTCAAGGCTGATCCGGGTGTATGCTGAACAGGGAGCGGAACTGGATGACCTGTGGATTTCTCTTCTAGAACTGTATTTCTGTGTTCCTGTGAAGACCTCTACCAGCACACTTCTGACTTGGAACAAAGACGAAGCAGAGAGAAACTACATCTCTGAATCATAACTCATTCACTGGTCTGGCTTCTAGGCACTGATATTGTGCAATGGCCTCAGTAAGAATATAAATAAGATGTATAATCTAACTCTGAATTAGTGTGATGTGATAAAATGTTACACGTTCTTCCATTCACTAGTTAAATATGGCATCTTCACATCTGATTAGACTGCCAAAGCATAAGTCTTGCATTTGTGCCTGAGTCATAAAGGCATGAAACTGAACATAATTTTAAAATTCAACTCCATATTTTTTCACTTAATCTCATCTCAATCTTGTGAACACCTTTGCAAAGCAACAGTACCACAAAGAACATCTCTGTTCACTTATTCATAATTTGTAAATAGATCTATCTGCAGGATGACAACTCTCCATTGCAGCAATCTTTTAATTTCAAAATTTGTTTTATTTCCACAGTGATATGAAAATAAACCCTTCACCGGATCAGAACTGTGTTGAAATCAACTGTCTGGTCAAAACGGGAAGCAGGAAACTGTCTCTCACTTTGTATCAGCAGTTCCCAAACAAGGAGTTGTGACACTGACCAGCATCAAAGACACTCAGTTTCAACTGAAGATAAAAATTTGCAACCAAAAAAGGGGCTATGAGGGGATTAGAAGTGGGAGAATCGGATTCAAGGATCTGCCCAAATCAATGTTCAAAAGCTGTACCAGATCAGAGGCTACTGTTTTGGTCTAGCCACCTGTCAGCAAAGGCAGGAGAGTTTCTTTTGCTTTGTCTTCCAGCAGTGATTCCATCCCTGTGAAAACTTCAGCTTCTATTTCAGAATGCAATATAGAGCACTTCATTATTTACCATCCCTGTCCTTTACCCTACAAGTATTCACCCTCACTATGAGATCTCACCATGACAAGAAAGACTCATAATAATTTGCAACTCTTCTTACAAGAATCTTAAGTCTTTTATGAATACAATTCTTCAGTAACATTCTTCTGAAACAATACTGACAGCAGAAGCACAGACTTTTTATAAGATTAGCCCAATGCTGTAAAGATACTTCAAGAGAACTTGAATTTCTGATTCTTGTCTTTGTTAACCCCACTAAAGGCAAAGTACCCTCTTCTCAGTAAAAATAAAAAGAGACAGTTCCTAGAATTATACAAATTACAGTTAGTTAATCTTTTCCAAGTAAAGACCAGGACATTTTTCCAAAACAGATTTATTGTGGATCTTTCACTAGAATCATATGAGTCAGAATCAGAAAAGAAAAAAAAAAGTATCATATAGATAAAAGAAACCAGTTGATAGCAAAATCAAAATGTGAACAAATCTCTTCTCTCAGCTTGCCTTTCACTTCAGGTCTGCTGAGCAGAAACTTGTCTATAAGTGGGTTAATACTACTCATGCCTCATGAAAATCTGGGGACAAAAGGAGAAGGAGAAGCTAGACTTACTCCCTCCCCAATGCCGAGCTGCAAGGCTAGACACTACAGAAATCAAACTTGCAAACTGAAAGAAAGTGCTAGAAAATCACAACTGGTCTTCCTTACCGAACACATCTCTCAACAGTTATTTAACCCATACAACAAACTACTCAAGTATACACTTTCCTGCACTGGTTGTTATGGCAAATGTTACCACTGTCTGCAGCGTGCAGTAATCGGTCTCATATTAGTAAATGCAAGAGCTGTTTCTGCTGTACGTTGTCATTTCGTTGACATGACATACCAATAAAGTGAATGAGGGATGGCCACACGTGACCTGTGATGAACCTAGGGAACTCCACTCAGGACAGCCTAGCAAGCACATTCCAGGCAGTTAAAGAAACAAAACAACGAACAAGCCTACCCCATAACCTATAAGTTTTCAGTTCTCAACAACCTACAGAACCCCATTTCTACCAACCTACACAGGTTTTCTACTCTAGTTTGTACAACACAGCAGCACTATTTTTAAGGTAGCCCATGCAATGTGAACACTGCATGGGATGCGAAAACATACCCCCAAGAACACGTACTTCATTTGACTCTCGGATCAAATCAGTAATGTCCACTTTTGGATGGTCACTCTTTGTATTGCTGAGGTTGGAGCCCTGCTGCACAGCTGGAGGCAAAGGGCTGTCTTTGTTAGTGACACTGTCAAAAAATCTGCACAAAGCAAACACACAAGAAATCAGCAGGAACCAGTTTATCACAACAAAACAGTAACATCAGCATCTACTGAAGAAAAAGTGCACGGAGAACGGGAAACAGCAAAGAATATTAGCATGAGTAGCACAAAAATGCTGTAATAGCAACAAAGGCATACAAATGTGGGAACTGCCTACCCTGAGAAGGTTGTAGAGCTTCTAACCTTTGGAGATTTTAAGACCCAGCTAGAAAATAACATGGCTGGTGTGATCTAGTGCTAGCAGTAATCCTCTTTTAAGTGGGAAATTAGAGGCTTGCCAAAGTCCCTTCCACTCAGCATTCCCCTTGTTCTCTAATCCATCTAGCAAGGTTGTACTGCATAACTGGGAGAAAGGAAGAGTGGCTTGTCCTGAACTGTGACCAAGGCAATCGTAATTCCCCAGGATGCATAAGCCACGACACGTCTGATCTGGACCTATTCATCATACCTACACAGCCCGCCAAAACAGATTCATTACAGAGGCTGGCCATTTCGTTTGCCAACATTAAGGAACACCTATCTACGGACCCAAAGCTTCCTTTTTCTTGAGGAGAGGCAAACTACTGTAATCATTTTTTAAATATACTGGCATGCTGAAGGCTGGATTAACTGCGCAACAGATTAATTGTGTTACAGCCAGACAAAATGTTGAAAGCATCAAAATCCTGGATGTCAAGTGGAAACTTGTTCGGTTCAAGTGAAAGTGTAAATTTCACCATACTTCTAGATTTTAAATTTTAATACACTGAAACTGGGTGAATGTGCTTACTGTTAGGGTTTTTTTTAAGTTTTAAATATTTAAATGAGTACAGCTAGGTTTTATAGTAAATACCAGACTGCATGGTCTCTTATAGTAAAAAATACATTTTCCTCATTAATTCTGTAGCTCCTACCCTATTCAAACATGCAACATTTAAAAGCCTCACTAAAAGGAAATTCTTATTATCAGTTCTTAGCAGTCATAACTTGGTGACTACTATAGCACATTCATTCTGCTGTTTTAATACTCTATGGTACACAATCACAGCAGCAACAACAGAATTTAGGTAGGTAGTAAAGAAAAAAACATGCCAGCTTTGCTTGCAACACATCAGTTTAAAATGTACTTTATGTTGCATATTTGAAGTTATTCTTCAAATACTAATACAGAACAAACATCTGGTTGTGACTGTCCTCATTGCATTTTTTTGTCTTATTTCATTAGCAGCAGAGGAGCCACTATAGCCTAAAATACAACTACTAAGCTGTAGAACGTCTTGTCAGTAAGTTGATGCCTGAACTGTTTGGAACAGTTTTAGTATGCTCTAAATTACCTTCTCATTAAGGAAAGCCGCCTTCTATAAGTGATATAAATTCCAGGCAAACCCACATTGCTTTTACTTTAAAATACACAAAATGGCAATGGTTTTAAAAGAACTTTCATGGCAGATGGGATTTTCAAAGGATCCAGGCATACTTTCCAGCCACCCCTTTCAGAATTTCAGCCGGAGATGAACACTTAATTCCTCTAAACCCTTTGGAAGTCCTGGCCAGATGTCTTCTCAGCTGCCCCAGAATGACTTATCTATTTGCAATTATAGCAGCTGCCACGCAGCCCATATGAATAACAGTTACAGTGATACCTGTTGAGAACAGTGACCGCTTCTGCATCATCCTTACAAGTCAGCAACTTCTCCATGTTGTATTCCAGCACTGCGAGACCGAGCTGCAAGATTGCCTTTATTCCATCATAGAAGAAACAGTCCACCACATTGACTGCACTTTCAATAGGCAGCACACTGATAAAAAGGGTAAGGAACCAGGAGAGAGAGACCGAGGAGAAAAAAGTCATGTCCATCATGTGGTCTGTCAACTGAGGCAGATGAACCCTGATGAGCTCCTCAAACACTGCCTGATCTACCAAGGCACCTGCAGGGAAAGGATAACAAAACCACCACCCAAATCTTAATACAGAGAAGCATACTTTTCTCAGAGCACTGGCCAGAAATCAAGCCCCTGTCCTAACGCAGCTTCGTTGGAAAAGCAAACACAGGCCCAGCTGTATGGAATCATTGGCTTCGTCCCCTACGCTGGAAGCTACGCACTGTATGCATGGGCCCAGAGCCTTGCTGCATACTGTAAAGTGTGTTAGCACTTTTGTGTGCGGGTGGCTACTTCCAAGGATTCTCCTGACAGCTTATATACCCTCCCTGCAGTTAGAGAGAAACTTCACAGCCGACTTCCTTCTAGCATATATACCTGCGAGTACTGAGTATGAGATCAAAGACTAAGTCTGGACCTGGAGTAACTTCTTCCTTTAAGCTGACTTAAGTGTCAAATAAATAGCATGAGTTGCAGTTATAATTCCAAAAGAACAGTATAAAAAGTCTAAATTACTTCTTTCTGAGTAGTTATGCCTAGAGTAATGACAATATCTGAAAATCATATCCAATCCTGTTTAAGGAGTTGTCTTGGGACAGTCTCTGTAACTTCCATTTTCTACTTCACAGTATTGAACCAAATGCAACAGTTTCTCCCCATTGTTCAGCCTTCAGCTCACTCCTTACATTTGTTCTTAATGAATGATCATTTACATTCAGTTCTAGATAGATGAAAAGACAGACTGATGTTACCAATGATTCGACGATTGAAATAATCAGGTAGCATCCTTTCACACACAGCAACCAAAAGCCAGAATGCTTCCTCCTCTTTGGCATACAGCAGAAGTACTGATGTCAAAATATTCATTGCCTGTAACATTTAAACATGAAAGGAAGTATTTACAAGGAAAGATGCTGAAAACACAACTGTTGTCATTTGTTAAAATTTGTGTTTCTGAAAGCATTTCACAGCATATTTTTAGAATGCTAGGATAACCTACAGCCATATCCAGTGTAAGACTTTTACCTCTGTATTATTAAACACAAAGCATAGTATTTAAATGATATAAAAATATTTCTAAGTGCTAAAAGCCTAGTAAGAATGCAAAGGCACATATGAAGTAGAAATTACAGCATTTACCAATAAATTCAAGTACAATGTAAATACTCATGTTACACAGTGGGATGAAATAAGCAAAGTAAGTGAACCACTGAGCAAGAAACCCTTCCATATTTATGTGACTGTTTTTATGAGGTGCCACTATACTGCCATCATGAGCTAATACTGAGACAACCAACATTAAGAGTCTCAAAACTGCTGTACCTGACAATACCCTATTTGCGGATTCCTGTATGCATAAGCTGTAAGAACTCTCCTGAGTGCAGAAATTCCTGTGTCACTTTGAAAAGCAGGATGCTCAGGTAAGGAGCGACGTAAATCTCGTTCAATTTCATCAGTAGCTAAAGTGCAAGTTCCTAAGGACTTTTCCACCAGCTCAGTGTAATAACCAGGGTTGGAGGCCATATCATTCACAGCACCTGCCAATACATTGCATTGCACAGTATTAGGGGACAACAGTAAAGTATCCACATGATTGTCTGCAATTTGTATAAACATTTTTGGTGACTACTGAGGTACCTCACGAATATGCAGGTATTACTGCAGTAATGTATAAGAGTAATTCTACTGTAGAAATTAATGGAATTACTCTGAAACAAAAACAGCAAAGTGAAATAAAATAAGGCTTGGAGGAAATCTAAGTCACATGCCATGATAAAGTTGATTTTCACTTTTTTGTTTCATTGCGGGGCAGGGGGAAGCTTCCTTTCACCTACAATTTTGCCCAAGATTTCTGGCAAACACAATACCCTTCCATTTGTAGAGCTGAAAATGGATTAGAAAAACTAGGCAAAGGACTGACATTTACCTAATTAACTCTATAATTTTAATGTCAACACCTTCCAATTCAGAGATACTGGTCTGGTAACAGAAGCATAAATGCCTATGTAAACACTCAAAGAACACTAACAAAGGTAAATCCTTCACGTGTCCTCAAAAGGTACGACCATACAGTAGCTGAATGAAGAGTATAAAATGCATTTGTTATGATAAACAGATCCTCTGGAACAGCAGAAAGCTCTGCCCAGGGGAACACAGTTGAGTACAGCTAGCAGAGTACTGGGTGGCTCCTCAAAATCTGCAGCTCATTTTCTAAATCTAACACAGGCTTCCTGTACGACCCTGACCAAGTCAACGGCCGCTGCTTTTCTGAAGTGTTTCAGAGAATGGGACTAGAAAGTGCACAGCAGTGTTGCAAAGCAGTATCTTCGTTCCCAGGGCCTCCATTTCCCCAAGTTAAGTGCTCTGACACAGCAGTGTTCTAAAGGAGAAAGCCACAAACACACACTCAGAGCTTTGGCAAGAGATTCCATATGTGTAAGAAAGTTCACAATACCTGCACATCTCACCTTCTCTGGGGCCAAATTCTCTGCCAGGAAAATGTTATTTTTTTGTGTCTCTGGTAACATTAGCCTGTCAGACAGCTTAAATCAAAACTACTGAAACACAGTCCCACAACCATGCTTTTCTTTTTAGCAAGTGAAGAGGCTTTGCTGAAACTGACTGTCCCCTGGAACGGCATGTATTATAGAATCATAGAATCATTTAGGTTGGAAAAGACCTTTGAAATCATCAAGGCCAACTGTTTACCCAGGACTGCCAAGTCCATCATTAAATCATCTTACTAAGCACTGCACCTACACATTTTTTAAAAACCTCCCTAGGTGATTCCACCACCTCCCTAGGCAGCCTGGAAGGAATTTTTCCTCATATTGAATCTAACCCTCCCCTGGCATAACTTGAGACCATTTCCTCTCGTCCTGTCACTAGTTATCTGAGAGAAGAGACCTACCCCCACCTGCCTTCAACCTCCTTTCAGGTAGTTGTAGAGAGCTGTAAGATCCCCCCTGATCCTCTTCTGCAAACTAAACAACCACAGTTCCCTCAGCCACTCCTCCTAAGACTTGTTCTCTAGACCCTTCACCATTCTTATCATTATTTTTCAATTGAGTCTGTTGTAAAAGAAGCAGAAGCAGATTTGTTTGAATCAATGCAAAACAAAATAAGACAAAATTATTCTGTTCCTCATTTTGAAGTGTCTTTCTTCAGAAAGATTTGGATAAATTGCCAGAGCATTTTTTGTCACACTACATTCAGTTAGTAACTAGAACATCCATACAGTAGAGTCTACAAAATGATTCAATTATACTTGCTATGCAATACCTGAGAAGAGTAGCCAGAGCTCTCCTCTTAACGCCTCTGGGATCCCTCTTACAACTAGGTCTCGAGTCTTCTTTGTTCGAAACATACTGACACCATGTCCACGTTCAACAAAGAGGATGTGCCAGGACTGTTCTTTCATTTTTTCCTTCAACTACGAAAAGCAGAAGGCAACAAGCACTAAGTACACTGGAAGATTTTCCTCGGGTTTCAGAGAACAGAATCAAATTTTGCTCTCAGTTAGATTCATATGAATTAGAAACGACAGCACCGGCCTCCATATTGATACATGAAATGAAAGCTGATGCAAATCAGAGCAAAATCTAACCTGTGCATGGTAAAAGTTTGGCACACAATGCAATCTCCTACGTGACCTACTATTCTTTAAAGTATATTATTACAAGAATGTCTATACCAGAACAGATAAAAGGTAAATCTAATCTAGTATCCCATATAACAGATGCCAATAGGAATTGCCACAGGACAGTAAGGTCATGCCAACACCTACAAAAGCCTCCTCCATCCTCCAGTAAATAGAAGCACAGGCACCTCTTCAGTAGAGGCAATCTCTCTGAATTTAACAACACAGCAGATTTTTCCCTGCAAGTTGCTTTTTGAACTCAGACAAACCTGCCACCATCTAACTTCACCCGAAGTCCCCTTGTTGCTGTATTAAGAGAGCAAATCACTCCCTTTCACCTTTTTCAAGCCACTCCTAAATTCAGCTTTTTCTTTACTTCCCACTTAAGAATAATTCCACCCTGTAACCAGTAATAACTGTATACAAGCTGGCTTTTCATTTTAAATGAAGTCATCACCACCTATTCGTTATGTTTTACAGTTCACTATCCTGCTAAACTTATTTTAAAAAAAACAATCAATAGGTAGATAGCCCTACTTGTTACCTCTAGGTATAAGCATTTGCAGCTTTGGCACCACATCAACAAAAATTACATAATTATCAAGGGACCACAAAGTATTTGGGATTTAAAGGGAGTGGATAAACAGCGATAAAGCAGTAAAACAGCTAACCAGTACAACTTGCAACTGTGCAGACAAATTCTGCCACTACAGTTCTCCTGAGGCATTCCAAAAATGCATTGCCAAGATAATGGATAAAAAAACTGAACAACCGATATAATTTCTATGGCAAAAAATTAGAGGTACATTAAAATTTCCTTTTTCAGCTATTTCCATGTAAATATATACATGTTTGTATTAGACATACATACAAACAAATTTGTTTACTGTAACTTGGGACAATTTTTAAATATCCCGATTTTTGTTGCTGCTTTGTGATAAACAGCTTTTTATTGCTAAAGGATAAATAAAAGATAAATCAATAGGAGAAGGAATAAAGATTAAATTGAGTGAAAGCATCAGAAAAGACAACTAGGAGAAGAAGGGTGAAGAGAGGGTTCAGATTGCTTATGTGTGGTGGCAGGTTTCTCTATACTAATTTGACAGCTCTAACAAACTATGAGAAAAAGTATTTGGCCACGATGGTGCAATGAAGTCAAGGAAGTGATTATTTGCAAAGTCAATGCACTGTCACAGACACCTGCTTAATTACTCTGATAAATTAACATACTTCAATTTCAACATATCTATGAACTGTTATTTGCTAACAGCAATAAAAATGTACTAACTCTGTTACAGATGAAACACTACCCCACAGCAACTGAACAGGCCAAACAGTTGCTTCCTTTTTTTGATTCATCACGCTTTGTTGCATTTTATTTAGTTGACAGATTTGGAACAGAATGGCTACAAATGGTGCTCAGTGTCGTTATTCTCCCACAGTTTCTCAATTCCTCAGTTTATTTACATGAGTTTCAAATAACACTAGAAGAGAATCAATAATCAGAAAAATCTGCAGGAGAATGAAGTCTAGAGTTAAGAAGGGTAACTAATAGCTGAAAACACTTATGCCCATATAGATTTTACATTTAATCAGATACAACATTTTTACAAACTAGCAATTTCTGTCAATGTAGACAGTAACAGCATATGCATATTAACCTCAGTAGGACTAGCCACGTAAGCAAAACCTGCTTCACAAAATGAAAAATGGCAAAAATGCCTTATTCAGACAAAATTGAAGCTACAGACATTTTACCTGCACAGCAGATACTAAATAACTATTGATTATGCACCTAAACCACAATTCTCTGAAGCAAAGGAACTGATGATCAGGTGCTCCAGCTCATGGGAGGCTCCAGTGCTGAGACAGGCTGAACATTGCCATTACATTTTTTGTGCATGCAGCAGTAAGATTTAACATTGTTAGAGCAATTAAAGGTGCTGAAAAGAAAAGTAGATTTTGTCCACTTTTGTTCAACATACTATAAAAGGCAGAACTTAAAAATCTGGATTCCCTTTTCTCCTGCTCAAAGGTGTTTATTTTCTGGTATTTCTAGTATCAAAGCTTCCATGTCTTAATTTACCCAAATCTGCTGAAAGACTATTTTAAAATAAAACCTTTCTGTCTTCTTGCACACACTACAGAGAAGCAAAAATAGGATGTTCTACTGCAAAAGCAATTAAAGAAAACATTCTCTAGAGCATAACTTTCTTAGAAGTGCAAAAGAATGAAGCAACGAAGAAATTATGTCAATTTCTTTGTAACATCCTCTTTGCTCCCAAAGAGTTTGTAGTGACTTTGTATCTTGACAATTCAGACAGATAGGAAACATGTTCACTATCATAAAACAGCCAACTCTTCCCTGACGGGTGGCAGAGCAGGAGGAATTAGTTCCATGAAGATAAAGCATACCATTATTGAACAAGATGAGCAGAAAATTGAATGGAGCCATGAAGAAGCACCCTGTGGACCCCAAATACAAAAAATGCAGATGAAAGAAGATTGGCAAAGCCCCAGAGGAAATCAGCAACTGTGCTGGAATACATTTCGAATATACTTTAGTCCTTTCCAGTTAAGATTCCAAAAACTGTCGGGCCATTTTATCCCTTACCATTTTAGAGTCTAGATTCTCAGCATCCTGAGGATGGTAGACAGTCATTAGGGCTTCTGTACCAACAGTTTTGCTATTATCTTTCTGACCCATCTTTGACGGACCCGCGTCAAAATCCTTTGGACTGTCGGAGGCAGAACTAGCTGCAACCTTGAAAAAAAATTTAACAGTGGTAGTTATCCTTCAAGAAGCAGCACTGATACCAGAAACCATTCTGCTTCTAGACTTGTTTATTATATTAAGTTACAGGTACAAGATACAGAATTCCAGAATAAATGAAAAACAATCCCTGCTCCGCACTGCTGGGCTTTCAGGGTGCTGCGCTGGAAAAAGAAATCATTGTTTACAGCTGAAAACTTAATTAAGAAAGGACAGATACTCATAATGAGACCTGTAATAGATAGAGAGGCCTGGCCATCCATTCCCACTGAAGTCAAAAGAAAAACATTCATTTAAATGGAGCCATATACTGAGCTATGCAGAAATGCTGAGAGCATTTAAAAACCAGCATTGCAACCTGGATTGTTTCTCAAAACCTGATGGATAACAAAGTAAAAGAACCCAAAACAGAATGCTTTCAGAGTAGCACTATTGTTTAACACATTCTCTTTCATATGGGCACGAAGTTAATTCATTTTTCTATGCCTTAAAGCCAGAGGTACATGACTTAGGATGGTATGTCAAAATAATAGAGATATAACCCAAAATAAGGTACTGTAAAAGGGAATGCCCCGGAGCAGCAGACCTTACCACTCAGGTCTCCCAGGGCAGTACTGTACCCTTACCAGCTGAGCATTTCTGCTGATATCAAACCATCTTGCTTTTGTTACTCATTTTTGCCTTTTAACCCTTAAGAATCAAAATCTGAAGATAGAGATTTTGCTGATACACTGATTATTTTCTACCAAAAGGCATGTATTTGTTATTCTCCACTCTTACATTTGTCACTTTAGAGGCTACTCCAGTTGATTCTATTTAATTTCTTCTCAGGGGAAAATCTTCAAGGAAGAGAGACAGCAACTAGAAGTCATGCTTGTTAGGGATGCATGTTTTGTCATTGCTTTCTTGTTTCTCATGCATGAAACTACACACACAGTTGCCTTCACATCTAGAAACATCCTTACAATCATTCCATCACCTTCCTGAGTCAAATAGTCAGCTGGCAAAAACTGACACAGCTACAAGTAATTTTACATTAGACTGTGGTGTACTTTTTTTTTAATGTGAAGGGTCTGAAGGCAACAGATGGGAACATGATTTTTCAAAGAGGAAAAAAAAAAAGAAAAGATTTAGACAACTTGAAATCTAGAGGTACAGCATACATTGTTATCCATCTTGTCTAGATTCAGGCTTAAATATAAAGGTATTGCATTACACAGCAAAACACTGACAACAATATGTAAATTTATCTCGGTAAAACTACATAACCTTATTCCTAGGAACAGGCACTAAGATCTTGGAACTAGCAGGGCAGTTACCTCTGTATTTATCATGTGGTGTGGACTTGAAGTTGCACTGCATTTCATTCTGAGCTTTGCCACAAGCTGTTCAAAATCTCTAACCTCTGTGAAACGAAAAGCTGTTTTTCCTTTGGTACTAATGCTGACTCCTCTGTTGGCTGGATCTGCCTTATCCACTCCTGTGACCTACAGAAGCAAGGATACATAAATTAGGCAAGAATTTTTACCATCTTCTTTCTAAAAGAGAAAACCTGTTAAAAATACATGTGTACATGAAACAGGAGTATGAAGCACCACACAAGCAGAATTAGTGACACAAGTAACAAACGCTACTTTAAAGCTCAGTGCTATGGAGCTATTTTAGGGCAAGGTACTAAGTACTGTGCAATAGATTTTTGACAGAGTACCAAAAATCTTTGAAAAGTTTTTTGCAGCTGCGAATGCTGAGTTTATTTGAAAGTCTTGCCTCCTTCTACCTGCTGAAGCTATTACTTTTTCTTCTTATCATCCAAAAGCAGACAAAACATGACTTTTTCAAGTAATCAAATGAAACAAATTTCATAAGAATGAATTTCCACTGAGAATACCCTTTCAAAGACAGCTATCATAACACATGACAGCTGGAGATGATTTTAATTGCCATGATGGAACAGTTACAGATTAGAGCAGTTAATACACTTTAATAATGCAAGTACAAGTGAGACGATCATGAATAGCTAGTCTGACTGCCATTGCTGATGCTTTTACATTGTTATAGGTAAAGAATGAAAGACCACTGAAATAAAGTAACTCTGAGGTACTGTAGAACAAACAGTGAGGGCCTGACAACCCACAAGAATAAATTTAGAGTCAGCTCCTTTTTAACACAGCCTCTTTTTGTTTTTCATAGCTTATGGAAGTCTCCATTGTTTGCAAGACTATTTACAGACGATCAAATAAATTGCTTTAGGTTAATGCTGTAGTTGGAGGAGGTGATTGTCCCCCTCTACTCAGCTCTCGTGAGTGAGACTCCCCCTGCAGTGCTGCATTCAGCTCTGGGGCCCCAGGGTAAGAAGGACATGGGCCTGTTGGAGGGAGTCCAGAGCAGCGCCATGAAGATGATCCGAGGCTGGAGCATCTCTGCTGTGAAGACAGGCTGGGAGAGCTGGGGTGGTTCAGCCTGGAGAAGAGAAGGCTCCAGGGAGACCTTAGAGCAGCCTGCCAGTACATAAAGGGGGTGGCAAGAGAGCTGGGGAGGGGCTGTTTACAAGGGCCTGCAGTGATAGCACAAGGGGCAATGGCTTTAAAGCTGAAAGTGGGTAGATTTAGATGAGCCATGAGGAAGAAATTCTTCACTGGGGGGCAGTGAGTGACTGGCACAAGTTGCCCAGAGCATCTGTGGGTGCCCCATCCCTGGGCAGTGTCCAAGGCCAGGCTGGATGGGGCTTTGGGCAACCTGGGCTAGTGGGAGGTGTCCCTGCCCATGGCAGGGGGCTGGAAGTGGATGATCTTTAACATCCCTTCCAACTGAAACCATTCTAGGATTCTATGTTCTGGGTGGGAAACACAAAGTGTATTGCTGAAATTAGCTCAGCTTACCCTGCTAGATCAGGTGTCTTACATCAGGCAGTACATACACAGAGTATGTAGAGCAATTACAGATCAATTACAGAACCTGGTCCATTTTTAGGCTATTGTAAAATACATCTGGGTGCTGATGAAAAGCTTTTAGCGCTGGAAGACTGAAACATGGCAATGTCCCAGATCACACGAAGTCAAGAGAGGGACAGAGAAGTGGGTTTTTTTCCCCAGAAGTTATTCCATAGTCTAGCTATAGTACTCTATAGAAATATGAATGCTGTGTCCTTTGCGATACGGTCCTTATTCCATCTGTTGATACTACTTGTCCCAGTGTTCAACAACTGTTTGACATATATTCCTATAGACTTTTGAAGAGACAGCACTGCTCAACTGCTGCAAAAAGAATCACACTAGTGTGCTAAGAAAGAAACACAGCAGAGCAATTACTAATCTTCAAGATCCTCCACCCTCTCCAATTCTTTATTTCCTATCTTAAGAATCTCATTAGCTCAACTTTATGAATTAAGCATAAGCTTTTCCATTTAAAAAAAAAACAGTACTAAAAAATTTGGGTTCTGTGCTTAGCTACAGAAATGAGAGTAAACAGAAAAGGGAAAGAGGGCACGAGGAACAAAGCTGAAACATGAAAGCAATTCTTTAAACCTACAAACAGAATTCCTACATGCAGTATTCAAGGTAGCAGGAAATGTATGCAGACTATAATGAAAATTTGTTTAAACTGGTGTTCAACTACACAAGTTCAAAACTTCTGGTATAACTAGCTGATTTGTAGTTTGCATTACCTCTCTTAACGGAATGATTACACTGCACAGGCTGCCATCCTGGCTAGCAAAGCAGATGTAGTTTTCTGAAATGCACATTTTCCCATGGGTGTTGTAATGACTGAAAGGAACCCATAAGAAGCACTCGTGAACTTCCTTCAAGGTCTCTTCTTTGGGTAGCCTGAAGAATGCACTAAACTGTTCACTGTGGGCACGGCTCTCTAGGCCTCTAGATTAAAAACAGAACAAAAAAAAGGGTAGGAGAGAGAAAAGAAAAATTAAATAAATTTCAAATGTCTTTAAAAACACAAAAGTTAAAAATACCTTGGGAAAAGACAGTAAAACATCATGCCCTCCCATAACCCATGAGGTGGATCTGGAGGGTTCAAATTTTGCTTGAAGATGCAAGAAAGGGCAGGACCACACCTATCTATATAAACCAAAAATAATCAAATACTTCACTAAATAGGAATAGATTCAAGCGTGTTCTTGCACAGTAAAGCACTTTGCTGAATCCAAGCCTACAGATAGCGCAGAAAATCATACTGATAGCCTAATCTGCTGGTTCCCCACCCATTAGAATAGTCCACTTAAACCTAAACCAAGTTTTGGATTGACAAAGGATTAATTAGCTACAAATGGAGCACATGTTGTAAACATCTGCCATGGGCTAATTCTTCATAGATAACTGCAGCCAGAAACAATATTTTGGCTGTAGAGCAGCATCCCTCTCCAGCATTGCTACCAAACTAAGGTATAATTTACCAAGGAAATACAACCTAAAAAAGTTTTATTATCAGTGTACTATAAAACTAAATAGTTTTTTTTTCTTCTTAAATCATAGCTGCATAGAGTTTTAAGTAGGAATCATTATTAGAAAAATGCTTTATCAAAATTTCTGATTTGCAGATAGGTAGCTTTTCCCAACAAAGATTTAGTCCCTTTATGTGAATTTAAATTGCCTAACAACAGACTTGCTTTTCCTGGTTACTTTTCATAGTAAATAGCTGTGGTCAACAGATGAAAACCTAAGCATCTGAGTGATAATTTGGACAATTCTCTGAGGAAAAGGTAACATTTGCTTCAACAGAAACCAGAAAATTACAACAAGGAATAATCACACACCATCTTTGAGAAGGAAGGACCCTAAAACAACAGGTTACTTGCACACATATCTTTCCCACTGCCTAAAATACTGTCATAAATAAGAAAAGCCATGCACCCATCTGCAACTCATTGATTTTATTACTCATCTCCGCCGGCAGAAAAGCCATGCAGTTATTATTTACACGTTTATTAAATTATTTATTCTCCACCTTAGCCTTCCTCATCAGGTATCTACAGAGATGCTGCAGCTCTGTTTTTAAATTTCTAATTCTAAATTATGCTAGAACACCTTTTAAAAATTCAAACTACTATAAAACCTCTAGTTGAAGACCAACTCTGAAGGTCTGATCACTTCCTGCCTTCATATAGACTTTTGATACTGCAAAGTAACAATAAATTACAATGCCTTACATTGCTTTGATTCCAAATTTTAATAAGACACTTGTTTAAGAGAACACCAGCTCTGCTAACATATCTCCTTAAGACAAGGATTCTCTGCCCCTTTGCCTAAAAAAGTACTGGGCCCAGAGCAGACAGGCTCTAAGTAATCTCTTACCTCTTGGTGATCTGCAGGGGGTCACGAAGGACTAGATCATTTTCAAATGTCTCCTTGTCAAAAAGTCTCCTAACAGCATAGTTTGCCAGCTGCTCCATGAGAAGGAACGTCTCACTAATATGCAAAAACATGGAAAAATAATGGTCTTCCCCACGGGAGCACACATGAATGCTCTCTGTCAGAATCACATTGGAAGTCTTCTCAAGTTTTGATATTTCATCCCAGGAGATAATAAGTTTTACTGAAAATACAAATACAAATACATGTGAGTAACTTCTCATTAGCTGCTACCCTTATACTAAAAAAAAAGTATTAGTCAACAGCACTAATAAAATATAATTAAGCAATATAGTTAAATGATAACACACTTGGAAAGGGCTACAAACTCACAAGCACAAAAAACACTGTTCACAATCCCTATAAAATAATTCCATTAGAAAGAATTTTACAGAAAGAAAAACATTAAAGACACACCATGTATGAAAATAGAAGATTACATCACCTTTTCTTTGCTGTTATGTTAAACTGCAAATGGCAAACAAGCACTATATATAAGCCACCCCACTTTAACACTTTACAAATAGGACTACTTAAAGTAAATCAATCATGTATTGGCATTTAGAGGAACTGTGCCAGTTAGCTATGACATTTCCCGATACAAGTGAAAATTACCTTAGAAAGGATCCTGTATTTTATTAGAGGCATTTGTTTAGGAATTTCAAATTAATGTTACACAGGAAAAAAAAAAAAAGATATGTGCAGTTACCATCAGTGCATAGTGCAGCCATGTGAAATATTAAGTCTGTGTGTGAAGAAATAACTAGTCCTCACAGACTGAATTAATATACAGCATGAACTAAAGATGACTATTTTAGTCAGTCAACTGCAACAGGTCTGCCTTCTCTGTGAAGCTTATCTAAAGGAAGAAAACCAGTGGACGTTGTATAGTAAGTTACACAGATGTATTCATTTCCATAAAGTATTTTGTGTTTGCAGTTTTTTCTGTTCTGTGTAGACACCTGCTCACATGACAAAACAGCTCCCTTAGGACACAGGAAAAATTCTTCCAGATCTGAACATAAACAGCAAAATGTGAAGGGACCAGGCTCAGTATTGAGGCTCACTTACCTTCTGCTCCCAGCAAAAATGAGTAAAAGCTAAGGAAGTTGGTACTAAGATAAAGCCATCCTTGACAGGGCACTCTGCCCTTCCAGTAACTGCATGAGTAATAGGTAACCAACTTCTCCTGCTCTGGTAATCCAAAACACTTTTCAAACTTCATAAGACCTTCACGGAACTTCTCAGGATCATCTTCTTTTGTAAAAGAACCTTTTCCCTCTTCAGCAATCAAACCCTAAACGAAAACAAACAGTGACTTATATATGCACCCATGTGGGTGGGTGTCATACATGCACCTGCATACATACAGTGTAGCATTCTCCTAACAGGATAGTAAATTTCAGAACAGGAAGAATAGTCTGAGGATCAAAACATAGGTCATAAATCAAACGTGCTCATCCACCACGGACTCATCCACCAAGTTTCCCACACAACTTAAGCAAGACACACACTTCCAGGTCTCCTCTTCTGAAATAGATATTTTCCTCTGTTAATCACAAGAATTCCTGGGCTAAAGATGTCACATACATAAAGTGAAGTGTTGTACCTTCACAAAAATACACCATATGCTTCCCAGGCATTATTAAAATTATTGTGTAATAATTTATCAACAGTTTTAGACCACTATCTTAAAGGCATCTGGTCTATCATGTACCAAGGAGAGTTTATGACAAACAACCTCATTTAACTGTGGGGCAGATAACTTTAATACGCTCCACTGTTCTGTTTAACAGCCACATACTACTCAATCTGAAGTACGTAGTGTTACAATGCTGTCCTTTGATATTCTAAAAAGGACATATTATTCATGTACATTTAGAGGAAAAAAATACTTAGCCTTTCCTAATTATGCCACGTGCTTGTTACTTACCCTTATCTTTCCCTGGACAAAGCTCGTAATATCTTCATTTGAATCAAATACTGATAAAGTCTTCATAACATTGTGTTCTAACCAGTCCCAGTGTTCCGTTATTTCTTCTCTGCTGGATCCTGATTGAAAGAGAAAGTTACTATTACTTAAAATTAGAACAGACTTTAATCATTTCACTAAAAATATTAATCAAGAGAATACTTAACGAATTCCCAATTCACAGAGTAATTTGGATGCCCATGTCCAAATCACAAGTCTCTCAAATCTTTTGTCCAACTCTTGCACACACTAAAAATGTATTTGATGTACATTAAAAATATGCACTGATGTGTTTTTATCTTTCAAGTCCTTTACACAGTTATATTTCTAGCCTTCACATCCAGAAGCACCTTAGCTTTGTCAACATTGTGTGGCTCAGCGCTGAAGCCTGACTTGGACTGACAGTTCCTTCAGCTCAGCAGTACCTCCCCAACATGGATGGCAAAGCATTGCTAGAACACTCCCAGTCTAATAGTCTAGAAGGTGGGAAATGCAAGATCAAATTCATGAGCGTAAGAAGAAAACAAAATCTGGGTCTCTGATATCTCAGCTTTGATACTGGCCCACAACAGTTTCCAGAGTAGAACTCCAAGCCTTAGACCTACTGTGCAAAATCCCTTCCAAGGTGTATAAGGATGTAAAGCACACATCATGGAACAGGAAGGTAGCAGAGATTTCTCTTTGGATACTTGAAACAACTATTTATGTGGCTTACAATCAATTATTACTTACTTGGCTGAGCGCAAGTCACTGTTTTATCTCATTCTCTATCAAGTCACATTTTAACTGTATTTCTAACCATGCTAAAGCTTAGGCAACCACCGTTCAGGAAACAATGTCATCCTACCTACAAGTTTTGCTTATGCTGTAAGTCCAAACTGTGCACTGTTTGCATGCAGCTGCAGGCTTCTCCAAGAGGACAGCGGCACATATGGAAAACACATACCAGAACTAACTCCAGATGCAGGAAAAAAGGCTCACTGCTTCACACAAGCTGAACGATCCTTGAAACAATGTTTGGCACTGCTAGAATTAGTATTTTTTTCTTCTAGACCCTCTGGGACTCAAACACGCTGGAATAAAGGACTGTTTTTTTCCTTTCATTACATATGTGCAAGAGGAGGAGTAACTCAAAAAGAAACCCGTTATCAGTAACCATAAGGAATGTAGAACCACAGAGCCAAAATAAAATTCAGTATTCCAAAAATATTACATTTTCAAACACCTTAGAGAGAAGCCAACCTTGTTACTTTATTACTTTACACCGCTTTTTAATCTAGGTTTCAGAGAGCTCCCACCTATACATGGTGAACATCATTGCAACTTTATAGCAAAGAAAAAACTATCTCAGGTGAATTTTAGAGAAATACATTTAGATTACTAGTTTACTTTAAATACAAAGGAACACTTTTACCCACTGCCTACTTCTACAATTAGAGAATTGTGGTAGGCCAACTTCAAAATGCTTATGATAATTCATCTTGTTCTTGTCACATACTCAATTACAAATTATGCAAGTGATAAGATGTAGTAAGC
Organism: Falco punctatus; assembly: GCF_963210335.1. Lineage (NCBI taxonomy): Eukaryota > Metazoa > Chordata > Aves > Falconiformes > Falconidae > Falco > Falco punctatus. The sequence goes on from NC_137595.1 coordinate 15,601,990, forward strand.
ACAGACGATACTGGTGAAACAACAGTAGAGATCCAGCAAATTCAATATTGAGTCAGGTCTTTAAAGACAGGCGGCTCCCCACCAGATGGTGGGAGACAGGGATAAGGAAAGAGGGAAAAAAATTACATAGGTTTGAATAAAGGGATTCTAGAATATAAATTAATTGGCATCCTCCACTGGAATGCTCACAAATAAAAGCAGCCAGTGTAGTCACATAGGATCAATACCCCTAAGCAAGAACACACCTTTAACAATTTCTTTTTTCTCTATTTACTTTGTAAAGACTAATTAAACAACTTTCAGTAAACCCTACAGAATTAGTAAAAGTTGCCTTGGGAATTAACAGAAACTGTTCTAAATAAGGTTAAACAATTAAGCCTGCACTACACAGGGTGGATTTGCAACACCACCTTAAAAATCATACAAAGAGTAATTAAAACAGCGATTAAATTTCAAATTGATTATTTTTCTCAGACTACACATGTAGACCAATTATTTGAGTCACAGAGTGAATCAGAGGCACAGATATGACACGGTAAAGATGAAACTTTTAAATAAATATTTAAATTATTCAGAAGCACTGCTGCAGATCCTTTGTATATAATAGCAGAACCAAAACATTGTCTCTTCCATTTCTTCACTTCACAGAAAGAACAATCCATTTTCTACCACAAACTACAACTACATTATGTAGCCTTTTGTTGTAAAGTATACATATGCAGCACAGAATTTATACAACTCAGTTAGCTTCTAAGTCATAGTACATACCGCATGCAATGGACCAGTAGACTTGGGAGTCTGGTGTCTGATGCAGGATGCGAAATGGGGCAACCTTCGATGTAGAATCCAACACTGCATCTAATGTTCCCACAAGAAGACCTGTTGTATTCAAGAAAAGGTATACAGCATGGTGAAACTAAGGTTTTGAAATGTACGCTCCTGATTCTTTTCTTAGTGAATAGGAATGCTACCCAAGTAAGGACTAATGAACTCTGAGAAAATTAAAAAGTACAAATGAGTAAAGCAAAAAGTACTCCCAGAGGAACCTCTTTGGATATTTTGATCCAGTAAAAGCCATTCTAAACGCAAAATGCGGATTAAGAAGGTTTTTTGCGATAACACCCTTGGAAGCGATAGTCATGTAGTATGGCAAACCAGAGGACAACCAACATAACGTGGTAGTTCCCAGCTTTCACAAGCAGTAATTGAACTACCTTTTAATTAGTTATTTACTTTTGTTCTATTTTCCAGTCACAGGGAACAGCTCCTAGGAGACCAATTCCATTATGTCCAATTTTTATGAAAATCCCACCATTTTTACATGGGAACGCTATGTCATACTTTCTGTACATACAAAAGTTTTGCTGCTTATACCACACTGTAGCTAGAAAATGCCTGCCATTCTTCATAAACAGTCTATCAGATGACTTCTACAGTAAGTGTGGAACACTAATATTTCATCCTACCATCACATGCGTAAGTATATTACATAAAGTGCATTATTCCCATATAGCTTATACACCCAAGATACAATGTGCATGTCCCTCCCTGCCACTAAATATTGAATTAGCTCCTATGAGAGTTCAGATCAAAATATACTAATTTCATTAATGAGACATACTTCATCTCTCCATAACTGGGAGCAAAAAGTTTCCTGAGAAAATGAGTATGCATTTTACCTTGGCTGCCAAAATCATTCTTTCTGCACAATACTAAAAATATTAACCCAGATATCTTAAAAGTTCCTTTCAACTCTGAGAATCAAGGAATTTTAAAAGAAGAAAAATCCATATAGAAAAAATGCAAGCTTTTGGATCCTGATGCACTTTTCTTCTTGTTACAACAGAAACAAAAATACAAGCAACAGTATTTTATGCTTCCTTCCTTTACTCCCCATGCTTGCCATCCTCATAGCACGGTCACATAAATTGAAAGTTCAACTAAAACAAAGCTACCAAAGCAATCACAAAGAGCTTTTATTATTCGACAGAAGAACTGCAAAATAAGAGACAAGTCTACCCATAAAAATATGAGAGATGTAATTACCCAAAGAGATGCTGTAAAGTATGTTCCAGAAACCTGCTGAGACCACGGATGCAGGATATTCCAAAAAAAATGCTATTAAGGTAAAGAGCTTGTATACAAAGTTAATATACCCCTTATAGCACCTCTAAGTACCCTTCCATCTTTAATGGAAAATGATATTTTGATTCAGGCTTTTAACACTCCACAGAATCATTAGATTTAGGTCAATTCAAATGCGTCCCTCAAAAGTTATTTCAGAATTTTTAGGTTGGCTTCTGGTATTTTTTGTTCCACTTTCTTTCCATTAACCCCCCTCTCAAACTCTGAAAAATAACAATTGTGAGGAATACAAGAAAGCAAAGTAAGACAAAATTGAGAAGTCTAGACAGTCATCCTCAGAACATGGTTTTCCTAAGGATACACTTTCAGCATAGAGCCTGTGTGACAACCTTACTGTGGCTATTCAAGCTTCAGAATGCTTTTGCCTCTCTTCAAGAAAATGGAAGTGAGTAATAACGAAAAACACACAAAAAAAAACCCAAACCCAAAGACCAATACATTTCATCAATCAGAATTACCATCTTGTCTTGTCTGCAATTCACAGATTCTAAGTTACTGTTGGAAAGCAGAATATTTTTTTTAGTTTCTAACTTAAGTCAGACATTGAACAGGTAACATTTATGTCTGTTTAAAGAGCTTTGGCTTAATGAATGAGTCATAACACTGAGCTGATCTCAAAGTTGACTTTGCTTCAGCAAATGATGAATTATTTCATTCACAATTCTCCTAATGTAATTTCTGTTATGATATACAGTACAAGGACATTAGTCCCCATTTATAAGGTCAATGGAACTGCTCAGCTTGAGAGAATGATGACAACAGTGAGTGCACTCCTCAAAATGCCCTAACGGTTTCTGTCTGCTTGGAAGGTCATTAGATTTTAGACACAACGAACTATATCAGGTTAGTATCAGCCACTTCAACAGTCCCACTAGTCAATACTGCTTTGTCCACGAATGTGATATAGACTACAGGTTTGCACTTAAGCCAATACATACTCGACACATCATGACGAACCAATTGCAGGGCTATGGCCACTGGCACAACTGCAAGGAATCAGCAGTCTCACATTCTTACCCTAGTCCTGAAAGTGCTCTATGAGCCACACACTTTTTTGAATACAGTACTACCAGTCAGGGTTTCCGTAACTATAAGTTGTTGGGTGCTTCTCAGCAGACACTCCCTTCTGTTGTTGTTCCCAACGGGAAATCAAGACCCACGTTCATGCAGGCAAGTAAGAGCACTGCTGAGCGTTTTGCTGGCACTCTGCTAACTCCATTCACACAAGCCTGCTGAAGAATGACTCACTTCCAGGCTTGCAGAGATTTAAAATGCACCTGTATTATGCACCCGTATTATTAACTGTAAAATAAAGGAGTAAAACAAAAGTATCAGTAACTGCTCAGCCCAGACAGGAGCATTATATCTCCATAAGGGAGGCAAGGGGGAAAGAACAGCTCATGCCATACTTGCCAACCCCTCGCTGACGAAATGCAGAACATGTTGCTCCCCAACAACAACTTTTAGGGACGTCCTACAGAATGTCATCTACCCTCATCTCTGCTCAAAGCTAGACCCCACAGTTTCTACTGGGGATTCCACCTAAATCATCCATCCTCTTGCCTCATTCAGGGAACGACTTCAGCTGTCAATATGGAAGATGGTGCACATTTTCAGGGAGAAAGAGCTCTGCTTTTAGAGAGCATTTTAAGTTTCATAGCTGCTTGAGTAAAACTACCGAGAAATATCCTAGATACTTAAATAAATAGGGTGAAATACCCTAGAAAATAAAATAAAGGGAAGGAATCCAGTACGCAGCACAGCTTTGAAATAAGAATGTATTCTTCCCAAAAGTCTCTAAAACACTTGGTTAGCAAAATATGAACGTTATCTAGAGAGACATGCACCAAAACGTATCAGCAATGAATTCTGCTCTCTGTTGTATCAATTTACAGCAATAAAGCCGACATGTTACATGAAAATATCTTCCCAGCATTTTGCCATTTGGGGGCAATACCACTTTGTTCTTCTATATTTATTTCACCAAATACATCAAGAGAGTACTAATATTTGCCTTTTTCATTACTTTTTTGGTCCTTTTCAATCCACAATCTCAAAGTTGGGTGGTGGTTTTTTTTCTGGAATAGCTGTTGATTACTATGTCAATGTTTTCTGATGCTGAGAATCTTATTTTAAATGTCATACCCAGCAATCTGACTAGTTCTTACCCTTTGTGGAACTAGTGTAATGCAAACAGAATAATCTAAATTCCATTTTACCAATGAAGAATCAGAAGCAAAGAAAACATGCCATTGTGGTTTCTTTTTAAAGAGCGCTATTGTTCTGAAGCAAACTTAGCACAAGCCTGTTCTCTAACAGTACCTTTGAGATCAATAATTAATTATATTAAAACTGGATGAGACAACCTCCTGATTTGCTACATTAGAAGTGTTAAGGGATATAAAATATTTACAAGACTGGAAAAGTTCCTTACAAACAGAAATATTGTATTAGCACAACACTGGTCAGCCCCACTACACTAAGTATTTTGGAAAGGAGACACTTTGATGTACAATTGAGTTCTCAGTTTATACACATCATATAAAGGAGCTGTTTGAAAATACTGTAAAAGGTTTCCCTGAGTGGCAACAACTGCAGAAAGTGGTATTCTGCAGCTACAGTCAGCTTCATTTCATCAATAACTGCTCAGTTCTACAATCTGAAGAATTCAAAGGCTAATCCGAGCAGAAACAAAGGGGAAAAAATACTGTAAAACAAGTTTGTCAGAGCTGTGGTGGGTTGACCTTGGCTGCGTATCGGTTGCCCACCAAGCTGCCCTATCAGTCCCCCCCTCATCTGGATAGAGGGAGAAAAAAATGTGATGAAAGGGTCATGGATTGAGATAAGAACAGAGAGAGATCATTCACCGATTACTGTAACGGGCAAAACAGAAGACTTGAGGAAATTAATTTAACATATTGCCAATCAAATCTGAGTAGAATAATGAGAAATAAAACCAAATCTTAAAACACCATCCCCCCACCCTTCCCTTCTTCCTGGGCTCAACTTTGCCCCTGATTTTCTCTACTTCCTCTCCCCGGAGCGGCGCAGGGGGAAAGGGAACAGGCATTGTGGCCAGTTCATCACACGTTGGGCTCCTTCCACCTCACTCTCTTCCTCTGCTCCAGCGTGGGGTCCCTCCCATGGGAGACTGTCCTCCACAAACTTCTCCAACACAAGTCCTTCCCGTGGGCTGCAGTTCCTCATGAGCTGCTCCATCGTGGGTTCCTTCCACAGGGTGCAGCCCTTCAGGCACAGACTGCCCCAGCCCAGGACCCCCACAGGGTCCCCAGCCCTGCCAGCAAACCTGCCCGGGCTCTTCTCCCCACCGGGCCACAGGTCCTGCCAGCAGCCTGCTCCAGAGTGGGCAGCCCATGGCTCCTGTGGGCACCCCCTGCCCGGGCTGCAGGGTGGGGGGAGCCTGCTCCACCATGGATCTCCATGGGCTGGGGGCACAGCCTGCCCCGCCGGGGGCTGAACCACGGGCTGCCAGGGAATCTCTGCTCTGGCACCTGGAGCCCTCCCGGCCCCCACCTGCCCTGGCCTGGGGGGCTGCAGCCCTGCAGCTCTCACACAGCCCCCCTCCCCTCTCACAGCTGCTGTCACACAGCAGCCTTTTCCCCCTTCTTAAATATGTCATCCCAGCAGCGCTACCCTGTTGCTGATGGGCTCGGCCTTGGCCAGTGGCAGGTCCCCTCTTGGAAGCTTTATTGGACATAGGGGAAGGTTTAGCAGCTTCTCACAGAAGCCAGCCCTGCATCCCCCCACTACCAAATCCTTGCCAGGCAAACCCACTACCATCGCATCTTTCATTTTGATCAGATAGCTTATCATAATCCAGGAGCTAGCACCATTTACAGGCACTCTCCTAAGCTTTCAGTGTACAGTTCTTAGATACACAAAGAGACTCCACCAAATCCTATGGAGGACACCTCACAGCAAGAAAGCCTACAGCATCCGTAAGAGAGGTCTTTAATAGCTATGTCCTGACAACTAGAATTTCTAGGTTTGAAACACTATAAATGTGAAAAATAAAAGCAATGAACCTCAAATCAATTTTTTTAGTTTTTTTTTTCTTTTTACTATAAAGTCAACCTGTTAATAAATTGTGAATTAAAAAGAAAAACAAATATTGAAGGCAATGTAATACCTACATACAACTGCAAGGAATAAAATCAATACGAATAGCACGTAAAATATACAGATTTACTACAAAACTGAAATCCACTGCATTACTAAACAAGGACAAATTCAAATATCCTAACTACAATTTAAATGGACTGTATTTTTCAGCAAAACCTTTTAAAAAAAAATATTCAGATGATGCAGGTCCACTGAAACCAAAACTACCAGAGTAACATAGCAGAAGCTATGTAAGTTCCACAAAGGTTTCTCTGGTGCAGGATACAGTATCAGAGGAGAAACACACATCCAGAGTGAACTGTTGCCAAATTACAGTGCAGGAGACCCAAACTGTAAATCCTTACTACAATAGATATTTATTTACAGAGACAGGACAAAGCTTCATTTTGTAACAGAAAGTAGTTTTACAGAGCATTTTGGTTCAGTTTAAAAAAAAATAAATAAGGCTAGCCCCAGTTTTTACTAGATAAACTAAGATACAAATACATACCATATAAAACATGAAAAGCCACCATCTCTGTGTATTTCACGTAAAACACATGAATGCCAACTTGTGCATAAGACCCTTTTTTCTACTACTTCAAATTAAGCACAGAACTCTTGTTTGCTTAATTTTATTTCCCAGATTAACTTAACCCATGACTAAAAAGCCTCAGCTAAAATACTGAGCATGGGCTGAGATGCAAATGTTCTCAGTCAATTGAGATGTAAAACAGGTTAGTTTAAGCCTTCAGTGAAAATACTGTAACTCTGTTAAGACAACAGTAACTCATTAAACTAAGGTGCGTATCCAAGCTCTTGTGTGCCAATCCATCTGGCTTATCTGTGGCAATAAAGATATCCTTGAAAGAAGGGAAAAACAGAAGCAAAACTCTGAAAAAAGGTTAAGTATTAGTCTCCTTGGTACAGCCAAAAGTATCATAAATGTCACAGCTCTTTCTTGTCTTTGCTTCTGTGCAACTAAAAAGTTGTGTAACACAAACTGGGAAGCATGTGCTGGTCATTTTCCCACCTGTCATCCCTAAGTGTAAGTATGCTTCTTAACAGAGTAGTGTTATTTGTCTCACAAATATACACACTGCAAAATAATCTTTGCTACAGCTCCTGAAACAAACACGCAGCAGAGATCATTTCAGATCTTTATTAACCAGCAAGTTTTCATTTTGATTTCTATCACAGATGCGGACCCGCAGCAAGCAAACCACACCAAAAGCTGTGTGCTAAAGCACCAGTATATATAAATGATCTCTGCCATTTATTCTGCTAATGTACATTTAGTGATGTCACAGCACAGACCTTTTAAATTTTGAAAAGCAAACATCTTCTTTGCTGCATACTAGGTCCAGCTACAGTGCAAGTCTCCTCTTCTGTCCTGCAGTTCTTACCAAAACAAATTTCTTGAAGTTTGTACAAAGATTACCGAAAGTCCTTTTTTAATTCGTGAACACACAAGGTCCTTGCCATTGACATCCATGATTCGATAATACTTCAAAACTATTCCTTTTGACAGATACTAGATAAGGAACATTTCCCAAGAGCACACATACAAGCTGAGCTCTGTCTCCCCTTCCTCCAAGCTCCTATGCCTGCGAGCTAGCTAGCGATGATACAGACAAGCTACATCTTTTAAAAAGCAGGAATACCAGCAGAGGCCTTCTACAGATTCAGGATGGTAATAACTGCCGGAGGAAATCCAGGACTTGGAGAGCCAGGGTTTTTCCCTACCCTTCCAAGCACGGCACACAGAACAAGCAGGGAAGATTAGTTCTAATCATGTATTTCATTGATAAGTTTTTCTCCTCTCACAGTTGTGTTCTACTTAAATTTCTCAAACAGAAAGAGGCAAACTGAAACAATGGAAGCAGAAAACAATTCATTTGTTCACATTTTAGTGAAAGATTGGTATTTTATAACACCAAATACTCATTCATATAACTACTCCTGGAATACCCATCTCCTAATTAAGGTCCTGCCTGAACTATAACCAAAGCAACATCTTTGTGACCAACACGCTTAACCTCATTAGACCTTGGTTACAGTACGTACATTCACAACACAGGTTTTGTGTCATCATAACTGCACTTCAGCACATGGGCCATTTTGCCTAAATATATTCTTATCAACACACTCCAGAAAACCTGGGTAGCTCTCCCACAGTGGCTCTGCAGAAGACAGAACAACCAGAGGAGATGGTCACACAGCTACACTGCCAGACATACAGCAACATACTCTGGAACAGTCTGCTGCATGCTGAATTATCAGATGTAGAACCAGTCAAACGGGTTACACCATCTGTATCCTCAGGTGAGGTCTAAGAAAGTAAAGAGAATGAAACGTAAAGTTAAGCAGGCACACACCTGCAGGAAGAGAGCCAAGGCTAAGCAAAACCAGCACAAGATTATTTTTATCCACATTAGCCAGCTCAGAACTCTGGTGTGTGTCGACACAAGCTGTAAGAGCTAACTGTTATCTACAGATTACAAACCGGTACTGCTGTAACAGTCAGTCCAGAAGGGTCATACAAACAAACCCAGCTGCAGGCTTCTTTCAAAACCTAGGACAGTACCACAGTTCCCAGCCTTCCTTCACATAAGTGTCTCTGCTGTCATCTGTCATTTTCTCCTTGACCTGTACCTTCTCCAGCTATTGGCTGCTTCCTCAAAATTCACATCTCCCCTTATGAAAGTCTGTCTTACCAGTGTACTCCTGTATTCTTGGGAATCCTTTGCTAATGCCACCTCAGCCAGTCCTCATTACTGCTATTCAAACCCTGCAGCACTGTTCATCATTCTTCCCATTCCAGTCCTGAGGCATTGCCCCTCTCTTCCCTCACAATTTGGTATCGCACTGCTGCCTGCTTCTTTCACTCATAGCTCCACAGTCTCTCAATGCTACCAGTCACCTCTACCCTTGTCTCCCCTGCTGAAAAATGCCATTCAGAACAAGAATTTACTTGGCACATTTGCGATGATCTCATAATAGCGGTTCATTGCTTTCTAAAGTAAGTGCTAATTTTCTTGAGTGACACACAGAAATATGAAATTAAAATCAGGCAGAGCAAATTACGCTAGATTATACCTAGGAGGCTCGAATATTTTCAGACCTGCAAACAAAAATGTAGCTGCATTTTTTCCAAATTTCTTGTTAACGTTTCTTAGTCACTATTTGAATTCAGTAACATCTCACTCTTTTAGTTTCTGTCCAGTGAAAAATATTACTTGCACAGATGAAATCTGTATGCATCTCACATTATGAGAAAAGTTACAGAAATAAAACATGCAATGCTGCATTAATAAAAAAACCCACAACAAAACGTAACCCAGGAACTATCCCACCAAAGTGTTTTTCCACGCTGTCAAATGCCATCAAGGACAGAAGATGAGTGGTAGAAGCCTCTCCTCCACCAAAATCCAAAGGGCACCAGGAAGCTCCAGGCATCTGTCCAGCTATAAGCCTACGTTTTTAAATGAACACCTAATTCTAGTTCTCGTTGTTTCACTTCAGATGGTTATTAAATTAATTTTATCACACAGAAAGTCAATCTTCATACCAACTCAGCCTCCCTGGCTTTCAAAGATACTAGGGCAGAGAATGGCCCATCTAGCCTGGTGACCGCAAGACTTCCAAGGTTGCAAAATATCACCTGTGGTTCTAAGGCAAAGCCTAACATTATCTATCTATCTATAGTACCATGATATGCCTAGACGAGAATCTGGGATTTTGTGATGCTTTCATTTTACACTTTCCTTGCGCCCTGCAAGTGGTTCAAATGCCAATGAAGACTGCCCCACCTCCAGCTGGGAGGGGTATTTCTACATCCTGAAATTCACCAGTCAAAAGCTTGGACCTTGTGTTTTTGTCTGGCAGAACGAATAAATGTTTCAACCAGGCAATTATGCTTCATGCTTTATATAGCTTGCTTTATGATGACACAACTAGAGAGAGCCTAGAAAATCCAGAGGGATGCAACTCACGCATAATACCCAAGAGCCATATCCCACCCAAGAACAACTTTACTCTGCTTTAGCATTTCTCCTTGACAGGGTCAATGACGGGTGTCACCAGGCTTACGAAGAAGTCAATTCTAGTCTGAACAGCTACCACAACAGAGGTCTCAGTGGTAGCTGGGGTCCCTGCAATGCGTAACGATACAGACAAGAATTAAAAATAGAAACTCTGCTCTGTACCTTGAAATTCTCATGAAATGAAGTTTATTATATAGCATCAGTTTCCTGACCCACCCATCCATCAAAACATATGCTTGGTTTTAAAATAAGTGATCAGAAATGTCTGAGCAGGAGGTCATTTCAAGCAGCCTCAGATGCATGTGGGAAAAGGAGGGATTTGGAAACCAGCACCCTACCAAAGCAAGACCGATCCGTCATTTCTTCTGACGTGTCCTCTTCCAACAAGCTGCAAACCCAGCCGGGCCAGGCTGCCCACCGGAGCCAAGGGCTGTTGAGCCAGCAGCGAGTGTTGGGCTCCGCTGAGCCCAGCTCCATGGGCCGCCCCGCAGGGAGGCAGCTGGCCCACAGCGGGCGGCTGCCCCAGCCCTGCCAGCAGGCACTGCCCCGCCGGGCTCTCCCTGCCACCACGGGCACCAGCGGGCCCCATCCCACACGCAGCGTGCCAGAAACTTCACCAAACCGTCCTTCTTCCCGCTGGGATGGCTTCTGAAACGCCTCTGACGTGCCAGGGGAAAGGAGGCGGGGGGAGGGAGAGACCCCCACGAAGGTCGAGGGCTCCAAACCTCGGCCGAGCCTCCCCTCCTCCCTGCCCCTCTGGAGCCGGAGGTCCCAGGCCCGGCAAACGGCCCCCCGCCCCCTCCAGCCCGCCCGCCGGCCCCTGGCCCCGCCAGCCCCCGAGGGCCCGCGCCTGAGGCGGCGCCGAGCCGGGGGGAGCCCTTGCCGCGGCCCCCGGGGGGGCAGTACCTGCCAGCCCGCCTCCGCCCTCCTCGCCGTAGCCCCGCCGCCTCTGCAGCACGAAGTACTGGTTGGAGCGCTCCTGCACCCACAGCTTGAGGGCATTTTTCAGCAGCACCTCCTCGGGCTTCAGCCACATCGCGGCGGTCCCTCACTCCCCGCTGCCGCCGCCCATGCCCGCCGCGCCGCCCGGCCTCCCTCTCCCACGCACGCAGCCCCGCTGCCAAGCGCCGCCGCCGGGGAGCTGGGGGGCGCCCGTGCCCCGAGGCATGCTGGGAAATGTAGTCCTCGCGGCGGGTGGGCCGCGCAGCGCCGCTGCCTCCGCACTACAGCTCCCGTCGGGCCTTGCGCGGCCGCCCGCCTCCCGCGCTCTGGGCCGCTGCCTGCCGGGCCGTCAGGGGCGGGTGGCGGGAGGACGGGGGAGCTGGGCATGCAGCCCACCCGAGGCTCGTCCCGGCCCGGGAGTTGCGGCTCCTTCTGCCCCACATGCTCGGAGAGAGGCTCCTCCTTCCACTCCCCGCACACAGCACCTCCCCTGCCCCCGGCCGGGGGCTGTGCGGCCCGACATCGCCCCTCTCAGGCCGGGCCGCAGCAGGCCCGCAGCTCCCCAGCGGGCCCCCGGCCTGTCCCTGCAAGGCGGAGGGAAGGACCTGCTGTTGAGCGGGTGCCATGCGTTTGTCTTTTCTCCCAATGAGAGACGTCCTATTTTCAATTTTGGCTAGATGTCACTCCATTTTCAGCCCAGAAGACAAGACATACGTCAGCAGAGACTTTGTTTGGCTTTTACGTTTGTTTTCCTGTCAGCACTAAGCCTTATGCTGCAGCGGGAGACTCGGGCAAAGAAAAAACACACAGGAAAAACCGGCCATGCAAGGAAGGGAGCCATGACCTCCACCAAGAACAGCAGCCCTGTCACAGCGCCCGTGTGTGCCCCCTCCCTGGTCACAGGCCAGGCTGGAAGCGGAGGAGCAGCCCCATCAGCTGCAGAAGCAGCCATATGGCCCATGTTGCCTATTTACATTTCATGTTATAAAAAGACAATCTGCTTCATTGCTTCTATCACCCAACACGATCCACTGCTAATTTGGAGCAGAGTAGATGTTTTGGTTGCCTTAACAGCAGCTTGACGCACAGTCTCAGTATTTTCATGATCTGTCTGCAACACCTTTGGCATTTGTCCTCAATGACTAGCTCTTCAGATTATTTGCAGACTGACTTTACCAGTTTTCTGCACTGGAATCAATCAATCTATACCGTTAAGGAACAAGCCTGCAGCTTTCATACTCATAGGGGCTGCACTTGAGCCCCCTGTCTTGCAGTTTCATCTTCAATCTCTTCACTGTATCCCAAAGAGCTCCAGATCTCTCCATGAGGCCTTATACTTGATAGCACTGTGCTTCCTAAATGGTATCTTTTGGTTCTGACCAAAAACACAAACAAAAACTCCAGGAGTGCAATCCCCACTGCCTTCTCCACTCCAGGTCACTGGCACTGGGGACTTGTCTGGGTTACTGTCTTTTACCACCTCTGTGCATGATTCGCTCCTGGTTCTGACACAGGCTGTCATTCGGTGTAAATGGAGTGAGTAGGATATTCCGATTTCCCAGGAACTTCTCTGCAGTTGGCTGTCCTGTCAGATCTTTCCCTTAGTGCTTGCTTTCCAGCGTAACGGACCTTCCTAAGATTCTAAAAAGTAATGTTTATTGATTGAATATCATACGAACAATTCATCACAGTTAAACTGTTAAACAGTTGTTTAAATTCAGCCTCTGCCTTGAGCTTTTTCTAAAAAAAAAAATATAATTATGCACGTCATACACTATAGGTGGCAAACTTGGCACTTTTGCTTTATCCTGTCTCCTTTTCATCCCTTTCAACAGTCCCAGATGTACTTCACTACCAAAAATGCTTCTGCCAGCACTGCTGTATTTGTGAGCACAGGCACAGAGAGATTTTGCCAAGCACTTACAGAAAAATGTTTGGCAATGCCCGTCCAGTTCCAGCTGCATAAGGAGCCACCTACCCAAAAGCACCAGTGTGAAAGCAGAACCAAGTGTGTAGTCACATTTAACTCACTGGAAGGCTTCAAACCTGGGTGAATTGCACCAGTATGAGACCTTTTTTCTCTTTTCTTCCAATCAATTATTGCACCGCAACAAGAGAAGCTGTAGTATTAAAAGGTTTTACCTTTGGGACCGAATAGATTTAACTAATACTACTATTCTTTTTAGCTGTTTTTATAACAGAGTAGGAAGCAATACATTTCTGGTGCTTTACCTTTACTAAAAAGGAACAACGAATTAAAAGTCATTACCCAGCATGTGGTAACTAACACAGATAAAACACCAATGAGTCAAGGCAAACAACTAGATGTAGTAGCACATCGCTCTTCATGAGGCAGTTTTTTCAGTCCCCCCACCTGAAGTGACTGAGAGTAACAAACATTAGTGGGTTCCTGGAGATCTACCAGCTGAACTGGTAGAGTGATTCCTGCATGGATACTGCTCTTCTAAGAGCACTCCCAGAAAGTGTTTACCATTTCATTTTCCCCAATTAGCCAAGCCCTTGGATATAGGAAATACCTATTAAGGATCTAATACAGATCTAATTCTGATGCTAATTGTGAGCTTGGCTTCTGGCATCTCACGTATGCTGGGCATGTTAGGACATAAGTGGCTTTCTTATGTAAGATTCAAACCTTGTTAATTGGATAAAAAATTAACAGTAAAATGCTACTGCTTGGAAAACATCTGGTTTGTTTTCCTCTCCCTTGATTCAAGGTCTTGAATGCCTGTCTTTTTTCCAATTCTTCAGGCACTGGAATGCAAAGAGAGTCCCTCTATTGGCTTGGAGGAATTTATTTTAGGCACTTGAGTTATTTCTTAATCAGTACACAATCATCCTACAGTCTAATCAATGCATTCTACAGCAACAGAGATCCATTTAGCACTGCAGAACTTTTCTTTTACTCTATTAAAGACCTCCTAGAAATGGTAAATTACTTCCCTCAAATAACCACAGCCAAGATTACATAAATAAATAGCTATATATGTAAATTTTGGCTTCACTCTGTATAACCAATAGTTGAACAACCAGTGCAGAGAATTACATAGTTGTTAATTCAGTGGGTGAACACTGCAGTTTGGTTTCAAGTTTCCCTCAGAACCAAAATTAAATTGCCAAAGCCAGTAGACTTTCTTTCACCTATTCCAAAATGCCAACCGTTACACCCCTGCGGGAGTGGAACTCTGCTCAAATGTGCACACAAAGACATCGATCTAAAGCTGGGTGAAAAGGCAGGGCTACCTACTGAGCTGGTGTATGTTAAACAGGGAATGAAACTACATTAAATCACACAGCCAAGGCAGATGTGTATATTTATTCTGTCCAACTGTTAGGTCATTAGAGAAGTGCAGATCTTTCCGTCTAAAGACTGAGATGGACTAAGTCTTTCCATTTTATGGGAAGAGTCCAACTGCCCTTGTGACTCAAGCTGCTTTTGTATGTTTGCAGCCCCTCATCACAAGTCCTGATTTTCCCTTAAGCAAAAATCTCGCCTATAACTACATTTATGTAGGTACACCTGAAAGTTTCCCTCAGTATGAGAAAATTGTGTTATTTTGGTTTGAGATGTAAAGTAAAATCCCACTGCCGTAAAGCCTGGTTTACAAAAAAGCACAGTAATCTAGCACCAGGTGACAAGGCTTCTTCTCCTGCAGGGATAAAAAAAAATCTTTCCCAGCCCCCCTTTGAGGGTATGCAAACATTTGAGTGAAGTGCCTAGATCAGAGCTTTCCTGGGGGAGATAAATGACAGCAGTGAGTAAACACTTGGAGATGATGCTGGAGGCTGTTCTGCTTTTTCTTCAGGGGTAGGATAATTGACATGGCTGTGTGACTCAATGGGAATATTAACAGAGTCGAGAAGCAGATATTTTAGCAACCGTTACCACTCGTGGGCCCATAATTTCCAGCATCTTATATGCAAATGTTAGCATGTGTTATGGCAAACCCCAAAACTATTTCATAATACAGTAAGCCTGCATTTCAGGAACAACTCTATCCCCAGGCACATTCCTATTTGCCTTTTGCTTAGAGAAAGGAGTATCACACCATAGTGCACATATATGTATACATACCACAGAGCTATTCAAGCCCATAGCATCGCCAAAAAAGAGAAAAATCTGCCGAACAGTGCTCTAAGCAGGGTCAGCTAAAGACAGCTGCTATCCATGGAAGCTTGAAAATACAAAGCAAGAGTAGAACTTCGAAATTTCTTTAAAGCAGGTAGAACTGCATGAATGTTCTCAAAGGGGAAAACCTCTGCAGAGTTCAGTTACGTAAAACAGTGGGTTTTTTCAGACCCAAGTTGAGCATCATAGACTGCATGCATGAAATCTGCACTTTAATTTGTAAACAAGACCCCTTGCCTAGCTAATATTTACAAGTAAATCTGCATAGACAAGAACATGGCAGACTCACAGGTTAAGCTGCAAAACCAGAGAAGCATTACAATCTTCTGCCTAGCAGTATCTCAAATACTGTTCAGGTACAAACATTTATCCCTTTAGCAGTACTTAATATTTGATACAAGAATTCTAAAAATATTCCTGAAAATTAGTGTAAGTGCCTGAGCTTCAAGCAAGTTCACATCTTGACAAAACACATACACATCATCTGATCCTACAGTAGTACAAGTTCACTGACATGAACTACTGCATCCCCCAGTACATTCCTTGAGAAAATGCTGTGCACCCACCTTACCCTTAAAAAAATGAGTACTGGAAAAAAAAAAACTGTTTATTGCTCTTAAAAGACAGTAAATAGAAAGGCTTGAATTCTGTAAACAAAGCAAGCCAAATGTATAGATTGGAAGAAAAATAAAAGCCAAAGTGCCTTTCAATGTATTCAATTGTTCTGAATCCCACCCACACCCCCCTTTTTCTTTTAAGGTTAAATCTTGTTGCTATTGAACACAGGACTGGCAGATGATTTCATGAAGTATCATCATGAAATTCTACTACATTACAGCTTACACACCACAATAAATTTAAAAAACCTTTTTGAAACGAAAATGAAGTTTGGTGTTCAGGGGTTACATATTTACTGCCCAGCTGTTCCTTTCTCTGCTCTGCACTTCAGATGTAGAACAGAAAGGCAATCACAGCCAAAATACAGCTTTGGAGTGAAGTCCGATTATACCCTGCCTTACAGTTTGAGCCCATAACCAACCTGTGCTTCCTACACTAGAGCAAGAACTGAGCTAAAAAGAAGCACAAGACTAACTACTACCAAACTGGCCAGGGGAGTGACAGGTTTTTTACTACATCTAATAGTATAGTAAAGAACAAAGGGTGTGTAATTGTTTTTAAAATGCTTTTTCTTACACAGCAGGCATAAACTTTTGAGTAAAGGAGGGATGCTGAGCAACCTGACAGGGGAAGAGTGAGATGCTATCCATCTGATCAGAAATGTTCATGTGAGACTGCCTTGCGCTCAACTTCCCCAAAACAACTGTTCAGAGGTATACCAAGCAACTCGCTGAACACACCCTAAGCTGCTTGGGCTTTCTTTCATATGGAGTACAGCTACCAGCCTTAAGCCTCTCAGCAAAATTTCAGTCTATATAACAGTAACACCCTGCACATAATTAGCACCCCTTATTCCAATTAGTTTGGGCAAGCGCTGCTGCTTTTTGGCCTCCCAAAACTGAATGAGTTTTGGGGTTGTGGGACAGGGCAAATTCAGCATCTGTTACTATGTAAGAGTTGGGCATCAACATTTAATGTCAGTCAGGGTCATAAAAATATAGTTTTATTTAAATTTTCATATTCAAATTCAATACAAATCACGAAATATTTACAACAATTTTTATTATACTATAGCTAAAAAAAAAAAATGCATTGTTTTTCCCCTCCAGATTCAATAGTACTTTATTGCAGGCTTTAAGACAAAGTTCTGCTCACATTAGAAACAAACCATAGATAGAGATAAAAAAAATAAAGTGCATCTGTAAGATGTCCTTAGTTACCTTCGCCGGGCAAGGACCTACAGTTACTGTTGAGGCACCCAGTGTTCCTCCTCGACGCCAGTTCAACTCCCCACAGACGGCAGACAGCTTCTCCAATCATCTGTTAGGTTTACCAGACATCTCCTCTCCCTGCAGCTTTAGCACACAGGCGAGACAATGCACAGCAACAGTTCAGCATTTTTCAGAGGCTGGATCAGTTTCTCATCAAAACACAGCAGATCCTTTGCAGAGAATCTTATCTTTTCATCTGTAGTTCAGTCTTCCTGAAGTCGTCCCAGGCTCTCACAAAGCCGGGACTCTGGCATACTGCTGGTACTAGAATGGTTTTAACTCCAAAAATCATGGAGGATCTTTCAAGATTGTCTAATATTAAACATGTTTGAAAAGTTCCTGCAATTGTTCCCTTTCCCTTTACAGTATTGTGCAAGTTGGATTTGGCCTGTCAGCTTACAGCTCTCTTTTCCCTTTAGGAATGTGTGGTTGGCAGGTTGGAGTTGAGAGGTAGAGAATCAGTCTGTTTACTAGAGGACCAAAGACACTATGGGCAAAATCCAGTTTGACAGGCATTAGTTTGTACTTTCTCCTATCAAATTAGTGCACCAAAATATTAAATACAGTGTTGCTTAAAACTAAGCCGTGTCTGGTAAATAAGTATGAGACCAGATCAAAATCAATTTGTTTACAATGAAAATTCACTTGAATTAAAACAATAAACAACAAAAAAACCCCAAGTCAAAACAATCCCCAGTAGAGACAGCTATGACAAAGAATCTTCTCCTTATTCTAATGACTCAAACACTGATGAGAAGCTTTGCTGAAGATGGAGCTTTTGGTTTAGTGTTAAAATTTGATGTTTTCCTTTATATTCAAGACTGCTTTATCTGAAGAGTGCTAAAAATAAATTGCACATGGGAGACAGTTTTACAAATGGCAAACCATAGAGTTATGATTTGAACAAGTCTATTTAATCTACTTAATCCTAGCATTGCCAAGGCAATATTTTTTAATACAGTCCTACGATATTTGGTATACACGTGACAGCAGTAGGCAGCTCCTTCCATCCATGTTGCTGGCTATGTGCTTAGGACTCGAGAAACATGCGTTTCATCTGCCTCAAAACTCAGGTTGTCAGCATGTGGAAAGACATTCACAGCAGGGGCCTGAGATTCGTTGTTTACAAGGCACACGTCGTCATCTGTCCAGAATAAAACCAAGAAAAGAAGTGTCACAGGCAAGCTTCACTACCTGAAAGCAAGCCATGCTCACTTTATTTCCAGAAACCCACTGCAGCAGTCTTTTCCCAGCACTTTT
Source organism: Falco punctatus (assembly GCF_963210335.1). Classification (NCBI taxonomy): domain Eukaryota; kingdom Metazoa; phylum Chordata; class Aves; order Falconiformes; family Falconidae; genus Falco; species Falco punctatus. The sequence goes on from NC_137595.1 coordinate 15,620,541, forward strand.
CCTACAGAGTAGGAAATCCAAGGCCACACTCTAACTACCACTCTTCTGCTGCCCCCTCATTGGTTTGTGAGCCCATTCTTGACACTACCTGTCATTTCTAGAGGTATCTGCTAAGCTCTGGAGTTCACTTCTCACTAGCGCAGAGCAAGCCTAGGCTGTGTGCTCAAGTGGCAGAAGGCCATGCGAGGCTATGAAATCCAACTACAAGTTCTGCAATACTCACGTAACTTTAGGGCTGCTGAAGACAGGCATCAGGAGCAACCTCTAGAGACTAGGCTCACGCTAAACTGTGGGACACAGGCTGACTCCGAGAGGAAGGCCTTCTCCTTACAGCCTAATCTTGTTAGGCTGATGTTAGTGTGTCCTTGCCACTTGAAGTGAGAATATCACATGGGCCTGAGCCATATAATCAATCCAACATCACTTTAGTTGTACATAGGGATGCAATTTCAACTTCTGATGTTTAGCTTATAGGAAGTGCCCTCTGTTCTACTGGGGCATTACGTACCTAAATGGGGCACTCACATACACACGGCACTTGCTGGAGCAACACATCCCACAGGATGCAGGCAGCAAATCCCATGCTTTCCTATCAGCTAGGCTTCCCGCAGGAAATCGAAGCAGACACAGCCAGAGCATCCCTTTTGCCTCCAAAAGCTTCCCTACCTACTCCTCTTCCCAAGGTCATTCCACAATCCAGGGGATAGTTACTTTTGCTTGTTTACCTGGAACCTTTCCATTTTTAAAAGTTAACAGCAACACTAAGTATGTGTTGGCAAAATTGAGGATTAAAGAGACATTTTCAATTAGTTTGCTGTTATTCAAAAAGATAAGGTATTTGGAAAAGCTGATAGTCTTTTCCAATTAAAATTCTCTGAAAGTGTTCAAGGATGACTCAGCCTTGGCATAATCTGAAATTCAGCTGAAGTATTTGTCATCTCTATTTTGCATCATCTAAGCTACAGCAGGACTGACTCCACATGAGTTTTGTGTAAATAATTAACTACTGAAAGCAGACAAATCTAGTGGCAAAGCAGCACCCACCCATCCAAATGAAATCTCCGAAGAGATGATGAGATGAGGGACATCTTCAGAAAAATCTTTTTGGCCTTTAAGTAGTAAACTTCTGACTTTCAACTACTCTTTTCATAGACTGTTTTTTAATTCACATTTAGGTTGTGTTTAATTTAAAAACAAAGACCAAGTGTCAAAGCCAAGTTTTGCAACAGAAGGCAAAATTAATATTACCTTGTTTTTCAGGGTATTCAAGCACTGTGACATGTTATTAAGGCAACCCTCCCAAATCACAGCATAAGCAGAGTGCAATGCAACCTAGCAAGATAGATGAAACAGTAGACTCACTTTCTGATGGTGCACGTTCCTCTGGAACAGTTGCATTTACTTCTTGTACAACTGTTCCACTATGATTACCCTCTGCATTAACTTCAGGGACATCTGTTGTCCTGTTAAATACTGTGGCCTGCACAGGCTCAATCCCTTCTTCTTCTAAAACCACCTTTATGGGAGAGGGAAAAAAAAAAAAAAAAAAAAAAAAAAGAAAATGGTTAAGTTACAACTTTGTAGGAAGCTGCATATTTCCAGGAGACCAATGCCTGCAACGACCACAGTCTAGTGAGCTTTTACCCAGAAAGAAATAAATTTAAAATTGAAAAAAGAGCTCTGCTGTTAACCTCCAGCCTCATATGTGAAAATTAATTACTGCTTAATTAAGTGGGAAGCAGAGATGCAGCTTCTGCATTCTTCAACCAGCTCTTCTCTTTCACTGCCCAGTACCAGGAAGAGATTCTTCCTTCCACTCAGCGCAGGTCTCCCTCCCACAGGCAAACTCTGGCATACATTTTAGCTGGTCCAGGCAGCGTCAGGCATTGGCAACGGCATCTTCCCCTGGCACTGGCCACAATAAGCAGTTGAGAACACATGAGAAATTCCTTATGTTTCCTAGGAAGTCACGCGGCTCCAGGAAAGCCATACATGCTAACACATTCACTTTTCAAGGACTCTGGGTACTTTAGCAGCTGAACAGAGGTTGGTTTCAGGGGCAGTGTGGAGTTGGCAGTCTACCTGAAGCTTTGAGAAACACCCTTAGCTGCAAACACAAGTTAAAGAGCAATTCTTCACTCATGCATGACAATCGTTTTTTTGGCTGACATTCTGCCCAAGGCTTAAGAGGATACCAACTCAGACCAGGCCAGCTGCAGGCTTCACTAAAGGGGACACAGCAATGAGTCCTGTGGCATCTTGCCACTGACATGGCAACACCTGTGCTTATCACCTATGCTCAGAGGCAGCACGAAATAGCTCAGTATGTGCTTTTACTACACTAGCTTAATACTGATCTGCCACTAAGACAGACTACTGGTTTACCTCAATATCCAGAACTTTGAGTATGTCACATATGCACATTGGGCATGTCCTGTGTTCCAGAAGCCAGGGGTCAATACAGTCCTTGTGGAAGAGGTGGCTAGTGAAAGAAAGTAGCCAACAAGTTAGGTTTCACACCAGGAAATGATGTGGCAGTTATGAAAGCCCATTTATAAACGCTGAGAATTTATTCATTCTAGAATGGATTACCTTATTTTGCCACAAGTTTCAGCTGAAAGCTATGGATAGTTGATCTCTCAACCTGCAGCTGGTTCATGCTTATTATGCTAGAATTCAGCATTATCATCTTTCCTACATCAGTCTTAAGCTTTTTTTTTAAAAAAAATATCTGTGTATAATACGTTCCCAGCTGATAACTAATACAAATATTAGTATCTCAACCTTAGCTTTAAGGTTAACTTCTGTCATGCAGATCCAGATGACTAAACACTTGTTTCTGTTAAAACTGCATAGAAAAATAACCTCAGAGTTATGTCCTCAAGATAAACTATACCCACACACATTTACTTTATCTATACAGCCACTGTGTATCCAAGCGGGTATTCTGCAGGCTGCATACTCAAAAAAGCAAATATAGTTCAGCCATTACAGATGCAAATTTGCACTTCTATCAAGACACTCAATTTCACAATGGGTCTGAATTAGGCCACAGATTTAGGAGGATGACTTCAAATCCTGTAATCTGCCTGTTCCTTCAGTCTGAATAGAAATAGCAAGGCAGACAGGCACAGCTCAATATTAATCAGAACTCTATTATGAAGCAAGTGCAGAGATCAACTTCCAGTGCTCAGTACCCTACGCCCCAGTATGATACCAGGATTCTCCAATTCAGCCCACATAACCAGCGCCTCCTTCCAGCTGCACCAACATTAACATCTAGAGTACAACTTGAAATTTCCTTGATGCGTGACTGTTTTACTTGTTTTTTACTTGGACTTAATACTGGTCTTACGTACCTTTGCTACTATAAATGCCTTCAGTTTGACTATCTGGGCAAGAATGCTTTCTGCAAATACACATGCCCCAGGTACTCAGATACGATGTGACTCACAGAAGCATTCAATTGCTTGTTTCTTTCATGGATACAGTCAAATGCTTTCAACAAGTTGGGTCTCAGTGTTGACGTCAACAACATCAAGTACATTCCTACAGTAAATATCAGTTAAGAACTCATGTGAGAGAGAATTTAATATGGTTTATACTGGCAGAGATCACCACTGATGAAGATTATCAAGTAAACACAGTTGGCTTAAGCTAGTGCCGCTTACAGCTACATTTGGGCCAAAAAGGAATGAAACATCACAAATGTATGTAAAAGCAGTCTCAGAGCAAAGCATAATGCAGTAAATTTGTGTATAAAGAACATATTCAAAAGAAATTACTCCCCTCTTAATTCAATAATTGCACATTCATGTCAAGATTAGCAGGGTTTATAGGAAAATAATGAGAAGTCAGGTCTCCTACAAGCCAAAAGTATCCAAAGCCTGTCTAAATGCTTCTGGTACTCATGGGACTTACTTCACTGCTGAACAGGGCTACCCATGAGCATAAACCTGACAAGACAGCTGAATAATTATTAACATGGGCCTGAAAAGCTTATTCAGTTTGGGGTTTTCCTAAACGATTAAGCATTAGATCAAGGAAGTTTGTTGATAACACCTTAACAGGCCAATGTTGTGATATCAGACCTGCTTAGAAGTCCTACTGCTTGGGAGCAGAGAAAGCTTTTGGAAAACTGGAACCTGGTACAAAGGTAACCCCAGCTCAGATCTGAGTGTTTGACAAATAACACTGCTCAGCACACAACAGCACCTAAAGATTTTTTCTGTTTTGGGACTTTTATCTTTCTACATCAAAATTTTTCAAAGTGCTTTTTTATAAGCCTCCCCAAGGGTTACAAAACCTCTTCCCATACAAAACTCGTGCAGTTCACATCGCAACCCTCTGGTTTTAGCAGCTTTGCCAGAGCAGTTCCATTCCACAAGTACAGGGGGAAATGCCACAGAACAAGTTTCCTTAAGCCCTGAAGAGGCTTCATTGCTCATTTTAGGAGCAATCAAATGGAAGTCTTAGTGCTACAATACCAGGCTTCCACAGAAGCACAGCAATGAGATGCGATAGTAAAGAACTCTAGAAAAATAAACTGCTATCTACCGCTATTTTGGTCTAATTCAGGTGAGGCATACAACAAAAGAAACTGTAACAGTTCGCATGGTTTAGGAAGTTTAGCAGGTGCACAACCCTCTTGGTAACCAGTAGACTAAATGACAAGAAATGGATGGGTTGTTTTCCCATGCAATTTAGAGGTAACATTCTTACACACCAGCAAAGGAAGAAATCTTTAAAAAGCCGTGGCATCCCCTGGAGTGGCACTGTGGTCTGCCAAATTACACTTGTCAATCCACTCACAGGGCCAGTTACGAACACAGGCCATCGGGGCACACGACAAGTGTGTATTTACCCAGTTCCTGTTGTTCACAACGCTGTTTGACAGAGATTCAAGAATTCTGGCTGTGCAACCCCTTGATTAAAGTTTGATCAGGTTTGTTAATGTAGCAGAAGGAACAACCAGTAAGAGGCACGCTTCCAAATTTTAGATTAAGGGGCAGTCTGGAAGACAACTTACTTGCAAATCAGAACACGCACTACTTCTTTTGGCTTGTACGGGTCAAGGCACACAGCACAGTTTCCTCCATCAGGACCAGTCTCCTAAAGCAGTGCAATGAATTTAGAGTGTTAACAGTCTTTGAAAGCTTCGTTTGAACTACAGTCAGAGGGGGTCTAGCTAAAGTAATCTATGGTACCTCCCCTATACACTTATATAAACACATTGTGTGGATTACTCATAGTCAAGATCACTCTGACAGAAGCAGTGAATATTTAACTCCATGGTTGACAAATCCAGCTGCAAACCATCATTGGATTATTTGAGGCACTCCTATAGAGGTTTAAAAACTGCTACCTCCAGCTTTAGTTTCAAAAATAGCAGCCAGGGAAGCTGATTAGATATACTAGTTTACCTTTAAGCATCCCTGCTGACAAATTGGGACCTCTCACCTCAGCAAGACTACAATCAAGCAGCTAAAAAAATAAATCTGATTGATAAGAATGTGCAAATTAAAAGTCTTGCACCCTGGGAAAGGACCTGCTTTGAAAGAGGAACCATCTTTGCAACAGACAGTTAGGGGCCCAGAGACGCTTCAGCATCCTGCTCCAGTGCTAAGGACCACTCTGAGTTCTGTGCAAAGGCTGTGCCATAGCACTCGGGGGATTGTAGGATCAGCCATACCTCATCCCCTTCCTTCACGGTGCGCAGCTGTAACCGGCTAATGGCCATCTTAGCCCTGGCCTTTAGTTGTCGCTGTAACAGAAAGCAGTCCTGGTTAAACAGTCATTTCACTCAAGTGGTGGTTACTAATACTTACCATGGTGCCTAGCGCAAACAGGCACCGGTTTTATAACCCAGATGTTATCAAAACAAGCCAAGTAAGCATGACCGTGCTATTTAGAGACAACAGGAGACAAGAGTTTCCGGACACACTGATGTGGTTATTGACTCTGGATGACACACCAAGTCATTTGCATATGCTTTGTTTTTACCTAATCTTTCCACAAAGCACAGGAATTTCAACGGTTTCTTCATTGAAAAGATGTAAGATAATGCCTTGATCAGATTAGAGCTAACTGAAACAAACAGAAGCCTTCAAATTGACTTGATACGGAAGACCTAATACTGAATTCAGCAATCAATAACTTTTAACTACTCACTTTATGAAACTGACTGCCACAAACTCACATCCTGATGAAAGGTGAGATTCTTTACTAATCAGCTCAGCTACCACCAACACACCCTGAACTGGTCCTCTGCCTGCTCTGTAAAGCACTGGGGGCAAACAGCTCAGGAGCCTCCTAGCACTAACTGACACTGTCAAGTGGAACAATGCAGTTTTATCTCAATATGGGTTCAAAGTAACATGCGGGGGGTGGGGTGGAGAGCTTAGAGCTATTTCTCCTCCTCCCTGTGACACAAAGTGTGAAACAAATCAAATGACTAGCCCGAGGTGGATTACAGGGCAGCTTTAAGGAAAGCACAGGAGGAAGCATTCCCGTTCATGCAATAATTTGCTCAGGATAGCAGGGCAAAGATGAACAGACAGCAGAAGCCCAGCTCGCCTGGCAACTGTTGCTGTCCAGCTGTCACTGCAAAGCATTTAATTAGCACAGGAGCCAACATCTCTGCTTAAAGGTCACAGGTTGGTGCTGTTCCACCAGCAGGAATAATAGGACTGTTCTCTCCTTCCCTGGTGCACTTACTGCCTCAGGACCGAGGCATATCAGGCAGCTCTGGCAGTGCCATCCCAACATGGCACTTACCTTAGTGACACACTGACTCAAGTTTTGCAGCTAACCAAAAAATCCCTTCCTCAGTTCAGCTGCTCAGTGCAGGAGCCCCACACTGTTTGCTTTCCAGCATTACTTCCCCTTAGGCATCTTAGTTCCATTACAAGAATCTTTTCTGGGATGAAGGTGCAGTGCTGGTAGCACAAGTGGGTGGAAGGCTATTGCTAACGCCTACCAATGCTCACAGAGTTTCTTAATTCAAGTCTGCCTAAGATTCCCTGTGCTGAAGCAATTAATGGCAAACAAGTTCATTTTTATGGTCTGCTGGGACCCTGTCAAACAGTTTTGGTAGAAAATGACCTTTTTGTATACCGGAATTGTTTTGGGGTACTAAGATACATCACTGTACCTGCTTTTAGGACTTTAATAGTTGATAGCTATCAACAGTTATGAAGGAAGAGATACATATAATCCAAAGGTGAAGGATGCAAACAAGTTTTCAGGTATATTTTTTAGGAACAAGAATTAGTCAAGTGATCTTTGAAGCTTGCAAAGTTCTGCTCAAGACATCAATGTATGTTTCTGTATGTCACTTAAGGTTAACTTCAGAATGTCGTTCCCCTTGTCAATGTTTCAGACTGAAGCCACAGAGAAGCAGCTACAACGCTGACCTCAGCAAACACTGAGGCCCCTAAAAGTTTCAGCAGCAAACATGGTAACATCAAGAGAGCATGAATGCAGCTGTGTTAGTACTTCTCATACGCAGTCAGAACTGTCTGTCACCGCTAGTTGTTATTAACTGAAAACTAAACCTTCTAGGAATGCAGTCCCTCATAGAGTATCTAGTCTACACGCCTAATGTCAGGCCAAGCATATTAGACAGGACCCAACTGGCTGTGTTGTTAATAATTTACTGAAACAATATTTTAAGTTTTGCCTGAGCACAAGTTTAATTGCTGTTCATGAAATGCACCTATGGCAAAGTCACCTTTAACATTGATTGTGATAAGTACAGCAGAACACCCCTCTGGGGAGATGGAGAAAGGTTGCAAGAGGAAGCTTTTTACGGAATAGCCAACACCAGGAGATCCAGGATACTCGAGCTTGGAATGTCAAAGCGTTTTATGAAGCCAAGTTTTTCAAGCAAATGTTAAATGTTAATGGTATTAGAAGTTTAAAAGCCCCAACCCAGCAAGTTCAGGCAGGAAAAAAAGAAAAAGAATTACAAAATAGGTCATGTCCTGGCTTTTCTCCAGGCTCTAGCATGTTGAAGTAGAGAAGTACCTAACTGGGAAAGTTACTTAGCTGTTGCTTAGTCCTCACTCTTCTGTAGTCCAACGCTGCCAATTTTGTGTCCAACCCTTTCTGCATAAGGCTGCCTTTCTGGTACCCTGCAAGCACAGCCACGGTGATATAGACCAGCAAGCCCCAAGGAGGTGAGGAACTCCTGCTTTTCTCCTGTAAGCTAAGGAATTCCTTCCACACAGGTAGCTACTGCCACAAAAAAAGTTTTGAATTGCGGAAAGTTGAGCAACTCACCTCCTCCAAAGCCATTAATTAGGTCATTTCTCAGCTGCAACATCTAATCTTTATGAAATCAATGAAAGTCAAGACTTGAGCTTAAATTAGAAACCAGGCCACAGATAACATCACTGGCCATTCTGCATTATTAAGAAAGGTTAATATATTGAGGAACTGAATTTGCCAGTACTCTGCTGACTAGAAACGTAGCAAGTCACCTACCGCACTTGCCTTGTTTTCCCACCTTCTTGCTCACAGACCATATGATGCAGTAAGAGATTGCAGATGTGGGGACTTGAATTTCAAGTCCAGAAGAAAATCAGCATTCAGATAAGAACTAGCAGGTTGTAAACAATTTAGCTGGCCAGCTCATGAGGAAAAAGCTACTCTATTTTAACTCATAGTTAGGACGGATGTACTACTAAATTTTTGGTTTTGCTTGGACCACAAGACAACATGACTGACTTCTCAACAGTCAGCCAACCTTTTAAAGAAACCCTTTGTGCAGTTCTACGTTACTGGCTTGCATGCAATTCCTGCTCAAGCGGAGCAAGAGACAGCTGCTGCTTTCAAGAAAAGTTTGGAGAGGAGAACATGTTTAAAACCTGGGTTATGTGTGATCAAGCCATCCAGAAGCAAGAAGTCATACCAAGAAGTACAGAAACTGTACTGGCAAACAGTAAAGTTTAAAGGTACTCAACAGCCTGACTGTCTATAAAACAAGAGTTTGCTTCAGAAAGCACTGAAGTCAGAAGATTTTTCTCAAGGCAAAAGAAAAGGAAAAACATATTGCCAATATGGTAATACTTGGAGGCCATCCAATTCAAGCAGGGGTTACTACTAGTCCCACACATGAATGAAACACTTATCTAGCCAGGCTCTCGTTTTCAAGAAGCCTTTGCAAAAGAGACAACACATCTAGAAAATGGTCACAAGCAAATGGGACTCCAGCTTCACCGGCCTTTTCAGCCCAGGGCAAGAACTCTCCTGGGGCTGTGGCTCAATCCACAAGGACAAGCCAAATATTCAGAAACCTGAACATACAAGAGACAGGCTGCAGAGCACCATCATATAACAATTAGCTCATCACAGCACTCTGCAGAGCAATTCAAAAGTGTACGTTTTGGTTCAAGTGGTAGACTGACACTTTCAAAGATCCCTCACACAATAGCAATATAATTCCACAAGGAAGGTCAAAAAAGCAGACAGATACTTTAAAGAGTAGTAACACTGTGTAAAGGGATGCAGTGAGAACAGCAGTTCACTTCCAAAAGAGGAAAAAATTGTGATATTGTGATACTTAACTACTGACTGTTTCCTAAAGACACCTCCCAAAAGTATGTAAAACCCTTCAACACCTGTGCCATAAGGGAGGCAGAACACACTCCATTACTCCACCAAATAACAGACTAAACTCCAGGTAACCTGAGCTTCCAAAGGGCTGAATGCTGACAGAAAAGCCGCACACACACACACACACACCGGCAAACTGGGAAGTTGTACAGCTAATATTCAGTATTTCATGGTGCCAAAGCAGCTAAACATGTCAAACTTTGGATACGCACTGAAAATGCAATCAGCTGGCTAACAGGGAACACAATAGCATCACCTTTTAGTAGTTCACCTTCATTAACAAGAACTTTCTGTTATTCTTTGCTTATCTAATCTTTGTGAAGTCAGTTTTTAGATGCCACGGTACAAAAACAATTGAACATGTTCTGGATCATCTTGAGTTTCACTTTTACAAAATAGTACATTTTTACCCCCTGATAGCAGAGAAGCTTTCTTCTATTCTTTTACTTTATGAAGCACTTTATAAGGCCCCTTAATTTCAGTTCGGCTGAAGTCACGTGGAACTGGCATGTCATTTATCAATGTTATTTTTCAATCTACAGCGAATTCCTTGTGCATACAGAGCCTGAGACAGAAATAGTTTGTGAAGGGGCTAGCCAAGCAGACTGGATTTTCCCAGTACCATCTACCACCAAGGCATTAATAACATTTGTAAGTTGTTGAAAGCTCAATAGCTCCGAATAGAGCTGGACTTCCACAGCTGCTCTGTTAAATATCTTCAAAGGAGGAAAAATTTTCATGTGATTTGATGAAGTGTCTTTTGCAGACCTGCTTCTAGGACACCCAGGTTTTCCTGCCTAGGTTTGTTCAGCATTAAACAGAGTTCTCGGAGCAAATGGCAGGGAACGAAGAGAGAATTCATCAGCAGGAGACAGTGTGCACCTCTGTCCATAGATGTGAGCAAGAGGACAGCATCAAGTTACAGAGCTCCGTGCCATCCCTCATGAAAGGTGCTGCAGAGACAACTCCCTGTGACATCCAGTGCTGGCAATGCTGCATCTCACAGGCAGATGACAATTCCCAATACTGCTCTTCCAACTAGTCCCTACTGTATCCTCACATCGCTTCCAGGTATGGCATAACACCAGAATACGCAAACAGGCTAAACCAAAGCACTCAGTGAAGGCATAGTCCAGAAGCTGAGGCAGACGCAGTTTAAATGAAGCACAGGTACAGTTCATCTTACCATCAGATGTCTTGCCTCAGTAAGGATGTAGCCAGCTGACCATTATCAACAAGATTAAGCTTAGACAGGATTTCAGAACACAAATTCAGCTGAGTTAGGTTCTGTGGTTACCGGGAGAACCCAGCCAGAACTCTGGTTAATAAATGAAACCAGCATCGAACTCCGGGAATACTGCTGTCATTCACCCTTGCTAGTCTCTCTGCCTGCAAAGAACAGTGATGGATCTGCATGTTAACATTTTGAAGAGGTCAGTCCTAAAGTGTTGCAGAAGCCTGAAACTGGCCTGAATTTCAACACCTGTGTCCAATTTCCAGCTTCATCAGCTTATTGCAGCAATATCTTGCTCAAGGGACCTGAGACCCCTGGGACAGCAGAGATCAGCAGGGCAGGTCTTCTGCAAGGGCAGAGAAGTCTTTCACCTCCTTAACTACCTAACCCCTGAAGAAGAAATAATTTTACATACTCTGAGCCCAGCTTAAGCTAGATGCTAGTGCTATTGATGTCTGTAGACGAGTTACCTGGAAACTTAACTCATTAGCAACTCCCAGCTTGGGGTTTAAAAAGAACACAATTTAACAGTGCTTTTTTCAACTCCTACTTGAGGCTATCATTGTAATTCTCAGAAAGCAGCTTTCAACAGGCAATAGCTTCCCAATTTGTGGTCTACAGAAAAGCAACTGAAGTACTGCACCATTTTGCAGACACATTGGCAGTCGCTCTCACATTGCAGCTAGCACACAGGCAGTGCCATGTGGGAAGTGCGAGGGTCAGCTAAAAGCAGTTCAGCTCTCTCACCGCCTCCAATACAGGAGCATTGTGGCTGCAGTGTAGTTCAGGAAGTGAAATTTGTAGCAGACAGTTAGCTAAACATGATCAGTTGCCTTCTCCAGACAGTTTACTTTTTGCTTTTCTTTGGAAAGTTTTAAGATGTTCAAAGATAACCTCTCTTAGCTTTTAAAGAACAAGCTCCACCCTGTGGAATGAATACATTCAGTAATTTTGGTGCTCAACCAGTGTTTTGCCCTCAAAATCCATAGCATGGAGGCTCAGGGGTATAAAAAAAACCAGTAATGGCACACACAAACTCACCTGAGTCCTGGACTGGGCCCTCGCAATCCTGAATCTCCGAGCAGAACGTAAAATAAAGTAGCCTATGGCTGCTGCTGCTGTGACAATGAAAAATGACACCGAGATGAAGAAGATGGCGTACTGGTTCATCCAAGGACCATGCTTCTTCCCCACTTGAATAACCATAGTCACTTTCATGCCACTCTCAATCAGATGTAAGATCTCCATGCCTTTCAGGTTGCCAATCATAATTGCAACGATGCTTTTAGCACCTGCAAAGGAGAAGGGTAATCCATGCTCAGTTCCCAGGTGTTATATAAAAGTCATTGTCTTAGATGTTCTCCATAACACTCCTCACTCCCATACAGGACACACATTGCCATTATTTTAGACTCAGCATTTTAGCAATTTACATTTTAACATGCCTTTGAACTACATGAAGATCAAAATAAACCCTATACAGAGCAAGGTCACTAGGGACTGCAGCATCTCCAGGAGCTCAGGGATGCCAGGTACACAGCTGGTGCTTTAGCCATCCTTCCTGTAATGGATCTACTCCCTTCCCTGCTCCACTGCTACTTAACACCTCTTTTCTATATTTGACAGGACTGTTACGTACTTCTCCAGACACTGAGCAGCCAAAGCCACAGATCAGCCTTTGCTTCTGTATCTTCAGAAGCAATTGAGAAATGTCCGAGTGTTGACTGTTGTTGTGGGCTTCTAATGCAAATTCAGAGGGAGGCAAATATGGAAATGTGCTTGGCTTTTAAACAGCTGGTGGCAGATTGCAAACTCCAACCGGATTTTAATGACGGATTTCAGTCACTCAGTTGAACACTATGACAAGCCAGAGGAACCAAGAGGTTTATGGTAGGAAGAAATTTCAAGCAACTCTGGTCACCAAGCACAGACCAGAACAAAGCTGCTTTCATTCCGTGACAAGCAAGTGCTTGAAGAGACTTGATGCTATTTGCAGGAACTTCAGACAGTCCCAATGCAACAGAGAGGCTCTTAAGAGAAACAAAAGCCGAAAAACAAACGGGAGAAAGGGTCCTGCCTTATTCCCATTCACTTCTGCGTGTCTCACTAATCAAGTATAGCTTGTAGTTATGAGCAATACAAGGCATAGCGCAGGCATTCCTGTCAATGAAGTGTCACCATCAGCCTACAAACCCACTTCAGCTACTAAACCATGAGTTGCAAACAAGTTTTACCCTTAAAGAAGAAAATCTTCCATTTAAGTTTCAGGCTAATCGGTTCACCAGGATGACATGAGGTGGCATGTTTAAGTCTTCCTAACATTTCCCCCCCTTCCCCCCCAAGATTTCTCTCGCAATCTCAGCTCTGCTTTCAGCACATGCAAGGGGTCAGCCGGTAGCTTTGACACTGGAGCAACAAGTGCAGAAGTGGGAGCGATCACCTCCATCCCCATCTACACTACTCCCAGCCCCACCCTGGGGCGAACCCCCACTGACATATATCAGCATTCCATCTTCAATATTTTGTAACGCAAGCTCTTCGGACCAGCAGTTAATTTCTAAAGGCAGTTACAAGCGAGCTAACCTGACAGCACATGAAGTTAACCGAATACCTTGTGCCCACAACAGGGAAAGGAATCCAGAAACTGCACCTAGTTACTGGCCATCAGTAGCACAGAAGTTTAGTCACTTCAGAAGCTCCTTTTGGACAGGGACTAGACAACGCTCTGGCACTATCACCCAGGACTTGTCACGGGGACATCACCCTTACCTGGCAGAAAACCAGACCTCCTTCACTTGCTCAGAGGAGTTAAGAGCTAAGATAAAAGCCCAGAATCCATGTTTAGGACTACTGCTGTGCTTCTAGAATGAAACCAGCTAGGACCACCCCCACCACCACTTCCTGAGCTGCTAGACGGGTCCCATCACAACAGGCACTGAGACACATTACTGTGGCCATGAAACCACCAATGTAGACAGCGGCTCCTGACAGCGCTTGAGCATCTTAATGGAAACAAGCTATTTCGGGGGACATCTGCTGAGGTGTCTCAAGCATAGCAGCTGCCCTAAACGGCCAGCTCCCCCCCCCCACCCCCCCACCCCCCCCAAACTCCAGCAAAGCAAAAGGAAAGTCAATTAGTTGTGCATGGCAAAAACCTCACAGAAGCCCAAGTTCCTCACCTGGGCATCAGCTTCTGTGATTCAGGTAAAGCTTTCTGTGACAGTTTTTAAGGGACATTAGAAGGTGAGCTTAACCTGCTGCCTGTTTAGCTAGTAATGGGCTCATTGCTAAACAGAAGTAAGATCTGTTTAGTTAAACATTTCCCAGCTTCTCTCCTTTCCCATCTCCGATGAAATCGGAGAGGGAAAGTTATTCAAATCTATAGACAAATACAATCTGCCTCTGTAGATGTGGGGTTTTGCATCATCAGGCAGCACACTGGTCAAAATCTGAAGGACGCTGTTTTGCAGATACGTGCTGGCACAGATGAAGTGCAAGAACTTAAATGGTTTGTTGGGGCAGGGGAAATGCTGGGACACAAGTACATTTGGCACACAAAGAGAGTGCATGGCTGGGATCAGTTTTACCTTCCTGTATCAGGTTTACTTACACGCAGCGTGGAGTTGCATCTATTTATACCAAGATAAATACCTATATTAAACTCTGCACTGCACAGACATCAGTTGTTCTCCCATCACGCTTCTGCTCCCCATAACCAGGAAGTTACAGATTTAGCAATTCAGGAGAGAAAAATGCAAGGTGCCAGGGGTGCACAGAATGGGGAGCATTAACTTTTGCACCGTGAACACCTGCTTTTTCATATTCATTAAGGGGATTATTGTAATCCAGTGCTACACATAAATCTATTCTGAACCAAGCAAGTTGTAGGTCCTGGAGAACAGTCACCCCACAATATTTAGCAGACTGCAATGAAACCTAATCAGTGCCTCAACAGCAGTCAAGTTTTAACTAAAAATCACAAGCTGTTCATGCATCAAAGCACACTGAGACAAGGATTAGATTTTGGGGCCAACCAGATCCCCTGCTTCAAAACAAGCTATGGCAAAACATCGTTTACCTGATTCAGATTAGGTATACACAATGTACAGGATAACCAGAACTTAAGCTATTTGAGCCATTGCATACAATTAAGTCCCAGAAAAGCAGGTCCCTATGTGCCACTGCTAAGTATGGTGGGACTCCATGGCACACCTCAAGGCAACATCTGCACTGGAGACCCATGCTAGAGCACAGTGTTGATGCCTCCATGATCTCCATATCTTGCACAGCTACCACCATAAAACCTCTCCCCACAGAAGCAGCTCAGAAGAACTGTAGGTGTGTGTTCAGGATGAACAAAGCTGCAAGCAGATTCCCAGAGGAAGTGAGATTTTCAGACTTACCTAATTTTTTTTTCTTCCTTCCCCAAGCAGCGAAGGAATGAGAAGTCCTAGCACCTCAGAGGAACCATCTCCTTCCCAGGCATATTACAAGTACAATTACAACTTCTAGAAAGAGTACAAGCAGGTTTCTCTGGGCGTTACACTGTTTTTGTTTTATTTAATGAAAAGGGAACTGCTTTTCCCTAGATCTTATTAATATCCAGTAACGAGCATTCTTTTCTCACTTCTCTGTTGGGACCTGATGAAGTTGTCCACCCTTTCAGTTAGTTATGGTAGAGCTTCCAGGTGGTCTGGAGTTCACAATGTCAAGGAGATTCAGAGATTAAGGAATGCACCAGGTTTTGCAGTGATTAGAGGCTACATGACTGAAGGCTTTCTGCCCAGCCCCCAAAACTCACTACTGTTAAAACCTTTCTGTAATACAGAAAGAAAAAAAAACAAAACTAAAAACTAAAAACCAACTTCAGAAGGGAGCTGCACTAGAACTCCAGGTGGAATCAATACAGCAGACTAAGACTTAAAAGCCCAGGGACTGCAGCCCCAGCATGCAGACTTGAAGGAATGTTCTGCCCACAAGAGACTCTGCAGTGGTGACATGGAGCTCGCTTGTGGGCTTGGCTTGAAGTCCGTGCCACTGGGGAGCTCGGGAAGGCCCCATCGGCCCCCCAGAGCACAGCGGCTAGCTGTACGTGTAAACCCAACCGGCAGATTCCCTCCCCTGGGATGACAGTTGAGTGCTACCTTAACCATAATTAAAACCTATCCCTGGTGCCCCATATCTCCAGCCTTGCAGGCAGTGCCCGAACGCATCAGAACAAGTTACAGGGCACTGCCTGAGCTTCATCCATCCCTTCGGAGACAGCTTTGGTAAGCAAATCCTCCCCCAAGGAGCACAGGGTGCTGCTATAGCACTGTGTTTGCCAGGGTAAAATCCTGCCTCCTGGACGGTCCAGGGCAGGCTCCTACAAGTTGAAACCACTCCAGGCACAGCAGCCAGCTCTGGAGGAGGCAACGGTCCCTTCCCTGCACGCTGCTCCTCCTCAGAGCTCCAGGCAGTTTGTAAGTAAACTTTGCTCTTGCGCTTTCAAATCTTTGCCTTTCCTTCCAGATGTTAGAAAACAGAAGACTTTGCCCCGTGTTAATCTTAATGTGGTGTTTGCACTGTGCATTTAATAAAACTTAAGCACAACCTGGAAAAGGGAGGAAAGAGAGCACGCCTCCAGGAATTTCAAACTCTTCCGTGTAGCGAAACCCCTTCAAGTGATGAAGGCCATATTTGAATTGCCCAGCTAATTAACTGCCAGAAATCAAGTTTAGTTTTGAGTTTTCAGTATTTGAATGTAAGGAATCTTTATTGTAATACCACATTTCTTACTCACCACTTGAGCTTCGTAACAAAGACGACCGAACGGGCTCAGACTGCTCACCACAACGCCAGCTTTATGATTGTGCGCTACTTTTTGTTGTGGCCCATTTTAAGGTCCAATATACTAGTACCTAACAGAAAACATCACGTGCCTCCAAAACTTAAGCAAATAAATTCAGTTATGAAACTTGCCATCTCTGCACACTTTCCCTTCCTCTACTAGTGACTTTGATACCCCACCCAACACCACAGAGAACATTAATTCAATCTAAGAGAAATATTTAATATTTTCTCTGTGCAATACTCTGAGGTGACACTGACAAACACTGTATGTTCTTCCAACTCTTGTGAGGCCCTGGCAAAGCCTTTTGCAGTGAATAATTAACTTCCAGCTGTTTGACAGCTTTGCATGTCATGGAAGGCAACTCCAGAACTCCAGCTCCAAGTCAGCTCCTCTAGCCTCATTTAAAATTGGTTTCTCAGCTCCTTCAGGCATTGGAACCATTTGGCATTGTTTAAGCTTGCATTAAACCAACCAGATTAAGCTTCAGTCACATCACGAATGACTTTCATTTCAGTTTAAAGGCCTCTTTAACCTGGGGTAAATTCTGTAGATCTTTGTTTTCTCAGATAGCAAAAGCCAACCCCTTCCAACGTCTCCCTCACCATTTACCACGAACAGGCTGCAAAACAGTGTGATGGAACCCTTTCCCCTTTGGGAGCGGACCTAGCTACAATATCGTGTGATGAAAACATTTGAGGAAGGCAATAGTTTCATAGGTATTTTTAGGAAAGACTATAAAGCACAGGTAAGTAGGCAAGCTATTTCAGAGCAAGGGAAAAGCTAGCGTGCCTCACACAAGCTCCAACATTTCAGATGCTGCAGTTTCAGGCACCCCCCTTTCTCAAAGCACAGTTTCACAACTTCTTTAAGCAGCATGAAATTTAGCGCCCAGCGTCTTCCCAGTATTATTTCGCTTTGTCCAGAGAGCGCCTTGTGCAACCAACGCATCTGCTGTGGCACAGCCGTGGCTTCCCCACCCCCACCCTGGGGACCAGCCCAGCTCACCCCACGGCGTGCCTAAGGCTTCACACCGGGATACCCGCCAACAGTCCTCTGTCTCGGCGGTAGCAGCAATCCGTTTCAACAGTATTTTAACCTCATATCCAACCAACACTAGATTTTTCCTTAGGACTCAAGTGGCTTTTTAGTATTGAAGAGAAATAGTTTCACAGAAGTCACTGGAAGGGGAAGGGAACAGCACAGCAATCCTGTCTGAAAGTTAAACATTATCTTTCCTGGCGTACAAGGGGTTTTCTGACAGGCTAGCCTTGGATAGCTGATTGAAGCTGTTTAATGTTGCAGTGGCAGAGCCAGTCCAGATAACCAAAGAATTTTTTATTTTTTAAAAAGACCACATTTTTTGTTTGTTTGTTTGTTTCGCAGAGGAATTACAGAGCAGTTCAACAGAAAACCAATGAACTGTTTTCTCTGAATGCTTTAAGATGACTGAGAAATGAAGGATGCCATTATGAACAGATTAAGGGGTGCAGACATTCTGCTACAGCTGAGTAAGATCTGCCAGAGAACTACTACAGGATGAAGGATTTTATTTTTAAAGACCTCACATGATCTAGCGGAGAAGTATTCAGAGAAGGCAGTCACACAAGAACTGTTCAAAGTACCACAGCAATAACCCATCACCACCCCCTTTCCACAGCTACAGGAAGTCCCAGTTGACCACCACAAGCTCAGAAAAAGCAAAACTGAAGAAATTACTTCTGAGTTTGATTGCTCCACGTACAAAAAGAAGAGCAAAAAGTACACTTCAGAGTTTGAATTCTCAGGGCAAGGACAGGCTCTCAACCACAGCAGAATCGCTGTCCGATGACTCTTTGAGGAGCTGAAATACAAACCCTCACCTTGGTCACACGGTGGCTGGATCTTTGCTTTTATCTCCGTAACATGGTGTTTGCAGCACAGAAGATGAGCACTAACTGTGCCTTCAGCCTTAGTCAAAGGGGCTAGTAGTATTTCCCTGGCACGCCTCCAACCCCCAACATCAGCAAAAAGACGTTAGGAGATCAAGCCATCTCCTGTACCTTAGCATGAATGACACTGTCAGTTGACTCTCCAACAATTTCCTACCAGATTAGCACACCTGCCTCTTCAGGCACTTAAGAAGAATATTTGATATACCATCTTCCAGGTTTAAAAATAAAACTAAGACATAAGAACTTTAATATTGCTGATCTCACTGTATTGAAATAGTAAGAAACAGGGGATTTCTGGGGGTTATCAAACAGGCTGGTCCAAGTTTGCTGTTAGCTGTTCCAGCAGAAGGGAAAATAAACTCACAGCGTACACAGACCGGGGCAGTATTACGGACGTGATGTAATTCATCCAAGATGAAAGGCCAGCGCCACACACAAAAGCCATTGTGTCTCGACACCATGGAACACCACGGGCACGAGGGCTATACCCAGCCTCAGAGAAGTACTATGAAACCAGCCGCCTCCACGCTGGCTCTGCTCTCATCCATAGCACAGCGTTGAGAAAAAAAATTAATGACTGCTCTTATCCACATGCACAAGACCAAGTCTTATCAGGAATGCAAATCTGACAGAGCAGCACCTATCCCAGCACTCATCCTCCACTGAAGACACTGTCAGAGGAAACATCATCCTCAGGCCTTTATTGCCATATGATAAGCTCTCCCCTTTGCAAGAGGGGAGCATGACTGAACCCCTAGTTCCAGGAGCCATTTAAGCCTGGATAAGCTGACATGCAGGTAGGCTTGTCCCTCCCCCTTCTCCGGCTCTGCATGCTCTCCACCCCAAACATTCCCTGGCACCAAGATAAAAGAATTGCTCCTTTCCAAGCTACTGTGCAGTTATTTAAAGCAACAGCCCCTTATGACCCCATCTTTTTGATTGAACTGTCTTCTTGCTCACACTGTCACCTAAGCTTAATGAAATCTGCTTTCAGCTTGCTTTACTTGGCAGCTGGCACTCTGCCTGATCTCTTCCTCCTCAACATACAAGCCTTTCAAAATACAGAGGTAAACATTCAACAGCAAGACACTTGAAAAAGTTGCAAAAATTGGCAGGACTACTCAGGAGTAGGAAGCAATAGCCAGAGCTTTATAAAGAAAATTAAAAAAAAAAAAAAAAAAAAAGGCAGAGGAGGAGCATTAGAGAGAAATTTAAAGATGAGAGCGAGCCTTGGAAGACCCTCAGCACTGTGAGGACAGATGAGAGGCCAGAAGATAAAGCCACTGCCAAGTGGTGGTCGTGTTTTGCAAAAGGAATGCCTTTTTTGGAGAATTCATGCCCACAGCAATCTGCCTGGAAAAAGACACCACCATACACTCCTCACCAACACCGCATTTAGTAATGGGGCTACTCTGCTTGGGAGCTACCACCCCTGTTTGCCTTGGGACACTCTTCGGTGAGGTCAGCCTCCAGATGGCTCACCCAACAGTTACTGTGGACAAGGAAGATTTGCACTTGAAGAAGTGCAGAGAAACTTTTACCAAGTAGGCTAGGTGTCTAAAGGACCACATCAAGACCAAATGTAGTTTTACATGACGTTTCCATGGGTCTTCAAGGGATAACTGAGGTGGAAACCAACCTGCACTCTAATTTAAATGGATTCAATTGGCAAATAGTAACTTCTAACACTAACAGTTGCCAACCTTCCCCCTTACACACACCTTGCCTTTAAGATTTACGTAAATGCTGCCAGGCCCTAAATCTTAGAACATTTAGAACACGAAATCATCCTTTAATACAGCAGCCAAGACTGTATGCTTAAAGGCACGGAGATGAATGAGATCTGTTGGACAGCCTTCTTCACATGCTGTTTGGTCAGCGGCACTTAGGAGAGTCAAGGATCATCTTTCAATCTAGCAAACAGCACCTAAAACCCTCTGGGGAAACAGAGATCAACGCTCCTTAATGAAAACTCTTTGGTGCATTCACTCAACAGCTTTCAGCAGTTTTGATTTAGTAAAGACATTGCTCACCCTCTTCAACTGAGATCGAGCTCACGGCTCATACCCCTTCCTCTCAACATACTGGTAGCAGCTAAGTGCTCGCTGGAAACAAGTAAAGTTGGGAAAGCTAATGATAAAATGACCTAAATCAGCATGGTGTAAGCCAGAAGGCATCTGTCTGCAGAAAGATGCCAGGTCACATTCGATACAGTGGGGAACAGCGCTGAGCCCGAGCGCTGTTTGCTCCCTGGCACATCCAAGACTGGAGGCCAACGAGCACCGTTGTTGTTTTAGGACCATAGGTCCTCCACAACGGAGCCTCTCCTGCCACGGCTGTCACCTCGGATTGTAATTCACCCTTTTGCAATTCAGCAGCCCAGTAAACCCAAAGAGCAAGGGCACTTTGCAGACATGTTCCAGGCTATCTAAGGGTTGGTGCCTACCCTGCAGTCTTCCGTGGCACAAAGGTACCTAAATTAGACCAAGAAGAGCAAGGGCAGGGATCAGAGGCTGTCAGTAGCAGTGATCAGTCTGTCCTGCTTGCTCACAGACCCCTGTGCTGTGAGCAACTCCCCCACACCCCCACCATACCCTGCAGGTGGGAGATCAGGGTCATCAGCCAGACTCTGCATACCACCCTGCTACCTGCCACTACAGCTGTGACATTAACTCACCCTAAACCGGGCAGCCAGGAGAACTGGACTGAGCACGTAAGGACAAAGTTGCAGCACATGCACATCAAATTAGCTATTCTCAGGTGCAAAGAGCTACAAACTCCAGGCACTACAGACTGCAAATACGACCCAGGCACCGTGGATCCATTCAAGTTCTTTCTCAATAAGGAGCTGCTGGTAGGAAGGGCTAAATACTCTGCCGAGGGTCACCTGGCCACGGCCAGGGAACACGGGAAAGCAAGTGTCATTCATTAGAACCTGCATCCTCATTCCTCATCTCGGAGGTGCTCAGCACAAGCCTTCACTCGCTGCAAAGGAGAGGTGCACTATTTGTTTACACATGTACAAAGCGTCAGCACAGCCTGCCTTGAGATCACTGTTCTGCCTCAGCCTTTAGCAGGAAGAGTTTTACAGGTCACTTCAGCCTTTTGATATCATGGCAAAGTTTTCGCTTGATTCTAAAGACCGTGCCTCGCACAAAGTTGGAGCAGAGCAGAATTATACACTTCTGCCATTCACTATTTCCCCTAAGCATATGGAGATTAGCCTTCACCTCAGTGAAATTCCGGCAGAACAAGTCAAGTGGCAGCACTACATATTTAACCTTTCCTTCCCCTTTCGCCCATTGATGCAAGTTTACACTTGAACCAGATCTTGTCAGCCTGAGACATGCTGTTACTGTTTCAGGCCAGAATTATTTAGCTGTGTTGCCCCAGAATAAGCCCTCTGCAGATCAGGTGGTGTGCTTCTCAAGGCTAGAGTTACACCACAAGAGAGAAACCGAAGGAAATTATCACCACAGCTTTCTGACCTGCCAAGAATTTAGCAGCTGCAGGAAAATAACACCAAAGAACACTTTCCACAGTTACCTCCATACCCTGACACCAAAGCCACCTAACAGCCTGGTTCTATCTTAAGTTCACCTTTAAAACAAACCAATTCTTGCCATGTACTTTTCCCCCACATGCTGCTGTTTTTCTCCAATCAAACGTGGTTTTTTTTTTCAGAAGGTCAATATAGATTACAGAGAGGTGCAATTATAAGCACACAGAACTGTACTTTGAAACCCTGCTCAGCCTGCCACAGAGCGGTACATCTTCTTAAAGTGAGCACAATTCAAACTCAAGTTTGCTAATTGATATGGTTTTGCGCTTATAAAAGTACAAAGTAAATATGACTTTGGACTCCATTAAATCCTTGACATTCTGTGTGTTAGGGAGGATTAGGCAGGAGTTGATCACATCTGATTTGGCTATTTGCATTCTGTTGTTTTTATTGCCAGGGTGGGGGGGTTGTTTTGGTTTGTGTTTTTTTGCTGTTGGTTTTTTTTTTGTTTGTGTTTGTTTGTTTTTAAAGTTGACACACCACAAAGTTTCCACACAGAGCACTGATACAAGCAATAAAGAATTCATCAGACTAAACACGATGATTATAAGCAAAGAAATCTCTGGAAGCAGGATGACCAGCACCAACATTGCTGACAAGTACAGGCACATTCAAGCTTCTAAAGAAGAAAGTTGCTTCAAAAGCCAAGCTTGACAGCCCCGGAAAAGGCACACTCTGTACTTTTAGATAAACTTCTGTTGCCACCAAAGTTCTGCAATGAAAAGCCACATTGTGCCACGCATTTTATCAAAGCCCACCCATGGGGACTTTCCTTCTCTGGCAGGCAGATGACAGGTCCTGTGCCCCGCCGCAGAGAGGAGAGCCCTTGGCATGGCTGCAGCGCAGGCAGGAGATGCTACCCTAGGCAGCCCGGACACTTCACTCCTCCTCACCCCCTGCAACGCCACCTCCCGCTGCCTCCCACTTCCTCAACTTAAGGAAGTGCTTGGCCTTGTTTAGTTTCACTTGATGGCATATGGTGGCCCTGTTAAAGCAGAAATGAAGCCAATTAGGAAACCCAGGTCATGAAGTCACCACTAGCACAGCTACAGCCATTACAGCAACGGCCGGAGTTCTAGTTGCACAAAACTCATTCTTTAATGAGCAGGGCTACCTTCACCGCTGCCTCCAGAAGAGTTAGAGCATCCAGTGCCACCACTGAAGGCCAGAAGAGGAGACCCACCCCAAAGCACAGTTCAGTGAAGGGCAGTCTGACCAGCTCTTACCTCTGAAGTTTCAGCTCAGCCTACAGCACTACACCTCACCAGCACTGTACAAGGAATATCCCGCGCTTGGCAAAATGAATGAGGCTGATTACTTGCAGCTTGCTTCCTCCTGGCCATGCTGTGTTAACGTTTGTCAGGTTTGACTGGAGAGCATTGGCTCCCAGCAGGGGCAGGGGTGGCTCAAGCACAGTGTGTCACCGAAGACCCCACAAGCAGAAGGAAGAGCATCACTGTGGGAAGTGTTGAGAACAGGGACTTGCAGACAACTGTGAAAACATAAAAAGATAACTCAAGTCCAGAGGGGAAGAAAAGGGAGGGGGTGGCACAGGAGAAGTAGTGAGGGACTAAAACAAGGACAAGGAATAAAAACAGCAGCAGCAACAAGCTTAGCCCAGTAATTGTGCTAGGATGTGGCAAGGAGTCATCGTGCAGATGAAATAAGTAGTTTGACAGAAGCTGTCTTCTTCAAGAAGTCCCTGTCCTATTTATCTGCAATTCAGCTGAGAAGTTTCAAAGTGCCCTCAAGCCCGTAACCCATCATGCAGGATAATCAGGCCAGCTACAGCCACTCTGACAAATCCCTCAGCAGAAAGCTTAAGGACAGCATGGGAAAGGAGGAAGCTCCTCTTGGAGCAGACCCTGCAGACAGCAGATGGCTTATTTTGAGGCAGCTCCCAGCAAGATTAAGATGCTGTAGGTCTCCCAGTGTTCAGGCCAGGAGCACACATACCTTCCCCCCAAGGAAGAGGTTCAGCAGTGACCTGCCCAGGTCAGCCAGTGCCAAAGGAGCTCTGCAGAGAGCTGTGGGATTAGGTAGGCACACAGCAAACGGGGCTCAGGGCAGGGATGCTACCGGCAACTCAGCAGAAGGAACTCACCCAGCAATAGCCAGATCTCAATGCCGGTTGTCAGCAGATGATTTAATTAAGTAAGAAAGCTCTGCCTCAGAAAGGCTAGAACCCATCCAGATTGTATGTTCTAAATTCTTAAAGTGGCGTACAGACAGTCATACAGGTCATTAAGATTGCACACAACAAAGCTCCAGAGGCAGCTACTGCTTCCTTGTCTGACCAGAACACTTACCTCCACCGCTACCAGACAGAAACCCTCTCCACCCCTTCTACGAGGGGTGCTGCAAGGATATAATTATTTTTCAAGCCAGTCAAAGCTTTAAGACTCACTCTGTGTTTTCACTATTTCTCTCCAGAAGACGCGGCTCCCCAAAGCAGCGTCACTTAGCAGAACACCAAGAGACCCCTGAGGTGTGCGCGCATCCAGCCGGCAGCTGAGGGCTGGATGGAGCCAGCGCATCCCTGCCCCACCACGGGCAGGGCACCTGCTCCTGCCCTGGCCAGGAGGCAGTTACACGGCTTCCAGCCCAGGGCACTTTCTCAGGAAACACTAGGCTGAAAGAGAGCCAAATCTCATTCTTCCTTTGCAAGACAGGCAGTTCGGGAAGAAAAAACAACAAACCCAAACCAACAGCGCTGGCAAGGAGGAGGCGTTCTACAGCGAGAGGAGGGAGGCTACGCACGAGGATCATTCTCTGCCTGCTCCTGAGCTGGTTAGTGTGCAGCACGCAGGGAAAACCGGTGCCCGAGTGTGGAAGCCCTGCCTATCCCAACCTACTCCGCAGGCTTTGAAAACCGCAGCATCCATCAACTCCGGGCAGCTACCTGGTCGCAGGGAACCCGGAGCGGACGGCAGGCACTGCTCCCCCCGCACACCTGCGGCGGCCCCAGCCAGCAGACATCGTTACTCATTAATCAAGGGAAAATTCAGCAACAGCAGCGCCCAGAACGGCACCGGGTGCTCGGGGCGGACACCGCTGGCGCAGCAGGGGCAGAAAGGAACCCCAGCCCCTTGCTGGACATCCCAGGCGGGTGGGCTGAGCCAGCCGGGGGGGCTGAGCCAGCCGGGGGGGCTGCCCCCGGGGTGCCCCCTTCTCGCGGGGCAGCCCCCCCCCCCCGCGGGCCGCCGGGACTCACCGTGGTGGGACATGGGCAGCACCTCGTTGCCGGTGCCGCGGTAGTTGTAGATGACGGCGGCGGCGGCGCCGCGGTTGGTGGCCAGGCGGATCTTATCGGCGAAGGAGCAGCCGCCGCCGCGCTGGATGAGGGCGAGCCAGCCCGGGGCGTCCCCGCCGCCCGCCGGGGCGCCGCTGAAGTTGGTGCTGGCGCTGCAGGCGTTGAAGGAGTCGCGGTCGTCGGGCAGCACCAGCACCCCCGCGGCCGCCTGCAGCGGCGAGTCCTGCCCGTACAGGCCGCTCTCGCTCGCCTCCCAGCCGCTCCGGTTGCGGTCCGCGCCGTCCTCCCACGACACGTTCAGCCAAGCGCTCCAGGCCGCCGCCGCCGCCCCGCGGGGCCCGGGGGAGGCGCAGAGCAGCGCGGCCACCGCCAGCAGCGCGGACCCCGACGGCATCACGGCCCAGCCCGGCCCGGCCGCGCCGCCGCCTAAAACCGCCGCGGCCCCGCCGCCGCCGCCGCTCACGGGGGAGGAGCGGGGCCTCCCCCCCCCGCGGCACGCCCCCGCCCCGCCCGGAGCCCCGCCGGCCGTCCCCGGCCCCGCCGCACCCCCGCCGCCCGAGCGGGGACCGGTGCCCGCGGCGGCAGCCACGGGCGCCCCGACGGCGCGGGGACCCCGGGGGGGGGGGGGTCCCCTGGCCGGAGCGCCCCGCAGGGCAGTGGGTCACCACCCCAGGTTGCTTCCCAGGGGGGATGCGGTGGGTCGCCCAGCCGGGTCACCTCTCAGAAGTGACGGTTCCTCCTGCCGTCACCTCTCAGGGGTGACGGGGACCCCCCCGGATCGCTCCCAGCCAGGGTGGATCACCCCCCACACCCCCATCACCTGCTGGCACAGTAGGTGACCCCCCTCCGGGCTGCCTCCCCCGCAGCCCACCCCAGTGCCCGCTGCAGCCGGGGGTCCCAGTAGCCGGCAGGGACCCCCTAAGAAGCCGCCCACCTGGGGGGGCCACCGCACCCCCACCCCGCGGCAGCCGTTCGCACCGGTGCTGCCTGCGGGAGGCTCAGCACCGCACAGCATCGGTCCTGCCTGGAATTACTGTGCAGAGCAGGAGGTGAGCTGTGTGAACTCACCAGCCATCGTCCTCCCTCGGACATACACTATAAACCTGCCCTTTCAATGCCTTCGTCTACTTAGGTGTTAGCTGCATTCGCATAGTTAATTATTTTTTAAATATATTTTTAATTCACAATGAGAAGCCACGTTCCTTCAGGGCTCTGCAATTCTATTTGGGGCAGCCGCTCTGCCTTCAAAAGTCCCTCGCTCCGGCACGTGCGCATTTTTGCTCAGCTGTCCCACACCAGGCAGCGCGCTCTGAGTGCTCGCGGAACTGCTGCAAACACGAGCAGGACATGCTGTCAGAGCCTTGCCAGGGAACTTGAGGCAGGAAAGGACGATACCAGGAGACACAAGACCATTTCGAGCTCCTCCACAGAGCCACTCTGCTGAAGGAGAGGCCCTGCTCCTACCAGCCGCTCTGCAGGAATTGCCCCCGGCACGCGGAGCCACCAAACACATCCCCAGACGGCCACGTGTCACCGCGCACAGGCTGGGTCCCTGGACGGGAGCCCATCATTTAGAAGGTTATTTCTCTGCAGTGATTATATGGCACATGATCAGCTGCTGCCTATGCAATCACCAAGAAAATTAGCGTAAAGACAGAATTAAACCCTTTCTGGCATGAGTCGGCACCGCTTAGTTGTTAACGCAGGCTTTTGGCTGATGCTGAATCTGGGGGGCTGATAACCGGTAACTTGGCGTCGAGCCATGGCACATGTTTTCCTTCACTTGCACCTGTGCTAAAGACAGGACGGGGAGAGTGACACGGTCAAACCCAGCTTGGGTTTGAACAACTACCTGGGGGCAGGGGCTTGGGAACCCACCTGCTCCATGGGCGTCCACCCCTGCCAGCGCGGCACCTACAGGTGTTTGTAGCTCAGTAGCACAGGGAGAGCAGAGGTTGGTTTTGCTGCCCAAGTAGCAGCGTGCAGAGCAGGTAGCGAAGAGCAGGTGAAGCAATTTGCTGCAGATCAATATTGCTAAACACACAAAGCTTACTAACCCTTTTGTCCTAACCTAAACAAACCTCTCATTTTCTCATTCCACATTTAAGCAGGCAACTTACCTCAACGAGTAACATCTCTAGCTGTAGTAAGTATATCTGTAAGCAACCAGAGAGACTTGGTTTTGAAACCTGTTCCATGTAGGTGCAGGGAACAACTTAACACTCTGAAAATACAACTAAGCCTTGCACAATTGGCAGCAGCCAAACCACTCAGCTTCAAGCGGCTCCCAAGCTCTAGGGATGCTTAGCTGTGGTGTTTTCACCAAGGCAAAATTGCACCAAAACCTGGAACCTCCTTGGGATACAAAACTTCCTGTAGTGCAGGGGATTTTGAGTATGAGGCTTTGCCGCAGTCTCTTACACATCCATACGTTACGGTTTCTGACATGATTTTAACAAAGCGACAGCGCGGGTGCAGGCGTTGCAGCCACGCGGGGCAAGGGCGTTCCTGCGGCAGCCGGCTGGCCGGGCAGCAGAGCCGCGGGGCACGGCGGCACTCTGTGCCGGGGCACAGCAGCTCCCAGCTCCAGCCTGCCTCTGGGCAGCAGCCACTGACTTCACAGCTCTTCGGCAACTGTCGGGCAACGTGCATGCTGCCCAGGCTGCTGCCGGGTGGCAAAATGTCCACGGCGCATTTGGTAATCTCACCAAAATGAACACAGAGCCCGAACTTGAGCTTCTCACCACGTGGCACAGACAGTGATACCAAGAAACAGAATTGTTCTAAATGGAATCGCGGACGTTGTGCTGTCCTGGCATCATTTTGGTAACAAGTTTCTGACTCCTTGCTCGGGCAATGTTTCCACGTGCTTGAAAACAACCGAGTAAGCCAACGGCAGGCACAAACAGAGGGCTTGTTTGCCATGGCTGAGGAATTCCTCAGGCTAGCAAAGCTAAGGAAGCCGAGTGTTTGTGTTGGGGCAAAAAAGCAGATGCCTGTGCTGACGGGTGCTCAGTCCTCCCGAGTAAACCCTGGAAATCAGCAGCCTTGCCTGGCTTGGCAGGGAAGCCGCTTGCAAGAGGCCAGTGGTCCCTGCGCATCCCGGCACGGTTAGCGGCTCCTCTGGGCCAGCGTAACTGAAAGGAGCCGGGTGAGGTGGCTGGGACAGTGTCCGAGCACAGGGGGATGTCCCAGCAGAGTTAAAACTGTATTAAAAAACAGCATGCCAGATATACCTATTTTAAGCTGCATATCTCACCCTGAGAACTTTCCGGCTTCTGGTTCATTAAATCTTCCAGAATGATAGTTAATAAACAGACTGGCAGCCTCACTGAAGTGTATCCCTCGCTCCTGTTTGAAAAATACGGTCTGTCTGGTGGCTTTCAGCTCAGTTAGCTGTGATTCACGACAGAAAAGGTGCATATTGAGCAGCAACCGCCGCTAGTCACTGTGACCGGGAATCCTGGAGGGACCAGGCAAGAAGAAAGCTGATAGGGTTTTTTTGCTGGTTGGGTTGTTTTTTTATTTTCTTCCTTTACATAAAAAGCTGAGATTTTATGGTTTGAAGAAAGCACATTTTGTTTTGGAGAAAGAGGCCAGATATTGTAGGGGCTGTGACATGGAGTACAACATATTAACAAGTAGTCCAACTTCCTTCTGCCACATTTGTTTGCGAGAGCTTGCAAAAAGTTTCTGAAATTAAAAGCACTGTTGCCCACAATGACTACAGATGTGAGAATGACAAGGTACACAGCATTAATGGGCTCCCACAAAATCAGAAGCAGAATTACATCTGAAATAGGTAGAGCATGAAGGCATTTCTGGTGCAGATCTAACTTTTTTAACCTTAAATAAGATTTTTATTGTTTAAAGACTTATGCTATATAATTTTGCTTTTCATTTTTTCCCTATGGCTACTGGTGGAGGCACTGAGAAGTTCAGAAAGTAGGGCATAACTTTGAGATGAACAAAGAGAAATCCTGGGAATGCTGTCACTGCCTTCCACAGGGATGGACCCTACCATTATCTGGAGCTTTATCTTATTTGAGTAAATAATTAAACATATTTTTTCAAGATTAAAAAAAAAAGCCTATGCTAAAATTGCTTTTTAATGTCAAGCCAGATCACTCGGGGCATCTTGCCGATGAGACATCTGTATTTTCATGTCCTTCAAAACTGCATTTGTTTCTTATTCAAGTACCCACACTGGATCTCTGTCTTTGGAGGGAAGCTCCCAAGGACACAAGAAATCTCTGTCAGGGCAAAGCATTACAGGAGCTGACACTGAACCCTCCAAGCACTGCCTATGGATCTGAACTGTGCCTCTGGGTCTTTTCCACTGAACAATGAAGTGGAAAGGAGAAGCACTTGCAAAAATGGAAAAAGCAATCAAAAGGAGCACCCTAAAATGAAACCCAGGACTGAACATCATGGAACTAATAAATCCATGAACAAAAATTACCCTGAATCACAAGTTAAAGACAATAAATATTGCATTTCCTTACCCAAAACTAGCTCATGTCCATGACCAGCTTGGGCTGGTGACTTGGGCTGGTGACTTGCTCTACCAGTAGGCAATGGCATGGGCTAAAGTTTTTAAGTTAGCTGAAAAAAAAAAAAAAAATTAAAGTATGAGAGTGGAGGTTGCGGGTCTTTGCCGTTTTACAAAGAAGACTGGCTCAGGCCAGAGCAGCTGTAGAGGCTGGAAACCTCCCCACCTCCCTCCTGCGGGGCTTTAGGAGCTTCCAGGAGAATCTGAGGTGATCTTTGTGACGAGATGGGGAAGACACACAGAGGTTGCCAGTTCCAGCTAAGTTTCACCATGAATCTGGGAGCTTGTTTGGCCCTAACACAACTTGGAAACTCCAGCCTGCAACTCCCTGTTCACTGGATGCTGGAAAAAAAAGTGCGTCAGATGGCCCTGTGCGCTGGCACCAAACACTTTCCCTTGGCTAGGCAGATGTGTGCAAGAGTCCCCGGTGCCAGGGAAGCAAACGTTGTTTCTCCGTATTTCTGGCACAGTGGGACCAATTGTTGTGGCAGTGCTATGTGTGTGTGCCCTCTACTACCCCAGAGAATATGGGCAAAACACTGTCAGCAGAGGCAGAAGGTATGAAAGGGATGGGTGCTCATACCCTGATCAAAGTTCATACGCAGTCTTCCTCCCATCAAAGACACTTGCAATTTCATGAAATTACGTTTTCTATCTTTTATTTCAAAGGAAGCTGGTTTATAAACAGAAATAAGCAATATCTAGAAGATGCAAGCAAATTAAAGCGAAGATAAAAGCGTTCCACACAGATGACTACATGGAGCCTTGAGCAAACAAAGCATCTGTGATCCCTCTGAAAAACTAAACCAACAACAAAAAACAACAACCAAGAAAGGCCAGAATTTGTCAGATAGCATGTAGTTTTGGTTTCACATGGAACTGAAACATGATGCTGCTGAGGCCTGTTGATTCAGTGGTTGTCCTGATTCAGTGGCAGCAGAGTTTCCAAGCAGGGGACTGAATCAGTGGTTCCCCTCCCCTGCAGCATGTTGGGCAATCTCCATCCAGCCTGGGGACCGAGATTTTCCATGTAATGCAGTTGGCTGATTGAGGAGCATCAGATGACTGGCAGTCTGAACACAACCTCAAGAGCAGAACTCATTGACACTTGGCTCTTTTGAGGAAGAAACTAGTCCAAGTCAAAACGTTTGCCCTTTCGGGGTTTGTTTGTACAGATGCACAAACTACGGGGCCACCGATCACAGCCGCTTGCAGAAACCAGCTGCACATCCCCGAGGAACTCTCTCATCCCAGGTACATACGTACCTAATTTTAAGTTCTGACTTTACCTCCATCAAATCTGCACAGGCCTCTGTGAAAAGCCCTCGCTGCATCCAACAAGGAAAGCCTGGCAGTGACTCCAGCTGGTCCTGAAAACCTTGTTTACAGCACAACGAGCCGAGGGCAGGAACGCTCTGAATAGGGGCTCTTAAAATCATAGAACGCTAAAAGCCCAGCTTTTACAGCATAATTAGGATGTAAGCTGTGACAAACTTCAGTGACCCCAGTAACGTCGGTGGGAACCTTGCCAATGGTCTCAACAGGCCAAAGACTCGCCAGGCTCTCTCGTTCCTTCCTCCCACCCCAAGAGCTGCTGACAAGCTGCAAGAGGCACCTGCCGCCCCGGCACAGCCAGCCCCGAGGAAGGTCCCGGGAGGGGGAAACAGGCATTCGAGCAAAGTGTTCACACGGAAAAAACAGGAAGGAGAAAGTCCTCTCCAGGAAGGTGCTTGGCCCCAGCTGGTGGCCAGGGGAGTTAGGGGATCGCCCGAGCTCCCCGAGGGCCACCCAGCCCCAGCAGCCGTCTCGGCTCACGGCCAGGAGCGGCTGGTGCAGGCTCCTTTCTGAGAGGGCCGTGGAAATGTCTAAACCAAAGATCAGCTCTAGACAAAATTATTTTAGGCCGTAACTTTTTTCTGAGCCTTATGTTTGGCACGTGACTTCGAAGCATGACAGGCCTGAGCTGCAAAGCCGAGAACTAGAGGCGGCGCTGCTGCCGCCCGAGAGGACAGAGACCTCGCACGCTGGCTTAGGCTCAGCAAGACCTTCCAGCGTGTGCTTCTTGCAACTCCCTGAGGTGGAAGAAACTCTAAACCACGGATGGTTTTTTGCTTGGCCCCTTTTGCATCTTTGCTCGATGGATGCAAAGATGCTCATGGCCACAGCTTGGGAGAACAGCAGGGAAAGGGCAGCCCGCAGCCCGCAAGCTCTTTTCCAAGCGTGAAGCAGACCGTGTTCATAGCAAATACTGATACATATATATACATATATGATTTATGTACAAATCAGTTTTGTATTTTGGATTTTTTTCATCAACATTTTCACTCTTCAAGGGGATGCACACAGTAATGCAGAACTTTGACACAGGTGATCCTTTTATAGCTCCACCAACATCTAGAAAACCGAATCGAAAGCAGCAGTAGATTTTAACTAGAAATAGTGAGTACTACATGTAAATTGATGGCCCGTGTTAAAGTATCTTCTAACTCACTCCTAAAATAACTACTTTACAATATTTAGGATGAATTTCTAAGTGAGATAGTAATTAATGCGTTATAAAACAGGTGAAGTACCTTATTGCGCACTTGCTGACCCAACACTTCCACGTGCAAATGGCACAGTCTAGAGTCCACTGAAATCAAAGGAAGCCCTTCCGCTGATTTTGTAAGGTTTAAGATACCACTTTTTTTTTCCTGTAAAGACCCTGTATAAATACTTAGTTAGAAAGGCACCTGGACTAGGAGGTAAGTAGACAGGACAGTAAATGGAAATAAATATTTTAAAAGAAACAAAAGGCTGATGCCGAAAGAGCCTTGGTGAAATTTGGGTCCAAAACGTATATTCTGAGAACCCCTGATCATTTGCTGCTTAGATCACCTCCCAGATCTGAAGCTGGCTCATTTTTGGTTTGGTTTTCAAAGTACGCAGTCACATAGTTTTCCTTTCTGTCCTCACCCTGCCTCCTTCCCCATCTCCTCCCTGCAGATAACTTTCCTGTTTGCCTACACTGACTACCAATTTCAGACAAACTGAGCTGAAAGCTTGGAAAATTCAAAGAGTTTCCCACAAGTTTTTACACATCAGTAGCTGGCGAGAGGACAGAAACCCCCACCAATTCCTGCCAGTCCCTCAGGAGATGCCGAAACCTGAGGTTCAGCAACCACGTGCTGTCTTTGGCCTGCCAGGTCCCAACTGCCTCTGCCTTGGGAGAGTCCCACCTGAGAGTGGGACTTACTGGTTTGAGGAACAAGGAAGCAAAAGGACTCGAGCCGGTGGTGATAACAGAAATGAAATCATAGGGATGGGAGGGGGGAAAAAAAAAAAAAAAAAAAAAAAAAAAAAGAGGAAAACATTCCCCACATGGAGTCAGAGGGGGTATAGGGACATAGAGGACAGGTGTGAGGACAGAACAACACACAAAACAAAACAGACAGCTCACCACACAACTAACTTCAAGCACCTGCTGTCCTGCTTCTACACCTGCACTGCTCTGGGTAGGGCCAGCCACTGGCTCTGCTCTCCTGCAGTGCCATGAGTGCAAAACGTGCATTGCATGTGCCTGAGGCTCAGGGTTCCTCTTCAAGGAAGCAAGAAAATCGGTTTGAATCCTCTCAGGTTATAAAAGGAATCAAACCCAGCTCTTCCCTGGTGCCAGTCAGTGCACTGACTTCCTGGAGAAAAGGGTCCCCACCACAGCTGCTGTGCATCACTGGGAGGGACTGTCCCAAAACACAGCAAGAGGCGATGCATGAAATGGTTAAATCCAGCTGGGCTCCAAGCTCTGAGCCTTGGCCTGAGCCACACCCTGAACCACAGGAGCCTTCCAGGAGATCAGAATTTAAGCTCAATCTGTCTCGAGCATTTTCCTCAGCTATTTACACCCAGTGCCTTGCTCGGGCAGTTATGCTCAGGCAGGTCACGGTTTGCCTGTTGGCTTTCATCGATCCTTCCAAGGTGTTCCACAGCAGTGCCGGTGGGAAGAGGCACCAGGAGCTGAACCCCACCAGTGCACTCTGCAATGCCCCAAGGACTCCTTGCACCCATACCTGCAGGTGACCATCAGGCTTCCACCAGCACATTCTTTTTTCTCTTCAGTTTTTGGGTTGCAATAACTAACACAACTTCAACTGCAACGGCATGACTGGCAAGAGAGTTTACACTGATAAGGGACTGAGGAAAGCAGTGCATGTTCTATAAGATATTACACACTTGTAACTAGAAGCCAGACTGATTGATTAGATGTAATTTTTTCTTTTGTTCTTTGTTTCCAGCAGGCTGAGCAGAGGATGCCACCTTTCTTTCTTTAGAGGAAATGGGTTAGCCAGTAGACTGTTGTCTTTTTTCTAGTTCTGGTAGTTAAAAGTTTTGCAAAGCCTCTCCTGAGCCTTGCTGAGGAAGCTCATGAGAGCACCACGCTGTGGTCCCGGGATAAACCTCCTGCTGGTTTTCCACAGAAGCAGAATCTGGGCTCCCCGTATATGTTCGCCACCAAGTTTATGGATGAACAAGTGGGTCACAGTATGTAGTCACTTCCAATAAACCCAGTGCTCATCACATTGCTTGCCTTGGAAGCTAAAGAAATAGTACTAAATGCCAGCGTGGTGAGGTCCTGTGCTTTGCTAGTTTCATGTTCTGGGGGCTCTGGAAGACCCCAGACTTGAATGCAGCTCTGGCAGTCTGCGCTCTGTGGAGGTGAGCACAGCCTGCAAGGATTTTTATGGCTGGAAGGAAAAGGCTGTCTGCTCTGGAGACTGGGCAGTCCAAGCCAGCTCTGAGCAGGGCAGCTGGATGCCCAGGGCCATGTCAGACTGGGGCTTGAGTATCTCGGAGGATGGAGGCTGCACGACCTCTCTGGGCAGCCTGCCACACTGCTCAACCACCCCCACAGTGATGTTTTTTCTTACATAATTTCTTGTTTGTGCCTATTTCTTCCACTGGGCACCACTGAGAGATGTCTGACTCCTTCCCTGGCCCCATCAGGAATTTGTACACATGGATGAGAACACCTCAAGCCTTCTCCAGAGGGTCCCACCCTCTCTTCGCAGTGACGGCTCCCACTGGCGAAGGGCTGAGCGCTTCGCCCTTCCTGCCGCTTCCCTCCCTCACCCGCACCTCTCGCTGCACCAAGGACCTGAAGCCACTTCAGACAATTTGCCAAGAAATGGAGGAATTCAGTCTACGCTACGAGAACATTCCCTTCACACAGGCATCTGGACTGCCGTTAGCAGAGTCACTTCACAAGGAATACATGAAAAGGGAAGTTCATGGTATTTGCTTTGCACGAACATCCTTGGAAGCTCATTTATTTTCACAGGCAGGTCCCACAGGCTGTTCAAAGCTCAGCTTTTTCTACAGTAAACAGAGGAGATGGCGCAAAATGTGTCGTAAAACAGAAATGACGGAAGATCAAATGAGCAATGACATTTTAGAGAGTTAAGATGGGGAATCTGAGTAAAGTTATACCAGCTTTCCTTACTTTAACCCTTAGCTTTAATCTTATACCAGCTTTCAAACCAAAAGATAAAACCAAACTCCCTTGTGATGCACGGAGGCAATTTAGCTCACAAGGTTACAACAGGTATCGCACCAACAGCGAATAAGATCCTATCTCAAAAATACTTCTGAGACAACAAAAGTTAGGCTTTGAGGCGACAGAATATCCTGGAAACAAGCTGGAAGGAAACACAGATCCACAATATTTTTTTTTTTTTTTCAATTATTGTCAGGATTGCCAGTTATTTTTTACTGTACAGACAAGATGAGATAACCTGCTTGCTCCTGTTGTACAACAGTTGTGCCAGGGCACGCAACACAGTCCTGGAGGCTTTAATCGGTAAGAGTCTTCTTTCACTGGGCCTTAGAGAAAACCTTTCAGAACACACCTAATATTTTAGCTTAGCTGCTGTATTTGACTAGTATCCAAATGGCAGCAATAATGCTGGTCTTATTTATTTTTTTTTAATACTATCTCCTGTCTCCTATTTTGTCTTTTAAACAAACAGGAAAATAGGAAAAAAAAAACCCATAGTGACAAGAGGACAGAGCCCTCCACCGGCCCATGCCAGCACTGATCACAAAGCATGAGCCCAAACCAGCTGCTTCGTGACTTTGCAGAACAGCATTATTCTGCTACCATCTGTGGTCTGGTATTAAAGAAGCCCCAGAATACCTTGTTGAAATTTGGCCATGTTTCAAAAACTTGGTAATTCCTGGAATTTCCATTTAAGTTTCAAGGAGCAGTACTGTAAAAATATTGTTACGGATGCATATTCCATTTCCTTTCCAGAGAAAACCAGCTAAGTGCTGGAACTACTAAAAAGAGACATTTTTCTTCTAGCAAAAGCTTAGTCTCTGTACCATTGGATCAATCTAACTTTATACAAATAAGACAAAAAACCCTACAGAAAATCTTTCAGATCAAAGCGGAGCATTTCCCCACCGGTTATTTGTGTCATCAGAGAGGAATAGGAAAGTTACCAACATCTTGCCCTCTAAAATTTTCCATAGTAAAAGCTATTAATGTATCAGTTTTATCTTATGTAAGTACCCAGTAACAGGTAAAACTGATGACAGGTAAAGGGAAACGGGGTGGAGGATGAGGAAGTCACCAGGAGGGAAGATTTTTCTCTTTGTTCCTTCCCAGCAACTTTAAGTTACCGTTTCTGAGCAAAGTACCTGGACTTTGCTCAGAACAAACTGTTCCACTGCCGTAAGGCTGCGTGGATGTGAACGCAATGTATATTGTAATACGTAATATTGTACTGTTATAACAAAAAATAAGGTTGGCTAGAAAGCTCTACTGATTTTATGTTGAAGTCAGCCAGAAGGGAGGAGGATAGCAGGAAACTGTGGCCAAAGCCCCAGGGCCTCACAAGTAACCAAGGTGATGGGATTCCTACAGCCCTGCACAGCCGCAGGGGACAGAAGGTGTTGGAATTGATAACCCCAGAGGCTGCTCCTTGTTTAATCGGGAGCTCGCAGACGGCTGGCAGCAGCAGGGCAGATTTTTCTCCCGCTGCTGTGCCAACAAGGACACTTCATCTCCCAGGGTCCCCTCCCGAAATGGCAGAGAGGATTAATTGCCAAGTCTCCTTAGACTTCTGGGTGATGCCACTGTCACAGCTTCCAGCCAAATCTGGGATTTCCTTCCCCAGCCCTGTGAACTCTAAAAAAACATAGCTCACCTCCAAGCACCCTTTTGCTTTAAACGCTGTGCTGCAACGACCACCCCTCTCCCAGGCTTCTTCTGTTTTACCTAGAGAACTTATGGCTCCACGCTCTGCACTGAGGGAAAGAGAGAGAAAATGCTTCTATACTGATCAGATGAAGAGCTCATCTCACCGAAGTATTCTGCCCTCGCTGTGTTTAACACATGTGAGTACTGCACTGATTTATAAACCCTCTTTGCCACCAAATAAATAGTCATATCCACCTTAGTCCTATAGAAAGACTGTAGGGAATAGTCTTATAAAATTCACAATTTGTCTTTGAGAAAACTAAATTACATTCAGAAAGGTGGGACTTCGTGTCTTATGAAATACACTCTCAGGTGATATATCTGTTGTTTTCAAGGTTTAAAAAAATCTTTTTAGTTTTAGAAAAGAAAATAATCTGAAAAAATTAGGGTCTGCTTTCAGAGCTCATCCTAAGTAAGTACCTTATTTCTGAAGTCTAGTCTAACCATCGCGTTTGTGACACCACCGTCACCCAGCATGTCTAAATAATGTTCCATCCCACCCAGTGAGTGCCGGGGTAACAGCCCCCCCTGCTCCCTAGAAATGCAGCTGGCACCGATTTTGCAGCCATATAAAGCCACTATGATTCTTTCTTCATCCATCCAGGGTTCGAATGAGCTGGCACGCTCCAAAACCAAATTAAAAAAGCAAGTTAATCTGAATCTTGACATGCTGCTCAATAAGTCTAAATTGCTCCAGAGGTAGAACGAAGGCTTTGGTTTGTAGGCTGCACATTTCCAGTAAAACATTTAAGCTGCATTTGCAAACTCTAGCTCTACTATGACATCAGTTGAGTCAAACCTGGCTGCATAGAACAAGCCACTGCACTTTCAGTGCCATACAACGCTTTTATTGCGCAATACCATGTTCAGGATTTTTTTTTTTTTTAACTGAGCCTCACTCAATGGTTAGATTTGTAAAGCATCTGTGATGCCCCTACAGGTGCATAATGGAGACTCTGAGCCAGCCAGCTCAACAGCTGGTGTCTGCTGGCTCCTCTGAACTGCCCGGGCATGGGCTCCACAGCCAGAAACTTCCTGAAGTGTCAACCCCGACCAGCACGGGATGTGAGCCATAAAATGCTGGCTCATCTCCAGATTAAAAATTGCTCGGTTTGCTCACAAAATCAGACAAGCAAGACCTAAGCCAAAGGATTCCTAGAGCGGTTCCACCAAAGTATATTTCAAGGGAATAGCTATATATATGACTGCTTTGTACTAAAACGCTTATTAGACAGGTTGACCTAGGAGAACACACCAATAAAAGCCAAGCAATACAGTATCACAGTTAGTTTCTCAGTTCTTCCCTAACAACAGATCCATAGCTATTAGGGCCTGAACCGGCAATTACAATGATTTTGTCCAACTTTTCATCAAGAAATTGGGGAATCCCAGAAGAGGCTGAGATCAGCTGCTATTCAGAAAGGATTGGAACAATAGGAAAAAGAAAAAAAAAAGAAAAAAAGGCAAGATCCAGCTTGCAATCTGCAAAGCATATACCTATGCGGCAGACACTTGTGGGTTCTTTTGTGTCCTCTAACCCTGAAAATTGAACAAGTGCCTTCAAAGCAGACACTATGGGTTCCTCTGCATCACCATCTAAAATAAATCACGTGCTGCACAAGTAAAATTGCTACTAATCTCAGAGGCTCACCAGTTTGGCTACACTGTTCCAAACTCAGAATGTAACAGCATAGTACTTCTTACTAAGCACCAAAGTCAAGACTCAAATTACAGGTGACGTTTTTTTCCCCTCATCGAATTTCTTGACTAAAGCAACGATCATCCACAAACACAACTGCTCCCTCATAGCCTGGCCGTGCTGTCCTAGACTAAAATTCAGAGGAATAACAAGGTTTCAGCACCTCATGGTGTGATACTCACCAAGATGCGGCATCAGGGTGGCTCCTTTGTCCAGTGCACCATAGATCACAGCAGCCGCCGCACCCCTCCTGGCTGCAATGTTGATTTTTTCAGCAGCTTTGCAGTTGCCTTTTTCAATCAGTGCTATCCATGGTGCTTCTGTGATGGTGAACTGGGTATCTTCATCACAGGCTTGAAGATTAGCAGATTTAGGAATGCCCACAAGCCCCCGAACACTAGTTCGAGGAGAATGTAATCCATACAGGCCACATACGCAGTGCTCTGAAACAGATCTGTTGCTAGTGTTGTTGAAATA
This sequence comes from Falco punctatus, assembly GCF_963210335.1. NCBI lineage: Eukaryota > Metazoa > Chordata > Aves > Falconiformes > Falconidae > Falco > Falco punctatus. The sequence goes on from NC_137595.1 coordinate 15,659,937, forward strand.
CAGTAAACTTATAGAGGCATGCACAGAAAATGCCTCTGCAGTCTTGAATGGAATACTAAGAGCCACCATGAGGCAGAAAAAAAATGAAGTCATATGCTTGCTCTTATTAGCACAAAATGTAGATGCCTACAGATATTTTCAGCTGGTGCTGATCGCTGTCAGCTAAAAGCCTACCAAGGAGTCTGAAATTTCAGTTCCAACAGCAACACCTGACACCACGCTGGTAAGCCCTCGAAGTGTCAGTGAGCAGTGAGCATACCTGGAGACGGGGCTGGAACCTGGAACGCAACACAATTGACATGCCTAGCAACGCAGCCTGGACAACCTGCAACTAACCTGCATCCGTAACTTTCTGTCCTTTCTCGCACAGCACCATTCTCCCTCTCCATCTCTCCCATTACTGCACAAATTCTAGCTCTGACTAGCACCCTGCTCCTGTTTCAACTTCAATGTCACTTCAGAGGACCAGGTCATCTTTCATTCGGTGTTGTAAGCTCAGAGTTCTTCCTTCACAACGCCATCTGTGAAGCAAATAGCCTTGTTTAAAAAGTCAAAAGTGGCAGGAGGGAAATACTAAAAAAAAAATTTACCCATCTTACGGACTAAGATAACCAAGTAATTTCCCACATTTCTCCTTTTGGATTCTTTCGGTCATCTACTCTGTCAGGTCCAGCTTGTTCTGGTGTTTATAATGAAATGTTTTAATATTGACTTATAACCAATGCAAGAGATGTAGACTCACCTAAACTGATCACAGAAGCAAACTACCTCTTTCAGCCCATTTTCACCCTTGAGCTCACTTTCAAGATTTACATTGAGATGTTTGAATTATTATCACACAGATCTCCATTTCTGGATGTAGGCTCTACAGAGTCTTTCTCTGAATTCAGTCAGTGTTGTATCCCATAGCAATTACTAGTATCAACTCTTGTTTTCTTTCATTAGAACAGGAAAAGGAAAATCTTACTAATGTCAGAACTCTGTAGTTCATAATGAAAATAAAGGGAAAATTACGAAGCTCTCAAGATTTTTATCCCGTTTTCTTGCAAAAGTCATGCTGCACACAGTGTCGAAAGCCAGAAGAAGCTGCAATCGGTGGCATATATTTTGATGGAAGCTTGACCTAGTTCTTCTGTAAAGATTCTTTAGAAGAGTAAACATTAAACATGACTGGGGAGAAGATTCATGGAAAAAGGAAACAGCTTTCAGAAGTGAAAAGAAAATGAGAAGAAATAATGCAAGATATGTACACATATTAATTTATTTATTTATATTCTCCAGTTTTCAGTGTTACACTAGTTCTACATCACACCAATTAAAACCTGATCTTACCTCTAAGATCTATGACTTAGCAGGTTTTATACACTCAAAAGTACCATTAGTTACATACAGTTTACTTTCCTCCGATTTTATTTGAAATTAATGCTGGAGACTAAGAAACATGCAAATGTAAGATTTTAGAGTACAGTTCTTTGGCTGGATATGAATTCTACAGCTAGGAAATATGCTCGGATAGTATTTTTCCCTCAGCAGTGGCAATAAACAGCAGCAAGAAAGATGATTCCTACGACATTTTGCAGGAGTAAAGATGCTGTATCTTGGCTTAATATGGCAAAATTAAGATGTTTTTACAGATTCAGGATTAAAAATACTTTGGTCTTAGACCTATGTCAATAAACACCAAGTTAAATAAAACAGCAAGTAGGTTCTTTCGCTACAGTGCTGGTTTGGCAGGGATGAGGGAGACGGGCAGAGTGGAGGAACCATATATTAACACTGCAACACTTCAGAACTTAAGTTGGCATATTAAGTTCACTGTAACTTATGGGGATGGGGTAAGTGCCTCTACAGAATGACCCTGAGTATTGAAATTCCAAGTCTACTGCAGGCATTAAATATTTTCTAGCTGCGCACATCTATGTTACAGCCTGTACTTCTAACATCAGGACTTCATTCTGCAAGAGTATCTCTTTCCCAGCTTCTACCATGAAAAATTTCAAACAACACTTCTGTAAAGCATGTATTATACACATTCCACACCTTTCTGAAATTTCTTTTAGAGTTAGGAAGCCCTAACACATAGAATAAAATTATTAATGCTACATGTTTAAAGTGTAGTAAGCAGTGCAATGCAACAAACAGCCTTTGCTGCTTCTGTTGCATGGGATGGATGGAGTGGCTAGAACAACTGAATACAGTGGCTCTGTGCTCTGTGCCAGTTTTAGCCACAACAGTCCTTTTGAACAAAGATAACAACTTTAAAAATTACTTCTAGAAATATTGGTTTCATTAAAATTAGACTTCGACCTGAAGTATATCTAAATAAAAAATACTGGCTGACACAGTCAGCAGGGCTCAGTTTGGTACACGAAGTGCTGGTGCTATTCCCTCTCACCCTAGAGCAATGGCCTCTAATCTTCACATACCCATAAGCAACAGAATTACACAAGTAACATAATGCAAGCAACGCTGTACTCTTCTTGGGTCGGTACGTTTTCATTTTGCCTTCTGTGTCAACGTACTCTGACAGGCATGGGTTGACAAACATTGCTCTAGAATTAATACTATATGACTCGTACAAAATATAAACACACAATACAGTCACATTTGATACTTAGTTCCTGTGCAATTTAAGTTAAATTTTTCTCATTAATACATTTTTAAACTGTAAACCACTAGAGACTGAAAAACTTTATATATATTTTTCTTTAGAATATCAAGGCTTTTACTTTTTATCTGGTTACCTATGAACTTGTACTATAATAATGACAATTACATTTCTCCTTCAATTACCATTAACTGAAGTTAATGTAGTCCACTGTCCCCCAGGCAGATGAGTGAGCTACTAGTTGAAATAGATACTCCTCGATTACCAACGGGCAGCTAAAATGTGCCTAGAAGTTTTGCACAAAAGAATGAATCTGTTCCTATAAATTAACTGTGTGCTTTGGTCAATAAAGTACAATTTAATTGGCAAGCTTCCATAATGCAATCATTTCTTCTCAAAGGACTGAATTGAGGCCAGCATTTCACATGGACAAGTTGTCAAATAGCAGTGTGTTTTAGCTCCTGTTTGAGAATAATTTCCTAAGGATCCATCTGTACACATGTTTTGAGGCTTTTGGCACGGGAGGAAAAAGTGGGGTTTGGTTCTGAACACAGCAGGGGCCAGCCACGATTTAGTATACAGGCAACAAGTTGACAGAACTTTACAGTCTCTTGCTCTTGTGGAAGTAGCAGCTCCTCACAGCTGCTGAGCTCCTTCATGTGCTCAGAAACAGCTATTGCTAAAGAGGATTTCGGTGATTAACAGGAAAAAACACTAACGATGTGACAAACTGTTTCCTGCCATGCTAAGCACTCCTTAAAGACATACTTCTCTTGCAAAGCTAGAATCAAGTTCCACTAAAAAAGCTTCTTTTTAAAAAATAGATATGTTTTAAAAGATTAATAAATAAGATATGCTTAAAGCCTTGGGGTGCTACACTTGCTACCCAACACTGTATATTCAAAAGCAAATATACAGAACCACAGCAGTCGGCCTTGCTCAGGTAAAAAGAACTGAAGGTAGCTTCTTGGATCACTGAGTCCAGTCACCAGTATTAAGGCACCATGGAATTTAACTCCTTTTACAGACACAGCACAGCTTCAAGCCTGAGAAGCAGTTAGGCTGCCCCTAGTACCCCCCACTAAGAGATCACTACAGAACATAACAGATCTAATTCTCAAAATTATTTAAGTTTCCAGCCTAAATTTATAGCACAGACAATTAATCTTTTTGCAAACACTGCCTTTAATATTGGGAAAGCCTGCCTCTTCTCTCAGTTCTCACCCTGATAAATATATTTCCTGTGTTTGTATGTACACAGATGGAGAAAGAGAGATGACAATCACACTCCTTGGTATCCTATGAGAAAGTAAATTCACTGTATTGCCTATTCATTGTTCTTGAACATAAGTGACCAAGACTTGTGTAATATCCTTCAAGACTACCAAAACACGAAGGTAACAATCATCCTTCTCAGTTATACGGATGACCAATACAGTGGCTAAGAATCATAATTTTATGTTTGTGTCTGCTAGTTCTAGAAAAGTGCAATGTGTAGAGGGTGTAGTCAAGTTACAGCAGTTTTATTTCCCTCCTTCTGAAGTATATAAATTTGAAAAATAAGTTATTACATTACACTGGATCCATCACATCAGGTTCCACTGTCTCGTAGATTTTGCTCAGAAAGACTTCCACTTTATCATCACCCAAGTGACAGATGTCCAAGATGCAGATAACATGCTTGCTGTCTAGATCCATTGCTGCTTTTACAGTTTCATCTAGAATTTAAGAGAAGGTGTTTTAGTGTACATACAGGAAAAAATAAACTGAATTGACACTGTTTTCAATGCAGTAATGTGTATATGATCAACCTTCTTTCAGTTAAGAACCTCATTCTATTAAATGCTGGCCTACTGCGATTTTTTTTTTTTGGTAGACTTTTATTAGTAAATTCAATCACCAGAAATGACAGCATCAGAAATTAGATATGGAAAAGCTGAAATATGCATTACTTAACCATTAGTGATTCCCTGATTTGACAGCGTTATTCAAGGAGAAGTAAAGACGTATTTAGATAAAGTCAGGTCTTTCTATATAAACATGCAGGAAAACACAATGCTTATATAGCACTTTAAAGTATGATGCATGTTAATAATGTTCACCATACTAGTTGTGAGGTGCTAGTAATTAGAAGTGTAATCTGAAGGAAAATAATTCAATAGCAGGGAAATACTTCAGTTTATGGGCACTGTAGGTTGCATTACAGCAGCTGTTCAAAGTGACCGATACCAGTGAGCGGACCGACTGGCAGGAATGGCACTCCATTACAAAGCAGATCAAGCCAAACATTCACACACTCAGCCACACAAACCAACTTCAATGTCAGCATAATTTTGCATCAACAAATAACTACAAATACCAGCTAGGTCACTTAGTATTTTAATATCTAAACCACAAACTCCTATCTTCAGAGTATGAGAACAGCTTCAGTAAAAACTGCCGTGAAAATTCAATATTTCATCTGTTCACCAAAGATGGTCACAGAATTCAACTATCTTCCACTGAAAAGGTTAACAACAGCGACTTCTATAGAGTATAAACTCTTGCATTGAAAGATAACACAAGAAACTATAATGAGTAATGTCAGTGAAAGGCAGTCTCACTTGAAAGTGGAAACATGTCATGAAGTCTTCCGCTGCTAGTGGACTTCTGCTGACATGCAGAGATGCCGCTCATACATGACAATAATGTATCATTTTGAAAGTCTTCCAGTTGAAATAAGTGGGGATCTTCAGTACAAAGCAGTGGAAGAAATGCAACATCTACAGCTACATCGTGGTTTATACCTGTTAAAAAAAAAAAAAAAAGTATGTTTAAGTTAACAGAAAACTTCATTGTCAGCCCGTCAGCAACTTCATGCACCATTTCTTCTTTTTTTTTTTAAAGCCAAACTATTGCAGGCTGAACGCCAATTTTTATTTACTTGTTCTTTGTCCATTAGTTAATAACAGGTCTAAAAACATATATGTATATATATTTATACAAAAGTACATTCAAATTGATATTATGTTGTAACATACTGTGATTTAAGGTCAACAATGCTGTCAGCTCAAAAAATATTAAACCAACATTGGAAGCCATTTCACACTACTTTTTAACTTTATCGCTGCTGCAAGGGCAGAGAAATTAATTTTACAACCATTGTATCTATGCAGTACGAGGTGCAGAACTCGTGCTACTATCATCTTGTATATTCTAAGTCCAGGATTCTAATGACTATAAATATTCAAACACCTTCCTGCAAATCTCCCTTAGCCAATAATGGAAACTTAAATTATGGGAACTTAAGGCGAGCATTGTTAGGCCACGCAATTTCCTTCTCCTTTTAATGGGAAAACAAAATCAAACATATTGATATCCCACAGTAATGCTAACAGATGCACACCAACATGCATATTTGTATTTTAACAAATAAAGATCAATCAGCTGATGCTTTGTGCTGACAGAAGCAGCAGAGCGCAGTTGAGTATAGCTAAAATACAGCCCTTTGCCTTTCTTCCATAGTAAAACTATTTAGGAGCAACACTACTCAAAAAACAGCTGAATGAGAATAAAGATCAAAAGAAGCATTTATAGTTGTCCTTTTCCCTTTAAGAACACAAACTTTTTTCTGATGAATACCTCTCCAGCAAGAAAGTCAGCTGACAATCAAGGGCAATTGAATAATTTACCTCATTATGTCAGACTGGTTGAATACTGAACAGGACCCGATTGTAAGAATCGGTAGCTTAAGGACTACACACATTCTTCAAACGATACATATGAACCTATACACAAATTTGCAATTATATGAAAAGTGATACTAGAACCAAGATACTCAGTCATTTTGTTTAAAGGTATTTTTAATATTTACAGCTTTCCAGTAAAAAATTATCCTAAAACACAACTAACAAAACCCTGAAATGTCACTCACTCATTTTTTTTCAACGTCAAGAATCAACTGATTAGAGATAAAACATTCAGTTTCTGACAAACCTTCATGTCATTCTCAATTTAATGTCGCAAATATCTTAGTGCTCATTTAACTGTTTTTAGAAGCTGAGTACCAAATACTTACCCAGAACTGTTACTTCATAATACCCGAAGCCACTAGCACTTTTAAATTCATTGATATTTTCACCTGTTCCTGTTTCTTTTGGCTGGTGCACTGCTTCATGAAGGTTGTACTGTTGCATAAGTAAGTCTTTGTGCACATAATCAAATTTACGTGGGATGCTTTCTGGGAAAATTGTGCTGTGATGCAAATATTTCATTAACTTGTCTTTCACTTGAGCCCACAGGTCACTCTCCCATGAATCACAAACTCTTCTAGTCTCTTCAGTTTCCAACGTGTCACTCATTCTTTCTCCATCTATTACAAACATAGAAAATATTTAGTTTCTTACACGCTCGTAGAATTGTATCACTTCTCTTCTAGGTCAGAAATTTCATTGGAACATTTCAACTAGAAAGACATGGCAGAACATTCAAAACATACAACACAATGAATTAAAACAGAGTTGGAATGTAAACTGTTAACCTTAGAGGCTAGACTTGTAGTAAAAAGACTCAATTCACCACATGAAGAGCATCATCGTGACTTGTTTTTGGAGAGCACGTAACTTGTTTAATGAACAGCCAGAAACCATGAAAACAAGTTTAATATGGGTACAAGTGAAGGTAAGTTTTTCCATCCCTTGCACAATAACTATATGCTTACACTGAGTACCATGCTACATTTAAAATTTCTTGCTGTACAGTGATAGCTCCACTCTTCTTTCCTATTACGTGCCACTTAAGATTGTTAGTGGCAAAAACATACATAACCAAAACTTCCAATTCTGAAGCCAATCCCCTCCCCCTCCTTTGATCTTATCAGAAAGTTAATTTCAAAATACTCCCAGTACAGCCTTGTATCTCCTCCATCTCCTGTGAAACAACTCCTCTCATCTAGTAGCCTTCTGAACTGGGTATATTGTCCACCCCAACATGTCTCTGTGAACATACGCTGTTTTACTTTACCTCTTTTTAGTGTCATAACTGCTATGACGGAGTATCAGGATGTACATAAACGAAGAAACCAGAACGTACACAGACAAACTTGACACAACATTTGCAGGAACATTCAACAAGGGAAATAAGAATTCTGCTGCATTGAATTAGACAACAGCGGACAGTGAATTTAAAGAAAACTGACACAAGAACTTAAATTGAAAGTGTGCTCTGGGCTGCATAAAGCAGTCTGCAGTATTTTTTCCTCACAGAACTGGAATTCATCATATAAGGTAAAGAGGCACATGAAAGCTGCTACATGAAGAAACATTCCCATTCCCGCCCCCCCCCCCCCCCCCCCCCCCGATTTTATTTGGAGAATTACAGCATTCTCTACAAGCACAAAGAGTATATATATAGTATAATACTATACATTAGCAAATAAAGTACAAAAAAGTTTCAGAATGTAAGTAGTGGGATTAAAAAAACCCACCTTTGTCTTTCTAAAACTTCAGTCATGACTTTACTTTTCTATCTCAATGTTATCACTGCTGGTGTAATTTGTGTGTCTTACTTCTATGCTCATTATTAACTTAGCATAAAGAGATGGGTAGTTAGGACAGCACAGTAGCAACAGCCACCACTGGTTATATATAATAAAATATATACATTATTAAACAGTGAGATGCCGAAATCTTTAACAATCTGACCACACTTTAGAAGAAACATAAAGCAAATGTTTGACCTCCTCTGGCTCCAGAGGGTCTCTTGGCAGCGAAGACTACCTTCTTCTTTAAACCAATCAAAAATACACAAATGCCTATGGTGAACTTTAACCACGTATTTCCCACAAAAAGCAACTGAGATGAACCTATTTTGAGTTCAATTAGCAGAATGTTTTTTTTTTAATCTACTGTATAATTACAGTACACAACAGGATTTTTTTAATGTAAAAAATGAGAAGTTAATTTGGTTATCAGCCTACACTGTTACTATAAAGTTTCTTTCTTGCAAAGTTTTGTTAGTAAATCTGAGTCAATACATTTCTGCTTTACAGTTACGTTTTATGTTATCTTACAGCACCAACTGCAATCTTTTACTCCTTTGTAGCTCTTGCAAAAAATAGCATCTGCAGTAAATGAAATTCTAGTTAAGTGAACCTTATCCTCCACCCCCAAAATATTTCAACATTTAAAAAATTAATTTTAATAATATGTTTTGTTTTGGATATCTCTATCACCTCTTCCTTACATCTATTCAATGAATACTCAAAAAGTGTTACTTTGATGCAGGCTGATATGAGCCAGAGCTGCTAAGAGACAGAAGCATCAGCACCTCTAATATACAGTTATAAAAGGGCGAGGGGGGGGGGGGGGGGGGGGGGGGGGCAGGAATTTTCATGTTTCCATAAATAGACTCTAAAGGCAGTCTCCCTTGCTGGTATTTAAAACCCCAAAACCTCTACCTGGGACCATGGTAACAACACTATGAAGCTTAGAGCATCACTTTTCCATTTCATATGGTACCTATGACCTGCATATCAGTAAATGGAAAAATAAGTATATGATACATAATTAATAAACAATTTCAGAATACTGAAATAAGGTATCTTCAAAAACTGAAGGAACATAGCAAAGAAAAGTTTTCACTTTGATATACATACAGCATAATTAGTAGGCTTGTTAAGCAAAATATAAACATGCTGTTATTTAGATAAAACTAGCATCAGCTTAACAATTAGTATTTTATGTAAGACTAATAATATTGCCAGGAGGACTTAAGTTATGTGAGAAAAAAAATATGTGTAACATTAGTAGCTACATTTACTAACACATTAATTATAGCATACTTACTTTAGACGACAGATTGATTCATTTATTTTGGACTACACTCAGCCAATGGAAGTTAAATAGGGTTTCACATGCAGTGAGGAAATACCAGTGTAAATGATATTTTAATTTAAGAATATAAGCATCTAAATGTATCTGTATATTAGATATAAATATTTAAATAAAGTATCTATTGAAAGATTTCTTTAGTAATTAAAAAAATGGGAAGATGTACAGTGAAATACATGCCTCATTCCTTTATCTGCTTTTAAAAACCAACCTTTTAAATCACATAGATTTATTCATTTCATGAGATCTACATGATACCCCAACAATTCTAGAGAGACTAACAGTATAGTACAATAAACTCCACAGCTACCAGAACTTCCTATAAAAATAAGATCAGGTGAGGACACTCAATCTCATTTCTTGTTTTTAAAAGCAACAAGAAATGTCACTGACATTGGTTTATTACAACCAATAAAGTAATTAATTATCAAACTTGCTTAGGGATATGCTTTCTTAATTTTGAAGAACAGATCTCTACATAGTGCCTGAGGCTGCTCTTTCTCTGGAATAAAACTTTAAACAGTTCCCTATACAAATTTTTCTCCAATTTGAAAGTCTCCTGATCATTTCAGTCTCTTAAAATATTAAAACACTTGGGAAAATCAACTGTAATTTCTATTGCTTTAAAGCAGCATAATGGAATAGACCATCATCAACAGGCTACAAAGACAACCTATTGCAGTCATTACTAAATTAAGATGAACTGCTACCTTGCAAAAATAAAAGGATGGACAACATTACACATAATATAGCTACACACAGAAGTAAATTGGGAGATGTTAATGTTGGGACAGATGCTAGTAGTAGACAAAGTTTTAGACAAAATGATATGACTCTGTGTATTGTCAGCTTTCAAAAGAGGAAAACATGTCAAAATATTTATATCAAATAAAAAAACAGACCAAGCTGCACATAATGACAACTGACAAGTTAAATTTCTTTCTCCATCCAAAATAGATGTCAAGAAACTAAATGCATGGAACATGGGTGGGTTTTTTTCGACTGCAGAGGAAGAAAGAAAAATTAATATTAACTTCGAAAAACCCCTAAACAAGACATCATTCTTATTATTGGCTTGTATGTTTCATCCATTTCCTCCCCACATCTTCTATTTGTCTTTTTAATTAGGTACTCGCATAGCTTTGGGGCTACCTTCCCAGAGAGGGACAATTTTATCACAGGCAGATCACTATACCAAGAAAACTGTCAATAGAAAATGTGAGGTCTTATGCTACTAAGTGCTTCTGAAGTACAAAACTAACTTAAAACGTGTATAAAGCAACACTGAGAATTTATTCCCCACACTGGAAAAAAGCCCACCACTGTCCTTCCAGCCATCCTTTAGAACACATCAGGGACACAACTGAGCAGAATGACATCAACAATATGTTGCTACAGTGGCTCCCTAAAGGTTGATGCAGCCGGATGTACAGAACTGTTTTGACAAACACGGGTTAGATACATGCCAACAAACACAGGTTATAAGGATATCTTTGTCGCCCGTTTTGCACCTGCAGAGCAGAAGCAGGCTTAAATCTCCTAAGGTTACGGCAACAACTATTTGCAACATACCTGTGCAGCACTGTAAACTGTCTGATACAGCCTGTCCATTTTTATCTTGCACAAAATCTTCATGTTGAAATTCTTCCAAGCTATAAAAAGAAAGTTATAGGTTTTAAAAATATATATACACACACTATTTAACCTCAAACACTATGCTGCAAAAATTCAAACCTTGACAGATTTCAAGTGATAAATGATACAAGCTTGAATGAGTGAGCACTAGTACCTGGTTTCATATCACCAGACTTGTAATACAGCAGCTTGACATAATGAGACCTACTACGCTCGGTAAATCACTTTTGAAGAGTCTAGGACAAAAACTGCTGTATTTCTTCAGTTCATGAAGCAGACAGTGAACTATTTTACACTCAAAACCCAGCGTTTGTTGCCCTCTACCGGGCACCGACTGGCATCAGCGTGTGACAAAGCTGAGAGCACAGATGGCCAATAGGTTTATGACTCGATTCTAAAAAATGGTTGCACAGCATGCTGCTCCGCTTTCACATCAGCACCCTTCAGCAATCAAAACCAAAGCATGAATGGAGTGGTGCCATCACTCCAGAATCCAAAATGATAGAGAAATTCCAAATACATTTTTCCCTTTGGATACACTACCATGTTGTAACAATCAGGTCAAATCAAGCAAACTAGGTTTTTGTTTACTTTCATTTTTAACCATGGAATTTTGCATTAATGGTAAGCAACTATTCTCTAACACTCTCAAATCAATTACAAAGGATATTATGCAGGAGACAAATGTAACAGATACCGTGCAGCCACAACACGGTAAAATAAGCTCTTAAGCTCATTCATTCTTTTCTTTGCTCTATTCCTCTTGCTATAAACTCAACATGATACCTGTATAAACTTTGGAAAAAGACTATCTTGATTATCTTGCATCACAAACTGAGACACGGGCAAGACTTTGTTAAAGTACCACTAAAATTCCAGACTACCAAAGTAGTTACTAAAAAAAGTTTTTAACTGTAAATACGCAGACAGTAGAAAAGGAATCAAAGACAAACATGCTGTTTGGTGGAATAGTCTCTATTTCAGTCATAAGGATGTACAGGTTTTTTTTCCCATTTTTCCCCATTTCATACTAGGATATATCTGGAAAATTTCAAATCAATGTTTCATAACAAATGGCCAATATCTAAAATCTAGTGAAAAGATAAAAGGAAATGCATTGTGGATTTTGAGTATGAAAGCATGTTTTATGAAATGCACTATCATCATGATGTGGACTAAGTACTAGAGTGACTTTCTCGTGATCTCCAACTTAGGCACAAAAGAATCCCCACTCCAGAAGCACAAACTGTGCAAATGAGGTTCCAGCCACCTAGTTTTGTAAATAATAATTAAAAAAAAAAGATGCCACAGAGAACTCTAAAACAGCATGACCCTACTTGCATCCCACCACTCACACAAGCTTCTGAGTATAGAGTTGTGCTGAAGAGGCTGGTAAACAAAAATTGTGTGTGTTTATGTGACTTTGTAGTCCAAAGTATTTTTCAAGTTTTCAGGTCCAGGGCAACCTCAGAAAGGTATATGCAAGATGTCAGATCTAAGTTTATGCAGTGGTATTTTTACATTTTCTGATGAAAGGCAGCAGGCAAGTTTGTCTTTTTCTAAGATGATAATTCAGTAATTACATTGTACTTTCTATGGCATTATTTCTAGATAAAAGGATGTTTCTGTGAAAATAGTATCTTATGAAGAATTAATTCCCATTTCAAGAACCATAATGGAAAGTAATTACTGCGTATGCCTACCAATAAATTGAACGTTTACATACCAGCTATATTAATACATTTTCAAGCCATTAGAAAACATTTTCAAAAGTATTAACAACAGTAGTCCAATTAAAAATTAATGTCCACAAAACCAATTCTCACTTTTGAGATTTGGACTTCTCAACAAGAAACATGAAATTCTAGCACAATGTTAGGAAAGGCTTGCTCAGAAATCAACACGGCAAGTTAGCCAATTTCCCTCTTAACTAAAGCAGAGGATTAAATCACGTCATAGTGCTGACAAGTTGGTATTATGGAAATGGTTTCTTTTTCTTTTAAAACTGTCTAGTTTTGGATGTGAACAGGCTCTGATTTAGAGCTAGTAAAGCCTCTGAAAAATCTGAAAATAACTTGTCACAATTTCTCCCCACTTCATTCAAAGATCTGTAGCTGGGATGATTTCTCCTACCTGCTTGACATTCCTACAGGACTGCTTTGTGCTGAACGTGTGTACAGTGTAACTTGGGCTAGGTCCGTAAGGGAAACCTACGCACAGTTTATATGCTTCTTTGCCAACCAGTATGTCTGCAAGCCACTTCCCATAACCCTAATTCTTCCATTTACGGCAATATGCTGTAACTGTTGTGCACCAAAACACCTACATACCTATTTTGCCCATGCCAGCTTTACGAGAACCTGTGCCATGCCAAATTTGCTATTCCCAGCCTGCATTCCGCAGACTCCTTTTCACAGATGCCTACTGGCAAAGAGCCTTTATTGAGTATTTCTAGATGCACTGATAGTCACCTTTTCAGTCATTTTACTTTAAAGCACTGTCAACAAAAGTAACATTAATCAAAACAGATGGCAGACAAAAACTTCTAGGAAATATTGGGAAAATAAGCATGTCTTGTGCTTCATACCTATTCCTAAGCACTGGGACTAAATGTGATAAATAAAATGAAGAAATAAAATAGTTACAACTTGTAGCTATACTCAAATGATGCAAGGAATTGAAAGTGCCTCAAAACACCGCACTCACTGATAAAGCTAGTAAAAACCTTATTTTGTAGACTGGTTTGAAATCAACTTGACTCAATTGTCACGATACCATTATGGTACATGCATCTACCACGGTAAGTAACAGAGAAGCCAAACAGCCTTCTACAATAATTTGACAGGTCTACACAAATTGATTGTTGATATCTACCAATTTCTCTCTGAATAAATCTGATTTACATGAAGAAGCAGTCTGAAGGAAATGTCAAATTCTGCGAATCTTTCAGTCATGCAAACCTCAAGCTGAATTCCCCCATACTATAAAACCCCCATCCCTTAGCTCTCATCAGAAGGGAGGGAAAAAGAAGAAAACAGTTTAAGTTACGTAAATATTCAGAAGCAAAACTGCAAGGATAGAAGCATACAAGTTACTTTCAAGCAGTGTAGACTGTGAGCATGTAATGCACCAGCAACTCCATGGTAACTGCACTGCTAAACTTAGAAAGATTAAAGAAAACTGTTGTGTGTTTTTTCACTTCCACGTAAAAATAAGCCTTTCTGAAATTCCTGATCTTTTCCCATTCACAATAAACGCTGTCAATTAAATTACACTGGGGTATATTAAATACTTAGAAGTACCTTTATGCCAAACGTCTCTACTAGCAAGGATATGAATATCAGCAATAATATTAACCAGTTTCCTCTTACCTTGTTCTTTCTGAAACCCTTAATAATCAGATAAATAAGTTACCTCAAAAACGTCAGAACTGAGGTTGTCAATAAAAAGCCTTAAAATAAGATTCTACTGTTTAAAAACAAAATTTTACAAATGCAACCACATGCTGAAAAACTGCACAAAATACTTGACACAAAATAACCTAAGCTAGAATATATATTTCAAAATATATCTCTACTGTTGCTATTTCATCAACGTACTAAAATATTTCAGTGAGAGCTGACATTCTGCTACTTCTAAGCAACAGAACAGTAAACAATGCAATTTGAAGGTATGTCAGGCTAACTTTCTATTTTTCTTTTGCTATTTGGAGAATTCAGCACAACTTCATGGTTAATTATAGAAATACACAAGTTACCTTTTAATTATATAGAGTGAAACAGCTTTCCATAATCCAACACAGATTTTCTCCTCCTTTAGTTGGGAGTTCTAGCACTAATGGCATAGAGTAGACACACGGGTAGCGAGGAGAGTAGCAGATTGAGAAAAGCAGAGAACAAAGTAAACATGCCTTAACTTTTTGCTTCACTTTTAGAAATGGGGAGAAAACGGTCTTACCACCCGCCACCCCAAAGAAAAAAATAGAACATTTCTCAGCAAGCAAAAGAAAACAGGATTCCTCACATCCCAAAACCCCTCCTGATTTTCCTATGGATTTGTGCCGCAAGTCCCAGCAAACTGCTCTACCACCTGTAGGGATGTGACCTTAAAGCCAGGTGTCACACACTGAACAGGCTGCAGAGCCAGGCAACCAACTCCCCTAGAAAACGCAGTGTCTACCCAAGAGGACCAGAGGAAACAGACATATAGGCTCAAAACTGCCTCATTTATCCCACAGAAGAAGCCTTTGCAAATTAGGGAAGAGGTGCTACAAGTAAACTAGGAAGGCAACTGAGGGGTATACATACTCGTGACACAAGCCCAAATGACTGCTGCCAAAACCCCCAAAATCCTAAGTTACTGACACCAAAGAGCTCAAACATTCAGCTTACCCAAGCTGTGTTTGAAACAAATGACAAGAATTGATGGCCCTTAAACAAAATGCACAAAGGAAAGTAGCTTTTAACCCCAGATTGGCAAATATCAACATTCATTCAATTTTCTTAATAACTTCCCATTTGTAGTTATTTCATTAGGTTCCAGACTTGTCAGGACTCTGGATTTCAAATTCCTATCAGGATTTTTTTTTTTTTTTTAATCCTTCTCTGGATGCCAATCAAGTTCAATAAAAACTTGAGTGTTGGGTAGTGAAAGGAGCCAAGTGGCTTCTCAGGGACAACTAACTACACTAACTCGTCTGTAGCATCAAGGATGATGTATGCTCAGCCACTGCTAGCAAATCCATTAATGCTGTCACATTTTTCACTCTGCATGCTAATTAAGCATCCCTCCCTCCTACCTTTGACTCTCCTACTTAAACTGCAGTCTCTCTGAAACAAAGACTACATATATTACTCTGCTTAGCATGATGGACCTCTGTTACTGTATGTTCCCCAAGTAGCACTAGTAGCAGTATAACGATATGTTTAACATCACACTCAAAATCATGTTTCAGAATAAAATAATCCAATATATTTGAACTAGAATCAGAGCAGAAGAAGTGAATAGAACGTACTAAACTCTATCCCGGTCTGTTCTTTCACTTTACTTCCATATGATTCCTGATCTGTAAAAGTTTCACTTCAAATACCTCTGTTTCATCATTGCAATTATTAAATATAATTAGCTTCACATGACTTACCGAAGTTTTCTTCTTGCAGACCGTGTGAAATAGGAGCAAGATGATACAGGAATAACAGAGGCACCTCCCCTTAAAGTAGGAAATTCACCATTATTTTACACTACTTATTTAAATAGAAACACACAAAGCAAAAAACATGCACGTTTTTAATTACAAGCAGAACTAACCTAAGACACACAAATGTTAGAATTTTTCTTATGGCACAGAAATCCACTAACAAGTTTGCTGTAACCCTGCCAAGACAGAACTTCTATTCATCAGGATTTTCTTAATTTTTCATTCAATCCTAATCATATTTCTCTCATTTTCCCTCAAAATGTTCTGAATACCTGCCCTCTTCCCACATTATGACTTTTGGACAGGAAAAGTGGAAAAGAGAAATATATTCTTTACAGCATGAGAAATCCACTACAAAAAAAAAAAAAAAAAGTAGTGACTGGCTACATTTCTGCAACGTTAAATCTGTCAATGTATACACCAGGCTTTTAATATACCAGTATGGGGTACATTAGATTTTGCACAAACATTGCCACAAAGGGCAACTGCATACAAGCAGATATTTTACTCTTGTATCTAGTATGGCTGTATCAGACAAATTACTTGGTTTTATTCCATTTCCTTGTTATCAGACAGATATCCTTTGTCTACATCTGACTAGATGTAATACAATTTTATGAAATCCCATCACAAGCAAAACATAGTACCAAAAGTTATTTCAAGCCTTTGGGTCAGGACATCACCACCACCTACTTGCCTTTCTGACAGCAAGTTACAGCTACATGCAGTACATTCTATTAACCAGGAAGAAAAAAAATGTTTGGCATTAAGGAACAGGTATACCAGATCCTGATTCTGCACTTTCAGTGAAGAAAGCTTATTTCCTCACACCACTGTAACTTTTGCTTGTTCCACAGCTATGTCACTAAACTATATACAATTCAATTATTAACTACTTTTATGCCAAATCTGTGAGATTATCCACAAAGTAACATTAATATTAATCAGAAGCAAGCACTGCAAACCAGAAACCTGCTTTAAATCAATTCCTCATTAGCCTGAACAGTATAACCGTCATCACCTTAAGCTCTGAAAAAAGTACCTACCTACCTTTTAAAGATTAAACTACATAGGCCATTAAAGCTTTCTTACATATTTTCTATGGCCTGGGCTGTGATCTGATTTCTTTAAACACTTTCTAGAACATCCACTACATATTTGCGAAGAGAGCTTACTGTTCTGCATCTGTATTTAATCTGCATGATATCTTTCTCTTGGCTGAATTCTTTTTTGACAGTGCAGCTTGGTGCTGATGCTCTTCCCCAGGAGTGTAATGTGGCCCCAGAACAGACATAACTTCTTCATTCTGAAGGTTGGTGTTTCTTCCCTTGTGAACATGGTCTTCTTTGGACTTTGCAGAACTTTCAAGAGACTGAGGAGTATCTTTCTGCAACAACAGTAAATTGTGTAAGAGTTTCAAAGCACTTAAAGCTGTTGCTTCCCTCTCAAAAACCTGCAAGTTTTAAAGTAGCTTTGAAAGGAACAAAAAAGTTTACCCTACCTTGTGAAAATCATGTTATATCTAGCAGAAATTATCTTCTAATGGTATTAACAAGATAAATTCTGTCTAGAAAGTGACAGTGAGCATGCTGCGGTAGTTGCCAAGTCTCTCACACTCTAATATGCATTAGGTTACCCAGTCAGTCAAACTAGTAACTTCCAGTTACGTAGTTTTACAGAGGACTGCCATAACACTTTCAGAAAAGCACTGAGACATTGCTTTTTAAAAAGTTCTAGATTCTCACTTTCAAAAATTTTGCTCTCAAAATGGCAAGTGAAGTTAATCATGAGGCAAAATTCTCCATCCTAATTACAATCATAGCTGCTGAAGTGCTACAGGATTCATTCTCAAAGACTGTACCTCAACAAGCTCTACTCCTGAGGCTTCTTCAGCTGCGTTGCTACATCTGATGTACCTTATGGCACTAATAATTCCCTGAACAGCAATGCGCTTGCGTTCTCTGTAGTGCAAGGCTTCAATCTCCTTCCCCATTTCAGCTATGGCTTTCAAAACTGTCTCAACTGCAAAAAAAGAAATTTCCACATAAGTTTTAAAGAATGACAATATCAAAATGTCTGAACACAAGACTCAACAGAAAAGTAAAGATAATTTGTTACTAAATACTAAATTGATTTAAAATAAAATTTTGGAAGATTTTTTGTTGTTTACACCACATGGAAAGACCTTTAAACAATAAACCTTTTTAGCTCAAAAGCTTCCCCATTATCAGATATCTCAGTTTCAGGTAAAATTTCTAATTCACTGTATTCTTCAGTATAACAGTCTTTAATTCTGATTTAGCAGAACATTCAGAGTAAAACTTCCAGGCAGATCTGTAGCTCATATAAGCTGCGACAGTTCTGCAGCTAATGGTGCCGTGATACTTGCTGTAAGATGAGGATTTAGCCTATAATACATTCTAGTGTTCTTAAATGACATTAAAATTCATGTAATTACTTATCGTAACTGTGCTGCTTATTAACTGATACTTTAACTGCTTCGAGTAACACCAAACTGAAAAAGGCTACAAATCTTAAAGATACTTTACGGTATGATACCTTTATTGTTTTTACAGTATTTCAAAAAGTTACTTGGAGGTCGTGGAAAAGGATAATAGCCACCAATGACAGTTTTCTTCATTTGATTAGCTTCGTTTTGTGTTTTAGTCCATTGAATGAAGTTTTTGACTTTAGTATCCTTGGTGTATGGCTGGCCCTTGTGCCACCCTTTTAAAACAAAAATAATCAGGTTACTGTCATCTGTTCTCATCCTGAAACTATGCTGAACACTACACAGAAAAAATGAATTGAGAAAATCTGAACTAGAGAATACAAAAGACATCTTTCCACTTGTCAACCATGTTTTATCAAATGGGTATCTTGAATTCCTTGACTAACAGTTGCATTTGACACTGAAAGTTAGACAACTGTTAAATAATAAAAGGAAATAAAACAACTAGTAAAAATGCTGCCAGAACACTTTCTTACAGAGGCATACAAACTAATAAAATTATCAGAAACTGTTTTATTAGCAGGAAAGAGCAGAAAAAATATCTTCATAAGGTTCAGCAAAGATTGTTACTGACAGGTAATTGACAATTCATTGTTGGCTGGTTTGAAATCAAGATACAGACTAAATACCAGTTTTATCAAAGAAATGGAAATCTGACCAAGTCTATGTATAACCTCTGAACTGAAACAGACCTTATCCAATGGTTTGCAATCTCCAGCTGTAGTTCTCATTTAGGACCCAAACAGATTTAAAATGAACTAAAGCTAGAGGGGAAGAAAGCTTAAGTATTTAATTAGAAAATTAAGCACAAAATATACTGAAGGAAAGCAAAGGAAGAAAACCTCCAACCTCTCAAACATTTAATTTAGGAGTAAATGAAATCATTAGAAACCTAGTAGCAAACAGACTAGCTTGCTTTGCTAGTCCAGTTAAGCACAACATACCCTACTTAGCTTGTCAGGAAAGACCATGTATATAGAACTGACTATGTTCAGGTACCTGTGCTAAAACGCACATAGTTCTCTCTGTTCCTACTTGTCAGTGGGAAGATTGAGACTGGCTGACTGATACGTTAGAAACACTGAAGAAATGAGCTGAATAAACAAAGATATGGCTATTGCATTTTATACTCCTTTGCAATTAGGTCAGTACATCATTCGCCTGTAACACTGCTATAATCTGCTTCCTGATTCAAGAGCAAATATAGTATTAACAGCTGTGCCTGCTCCTGCCTGTGACATTAGGAGTGATGGTATCTAGTGGGCAGTACCACAGGACCATAAGAGTATGGTAACTGCAGGTGGGAGTACTCAAACAAGACTATGTCAAAGTAACATGCCTTCAGCGCAGCCCCGAATCACATCCCTTCACCAGACCACACGATCTAAACTTAGGACAACTATACCTCTTTGTTTTTGTTTTTTTTTTTTGTAATAAGGAAATCTATAAGCCAGAAAAGCTGCAAGTGATTTTTAATTTTTTTTAAGGAAGTGGCAATCTGCATTGCTACGCTATCAAAGATTTAAAAGTTTGAAAGAATAAGTAAATATATGACTTAACCTAGTTAATACTTTGGTACTTTTTCTAAGGGGCACCCATTAATGCCTCACAAGAATGTAATTTGCCTTTTTCTTTTTGCAATGGTATTATTAACTTAAAAGTCATTTGTGACAGGGCAACTAATACTATGCACTGATTATTTTGTTGTGAATGACAAAATCCTTTCCAAAGAAGTTAGATGAGAACTACATAAAACTGGGTTACCTGTAATGAATATTTGACTTTCATTTGAAGTCGTAAGGTAAATTGTGCTGGAAGGATTCTCAGTGACGTCCCGCATCACTCTCATCTGTGTACACACCAAATATGTCACTGGAGAAAAAAAAGCCTTCAGTTTTTTTCCTGATACTTCATTGCTTTTAGAACGTCAAGACTGACACATGCTGGATTAATTTTAAGTGCTCTAAACAAGACATTTTAGTTCTTGACCCTACAAATGCTTCAGCATGTATCAAACCTCCATTATAAATTACAATATAGAGATGTAATTAAATTTTCAATTTAATAACTGTGCAAGGAAATTTCAGCATACATATTAGGACTAAAACATGAGATACTTCATCAGGTAGGATACCAATGAAACAATAGTAAAAATAGGGATATTAGATGACTATGTTTCTTAAGGATAAGCAGCATAAAATAATGGAAAGCACAAGAAATTACGACATGCCACTGCAAAACTTCTAAATAAGAGTACAAACTCACTCTTTCATTAATATCTCAGTTAAACACTGGAATGTCATTCTTTGCCACTTCCCCAAAACATTTAAGATGAATACAGCCATAACCTTAACAAGGTTGTGCAGCTGGTCCTGCACCATATGATATAGAAAAATGCGTGTGACACCAGCCAGTGTTAATGGAAGGATGAGTGCTTGGAGGAGAACAGAAAGAAGGCAAGAAGAGATATCTTAAGTTATTTTAAAATCCTTCATTAAGGATTCCCCAGATTGAAATTTATCATTCTTAGCTCACACACAGTAACTAATACAGCTGGATGGTGACTGCTGTTCGGCCAAAAAATATTAACTCAAAGAAATGAAGCTTTCCCACTTTCACATCTCCCTCCAATCTTCTTAGATTATTCCCATCTACATAAAAAATACTTATTTACAGGAAAAAAGGATTAATAGATTTGACCAGCTGCCTTATTTATTTGCCTCTGATGCAAGAGATGTTGCCCCAGGTGCTTCACTTAACTTTGTTTGACATTAATGAGATCAGATGAACCCCAGGGCCATCTGCCCATCTATCTGTTTAGACTAACTTGCAGATTGCAGTATGGTAAGGGTTCCACATATTTAAACTATTTTTTTTTAATTTCTGATCAGCTATTTTCTGTTTAAGGAGATAAACCAAGTAATTGTTTTATTCAGTGGCAATTATACTCACAATTTGAAATTAGCAACCAACTAGAAAAACATTATAAATAATTATCAATAAGTATTATAGAAAGATGAATACTTGGGTGGATAAGCTTAAACACATCTGGCTGAGAAGTTGCAAATATTTCCAGTATGAATGGTTGGTCTGAGGTCCCATCAACAGCATGTGCCCAACGATAGAGCCAGAAATCTTCACCATGTTCTATATAAACAAATAATAAGAAAAATGTTAAGCATTTGTTCAGAAAGTTAAAAATTGTTTGATAAATTCTGAAAGTTATATTTATAGAGACACCTCTCTTTCTTGTTCGTTCAGCCCTTCCTACAAATGTCACAAGACCAATAACATCACAGGAATGGTTGTTCGGTAAGTCATCCAGTTCTGACCTAAAACAAAAGCAGAACAAAAAAAGTGGGTATTTGTCATAAAGATTTCTCATAAATTCTTTTTTAAAAAAAACATTCCCAATTAACATTCAGTGTAATGTAGCAAAATTTAAGGTCCAGCTTGAGAACCAACAAAATTCTACTTTACCTTGTGATAAACCGATATTTAACTTCAGGTAATCCCCACTCTGGCTTAACAATTTCTTCTGGAATAATACTTATTTTAGTGGGAGGGTTTCGAACATTAAGGCTGATTTCTGATAAAGAGAAAAAAAGTAAAGTGCGGCATGAATACAATCTAAAAAAACCCACACCAAACACTTAAAAAACCCACAAAAAATTCGAGGCAAAGCATCTCAAATGAAGTATTCCAACTTTGTCTCACTACTTGTGAAATTACTAATAAATTCCTTTGACTCTATGTTTTCATCAAAATAAAGTAAGGAATTCAAGTACAGCATTCAACAATGCAATTTTAAAATCTGAGCAATGCTGAACTTTCCAACTCCCTACAAGAGCCAATTAGTCCTATCCAGCCAGGTATTTTAAAAACCAGCAACAGAAACTAATACTACAGTACTGATTAGATATAAAGTACTTTTTTATGCTAGCTTCATTCTGAAATGTCACCAAGATCTAAAACTGATTTGCAGTCAACAAAGACAGAACTTGCAGAAGAGAACTACCACATCTGATACCAGTTCAGGTAGTTATTAATGTGACAGAAATATGCCACAGCCATGGAGGAAAACAAAAGGCCCTCTCACATCTATCACACCTGAGAAGTTTAATTCATTAAGCAGACTGTTTAAATGCTGAACAACAAACATGGTGGAGCACTCGGGGAAGCGAGGGGTTCTGTGACCAGAAAAAAATACAGGAAGAATGGCTTCAGCACCTAGAATACACAAGAAGGTACCCAATTGTCTCTACTCATAACAAGACCAATCTTGCTGGTATGAAAAAGACAGATTCTGATGAAGTTTCTACAAGATGCCTGGATTTGGGTAAGGGCTGATTCAAATAATGCACCCAGAAAAGTAATTAAATAGGTATAAATAATGTATACAATTGTTTATGTAATTATATCTGACCTCTCACCCTAGCAGTGCAACATTAGGAAGATGCTATACTTGAAATCAGATCCTCTACTGAAGAACTTTCTTTTGGCTGCCTTCTAGAAATGTAGTTGGAGGATAACTGCAATTTTGCACATAGTTGTTTCAGGACAGAATCTCAAGAGAAATTTCCTGAAAACAAAACTTTCCTATGCATCAAAACTATTTATCAATTGTTTTGTCATCTGAGATGAAATTAAAGTCATAAACTTAAACTCAGGACTATACCCTGGCATGATTCAGAAGCTAAGGTCAGCCCAGGCTATTTGAAACCACAGTTTCTGTCAGTACCACATAAATTCAGTGATCTATGAAATGCACACACTACCTAGTAGTGGAATTCAAGGTGTTTGTACTAACTATTTAAGCTCCAAAGGACTGAGATTCTGAAACAGCACCTCTCAGCGTGTCATGCAACACTGCAGCTGCAAACAGAAGTAAGCCATGCAGAACTCGCTTCACAGAAGTCTAGAAGAGGCTGGAAGTGTACTGTCTTGCAAGAACTCTGAATTTGGAAAGCTCTTTGCCACGTGGCCTTCTTTAACCCTCCAGATATATTTTACAACATTTGCAGATGCATGGTTATAAGGTAACACTGGAAAGTTGAGGTTTGATGGAATTAAAAATTGGAAATAGATGATGAAAAAAGTTAATTGTTACTTAAGCGATTCAGTGTAATTTGTTACTTTAACTAGCTAGCTGAAGAACTTTGGGAGCACTCATTGTGTGTACTTAAGCCCCCCCGCCCCGAAATATTGCTCCATATTGGGCATATACAGAGATATTCATATTAATGGAGTAATTAGCAAGGCATTAACTTTCAATTAATCCAAACAAAAAAACCCAAAACCACAATCCTCACACACCAGGAGTTGCATAAAATCAATTTAAAAACTGCTCTAGAAATTTTTCTGGATATTCTGTTCTATTTAGACTCTGTCTTATAGGATGTTTGGGCATGAGATCTATCAGTGCATGGTATTATATGCTTTATAAGTTCATATCAAGATAAAAATCTGAGCTTTGCGCTGAGAAAAGAAATAAGATACTGCACATACATTGTGCAAAGATTACTAATTTCTACAGGTCATCCACAGTCTGAAACTACACCATGGCACTTTACTACAGACTGACTTTTAATTCTTCTATTACATGTCTATTACCATGTACAGCCCACTGGCCCGAATTTCCATTTTGACTTCATTAACATTTCTACCCCAATAACACTTGCAGAAATGAGTACTGTAGTGTGAATGAAACCATTAAAACAAAATCATATTTGCCTATAAAGAAAGTCACTTCAGGCAGCATATTTTATTCTGTCCTTTTCCCACAGAAAGGTTTGTGGCAATTATAATTGTTTTTAGGGCTAGCTTGTAATCATCAGCAGCTTCCCTCACAAACTTCCATTTTTGTCTAAACATTTCTCTCTCCTGCCAATTCAGCACAAACACTTCAGACATTAAGATCTGGTTTTAAGGCAAAGATACATTAGGCAGAGTATACACTGCTTCTAGCAGTGAAAATACTATTTTTGTGCACTGTAGCAACTGCATTAGGAAACTGTCATCGTTAGTAAGTTATACATACATCACCCTTCACTAACACACATACTGTTTCAAGAAGTTACTGGAATTTTCTGAATGTTGGCTGTTAATTTTTTTCTGAGTATAAAAACACAAAAGGGAAAAGAACTCAGATTCAGCAAAGCAGGAGAGAACCCCCCACCACCATGCTGACCAAGTCCAGTTTGAAAAGGTTATTATTGTTACACTGCAGCACTTTTATTTCTGTGGCATAGCTCCTTTGAACATGTCACATTAAACAACTGCAAGTACGAAAATACTTTCTCATAGCCAAAGAATTTTGTTCATATAAGCGCTTCCATGGTGTTGCTGTTTCGGCATAGACAGTCATCAATGCACCTTTTTATTCAATGGAGCTTTGCAGATAGTCTGGGCCTTGACCACATACACTAAAATAGTCTAAAGTCAGATCAGGTAACAACGTGCTTCAATGACCTGGAAGAAGGTGTAAGCAGTGCACAAACAATACCTGTATTATTAATCAGGAAGCAGAATCAGATTAAAATTCAGTACAAGAGGCCTGTCTTTATGACCCCAATACCTGAAATCAGGGGTTAGATTTTTATTTATTTTTTAAAGAAAGGTTTTAAATAATTTTGGTATTAGGCTTTGTAGACACAATCCAAATCTAAACAGGGAACAGTAAGAACTTGGATAATAAGGCACCTTTCAAAGCTAATATTTAAGGATATATACCTTATCAATTCATTTTAGCTGTGGATCACCTATTTTATTTCTATGAAGAGCTATCTTTTTACAGCTATATTTCATGGAATCAAAACAAGTTTCTGCAATACTTAACCAATTGTAGCAAATCTCTTCATCTGTGAATCCCCTGGTGTTGGCTGTGTTTTAAATGGGTAACTGGCTTTGATAGCATACTCTTCAAGAAGTAGTACCGTGCCAACCTTAATACTGTTATACCATTCAGGACACAGTGAATTCCACAAAACCATTGACATCATGCCTGAACCATCAGCAACTTCAAAGTAAGCCTAAAGAAAAAAAAAAAGGAGGAAAAAAAATAGAGAGACAAAATACATTCATCTTTTATTTATCATTGTTCTGGTACATATTTATTTTGGATAAAGCATCAGCTACTTGACTCATGAAAAATTTCTCTGAGGATTATAAATGGGTATAGAACATGTTCCAAAACTTGTACTGAATACTAGAGTTTAAGAAATCCCCTCGTTTCCACATAAGAATTTTTCCCCAGCAACTCCAGCCCAAACTCTTTATCGTTCCAGTACTCAGTAATTGCACATGGTGTCAGTTTCACTCTGTGGATTTTGGAGGAGGTTGGGGAAATACCATGCAAAAGAAACAATATTGAAAGATGCTTCTGTATCAGAGAGAATGCTGTATTTAGAACAACATTTCAAAATATCCATGAAGGACAACTGTATTTTGGAAGTTGAGGTCTTACAGAAGCATTTGCTAAACATTATTCTCAAAACACAACACAAATCTTATTTTAGAACAAAAGAAAAAATGCAGAAAATTTGCATTGCAAACCACTCTTTTCATTGACGTTTTTTTCATGAAAAAGCTTTCTACCTGATTTTTTTTTTTTTTTTTAACCGGGTGAACTTTGAATCCCTAACTGAGCAGATCACCGAGCAGTGAAAAATATTTTAAATGCTTCTATAATGGTCTTAAAAGGTAGTAATCCACTGGAAAAAAATCTCAGCTCCGTCAAAATGCTTCATTTTATCCATTCACCTGCCAGCCTCAAAAAAAACAACTGCTTCTGTTCCGACTACAATCCCACTCTCTTTAATTCTTGAATACATATAACACCTTATGTGTTCTTCCCCCTTACTGCTTCTAAAATCCTTTTCCTTATTCCAAGTTCAATACAGAGATTATACAAATCAACACTTGTTAGTTCATTCTAATATTCCTAACTAGTCATGAACCACGCATCCTTGAAAGTAAGGTGTATCGCAGAATCTTTTGTTATCCCATTATTTTTATTGAATAACAACAGTTAGGCACACACCACTATCTAAAGGAGGAATGCATAAAGCAAAAAGCATGTAAAAACCTATCTTCTAACTTCTTTAGCTAAATTGGCTCTGGGTATTGGCTCTACACCTAATACCAGGAAACGTGGCTGATGAACTGTCACAAAAGTTAGGAGTACCTATCTAGACTGTCTACTGAGAAGTAGCTCCAATAAAAAGACCCAGATTTATCTTCACATGCAAAGGGAATGGAAATGTGGAATAGGAGGGCACAACAGTCCTTCACTAAGACATTTCATTTCTCTCTCTTCCCGTGCAAGAATTCATGAGTTATTAGAGTCTTTGTAAAGCGTTGCCTGTATGGGTTCTGGCTGGGATGGAGTTTATTTCCTTTGTACCAGCCTGCATGGGTGACTAAAATAGTGTTGCCAACACACCAACGTTTTAGCTGTTGCTGACCGGTGCTTGCATGGTGTCAAGGTCTTGCCCTGTTTTTCACTCTGCCATGCCAGCGAGTAAGCTAGGGATGGGCAAGAGGCTGGGAGGGGACACAGCTGAGACAGCTGATCTGAACTGACCAAGGGGGATATTCAATGCCACGTGACATCACGCTCCGATATAAAATGGGCTGCTAGCCTTCCCAAGTACATCTGCATCACCTGACTTCCCTGCCCACCCTTCTCCCCCTTCATCTTTTGAAGCTGTCTTTATCTCAACCCATGGGTTTTTTCTCACTTTTGCTCTTCCAGTTCACTTCCTCACGCCCCTAGAGAGGGCAGGGGAGAGCAAACGACCAGCTGGTAAGTGCTTAGCTGCTGGCTGGGACCAGCCTACCACACCTCCTCTCTCTGCTTCGAGAAGCTCTACACAATTACAAGTAAAATATATTAGGAATCACAGGTAAAATATATTAGGAAAATCATTAAGAATGTTACAGTAAAACAATCTATCTGAAAGTCACTAGGTGAGAGAATTAGGGGATACAAATTGTTACAATTTATTTACCTTGCTTTTTTTTTTTACATCCAGTTTCCAAAGCATAACCAGAAACATTCAAGCTATTAAGCTACTAAAAAACACCAAATACTTTTTTCTTCACAAAAATCTCAACTGAACTATAGTAACTGAAACATATCTGCCAAAGTTTGTACATACAATCACTAAATTCACCATTCCCTGCTCCAAAGAGCTCAGCATTTTTACGATAAAGTAGCTACAACGTGAATCTTAACTTTATGTGCTTACTGTATAGGAGTAATGATTTCCAAATACCCTACAGCTATGTGTTTGCGTGTTAAACTATGTATTTATCGCTCTTTACCTGATAAGGCATATCCACTTTTTTCTCTGGTCTCCCGTAGTACCTTAGTCTAGATTTGTGCAGGACTCTCACAAGAAGCGGATGGAAGTGAACATTGCTTCTCCAGGTCATTTCCAGCTGACCAAGAGAAGTCAGCTTGGAGACTAAGGTTAGAGGAAAAAGAAAAAAAAAAAAGACCAAAAAAGAGCATTTGTGACCCAGCATTTAACTTTTCAGGAGTAAAGTGCACAGGCCATGACGTCACGTGTACTTTCTTAATGTTTCTAACATCTAAAAAGGCTCACTTGCTGATAGCATACCCTGTGAAATCGTGTTCTGAGCTGTCTGCACACAGCATAGTTTTCTTTTAAAATTGAAAGCGAGAGTGACAACACATTTAAAATGACACACAAGTGTCAGATGTGCAGAACAGCTATTACAAAAGACACAGGCGTTAGCCTGCAAGGGCATGACGCCTGTGCAAAGTCCTGCTTATAACTCACTCCTCACCAGGCTTTGCGGACTGGCCCAAGCCCCTCGGTGCTGACCGCATTTTGGATGGTAGCTCCCAGGTGCCAGCACCCACTCCCACAGACCAGTCGAGAAACTACTACCAGAAAGGATGTTCCCAACACCTCAGAAGACCGGGTGCAAGCACCATAGCTAGGTATTTTCAGTCAGATACTTATTTGTCAAATACAGACAAAACTTATTTTGTCAAGTTTAAAAAACCCTCTCAGCATAGCACAAATGCGTCAGCTGTAATAGGTACAGCAGGTCCAAGGCGAGCGGAGGGCCGCTTCAGGCTGGGGAGCTCGGCCCAGCTGGCAGGCAGTGTGGCGACCGCACCCTCTCACCTCACGCGTGGCCCGGGCGGCCAGAGCAGGCCCGGCCTCCTCAGGGTGCCCCGGGGCTGCCTTCCACCTACATCCCCTGCTCCTACAGCCACCTGCTCTCCACTTACTGTCGATGTCCACCCGCGCTTGGGCCTTCTCCGCCACCCACATGTCTCCGTAGGGATCCTCGTTGTTCCACAGCGGCAGGTAGTGCTGCCTCTCGCCGCGGAGGGGCTGCCGGTGGTGGCAGGTCGGGACATCGGGGGGCTCGGCTGCCCCCACCGGCTCTGGCTCCAGCTCCTCCAGGCAGAGGAACCCGCAGTTGAGGCGCTTCTCGGCGTACAGGTAGGAGCCGCGCGTGAGGCGCAGGCGCGTGCCGGCCCGCAGGTGCCCACGCTGCACCAGGCCGCTGAGGCGTGGCGCGAGGTGGCAGCGCTCCTGGCACCTGCCGTCCGCCAGCGTCACGTCGTACCAGTACTGCGGGGCGGCGCGCGGCGGCCCCTCGCCCAGGTACCGCTCCACCGCCACCACCGTGACGGGCGGCGGCTCGGCCGGCGCCACGCTCAGCTGCGAGGAGCCCTGCGCCTCCTCAAACACCCGCCGCAGCCACGAGGCCTCGCCGGCCGCCGACCCCCGCCCCTCCTCGGCGGGGTGGGCGCTGCCGCCGCGCTCCGGCCCGGGGTCCTGCATGGCAGCTTCTTGGCGGCTCCTCCCCTCGCGCCGCGCCCGTCGCCGGGGGACGAGAACCGGGGCCGGGGCCGCTGCTGGGGAGGGGGAGGACGGCGGCCTCCTGCCGTCACGGGCCGAGCCGCCGGGCCGCCGCCATAGCGCAGGGGCGGGGCTGGTGCGCGCGCGCGCGCCGCGGCCCATTCAAAGCTCCCAACGGTCACGGAGGGAGAGAGGCGGGGCCGGCGCGCGCTGCCGGGCCCGGGGGCGGGGGACGGTGACAGCAGAGCGGCCCCAGCGCGGACGGCACAGCGGGCCGGGCCGCGGAGGAAGCGGCGGGGAGAAGCGGCTGCCCTGGGGTCCGGTCCCCCCGCCCCCTGGCCGCTGCCGGTACCGCAGGGCCCGCTCCCCCGGCGGGCCGGCGCCCCTGGCTCCTCTGGCGGAGAGGCGGGGGGGCTCAGGGCGCGGGGGGGGGGGGGGGGCGGGCGGTTGTTGGCCCACGGCGGGGCCGGCCCGCGGGTGCCCCTCCGCGCCGGGCCCGTAGGCAGCGGCCGGGCCTCCCGCTGCACCTGCCCCGGCCCCGCGGATGCGCCGTGCCCGGTACCGCGCCTGCCGTCAGGCGGGACGCGTCCGTAGGGCGGTGAAGCGTCCAGCTCCTGTAACCGCCTTCACCCTCCTCCTCAGGCGCTCCTGTATGTGAACACGGCGTTCGTGCTGCAGCCCAAGTCCTGAGCAAGGCTGGCGTGGCGGTGCCTTCTTTCGTGGTAGACATGATCTGTTGCGTTGATCGGTACAACCTCATTCACGACTTAACGTGAACATTGCCCGAACCCCTTCTCACCGAGGTTGTTCAGGCTGTGACTTCACGTCACATCCAAGCCTTACCCGAAAAGTTTGTGGCACAGGCTTTTTTCCCCCCAGCTATTAAAGCAACCTGTGGATAAAATAACGGTGTGTGGCCTGTTCCCAGCTTCTGCCTGCACTCCCACAGGACTTGCAGAGAAAAGGGATTTTATTTCTAGCAGAGGTAATTGTTACGTGTATCGCTGTTGTGAGGATTTTTCTTATTATAAGTTATTGTGGTTTCCATCATGAAAACTATGTAGCTGTAGCTTTTGTGGAATGATAATGGGCTGATAGTAGAGTTAATACTTTATAATTTTGGATAAATTTGCATGCATTGCAGTTTCAGATACAAGAGGTTTCTCTCTTAGGAACTTGTTACTTTTTTTCTCTCCAGCAGAGGTCTAGCTAACATACCAATTTCAGCACTGGAACAGGGTTAATCTGTTTTGCTGAAGGCATGTCAACAGCGTGTTTTAATGACTGGTTATGTCTGTGAGTTCCTCTGGATGTGATTTCCCTGCCGTACCCGACCAGTGGGACGGATGTGATTGTATTAGAACCTGAAAGTTCAGAAACACTTGAAGAATCAGTAATGAATGGTGGTGAACCATCACAGAAACTTCGAGCTCAGTGTGTTCTGTTCCATTGGGGCATGTAAGCAGCTCACTGAAGACTATGATTTTTCATATATGTACAACCAAGCACGCTGAACCGTACCAGTGTCGACCTCTGGTGAATCAATACATAAGTCTCAAATTCTCAGACATCATTAGCAGCCAAGTATCTCAGTCTTTACAATGCACCTTAAGAAAAACAGCAATTAGCCTCTGTAGTGATGCTAGCGATGAATGGGCTACGCTGCATAGGAGGATGTTATTACGTTCTGTTAAACATTACATTTAATATATGTTGGAGAAATACAAGGCAGAAAAGAGTAAAAGGTGATTACCTGTAGATTAAAAAAAAGAAAAGCACTATTGTGAAAGATAGTAAAGCTTACTGTAAAACACAGTTGTTCACCACAAAGTTTTGAGGACAAAAATGGAAAAGGCTTTCTAATAGATTTTACCATTATCTGCTAGGCGCTTATGTTAAATCAACCTCAAAAATAACAGGAAGCAATTAAATAATGCTAAAATAACATTTGAGGTGATTATCCAGCAGACATTCTCTTGCCCTTTAATCAGCTCTATACGCTTTGAAAAGCAGTTGAAGAAAGTGGTGGGCTGTCATCAGGAAGATCTGTTACACTTCTGTTATGTGAAACCTTGATTTATTGCACAGGTTTTAGAATCTATAGAAGTCTTTCATATAGATTGCAGGTTTGCTTATGTTTCATTTAACTTAAATACAGCTGTCTAAACATGGAGCTGAACTTGTAAGCTACCTTCTGTGATGGTCTTTGGGGAAACGATTTCATTCCAGAGCAACTTGCTACCATGAAACAAACTACTATATGTAAAACAAATGTAAAACAAAGCTAAAATTAAAATGCCTTTTCATTTGAGCTCCAATAGCAAGAGAATCATAGCATCATAGAAGATCTCAAGTTGGAAGGGACCCATAAGGATCATCCAATCCTTTGATTCTTGCAGAAGTCTTACTAAAAAAAAAATTAGTCTAATAGATAATGCAAATACAGTAGGTAATACAAAACTATTACAGTTTAATGTATTATGTAACTTGCAGTGTGTGCGTATGTGTGTGTGTGTAGCTGTACCTTACTGCTTTGCTCTACTGTTTGGCAAATAGTTGTAAATTAAAGAAGATATTTTAGTTTTTCCTGTTGTGAGACAAAACCCCAAATGCTTTCACTTTGGACTGGCATTATTTTGTTTGCAAAAGTGCGGTTTATGATGGTGAGATACAAACTGTTTTATCTATGCCTTTAGGGGCAATGTGGGCAATACAACTTAATTGGGGCAGCTCTACTGTCAAGTCACGGTAAGTTTGCAGGCTTCTTAAGGTGACGCAGTTTCCACCAGGGAGAGAATTCTGTGTGTTACTTACTAGTGCCTGCTAATTCATGCCTCCCCTTCCTGGCTTTTTGGTGGAAAGAACAATGATGACTGGCAAAACTAAGTTATCTACCCAATCAAGTGACCATGGTGTCTTTAAACTTGTAATACAGATCCCACTCCATACCTCAAATGCTGGAAACAACGTGCTCTGCTAGCTTAAAAGAGATAAAATCTTGAAGAAAAATAATACTCTGCATGTTAAAAAATGATGAGAAATTTTGCTTCATGCCCTCACCCCTTCCAACCCCAGCACTGGCATAAATGACAAATTTCCTAATTCTTAAGTGGTGCAGCTACAATGTGCTATCACACCTTGTTATGTATAGCAATAAATTTTATATGTGGCAACAAAGACTGCATGAGCATACCCAAGAAAAAGTGAATTGGGCTAACCTGGCATTTGGGTTGATAAACATACATGTTCTTGTAGCATCAATGACTGCAAGCTGTCATTTTGCTCTAGTTCCACTGCCCTTGGTCCCACTGGGTATTTGTGTAAAGAGAAAGGCAGAAACACAGAAATTCACTCGTGAAGCTCATTAGCAGCACGCACAGCACCGCGCCAGCTGTCGCCCTTACTGGCGCTCTTCTCGGCTGAACCCTCACACTGTCACCTCAACATCTTCATCCCCTGCAAGGAAATATATTCACTGTGTCTCTGTAGGCAGAGGTAGATGTTTCTCTAGGGATACTGACTGGATTTGGAAAACAGTAACAAAGCTTTCTGCGATTTTTACAATAACTTACGCCAGTATGAAAGAATTTTACAAGCACAATACTAGTTTTGATTTTCAGAGTATTTTTTATTACTGTTTCAGTTGTACAATTTCAAGATTAGGAACAATACATAATGTACAGTACATGGCTTGCGTTGTTCCCAGGGTTTAAAGTCATGTGTCAAGGTTCAGGCTGCAGAGTAGAGTTTGCCATTCCTAAAATGAAAGCAGGCACATACAATACTATCTTGCTGCAGTATTAGTGCAATCACGTTTTGGCAAATGCATCATTAGGAGCACCAGCTGCCATTAGATACTGCATGTACCAAAGGATTACTGACGTGGATCCTTCACACTCTGCCCTTCTGCCCCTGTAACATTTGTCGACATCAAAGTGACATCACTAGAAAAACACATTGTTAAGCAGTTCACTCCTTGGTTTTAAAAGTGTTAGCAAAAGAGTACAGCTAGAGAAACACCTCACAGAATTGAACTACAAATCTGATAAACATTTTGCATAGTTAAATTTACGTCAGGATAGACTTGGGTCTCTCATTTTTTTTTCCTCTAGCCTTTGAACTGAACAGTTATTCACAACACACTCTCATTCAGTGTTTAGACCACCCAGTCGCTCCAGATACCTTTCAATTTCTTTGGCTACTTTCTTTTCCTTAACATCCCTTAACCTGTTTTTTATTCCCCCTACAGCAATACACTGTTCCAGATATCCACTCCCTCCCCTTGGCTACTCCTATTTATTTTCTTCTGCTTTTCCCTCCTCCCTCTTCAGTCACTTCCACTCTCTTCTGTTATCCTTCTCAACACATCTGGGCTCTTTCTCATCTTCAATCATTGTGATTTTCTCTTGATAAAGAGAAAATGCCACAGCCTTCTCGTTGTTGCATCCAAATCCAAAATTGCTATTTGCAATACCACTTCGACATCCTTTAAAAGCATTCACCTCTAAGGGCCTGATTCTTTCCATATTTAGACATGGATGTAACCCAAATAATTCCAATGGTTTTACATGCAAAGTGAGAGATTGAAATCCAACCCACTGCCTTGAAAGATAGCTGGAAAGAGGAGAGAGCTAGTAGAGGGAAACAATGAAAAACTAAAATCTCGCTGTAATAGTGCACATTCCCTCTGTTGAACTCCTCAGCACCCCCTGCCCCGTACGGAGCTGAACATCTTCACAGTGTGTCAACTTACTGTCACACTTTAATATTAAACACGTTTGATCACATTTGCTTCTTTAATCTGTTGATATGGGTTGTTCTAAATTCCCACTGTTCTCTGCTAAATGCTTTTTAACTAATGCCTAGCATCAGGAAAAATCTGCCTCCTACCTGTTGACGCCAAAATGGGGGAGGGAAAAAATTCTCATGCATCCCATGTAATGCAGAGGCTGCTGAGATAAGCACACTTTAAAAAAATATTATAGGGCAGCCTGGATCACTGATTGCTTATAGCACAAGCAGTTGTGCAAGCAAGTTTTGCACACCTGCTGGGTACAAAATGAAAGCTGTTCTTTCTTCACAGTCTCTTGGACTTTTTATTCGAAGTAAAAAATCAAGTAAGTTATATTTCAGATTGTCTGCAAATCATTTTACACCTGTAATTAAAACTTTCATCTGTGTTACAGGTTTAGGTTTGTTTGGTTTTGGGGTGGGTTTTTTTTTTTTTGGTTGATCAAAACAAGCCCAGTGTTCAGTAGCACAGGGACCCGAGCCACGTTTTGCTCTTTTACCCCAGTCCTGGCATTGGCAGCAGGTGGGAACGTTACTACAAACAGCCAGAGACCTCCTGCTTTCCCACAGCACTGCTGATCACAGGATCCCATTCAGATTTTAACCGCACGCAAGCTCATTACTTGCATACATCAAGAACCAATTCAAGTATTTAAGCGCATGGATTTTTTCAGTATGGCCTTCGGCTTATTTTTCTGTAAGTTAAAACGCTGCAAAAGAAAATACTTCATCAAAAAACCACTAGACATTTTCAGATAAAGCTAGTGCTTGTGAAAAGTGCTATGTTAATAACTTTGGAAAGTGCAGTCCTCCACATAGCCAAAGAATACAGGCAGCAACAGTGTGGGCATCTCTGACCTGCCTGCAGCAGCCGAGGTGCCAGCGCGGGGAAGCACGGGAAGGGTGATGAGCGCCTAGTTTGATTCTCTGCTGACATCTACAAGGGTACCAGCTCTGGAGCTGATGGCTGCTATCTGAGCACCTGTCAGTCACAGCGTGACTGTGAACACTCACTTCACCTGACATATTCTACAAAACAGCTATCGGTTTAAACAACTTTATTTCTCCCCTTCTCAGTCAACTTTGAATCATCATCCTTGAGGTAGACGACCAGATATTCCAACACACTTTCCCTGCACCTTTCAGTATCACATATTTCAAGTAAAAAATAACCTATTTTCAAACACTGTAGCTAGCAATTTCACTTTTGCCTACAACGTCATCTATACTGTATCATGTCTGGAAAGAGCTCTTTTGTATTACATTTGATGCTTTACATTTTCAAAGCACACCCAAAAATCAGCTAAATAAGGATTGCATTAAACCCTACAATTTAATCATAGTATATGATTATATATAGTGTATATATATTATATCTGTATAGTTTTACGGCCAAGTTACAAGCCCCTGAGAACAGAGTTTATGCAGAAACACTGGCACCAGTGACACTAATGGATGCAGCTTTATTTAGACGTAATTAGTATAGAAAGCACCTGAAATTATTTATATTTTCTATTTATAATAGATTAACTCTTTGGATATTTTCATAACTATATTAAGAATACATTTGTTAATCCTAAACATCCATTGTGGAAAGATTATATTTACACAAAAATACATGAAGACTTGATGCTGAAAGACCAAGAAGGGAAGAAAAGAAGGTGCCTGATCCTCTGCCCTTATATACATGGGTAGTGCCTTTAAATCAGCTCACACGAGCTGGGTCCCATGTCTGAATAAAAGTGACAGGTTCAGGTCCGTAATGCTTTATGCATAGATGATTTTGACAAACTACTATTCAAACCGTTTTTACAAATACATTCTACAGTAACTGTGTCTACGGGCTCAGGCATCCAGCCCTGAGAGAAAGATGAAGCCTGCTCCCTGCTTCTGTAAAATCTACCAGATGGGGCACGTGTCTAGAAGTAGTTGCTTTTACAACTCTGCAGTGAAATGCACCCGTCTGCCCAGCACAGGATACAACCCCTCGAGCATCCCGTCACAAAGAGCTGCTCCTCCACTGATCCTAAGACTTGGACAAGTGAGTCTTGGTGAAACAGTAACAGCTTGCTTAAAACGCCAAACAAGCCAATCCCCAATTCAAAACAAAGTAGATTCCAACCTGTTGCCCAACTTGTTTGTATTTTTCTATCTACCTACAGATGTTGCTGTCCAAAAAAAGAAAGAGACCTCAGCTCAAGATAACAGGGTTGTATCACCTGTGAAAATGAAAGCGTACACTTCTCCGGAGTACAGGAACTTCTTGCATTGGCTACATTCTTCATTAAAGTTGCTCTCTCCAATGCTGTGAATACAATCTTGGTTTGCAACATACTTTAGAAGACAAACTGAACATGTTTGCGATACTTTTGACAGGAAAATGGAATTCTTTCCATACAGAAGGAATATGAATTTTGAAAAGTTAATAATGACAAAATTTTTATAGGTAAAAAGTGCAAATTTGTGTATATTACCTCCAAGCATTTTACACTGCTACCTACAGGGAATTTCAAAGCATCCTTCATTTTGTTGTGATTTACCAGTTGAATAGTACGTTTTGACCAAGAGTCATAAAGTATATTTGACTGCTGCCTCCTGACTGTACAGATGCAAAGAACACCTTGAAAGGGGAAAAAAAAAAAAAAAAAAAAAGAAGCTACTGTCAGTTTACATTTATGAGAATATTTTTACTCATACAAGAAATCTGATAGAATGCCAGTCCCAAATACAAGGATATTTATATCCCAATTCAGTTTTAATCCCATGAGAATCTTTAAAGTGAAACTGTGCTTGTGGTATATATACAACTGGGATATATTTTTTTGGTATATTTCTTTTCCTATTTGGAAAGACACGAGAACATTTTAAATTAATTCATCTAAACAGTTTTGGGGCCCCAGTTTTCTAAATATGTCAGTGGGACTAAGCAGGTTTCACAGAACATGCAAGAACTGCTACATGCAACAAATCATACGTGATTATACACATTCTAGTGTCTGCAATATCTCAAATATTAGAGCACTGGGTTTTTTCCATGATGGCTGCTTTGAACTGCCTGTATTTGTTGTCACCTCTGATACCCGGTAAGGCTGGGTGGAATAGGAGTTATAACAGGGCTGACTAAAGCAGGGTGGTGTGAAAGTGCGGAATATCCATAATGAGTGCTCTGTGGGGTCAGTGACTACGTTTGCTTTGAATAAGGAAGTTCTACTAAGTGATAACCAATGTAAAAATAAAGTTAAAAAATTAAATGGTTTTAGTGCCATAGTCAACTATTGCTCATTTTTGCTAAATCACCACACTGTACTTATCTCTGTACCTTGTCATTTCTTTCACATAGGAATTTTAGCTTCTGTGCTTTCTTGTGCATGAATACTCCTTCCAGATTTCCTGTGTCCACAGATCGCAGTTCGATCGCCTTCTCTCCCCAGCCCATGACCTGGTTAGATTGAAGGTAAGCTAAAAGGGGGAGAAAAAAAGAAAATATACATTTGATACCATTTAGCAGGTGAAAAGACTGATTCTTGCCTCATTTATGTTAATACGGATCTGAAGCGTTTCTCTTTGATAACAATACATTCTGCATTATTTGTGTTTTAAGTTTACACAAAAAGCCTTGGGAACAGTAACTAAATTTCAGTTTCTCCTCTCAGACTTATTTTGGACTCTAGACATAAGATAATCTTAAGTATGCTGGTATTGCGTATTTTAGAATCACAATAGGTTGGGGGAAACTTCTGAAGGGCATCTTGTTTAATCCCTGTCCCTGAAGCAGGGCCAAATCAGACAAGGCTACCGGGACCTTGTCCAGACATGTTCTGATGGGTATTTCACAACCTCGCTGTGCCCCAGCTGCAATGTGTCACTGCCATAAAGGTTAAAGATTGCTTCCTAATACCTAGTGGGAATTTCTCTTGATGCAACTTGTGCCCATTTTTGCCTCTCGTCCTTTCACTGCACACATCCAAGAAAAGCCTCGACTCTGTCTTCTCTATATCCTCCCATTGGGAGTTTGGGTTTGTATGTGCTATGGAGTTCAGCTCAGTCTGAAACCTAAATACTTTTTGACGTGATACTATGGCATGATTAGTTTGGTGTCCTTAGCTATTGTCAACACAGCACTGTGGTTACGTGCTGTATCTCCAAAACCAACAGAAGATACTCCAGCACTGTGGAAGCTTATGGCTACTCCCTTTAAACGTGGCAATTAGATGAGAAATTGGAATAGTTATGAAGGAGATAGCACCACAGATTTCAAATTAGGCACGGTTTCAATGAAAGCACTCTGATTAGTACATGTATGGGCTTCCAAGGTAGAAACACATTAGTTATGCTCTGTTGATAGTCAATGCTCAGAAATTGTTCTTCTTGCTCAACTATGAACTGCTATTTCATTAGTCTGAGAATTCTGGTGCTCTGAAATGATGTAGAGAGAATGTGTGCATTTGACTGGTTTTTAGCTTCAGTGGACAGTGCTTGGCTGTCCTACATCATTAGTGTGAGCAATGTCTGTTTCTTAAAACCATCCATGTTGGTTCAGGTTTTAGTCTAAAAATTAAACTTTCAGTACACATGGCTATAGGAAGCAATGCCCTGCAATTCTACTTTACAAGGACAGCAGAAAATAAAGGCGATATGCCTGACGGACTGTATATCCTTCTAGCAGTTGATTTAGTATTAACTTGGAATCCTCGCTTTGTAATTCTTGTCAGAACAAGTGTATGAATATTATACCTCCTTGGAAACATGCGGTTTGGCTGCAATGTTGTGATTTTAGTTCCCTCAGAGTCTACAAATTTCCCCTAAATCTGTTTAGTATCCTTTCAGTTATTCTTTGTGCGCACTGAAGGCTTCCCTGCCACTAGAGCTGAGAGCAAGCATTCTTTCCCAGTAACCCAACCATGTAGAAAGCGGAAGAAACCATCCTGTCTGGAAATCAAAAGAGCAGTGAACATCTGAGTGGAAGAAGAGAAGGGACAAGGGGTATTTTCTAAAAATCAAGCACCTGAAATCAATACATTTTACAATCTGTTCTTTACGCTCCAGTTCCTAGGTTGCACGACAGGGCACTGCTGCGGCAGGCTGCAAGGAAGGCGGCCATCGACACCGCTGAGCCACTGCGGCAGCGGCGTGATGCGCGCCAGGGCAGCGCCTGTGCAATGTGCAGTCCGTAGCTACAAAGGCAGCCCCAGACCACACAGAAACTGAAGAAGCGATGCAATACTCAGACATTTGCTATTTTTGGTAACAACTGATATTATATTAACTTTTTCAAACTTCGCTTTTGAACGCAACAGAGAGGGGCACACTGGATTTGGGGGGTGGGACAGCAAGGCAGGTGCATATATACAAACAGCATGAAAGCATTCTGTGGTTATGCCATTTAATTAAAAAAAAAAAAAAAAAAAGGCAACAAAGACCTAATCCACTCGGAAGTCTCCTTATCTTTTCCACTACATGAAATCTGCACTCAAGTTGTCAGTAGGCTGCCTGTATCAGCTGTGCCCATGCCTTTGGCAGATTTCAGTTTGATAGCATCTTGCAGCTCTCAGTAACAGCTTAATTCAGCTCCGGTACAACCTCTAGGTCATCCGGGATAGAAAGCCCTGGATGACAGGACCACTGCTGCTATGTTCAGAGGAGACCTGATCTCCAAGCAGTACTACACTAGGAAGAGGATAACACAGATCTGCCAAGTCCAGCCACCGGCGCTCTGCTGGCCAGCCTGTATACTGAGAACTGTCAACTGACAATGGCAAATTTCAGTCAAGTGCAAGTGGCACAAAACCTCATTCTTGTAGCAGAATCAAAACATTCTTTCCCAAATTGCAGCTGTGGAATAACATGCCAACAAAAAGGCCTCATTATACCATTTCTGGGCTTGTCCAGTTACGAGGATTTATCTATACATGGAAATTAATTTGGAGGATAACAGGCTGTGAATTCAAAGGTCAGTACTGAGTCTTGATAACCTTCCCACGCAGGAGCACTGAACGGAGAGCCAATTAGATACTCAGAATAAAGCTGTCATATTCTGGAACAAAAGCTGCTATACCGCGAGCAACTTAGGAATACTTATTTTGAGTCCACTTGCCGCCTCAACAAGCTTTAGCTAAAAATATCCTATGCTTCCAACCGGCAACATATAAGGGTGTTTATATTACACCCAGTGCAAGACTGTACTGGTTTCTAGCAACCCTAGACTTGGACAGCCACTCTAGTCCTTTGGACAGTAGCTCAGCAGAAAAAGCACATACTGACTCACACTGATGTGCCAATATTGCTTAACGTGCTGGAACAACGTTATTCAGTTAGCTGAAGTTCCCCTGCTTCGCCCCGATTACTGCCTATCTTAAGAGACCTACAGCTGTGCATGAGCTGTGGTTCTTGTTACACCATTTGTAGCAGCGTTACCCCCTGGACATCAAAGAATATATGCCATAAAGGTAGTAAGCAAAGTGAGCTCAAAATCAGTTTCTTAGCATCATGAAAGTATTAGGAGCAACACTCTAAACTTGGGGGGGAGACTTGGTATTTCCTGTTTACACTGTGGATTAGCAGGAAGTTGAGCAGAGCCCCCACGCAGGGAAGTGACTGCTTCCAAGGGGAAATCGTTGAGGGAGACAGGAAAGGTGAAAGAAATAACTGAGCCATATTGCATCCATTAACTTCTACGAAGTGTCACTGACATGAGCTAATGATCTCAGTCTTACACCAGCAGCAAACTCACACCCTGAATGAGACAAGGACACTGGTACCACAGAAATCAGGTACTGCTACCATCTCATGTTCCTTCTTAACCTTTCTTCTTTTTTTAAAACTGTTTCCCTTCAAAAATCCCCTTCTGATCTCATCTGCTGAATCTGGCTCAGTGCCCTAAGCCGTTATTCCCAATTGACCTCTGCATGAGAGCAGAAGCCAGCCTGCTTTTAGCAAACTATCATAAAATCGGGCTTTTCCGACTAGTGTTAAAGAAATAGGGCAGGAAAGGACCTCAGTGCACCTTCCACCCATATCTCTGTGCCACATCAGTATCACTTCTGACAGTTGTTTGTCTAAGTCGACCTTAAAGACCTCTCTAGTGATGGACACTCCAAAAATTCCCCAGGCAACTGATTCCAGATAAACCAAGAACTTTGAAATGAACAAACGGAACATGAATTAAAAGAGCCTGACCCACTTTTGCATGCCTGAGTCACGGTATCAAACTCCGTTTCACAGGGTAAAAGCGAAGTGTTTGCTGCGTTACTGAATTCCTTTTTTTTTTTTTGAGACAGTATGTGCGTAGGTGAAATTCAGTGCCAAAAAAGCTACTGCATTTTGCTTTTGTGTACACGTTTGAGACAATTGCCTCAGGTAAGTATGCAGCTGGGCACAAACATGAAAAGAATATCCAGTGATGGCTTTGCTGACAGGAAAATATAGCAGCTATTGCAGACCACAGAGACCTTAAAACTGAGCACACTTCCACAGAGCCCTGCTTTGGCCCTTCAGTCAAACCCAGTATGCTTTATGAAATCACAACCTTTACTGGTTCTCCACTCTTTGGGGAAAGCATGTTTGATTATTTTTAGACAAATGGAAGGGAATACACGTTGACAATTGGGAATGGAAATAACCTACGGAGATACCAACAGTGTCCTGTAATGTAGCAAGGCTTGTTTCCACTGAAATCCAGCCTTGAGCTCTCCAGGGATGCTGCTGATCACTGATTAGGGATTGATGAGCTATCTGCATGTACTTCTACCTGTTACCCATGCTTTAAAACTTAACTGCCCCCAAGTTAAGCAATTTTGGGTAGGAAAGCTGAGGAAGGAGCTGGTAACTTCTCTAGTGCAATTCTGTTAAACAGTATTACTGCTATTATTTATGTTACCTGGATAAAAGTGGGTATTTTCTTTCTCCAGTCGCAGCTGCGGAGAACTTTCACCAAATGAGAGAAGTTAGAGAGTCAAAATCAAGAAGGAAAGAAAAACCCTAAGGCTTAATAAGATCACAAATGGACAAATTAAGAAATTGGCCATGGAAGGCAGGTGTTCTTCTCCTGTATGTTTTGGTTAGGCTGTACTGGACAAAGGGCTAACACATACAGTTCCCCAACCACCCTAAGCAAGTTAGGAATAAATTTATTATGACTGTCTTTCTTTTTTTCCCCTCCCCCCCTGCCCCCAAACATGCATGTGTCTATGCACCTCTGTTCCAAAGCTGCTCTGTTCCAAGTTGTTACTCACTCCTTTGTAATTATTCCAGTAGAACTGGTAACCCAACCCGGAAATGTATCTGGGGTGACTGTCTGCTTGTTTGAATGCTTTTTGCTGTTTCCTGAAGAAAAAGCGTGCAGGAGACCTGGCTAACAAGAACCCTTCAGATACGAGCCAGCATTCTCTGTGCACGAGCAGGACACCAACTGCTGCAAGGACCAGTGAGTGTGTTGATAGAGCACTGAGGCAGGGATTCAACCCCCTCTTGGTAATACCGTCTGTTTCTTTACGTAACATCCTTTTTGCTTCTAATACATACACGGCAAAGGAAATCAGGACTTTTATTGGTTCCCCACTCTGGGAAAATCCAGTTGTGTGACAACCCTCTAAGACTACATAGATTCATTACTCACACAAAAGGGCAAAAGTGCTCCCCAATCTTATTAACTTAATGTTACTTAAACCCTTTTTAAATCCTGTTTTATAGAAAGAAAATATTACAGCTATATTTGTATTTAGCCCTCCATATGTGAAATATCTTTCAGATTAAACATAGATAAAGTACTTCTACAATTTTAATTTCCCACAGGATTTGAGCTTCCTCTCTCCAATTTCTTATTAACAGATCGGTCACGGAGGTTCTAACTTAAAGACTATGAGAGTAAGCTATATTTAGATACCCTTGCCCTAAATCCATCAATTATAATAATACAAACTATTTTTTATTTTTTGTAGTCAAGATATTCTCACCAACTACAAAAGTTTTCTTTCAAAGTAATTGTTTAAAGAAATCAAGAAGTGAGCAAAGGATGACTAGAGAGCACCCTGAAGTTAACAAAAGACCCTTCTATCTCTGAAACACAGAGTGAAAACTTTAAAATGAGCTCATACAGACTTTAGGAGGTCTGAAATGTGTCTGGAAATTCCAGGAAAAGGGGATGTCTTATGAAACTTTCAAGTTCCCCCCCCCTAAGTTTGACCGTGCAAACAACACAAGTTATTCACACTTCTGTTACAATAGTTAATGTTTTTGTCTGAGGCCAAGAATTTCAAAGGATCAAGAAAATTAATAGGAGCTAGTAGGAAACATTAAAATAATAGTTAAGACAGCTCTTTGTTTAAAGTTTGTGTGTTGAATTAGAGGTTGGTTTAATTTGGTTTTAGTGGAAATGGGATTCCAGTCAGAAGTCAAATTAATCTTGTACCACATCTCACAAAGGCTGACAGTTTCTGTTCCAAAGAAATCCATTTCTGAGATACCAGGAGTGCTGCAGTAGCAGCAGAAACGCAAGGGTTCTCAAGCTAATGTATTGGAAAATTTTCCAATGACAACTGAGAACCGAGAGGGGCTGTTTGGAGTCTGCCTCCCTTCAGTTCTGGAATCTGCAGAAGTATAAAAAACAAGTGAGACAGACGGATGGAGACAGACACCTTTCCTTCCAGAGAAAACTGCAGTCCTGCTTTCTGAGCCCTGGGAGAAGTCCTACAAAGAACCGGCTGTTTAGTCAGCTCCCCTAACCTTACTATCCAAACCATTTCATCTCTCTCCCTGCCTCCCTGCCTCCTGAGCAGGATGTTTCATTATACCTGGATGGGTACCACCTTCCCACGGTGATGCCCATTTCTCTAGACTGACTACAGAGAAAATCTGAACTATTCACATAGACAAAACTCTTTAACTTCTGTACAGTACAATTCACCAGACAGGCTGCCACCCACCCTCAGAAGCATCTTCTCCATCCTCTTCCTATTTTATGCCCTAAAATACTGTAACAAAAACACGTAGGCAATTTTGTACTGATAGCTTTCCATGCAATTGATTATCATCGTGGTGTGCAGAAGAACAGGAGAAACAGCTGTATGAGCACGTGGAAAGGCAAACGTCCAAATGGCATTCCTTCTATTAAGATGTAATCAACCTTGAGGAATTGAGAGTATTATGACTAGCCAGAAGTATACCGAAGGCTGTTTAAAATTAATTAACTAGCACAGAAGATCAC
Source organism: Falco punctatus (assembly GCF_963210335.1). NCBI lineage: Eukaryota > Metazoa > Chordata > Aves > Falconiformes > Falconidae > Falco > Falco punctatus. The sequence continues at coordinate 15,704,600 of NC_137595.1, forward strand.
ATATTCACCTGGTCCAAAGTGGTGAAGTTTTATTCACTTAAATGCTAGCTGCATACACGCAAGGGAGTTTTTACTGAAGTCAAGACAGTGTGATTTCCAGGCTACAAGAATGCTTTACAAACCTCTCCCTCCTATCTGTCGGTTTGATGATTCAGTACTTTCAACAGCCCTAGGGAGAAGGACTCAAGCTCTCTCTGCTGTGCTTCTGAGGCACTCCTGCAAACTCTGGCTAGAGTAAGTGAAAAAGCTTTGAGATGAATCAGTGCCCAGTGACACAAACTGCAAATTTCCAAGTAGGAGTCATAGATCTGTGACCCTTCTTGCAATATCCCCCCTTTCTAAAGCAGGATGCAAGGAAGCCCCTCGTCCCCTATATATCATCCATCTTTGAAACACTATCTAGTAACAGTGACTCTTTAGGACATAGCTTATAGTAATAATACAACTAGAAAAGCCTGTAATAGTTTAAAATAACATCCATGGTTTAAAAAGTAGTAAACATGGGATTAGGGTTAATCTCTTGCAGGATGCTTATATAAATCCACGGATTTCAAAATTGATTCTTCCCAAGGGAGGGAAAAACGAGTTCTAACTGATGGAAGTACATGTGGGAAAACAAAGGAGAGTTTAAATAGTTATGAAAATCATATACCATCTATGCACATCATAAGATGGATGAGACATTACAGTTTGAAGAAAACATTCACATTAGTAAGCTTGCTACTTTTAGTAATGTCTAAGGAAGCGCGTCCCATAACGCCATGCTTCTTGCAAGCTTCAGTCTCCTTCAGATAGCATCTGTCAGTGCAGCTCCCAGTTATGTTCAGTATTTCTCATTAGAGCTCTTCTTACCTTGGCTGACTAATTGCTTTTTGATTATTGACTACTTCTTACAGTGTTTCTAAAGGGGATGTAAAATTTCAACGTATCAAAGACCATTAGATATTCCTATGAAAAATGGAGAATGGGCTTGAAACATTTTAATTATGCTCGGTAGCTCTGAATACGGGCTGAGAATTGGGGATAAGGCTGCTCAGTGAAGGGAAGGAAACACTATCTAGTTAGCTCATAACTTTCTACCTGTCTGTTGAAACTGAAGCCATTTTGCTGCTGAATTTTATTGAAAAAGTGCAAAAGATAAGTTGTCATGTCACGATTTGTGTTCCAGAGGTGGGTTTCTTGCCCTCAATACTGTGGAAACCCTCTACAAATGTTAAACCCGGCATTTACTCAAGGGTGTTATTCTCCTGATTTTAACTTTTCCTAAAACTACCCAGATGGAAGTGAAAGGAGAAAGGTGAGCATCCTTGATTTTGCACTGTGGCATCCAGTTTCTTCCAAGTGAATACTATGCTTTTGTACAACCTAAACATCTTGGGCTTTGTTTGTTGGTATGTTTGTTTTAAGATGCAGGAGACCAGGAGTGAACCAGGAAAGAAATTAAAAGCAACCAATAATAAAACCAAAAAATCTGCCTGTCTTGTTCTTGGTTTGCCCCACACTGTTAACTTGAAGTCCTCTGGGGAAGGTGAAACAAAAAGCTGGCTTGGCTACAATACCATCGGAATCTCCTGCACAGCCACCCGCAAGCGTGGAGAGACTGAGAATCTATTAGAAACACGCTGGGCTGGCAGCCCCGTGAATCTAAAGTGGTAAAATTAAGGGGCCATTTGACAGCAGTTACAGATCTCTTCAGTAAACTGACCTCTCCACAGCTGTGAATTTTTACATAAAACGCTATGGGCTATGAACAATCGGAGTAGGAAACAAGAGCACCTTTCCCCCCGCCCCTGTAAGTCACGTAATTCTCTCTGTGAAAGCTGGTAGTAAGCTGTATCCTCAGTGAATATACACCCTGGCTGTATGGTCAAGGTATGATGCCATAAAGCGTGTGACAAGAATACAAACGCTACGATCCAAATGTGAAGACCCTATTGCAATCATTGGCTGTCTTAACACAAACATACATAAATCTGTTTACACATCTGGTTTGCTCAGAAGCTCCTTTATGTGCCATACCCCTTTCATACGGATACAAACCTCATAAAGAAGTCAGGCTTCATGCAGCAGTCTTATATTTAATAAAGTGCTATTTTTCATACCTACCTACAGATGCTGGCATTTCTCCCCACTGTAAAACCGTCTCCTTTGTGAAATGCCCATATATATCAATGTAGATGCCTTCATCTTCATAGGTGAGTAAAAGCTCCATTCCGCTGGTATTCGGGAGGATGATAATGGCATGTGGGCGAATAGTCCCCTGGATCTAGAATCATATTTTACTAAGATTTATATCAGAAAATGGACTGCAATTTTAGTGACTACATCAATCCAACTAGCTTGGCAGAGCAATAAAAAAAAACTAGCTCATGGCTCATGGAAAGTGAAAGAAACGCCTGTTTTCAGGAAGGCTGCGTATTTTGCTAGCTAGCCTCTGAAATAGGCTTTCTCCCCTCCTCCCCCTTTGAATATCACAGTAGGTTTGCAAACAAATCAATGTTCCATATTTCACTATACATTTACCGGTATTAATTGGTTTCAAGAAGCCATGGAGCCGCTGAGACACAATAATATTTACTTACTCACAAAACAATTTCATTATTTAAATAGAAGAAAGATGAAACAAATTTGAATTCATAATTATTTCAGAAGATGGAGGAAGGACAAACACTTTCACGTTCCAGGAAATCAGTGCTTTCACTTTCCATGCTATTTCCCTATCCCCACTCACAAGCTATCACAATATTTACAGCCAGTTGAAAAGCTACCTGGACCTTTCAAATACAAGCCATCCTAACCCTAACCCTTCCCACATCCTTCACTAAAAAGAGTTCCCCGTTTAAACGCTGTTCTGTACACATTTTTTGCATGCCACAGGAACGCTGCATTTCACTCACACAAATTATTTTAATAGCTGTTCAATGCACTAGAATCTCTCCCAGAAGCCAACATGTCCCAAGTGGAGAAAAAAAAAAGTCTGAAGTACACAACAGTGAAGATGGGGTTTGATGAAATCGTTCTTGAAAGGAAAAGAGGACAGCCTTAAAAAACAATAACAAAACACTTCCCTGTTTAAAGCACTACTCAAAACAGGATGTTAAATAGTAAATTAAAGCGCTAGAATTAATATTTTAATAGGAAGCGTATGACTGGAGTTTTACATCATTCGCACAAGCCAGCAACACACAGATATTTTTTTTTTTCCTTCAAGCACATACATTTATGCACACTGTAAGGGCACAAGGAACAGTAAAAGAAGCACTGAAGCTGTACTTGCCAAACTGAGCACACTCAGGCCAACCACTTGACTCCGTGCCTCCGCAACAACTATCCGTAACACTAGAACGGGGATCCAGAGTCGCAGAGCAATTTTAATGCGTTGCCTTGGTACTCGCATGAGCGATCGAAGCAGGTAAGAGATGAAGAAAGAGATGGGGAACCAGGAAAAGAGGCTACCAGAAAGCAAGAGTATCTAGAGTCAGCCTGTTAACGTCGGGTCTGTTGCCACCACAAAGCTCCTTGAGAGAATTACCCAATTCTAACAGATGTTCTTTAAAATAATAAAATACTGAAAAAGATACAGCCACTGTAGCAGCAGATTTATTTCAGGTCTAAGACTCTAAAGGGAAAATATATTTTTAGTACATGCTAACTTTTGGTTGAAGAGCACACACAAGCAGAGTCAGTCTTAAAGGTGCCCCACATATTCAGGACAGTCACCTGGGAAATCTCTTTCATCAGGTACATAATTATATCTGCAGCCTGTTGAAAAACTAAAGCCTCTGAGAAGGTTCACTTTTGTCTTTGCCTTTCTCATCTTGGGCAATTATGCTAATGATCTTTTTCATAAGTCATTATTCACCTTGCTTAGCAACCAGCTTCCAGGGATGGTATGTGGGCACCACGCTCAGATTTATAAACTGATGTGACTGTTTCATGTTGCATGGTTAACAAAGCCATTAATTGTCAGATTAAATAAACCCTCTAACAAAACAGACACGAAGTCTCTTACCAAACCCAGCACAGAAACAAACAGTGCAAGCTTTTATCAGGTGATCCAACGGTTTCTTCTGAACCACTAGAAAAGATTTTGGTTTTGTTTTGTTTTTTTAAATTTTTAATAGTTTTTAATTGAAGAAAAGTTTATAAAGCTTAACAGCCATCCTCAAACACCGTGTCCATGAGGAGCTCAGGCCTGACAGCATCTGAAGGCTGTACTTGCCAGGGCAGCAAGGGATCAAGTGGCTTGCACGGGAGGCATGGGTTTTCACTGGGTTTGAAAACGTGGGGCTGAGAGTGGAGAAGAAGAAGTTAAAAAATAAAAGGGTTCAAGGCACACGCTGCAACATGCAGATCTGGGATGAGACTTCTTCAGATCTCCTGAGCGTAACTTTGCGACATGTTGCCTTGGGATGCAGGGAGGCCATGGCACCCGGATGAGCTAACCCCCTGCCCCTCGGGAGAGCTGTTGACTTCAGGGAGGTTCTCAAGTGTGCACAGAAGTTTCCTTGCCAGGAGCCTCCCATCAAACTGGAGCCCTGGGAACCTGCTGAAAACCGAAGCCCTCAGGTTTCTCTAGCTTTTAGTACTCACAGCTTTGAGAACAACTATCTAGAACAGCTAAAAAATAAGCGAACCAACCAACAAAAAAGATTTAAACCATAGCACAGACTTCATATTGGGCAGCCCCATGACAGTCATTCACTTCTGCATGGGAATTTGCCGTGATCTGAGTTTAAGCAGGAATTTAGCGATCACCGTCACCTCAATGAATGGATGCACAATGCAATATGCATGCATCAACCAGAAATCAACACCTTCATGCCAACTTCTTGACAAATCTAACGGGAAAATCCTGAGGAAAATGTAAAAATTCTTTTGGATTTAAGGACTGATTTCGTGGGCAACTGAACGGTAAGACAATCGGCAAATTTATTTAGTCTGGAAGTTGGGTTTCTACAAAGTCGTGACTGAAAGGCAAATCACATTTTGCACACATAGCCTGGATCTGTAATCACGTGAAAGAAATGCAACTTTGCTCCACGGTGAAGAGACTGGGATTGTTCATGGGTGCACATGTACACCTGGATCCTCTAGCTACAGGCACTCACTGGTGCAAAGGTAACATGCTTGCAGTGGATCGAGACTAAAATATGTGGCAACGGCTTTTGTAACCCAGGCCAAATTCCAGCCCAATTCAGCAATAGGTTAATCAGCTTGTTAGTAAGATTGAAAAGCATGGTGATAGATTGTAAAAGTCACCTGAACTCACACAGATATTGTTGTGTCTTTGATTGCTTAAGGAGTCCTGAATTTCCCGGATAAATAAATTAAAAATAGCACTGTCCATACAACAGGATTTCTGACATCATGCCATTAAAACTGTTATTCTAAATGTGATAAAAGCCTCTTAACAGAGCTTCAGTGTTATAAAAGTATATGAAAAGTGGTTTTCTATTAGCTGATATACAGTAATTTTATCTCCTAACCCTGTCTTCTGAAATATAGCACAACTCTTAACCTGATCATCATACATATACAGCCCAAAGAACAGAGGCATTTACATAACTTTTTGGAGTATCTTACGTGTGTTGGAAGGTACAGGTCATATACAGATCCAGAGTCCACATCAATAGCATGAAAGCCTACTAGGGAGCCATATATGACTTTTAATCTTTGTCCATTTTCAACGGTCAGGTCAACTGACAGCGGTTTGTGATGAAGCGCAGTAAAGGACTGGAAAAAGAAAAATACACTGTAAAACACAATAAAGCTGTTGGTTTACAGATCTACACATACAACCTTAAGAATTTTCAAAACTCCAAAGTTAGACAGCTACTTTTGTTAAATAGTATGTAGCACTTATGGAGCTAAATATCCACCAAGTTGCAAGGAGAGTTCAGTTGTATTTTGAAAAAAATCCAGATTATAGAAATGAACTAGGCGAAAATTAGGCTAAGTACCATTCATGTTCAAACCATTCATGTTCAATTTCCTCCTCTTTTGAGGGAAATCAGCATCAACTTTGTGAACTCAAATGTACTTTTTGGCACAGCCCTGAAACAAGTTATTCACAGCTAACAGAATCCTGACTGTGATGGTTTTATGCCTGCCATCTCCAATGTATGTCAAACGTGCTACATTTTATTTAAAAGAATGTTACACAAAGCAACAAAAAACAAAAGCAAAGAGTAGATGAGGGACAGCAATACATCTGAACCAGAGTGAAGTTTCACTTACCTTAAAAGCCATGAATTTGTGATAAGGCTTTGGAGCCCAAGCATAAACCTCCACTGAGTTTTTCAAAGCAATTACAAGGAATTTGATTCTCTCATATTTTACTGTAATACAAGAAGAACAATTCCTTAGGTACCAGACAGACACTGGCAAGACCATCTCATCACATGAAATAATTTCAACAGACTGCTTTTAGAGGTAGACATTACCCAACAAAGGAGACTAATGGATTCTGGATATCAATGTTTAACACTTTGTGTAAGTGACAATACCTTGACTGAAAACATATAGTTCATTTATTCTCAATAAAGCCAGATGACTGTTAAGAACTTTTACATATTGCTTTTCATGTACCTATGAAAACAAATAATACATATCTTACTGGTCAGGAAAAAAGGTCTTGACCCTGCAGCTAAGCCCACCTACTTTATTTTTCAAGTGTGAACACACCCCAGCATAGCTGGTTGTGAATAAGCTGCTGTGGGAGGAATGGTGGTGTTAGCTGAACAATTCTGTTAACACTCTGCAGGATTAATTTTCATTTCACTGTTCATGCACAGGGTTAAATCCCCATGTGCTAGTGCGGGCAAAGGACTTCCATGTTTCTGAGAGGAGTAAGCATTTAAGAGATGAGTAATTTTTCTAAGATGATTAAGGTCATGTTGGGTCCATCGAGAATAAATGAAGAATCATGCACTGAAAATTAAGGCTTCGTGGTACATTGTGTTTTCACCCTGCCAGAGACAAGCATTTGCTTTGGAAACAGAACACCAGGGTATTGCATCCGAAAGCATTTACCCTTCATTTCATATTCAGCATCTGCTTGGCAGGGATTTTTAAAAGATGCAGGTGTTACACTACTGAAGTGAGGGTTGTTTTCTGTGGGAGGAGGGCTTCATCAGCCCTTGTGGCTTACAAAAGGAGCAATTCACACCAGCCAAACGTATAGCAGAGGCATGAAGAGTGGCTAAGGATAAGACACTGGTCAGGAAAATCTCACATAGGCAGAGAAAAAAACCCCCACAAACGCACAAAAATCAACCAACAAACCAAACTCCACTAAAATGCGGAAGAGTACAACCTTTTCCTCTTCTACCTGGAAAAATGGCTGTAAAACCAAAGGTCAAGATACAAGAAGATTCACCAAGAGAAAAACAACAGCAGCTGTTTAGTCAAGGAAGTAAGAGTGGCTTGTTGTATGTAAACACGGAAGCTCCTGCCAAATGTTTGCCTAATTTTAGGATGACTATTTCTATTTATTTTTTTAAAAAACCACACCAAACCCAAAGATGAGCAACTGAAGTGGAATATGTGGGTGCTCTAGCTATAACTAACCACAAAGTAACAATGCACATCTGTTTCACATTCTTTCTTGGATTTAACCCTTGCCACTTTTAAAGCCATGAGATATAAAAGCAAAAAAAAAAAAAAGTCAAACAAAATATTTATGAGTCAGCCACCTCTCCGTCTCCTGCATTCCTCTATACCATTTCTCTATTTGACTTTGAAAAAAGTGCCACTTTCACATACCATCTTTCACCAAAGCAAAATTTGTGCTATATATCACACCCCTCACTCAGTTAAATGACAGGAACTACCACAACACTGATGTTGACCTTAAGAATGAACTGCCTGAAAGCCAAATAAAAGCAAGATGGTTTTTCAGCTGCTACAGTACCATTCCCAGTGTGTAAGTTTAAACAAAGGTATATTTAGTTCTTTTATGATCTCAAGACAGGAATGATCTGTAGCACATCCAATCTGATCTACCTACGGACATCCCACAAATGTGATTTACTAGTACTTTACTAGTCCAGTTTCTTAGCAGTTACTCCGGGCCAGGAGGGAAGCTGAATAGCACGGAGGTGGAAAAGATCAGCCTAATTAAAACCTTGAATAACTACAGATTTTCTAAACCACTAACTGAGCAACAGACCAGGGCTGGCACTCCCTTCTTTCAGCCATCATAGGGAATACCCGTAACATCACCTGCTAACTGCTGCAAAAAGAGATGCTACCTGGAATGACAGGAGCAAAGCACCTGCCACGTCAAACAAGGAGGTTTGAAAGAACCCGGAGATACTCAGCCCAATACAATCCTGAAACAGACCTGAAGAAAAAGGTTGGTGTCCCAAAATGCAAAAGGATGATTCAACAACTCTCTGAGGAAAAAAACCAAAGAGTCCTTACCGACTTTGTAGTGTACGCAGCCTTCCAGGTCACCCACAGACACCCAGCCTTGCCGCTTCTCCACCTCTGGATCATTGCGCAAAATTTTATTTCTCAGCCATGACAAGTAATATACCCTCAACTTATTCTTCTTCCCTAGGATTTGCAAGATAAGACAGACATAACGCTTTAACTCACTGAAGCACAAACGCTCCCACGCTCACAAAAAGCCAGTTTGGTGACTTTGGGTAGAGCGGGTGTTTGTGCCTCGCAGATGGTGACGCGCAGGAGGCACCTGGAACACCAGCAGCCCTGTGGCCTGTGGCACACGCAATTGCTGCATGCAAGCTTTTCACACCTGACTAAAATTCTTCCCTCAGGCCAAAGAATAGGTCCCTACAGAGGCATGTGTTATCAGAAATAATCACGTTATCTGGCATTCACTCTTTGATGTGAAGGAAGGAACACAGCCATGGCCTACAATGGCCATTTTGCATGACTCATTCAGTGCTAATTAACTGACTATCTTCATTACAGGCAGCTATTTTCTTTTGGATGCCTTTCCAGGTGAGAATGACTTTGTCATCTTTCATCTCAGTCTGTCTTTCTGTCACTGTAGTGCTTAAGTACATATGATTAACATCAGCCTGGGATCACAGGTTGGTCTAAAGAGAAGGACTGTGTCACATAACCAACTGGACCTGGCCACATGGTCCAGCTCTTGCCGTCATCTACCATGGGGAGTCTGGATGGAAGACAAGGAGCTGCAATTCCTTGCTGGACCTACATCTCTGACCTTGTTATGTACTAAGCATCCTTTGAGGCCGCTCTCACACATGGGGAATACAGGCCCCAGTACCCTGCAGGGCAGAGTCCAAGCTGTTTGTCAGCAGTCGTTGGAGATGCTACTCCATTTAATGTTACTGATGCTTTCACAGTATAGATCACTCTCATGTTACCGCTCGTACATCTTGTTGAACACAGATTGAGGCTACTTAATGATATTTTAATAGAATTGCACTTTGATAAATGCTCACCCATCACAGAAACAAGCAAAAAGAGTGACAAACTGTAACTTGCTGAGAGCCAGTTCATTTTAAGGATATGAAACACTTTGTACTTCCCCCAAACCATTTTAAACATTACCCAGGTAATGAAACATCCCAAAGCCTCTCTGAAATGAGAATGTAAATGTTTAAAAATTCAAGAGAGTTTTCCTATTAACAAGAATAACTGTCCTGTGATTTTCTGTAAGAGGAAATTCCTCAACCTAGTTTATAACCCAATTCTTCTTTTTAATTGCTTCCAACCCCAGTGCAGGTCAGATACTTTTAGACACTGAACTAACCTGATATAGTAATTAGCACATTGAGTCCTTCCAGAACATCCATTTGCTGGAATCGCCTCCTTGTAATCAGCGAATAAACTCTGCCTTGCCCACTTCTGTCCAGCAGCCACAATCCAGTCTCTGTTCCCACCAGTAAATTTACTCCTGTTGATACATGGGAAAAAAATCCTGCATAAATCAGCTAACGATTCAGAGGCCACCAAGTGTTCACTGTTTTGAGAGCTGATTCTTATTTAGTCTCACTTAATGGTACCCGATAATTTCTTTGTTGCTCTGTGGATGACCTCCCAGAAAAATGAATAGAAGAAAAAAGGATTTCACCATTACAGTTTTTACCTAGCAGAACATTTATATGCCCGTGTAACTCGAAGGATATTCAAGGATAGTTCCGCTGAGGTCAATGTTGATGTAAACAAAAAGGAAAATGCTTTGTGAACTCCAACTCCTCAGGTGACCTTGGGAAGTGCCTGCGAGCACTGCAAAAGTCCCAGTCCAGATCCACTCCACTGGCAACACAGGAGATCCAACTAAATGATCTAAAAGTGTCTACCAATTAAGAGACAAAAATAATAATAAAATTTCCCTCTTTCTCCAAATACAACACTCAAAACACTGGAGGACCAGACTTGTGGGAAAAAGGGCTGCTGTTATGAGGAAGCACAGTGCGTGTTTACGAAAAGTCCGTTTTGCAAGAATGTTTTCAAATGCCAAATTCAAGGAGCAAATCCCTCTGAAATCCACCTGCTCCCAAGGAAGTGAAAGCTTTAGTGGATTGCTAACATCAGAGGATGTCAAAAACATGTTCGGCTGGCATGACAGCTATGTTTCCTAATCAGCAGGTTCTAAAGAAACTACATGAAGTACTCCGCTATAACAAGCAACCTCCTCTGCTGGCGATGCTCTGACAAGTACCTGGTGCTCTTCAACCTCAAGGCACATCTACAGTCCTTGCCACACAGCTCCATTCTTAATTTGAAATCCTGGACTCCTACAAACACACATTACACAAAATCTGTGAAGCTGTAAACTGGAAATCTGTATTTCCTTTGGATAATGTTGCGTCTGCTTGACTTATTTGCCATTCCAGACTCAAAAACTGAGTAGTAGTAAAAGGCTGGGTGAGCCCCACAGAATACATCTGTTCTTCCAAAGTAGGAAGATGGTTAAAATAAGTCAAGAGCTTAGCCAGAGACTGGGACAAGGACTACATTCATCTTGGTTTTACACTATATGAAGCCAACCCTGTAAAAGGGGTGATCCAGCGAGGTTCTGAGTAAGCACTGACAGCAGGACCTAAGGAAGCCAAGCTTCAGGGAACACTGGTGCCTGCCCTGCTTCAGAGTCTTGGAATACCTCACACACACGAGAGCAAACAGCTTCAGGTCTGGATTATTTCCACTGGGTCAGGGCTTAGTGTGACCAGCTGTACTGCTCTGCAGCTCAGCCAGGAGTAAGCATCATGAGCTGCATAAGCTACTAAAACATTTGCAACTTCTTTCAACGATGTTTCAGTTTGGTGCCCAACCAAAACATTTTCTCATTCTGAGGCACAAAATCCTTTGCAACTGTGAGTCATCTGTTTGCCACCTTCTACCAGGAAGGCAGCGCCACGTGAGTGACTCGGGTATCTGCTCGGCGATCCGCTCCAGGGTTTTCTGATGGGAGAAGCTCAATACAACTGTGAAATCTGCCTGGCACGTACTGCCAGCCTCTCCAGCTGCTGCCTTCCCTCCACACACATGCCCAAGTACTTCTGAGCTTACCCCACAACGCAGCACAAAGGACCTCCGAGTTGAATTTCTTCTTATATTTACGAATTTCTGGACTGTCGCTCTGCGGGCGGATATTCGTCGGGTTGACATTGACAACGGAGCCCTTCCTGGCATTTTCTCTCCTGCCAGGCTCAGGCTTTGCACTGGATGCTAGAATGAAAGACACACACGATCATGAAAAACGTAAGCAGTTGGCTACAGCTCACATTTGACCTCTTTATGGCTGAATGAAAAAAACCCCAGAGGCATGAGAAAACACCTTGGGAGCATTATGTAGCCAGAGGGAAAAAACCAAAACCAAATACACATCTGGAAAATTCCTCAGGCATTCCTGAGTAAGCACTGTGGTAGCACAGCAGCAGAGCAGAGCACATCTGGAAGAAGGGCAGAAGCAGTGCACTGAACATTCATAGCTATGTGCAGGTTCGGTTTCTGGAGATGTTACTGACAGTCTCCATTTCCAAGCAATAGGCTCTCCCCACTCCCCCCAAAAAAAGAAACCAGGAGTGACGTTTTATGAGAAGGGTGAAGCATACTCACGAGAGCTACAGGAAGGTCCTACTGGACTGGTGGGAGGGGTGATGGGCAGAAGTCTAGGATCTATGAATGAAGTAAACGACGTTGTAGACGAGGTGCTGCTCTTTGACGGCGTGCTTTCAGTGCACGGGGTCTGCAACGAAAAACAAGAGCTGCTTCAGGAGGGCCATTCTAGAGGAGCGGGCAGCGCACAGCAGTGGGGTGCCTCCGAGGTTCAGAAGAACTGGGATGCAGCACACTCAGCCATGATGAAGAGTCTTAAAGCAGCAGACCCACGGTACAAACTCAGTAACAGGTGGCCAGAGCAGTCGTGCTGGGATGCTCAGCCAGGCTGCACTGCACTGAGATCACCGGTTCCCCCGACCAGCCCGCCCGTGACTCCCCGCTGCCCCGTCTGCCCCAACCCCCTTGCAGCAAGGGGATGCTGGTGCCTCAGATAAGGCAGTTCAGGATGTGACCCCCTGACAGAGCTGTCACTCACCTCCAGGGACACACTTTTCCCCCAGAGCCACCTGTGCCTACAGCGGTGCTGGGGTCCCTTCGGGGCTGCTGCGCCACGCTGCCCCAGCCCCTGCCCACCCCACCGGGCATTGGGATGGGGAGAGCCAGGGACAACGTGCAGAGGCAGGCGAGCGCGCTGCGTTGCTGATGTGACAGGTAAAGGAGCTGAGGGTACAAGCCCTTCTAGCTCAGGTAAAAGGGGAGGAAAAAAACTGAAGGAAAGAACAGGGAGCAGCAAGGGAGATGGGGGTAAACAAGTGGAACAAGAAAATCTCGTTAGGGATTGCAAGATTTCTTACCCATCCCCTAGATAATTTTTTTCAAGAAAAGAAGGGATGTGGTGAAAAATCTCATAATAAAAAAAGGCAGGATAGATGAAGTTAAAATGATCTCAATCTCAGCTCTTAACGGTTGGGGAAAATGATGGTACAAACTCATTCAACCTGTAGTTTACCTCTTACCTTATTCAGAGGTTTGTTCTGAGGTTCCTGGTTAGTCAGTGGCACTTTTGGTGGGTTCACAGGCGAGTCTGAAATTTGGCTTTGCTGGAGGAGATCTGGCAGGAGATAGTTCTGGTTGTTCATGCTCCAGAGGCCTTCTGGGGTGCCAGAGATTTGTTTCCCTAAAATCTGATCCTGCACATGAGAACATAGAGTTAAACTCCCAATTTAGCATACGTCCAATGCACTATGCAACTCCTGTTAGTTAGGACAAGAGATAATGAGCATATGGGGAGGAGTGCTCTGCATGATGCATCATGTAAAGACAAACCCTATGGAAAGATTAAAATAAATAATTAAACACAAAAAAGCGTGTGGCAAACACCTGAGAAACCAACACTGGCTTCCACTCCTGAAGCGCTCCACAAACGTTCCTCATCCACATTTCCTCAACCACAGGTAAAGAAGCAACTTCAACCTCAGACACACTTGAGACAGAATCAAATGGCCTGTCCTAACGTTACAGATCTGGCCTCTGCCCACCACACTCAGAGGCAGGTACCTCCCAGTTCTGCACCCTTAGCATTCATTTCATCGCTACTGTCCATTCAGTGAATTAGGAAAGCTTAGTCTAGAATGATGACATTCAGTAGGATCCAGTATCAGCATTTCCAGTGCAATGATGGCTGGTGACCAGCTTCAAGGAAATACTTGTAAACCACGTAAGGTCTGAGGCATGACACATGCTCTCTCCCTGACAGCAGAAAATACAGTCAGAGGTCACTTTCTGGGAATACATGGTTAGAAGCTTTAAGTAGAAGAAAGATGGGACGTGTAAAGCAAGCGGTGTCCCAGATGGGACGGGCAGCGCAGGGGGATCCACCCCTGGCCATGATCGGTCAGGGTACCTGAAAGCCATCGGCACCAGAGTGCAGAATGTGATGGGAGCCAACCGCTACACCAGAAAATTCCTCCTGATTTACACCGAAGCAAAAAGCACCACCAAACATGAGCAGCTCCTGGCTGGTTGAATTCAAGGTAAGCCTGTGCATCATACAGACTTCGATAAACAACCAACTGAAATCAGATCAGCTTTTTTCAATGCTGGCCAAAATATGAAAAGAAAAATAAAAAAGGTAGATAATTCTAAATAAAATATATTTGCCTTTTAAAAGACAAGTCATTAACTAGAAGTCAAATGGATGGTCTAAGTATTATACATTTTGATTTAGATATAAACCCCCAACCCAACCCAAAACACACGTGCCAGTATAAGATTAGGGAATCAAGCCAGCACGGGGCTTTTTTGTTCAGTTTTGAGTCAGATCTAGCTGAACTCAACCGAACGCCCATTCGAATCATTTGGGCCATTCAAACTACCTCAAATCAGTTCGTGCTGATGGGCCAGGGAAAGGGATGTTGGAACAAGTCATGGAGACTCATGACGGCTGTGGTTGGTGAAGCAGAGGTGGGCAGAAGGGACAGGAGTCTGTGTCAGGAGGAGGGAGAAGACTGGAGGCATCAGGGAAGGTTTGTTAGGAGAGGCGGCAGTGATCTGTCCGTTCTCACTCCTGCATCGTCCTCCCCAAACCCATCAGAAAATGTGACCTCCACTCTTCTCCATCCTGCCTCATCCTCAGTCTGGGCCTCAAAGACCTCATCCATCTCCTTTCCCTCAAGCAGCCTATTTCCAAAGCCTGGATATCAGGGGAGAGGCAAAGCACTGGGCTGCTTTACCACAAAAGAAATACTGATTTATGCCCCGTTTGTAATTCCTTCTCTGAAGCAGGGTCTTTCCTCCTCGGAGATGGTGTGACAAAGGCGAAGTGGGACTTCCCATTCTCAGTCAGGAAGGATGCCACTCTGGTTTGAAGCTTAGAAATCACACCAGAGGTAATGAAAACTCCTTTTTCTTCCTAGCCCTGCCACAGCTCATACAAGCAGTTTGGGAAAACACCAGTTTCACAGCAATTTATTATCCTGATCTGTGAAACAGAAGTACACTCAGTAATACGTGAGAAGTGTTCTGACGATGAGTGCCAGTCTTATTACTGTGATATTTTTTTTTTTTGTTTTTGACCACAAAGAACATTGTTCTGCTTTTTCTGTCTTCATCTTTTCTGCACTGACGTTTATCACAGGGGTAAATCCACATGACAAAGTCTCTACTAGAAACTACAGCCGGGAAGGAACCACAACATGACATGCGAGAAGACGTGTATTTTTGCTAAGCCAGTAGGGAAAGGTAAGGTGGTTTTCCCCTCTTCTGGTAATAATTTAAGTAGTAAGAGGTAGGTTTCTTTAA
The DNA here is from genome assembly GCF_963210335.1 of Falco punctatus. Taxonomy (NCBI): domain Eukaryota; kingdom Metazoa; phylum Chordata; class Aves; order Falconiformes; family Falconidae; genus Falco; species Falco punctatus. Next base: position 15,719,909 of record NC_137595.1, read on the forward strand.
ATTGGAATAAAAAAATGTCAAGATTTTTAAAAACAGCCACAATGCACACCAACAATAATCAACAGTGTTGCTTTTTGCGACCTGCCCAACGCCTTCAAGAAATACGTTGGCATCAGAAACTACTACCAGGTCAATAACAAGGACAAATAAAGAAGCACAATTCCATACCTAAATGTAAGTATTTTTATAGGAAGCACAAACCCTGAAGGTACACATTTTTTCAAGGCTTAGAGCTATAATTTGCAATGACAGAGCAGGACTTCAGAGAGAAAGTGCTGCCGAGAAGAAACGGATACAGCGTTTATCATGCATGTTAACGATCTGGCTCCCCCCCCCAACTGTACCCACCCCCTTACAAATGGCCAAATTACCTTCTGTTCTGTGACAGTGCTTTGGGGTTTCAGTTCAATTCCATCTGGTACTCTCGTCCTTGAGAAATCTGCCACTCTGCTGCTTAGCAGTTGCCTGGTAACAAACTCCAATTAATGAACAGAACTAGTTCAGAGGGGAGGGAGGGAGAAAAAAAAAAAAAAAAAAGAGCCCAAAACCCAAAAAGACCCCTCCACACACATACACATGTTCAAAGCATAATTAACATTCACTAGTTACTCTTACAGGTTCTTGCACAAAAGCAAGCTGATTAGTCTGTGGATGTGCCTGAATGGACTCGAGCCTGACGACCACTCGCACACAGCAGGGAGCTCTCCCCACCTCGATGCAGAGCATCCCCACCTTGATGCAGAGCATCCCTTCATCTCCCTGCATTTCACTCATCCTTTTTCCAACAACGCATAGCTCAGGCAAGTGGAAGCTGGTCCCTCAAGCTGTCATTTGAGAACTGCCTGCTCCAAAACTGCTCCTGTCTCCCCTTGTACACTACCCGGCACAGTGCAATGATGAGCTACCCTGCTTTCCAGAGAAAGAACATCACCTGCACTTGCCAGGGGGAGAGTCGGGGCTCCACTGTGTCACAGTATCTTTGCCAGTGCCTAAAGACAGGCTACACTGGGATTTCATACTGTGAATCAGTCCCTGAAACACAGACATCCTCACCTTACATACAAAGAAAGAGAATGTTGCCCAGTGCACAGAGAGACAGAAGAACGTGCTGGACTGGCTGGGGCCAAAAGCCCACCTATCCCAGTATCCTGCCTTCTGCAGTGACCAAAAGCAGACACCTGAACAAAGAGCAAGAACAAGGCAAGCACCTGCTGTGATATTCCCTAGCATACTATTGCCTCCCACACAACCCGTGGTATCTGCATTTTAAACTTCTTCACCCAAGTGGAGCTGCCTCAGACTTCTGTCAGGGAGGCTCTGGCCCCATTTCTGTGCATTTCCACCCACATTATCTATTCCACTTATTTATTTACATACATTTATTACTGCAATCCATTTAAGCCTATTACATGTCTGCCTTTCCAGTATAAATAAAACTGACTGGATTCAGGATGCTGGTGTGAAGAGCCCTACCAGAGCCACATGAGAACTGGTAGATTGTAACGGTCTGTTTTTTCAAATGCCCAATGTGGTAACAAAGAAGGTCTGGTGAAAAAGCTACCAACTGAAGATCGCAGTGAAGGAGTAGAAGTTTTTGTGGCTTTTTTTTTGTTGTTGTGGTGGTGGTTTTTTTGGTTTGTTTGTTTTTTGTTTTGTTTCGGGTCATCATCTAAATATTTGCATCCTAAACTTAGAAGGAATGGCAAGATATGGAGTAGGATCAATGGTGAGTGCAAGGACCTGTTCTTATCCGGAAAGCAAGCAGCAGCCGATCTTAAATGATGCCAACCTCCCACTTAGTAGAGGGAGAAACTATTTCCTAGCAAAGCACACACCTGCACCCACCTTGTCCAAATTTTGGTAGGGAACAGTATATAAAAAGGCAGAGAGAGGCAACTGAACTCTACAGAATGAGTCCCACGAAACTCAATGTTTTAGGGGGGACTGTGACTGCTGCAGGCACTGCAGGAGGAAGCACTCTCAGCAGAGCAGGAGAAATGAGCATCAATGGAACAGATATGCTACGCAAGCAGGTAAGATGCTGGATTCCTTAAAATAAAAATCTGGTGTGTGTGTGAGGAAGAATTCTGGCTCATCTCACTATAAAGAAAAACAAGACCAGAAGTTGTTTTACTGGTGAAAGACAGCTGCCCTTAGTCGTGGCTTCCTCAGAAATAAGCCTGCTCAGGGTGGTTAACAGGATTCATCCAAGAGAATATGAAGTTTTTTATCTTGCACATATGCATGTTCCAAACCCAGTCCTACTGGGCACCTCCATAAAAGCTGGAGCGTGGACATCAAAAGCCATTCCACAGCCCAGGTAAGAACAAGAAAACACAGACTGTTTTCAATAGCCATCTAAAACTTGAACCAAGGTGTTTCAGCCAAAGCCCACAGAGAAACAGCCCTACAGACTGCAAGGGACGTCAGATCCTACACTCACATGTTTTAGACAGCAAGAGAAAGAAAAACCTTCACTTTATCCTAAATATGCAAAGTTTCAGTGCTGGCTGCTCCTTTCACTTTGATCACTATCTTTTTTGCTATTTACTTGGTAATAATCAGGATGTCTTTCCCAAAGTATCTCTCTTTTAATACAAATGACGTTCAGCCAAGGTGAAGGGACTTTGCTAACAGACGACACTATACTTCTGATTCTGCAGTAGTTCTTGCGGTGGCTGTGTGCACGGGAAGGCGAACCTGACAGGGATCATCGCGCTCATTCCACTTTCTCTAGAGGACTGGTGGATCTCACACACAGAGGAGATGCAAATAACACATGCAGATTTTCAAAGGCAGTGATACCACTCCTTCAAATCATTGCAGCATGCAAGGATCACAGCGACCTAACACTTACACAGCAAAGTCATTGCTACAGGGCAAATCCATATTTTTATGTAGAGTCTTTCTGAGGTCTAGGATAAATTCTATGACCTAGAGTGAACGAAACTTTTTACAGACCAGAATAAGGTGGTTTGGAAGAGGAGCAGCAAGAAAATAAAGGCATTACAGTAAAAAGACAGCTCTTTCAGGTGCGCTGAATAGGCTACAAGGTTTTTCAGCTTTGAAAACTGAAATGCAAATTAGGAGCATATGCAGGCACAAAAACTCTACCTTCCTCAGAGCAGCACAGGGGAAAGGACTGGTACCAGGCCAACACAACAGCGTGCCAACAGTGCTACAAATCTGTGCATCTCTTCCCGAGGACTGACAACACTGCATGTGCAATCATGTCAGAAGAGCAAGAGCCCCATCCCAGAGAGCTCTGTGGCCTCGTGGTGCACTTCAAAGTAAATCCTAGAACTTGAATTAAACCAAAGTCTCTTTGCAAGAAAATTAGAAGCTTCATTCATCGATGCTAAAAAATAATTCTGTTTGCTGTTCCACACAGCAGCGCTGGCCAACTGACCCCCCGACTCTCTCTCACTTGGACTAGCAAGCTATTTGCGCTCTGTTATTTCTCAGCACCATACACATTTTGTATGACATGTAAAACACCACAAGATGTCAGTCACAAAATCAACAAGAGGAACTGGAAAGCTAAAGGGAAACAGTTCAGGTGAGATCAGCTTGGTACGAGCCACAGCATCATCTGGCAACCACAGAAATTGTGCAAAATAACAATGCTAAAAATACTGCAAATTTTACAAAAACATACCCTGCTTACGCTATTCCCTCTTTATAAACAGCCGTGGTGATGGAATCAGCTTTCCAGTGGTAATTATTTCTCCCACAGCGAAGAGACTCTCTGAATACAAGGGTCATGTTTACCTTGCTTTTTTAACTGTAACCTGTATTTAGCATGAATGTGTGCAGTTTTCTTTCCCTCTCCTTTATTCCTTCAAATATTCCATTTACACGTAGATCAATGTGAAGTTATCTCTATAAAAGCACTACTTACTGATATTCAGTTAAAAGAAGACATTTCTTCATTGTCCCAGAGCAGCAAGTCATCAAAGCTTATTACACTGCATACATCTGATGGAGCAAACACTCACCCCCGGGAGTTCATTACAGTGTGATTAAACTGCTTAATTACAACTGACATAAATGACTGATAGTAACTTCAGAGGGAAAGCAGTATTTATGCATGCCAACCTTTTCCAGGTATTTAAAAGTGTGTAATAAAAAGGAAGAAAATAATAGTAATAATGGAAGAGAAATAAAAATCAAGCAAACCTTGTGTGGTTCGTGTCCTCTTCATCACTGCTGCCAACTTCATCACTTGAGGAGGAATAGTCTGCTGCTTTTACGAACGAGTTGGCACCATCCTTCACCTTGGCAAAGGAGCCTGGACTCTGAGTAAAGAAAACTCAGTTGATTTTTTTTCTCTCATGGCAGAGCCCATCGCTAAAGAGCACATGCAGTATTTTACCGACCCAGCACATATAGTTATTGTAACTTCCACACCAAAAATTCTTTATTAGGAAGTTGATGTCTTTGTGACTCGGTCTTCATGATTCAACCTTCATGCTTTGCAAGAGCACAGAAGTACTTCCTTGTTTCGCACGAGGAAAGGAGTGCTCTGCACCAGGACTAGAGGACTGCACCAGCCTGAGTCTCGTTCTAGCCCTGGGCTACCTGGAGGCTTGTGGGGCCATGTCTGAGCACGGGCTGTGCCTGGGCCAAGGGGTGCAAAGCACCTTTGGGCTGGGAAAGCAACACCAGCACAGCCATGGCTCACCCCCCCAGGGCAGCGAGACACCCCAGCCCCACAGCAACTCACGCCAGCGGCAATGCCCTAAACACAGAGTCTTCTCCAAAGCTCCAGTCCCTGACAAGCCAGGAGGGGCTGGGGACTCCGGTGAGCTGCAGCCGTCCCCTGGAGCCACCCAGGCTTTAAAATGCCAAGCATCCCACAAACTTTTAAAATGCCAAGCGTGCCACACAGGAGCTCCTGCAGAAGGCACTGTGAGCTCCAGTTGTCTGCTAGGCATTCCACCCCCAACCCCCCCCAGAGAAAAAGAATGCCTCAGCACATGAGGGAAAGCAGTAGCCAGCACCCCTTCCAGCGGGGGCACGTCAGCGAACGGAGAGGCAGCGCAGCCCTGAGTGTCACAGCCTGGCAGCACACTGCCGGGCACTTCCACGCTGGATACTTGCACAAGTCACTGGCATGGTTTTGACTTTAGGGCTGCACAACAATTGATCAAGGACCGCCTGAAATATTAACAACATACTCTTCCTTTCTAAAGATTTATCATCAGGTGCAGGAAAATTGAACTCCCCGCCAACGAGCTGAGCTGGACACAAGTCAGACGTGGACCGAAAGCTGATGGGACGACACTAACAGGGCAGTGAGCTCCAGCCAGCCCCTCCGGCAGGCTCCGGCTCCTCAGCCAGCCAAGCACCAGAGCAGCCCCCTGCACAGACAGACCCGTGGTGGGAACTATGAACAAAGCAAAAATACCAGGGGATGCAAAAGAACCTACCACAACCTGGCCTGGATGAGAAACTTTTTCAGGCTTGTAATGCAGTTGCAAGTGGTTTTGGGACAAAGCGTTCTCCGCCTTGGCTGGTCCTGGATTCCCTGATGGGGGGGAAAAAAGAATTTCTTCTTTTAAATGCAGGTGCAGCAGAGAGAGAAAGGACACCAGCAAGACAAGCACACATAGTTACCACCCAAAGCAGATACCAGTGTCTGTTGACATACTTCTTTTTCATCTTTGTTGCAATGGGCAACCTTTTTGCTTGTTTCCCAGTGGTTCTGGAGGCCACAATATTATGGATAAAAATTGATATTGGTGCAGTTTAATGCTGCAAGAGTGAGACAAGCAGACCAAAACCTTGGCAACATGCTCCCACTGCGCACCAGCAACTGTTCCATGGACTGGAAGGCAGCTTGCAAGGGAAAAAGGGTGAGAGCATGCTAATTCCTTCTTCTGATCCTCTTCTGGAGGGGAGACAGCTCATCATATCAGCAGCTGCTGGCCCTGTTCCAGCACCAAAGGAGGCACCCAGCTCTACTCCTGTGGCTGCAGGTGGCGGGGGCAGGGTGAGGGTACAGGAGCCTGGGGCCCCAACACACGCTTCTATGAGCAGATGTGTTGCCAAGATTTGTCCTTCATAAAACTATTGCACAAGAACAGTCTAAAGGGTCCGATTTTCTAAACCCAGCTGGACTGTGGGCAAACAGCTGCGCTAAACTCCACTCAGGAGCACGGGGTCAAGCTAAAAGCAGAAGAGGATTCACCGTTTCCCACAGTGGCACTGGGAGAACCATTTTCCAGTCCCTGCTTCCCCTGGGGCACACGGAGTGTCACTTCTCAGCTCCCACTTCCACTTTGCGCCGTGGGGAAGCAGTTAACAGCAGCCCTCACTTTTGCAGAGAGCTGGCCCCTGCTGCGGGCCAACTTCGAGTCAGGTGGCACCTCGTGACACTGCCCGAGGTCAGGTAGTGGTTGCAAGGAAGCTGCTTCGCTCCCAAGTGGCATGGGGACCTACATGTGCCACCACGCTTGCACAGCTACTGAATACCCAAGCAAGTAAGACTAGAGGAGCTGGCGTCCGTCCGCACATGCTGATGCCACGTTAGGAGGGATGCTTGCAAGTAATTAAGCGCATCTTCCCTTTCGGTGCCCACACAGCTGCCTGGGGAAGAACAGAAGCAGCCTTGGAGACCTGCTGTCTTCTGCACACAATTCCTGATGGAGGGGAAGGGAGGGACAGAAAGCAGACGTGCCCTCACCCTGCCCCTGGGACACGCGAGCCAGCTCAATGTCTACCTTGTTCAGCAGTCTCTCCCATGGCTGTCCCACTGCTACCAACGGGACCCCGTGCAAGTTAAGGGGGCAGAATTCAAGTTCACACACATTGGGATTTGTATTTGGTAATTTAGATAGTTTTACCGCAATGGCTTCACATATTCATGTATTTTGCAAAGCTTTTAAAATGCAGAATCTCTTATTGGTCAACGAGTACCTAAGCAACTCAGTAGAAGTATTAGCTTTAAAGTATTTATAGCCCTTTCCTGCCCAATTCATTATCCCTGTGGGTTTGGGAAAGCAACAAACTCTTTCTGGAACACCATAAGCCAGAACTAGCTGTAATTTAATGACACTTAAGAACCCAAGGAGACAGTTGAAACCACAAGGGAGGTTTTCTATTCTTTCCATTGCTGGTGAGGTTTTCATTTCCCCATGCCAAAATAGCACAGGATGTACACATCATGCAGACATTGCAAAGTTGAGCTGGGCTGCTGCACGTTGTTCATCTCTATGCTGTTATTCGAACATAAAATGACATAAGAGCAAAAAGAAACAAAACTCAAGCAGTTTAAAGTGTGCTTTGGATTTCTCTTGAAGTAAAGCTTCCCATTCTGTGTGGTTAGTGAAAGCAAAACTGGCTTGATTGTGTAAGTGTAATAAATAAGCTATTTGGTCTTCATTTATCGAGGGCTTGCAAACTAACAATGTGAGCCTCAGTTTAAAAATAAATGACCTCAGCAGCTCACTGGTGTGGTTTCAGAGCATTTTTAGCATCCACCCTGCTGCAAATTGGGCATGATTCCCCATCTTTAGTAGTCAACCTGGATGCAAAGTGTTTAACACACCACTGCTTTGCAAGAAATTGCCCTAAAAGTGACCTTAGGAATCACAATAGAGGAACAAAGCTGTCCACTTCTGCTCCATGCCCCCATCTGCCAGATCACAGGTCATGTCTCAGGAACAGAAGTCTGCACTGCAAAAAGTCTGCACCATCATGAGCAAGCCCACTGCATTCCTACACTGCTACCCATGATACCAAAATAGCTTACAACGTTGCACTTTGCTTAAATTGGATGAGATATCTCTACATTTTAACTACTTACCTCTCTTTCTTTTTTTTTTTCCAGTTCTCCTATCTTTCTGCAAATCAAAGCATATTGGAGGAATGTTTCATAAGGTGCTGTACAGAGAATCTCATGCCTCCTTCAGCCGGCACATTATTAGTGTGCAGAAATATTAGTGTACAGCAACTGCTCATCTGTATCATCTTTTCAGTGGGCAATGCAAAAAAGCAGCATAGGGCTATACAGAAAATGCCAGCGGGTGAACATTAGTATTGAATTACATCTGTATGTCTGTAATGTTGGCTCTGCTGAGTTTCAATGGTGTCAGTAAGTGCAACAGAACTGATTTTTTCCCCCAATTCTTAATTGAGGCAATTCAAATTTTCTATATGGAAATATGTTCACAGTCACTTTTTGACTCAAAAGAGGAAGTGTTTCTATTTTAGGAACATGGAACCATAAAATCAGAGTGCTTTCAAAAGCCTACCACCAGAAGACCTCGTTAAAAACAATATGCCATTTGCAAAGCAGCGCTTGACACCCCGCAGAAGCCCATTGCACATGATAAGAATTTTGCACGTTTCGACTGATAAAACTTGGACTTAAGAATCACCTGAGGTTGACTGGCTGCTCTGATGAGATCCCATCTCCCACTGCCTGTCACCCGGAGTGCTGCTGCTGCTGCTGTTTAGCTTCAGAGCGTGTCCCCTGGGGGATGGCTGATGAGTGTTACTAAACAGAAAGACAAAAAGCAGATCAGACTATCCTGGGTACAGGAACACAGACTGGAATGGACCTCCCAGGCCACTGAATCGAGTTCCCTGCTGTTACTGGATGATATAATACTGATCAACAAAAATTTTATATTCATTGCTGCTCCAAACAGGGCCACCCAGTAGTGGGAGAAAAAGATGGAGCGTTTCCTTTGGGCAGTCATTCTGGGAGATTACAGAGATTCCCGAGTCATTACAAAATACCCTACTGTATGTACCTCCCCCCTGGCCTCTTCAGATCTGTGTTGCTCCCAATTCCAAAATCTCACAGCTTTTACGGATAACGAAACCTGCTTCAGTACCCTCCTAGAAGATACATCATCACCGGCTTATCAATGGAGAAAGGAATGCATCGGGCAGTAAAACACCCTGCCAGGCTCTGAAGCTGCTCACTTGTAGCACTGTGGTTTACTTACACATTTCTCTTCTGCTTTGCCTCCTATAATTCCTAAGTAGAGAGCATTTAGGGCTTGACTTGACTTGAAAGTTATTTCAGATGATGTTTCTGACACCGGCTCATCAGAAGTGCCACACATTATCCTGCTACGTCAGCTAAAGCTACTTCCCTTTCGGATCTCTCCAACCCTAGTTTCTCACAGCATTATGTTCCCCGATTAGACATCCAGCGGCAGCTACCCTTTACTGCTGAGCTCTCTGCATCCTTGGTCTTTTCTCCTGGGATATGCAAAACTACACTAGACTTAAGGGCAGACTGCCAAAATAGTCAAGATACATCTACAGGCAGCCTGTTCAAGCTACTACCAAACAAAACAAAGCTACAGGCACAAGCTTCACAAGCTGTAACTGCAAGTGCCTATACAGGGAGTTGGGGCTGGACCCCCACCCTGTCAGTATCCAGGCACCTAAGTCCCCTTTGAGTGGCGCAGGTGCTGATGTAGAGCACCTGCATGAGCATCCAGGCAGCCCTGATGATTACTACTGTCACCTGCCACCACCAGTGTCGACAGGCTAAGATCTCAAGTAAGCTGCACCTTCAGCAGCCACTTACTCTAACTGAAGGGAAAGTAGACCATAACCAGATCACAAGAAGTTAAATGACTGCACAACGTGCTGCCCATTTACTGGGAAACAGATGCACACTTTGCATGCAAGCCACTGGGCATGTCAAACAAGCTGAACCAAATGAAACAACCCGTTGCAGGAATTATTACAGCTCTAGCAGCCCTTATATATTAAAAATATGGCTTTCCAGCAGAAGACAGAACTAGCTTGCATGAAAAAGAGAAGGAGATCTACAAGAGGCTTGTTTCTCTTTAGTGATTGACATAACTGATTTAAAGGAAGCTAGCTGAGATACTTCCTTCAGGCTTAAGATCAGGAAGTTTGGTTAGTTATTTTTGTGGACAAACTGACTCAAAAGACAAAATAATTGCTACTGCTTTTAAATGAGGTATGAACCCCTGTCAGTTTTGGTGTTACTGAGGTTATGGCTTTGTTTTTAATACATTTGCTTTAGTTTTCCTATTGATGGTAAATCAGCATTAGTATAAGCATAAAACACCAAAGAGCTTACCTTGAAAGGCATCTCTGATGGCCAGGCTGATCCCTGCTGTAAAATTTAGAGGTTGTCCTTTCTGGAACCTTAAGGATTTAATCAAATGCTTTAAGGTTGCTAGTGATATTTTAGATTCAGTTAATAAACCTAATGCTTACCCTGTATTAATGCAAAAATAAGGCTAACCACCACAAATGACTAATGCTTCAGCAGGACCTGTGGAGAGGTCTTCCATGATAGCAACACTGGAAGCTGCAAGTCAGCAGCAGGTACTTCCAGTTTGCTCCAAGCCTGTGCAATCTATCAGGGTGCAGACCACAAGACATTGCACCCTTCCGTAGAGTTGGCGTTATTCTTGGTCAGTATTTAAGGCAGACAGGGAAATGTATCTGCGGTCATTTAATGCAGCTTTCCCTGCGTGGTGCATTACCTTACGTTGCTACCAAAGGGCTGGGGGAAGAGACAGACGCACACCCCCAGCTGCAAAGCAATGAAATGAATACACGCACACATGCATGTAAACATCCCCACACAAACATTCTTGTACTTATTCTTAGAAATTCGGTTAAAAAGAAATACACCATCACCTCAATTACACAAACTAATGAGCTCTTCCACAACAAAACACATTTTTCAGAGAAAGGGCAGCTACAAATACTTGGCATAACAAAAGAAGTGTATCGGCATAGGGTCGTAGAATCATTTAGGCTGGAAAAGACCTGCATTTGCAGATCCTGCAGGTATTATATACATACATATATGTATATAATATATATACACACACGTATATAATATATGTACATACATATCCCAACACTGGCCTGCTTATAAATTTCCATCTTCTTTCTAAATTACCGAGACCCAGTTAGTGTACAAGCAATGAGATTTTCACTGAGTTTCATGAAGTCCAGAGGACTGATACTACACAGCGCAGGGGAACTGAGTGGAGTGCTATTAACTACTGATAGTGCCAAACACCCCAAATTTCACGTACCTTTGGGGGTTGTTCTTCGTTTTGACTCATGCTCCAGAATACATCATCCTGCACAGGGCTGAGTGGTGTCGTCACCATATCTGACAGTGAACTGCTGTGGTACACGTCCTTACTAGCCCGGAAATTTTCACACTTAAAATAAATGAAATACATGTTAATTGTACTTCCCCACCCATGTAACAGCTCCCAGTCTAAACAGACATCAATGGTTCCACTCGTGAGAAAATTTTTAGTAAATGTGCAAGGAGTATGGTGTTTGGATACAGCCCTACTAATCTTGGTCTCTGTGAAGTTATCCATTCTAGCACGTTAGCATATTAGGCACAAATATTTCCAGATAAAGGGCACACTAAAAAGAAACAGCAAAACCATCTCTGCTGTACATATATCTCCCCTTCTTAAATCTATGGAGAAGCTATAGGCCATAGGCAACACGCAGCAAACTAGTTAACTGGATGATGCAAAAAATACTGTTGAGTAAGTATATTTCATTTCAAACCTGACCAATGCTTCCATTTCAGGATTTAGACAGTATCAGCACTGGGGGAACCCACCTTCCCTAAGTTAGATGATGACTTCCAAACGAGACTTAGCAAGCCCACCACCAACCTAGAGTCAATGGAGACAAACTGCCAGCTGGAGGAAGCACTTTCAGCTCTCCAGTGGTTATGAGGGTGCCCTGGCCCTCCCCTGGACCAGATTTTTCAATTACTTGAAAAAAAAAAATAAAAATCAAGCTTGAGAATGCAGTAAGAAAGAAGTAAGAAACTACGCTCAGATTTCACAGGTAGTCATGTCCAGGTGCTCCCATTGCAACTGCCCACGTGTAAAAGGTATCTTCCAAGGTATCAAATGAGAGCATTGGGCTTGCAAATGCCCTCATCATGGTGGGGGGCAGCGGGAGGGGAAGAAATCAGATCACTGCCTTACACAGTCTTCACTGTAAGGGACAAATAAGCAGTGTAAAACTCCAGCTCAAATACTCAGTGTTTGGTCCTCTGACTCTTTCTGTAATTAAGAGGAGAGGGGTGGGGGGAAAGAGAGAGACAAGAAGAAAAGGTCCCTTAAATTCTACATCCTAATGATCTATTACACTGGCATCTTCCAAAGGGGAAGAAAGGCAGAAAGCTAAAAATGTCAACTGAATGTACTGATCCTCCCTGAAATGAGAAATCCTCTTGGACACAAGACTGAGACAGAACCCGGGAACCGCTGTGTAAGCTGTGCCTGTCTCGAGGGATTGCTATGCTAGAGCCAATCTGACGTTTCAGAAACAGAAAAAAAACCAAAAACAAAACATTTGAAAAACGCCTGAAGCTACACCACTCTGTGCTTTATCTTGTCAGACCTCCCGTGCAAAGCAAGACCCGGGCTCTCTGGGAGGCACCTCATCCTCAAAGGCACCGCAAGATCAGCACCCCCACACCTGCAGGGGTCCGAGAGGCCAGCAGGCTTGGGCTTGAGCCAAAGTTCAAACTCTTGTGTCCTGCCTGAGTTACTGCAACTCAGCTCAGAGGCGGCTGCAGCTTGGTTTCCCCAAGGAATGACTCAGATGACTATTTTAACCATTTACAAGCCCAAGTCTATAAAAATTCTCCAGTTCCCCAGTCTTACGAAGTAAAATACAGTGAGAACTGCAGCTTTTCAATTATGTAACACGATTATAAACTCCCTGTAACTCGACACGACTAATTATTTCATGGGAACAATGTTCACAATCATTTAAATATTAACAAGCAATAATTCTAAAACTAGTTAAAGATGCCAAACATCCATCCATATGTCCCATCACAACCTCCCAGACCAGCACAGCACAGTCAGCTCTTAAAAACAGTTCTGAGTTTCACCTAGTTAAATATTCAGGTGCTTTTTCTGCCTTTTTTCTGTTGCCTCCCTTTACAGAAAAACAGCTTTTTCAGCAGTTATAACATCTCATAATCCATGCCCTTTCTTTTTGTCACAGTAACTTTTGTGTCCAACATGACTGTCACTAATAATAGTTTTCAGTTAACCATAATTATTTCAACAGCAAAGTGCTCCCCTGAAACAAATCACCATGGCTATAGGAATAGGTTTTACAGCAAGTGTATTATTACCAGAGCATAGAGGATTGTTTTCTCCTTGCCACTTTTTCAACAAGATACTTACATTTCTTCCTAAATTCTAACTTTTGAGCCCTGCAGACTACCAGAAAACTATTTGTGCTTAAAAGCATGGAGGAGCTTTGCTGAATCATGATGTAAGTGACCGGGTGAATCCGAACTCTGCAGATGGTGCCCACATACCTTCCCTGGGCAGAGAGAGACCAGTACAGTGGCTCCACGTAAAGCCAAGAAGTGAAACCTGCTTTTGGGATGATTTCTGTATGACCTACAAGACCTTGCAATTCCACAGCAACCCAAAAATGTCACAGGGAGACACAGTGTTTAATATTCCCCTTCAGTTTTACAGATACAATAATTTGTGTGTGTGGAAAAAAATATTAAATAAACGAATAACAATGATTCTAAACTACTGAGACTTGAGCCTTAAACAGTTTTTGTCGTAAGTGATACTGAAAGAACAGCAGCTCCTCTCATGCACAGAAAGCACTGGTAGACAAAGTGTTACCTACTACGTGTCTTCAAACCATACAGGCACACCTAACAGAGCTAAGGAAAAGGAACCTTTGCTCCCTGGAATTATATTATAGATACAGTACAAATGGCTGATTACTGGAGTTTTAAAAAAAATATTTAGGAGCACAAAGTTTTAAAAAGACAGGCTGCACTGCTTTTTGGAAGATGCCTGTTCCTACTTTGAACTCGGTCTGCACACAGGGAGTAGAGAAATGCAGCTGTTGTTACAAAACAGCATAAGGAGAAGGATTTTCTTAAACTGCTGAGCAGATCTGCTCTGGGATACTGGGTCAGTCCACGACCTAGTGCATAATTAGCTCTAATAGTGTTAGCTTCTTGTTCTGTTCCAGCCACATCACTCCAGACGATAGAGGAGATCTAGCTAGCAAATCCTACAGGAAAACCCCAGAGTCAATTAAAAAATGGAGTTCGTTTCAGATGTGAGCTGAATTCCTCCACAAGTCAGGTGGCAGGTGATGCTGGGCAGAGAAACAGAGTCAGTGACTTTGTTCTGGAAGTCTCTGTGAGATTCTGCATGTATCCCAGAACAGCTTGCCCCGCAGCACCACAACCAGAGCCAGATCTGCTACGGCGCTGCGGCCAGCACAAGGCAGGTGGAGATGGTACACTGATCTGGTATATCTCACGTTTCTTACCAGACAGACAGGCTACAAGACCCTAAGAAATCATGCTCCCTGCCCCTCAGGGGCTGTGTTGAGATTTCCAGTGAAGTAATTTTGAGAGGGATCTGGGCAACCAGCGTGTGCCACAAAACGGCACAGAACACAGCCATTTAAAACAAGAAGTCGATTTTGCCTGAGCAGAGCAGTGATGACAGATGATCCTTCTCTGACAAACCTGGCTAGAAGTTCTTCAGCACAGACATCTGTGACGAATTCAGCTTGCATTCTAACTCTGTAGCTCACTTTTATTTTAAATCAACAAGGCACCCACGTACCGAACTTCAGAAGTATATTGCTGTGAGTCTTTCAATCTCCAGGTGACTAACTGGTCCATCACTCATGCTGCCTTAACACTTCCACTTGATACAGTTAATGCAGGCAGCATATCCAAACATCCTACTATTAGCATCAACAGCTACTGCCAACCAGCACAGGGAAACCCGGCCCTTCAGAGGATTTATACATTACCCATTGAAGTTCATCTGGTCTCCATGCTCACACAGCAGGTACCAGTACAGACTGGCTTCTCCCTGTCCACACGGTCTCTTACCGGCCGGAGCACTGGTAAGTAGGTAACAGGGCAGCTACCAGCAGGGCGTGAGATCGCACGGTAACAGCTGTGTATCACTTGCTGCTATTACCCTTAAGTAACACCATCGCTTTAAGGAGCATAAAAATTTTACAGCGTAGTTCCGATGAAGGAATGTGAAAGAGGTTGGTAAATACTGCTACATTCCTCACCACTCCCCTCAGCAGCTGGGAGAGGTACTACCCCACAGGGAAGCACTGACAGGGTGCAAAGGAATGAAGCGACTTGTCCTAGGCGATGCAGCCAGCCTAGCACATAGCTCCTTTCATCCTGGAAATGGCATTTTAGCAGGGCAGCGTTACCCTCTGTACAGCCACCGTGCTCCTGCAGAATGCCAAATGCCCTGCAATAAACTACGGACTCTCCTACTGCAAGGCTGAAATATTTGCCTCAAGGCAGCAGCCAGCCTCTGCCCAAGGCTAAGATACAAATGTCTTTCTTGTAGACCTTGCAACAGCTCTCCAGTGATTTGATGCTACAAGCCAGGCCATCAACTCAGCCCGGTTACAATACTTGTGACCTGAAATGACAAACAGGCTCTGGAAAAAGAGGATTGTGAGAAGACAGACAAATATTTTCCTGGTAAAAGCTATCGGATGAAATGGAGCCATTCCTCTGCCAGCAACTGTCTGCGGTGATTTTTCCACCATCACCAAGCAGCAACCTAAACAGGAGAGGCACAGGGAGGCTTCGACTTAATGATGCCACCAGCCAGCCTTGACCTGCCCCCCACTGACCCGCTGCAGGGCACGAACAGGAGAGGGGAGGGCTGAGCCAGGGAGCCTGATCCCTGAGGACCCTGGCTATGGGGAAGGAGCAGCTGGGGAGCGCTTTGCAAAGCACAGCCTGAGAAAAAGGCAGAACACGAGAACGATGCTATGAGGAGGGCTGCTTCAGGACACGCTGACATGGTTGGTAAATGGAGCTGCTGCTGAGGACATGATTTTTAAGGCACTTCTATATCTTGTTTTTTAAGGCACTATCCAGATCCTGCTGGGGCACTTCAACCACCCCGACACCTGCTGGAAAAGTAGCATGGTGAGCTGCAGGCAAGCCAGGAGACTCCTGGAATGCATCGAGGATAACTTCTTAGAGGCAGGTAACAGACAGCCCTACCAGAGGGGATGCGACACTGGACCTGCTCGTCACCAGTGCAAGCAAGCTAACTGGCGACATCACGACTGGAGGCAGCCTGGGCTGCAGGATCATGCCCTGGGGGAGTTTGCAGTCCTGAGGGATACAGGTCAGGTAAAGAGTAAAGTCAGGACCCTGAATTTTAGGAAAGCAAACTTCCAGCTGCTCAAGGAGTTAGTCAATAGGGCACCCGGGAAACTGCTCTCAGGGACAAGAGAGCAACACAGACCTGGCAGATCTTCCAGCACACTTTACCATAGAGCAGAAGAGCTCCTGATCGCCAGGTATAAAAAATCAGGAAAGAAAGGCAAGAGACTGGCATGGCTGACTTGAGACCTGCTGGTCAAACTAAAGGGCGAGAAGGAAATGCGCAGGCAGTGGAAGCAGGGACAGGTATCCTGGGAGGAGTACAGGGACACTGCCTGGTTGCGCAGGGATGGGGTCAGGAAGGTCAAGGCAGAGATGGAGCTGAACTTGGCAAGGGATGCAAAAAAGTAACAACAAGGGCTTCTATAGGGACGTCAGCCAGAAAAGGAAGGTCAAGGAAAGGGTACCCCTGCTGATGAATGTGACTGGCAAACTGGTAACAATGGACAAGGAGACAGTATTTGACAGCATTTTTGCCTCAGTCTTCACTGGTAACCTCCCTTCCCACACCTCTTGAGTGGATGGACCTCAAGACAGGGATGGGGGGAGCAAAGTCCTTCCCACTGTAAGAGAAGATGAAGTTCAAGACCACCTGAGGCACCTAACAGACATAAATCTACGGGACTTCATGAGGTGCATCCCAGAGTGCTGAGGTACACGCCAAGCCACTCTCCATGACATCTGAAAAGCCACAGCAGTCAGGTGAAGACCCCAGTGACTAAAAAAAAGGGAAACATTGCACCCATTTTTAAAAAGGGTAGATAGTACCCCAGCAACTACCGACCTGTCAGTCTCACCTCTGTGCCTGGGAAGATCATGAAACAGAGCCTCCTAAGAAGCTACATTAAGGCACATGGAGGACAGGGAGGTGATCTGAGGCAGCCAGCACAGCTTCACTAAGGATGAGTCTTGCCTGACCAAACTAGTGGCCTTCTGTGATGGAGGGACTGCATCGGTGAACAAGGGAAGAGCTACAGATGTCATCTGTCTGGAGTTCTGTAAGGCCTTTCACACAGTCCCCCATAACATCCTTGTCTCTAAATTGGGGAGTTATTTATTTGATGGGTGGACTGTTCAGTGGATGAAGAATTGGCTGGATGGTCACATCCAGAAAGTAAGTGGTCAATGGCCCAGTGTCCAGCTGGAGATCAGTGACATGTGGTGTCCCCCAGGGGTCTGTAGTGGGGACCAGTACTGTTTAATATCTTCATCGATGATGTGATGGAATCAAATGCACCCTCATCAAATTTGCAGATGACACCAAGCCGAGTGGTGCAGTGGACATGCCGGAGGGAAGGGATGCCACCCAGAGGGACTTGGACAAGCTTTTCAAGTGGGACCATGTGAACCTCACGAAGTTCAACAAGGCCAAGTGCAAGGTCCTGCACAAGGGGCAGGGCAACCCTTGGTATCAATACAGGCTGGGGGATGGTGGGTTTGAGAGCAGCCCTGAGGAGAATGACTTGGGCTACTGGTGAATGAAAAACTGCCCATGAGCCAGCAATGTGTAGTCAAAGCCCAGAAAGCCAGCCGTATCCTGGGCTGCATCAAAAGAAATATGGCCAGCAGGCTGAGGGAGGTGACTCTGCCCCGCTGCTCTGCTCTTGTGAGACCCCACCTGGAGTGCTGCGTTCAGCTCTGGAGTCCTCAGCACAGGAAAGGCATAGACCTGTTGAACTGAGTCCAGAGCAGGGCCATGAAGATGATCAGAGGGCTGGAGCACCTCTCCTATGAGGACAGACTGAGAGAGTTGGGGTTGTTCAGCCTGGAGAAGAGAAGGCTCCAGGGAGACCTTATTGTGGCTGTTCAGTATTTAAAGGGGGCTTACAAGAAAGATGAGGACAAACCTTTTAGCAGGGCCTGCTGCTATAGGACAAGGGGTAATGGTTTTAAACTGAAAGAGGGTAGATTTAGACGAGGTGTAAGGAAGACATTTTTTCTGATGAGGGTGGTGAAACAGTGGAACAGGGTGCCCAAAGAGGTGGTAAGTGCCCCATCCCTGGAAACATTCAAGGTCGGGTTGGATGGGGCTCTGAGTGACCTGAGGTAGTTGAAAATGTCCCTACTCATTGCAAGAGGGTTGGACTAGATGGTGTTAAAGGTCCCTTCCAACCCAAGCCATTCTGTGACGCTATGATCTTCCATGTGGGTGTTCACCAGAAGCTCATGCCAAACAAAATTTCAGCAGCCATCAATGAGCTTAAGAAAAGCTTGGGATAATACAACCTAACCTCACAGTAATAACCCATAATTGCAGGTAGCTTCAAAGAAGTCCACAGGCCCACCCTGCTGCCAGGGCTCAGCAGTGAAGCAGCCGAGCTGAAACTAGTAATGCACCCTCCTCTGTGGTCCGACCTTCCCCCTTGGATCCAAGATCCAACACACAAGCAAAAGAGGCCACAAGACACCACAGCAGCACACAAACAACGCCTAAGCCTGATCCGAATGCCATTCTGCTGTGAGTACCACCAGCTAAATCCCACAGAAGCAACTGGAGAGATGGATCAGAAGGTGTACATCCATCCATCCATCCAGGAGTCCAGCACAAACCACAGCTGCCAAGAACACAAGTGCTATGAGCTTATATCCTAGCTGAGGGAAGGAATGAACACACAAACAAAGTGCTGTGGGGAACTGTAAAGGCAGTAAGATTATTCCTGCCACTGCATGTTTTTAAAGCAAGTGGAGATTTCCAGCTTGAATGAGCTGTGCTCATGCTTACAGGAATTTATTCCATTTCTACTGGCTGTCTTGGTTTTCTTTTGCTCACACATGCTTACAGTCCCTTCCCAAGAGGCTGGAGAAAAAAGCAACTGCAGACTAAGCTACTTATTTCACACACTGTGAAAGAGTGGGATGTTGAAAGGGAGCCAAGTTTTTGGGCACACTGGAGGAAGCCTGAATCACCTGTCCCAGAGCTGGCAGAAATAGCAGGAGCTAAAATGTTTTGTGCGAAGGTTTCCAATGCAGAACTTTTATCAGAGTGCTTTTATTGTACAGGTACCACTGCTACCTCTAATACTGAAATTTTTCAAGTCACAAACCTTCTGGGCTCTATCCACAGGCAACATCTAGCTCTGCATTGGTCCTTAGTGCATCTCCATATACTTGTAGTTTATTTCGTAAGATCACTAACAGTCTTGCTTGTTTATATGGTCTTCAGGGATAAAAATTCTGGCTTTGGACTTGTTTTTTAAAGTGCCACATGTATTTATGGCGCTATGGAAGTAATACATCATTCAGGGACTGCAACGGCACAGTCCTTCAGGCTTTCTGCGAAACATCTAAAAGGAGTATCACGGAATCGACAATCAGGCATCAAGTACGTAAAAATAACTATTATCTAATCCTGATCTGCAGTGCCCAAGTATAATTCCACATATAATTTAGCAGCACGTGGTGGCACTAAAAAAGCCCCTGAGCTGGTTTGCACAGTCCTCATTTGTGCCAGGAGGGAAGCAATCAGATTTCCGATGGACTGTTCTGCTTAGGGACCACCCGTGCGCTCCCCGCCGGGGCAGCAGTACCGTACCTGTACCAACACGGCTCTCTGTGGCGCGGGGGTGCAAGGGCTGGAACTGCTGCCCGAGCCCATCCTGGCGTGCAGCGCGGCGTCGTGCCCCAGCGCCGCTGGCCACTGCAGGGAAGGCTGGATGCTGCCACTTTTCTTTTTTCGGTCCTCGGCCTGGGAAGGAGAAAAGCAGCAGCGTGTTGCACACCGAGCCTCAGGCTCTGCAGCCTGGGTGCTCTCCACCAGCAGCACGGTGTGTGTCGGCTCCGACAGACCTCTCCATCAGGGAGCAGACAGCCCTGGCACAACGCAAACCATTACTGCCACCCCATTTGCAACTTTCCCTTTCCCACCAAGTTTCCATACTGCAGCAAGGAAAAGGGCCTGAATTGCTCCGTTTGCTGCAGGCTGGGATTTTAGCTGGGAGGAATCACCTGTCTGCATCTACTGATCGTTGAAAACATGCTGCCTGTTTTGCTGTGCATTTATTACCCCCTTCTACAACGCTGACATTACTGCATGTTGCTTTCTCCTTTAAAACACTTTTAACACTCTGTCTTTTGGTATGTTACTTGTACTGGGGAAAGGACTAAGGAACATGATCTAGAAGGAATAAAGGTCCTTTTATTTCCTGAGGGCATTGCTCATTACAAAAATCTTTATCCTGTGGTTTTGATCCCACTACTCGTTCCAGTTCCATTCAACATGACTAATTGCAATTCTCTAGCGTAAAGCCTTTAGCGTATCCTCTGATTCAACAGCCCAGAAACAGCTTGGCACAGAAAACTAGAGATTAATGCCATAAACCCACATGGTTATCTGTGTCTGGGTGGGCATTCTTAATGGTATCTCTCACTATATCTGGATGCTTGTGCCTACGTCAGGAAGGTAAGTGTGTTCTTAACACGGCTTAGGAAACTGCTGAAGAGATGGAAAATTATTCCACTTAGTCTCACAGATCTCAACTGGGGGAAAAAAAGAACACCAGAAAAAAACTCCACACACACACACACACACCCTTATTAAAACAAGCGACCACAGCCAAATACCATGATGTTCTAGCCCCAGTGAACTTGATTATTTTACTACTCTTGAGGCCAGATTTTTATTACTTGCAACTCCTACTAATGAAAGGCAAATTTCACCATAAGCAAGCGAGAAAATGCAAAAGCTAGATAAGATAATTTACATACTGCCTCTGTGCCCAAAGGGTGCTTGCATGCACTATGCCATGATCCACATGGAAACCCATGCAGCCGACACTTTGGGCTCCCAGAACCGATACCAGCCCCAACCAGGTGCTGCCCGAGGTAGGAGTTCTTGCCTCTCAGCTCATGAGCTCCGGTGCAGGTGGGACCAGACACAGCCCAGAGCAAGCTCCCATCTGCAGGCACCAGAGGAAACCCACCCTGACCTGCCTGCCACAGGACGAGTGCAATGGCAAAGTCAAGGAACTCCCAAAGAAAGGGTTCTGTGGCCCCAAATACTAAACTTGAGGCTTTGGAGGGCTTTAGGGGTTTTTTGTTTCTTTTTAATGCCTCAATCCAACAGTAATTCTGGGGAGTTTTGGTATATCAATAATTGGTTCTCCAAATGCCAATGAGCCTTAAAAAGTGTGCAATCTCACTCTTGAGCAGGCTATCCCTACCCCCGGTAGATCTCTCCCAACAGAGAAACTAGCATCTCTTTGGCTAATAAACCGGGAAAGACCACTATCAACAAGTTCACTGAATTATCACTGTTAAAAACAGGCAAAACTTGAAAGCATTTTAAAATTGTTGTGAACAATTATGATTGCTGACAAAACTATGAAGTCTCAAACTTCAACCAAAAAATGCAATCCTGTAACACTAATTATGATCTTAGTGGAAGGATCCGTGACTTCCAAGAAGTTCTGCGATTACATAAATTACATTTATGTATGATAAAATAATTTATCCTTTAAAACTGGAGTATATTATGGTGGCCATAATGACAACAGCCTCGTGCTATGAACCTAAAATGCAGGCAGCACTTTACCTGCAACTAGTGTTATTTAATTTCACCACTATGTTAAGCTACCAGGGACTGCACACTGAATTCCATAATACATTTCACTTGCTACAGAGGGGTCATTTACAAACACATGCCAAACCCAGAGATGAGTACTTAAGCTGACATTCTGCAGTTCTTTTGACTTCTAACTACAATGAAGTAGAAAAGAAAGTGAAATTAACTCAATTGAGTTGAATTTTCTTCCCATCCACCGAAAGCCTAGCAAAGGCAAAGCGTTTCTATGGACTTTGATGTTGTGTATTTAGCAAAAGCAGTTTACTTCTCTGTCCATACCCAGTTTACTCCCCAGCTGGAATAAGACCCAGTCCTCCACCATCAAACAAATACTGATTTCAAGAGGAGTTCATTCAGATTTCCTAACAATTTGTTTAATGATTCAAAGCAATGAAGCCTTTGGAGCTAGGGCATTCGGGTTTTTGACAATGAAGTTGTACTTCAAACAGATTTATTCTTGTTTTTACAAACTGCTGCTCTAACAAGGAGCTTAATATCTTTTGCTTCCCTGATTTCATATTGCTGCTTAGCTGCATGCAGACACTATTCAGTTATTAAAATTCATCATTCCAACAATCCTAGCAGTTGCATTTAACTGTTTATCAAAACCGAAAACTTCAGCTAAGGGACCCAGGTGCAACACGCATGCACACATACACGCACAGAGAGGTGACAAAGAGGGCTTTTGCTTAAAGACCGCAGCACAATGCTAAACAGCAGCACTCTGCATTCCTCCTACATACATGTGCATGAGCTCTCCTCACACCTTTCCTTGGGTATTTTGGGAAGATGTTTTGCCATGAATGCAGAGAGCAGTGCACACACTGGTCTGCTTAAAACGCAGCCACCCAAGGAGGCACCTGTGAGTTGCTGAGATTTTTTAAGTTGACCCAGACTTTAGGAACACAACACAGCACCAGCTGTAGAACAGGGCTCACATGCTGGGATTAACATAAAAAAAAAGTGTGCTAGGAATGATGAGATAATGTATGTGAAATGGATCTGTAGATTTTCACAATATGATAACAGTAAGCATAGCAAGTTGGTGGGCAGAAAAACTTTCAGAGTTAGCAAGAGTGAAATGGATTACAACGCTTAATCAAGGACTGCATGTGCTACCCCGATCCATCATATCTTACCTACCTAAAAGCCTGGGGGACAAAGAACAAGAAAAAGCAACACACCCTGACATTGGGGTACAGAGATCTGTGCTTGGGAGACACGATGCCATTCTGTATCTGGGTCAATTATGTGAACCCTAACATCAAAGACATCTGTTAAACTGCAGTAAAGCTAGAAACTTCTCTGAACTCCAGTAGAAGTGACAGAGCAACCTTTCCTTTCCCTTATACTCTACATTAATGGAAACCAAAGGCTTTACCATAGTGTAACCGTGCAGTAAAACATAGGTCAAGCTCCAGATTTAGGTTTAAAGATCAGCCTGTCCTCTGCTTCTGCATTACCACAGTATCACAAACTGCAAAGCACCAAAACGCTGCATTGGCCAAGACAGTACCTCTTCGCTTGTGCTGCTTGATGGAGGATGCACTGCTGAATTTGAACTTTTAAAAGGCTCCTTCTTCTTCTGCTTGTGGTCATGCTGGAGAGATAGCAGCTGTGTCTGATCTTTGGGGAGAGTTCGATGCACCTTCCTGTGTTGCACATCCTCCACCTTCTGAAAGCAGAGTGATGAACCGCAGAGAGAACAGTGCTTTGGAGGACCACTCAGGTGACCACTGGAACTTTGTTTTCAAGGAACAAAGCAAGCATAGTTCCAGCAGGGCTGACAGAAAAGCCACAACCCCAAGGAACAAGAAGCATAAAGTGACCCTAAACACTCTGTGTTTGGCTTTTGAGACAGCACATCAGGAAATCTTAGGTTTTCTTTTTACTTTTCCTAAAACTTGACAATGAGACTTCAGCATTAAAATTAACCTCTGCTCCACTTTTTATTTGTGAAAAAGAAACGGTCCTGGTCACAACCCAAACAGAAACCGGAGATTTAAGCTTAGGTTGAGCTGATGGAGGAAGCTTTCAGGATAAAGATATTTTCAATCTGATTTAAGTGACTGAAGACCATTTCAGTATGGAGAGGTGGCAGGGACAGAAGCGGGAGAGGCAGCGTCATTGCTGTAGATAAGGAGGATGACTCAGTAACATGTAAGTTAACTCAAAAGAAGGCCGAATCTGAGGACAAGAGGCAGTGAATGCATTAAAAAAGTCCCTCTCTGGTCTCTGACTCAGAGGATGGGAACACGCTCACGGAACAGAGAAAGGCATCAGCTACAGGAATGGGGCGCTGCAAACTGCTGTCAGTAAGCACTTTTCATACCTGCTTCTTTTCTGATTTCGTCTGTCCATCAGCTGTGAACCGTTCATCTTCCACAGCCCTTTTGTCTTCTCTACACCTCTCCTCTTTCCTCTGAAGAGCCTTAGCCTCTGCCCACCTCTGCTCACACTCCTGCTGCCTTCGCAGCTCCTGCTCTCGCCTCTGGTGCTGGAAGAGAGCCAGGGAATAATGTTGCTTATTTTACTCGGGTACCCACCAATTACTTAGGCAGCGCTGGTTAATCACAAGGCCCATTCCGTGCCAGGCACTCACTGACCGGGGATCCCCGACACCGCACAGCAGCAGAGAGCCACAAGCTGCCACCACAACGACTGCCAAACCTGAAGTGAAACCCTTCCCCTTTTAGGAGCCGAGGGCAGATTTGCCATTTATTTAAGCAAGCATGTGAGATCTCTGTGACAGCTGAGCTAACCTAATAACAAATGTCTTCCTGTCATTTAGAGAAGGAAGGGGTTTTTTTTTCAGAGTCCCCCTGTTTTGCTGGAGCAGCACTACGCTTCACAAATGCCAGCTCCGGAGTGTTTGCACAATGCTTGAATTTTGTCAGATGCTCATGAGAAGGGACACTGGTGATTAAGGAATGCCTGCAACACCACAGCGTGCCAGACAGCTGGAAAGGCAGCAGCTATCTTGTAACATCCTAAAGAGAAGCAGGGCCAGGACTGCGGATCAGACAGAGACTCCAAACTGGGCAACGCACATGAGAAAGAATTCAGGATCTCCCATCCCATCTGCCTGGGCTTCCACCACCGAACAAGCAAAATGCCCTTCCTCTTCCACTCCCAAAGCTCCGGGCAGGTTGTCAGCAGGAAAAGGGCAGAGCCCATTTCATAAGTGACACAGTTCTCCAAAGCTGAAAGACTAAATCCAGGTTGTGCCCACAATTTAACACAGCCCCTTCTCGCCTTTCAAAGCCTACTCTACAGGCACATTTTTTATTTGGGATAAGAAATGGAACAACGATACAAGGCAGTCCTTACATCCTCCAGCCTCCTCCTCTGCTCTTTCTGTTGCTCGATCCGTTTCTGTCGCTCTGTCTGCAGCTGCTTCTTGTATTTCTCCTGGTCCTTCAGCTGCTGCTGCTGGCGATGCGGGTCAGAACGGTTTTTGTTCTCCTGCTGCAGCCTCAGGAATTCACGACGGAGAGTTGACTCCCCAGGGAGGTTGACTATGGAGCTGAAACAAAGGGGAGGTTTCTACATGACCAAACATAACATTAAAGAGAGAACACAAGGTGCACTGGGAATTGCTTGTTGTCCCCTGTTAGCAAATGAAGATGTTTTGACAAATCTCCAGCACGTTGACTATACATCCACATTTACTGTGCTACAAAACAGCCTGAAGCTGACTGTCGGATCCTTCATTTGAGAGTTTCCTCCTTACTGCAGGGAACTAAGCAGCAGCTTATTACAAACATCTTACACTCAGCAGTTACGTTTGATAGCTACAAAACAGGTAAAGCTGCCAGAGGGGACACAGGGAACAGGGGATTCACAGCAAGCTAAAAAGGCCATTCTAGCTGGCGAGGGCTGCCTTCAATCAGAACAGCTGGGGCAGTCACAATTTCTATTCCAGTAATAAAATTAACCTTGGTTCTCCTTCATCTTCATTCAGCTCGTCATCTTCCTCCTCACTTCCACTGTAATCATAGTCCGTTTCTTCTAAAAAAAAACCCAAACAACAAAGAGAACAATAAACAAACCCCAGTGGAGGATGCTGTTATTTAAGATACGATCTTGAACTTCATTTCTGAGCACTCAACCTAAACTGAAGGAATTTAAAAGCCACAGGTTGCACTGGGAGGCTGAGGGGAGACAAGACAGCCACGTACATAAATTCAAAATCTAGTTCAGATAATGTTTCAGGGCAGCCCCTTTACACACTCCCACCTTTTCCCTTGACTGATTGTATTGGTTTTGCAAAACTAACCTATTTCCATAATGTGAAATAAATTAGGCTAAACCCACAGAGAAATCCAACCCCCATAACCACACCAGCAGAGGGGTTCTTCAGAAAGAAATTTAGACAGGACATAAAAGGCTTGGACTGCCCTGCTCTGCTGTTGTATACCTGCTGCACGCTAAAGCTGCAGCCTCCAGTAAATCCAGGTTTCCTTTGATATTTAAGTGAATAATTAAAAAAAAAAGAAGAAACAGGGATAATGAATAAATGCTAGTTTTAGCACAGCGATTCAGAAGAAGCTGACCCATACTTTTCCAGTTCTCTTCAAGATAATCTGAAGACAGCTTTTAAGGGATAACTTCAAACTGGTCCCAATCTGCGATGTTGGCTATATGGCACGCTGAAGGGGGACTTCAGGTTTTTTGAAGTCACTATTTTGAAGTGTATAATCTGGCAATTTCACATTGTTCTCCCTTTCAGGGCAGCTTTGATTAAAAACAGCACTTTTCATGTCAAAATATAACTATCTGTCAAGAACTGATTGTTATCATTGCATTCCCCACCCCCCCACCCTCCCCACGGGCATTTCTGAGAAACCCTGTCCTGCCATTCCAACGTGCTTTGAGATTCTGAACTGGAAGAGGTGGTGGAATGCGCAGCTACTATTGGGAGTCAGTAAATCTACACCGCAACAGCAATTTCATTTAGGCACAAATTCTCCTGTTGTCAAATCAATACTTGGAGTTTGTAAGTCACTTTCCAGCTGTACAGTGCTTTCAGAGTTTGCCCTCGCAGTCATTGATCTTCACAGTGCCACGGCCAGGATAAAATACACAGGAAAGGAAGAGGGGAGAGAGGGCAGGGAAAATCCGTGCTCGACAGGCTGCACCTCGCCCCGCACTGTGCACAGCCCTCAGCCTGCTGTGCACAGGCATTTACACCAACACCAGCCCCACTCCAGCACTGCTCCTGCCAGGTTTTGCTCTGGAGAGCAAGGCTAGCGTTTGGATCAAACCCAGATTCCCTCTTCCTCTTCAGCCACCCTGTGAAGCAGATGATTCATTGTACCCATCTGTGTTTTGCAGGAGCTTGGAGGCCTTCTCGAGGTCTCTTCTGTGCACTCCACCGCAAAATGCTTAAAGAGCACTGCTGCCCCCAAAGAACTCACAAGCTAAAATGCTATGGAGATGCAACAGGAAATTAAATGGATCGGGGACAGACAGACGAACTAGAAGACTGGGAAACACTCGCTGAGCATTACCTGGACCTAGACTTGACTTGGACTCTTTGCTCACGTTAGCATTAGGGTCGCTCTCAGTGAGCCAGGGTCAGTCAGGCTCCAAAGAGTTTAGCACTTAAACACCATTAAGGACCTGGGCTTTGGCAAAGAGACCTTCAAAACAGCCCCACTACAATCAAGGACAAGACTTTTCTCACAGTTCTCTTGGTATTCCTCTAGTACTTCAGTTGCATCTGCTTTGCAAGCTGCTGCCCAAATCTGAAGAGGACCTACTCCCTACCGTGCCTTTTATTTTGCTATTTTCACGTTACCCTTTTCTCCTTTTTTCTTTCTGGTCCTGTCCAGGTGGTCTTTCAGCATGATGCGTACTTGCCGTTCATTCTGCATGTCTCGGATGAAAGAATGCTTAAGCAAGGTTTCAGTGGATGGACGATGCAAATAATTTTTTACAAGGCAGCTTTCAACAAAGTTTAGGAATTTCTTTGACCTGAAAAAGAAAAGTGGAGAAAACCAATAATCCTTTTCAACTCATGCACCAAACACTACCCAAGTGGTGGAAACCACTCACTTTGCAAAGTTTCCTTTTACACTGGAACGGCACGAGACAACTTGAGTTTTGCCACTGTTGTGCCTCCTGAGACCAGCACAGCGCTGAGGACGCATGATGGGGACCTCCACCCCGACCACCCTCTCTCAGTGGAGTTATTCTGGATTTACATCCAGATCTACCAAAACACAATGTCACCAACGCAACTCTTTCTTTAGCCTTTTGATATAGTGAAGATTTTCTTCATGCACTTCATTTAAAAGACAAAATAATTCTCTGTAGGCAACAGTGACTGCCGTTAGCCCCACACTGCCTTTGGATGAAGCACTGACCCCATCAGCCCATCTAAGCCTTGCAGCAACTGCAATGTCAGCCACCCACACTGAATTTTAGCAACTGCAATGACTGCTGCAGTCCAAAAGAAAGGAGTTGTTCCCAAAGGCCTGCGCCTCTGTCTTAACCCAGCACTAGAAAGAGCCTAGGAAAGACCTCGTAGATCACTGTAGGATTTAACAAGATCACTGTCTCCAGACAAGAGAGCTCAAAATCCTTCTAAGCCCAGTGCAGCAAAAAATAGTTTTCACACATCTCTTTACCATTTTCTGGATTTCAGCTTTGGGGGTGGGTTCCGCGGGATGAGGAAGAGCGCTCTCATGGGGTGCATGTCACACAGGGCTGCAAAGAAAACCACAGGCTATTGAAGGGTGCATGTCCCCCCGCGCCCCCCCCACAGCCTGGCCGTGCTGACCCAGCCTGGCTCTCCTGACAGAGAGGAGCAGTCCTCCACAAACACTGCCACTTCCAACAGCACAGCATCTGCCACAGATTCACGCCGTTAGTCAACCAAATTCAGGCTACAGCCAAGAAATAAAGTCTCTGAGCACACAGAAATCTTTCACGACAATATGCTGTTATTGCCAGTTAGAGAGATTTGTAAGAAGGGCTACATGGCAGGAACAAGTATAACTTTCTTCATATTTTTTATATATAAGGCTTCAGGAGGATGTGAAAAAAGCTTACCTCTCTAATTCACCAAAGCGCGTTTTTGTATGAACAGAAGTTAAAGTTGGGATTGAAATACTTACCTGTCTGGCTTACGGCTCGCATAAATGATAAACTAAATTTTAAACAAACTCTTAGCTACTTTGTTCATGGCATAAGAGAAAATGCAGGATGAAAGAAATCTGATGCAAAAGGGAGAGCTCCCGAACTGCACCACTGGCACAGAGCGTAATGACTGAGCACACATTTCATCTATCCTGTGTTTCAGGAGTATGAGCACCAGGATTAGACAATCTGCAACAGATTCTAGTCATGCATTCACATGCTGATTTCTCTCCAGCCCAATGTATTTCTCTTCAGTGTTACTGCTGTGGGAAGTTGAAGCTACAACGAACTCTGCAGAAAATAAATACCGTCACATCTCATCTGCCCCAGGCCTTTTGTATGGAATTACGAGTGTGCTCCATCTGTCATGGAGAAATATCGAGGGTCAGAGGTCTTCCTTCAAAAAACAGAGCTACTGAATGACAACTGATAGGAACTACATGGAGGCTGATTTCATATGATACACAGATGCTCAGCAGTGATTCTCTTTACAGGAATGGACTTGCAGCATTACAGAACTCGTAAAAGTGAGAAGACTGGTGTCTGGTAAAGCCTTCACTGCTTTCTATTAATTTCTCTGCCCCTGAATCCACCTGCTATAGTTTATCACATCTGGGTTCTGTTTTTTGACTTTTTCCTTTGTATTTTCAATAGCATGATGCAGTGGGGACAGGGTATTGTGTGTGTGTGTGTGTGTGCGTGCGTGCATGTGTGCAGAAGTGCGGTTTCCAGCTATGGGTCCCAAGCACTGTTGCACTACAGTAAACAAAACACAATGCAACAGAACATAAACCATGGCATTTTCCTGAAAAAAGCTAGTGAAATCATCAAATACAGGTTGTCATGAGGAATCAGCATGCAAAGCTACGAAGCCTCTCTCTAAGGAAGCTCCCCATGGACTCGTGTCTCAGGACTCAGCCTCAGCCAGGCTGAAGCACCGTGTCTGAAAGTGCTGCTGAACTCCAGCTGGCTGCTCAGTGCTGCTAAAAACCAAGTCTGATGGGAGAACAGCCAAGAGTGTTTTGTTTATTTTTTTTTTTTTTTAAATACAGCCTACATGCTCCCAAGCTTAGGCCACACTATAATTTATTTCACCTCCCGTGCTCTCAGCCGTGTCCAGATACCCCATCACACCACATCTGCTCCGTGGGGGCTGGGGCAAGGCAGCCAGTGCTTTGCAGACACCAAAAGCATGAGGTCTTTGCATCCAGGCTGCAGCCACCGGTCGCTGCCCGATGGCTATGAGAGGCTGCCCGGGGGGGCAGGGGGCAGCTGGCAGCCGAGGGCAGGCTGTGAAACGATGGCAACCTGCTGCTAGGTTGGGAATGTGGCCAGGGACCGAAGCCATTACACCAGCAAATAGAGCGCTCATCCCAAAACCTGTGAGAATCAAGTCAGTCCCAGAGTAAAAAAAAAAAAACACAAACAAACCAACAACCTTTAGGCCTAGTTTTTCCCACTGCCATTTTTTTTTATTTATTTTTTTTTTAGTGACCTAAACCCAAAGCCACTTTTGTCAATTTTTTTCTGCTAACGTGTCAATCACTTCTGCTTAGCTGTACCCACAGGCTGCGATCAAAGTGATGCTAACAAGAGCTCTAAGAAATTTTTTTTTTCCCTAGGAAATAAAGGCAAGGAAACAAAATATAGACTTAAAGGGTCTGGAAGGAAGAAGAAAGCAAAAAAAGTACAAATGAGGAAAAGTCTAATTATTTTTAAAGATACAGCTGGACCAACAATTTTGCACATCTGTGCATCAGCCAAGCATGAGTTATTTTAACACAGAACATGTTCACAAAGCATAGACACCCCCACCTTTACACTGAATCACTTACGAGGAGCTCCTTCAGCCATTTCAATAGCAGTGATTCCCAGAGACCATAGGTCACTCTGCAGGAAAAGAAACATTGCACGTTGCAACTCACAGCATTCAAGCTTTTTCCTTTATTGTTTTCTTTGGGGGTTTTGGTTGGGGTTTTTCTTTGTTTTTACAGTTTCCCTAGATTTCTCCTGGATCAGGTCATTTCAGTTGGACTGACATACATTCTGCTCCCTCCCATTCCCCACTGAGCTTTTAGGAAACGTGCCAAGAGCCAGAAGCTTCCCATTTCCCATGCAACTCTGAACAGCTGATTCATCATTTAAGCAGCCAGCCCCCAAATGCAGACCTTCTGCATTCACAAAACAAGAGCCAGAATATAGCAGGCACCATTTAAATATATGTCTTGAATCTTTTAAAATGTTTTTGTGCGGCAGCGAGACTCAGCAGTGCTTCACCCCCCTGCTCCTGGCCAAAAAACCCTCTTGGTCTTAATGCTTACTTCAGGAGCGGTCATCGCTGAGTTTCTACACTGATGGAACAGAAATTATAGCCAGAACTTGGGGTCTGACTTTTTCTCTTTACAAAGTCTCCAGGCACATGGTTTTGGGCACATGAAAGGAGACCACATCATGCAGTCAGATTTATGCCACAGTACATCTTCAGCTCAGTTAATTTCAAGTGAGGTTTCCTTTATCTGCTTACCTGGACGCTCAAGGGACAGGTTTTGATCACGCAAGGTAAGTTGGAGACACTACCAGTGACCCTAAAACCTTCACGGGTTTCCACTTGATTAATCATGTGCATTATTTTACTGTATTTTCTGTCTAAATATAGCCAAATAAGAGGCACACGACCAAACCAACTTGTAAGGCCTCTCTAAAACTGTCTTTTAAGAAGAGAGCAACAGGAGACAAGCCTTCAGAGATGAGAAGCAATATACCATTACACAAATAGCAGCTCATACCCAGCCTGGCACTCAAAATTTGATTTTATCAATACAGCCAGCTGCTCTGAACTGCTTACGCAAGCTGTGGACCAGTTCATATCATCGTTGTGGAGGGATTTGACAATAAAACTGGTGGGAACGTAATAAATTCACAATCCTGACCTGTTATTTAAGTAAATGACTGAAAATTAGAAGGGGTCCTAGGGATAGTACTGCAGGTTTTGGGGACAATGGGAGAAACCACCAGGGTACAAAGAATTTTGGTTTGGAGTTTCCAAGAATGACAGGCAGACAGCTGAAAGGGAGGATGACAGCAATGTCTGGAAAGGTCAATGTGTACATATACTTACTTTTATGCATTTTTTATATTTTCTTTTTTCTTCTTTTTTCTTTTTCTTTCTTTTTTTTTTTTTTTCAACAGCAAGAAGTTATGGACTGGCTTCCTGCTGCATTACTCTTCCTATCAGCTATAAATCTCTATAAAAGACCGTCTCCATGCCACCTTCTGAGTCACAGCACTGCTTGTGCAAGTGCTTCCAAAGCCTTCCGCTGACCAGTTCTAAACTACCATCTGCAGAACCTATTCAGAAGCAGACGTAAACGCACACAGATGAACTGTGACTACTACTGAAGGCAAAGAAACCTCAAGAATTAGAGCTGCATGTTCCTAATGCCTGTATCTTCTGAAAAGTACATTCTGAAAAGGAAATCAGCTGGGGACAGGGAATGAAGACAAGAGATTAATTTCTTGAGGTTTCAGTAGAAGATTTCTGTGGTGTGAAAAATAAAATCAAGAATATTCTTTGGTCATGACTGACACTCACACAACGTGACCTCACTCTGCCGGTGCAGCACAGAAGGTCCCAACAAGGGAGAATCACAGTCTCTGCATCACTAGAAAAGAGAAGCAGTAACCGGTTCTTCTATTAAGTATTTCTGAAGCCACAATTAGAATGAGAGGTGCAAAGTGACAACCAAGAAAGCAGCTGAACCAAGAGAGTGACCAGAGGGTCGCTCAGAAGATGGGTGCTCACAAACCATCCCTGGAAAATAGCCTGCATGGTTAAGTGTAGACAGACAAATGACAACACTGCTGGAAACAGGCTGGAGGAGAAAGAATAAGCTTTTTAAGTGTCTAGAACTGCATCAACATATTGTAAGAGTTAGGAGGAGAACCAGAAAAAGCGCTTGGTAGCTGTTCTTGGGCTCCCCAGCACAAGGAAGTCGTGGACGTGCTGGAGTGGGTGCAGCGAAGGGCCACAAAGATGTTTAAGGGACTGGAGCTGGGAGGCTCTGGGCTGAGAGCGGTGGAACTGTTCAGCCTGGAGAAGGGAAGGCTCAGGGGACCTCATGCATGCATACAAACACTTAATGGGAGGGGAGTAAAGAAGACCAAGTCAAGACTCCTGAGTGGTGCCCAGTGACAGGACAAGAGGCAATGGGCACAGACTGAAATACAAGAAATTCTGTGGCTTCTCACCTCAGCCAGCCTGCGAATGACCAGAAATGATTTTGCAATGGGAAACTTCTTGCATGCTCATAAATGGGTGAAGTAATACTAATTATTGCCAATTAACTGAGGATTTGCAGTTAAGTACACTGTAAAACAGCTCCGTCACAGAGGAGAGCAGTAACTTGTCATATTAGTATCACACTACTTCAAGTGTTCCTTCCGAATTTACCTCTTCCTTTCTTTTCTACCCTGACCTGCAACTTCCATGTATCAGTATTTTTTTTATGCAGAAGTTCACGAAAGTGTATTTCATGTATTGAAAATTCACAAAAAGATATTCATAATGAAACCCCACTCTGAAAAAGAGCCACCACCCATGTCACAAACACTCCTATTTGTACAGTTCTAGTATTATTGCGGTTTAAAAGGAGGGAAGTTTGAACTTTTCAAATGCAGTACTTGAGCAAGACTTCAGCAACAAC
This sequence comes from Falco punctatus, assembly GCF_963210335.1. NCBI lineage: Eukaryota > Metazoa > Chordata > Aves > Falconiformes > Falconidae > Falco > Falco punctatus. Next base: position 15,753,543 of record NC_137595.1, read on the forward strand.
CTGCACATTTTGCTACCTTATGCAGCTGCAACACTTACTCTGTAATCGTACGTAGAGTCTGGGTTCTCCTCGCACGCAATGACCTCAGGCGCCATCCAGTACGGTGTGCCGATAAACGTGTTTCTTCGCCCAATGGTCCTATCCAGTTGAGCGCTTACACCAAAATCCACTGAAAAGCCAAGCAGAAGTAAAGAAATAAAGACTTGTACCCACGCGGCAGAGTGTTTGCTTGGTTACTTTCACACTGTTTAGAAAATCAAACCTTTGGGCTACACTACGTCTGTCAAATTTGAGTTCCTCCAGTACACCTTGGCCAAGAGCTGAAATTTAACTACTTTTTTATTTTCCTTTTTGACAGAAGGATCAAATAAAGAGCATGCTAAATCTGCCAGGCAGGTTACGGCAGACATGAATTGCTCTAGAAAGACATTACAGAATAATTTATGCTTAATCTCAGTGCTACATCGAGTAGGACTTGAGATCTTTAACTAGTATCCACAAGGAAAAACAGTATCTCCACTCAAAGCAAATCTGGATGTGTCAAATATTGCCATTTGCAAAAGCTGGGAAGAACTATCACCTCACTTCGCTCTGAGGTGCTCAGAATCACTCCTTCTCCACATTCATAGACTAACTTAGAACAAGCTGGAGAGTCATACTCATTTATTCTGATCTTAGGCTCATTATAATGAGAGAACCATGTGGTGCTCTTTGTGCTGCAAAGGGTGTTACTTTCATCAGGATTGTATAGCAAAAGGGTTTTGTTCAGAAATGAAGGCAGGCCCACACAACCAATAATTATGTGATTGTACTCTTCTTTGAACAAACCTCTAAGACACGCTAATTGGATCCACTGGGCATAGCAACTGAGTGCTATTCACCAAGAAGACAAAATAAGAGGGAAAAGAAAGGACCGAAAGGAGACAGCCCTATGGTTACCATCAAGGAGCCGATTTTCTCACTTGTGTTACCTCATTGCAGATCATCTGCAAACCACACCCATTTGTACTATATATATTTTGGTGTATATTTGTACTACACATAATTTAACGTGCCAGTTTAGCAAAAGTTCTCCAACAAGAAGTTGGACCTGACCTTTTGGGATCATCACGCATCCTGTGCTTCCGATGGGAAGTGAGCACACTTAACACCGAAGTGGAATGGCACTGGACTGAGGACCAGCTTTCTAGCTTCTTCAAAACACATGAGCTAAATCTCTCTGGAAATAACTTTTTTTTTTTTTGTTTTTTTTTTTTACATTGTTGTACCTAGTAAATCTGTTTCATCTTTAGCCAGAGCTAGAAAGGTTTAACTTTCTTGTCAATCATATGAAGACTGGTGGGACTAGTAACTATACAAGGCCGTAAACACACACAAATCCCCAACCTTGCCAGTTTTAAGAGGGAACAATTGAAAACTAGTACGTATCTTCTGGGGACAGCAAGCAACATCCTGCCTTCGTTTAACAGAACAGCAAAACTACCTTTGACTTCAGTGAAGCCAGGATTTTGCAATGAAGTTAAACCATAATGAGATGTAAAGTACTGTCACTTGCTCCAGCCAAACATTCCACCCCACATCCAGAGGCCGTGTTTATTATTTTTTGTTCTCCAGCTCTACAGTCAGTTCTTCCAATTAAAGAGAGCGGGAGCGTAAAGATCATCCCAAATAAGAGAAGTGCTCTCCTTGAGACTGCTCCTTTAATTTATCGCTGTGTGTTCTCTGCGATGTCTTCCCAAAACATGACAGACATCCCCTCCTCAAGAGAGAGATGTACTTAAGCTCATTTTTAGAAAGTCAGAAGTTGTCAACTCTGACAGCTAGAAAAGCAAATAAGCAAACTCTCCAAGACCTTTGGGAGATGACTATTAGGAAGAGCTTCTTCGGTGGTAGCCCTTACAGATGTGTATACTTCACCTACTGTCAGATTCATGAAAATCTCTAAGACCACTCCCTTAAGGAAATCAAATAGCATAATTTATTCCCCCAAATTTTTCACTTTGAAGTCTTTACACGCTGGGATCTGCTGTGATGGTGTTGTGACTGACTCGACAGGATCTGTGTGTGGCTGCCCAGAAGTAGCTGTATTCCCCTCAGGCTGTGAGTGACATCCTTGCAGAACATGTCATGTTTTCAGCTCCTTCTATATGACAGCACCTTATAAACATAAGCATGAATGCTACTTGACATATCTGTTGCTCTTAGGTTACTGAAGGTTCTTTCCAAAACAAGATGGAGATCTTAAATTCTTACAGACAGGTTTCTAGCACACATTTCAGGAAACTTACCCAGTTTTACTTCTGCATTTTCTGTCAGAAGAACATTCTGTCCTTTAATATCTCGATGGATGACATGGTGAGCATGGAGATGCGCCAAGCCCTAGAAAGAAAACCAGACTGTCCTTATTCTTTCTTCCTATCACCATGAGTGTGGCACTGCTGCCTTTTTACACTTTTACCCTTCTCAGACTTTATCACAGAGAAAGTCCTTTGGATGTTGTTAGCTGCACGAAGACCCCTGTTTCAGGGAGGAGAGAGGACAGCAACCACAAATTTGATTGTCATCTTCATCCACAGCCCTAATGGCAGCAGAGCATCTCTGAAGCCAAATGTGATGAGAACAGCACAGCAGTATTTAAAACTTCTGTCTCAGAATCAAGGAAACCTCCTTATACCATGTGTTAAAAAAGCAAGCAAAAGAAGGAAAGAGCAATGCAGGATGCTCTGTATGAGGACCAGAGACAGTAGTTGGCTGCCCACAGCCCCTTAAATTCTGCATTCAGCAAAACCATGTTCAGTGGTATATGGACCACAGAAAGTTGAAAATACCATGTCAGACCTCTTTTTGAATACAGCAAATATTGTTTCCATTCAGCTAACATTTGCAATATTCTGTCTCCTCCTTTGTTCCAAAATTGTCCATGGTTAAACTAGAGTAGATAAAAAGGAACACGCTGAAATAATAGGTTATAGTAAACCAGGGGATGCTTCACTCGAAATGCTTAGCCTCTGTAATATTAATGGCTTCAAATAGAGCTTCCACCCAGCTTCTAAATTTTCTAGAAGGAAACATTGTCAATCCATGTGCGACTGGGCCCCTCTGTTTTGAAACAAGCACGATTAAATCCAATCTTTTGTTTTCCACAGAACGCTGTTATGGTTTTCAGTTGCATGAGCGTAAACCAGATGTTTTAACATCGCTTTAATAGAGAGCATAGCCACACAAAGAGCGACCTGACCAGCTCACCATTAAGATTTTTTTTCTTTTCAGAGAAGAGCTCCCCCCCCCCGCCCCCCGCTGTAGATATTACAATCTGCAGCCTAATACCAAATCCTTGTAAGATGGCCAATGTTCTCTACTGAGCACACTTCTCAACCCCTCTACTCCAGAAGCAGATTTACTCCTATTCAAGCATTACTTCGGCATGCCATTTGAATTCCAGCTCCCAGAATGCACATTTATCTTACCATTATTTAGGAAAGAAGTAAAACTCCATTACAAGGAAGACGGATCAGTAACTCTGCAATGGGTTTTGAATTTAGAAGAACAGTTTCCAACTTTTTTTTTTTTCCAGGCTAGTTCACTAGATTACACTTGGGAATTGTTTTATCCTCTGTACTTTCCAGGAACAAAAGAAAAGTAATTTAAAAGGAAAAAAAAAAAAAAAAAGCCCTTAGCCTGCATAGAAAGAAGTATAGCCCCAAGAATTGTCATGGGGAATAACACCCCAGCAGGGCCACCTTTAAGATTTCAGAATGCTGTTTAGTCAACATTGCTTCTAGTAGTGCAGAAAAGAAACCCCTGAATGCGTGCAGGTAAAGGAATTACGAACAGAAAGATCTTACACAGTGTGAACAGCTGAAGCACTGTGCAGTAAGACCTCCTGATGCAGAGGACAGAATTACTGAAAAAAGAAAATGTATTTACTTTTCTAGATGCCCAGAATCTGGACTTTCAGAAGACGGCTATTTGCTGGAGGAAACAGGAATTTTCTGTTCTTTATATAGAAAATGAGATTAACTGCTATAATATAGGATGTCAAGTGTATTTACTTTTCTAGATGCCCAGAATCTGGACTTTCAGAAGATGGCTATTTGCTGGAGGAAACAGGAATTTTCTGTTCTTTATATAGAAAATGAGATTAACTGCTATAATACAGCCATCACACTGGCTCTTTGGGCTCTTCCCAACTCAAGGACCACAGCCCACGAGCCCCACGGATAAAAACCTTTAAACAACGATGCTCATTAGCAACCTGTGTTAGCGACCAAAGGCTTGAAAGGCCTTTTTGTTTCAAAGGAGCGACAAAGCTCTGTTGGCCTGACTCACCCTGAGAACCTCTCTGCAGATGTATGCGATCCAGTCTTCCTTGAAACAGTTCCCTTTAGTCTTCTTTACCAGGTCGGTGACGGAACCCGCGCCGCAGTACTCCATCACCAGCTGCAGGAAGACAAACGCGATACACCTTCACCACAGCCCTGGCGGGGTGCCAGCAGAGATCCCACATGCCAACACCCAGGCCACCACCGCCGAGGGGTGGCAAATAGACACCACCTTCCCAGATGCCACCCAACATCAAATCTCATTTCCTGAATCACACACGTTGCTGAATAAATTAAAAAAAAAAAACCCTCAATAGTGCTCCTCTCCTTCTGCAGGTTATGAGTACTTTTTTAATATATTTTATTTTTAGAAACTACAAAATAAAAATGAGCTAGTAACATTGAAAACCACAGGAATTTCTTCAAAATTTGAAATTTCTCATTTTGCTGCACAGCTTCAAAAATCCTGCGGCAGAAAAAAACCGGAGGATTCATTTTTCTTATTTGCTTTATTGCCAATTCCTCTGTTCCCTTTTTTTATTTTCCAACTGAAAAAAAAGGAGAGGAAAACAACAAGAAAAAGGAGAGGAGGAGAGGTGGATGAGTTCTCTTTCAATTAAAAAAAAATAATACAGAAAGGTTTCATTTGGGAAGAAAACCTCAAACAACAAATCAGAATGACAGCACGAGTCACAAATATCCTAACATACTTCATGCCCACCCTCAAAGGCAATCACAGGGGATGGAAGATGTCTAGGGAGGAGCAATTTTTCTCTTTTATGTGTTTTTCTTCAGAACAATGACTTCAGAGCCTCACTGAGACAGAGTCCAAGCCAAGCATACCGGAGCTCTGAAGAAAGGAGCCGTAAATCCGATGGACAGAAATGACACTAAACGCTTACCCAGAGCTGATCATCTTGGCCTGCAGGACTTTTCTTTACAAATGCACCGTAATACGTAGCAATATTCCGGTGATGGGAGTACTTTTTTAGCATGTTTATCTCCAGCTTGATTTCCTCCTCTTCATTCTGCAGCAAGAGAGCAGAGGGCCCCTTAGATGACCAGACATCACCGATCTCCAGAGCTACCCAGAGCTGCAGGGCAACCTCAGTCTTTGGAGGCTTCCAACACCCAGCTGGAACCAGCCCTGAGCAGCCCAGCTTGACCCCATGGCTGACCCTGCTTTGAGCAGGATGCTGGACCAGAGACATCCTCAGGCTCCCTCCAACCTGAGTTACCCTGGGAGATGTGACGGAAGGACAGGCTCTTCAACCGATGACGGAATAAATCCATAGGTCTCAAACAACGGATTGCTACGGTTTGACCCGAGGAATCAAAAAATCCTGAGCTGGCTATAACAATCACATATTTTTATATATATAAAACATATATATTACATATATAACAATTTCCTCAGGGGGGTTAGACAGGACCTATTTATTACTCCCCCATCTGTGGTTTCTGTATGCAGTAATTTAGTCCTGGAGAAATTAACCAGACTCAAACAAAAACAAAAATATTCCTAACACACCATTATTTAAATACTTGGAAAAGCACCCGGTGCTCACAGCAGCCACTGTCTTCTCAGTTCCGTGGAGGGTCTTGCTGGGAGGAAATCAAAGCCAAGAAGGAGGCAACTTGCCACAAATCAAACTCCACAGCCAGCACAGGGTTAGGATCTGCTCCTTCCTTAAACTTGTGAGACTGCCCCGCCTGGACCATGGAATTTTTTGCCCCCCTCCTAACACCACACCATTACTTACATCCCTGGCGTGCTGGGAGTGAGCACACCCCTAGATGCCTCCCTCCAGGCACTAGCTCTGCCCCCCCACTGTCTTTGTTTCAGTCTCCTCAGGGCAGACATCCTCCTCTGCCCAGCATGGCACCACACGCAACAAGACAACTAATGGGAACACAAGTTTTAATAACCACATTAGGAGGAAATGCCCTTTTTCAGGAAGAACTGCCTGATAAGAAGAGGTCCTCTCAGAGCTGGCCCGTCTGCTCTGCTGCCACCAAAAGAAATGGTGCACAATACCCAGTGAAACACACCAAGATTTTTGCTGCCTCTTTTGCTTTAACAGGAGATGAGTGGTGCTGCAAGGTATCCGAGTATTGGTTAAAAGGAGTATGACAAAGCTGAAAATTAATTTACCTTGCTGCAAACCATCCCAGTCAGCACTTACTAGCTGAAGGGAAAAAAAAAAAAAAAAAATCAGGCAGCAAGAACAGCTCAGCCCCACAGGACATTTTTATGCGCTTTTCCACTATTTTCCAGTAGCTTTGCCATCGAAGCATTCCTTCAACCATCACAACAGACTGCTTACAACACCAGCTGCATTGTCCTTTCTACCTGTAGCAAAACATTAAAGCCTGACAGGCTGAAGCCAAACTCCCTCAAGCATGTGAATATGATGTGTCTTATTAAACCCAACCACACAAAAATCATTCCAAACAACAGAAGGGACCGATATGTTTTCCCCAGCAACATCAATCCACAGGAGACACGTTACCAGACCAAAGCCTAATTGTCTTAAGCTTTAGGAAATGGGAAATGTAAAATAACTCCACTTGAAGCAAAATGAGCTATTTCAGGTTTCAGAACAGCCCCTTTGTTGAACACAAGCTCTCAAGCTGCACACATTACATTAGGTATTTCATTTATCTTTTGTTTCCAACTAAGGAGAAAGGAGGACCCTTAATCCTTGGCTTGATACAGCCCTGGATGTTGTATGACTTAGATTAGCAAGGGCGAGGAGGAGCCCGGCGCAGCACCTAGAGTCTCCGAGAGAAACCAGAGCTGACTCCCAGACAGCGTGCAGAAAATCCTCCGTGAGCCAGGTCCAGTCCTCTTTCTCTCTGCACGTGGCCAAGGCACAGTCAAAGGGAGCTGAGACCTTGTGCTGTGTTTTCTGGGAGTGGAAGCCAGGCCTGCTCCCTTTGGGACTCTAGATCGTGCACGTGAAAGGGTAGAAACAAGGCAGGTGAGGAGGAGGAGGCAGAGAATGACATGGGAACAGCCATCCTGGACCTGACCACAAAGGTCCTGTCAGTGGTAGGAGTTTCTGCAAGGGCCCTTTAGGGAAGAAGAGCCGAACGCAGGACAAACAGGGAGGACTCCTCTCCTCCCCTTGCTGTCCCTTCTGCATTCTGCCCACTCCTCCTGCCAGGGAGGGGCAGCGTTCACCCTTGGGAAATGCCTTCCTCAAATTACTTCAGGTCTCATCAGATCTTAAAGTTCGGGGTTTTTTTTAGCTCTGCCCATCTGCACGAACCTTGCACTGGTGAAACCCAACTGCAGAAGCTTCCCTGCTGCGCCCTCAGCACCAGCGCAGCTCGCACGGCTCCTCAGGGAGCTGGCAGGTCCCAGCCACTTCCTCGGAGCTGCTGTCTCTTTTTCAGCTCTCCCTTTGCCCAATTAGTTTGCTAGCTGTCGGAACAGCGCTGGCACAGCTCTCATCCAAGCACTTTCTATTCCTCTGCAGTCTCGCCTCCCAAGTTTTTAAAACAAAGATAAGCACGTGCCTGTTTGTGAACACAGCTGGGATGTCAGGTAGGCTCCTTCACAGCCCCTGGCAAGAGCAAAGGATAGCTGGACATGTGTAACGCTCCTTTCCCATTACCAGCAAGATGATCCAGTTCCTGCTTTACCTCGTGTCCTTATCTATTTACCCAGCAGGCCAGGACCTGCTCCCTCCCTGTACCTGCCTCTTCTCCCCTTGCCCATCCTTGCCCACAGAGGTGGCTGCCCGTGCACACACACTGCTGTGTGTGTCCTGAGGTGCAGGATGAGTGCCTGGGGAAGAAACTGCTTAGACAGGACAGTGAGCTTCACTGTGGTGCAGGAACCCTCTGAGCTAAGCTCTTGCATCCTCCAAAGACAGAGATGTAACTTCAAATACCAGTCAGTCTGTAAGGTAAAGGGCTATACAGGACAGCAGGTGGGCATTTCACAGGCAAGAAGTATCCCATCTTCTCAGTGCCTGAGTGAGTTTTGGAAAAATTACTCTATTTTACACAGAGAAACCAAGGCAGAAGGGTAAATGTGAGCGATTCTGTCCCAAGGGCCATGTCTGAGGCTCAGCCAGGAACTGAACCTGGATTTGCTAAGTCTCAGGGCTACACACATCCTTCAAGCAGGGCGAGTGGGGCAAAAGCACCCTCAACTTTCCAGTGCATGCACGTGCTCAGGATTTTCACTTTCCACAATCACTCTTTATCAGTGTTACAATCAACCACATCTCCCAGGGGTCTAGAAACCTGTGCACGAATCATGCTGCTTAAGGAAAGGAAACTAGCTCGCAGATGTGCAGGTGCAAAAAGCTGTTTGCTTTCACAAACCAATGTGTTTTTGGGCACAGATGGCTGCACGCACAAAGATGACAGGTTCATGATCAAAGGCTATTTTTGAAGATGTGAGTCTATCTGCAATGACATTAAGAAGCAAAGAACTAGAAAGCACACGCTGCTGACCTCAAACGGAAACAAGATTATCAGCTGATAAATACTTCACCAAGAGACCCCTTAGCACTAGGGTATTTCTAATGACAAGTTTCTCATTTAAGTGTTATTTTGCTATCCAGAAAGACTGAAAGCAAGGGCAGAGAGAGAATGGCCTGCTGCAGAAGCGCTCTTTGATTACCTGCACCGATAGCTGAAGAGAAAAGCAGCAAGAACCCAACCTCTTTGCAAGCACTCTGCTTGCTTGGCACCGTCAGGTAAGAGGAAGCAGAGCCTGCATGGATGGAGAGGCACATGAGCACACATTGCCACCAGCTCCCCTTCACCCATTTCAAAGGGCTTCTCCCTGCTCCATGACATGGCAGCACTTCCCAACAGATGTCTCGAGGATCCCGCAATGACCACAGCATGCTGCTGCTGCTGCTCTCAAGAAACCGGCCGGGGGCTGCAGCTCATGACAGCGAAGGGCAGGTTTGGTTAGCTCTTGGCATGCCCCAGACCTTAGAGCTGAACAATCACAGCTGGGGCTGGTCAGGGAATTTCTGATTAAATGGTTTCTTGATGCAAAGAAAACACAGATTTGGTGAAACAGAATCTTTTGGCAGAAATATACTGGTTATGATAAAATTTTGGCTGAAAGACTTCTTAGACTGGATTTTCCAGTGGTGAACACATGATGCTGGGGGAGAGAAACCCACTGCAGAATATCCAAGTAGCAAAGAAGCAGCTCAGACCCCTGGGATATGAGATATCCTTGTTCAATCCTATCCTCTCCCGAGTCAGACAACACTGACCAGTTACTGAGCAGGTTAGTGACCAAGCCACCACCAGCCTGCCCTGGTGTGAGGCTCTGCCACAGCCAGCCACTGGAATCACCCCACTTTGGAAGAGAGATCTACTGGAGGCTTGAACGGGGGAGTCCTCTAAGCAGGTACACAGATCACCAGGCATTCAGCTCTTCTCTGCTTCATTTGGAGACAGGTGAAAGGAAGAAGACTGCATCTGTCTTGATTTTATTTATTTTTTTAACCTTCCTGTTTTCTACCACGTGAAATTTTCACTCCCTAAAAGAAAATTGTTCCCTGTGCAGCACTATCAGATCACATAACCACCTGGAGCTGGAAATGGCCACAGGGGCTACGAGCCTCCTGCCTCACTCAGGCAGGTTTACTGTGACAGCTTCCATTTCTCACAAGCCAAACTCCATGTGAGATGTTGCTCTCAGGTGCAATTTACAGGCAGGACACTGGAGACGAGGATTTCAATATTTTAAAGACTTTATTTAATGCCTCAAGCTGGCTTTTCAAGACCAAAGGATCAGAAAATAACTTAAACCTGAGCAGACTAGCAATGCAAGAGAAATACTGAATCCTTGACAGGCTCTGAATTTATGACACTGAAATTCTGGAGATTGAAAGGATTTCCGCATCACAGTTAGGACGCACTACAGCTGTGAGAGGCTTCAGTAACCAAATGCTATGAAGAGAGAAAAGGTACTATTTTATAGCAGAACTGAGCTTCAGAGATGCCCTGGACTTGTAGAGCATCAGCCTCAGCCGTACCCGTGCCCGTACCCCCTGCAGCTGCAGGGCAGGAATGCATTGGCTTCAACCAGCCCACCCACCCTGCGCGGCAAGACGCCAGCTCACGGCCCCTGGCCAGGCAGCGCGCTCGGAGGCCAGCAGTAGCCCATTTCTTGCAGCCACGTGGCTCCCCCCAGGCGCTCTGGGGTTCGCACCAAGGTGTCCGAATGGCTCGAGATGGCATCTGCCCAGCCCACCCTGCCGCTGCACCCAGCCACCCACCGCCCGCTGTGCCGAACGCAGCGGGGATTCACCGCAACGCAGCGAGCTGTGAGAGGGGGCTGGGGGGAGGACAACCCCTGGGCAGAGCAGACAGCCGCAGGAGGAGCCAGCAGCTACTGGCAGCAGCCACCTGAATCACTCCTGCGCTGGTGTCCCAACACCTCGCAGAGGCACCGGAGGAAACCGGTGATAAAGCAGAGCATTGCATCCAGGGCTGCCAGTCTGTGCCCAGCAGCGGGAACGCAGCCAACCCCTCATTAAGAAAGTAGGAGTAACAGCAGAAAGCCTTGCGCTCACCCTGCAACCAAGGTCAGACAGCAGAAATACTCAAGTACAGCTGAACTGGATTTGTTCAGTGTTTAGGGGGGGGAAGGCACCAGGGAAAACCCCTCCAGGTGGCTGCACCAACATGCTCAGCACTTGGCTCTCCAGCTTTCACATAAGTGACTCAGCATGAAATCAGCATGATCTGTTATCACGGCCCCGAGCAATGGGACAGGCTCCCTGGTATGATGCTGGCTCCCTAGCCTGCAAGGAGGCAGAAAATCAGACCTAAACAGCTGGGGTTTGTTCCCAGAATCATGCACGTCTATCAACATGAATTCCTGGAGCTGGACCGCAAGGCTGTCCTCCATTTAGATTTTGTTGCCAAGCGAGCAGGCATTACTGGGCGCTACAGATTGTCGGTTGCATACAAAGCAGACTGTATTATGTATAGCAAAGGGAAGGAAACCTTTCCAAGGTTCCCTTCCTGCAGTTTTTGCTTCAATTGTTTCAAGGCAGGGACTGTCACTGGTACTAACATGACAGCTCACAAGTGACATCTTCGGCCAGCCCTCACGCACTGCTGACTGACCCAGCAAAGCACAAAGCAGTTCAGACTGAAGTGCTGGACAACTTCTGAGCCTGTGCCGGGATCTGTCCTGTCCGCTTCTCTGTCAAAGCATGGAGGTGCTCTGATCTCAGGGGTCTGTCTGCGGCCCAGACCCTGCTCCTCTCCATTCCAAGATCCAGCAGCCTCACATTGGGTGACTGCCATTTTATTAAAGCCAAAGCACCTGATGATACACGTACCTACAGAGCTAAAAGAAAAAAACCCATCAATCTAATGTTGCACTCCTTTAAAAAAAGCACTCTCCTCTGTGCACAAAGAGCAAAACTGGCAATTCAACTGCACATGCACATTTGGCAAGGTAGCAGCCACAGCCAAAGCAGCCCTTAGGTACACTTTCTAAAAGTATTACAGTAGCACCTCAGTCCAAAAACCCAACGTGCAATTCAGACCACGTGCTGCTCCAGCTGGATTCCTGCACCATCAGCGGAGAACTGCCCCGGACCTGCTCTCCGTGACGAGGCTCACGCAGACACTGCCTTGCTCTGCTGTCTGCCAAGACGATTAGAAGACATACAAACACGCAGGCAAGGCTCGCCTGTGCTTGCCAAAGCACCACGTGTAGACGTGCCACTAGCAGACTTGGCCGAGAGGACTTGGCTCTGGTTTTTATTTCAGGCGATAACCCTTCCACAACATCGCAAGAGGAACCTGTCCTGGAGTTCTGTTCTCCACATCGACACTGCCAGAGCGACAGGATGGGAGGCTGGTCTTCAGTGGGACTAGGTGCATCCTACCAAACCGTGGACTTCCAGCAAACTCTGGGAGGGGAGGCAGGCTGTCTCCCCAACCTGTCTGGGGCTCAGGCTAACACGGTCTCAAGCAGGCAAGCTGCTTCTCTGCCGGCTGCACTCTTAACAGGAGAAACAAAACCCAATACTTAGCAACTTCTTCCGACACCCTATTCCAGCACTGACACCACTTTATAAATGTGATAGCGCCAATTAAACTGTCTCCCTTCTCTCATCTGTCAAACAACAATAAAAAAGTGCTACATTTGCATTTCTAACATGTGCCTGCTTGCTAGCTGTCAGGGTAGCTGCTCTGAGGAATAGCTGGCACGCGAGGGGAGAGGATGTGATGAAACACAGCAGGGGCAGCACAGAGCTACAGGAAATCTTTCTTTTGCTGTCTCTGGAGACAGATAATCAACTAGAAATAAGCAGGAGGAGAGTTCTCCTCTTTGTTATTATAGACCTTCAAAATACATGGCAATGCATTCCCTTACCGCTTCGTCACCATGGTCAGGTACAATTGAAAAATCCATCTGTATTGACACCTCTCAGTACTTTATAGAACAGAAACCGGTGCTCAGCAACCATAGTTTATACCACTGGATTGTCTTTTATAAAAGCTATCCACCTTCTCATCATCTGCTTATTTATTTTTCCTTGCACCTTGATAACAACTTTTTTATTTTTGGTTTTGCACTCACCTCAGTAACATTCATCACTTTGATGGCCGCTAGCTGCCCAGTCTTCACATGGCGACCCTGTTAAAATGAAAAAGACTGTAAGTAAAACACGTATGCAAACTGCGTGTACAGTAACAAATCAAGCATGTAACAACTGGGCTTGAGTACTTGCTTTCAAACATGTACCAACAACGTAGCGATACATAACTGCCACGGTGCAGTTGGTGATGTGTTATCAGACCCATGCCCTTGCTATGCTGTGAAGTCAACCGAGTTACCTTTGCAGGGTTCAATTTCCCCCTTTAGCACCCAGCAAGCAGCAATCCTGGGAGACCTCCGCTGCCAGAACACAACATGGCACGAGTTTATGGGTCTCCATCCAACTCCTGTTCGACAGCTGTTGCCACCCCTGAAGCTTCTCCTTCGAGGAACTCTCAGCACAGACCCAGGATGACCTACCCAGACCAACCTTCTCGCCCTGCGAGCCCAGGCTGAGGTGCGCTGGGGAAGCAAGGCGCTGGGTAGCTGGCACTGTCCCCACCTGCCCACCCCACATGTTCTGGCTCACCTCAGTGTAAAGAGAAAACTCTGGGTTTCAGTACATCAATCTGGCAACCTGTATGTGGCTGCCAAGAAACTAAAGTTGTATGTACCTTCTTACCTTTTTTTTTTTTTTAAAGGCTTTTTAACTGTGAAAAGCTTAGTTTTAAAAATCCTTACTGCAGCTGAGTTAACTGCATCTCTCTGCTACCTCCCTATAAGCATGCAGAGGCTTTGTATTATAAAGAGGTAATCGGGGTGGGTGGGTGGGGAAGACCTCTCCCAGGGTCTTTGACTCCGTGTGTGTATATGTACGTACACACGCTCCACTAGTGAAATCCCCACACCCCTCAATCATTATTAAGCGACAGATAACTGGTAATTCTGGACTAGGTCAGGAGCCAGTTCTTGAAAACAAAGCTAGGAAAAGGGAGGTAATAAGGTAATAGGGAATAAAGCTATTAAAAGAGCAAACTTGATATCGAGACTGATAAAAAATGGTTCACAAGAACATGTATTAGAAACACAACCAGGAATCTTGCTGTAAATGGCACAGTTTCTTAGCTTGGTTAGATCAGGTTTCTCAAAAGATGCCACAGATGCAGCCTTTCACCATGATAACCCACACTAACCTCATAGTGGAGGACACTATCAAAACATTTGTATGGACAGTGGATTGGCTACACATCCCAACTTCTCACCTCCATCAAATGTTCAGAAATGGGTCTGAAGCTTTGAGACTGCAATTTTGTTCCTGAAATAGTAGTGCCTGCAAAGCTATATATTGAAATAACTAACTGACATCAGTTAAGTAAGCCATAGGAAATCAGGAAATCAAATATGAAATGCTGCAGTTTGCAGACAAAATGATTTGCAGGTGCAATTTACACCTTCAAAATTAAAAGCTGAATTGATGTCATTTTAAAACCTAGGTCCTATCTGCACAAAATTGCATACGAGTGTTATTTCTAAGACTAAGCAATTCTGCATCAAAGAAAAATGATACCACGTTCTCAGGCGATATGTCACAGTCATGTTTTCTTTTACAGAAAACTAAATCCTGCTGAGTTTTTGTATATTTATAAGTGTCCTCTTTCCGTGGCAGCACTCCTGGGATTGCAAAGCTTTTTCTCATCAACTAGAGTGATGGGATTTATGCATTATCACAGCCCTCAGGGGGAAGACAAAGGGGACACACCCTCACCAGGCCCAGGACACACATCCCACCACAGCTGAGCGCAGATGGGCAGTGACCAGTGCTAGCCCAACAGATGCCGGTGTTTGGTCAGCATCCATCCCAGCTGACGTCAATCCCAGCCAGCGAGCTTCCTCTGCACAGCCACAGCTCCTTTGTTGGAGGCCATTGTCTGCAAATGTTTCCAGGCATTGAATGTCTTGGCAGTATAGGGAGAGGGCCTTCCACAAAACACGGTCATGCTAGACATGCTGGCACCCTGACTTAACTCCAGAGTTTGTCTGGAGGCAAGTACGTGGGTAATGCCACGGCTCCAGGCACCACGCACAGCAGGCGGCCATCCCATCCCATCCCATCCCATCGGAACGATGAGTCTCCCCTGGGCTGTGCACATTCTGCAAAGGATGATGTCAAGAATCAACACCGACTTTCGTAACTACAGTGAAGCACGGAGACATGCTTCTTTACTGAAAAAATAGATCAATAAATGCTAGGCTAGCATCACACTTGATACCGAATATTCATCAGAGTAAGGAAGGGGGAAAGGCCTGGCATTCAGTTTTGATTTCAAAGCACACGACTTTGTCCAGCTGTCCCTCCGTGTAACAAACACCCATTATTCCTCAGCCACAGCTATTCCTGCTGCACACAAACCTGCCGCTCTCATTCACTTATATTGTTACAAATAAGATTATAAAATCCCCCCCCCCCAAAGGTATGAAAAATTAGCATTTACAGGAAAGAAAACAGCAAGCCCCTTTGTTTTGGGGTAGTGATTCATCTTTGCACAACAAATGTGCCCCTGTTAACCGAGATGTGCAACTTGATCCAGGCTCCAGCATGCTCCCGCGTCTGCAGCTGGGCTGGCTGCTGGAGGAGAGGAGCCTGGTGTGTGCAGAGGGCAGGACTGTGCTCTGTGACTTGTCTCGCTGCCCCATCGTCCTCACACTGCACAAAGTTACTGCCAGCCTGAGGGAAACACACAGGGTTGCATCCAACCATCCCTCTGCACAGGCTCACCTGCAATAAATACTCTCTCACTGGGCAAAGCAGCCCTTACGTGGAAGTAAATTCTGTTAACCATGTGCACTTCACACCCTCAGCTTCTTTTAGACCCCTTTAACCTGGAACAAAAGCACAGTTCAATCCACCAGAGATTCCGAACCCTTCTGGAGAAAGGATCAGTAAAAGCTCATTCCTGTTGGTCTGCTCTAATTCTCTACTCACAATGATTCATTTTCCACAACTGTCATCCCACCTTTTGAAGACTCTTCCATGTTTCTTAGTTGCATGAAACTGAAGAAGCTCATCCTCTCCCACCAGCACAAGCTGGTGCAGGGTAATGCGGAGGGCTGCAGGTTAACCTCATGAAAAGGTAAACATAGCTATATATTAACATCCGCCTTTCATCAATTATCTAAAAGGGGTGAATTAGTTTAAAAGTGCGTATAAAAAAAAAACCAACCTTGGAGAGTGTAACTAAATATGTATCTACGGCTATATATCTATGGGAAAACATTTCATCATGAGATACTAATTTTACTGCCATCTTGGCAGATTTATTTTTTATTACAGTTGTACATTTTCCCAAAGTAAAGGACTGATCGTTATCGTAGAGCAATACATCTCAAAAGCCTCTGCACCTGCTAATGTATGCAACAAACAATGTGGCAGAATTACACAGCACACCCCATCATTTCTCCCCACCTCTGACATCATCCCAATACACACAAATAAAAAACCTTTCCTTTAAATATTGCCAAAGGAAAAGGTTCGGTCAGCAGAGACAAAATAATCCAAGAACCCTGGGGACATCCCAAATTTTATCCTTCCTCTTCCCCAGAACATTGCTGTCTATTTAGTTAGTTATGAACAAAAATTGGGCTGAAGCGAGGCCACCCAGCAGCTCACCCGCACATCAGCTGCCCCGTCAGCAGTGGCTGCACACGGGCACCCACCGAACCCAGCACCCGCCCCCCCAAAAGCAAGCGTGCTAGTGCCAGCCCCCACACCAAGAGGGCTGAGGCTTTCAGAGGACACATGTTCCTGCGGAGAAGACCCATCGATGCCCGTGCAGCTCATCTGAGCAGCGCGACACGCTCCACATCACACCTGCTTTACCGCACAGGCTGTGACTGCGCTGGCAGTTCAGGAAAAAACAAAATCAACCCACAGGTTTCTCTTCTTTACACTGGTTTTTCAAACTGTTTCATTTTCCTGGACATCTCTAAAAGCAGCAAACATCCTGAACCCAGCCCTGGGCTTCTTATTAAACACTGAGACTAGTGCCTACGTAAGGAAAGGTTTCAGGGCCTGGCCCCTTGTTTTTTCATTTATCAATAAATCTCAGAGGTGAGCCAGAGCTCATGGGGAACTCACACATTGCTACTTCTGTTGAAGCCACAAGGTCGAGCTTCTTTGAATTGCTTTGAGAAATGTGGTGATGTGATTTTTGTTTAAAGCTTCTAGGAGCAACTGGCTTTTAACTTCTTCCCAGCTAAATGATATCAAAAAAATCCACTTACTTTCAGTGGTGAGACATGCAAAAGTTAGTAATTTTTGATTTAATCCAAAATGGGAGGAAGAACACAGGACGTGGCTCTCCCAGCCCTCTGCAATCTGCCACTGCCCATCCTCTGCAGATCTTTGCAGGGAATCAGCCTGCTCTGCAATGGAGGATCTTGAATAACATTTCCTCAGAAACTGGGCAGAGGGCAGGAATGGTCAATGGGCCCGTTTCCCTAATAAAACATTTCATCTTTCACTCAAATGCTCCATTTGGGAGCAGGTTTCTACTCTGGAGAATGCAGCCACACATCCCACAGCCATCTGGAAGTCACCGATGTTCCTACCCAAGAACACAGCACTCAACACCATCAAGCTCATACAGAGCTTAGACACGAAAGATTCTGAAGCTCAACGACTCTCTAAAACTGAATTTCCCTGCCTACATTTTGATGAAGTATCCAAGCTGGAAGAAATTCTCGTATTAGCTTTGAGTCCAGCTAAATTCCTTGTCTCCACCAGAAAATATTTCCGCATACAGTCTGCCGCAGTTGCCAGTCAGTCACTACAGCAACAGCCAGCAAACCTGGAGCCAGCACACACATTTTTCAAATCTGCACAGCGCTCACTGCAGCCACATTTATGCATGATGCTTTATGCCAAAGATCTGGTTCTGATGAGCTCCAAGCATGCATTATCTCTGCAGGGAGATATACATGGAATAGGACAGATTGCTCAGTGTTATGTCCATTGGATGTGTATTTACCTTTTTAGATCACTTAGATAAAGGCATCGCTTATCTATGCCCTCTTGACTGAGGGTCAAGACACGTATTATTTTTCTATTTACATCAAACAAGAGTATCAGCATTAGCGGTCAAGCTATTGGTTGATAAAGGGGTTTTACATGAATTAAGTAAATTTATAAAGCGATGCATTCAGTCACATACAAAACCTTTCCCAACAAAAACTCCGGGCAGTTCCTGGCTTGGGCCACAATTACAACCAGAGAGCCAAGGTCCCAGTGACACACACCTGGGATGGTAAGGCTGTGAGCCACGTGCAGAGAGCTTGGCTGGACAGCTTCCCTCCCAGATCCTGCAAAGACCTCTCCTCCTGGGGGTGGCAAACAGCTGCCGTCAGCTTCTCTCCCCACTCGTGAACCGACAGATTTGATGTGCATGATTGCAAGTCCAGGCAACACGACCCTGCTGTCCCGTTACAGCACCGCGCACCAAGCCAAGCCAGCCCACGGCAGTCCCACCACACGCTTCCTTTTTGGCAACAGGCGCTCGTTAACGTCCATGTGTTTCTGGGTCTGTCTGATGTAGCTGTCCCCATTTAACCGCGGCAGGAAAAAGTGCATGTGAAGGGCAGGGAACTGCCCTGCTGCAGGATACCCAGGCAGCACGAAGCTGGTGGTTTTGACCATGCAAAAGTCCCTTTTTGTGTCCACGTTCCACCTGCAACCAGAAGCACGACCTCACTTTTCTCTCCCTTAAAAAGCAGCATTTTTGGCGAGGCTGCGATGCCTATGTGCAGGGCTACCCCCCAGATGCTAGACGCCTTGGACACTTGCCAGTTTGCACCTTTGTACCCACAGCAGAGGGCAATTTCACATCGAACACACCCTGCCACCAGGCACGCACACGTGCAGCGCACTTATGCTGTGCACAGCCACAAGCAGCTCACAACACCTGCACGAGGCTGCGGGGCTCCTGGGTGCCCCTTCCCATCACTGCCTGCTCGTGGGACCCAGAAAGCTGGTAGCTACCACACACTTCAGTTCTTGGGACTTTCTCTGGATATTGAAGGTTTGTATTTGAAAGCAAGACCTGGCTGTTGGAGGTGGAGACCTTTCAAGGCCAGAGGACTTTCCCACCCAGATGCATTTATTACGGGATAACGGAGGCGTGCTGCGGCCGCCTGCCATCTGGGAGCGAGGTGAGCGCACAGCTATTTTTGCTGCAAGCTCTTTACCAAAAGCAAACTGCAGCGAGCAGGTTTCCTGTGCAAAACCTACTTATGAAATTTGAAGTTTGAGGCCACCACGGGTAGATCTGTACAGCCCCTGTGGTTGTGGGTAAGCTGCCAGCTCAGCCTTCTGCACCCTGAAGGATGGGACCCCACCCTTTCGCCCCTCTCCTCTCCACCCTTTCCATCCTGGTAACACAAGGAAAGCCTTTACGAGATGATGCATCAAACGAACAATGCTCTGCATAGGGATCCAGGAAGCCCTATGTCCTATTCCACATGACCTTAACAAAGTCATGATCCTTCTGTTTCCCCTTCCACCTACACAGGGATTTTCTGCTTAAGAACCAGTTCTTTAGAAGAGATGAGCAACGCGTGCTATCACCAGCCCGTGAACACCAGCTGTGCCGGCTCATGCTGCCCGTGCAGCTGCAGGGTGCTCCCCGATGGGTGAGCACGGCCGGGAGGAGGACCCCAAGAACATCAAACCTGCAGATGGGCTGCTCTCGCTCTGCAGTTTCGCCACAGCCGCTGTTTCACAGCATATGGCTGCTCACAACAGACATCCTGCTGTCCCTCGGGGTCTTGACTAACGTAAACAAGCGGTCAGGGTTCACACATCTGGGGCTGTAGCGGTTTGGTGCCAAGAAGTGCCACCTGAGAAGATAGTTTACCGGACAGCTCTATCAGGAAGCCCAATCTTGTAAACCTTGTCTCAGCAACCATGTGAGACAACCCACTGTAGTCGTGGTTGGAGCTCTTCAGCTAAAAATACAGCATTAATGCAAAACTTGAAATGGGACAGGAATGAATTCCAAGTTACTAAGAGTTTGGAAGTTTCTAGCTTGTTTTTGTTAGTTAATGGTCTAAGGCAGAGCTCAGGGTCAGTCATGCACTGAGTACTAGCACTGGATTTCAGAAATGATCCCTTTCATTTAAACTATGACATGCAATCCACACCAATTCTGGTAGTTTAAAAAAAGAAAAAAAAAAAACCCACAGAAAACACAAAATCTCCAAACCACCACAAGACAGATACCAGCCTTGGGCAGATAATTACTAGTTTCAGAAAGCCTTTTTTTTTTTTTTTTTAAAGCCCCCATGAAAAATTCAGGACACCAGCCAGGTGGGAATGCAGCTATAATTTTGATTACAGCTTCATCCTTTTAATCACGCAACTCAGGCTGCAGAAAGCCTACTTTGATTGACATCATAAAGTTTGGTGGCACTTCTGGCATAACGTCCCTGGACATCTGTTGCATTTCGGGGCTGTAAATCACAGAATTGTATTTCCCTAGAGCATTCCTTCTTTGTGATACTGGGAGACGCTGAGATTTGGAAGCCTGGGCCTTGATCCAGGTCACCCCCAGGGTTGCCCTCGGCTCCCTCTCCCAGCTGGAGCACACCCTCCTTCCCTCGTGGCTGCTTTCACGCCAGCAGCGCAGGATGCTAAAACCACAGCCCAGCTGCGCTGCCTGAATGCTGACCATGTGGATGCAACACGCTCGCCCTTTCACCTCCACATTTGGCACCCAATTTCCAGAGAGGCCTAGGTCTCACCCAAAAACACTTGGCCAGCCCAGCCAAATGTCACGTTTCCCCTTCCCTCCATCAACACCCTCTTTTGACGGCAGCTGGGCAGCTTCCTCTGCTATCGAGAGGAAGAACACACAGCGGGCTGCAGCATCCGAACGAGCTCAGCATCACTGCTTCAGCAACATAAAGGCTTTCCGTTGCTCCCTGACTATCCATCATTAGGGACCGCCAGCCAGTCCCGTAGGTTGTGATGGGACTGTTTGACCTGACTTAGACTTGACACTGCCTTCAGAACTGACCATAGCTGTTTTCCTACCAGGGAAGGCAAAGCATGCCACCTAAACGCTATAAAATATGACCACAGCTGGTCAAAGTAATGCACAACATAAATATTAATACACTTCTACAATTAATTAATAAGCAAGACATGTTCTTTAAGGTTTATGTTTTGGTTTGGGTTTCTTCCCCCCCCCATATGCCAATTCCCACTCTACTTTATGATTAGGTATGTTCCAAGAAGTTAGCTGAGATTTATTACATTCAGTATAGACCATACCATGAAGTCGAACGCGATTTAGCGTGCCCCAGAACTCAGGTTGTAAAACATTAACAGTAAAATCTAACGTGTCTCCACACAGATATAAAAAGAACAAAAGTTAATTTATAACACTCAGTGCACAAAGCATGCAACCTTAATGAAGAAATATTAGAGATATATACTATTTATAAGGAAATGAAAAATATTTTTTAAAAAGTGTTACACTGCATTCCAAATGAAAAAGGATAATTTTGTAGAGGTTAGCACATTTATATAGGAAAAATGACTTGAACATTCAGCAAAAACCAAGTTCCTTTCCTAGCAAACACCACTGCCCTATTCCTGTGCAGAACAGGCCATTCCACTCCTCTCGTTATTTCTCTCTCTCCCCTCCTCATCTTCAAAGTGGATATTTTGCACTCACTCAGAGTGAAAGTATTGGTTTTATGAGTTTGTTTTGGTTTTTTTGGGGGGTTGTTGTTTTTTTTTAATGAAGTTTTAGTAGTTTCAGGGGCAAGATGTTAAAAAAAAATAATCGGGAATTTCTCTCAGGGACCCTATTTGTGTCACATGCTTAAGCAAACAAGAATATCACTGTAACTCGTAACACTACAGAAGACGACTAAGTTGGCAGCAGTATAGCAGGACTTCCCATATACTAAAATAGCAACACATTAGCCAAGAGAAGAGATTAGAGTGTGTAACTTCTATCACTCACTCAGAATTGTACCCGAGCCCGCACTGTCTAGAAGGCAGGGATGGACAGGGGTCATTTCAACGGTACCAGATCAAACAACCTTGATATCTGGGGGAAAAGGACAGTTTTGCACCTCTACTGCGAGTGTCTGTACCACAGCCCTCATGAACTGTAAAACCCAAGAGGCACCAGAAGCAGCTTTTCTGTCCAGGTTTTTTTTTATCCTTTCAGTTCCTATTTCCTCCCATTGTACAAGTGGAAACGCAGATTGTTTGCTTTGCCTGATGTTTGTCTGTATCTGACTGGAGACCAGTGGGAAAAGAAAATGGAAAAAAAAGAAACAAATCCAAGCCCCTTTGCAGACACATGCTTGAGTATCTATGTTTTTGCAATAACAGTATGTGCAGTTGATCAGATTACCACCCAAGGCTACTGCATACTTTTTTAAGACCGGACCTACAGATTGATCTTTTGGGCTTTTGAAACCTGCTCCCAAAAAGGTCATTCACATTGCAATTAGTAAGATCAAGCAAAACACTAAACACTCCTGAAAATACCATGCTAGTCATAATACAAAGAAAGGAGTTTTGTCAACTATTTATTTGCAATGGGTGGTGTCTGCTGCAGAATATCCTGTGCAATCTTCTGTAGCCCGATGCTTAATGGAGGGAAGCGCCAATCCTGCAGCTTCTCCGTATTCAGCTAACCGGCACGCTTGATGCTTTAGATATCCTAGATATCAATTTGAAGCTTCTGAACAATGTGCAAGAAGGAAGAGTGGCATCATTCCTCCTGGGGCAGGTCAAACCAGGGTAGCCCTTGGTGGGCAACAGCGAGTGATGGAAAGCCGCAGCACGGCATGGCACTCGGAAAGCTAACCTCACCGAGTGCCATGGCTGCCCCGGGACACACGGGGCTCCCGAAGGCCCAACTACTCTTGGGGAAGGACCAGACTCCCACCAGCTTCGAGCTGGCCTGTTTTGTATCTGGATTTTTGTATTGGTTTTCTATCTGGAGATACTTCAGGAGGTCTGAGGGGAAGACAAACACTGAAGCTCTGGCTTTCCTCCGCTCAGAAAGTCATCCAGGTGCTTTAGAGGTAACCAGAAGGCTCCTGAACGGGTGCTGCTACCAGCAAGGAAAGAAAAGCAAAATTTTGGGGCCATATGAGGGTCAGGAGAGCAACTCAGAGAGCAGCACAGTGAATGTGAGGAGAGGTCTGAAAAGCAGAGCAGGCTGGGCACTCTTTTCCTCAACACTCCATTTCTTGCGACGCAAAACCCGATTTCTGCGAGCTTCATTTCAGTATGTGCACAAACAACAGTTTCAACAGCCTTGCCATTCATCCTGGGCTTTGCCATTTGTCACGCCTCTTAACGTCTGTTATGAGCCCCATCACGGCTTGCCACCGCTGCCAGGTGCACGCAGGCTTCGCAGGACACTGCCAGCCTTCTTCCAGTGGAAGTTCTGCCTTGGGGGTGCCTGGGGGTGCAGGCAGCCCAGAGCAGCAGGGACCCTGCTGCCCAGCGCGGGGCGGCGGGGACGAGGGGCGGTGGGGATGCGGGGATGCGGGGATGCAGGCTGTTTGCAGCCCCACGGCTCCTCTTGCTGCAGGCAGGAGGGTTGCAACAGCCCTGGCACGGAGCCAGTCCCGCTCAGCACCCGGGGAGCCCAGCAGTGATTTATAGCAGCAAAGGTCCGCCGTGCCGAAAGTCTATTCATCCAGAAAAATAAACAGTTTAGGAAAAAAGCCTCAGCCTCTGGAAGGCTCTCACTCTGCAGACCAGGGGCTGTCGAGATGCTAAGTCTAGGGAGAGGTACGAATCCCTCCACCCCGCTGAATTTTCGCTGCCTGACTCATGTGCATCTGTTAAAAGAAATACAGGGCACTGGGGAAAATCTATACGCAGCACATCTCTGCTGGATGAAGTCACAAGCAGTTAAACGTGTCCCACCAGCCCCATCCTGCCGAAAGGACGTCAGGGCTGAACGGCAGGAGGTCAGCTGATGGGTGGCCAGACTTTCAGAGCAGGAATCCCTCAAAGGAAGGTTTTTTGGCTCACCACCACTATGAAGCTCTGAAGGTCAAGCTGCACACAGCATTTACAAACCTCATGTTACAAGAGTCACACTTTAACTTTTTCAGCGACGCAGCCTTCCCAGACACATGCTGATGAAGGAAGGCTTCATTAGCCTGCTATCCCCCAGAAACTTAACGGTTTGCACATTAAGCCCCCAGCAATGGTATCACTGAATTTTAGAAAAAATCCTTCAGCATTCCTATGGACAATAAGTGTAACACAGACTAATTTTCCCTCGCATATAATGCAGAACATGGACAAGGCACCACATGGGTTAAAATTGTGTTGCTGGGTTTTTTTTAAAAAGGCTTTAAGGCAGGCAGGGTACACAGCTCAGACTGCAAGTTCCAGTCTAGATGATAAGAGCTACGAAACCTTAAAGGGGATGGACTTTTTCATTCCAGTTCTGCTGGTGTTTTTCTCACGCAGATTGCAACACCATGCGGGTACGCATCTCTCCGCAGATGACTGTGTGACAGGGCACCCCAACACTGACAACTGGCACTAAATGGGGTTCTCCTGAGGTCTCTGAGCCTCTCCTTCAGTACTTCATGGCAAATACCCTCCCTGCAACTCTCTTCACCTGAGGTGAATCCTGAAGTCAAAAACTCCACCGAGTACTGCTGTCGAGTTCAGAAGATCTGAGGTTTGCCTAGGGAAAGGTCATATTTTTCACACACATACAAAAGCCTTCACAGAGCATTTAACCGAGGAAAAAAGAGAACTCCTCTCAGTGCCTTTTCATTTGGCTCCATTTGACACATCCTCTCTAAAAATTATAAGGGAGTTAATGGACACGATTAGTCTCTGAGAAAATACATCAGTCTCCAGATTTCTGAATGAGCTCTGTAAGAGACGAACTACATGGCACTGATCTCGCAGCAGCAGTCAATTCCTATTTCCTTCCAAAATCCTACTGGCCAGATGGTCCACAAAGCTCAAGGGAAAATTACTTAAATGTTTGGAAAGGCTTTCGGTATTAAGTTGGTCTCCAAAATGAAACCAGACTACGCTTCTAATTATTCTTAAAAGTAAAGTCTACCTTGCTTTTCTAATGAAATTAAGAAGGAGCAGTGTTTCCAAGTTTGCTTTTCTAAAGAAAAAAAAAAAAAAATCTGAATTCCAGAAGAGCCCTGGTGTTATTTTTTTCTAAACTGATCTAATCAGCTTTGTGCAGCAGAAGCCTGGTTGGCAAAGGTTCTCCTCTCGAGCAAACTACAGGTCAGATGATGTGCAGTAATAGTTCCTGAACAGCTACAAGCAGTTGCTGTTCAGTGCTGGATCTTCCAATTTTCTGTATTATTTGTAGGGATCAAAGTCAATCATGGCAGAGAGACAGAAAGGAACAGTGAACTCTTGAGAAGAAAAAAAGACAAACAACAAACCATCCTTGCAGAATAACTTCAAGAAAATGGCTAAACACATTACAGCTAAAGAACTGCAGAACCTTAAGCAATGTGGACTAATATAACTGCCAGCGTTTAAGATGCAAACTAGCAGCTGACTTGGGAAGAACTGGTCACAAAAGGTACCAAGAGTTTCCTGCAATTAACAACTGAACAGCTTTACCAGATTTTGAAATGCTCATCTCTTTGCCCTGCCCTGTTCAAACGAGCCAAGTCCACTTAGTACAGCGTAAGACGAAGCAGTGCACTATACAGGGAACCCTGCGTCTGGGCAGCACAAACACAGCGCCGCAGCCCAGGCTGGGGACCCCCTGCCCCCCACAGCCCAGGCTGGGGACCCCCCGACCCCCTTCCCCCTGCCCCCTATGCTTCTGAGGGGCTCCCTGCAGGGCTTCCCACCGACAGCTTCTCCTAATGCTTGTGTTCCTGCATGCAACTCTGGCTCCACTGATGCCCACAGGAATTTCTGCTGTTGAATTTACTGGATCTGAATTTGCCCTATAAAAGGTCAGATTTCTCAAACAAAACAAATCCCACTTTGCACCAAGTTCTCCACTGAAAAAGTGTGCATATCTACTGCTTTCTCTGTTGGAGAATCTGCGTTCACACTGATCCCGTCACAGGTTTGGACCAGAGTTTGTGATGGAAGAAATTAACCTATGGCTTTGCTGCAGTGTGTCCATTTGTGTAAAATACCTGACAGCCAACGGCACTTCTACTACCCAAACTTTGCTGCCTGTTGGAAATCAGCCTCTTCACAAAGCTACAGATGAAGGCCAGATGGAAACTGAGAACACTTGCTATTCTGATTGATCACACGTACATTTACATTCACAGGCATATAGATTTAACCGGATTCCTCTCACTCCTGATTTGTTAGTCAGTATGTCACACTCAGCTTTCCCAGGCAGCAATGCCACCTCTGTAAGCTTGTACAACACCAAATACAACGGGGACCACGGGACTATGGACAAAGGTGCATGCACACGTACACAAACACTTATATAAATGTTCAGAACTCTAAGACTGAAATCCACTGGCCCAGCCTATGAAACCGCAGGTGTCAATGAAGACCCTTCTTCACCAGAGCACCAGAACCCTTCCTGTGATGGTCTCAAACACACTTCTCATTTTCCAAGCCCTGAACCCTGTCTGCTTCCTTTACCTTTGTAATGGCAATAGCTTGTCCAGCCAACTGCATCACATCACAAAGCAGCTGTCAAGAAAGAAAAAAACACCCAAGGAAACAACCTAAACTTTACAAGGCACCCAGCTAATGCCAGCAGCTTGCTGGAGAAATGTGGAGTAGAAAGCATCTGAAGTCTCGTTTACATGCATAATACAAGTTTTAAAAGTGAGCATCTCTGCTTTAACATCATCTTCTAACTGTATTCACTTCAAAATTTACTCTAAAAGTTTAGCCATCCACAAGTTTCAATATAAATTCCTTTTGCTTCCTTGCATATTCCGTCATCCACATCCAGATGCCAAAATACACCACCAACAGTTCATTGCTTCTTAGGATAAATCTGGTAATACATCCCAGAGAAAAATTTCGCAGGGTCAGCTAAAACTCCACAACATTGCCAACGCACATATTTAAATAACATATGTATACATGTATACAAGGAATGTATACAACTAGGCCTCTATTTACAACAATAGCATCTTAAAAAAAAAATAATAATCAAAGAGCATATGAAAACACCACACCAGAAAACATACTTCCCAAGTATTGCCTTCTAGTTTCTGAACGTTTAGGTTCAGGGAGGCACATGGGATTACAGGGAATGTCAAGATTTCCTCCACTATCCAAGGCAGAAGCTTAGCCAGGTTGCCTAAGAAAACAAGGTGTATGTGATTGTGCCGCCCTTGCATCCAACCATGTTGTAACCTGTCAGCCCATTCCAACCGAACCGGACAGACAGATATGCCATCGTCTCCGAGATGATTCAATCCCCGTGTGCTTTGTGAAAAATCGGGGCTAGAGACAAAGTCCCTCCCTGCAGAGAAGAGGGCTCCAGCCTGGCACCACCTGCCAGGGCGCAGGTCACACTCCGCAGCCAGCCGAGAGCCGCAGGCAGCAGCCGCTGCTCCAGGGGGTGGCTACAGAGCAAGCAGGGGCCATGGATGTATGCACAAGCAGACATCCTAAAGGACTCAATGCAGGAATTGGCACTGCAGAGGTCAGAGGTGGAGACAGGATAAGAAAGGACAAATTTGCAAGTGCATTTTGCTAGCTTTACTACTTAGGTTTTCCTCAAAACCCAGGAAAGTTTAAACAACTGCAGAATTTACCTTGACATAGAAACCCATCTCTCATCAGTGCTTGTAGGCTACTTTTCTCTAGTCTTAACATTAACAGAAATATTTTTATGTTTGCACCACTGAGGCTTACAGAAAATACGTATTTTTGACATGCTTGCACAAGAAAATAACTATATTCAATAACAGAAGGGTAACAGAAAACCAAAAGCCTACCAAGAAGGGCTTCTGAAATTAGTCACTGAGCCACCTTTAGAAACTGGCTCCCCAGCACCGATTCTTCTTTGCTATTTACTCTGTAATCAAATGAGTGCAAGGTGAGCATAAAGCACCAGCATGCCACTGTTAGCATTTTACACCCACTTTGAATAGGTAAAACAGATTACATCATGTGGAAAGGACTGGAAAAAAACAAGGATTCCAATCGTGATTTTTAAAGACCTGGTTTGCACACATGGTTTGACCCAGTTTAATTAGAAACGTATTTCCAGCTCGATTTTGCTAGGTGTGGACGTGCTCACTGGCCTGCATTGGTTTTGTTCATCATTTTCTTTTCATTGACCCTGCCACGTCGGACATCACTCCCCCAAGCACTCATCTTTTGTGAAAATCCATCTCTGTCCATGCGGTTTCACGGTGGCTTTGATAGAAGAGGGAGATTAACACAGAGTCCTTCGGAAATTCCCATTTATTTCTGTTACCAGCTTTTTCTTCCTTTTAAAAGAATTTGGTTTAGGAAAGTCAGCAATTAACGCTGATTAAAAAGCTGACTGGTGTAAGCTTAATAATCATGTGTCTCATGATCCAGTGAGAACGGGGGTTTTATCACTAACTGGGACAGCAAATGTTGGC
The DNA here is from genome assembly GCF_963210335.1 of Falco punctatus. NCBI lineage: Eukaryota > Metazoa > Chordata > Aves > Falconiformes > Falconidae > Falco > Falco punctatus. The sequence continues at coordinate 15,782,025 of NC_137595.1, forward strand.
CACAGCCAGGGGTGGATCCAGCTAGTGGTTTTGCCTTCGCAGCAGTCATACGCGAGAACATGTTTCTGTGGCAGGGCAACAACCTCCTACCTGCTAAAGCTTCCTTTTGTTTTTGGAAAAAAAAAAAAAAAAGTCAAGAATAATAACGTAAGAAACTATTTTCTGCCAAACCTCAAGAGAGCTGCTGTTCTGCTTCATCACCAGCTGCAGCACACACCCCGTTACCCAAGGGCACCAGCACCCCTGCAACCCCGTCCAGAGCAGCGGGTGAGAAATGTTTGCAGAAACAAACGGCTATGCTGATGGCAAACATGGATGTGGCAAACGCAATACAGGAGGGGGAAAAAAAACACCCAACACCCCCCCCCCCCCAAAAAAAAAAAAAAAAAAAAAAAAAAAGATGTAAAGCCCTCTGCGTCATTTTACACATTGAACAACTGCTGGCTAATGAAGGTTCTTTCAGCAGTGCTGATGCAGACACGTGGACGTCCTCCTTGGCAGCCAGGACACGAGCCAGACATGGCTTATCAGATCCCAACCGTCTCCTGGAAATACACCTAGAGAACCGCACAGTCAGCAGCCTGCTCTGGGGTGGGGAAAAACGCAGAAGCTGCAACCTCCCCGTTTCTCTTTCTGATCACGCTCCCAGTTTTATAAGGGGATCCCTGGAAATGAAAGTGCATCACACAGTCTCTGGGGACATTTCATATCACGCAACAACTATCGACAGTGAATGGCTTACACAACAGGACACCGTATAATGCCATTCATGCTGCTTGCTGGGCAATAAAGGAAGGAAAACCCACTCTTGGTGCATACTCTTGCAACCTGAGGGAACAACAACCCAGGCAGCGTTTACACACAATAGGATTCAACCAGCCAGGCTCCCCATCCAGCACTTTATCCAGCACAGTGTCATCTCCATCCTGAGCTCCACTGCAGCCACAATCCTCGCCCAGCCCCGGTCCAGCTCCCACGGGAAGGCTCAGCACTGGCTCTGTCCCAAGGGCAGCAGAGATGCCTGGAGCCCCACAGCCAAGCCTGTCAGACTCAAACTAGAAAACAATCTCTGCAATATAAAGAACTACGCTATTTTAATATTAATAACATCAAAAGGGAAAGGTCTGCCAGAACTCCATAATGTAAACAATGCAGGATACAGCAAAGCCAAGCTGTCTTTAATCTACTCACTATGACATTCAAAACCCATCTGCGTGACAGATAGGGCAAGTGCCACGCAGGCTCTAAGCATCACCACAGCTGATAAGGTCATTTTCTTTCATTCCTGGTCAGAGAACCGTGAATTCGGCAGAAGCAAGACAACAAATGCCATTACACGACCTAAACAGGAATTTGTTGTGACTATTTGAACAGCCCCACGAAGGCACAAGGTGCCTCACAAACATACACGGAAGCCTGAGTGCTCATGCATGTCTGTACATGCTGACCCCTGTACCAACATGAAAATACTCTTAACTCCAACATGCAAGCCAGGCAATACAGGCCATGCAAAGTCTTCCACCAGGTGGGTACCTCCAAATGAACACAATGCAAAGAAAGGAAGAGAGGAACATAGGAAAGGGTGAATCCTAAACCCCTCTAACCTTTATTCTCCAGCCTGTGGGATCAGAGACCTGAGTTTCCAGCCTTTGTTGTATGACTTCCTCTATTCAAAACAGCTCTGACTTAAATCTTTCAAGTGCCCAAAAGAAAGGAAAGCTAGTGCATCTCTTTGCCTCTTCATCCTCTCTCCATTTTCAGGCATATTTATGGAGAGCAGGCAACAATACACGTAGCTCCTCCAGATGCAGCCTCTGTTCTGCCAAGGAGGCTGCTCCAACCAGGCACCCAGCAATCTGCTCTGCCCTATGCGTGCACACACCGACTCCACTGCATCTGAGCCGAGAGCCCAACACATTTGGGAAATGTCAGACCTGCTTAGGCTGATCTGCACATGCACAAAAAGCCCAATGCATCGCCGGTGCCCCACATTTTCCTGGCACACACCACCTCCGCGATGTCCAAGCTGTCCCGGACCTCAGAACTGCTGGGTTCACTGGGCGCACCCTACGCCTCAAGTGTTGATGTGCCTGCCTGCGAATTTTGGCAGTCTTCCACCCCGAGAGGTGACAAAACACATTCTAACGTCCCCGGAAACAAATCATCCTTCATCAAAAAGGAATCCCACCAGGGGAATAGTCTGGTACACCCAAACCGTGCACTGGTACTGCTTGTTCTCTTCTGCAGGTCCCAATGCACACACGGGACCAGTTCCTGCTGTCAGCCACTGATGAAAAACTGGAAGACTTCACCACAGCAATTTGATTTTCAGAGCAGCAGGGATATGCTGGTCCACAATACCTAACTGTATGCTCGGATATTAACAAAGGGCAACCAGGGAGCTGCTGATATAATCTGGCTTCTGGGGGCAAAACTTTTGGAAGAAGCCTCTTATATATTTCATATTAGCCTGGAAAAAGTAAATATTAAAGAAAAAAACCATTTTTTCCTGGCTCTTCTCTTTTCCCATATAAGAAGACAACATCACAGACAATCTGTGTAAATAAAACATTTGAGAGTCCATTATCTAAACCATATGCATATTTGTTTTATGTTGGTTTTGTTGCATATTTTAGTATAATTGTTCATAGATTTAAAACCAAGAGTAAAACAAGAGTAGACCAATCTACTACAGCAGAAATAATCAGTAAAACGGTTTTCTTTTATTTTTAAGTACTAGTGAAAATCCATGCTAAAATTTAGCATAACAAAATTCCTCAGGTTCAGTAAAATAAGTATTTTCAGAAGGCCACCACACATTTCTTTTCTGCCCTCTCCCTCAAGTTGTTCCCACTTCTAACAACAGAAATACAAGAAAAAAATGCATCAAAAATGCAGATATCAGATGTAGCAACTGCACAACTGTAGAGTCTGAAAATGGGATTTATTTGACTAGTCAGTAAACCTCAAAAAATGTCAGTATTTTGCCAGCTGGTCTCACCTTCAGTTGTAAACACTCCTCGCGAAATGGAAAGTCAGAAGAATTCACATTAATATTCACATATACACTGTGAATGCTGAATTATTTCAGTATGATAAGTACATTTTTTTTTTGAGTATGCAGTCCTAAAGACAATCTACGAAATATTAAACATCCTGCTAAATTAAAACATGTGTTCAAACAAGGCAAATGAAATGTGATGTTGTGATGTTCTGACGTTTCTGAAACAAAGTTTCAAAATGAAAGCCAAAAGAACAAAGTAATTTCTTGAAATTTTCCCACTAACGTTTCTGTTGCGCTCAACGGGTTTTGATTGGAGTGGAACTGTTGCCAAACAGCATGTTGTTCAGTCAGTGGCTGCTACTCAATTCTCACAAATCACCTCTGTAAGTCACTAATCGCTCTTAACCAGAATCCCAAAGCGCTTTGCGAAAACCAAGGACTGCCTCCACTGTAACAGCTACAGCCATAAGGAAAGCTCCATTTCCAGTGAATTCACGTGGGTTTGAGTAATGACGAGAGCAGAGGCAAGAAGAAAAACTGCATCTCCTGGACTGCAGCCGCCCACATCAACCCCTCTCTCACCTTTACGAAAGAAGTGGATTTCTTACATGATGGGACCCCCTAAAAGCAGTGCCACCGACCGCACGCTATTACCTATTAGTAATAACACCGCTTGTGCAGGGCACTGGAATAGCTACAGTTTGCTGCAAAGCACGTCCTTAGCATTGTTTGCCCCCTAAAATCTCAGAAGTTACTAAAGTTTCATGTTTTCACAGGGAGAATGAAGGGGATGGGGAAGAAATGACATTTGAAAAGGTGCTTCTAAAGCAAACCTTAAAAACCCTTTGGGAATCCCACAAACTCAGCAGGTTACAAGGGCAGGCTTATAAGATGCAGGGCTTAAAATTTTTTTTTTAAAAAAGTATACTATGAACAGCTGAAAAATAGCTTGTTCTTTAATTTTATTCCCAAGATGGTTACTCACAGATCTATGCGGGCCAAGAAAATTACTGCTGGCCAACAGCCTGAGAACAGCTGAACACCAGGCAGGAGAAGCACAACTTTATCACATTTATGGATTTTACAATTGAAATTGGACATTACAATTTAAAACTACTTACTGGAAATTTCATTATGATGGGACAAGGGGCTGACCTGCACCTCCACCGACTGACCGAGCCAATTGTTTGACCCCAGCTGACAATAAAAAAAAAAATCGGTTTTTAAATTCCATTTCCCCACAAATGCCTTGGAAGGGCAGGATCAACAATTGTCCCACCGGATCCTGCTGCTGTCCATCCAGGCAGCTGCAGTCGGAATCGCTGTGCTACAACCAGGCCCAGCCACGCTCAGCTTTCAAGCCAGTGGGAAGATCATGGCTGGGCCAAACACCGCTTCCCACTGGAGCTGCCACAGCAGGATGGTTGGGGTTGGAAGGGATGTCCTTTCCAACGTCTCTGGAGCGATGTCCCCCAAGAAAAATCCCAGCAGGACTGTCACAGAGCCCTGCGTGAATCCACGTGGCACTGGGAGACACCACAAGACGTGCCCCCTGGAGATGCTCCTCCCGGCAGTAAGCACAGGGACCACGCTGCTGGTGGCACCGGTTCTGCTGCCAGTTGTCCCCACCGCCCCTCTCCCAGTGCCCCACACCTCACGCAGCCTCCGATGCTTGTGGGGCGATTCGGAAAGCGTGGAAGAGGAGCTGTGGCAGTGGTCCATGGCAGCCGACAGTGCCAGCGCAGAGCTGTGGGAACATCCCTCGTGTTTCAGCATTCCCAGCCCCAGCGCTGGAAGCCTCGCCGCCTGACTCGGCAGATTTCCATGCAACCTTTACACGGGCACAAATCAGTGTGTGGTTTGCAGGACAGCAAAGCTACCAGGCTCATGATTTCAGCGGAATAACAAACCAACCCAATTCTTTAATGCTATTTATTGCAGTTGCTCCAGAAGAGCAACACTACAAAGGGCTTGCGGCTGCCCCATCCCAAGCACTGACGCCCACTCCAGCACTGAGCACACCCAGGACCCCCCTCGCACAAGCATGGCAGAGCTTCTAACTGCTCCCAGGTGGCCTTCACAGGGCAGAGGTTACAGCTCTACAGCGACCACCCCGCGGTGGCTGCTACAACGGCTTCTCGCGGTGTTACTTCACCACGTGCCTGCCCCCACGCAAATCGGGCTGACGAGGAGGAGCTAAGGCAAGGTCACCCCTGCCGCAGAATGAACTACAGAGGCATTTCGCAGTTCAAGCAAAGCAATGCCTGTTCTACGTGGAGGAGGAAAACCCACGAGAAAGAGACCCCTCAGGTCCCGGGGAAGACAACAGAAGGTGATGGTGGGGACACTAGGGGTGGGATGGAGCTCAGCCAGGCCTGAGCTCACGCTCCCGGTGCCGACGCACAGGCATCCTGCAGGAGCTTTCACAGCCCAGGTCGCTGAAGGGAACAGGAGCTAAAGCAAACAGCTTTGCAGCAGTCCCACTATGCACGCTGGAAATGCTGTGCTACGTCCAACCCGTGGAAAATACCGATCCATTGCTGACCTCGGCAGAACCGGCCTCCTTGCAGACAGACATTCCTGCTGCTGGATTTTCCAGTGATGCCTGCAACAAAGCACTACTGCTACAGGGGTACTGGAGACCCCACTGTACACACAGGTAAAAAAGCTTCCTTCAGAACAGGATCACAATTTACATTTCTAAAACATACCCCAGAAACTGTCTTTTGGTCCCCAAGATCTCATCCTGCAGGACTTCACTATCTGGCTCAGCAGAATGAACCTGTCGAAACCTCAAAGAGCACACTATAAAGCATTAGTACGGATTATTCTTGTACAAAATATGGGTTCCTCAGGCATAAACAAGTTCAAACACACTCTTCTGAAAAAACACCTGAAGACCAGACATGAAGCTTAAGAGAATATTTACTGCTGGTGAAGAGAATGGTGACGTCTTGTCTATGCAGCCCATGGGAAAGGACAGAAGAGCAGTACACGCTCCACACAGTTCTTTAGATCATTTCATCACACTGTCAAGTTTAAAGCACCGAATGCTGGATAAGTCTCTGAAATACATATAGCAATAATATTGAGAATAATAATAATAATAAAAAAGACAAGCAGGCTATCAATATTTTTAGGAAACCAACTGATACGTTCCTTTTATTATGCTCTACTAGCTATAGCCCAGAGGTACCAAAGAGGGACTTTCAAAAAATGTACATGCATCCCTCAGGTCATTAAAGCAGACCTGGAAAGTACTATTCACTACATATAAAAAAGAACCAGAGCGTGGAGATAAGGTGATGTGTGCTTGCAAGACACTGAATTCAGAGAAAGGCACAGTTACTAAAGCTAACATGCAATGGGAATCATCTCAAACGTCTGTAAACAACAAGCTAAATTTTCTGCTGTGTAAAATTAAGTAATATCCTATCATTCATTCATCAACCCGAACAGCTCATTACAGGTCTGCGAGGTTTTTTGGACTGCAAACTGACAATTTCTTACAAGTTTTTCCCCCAACTCCATTGATTTATTTTGAAGAAGAAATAACATACACAATGAAGTACTTCTGAGTAGATCAGATATTGTAAAACTCAGGCGTGCAAAGTGCTGGTCACTCTGAGGCTTATTTTCATGTAGGCATGATTCTGGATGCCACTGAGCAGTCAGGAGTATTGAAATCAATGTCACTAGTGAGGTGCTTAAAGGTAGCAAAGTGCTTGAGTGCGGAATTAAGAGCTTGAACCATTTCGTACTGTGCTCATATTATCACCACTGCATTTTTAGCATGTTTTCTTACCTTCAAATAGCACATCCCAGTGCCGACATCTGAAGTGTTATGCAACATGAGCTCAAAATGCCACCAGTTTAGGATGAAAATGCATTGCACACTCCCATATGAACGTTCAGGTCCAAAACACAGAGGAGCTGGGAGCAGCAGGCCTGCCAACAAATTATTTGCAAGGATTTTACTACTCTCTAATGGCTGATATGGCACATCTAATTATTGTACATTGCTCTGCTGAGTCAAAGAGCCTTTATTGTATAGAAATGCTCCACAGCTGAGAGTTTTTTTTCACATCCTTACTCTTCTATTTTTGATAAACTAGTGCTACGCTGAAGAATCTTAATTGAATTCCTCTGAAATATTCACCAACTAGAACCACGACTTCAAAATTTGCTAATTAATTTCACATGTATGATCCACTATTTCAAATTTGAGAGCTGAACAGAGTTTTGCATTGCCGTGCAAATGAGCAGGGAAACCAAGATTAAAAAACAACCTCAACAAAACACCAAACCCATAAACCCCCCACACACTATGGAAAAAAAGTGCTCCTGGCTCTGACAACTAAATGCACATGATACACTACCTATTTTATATCTCTCTCTCAAATAAAAGGCATTCCTCCTACTTTTTTTATATTCTCCAAGTCAATCATTCACAATCCAGTAGGCTGGACTGACAGTAGGTATGTCCTGCCCACTGAGATTCATGTGTCCTGTACTCAATCAGAGTCCTGTACTCAAATCAAGATTGGAAAAGACCCTGGGAACACATGGTCCCACCTTCTGCTGAAAGCAGGGCCTTAAGTTAGGTTACCCAAAACAATGTCAAACAGCCTCAGATATTTCCAGCAAGGGTGACTCCCACCACCCCCCTGGGAAACCTCTTCCAATGTGGACTTGTTCTCACCGTAAAGAACTTTTTCCCTACATCCAGATGGAATTTCCCCCGAGAGACCTGTCCCTGGTTCCTCTTGTCCCGTGCATCCCTGTACATGCATCTTCCATACAAACCACCATCGAAGCACACGAAGACTGTGCCTAGACTGCCCCCAGCCTTCTCTTCCCTAGGCTGAAAAAAACCCAATTCCTTCAGCCTTTCCTTCCTCGTGCATAAAGTTCTTCAGCCCTCTACATGTTTTTGGTGGCCCTCTGTTGGACTCTCTCCAGTTTCCCAGTGTCTCTCTGGAACTGGGGGAACAAAGATTCCAGGTGTGGCTTAACAAGAGCAGGGGAAGTAATTTTGCTTGCTATTGCTATGCTCATGCTGCAGCAGCCCGAGGCACGGTCTGCCCTCACTGCTGCAAGGGTGCACTGCCAACTCCACTCCTTTCTGATGGAGGAGGAACAGGACCAACACAGTGGTGTGGAAGCTTTAAGAAAAGCATGCAGGCGTGTATGAGAGTGTATTTAGGAACTGCGGGCAACTGAGAGAAGAAACACATGTAGTAGTATGCAGATTTCACAGGTGTCAGTAAAAATCAGTGGCATGAAGTTAAATACTGAAACACCAAACCACACTGCTCTGGCGCATTAACGGTATTACAGTCATCCACACCAAACTTTCCAGGCATCCCATTCATAAGCACCACGACATTTCAGATCATACCACAAGGGCAGTAGCACATATTGAGCTCACGCTTATGCCTAAGAATAAGCCCCATTGCCAGAACTAGCAGAAAAACATTATTTGTTTGCACTACTGATCCAAGGAGCTACGCGATGAGTTGCTGGCTCCATCCAGTCCACTGCAGCAATACTTCTTTATACACTGCTGCCTACAATAATTAACTACTTTTTCATGTGGACAAGATAATCAGCAGTGCTACTAAAAACCCAAATAAAGAAAATTAATAGACAAACAAGCACACATCTACCAACTACTAGTCAAACAGAAATTAGCATCTTATAATTTCCATAAAGAACAACTGATCTCCCTACTTGACTCATCAAAATCTCAGTGCCTTGAAGGCTACAACTGGCTTGAAAACTGTAACCGACCATAAATGATACCCAAGATAACAAGACATTTTAACATCTCTGCAGCCAGTCTGAAAACTCTGAAATTGCATTTCAGCCGCGAGACACATTCTTCAGAAGGTGGCTACTTCTGACCCACCCCAGAGGGACGGGTTTTAAGTTTTCAGCTTAGACCTGTTCACCTTCTGGATTGCACTGAACATAAAACTGTGGTGTTTCTTACATATAACCTAGTAACTGCCAGAGGTGCTACCATCAATTAAGCTTTTCAATACAATCCACAGACTTTAACGCTTCATAACTTTGCATGGTCTTGTGATTCTGTCCTCCCAGTACCAAGTCTCAAAAAAACCCACGTTGCTTCCCCCTGCCCCTCTCACGATGGTCTCAATTACTCCAGCCAGTTAGTCAATAAAAGGAATTATGAAGAACTTAGAAGACTTTCAAATTGCTTAAGATAAACTGAGAAGTCATATTTACGCTTCACTACGCTCCTGCAACTGTACATCAACAGCAGAGTAACTCAGAACTTGCGTCAACAACTGAAGTACGACTCAATGCCAAGAAACAGCTGCATTTAAAAAAAAAAAAAAAACCACCAAAAAAACCAAAAAACCCAAAAGACCCAAAACACTTCCTTACTCAGATCTGCTTCCTTTTTGTATCCAGAGTCTTATGTGACTACACAGAAATAAAAATATTACCTGTGCAGAGCCACTGCAGGAAGGCAGGGCTGCCTCCACCCTCTACTAAGCCTCAGCAAGAGCACTGCTTGGTCTTCACCGGTTGCATTACCAGGAAGCCACTGCTTCTCTTTTGATTCTTGTAGTCCCAAACCAGAGCATGCATCTCAAGCTCCCTGTGCCCTCAGACTCCACTAATGACACCACCATTTCACACACACGGCAGCTGCAAATCTGTTAAAGTCTATCACCAGCCTGCAAGATCATACCCCTAAAAACCAGCAGCCCCTGGAACTCACCAGACACTGACCTCCCATTCCCTAGGCCACTCAAAAATGCCAACCCCAGGTGAGGGTAATCCACATCATTAAGACAAAAGAAGTCAAAAGCCCCCAGTCAGGTGCCTCCTGCCATCAGAAAACAAGCAGATTGCACAGATGCTGCTGATGACCTCATTTGGTCTGTGAAAACTTTTTTAGAAGGGTGAGGACTCTCAGAGTTGAACGAATAGGATTAGGAGCAATTCCTCTTTAACCTGATAACTTGAAAACCAAAGCAGCTATAAACTCAGAGTCCCACAGCCCCTTCCAAAGCTCAAGAGCAATTGTCTGACCCAAACACTTCAAAAACCACTTCAGTTGCCCCATGTCTCCTTCTTCCCCATTTATCCATTAGAAGAATGACTCTGCACTGAAAATTAAGAGAGAAAATGCATTAACAGGCTCCTACTGGGGACACACCACTCAGAATACGAAACTAACAGCTGAAGCCTTCAAAAAATAAAAAAATTCTTCACCCACCCCAACCTTACAGTTTAGTTATTAGTAAATGCACCAGCACAAAGATCCGACCGTTCTACATCAAGGGTGATCCACGATCGCTGTCCAGCTCTACACAGCAATAGAGTCCAACCATGGAAGGAAAACAAGGCATCCATATAATTACACTTCTAGAGGTAATGGGAGCAGGCAAAGAATTATTCAAATCAGCCCTGTCGGGTCTCGACAGCCATACCCACATTGCAAGATACAGCCTCCAGCACGCCAAGAGCAGCCCACTCAGCCACAGACAAAAGCTTCTCAACACTTTCAAAGGTATCACCTTTAATGGTTCCCCACGTCACAATACAGCGACTCTCGGCAAATAAAAAAAGATGGTGTTTATAAATCCCCTAGATTGTTTTCTGCCATTTTACTTCCATCCCTAAGACCACCCAGTTCCAGGTTCCCCAGTCAGCCTGCAAGAGGGGGTTCCAGGGCACCGCAGCAGCCCCGGGAGGAAGACACCTCCAGCAGTCTTGCTTCCTCCCAGATGCCACTGACAGTTATGCAATGCAAAACACTGTTCTGCCTTGTCTGAAGGTCCTTACTGATCAGCAGACCTACAAAACTCCCAAAACGCTGGCCCTCACGCTTCAGACAGCAACCCCACGTCCCTCACGCAGCCTTTGTGGTCCCTGGCCTCAAGGGTTCCCAGGAAGACGGACAGCCCTTCCAAAAAGCCGTGCATGGGGAGTTCAGAACCTTCTCTTTCTGATATGCATTAAATGCAGATGATGCAGCAACTGGACACAGTCTGACCTTTAGCACTCCAAAGTTCAGGAAACAAAGGCACAGAAGAGCAAATACTCGTACTTCTCCAACCACTGGCAAATGCACAGCTTCCAGCTGCTTTCAGAGACGAGTCTCTGCTACCACCTTCCACAGCGTTATTCAGAATCGCCTCTTCCATAGTATTGTTCTTCAGGTTTCAGCTCCCGGAAGCCAGCGATTAACTTAAAAACTCATCTGTCATTTCAAGAAATAACGAAGCCCAAGTCTCATGGCTTCTGGGTACCGTCTGATTTTTAATGTCTAATTCATTCTTTCCAAAAGGCTGAAGTTGCCAATACTGGCATATTTACATCCTACTACCTCGTAAGTTGTCAAAAACTCCGCTAGCTTTTAGTCAGTTATTACATGCAAATCCCAACTTCATAACGTTTCTAGACAGCTGCAACATTACCACGGGTACAATTTATACCTCTTCCATTTCATTTCAAAAGACACTGAACTGGAACTGGTCTGGAATAATTCAGTATGAACAATACTCTCCTTCAGTTATTTTCTTAAACATTGTTTTCCAAATCTAATGATGAATCCTCTAAATTTTATTTTCATTTTTATGGAGCAGCATATAATAAAACATATAGCCCTATGAATCATCTTCACAGCCAACCAAGCAATTTAGTAATCTTGGACATAGTTTATTTAGCCTGAAATAAGGTTTGCTTTGATTATTTGCAAACTACTATGTGTAGTTTCTGAATGTATGGAAGATTCTGACACCTCTGCAAAATAAAAAAATAAAAAGTACTGTAATGACAGGAGTACATTAGTGTATATCTGAGAATACTTTAAATATTTATGACCACAAGCCTAAACTAGACAAACTACAAAACGATTCCAGCATTCCCTAATTCACTCCACCAGTCCTAGCATTGCATAGATCGAAGGATGTATTACACAGCAGTGAAAAAGAAAAGTGAATACTACAGCCTAGCTTTTTGTGGTCACTTCAGAGGCAGTTGTTCCATTGCAGCTGCCCTCCTCCAGAGGGAAGAACCATTTGCTCTGGTCGCAAGGCCAGCGCCAGGGAGATGCCACCCCAGTACATTCAGCTGGCACTCAGCATCTGCTGCAGAGGTACTTCCCCAAACACACTGGAGCTTTGGACCATGTGCAAACTACTCACAACAGACACCAAGCTGACTGCCTGCAGTTTGGAGCACACACTTTGTATCTGTCCACCACTCTGGATCTGTCATCATCTGTCTTCTCCAGCTGCACAGTTCGCTGTCATCCTCCTGCAAAGAGCAGCTCCATCCCCTAAGCAAGCCTCAGCAAAACACCCTACATCCAGTGATCACATGTATTTATACGAACAAAGCCCTTGCTACGGGTGTGCTTGCGCAGAGCCAGGGTTACACACAGACTACCTTCTCTCCATCGTGTGATGGATGTGCACAGAGCTTCCCCTCAGCACCCTCAGCCTTGCCAGACCCTGTCCCTCTGAGTGTAGAATGAGGCCAGATTCAAATCACCCATCATCCACAGTTGTCGACCCCGGTCTCTTGCATTGTCAGTGGAGAGCAGCCTTTGGGTACAATTTTTAACTGTTGTAGTCAATATTTCTTATGCATTTTGGCAACTAACATTCTACTGAACCACACGACAGCTCAAAACATGTTATTTTGCAGCACAGCAGCAAACTATGTCACTCCTTCCTGTTTCTGCCATGACTAAGCAGCTGATTCACTCTCAGCATCCTTAAAGGATGACTAGGCTGAATTTTTTTCTCTCCCAATATAAAATAAATCCAGGCTGGAAAAGAAAGGCAACTATTTCTGAGGCCATTTTGGATCTTCATGATATTTTTACAGCTAGAAAACCCTGTGATTACACTGACAACAGCACCCCGAATGTCTCCTGGATTCTATTCTTAATTTAGTAGTGTTGACCTCTGTATCTGAATGACAATCTCAGAAACAACACAGACTTAATCACAGCAACAGTTACATGAGAAACGTCCTGCTTCTAACATAAAAAATAAATTTAAAAAGTGTAGTATGGGAAAGCAGACACTCCCCAGAACTGCTTCAGTAGAGGATTTTCCAGAATCCTTGAAAGAGCACCTATAGCCTCAAGGGGAAACCAAAACACGATCCCAGCAGATCTGCCACCAGAGGATGGACACCGAAACGTAACATACATTCAACGTGCTGAAATCAGAGAAAGAGGAACAGCCCTGCGTTCCTGCAGTGGCCCCCTCGGCATTCCTCCCGCAACACGGATGACGGCAGAGAGCACCTGCACCCACACGGAGCCGTGTGGCACTGGAGCCTGTCGGCAGCGGGATCTGAGGGAGAAGCCAGACCAGGCAGCTTCCCCCAGCACAGTTACCTTCCAACGCACCTCCAAGAGTCCAGCAGCACGGCCTTTTCCTTCCTCTGTCTTCTTTCTCCAAATGGGAACAACACAGACTCGGTTCCCGATTTTATCAGGTCTACTTTCTCTTCTTACATCACGCTTAGGAAAGGCTTTACAGTGAAAACCCACTTTTCTAGGCTAGTTCTTACAACTAAACAATGGTGTGCATCGCCCAGCGTACACAGCATGTTATGGCAGACAACATTTAATTGCTGTCGTTTCTTGATGGGTAGTTCTGCTTTGGTATTATGGCGACAAAGGTAATAATGGGCATCACAAAGTTCCCAGCCTGCCGGCAGAGCAGGGTTAATCGGCACCTCTGTCTGGAGAGCACTGCTGGTTTAGTCTCGGCTGAGCTCCCCACTCAATCCAGGCCAAATTCAGCCATCACTGATGTTAATGTGTGCCAGCCACTTATTAAATAATCTTGAAAAAGAGAATATAACCAACAGGACAGAAAAAACAGGGCAGACAGAAGTCAGTACAAAAGCCAGCACGCTCCTCTGACCTGCGGCAGCAGGGACACGGGAACGGGACAGAAGGAAGGGGCACAGAGTTCCACTGGTGACACCATTTTGCGTTATGCAGAAAAGACAGCAAGATAAAGCAGGCTATCACTGGAACAATATTATCCATCTTCTCAAATGGCGTTCATCTCTGTTTTAGGAAAAACAGCTCTATCAAAAACAGCTTCATAAATTAGAGGCATCCAAACCTTGTAGACTTGTCCGTATGTCCCATTTCCAACAACTTGCACCAGTTCAAATATTCCCGCAGGGTCCTGCAAAAAGCAGAAAAAATAACATTATTCAGAGCAAAGCAACCACTTCGTAAGGGAGGGTAACCATACACAATCAAAATGAAAACACCTGTGGCACATGTCCTAATGATTGGCATAACACACTGGAAACAGCCAAATGACAATATAAGAAATACATTATTATTAGAGTTTTCAGTCAAGTTGCTGAAAACTCTATACACAAAACAAGTCAGTGAAGATTTGTAGCATGGCAACATGACAGATATAAAAAATAATGGAGACGCGTGAAGAACACAAGAATTCATCTGATTCAGCTCAGCAGCAGAATAAACTTCAGGCTCCCTAAGCCTTAAAACACTGAGCTAGCCTGGAGGCTGAGCTGCTGTCTTCTGCTATGAAACACTTTGCACTAGCAATGTAACAAAGGAAAGAACCTAAATAATGGAACTGAAAAAATGCTATATAAAGCATCTGAGCCCAATTACCTTACAGAAGGGAAATGTACCATCCCAGGCAATCTTAAAACTACAGGGAGCCTGAGAACACTCAGCCGTCCTGCTCTGCATATGTCACAAGGTGAATTGGACTGATGGATTGAAGTCTCGGCTTTGAACGCCAGCTAGATTGCTGTTCATTTACATGAGAGATTCACGTGTCAGGTGATCAGTGTACCACACCACAAGAACCAACTTTCCCTCTACTGGTTTAGCACCACTTGCTGTAAACCCAACCACGGCAGTAGATGCCCTCCAATAACGAGATGCTGCAGCCTTTCAGATAGAGCAAGGCCATCTTGCTGCAAGGCACGGGCCAGCACATGTTCGCTCCTGCATGACTGAGCGTGTTAAGAAATCTGTTCCTGCAGTTAAAACTCACTTGAGAGATTTATATAAAACCATTAAGAACCCTAGAGACCAGTTTCTTGGTTTCTGGCTGAGCCATTTATCAGTCCGCTCATTTCTTGGGATGATATCATCGAGAGATTTATATAAAATATTATTAACTCCATGTGTCAGTTTTACATCTGTTTCAGCAATCTGTCATATCAGTTGATGCCTCACACACATCTACGACCCTGGTTGCAAAACATCCCCTTTTCTTAATGTATCAAGCTACTTCTCCACTCCACTTATATGTTATGCTTTTAATATAAATAATGCTTACTTCATATCTGATATGGAAATGTTTACATCAGCAAAATCCCAGAGGAAACATGCAGGCTTTTTTGTGGGCAGATTCTGCCTTTACTGGCACAACTGTCAGGACAAATGGCAATACCTTTCAGTGTCAGCACTGACTTCCACCAACAAGAGTACTCATGGGTTAATTTGTTTTTTGCCTTTAAGTTAAATGAATTTTAATCTTACACTTCCTGGATTGTCAACCTCACAAGACTTTTTTTTTTAAAAAAAACTGATTAACAATGCATAAACCAGATCAAATCACTTTTGACCCATGCACAGACCACTCTGTCATTTCTTTTCTATCTCATTTTTAAAGACCAGGCAATAAGGCATGGCTTTCTAGATTTAAACCCCAACTCTAAAAGCCCGCACACAAAAGGAAATCAGCAGGGCCACTCGTGTATGGAGCTAAGTGCAGGCATAGGAAAGCTGGCAACACTGGGATCTTTGTAAGGTGCTTTGCTTCCTCCTCATTTCTTCATTTTGCATTTCTACTCCTCTTGGATATAAACGAGCCTTACCATACCCTTCGCTTCAGCACAGCTAAAGCCAGCAGCAATTCGCTGCTGCTGCTAAAGCAACAGGTGAGTGGTGCAAACCTCTGCTTGGCGCACGCCCTTCCCACAGAGCCGTGCTGTCGGTGCACGCAGCCCATGCACTGCTGGACACGGCAGCACCCCGAGGAGCCCTGCCAGAGCCAGGTCCCCGTGCACAGCGCCTGCCGTGCCCCTCCGCAGCAAGCGCGACCAGTGCCCTGCTCCCACGCCTCCCCTGCAGAAAGCAGTGCGGCAGAGTTCAGAGGGATTCATAGCGCGCAGAAACCTAAAGGAACATAAACCGCACTTTCAACTCGGAGTTTGCAACTGTGCCTCTGACTTAAACTCATGCTCTGTCCCCCTTCTTCTTCTCCAAGCTTATTTATTATGGAAATATAATAATGTGCCTCAAAATCAGCTCCTCTCTCTCCCTCCAATCAATTTCATGCCAATTTAGCATACTAACAGCTTCCTTCTAAAGGCTTCACTCTAGGAAAAAAACCCAAACAATTATCTAAATAAATGTTAGCATTAACTTTAATACAGCGAAAATCCTACCCTGTCCTTGCTAGCCAACTGAGCATTTAACGTCTACAGCCCCCGCAGCTATGAGTGCAGCCAAAATACTTGGCCACCTCTCTTCTTTTAATCAGGACACCGTAGTGAACTGAGCCTCGTTAAGAGTCATAAAAGATATTAATCTGGGCTCTGACTTCGGTCCTTGGACTGCCCTTGTTTGCTTGGATATCAGCACTGCATTGTTCGCTGGCATTCTTCACAATAGGCCACCTTCTTAATTACCTTGGAGCTGGGTATCATCTTTGATGTAGTGCTTCCTCTCAGCTACCGTGTAAGCCTCGTGGTCCATCCACCCCTTTACCAGCCAGCACCTGCCAAACTGCAAGGTTCGCTTTGACAGATGCCAAAATCCTGGCCTGAACATTCATCACTTTAAGGTTAATTACTGTAATGCACCGTACCATATGGTGGCCTTCTTGCCTTCCTGCAAGTCAGGTGCAGAGTACCCAAAAGGCAAGAGCAAGACCACTGACCCAGAGGCTCCCAGGGCACATCCATCTCCTCTGCGAGGCAGAATGAAAAACCAGGCATGCTGGAAGAGCCTGACTGAAACACGCTTTTCACAGTCTCTGCAGCTAAACAAAGTTCAGGTGTCTGAAGCTCAGGTTCTTCTATAGGGCCTCGGTAACGCAGAAATAGAAGGCTTCTAAACCATCTGACTCCCCTGATGAACCCAGGGCAGAAGCATCCCAACAAGACCCTCTGGCCACATCTGGAGACTACAGCCCAAACCACCTCTTTCCAGGAAAAGGGGAAAGCCCTGCTGAGCACCCATGTGGAGGGGAGCAAGGCCAGCCGGTGCAGTTTGGGTACGGCCCCCATCACAGCCGTACCTCCCCGCTGAACCTCCCCGGGGCAGCGAGGCTGGTGGGAGCACAGCACCGGGCACCCGGGACAAGGTAGAGGTACAGCACCCATCTTCACAGGATTCCTACAGCCCAACCTCGCCCGCCTCCCGTTTCCCACTAAGCACAAACCCCAAACTAAGGCTGCTGATGTGCCGAAAAGGTCTCCTCTGAGAAGACGTCTGTCCCTTCCCCCGCCAAGGCTGGAACCCACAGCGCTTACAGCCCCAGCGAGGTTTCTGCATGGACAGGTTTTGACACAAAACCTGCTCTCGGGCTTGCAGCACTACTCTTTTTCAAACTTAACCTGGTTTCTTATCATATATTTAAGGAGATAAGGTTCATCTACTAAAGCACTAAAGAAGAACTTCCACTATTTTGCCTTACTCCCCCCTACAGGGACAAGTTAAATCTGTTTGCCTAGCCAGGAGCTTTGTGCCATCTTCACAAACCTCAGCGTCTCTGCTGCTTTTCTTCTTTCTGGCTCTGGTCTGCAACAGCCAGGACACCATGTGATTATTGCAAAGGCTTCTCCTAGCCCTCTTTTTTGGTTTGTGTGATTTTTGGGTTTGGTTGATTTTTTGTTTTTTTGTTGTTGTTTGGTTGTTGTTGTTGTTTTTTTTCTCTGATATTTTTAGCAAGTAGCTTGCCTTGGTTTCACTGTCTGGGGCTGACTGCTTTTTGCCACAATTGAACTCTTCCCTCTTCTGTGGGGAGCGCTCCAGAAACAAACTGCCTTGGCTGGGCTGGGTATGGGAAGCCACGGGTCTACGGGCATCCTTCACTGCCCGGTTAACTGTCTGTGGACGCAAAACACTAACAGTGTAGCTTTAACCTGGCGAAAAGTTTGGATTGTGTTAAAAACCTAAAACCACGAGAGGATAATGATAAAAATTCACAGGAAACTAGGTGAACGCTTTTTTAGGTTGGGGTGGTTTTTTTTTTTAATTGGGGGGGGGGGGGGGGAGCCCAAACCTCAGCAAAACGCATAAAAGCCAAAACTCCCCGCACATATTTTCTTCTAGAAAATCCTCATTTCTCACGTGTTTTCTCCCCGCAGCGTTCGCGTCACCCTGGAGCACCCCGGGGGGAGCTGTCTGTCACCCGGGGGGGAGCGCACCTCCGCGGCGGGGAGCGACGTGGGGCCCGGGCCCGGCTCCGCTCACGCCGAACGCGCCTGCCCCGCCCCCCCGCCCCGCAGCCCGCTGAGACACCACACGCACGGCATCGCCCCGCTCCCCCCGGTCCCTCCCTCCCGCACGGCATCGCCCCGCTCCAACTCCCGCACGCACGGCATCGCCCCGCTTGCTCCCTCCCTCCCTCCCGCACGGCATCGCCCCGCTCCGACACCCTCCCGGCACGGCATCGCCCCGCACCCCCCGCTCCGACACCCGCACGCACGGCATCGCCCCGCTCCGACACCCTCCCGGCTCGGCATCGCCCCGCACCCCCCGCTCCGACACCCGCACGCACGGCATCGCCCCGCTCCGACACCCTCCCGGCTCGGCATCGCCCCGCACCCCCCGCTCCGACACCCGCACGCACGGCATCGCCCCGCACCCCCCGCTCCGACACCCGCACGCACGGCATCGCCCCGCACCCCCCGCCCGGCGCGGGTGTCCCAGCCGCGGAGGCAGCCCGCAGCGCCGGCGCCTCTCCACGCACAGCGGCCCCCCCAGACAAGGGGGACCCCCCGGGGTGAAGCCTTCGCACAGCCCTGCGGCGGGGCTGCAGCGGCGGGGAGGGGGCGCGGGCAGCCCCATGCCCGGAGGAAGGGGGGTCTCACCGCCCGCAGGACGGCGGGGAGGAAGGGCGCCCGCCCCCGCCCCTCCTTACCCGCAGGGCCGCCAGGTCGATGCCGTCCAGGCTGCGGGCGGCGCAGTCCCGGGCCATGGCGCTCCGCACCGCGGGCAGCGCTCCGCTGCGCTCCGCCGGCCCCAGCTAACGGTCCCGCGGGCGGCCCGCGGCGGCCCGGCCGTGCCCCGGCGGGCGCAGGGAGGCGGGCATGCCCGCCCGCCCCACGGCCCTCCCCGCCCGCGGAGGCAGCCCCGGGCCGCGCCGCCGCCGGCAACTTTCGCCCAGACGGTTCCTCGGGAAAAAGTTTGCGAGGAAGTGACGTGCCGCGCCGCGCCGGGGGCCGGGGCCACCTGCTGCCGGCGGGGGCGGCCCCCGGGCGGTGAGGGGGGATCCGCGGGTGCTGCCCGGCCCCGCACACCGGCCCCGCCGCGCCTGCCCACGCGCCGCCCCACGCGTGTCCCCGTCCCGCCCCTCCCCCCCTCCCGCCGCCGGAGCCCCGCGGCCGCCTCAGCCTCAGCCCGGGGTGTTGCCGCGGGGCCCCGCAGGCTGGCGCCGGCCCGCGGCAGCACCGGGGGGAGAGCCCGGGGGTCCCCGGGGTGCGGTCGGTGCCACGGGCTGGCGGAAGGTGCACCAGCCGCTTAAAAAAAAAACACCCAAAGAGCCAAAACAAACAAAAACTTTACACCCCCCAACTATATAAAAAAACCCCTTAAACTAACCCCCACCTCCCAAACTACATTAACAAATAATAAAAATAAAGCTAGCGGCCACAAGCACTTCAAGACCCTGTCCCCAAGGGGATGAGCGTGGCACAGACGAGCCCCCCAAGGTGACGGTGACGCTGCCCGCAGCACCACACTCGCTCCGAGCCATCGTGGTGGCCCCCGCAGCCCCGGCTACGCTGGCCACAAGCCGCTGGGCAAGCCCGGCCCCAGGCCCGCAGCCAGCTCCCCAAAGGCAGCGCGCTGCTATCGGCTCCGCTGCCCCGTACAGCCTCCTTCACCCTGTAATTATGAGCGGGAAAAAGAACATCGCCTGCAACTATTGCAGCGGGGTGGAAAGACGTGGATATTTTTGAGTCTGATATTTAGAGAGAGAAAAAAAAAAATATAAATTGGTGGACATGCACATTTCTGAGATGAAGTCCTTAAACATCCCTGAAGGATGCTTAGGGCTGGGACATTGCCGCCTTGCAGGGAGCGAGCAAAGGGGCCCAAATTCTGAAGCGGTATCAAACACAGGCGTGAAATTAAGACAAAGTGGTCTGAGCATCTTTGGTGCCTGTTGGCACAGCATGGCAGACACGATGCCAGCAGCAGAGTGGCGGTGTTGTAATAAAGGCATTTGGCAATTTCCTTGACAGAAATGCTGATGCATCATTCAGCTTCAGAGTATTCTTTTAAAGCAGCCCACGCTGGGTACGTTATCTGCTAAAGCGACCCTGGCTTTTGCTCTCCGTCTGCCTGTAGGCCAGCGTAGTGATGCACCGCTAACAGATTTGGGGCCAATTGCTGCAGTAAAGCGTAAGTTTGTTGTAAATGGGCCTAACGCAGCTACGCACGACGGACAGAAATCCACACACAGCAACAGCCCAGCCCAAGCCCCTCTCCATACCCAGCCCAGCCCCTGCTCTCCCCTGGGCAGCGTTCGGAAAATTCTGGCCCTCACACCACCTTTGAGAAGCTACAGTTTTGCTCCCCATTATAGCCTTCCTGCCTTACATAAATCCATCATTAGCCTTTTTGCTTGTGTTATTTCTCACAATCCCTCTTTATCTCTTCCCTAACCTTTGGGCTGTCCTTTGTCTCCTGCCACTTTCCACTTCCTTCCTGCTCCCCTGGTGAGAACTGGAGTGAAACTCCCGGCTGCTGCCTGCCAAACGCCCTCTCTCTTGCTCCATCTCTTAGATTCTTTGCTGAAATTAATCTTGCTCGCCTCTGGTGAGTGCTCCAACCTGAGGATTAATTTCCACTTGACACAGCTCTATCCAAAAACGATAGGAAAATCTGGTTTTAGAAGTATAATATGGCTCGCAGTACTTCTGCAGGCATGTCTCAGTATCTCTTTGCTATGTGCTTTTATGCCCACCTTTCACCGTCTTGCCTACGCTGGTAGAGCTTCCGTGGATGCTCCAGTCCCACTCGCACCATCATGGGCAGAAATTTTAAGCGATTCTCCCCTGGCTGCTGAGACAGGCAGCACATCTTTTCCCCATAAAGGCCTTGCAGATATAACAGAAGCAACAGCTGTTTTGTCACTGATATCTGCAGCAGACCTGTTGAGGGTGACAATGGCACCAGGACAAGGTTACTTATCAGAGTAGAACCAGATTTACAAGCCCCACGTTCCTCATCACCAGCCTGATGTTTGGTCCCTCTTAGAAACTGTGCTCCTTGTGCCCCCTGCGGCCCCGTGCCCTGCTTCTGCTGCTGCTGGTTTGCAAGTGGGCTGTCCCACCTTGCTCTTCTGCACGAAGCCACATGGCAGAATAACTCCCAGGAATCAGAAAATTCAATGCCTTAGTGCAACCTGGCTGTTTACAAATTAATAAGCTATGCTCATCTTATCAATAATGAAAGTGAACAGGATCCCTTAAAATAAATTAATTTAAAAAAAAAAAAAAAACACAACAAACACAAGAAACAATCAAATGCCATCAGTACAGCTTTGCTCTCCAACGGCGTAGTCACACCCCTGCAGCCAAATTCAGCAACCACAGACCTGAACATAAAACCCGTTCAAATGTCTATGTGCATGCAAAGGATGTTTTGTGTTAAAAGGGAAGTGCAAGCACGAAGGGGGAAGAACTTCCTTTGTTTCAGCAAAGGAAATGCCATTGTACCCCAGAAGTACAGGGCTAATCCAGAGCTCCTCTGTCCGCACCCTTACCCCCCACCCCAAACTCAGGTTTGGGTCCATAATAATATTGCTAATAGTAATTGCCCCTGCCAGACGTGACACTCGGCAAAGGAAGGGAGTGTTTAAGGCTGAGGCTCAAATTCACATGCTGCCCCGTTTCCTTTAGCTTTGTTTACGCTGGGGTCTCAGCTACAGGTGTGAAGCTGGCAGAGAAAAAAAAACCCAGCAGATAACTCGGACCAGAACAGGATTTCCTGTCTGCGGGAAATAAACAGCTTCTTACAACGTGGTTTCAGTCTGAACTGGAGAAGCTGAGTCTTTTCAGCCTCTCTTAGTCTTCTGAACTGTAAATTCAGAGAAAATACCACTCAGAATAACTCAGAGTCTTCTCCCCGAAATACCCGCCCCCCCCCCCCCCCCCCCCCCCCCGACACACACATCCCCAACAGTGCCCAGGGAATGGACACCCCTGCTGCTTCCACGGCTGCAGGGCCAGCAGCTCACGCCACATCTGCAGCTCCAGAGCCAACCCTCTGCACAGACTTCCCAGCGTTTTCAGGACCCAAGTCCTAGCTATACAACCCTGAGCCTAGAAATCCCACAGCTCAAGTTCGGTGCTCTGCTGCAGAGGGAGGAGGCAAATCCCTCTGGGAGCTTCGTGGTCCCCTGCTCGCAGCTTCATGGCAGGGAGCCCGAGCCTGACCCCTGCGTGCCAGCCCTCCCCAGGACTCCTCTCTGCAGCAGCTCCCCAGCACTTGCTCCAGGGTCACGCAGGATGCCTGTGAACACCAGCTTTCCTTGGCGCTAAAGCACTCCCCGAGAGATGTATTTTGCTGGAATTTTTCTTACCTCCTGTAAGAGAGCTGCATTCTGCCATTACCAGAGGTGCCTCATCAGACTATCGCCCAGACACGAGCACCTTTCTCCCAGAATAAGAATCCTTTACAAAATTCCCCATGATGTTTGCTTTTTATTCGAACTAGAGATTTTAGACATATCTTTAGAGTTTCTCTAGGGCACAACCCTTAGCCAAGAGGCAGCAAAGTGATACAAAAGCCCATGAAATCTTCTTACGACTACAGACTTCACCCTCCCTTCCAGAAGCTCTCTCTGGATTGCTGGCAGAGGAGGGCCAATCTTTTTGCCTGATGCTTTCAGAAACCATTTTGTCCTCGTTTGGTTGCACCAGAACCAGATTACCAGCTGTTAAACGCTGATTACAGGAGAGTCAACGGGTGGCCAACAGCCTGCATGGTATTAACCCCAACACACATCCATGAGCAGGGTCTCTTGGCCGCTGCTTGAATTCATTACCATTTACAGCATCATTCTGGAAGTGATTTATTGTTACTAATGCTTTTTATGAAGTCCTGGAGTAGAAAAAAAAAAAAAAAACAACAAAAAAACAACCCTTGATTTATTAAGCCAGCCACTAACTTTAAAGTTGTCCCCTTCCGTTTCAAATTACGGCATGGTTTAGTACCGTGGGTGGCTTTGCTAGACTGTCAGGAACAAAGTTACACATTAAAAAACTGTCTAGGATTGTATACAGCCTGGTGGCAGTCACACAAAGCCATGAGTACTATGTGATGAATACAGAAAAGCCGGGAATACTTTCATCAGGTCACACCTTGGAAAACATCGGTATAACTTAGCACAGCTGCTGCAAAAATTCTTTGGATTACAGGGGAAAGATTTAAGTTTCAGGCCATGGACACCCAGTTACTTAGACTCCAGTTTAGTTAAAAGATGCTAAAGGAGATGAACCACCCAATCCACTTCATAGCTTCAGTATTTCTGTGACCCATCCCTGCAGTGCTTGGAAATCACAGAAAGATGTTTTTGTTTTCAATGGATTGTTGGATCAGGCTCTAAATATTTCTCATGCTTTCTCCTATTTAAACCAAAGAAGATTTCACTTCATTCCAAACACATTAAGGCTGGGCCCAAAAGTCATATTTAAACCTGAACGTCTTCAGATTTGCACTTTGCAGAGGCTGCTGCATTGGGATCGAGAGACAGTTACTACCTCAAGTAAACTGGCAACACCAGAAATCCAGACAAACCAACCAAAACAGTCATTTCCCATACAATACTCGGGAGCACATACAGTAGTTTTCGGCTCTTTAAAAATTAAATAACTTCTTCCAGCTCCTGGCAGCCGTGCTAGTTCAGTTTCACAGGATATCCAAAACGAGACCAAACAGCCTCCTTCCCAAAGGATTCCTGAGCGGACAGGCAAGCTGGAAAAAGCGCCTCTCACTACTGTAATCACAGCCAGGATGTCCACCTCGTTTCCCAGGGTAAAGCTTAAAATACAGGTCTCCCACAAGGCTTGTGTCCAAACGCCGCTCACCGTGACTCTTGCAGAAATTCATCTTCTTCTCAATTGCGCACAAAGCAGCCTGCCGGAGGGAAGCGTGTCCCTACGCATGGCATGTAGAGAGCACGAGGAACCCTCTCCCAGCAGGACTGATAACCCTCCTTCACTGCCTGACCCATGACTTCACAGCATTGTTTCAGCGCGGCACTTTGGATTTCTCAAGCAGGAACGCTGCTGGCAGGGTCCCATTTCCCATCAGCCCAGCACACAGCCCGGCCAGCCCTGACAGCACCACACAAACGCTTGCAGGGAGAAGAGTCCTATTTTCTGGAATGATGATATTTTGCACTTCTGGCTCTCGGACTCTCAGTTCCAGTGCCAAAGGAATGCTCAATTGTGATTTTATGCAGTAACACACAAACCACACAGATAACTGTTTCCCTGCGTGAAAGGCATTTCTGTTACACCGTCTCCCCATTAAAGTTTTAAAGTTTTTCCTACTGATTTTCTTTTCTTTCCTACGTCACCAGGAATTTCACTGTATGCCTGCTATCAGAACACCAACACGTTATCTGCATGCTACAGTAACACCAGTGCACGAAGGCTGGCTGGCAATTTGGCAAAATTAAAGAGCAAGATGATTTATTGAAACAAACTGAACTCGTACATTTGAGATGACCATCGTATATTACTGGTGTGCAACCATCTGCCTAGCTGTGAGTTTTTCTCTTCCCTCCCATCTTCTGCAAAGTGATTTCTTCATTCAAAGCGGCAACCATTTTAAACGCTGTGCAAGGAACAGTAGCTATATGTTACTAGGTCATCAGATCCCAATGGGGTTTGTGAATACCATAAAGAATTTCAGCCCAACATCTGTCTGCTCCCTGAAACAGATGCAATTATGGGAAAAAATAACTGCTGCTTCTTCACAGACAGATTTCTCAGTAAAAAGAAACCAAAGAAAACTGACATAGCACAGTTTAATCACTTAATCACATTAAATTTATCAGTCAAAATATCATGTGGCATATGTTTGTTTTTTTGTGAAAGCAAGTCAAGTTGTGGTAACTTTTCTGGCAGACAGGCAGAGGGTTTTTTTGACTTTTAAAAAATCTTGCAGGCATGGTTTTGGTTTTGCCAACCCAATGCTAACCTTGGATGACTCAGACCACAGTTCCCTTTTATCCAAACCACTGAAGTTTGGTGGTTAGCTAAGAAGGAACTGGTATCTGAATCACCCTTGGTTTAGAGGAATTGTCAGATAAAAGTCTTGGGCACGGGGTTTTGGGGGCAGGGTGTTGGCTGGGATTTTTCCCCCCCCCCCTTCCCCAAAGGAAAGAAAAAAACCCCAGTAACTTTAAAAGCAGGGACACCGTTCAATGTAATTTAAAAAATGAAAAAACAAACCAACCAAACAACTTTATCCTATCTTTCTAACCTTTCCAATGTCACGTGTCAGTCTGTGTATATTCTTAGTAAATGAAACAGATTTTTTTAGTCATGTTGCAAGCCTAACCTGTGCCTCACAAAATGACACAATTTTAACCTTTTCTTCAGCTACACAAAAACCACAACATCATTGCTCAAGTCCCAGTTACACATTTGCAGTTCCCAGACCCCCTGCTTCTCCTTTTCTTAGAGGGGGAAAAAAAAAAAAAAAGTAAAAAAAATTTTAAAAAACCCCAACCACAAAAATCGTCATTTATCCCCCATCCAGCCCACTGGAACAAAACCTGCCCTCTGTGACCTACTAAACATCTTCAGGGAAGCCTCCTCTATTCTCACTCCAATTTCTATTTAGTTCCAAGTTGCTTTTCATCTCAGTAGTTTGTCAACTTTGAACATTTCAAACACACTCGGGCACACACAGTGCCAGAGCCTTTTAAATCCTCTTTTCCTCAAGGGAAATGTATCCCGTCTTTGGGAGGTTGCTTCGTGTGTGTGTGTGTGTGTGTGTGTGACTGCAGGATGGGAAAAGCAAGGGGAAGCTCATCTGAGCCTTGAGCAATCGAGTCCTCTTCCAACACTAACTCATGAATAAGTCCTGTATATCCTTGCCAGCCCTGTCTAAACATTCTCTATCTTTGTATATTAATAACCAGCGTATAACTTCCAGCCAAGTTTCAATGATGTCTGTAACACCGTGTTCAGTCTGCTAACCAGCAGCACGGCTCCCGTGAGGGTCTGTCGGGATACTGGCCACGCTGGGAAAGCAGTGGGTAGGGGCGCCCGCCTTGCTGCTGCTGCACAGCGCAGCTGTCAGCTGAGGCTGTAAACATTTTAAAAATTAAATTTGACAAGTTGTTTAGCGGCTTGGGAAGAACGGGAAGTCGCTGCGCAGTCATTCACCGATATGTAGTCTCACTACAGCCTCTGCCAGTTATTCACTGATATTTAGCCATGGAAGTTCTGTGGGCGAGGGATGTGTCTGCGCAGCTCTGAGGCCGGGCGTATTCCCTGCTTTTATTGATAACCTGGAAACAAATCCCAAATCATTGCTGCATAGTTCAGAGAGGACAGAAAGCCGCAGCTTAGCAAGAGGCACAGGGCTACACCTGTATGCGCACATGGCTCAGTGACCTAAACCCATTTAAACATTCACCTCTGCAGCTCGTCCCCGGTTCGTGCAAGCCCAGCTTGTGTGCAGCGGGGTGGAAGGGCCATGGCACAGACCCTTCTCCCCGTGCCAGCCTGGTGCAGCCGGGACACTGCCCACAGCACTGCATCCTGGAGGCAATCACAAACCATGCCAAACACCGCAGGTCCGCGGGAACGCCTTGGTGCAGCACTGTGCCAAAAGGGCTGATGGGCTCACGGCTGCAGCAGCAGAGCAGACCAGGAAAGGGACTTTACATCCCATACGGCTTTGCTGAGGTGGATGCTGGAGCTGCTGTTCCAGCGTCTTTCTAATAATGGGCAGAGCAGAAATGAAGGATGAGATTCAGCACAAGGAAGCGGCACAAAACCGAATAACTGCGGACAAAATGCCTTACTGTGCCCACCTTGAATAGCTAGAGCTCTTACCTTGCTAAAAAGAGAAGTGGCTTTATATTTTCTCCCAAGGAAATAACAGTGGGTATTTTAATAATAAAAGCCCTAATGAGAGCCAGCAGCTGAAGCAGAAATCAGACAAAACCCAAAACAACCCCCAGCCCAAAAAAGTAGAAATCAAGGCACCATGTGTTAACAGACCTGTTGGTTTCCATTTCTCATGGATCTCTCACTTTCCAGTTCCCAGGGTAAGTGAAAGAGCGCTCAGACCTCCCCAAACAGCAGCTGCTTTCAGCAGCCTCCCAGACTGTTTCACTAGTCCAAAGCAGCTGGCGAACAAGATGTCCTGACCATGACACCTCCTGTGCCACCCAGGAATCCCATCCCCTCCGGAGGGCTGCCTGGCTGCTTTACAGTAGCCAAGCCACAGCCCAGCCCTGACACCCTGTAGCACATTAGGGCTTAGCCTTCCAGCAGGGAGACCTGGGGACTTAAACCAGCTTCCCTTTTTGCAGCAGCTTAAGCTCTTTAAGGAGTTTAGCTCCATAAACCAATTAAACGTCTTTAAGTCCTTGAGCTCTCATACCTTCTCCAAGCAGCCTGCATGCTTACATTGCTTGAAAGGGTGAAAGCTCATTTCATCTAGGCGAGACCTGAGCATCTCACAAGGTCACGGGGCGAGCAATCCCAAGCAGAGCTGGTGAGGCTGGAATCCTCTGCAGAGCAATTCTGGGGTGCCGCACTCCTGCGGCACCCTTTCTACAAGCAAATTCTTCCAGGTTTGGAAAAGGCCGACTTTACCTTTAATTCTTTGCTTTCTAGAAGCCCCAGTTCTAGGTTATAAAGTAATAGGCGGCCCATGAGCTCATAAACTTCATGCGCTAAGAGTGGGAGTAAAACAGCCATTATGTGCATTTACACATCCACTGTGGCAGCGCGGGCAGGCGTAACTGTGTCACCCCCTCGAGTCCCATCCCAATGCCTTATCTGCCCTTGCTGCCTTTTTCCTTTGGATTAGTTAACACTAAAAGGAGGAGGACGCTAATACAGTCATTTGATATTTAAACATGAAAGCTTACAACCAAGTCTCTGAAGTACTGTTTCAGGCTTTTTTGTTTTGTCTTTAAATAGACAAATCAGCAATATCTTGAAAGCCAGAAAACCACACCATAAAGTTTTATGTGAATCTATCACCAGCCTCCTTTGTTTCCTGTAGGACATATCCCACATAGCTAGATGTATTTATATATAAAGTATCTAGATTTCCATTATATATACATAAATAAAATTACTGCATAGCCTCTAAAAGCTGTAATTTTCACAGACGCTCTGTTTTTTTATATATATATATATGTATGTCAGTTAATAACCATACATCATTATGTTGTATTAAAATTAGACTCTTTAACTCCTGCACAGGAAAAACAACATGCTGTGGTAACAATATGATTCTGTAAACAGTTGTGGATTAACATTCAGTGACCACTGAATCTTTTCTGTGATTGAAAATCCCCACCAGCTGCCTGATCTGCCTTTGTCAGTAAACGCTGCATCATTTTATAGCAATAAAAAACACAGCTCGCCCACTCGCTTGAGGTCAGTCATGTGTTTATGCCTGAAAAGGAGCATTTACACAAGCATTGCGCGAAGGGCAGACCTGCTCCATTGCTCTGGAGCTGCTGCTGTTGCTCACCTACAAGGTCACCATCTCTGTTTCTTCTAAAACAGGACAACTCACCCAGGGAACACCCCATCCAGCAGCTCTGCTGGCTCAGCACCCAGGTGGTACCCCCTGCATCAGGCTCAGCTGAGGAGCACGTGGTGCTGAGCCCCCGGACCCTGAAGCAGATCCAGGGGTGCTGGATTTTGGCACGGGCTTTCCAAGATGAGCCCTGTCCCAGTAAGGCACTTGGTGCAAGTCACTACCTGAACCCAACTCATCAGCAGGTCCAACTGGAACTCTATCTGTGGAACTTCCCGGCCTACCCCCCCAACCAGGAGGCATCTCGGCGGTTCCTGCCTCCCTGCAAACACCAGCATTTCCTGCAAACGCAGATGGCATTTCAAAAACCTTACCTTTGACTCAAAATTTCTCAAGGCCACACAGCTCCTACTGAAGCCTTTCCAGCACAGCTGCACCCACCAGCTCGGACCCTGCCTCCCCCATCCCCTGGCCAGCAGCACTGTCCCAGCGCCTCCAGCTCTCCGCGGGGCAGGGGAGCACACGCCGCCTGCCCAGAGCTGAGCTCCCTCCTCAGGCAGGGACCCAGGTGCCAGCAATGCTGGCTGGTAGGGAAGGTGAACACAAGCGTGGGCAGTTTGCCCTGGTTTTATACTCTGTCTCTGATGATACTTCTACACGGGCCCCTTCCTCGCAGGGCCAAAGCGGGGGTGTCTGTACAACTTGGGGATCTGCAGCAGTTGCTTGCATTTTGCGGCGTACCTGGCCTGCTGCGGCGCAACAGGAGTCACAGCCTCGCACAGTGACACCCTCCACCGTGGGCCATCACACTTCCTCCAGAGCTTTCCGCTCCGATAATTTTAGGGCACCCCAGCTGTAACTCAGAGGACAGCCCTTGCCAGATGGTTTCTCTTCCTCCACGTGAGCACGCAGCTCCTGCACCCTGGCCACCCTGTGCAGGCGGCTTGTGCTCACCCTGAGCAACCGGCGCAGGATACGGCCCCCAGCAGAGCCTGCCCGATGCCAGGGGCTGTCCGCCTTTCACCTCCGGCCGCCAGCGCAGCTCCCATGGCCCTGTATGTGGCACCTGTCCCCTGCACAGCCCTGGCAGAGCCACCCCCTTCACCCACTCGCGTCTCGGAGCAGAGCACCGGCCAGCAGCCCGCACCATCGCCTGCTGCGCTCCCACCCCACGTGGCAAGTTACTTTGCGGTATCAGCCAGCCCAGCACTGCTCCCCTCTGGCCTCGGCCCTAGCCGTGCTGAGCTTTGGGATGCGGCGGAGGGTGGCTCAGCAGCCTGGCTGTGCCGGGGGCTTCCCCAGCACAGACCCACACCCGTGCACTGTGCACTTTCTCCTCTTTAATCGGCTCTCCGAACCCAGAGATGTTCCTTGTGGTGACTGAACGCACACGCGTGCCCTCACACACCTCTTCTGAGCTGCACGTTCTACGCCGCCTCCTGCTTCGAAACAGCAACAGTACTTACATTTTTTCCTAGATGTTTTGTTATTGAATTAAAAAAAAAAGACCCAACAACAAAACCCAGAACTTTCAGTTTAACGTGACATACTTGAACCTTTTTGTTCTTTTTGCTGGATTTAGGTTACCCCACAGGGATCGATTGTTTTCTTTCTTGTCCAGACATGTCGTCCTGCTTGGCCAGATAACAATTTGCTTTACTTTTGTGTGGCTGGACGGGTTTGTGTTTTCCCTTGACATTTCTGTGAACAATGTAGCGAAGGCTGTTGTTGTGTATCCCCATTCCCTTTCTCTTTCTGGCTTATATTGATGATTCTCCCGTAACTGATGCTAGCTATTTTTCCAGTTATATTTAATCCCCTTCGTGGCCACTTCCACTTTTCCAATGCATATACTGGCATTACATTGCCTGGTATCCTGTCCTAATTTCCATGTTACAGCTGCTGGGAGGATAATCACAATTTATCTATTTTTTTTCTCTCTCTCTTTGCCGTGTCCCTTTGTATTGTTTATTCTTCATCTAGATTGGGAGGGCCTGCAAGTCCTTTCATGACTATTATTTTTTCCACATGTCCAAGCTCAAACTGAGAATTAGAAAGCTTTCAATGCTGATCTTTACTTGGCCAGCATTTCTATTGCATTTTTCTTTTTTAACCTTTTGAGAGCATGTTCTGCAGTTTTGCCTTCCCAGCTGCTCAGGCAGGGCAGCAGAGGCAGCGGGGGGGGCTCACGGGGGCCAGCCCCCAGGGTGACTCTGCACTGGGGCCCTTGGCAGAGGTGCAGGCTAGGAGAAAGGTAACTGCATTTTAGTCAAGCTGAAACCTGATGGACGTGGGGGTCAGGAGGGATGATTCTGGCCTCTGGGCGATGTTAACTCCACGCTGTGACTGCTGTGGTCTTCTACAGTGCGGCTGACCAGGAGGGTTTGGCTGGGTTGAGTGGGGAGCACGGTTTCAGCTCACTTCTTAAAATCTGGTGTGGTATTTGATGCCTTACCCATGTAAAACTGGGAAGGGGAGAGCATAGTTTTTTACTTCAGATGGCAAACTGAAAATACATCTGGTAACTCGCCTCCACGTTAGGAGGAATCACAAGTTCTGCCAAGCCACATCACGTTAACTAGCCTAGTTACAAAAATGCAGACCCTGTAACTCACAGCTCTTTTTTTGTCCTCGGTAGAAGCCGTTGGATCGATGGAAGCCAAATGCTCAGCGTTATTACAATCTTCCTTTTAAGCCCCTCAGATGAATGGAACAAATTCTCACTTGGAGAAATCAGGTACAGATCCCTAGCAACTGCACTGGTCTGACTGGCTTTTGAGCAGCACAACTTGCAGCAGAATATCATTATTCACTTCAGCTGTCCCCTGTTCTGGCAAATTATCTTTCCTCTCCCAAAATGGATCTCTCAGCTGGAGACCTTTATTTTATCATCTTAGTGTAAAAAATCCCCACTGCTTCCTCCCTCCAAGTTAGCAATCTATGATTTCCATGGGGAAGTCCACCCTAGGTGTAGAGCTATGACTTATGCTTGACTAATACCACCAAGACTAGACAGGGCACCAGCACATTTTTAGCTTCCAACACCTACCTGAAATCTCTCACCAGGTCCATGACTGCCTGCTCAGGGGTTAGTCACTTCCTCCACAGCCTGTAGGGAAGACAGCAAAGTTAAGGAAATGTTGCTCTGTTCTAACAAAGCTTGTCGTCCCTGGCTCACCGCTCACACATACACCAAATTCATTGTGTTCTGTAAGAAAACTACAGGCTACAGTCTGATGGAGGTGTCACTAGAGCCTTCACCCAGTCTCTTGGTGTCACCTGGTAAGCTCCTAAATTAACCAAGCACCACAAGATGTGGTTCCTCAATGTTACAGCGAGCCTCGCTGCCCCAGCGCTGCGCTGCAGGCTGCCCACGAGGAGCTTTTCCCTTCCCGCAGCCTGGGAACTGACGGCGCGGCTCAGTGCAAAGTGCAAGTTAAATGTGAAATCATCAGCAAGGGTGGCTGGGGTCAGCAGTGATACCCCCAGCACACGCAAACCTGGGGAAAAGCAGAGCAGGCTGGGGCGAGGGAGGTCAGCCCAGCGGGAGGCTTCATTCCCAGAGATGCCAGGCAAAGCTGTAGGGACACGCTGAGGCTGATGATTATCTGAGCTTGTTCTGCTTCAGCTACTTTGTGAAAACATGGCTTCCACATCACAATTTTTAAGTACTATTTAAGAAGCTAATAACTTGCTACCGGTTAAATTGGGTCCTGAGCAGGTTACCTGGTGATACTTCAGTCTTACTCTGACATCGTAGTTTTGCCACCAGCGCTGTTCCTGCGGGTTTTGCTGGCTCTGGTGGACTCGGTATCAGAAATCAGATACCAGCAGGGCCTGGTGGATATGTGTACTCAAGTGCTGTTGCTGAGGAAGTGACAGCACTTGAACCCCTTTGCCCTGGCTGCTGGCCCCAGATGGGCATCCCTGCGCCACCCCTTGCATACCGTATCCCTGCCCTGCTGACACCGAGCAATAATTCGGTCTTTGGGCTCGCTCCGGCCTCAGCCTCTTTGCCCAGCAAAGGGAGAAGCTGCCAAAGGAGAGGTGTAGGCCTGTCCACTAGAAACAGCCCCAAGATCAGCAATTAGCATCACCGAGAAGTGACAGTGGGATGGCAGCAGCTGTGGGTGGCAGGGTGATGGGTGCTGCGTCCCCCCATGATAAGGAGGCTGCTGGCTCCACCCCGTGTGAGATGAGTGTCAGCCATCTCACATGGATACTGACTCCTGCCCTTCTGCACACTCCCACCCCAACTTCTGTCAACGCCCTGCGCAAACCACCACGCTTTTCCCTGGCTCTTTTGGGGAGAGTTTGTGCTTTACAGTCTTACTGTAAAATAACAGGTCAGGCTTTTAAAATCAGGAAGTTTCTCTAACAGGCTTCTGTGCTTTTGCTATAATCGCTCCACATGCTCCTCTGACAATTTATGTGACCTTATTTCTCAAAAAAAAAAAAAAAAAGGAAGAAGAAGAAAAGACAACTCCCATCATCCCTCAAGCCTCAGTAAAGCTCTCCACACACTAACAGAGAAGCAGAGGCTGCTAGCTCTCTATCTGGAGCTCTTCTTACACATGTTTGTTAACCCTCAGGGTACAATGGATGCTGAGAATTACTCTTTTGTAACATTTGTTTGGCTGCCAAAAAGGAAAAATGATTAGCAGCTCAAAGGTTACATTGCTGTGTTTTGCAAGAGAAGCCCTTGTCATGGGCTGCCTCTGTTTTGCTGACTGTGGACGTGACACGGCGATGCTCGGCTGCCCGCGGGGTGCCGGGGTACCCTGCTCGTCAGGCTGTGCTGCTCCAGCTCTCCGTCCCAGTGCTTGTGGTGCAGTGCAGGAGATATCCACCGCTGTCCTCTTCTCCTCCCAGGGATGGCAGTGCCCAGACCTCACGGGTGGTACCCAGACCTCGCGAGTGGCCACCTAAGGCCTCATGTCCCACCTAATCCACAAGATCACAACCAGCTTTATACTGCACAGAAAACACTCCCTGCTACCCTCAGTGCTACCTCGATACCCTCTCCAGGGATTTCAATATGTTAAAGACAAGTAAGATGAGTTTACAAGACATAGTCGACGGTTTAAGAAAGGGATTTAAAACAGGTTCCTGAATTAATGACTATTGTTTCCTTTATTAGCCCCTTATCAGCCTGTTTCCTGGAGACAGAGCTGTTTGGACAGGATTTACCTCTCTTTGGACCCTGGGGAGCTCAGGATTTGGGTACCTTAAATAGCTCTGGAAGCCTTCTTGCGGGTCTCAGAGCAGGCTGCAGTGACCACGAGATGCTGACACCCTTGCATCCAAGCAGTGCCCATGCCCTACACACCAGCTGCCAGCACGGGCATGGCTTCAGGGCAGGCCATGGTGGGCTCCAGCCCCTCACCCGCTCAGCTCCTGCCCCTCTCTACCCCACATCGCTGCTCCGAGGCACCTCTCAGATACACTCACCCAGCTCGGCTGTCCCTGCCACATCACTCTTCTCACTGGGCACTTGTGTTGCTCACATTTCACAGCCGGGGCAGTCTGCCAAGGACAGGCTAGGTCCGTCAAGTTCATGAATGTCCTCCTTTATTTTGCTGTCTCAGGCCCCTCTCCCTTGTTCCCCGATAAAGGGGTTGCTTTGAATTGTCCGTACACTAAGGTACACCCGTACCTGCATGGCATTAGGCATTTTGCAAGGAGAAATTGTTAGGAAAACTTCTGACTGAAGCCTTCCTCACAGTCTGGCACCGTCGTATCACAGATGCTTTCTCTGTTCATTACGTTGATGGGTGTTAGCAATGAAGTTTGAACTTTGTTCAGATTTTCCCTCAGTTTGGCAGTATAAGAGCCAGAGCTCTGATATGGGTTCAGCCTGGTTGTTAGGTACAAATTATCCACAGTCCTATTTTTTCCCCCGCTGTCTCCTTTTGCCAGTAATTTGCTACAGAGCAGAGATCTCCTGCCATCTCATCTTGTCGGTCTGCATCCTTCCAAAGTCGCTTCGCTGCTGATGATTAGCTTCTGCCTTTTCACCTCTCCGCAGGAGAGCTGCTGATCCATCCCACAAGGAAGCATCATGACTCACTCCGGGAAAGCTCTCCCATGGCCCCCAGGACAGCCCTGGTGTGACCCATGGAGGGCACAGAGGTTGTCCACACAAACTGGAACAATCTTGTTCTGTTGGTTGAGACGATGCGGCCACAGAGCCAGGACAAGGCCATCTGCTGTGAGGTGGCCAGTCTGGTCCAGGGAGTACTATCTACTTACTGGTCAGAGCTCTGGAGTGGGAGGCTGTGGGCACGGCCCCAGTTCTGCCTTTGGATTTTGGTAGGATCTTGAGCAAAATGGATCCTAACCCTGTTTTTCATTTGCTAAAGGGAGGATGAAAACATGTCCCCGGTGGAGTTAGGTGTTAGATTAATCGTTTCATGATCATAAAGCCTTTGATATCCTTTAATCAAAGAGCCGTTAAGGGTTTTAAAGGTTGTTATAATTTGTGGAATAGATGTTAATTTTCTGTGCAGAGCCTACACAGAATACGGAGCTTCTAATGTTTTTTGGGGACTAAGTATTAAATGCTCCCTTTTAGGTGCTGACAGAAGTTACCTTTAAGCCACATACACACACTGATTAGAGTATATTGTACTTTAAAAGCTTCTTCACATCTCATTAGACCTTCTCTTCTTGAGTCACCTCATAAGAGGCCAATTTACATTGAGTCTAGGCCACGTCAGGGTCTGCATTTCTCATGAAAATATGTCCTGATAGGAAAAGCAAAGCCCCTTGTGCTCTCTGCATGAGAATCACTAATTCTCTCCTTCACATCATAAATCCCAGGGCGTGCTCTGAATCCCAAATAAATTTGATTTAGAAAGAAATGAGGCACACAGTTCTTCCTTTGACAATTTTCGTTTCCACCTTGACTTGCCTACATTTCTCCATGAAAAGAGGGCACCAGAGACCTTGCAAACCCTCTGTGCAATAGGAGCACAGCCAGAACTGGTGCTATATTCTCTAGGTGTTGTTCAGCCAAATACGTGAGCCCACCCTGCCATGCATGAGCACGGTGGGCGCCCCACTGCACGCAAACGTAGTCCTGTTGATCTACAACCTCCAACGGGTTCAGCAGTAGCTGTCGGTGCTCTCACTTCAGCAAAATACTTTGTATGCCCATAGTGGAAACTTGCAGGCAGGAAAACATTTGCCACCCACTGCTTTGTACAAAGGAATTATTTTACAGTCCTAAAAGAAATTGCAAAACTCATCTAGTATAAAATACATTGTTTTGTCTTTGTGTTCGTCCTGATGAGAAGAAAGCTCTTAAAACCTTGTAAAGCCAATTATGTTCTATCAAAATGAATTAGAGCAGTTGTTTATAGAATACCTACCGTGAGAATGTGGCTTAGCTTGACAAACTATATTTTTATTATTTTTATTTATTTGCTTTACTGCTTGGTCTGTAGCTGTACAATGATATTGCAATGAAGAGAAAATGCTGACAGGTCATGTTCTGCTTCTATTGGCCGGGCTTCTCTTTTATACTTACATGACAAATATCCTGGCAAAGCTCAGTAACTTTTACTTCATGTTTCCTTTTTCACAGACATTGTTTTATACCTCTTTGGAGCAGCCTTATTAACCTCTGAACTTCTGCAGTGGCATTGAAATGATCAAATGGCTCCTTGCAGTAAGCGTGGCAAAGCTGTCCTTCCTTCACCATCACAAACACTTCATGCCATTTCTTTAGGGAAGCGAAGTACATTTCAGAACATTGTTCTTTGTGTTTGCAAGAATGTGACGTGCCAGTACTTTCCATTTTCACATTTTGCTTCCTACCTGTAACGAAGTATTTCAAAATCCCCTATTTTTAACATTTGCTGTGCTAACTAGTGCAGAAACAGAACAGAACTGTTAATCACTATCCTTTATTAAATTTTGAAACCTTATATACTCTCAAGACCGTGGAGGAAGGTACTTTTATGTATTTTTCATTATTTTATAAGCAAATAGACCAATATTGATTATATTAAAGGAATGTCATTGCAATGTTCAGGTACTCGTTTTCCTCCTGACCTGAACAAGGAAGGGCTCCTTGGTTCACTGCCACCTTGGTGCGGCTCTTCCAGCTTCGCCACCCAGAGCAGTCGTCATTTCTCACAGTCCCAACTAACTAATGCTGCTAATGTAAGAACTGAAGACCAGGACTAATTCCCGCGGACTTTTGATAAGATCTGACTCCTGTGTGGCTTAATTGCTTTGGAAAAACAGGCTCTGGCTGTGATTGCACTGCTCAGCAGACTGCAAGACTGAGACCCCCGGGGATGGTACTGATGCAAACTGATACAGCGCCCAGCAACTACATGTTGCAAGAGCTGCAGAACTGCTGTTGGGACAGTTCTAAACAGTGGTATTAACTTTCTTCCTGACTGGAACATGGTTACTGGAAACATACATCTGGTAGAACAGGGCAACGGCAAAAGCAAGCAGTTGGGTTTGCTGAAACGCCAGAGCCAGAAGTCATACCTCCAGCGATGGGATCCACTGTGCTGCAGAAACTGCTCACCTCACCCATCTCACCAGAGGTGATCTAGTAACACTTCTGGCATTAACATGCAAATTTCAAACCCACAGAACCAGCAGAAAATGTGAGTTTTTACTTTGTGGGGAATTTCCACACACGCAAAGAAGCTGTTTTTTCTTTTTCCCCTTTGGAAGAAACGAAGAAAGTTTCCCAACCAACAGAAAACTGAATTTTAATTTTAAAATTATCAAGACAAGGGTTCAGAATCAAGTGAGCTGCAAGAAATGGTATTTTTCTGAGGAACTTTGCACAGCATCCGTTGAATAGTGGACAAACATGACGTGTTCATGCAAGAGCTGTCACTGTGCTATATTGAATCAGTGTTTCTGCTTGGAAGACCCTGGACCCTGACTGCTCTCTTCCTCCTCTCTCTTCTTCACACTCCATATATTTCTTACTGTCCCAGTAACTTTGCAGCCCCCAGCACGAACCTCAAAGCCTGCACAAGAGAAGAGGCATGAAATGCTGCATGGACGTAGGGGTTTCTTGCAGATGGTATTTCTAACCTAGCTGTCCTGCTGCCCATGGGGTAAGCTACCAGTTGCCCAACCGGGACACAATGAAAACAGCTACGGTTCTCCTGTCTCTCTCTGAGACAGTTCTCTCACTGAGTTCCCAGGGAGCTGTCACTGCCAGGCTAACAAGCACTGAACATTTATTTCTTGTAACCAGGGCTGTGAGACCTGACAGCTGTTCTGCTGTAGTACTCGCATCTATTCAGAGACTGAAATCGGAAAAGCTGCTCAGAGGCTCTCCGTAAGGGCACAGTTCTAACGGCTGCTAAATACTGTGATTTCTGGCACTGAACTACTCTTCCAGGCCCCTGCTCAGTAAAGTATTTCCCACTGAATTAAGAGGAATTTAAGTATGTGCTTACGTGTTTGGATAAACAGAGAAAGCCTGTTGAATTAAAGGAGCTACTGAAAGCAGAGTAGAAGCCCTTAAAAATCACTATTTTTTTCCCCTTAAAAGTATCTGTTATTTATTCCCAAGTCCTTATCTTGTTTATAACAAAGAATGAACAAAATTCCTTTCCCAAGGCTGGACAGTCCTGGAGCATATCCACACCAAACAGGGACAAAAATAAGCTTGATTTTAGGCAGATTAAATAAGCAAATACTTCTTAGTCTGTTGACTTCTTTCTCTCTATTTTGTCTTTTTTATTCCTCTGTACACAGTAAACCTAAGGTTTTATGGCCTTATCCAAAGTTCTGCTGAATTTGATGAAACTCCTGTTGGCTTGAATGGGTTTTGGAGCAGACCTGTAGGCTGGGTATGGCAATATCTTTATACAGGGTTCTCATCCACTGTCTAGCAAAAGGAATATTAATCATTAAAACACTGGTCCAGCACACAGCCCCCAAGAACCGCCAAGATTCATTCTACTGTTACTCTGTTAATTTAAAACTGCACGGTTTTCTCTCTGAACTTCCTTTAGCAACATAAAATCTGAATAGTTTTCCAATTTCTAGCTCATTTTATATACAACCTACAAACCATAATTGCTTCTGAAGCACATCACACACAAAGGTAAGTACACAAACAGTAGCTTCCAAACCTTGTAACGAACTGCCCTTAAAACGAACATGCCCTGGACCAGAAGCCTCGTGTGGCTGCAGTAGGGATGTTTGCTGCTGAGGATGCTGCTGCTGGGGATGCTGCTGCTGGGGAAGGCACAGCTGGACCAGCCGGGGGTGCCGATGGCTGCAGCCGCACAGCGAGATGCAGCACCAAGCACCGTCAGGGCAGTGCCTCTTCCCCGACAAATCCAGCTCAATAAGGACACAGCTTGTGTGAGACAGTGGAAAGCAAACTGGCCTTATGCCCTTCTATTTCACCTAATGAGGTTCACCTGAATGAGCTAGAACATTTTTGCTACCAAAGCCCTGACCCAGCTGCCACCACGAGGGACCCCGCTGGAGGGTGGCTATGGAGGTAATTTCCACAGTGGGACAAGCTCCCGGTCCCTGTGCCACCCATGTCCCACCGATGGACACGTTGCAGTGTTTGACAGCATTTTTGCAGACCCTTAAGTGCTACCTATGGCAACACTTGGCCTCCAGCATGTCATACTGCTGTCACATGAAAGTGAGCCAACGAGAGGCCTCCTGAGCTCAGGTCCCCACCCCCATCCTAAAAGCAGAGGGGTACAGGCGGTTCCGATTCACGTATATATTGTCGCAGTACTCAATACACACTTTGAAATCTTAAAGCAGATTGTGACTTGTCATCTATAACTAAAAGATACTGATACACAGACACACAATGTGCTTTTGCAAAATGACAGAAAAACTGTTCTTTTCATGTTACCTCAATGCAAACATGACTGCATTTTGCTTTTGAATAGCTACTGCTCTACGAGACATATTATCAACAGGTAAATGAAATTGCTACCCATATTTAGTCATTTGAAATAAAAAGAAGCAGACCAACCTGCGTATGGGTTATTTTTCTTTTGTTTTTGGAGTTTGCATGCTTAATACAGAACTAGTAGGTTTAAAATCTCACGGAACATTCTATGTGAATTAACCAGATTC
Source organism: Falco punctatus (assembly GCF_963210335.1). NCBI lineage: Eukaryota > Metazoa > Chordata > Aves > Falconiformes > Falconidae > Falco > Falco punctatus. Next base: position 15,822,131 of record NC_137595.1, read on the forward strand.
TAGAGTAATCCTAGAGTGGAAAGGAAAAATAATGAAAAGTACAGCTTTTCATTTGAACATATGCAGCTCTTTTCATGCAGGGTTTTCTTTTAGTTTTTTTTTCCTTTTTTTAAATTACACTTTGCATTAAAGAACATAGCCGGTGTAAACACAGTCTGTAACACTTATAAAACAGTGCAAATTTTGTAAATTTCTGGGAGGAGCTTGAAATACATATATTTATAATGGAGTAAAATCACTTTCTTTCTCGGTAGAAAAATATGTATATTAAACACCTATATGTTTGGAACTTAACTTCACAAAAGAGCAATTTATAATCCTATACTGTGTAATAAATTAATATCTGTTCTAGATTTCCATTTACGGTGTGTGTCAAACGCATAATAATGCTAAAAAAACCCCAAGAGAAACATGTATTAGTTAGAACCCAATGAAAATCTTACAGATAATAACTGGTGTAAGAGGGCACAGAATAAAGAACGGGGGAAAGAAGCAATGGAAAAATACCGACCTCTATGAATTATTGCACATTTGAGATCATTCTCATGGCCTTTGGGCCAATTCTGGATACTTTTAAGTCTTAGGTCAGTGTTTGTTTCCATTTGACTGTAGGGTACAATTTAGGAACCACTGCAAAATGTCAAGGAACTTGCTTGCTGATGAAACCACAGGCAGCTGAGTGCAGAGTGCTAACTTTTATTCATGCAATCAAGGAGAACAACACTAAAAACATACGGAAATACAGGCAAGGTTGCCTGCCCTAAAAATGTTTTTTGGAACTTGCTCCAGCAGATCTTACTGAGACAAAACTCTCATGTCCACTGTGTTTCCATTAAAGCTGTGCCAAAACCTGCAAAACTGGCTTCTGCCTTCAATACTTAGAGCTTTTTCCTTGAATACTGTTGTCTCCATGGTCTGACTCTGCAACCCTTAATCAACTGAGTATGGAAATCTCCACGAAATATACTGGTCCGAAGAAAACTCAGCTCACTGAGTAGTAATGCTTGATGCCGAGCACCTGTATAACACATCTCATCCACAAGCAGCAAGAATGCCTTCCATGAAAGATAAACGACAGTATCCTATTTGACTGATGGGAGCACTCATGTAAGTGAGAAATGCAAGACCTTGCCAGCTGCTCAGAAATATCACTTTTCACTAGTTGCACTGACAGCAGAAATATTCCTGCTCCAACTGTATTTAAAAGGTACATAAACTGACAGGTAGGTAAGCAGAGAGAGAACTGTCTCAGGTGATTATCACTGCAATTGAAGTCAGACTACTAGTAAATCTGAATAATTTAGCACTTTGCCTCTGAATATTGCTGTAGTAATTAGTTTCTATTGCTGATGTTCTCACAAAAAGGTTAATTTCAAATTGTAATTACTGATTTTGGGAAAAAAATCCTATGTAAAATGACATTGCCTGTACTACAAATCTTAAAAGAGCTCAAGAGATCTTAAGAAATTTCAAACTAATGAATTGACTAACAGATATACTTAAATTGTTTAAAAAAAGCATTAAAAATCTGCAAAAAATTGTGAAATAACCTACAACTGACAGAAAAACTGTTTAAAATCCTCCTAAACGTCTTCCAATATTCTAGTAAGTTGTTTAATAAAACCACGTTGCTAACCATTGACTAGGAATACAACATGCCTCAATAATAAAATGAAGAGATGCTGATGTGAGCAGGTGATTTATTCTGCGGTAACTGTTACTATGCACTTTATTGACAAAGCTTCCTCTGCATTGTTTCAGCTGGTCATCTTCTAAAATGTTTTTGCAAGACTATGTTACTGGGAAGGTTTCCTCCTCCTTCCTTTTGAGAATGATTCACCCCTTGTGGTCTATGCAGGAGATAATCATTTTTGTAGCATGATTAGAATTTCAAACTGTACTGAAGTCTATATGAAAAACCCAACAACTTCCATGTATTTCAAATACTATTACTTAAATATGTAAGGATGTTGGAGATCATATACAGTCACCTTTTATCCATCCCAGATTGTAAACCTACTGTAAAAGGACGGGATATGGTTTTTCTATCCCCCCTCCATTTTAAAGAAGCAATAAAACTGTACATTAAAAGACAGGAAGGACATTACTGAGTTACAAAAGAATGCCCCCTTTGTCAATAATTTGTAAATGTAAACAAAAAAGTTCAAGTAGAAAAGCAAACAAGTGTGCCGCCACTTCGAGTACGTTTTCTCACCCCATGGGGTTAGGGCAATGTTCGTTAAAAATGTCTTCATGACGGTCATGAAGCATCTCAAGAGTCCTGATCTTCACTACCAAATATCACTGGTGAAGCTAAGCTCCTTCGCTGATAAAGGTAGCAATGGGTTGTTCCTGTGGAACTCCTGGGGATCCTTCATGGCACTGTTAAGAGGTAGCTGTCCGTTTAGTAGTGTCAAAGGTATGTTACAGTATGTGTGATGGTTGCTTATGGAAGCTACCGGCAACGTTGCTGCTGACACATCGTATTCATATCCTCTGCAATAATGTCTCATATGCACAGAGTCTGCTTGATGGTAATCAGTTAAATCAGCCCGCGATTCTACCAACGTGGCAGAAGTGCCCGTGACAGCAAGCGAGGGTACAGTCTGGAGGTCTCCGAAAAGGCCCTGCTCTGCAGAATCCAGGACCTGATGTCGAGACACCACCTCCTTTTTCTTCCCTGGCATTTCAAAGACTAGGCGCTTCCAAAATTTAGAATTCAGTTTGCTGCTTTTTGGTCCTTTCCACTTGACCACTGAGAGAAGTTTGATGGTGTGCTTTAAAGATTCCACTTCATGATAATTCACTTTCCCTTTTAATTCAGTACACTCAATCAAAATAACTTTGATTTCTCCACTGACTAGCATGTTATGGAGTCTGTTTTCCATCTCAAAAATACTCCATCCTCTCCTGAGAACATAGTCTGGAGTTAACACGATAATGAGTCTTCTGCTTTGTTCAACACATCTTGTGAGATCTTCAATGTAGGCTACAAATTACAGAAAGAGAGAAAGAGTAAAGAATAAAGAAGTCTATTGTATGAAAACATCAGGCTTGCAATCAAGTATAACAAAATCCTACAGCTTACTGATCCACACCATTTAAGATAAGGGGCATTTCACAATATACTCCAACAAAAATAGGATTGTGTACCACACCGTATTTCTATTGATGGAGTACATATAGAAAACTCCGTAATAATATCCTCTTCCTTTACTGTTTTCCCCTGTTATCTCAACAGAATGCCATTTATATAGTAATCTCACTGTGCAGATGAAGTAGTGACTAAAAAATACATGGTTCACTTACTGAAAAAATATCGGCCAAGATCAATGTAATGTTCGTGTAATTTTTAACATTAACGCTGGTTATGATTAACATCAAATTAAGGGAAGCACACTCTGGGAAGCAGTTCTTGTTTTTTGGATGCAGGGACATGAGGGTGCTGCAGGGTGTGTGAACTGTAACTTGCAAGAGCTCAAAACCAAATCAACCTTCATCACATGCAGAACTTGTGCTATTGCATAGAAGCATCATGGTAGCTCTTTCTTCTTTATCTACTGACCACAAAGCACAATAACATTCTTTGTGGCCCAAGGGTCTGTTTTAATATCACAAACCTGTGCTTCTATGTACCCCGAAGTATTAACAGAAACTTCACAAGTGACAGGAACAAATGAAAAATTTAAACATATTGGAGGTGTTTATTTGTTGAGACATCAGTGACAAAGAAAATAGTATTCTTCTTTTATTCATGCATGCCAAGTAGTTGCAAACGGTCAGCGTAAGCAGAAATGCCAGCCCCATCGTTAGCTCCATGATGTCAGCTTACAAAATATTCTTGAAGTTGGGCTTGGATCCCTGAGTTTCACTTGTCCCAGGGATGGTAGGGAAGAGAAGACAATTACACTGGTCTGACATGGAACAGGATGGGAAAGAGATCCACTTACAAACCTGATCCAAAACCCATCCAAATGAACAGACTTCAACAAATTTCAATGGGTTTTGGGTCAAGACCAGAAAAATAAAATCACTTGGAAAAAAACCCACTAAGGTCAGAAAAGTGTTCATTGGTTGCATAGCATTACGAGTGCAAGCTTAGAGACAGCAGATATATATATATATATATATGTATAATCTTTTTTTAAAAAACTACATGAACCTCTTGACCGTGCTACTTGGAACGTGCCGCCTGACAACAGAGGAGAAGCATGTGTTATAAATGAAGACTTGGACACAAGAGCTGCACAGAACATATCTTTACTCAGCACAGGGCAGGGCCTCTCTTACACACACTGCCCTCTAGCAGGAACAACAATTACAAATAACATCATTAATCAACAGCTGTTACTGCAAGACTCATTTTTATAGTCCCAGGCACCATACCACAGCATGCTTGTTCACACCACTTCCAGTAAAGTAAATAGCTACAAAATAGGCCAACAGGAACATTCTAAAATAGCTTATTTTCAAGAGATTGAAGGCATAGTTAGCATCAAATCTGCCTTTACTGATGTTTTATTTCACCACTTAGCAGCAAGAAGAATTTCTTTCACAAATGGAAAAAAGAGGCAATTGCAAACATCCCACAGACACACAAAAATTTAAGACATACACATACATTACAAATGTCTATGCAACAATCCTGACTTTTAGTTAATGTCTTATGACTCTTTAATCATGCAGCATTTACAGTTTGCTTTGCTTGGGTTTTTTTCTTCCTTAAAATATTTTATGAGGAAACCCCCCACATTGCTCTGCGTAAAACAGTTACTCATTAATGAAAAAAATTCAACACTAAAATCCATGGGAGAGGCAGCGGAGAGGGGAGAGAGTCAGCAACAATGAGAAAATGATAAGCAGAACTGGTGAAACAAAACTTAAGGAAAGGTAGAAATGTTCAATACAATGGAAAGAGATTATCCCAATGTATCAACAGCTCAGACTCTTCATTTTCTTCCTTTCTTTCTGCTCCCAAAAAGAAAGAATTTAGGTGGGAAGCTTCATCATTAGAGGTTGAATCTGCAAGATACAGTAAAACAACAAACTATCATGCATCTTTCCTGAGACATATTCATCCCTCCTTCAAACAACTCAGAACACTGCTATGTACAGACAGTTCTCTGCAGGACACAATACCGGTCAGTACCAATATCCGGGTTAGTGCTCAGCACAGCCATGCATATCCTGTATGAATCCAATTAAAAACAAAACAAAACAGAAACCAACAAAACAAACAAATATTCACTCCACTTTCATCCCTTCAAAGATCCAGCGGCAATAATTTCAATAGCGACAACCCAGCAATAATCCATTATACCATCTCAATCAAACCCCCCCAGACTTTGCTTTAATCAAACAGGGAAGGAGGTGGGAAGACAGGAAGAATTCCCTATTTTCTCAGGTGGATACTTCTCCCCTCCGTGCCTCTCCCTTACTTTGGCATGCCCACCTCACTGGATACTGCAGTAAGTTAGAGCTCTGTCTACAGAAGCTAACCAGACACCGTCACAAATGACACACTAGGTCGCTTCTTCAAATTCCAAATTTGCAGCTGGTTTACTGAGAGACATGGCCAATGTACAGGGGGCCTGTTGGTGCACTGAGGATAAAATACACCATATTATAGGAAAGTGGAAACCCAAATGAAAAGGCAAATGCATTTTCCAGCCATGCGGTCCAGAAGTACTTAGTACTCCCCCTAACTTCAGCTTCGGACTGCTAATAAAGGTAGGTGACAAACTCCCTGGAGCATGTGGATTTCTGTGAGCAAAAGCATGGGATTCCTGTCTTTGGAAATTCAAGTTTTATTTTTCCCAGTGGTACCAGGCTGACTGCATAAACTTGTGAGTTGCTAAATCACCCGCTCTTCTTTCTCTTCTGAATTTGAGACTGCTCAAAATATGGCAGGTTTGGTTGTCTCTCTTATTCAGCCCATTAGAAGGTATTAAATCCGAGCAATCTATATTGCAGTGTAGAATGGAGAAAGGGTTGTTTTCACCTTTCTGGTGAGTTAAGAAGTGATTGTCAGGCATTGACTCTGTTTCGCTTTCAAGAAAAAAACTGAGCAGGGATTTCACAAATGGCATCACCAACTAGGATGAACTGTAAGATTCCAGCCCAACGTATTTCCATCAGGTAAACATAATTTTGCTGAAACTTCACTTTTTCTGCAGGAGATGTCAACTTCAATGATGTTTCATTTGGCGGGGGGGGCAGAGAAATTGTCTTGACAAGATCAGTATGGAATTACTCATTTTTAATTCCCAAGACTGTGTTTTATCATAAACTCAAATGTAAATATGAAATGTCAGCATTAGAATTAACTGACTTGATTTTATTGAAAACAAAACAAAACACCATTTTAAATTTTGACCCTTTTTTCCTCCCTTGAAACACCACTTTGCAATATGGCACAAAAACTGTTTGCAAAACATTAGCGTTTCCCATAGGTCAAAAAAAATAGAATTTGGGTAGCTCTGTCATTGACTGACTTACATCATGTCCAATGCAATGCCCAAGGAGGTATGCACAGCAAGAACTTTTCGACCCATAAACAAACATAGTTTTTGCATGGTTACCCTTTATAATGAAGACAAATCACCTGACAGCAAATACGTGCTCACCAAACACCGTCAACATGTAACGATGCCGAACTATAGTTTGAAGCACTGAAGAAGAGAAGTCTAAGTCGTGCATCCCACTTGCAATTAAATCAAGCATAACTGCCTATTGAATCTTGAATGAGCTGCACTAACCACAAGCTGGAAGGAAACCCAGACAATCTAATATGTAAGCAGACTAAGAGCAAGGAAATTAATGAACACCATGGACACAGAGTTGCTTACACAAAGAAATGACTGACTAAAGCAGATTCAGATGATTTGCAGAAACAGTTGAGGGAGAGGGAAAGAACACCAGAAATCACATAAAGTCCTGCAGATGTTTTTGGGAACCATGGTCTGCAGCACCACAAGAACCAACGAGCATCTACCATCAACCCCATACTGGCTGGTTCCTGGCACTCTGAAAATAACCAGCCTTTCTGCGTTTGGCAATGTGACCATCACTTGACAAAGTTATTCATAGAAGAGTAACTCAGTCCTGGTTTCCTAACTGAATAGTTCCCAAACCCTAACTGATTACTTTAGTATAACAAAAATGATTGCATGTCTTGTTTTTCCTATTTGTTATATATCTGTTGGTTCTGTTAGCTCAGACCAGAACGGCAATGTAGCCAGAACTGCCGAAACACCGAGTGGAGTGACGGCCCCTCCCCAGAGAGCGCCCAGTCCCAGTATAAGCTAAGGGACAGCTGAGAAGTTCAACATAAAGAAACAAAGCAGATGAGCTAGGCACACTGCCCTCTCAGCATGGCACTCCTTTGGCCATCACCAGACTTTCTGTATTTGGCATCACAAAGGAAGGAGGGATTAAGGAGAAGGAAAAGATGCCAGCTCTGGGGATGTCTCCTGATGGCAGCTCTAGGGATGTCTTGCAGATCAAAGTGTCTGAAGTGGGTGATTTTGGTGAAATTGTTTTAGCAATAGATTTTGGAATAAAAATTCTAGATATTTAGAAACAAAGATTCAGACTCATACAGGTTAGAAGGGGGCTCTGGTGGTCTCCAGGTCAACACCTCACCCAAAGCAGGACGAGCTAAGATTGCTCAGGGCCTTGCTGAGTTCAGTTTTGAGGACCTCCAAGGTTGGTTGGAAGCTTCTTGTCAGTGTCTCTGGGTTTTGTTCCAGTGTCTGACCACCCTCCCGATGAAGAAAATTTTCCGAATGTTTAAATGGAATTTTCAGTGTTGCAAGTCATACCTGTGGCCTCTCGTTCAACGACTGTGCATCTCTGAGACAAGTCTGTCTCCATCTTTGTGCTTTCCACTGGGAAGACAACAAAAAGATACCTCCCTGGGCTTTGTTCTTGTTGTCCTTTTCTTCAAGAAATATAGTTCTTTTGGGCCCTCCTCTCATACTGTGTGGTCCAGTTCCCTGGCCACCTTGGTGGCCTTCAGCAGGCTGTTACAAGGTAGCCAGCCTTTCTAGCTTTCGTTTGTATTTATTCCGCTTTCAACTGCCATTCCTCTGTATCCTTGCTACTCCTGCCGATGCCTGGCATTAAGTCTCAGATTCCTATAGAGTACACAACCAGGGACTTCTGAAAGGAATTTGTGGAGCTGAGTATTGCTATTCCACATAAATGGTGTCCCATCCCTAATTAATGCTCCTTGGGAACTGCAGGCACACAGTCCAACTGGGTTTTCTTCATCCAGGAACCCAGGGAGCTGGAATTCACCAGGCAAAACCCACACAGATGGGCAGACAAAACTACAAAGTGCCAGAGCTGCAATATTGACTGTTGGGTGCTTTTTATCACATGCCTTAGGTGCTCTCCTGTCGTGCTGACAACCTCTCATTTTTCAGGTAAAAGCAAAGATTTTTATTCCATCGCTGTTGTGACTGATCTCTATAGTCTGGGCTGAGCTGGAGTGAATTGTTGGTGTTTTTTCAATCCTGTCAAGATCAAATCCACATATGCTTAGAGAGCAACTAGATGATGCTCTAATAGATTTGTATTACTGGTATTAAAAATCCAACTTGACAGTTTTGACCTCTTCACTTTCAGGGTTTAAAATAATTTGCAGTAACCATGTGCAAAAAATATCTTCCTCTGATGTAGTCCCAATTTTAGAAGGGTCAAGTGCAAATAGATCTTTCTCTCTGTAGACACATCGTCCTTAGCAAGACAGAAAGTGGCTCAGGTAAAAACATAACTATTCCTGTTTCCCCCCTACCCCCCACAACTACTTGGTCTCCTCAGGTGAATCAGAAAGCTCACAGGGCTTGAGCGTGCTTGCTGTGGGAAAGGGCTTGTTAAAAAAGCCCTGGAAACTAATAGGGTGTAAAAAATTCTAACTGCTAAAGAACTTCACTAACAACTGCAACCACGTCTTAGGCATCACAGCCTCATACAGGCTAACACGCTCAATTATGCCTCTAGTTACCTAGGCAGGAAGGTATACTATGCTGTCAGCTTCGATAGAATGAAGAATACTCACTCTGTTAAGACCAAAGAATATTCTTTTAAGAAAGAATAGCTGCTGTAGCACTTCCTACAACGTGCGACTCAAATCCTGGGTTACAAACTTGGTATTCCTGCTTACCCAGCACACCGCATGACACGTCTCCCTGCTGTGTCGCCCCTCATCTTCCAGCCTGCATGGCGGCGGGGGCTTCTGCATGAGCAAGAACACAGAAGCGGTGGCTGCTTGAGCCGTGTTTCCACCTTGCCATTTCAGGGACCCGGCTCCATCTGTGCTGCTCTCAGGCAGCACCAAGAGAGTCACTTCACGGTGGTTCTCCCACTAGGACAAAACGCTCCACTGGGATAACAGTTCTATCCCGGCAGAGCACAGAAACTACTGCAAAATGTGACTCAGCCCCATCTGACCTGAGCTCTGGATGCCAGGGATCTGTTTCCCAATGGTGAAGAGGTGGCCTCAGTCCCCACAGCCATCACCCCTGTCCTCCTGGGGACAGCAACAATCACTCCATGGGCATCCCTGAATCAGACGGCCCTCAGCGCAGAGCTGGAATGCAGGGCTTGGATGTGCAGTAGGAAGGAGTCCCTTGCTGGGTGCGCACGTCCCAGCTAAGGTGCATCTGGCTGCAATCTCTCAGCTGCACAGGACATGCAAAGCCTATCACAGTTTTTCCCCAGATGTTAGAGATGAATCAGCTGGGCAAAACCACAATCAAACTTGCCCCTGAGTTTTTCTGAAATCAGCTTTTTAGTTTGTTCAGAGACGTGTGCGAGAAAGTTAAAGAAATACTATTTAACAAATCTATTTTTTGCTTGCTCTCAAATCCAAGTAGCAGCTGTACGTACCGCTCCATGCCAGGAAGGAAGCACAATAATACACACCCTCCTGTGGCAGCACCTTAAAATTGCAGAGATTATATAAAACAACCAGCCTTACAACACGCACCTTCTTTGCTGCCCTAGTGGAATGGCACACATTTAAGTACACAAGACACAGAAGAAAACACATGAGAATGGAGAGTGGGAAAGCATTACATTACGCCCAGTTATTTACATCAAAAGATGAAGAAATACAGTACGTGTGAGAATAAATATTTCCTACAACAAAAAATAACTGATCAAACCCCCATTTTTCTATAGAAATCTACCTTGAAGAGCCATGTATTTTGTCATATCTGCCACATTTTGAGAGAGTCACTCTAAAATACATTATGTTTAGCTCTGAAGTTTCTAGCGGGTCCATACCACATCGCACTGCCTGCTCTCTTCAGTAGGCACTGCAAGTCTTTGTAAGACTGGTGAGCATTAGCAGAACACAGCCACTTCTCCAGAGCACACCGAGATATTACAAATACAGAGCCTGAGTCTTCCCTGCTTCCCCATCACCTCTCCCTCCCTCTTGCCCCTCGAAATAAAGTGCCTTCACCCCCATCTTTTTCAAAGCTAAAGCACAAAAATCACATTCATTCCAGTTCCACGTTTTATTCTGCATTGTCATTATGTCTGATTAAGCGTTCTTGAAGTGCCATGTGTTAGAATCAGGCCCTTTCATAATACTGAAGAAGTGAGTTTGAGAGGGAAAAAAAAAAAAGCTATTAAATCTGTGAATGTTCATAAATGACAACTGACATTTTCAGGTACCCTACATTTTCAGGAGAGGTTTAATGAATACCCAAAGTGATGACAAGTATTTGCTGAGCGTCTGACTGACAAAAATAGACAAAAATTAAATACCATGATGGCTGGTACAGCAATTGGAAAGAAAAATCTCATTTCAGATTAACCTGTGCTTCAGTATAGTTATCACTGAAGGACTAGCTTTATACTCTTCAATTCACTGGTATAATTGCTATGTATAAGCACTATATTGCTGGATATGAAACAACTATTTACAACAGTTCTGTGATTTTTACTACAAAAAAAAGATGTATTTTCTCCTAATAATATCTAAAAAATCAGTACTACTTGCTTGTACTGTCAGAAATAAGAAGACTGTGAGCCATGTCCCCTTTCTGGAATATGTCACTAAGGGAGTAAAACTCTTATCTTGCCGGGGCAGGGCAAAAGGAAGAGGGAAGCAGCTCTAACACAGGAGCTGCAAATGCACATGATAAATTCAAGCCACTACATGGGACTTTGCATGATCTCTGACTCCAGGATTCAGAGCTCTGTTTCCAGCTCCCTTGAATGTCAGAGAAGTAGGCTCCAGCTCCCGGGGCAGGCACGGGGGTTTGGCAGCAGCAAGGCAGCAGTTTCAATTCTTTTGGCAGGCAGGTTGCTAATGCAGCCATGTTCTAGCTGTTTCATGTTTAGGGACATCTGTTCCAGCACAGGCATTGCTTCGTTTTTGTGTTCGTATTTCCTATGCAGTAGCATATACAGAGAGAAGTTCATATTCCCTTCTAATGTTTTTCATGGAGGTGATTTGCAGACAGAATTGGTAAAAAAAAGCCTATTTTATACAAGGGTAGCATTTCAAATAAATGTGATATTAAAGCAAACATACTGTGCATTCAAAATTCATAAACATGATGCATATGATTCCTGGTCTCGTTTGACTTCTCCAAAAATAAATCTGGAAGAAGAGATACCATAACTACAGCTAGGAAGGCATTAACTATCGGTACAGACATCCAAAGGTGCTGCTAAATCTTCAGGCATGGCAGCAAAACTGATTTGAAATGGACAACTGTATTTCACCATCAGCATGGAAAACAGCATCGGCTTACTGGGCTGTACATAGTCCTCTGAAGAATTAGTATTACTTACACAATACCAACACTGCTCAGAAATGCAATACTTGATCAAAACTCTAATGAAAAAAATTGCACTTATACCATTAACTGGGAAACTATTGTAGCTGATTTATGAAACTACAAGGTCAGGGAAAAAAACCCAAAAGACAAGGGAAAGATGACATTTACTTGTAAAGCTGCTGTGGACAAACATATAATTACCGGGGAAAAAAATAACAATCCCATTTTCAATGTTAAAACAAACACTATAAAATCTGTTTGGGAAGTTTCCTACTTAGCTACCTGTGTCTGACGTAGAGATTTTGGACTACAGTGTTGCTTGCAGTGCTGCAGCATTCCCTGTAGGAAGGTCCAGCTCCTGCCTCCCCTGAAATCAATGGCAATTCCCTCTGATTTCAGTGGTGCAGGAACAAGCTCTAACCTAGAGCTCAAATTTGCAGTACTGAGAAAACGTTTCCAGTCCTCACAACCACTTTACAATGACAGGTTTCCCGTATCTACTACTTATCGCACAGTCCAGGTCTTCATGACATATCAGAGGGAATTAAAACTGAAAGGTCAGAAATACTTACTTCCACTAGGGATCAGGTCCCTATCTGGAATGAAGAGCTTATATCCATAGTGCTTTTCTAGAACATCTGGCAGAATTTCAAGTGCAAACTGCTCCTCTTCGTTATTATCACAATCTAACGCATCAGGATCTACTTTGGTGTATGAAAGATATGCATCATACTCCTTGTTGTCTGTAAGAAAACAAATTCATGTTCAGCCTGCTGTTTGCAAGACCATTATAAAGAATACAGGAAAGTACTGGGAAATCGTATTATTCCTTGAAACAATCAAGCATTTCCCAACAAAACTGGGATTTTTCACAGGAACATATAATCTGGCTTCCACAGAGAAATTTTTCAGATCCAGACAAAGGACATCCTTTTAGTTTTCTTCTGCATGTTGAGCTAGTTAGTAGCTTCGCTTCATGTGGTCACTGTATACATTTCACATCTGAAAAGATCGCGGGAAAAATTTTGATACAAATACTAAAGCTGGAACTTTTTATTTTAATCCTTTACATATGGCTAATGGAAATCTTTCAACTCCTATGCCTCGAGAGTGCTATGATTATGTGGAAGTTCTGAGCTTGGAAAAGATTTTGACCCTGGAAAGTTTTAAGCAGGGAAAACTTTCTTGCACTAGTAATTGTGAGAAAATACATGACTTAACTCAAATGAAAATCAATTACGTAAAAAGCAATGACAAAATAGTCCAAAGCATTTTTTTCCAAAAATCTTGCAGTTTTTTAAACCAATATCTTAATTTCAGAGGTCACTTGATCCAGGACATTTTTAATACTTGGGGCGCACAGAATGACAGAGAGAAATAACTCCAAGAGCAAACGGGGCACAGGGGGAGACTTGCCCTGCTTTCTGCCTGCAGCTCAGGGGTGGAGGCAAAGCCTCATCGAAAGGTGGGGGCAGGCGGTGGGTGACAGAGGGTCCCAGGCAACACCACGTGAGGACAGCAGGGCTGCAACACAGTGGTTTAGCTAGAAAGGACATCACACCTCCTGCTCCCCCTGCACAGCACTGGGGCTTGTCTCCAGCTCTCTGCATCTGAAACATGGAGCGAAGAGCTGGTGACTGTGCCAGGAACAGAAGTGACACCACTATCAAGCTTGGGATCCATGCTGGGATCAGACTTCGTGACATTTCTCTTTACTATTCCTCTACAGTAATGAAAAACAGTATATTGAAAAAGTCAATCTTCAGCAATTCCGTCTCTAGGGAAGAGCACAGCAGCCATAATTTACAGAAAATGAAAAATAAAATAGTTAATGCTGTGAGTTAATAGTTAATGTGCAAAACTGCATGAATGGAGGATTTCTGGGTACCAATTATCTGTAAAGAATAGCACACATGAAAGATAATTAAAGCAGTTAAAAATAATCAATGTAGTCTGATAAAAAGAAAAAATAGCTAATCACAATACAATACATTCCTTGATGACCTTGAAACGATGGTTACTTTCTTTAATTCTTGACACAAAGCCAGGCCCATGAGGGTCAGAGCTACAGACAAAACACATGAATAATTACACGTTTCTAAAAGGCAATTTGCCTAGTGTCACCATAGCTGTATGGGAGGATGTCCACCTGGCTTTGCAGATATTTCTCTGAAATCAACAACACACAAAAAATAGTAGTTACTGATAGAAAGATGACAGAAGAACAAACAGCAAGGAAATAAAGGCCAGCCAGCTTTGAAGGCTTGTCCAAAACCTGCTACCCTGTCCGTAATGAAGCCTGCTAAAACCTTTTAAGAGAAGCCAGCTACCAAGCGATCCGGGAGGCAAATATCCCTGCAAACATTTGAGAACTCTGCAAAGGCAGCAGAGCAAAGCCCAGAGCACTGACGTGCCTGCTTACGAAGCAGGCTGTGTGCAAGCAGTCCCCGAGCCTCCTGCCCCTTCCAGATGCCTGCCCACGATGGCCCTCTCCAGTCACCTCTACTCACAGCACGAGCAAGCAAGACACAGGCAGAACCAGTTCCCCCGGGCTCCCCTGAGTCCGTACGCTTGCGTTACATTTCTGCGCTCTCAACTGCCTCTTCGCAAGCTTCACATACACAGAACGTAGCAGAAGGACCTACCCATGCCTGCCCACCGCTTGCTCTGTCTGCTTGGGATGCAGCGCTGTTTGGAGCCATTGTCTAGATGGCTTCCCTTAATCCGCAGTATCATTTTCTCTTGAAAACAATGCTACGCACAACACAGGAAGGGAATGCATCCAACATTGCTTACACAGGGTATTTTTAGAAATAGGAATACAGCAAATGTGCTGAGTACCAAATCTATTTTAAAGAAATACATGTATAAATGGACAATGACCCTGCAATTGCATCTATACAGTTAACTGCTCATGGGAGCTCTGTATGTTCCCACTATAGCCTACATAAGTAGAAAGAAACGTCCCTGTATATGCTTTCCCTTCAGCAATATTCTGCCTCCATCTTTCATTCTGCAGGATCAGAATGAGACACGCAGCTGCAATAGTTCTAAAATCATGCACTGGAAAAATAAAAGGTTGTTTTCAGAATTAACAAGCACATAAAATCCCCTATGTACTCATGGGCCTTCATCTAAAGAACTACAAAATAATATTGTTTCATAAATTAAAAAGTGACTAAACCAAGGAATTTACATGAATAAAAATGCAGCAGCTTCACACTGAAAACGCAAGATAAATGAATCAAAGCAATCTGGAGGAAGTTACCCCTTTGGGTCACTTTTTGTTGGTGTGAACAAGGGAGGTTATGTTGCTATAACCCCAAGGTGTTAGAGGTAAATTACTTCCAAAAGCACAAAATCTCCCCCTTCACTTTCTCCTAGGTATCAGTATAAATATTGTGCAGTACTGTATAGAATGAAAAAAGCATCATTTTAGGTTTTTCCCACTCACAGATGAAGACTGAGAAAAAGGAAGTGCCCTGCCTCCGTTCCTGCCATTTATCATTCCTCATTCTAAAATCCCCTGGATATCGTTCCGCCCATTCTCCAAAACTCCTATGGCTTTCGTTGTGGTGAGACATTTTCACACCATATCTCCCCCGTGTTAAACAGAAACATTTTATTATTTTGATAACAGGAATGCTAACTGCCTAAAGTAACATGTCTGTGCAACTGCACACTGTTTTGGCACAGTAGGGGAAATGTGCTCCCTGCTCTTTTTTTTCAATTACATTATTTTTTCTAGATGTAATACCATTCCAGACTGCCTACATGACTCATAAGTGTTGCAGTGGGCTACAAAAAGTACCTGTACTCAAACACGGAACTTTAGATCTTTAGCAGATATTAGTTATATGCATACTAATAACATGTTAATTATGCTATAATAGAAGTGTTAAGGATATAATAATGGGATTTAAAGCACTTGGATTTAGTTTAGCAGGGCTTACTCCAGTTTCATAGGAGCAGGAATGTTCTATATTCAGGAGAATTAAAGTTTCAATTTAAAAATACATGTTTAGCTTTAGGCACCAAAAAGAATATATACTAGTGAGGGGGGAAGTGGCAGGGAAGAATGATGAAAAACAGCCTATTTTATTCCTAAACGTTCTCTCCAGGCAAACTGTAAGTTTCCACTAAGTTGTTTACAGTCTGTGAATTAGCTGAGATAACTAGTTAGCCTCAATAATCGCCTCTCACTAGTTACTGGAGTTAGTTGGCAGCCTGAAGACAATTAAATGGAAATATTTAATGAAAAATATCTGGTGAAAGGGCTACCCACATACTGTATGGCTCTCAGGAGAAGTGATCCTGGGCACATGTGGCACTGGGACACGTGAACATGAAGAGTTCTCTCGGGGCATCAGCTCACAAATGACATTCGAGCCTTTATAACAGACTCATGAATAATTCTTCCACTCCCATTTGCTTATCACACAGCCCAGTGACATTTCAGTGAAAACAAATCATTGGTTTCAGGCTGCTTTGGGAGGTCTTAGGGCTTTACACTGTTGGGTACTGTGCTGGTTTTGGCTGGGACAGAGTTAATTCCCTTCACCATGGCTGGTACTGGGCTGTGGTTGGATCCTGCTGGAGCAGCGCTGCTGACACAGGGGGGTCTTCGCTATTGCTGAGCAGGGCTGGCACAGAGCCAGCCAGTGGGCTGGGGGGCACAAGGAGCTGGGAGGGGGCACAGCCGGGGCAGGTGACCCCAGCTGGGGGAAAAAGGAAGAGCGAGGGGGGGGACACATTCAGAGTGATGGCACTAGCATGGGTGCTGGAGCCCTGCCTTCCTGGGCATGGCTGAGCACCCGCCTGCCCATGGGAAGTGCTGAATGAACGCCTGGCTTTGCTTTGCTTGCACACACGGCTCTGGCTTTACCTGTTAAACTGTCTTTATCTCAACCCATGAGTTTTCTCACTTTTACTCTTCTGATTCTCTCCCCCATCCCACTGGGGCAGGGGAAGGAGTGAGTGGCTGTGTGGGGCCAGCTGGGGTTAAACCACAACAGATGCTTAGTAGTTTGAACTTAAACTAGCAGCAGGTAACTTTTGGGATTCATTTCAATCTAGAGGCTTCATCACTTCAGGTCTCTGAAATATTTCCATTGCATATATTGAGTTTCCTGAGCAACTGCTTACCATCAGCTGCTTCGTCTCCTCCAAAGTTCTGTCTGTAGAACAGCATTAACTCTATGTTGTAGCACTTATAGATGGTCACAAGTAAAATAAGCAGAAGAAGGATGGCTCCCAGTCCTCCAGCAAGCTCTATTTTGTAGATCAAATCTAAAATTAGCAAGGAAAGACAAAAAGGTTATGATCTTTCCGAGCTTTATTTGCTCTAATCCACTGTACAATTCCACATAAGATTGTGCAGCTTCCAATTATAACCACTGTTACATTAAGGATGCCTATTTTTTTTGTTGATTACCTATTACTTAACTTTACCCATTTACTCCATCTACTGCTCATCTGAAATAACCATCCAGAATGCATTTGAGGCTATAATCATAATTCTTCTACAAGGGAAATATGTAGTGATTTTACACTCAGGATTAATCAACTTGTAATGAGCTTGTGGAGTTTGAAACTTCTGTATTAGCAGAGTGCATCAAATGCTGTATGAAGCATGTGAGAATAGATATACTAGACATGTTGTACACCATTTGGGAGGCTCTAGTCCCCTCAAAATTATTAAACTTTGGTTTTATATTTGTGAAACCAGTGCATCAGATTTTGTGAGTTGCCAAGCCAGGACTTCAGCTGAATCACTGGAGAGTGAACTGAGCATCTGGAATGCCCAAGATAGTGTGAGGTGCCAGAAGCACACATCAGGCTGCTAAGAGCCACTTTGTTTGAGTTGTGATGGCTACTAACGGTGTTCTCACATGTTTGTTTAGTACACATTATACTTTAATGGGAACTAGTGCTAGTTAAAATTTCCTACTGGGATGCTTTTGTTAGGAAACATCACAAGCAGTTTGTTTCAAAGAACTTCAGAAATTCATCCAAAGGCGATTATCCATCTTTTACAGCTGGGGAAATAGAGGCGTAGAAAAGTGAAGCAACATGTTCAAGGTCATTCAGCAAACCAGCAACAGAATGGGATAAAAACCCCTGAATACCAGTCCAATGCTCTACCTGATGTAAGACACTAACTTTAACAGCATTGCTCTGTAGCCTGAAATGTCCTCTGAACACAATATTGCTTGCCACACCACTTGGCATATTGCTTAGCCATAAAAGACAAAAGATGACAATTTGACAATAGTTACCTCTAACAGCCTATATTAGTTTAGATAAGACGTCACGAAGATTTTTGCTGCTGTTATAAATACAATGTGAAGATGTAAAAACTGTAATAGAGGCAAGACAGTTTTTGTGATCTTTACGCTTCTAAAACTTAGGTCAGAAAAAATTACTGGTATGTCATTTGTGTCATTTTTCAAGCTAAAAGGCAAATTAGTCGTGTATCTTTTGGGGTTATTCTTGCCTTGCCATGCCTTGTGTTTCAATAATTAACATCAGATGTCAAACTATTCTCAGTTTACAGTATCTCTGATGTCTGTGTCGTAAGAAGTCACGGACTAATAGATGGAAAAAGTCTATCATAATAGCTATTTCATCTCTCTGAGAACCCAGGGAATTCATGGGACTTTTATTACACTGAACAATAAAGTTAGCATATGCTCGGGGGATAAATCTTGTCAAAGGGAGAACAGAGTTGGTTAAAATCATTTTTCAAGGAAAAAAAACTTTTTTTTTTGGTATGAATCTTTTTTTTGCTAGGAAAGTGAGACGATGGCAAAGCTGCCAGCTTGCAAGGACAGAAAATGCTAAGCCTTGATCACCATCATCTGCAGCCCACAAAGGACTTCTGTTCACTTGTACAGTATCGAGCAAAACCATAAAATCCAGCTCAAAAGGCAGAATCAATCTGCTTTTGCATGTCCAGTATTTGTCCTACTGCCCCACAAACTCTCCTAGCATCCAGACAGAAAGCCAAGTCTTTTGGGCCCCTTATTTCCATTCCAAGGTAAAGGCAATGAAAAAAAATTCAGAATGTTCAGGTTTTTTGCCTCTTCCAGCTCTTAGTCTCTGCCTCTGATTAATGCCTTACTCCTCATGTGTCCTCGCTGTGGTCAGTAGGGAAGGCAGCACACCCAAGGAAAGGGGTTAAGTCTGGGCTTTATGCTATAATAGTGACAAAAAAGCAGTAAATAGTAATATTCTGATAGTTTCTAATGTAAAATAATATAAAAGGACTTAGCTACAATGCATCACATAGGATTATGGTCTTTAAAATACTAGAAGTCTCATAACACCTAATAAATGAGAGACAAATATATTTTAAAAGGTTCGTCATCATTTAGTACTGTACCAGTATCAACAAAACCCCCCAAAAAATTAGTTTCCTGCAAGTCTTGAATAAAGGCAGCCTCCTTGAAATAAATGGTGAGGAAACATCATTATAATATTTACTTTTACCTAAATTCTTTCCACTAAAAGCACAGCTTGATTTTATTCTGCAGTTCCTGACAAGTTATTAATGTTCCAGGACAGTTATATTATAGACTGTACAGACTTCAGTCACTAAAATACTGGACTGTTTCCAAATTAATCTGAAGGCAATCCAGAAGTATTTCCACAACTAAGGGACAAGTAGGTGTATGTTGTGCTTCCACGTAATCTGAGCACCAAGCATGATAAGACAGAATGGAGGAAAAAACAAAAGCAAATGCAGGATCATCCAGAACTTATTTCTGAACTGCTTGAAAGCAAGTAACAATGTGGTCCTGAATGAAGTCAGTGAGGAAGATAGCAGGCAGTGGTATTCAGATCTCAGGGACATGCCCGATTCTGTCTTTGCATTGGTAGCTTTTGGTGTTCAAAACTGGATTTGGTTCTTTTTCAGTCAAAAAAAAAAAAAAATCCTAAATGATGATGCATGCTCTGGGGCTACCAATACACTGGCGCTGTGCAAACTGCACTTCTGTATTCTCCAAAGGCATGTGTAAGGACCATACCACTAATTACAGTAAAAGACTTCAACATATTTTACCTTAAATATTTGAACAGATCCTTTTTCTTCCTTAAAGCAAAGTACGTGCTTAAAAATAACCTCCTGATGTCAAGAACTAACTCTAGAAACTCTTATACAACAGCTATAACTTGGATTTGGGGTTTATTCCTTGTTTTTTTATCCAAGCCTTCCTAGCTTAGCAGACTCATGACTCATGCTAGGTTGTGTAGACCTGATATGCTGCAATCACACCTTTGAAGAGAGGGCAGACATGACCTACAGCACTGTGACAACCTGGAGCCAAACTGGAGCTACAAGCGCCTCTGGCTGAGCAGGGGTAAGGCAGCCCTCCGCAGGGAAGGCTTTGGAGGGAGGGAGAGTTCTCTGGCCCAGAGATCCGTGATTCCTCTTTGCCAGGAGCCTCGGCATTTCGAAAGCTGCAGCACATTACAACAGGAATCCACGATCCCTTCTTTGACAGGCACCAAAGATGCTGGTCAACAGCTGTCTATCAGTCCTGCCCTAAAACTTGTCACAGGTCAGTAAAACCAGCAGTATTTCCTGGCTCATAATGCTCCACAGTCAAATGCAAGCTGGAGAAAGCTAGGATGAGAAGTAATTATATCAAGCTGCAGAAAGGAAAGGTTTGGTCAAGTATTTGTAAAAACTTAATAAATAACAAACAGGACAATGGGACAGGCAGTCAAAGGACACAGTAAAAATACTGTAGTTATTTTAAATGACACTTTAATAGTTGAAAATCAACTGTTGAGAATGCCTGAGGGAAATATAAGCTTTCTACAGCCACAGTGCAGAGAGAAATGAAATAGTAGCTGAGAAGTCATCCTTTCCACCTCCAGAGGGGCCTTGGCTGGTTCTCCTGTTCCTCTGCCTGGCCCTTAGTTCACTTGTCCCACGGTGATGTCTACCCTAGGCTCAGAGGTCAATCTCAGCAGGCTCAGGTACTAACAGTACGTTTAAACCTTCTCCAAATGGTGACGTTTCTGTGGGCTTTGGCTGCAGCTGTGATAATGGAAAACCCTGGCTTTGTTAACCGACACTAAGGCTGCAACCCACTACCTGCTGAGAATCACGTCCTTTGCCTTAGTGCTCTGAAAGTACACAAAGGACTGGAGCAGCACCTGCAGGTGCGCCTCATGAAAGCATTTCTTCTTCTCCTCTTTTGGTAAATTAATTTACAGCCAACAATAATGGCAGAGATCTGGGACAGTGGATTAACT
The DNA here is from genome assembly GCF_963210335.1 of Falco punctatus. Taxonomy (NCBI): domain Eukaryota; kingdom Metazoa; phylum Chordata; class Aves; order Falconiformes; family Falconidae; genus Falco; species Falco punctatus. The sequence continues at coordinate 15,843,202 of NC_137595.1, forward strand.
CTTCAGTCAGTCTCCTGGGATGAGGGCTCTGTGGTTTCCCCTTACCTCTTTATCCCCAGTGTGCAGCCTTTGTTTTCCCAACAGTTGCTTTTGTACTACTTAACACATGCTATCTTAGAGAGATCACCATCAAACTTAAATGTCACCCTACTTATGAATAGCACAGGTGACTGAACAAATACAGGAACTGTAATGAGATAGTTACACTCCTTACGATAATGACTTCTACAACCAGCAGAGCAGAGTAGCACCTTTTAATCTGGAACATTCAAACCCAAATGGTTTCCTTTTTCCTACAAATAACTTGTCAGTAGTGGTATTCCCAATTCCAGATACAGTACCAAGCAAAGCAACCACGATGGAGTAATTTTCCACTGATTTATAGCTCCCATTGCAACATTTTCACTCCCAATGCAGTTAGAAATTAAAATGCATGGCAACTGTTCAAAGATTGCTGTTTAAACAGCAAAGCCAGGAAGTAGAGAAATATGTGAACATCTGACCTCACTGCTGAGGTACCTATTCTAAGAAATGCACATCTTAATTCACACAATTATCTCTGATTTAGTCAGCCAACTCTGGGTCAGACTCATAGGTTGTTCAGACCAGAATATTTCCACTGATTATAATGGTGCTTTGTGGGTGACTGTATTCCAGACAAGTGCATCACCTGCGAGGCTGATTCACTAGAACCTGAAGAAAAAGTCATGATTTTTTTTTCACAAATAGTAAACTGAACCTGTAACAAACATCCTTCAGCTCCAAATAGGCTCACAGAAGCCCAGCCTGGCTCAGAGAGGTCTGCAGGACCTTTGCCACTGGCTGACTTGCTGCTGCTCAGGCAGGCGAGAGTACATATGATTAAATAAAGAGAATTACCTTTCTTGCGCAGAAGAACACTGGCGTGTTTCCGTCCATTTCTGTTTTCCACATGACATGTATAGTTAGCCAGGTCTGCCTCCTCTACAGCATCAAAGATCAATGTCAGTTCAACTTCTTTTTCACCGAGATGTTCTCTGAGGAGTCTGAAAGGAAGGAAATAGTCTTTGCTTAACTGAATTTAAACAGCTGGAAGATTCCCAAAAGAACTATGTTTTCTCAGGGCAAGATACACGGTGTTCCTGGCCTCCCCCACTCCTGGAGAAGGACTTAGAAGGAGACTCGAGCTGGCTGAAGAAGACTTCACAGAGGTGTCTTCCATGACAACCCAAAGCTTTTTTCTCTGCCACATTCATAGTGATGAGCTGAAACAAGTGCAGGAAGAGGGGCTACCAGCACAACCACAGCATGTGGCTTGCTCACCGCCTGCACCAAAATTAGATGCTAAAAACAATGTTTCCTTTAAAAGCAGCAATAAATACTCACTTTCCAGATAAGTAAATATGCACTACTAAGCTATAGATGAGCAAATCATAAGGCAGTATTTTAAAGGCTGGGTATTGTGATACATTTTAATGCAGTCTGGAAAACCAAAGAAAGGAGCTGTGCTACTCTGGAATTTTCTTCTATTTTGGGGGGCTAGATCCTGACTTTAAAAGGCAATGGTGTCAAGAACAAGAGCTCTCTGCTCCTTTGAGAGGACAGAGACATGCAAAATCCCCACAAAGGGAACAGAAAGTTCTAGCTGACTTTCAGGCCAGAGGTACAGTCTTTTGATGTCATTGCTCTAATGTGAACATTAAAAAGAATGCAAAATAAATGCAAGTGTTTTCTGATGCTGACATTAAGTCTAAAAATACAATGCCCTAGTCTCTCAAAAGGCTTCTTATCAGTTGCTCAAGGAAAAGTTGCTGGTCGTTTGAACAAGGAAATGTAGCATCAAGTAAAATCTACCAGATTCATTTGATGCTGTTAGCGCACTGCTGCACGATGTGTAAGGGGTAAACAGAAAATGTGGGATGCCCTCGCAGTTGCCTGTGAATTCACCACTGCCCAGAGTGCTTCAGTGAGTCTTCTCTCTGAAAAGATAGTGTATGGTACTAAAAAGTAAAGGTATAAATAAGATCCGGGTTCACAAAAAAAATAGTTCCTTGGGAGGCTGAAGGGAGGCAACTGGGCACAAAGTAATTAACCAAAGCGCTGTTTGTGCTTGATGGAAACTGGTTCTGGAGAGCTTAAATTTTTAAATAACAACAACCCCCAAAGTTCTGTATTATGAAGTTGTTTTGGGGTTTCCAATACGCACACACATTTTCTTATGTACATCATTTCCTGTAACAAACACGGAACTCCAAACATGAAAACGCAACAGAAGCGAAGTACAAGAGCATTGTACTAGACAATCAAGAATGCAAGCCTGACTGCTACAAACCACATATTGCCAGTAAGGCTTCATACAGCCTTTAAAGGCTTGTGTGATCTGACAGAGCCCAGATGATGTATCACAGCATCCACCAACAGTTCAGCCTCTTTCCCTATGGCTGCATAACTTGCCGAAAACCAAGTGGAAACATTGGTTTAAGAACTGGCATGTGTGTTGCATTTGGAAACTTGGAATGCATCTTTTTTGCAAATTCACTCTCATTTATTGGTGGGGGGTTTATTATTCTGGCCTTGAGTCCAAGTGCTGAAAATAATGCAAGAAAGGCTGTATTTTTGCATTATTTCTGGCCAGAAAAGAAACCTCCCAAGAAAGCCTGATCTGTCTGTAGACACAAATCAGTATAAATCATTGCTGGTCCGATAAATAAATTCTCATTTACCTATTAATATTCCATATCTATATATAGTGATATATTTTAAACTCAGGAAAGTATTTTTTCTCTGTTGGTATACAGTATGATCCACAAATTTTGGCCTACAAATGCTGTAAGGAACAAATAAAATCATTAGCAGAGAAGATATCTGGGACACTAACCTGGAGCACGCTGAATGCTCAAATTGTCTTGTGTTTACTATAATTTGTGTATTTTACACAGAAAAATTGAAGACAGATTGCAATTAAGATAAAATAAACTATTATTCTGAATCTATTTAAAATACAATAATTGATTGACCCTTAACCTAAATTTAAATAATACATGATCAGCTGAAAAGGAGCTTTCGCAAAAAAAAGAATATGCATATGGACTAAGAATTTTTTTCCACTTATTTTCATGCTAATTGAAATCTTTAGGAAGAAAACTCTTCAGAATGGGATCTATCATGAAAGTGCTGACAGTCACTTAAGCATTATGCTAGTAGCAAAGTGTAAAAAGCTCTTAGGGGTCTGAAACCCTTCATTCCTGCTTTTTTTTTTCCCTTTCTTTTTTTTTTTTTCTTTTTAACCAGTACTCTACAGCTAATGATTCATTGCTGCCACAGTAATACACAGTTGGCACCTACATTTTTTAATGTGTGTGCGGCCTTTAATTGGTTGCATTTTGTGGTTGGTTCAGAGAACCCTGAGCACAATATTTTTGCCTTAGAAAAGGAACACAGTATCAACATGTAAGACCTTAAAGCCACAGCAGTATATGCTGCACACCCAGAAGATGAAGCACTGTCCCTACCTGAGCTGGGGGAAACTTTGCCAGCAACACTGCCAACAGGTGCCAGCTCCCACAAGCTGAGAAAATAATAGCTCTTTTTTCTGGTTTGATGAACACACTGTAGCAGTAATTACATCATTTAATACATAGGTAAATCAATGGTGCTTGACAACTCACAACAAACAGGATGGAGGGAGAGAGAGAAGAGGTGGGTGTAGTAAAAAAACACCACCAGCTTCTTTTTGTTCAAGCTGAAGCATTTTATTTGATCTGAAACAACACAATTTGTCTACTGATTATTTTTCAGGTAAGATATGAATAAAAACCAAAAGCATAATTTAGAATACAAATGTTTTCTTTGAAAAATATCCAACGTTTCAGATTTTTCAAATCTTTTGTCGTATTTTCCTAATGTATTTATGCACTAAGTTGAATCTGAAGTTAAAATACTTTTCCCTTGAAACCACATTTTCCGGCTTGGTAGGATCACAGATGTAAAGGCCGTGAGAAAGCTTCACTTGGTTCTCTTTGCAAGACCAAAGCATTAATTCCAAACCTTTACTAATTTACATGTGAGCTGAAACTTACCAAAAAGGAAATTTTTATTCTTTAAATAGTTCAGGTTCTGGACTGTGAACAGGAATAGGAACCGTAGTCCCTTCTTTCCAGTCCTTAACAATAGCCTGCAGATGAAAGGGCAGACCTGCGTGTACATAAGTACCTATCCAACGAAAAGTAGTGCAACTAACAACATGGCACAGTGATCTTCCCTCTCACTTTCCTGCATTGTGTTTCTCATTCTCTGCTCAGGCACTGCCTACGTGAATAGTGCAAGCTTTTCAGAAGACGGCTGTCATTGCCACAGTTCTCTGCAAAATGCCCAGCACATTAGCTAGGCAGTGATGGTAATTCTGCCTCGATCCCTCATCATCCCCTCCTAACAGAATACATCATCTTTTCTGAGCATTCTGCAACCATGAGTCGACTTTTGTGGGGGATGATCAGTAGGAAGAAACAAGGCTGCAGTTCAAAATGTCTCTGTTCACTTATTTTCATGTCTTTAGAATGAATTAAACTATTTCCATTTTAAAAATGGAGAGTGAAAAAAAGACAAACGTGCTCTACAAGTTGAGCATTATGAAGCACCTGCAAACTGTTCTGCAATGTTGCATGAAGAAGAAAAAGAAATGACTCATAGGTGGCTGGGAGAGTAAGATTTATGCCTGAAAATACGTCTTTGCCATGGCAGAGGGACAGTGTTGAAATTTGCTGTGGGCTCCTTTGATAATTAGGTACAACTGACAACTCTGCAGGCAGGCTTAAAGACTCCGATTCCTTCTTTAATAGGCCTGGTTCAATTTAAATGACATGTTTATTACTGCTGTGAAAAACCCACCTGGCAAGCAAAGTCTCTTTCTCCTTTTCCCCCTACGCATGCCTTACATTTGGGGATCTTAATTCAAGGGAAGGCAAGGAGGCAGGTTACAGAAGGGGTTCATAGCCTCTAGGTCCTGCAGTGCTGATTAGTTACCTTTTATTATAAGGCTCTGTAACAAGGTCTAATAAATAACGAGAAGCCCAGAGCTACATACATACTACTCATGGTGAAATCTGCTTACCAAAAGAAAACGTTCCACGGGTTTGATTTTAACAGAAATGTTCAAGTCATGTGCATTCTTATTTTAGTGCTTTCATAACAGCACACTAATTGACTGGTAACTATGCATGCTAGAAGATGCAAACTAGGGATGGATGTTTCGTACACCCACACTGCACTGATCTGCAAACCTGAACTCTCATCACATACAGCAAATCCAGTGACGCAATGGATGGGTACAGTCCAGGGTAAAGACAGCACCAAAAATTCGGAGTGCTGCTACATTTATGAACTAATTTAACATAGGGGATGCAGAGTTAAAATGTTACAGTATTTGCCAAAGGAACAACTCATGACATATCTTGGTCTGGTTGTAACAATTCCCCATTACTTGTAGTTTATCAGTATCAGCAGAAATGTGCTGATAATACCATATAGAAGCAAACTGATGAGAAAAGCATCTAACCAGAAAGTTCACCATGGCTCATCAAATTTGAAACATACATGACATTTTTTTGAAATACATCAATAAACATGACTGGGTGGAAGGTGTGGGCTGGCTCTGGGCACTGACAGAGAACAGTTGGTGCTGCTTAGTTTCCCTGAAGCAGCATACCTGCAATGGTACACATAAACAAGAGCTGTTACTGTGAAAAAAACATTTGCAAAAAGTTACTACTGTAGTTGCCATAGCTACTTCTAAATGAAAAAAGGGATGGACCGTGGCTCTGCTGGCAATGACGCAGTAGGTTTCGGTAAATGCTGTGTTTTTAACGCTGGGTGTGATGCACAGGAGGATTAGGTACATGTTAAGTAGCTTTGCTGAAAAGAAGATTCACTGAATTGCGTTAAGTCTGTAAACTGAATCAAAGAATTTTAATGGAGTGAGAAAAGGGAGTTGTCACAAGATTAATTCGAAACATGAACGTGTAATGATACGGCACAATGAAGGACAAATAGAGCTTTTTCAAACTCAATTTCACTAACAAATGCACATAAAAGAAAAGTTTTGAACTGTGCTATAGCTAGAGAGCTCTTTAAAGACAAACCTCAAATTGTCCTTCTGATGTAGAGGAAGAACATGGCCAAAATCACTCTGTTCATATATATACACCAGAGAGGACACAATGTTGTTAAATGCCAATTGCTTGCAGTGGCAGAAGTTTCCAATAATTGTATTTTGTGGTCAGAAGCCCAAAAGAGGATTGCACACTTAAAGCCATTCTAGCAATATATAAATTGAATCTGTATGCAATTAAGGTGCAATGTTAGGTCAGTTATTTTAGTACATCTTAATAACTAGTGGCTAAATGGCTGAACTTCAAATTATTGATCAGGTAATAAAGCAAAGGAGTCTCTCTCTCTGCCTGCGGTCCAAAATCACTTTCACAAGAAACAAACAACTCGGAAATGAGACCAAAAAATTGTGCAATGAAAGGTGCAAAGACCTTGCCTTTCTTTATAATCTATATTCATTGTACCTATAGGAGCTGGGGCAACCTCGTCCGTAGCATAACCATAGCTCAGTCTTTGCTCAAAGAGCTATTAATCAGGTAATTATTAAACAAGGAAGACAAGATGATGCTGTTAGGTGCAAATTCCATGAATGTTCATGGGGATACAAGTGTCTTTTTTCTTTACAACTGGTACAGCAAATGATAACCAGCATCTGGAATCGGCCAAGCACAAGTTGGATATTGAACATTCTCACACAGAGACTTCCTCCTCTTCCTTAAGTGTTAAGAATGGAGGAAAAAATGCTGTTCTTTGAGAGCTCTAGTTAAGGCATACTGAGAGCTGCATCACAAGCAGACATTCAGTAGAAGAGAAAAAGTATGGTGTCTTTGACAGGAGACCATTCATCTTTAAGATTAACACTGATGCTGAAATGAATGTCATCTTGCCAAGGACTGCCACAAGGGGCAGCTGCAGTGGACAGCATCATTTCCACACGGGGCTAAAATCAACCCCCAAACCACTCCAGAGATGCTTCAGCTACCATCAGGGGAATTTCATAACAGATTCTCAGGCACATAGATAGCCGCTATGTCTTTTAAGTTGATTTGCTAGAAGGGAGAAGGAGTAACTCACACTGGCCTGGTTCCAAGTCATTCATCACTCTTCAGACAGAAAACTATTTCCACTTCCAATTAAAAAAACTCTTTCAAAAAACCCCAACGGGATTTTGGGACATACCATGTTTTCAACAGTAAATACTCCAAAAAGTACCTGACTTCGCCTTCTCTAATGTGACCTTCTAATTCTTCTATGAATTTTTCCCCTTTCATCCAGTAGATCATGGGGCCCGATTCTCCACTGAATCCAAAGAAAGCTTTGCAGGCCACGGTCAGCGGGTTTCCTGAGGACAAGAAGAAAAGAGGGGGTGTTAGACACTTTGTCACGGCTACTAGTGAAAGAATGATTAAAAGAAATCTAAACACCTCAGATAAATCTTCCCACTTAAAATCAGAGGGGAAAAAAAAAAAAAAAAAAGAGGAGTAACTATAAACCATAGGAAAAAAGGTGATGTTGACTGGTACCTTAGGAAATAGCTGTGAAATGAAACTCTGAGGTTATCCGTAATTCCATTTTTCCCTGAAAGATAACTACATGAACAATGAGAAGGTATGGAAAAGGTGGCAACATAAGGGGATGTCAGATTGGTTGTTAAAAAGAAAGAGATGACTTCTTTGTCAGACTCCCGGGATCTCTACCAGGACTGGGGAGCGTGCCCTAAGAGGCCAGTAAATCACTGAACTTGCTTACTGCTGCTGATCCACCTGTAAAAAAGACAGAGTAATTTCTTCCTCACTTAGACAGAAATCAAATGTTAATGAAGTCTTGGTAAGCTGTTCAGAGAGCTTTTAAAGATCCCCAAGTAATACATGATGCCAGTGAGCACCAACAACACTCATGTTACTGTCAACAGGCTTTTGGCAAAAGACCAAACTTCAAAGCATTATTCAAGCAATAAATAACTCTTCCTTTCAGCTCTGCACAAATACATCCAAAAGAAAGAAAATAAAACTTGGAAACTAATCAGATTTCTTTTCTCTCCAAGAATTCAACATTTAGATGGGCTTTTGTTTGGCTACAGCTCTAGTTGCACTAGCTAGTTCAGGACTGTGCTTACACTGCCATGACAGATGGTTGTCTGCCTGCAGAAGGAAAAAAAAAAAAAAAAAAGAATAAAAAAAACCCAGACAAGCCAGGAAATTCAGGAAAACCATGCTTGTTCTCTTAGTATGCAAATACAGCTGCTGCAACCACTTCTTTTCCCTTACTTTACCCAGCATAGCCCAGGTTACAAAGCAGCTACAGAGTCACTAACTCACATGGGAGGACAGACCTCATTTAATGTCAATGGAGACTCCTGCTGAGTCTTCCAGGACTTGGGTTGAGCATGAAAAATCCAAATAATGCATTTTACCATATTTAGAAGAAATGTTTTATTATGCCAGCCATTCTCAGTGCCAGCAGGAGACTCCTTTGATGCTGAAATAGAACAGGCCTACACTTCTCAAAAACAGCTAGTCATTTGGAGCATATTGGTTGCTTGGGCATGGTTTAATAGTTTCACATCAGTTAACCTTGTCCGCTCAGCAGTGATAACTCACTGTGTGCATGCTCGGAGCATATGATGCGTTAAAGCATCTTTGCCTAAACCCCCAAAGAGCTGTCCTAAGTCAACTACTTGCAGTTGTCTATCCATTATTTCAGTGCCCAATTTAAGACACATCAAAAGAGTCTGATTAGTCAGGAAGTGCAGCACTCCCAGCCACTGAAAATCAACCGCCTTTAAATTGTTTCCAAGTCAAGATCCAAAATTACAAGTCCTTTTGAAACATTAGGATACAGCAAGAAAAGGTTTAAAGACTGCACTTCAGTCTGTTTCTCAAATAGCAAAAGACAAAAATAGAAAATGTTTATCCTGAAAATGTTTTACAGACTCTTTGATTATCTCCACATTCACTGTGAACTCTGGTACCACAGCTGGCCACTGAACACGTGCTGACGCTGACAGATTGTATACAACCAGCTCAAACATCCAAAATACAAGAAGAGGTGGATATTCATCCCACAACATTGACCACCATCATAAGAAAGTTCCAAACTTTATTAACTAATGAAGTCAAAACCACATCTAGGCAGACATTTAACCCCATTACAAGACAATATTGGAGAAGTCTGTTCCCTTCTGCTCCTAACCCGTTCACCCAGCCCTGCGAGGTGCTGTGTGCCCTCCACGGGTGGCTGTATCCATCTCCTGTTTCCCTAACGTGCTGGATGCCTATGAGGTGTGAGGTCTTTTGTGCCGCCTGCCTCGGAGTCATGATACACATCTATTTAAATACCACTTAGTGATTCCTAGCATGTGGCTGTTCAGTCCGTGTTTGATTTTAATAGAGAAAGACAATTGTATCAATGTGAAAAAGAAAAGGGTATCAGCACTGACAGTATATGCCTTTTTCCTGGCACACCATGCCAGGCATTAAGTGTTACAAGGAAAATAAATTACAGGGTGTGCTTTTCCTCAAACCAGCAAATTTTTACTTAAAAACAAACCCTGAAGAAAGGAAAATATTCCAAGGTGAGTCTAAGATTTCTATACATGCAGAGTAAATATCCTGAGGTAACACATCTGATCTGAAGAAATAAGACGTTTTCTATACAAATAGGAAAACCTGAAAAACCTAGCGGTTGTTACACAGCTTCTGTAATAAACAAACCCAATATAAAGCATCAGTAGCCTTTACTGTGACAGCCTGCATGCTCTGAACATGCCCAGGCAGATCTATTTCCCAGCTTTGCCATGAGGGAAAACCAGCAGAACAAACTAATACTGTCAACAGCAAACTTTAGAGTGAATTAGTGTTTTCAGCTCAAAGTCTAGGACTGGCCACACCTGAAAAAAACCAGTCCATCTCATCTGCAAACCCATCACCAATGAGAAGGAACTGTAAGCAATGGGTTTCTCATGGAACAACTGATTTTTATCTCAGTAGCAGAATGATGCACGTCTGGGTTGAGCTGATCTGTCCTGGGTAGAAAGAGCTTGGAATTTGATGACACTTCAAGGTCCCATCCAAACACAAACTCTCACACACTGTTCTTCTACTCCTCCAGCTGGTAAGGACATCTCACTCTTCTCTAGCTATCTGAAGCAGCTTCTGCTTTTTAAGTCTCATCACACCTTTGTGAACTCTGGAAGCAGGACAAAGTCAGAAAAGGTAACAACAGCTCTTCCTTGCAGAAAGTTTATCTACTCAAACAAGCTTCCATAAGGAACGTAAGGGAGGTTTCCCCTCTCCTGCTATGTTAAGGCACAGCTGGCCACAGCAGCAACCTGTTACTACTGGTTTTCAGGGAACTCCAACCAATTCCCACCCAGAAAAGAACATAGCATGTCTCACTGCATTTCTCTCCCAAGTACTGAGATACTAAAATACCCGAATTCCCTGGTTCCTAAATGTACCCTTGAATATGGGGAGAAATGTGCTGAGCATGGAAAGTGCCCTTTGCAGGTCCTGATCTTGGGGCTGGCTTTAAGCCATGTGGTGTCACACTGAGACACAGTTCCAGGCAGAAGGAACTAACAGGCAGCCTGCAACTCCAACAACTCATCTTGTGTAAGGCCCAAACTTTTGCATATCATTACTGCTATTCTGCATGACACTAAGTAGTTCCACTACTAACTGTTCTTATTAAGAAAAAAATCACCTTGCATCACTTAATTAACGACATCAAAGTTCCTAGAATGAATGCTCTTCTAAGTTTTCCATTTATAAATGGTTTCTGTTTAAATCCGACACATCAGTTGCAATTTTAATTAATAATTTGCTCAGAAACAGAGAAAATTATTAGTAAGATTTTTAAGAATCAACACTTGAGATAGTATTTTAAGAAACAAGGGAAGAAACTAGAAAATCCTGCTTGTAGACATCACTGAGTCTACTGCTTTGCTGGGGTCACCTTGTTACAGTAAAGCCTCAGGTTCCAGCAGAAGCCTCTGCTTTTGCTTTTTTTCCCTACTCTGTCAATCAAGCAGATTGCTCCCAGCTGATAAGACACAACCACTGGCAATAGGAATTACATTTTTTTCTAAATCTTATTGTACATTTTTCACCTGACTATTTGCATAACAAATCTGCATGAACTCTACCATACATTGTAGCATTTTTTTCTGAAAATAAGAATCCCACAGAAATGCAATTATTCAAGCAAAATAGCTGCCTGATGGCAGTAGGAATACTGGTTCAGGATGGAAAAAAGAGTCTGCAAAAGAATGTAGCCAGGCATGATTCTGGATGTGCTTACTGCAGGTCCTACATGCTTTGAAAGAGAATGAAAAATCCTGCAGTACAGTCCCTCTTGAACGAGGAATGCTCCAAGTAACAAGTAAATGAAGCTTAAAATACCTAGAAGTTCTTCAGTCTTTTAAAAATGTAAGTGCCAAGATGAGATGACTGACCAGCATGGAAGACAAAAGCTGTTCACAGATCGTAAGATCTGGCTTATGCCAAGGACCTTTTCAGGGTTTTTTTTTTAAACACAGATTGATTGTTTCTTTTTTTTCACTCGCTTTGCACAAGTAGTTGCATTTTGTGGCTTATTTGTGAGCATCTACTCAAGGCTGCAACACAGAGTTCGTATTCTCCAATGTCCACATTCTGCTGGTTCTTTGTTCTTCCAGCAACTCAGGCTTTCACTCATGGAGCAAATCATCCCAGAGCAACCCCATCAAACTGCCAAAGCCATCTATGAATCCTTAGGTGCATTTTTTGTTTGTTTTGTTTTTCCCCATGGTTTGAAACAGTAGCATTTTTTCCAATTCTTTCACATTTTTGTGCCAGATACACCACTCTCAACAAGCCTGAATTGAAGCAGATGATCCTTCCAAGCTAGTGGCAGAACTGACTAAAAGTGTCAAAGGAAGACCTCCTTGTGTACCAAGGAACATCACAAGTCAATCCTGCACGTGTTGCTAGCTGGATTTACATCTTCAGCTCCAGCTGGGTGTTAATATTATTGACTTTAATTTCATTGCTTTTACCTATTTCAGGGCTGGATGCTGTATACACATTGAAGGGAAAACAAGTGCACCGCTGCCACCAAAAAATTCCATCACTCCAAGTCTCTCATTGATGCATATGCATCATGTAGCTCCTCTCTGATAATGGTGCTTGTGTCTCTTTCCCTACAAGTCTGACAGAGAGAAGTGTTTGCAAAGGAGCAGCTTCCCACTCTTGACACATGCAGATGTTATGCAGGCACTTCACAGGCTTTGTTTCTTCAGTTTGCTGAGACAGAGGACAAGAAAGGCAGGTGACATTACATCTCAGTAACTGTATTCTACAGGCTGTCTGCAGAATCAGATCTGACTTTGCAGGCTGTGAGGTTTGCAAAGCAAATCTCCATGTCACTGACAAGAACATTATTGTTCTAATGTGCTTTACAAGTGCTAGAAACTGGCCAAATAGCAGCAGAGTGATTTAAATTGCCCTGGCAAGGCAGGCTGGGTTGTATACTACTGTGAAGAACACATTTCCTTTTCCTTCAGAAGGACATCCTGGATAAAAAGATAGGGGAGGCAGAGCTTATGCCTGCAATTTATCCACAAAACAAATGCCAGGGGCAACACAGACCTTGACTCATGAAAAACAATCTCTGTGTGTGGTAGTTTCTATCTAGTTAGCAGAGAATGTCAATTTTATCTAAGTCCCTTGCAAGGACATCTTCTTAGCTGTTCCCTTATGCTCGGCAGTAAGAGGCAGAACCCAGCAGCACACTGAGGTGGTGCAGCCCGAGCCAAACCATGGGTTTTGCTTTGCTGGCTGATGCTGAACGTCAGGCTGAGCTGCCACCAGGGGTGCAAGGATGGCAACAGCAGCAAATGGTGCCCACTCAAGTTGACTCTTGCAATCTGAGTGCCAGACCCTGCGGCTGAGCTGCTGAGCCCTAGATCTCTGCCGCAGGGCTCATCCGCAATGGGATGACTTCCTAAAGAAGTCAGGAGGCATTCAGCAAAGGTAGCTGAGGATATGCTTGGGTTTTGCTCCTGTCACCCAGCACAGCTGATCACCTGTGTTTCCCAGTCCCCCTCAGCAGAGATCAAGGCGCTGCTGTACCACTCCACAACATCAGGGTCTTCAGCATCTGTTCTATACCTGGCTAAGGTGGCACTGAAATTGTTCACAGATTTATCCGCTACTGAATTTAGTCAAAGCTACAAAAACCCACAAAAACCTCAGTTACATTATCACTTCCCTCCTTTATTTTTTTTCCTGGACATCTCCCAGCATTGCTTAATCAAAGATTCCATGTTTTGTTTAGTACAACAAGATTTACCAAGTCAGTGCTAATTACTCTACCTGGGCTTCTTTTACTTGGCTATTCTACAGAATGCAAGCCTAGCTGTGTGCTAAATCACATTAACCCATTTAGGTAAAAGTCTCAGGGAGTTCAGTGACTAGTTTGAGCATTAGTGGATCCAGTGAAAATAAAACATACTCAAACCAAATTATTTTCCCTGACTGAGGAAAAAAAATTAATTACAGAAAATTCTATAATGTTTCAGCAGCCAGCAGGTTCATGACTGGACATGATCCTTCCAAACATTTGCATAATTAAAGATCAACCAGGAATTAATGAACTGAATGCATTAGGGGAAAAAAAAAAAAAAAAAAAAAAAAAGAAAGAAAGAAAAATAGGGAAATCCAACCTCACTAGCCTCCAGAAATTCAGTTAAAAACATGTAAAACCACACACGTACAGATACATACTTTACTAAGATTGATTTATTCTCCAAGTTTCTACAAAGAAATGGGCTAAAGGAGGTGTTCTTCCCCTAAGTAAGCCCCTGTGTTGTGAACAGCCTATGCTAGCCATACAATGATATTCTGGTAGCTGTATTGATACGTAGGAAAAATGAAAAGTGGCAGTACGTGACATACATTAAGTAGGCTCTTCACTCATGTAAGAACTTTTTGACTAAGGCAAGTCTGGCAATAACAAAGAGGCCAGTAAAAACTTTGACAAGAAAAATGCAAGAGATCTTTAGGTCTTGTTTTGTCCTCTGTAGTTTATGATCTTAATTCTAACCTTCTCTCTTGCTCTGCTCTTATTTCTTATGCCCTGAGACAACACAAAACACATGGCCATGAGATATTTGTGCTTTTCTGTCTCACTCAAGTGAGCAAATGGCATATATAAAAAGTAGCATAAAAATAACACTGACTAACAGCAAGCAGCAAAACTCCAAACATGAAACAAAGCAACTAAGTCTCTAGAAGGTTTGTTGCCAAAACCAGAAGTCAACGTGTTTGCTGGCGTTCCATACAGCCCCAATGCCTTCTAATTTAAACAACACAATCATGACCCACTGCAAGTGCTGCTTGTAGGCTTGGTTATTGACCGTGGCTCTCACAAAAAGGGAAAAAACTAAAACACCCACAAGGCTGAAATGTTGCCGATAAAAATTTATCGGATGTTCTAAAAATTAATCAATAAAGGCAAAATCTCCTAGAGCAACTTTCTTCCAAGAGCATCCCAGAAAAACATCCCAAACCCCACCCCTACCAAAGCAAACCTCACCTAAATCCTGCAAAATCCTTTATCCCATTTTCAGAACTGCCTTTGGGTCATAATTTGAAATCTTAGTCATTGAGAGCTCAGGTGTAACTGAGAGTCAAGGATTTCAGTGTTCCAGTTATTCACCTACAATGAAGACAGATGCTTTGTGGGATTTCCAGAAGCAGCTTGACAGCTGCCTTGTGCTGACTGTAATTCATGCTCATTGCTGAGGGTCTGAAAATCTCATTTATGTGCATTTTGAGGCACAGAAATATTATTTAAGAGAAACGCCCTGTAGGTACTTAAAAAGCATTCCCTTGGTGGTGAGTTCCTAGGGCCGGGGGAGCCCACTGGCAACAGAACAGTGATATCCAGACTAAGGTGAAGTAAGCAGGGAGCGAGACGGAACAAACCATCTCACTATGACCAGGGCATGGGTATGGCTTCATGCTGTCACAGCAATCATTTCCCTCTATTCTGGTATCACCTTTTAACATGGCCAAAATAGGTGGTGACACACAGGTGGGTTGCTCTAAGAGAAGAGTAGGAAAGGAAAAAATTATTCAGAGGGACACTTGCTTCCTTATATCACTGTCCCATAGCGAGAAGGAGAAACAGCCAACTGTTGGTTTGAGCTACAAAGAGATGGACCACAAAGAGATGCTCCTGTCTCCTCCCAGCAACCTGCTGGTTCAAGGGGAAGGTAGGGTCCTATGCCACAAATGGCTGCTTCTTTCCAGCTTCAGGACTTTCCAACTCTCCAACTTGCCCTGCATTAAATTTTCTATGAACATTCGTGTCTTACGTTCCAGTTTCCTGAGCAAGTACATCTTTGATCTTTTCTCTTAGGGGCGAAAGAGGATGAAATCCAGCATCTCTTTCCAGAGAACAATCTGGCTTCACACAAAGGAAGTGCATGGAGGGAACAACCTAATCAAGGTCTGCCACCATCAGTGTGGCCAAATGCCAAACCTTACCCACATGAGCATGTAATGGGTATCCAGCTGTACGTCTTAGTGAGTTCCCATTTAGTAGGCAGAGGGTACATTCAAGGTTGCTAAAGAAACCAGCTGCAGGCTGCAAGAGACTGAAGAAATTATGCTAAACTTCTTCCAACTTCCGTGTTAATTTTTAAATAGATGATAAAACTTCTTAAGACAATGACTAAAGAATGGATAATTCTTCTTCGCTTAGAAAGGACAAAGCAAACATGAACTCATGCTTCATGTTATGGATGTCCTGCCCTATAAACAAAGTGACACCCTTTGAAATCAATGCATGCTTCAAACTAGGGAGTCAGCCGGGGTGTTTTAGTACTTAGTTTGTGACTGGTCACTCAACCCCTGCTTAGATTTTGGCTAACCCAGCTCATGCTAAGGCTTGATGTAAGCTGGGAGCAGTGCCACTGGCTCAATGCGAGAGCACCATGTGGGCAGGACAGGCAGCCAGACAGAGCTAAGGGACCACTATGCACCATGATCCCCTGCAAACTGCTGTCTCCAGCAGCCACTATCTTTTGCCTGGAAGTTTCCTCAGAATCCACTAACTTATGGAAATGGTATAGATCAAACCTCCAAGGTGGAGGGTATAAAACATCAGTTTACCCAAAAAACCTTGTGAAGCGGATCGAACAGCAGCTGGACTGCTGAGGCTTTCATGCTTCCTGGTATGATACAAGGGGACACCCACAAGTTGATGGAGGAGGAAGGATGAGCACTCTCACTGTCAGCTAGGTAACTAATTCTTTTCTTTTGCTCATAGGTGCACGATATTGAGAGTTATGGGCTATAACTACTGAAACCTTATGACTTGAGCAGTGAATAAGTGAATCCACATGATACACTAATCTGGGCAAAAGGGGACTGAGCCCCTGTTTGTCATGTTTGTTCATTATATTTCTTCATTAGCTCATGAAATAAAGTTTAAATCACAGAGTACATTGCCCTGTAAATCTGAACGGACCATGACATCAGCTTTGTACAAGGGCATTAATGGAAAAACTAACTCGCCCTGAACAGCTTGCTAATATCTCCACAGTGCCCTGAGCAGGCATGTAGAGCCAGAAACGTTAATGTGGTTAACAAGGTCCAGAACATCACCTTGATAGACGTATTTAGTCCTTTCCTTTCTCTGCTGCCACGGTCCTGACAGTGCACAGGAATGGGGTAGGAGGGCTAAGAAAAGGGGCCAGACACAAAAGGCAATAACTGCTGCAACCTTCTTACTTCTCCAGCTTTCCTAGCCTTCCTAAAATAAATCAAACGCAGTGCTGGGTCGTCCTGGTCAGGGGGATGAAGAGAGAGATGCCAATCACCTCTGATAATGAATGTAACCACAACTGTCACCTCATTTGGCCTCAGTTATGCAGGTGGCCTCTCATCCACCGGGAACAGGGCTTGCTAGAGCCTGTGATAAGATGACACAAGTTCTTACTTCCCCTGCACAATGGGACCAACAGGGACACAGCTACTGAGATCAGCTTGTACTCAGATGAGAATCTACAACTGACTAATGTGCTTAAAGCTCAGCAAATAAACATTTTGCTGAACAGGGAGAGGGTTCCCCGTTGATTAAATTTAGGCACGTATTTAAGTGCTCTGCTGAGTAAGGGCAACAGTGAGTTCTAAATAGAGGCTGTAGTTATGAAAAAGATTTAAAAAGGAAAACAACAGCCACAGAGCAAAATTTTAACCAAGCTAACTCCAGTAAGTAACTACCATTTATTATTTATTTAAATTTAGAGAAAACATTCAGGGTGTGTAGGAAAATAAAACACAGTTCAATAAATACAACCTGTATTTTCCTTATTGAATGAATCACTATTGTTCATCAGTTGTCCAATAAAGAATTTACAGGGAAGTTTAATCTCTTCTAATTTCTAAAAATTAAAGGACATATTTTTCTTTTCTCTTCTTTTTGTTAAAAAAACCAAAAGTAATGATAAAAAAACCCCAAGTGACATTAAGGTGGATAGTATTTTAATAAAAAGTCAATCACACAGAAAACTCTCACTGGTTTACATCTTTTCTTTCTCTTTTATTTCTTTTATCCCCAAAACCTTGGGGTAAGAATCTTTTAACCAAGACGCAAGACCTAAGCCAGACATTTGTATCTTGGGTGCAACAATTTAGCAAGCATTTAAGAATGAAAGGGTCATGAGAAATTTTATAAATTCGGACAATTTCTCAGAGTTAAAACTACTCCTTCCTAAAGAGATACAGTGGCAATCCCTTGTGCTCAGTAATCTGAGCCATAACCTATCAGTTCAGGTAAGTGCCAGTTGAAAATGACCTAGGTTTGTTTTGTTTTTTTTTTTTTTTTCTGACAGATGTGATTTACAGAAGTCAATAGACTAATTGCCCTAAACCTATTAGCAGTGCGGACTCAGATTTACCCTAAGCCTCCTGCTTTGCATTCAGTTGACAGCATTCACATTAACCACACATTAAATGTAATTTTAGTTGCACAGGAGTCTAATAATCTAATTTTTCCCTAGGTGAGTGCCAAACAATGAAGTCTGTAACTTAGAACTCCTAAATTCTGTCCCATCATTCCCCCCCCCCCCCCCCGGATCTTTATACAGTGAACGCACAGCCCGTGGTTTCACCTTACCCAAATCTACTTCACCCTCATTCTCAACATTGCTGATGATTGATGATTAAAAACACTCCAAAAATGAAAAAAAATCCACTTTGCCGGCCCAAGCAGAAACTCCTGCAAAGGGGTTTACATTCATGGTGATGAGACATCACATGCTTGAAGAAAAGAGTGGGAATTTCAAGACATAGCAAGGCAATCATCCCAGGATGCAAAACTCACTTGATGAACAGGGAAGGGAAGATGTCTCTGCAAGGACTATCTGGCCTTCTCTAGATCACAGCAGAGCACCCCTGAAGGAGGATAATACTGTCTTTGGCTCACAGCACCAGAGGAGCAGGGCCCAGCTTTTATAAACTCCTGTTCCAGGTTTGAAAGGAGGCAAAACTGTCAGAGTAAGCTATAGACACAGACCAGATGGTACCAGCTTTACCATACTTGCCACCAGCATGGGATGCCGCAAAGCCCACACCTCATGTGCTCATGGGACTACACTGGGAAAGAGGAGCATGAATTCACTCTCAGGTGGTCCCATTGTCTTGGGGATTTCCCAGGTGGCCACATCACCTGGCTGTGGATTCCCCACAGCTAAGGCAAATGGCACAAACAGGTCATACTCTGAGAGGAAAGTGGGCTCAGAGCAAGAGATCCTCTGACCAGGTGTGGCATGCAAAGCAAGGACAAGGATAAGAAACCTTTTTGAAAGAATAAACCCCCCAATAAATAAAAAACCTTTACCTCCACCCAGTCCCCCCACCCCTCTTGGAGAGAGGGATGTCACATCTTCTTGAGACTTACAAGAAGATATTATGAATTTGAATCTGAATTATATTGAGAAGAGGGAACCTTTATTACCCTGCTGTGGAGAATTCAGCGTGAACTCTCCATTTAGGAGAGCCATGTTATGAGTGAATTCAGAGCAACCTCCTGAGAATTTAGCATGAACTTAGGCGGCTGATTTTAAAAAGACTATTTGCTATTAAAGAATGAAGGGGAATCAGGAAATAGGAGCTCTTCTACACTGTGGTCAGGGCTCTCAGCCCTGTTATGCACAGCAGGCAAAGCACCAGTGAGCTACTGTCTGGCCCAGGTAGGAGTCCAAGCCTGCCCTTCGCTCTGGCAGGCTGTGAGCAGCTGTGCAAAAGCACTGAGCACACAAAGCTGGCTCCCACAGAGAGCAACTTTGATTTCATACAGTCCTGGAGCTTCAGAATACCCCTCCTTGTGTCTTGTCCAGGGTGGTGTTTGGATGTAAGGCAGTATCTTAGGAGCTCAGGATCTCAGAGCAGGACCTTAAAAAAACCCTCCTGAGAGAAAAGCTTTGCTCTTCTTTATTGCTTATCTCTTTTCTTAGCTGTGCTGGTGCTGAGAAGGAAATTAAGCCACTCCCTGTAAGATCTCATGTGAAACCATGGTCACTTCAGTGCCAAGATTGTTATTTGAGCTTTTTTCTAGTGTCAGAAATCTTTGTGTGGCCTTCACCCGAATTAACCAGAGAAGGTTACAGACTTGCTTTTTCCTCCCTTGGGAAAGCTCCTGCCACCATCCGAAAATTAAGCAAGGACCCAGGTAATTATGATCATCTGGAAGTGTAACGGTCTAATCACACACAGATGTGCAGGAGCAAGACCAAAGGACTGGCCTTTAGAGATGTGCATCTGCTACCTGGCAGAGCACTAAATGAAGCTGTGCCTGCAGCTGATAACAAGCTAAGGCAAATGCCTGCCCCCAAAGTCTTGTGAATGTTTATTTTAAGGATTTTTTAAAGGGATGCTGCACACGTTCTCAAAAACCTCATGTAACAACACAAAACAGAAACAAATACAACAGAAAAAACCTTCTGTAGTCCAGAGTGGATTTTCCAACACAGGAAAGTCACTATTGCTCCATGCACAGGGAGTCATAAACATGGCCAAGGTTCACTGTTATCTTCCTCCAATGCCCAGAGGAATACGGGGAAATGGTACCTAGCGCTGGGCATACCTGTGAAGAGTTGTTAGCTGCCCTGAGGGGCTGTTCGGCTTTGCAGTCGGAGAGGTTTTTCTTTAGGTCTTTTTCTGTTGACTCTGCTGAGTATTAGAGACAGAAAAGGCCAGCTGAAATTTCTCCTCTGTTTGGATAATGATCTTCTGTGCTACCTTGTTGAGAACCAATGTGTCTGAACTAATTTCTTTCATTTTTTCTGTCAAAACCATAATTATTTCCTTAATCAATCCATTCTTCCTTGGGCTAGGGGTCACAAAAAGACAGTAACTCAAGTCAGTTTGTCAGGAATTGTCTTCACTGAACTTTCCTCAACCCTCAGCTCGAGAGTCAGCCTTCCTTAAAGCTGTCCACCCTGACATCTGTGCCGACTCCGTGATGGATAGAAAGCTTCTTTTCTTGGGTATGGTTGATGTAGTCTGGGGATTGCACTAGAGGCCTCTAATATTTTGCCTTATATGCTACCGCTGCTGCATTTCAGCCCAGTATTTCTCAGCAACATTCCCCTCTGCTGCACTGTGCAGGTAATGGGCAACATGTGCTTCTTTTGCTCTGCCAGGTGGAGTCATCTCCAACAGAAAGCCTGCCTGGAGGGAGACGGGGCTGGGTGTGTGCAGCATCTGAAAAATCTTTCCTACATTGCAAAACTCTAATGGTGGGGTGTGCGGCCTAAAGAGTGGGGCAGTTGGGGCAGTGAGGAAAGAGGCTGAATCTTCACAGGCAAAGGATGCTTCAGCTCTGGTCACGGGGAACAGGGCCGACTGGAGGCTCGTTGAGGGGAGCCTGGAAGCAGCACTCCGTGGGGAAGGCTAGGACAGATTTGTGCTCTGTGCTACCTATACCTGTGTCATTTCTCATTTCCCACTAAGGATAAGCTCACAGCCTGGGTCAGAGAATGAGCACAGACCCCTGCAGAACACTGTACTTTATGCCTCACAGTGTGCTGAAAAACAGGATCCCTTGGGTAATTATCAGTCAGACAGATCAAATAATACTCACTATCCCCAAATGCCTAACAAATCAGCCACACAGACACTCCCACCACTCCCCCTCCAGTCCCCCTATAATGAAACCCACTGTAAAAGTCCATTTTTATGGACATTTAGAAATCCATTTAAAAAAAAACCCAAATACGCACACAGAGAAACATAGTCCTGTTTGCTAACAAGTTGGGTTTTTTTCTTTCTTTTCCGATGAATATTTCTCATTTTCCCAACAGATAGAAAATACATTAAATACTTCTGTACTGACTCCTGTAGCACTAGTTTTTCAGCCTTTTTAGATTTATTAACCTCTAAAAATTTTCTGTTGGAGCTGTTGACCTTCCCAGAGACCCCCTTGCCCCCAGTGACACGAAGGTACAGCCTAACTCCCTTCCCGAGCCCTAAGGAGCAATCTGCCACACTCCAGTTACCACCCCCTCCCCTGGGAAGTTACCTGGCAGCAGCACACACGTAGTGCTGTGTGTGCTGAGATTACGGAGTGTATGGAGCAGTTGACTGGGGATAGCTGTGGAAGGCAAAGAGCAACCTCCCTTTAAGAAGACTGCTACAGAGAGATGGCTTCAAAGGGGAGAGCAGTAAAAGGGCACGTCAACAAAAGCAGAAATAAAGCCTCAGCATAGGCCAACATTTCTTTTGTGTATGGCACAGATATGGAGGGGACAAGGAGTGAGCCTTTTGGGCAGTGAAAGACCCAGCTGGGAGAATACAAGGGACAGGTTGTGGCCTCCCTGAAGATGTGACAGGAGGGCTCCTAGTGCAGCCACCCCGGCACGATGCCTGCCGTGCCTGAGCAGCAGCATTGCTGTTCCCAAGGTGTGGGGCTGCTGCAGTGGAGATCCATCCCTGTGCTTTGCCAAAAGCAAAAAAAGCTCAAGTTCAGTTTCAGCAGCGCAAGGGGTAGGTAGTATTAATTGAGGCCAAGGTTCTCCAAAGATGCTCCAGGGAAGTTTCCTCAGCTGCTGGGAAAAGGTGACAGCAAGGTGTAGTTACATAGGAGAAAAAGACATGTAAAATCTGCCCTTCTTGCCAATGGGTATGCAAACGCATGGCTGGCAGTGCACTCGCTCTGTGCTGGGCCTGCAGGGGAAGGTACAGCCAGGGGAGCCCAGCTGTCGCTGCCTGGCAGCATGAACCATGCAATGGCAGCAGCGTGCTTGCCCCCACAGGGCTGGCACCCCGGTCTCTGCTGCCCGCAAGCTCAGAGCAGCCTGGGGTGATGGACGGTCCTCAGTCCAGCCAGCACCTCCTGCCTGTCACCCTCACAGCCAGCACTGCCCAGCGCAGGGACACTGGGCCACATGCGCTGCTGCCATGCTCCGCAGGCCCTCAAGCTAGTGCATCTTTTCTTCCAGGGTTAAAGAAACTTCAGTCCCACTGTGAACAACCGCTGCTAAAGTAGGCCTGCCCCACTGGGAGAAGGGGCATGCAGGACCCACGCGGTCCCAGCCAGCCTCACTCCCTGATACTGCCTGGCCCACTTTTTTGGTTGGCTTTTAGATGCAAAGGAGAGGACAATGTGACAGGCAGTTTATGGAAGCTACTGATTGCTGGCACCCTGCACTTTGCTTTTGTCATGTTGAGTCATCTGCAAGCTGCTCAGAGCCTTCGTGATGGTGCTTTTTGCTTGCTCAAATGGAAATGAAGTAAAAGCCAGGGTGACATGCACTACTGTGCAGAGAAACAAATGCAGAGCCACAGACCAGCACTTCCACCTAATTTGAGGCCCTGAGCTTCACCAGTGCCTGGGGAAAGTCTATTTCACAGAATGGAATTTCATTTTGGACTAAATGAAGACAAGGTTTATGTAACCTAAAATCCAAAAGCAATCAAAGGAGTCTGAATGGTCCCACAGAAGGTTGCTGGCCTGTTTTTTTCTGTGGTTTTCCTTCTTCAGTTCCTGGCCACCCTGAAGTGTTTCAGGGGGTTGTTTACTACGCAGAGTTTACCAACCCTGACGGTCACCTGCCTTTTGTGCGAGCCAGCCCTGGTTTAGAGGCTCTGATCACGGGCAATGAAACCTGAGCATCTGGCAGGGTACAAGCAGGGCTTATCTGCTGGGCTGACAGCTTTGCCAACCACTGGTGGGCTGCATGAAGCTGCAGCAGGTACCACAGGCACCTGGTGGTGTGTATCCAGCCACATAGACATGCCCAGCCTCTGTCCCTCGGTCTCTGTCTACCCTTGTGTAAAGGGAAGGTGACTTTTTGCATAGTTGTTCTAATACATCCCTCAACCTATGAAATATGGGCTGGGGTAACAGAGAAATGCCAGAAGCACAAGGATACTACAAGTCGTTCCAGAGCATGACATGATCCATTTTAGCTCAAGCAAAAATATCTTAACACCCCCTCAGCCTCATAATCTTTTGATTTTTAATATGTTAAATTTCTGGAAAAGTCTAGTTTTCCAGTGATTTCATAATGAAATGAAAATATATATTTAGTCCCAAACAGCAAAATACATTGTTTGCACTTCGGGACCACAGCTGAACAGAAAGGAAGAGAAGCCTTATGAGGATGGTTGAGGCAACAAAGCTTTTGGTTGCAAACAGGCTGAATGGTAAGATCTCAAAAGCATGATCACACTTTCAGTGGATTCAACTCCACATAAAAAACTGACTAGTGAGACCTGCTGTGATCACAGGTGACAGATGGAACCACTGTGAGTCACGCTAGTAGTTCACTTCCCATGCACAGATACATAGATGCAGCCAACAGCTGATATTGGGTCTCTCCCAAATGAAAACATGCTCAGATGTCTCCATCTTGAAAAAGAATAATAATAATAATCTCCCAAATACACTCATTTAAAACATATATGATTCAATTTTCTTTTGTTTTACACCAGATGTGCTCCAGACATACCAGTTTGGTCTCTAAAGACTTCCCTGCCTACTATGGTCTTCTCTTCGAACTACTCATCAAAGCACACGGGGTAAAAATTTCCTTCCTCCACATCACTAGTCATCAACACGACCCTGTCATTTCAATTTCTCACACTTCTTCTTTTCCCCTGCCCTATATCTCTGCAAAGTCTCATCACTACAGCTTATTGCCATTGGCTACTGATGTTGAACAAAGTGCTCCCAATTTCAAACATAATGAAAAGAAAAATCAGTAACACAAAAGCGAAAATTAACCATGGAAAGCACTCTCCCAGGGCTGGCCAGGTTCTTTAGGTTCAACATGTGAATCTGCTTTAAAGAAGCAGACAGACTCCTCTGCTGCTGCTGTTCTTCATTTTCTCTGGAGTTTGTTCCACTGAACAATCTGCTCCCAGGGAGAGAAGAAAGAGCGTTGGGGTGGGTGCCCACCTGAGAGAGCCTCAGCACCCTCCTGAACATCACAAAGGCACCATTCTGCCCCCAAGATCTTCCTCAGGTATACACACAGGCATAACTCCACACCCCACCAAGCAGCCCAAGATCTGTTTTACAACATGCAATGATTAGGAGACATGAATCTTCCCCTCAATTTTTTTTCTGTTACATGCATATTAGATGCACCTCTTTCCCCTGTTCCTGTTGGAACTCCAGCAAGTGGCTCTCATACCAGATTTTCACTTTAAAAAGCAATTTGTCAGTACAAGTGATGCTTAAATTTTAAAAGGTAGTGACTAGTGCTGGGATTTGCAATCTCAGTCCTTGAGCCAGGCGGAACAAATCGGGCTGCTGCCTTCTCAAATTGAGGGTTGCTAGCCAAAACTCCATTTTGTGCTCATTGCTAGTATTTAAAATTTTAAAGTGTTAAAAATGGCATCTCAGGATGTTGGTCTAAAGACACAGCCTGTGTTCAAGGGCACTTATGAGAAGCACCAAAGCACACAATGTCTGATTCATCCCTACAGCCATTTGGCTATGGGACAGAGAAGGAAGACAAAAGCAAGCAGGCTTTCCTGTGGGACATACTTTACCCAATGTTTCTACATCTCCTCATTTTTCACCAGAGACCTTCCTCCTTCATACTGTTTTGGAAGGGTTCCCCACAGTGTTTCAGCAGGCAGGCATGGATTTGCTTACAAGCCACAGCCTGAGGAAATGATTCTTGGAGAGGATTTTGGGGAGGCATCCTAAAGCTGTGAAACAACCAGTCTCCAGGGACAGGACATATCCAGGCTTGGAAGCACATGGAAAACGCTCTTAACCATAAAGCAAGAGGTGACAGAGAGACTTAGGATCAACGACTCTTGTTTAACAATTCTATCAAGAAAGAACAAAGGCGGCCAAGGTACCACAGAAAACAGTGACTAAAAAAGCTATGGAAACAGCTCTTTAAGTCAATGGAAACCAGAGCACATCAAGCAAACTACTGAAGCACCAGTGTAATATCACCACTGCTGGTTCATCTTGTCATATCCTTGATGCCCAAGAAATGATCTGGCATGCACGTGCATGGCCCACTGTATCAGCAGTCTCACCACGCTGCTCCTCACCCCTCATCCATGCAGGAGAGCAAAGAAGGGGAAACCTCTGGGCTCTGCTTCAGAGACAGAAGTAATTGCCTAGCTCTGTTGGTCCATGGACTGCTTCTGACAGCAGCTTTAAAAGGCAATGCGGAAAAGCAAGCAGCACTGTGGGAGGTTTTGCAACTACTGTCTTTCCAAAGGAACATCCACCTAGTCTGTGAAATGTACTCTCTCCTTAGAGGAGAGGTCCAGACTCAGAGGACCTAGCCTTGTACTTCTGTCTTAATTTTGCAGAACAATGCACCATTTCTTACTTCTGGTCCCAAGTAAACTCAGACTTTTATCCCAGAGTAGTACACACTTAATAGATTCAGCTAGTAAATCCCTCAATTCTTTAAAATGATGTCTTGCAGAAAATTATCGTTTCATTAAAAAAAAAAAAAAATTACATGAGAAAAGTCTCTCCCTGCTGACATTCATAAAGTAGATGCTACTTGCTTCAGAAGATTTGAAGATTACCTTCAAAGACATGCATTTGCCAGATTAGGCTGCTAGATACTATAGTGCTTTATGACTGAAAAAGCAGTGATTTATTCATTCACCTTACATCCTGCAAGAAACACAACTTTGAGCTTTATTCGCCTGAATACTGGGTTGTTCTGCACATTCCCAATGTCAACAGTGCTAGGACACTCACTGATGTTGCACACTGCCCTTTTTTATTTCCTTGAACAACTACAGATAGAGCAAGCTTGTTACTGCTGCACTTTCTAAGACATTGACCTGAATTTTCCACTTTTTTTTTTTTTTTTTTTTTTTTTTTGTGTGTGTGTGTGGTATAAAGCAGGAACAGCAGCGACAGTCTGTGAAATTACATAGTGGGTAGAGAACAAGAATTCAGCATACTGATGCTCAGGCTGATTCAAGAAAAGAGCTCTTGGAAATCTGCAAGAGTCTACCACATAGTATGCTGCCTCTCTAAAGCCGATACGATTCAAGCTGAAAATTGAACCTCTCTTCTGCTATTCTGTGTTGTTTTACTAACAACCAGAAGTTCACTTATCTAATGCTGGTTTTGCTCTCTGTTAGCTGCACTAGTCTTTCTGCAAGCATCAGATTTTTAAAGGCCAGAATAGGTCATCAAGACCATCTCTCCCTACCCCTGCTGATAATGGTGTTCTTACTGATCCTTACACTGTCCCTATTAATTTGTACTTTGGTGAGAGTGCATTTGGAAAGAGGGTGAGTATCTGTGTGTCTGGGAATGGGAAATGCTCTGTTTTCTCTGATCCAGCTCAGAAAAGCTGTGGTGTAAAACTGAAGACACAAAGGGAGAAAAGCGTGCCCTCAGGAGCTCTCCCTCCTCCTCCTCTGTGGACGGGTTTGATAAGCCTTGTGCAGCCCTTGCACCACTGCAGAGATCAGGACCCATTTCCAGCCCCGTGACAACTCATTTCAGGAAGCTTGCAAGTAACGCACCTGTGCCATCCTGTCCAGGCTTTACAGATTTTTTAAGCGCTGGCTGCGTATACACTGAATTTTTTAAGAGAGGAACACCACCCCCACATTAGTAAGGTAACAAAGTGCAAGCCTTCTGGCTTATTTTATCTGTTCCTGGACAAAATACTTCTGTGAGAAATTTTTATTTTTGAAGCAGTGATTAGGAAGGTATATGCTATCTGCAGTCCCTGTATTCAACTGTAAATATACTTTGGAAGAGAGGTACAGCTACATATGCGAACACCTAATATCACAAAGACCCTGTCCAGTCCCCAGCAGAGATTTGTAAATCTGGAAAATCTCAGCACAGCTGGCAGGCTTTGCTCAAGAGAGAACACAGTGGTGACAGGAAGGCTTCTGTCAGGATCAATTTACTTTGGCAAAATGTATTTAAGAAGCCTTGCAGAAAATACTGTTCTGTTACAGATAGCTCTGGCTATGCCAGAAAGTCTCTTGCATGGACTTCCCCCAAGGCAAGAAGGGTTTATGGCTTCTTTGTCCTCAGCAAGATACAAATCGTACCAAACATCCTTCTCTTCTCTCCTTTAACACACCGTCCTTCTGTACACTACCCCAACTCACCTTAAAAATAAAACTTTGGCAGAGTCATCTATCACTTCGAATATAAGAGCAGATATTTCATGAAACTTAATAAAAGTAATACTCATATTCTTCACCAAAACATAAAACATGATAGATATGGATTGGTTGCCATTTTTTATGAATCTGCTTAGAGCACTAGTGGATATAAATTATGGTAAAGGGCAAACTGCAAGTTCTACATGACTTGGCTTGTAGTAATGAGAAACCAAACCTGCACATAGCGTGTCACCAGATGACATACCATTTTTCTTAGTTATTGTTAGTATCCATTCACTTCTTCCTGGGGGAATTTTCCACGTATTTAGCTGTTTCTGTTTGTCAGAGCCCTTGTTAACAGTTCAAGCAGTTACCACTGTTGAGTCAAAATCAAAGGCCAGCAACCAGTTATAATGATCCTTGGGTTTTTTTTAAACCTAATGTGCTTTTAAGGAAAGAAGAAAAGGAGAAAAGAAAAGGATTTTACTGCTTTTGCAGCATGTGTAATTTCTGTCATTCTAGCACTTCCCAGAGGTAGGTCTTTAAGTTCAGGTGAGCTAGCTTTGTCTTTCTTGATGCATTCATGCCTTCTGTTATATATGGCAGCAACGCTTCTATCATAATGAGGACTCAGAATGCCAGGCTCTGATTCTGTAACTGAGGGCTGGTGTGGGATGTGCAGAAGCCTAATATAGCCTCATCTAGGACTTTAAAAGGCAAGCAGAAAAAATATTCTCATTTAGAGAAAACATGGCCTTATCTGCAAATCACCACTGCTTTGAGAGTTCTTCCTTTTTGCATGAGGTTGTGGAAAACAAGCTATTTCAATAGGTTTTGTCCCATTTTAGCCTTGCCTCCCTATCATGAACACATGGCTGTTATTTAACCACTTCAGGAAGCTAGCAAAGGGTCAATGCACCGCTACCATGTTCTGCATGGCTGGTGCAAAATTTTCGCATACACTTTTCTCAGCAAGGACCTTCCACCTAGGGGCAGGTGGGGGTCATTTCTCATACAGGGATTTCAACCTCTGTGATATGGGATTCTTTTTTGGACCCAAATCTCCACTGTGCTGACCCCAAGGGGACAACTGCAAGCGGTATGCTGAGGTAAACTAGACATGATTATTAAATCTGTTGGCTTCAGCAAGGTTATTCAAATGACAGAAGGGATTAACAAGGATAGCGGCCGTCAGTCAACCAGGCAGTGGTAGTGAAGCGTAGGCTGCTGCTAAGGTTGCTTTGTGACCTCAGGGAGCAGGAGGCTGCTCAGCATACAACTACCTATTGCTTATCTTAATGATCATCCAAAATACCCACACTGGCTTCTGATATTTACCGCAAGAAAGACACAAGGCAGTAGAACTTCAAAGGGGACTGAAAAAACCGTGGAGACCAAGAGCCAAGATGCTGTCCTCAGCACAGCCCAAAGCTTGCTTCTCAAACCAGAACTTTCTGCTACAGGAACAGCGTCTGATTGAGTTTATACTATAGTTTTTGATTAATAAGCACACACAGGGCAGGCTGGAGTCATTATTCAATGGATG
Source organism: Falco punctatus (assembly GCF_963210335.1). Lineage (NCBI taxonomy): Eukaryota > Metazoa > Chordata > Aves > Falconiformes > Falconidae > Falco > Falco punctatus. Next base: position 15,872,455 of record NC_137595.1, read on the forward strand.
CAAATCTTACGGAACTTTTCTCCCATTAGTTGAAAACCAAACTGTTGCGTCCAAAGCAGAGAACAATGGGAAGAGGCAGGCTGGGACAGCACCGTGCCTAGATCCTCCCTCAGCACTCTTGGGTACCTCAGACATGCACCCCTTCCCTCACTCACCAACCCAGCCAGAGCTGGGGACAAGCTCAAGCTGAAGGGCAGAAACAATTCTGCTTTAAATCATATTCCCTGCTGAGCAGCTGATGACACTGAAGCTTCAGAAGATGGAAAAGTGCCAATGCCCACTCCTGCAATTCTGTTGTGGAACCCTTCTGTATATGGTGCATGGACTGGTGCTCTAATCCTTTGCCTCCTTGTGGCGTGGATCTAGAGCAGAATGCTAGGGTTTATCCTGATGGTTATAGAGAAAATTGAAGTTCAGTGATCTGATTTAATTATGATGAAATGCCCAACAATGCCTGAAGACCATTCTGGCATTTATATATATTTTAAAACTATCTCATTTATTTTTGGAACCTGACATTCGTTTTCTTTTAACTCTTTTGTGTTGGCAATAGTAGAAAAGAATAATACATGTTTCAGCTCTGTTCAAGGAAGTACAGCTGGCAGAGAATCAGATCAGGTACTCTCAACTTGGGGTTGGGGAATGGGTCTAAGGAAGGAATCATGACTGATCCCTCCCTCTTCATTGCCAGACTGGATGGCTGAGGATGAGGAAGTCCGAGTGGGATTCATGTAAAGACAGTGCTGGTTGGGAAAATTACCACAAACAACCCCCACTGAAGTGTAATGCAATTTACTATCTAAACTGAAATGTGTGTTTCTTTGAACATACTTCATTAGAATTCCCAGGAAGCTGTTTTCCAAAAAGACTCTAGTTCTTAAATACAAGAACTGCATTTCTTACAGACCCAGGGAAAAGCAGCAACTCCACAGGGACCAGACAGATACATGTGAGGGTCAGAGAAGGAACAGAGGTCTTTTCTTTCTGCGTTTCAGAAAAGCTCCTGCAGTGCATATAGCTCCTATGAGACATACAGCTTCTTCCAAGAGATATCACTAAAGCCCTATTTGGTAACGTATCGATCAATGGGCGTTTGCAATGTTGTCAGTTCCAGACAAGCTGACCTAAGATCAATTATTATACTGGGTACTGCTTACAAACGTCAGAGGCATTACTCAGGAAATTGATCTTGACTTTATGCAATTTAAAGATCAATAGAAACCAGCAAACAATTAGCAGGCTATTAGTAAGGGTGCACTGACACACTTATTGACAGTTCCCTTGGAATTTACGCACTCACAGATACACATACTGTGTTTACATACCTATCGTCTATGGGCTATCTGTATCCTCAACAGATGCACAAAGCTCGCACTGACTTGCACAGCTGCTCCAGAGTCTCATCCCTTCTGTGATCTGGACCCATCATTACTATTATTATCTCAGTACCATCATAAGCTTGTACATATTCTCCTTGGGATACACCAGCAGCACTCAGCAGCTGCCTTTCTTAACAAGTGCTTCAGCAACCAATTTGTTAAGAAAATCGATGAAGTCAATCACTAGGGCATAAAAGAAGAAGAGAATTCTGAATTACTGTTTTCCAAAACATAAAATAACATCAAATATGTTTGTGTTAGTGTTCTGAATTAATCCTTCTGAAGTATAACACCATCTAGGAAAGCACAGCCTTTCTCATGCAATTGTGTTTGCCTCTTCAGAACTGACCTCTGTGATCAGAACCCTACTACAACCTGTATGAAGGAAAATAGGAGATTTTTGTCACACGACTTGCAAGGGTAATTTTAAACCCCTATGGCTTCCCTGGCAGGAAGGGTTTGAGTAAGCACAAAGCTGTCCATGAGATTACCTGTATTTTCTTTCAATCAGACTACTTGTTAGATCGTAACTGCTTTCCTATTTCTAAACTACCAGTGCTTTGAAAATTCTGTATTTCATCAGGGTCTTACTCTAAGAACAGAATCCTCAAAAGGATTTAAGAATGTAGAAAATGCAGCTTGATTTCCTTTTCTTCTCTTAAATAAAGAGACTCATTAGCTAGGTTAGCTGCCAGTGTTTTGAAAGCAGATAGTGCCCATCCAGTTGCAGGTGAACAGAAACCTGATAAGCAAACCCCTCAACTATCTTCAGAACCCCTTGCTTCCATTTTGGTTGTTAAAACTCCACAAGTCCCAAGAGTGATGAATAAGATTAAAGGTTTCCTATGATTATTATAGTTGTGTAAGTCACACCTGCTGTCACCTCATTCCCTCCCCATCTTCTTCCATGTAAGTGCTTCAGTTTTAGTCTGAATAGCCAGGAGGAGATTTGCAAAATAGTGAATGCCCATGGATACTGAAGATCATAAAAAATTCTGCCTGGGGTTTAATTGCAAGTGCTCTGCATTGCTAGCTTGAGAGTGGCTTGAAGTGACAGAGATAAGAAGGGATTTAGAAAATCTTATTTATTCCCTTTCAGATCCAAAGCAGGATCACAGACAAGCAACTCTTCCATTAGGCCTATTCTCACTTTCAGAGTGATGCTTTAGAGGTATCAACAAAAGCAAACAGAAAAACAGGTGAGAAGCTCTAGCTGGAGTCAAAACAGGCTAAGGGGAAGAGCAGAGGTGCTTTTTTTGGACAAAGTCTCTGAAAAACAAATGTCAAATCAAGTGACTGAAGCAAAAATACCACTGTTGCCTTACAGGGTATAGAATCTTCCCTTTTCCTTACCGATCTGTCAGCAAAGCACTAATGTTGTAGGAGAGAAGATGATCCTCTAATGTACATGACCCAAATACACAAAGTCATTCTGGGGGTAGAACCCCATTTCCTGGGGTAGAATTGAGAGCTGAAGATTCAAAACTCAACAAGGACTTTCACTTCCTCACTTTCAACTTATTTTTGCAAACCTACAGCCACTTACGCTCTATCCTTGTCATTGACATTGCAACTGTCAAATGAATAAATAGCAAAGTTTCAAAGGAACATCACACATTGGGAAGAGGGCATCAAGGAAATTAGAACGCCGAGCAGGAACCCGACTGTCACAGGAGGCACGTCAAGAAATGACTTTGTAACTTTGCCTGTGAATGCAGCTGTGCGGTCAGTAAATACTGGCACAGCCTTTTCATTTTATTCCTACTGGCACAGCTGCCAAAGGAAGAGCTGTTAATTTAACAGATTCCTGCCAAGTACAGTAAGGGGAGCAGTCTCATTTGTGGTGTCTGAGGACTTTTTTAGCTGGCACCATGTTTTAAAGCCCCCAAAGATCTGTCTAATAATGAAGCCTACACACTCAGATGTTGGTATTGGCAAGTTCTTTGATTTAAGTGTACTTGCCCCTTTGTTGAGCTACAGTAAACAAGCTGTGCTTTTGCATTTTTGATGTGTTTGTAAAAGCAACGTGATATGACATCAAAGCAGCTCCCATAGCGCTGCCCAAAATCTCTCCTGCAAGAGGAGCAGAAGGCATCATCAGCACCTGGGAATAAATAAGAAAGAATCCTGCTGATGTGATCTACCCTGTGCCGAAAAAGTTAACTTTCCTAGAGATTAAGCACTCAATGACGTGACTCAGTGATTAAATTTCAGCAAGTTGTGCGCAATTTCTTTGTATGCCAAATGTGGACTGGCTGACTGCAGCAAATTTAACTAAACTACTTGGCAGCATCCAGTGCTGAACAACACTTCTCTTTATGCCTGTGTAAAGGCACAGTCCGGCTCCTATCGTATCCGATAGGAATTCACAGTCAATGCTATTTTACCTACTTAGCCAAATCCTTGATTTACCATCTTTGGTCACAATTCTATGAAGATTTCCTTAATTTGCAAGCTAGCTCTGTTACAATCACTGAGTCTTGAGATGTTGGTCTTGCCACCAGCTGAGAAAGGGATGGCAGGCAGAACATCTGGAAGAACCAAGAAGAGGCCTTAAAGGAAGAATTCAAGTACCAGTATATTCAGTTTGTCAATAAGAGGATTGAAAAGTGCCTACATTACAGTGTACAAGGATTTCCCTGGGAAGAAATGCAAGACAGCGGAGGATTATTTAGCACAGCAGAAAAGTCATTTCAAGAACTGAAAGGAGAAGCCAGAAAAGTTTTAATTGCAAATAAAACACCAATTTGAAACAGTGAATCTAAACAGCAATCGGAAGAGGAGAGTCTGTGAAACAGTGAATTCTCCAGCTCTCAACACCTTGAGATCAAGGCAAGCTGTCTTCCTGAAATACACAATTTTGTACAATACACTGTGTTGGGTTCAACACAGGGAGTGACTGAAAATTTAATTGCCCATAATGCACACGAGATGAAGTCAGGTGAATTAACAATCCTGTCTCTTGAAGCTCCGTGAGTCTGTGGGCTAATGTTGATGGGATTACTTGCATTAAAAACACCCAAATAAATGAGAATTTGCACAACTGGGTCAATTTCTAGTGAAAACTGCTCCCAACAGATAGCATCTATGCCATATACTCATCTCAACAATACAAAATGACCTACATCTTAATTTAGAGGGAAACAGCAAAACTCAGGGGACCTACAAAGACTTTTAGCAAAAAGTTTATTGTCCTCCTCCCCCAGTAATTTCTTAGTTGTTCAGTACTGTTGTTTTTTTGTTTTGTTTTGTTTTCTGCAAACTTGACTACTGAAGTGCTGTTGTCCAAATCTAATCTCAGCACATTTTTCACCTTCAGAATTTCACACGTCTAATGAAATATTCTTTCTCATGACTCTGCAGACTTTGTTTGATTTTATTCCTGTTTTATGGATAGGAAGAAACCTTATTAGCCCTTAAATGCAGAGGTCACTAATAGGATTTAGGGAAAGGTCATTTAAGCAATTTATCTGCAAAAGAAATGTTATTCAAAATACAAAACATGAAATGCCTTAAATTAGTTTTAGGTTAAGAAGAGAAACAAACAAATACATAAATGGTCCCCAGGCTTGAATGAAAACCTGCTTATCTGTAAATTGGCTCTTTTTCAGAGTTCTCTTGGCAGCTTTGGCCTGAGGGAAGGTCTAGAATGATATGGTTGCTTTCTTAGTAGAGCAATAAGATTAATGGGACAGATATTCATTCACTGTATATAGACAGTTCTCTGGGACTTACACTCTCTAAGGATCTAGCCCAATATAATTTCAGAAATCTGGATTTCACATAGATGAACCAATTCTTAAAGGGAGGGTTACATTTTAAAAGGCTGTCCAAATATTAAAGCACCGTTTTGGCTGGTAATTCTAAAAATGGACATTTCCCCATCCTCCTCCTAGCAGCAGAAGGTTGTGGACATTTTGTGATTAATTTCTAATTCTGTAGTTGATCTGAGTCTGCTGTACTGCTCTGAGAATGTCAGCCCAACACTGGCAATTATTCTGAACTGAGAGGACATCTTTAACGAGCCAGGACTCCATTGCTGACCTGTTTCCAACTCATTAATGCTTTTAAAGTCTTTGTCATCTTTCACTTCCACATCAGCTTCTTCACAGATGCACTTGCTAGTACACACGGCACTTTGCTAACAAATGATAATGGCGCACAGCGCTCAGCCTGGAGAGGTCTTACTCTAAAATTAAAGCTACACTTTAAAAGTGTGCTTGGAGTGACAGTGAACTCTGTCAGGTCTTGACTGCTTATTAAGTTAGCAGCACCTCAGTCAAAACCTGTGCAGTTGTCCAAGTCTATTACCATTTTTCACTGATGCCATACTATTCTAAAGACTTTTGTCTTTGCTCTTGAATAATTAACAATATCCTTGCAACGTAAAAACAGCCATACTGGATCAGGCCAGAAGTTCATCTATCCTCCTATCTTATCTCTGACAGTGACTGGGATGAATGCCAAAGGAAAAGGACCCTTTCCCTGAAACTGGTTTCATCCTTTCTGCAATAAGCATTATAAGGACTTCCTGAGCTGCAGGCTGCATTGCCTTTCACAGCTGCTGATGGTCATACCTACCCGCCTCTGTCCCAACCCGTTCCGACATGCTGAGCCTCTCCATTATAGTGTCCAGGAACAGAATACTTCTGTCATTTTTGATTGTGACCAGTCCAATTGCACATAAATGCCAATAACAGCATGTATTATCACACAATTGAAACTGGCTTTGACAATGATCGTTCTCCCTGCTTACATAACGGATGCATAATAATTACCACAATATATTTCTGATCTTGTCACACACGAAACTCAGCTTGTGACAAGACAGAAATAAACTTTTCCTGGTGGTTTAAAATTCATTTACATGCTAATCCCCCTTGTTATCGTCTATTTAATTGTGCTAAAATTTATTAGACTGTAATTATTTGGACAGAGACTAGAAGTCATTCTTTCTCCAGAGCCCCAATCCAGGTATCTTTGATATGTGTTTTGCAGCCTGAAAGAACAGTAAGCTTTGTTTTGTGTTTTTCTTATATTTCATAAACCAGGTATCTCAAGCCTTCTGTAGGACAGGGACTCCTGGAGTTGTGGGCTATTACACAGCTAATCGCTCCTGGACTGAGTAAATGGTGACATACCAGCGGCACTGTTACACTGATGGGGCTGCTGAATTCCTGCCGTGCTGAGCCGAGGCTGCCAGAGCTCTGGCTCAGTGTGAACTTGGGGGCTGGGTGGCAACTGCTTAGGCTTCATCCTCTGTAAATGTAGCTTTACAACTAAAGGGTTGTGTCCTGCCTGAACAGACGGTAGTGCTCTAGAAAAACACATCTCTCTTGAGGAATAGTTGGGATGGACACAGTGTCTCTTGCTGGGAGCTCCTTTGCACAAAGTGCCTCCTCAGAGCCAGCCGCAGCACTGGGGAAGGATGAAGCATCCCAGGCAGCCTCGAATGGGAAAGAATAGCTTGAGGCAAAACGCTGAGATGAAGGGGGGTCAGGTAACCCTGTGCAGTTTATGTGGTTCCTCTAAGTCGTGCCATGAATCTAGGACAACTTCCCTAACAAACCATGGATGAGGGGAGTGAGTGCTGCTTCCCCTCGCCTCCCCTCCTGCATGCCTGCTCGGGGGAGGGCGAGAGACACGGGGGGGCATGCTGAGTGATGGGGGAATGAGAGGCAGTTCTTCCTTACGGCCTGAACAGATTATATGTAATCAGGGTGCTAAAGGTGTCACAAAGCAAATGTGCTGCATTGGTTAAGATGTAAATTGTCTGCAGAGAGTTACTTACAAACACGATAACAATAACTCACCAAGTAGGCGGGTGCAGTTGAAGGTGGAAACATGCTAGCACCAAAGCTTGCCTGTCTCTCGGAGCTTTTACTGCCTGGATTTTGATGGTATTGTTACACTGATGTGGCTGGTGCTCTACAATAGAGATGTGCTTTGTGGGAAGATAAATAGCATATTTATCCAAGAAGCGTCCTAGTCGCCATCAGTGCGAGTCTCTCATTCATCATGCTGTCCCCTGTCACAAGGGGAAGTTCATCTATCCCACAATATATTCCAATAACCTAGCAGTACTTTAAGCATGCACTCTACCTATTGGAAATAATCAGCAAAAGATAGGTTTGTTGCCTGTTACCTCTATCAGCTGGATCACTTACATCCAAGTTAATCTGCATGTCATTTGCAATACTCGGAGCCTAAGCAACCAAGGACAGAGCAGTTCCCACAGAGAAACACGCTCCCGCTGCTCTCTCTGCAGGCTGACAGCTGCTATGTGTTTAGCTCTGCGTTCTTGACACAGGACGCACTGCTGTGCTAAAGTGGCATCTGTGGAGAGCCCATACAGTCCCAGGTGCTGTTCTTCATTTTCTCCCTTAAATGTAGGCAATTTATTATGTCTACGCTAACACCTAAAATCCTTAAATGTTGTGGCATCCCTAAATGAAGCCCTCCTACCATCAGATAGCAAAAAGTCAGATATACAAAAAGTGTGTCAATTTAAGTGCAAACACCAATGGAGTACCTGCACGCTCATAAGCTCTGCTAGATAGAAGTCTTGCAAGAACAGGTGTCTTTCTACAACAAGACTTCTGTGTCAGGCCAGTTGCTTCAACATGAATGCTGCTGGTGATATGGTACAGGAATTCTTTCACTACTGTAATGAACTGAGGTCACCTTATTTCTGGGCACGGCTATACCACAACTCTCTGGACTGAGGTAAAAGAAAGCACCAACTCTGGTGGGATTTTGCAGGGACACAACTACAAGTTCCCAACTGCAGCAGGATTGTGGAGCATCATTCTTTCTTTTTGTGGTGAGAAAGCCCCTCACCAGAGAAACCAGACTGAGTAGCTAAAAATGTCTGTCACTGATTCAACAAGGGAAGGAATGTGCCACAATCAAAAATCTGTCAAAAAGTTTCTCCTCCAGAAATAACAAATAAGAAATTACTTCTGTAGGGAATTTCACAGATCCTCTCTGTATTATAATAGGGTAACAGACAAATATAAAGCAAAGCAAAACAGCAATAAGAAAGAGAAAACAGGGTAAGAAAGTTGGAAGTTCCTGCCTTCCAATCAGAATTAAAATCTTCCCTTAAAATGTAGGTAGAGATGGATGAATTTTCCCCAAGGGAAAAATAAAGCTGAAACTATTAATGAAATCCACCTGAAGTTACCAGTTAGTCATCAGTTGAAATCTAAATAAACCTTATTTTCCTTGGAATCCTGTAGGAGAGAAGTCTTTTTACCAAACAGCAAGGAATGCACATGAGGAGGAAGCACACCATTCACCCTGCAAATCAGTACGGGAGCGAGCCACGGATGCTCGCGGAGGTTTCTGCCATCTTTTATGGACACAAATCCTGAAGCTGCACCCAGCCACCCTGGCTGCTTCACTAACGAGGCCGTGCCTGTGCACCCACCTCCTCCTCACTGCCACTTCTGTAACAGTAAATAGACTTGTCTGCTGTGCCTCTTCCTTCTCTGTGTACAAACATCTTATTGTCTAAAATAAGATCTCTCATTTAGCCTTTAATATAGCTGCCTGTCAAAGAAGGCTTTCCAAGGGTTTCCTTTTCCCTTCCTTCATGAATCTAAAAAAAAAATAATAATACAGCGACTGAATTTGAGCAGAAACTGTCTTTTGCTTTGACTACTAACCTTAAAAAAAGATTACATTTATTTGGTCAATTCTTTGTGATGGATAGCATCTTCTTATAAAGAAATGTGGACAATTTCTTTTGTAATTGGATCTTGATTCGTTATAGCAGAGCTTCCAGATATTCGCACAACACACACTAAACAATGTCACAGAAAGCATCATCAAGAAGCAAAGGGTACAAAGTAAAGCGCTTGAAAGCTGGGAATCACCTGCGACCTTAACACAGCTGCCTCGTGCAGCGGCAGCACCAGACAGCGTAACCACACGTACACCTATTTTTCCCACAGAGCCGTTGGCTCATGCACTGTGCAGGATGAATGAATGCTGTCCACAGTAAGAGCAGCTATTCAATATTTTGTTTTTTTCCCCTTTGTTTGTTGTGTGGTCCCATGCTTTATTTACTTCACATCATTCAAACACTACTCTGAAGACAGAATAACTAATTTCCTCCTCATCTTTTCTATGGAGTTAATCTCTCTAGTTTCTAATGGCTTCAGAAACAATAACAAATCTAATTTTCACAGCAACTCTGAGAAGCAGGGTGTGCGCGCACAGAATCTGGCCCACATAAAACTACCATGCGTTATGCAGAAGATCACTGCATATTGGACTGAAAACTGCCTTGGGCAGTGAATTTTCCTTCCCATGGTAAAGTGCCATGTTTATCAATAAATCCATAAAGAGCAGTTGTAACGTTACAACATGCCTTAGTTTTTCTGAACATCATGCCACAAAACCCTGCCTTCATGCTATTTAAAAGACACCTCCTAAAAATGAGAAACTATTTCCTGCTATTTAACGTGGGTACGAACAAGTCGATGGAGACAGGCTAGGTAGTAATGTGCAGCCAAGAAAGGCCAGGGCCAGATCCAAATTCCAGTGAAGTGCAAGGAATGCCTACTCTCTGGAGGACTGACTGATCAGGCCCTAAAAGCTAATGGCGCAGTTTTTGCTGAAAACAGACAAACTCTTTTTCAGAAGTGTGTTTTCTGCTAGTGGAGGGGTCTAGAGGCTTCTTTATGCAGGCTAGCCTGGTGTTCTCTGTTTTAAAATCTTTTGTGCAAGCCACATAGAAATGATGCTATAGATTGCCAGGGATTTAGAAATATCAGCGGTGTTAGCACAGTTTTAATCACAGGATAAATGTGGTACAAAATAGGATTTTTAGGTAACAGTCTCTATTCTGGGTGAATGTTACAGACAAACGTCTCAGCAGGGTGATTTTGTAACCTCTTTGGAGAAAGCATTTACAGTGATATATTTATATATGGTACCTCAGAGAATATTTTTTAGTGTCAAAGGAGAAAATATTTTGCAGAGGGCTTCAGATACTGGTCAAACCTTGTTAATTAGTCAGGCTGTCAGCTTGTCAGATGAATTATATGGATTTGCAGGTAATAGCTCATTAACAAGAAATAGCTACTGCTAATTATAACAAGGTCATGAAAGCAATATCATTCCAAATTTATGAACGAATTAAAAATAATAAGGCAAGTGTCTTTTCATCTGAATGCAGATTAAATGAGTAGTAAATGTCTTTTCTCAGTATAAAGTAGTTGGTTCTGGTAGTTGAAGTTATAGCTAGGTATCTCTTTTACTGGAAGATGAGATCAAATTAGAAAGGCCCCACTAATTTAACTTTACCCATTATTTAACCATGCATACTGATTCACAAGTACTACTCAGCCCTTACCAGTTATCCTCTTAATATCATTTTCTATGCTAAGATCTTTCTAAACAACGATGTGTGCAATTACAGAATTTTGTTTTCTAGATTAGCTGGTAAATGGGTTTAAGTGCCACAAAATATCACGTTTGTAATAAATTACTCTGCTCTGCAATGTGGTTTAGCCTAAGGTAATAACAAATGTAACTTCTTTTGAACTAACAACTTACAATTCGCACAAAGGCAAATGTTTGTGTATTTAAATGCTCCTGGAAGTTTCTGTTTGACATTCTGAAACTGGCAACATTGACATAGAACATAAAGGATTAAGCACTAGTGTGGGGATGCTCTGCTTTCTGGGGGATGGAAACAAAAGTCATTCCAGTCCCCTTTTCCCCTTGTATGACATACTACTTCTGAATAATATTGAACCACTGTTCCCTTTCGCAGTACAAAATTGTGGGTGCCATTAAATCCCATAGGAAATTTACTACTGATTTCGGGAGGGCACAAAACTGTAATTGCATAAACACATTTAATACCTTGCTGTGGCCAGAATCTTAGATAGCCTTCTAAAATCCACAACTCCTGGACAGTTTAAAAGGTTACAGTACCTAAATGTCTGCCTGGCCATCAGGCAGAATTTATTACCCTGGTAGCAGAGATGATGGAATAGGTGGCAAGTCTGTGAACCTCCATCACATTTTACAGCCTGGCATATATAACTTCCACTTGCCACCAGCTTCCCTTTAATAATACAGGCTGTAAAATGCACGGGCTGTTCTGTCTCGTCTTGCTGTGGGCTCTGTCTCCAGCACTGGGGAGCCTTGATTGTCCAGCATCAACAGCCAAAACCACAATTTGACAAACAGAGCTCCAATTCTCACTCTTGAACCAAGAAGCCAGTCATGCCCTGAACCTGCCTGTTGGGAGAAGCGGGGCAGTGAATCAGAAAGACTGATACATAGCATAGAAAATTCTGGTCCCCAAAACAGTCACTAGCTTGCTTTCTTTTCTTTTTTTCACAGACCCAGCTGTGGACAGTGGTTTCTTCCTGGCGACTAGTGTGGGAAGAGAGGAAGTTGCTAAAGCATTTTCAGGAGTAGTTTGTAATAATGTCTTAGTGACAAATTCCAGCAGAATTAGCAAAAAGGGCAGCTGTTATACATATTTTCACTACTGAACGTAATGCAATGTGAAGCAGCAAATTGGGACTTTCATTTTGCCTCATGGTGAAGGAAATTTCACTGCAATCTCCCATACCTGAAGGTCTTCCGCTATATTGCCAAAACCCAAAGACAACATTTCCTCTATGAAATGTAAACATAAAGCAGTTCAAAATCTGGCCTGAAGTTCCTATCTACAATATTTTTAACTATCCCTACTGAACACAGAATGGTTTCCCTGCCAAGGAATTCTGCAAGGCAAAAAAGGAAAAGAATAGCTTGTTTTGTATAAAAATGGTAACATTTTTGGAATATGGAACCCTACTGGATAGTTTTCCATGAGGATTAAAATTTCTGTTTGGAACATATAAGCCTCTAATATGTTTCTCACAGTAGCTGAGATAATGGTTCATTTCTGTTTCTTTGGTGGGAAGTATTCCCGTTGAATTGAGTCTTAAATGCTAAAACAAAGAAAGCTCATAAGCGCAATAGAAAAACAAGCAGTGTGTGGATTTAAAAACAGAAACAAAACTCATTTTACCTCTTAGGAAAAGCTTTGTAGAAATGTGCTTAGTACAATTGCAAAAAATTACAACTACACCAGCATTACCAGCCAAGAAAGCCTCATTAATTTTAAAGATGAAAAGGCAGAGCCAATTCCAAATTACACTTGTTGCAGTATAACATATATAACATATGAAAAAGCAAGGGATTGAAGTCATCCCTAGACACCACACATGGTTCACATTTCCAAAGTGCTTTTGTGTGTACAGCAAAACGTTCTCCTATTACACACTTGCATTTCAGTTGTTTGAAAGGCTACCTGTTTTTTAAAGTTAATAAAATGGACAATAAGCACTGATGTTCTCTGCCGGTGATGATGATCTCCAGTGCAACTGAGCTCCCAAAGCAAATTGGGAAATGATTGATCCTCCTGGTTAGTACCACGATTCTTAAAGAAAGCCAGTTCTTTACTTAAAAAACTTTGTTACATTTGAAGAATTATTCTCTGGTTAACTTCTTCCATCGCTGCCTACCAAAAGTAGTTATATAATCTGAAGCAATATCAATAAAATAAAAAAACATTCTTTCCCTCTGCACTGCAGACCTACCACGGGGCATACCTTGTCAAAGCTGCACAAACTTCACAAAGCCTTATCACTTATTCTGCTTAAGGATATATCTGCATCATAACTAACAGACGACCACCGCTGCGCTCTAAATGTTCACCAGGGCCAAACTGCCTTTTCTGTAAGTATCCTCAAAGCTGAGGAGCTCAGCTTAAAGGATTTCACCCCAAACTGCCGAGTGCTGGAATCCCACTTTAGGCAAAACACCGTGTGTTTTGGGTTGTGCAACCAACAGCCAAAAGGTAAAAAGAAATACGGAACAATTTCTTTCAACATAAATATTTGAGGCTTTTCCATTTCCTTGAGTACCAGCTTCTTGAGAGTGTACCACTTCTGCCAACCAGCAGTTCACAACCACCCTCCTGCACCCCTCAATGCCCACCCCTCCCCCCCTGCCCTGGGAGGAGCTTGCAATTTGTCTATAAGAGGCAGAATTCTGCTCCCAGCCAGAATCCCCCCAAAAGAGGCTTAACAGAGACAGGCTTTCTATATTAGAAGTCACACTAGGACAATGCTCTTGGTTTTTTTATCTAGTCAGTTTTACAGTATAAATAGCAACATTTATCACTGCTTTTACCTCAATCTGTCAAACTACCCCGTACCTACTAAAAACTGCTGTAGCACTATGAAATGGAATGAGTAGAAATAATTCTAGGTTTATTACTGAAGTGAGGGTTTTGTTTACACCTAAAGGCTCGGTCTCAATTTCACAGTAGTCAGAAGCCTGAAGCCATCAAACATGTGGCAATTAAACATTTGGGGGAAAAAAGGCAAATGTAAATCAGAGATTGAAGGAGACATTTGTAGATAACATAGTGAGTTCCTAGGGATTTCTATCTGCTCTGGAATTTTTCATCTTAGCAGGACTATAAGCACCAAAAGTTTTAATGAACATTAACAAACTATAATTCATGTCTCTATTTCGTCTGCACAGCCCTACTTCACATGAGATTTGGCAATTGAGTCCCAGTCTTGGCACCAATCTATCGTGTGCTCTCTGCTCCGTACGCTGCTCACCATCTGCCCAAGCAACAGCCGGGAAAGCTCCCCCGTCACAGCCCTCCAGCCCTCTGAATTATACATGCCGCTTTCAGCTGCCCCCGACATGCTGGGACGAGGCGAGCCAGGCCAGTGCTGACCTGAACCAAATCGCAGGCTGATCCATCTCGCATGTTTCCTACAAGAGTGTGGCTGGACCAAACGGCTGCTGCATTATTGCTGAGAAGCCGTGACATATTGTTTAATGGCTGATTACTTAAAACATTAAATGTGATGAAAGGAGGACCCGTGCACCCCAAAAGGGATGTGGGACATAGGACTTTCCATGAAGTTATAACGAATATTCCCAGGACCATCTTGCCAATTTTAAGAAACCCCTCACTAAGGTTAATTGCACAGCATTTTTTTTTTTTCCTGGAAAATGCACCTCCAGTAAAGATTTGTCATTTTCTTTAATTTGTAACTGTTTTGTACAGATAAATGTATAGATTGTGCTGGTATACCCAAATAAATAGATGTACAATAGATTATGCGGGTACACACTGATACTTAAGGGGCAGGGAGAAGGAAGGGAAACTCAGTCACAAGAGTTACAACCAGTTGCCAAAAGGACCACCAACATATAAATGCCGACTAAATTAGTGGTAAGGATTTATCTAAAATTGCTCTGCCTGTGAAAGGCAGTAATCAGTAACACAAACACCTAAATGTGTGTGTGTGTATGTTTTACCTGGGAAATTCACAATCCACAAACACTGGTGATTCTTTTTCCCCCTTAAGAAATGACACAAGCAAAGCACAGAAGGATGATCAATGTTTCTCATGGCCTAATGGATAAAGCAAGACAGAGTGATGGAAATCTAGGTTTTACTCCTAGCTCTGCCACCAGCCTGCTGCGTGTCCTTGGACAAGTCTGTGGGTGCCAGTTTCCCCATCTGTAGAGCACTGGGCCCCTTGGTATCAAGCTTTGAGCTGGAGACACTGTAGCAGATTTACCTTGAGCCAACCTACCTCTAGCACAGCTGGTGCTGAGCTGGAACTATGACATCCATCTGGATTCTTCTTGCCCTTGCAGAATTGCCTGACTATCCCTGTGCCCTGCTCTGCAAGGCTCCCAGCAGAAGGTGTAGTATTTTGGGCTGAGCCAATACAGAATTGCAGGACCAGCTTGAATCTGGTGCTGCTCCCAAGCTAGAAAGCTCTTCTGAAGCCTGGATGGTTGGGGAGCAAATACATTTACATCCAGATGGGCTTATTAGCTCTAACTCTGCATGGACCTTCCCACAATCTGCAACTACTCCCAGCAGAAGCATTCAGTGCGTCCACCCTAGACCTCCCCAAGCTCTTCCTGAGGGATCACAGCACAGAAAAGCCCCAGGCTGGCTCAGCACACGCTTCAGCTCTGTGCTGCACGAAACCAGAGACTGCACAGGCCAACTAGAGACCCAGCTCCATTCCTCTGCCTTCCTGCCACACAGCTCGATGGCAAGGAGTGCGTTATTATTTACCTCTTCCTGCTGAGCCCTACAAATGCCATCAGAGAGAAGGTGTGTAGGTTTGAATTATTATGTTGGAGGAAGGAATCTTCCAGTGTCTCAGAACCTGAGTGCTGTACACTACATCTAAATGTGCTCTGTCAAAGCCTTCCTGCTCATTCATACCAGTGGTCCCACTGAAATCAATAAGGCAGGCAAGATTTGGCCTGCTGTTACTAAGCTAGAAGCAAAGAGAACCTAATTTTTCAAGGACTGTATTAACTGATTACAACAAATTAGTCTCTGGTGAACCTGCTTACAATTCGGATATTTTGTTTTATTGATGGCTTTAGAAGTTGTTAAACACCTGGTTCTTGCTACCGAAAAAGATTTAAACCAGAATATTTATGGAGAAAAATAAATGATCATATGGATGACTGGGGCCTTTGTGTGCTAGCTAAGTAAAAGTTTGAGCACTTACAGAACTTAGCTGCAAACCTCCTACTAACTTCAGAGCTGAAATCTGCAGGGATATGGCACAGAAACTCAGCATGGCTTTACCAACCCAGTTTTTAATCTCTTAATTTCTTCTTCCTGCCTGTATAGTTTATACCTTGTAGGTGCTGAGTTACCACTCTGTTTCAATCCTTAATGAACACCACTAACAAAAATAACTACTATACCAATAAAAATGGGGATTTTAAAAAAGATCGTTACATATTCTCATTAATCAATTGATTTTTAAATGACTTTTATTTGGTTTATATTTAGGTGGACTCTCAAAACACATAAAGGGTAGTCAAACCTTCCTTAAAGATCACCATGATTTAGCATTACGTAGAATCATAGAATCATATAGGTTGGAAAAGACCTTTGAGATCAAGCTCAACTTTAACCCAGGACTGCCAAATCCATCACTAAACCATATCCCTAAGCACAATATCTACACATTTTTTTAAACACTTCCAGGGATGGTGATCCCAATACCACATCTTTTAGATGCTTTAAAAGCCACGCTTAATTCTGCATTTTAAATATTCAATAGTATGTCTCTAGGAACATTTTTCACTTTAGTTATATTAACATGCTCTGACAAGTGAACATAATAATGAGATTAACAGCCCAGCTGTGAAACAAAACTCCTGAATACTGTAACTTCTACCACATGAGCAGTTATGTTTTGACAGGTTTGGTGAGCTGCTTTGACTTGCCCTTTATCCAGTCAGCCTCCTGCAACAGGAATATGAGGACTCTTCAAAAACCACGATATGTCTGTCTATTCATGTCACTGTGAAGAGCCTGTGCCCCAAACTCATGAGCCTCTGAAGATCTGGACTTTGACTACTTCCTCTCTTCCAGTAAAATGCAAAAGATAAGCACAAATCTTTGATTATGAACAAACTCTTTACTGGTTTACAACATGTAGATAGAGTTGTACAAATCACAAGGCAAGGGGACGCCAACTATGGGCATGAATGCTTTGTCAGCTAGGACTGAACCTTAGAAGTAGGTGCTCCATAGGAAGGGTTGCAAAGTTGAATACTTGTGCTAATCTATATTTTCATCAGTTACCTGCAAATAAACACAAGATCACATGCTGACATATGTGCAGGTGACAAACTGGCTCAGTGATGCATCATGAGGAGGACAAGCCAGTGAAAACCGTGGGTATCACTGGCAAGCTGTACCCAGTCAAATTAAGTACATTTTAATTTAGTCAAAAGCAAGGCCTTTAGAAATAAGAAATGCAAATCTACTTGGAAGAAAGAGGATGCTTCTGCAACTCCAGAAAGGATCTGCATTGTGAAGAACTATACACAGATATATCTACACATACACATCAGCTCCCAGTATTACCTTAATTTTACAGAAATGCTAATTTATTCCTTAAATTTCAATACTGAAGGGCAACAAGAAGAAGTAGGGAAGTGTATACAGCACTTGTGAGACTTTGTGTTAGCACACAGCGTGTTCACATCTTGTCTCAGAAAAAATGGAGAGAATACAGAAAGCAGCCCCAAAACCTTGACTACACGGACTCTATGGAAAAACCCATACAGTGAGACTACAGAACTCTCAATACATTTAGTTTATAAAAAAGAAGACTGACAAGTGACTAGTTTATACACTGTAAGCACCTTGCCAGGGAGAAAACAAACACTGGGTACTTACAGTCTCTCCTGTCTAGCAGGGAAATTACACAAGAACAACTAATGGCTGGGAACTGAAGTCAGACAAATTCATTTGGGAAACAAGGCATTACTTCTGCATGCTGAGCCAAGCAATGTAGTGAGCTCTCCATTTCTTTACTTTTCAGTTGGAAGATGCCTTTGGACAATAAGCATTGCACAGGCACAAGTTCTTGGGCTCAATCTGGGAGTACCAGGGTAAGCTCACATACAGGGGATCAAATACAATGATCTTCCATTTTATTCTGACTTTAAAGTAAATAAATTTACCCATGTACCCAGACCTTTTGCAACTGCCAAAAAGATCTAACAGTTCCTTTAATTATAAAACACTGCAGGGCAGCACTGGGGACCTATTAGCACTAGTGACAAATTTGCAAATAACAGGTAGCAACACCATTCTCAACAACCAGACGTGAAAATGGTCTGCCATCACTACTGATGAGGGGACAGGCTATGTTAATGTACTGGGTTTGCATGGCAAAGTTTTGGTAGAGGGAGTTCTACGGGGTGGTTTCCACAAGAAGATTCTAGAAGCTTCCCCTGCATCTGATAGAGCCAAGGCCAGCTGGCTCCAAGAGGGACCTGCCACTGGCCAAGGCCATCAGCGATGGTGGTAGAGCCTCTAAGATAAAGTATTTAAGAAGGGGGAAAAGTTACTGTGCAGCAGCCATTGCAGCTGGAGAGAAGAGTGAGAATATGTGAGAGCAACAACTCTGCAGCCCCCCAGGCCAGGGCAGAAGGAGGTCGGGGGGGGGGGCGGGGGGGCGGGGGGGCTCCGCGCACCAGAGCAGAGATTCCCTGGCAGCCCATGGTGAAGCTGCCAGTGGGACAGGCTGTGCCCCCAGCCCATGGAGGTCCATGGTGGAGCAGACCCCTCCTACAGCCCAGGCAGGGCCCCTCTGGGTCAGAGGGTGCCCACAGGAGGCCATGACCTGTGGAAAGCCCGCACTGGGGCAGCTCCTGGCAGGGCCTGTGGCCCCGTGGGGAGGAGCCCGGGCTGGGGACCCTGCGGGGACCTCTTGGGGCTGTCCTTGTGGTGGGGACTCAGGTTGGAGAAGTTCATGGAGATCTGTCTCCCATGGGAGGGACCCCACGCTGGAGCTGGGAAGAGTGTAAGAAGCCTCCTGCTGAGGAGGATGGAGCAGCAGAGACAAGGTGTGATGAACTGATGCAGCCCCCATTCCCCATCCCCCTGTGCCACTGATGGGGGAGGAAGCAGAGAACTCTGGAGTGAAGTTGAGCCCAGGAAGAAGGGGGGGGGGGGGGGGGGGGGGGGGAGAGGGAAGGTGGTTTTAAGTTTTAGTTTTATTTCTCATTATCTGACTCCAATTTGATTGGTAATAAATTAAACTCGTTTCCCCAAGTTGAGTCTGTTGCCCGTGATGGTAATCAGCGAGTGATCCCTCCCTGTCCTTATCTCAAACCATGAGCTTTTTGTTATGTTTTCTTCCCCCTGTTCGGCTGAGGAGGGGAGTGATCAAGTGTTTTTTGTGGGCACCTGGTATCCAGCCAGGGTCAACTCACCGCAATCAGTAAACTTTAATATTATGCGGTGAAGGGAGCTCATTTAGTATTGTTAGCTCCTCCCTGGTGATATTTCCCACAATATCTCATTGGCAGCTTGATGCTCTTCTTTGAACTGGATCTAGTTCTGCCCGTAAGGGGCTTCCCAAGTCTGTTCAGTTCACTTTTAGCATGCCAGAAGACTTACAATACACTTAGATTGGCTCCATTGTCAATCAGCAACAGACATGATACTGCCAAGTGTGGAGAAAATCAACAGCATGCCACCGTAGAAAAGAAGGAAATCCCAAGCCTAAAAGCTCAGCAAATTATATTGGGAAAGCCTGCTTCAGCACTTCAGGCTATTTGGGTAGCCTTTCTGCACCAAACATCACAAACGATCCAAATAAAGACTTGTGTCTGCATGTATATTATGTAGCACCTCACTGTGCTGGGAGCCCCTTTAGCTTGTATCCATGTTGCTTTTGTAAATGGTTAGAGGTGTCCCTAAATTACCCCTCTTGAACAATGTTCATTTCTCCAATGAAACCCTTATGGACTTAAAGGTGATTTTACATGAGTGAAAAAAATCCAAGCAGATTTTGGAACAGATCTTGAAATAGGAAACATCCACTCATTTTTAAATGAGGTACTGCAAACAGAGAAAATAAATTAAATGAAACAGCATTGTCTCTGCAACATAAAACATGGTCTAATGTTCTTGCTCTGGTCATGTCTCCAAAGGCTTGTTAGCTGATTTCACTTGAATTAGCTTCATTTGGAGACAAAAAAAAAAAAAAAAAAAAAAGAGAAAATTAAAAAGAAAGAGAAAAAAGGAATCTTAACAAGCTGGCATGAGAGATCTGTACAACAAACTGAGAGTTTGCTTACTCATTTTGTCTTATTATTATGTATAAAAGCTGAAGAGGGGAGCTGCTCAAACATGTCTTAGACATTTCTCTGTCTACTATGCCCTTACCAGTGCTGGTAAGCAGTCACTGCAGCAATAGCAGTGCAGCATACTTCCCCATCCCAGGATTACTGCAGCATATATTTTGCCATGAAATTCCAGAGGAGTGCCTATGTTCCCCACCTGGGAGAAGTGCCTGAATGAAGCTTAACATGTCACATGTCAACTCCCCAAGCTGCATTTCAGTGATGCATGGGCTCTGGCAGGTCCACAGCATGGGCCAGGTGGAGATCCCTCACACCTTAGTGCATAGGAAGGGTGTCACTGAGGACACCACCGTAGGGCCTGTGACACCATAGGGTTTAGTGTCTCACATCAAGCTTGTCATTGCAGCACCTGCAAAAGATACTGAAGAATTTCCCTATGCCCTGCAGCTCCTGAATCATAAACTCTCCTGATCCTGGTCCTAACTACTACTGGGACAACTGAATCAGATGACAAGAACCAGAACGATGGCGCTCTGTACTAATTTAGCATTTCTTCTTCTCTCCCTCAAGCAGAGCAGAATTAGCCTTTTGTTACAGAAGCCAAAGCTGTAGTTTATTTAACTAAAGAAAGATGATGAGCACTCTACATCAGCCTTGACCTAGCACTCTAAATGGAAAGGCACTCCTTCGATACAAAGTGTTATAGGCATCTGCAGACTCTCTCTGTCAAAGAAAATTTTAGCATATGAGTTTTTGGAAAGCAGAAGGCTATTAATTTAAAAAGATAGGTTTCTAGTGAAATTGTATTTCAAAAATAAAGCCAAGTTTATTAATTTATATACAAATGAATTTCCAAACGAGGTTAGCCTGCAGTTCATTACATGAATTAATAGATTTTTAAGTGCTGAAGCTAGCCATCATTAACATCATCCAGCCTGGCCTCTGGTGTAACATAATGGTGGGATTTGGAAATAGAAAACACATGATCATTAAAGAAACTGCAACAAGAAAAGAGCTACTACATATTTTGGGGACTAAAGCACAAGCAATAGAAGCTCCTCTTGTATCAGGAGAAGGTTGCAGCCCTGAAACTTCCATGCAGTTAATACAGGATTGCCAGGCCAGACTCTTCTGCAGAAAGTTCCTTCCATGTGGGTGCACACGTGTCTCAGTTCCCACCCAGACCTCAAAGATTACAGGCCACTGAAGAATTAGTAGCGGTAGGTGAAATCCTTATGGTTTCTCAAAGCACTGGCCGGAGATGACCATGTTTTGTATTTGAGGCCTCAGATTAGCTCTCCAGCTCTATCTGGCAAAGCACAAATGCACAGGTTGGAAGAAAAAGAAGCCCCAGATTTGATGCCTACCAGGGGACATAAGCATATGCTCAAGTATTTCACAATGGCCTTCAAGCACAACCTTTGCCAAACTAAGCCCTAAAATTTCAATTTTTTACTGGCTGTCATTACAGCAAAAAGCTAACAGATTGCCTAATGCATTTCACACAACCAGCAGTCTGTTTGCTGTCCCGCCTTAGCTCTGTACGCTCTCCCTGTAAATCCGCACAACTGTGATTTCTAGGTGACTGGAAATTATCGGCGCACGGTACTTGAGGTGAAGGGGGGAAAAAAAAGGCGGTGGTAGGGGAAGGATTGGTTTTGAAAATAGGTGATAATCAGAATTAACATTCCAAGCTAGTTTAACTAGAAGAGGATTTGACCTGAGCTGTCTCACTGGCACTAACTCTCAGAGCCAGTAGATAAAACAACAGATGTCCCTGCAGAGCTACTAAATGATCGGTACTTCCACCAGCCCCGAGCAACGGTGGGAGGTTATTTTCCCTCTGGAGGAATTAGGGTGGCAAACCAGCATTCAGATGGTTAAAAAGGAGATGGACTAAAGAAAGTGAGTTTCAGAAATTCCTTGAGTAGGCAGATAAATTTAGCAACTACAATTCAAACAGCCATTGATTTCAGCAGGATGAGAATTGAACTCCCTGGTCACTACCATCATATTTTCCTCGTAATTTTCACTGCCCTTTAAAAGCTGAATTTTGCCATGTGTGCAATGGCCAGGACAATAGTGAAAAGTGGTTCAGTGCTGTGACCTCAGATGATCCATTTTGGCAGTGGCAAGAAGGTAGAGCAGATATTCCTCTGACTTCCTTTTAAAACACGTCCCTAAAGCCAAAGAAATTATACTGCTTTAGAGGCAGCAAAGGAAAACTATTTGTTAGATTGACTGCTGCTATTTCATCTATTTAATGTTGCTGGTATAATGTCTCTACCCATTTTGTGACTTGAGTTCTTATTTATGCTTGTAAATCTGTGCTTAACATTTTACATTATTACAGAAATAAGCTTCTTTTAAATGTTCTGCTATTTTTTATTTATTTTTATTAGAACATGCAAATCCTCACCGGCTTAGCTTCCAAGTGAACACATCAACTCCCAAACCCTTTTTGCTTCTGAAATAATCGTTTTATTGTCTGTGGCATTTTGCAAGTTGTTTTTTTACTACAGTCTGGTCTTTTGGGGTTACTTGTAATGTGCCATCTCGAACTGCCTTACTGGTCACTCAGGAAGATTAATTCGGTAATTACAGGAATTGTCATTAGTGGGCTGAGGCACTTCTGAACCACCTCTTTAATCACATACCAGAGTTACCAGGGCTCTGTCCTCTGCTAAGGTAGAATGTTTGTGCAGAAGATCACAAATAGCACCTGAATTCCTGTTCCTGCATCTTCCTGCAGGGAAAGTCTTACTTGACTTTACCTCATCAGCCCTGATCACATAAGCACGGCACATCGTTCTCCAGCACGCTCTGGTCTGGAGTACACACAAAGGCATCAGAAAAGCATAACCTGGCCCAACAGAATAATTGGTTTAAAATGGATGTGAGTTCCTCTCTAGCAGAGGGAAGCAAACAGAGAATGACTAATCACTCTGGCTGCAGGATTGTGTTCCTGCACCATGTAAAACCAGGGAAAGTTTATTTTAACTGCCATTAGGATCAGATCAAGCTCGCCATGGTCTGTTTTCAGGTCACTTGCTGCTTTTACTTATGCCAAGGTGGCATCAGTGCCTTATTTCCCAAGAACAGTAGGATCTTAATAAACAAGTTCTTGAAAAGACCCTGCATCCAAAGCTACTCTTTTTCTTCTTTTCAGCAACTTCTGAATTAAACATGAGATTTTCAGTCCTCCCTTAAACTCTGGCAACAGGCTACATCCCTCTGTCTCTGAGGAAATGACTTTTGTGTAGCCTTAGCTCCCTTTCTCCTTCTAGCCCTTTGAATAGCAAACCATAGTTAGCGTCTATATAAGAAACATTCTTTCTAGCTGTTGAAGGCTGCAGCTCACCGTTTCTCTTTCTTAGGACTACTTATTTAGCACCTCTCTTCCACCTACACATTTCTTCTTTAAGATTATTCATTTTTTTTTCTCTAGGGGGAATTATTTCAGAGGAGCTGTTCTTGACAGGAGAACAAATGTTTAAGACCTGAACCCATTGCTTTTACATTCCTGGCAAGAATAAGAATTCATAGTCACCTTTTGTAAAGTAAGTACTTAAATCTGACTTCAAAAAGCAGAAAAGATGTTAGAAAAGAAGAAAAAGCCAGGAAGGATGCTTTTTCCTCTTTAGTCTCCTTATTTAACTACAGTGCATCTCAACACTTTTGAGATAAATTTTGGCAGTACCAAAACCCAAGCTCCCAGAATCCCCAATTTGCACAACAGTGACGCACTACATGGACAGACTGGAAATATGGAGTGCCACCAGCTAGCATGGTAGGAATTCATTTACATTACTTTAACATGAATTTAAATTAAGCAACACCTGATTATGCACATCCCAGTACACAATATTAATGCCATGCTATTAATAACACTTCTAAAGGTTTGGGCCACCTAATTCTAAGATCCATCATAACAAACCAGAGCATATTGAACAACTCCAGAGTACATTTGTTAAAGTATCCGAGTGAATTAGTGCTTGGTGTTCCATTGATTTTTCTCACAGATGTCTAAATCACTAATGTGTATTGCCAAACACCATGGGGCTAACACATCCCAACACAGAGTAAAACACCAGGCACCCAGTTAGTCCTTTCAGTCCAAGCAGCTGGGAGTGCCCAATTTTAGAACTGTTCAAGGAGAGAAGTTAAACATGTACTAACAACCATTGCTGAGCAGGGAAGTACATTCCCGCTGTCAGGGAGTTCCTCTGGATATGTTAGAACGAACACATAAAACAGGAGGGAAGCCAGGTCACACATGCAATCCCAGAGGTGAAACAGTTCATTTGAGGGCAAGGCGGTTTATGGCAATTTGTATTTTAATGATATTTTGTGTATCAATGCATACTCACTTGAGATTGCTTATGTTCTTACTCCCAAAATATGAACTGTGCAAGAATGATGACTAATAGTGGGTCAAGCACCTGGCTTGATATCTGAAGGTCTTCCAAAACCACAAACGAGGTCCCTGGTGCCTTCCCCTCTGATTCTGTACTGGACAGTAGAGACAAGGGATGCTCCACTATCTTCTCCAAGCTGTCCTGTCTTCTAGGAGCCTGAGCTGAGCAATGGGCTCTGCCCTGGGCGTCGTTTGTGACCGCTGTCAGTCTCTTGTGATTACTGCTTCCCTGCTGACAGGGTCTAATGGCAAATGCTTCTAGAGAAGATGCAACTTTTATTTGCAAGCACCCAGTAGTATAAGTACCCAGTATTTTCACATTAAAACCATCCAAAACTGATAAGCTATTCCATAACAGTAAAGGATACTTTTCAGAATAATCAGACCTAGTTTAGGGCTTCCACTAGTACAAAAACACATTGCAGCGCAGTAACCAATCAGTCACTGCTTCACCTCTTCTTCTACCAACATCTTTTCAACCATCAAAATTTTTAGCACGTCTGACTTATTCTGGGCAGCTTTTTTACATAGTACAAATCTGCTACAAGAGATCTTGGACTCAGTACCTCTTTATTTTATTACAGCAGTGGAGAAAGAGCCATCTAAGTCTCTTCATATCAGCAATTGTGTCAGTCTGTGTAGTTTTTATCACCCCAGACAACTGCCACCATGAGCAAAAGAGGCTCAGGAAAGATGATATTCATTCTTTAAAGCTGACAGCTGTAAAACAAGGTTCTTAGGACTGGAAAGAGAAAAACATCTCAAAGCTTGGTGCACCCTAGTAATCAAGCGAGTTGCATGTTTCTTTTTAATTCTCAGATGTCTGTAGGCTTTTCCCTTTCACAGCATTGCCTCTGACAGCTGACAGATTAGGTGCCACTCACAATTAAAGCTGCAGGAAAACTATAAAGATCATGTTTTTTTTGATGTCTATCTCTCACACTCTAAGCTTGTAATCGAAAGCTCATTTAGCAGGTTACAAATACCTAGTCAATGATGATAGCTTACCAAAAGCTTCACATTGTTGGGATTTAGCATGAGATGAAAGCCTGCAAGTAAGAAGGTTCAGATCCTCCTCTATTGTAATTTAGAAAATGCTGAAGTGTCCTCTGTGTACATGTGCCTCTCGACTCAGAGTCCACCTGGCCCATTTGCTGTACGTTCTCTGTGTCCTTGCCCTTTAAACGGTGACAAGGTATCAGGAACACTGGGCAAAGAGATCCACAGTGCCAGGCACCAGCCAGTGACTAAGATGATGGGCAAAGCCTGGACAGGCCTGATGAAACATCCTCCCAGCAAGCTGACCACTGGCTGCCTTTCACTTCACCTTGAAACTTCAAGAGAAGGGAACTGGGAGTCTGCAGACAGGCTGGGGAATGTCAGTGTGGCAGAAAAATGGGGCACTTCAGGGACCTGGTGTGTGAAGGCTGAGCTGTGGGGAAGGAAGATCAAATCAGGACTGGAGTCAACGTTAAAGCGTGGAACAAAACCACTCTGGAGAACTGCAAGGGTATGGAAAGGTATGGCTGTGTGCTCGCTCTAGCTGCTAGGTACACATTTAAGACAGTGGTGGTTGTGCCGTTTCTGGTTTTTTTCCCCCAAGCCCTACAGCTCTCATTTTGAGAGATTCTGACCTCCCCCAAACCCCCACTGCAGCAGCTCCTGCCTCAGCATGCTCATGGGAAAGTACAATCGGCACTTCAAAGTGAAGAAGCTCTGTGAGGCTTAGATGCTTCACAAGCTATTGCAGACTTGGAGACAGCCCCAAGGAGGGAATGGAGAGGAGCAAGGAAAAAGCAGAGACCTAGTCCAGACCGATGCAAACCAAAGGGAGCTTTTTCCATCAGCTTCCTCAAGAGCAGGCTCTGGCGGGGGGAGATGAAGGACAGAGTTGCGAAATTGTTTTGAAAAAATCCTACTTGCACTATTTTCCTAGTTGTGCTGTTTTCAACTACTTTTTTATTAGTCACTCTTGGATGACACATCCAAGTCTATTTTGTTTTATCATTCTCTTGGGATGACCTAATCACATAAGAAATAGGGAGGTTGTTCATGTCTAATCAGATGGCTGTGTGATTAACTCATTCACAAGCATTTTAAAGGCAATTTTATAAATGCATGTAAAGGCCTTTGTCTCCAAACTTGAAAAGTCTATTTCAGTGTGTGTACACAGGCTGAGTCACTCTCTTTCTGCCAGTCAGCGAAAAGACATCCTATTATAGGACACTGAACTCTTATCTATTTGCTGGTTACATTTATAGTTCAGAAAGACTCTGATTATTTATTTATTTTTGCCCGCTGCACAGATTTAGTGCCTGGGGACAAACGAGCTAGGTGACACCAGTGTCAGGCCTGCCCAGAAACTATTTTTAAAAAACAACACTTTTAAAGCCAACTTCCTCCTGTATAGAGGAGGCAGCATTGCACAGCAGTACCAAGAACTGGGGAGCCCTTGTTCCAAAGCGGAGGAGCTCGGGAAGAACAGATGCAGAGCCCGGTCATGCCTCGCATCAGAAAATTCTGTGCCTCTCCTACAAAATGGAGAGGGCAGCAGCTTCTCTGCCCTCATCCATGAGTGTGTGCCGTACCCTGCATGCTGGCATCCTAGTCCTGCGTGAGCTTTCAGGATACTGGGAGCACGGAAATGATTATTTCCACTGTGGCAGCACTTAGGGGTCCCAATCCACTGTAGAACAGTGAAATATTAAGAATACTGCTTTAACACAGACGTGCCCTTTTTAAAAAAACTAGCAACATAATTCTTCCTCCAGAAGGAAAATGCACGTAGCTATTCACAGCTTTACACTAGGTTTTTCCCCCGGGTTTTATAACGTGGCTGAGACCATGGGTGAATAGCAGCATGCAGATTCCAGAGGGAAAGCTTATAAATCTTAGCAAAAAAAAATAATTCATTATTAGCAGAATGAAAGTACTTCTCCAGTCAATAGCTCTGAGCAGAGCAAAGGTATAATTCTCCCCCAGTTTATGATTAATTTTGTTGTAAGAACAAAGACAAAACTTACAGCCAGTGAGTGAAAGTACTATAACAAAACTTGACACTTAGCAGATTTAATTAAAGTACAGATTTCTTAAATCCATTTCCCATTATTATTATTCTTTAGAAGCTCATTAGGCAATAGCAGATGTCACCGCTGTACAAATCTAGATACACATGCACAGATATCATAATTAGAAGATTTCTTAGGTCTCAATAAAAGTTGTCTATTGATGAGTGAAAAAGATTTGCTCCAAATACTTTTCAACATTTAAACCTAAACCAAATCAACTTACTACCAGAATTAAATGGTAGCTTTCCACCACAGGGATTACCTGTAGTGAAAAATTCAAAAAGGTCTTGCAAACATTTTTGGGTGCACGGGAAGCATGCGTACCCTGTGCAGCGCAGTAGCATGCAGAGAACAGCGAAGCACCACTCAGATCAGAACTGAATGTGGCACAGCTGTCAGCACATGGTTTAATAACTCAGCTAAAGCTGCTTCCCAAATTCATCCTCACTTCTCTAGGTGGTGTTGCTATGACTGCCAGACTGCTCAGTACTATCACAGAGGTAGCTCTGCTCTGTGTGGTGGCCGCAGTTACAGCACTAGGCATACTTCTGCACGGTGAAGTACAACGTATGGGACTGACTTGCGGTCCCAGGTCCCCCTTTAGGCTGGGCAGAGGAGAGGTGGCCTTCACCTCTCACTCCGGTGAGTTGCTCTCTGTAGGCGTTTCCAGGGTACTCCTAGAGAAGACCAATTTTTAGATGAGCTGGGAGGAGACACAACGCTGAAAACACCACAGTTCAGGCTTTCTATTAACAACTCACAAGATCTTGCTAAGGAAAATTAATCTTGACCCATTCTTTCCTCTCCATACTTTCATTTCCTTGCAGCTCACTATCCCCCCATGCATGCCCAGCTGAACCAACAAGGTCCTACAAAAAGCATCTGCTAACCAGACAGCTCACTTCTTGTACTAACTGTTCTTAACTTATGCTCAGCAAACAGTGCTGTTGAGATCATACAGGGCAGCTCTGTGTTTCAAGTGAAGCATGGGGGCCTAAATAAATAGGGCTTTGCCATTAACTCTTCAAAAAGGCCAAGTCTGAAACCCACTGAAGTAAAAACCAAGATCTTATGATTTTAACAGGCTTTGAGTGAGTCACTGAAAGTCTTAGGCCATGTTAGCTACTGTCTCAGCACTTGTACACTGGGGTATGCATAGCAGTAATAATAATATAATACATATTTCAGCTGTATTTGCATTAGCAGCATATCTATTTTGCAATAAAGGAACCTTCAATGTGTAAAAAGACATTAGTAGAAAAGTCAAAGTGTCCCTCTAATAAATGTCAATTTATTTAGCACTGGCAAAATGCAGTTTGTACTATCAATCTTCATGTTGAAGACCAAAGAACGAATTTAAGACCTTTCCTTTCATTATTACATTGCAATAAATACAGTATGCAGGGAAGATGCTATTGTGCCCCATGTAAGTGGCTTGTGAGAGGATTTTCAAAAAGCACCTATGCAATCTGAAGACTCTCTGGTTTCCATTGAAAAATCAGGGATATCTGTACTTCTACAGCATTTGGATTTGCATTGAAAATCCCATCCCTCTGTGAGTTTCTCTGGTAACAGTACCTGATAATTCTTTTTCCACTCTACAACTCCTGTCTTTCCTTTTACTAACATTAGCAAAAACCTAATTCCTGCCGAGTAGTGTACTGTTGCTGACTTCTGATACACAAGCTGAATCAGCTCCTGGTTATCTACAGCTATTTTCTTTTTTAATCCATATCTCTTTTTGCTGAGCTGCTTCATGCTGTTATTGTTATTCCTTTTAACAATGGGGGCAGAACTGTCTGCATCAATGCATAATAGATTAGTTGCAATAATAAGTCTTTTCAAGGCATCCCAGCTTCATTCAAATGAAAAGCACCCACTTTGGAAAGATAAAACCCAAAGGTGATTATTACCTGACTTGAAAACAACAAAAAGATGAGAAGCAAACTGCTCACATGGGATTCAACTAATATTTAAAAGGTAAAAATGCAGGAAAGATTGATGCCATTTAACGTTTTACCCGTTGTAAATGAAGTCTTAGACATTTAAATTAAATGATGCATTTGTACACAGGAAATATCTAAGATTAATAACACTATGAAGACATCAGTTCTTGCCACAGCAATAAAAGGAAGTTTCAAATGCAAACCACTGAATGATATTTAGTTACTGTGGAACCGATTTCAGTTTAAAAAGCTGGAGGAAGTATAGCTGCATAGAAGATCTCAACCTGGAGTTTACAGGCAACTCTGACCCAGGGTAATGATCAGCCTTTACCAGGAAGGGAAAATGGACCACTCTGCTCCAGCCTGCCAGACAGTCTCCTTCCTGCCCTGGGAGGTGTTTCTAAACCAGGTGAGCCTGTGGCACTGCGGTACCCACAGGGGAGTGGAGCCAGCCAGGTTCACGATGCAACTGTGAGCAGCAGCCACAAGAGGAATGCTTTTGAAAAAACAGACAATCCAGCTCAGGATTAACAACTACTATGTAGCTGTGGAATTTATTCAACTAAATACAAGGCTGTCTGCCCTCAATCCAGCCTTTAAACAGTTTTTGGCTTTTGGCCCATTCCCACTTCAAGGCTCCTTTTAAGATGATTTATCTCTCCTTTAATGAAGACAAGCCCATTTCCTCATCACGAAAATTTTCATGGCCAGTGGGAGCCCTCCACATACTTTCTTAGCACTACCAAAACATCTCAGAGACTAGTGGACTTCGGCAAATTCAAAGTGGCAAAGAAGGCAACATCCCCAGGTTTGTCCTTACCTGGGATCATCAGGGTTTTTTTTAAGAGGTAACTTGATTTGGCTTAAGACAACAGATCCACCAGCAAAATAAATCACAGCTAGCACTAGCTGTTTTTTATCCTCTTTCCTCTTCATAGGTCAGATGCTAGGAAGAAGTACTTTTCTAAAGACAGAGTGAAAGCAAAAGTTGAAACCTGTTCTCTCCTACAGGTGACCTGGACCGGACTAACAGAGCTGTCTGTGCCCCAAACCACAGCTGGTCTCTGCCTGTCCAGATGGATCAGAGAGGCTGGATCCAACTGTTTTGTCCATGTAGGCAAGCCCCAAATAATGACAGCAAACACAACACCTGTGAGAGGCTGGATGTTCATCTGACTGTGAAGGCTTATCATTTGGTCAAATTGAACAGATTTTCTATGGAATGCCAAACGACACATTCCTCTCCATTCCTCTCCATTAACTTTCCTCTCCAAACTAGCAAGTTTTTGTTTACAAAGCCCTAGTTAAACAGAATATTTTATTTTGCTTTGCTCCCAGATACACCTGAGTTGCTTGGATTTAAATTGATTGATTGTCTGGAGCACACTCCCACAGAATGGGAAATATGAGTTCAAAGGTTAAATTTTACCCAAATTAAATGAAAACAAATGAAAACAGTGTTTTATAGTGGAGAGTGTCCGACTATCTTAATAAGACAACAATACGAGAACTGCTTATAAAGCAGAAAGTCTACTACCACTTCTTAGCAACATTTAGTGAACATCCACAAAGCGTATGCCAAATATGCTGGAGTTGGAAAGAACTAGAAACAAAAGTATAAGATTTCATGTTGTTCATTCAGATATTAAAAAAACAAAACAAAACAAAACCAAAAAAAACCACACACAGTCCAGGACTTATTCCAGCTCCAGGGTAGGAGGGTGGGATGATATTCATCACTTTGTCAGGTCACGCTGGACAGTCCTTGTTCTGTGAAATGAGCCAGGATACACTCTTGCTCCCAAGGCTGAGAGCTGAGTAAATGAGCCATGTTCCGTAAAACTGGTTGTGCTGCCCTCATAGATCGTAAACAAGTTTAACAAATTTAAAGTAATGAATTTGTCCTGGTTTGCAAATGCCAAATGTGGACTTTAAATCAGACAGCTATGAATGTATGATATGCATTCTTCACTATCAGTGCAAATGGGTTGATAACATCAATTTTACACCAACTGTCCATACCACAGTTGTAGATACCAGAAAAAAAACCCCAAACCCAACAAACTCAAACCATAGAACACGAGGGAAAGCTGTGAAGTGATTGTCATTTCCATTAACAAAGTCTGAACCTGGACCGCAGGAGCCACATAGAAGTGGTTTTTAGCATACACAAAAAAATAGTTCTGAGAGGGGTAAGACATGTTTTGGACTGTTACCTGATAGCACAAGCTACATTCCATTTGCAGTTTTCAGATAAAGGCAGATAATAAGTAATATAACACTGTATTCATGTGAACATGAACTGAGCTAGTGTTCTGTGAGTAGAAATTAGGGCTCTATGTCAGGCACCCTCAGTATTTCTGAACAGTGTCTTTGTCTTAAATCTTCAAGGCCTGAAGATATTCTTCAGCTATAGCGTTCCCAGTGGTGTTGCAATGTATGGAAATAATGTGCCTCTGTGGCACGGAGGTGTTTCAAAATGGAATTTTTAAATGCTCTTAGGCTTTGAAAGTTCTGCCTGAACAAAGTATACCAGTGTTTTCTGTAACAGTCTTGGCATTACCCACAAGGTACAAGGGATACAGAAGAGGAACTTCTGCCGTTGTGAAAAGCAGCAACATGTGAACGTGGAAATACTGATTTCAGTGGACCCTAAGTTAGATCAGCTTTCTGAAATATCTACCCAGAGGCTTGATTTACCTACAGGACTCAGTCCTTAGGCACGCTTTCCGACATCAACCATACATATCTCAGGGGTTTCTTTTGATTGAGAGTAAGCTCACATACATACTGGTCGGATAACTATTGGTTCATCTATAAGCAGTCATTAGATTTACAAATCTAACTTGCAGCATCTAAATCGCTAGGGTAAACGATTTGAAAAACAAGCAGACAGTGCCGTAAACCACTGAGCTGACTGGCACATTCTGAAAGCATTTTGCATAACTCTAATTCTTTGAAAGCAGTGATTCCTACAAGAAGCTGCCACTTGGCACAACGTTAAACCCTTCTGCTTTGCCTTGGGCTGTTAGCTGACTAAATGATCATTAATTCTTCGGAAATAACAAATACCTCTGAGATTACCACTTTAAGGTTGAAGGAAACCTATTTTGGTACAAGCAATGCAGAGAAATATGATACGAGGTTTCTGCAGTGTATTAATACTTCTAATTATCTTGGACACACATTTTAATGTGGTGGATATAGCCAGGATTTAAAAAATACTACAAAAATCAGTAATATCTATTTGGGTTGCAATATACTTATTCAAGCATTTGCTGTGGCTAAGGCAGTCTCTAAGCTCAGGTCATTAGTTCTCACAATGTGCCAAGGATCCAACATGCCAGAGCTCACCCATAAAATTCCATCAATGTGTTCATAAGTTAGGATGTTGGACCTTAGGTCTTCCGTATGCTAGCTATAACCATTACCAGAAAATCAAAGTTGACACCTGCCCACGCCACGAGGACATGAGAAGCACGGAAGCAGGAGAATCCCTCTGACAGAGAAGGCAAAGGTTCTACATGGGGAGGATGGTCCAGGCAGGCTAGGGGTGGTTGATATGCTCCACAGTGCATCATGCTGACTATTTGAAGAGAAGCACTTCCTCTCACACACACGTGTAGGACTGCTTTCATGGTTTCAAGCAGCCAGACTTTACTTCTTGGGTGTAGGATGCTACCTTAACTTGGAGGCTTTGCACAGGGGTGATGGCATGGCAGAGTGCATAGGAAAACTGTCTTTCTCTCAGCCCCTCGTTACAAGGAAGGTCAGGATTTGGCCTCTCCATTTAAATACAGTTCTCAAATACCTAAAAATCAAAATCCCTTTCTGGACTCGATAATTAGAAATCTCTAGCTTTCTCAACTGATGGTACTGATGACTTCCATAAGTTTACATTAAAATAAATACTTAAAGAGACAATGATTTGTCCAATCTGCAAGCATTTTGCACCCTGTTAAAATGAGATCAAAGTGACACATCAGTAGTTTGCCTTTGTCTTTTCTCATTATAGCCAACATTTTTTGTTACTTGTCACATCAGCTTGCTGGAACATTGATGTCGTCAGTAGCTAATGGTTGATATAGTTGATTCCTTGAAAGTCATTCAGCATTCGTCAGTCTCCTTTGTTCCTTCAGACTAATATAATATGGCAGCTTAGACACAGGCATAATTATCCCATGAGTTGGCTGCGCTTCTAAATTCACATAGTCTTTTCTTGCCTTTTCCAAGAAGTCTTTGTCAGACATTGCAGATGATTCAAAGACAGCTTGAGAAAACTATCATCCCCTTCCCCAAGGAATTTCATCATCTTTGGATGAGGCTGTACCAAGTCGGAGCTCTCGGCCCAGGTCCTTAGCAGGAACCTCAGCTCTACCACACTACCCTTGGCAGCAAGGGCACAGCAACCGTGTAGTGGTTAAGTCCTAGTTCCAGTGAAACACTATGAATAAGTCTGTGTTCAAAGGTTTCCTCATCTTACAGGCATCAAAAGTAAGTCTGAGTGAAGGGAACCACCACAACAGGATGTGTTCTTTTGCTACTTGGAGCAACTGCTGAGCTGCAGGTGTTTTGCAACTGACTGAAACTGGAGCTTGTTTCATCAGAGCGGCCTCATCTCACTAATGCTGACACCTTCAGTGCTACTCTGTGATCTTAATGTGTATTTAGCATAAAAAAGAAAATAATCAGAGCCATGAAGTAATTGTTCCCTCCCCCAAAACAACTCCTTAGAGTTTGCAAAGGACTGTTAGAAATTCAACGCTTACATGAAACCTGCAGCAATTTGCTATGAAAGCATAACAAAGATTTTTACCAATGTCATAATCTATTCAAAACAATACGGATTACCACCAAATCGCTTTACAACTCTGCTCTCTGAAGTGCCAAATCTCCAAGGAGACACACATACCATATTATCTACCACTTTAACACAAAACACTGGAAAATAGATGCCAGAGAAGAGAACAGGAACTATGTAATTAACAGTCACTGTGAAGTAAATGGGAGAAGTAGTTAAATGGGGCTGGCAGCTGCGCACACTCAAAGTTTCCACTTGATTTTGAAATAATGAGCTTTTTATTTATAGGACATAATTCTGACTCATGTTGCAATA
This sequence comes from Falco punctatus, assembly GCF_963210335.1. Taxonomy (NCBI): domain Eukaryota; kingdom Metazoa; phylum Chordata; class Aves; order Falconiformes; family Falconidae; genus Falco; species Falco punctatus. The sequence goes on from NC_137595.1 coordinate 15,907,080, forward strand.
ACCTGAGGGCAGACCTTAGCCCCACTGATGTCAAAGGGACTGTCTTGTCTTCAGTAAGTGGCCTGATTTGCAGAAGTAGAGAGGTTCCCAGTGGGAAATCATGTCTGAGCAGGCAAGGCACCTAGCAGGCACCAAAAAAATGCTAACAGTTGGCAGCCTCTTCCATATAGCCACGTATGCTGCATCCATCCACCCTCGAACCTATCTGCATTTTTTGGCACATGCATGACCTTTGTAAGCGTAGCACTGTGGGATTCTGCCAGTGACAGAATAGTGACAGAATCTGACTTACTACACAGTAAAGTAGGGAACTGTGCTGTTTACAAAAGAATGATGCAAACTAGGGTATTGACAAATGACTAACACCCAGGATTTTCCCTAATAAATCTGTGTATTACCAAACACACTAAACAGAAGCAAAACTTCATGAGTTCAACACCACCTCTCCATTAGTGTCCAGAAAAATAATTTAGAAATGCAGTTTACCCTGAATGATGAAGATACAAGAAATATGCCTCTCTCATGATCTGTTCGAGTGTAATATACATGACAAATGATATTGTGTTCATTTATAAAGGGCTTAGAAAAGAGTTAGTGGCTAAGATTATACTGAGGGATTCCAGCTTCTGCCTTTATGGAGCATAACAGGGTTAGACACAGTGGCATCTCAGCCAGTCAGAACTATGACAGTAACACAATGTACGGGATGACATCAAACTGGAAGATTTTCAGACAGAATCAAATTGGGACAACTGAAACAAAAGCAAAAAATCAGCAAGTACCTGCAGAAAAGCTGTCTAACTATTCTAAACCGCATGAAACAGATGTGATGAGATTCGATTTTTAAACTATTTGCAGGGAAGACTTCTACATTTAAAAACAATCAAAGTCTTTCATGCAGCAGCCTATAATAATTCCTCTTAGGCACGGAGCAGAATATCTGCAGTAAGTATGAGTATTCACTAGTCCAGAAGAAGAAGTAGTATATATCAATTTTCCAACCATTACCTATAGCAAAGCCTTATTTTAAAAGACAACTATTTTTCTCATGCTGCTATAGCATTAAAATCAGTAATGCAGAGTTATGTAATGAGGGATTGAAAAAAACCTAAGTCTGTATTTAGAAATACAGATAATCTATTTAATACACATAATTTAAGGAGTAATAGCCCAATGCTCTAAATCTACATCTCAGAAATATTTTAAAACTTGCAAGAAAATAAAGCCAGTACCACTTTCTTCAACCAGGAGCTGTACAAAGCACACTCAGAAGGAGATGGCATTCAGAGCAGAGTGCAATGACTTTGCAAATTCCTCTCCTTTCTTCTTCTTCTGTGTATTGATGTGCTGTGGTACAGATCATATGCCAATACTTTTCCAATGCGTTTTTTTTTTATAGTCAGACATTTACTTTTAAAACTCCCTGTCTTTACAGCTGAGAATTGTGTCCTTGTCCAGCTCTGCCTCTGATGTGATGCCTGCAGGGCATGGGAAAGCGGGCGGGCAGGGGGGTCTGTGACCTGACTTTGCCGCAAGCTTCCCCTGGGGTGCACAGGTGGACTACAGCTTTTGGTTTAAAATGAAACAATGGCCTCTGGTTAAAGGCTGAGTCTGGGCTAGGAGTCACCAACATTGAAGGTCAAAAATGGGCAGGCCAGACTCTGCAGGCTCTCCTCCTCCTTTCCCTTACACTCTTCTCTGGACTACGAGCTGCTTGGAATTACCTCTTTCTCAAACAAACCTACCCATACAGGAAAAACCAACCAACCAAATATCCCCTTCCCCAAGACTTTCAAATCTCACAGCTCAAAGCAGAACGGCAACCAGACATCCCCAATGGACCTCTTTTCCCCAGAGCATCACATTTACAAAAGAAATTTAAGAATCCTTCCCCAGCAAAGCTTGTGCAGCAGCAGCCCAGCCCACTTCCAGCTTTGTTACTACAGAACTGAAACGGGGTGAATAGTCCCCAGAAATTTTCATTTCACTGAATATTAATATAATTTGAGAATACCCATGCACTCCTATTGCATGATCCCTGCCCCTTATCTGAGTTGAAGTTAAAGCATTTGCACTTTCCACTTCTAAAGAACATGCAAGATGGCTGGGGGAAAGCATGAAGGGGAACTTTCTGATTACTTCTGAGTAAGGATTACACAGATGAGACCATAAATAATATCAAAGCTATTGAAATGACCTGACAGGACAGTAAGATTTATTTCATAGTTTATCTGAACGTTTTGTCAGACGATGGAGTGAAGCTTGAGCGTTCAATTTAATCCCTTCCTCCTTTTTTTATTGAGTCAGGAGATGTTTAAAGAAATTTATGTAGCTGTTAGAAAGTCAGAATTTTTAATAAGTGACAGAGAAAAAGAGATTACAGTGAGGAAAAGACGCAGAGAACACAATACTGTACATAAGAAAAAAAAAAGCTTTGTAGTGACTTTTCCTGTGAAGGCAGAGGGACACAAGTTATTTTTGGGGATTTATCCAGTTTCCTCAATGACTATCTGCAACTGACTAAAGGAGGAAAAAAAATAATGAAAAAATATAAAAGGACAGGTTGGGAACCTTGCTGTAGAAATGCAATACATGGATGCAGAACCTTCCAGGGGCACAGTGTACGTATGTGAATAATTGCGTGTGAGATAGCGATCAAGTACAGTCAGGCTCTGTATGTTGACTTACTATCTGCCCAAAAGCAGAATTCTGTTGCTCAGCTGTCCATATGCACGGGCAGTGGAGTAAAATTTTATTTCCACTAGTACCGGCTTTATCCTTGACTTCTCCAGGGCCAACATTTCACCTTTAACACTGAATTCTCAGCCTAAATTAAGGTGGGGATAGCAGCTGAGAGAGTTTCATTAACACTTATGCAAAATGTTTTCAGGGTTGTGGGCATGCCCACTTAGAAAGACATTTCTCTGAATCTTTACTTTTTTTCTCCAGTTAAGGGATGCTTTTGAAATGGTTAAAAAGCCAAATTCATAGTATCTCCCTCATTCACTTCAGATTTACTGTCGATAGCTAATTAAAAATTCATCTCAGATTTAAACAAATGGAGAATAATTTAGATTTAAATCTCATGTAACTGTAGTTTTAAACACTTTCTTGCAAGCAAAATATCATATATATGCAGAAATCTGTTTCCAAGCTTCTGCATGAAGTATAAACAGCAATAATTCATCTCTAAAGGACAGCTGAAATATGCACTGCTTTGAATTCTTTCAATATTGTGCACAAGGGATTGGTGAAGAGAATCAAGTGCCTTATGCTGCCTGGCTGTATGTATCAGATGGATAACAATAAAACAGAAAACAAAATCATTTAGAACCCTTTTAGGACCATATGCTCAACTTCACAGGCAATAATCAACAATAACCATAATACTGTGAGATTCAAGGCAAGGAACTGGAGAGAGAATCTGGGCTCATTAGGAGGAGAGTTACGTAACCCAAGTGTACAACCGCTTGCTGCCCTACTTGTGGCACAGCTTTGTGCAATCCCGAAGATACACACGTATGTACAGACCCATCCCTTTACATACAACCAATACAGATTAACTGGAAGACACACATACTTGCCGATAAATAAGTAAGAGAAGAAAAGTCAGGGTCTGCTGTGAGTTTCAAAGTAACTCTGCTAGTTTTCAGGGAGTGGCAAGCATAGATGCCGGTATTTGAATGTAATTGTAGGGAAATTATTCAGACTTTAATAAAATGTATACATCTGAGTAAATGGTCAGGAGAAGTGATGTATCCTACTTATGTACCTCACTTTTAAGACAGCTCTCCTGGGTTGGATGCTAGGTAGAGCCATTTCTTAATTCTCTCCTTGTTCTTTGCTCTTATTATTTTTTTTTTTTTTTTTTTTTTAATATCCTCTGTTCTTCACCAGGACCCTTCCATTTTGTTTTTCTTCTCACTGATAGGTGATGACCCTTTCTGTAGCTTTCTGTTTCTCTCCTCCTGTCCTTCTGCCATTTTTTTGTCTTTTCTTTTTCTCCCAAACAGCTTTTCCTTTCCTTCCCTCCACCCCCTGCCCCACTTCTTATCGTATCTCCTCATGTCTCTCCCTTTCTCTCCTGCTGTTACATTATTCTCATTTCACTGCCTTTCATAGGCTGTGCATCTCAGAATGGTTAAATTATACCAGACACCCTGTGCAGGATCCTTGTTGGACTCCCAAGAAAAGGACAAATCCCCCAACCCCATCATTTTCACATTTTTTTTTTTTTGAGACATTTAATTGTTTTAATGCCAGCATTATGAATTCTTCATGCCAATCAAAGCCTACTTACTCTCAGAGTAGCATGTGAAAACATTGACAACTAAGATAGGGAAACGGAGAGTGGCGCTAACAGAAGTAAACAGAACAGTTCTGAAGGTCGCTGAAGAACATATGGCTGACTAGCCATAGTCTTTATGGTTGGAGCTGCAGGTTATATTTAAATGAAATCCCTTTCATGACTGTTAAACACTTTATTGTACATAATTATTAAGCTTTAATTCCTCGTCACTGGTTCTTCCTTTTTTGGGCTGGGAGAATTCTATTAAGTCATACAATCCATGGCCAATACAGCAATGGATGTGAGATGTTCTGGGTCTATATTACAGCATAATTGCTCTAATTTATTTTTAATAACAATAACTAGGTCATAATTAATTACCCCTTTTGTCTGACTACCCAACAGCAGCATACTGCAGGCAAAGGGACAAGTTATTTGAATAAGGCGATGGCTCTGCTAAAGTTTGCATCATTTTCTCCAACGGATGGGAATGTTGGGAAGCAGTAGAGGGCTGGTTGGAAAAGCAGCAACTCAACTTGGGCAAAGTTCATTTGCAGCCAATGAAACTGGGTCATTAACAGCCCTGTATAAAATGCTAGGTCCAGATTGAACGATTTCTCTGGCAGTTTGCCATACCTTTGAAAATTTGGCTCTTTACCCCTGAGAAATGGGGAAAAAGCATATTGCCTCCAGAGATGTGCAAGACTGATAGCACTACTGTATGTTAAAAAAAGCCACAGCCTAAAATGCAACAACTAAAAGTCAAGGAACTAAATGAAGAAAAAGCAGGTAAAAATCTAACAGCATCTGTTTTCATTTTATCAGGGTATCTCAGCACCTGAAGTTGCAGACAACTGTAAAACCATCAGGTACATCCATTCCTAGTACAGCTATTTATGAACTCATCTTTCAGGTAATACAGACCAAACTTGAGATTTACTAAATAGGATAAGGCTTTATAGGCCCCTAGGCAAACCACAAGATTTATATATTACTTTTTTTCTTATGAGAAGCAGAATCAGACTATGCTTTTCCATTTCCTTGGGAATAGCTCAAAAAATTTTCTTTTTAGACTCCTTCCTTCATAAAATACCAAATGGAGGAAAAAGGCAGGTTATTCTGAACTCCAGGAACAGCTAACTTCACAGTCTATTTTCCTCTCCTACATTAAAATGATTCAAAATGGAATTTGCTAGCAGAAAATCAGACCTAACTGCATTACAACAACAACTTTTGGAATCAAATCCCTCTTTGCAGGCATTTAGGCATATGTAACTAGAGCTTAGTCCTTATTTATAGAGAAATAAAAACAGAAACAGAGTCGGCACATAAAAAGCAAGCATAATCTGATATTTGTTTTGTGTAAACTCAGACCATCAGAGGAGGTTATTAAAACTATATATTACCTCAGAATCTTCACATACAAGTACAGACAGTCAACACTAAGAACAAGAAACTATCTTGGAATATAAGATACCTTTATATTAGCATAACTACAAAGCAGGGAGTGCACTGGCATATCTATTTCCATTTTTTAAAAACCCACTTAATAAATCACATCTTTGCCATGCAGGTGCATCTCCCAGATTTGCAGCTGTTACAAGTTAGCAAGTTTGCAGCAAGCAAACCTGGAGGCCTAGGAGATGTTTTGGGGTGGAAGTCCTATGGTACACGAGCCACCTTTGATTCTGGAGTAAGACAATCATTCGGTCCCTGGGGTCTACATCTCAAAAATACTCTAGTTTGGCCAGCTAGTAGAAACAGGACATTTTAGCCTGAATTAGGCCATTTTCTCTCATTTCCCCTACAGAGTGTACTTGAAAATAACGGAGCATTCCCACAGAATTAACAATTTTAGACCAGAATTTCACTCTGGCTGTGTACCAAGGCCTAGATGCTGTTGATTTTAAGGGGCTACGGCCACTCAAAACATTTTGAAATTAAGTCACTTCTATAACTGTAGGCTCAAGAGGTTAACACTGGGCATCCAGCTTCTTTGGAGATGACAGAGGCAGAAGGGCCCACTGATCTCCCACTGGGAGCTCTCTCATTACACAAGTCACAGGGTGAGTTCAGGCAGCAGCATATCCTGAATCACGCAAAGCCCAATTCCTGACTTAAGAATCAACACTAACGGAGAGCCACAGGCTGTTGACTTGCTGTACTGCTTTATTATCTTCCCTGGTAAAAGTATGTGCTGTAAGTCTAGCGTACACTCATCTAGTGTCAACACACAGTAATCAGATCTTGTTATACACTTCAGCTTAATAGACACAAGAGCTCTCCATCACCAAATTTCAGTTCCCTCTATATGTAATTCACAGACTAAGGTATGTGGCACTGTGTTAAACACGGCAGAGTTCCTAGACCTTTTACACTTCCCCATTCTTTAGCCTTTCTTACGGGTCTCCCTTGATTTCCCTCCATGTACTCAGCTTCCCTGAAGTGCTAACAACCAGACCTGGAAATTGTATTGCTCTAAGGACCCCATCAAGATGCCAGACACTGAAATATCTCCGGTCCTACATGCGCATACTCCCTAGGGACTGTATTAGTCCTTCTGGTCACAGTAGCACTCCTAAAGTGCTTCCCAAGCAGGCCCCCTCAGTCTGTACTCTTACAGGCATGACTAATTTAGCTGTACTGAAATGCCTGTTGAATGGTAACTCATAAGCAAAGCCTTCTTCACTATTGGCTTCTGACTTTTTCACTAAAGTGTCCTCTAACTTTTCCCAATTCTTAGCCACAATTTTTATGTCCTACAAATTCATTTGCCACATCATTTCTGTCGACACTGACTGTGGCTCCTTTAAAGCTGCTGTTAGTCATCTGCATTTTGTCACAGGCAATACAACTGAAACTTTTCGACAAAGTTGATATAAAAAAGAATTTCTCAATATAACAAAGCATCCCACCACTAATAACTGTTCAGATGACTACAGATTTGGAAGAGCAGGGACTGGGAGCTCTCTCTTCTGTCTTTCTTGCCGCCCCCCCCCCCCCCCCCCCCCCCCCCCGCCAATCTAATTTCTCTTGGCAGAGCAGCCAGAGTAAGCACAAAATACCACTGGATGCTTCTGTGGAGCCGAGATCCACAGGGAAGGGGAACAGAAGCTACTGAAACAGTGCTGGCGGTTGCTGACACCATCCAAATGTTGCATGACAATCAGACCAAACAACACTATGGAGACTTACTGTAAATTAAGCTCTCTGGGAAATGGGAGTAGAGGGATGGGTACATCAGCAGAGACTGTGGCATAAGATGAAGCATAGGCACCACAACGTTATGATAGTATCAGTGACAAATAAAGCTGATACCATGCAGTATTACTCATATTTAGAAGGGTTTTTTCACCCATTTGGGCATTATAAATATCATGTAGAAACAAAATTGCCAAATCATAGGCCTTTTACGTCTACTTAAACTCAAATAGCTTTTAGCACTCTGGTCCATTCCTCTTTGCCACTCAGGACGAAGCTATCGCATAAATCCCCTGCTAAGGATGTAGTACTTTAAGGGAATGTTTTATTGCTGACAAAGTGTGATTTCCAGCTTGCCACAATGGGAATGAAATGCAACATGATGGATCAGCTCCCCCAGCCCTTAACTAACAGGGAAAGGCTTCACAACAGGTCATCCTGTTGCCCAATGCAAAACCATGGTCTGCAGACACCAACCCATTCCCCACCCTGCTCTTTCACGGCTACAGCACCAACTGATATGCATCCATCAGAAAATGCTTCTAGGTTCTCAGAAACAGCAAATGTCACTTCTGACAGATGGCTCCTCCTCCCGTCATATGCTCTTAAATAGGTTATAAACATAGATTTTAACACTCCCATCACGCAAATCATTCCCATCAGATTTCTATTCTATCAACTAGGTTGAATTTAAGCCCATAAATGTGCCATTCTCTTTCTTGTTGTTTATTATCCAGGTTTCTTGCATGGGCATGTAAACATTAAACAACCACAAAAAAGTCTTTACATCCCCTGATGGCTTGATTAATTTTATTCTTGACATCTTGATTTTTTGCTAAATGACTGCTCATTTGTTCTCTTTCCACCTTCCTTGTTTGTTGCTATTTAAATGCCTGCTAGACTACTTCATTCATTCATCTTTGACTGGTGCTTATGAAGTCTCTGGATATGAGAAGCCTTCAGAGTCTCACATTTCTACTGTTGTGGGTCTGCACTTTGAAAAGAGGTCCCTGGAATTTGTTTTCACAAGGAAAATGCACATCTTTAGAACACAGTTACCACAGGGAACACGGAAGAGCTGCAGAGACAGCTTTTCCCAATGTGCTCAAAGGAATTATGCCAGGACATAACCTCAGAATTAGGCTGCAAGTTAGCATGCCTTAGAAAGTTACACACATTACTGGAACATGATAACTGACAATATATGCAGTTTCAGCTGTTTACGAATGTGATCGTTTATTTAAACTATCCTAAAGGGAAAAAACCCAAATAAAGAACACCCCCACCCCCCAAAAAATATCACCAACGAAACCCCAACACTGCAAGAGGAAAACCAAGGGTTTCTACTTACTAAAATTCACTGTCTCTAGAAATGGCCCAGTAAGTCCCCATGCACATAAAAAGGAAAAGGCCAAATGCACAGAGTTGCGTGGTCCCTTTTTAAAAAACATATAGAATCACAAGACAGGCTGTGGACTTCAAACACCCTTGCTGCACTGAAATCTGCCAGAGACAAGTAATACTAGAAGACACAGAGTTGGGAGGGGGGGAGTGGGGCAATCCAGACTGGGGAATATACAGGGATCATATCATGAAGGAATACTTGCAATTAAGGCCTGACTCTCTGGGCATCAGTCAATGTTTTATTAATGTGCATGTCTCTCTGTTCTCATTTAAAACACAACTGGACAACAAAAATACGTGAGGCTTTACACATCATATCAAAGGGTTTTATTTTCCCAGGGTTAAATGAACTGAGACTGGTTGATTCACAGAACAAGAATGAACAAAACTCACGGAAAAATGTAAAAAGAAAAACCACTGAGTTTCTGCTGGTGCAATTGTGTTTCCTCTTTTTGAACATATGAGAGAAGCATTCATTCATATTCTGAATGGAAAAAGGCAACCGAAACAGGTGGTCTATTACTAGATCCATTAAACAAGAGATTTATGCATTACATATCCATCTTGAGGCAATTAGGCTGATCATTTTTTTTCCTCTTTTATGGCTTCATTGAAAACTTCTGGCAATAAAGCAATTAAAAAGTAACTATCCAAGCATTTATCTATGATATCAAAGACAACCAGCCTTTCTTTTATCAGAAAAAAGCTGATTCCCTTTGCATCCTTAGAACGTACAAATATACAGGCAACATTCACCATTAAGACAGTGACATAATGCTGCCATTGTCCAAAGTCTGAATGGTGAATGATGGGGTACGGACTTGCTAAACCATTGTTTTCTTTCTATTTTGGAAAATGATTCTTTTAAGTTTGACTTTAATCTCAGAAGGCACGGGAACAGCAAGCAAAGAAATGAAGGTGCCAGAGAAGTAATCTTGAAGTAACCTCCTTGCTGCATGTGTTGCAAGGGCACTTGCAGCTTTGGGTTTCTACAGATGCTGTCCTTGTAGGTGAGCACAAAATCTGCAAGGAATAATGACTTTCAAAACTCAGGTTGATGTAACATATGGAGTCAGCCAGACAGTAAAACATAAAAGTTTGGCTCCAGCAATAAGATGCAGGTGCTACAATGCTGTCTTTTTGGAGGTGTTTCACATGAATGGTGGAAGCCAGTCTGTGATGCAGGTCAAAAGGCCCCACAGCCTCTTCTCTCCCAAGAAGAGTTGACAGTAAAGGGATTTATGGACTGCAGTCCTCATAGTCCTCCCTCCCAAAAATTCAATTTGTAGATTCTTTCCTAAATGTAACCACTGAGCGAATGGAAGTTAGTTCGTCTGTCAATAATTTAGATAATCCAGACACTGGGCACATGCCAATTGAGAGCAGACTACAGAGACCGATACAGTTGCTTCAGCTCTAAGTACCTGCTGCGGATGCAAGATTGTACCTGAGCATGGCCTGGAAGCAGCTCTTTGGAAGTCACAGGACAAAATATTTCCTCATTCTTTGTAGCAACAACTCTGCCTACTTTACGAAAGATAGAAGGAGACCCTAGTGCACACGATGACTGTGGTGATTCAGGTGCTTGGTCAGGGCAGAGCGGGCATCCAGGGTGCCAAGTGGCCGTGTAAATCCTCTCCTCCTTCTCTGCAGGAAAGATCTACAACTCTGTGACTTTTCTCCGAAAGCGGCAAGTAAAGAAGGAAAGACTGAAACAAACATTTTGCTGTTCTTAGGAGCTACCCTTCCCCTGTCCTCTTGCACTATGACAAAAAGAAATGCTCTTTAATGCAGGAGCTCTGAAAAGCAGGCCAGAAACAGTCAGAGGTGAACAGTCCAAATATCCCAGTGTCAGAAAGGTAAATCTATTTCAGGTAAATCTGGTTCAGTGCGGTTAAAAGCAACATCAACAGTGTTCGTTGGGCTTAAGAAACAAATATGAACACCCAAACCAATGAACCCAACCTGCCCCATGTGCCAGTAAGCCTTGCTTGTGCACAGGCACGTGCCACTGAACAGCAGCTTTCTTCTGTTTGCTTTGTCCATCTCCTGTGGATGATTGGAACTGCAATGATGGAAATCCCAAGCACGTGAAAGGTTTTAAGCTCAAAACCCTAGTCTCTAAAGCCCCTATGACACCAGAAACTATACTTGCCACTTCCTCCAGTGTGGCTTATTCACTAGTAGAAGACAACGCAAAATCACTTAAATCACCCAAAGGTTGGAAAGTTTCCAGCCATACCTACATGTTTCACGATTTCCTTACATTCCTTATGGATCATAAATCTTTAAGGGACCTGAGGATGGAAATCAAAAAGGCTTCAATTGAACCTGTTAGAGCATGTCCAGAGGAGGCAAGATGATCAGAGGGCTGGAGCACCTCTCCTATAAGGAAAGGCTGAGAGAGTTGGGGTTGTTCAGCCTGGAGAAGAGAAGGCTCCAGGGAGACCTTATTGTGGCTGTTCAGTACTTAAAGGGGGCTTAAAAGAAAGATGAGGACAAACCTTTTAGCAGGGCCTGTTGCTATAGGACAAGGGGTAATGGTTTTAAACTGAAAGAGGGTAGATTTAGACGAGGTGTAAGGAAGAAGTTTTTTATAATGAGGGTGGTGAAACAGTGGAACAGATTGCCCAGAGAGGTGGTAAGTGCCCCATCCCTGGAAACATTCAAGGTCGGGTTGGATGGGGCTCTGAGCAACCTGATGCAGTTGAAGATGTCCCTGCTCATTGCAGGGCAATTGGACTAGATGACACTTAAGGTCCCTTTAAACCCAAACTAGTCTACAATTCTATGATCTTTGGTGCTACAGATGATATCATCTCTCTAACCACACACATTAATACATGCCAACAGCAAAGATCAGAAGTGAACTTTAGAAGCAGACAAATGAAAACCATTTTAATAATTGGATTATGGAGTATAAATTAACTGCAATTAAATGGTCCACAGGAAATAGGGAGATAGAAGGTTATGTATACTGCCAAATTCATCAACATCTTAAGATTTTAACATGAGTCTCAATCTTTTTAAAATATCTGGTTTCTTAAATCATAACACAGCGAATACTGAACAAGGAAGGGCCTAGAGAGATCAGCTCCTCCGTCCCTAGCTCCCAAGGCTGGTCAAGCCAGCAACACCCAGCTTCATTTTCCTGCTGCCACTCTTGAGTAAACGATTATACAGTCTATTCTCTATTGCGTGGATAGCGAGGTGTGGGATGACCTGGAAAGCCAAAAATCCATTAACATGGGCACTATGGGATATACTATGGGAAACTGAGAAGCTGGATAGTATTTTTCAAAGCACAGTTCTAATGATGTTCCTACAGGTAGAGTGCAATCTACAGTTACAAGAAACAAAAGGCAAACCTCCCCTTGAATCTGACAAGTCAGTCTTGCGATTTATAGATACCCAAGTAATGACTTCTGAAAGCTGGTAATTCTGTGTATCTTAAAAAGCAGCATGCACAGCTACAAAATATTCTATAGGATTAACCACTCTACTAAATCCAGCAATTACAAACCACCTTACCATATTCAGTTCAGAGGCAGAGTGACAGCAGAGCACACATTGCAAACAGAGCTCTTGGTCTTGTTCCACCCTACATTAGGTAAGTTCAATAAGTTCTGGAAGTACTGCAGCACGTTGTGAATGATGGATGAAATGAAAAATCTCTGTTCAGGGCTCAGCAAGTAGCCAACTCCCTTCTGTGCTGCATCACTTGCTTTCAAGGTACTTAATATGCAACTTTGGTGAGAAACATTCAGAAAATCCCAGTGAGCCCAGATGTCTCAAAAATATAAATAGAACATTGCAATTTTTGTCCCAGGGCCTCAGCTGTTTTTACTCAATTTTACTTTTATTTTTGCCTACCTCTATCCAGTGGCCTCCCTTGTCACAGTACACAGTACATTATGGACTCAAAACATAAACATCTACCACTGGTAGGTTGCTTCATCTCCCACTCAGTATGCAGAGTTTTCACTGCATGAATACTACTTCTTGAAAATGTACTGTAAGAATGAATAAGTAGTGAATAATCAGGTCCATCCCATTTTTCAATCAGGGTCCGCAGAACCTCATTGTTTTCCTAGCACTTTGTTTCTATGAAACATAAATTAATCCACAAGCAGTTTGGATTGACTGATCTGACTTACCATCAAATATAATCTGCTGGGCAGTATTACCATTGAGGATGAAAGATTTAGGAATTGCATATAGTTAACAAACAGCACAGGTTGGCTTACAAAAAAATTACAACAAGGTTTAAGTCACAGCTTCACTTTTTCTGGGTGAGAGGTTTGCTTCTCCCTGGCTATGTTATTATGCCATTTCAGGTTATTGGATTGGGTAGATGGTCAGCTGCTTAACTGCTCCTGAAAGGTCAAAATTGCAAAAATCATACTATTTTATTGCTTTGTCTCTCCAGTCCCTCATTCCTGCCTGCTTGTCTGTATCATCAATTTATTATTACTTGTAATAACTGCATAGCAGACAACATATTACATGTGTGGGCAGAGGTCAGAAGAAGTTGCTTTATTCTTAAGTACAACAGCCTCTAGTTGTAAACCCATTAGGAATATTTAATAAGAAAAGCAATAAACCAGTTCAATAACTGAATCCACTTCTACTGTACCTCTATAGTTAGTAGTGGAAGGAAGAGAAAAGGATTAGCTCCATCACCACTATTTCTCCCACTAGGCTGTTTCCTTCAAAGGAAAAGTCAGGATATTATTTAGAGATTACATAGTGTAATAGCTTTATTTACTCCTTTATTGTCACTGTAAGGCTGTACACACAGCAACAGGCCTTTATACACAGAATTTATTACTAAATCTGGAATTTCAATGTAAAGATACAAAATTTTCATGAGGAAGAACTGTGAGTGCAGTAAGTCCTAAATGTTGCCCATATGCCAGGCTCTCTTCAAAGCCCATATGCCAACAGTGCAAGGCACACATTTAGTACACTGGAAACACATGGTGCAAGTTTGCATGGATCAGCTGTCCTGGTTCCTTTTAGCTGACAAGGTGGTGCTGACTGCTAGGTGTCAGGAAGGTGTTTGTTTCTCTGTCACCAGCATCCAACTCCACTAAAAACTTTGGGTGCTTTTCTGGGGCTAATATTAAAGCAATATCCACTGTGGGAATGCCCTTGGCGCTACACTGATCCATCACTATTTACCATTCGGCCAATATGGTATTTCACTAACACCCAGCTCTAAAAATGTATTTATTTTTATGTACACATCAAAACCCCACCTGCTTTATTTGCTTGGAAGGCAGTGTGGAACTGTTCCAGCAGGCTTTCTATTTTCCACCAATTCCCACAAGAAGGATATTAAGGGTAGAGAGCAGAGCGGGTAATTCCCATCTCTGGATGGAAAATGAGTCAGACTAGTTATTCAATAGAGACTTTCACTGATTAAGAAAGATGCTATATTCAGGTAGACAACTGGCCAGAAACAGATGCTGTTTGTGGGCATAACTGAGCATTAGCAAATTGGCTGTTTATTAAAACAGGTGTTTGTGGAGACTCACGTGTCTGACACTGCAGATGTGGCATTCTGCTGAGATCATGTTAGAGAACATCGGATTCCTTCCCCGTTACACTTACGCTTCAACTGAGTTGATGCAGGAACTAAATCAGATTCAACAGAGTCAGCATCAGCTTTGAAAACTAGTGATTTCAATCAGGGATATAGCAAGAAAATACAATATTTTACTCATGCCAGCTGTTCTGTTGCTCACTTTTGATCTCATAATCATTCATTATTGTCTGGTCAAAAAATCTCACAAACCTGTTTAAAAAGTTTCTCTGGCTTCCATTAAAACAACAACGATAAAAAACCACCAAACAACTTCCCCCCTCTTCCAGAATTGCTAAAGATCTAGACAAAACATACCCTAATCATACCATCAGAAACAGGAACACAAGGAGAGCAATGGCTTTACAGACTGAAATTTAGCTACAGACTGAAACTCAGAGCAGGAACGCTACATTGTCACCATAAGAGCATGCATCCTTTCCTACAGGAGACATCATGCTTATTGATACTTGAGTGCCAGGTCTGCTTAAAGTTTTCATCGTTTTATTGACCTTGGTAGCAGGCTATGTTGATCAGATATTCTGAGTTTAAATTACGTTCTGACAATTGTTTTCTATTCCAAGTCAAAATGAAAAAAAAAAATATCTTTAACTTCCATTGACAAGATGATGTCATGCTCTTTTCCTGACCTGCCTCTACCCCAAATAAGTCTAAAAAATTAATAAAATTTTAAAAAATCTTCTTTTTGGAGGTTTACATCCTTGCATTATTCATTTATTTAAAAGACACGCCACAGTGGCAATAGTGTATCATACCATGCCAAACATATCGGGTCACGTCATTTTTTGATATCACTAAAGACAACAATTATTCCCCATTTTTTGTAAACATTAATGACGGGTGCTTCTTCGCACAACCAACAAAACCTTCTCTAGATAGAAGTACCTTTAGCTCATCTTAGAACACTGTGAACTACACTGGGCCTGGGTTCTCCATGCTCTTTTCGCACTTCTGTTCATAGTTTAGACTCAGCTACTCCCATTTGTCACTTAATCTTTGCTGTACCAAAAGTTGACATACACCAAACTTCTGATAACAGAGCTCCCTAAACATTTAAAGTGATGTTTCTGAATATTATGCACTTTTCAGATCATTATGTAGGATCACAATATCTCTATAACTACTAATTGCAGCGGAAATTCCCCAGAGCTCTCTCAGTCAAGAGATTTTTAAAATTTTAATTAACGTGGTCTTAGAAACAATATGAATAGAAATTCACTGAAGGGATTTCAGTGTATAAGACTGTAAGGTCTGTGGAACAGGAAACAAGAAAATGATACACACCCATATTTACAAGTTAGTTATAAAGGAGCCTTACATCACACAGGAAAAATGAATCTGCAAGGTCAGCTTGCAGAAACATTGGTAAAACACCTTACTACATAGTTGGCACAGTCTGTTGTACAAGACAGGTATGAACCAAGGACCTGATACAAAATTAGCACAGAAACAAGATGCTGGCAAATTCCCAGAAGGGACTTATTGGTATCCCTTCTTAAAAAAGCTATTCTAAAATAATCTAAGACAACCACACCTGTTATTAAACACTTCACATTGTAATTCGCCTGTGGATTTCCTGTATTATTTTTTTTACAGGCAAAACTATGGCTAATAACCCCCAAATGCTTGCTGAAAATTTAGGTGAAATCACAACTTGAAATCACAAGTTTGTTTAAGAGTCCTCTGACTGAAGAGGTATTTCATAAAAGAAAGGTCAGGCTGTGAAGAGATGTACTAGATTGTGAGAAGCTGGGGTTTGATATCCTGAAACTAAGAGTAGTAGGCTTGCCTGCATCTGAGTAACTGCTCAAATGCAACGGATCCCTTCTCAGACATGACCACAGTGTGAATAACAATTTGATATCTACACACCGCTCGCTTTGCCAGATGATATTTAGAAAAGCTAAACTGCAATCCTAAATAAAAGTGCTTGGTCAATGATCCTTAGTAAAGCAGAATTCTTACCTCATACAGCGCAGTCTCTACAACTTAGTTTCCAAAGTGAGTAAAGCATGAAAGGCAGATAAATTCAGATGAAATTAAGCTACAAATATCCACTGAACTTACAAATGAAACCC
The DNA here is from genome assembly GCF_963210335.1 of Falco punctatus. Classification (NCBI taxonomy): domain Eukaryota; kingdom Metazoa; phylum Chordata; class Aves; order Falconiformes; family Falconidae; genus Falco; species Falco punctatus. The sequence continues at coordinate 15,923,659 of NC_137595.1, forward strand.
TCTGCTTACTCTATATGCATTCACTTCATTGGGGCAAACAATTTTCCAGAAATGCAGTTTTCTGTCTGCAATGTTTATTAATATCAACAATTTGAATGATACACTGCAGAATATTATCTATAAATTTGATTTCAAATTCATCAATGCATATCAGGAAATCATTAAAAAGAGTTAACAGTAATGTAATCAGGAAACAGAAAGCTTGATTTGATCAGCCTGCCCAATCAAAGCAGCTTTACTTTTCAAATCCTGCATATTCAGGGTTTAGCAACAAACTATTCAAAATAGCGTGTCAAGTCCAGAAGCATTTAGAGACTGTATCTGAGGAAGGATCCATATGGACAGTCTTTTCCTTCATAAAAAAAGACAAAATTCACAAAATACATTACTTGCTATTATTTACCCAGCCTACTAGCAGTGAAAAAGCACACTTACCAGACCAGTTTTAAAAATAAATAAAAACCTGCTGCATCTTAACTATTTAAATTCTCAACTCAAACCACTGAGCTTGGTCAGAGGAATGTGGAAAATGCTTTGAATTTTAAAAGAATTATGGAACTCTTGACCAGTAAAGCATGTAGCAGCATTTGTAAACCTCAGCACTGAGATTATAGCGGTGGCATACGCTATCTATAAGCTACATATTAGACTCCGCTAGTTCTAAAACGAAATTTACTTATGCCTTTTAATTAATGCAGTGTGCAAGACCATCACTGAAATTTGTGAGCAATATAAAGCATTGCTCAAAAAATTAGGTGTTTAATCCTATGCCCCTCTGAGCTAAAATAACTACACACCTGACTGCGCACCAAAGAGATCTCAGTGGATGTTTTCATTACTATCATATTCATTTGTTCATGGGACTAGGGCCAAGCGTGTTAAAATTAATAAGCTTCCCATATATTATAAGCAGATAACAAAAACTTACTCAGTACTAGAAATTTACAGTAATCATTTACTGTGAGGCTGGTTTGTTAAAATAAAAATGTGTGGTAGAAAACTGTGCCTCTGCTGCCTTTCTACCAATTACTGCTTTCTATACTTTCACTTTCCAGCTGATTAGGGGTACTGAGAAGTCATGTAACATGTGTCTTCAGTAGGTAATAAAGGTATCTATTTCAACAGGAGTCTTGCTTTGATTCTCTTTCATTTGGTCTTCATTGGACTGAAATGTCTAACAAGGGTACAGTAAATCAACCTAGTTTTAATGGTCAAAGTTCAATTACCTAATACAAGCTATTTGTTTCTGTAGGATACAGACAAACACAAGGGTATTGAGGATGAAGTTAAGAGCAACATTTATCAAACATGGATTAAATGAAGCAAAGATTTGGCGAGCAGAATTCCATCTCATTTCTTTTGAAGGACTATGACAGTTTTCATTTTCATGGCCTCTAAGATCATGACATTACGATACTGAAATTTTAAGAAATAAAAATTATACCATCACTCTTCATTTTCTACACTGCTGCCTTTGGAACAGATTACAAAGTAGAATTCTCTATTATTTTTCAGCAAAGAAAGAAAAATCATGAGAACTGTTAGTCTAGATTTTAATCTTCACTGGCCACTGAACAGCAGCACTGTGATGCATGACCCTGACCTTTCGCAGCCCGATATATTTCGACTGTTTGCCCACTCGGCTCCATCCCTACATTTCAGTGAGGCCGTAAACAAGAGATGTGGAATGGCATGCCCAGCAAATCACAGAATGCTGAAAAGGTCAAAATAGTAGTGCCGAATGTTTCTACTCTGTAATTTACAGAATATATGAGGCATTCACAGCCTAATAACTCATTCATATGACAAACACTATAGAGAGAATGTAAAATGGCAGAACATGAATTCCTTCCAGTGACAGTGTTTCTAACAAGCACGGAAAATGGTGCAAACTTTGCCCTGTGGTTCTCTTTTCTGGAACATTAATATTGCCTGACTTTCGATGCACAATAGCATATGTCTGTGGACTGTGCAGTAGAATGTCTCTGTGTTTGCAGTCTGGCTTAGAAACCAAAAGACAAGGTCCCCGAGGAAAAAATCCTGGTCAAGGTCAGGAGAACTATAGCAGAACAAAAAAACCCCACAGCTCTTATCAACAGCCCTAATCCCTTGCTCTCCACTTAAGATCATCTTTTCTACTTTCTGTCCCGTGGGCTGAACTTTACTTCTGCAGAAACAAACTCGTGCCCGTTTCTCAGACACAAGTCAAATGCTGCAAATCTAGAAACCAAGCAAGAGATCCTTTAGCCAAGTTCAGCATAGATGTCTGGCCTTGTATTTCCAAGTCCATTAGAATAAAAGAAAGAAGTGTGCCAATAAACTTTTCTCTACTTCACAGATGTAAATCTGGATTAACCACACAAAAGGCAAAACAACTATGGATTTACACCAGCTCAACAACAGATCCCAGCCACAAGTCTCTGAAGTACAGCATTTTACCATTATCCCTGAGAGAAGCAGGGATATTAACAACGTACCAAATTAGCATCAAAGCATTAGCGGTAATACACTTAGGGTATTTAGGGAACTACTTCTAAATCTAAATGTCAGACAATTTGTCTCTAATATTCCCTGCAGATTAGTACAAAATGATTGTAATAGATGCAAATCCTGCCTCCTTTCATACAGGCACGTATGGCTGAAATAGCTGTGGAGCTGCATCTCTTGCGTTGCAGAGGAAGGCAGGTCCTAAAGAATATACCCCTGGATTCTCTTTATTTCCTAGTGAAAAATGCTCCTTCATGTGTATTTCTGTGCAGGAGCATGAAGCTTTTGGTATTACAGCCTGCACTGCTGGGAGAAAATGATTTTCCAGCATCGAGTCCAGCGTTATTTATGCAGTGAGACTGTAACCTCTTGAAGGAAAGGGAATAGTGTATGAGGGTTGGTCTCCTGTGGGAAGAAAGGGGAACTCCGTGGGTGCAGGGGAAAGCCCTGGATGGCTGGAAGAAGGTGTGGAGGAGACAACAGTGAAGGTACCAGCTTGCTCCTCCAGACAACAGTGCACAGGGGACAACGCTGTGAGAGGAAGGTGCAGCGTGGGGAGAACTGGGGATGGAGAGGATCGAGTTTTTGCTTGCATTGGGGTGGAGAGGACACTAACCACATGCCTTCTCCACCTTTAGTCCCACCTCCCTCTGCTCTGCTATTCAGTGCACACAGACCTAGATCCCTGGTATGGGGGTAGGGGTTCTTCCACCCAGAGTAAGGCAGGTCTGGGGCAAGACTGTCACTCATCCCACACTCAGTCCTGGCACAGGGAAAGACCAACTACGTCTCTGTGGACAGCTTTCAGTCTCCTCTCTGCAGGGCACTCCGTGCACAATTTAACCTTGGATGGGGCATAAGCCACTACTCAAAGTACTGTCACTTTTAATAATATTTACAGAGCCTTCTGACAGGAAAAGGAGTCGTATCCTGAAAAGCTGGATTCAACAGAAAAAAAAAGTGGTATTGCCGACTCTTATTGTATTTCTCAACCAAAAGAAATACAGCGTACTTACAGGTAATACCACCTCCTGTCAAGGCTGTTCTTCATAAGGCTCTGGTTTCATGTGCTTATAATTTTGTACTGATTGATCTGTTAGGTGAAATCAAAGCTGAGATATTAGTTAATTACCTTAATTAGAGCTTTTTAATTTTGGAAGGCAGGAAGGGGGATCTACATCAAAAATGTCAGACATTCTCACAGAATGACTGAAGAGAATGGGGAGGGAAAAAAAAAAAAGATATTTCCTTCCTTCTGTCTCCTCCTTTTCACCCTAAGAGAAGCAATGTCCCATTTGATGGCAAATAGTCTCTATACAAGACACCCCCAGGAAAATCCTCTAGAGTCTGATCAGGCTATAAGCTTTCAGAAGAGTCAGTCTGAACATATTCTGTGGCCACTCGGACATCAGCTGCGGAAGCCCAGCACACTGCTTTGCCCACGTCTCGTTCCCACTGGGCTCTGAGAACTCCTTGCAAATGTGTATGTAGTCTGTCACCACATTTCACACAGAGTGACAAGAGCTCCAAATCTCAATGCAAAAAGCAGGGAAGGGAAAATTTTTATTTTTATTTTTTTCAAAAGTATCTGCAGCCCTGTCTCCTCCTTACCCTCTAAGCTTTAATTTTGTCCTCCTCAGACATCACTTCTGGGTCTCAGATCCATCTTTCTCCCAATTCAACCTCTTTGCTTGCTCAGGGGCCGTTTGGATCAGGTCACCTCTGATTCCTCAAGCTCTGCCTCTTCTGTGCTGCCCCAGCTGAGCAGAGAGCAGGAGTAGCACAGGGAAAGAGGCGCAGAGTTCTGGATTTGGCCGAGGTCACAGAAACCCAGATCTCCATCTGGGAGCCCCTGCTAAGCCCTAGGCTGGAGAATACCTGGTGGGAGCTGAGGGAAAGGCAGGCAGGAGGGCAGCATGTAGCTACCAACGTCTAAGATATCTGCTTTGCATATGTACCTGCTACATTCCTTGGTAGTCATCATATGTGACCATTTAATGAAAGAGCAAATCAAAAGGCACATGCACAATAGTCAGAGGCCTGACCATGGAAGAGTATCGGTGTGCTTTTCACTTCCCAAATGACTCCTTCCAGCCAGTGCTTCAAACAAAAAGGCTTTTTTAAAAACTATTTTTATTCTATTCCCATACCTGTCAGCAGATGTAACTTTGTATATTCCCTAGCACTTGTTTTACAGTAGCTCTATTGATCTGCTTAATAACTAGTCCCAAGGAATTGCACTGTTAAATCTTCTAGAAACAAAATCTTTCTGAAGAGGTCAGCTATTAGGAAATATGACAATCCTCATAAACTATGTGTTTCCTTTTCTCAGCATCTTTAGAAGCAGAGAAACTACTATGACAAAAGTGAGTTAAGCCCCTTGACATTTTTCCTGTTCAGAAAATGAATTAACATAGATGTTTCTTGTTTTGTTTTCTAAGACTCCTGCTACATTTCTTATGCAAATGCCTGAAAACAAAACCAGTACTTAGTCAAAAAGCAAATGATACATAAATTATATATTCAATTAATATAGACACAAACATGCAAACATTCATTCCAGTCTCAACTAACTCATTCATAAGGAAAAGACAAACTTAACATTGCAGTCACTGTAATACATGGTACAGAATTAACAGACAGCTACTATTTTGATATTGTATTTTTAGCTTTTTTGATACTCTGTGGAACACACAACTGTAAAATAGCAGCCATGTTGCAAGCTAGACAACTCAGAGCTGCATATACATAGACTAGGTAGATATAGCTCCTACAAGATCCTTACAGGTCACTGTCCAGCCAAGAATCAGCTGAGCACAACCGTGCTTCCTTTCTTCCGCAAATGCTTATGTTCCCGTCATGCTGCTTTTACATCAGCTAAGAGCTGGCAGTGCAGTAACTCACAGTACTGATGTATCAGTCAGATTTTGGCTCGTTGATGCTACCAGAATTGTGTAAAGGAGCTAGTTCAGAGAAGAAACCTACTCTGTAATTATGTAATCAAAACACAAAGGATCAGTTATCTTCCTTTCCATGGTCTCAAAGCACTAAGAGTGAACAAAGTTAGCCAGAGAAGTATTTTAAAAATAAATTAAGAAATCAGCAGAGTGATGTACCAACATGTCATCTTAAAACTTACAGCACAGCATGCTCCACTTACTGTCAGAAGAGCTGTATGTGAAAACAGATAATAGATTTTTAAAACTTACTGCACTACAGCCTCAAGAATTCTGACAAAGGTTTTGATCTTTACTTTTCTAAATCACGGAAGGAGTTCTCTAACTTCAGGGATTTGATATGAACAATCCATATACATGCTTAGGTTTATACGGTCAATGAAAGCAACAGCAAGTTCCTGCTCTAAAAAAAAGGTGTCTTTGAACAACTACTTTGAATGACAGTGGCATAACCTTTAATAAATTCATGTTCAGAGCTTTACATGGAGACAGTCACATTTTACAAACAGAGTACAGAATTATGGCATAAAATTCTTCAAATGCAATCTTAAGGACCTCCTGCTAAAGCCACGTCATCTCCTGGGCAGAAGATCTGTATGTATTTTGGCTTATACTATCAGACATGATTTTAATGTCATGAAGACAACTCAGGGATATCTTTTTCCAGGAAGAACATTATCAGATTAATGTCATATATTTGCAAAAACATATACTATATAGTATAAATAAGCATTATTTTTTAAAATCAAGATATAATAAGATTAGATGTGCTGCAATGAAGAATTGTTATTACACTGACCCCAATGTGAAGAGCTACAAAACCAAATTAAAAGGGTGGGGGTTTTTTGTTTGGTTTTTTGTGTTTTTTTTTGGTTTTTTTTTTTTTTTTTTATGTTGTGGGTTCTTGTTTCTTTTTCTTTTTTTTTTTTTCTCTCCATGAAAAGGGAGCAGCAAATGAGCAACAAAAAAATCTGTCATTTTCTAGGTAGGCCCAGAGATGAAGTGATTATCTGACTTGGTAAGGCATCTGAGACAGTGAAATTGTTTTGGACTATTTTTCTAGTCCTCTGGGATGCTCTTTTGTCCTCCTGTCAACCCTCCTCTCTCTGGTTCTGTTTCTCCAGCACAAGCAAATACTGAAAACAAGAAAGAAGCAAATTCCAGTTTCTGCTTCTCTCTAACCTTGACAGGGTTGGTTTTGATCTGTGTCACATTCCAAACGAAAATGGAAAAAAGCAAAAAGTACATTCATGCTCCTTGAGAAGAACAAGGCAGGCTCTGGACCATGTTTGAAGCCTGAAGGAACTCTTTTATCCACTGTCAATAAGAACTGTGCATACCTATTTTCATGTGAATCTTCTTATAAAAGCTGAAAGCCAAAAGGTGAATACTGAAGTCTGCAATCAGGTCAAATAAGCTGCTAAACAGTTAGGCCACTGCCTAGTGTTCTAGGAAGATTTTGCATTGCATTGTGCTAATCATTAAGGATAAAGACAGTAAATAATTATTAATCTCCTCTGCTTATAAAGCAAAGACAGCTATTTCTTTAAAGATTAGTTTTCCAATAGAAATCTAGAATAATCTCTGCAGAACAAGTAGATGGATTAAACTCTGTTTCTTTTGTAGTTTAATGGCATGTTCATACTTGCACAACCACTGAAAAAGCATGCATATTGGGTGATTTGAGTCCCTGGGCTAAAGGCCCTGTAAAACACCAAAACTGTGCCTTGATTTCTAATGAAATACTGAAGCATGTCACTTGTTCAAAACTCCTATGAGCTTAGCAAGATTTGAGAAAAGTACTTCAGCAGATGACCTCACATATAACTTTCTCCTCCTTTACTTTGCTGCGATCAAATGATTCCCTTTCTTGCTCAGTGAGGGTCTGCAGCACGTTGCAAAGGTCAGCAGAGTCTCCCAGCCCAAAGCTGCAGGTGGCCTCCACAAGATGAAGGCACTCCCTAAGAATTTTCTAGCTCTATTTGCCATTTAAATTGAAGAGGGAAATCAATGAACTTCATTGTACGTTAAAGAAATAAATTCAGGTTCTTTCATATGCATTAATCTTTTATGCATAATATGAGCATGGTTTAGTGACAATAACCAAACTCACTAAATAACAGGAAAAAAAAAAAAAAAAAAAGCACCATATGTAAATTCCCTGATCTTACGGGACAACTAATGGATTACATTCCAGCATATAAAGATGCAAGATTTGTATTTCTCTCTAGAGATATTCCAAAATCCTATTACTGAGCCATACCTCCAAGGAGAAGAGGGCGTTGGTTTGTTTTCATTTTTTTTTTAAATCAAACCTCTTTTTAATCAGTCAGAACAAAATGTTTTCACACAGAAAAAAGAAGAAATTCAGTGCAAAACCAACAGAGTCCTGATGGAACAGGGGAACTTGGAAGAGAAAATGAAGATGGAATAAAAATTCAGTAAACAAAGACGCGTAGTCTTTGTGTGCCTTTATTACATAGATGTATGCAGGGATAGTTTGCTCCCAAAGGAAACCATTGAATTTTAAGAAGCTGGACCAGGAGACTGAATTCAGCCTTTTGGGCTGATCCAAACTTCAATGACTGTGTTTTGCTGTTAATTCTGGTGAGCTTTTGACTACGGCTTCAGACCCATTTTGTGTCTCCCCCTTTTACAGCCAATTTCTGCTCAGCTACAGCCATGAGTCCTGTGAAGGGGAACCTGAATACACACATATGCCCCTGCTTGCAGAATTCACCTGGCACTGGCTGCCTCCCAGATCCACTCCGGTCTTCCTTCACGCAAGCCCTTACAGACTCCTGAGTCAATTCAGGTATATGAGAGAAAGCTAATCTTTTTGATTAGGTGAGGTCACAAATGATTCCTATTCTCATCACGATCCAATAACCACATTCAAGGATTCAAGCCCCATTTTTGAATACTTCATAGCATCTTAAGTGCTCCACTGAAATTGTTAGGCACCTGGTTTAAGAACAAGGATGTGCCTTTGTACTCAGCTCAAGTAGGACCCTGTAGGCTTTCACAAAACCAAACAGCTTTACCACAATATTATCAGCCCACTTAAAATGTTTCATTCTGAGCCTCCTTGCCTTTAAACACCACTCCACCACTGAACCCTAGCCAGCTTTGGTATAAAAGGAAGAAGAGAGCGAGGCTCAAGGAAGAAAACGCCACCACTTCAGCACAAAGCAAATAATCCACATCTGCAACGTATCTCTTCTAATTTAAGCTCATGGCACCAGAGTCCTCAAAAAGAACTCCAGTTCTCCCTCTCCAAATTAGAAATCTGTTTTCAAATCATGGAAAAAACCACCTCTGGGACTTCAAAGCCAAGGACTTCTTTCAGCACCAAGATGCCCCACAGTTCCCCAGAGTTAGAAGAACTCTCTAACATTAGTGTTTCTTGACATGAGAGAAAATACAGGCTGCCAGCTGAGATTTGGAGATGTGCATTCACAGAAGAATATATAATAGGAGTGAGAAAAGCATACAAGCATTTTAGTCAAAAACCATTTCCGGTAAACATTCAAAACAACCTGAAAATGCACTGATTTACATTAACTTTTAAATGAATCAGCACTTTATTATGAGAACATTTGTCTTAGATAGGATGAACATCAATTGATCAATACAGCACCCATCTAAACAAATATTACTCTATCAATCATATATTAAAAAGAGCAGCAGTGCTTTTTATCTAACACCCAATCTAACCAATTAGTACTGCCATCCCCTGATGTTACACAAGTTCATTCCTTTAAATTGCCACGGCAGTAAATTCTACAGTTATAAATGAGAAGTTGCAAATTGATTTGCATGTAATGACAGTACCACTAAACCTTTCTTACCATTTTCAATTTTTCCCATCTGCTACCAGAATGGAAGTTTAGGATCTGTTATTCCCAGAAGGGGACTTACCCAGCTGGACATCGATAACTGTTGGCTGGTTCTCCATGGGGAACAATGGCTTTGGAGGTTTGTCTGTGAGTAAAGCTAGAAAAGAAAATGAGAAAATGTAATGGAAAAATTGAGACCAATGACTGCAAAAGAAAAGCTCTGAATTGTAAGCAATCAAATGTTTGTATACTTGATGGCATGTAAACATTTATTAGATAAGGTGGCTGTTCACTGCCAATGCATTACCACTTCCTAGTGACTGTGGTGGCCCACTCGTTCAAAAGAAGCTATTTCAGGAATTACATTTGTAATACAAAGCAGCAAAACAAACTCCATGTCTCACTTTTTATCTACATATAATAACTAGATCAAGCATTTTAGATTCTCACCTTGCAAAGCTAGTGTACTTAATTAATTTGAAATGCCAACCAAATCATTTCAGTGTGACCAGTCTCAACACATCTTTATGTCTGCCCAAAACAGTATTTAGATGCTCAAAGAAAACTTGTGCATAATTTTATCTAATGAATCCCAGCAGCCTCACACCCAGCTTACACTCCCACCCAACCACGTGGGGCACCTGGACCATTTTCCCGAAGCCTGAGTGGGGAACCTGCCACCGAGTCACAGATAATACTACTACAAAAGCACAGCTACAGATGCAGGCTTCATCACCCGGTTTAAGAGCTGAGTGCCAGACAGCATAAAAAGGTTTTGTAAATTGCTTGAAATAAATGACTGAGTATTCCTGGAGATGGGGAGAACTGTTTTTTAATCAAATATATCATCTTGCACCACACGGAATTAAACATTTCAGAATTACTTCAAAACTTTTCCAGTTAAAATTCATCTCCTGAAATTATTTGATCGGAGTTTGCAAAATTAATTTGCATTTTTCAATAAAAGACTATAGGCAAAATTGCCCTGATCGCCTCAGAAGCCTCAGCACTAACTGATATGATAGGAAACAAGTCTACCCAGAGTTTTGGTAGCTCAAGCTGAAAGTTGCCCATGGCTGGTGCAGCAGGTCTCCCTGAACCAAGTGGAGAAAGCTTGAGCTCTGCAAGCTCCCAGCCTCTGCTCCCAACTCAGCCTGAGCCATTGGTGTGCTAGGAAGACATCTCTCCCTCAGTCTGCTCCAGCATGAATCAATGTTCAACACACCTTCCATGGGACTTTAAAACAATCTGGCTGAGCAGCTGAAGCAGAGCTGCAGGACTTACATGTTTCACTAATGTAGCTCTGACAACTAGCTATCAAATGACAGCTGCATGAAATTGGAGGCAGCTGAATTATTCTGCTACAAAAATAATAATAAAAAAAAGTCAACCTACAAAACATTTTTACATCTACAGAAAATGAAAGCTTGTCTTAAAGAAATACCTACTTGATTTTGCTTTACAGTTGACACCAGTTTTTAAACTCCTTAAGTGATTGTCAGCACAATCCAATTCCCCAGCTCCATTGAAATGAAAATGTCGTTCCTTCCACTGGTGCTACAGCCATGCTTTGCTTATCATAAAACAGGCATTTCAGTAACAAGCCAGCAGTCAATATTTCAGATCAAAATCATGTGTATTTGTAAGAACTCCTTGCACAGTTTACCCACAAGGACAATGCAGGAATCTCCAAAGTGACTGAAACAACATGCTATTAAATAATAACAGTTTTTGTTTTTATATAAATTTATATATATAATTAAAATATATAACAAAAATCACATCTATTGAAATAACAATATATTAATAAATAATAAATAAACATTAAATATTAAATAAAATATTAAATATAAAAATAAAACCAGAAGCACGGCTCAGAATGAAAGATAAATGGGAAATTCTGTTAATGAGAATTCAGCAGTTCAAAAATGCTCGTCCAATACAAAGTCACAAAATTGACCCAGAAACAACATCAAGACTACCTACCTGTACAATCGCATTATTTGCAGATTAGCCTGTAAGTAGAAAATTTCTGGCAGAAACAAATAATTAATTTGCTGTGCTAAGGTACCTAAGTCATCTGAATGTCATTAGAGAATAAGACTAAAGTACTGCCAAGCCTATGTGTGCAAGTACAGTCTAACTACTTGCATTTTAAGGAATTTCAATCCTAACTGAAGTTGAAAACTTCTAAGTAGTTTTGGGCATCAAATGCAAGGGACTTTGGAACACATTCCACTGGTGATTTCTTAAGCAACATATGCTTTTAAATTGCTAAAAGCTTTTGAGATGCTCTTCCTTATAAAATCCCACTGCAAGGAGAGACGGATAAGTATTTATCCAGCTTCTCCACGGATTCCACCCTAATTCAAACAGTAAATTTCTCACTTGAAGGTCACACCTGCTTTGAGCAAGGCTCGTTCCCAACACTCCAGGAAAAAAGAACATTCCCCAGGAAGTCCCAATATGTTGATAGCCAGAACATTTGGTAAGGTGGAACATGAGAATGAAAGTACATTTTCAGTACTGACATTTTTCTGTTTAACATGTATAAGAGCTCTGCTTTTCTTAGACTCTTAATTCCTCACATGAAAAACCCCTGTCAATAAATAATAAGTTAGCAAGAAGCAAGAGCCACTAGACTAGAATTACATTAGTTGAACTGTAACCCACTGCCAGCTATAACAACGACCTCTTCATAGGTATTGCTTGCCATTTTCTCTCAACTCATCACAGAAAATTAGAGGTAGTGATGTCTGGCCCTGGCATCTGCTGAGAGGGAACCTCATCACTAGAGTCACAACCTGACAATATTGCTTTTCTGCAGTATTGGTTTTTATACTGCCTCGGCAGACTCCCTCAGAATGCCTGCTGGAAGGAGAGAGGAAAAGGAGGTACTACAAGGGTATTAAAAATTCAACAATGTGCTTAACTGCCTCTGTGCAACTGAGGTCAGTAACTTCTTACAAGAATGAGCCAAAAATCTCCAGAAAATGCATTTTGGCCTAGGAAGTGCACAATTCAGATTTCTTAGGAAGGCAAGATGTTGGCCTGTATATCTAATTGCAGAAGTACCCTGGCTGCTCAGCACAGAGAGAAGAGAATGGCTACGGCCAGAGACGCGCAACTATTTGCTGCAGCTTCCACACAGGCCTGCTGCAAAACCTGCTGGTGGCTACAAAGGGGTTTGGGGATTTAACCCCGGTATTAACAGAATCACACCCTTTTTCCAGACTAGGTCAGGACAAGCAACGCTCACCAATCCTTTGCAGGACTCCTTCAGATGTTATTAGGTGTTTAAAGCCCAGCACACACACTAAACCTCCTAAGTAAGGGCTGAAAGGAATAAAGTTGAAAGTAAAGGAGAAAGAATTGCATTCTCGGGCTGATCTCTAAACAACTTGATAAACCAGGTACATTTTGTTCTAGGTGGAAATTTAATGCATCAGGGGGAAGGAAAAAGCCCAAACACTCCAAAACCTTGCATCCCAGTTGAGTGTGGTCTCTTGTACTTTGTGGAGGGCCTCAACAAAGTTTCACTTTCTGGTATACTAGCAACACTTCTTTTTCTTAGTTTTTCAGACTTTTGTTGCTACCTTTAGGCTTTTCTTGTATTATTATTTTTCACCTCTGGTACTGAATTGTACTCTGTGTGCACTGTAGGATGTGGAGAAAACTTGCTGGGGTAGCTGCATCAGTTCTGTGCCAGTGGGCTCAGAGTTTCCTTGCTTAATGTTCTTTTCATCTCTCATTCCCACCTGCACCCCTCACAACCCAGTCTGACCAGGGCTCCCCACTGCTTCCCTTAGCTTTACTTGCAGTCTTCGGATGTTTTCTAAATGTGCTTCTGTATGTCACATTTTAAATGGTTATTATTTTGCCATATTGTTCTTGGAGAATAATCATTATAATGAACTGGCAGACTGTCAAAGCTCTTTACATAAGAACTGAAATGGCCCAAAGGGATTTTGAGTCTAGAAGAGAATAAACCGCTGGCTCTTCAATGTCATGTGTTTAAAGAAGACAACAGCCATTCTTATTTTAGAGGTCAGACATCAGATCTCTTATTGACCTTATGAAATTCACTTTTGGTCCTTAAACAGTAAGGCAATATAACTACATACAATATTCTCAGCTATAAGGGATTCTAATATTTCATGATCTCTGTACACGACAGAAAAACCCACAAACAACCTTTATTCAAATGCCCATTCCTCTAAGACAAGCTTCTTTAATTCTCAAAATAGTTTTTTATAGATGTGCAACACTCTTGATTTCCAGCCTTGCTAGAAAGGCACACAAGAAGCCGACATCATCAGTCTGCATCACAAGACAGAGGCTCCCCTACCTACTTGCCACCAGGCATATGGAGGGGTCCTGAGTGACACGGAGGAATAGAAACAGGTCCCTACTCAGGGAAGCAGGCACATCACCCTCCAACCTACTTCACCTTCCCAGGTCCCCTACACAATAGATGCACAGCTCTGGAACCTGAAGGCCAAGAAAATGGTAACAGACAAAAGCTAATCCAGGCTGGAGGCGTTGCCTAGAGAGAGGGGAGAGTCAGCCAGCCCCAGGCATCATGACCAGCTCTGCTAGGAAGAAAAGAAAGGTGGCTGTCATCAGCAACTCTAAAGGAACAGAGGGCCCGACAGACTGACCAGATCCAACCTATAGGGAAGTCTGCTGCATCCCTGCGGCATGGGTCAGGGATGTTACCAGCAAACACCCTTGTCTGGTATGGTGCTCTGATTACTACTCATTACTGGTCTTCCAAGTCCTCACAGTCCAGGAGGAAAAGGTTAGTGACCTGCTGCTCCACTCAGATGTGACAGGACAAGAAGGAACAGCCTCAAGCTGTGCCAGGGGAGGTTTACATTGGATATTAGGATTTATTTTTTTTTCACTGAAAGGGTGGTCAAGCATTGGAACAGGCTGCCCAGGGAAGTGGTGGAATCACCATCCCTGGAAGTATTTAAAAAGACACATAGATGTGGTGTTTAGGGACACGGTTTAGTGATGGATTTGGCAATCCTGGGTTAATGGTTGGATTTATGATCTCAAAGGTCTTTTGCAACCTAAATGACTCTGTGATTCTAAGGGGAAGTAGAACAAAGTTACTGCTGTTACTGTATTATCAACATGCCTTTAATGAAGTTAACAGTATTATGCATTCTCATGTAACACTTCACCTCCCACAAACCCACAACTAAATGCACTGCAAACACTCTTCCTATTATTAAAAGTGCAGAGTACTTCTCAAAAGAAATATGAATATACCTCATTAACTGTCACAGAAAGAGCTGGGATACAGCAGCTGTCTACATTTTTTTTTTTTTTGACCCCCGGAACACACCATGCCCCTGGGCTGCTCTGAGCAGCAATAGTTATATGGTGAAGCCACTAGAACAAGGACAGTATTAGTTCCCCAAAGCAACAATTCCTGCGGCCTCACAGATAGACCTACCTTTGCAAGACACCAGATCTGACAATGTGGCACACTAAGGGTTTTGCCTTTACTCGCTGTTCTAGGATTTCATCCCACGAACAGGCTGGGACATCTTTGGCTGCATTTGGTTATGCAAGTATCAGCTGATATCACTGCATTACTGAATTAAGATTGAAAGGAAGGTTCACACAGGGCTTCTGTGCTTTGTCCCAGGGTAACACTAGGCATGCTACCTGGGGCATCACTTGAAGTCACATGTGCTGGACGGTAAGTTGGAAAGACATTTCTTCACCCAGAGGCACCTGGCAATGCACTTGCCATCCATAAGAGCCTGGGGACATGGCCAGAGGCTGTTTAGCAGCCAGACTGCTAGGAGACTGCTTAAAGTGCTGTTTCCTTCTATGCTTACGTTCACGCTATTAGAAAGTAATAAACTTTAAGACAACAACCAAGTTGCTGTGATTCCAACACTCGTCACGGGGTTCTTCCATAAGAGATTTAAAGGCACAGCATTGTACAAATCAATGCACTAATCTGATCCTCTGCCACTGTTCATCTAAGTGCATTCTCTTTCCCAAAACACATAATACTTTTATTCTCTCTTTTTCATAAGTGCAAGGAATATGCTGCCCCAGGAGAAATGCCTCAGA
Organism: Falco punctatus; assembly: GCF_963210335.1. Lineage (NCBI taxonomy): Eukaryota > Metazoa > Chordata > Aves > Falconiformes > Falconidae > Falco > Falco punctatus. Next base: position 15,939,041 of record NC_137595.1, read on the forward strand.
AAAGCAAAGAGACCTGCAAGAGATTTGGTCTCTCCAATTAGTTACACACTGACCTTTAGCAGACAAGGGAGAGCACGACTTGCTGCACAGAACAGTGTCTAGCTACCCACAGGACCAACTGAAGAAGAAAACAGTCTTGAAGGAGCAGCTCCTGCTTCTAAGTACCAACACAGCATAAGAGCTTAGAGGCTCATTTTTTCTCACAACAGTCTATTTCAAAAATCTCTCATTCCATATTCAAACATACATCCAACACACTGATACTTCTCTTGAAGAAGTACAAAGCAGTTGAAAACATACAGCCTTAGGATATTGTTATTTAGTGATAAGCAATGATAACCAGTTAGAAAAACCACCAGGCATCTCATAAGCACCACTTCCTTCACAGTTTATTATTTGACACAGCCCTCTTTCCCTGCACTGTTTCCTACCTTCCTTCTGCAGCAGCCTCGCAGTACTCTCCCCACTCCAGTCAGACTCACTTTAAAGCAACCATGGTGAGAGACAGACAGCCCAAGCTGTTGCTACAACGAACACAAGTCTCTTACTGCAATTTTTGAGTAGCTCAACTAAACAAAACTTTCTAATTTAATGCAGATCACCTTCCCCTTACTCCATGCAAAGGCATGCTCTAAGCCAACAGGCATCACCTGAGCTCCAAGGACCCGAATTGCTGCCAGTGTTAAGTCAGTCAGCACCAGGGTCATGCACTGAAATCCAGCTGCATGTGATTTGATGGGTGTCTTTCTTCTGACTCAGCACAGCTGGAGTGTTTTCCAGACCAGATAACTCTTCTAAGGGAGATGAAGGCAGAAAGCTGAAAATGTTAACACCTGTGGCTAAGAACTGGTCAAATGCTGGGGAAGGGTTTTCTTCTTCCTCAGGATGGATAATGACTTTTCCCCTTCTTGTTACAGGCACCCAAAGTACATTTGCTGTTCTATAATTTTGCTGTTGATGTACCTCCTGGACATTTGTTCATGTCATTCGCAATGATGAAAGGACAAATTATCCAAATATGAATCAGAATACAGGGAATTAACAAAATTGTTTCAAATCTTCTGTGAGACAATTACATGCCAACCTACTTCCTTCAATCAAAGGATCTGGCATTTTCCCACCATTAATTAACACAGAGCCTCTAGTATCATTCAATCAAGAATCTGGCTAACCTTTTGACAGCAGAACCGATCTGTTTGAATAGCATCCTCTGGGGCAAAGAACAGCATGCCAAATCTTTAATCTGAAACTAGCTCACACCCAAAGTTAAGCTTTTGTTCACTCCTAGTTCAAATACGCATGCTTCCAGGCATGGCTGAAATCTACTTTGGCATCTAAAAATCTTGGCAGCGACATTGCAACTTTCACACCATAGATGAAGATGGAACTAACTGTGTGCAAAACGCTACATCAGTATGTTAACCAGAGGGCACATGTTGCTAAGACAAGCTCAGCATTATACCTTTTAAATAATATGCACCTAACTCCCTTTGGCTCATCTGAAATCCCAGCTTGTGCCAACAGATTTCTCCATGGCTGACAGTAAAATGCTTCAGGCCTGACCTGCTACTGCCTTATCTTTTATGTTGCTGCTTACACCTAAGCAAATGTGTGAGCCAATTGTGCAGATGTAAATGTAAATGTAACAGCTAGAGTCTTGGCTGCCAGGACCAAACTGTGCACTTACAGAGTTAAAAGCTTGTCTAAAGAGCCAAGGGTTCCCACCTGGACTTACGTAGCAAGTCTACTTTGTGGACTGAGCCTCTAACACACATTCCTCAGCAAGTCTTGCTACCAGATCAGAGCGATTGCTTTTCATTTTCTTGGCACAGCAGTAAACTACCACACAAGGTGAAAAGCAGTGGAAAACCACATGAAGCAACTCATTCATAAAAATGTGACTTTGTGAGGCTGTGTTTATATGGGGACGCTGTTCTCCCATTAGCTGTATGTTCTATCAGCCAGTCAAAACAGTTTTTCAGCATTCAGCTGTTGTGGTGCCTTTCCTTCACCAAAGTATCAAGCTGACAAAATTATTGCACCTCCATCCGTCATCTTCTGTAACAGGAATAAAGCCACTGCAACAAAATGTTGTCAAAGGATAAACGTCTCCATCTTTGAAAATAAACACTGAACACTTATTCTCAATAAACTCAGAAACTGTGTGGAAGCCAGGAGTCATTAACCAGTGACAAAGAGTTTTTCTCTATATATTACTATTTGAGCAGGAAATGCATCTTTTGGGACAATGGGGTGAAATGATACAGCAACCAGATCCCTCCCCCTCTGCCACCATCACCATGAATATCACTTTTTGCAAACTCTACCTAGGATCAAGAGTGCCTTAATGCACTATAGTCTGCCTCTGTGGGACTATTTTCTGCCAGAAGGAGTTTAGCATTTTTATATTAGCAGTAAATAATTGGAATTCATCACATGAATTCTTTTTATGACACAGAAAGAAGGACAACACAATCACAGTTTTAAGGAAGATGCTGTGTCCATGCTGAAACGCAGCTCACAAGGGAAATGAATTTTGAGGCACTGAAATGCTCTTGGATCATTACTGGTGGTTTTGATTCTAACCCATTAAGTCCTCAATGACTTGGAACAGACCCGTGCTTGACAGGTCATACTACTGGCACCAAGAAGCTGGCCATGACTGTAGTCTCCTTGACTTTGAGAGCAGTCAAAATCCTAAACAACTAGCTGTGTCTATACTGTTCTTGCCAGCTGTTCCAACAACTTCTGCTGCAGGCATGACCTTGCAGCCCATTGTAACTGTTTAGAACTAGTGACAGCAGCTGGAAATTCCAGGTGCAAAATCATCTCTGAACAAGAAGTCTTGCTGCCAGTCTTCTCACCTAAGCTACTGCACACAGGATGCTGTCACAGTACATGGAGGTGGTCAAACTGCTTTGGAGAGAAGAGCAGGAGCATCAGGTACCAGATTAACTCTGTTGAACTCATTGAAATGTTAAGAAAAGTAAAAATGAACTACATTTTGGGTTTGGGATCTTGTAATCTTCAGATTTGTGCAGGACCTTTTCCCCCCTTCTTATAAGGCAATGAAGTCATGTAGGGCTGTAGAAAATGAAATGGTGAGATTCTAGTGAAATTATGCAACGGAATATGACATAGGAGGACTCTGGTGAAGTGGAATAGAAACAATAGCACAGATTGCACATTACTGAAGCACAGATGGCAAAATCCCACAAGGTGCCCATCACAAAGTAATTACAACAGGGCTGAACACTTAACACTACTGCAGTATACATGTTAAATGCCAGTGGCAGCTGACTGTTATGCATCTCCTGATGTGAAACATTCAGTGACACTGATGGTATGGATCACTATCAGCACTATCACTAGAGTCATTGCAAGGTGGGTGCTGGAAAGTAGAAGAAATCTGTGCTAGCAGGGCTCTCACTATACTCATGCTATCAAGTTTCCTCACTCCTGTGGTTGCCAACATACTTTCCTTTTCACCACATTTCTAAATTTCACAGATCAGATTAGATTATGTACAATCATTTCATTCCTTTCCTAGATGTGGACCATGCAGCTTTCTTTTACGAAGCAAGCATGAGTATCGTCTGAAGTAGAGAAAAAAGTGTAATAAATTGTTACAAAATGTAAATTACATTTCTCTGCAATATAATTCATGAAAATCTCAAATGGAGTGTGCTTTATTTAATGAACAGGGTGTATTTAACACAAAGGACACATCATTTCATCTGCACTCAAAATGTTTCTCTTGGACTCTGAGCAGAAATAAGATGCTTGAAATTACCCTCTATTTCAAGGAGATCTGCAAAGAACATTTTATGACATTTTAACTTTTGGCTTTTTAAATTCTTTTTTCTTTCTGTCTTATAAGAAAGTAAAGAAGTGGTGACGGATGAAGCCAGAACCTATCATCCATCTTGAAGGGACAGCCGGAGATTTTACATGCAAATGAAAGCTATCCTTCTTGTCAACCTGAAGCCAAAGTACCAAAAGCCTGCAGTCCACAATCAATTAATATTCCATGATCAATGTGACCACTCGTGTGCAGTGAACTACTGCACCGCAGCACAACCCCAGCTACCTGAATTATCATGGAGTGGGTTTTATGCATCATTTTAATAAAACTCTGTGCAATCCATTATTCTCTGAAACTAAAAAACCCTCATATTAAATATAGATAGTGTATCAAAAGATAATTATTGTAGATGATGAATGCCAGCTGAACTAAGTATTAAGCATGTATGGTACTATCTAGGCAAAACAATGGATGCTCTTTTGGGGGCTGGGAAAAGCCATCTCCAAGCTCAACAGCAGCCTTCAGCCAGTGCACACCATGCTCTGGGGAAGGAGAAGCTGGTGCCATTTTGCCACCTCTCCTAGGTTGCTGTTTTGGGCAACTGGATGGCATGTGCCCTGAGACAGCCCTAAGTCAAAACCTTCATTACAGACCAAACACTCCAGTTTTTCAAAGAAGACGACGGAGCTACTGAAGACCAACATTAAAAATGTATTTCACTTGAAGTCTCAAAGGCAGTAGAAACAAATTTGTACTCTGGACATGATTAGATGTTGCACAGTGTAACAGCTCAGCCTGCTTTAGTGTTCAGCAGGACCATTACAATTTCAAAGCTGCTATACCGCAAACAATTTTTAGATGGAATTTCAATTTTAAGTTTTTTAGATTAATGACATTCACAAGTAAGAAACACAAAACTTCTGTTAAGTCATCTCTTGCCAATTGATTTTGCTCCATAGGGAGTTAATGACTAGGTTTCACCCTGCTCCATCCAGCCTATTAATTCAGATGCATTCTTTGGATTAGCACCCTGGCTTCCAGAGCTTGCTACAATGATGAAAAATGTTACTGTACTTGACAAGGAAAACCTTTTCATAAAAAGTTTATGCAATATTTATGCAAGCTCTTTGTCTCTAATTTGCCTTCAAAAGCTGAAAAATATATTCCACCAGGTTTTGCTATTACTTTTTTTCATTTTACCACTGAAGAAGTTTTGAATTGTATTATTCACTAAGCATATGTAGTGTCGTTAAAGAAAAAATTGGGCCGAAACATGTCATTATTGGTTGGATGAACAGGAAAATGAATAAAACCAGGCATAATATAGGCACATAAAGAAATCATAGATACACCCGCTACTGTTTATCCTGCCTCATGACCGAAGATCAAGAAAATGTAAATCTTCTGATGAAAGACAACGCTTTAAGAAATGAAGGAGATAGTTATCCCATGAAATTTGTCTTCTCATTTGAGGCAAAGGATTTAAAAGAATTAACAAAAAAAGTAGCATCCATAGAAATCTCTGGCGGGACGACCCATTTTCAGAGTCAGCACTGCTGCCTTACACCACTTTCATCAGAGTTTATACCAGCTGATGGGAAGCAGAATAGCCCCCAGTAATCAGTGTGGGACCTGAGCCTTTCAGCATCAGCTGCTATCAAACACATGGAAATTTTCTGATCTAAGAATGCAATTTCTTTTTCACAAAAACACACCAAACATGCACAAACCACTACCTCAAAGAAAGATACTATGGGAAACTTCATAGCTTTGATAAAACAAGTTCCAGATAAATTATTCACGTTCTAAGTCAGTGGGCACGCTCACCCCTATGCATCAGCTACTCAACAATAAACATGTAATATTTTGAGACTAACATATGACTTGAAAATGTTTAATGGTCAGTGGAGATGCAAAAGAATGGCAAGCAAACCTCCAAGGGGAATGTGATTAAAGGCTGCATAGAGAGCTATACATACAAAAAGCATGAGGACAAATGTCATTCCAGTGCCCACCGGTGCATCTCTGTGCAACCCCATTAACAAGCCCAGTGACATGCAGCACAGTTTACAGGAACAAATTAACTTCCCAGGGAAACAATTCAAAGACCCTGTGGAAACACTAAAAGCAATGGAAAAGAGTGAAGACATGGCCAAAAAATCTGTCTTTGGGACTACACTCATTTTGAATCTATGTGACCATTGCTAAGCAGGCTGCCAAGACACCAGACGTTTATATCAGAGGTGCACGAAATAAACTTGACAGCAGAGTAAGCAATGGATTGTACCTATCCCACATGTCAATTTGGGCACAGGTTATACGGTATGCAGCAGAAACTGCAGGAGGGCCTAGCTTCCAAATCCCCTGAAATGAGAGATTAAACAGTCCCACAGGCTGCAGGTAAGGATTTAATCCTTCAGTGTATTTCCGCCATCCTTTATTAAAAGATGAAGATAATCTTTAAATCAAGGAAAAAATAGGGAAAAAAAAAAACAACCCACAATGGAAGGAGCCAAAAACATCAAGCAGAAAAAGAGAGGAGAGGGAGAGGGGGAGAGGGAGGGGGAGAAGGAGAAGGAAAGACAAGGTGAGGCGAGGCACCCACCCTATTTTCATTAACAAATCAGTGCTGAGTTCCATCTCAGCCAGGGCTATAAACCCGAGGTGTGTGGGAAGGGGAACTCGTTCCACCCAGCCCTGGTGGACAAGCCCATACAAGCTCTCTGTGAACGCAGCATGGATGTGATAGCGATGGGCTGCCCAAATACACACACACTCCGCCTGCTTCTGCCTGAACTACCTGCGCATACACAGGCTCCCGAGAGGGGTCTTCTGTGTTCCTGCAATTCCTCCATCCAACTGCCAGGTCAGAAATCGGCACTGCTCCTATCCGTCAGCCACCATGACACTGCTGGTGAAGCAGCTCAAAACACAGATCACTTTCCTCAGCTTCTAAATTTCTCTGCTGTGCTCAGAAGACCATTCATCACCCAGCTTTTACATTTTCTGCTGCTTTTTTTCCAGCAGCCAGATATAAGTTTTGCACCGGGAATGTAATTTCTGAGAAATTTTTCATGAAATTGTGTCAGGTTGTTGTAACGAACCTGCTTGACACTTCATTTTCCTGTTGAAAGTGTCTTCTGTTTGTCGTGTTGAAGCAATTCAAGATTTTGCTTTGACATTTTCAACAAGAGAACAAGATGATTCAATCTGCTCTAGGTAGTAACTGCCATTACATTTAAACTACATCATTCAAATGAAACTCAACATACTATTTTGACTGTCATTTTATATCTTATCTATGATTGTGTAGTACTATAGCCCCAGCTCATGGAACCATGTTCAAGCCACAAAGAAAGTAATTTAAAGAAGATCCTTCCCAAAATTTTGCAATAATGCCATCATGAAACTTCCATTTCTTTTCTGAAACACTATTTTCAAGTGGCATTCTTCAGACGTGCCTTTATAAGGGGATTTTTGAGAATTTTGGCTTTTGTTCCAATGTAAAATGAAAGCAAAATCCGAGAAAAAAACAAAAACAAAAACCCAAGACAAATTCCCTCCCAAATAAAAATTATAATTTCCTGACCATCTAGAATACATCAGTCCCAAAGGATAGGATGACTGGCTGATGGAGAAGCTGAGCAGAACTCAGCAGTGGCAGCATAGGAAACAGTAAAGGCTGCATTACCTGTCATGTTCATCATGCGGTGAGTGTGACAACCTGCCCTGGGTACATGTGATCGTTCTACCTACCACCTACCCCCGTTTGAAAATCCTTCTCCGTTTTGTTGTCTGCTTTAAAATTTATTATGCACCACACTCAGTTCTCTCTAATTATCACGTACACGTCCATCAACTCCTTCTGATGTACAAAAGGTATCAATCACGTTTTATTTATTACAGAAAAAAAAAGATTATGTCTTGTTCATCAAGTCTTTTACTTCAGTTCTAAGGTCTGTTTTCTAAAAATGTAAGGGAACATTTTAAATTGAAAGATGTGAGATGCATAGCTAAAAAGCACGACAGTTTCTCAGGAGGTGAACAGTATTTGGACTAGCAATTAAGGAATAAAGTATTTTAACAGGGTAATATGGGGATAATCTAAATACGGGATTACAGGTGGGAAACACTTTCTCTCCTAGATTTTAATTAATAAATAAAGAAAATCTTTGTGTGTTAGCACGCTTGTAAAATAGGCACTATATACTACAAACTATATGATACCACTGCTTTTCACAGAACCAGTGGATTAAATAGAGAAAGGAAGGGCTGGGGTTTGTTTAGTTGTTGTCTGGGGTTTTTTTTTAGTAGCAAAAGCATAGCAGCATCATAAACGGGTTGGATCACAGAAGCAAAACCACAGTGCAGCAGTAATATTAGATACACTTTTAAGGCAGAACGTCTGTCTTAATCTGTTACTATTCTCAGATTGTGTCTAATGACCGTTTTGTGTACCACGCTTTTGTTGACTATTACCCATCCAGAGATGGGTCCCTATATGTGTATTACTGGTATCACAGCAAAAGGGAGTATTCAAATGCAACTGCAGGATTGGGCTCCATTTCAGCTAATACACCAAAGTAAAAGTCAGAGACCTCTCCCAGCCCTTGGTTTTATTCTGCAAAGACATGCTTCCTTACCAAGGTGCCGTAAAGGGATCTAACAAACTGCACTGTAAATAGGCAATTTTGGCTGAATGCATTGTAACACTATTTTTTAACTGCTCTAGAGCTGACATTTAGGGGATTCTGAGTTGTTTCTGGAATGCTTCTTTTCTCCTCCTACATACTCTCAAGTTAGTGTATCTCTTTCTGTTGGTAAATAAGCACCTCTGTGTTCAAAAGCAGTCTAATCTGGAGCTGCATAAACCAGTTAAATTATCATTAACACCAGAGTTGAAAACTCCAACACAATTTCATATCAAAGCAATGGAGCCTTAAGCTTTTGTGTCTATGAATGATGAGCAACATTACTTCAAATGACATCTTTTGTCAGAGTTGCTTGAGCTAAAGACAGAGTGAATCCATTTGTATAAATTGTGGCTTCGCTGCTGAAAGATTACAAAAATATATGGTGCTATCCTTAAGTCTCAAACCATTAATATAGTTAAAATATGCCATCTTTTCCCACGAAGAACTAGCAAGTCCTTAAAACACTATCATCAATCACGACTAATTCACTAAATATACAATTCCAACAGCAATAGAAAAAGAAAATACAGTATAGTATATCATCTGTCACTACATCAAACATCTCTATTTTTCAGAGGAAACTGCAAGTCAAGATTTCCAAGGTCTGTGATATAGATGGTTCATAACTGAATTCCTGATCCACTGGGATTAGCCCTTTGTTTTGATTTTGTCTGATAGATCCAAAGCTAGATATTTTTATTTGGAAAAGCAAACAAACATTAATTTCCCCCTCGAGAAAATATGTATCTGTACGCCACAGTTTAGTCATTGAAGTACTTTAAAAAGGATCAGCAATCAAATGGATTCTTATAAAAGATAACTTGATTCCTCAAATCTACACATTAACTGATTTATTAGAATTATACAGATTTTATACTGCCAGGGTGTCCAAAACCACTACAAGATATGGGCCAGGAGTCCACTGTACTGTACAAAAACTTCCTGCCCACTGGCACTACCTTGTTTGATTCAGATCATTGCCTTATCAGTTGTATTCCCATCATGTTATGTCATGGTTTGGAGCAATGAGCATTTCACTATGTAAGACTGAAGGTCACACTAACGAAAAGAAACACTAATGGGGTGAAAATGAATATCGTGGGGACAATAAATCATTCTTGGATTCCTATTTAATTGATCATTTTGCAGCTGACCTTGCTTCTGCAGAAGTCAATGGCAAAGCTTCCACTTCTGTGGATATGAACAGGATTGGGTCCTTTAAAGTATGACATGTTTTATGAATGTTGAAGGCAGCGTTTTTTACACTAGACTTTATTACTTCTCAATACAAAACTTCACCAAGAGTGCCAAATTGCTGTATAAACACACCCAATAATACGGTACATTAATTTAATATATGAAACATTTTCCTGCTAGTACTGTTAAATATTGTCACTTTCAATAAACAGACATCTAAGCAAATTTTCTCCCCCCTTCTTCCTCCCCAAGATTTTCCTCCCAGTTTTACAAACGTGTATCACAAACTACCATCTCACCTTCTTTGGCTGGCAGTCTAATATTTTCTTTAATAATATGAGAACTACCTCCAAGGCAACCAGATTTCTGCCTGAACCCAGCCCCCAGCAGCACAATGCCCACAGCACTGTAACAGAGGACTGAGCAATAGAATTTATGCTTACTTGAAATGGAAACGCACAAGGATTATTCTGCAGCCGTATTTTTTAGGTTAAAGAACCTGACTTAACAGAGTCTGACGCGAGTCATGAGAGAAGCAGGCAGCTCGGGGTCAGGAGTCTCTGTGATCGCCTTGACCGTGGTGACTGAGGCAGATGCTCTTTACCATGACTGAGCTGAGCTGGCCAGGGCAAGGCAAACTGGCTTGGTAGGAGCTTAGGCTGCATCTGAGGAAACTTGCTCATTCTCCCTTTTTTTTCATGTTACCTTAACTCAAGAAATCTCACTGTCTCTTTTGTACACTGATTGTTGTTAGTCATAACAACAGGATTTGATGAAGTGTTTTCAGAGGAACACTTCTTTCTCTCTGGTGCTCATTTCTGCTGTGTCAGCATACTTGGAAAATCTGGATCAGGGTGAGTGGCATCCACTGGTGCATGCTCAAAATCTCCAAATCGACACTACTGTGGAAGCAACCAGCACAGCACAGTGTGATCCTTCCATCCTAATGGCATGCAAGCCCACTTCCTCCTTTTTCCCATTTCCCTCTACCTCTTAGAAAGATGGTTTACCAATACTTACCAATAATGCACACTGAAATTCCCCCTTTTGGGAAACAAGTATGAGGGATCCTAGGTGGTAACAGAACAGGCATTTACAGTACAAGTACAAGCCATGGGGACTGTCAGAGATGCACTGAGATAAGCATCCAGATTTGGGGATGGAGCATTTCCTTGAGGGACCCTCTGTACAGGAATCTGAGACAGGAGATGTGAGCTTTGACAAGACCCCCTAATGGAAGCAAGCTTTCCACCACCAATGAAACAGTGCTTTCCTCGTGCCCTAGGTAAAGACCTAGTCTTGTGTTAATGAGTCCATTTTGGACTGGTGCAGGGGGAGCACAGTTTTAAGAGCAGGAAAGACCCTTCAGATCAGAAAACTTTCCAGTCTGAATCCCTCTAATGAAGTAAATTTCATCTGGAGATGTTTCCTGTGAGAGATGAGGCTGCAGTTTGACAAGCAAGCATACTCAGGGTAAGCAGAAGCTTTGGGCTGATTATCATCATGCTGCCTATTTATCCTGACCCTTTATAGTTTTATACTCTTGACTTTTGGTAGTGTGAGTGGGATGACTCTGAATGCTGGCACAGTAGTCTGTCACAGAGGAGAGTAAATTTGGCACCTGAGTTCCAAGCTCCCAAATTTTGAGCATAATAGCTTGGCAGTAAAGTATCTGATTCTTAGTGTTCATTTTCGCTGGTATTCTTGGTACGCACATTTTTTAATTCATAAATTTCATTGTAAGTTTTGGGTGTATTACATCCATTCCCATATCTTACCCCTCTCAGGATTTAATTCCTTTCTTTTTTCACTTCTACATAATGTTTGTTCTATTTAAAATATGGATAGTGAGAAGCAGCAGAAACTAGAAGAATCCAATTATATTTTCACACTGTTTGAACACTGAGCAGTTCTCAAATATTCAAGGTAGGAGCCCAGATAATTTTTTCAGACAAATGGTTTATGAAGGAAAAAAAATGTGTTATTGGCTGACTGAAACTGTTTGTAAATTAATGTCAAATTCAGGTTTAGATAAAAAAAAAAAAAAAGAAAAAAGAAAGGAAGAGTAATATACCACTTCTCCCCAAATAGGAACACCCTGGTGTGACATTTATCCTATGTGAAAAATAGTTACATTTCTTTGTTCAGCAAATCAAGACAGTATCTTTGAAGCATATTTAACTTCCTCCAATCTAAAACAAACACGTTCGGGTTTGTAGGAAAAAAAATAAATCACATCACGCCTTTTCCCCCAAATATTATATTTAACTATTGTACTCAGAAAATTGTCATACAGCACTTAGCAAAGGCTCATCTTCCCTTTCCAAGACTCTTAAAACCCTACACAGCTGAATTTCTACATAATCTTCCAAATGTGTCCTTTTATACCTAGTCATTAATTTGATTAATCTGGGTGTAGGGTTTCAGGATATTGAATTTCCCCTGGTTTTGCATAATTTCATATGATGCTTTCATTATTTAATTAAGCAACTGAATTGACTGAAATGACTCTTACATTTTCAAGCTTCAGATTCAGGCAGATAAAACTTCCTAATTTAAACTCATGCTAGCTTTGAAAGCTTCTTTCACAGCTGCAGCAGCTACAGCCTTAACTTTTGCTTTTGTTTATTTTTTAAAAACTGTGAAATCCGGGGAGGAATCTGGAAAAAGAAAAACAAACTACTATCTGTATCTCCCATGTCACAACTTTCAAAGGAGGAATAACTCAGCTGTAGGTATTCTTTCTTACACGAACTGTCTGCTCCTGCACAAGTCTGCTTCCTTTGCGTTGGCAGACTAAGGCCTCTGAGAGAATGGAGGAGCTGTTCAAGACTGGGTGTCTTGCAAGATTTGATACTTATGTGAATGAGGCTCAAGAAAACCCTACGGTGAAATCCAAACCTATACAACAGACAAACAGATTTGAGGTATTGCCTAAACTGAAAGAGAAGATGGAAAAAATGCACAGAGATGCAGTTTGAGAGTTCCCTGTTCATTTATCCAAATGGTTTATTGGATTATTTATTGGTTTATTTATAACCAGGTTTATACTAACATTATACTAACATTAAGTAAAACTTCTACACTACTACGCATTAAAGCTGTGTCCAGGGGAAGTGTAAGACAACTGCAGCGGTATTTTGAGACTGGAACAAACGGGAGCACTTCCTATCTCTACTTAGTGACACCACTTCACTCCTGCACGCCATGCACAAGTTGTTCCATACTCATACCTGCTCGAACAAAAGTACAGCTGCAACTGCAGCCTCCATGGACTTGGTATAGAAAATAAGCAACAAAATCAGCTTGTGAGCCAATGCCAGCTGAGACTGCCTGCCATCACACAGCCTCTGTGAGAAAGCAGCCATCAGCACACACTGAAGGACACTGCTCCAGCTCTGGCAAGAAAGATTCTGACGGAAGCTCCAGAAGAATGGTCTGTTTTCTTTTGGCAGCCCCTCCTCATCCCCACTCCAACTAGAGCATTAGGCTTTGTCTCTGTTCTAACCCTATCCAAATCCTAAGCCCAGTCTTTGGTTGAGTCTTAGCTCAAAGACCTGCCCCCATTGCATATGCTTGACATTTATCATACGCGCGTAAATCACTTGCTGGGCTGAACACACACTTTACATACTGCTGAAATGTGTGGGCTACTCAAATTGTGACTCTTAGTTTCCTTTAATTCTTTTGTACATTTGAAATTTATAAATCACCAGCTTCCAAAACGTAGGCAAGGAAATGATTGCTCCCAGGCTGAAATATGCATGTGCCAAATCTCAGGTCAAGCTATTCTAAGTAGCACATTTATAATAAACCCATACGCAGCAGGAGTTTGACTCTGCCACTAGCATGTCATACTAGCTATACTAGCATGACATACTAGCATAGCATGACTAAAGAAAAACAGACATGTCATTTTCCTCTTAATCAGTGTTATTTCCCTTACGAGATCACACAAAAGGCATATAGCCTATTTCTATGGGGTAAAGGAGGCCACTACTTTGAACAGAACTAGACCCAACAATGCTGTACAACAGTCTGTCAAAGGATCTGGGGACAGGTAGGAAATTAACCCATCCTGGCTCTGCTGTAAATCTGGGTGACAGGTAGGAACACACAAGACAGGGTCATCTGAAAAGATCCACGATCTCTCCCCAGTGTAAGCTATTACTTTCTGTTTGTTGGTTCATCTGTGGACCAAACGGAATGAGCAGAAGCAGAATGAAACGTCAGCTTGTGCCACTCATGAGCTATGAGTGTGTCATAAACCAACTGTCCCTCTCTCACACAGAACTGTAAGGTCACAAGGATGGTCCAAATCATGTTCACCTTCACTAGGACAGGGATCTCAGCATTTTGTTTAAATGTCTATGCCTACTTCCTAAAAGGACACACCTGTGGAACCCTTTTCCACATGGATCTTGACAGAGAGATCCAAAATTCATCAGGGTGCCTGTCATCTCCAGCCTGCACTGGTTTGAATGCTTCCTGAGAAGTGTTATCCAGCCTTGGTGCTAGAAAAGATGGCAGGCAGGTACAAGACCCACACAGCTGAGCGCATTTGCTCTGATGAAAACCGCATAAATGCCTTCCCTACTGGAAGCTCTGGTCAGCAGCTCTCCATAGTCATCCCAAACACTGAAATACTGCAGGCTGGTTGGGGAATATTTTCAGTGCAATGTTCTTGACTCTGGTGTGCACCAGCCATAATCAATGACATTGGCTTCGGTGCCTGCGGGCTGTGATACTCCAAGTGGTAAATAACGATGATGGACAGGCTCACAAGTGATAAGGAAATACAATCCCACAGTCAGATGAAACATTTTCAGATGTCCCTTGTATGTCATGCACGCACAGAACCCAATATGCCCTTGAACCGTTAACATCTCAAGCCTGGGCTTCGGATGTAGTGGATCTTCATTCTGAAGCCCGGTGCTTCTGGTTGAGCAGCATGGTATGATGCTTGGCTCCTAAATAATCCAAGTTGGCCAGTTTGTATCATGTACTTCCATTCCCCATTCATTACAATGACTTTGGATGTGAATTTTTCTCCTCCTGCTGCTTTTTTCTTTACAAACAAGGCCTTCTATTCTTCCACTTTCCAGTTAGTCTGACACAATAGCTCATTCTCAATCTCATCAGTACACACTGCCCACTCGTCAAGATCTTGCCCAACATTAAGCCCACTCCTCCAAGTCTCTATAGCATTTTTAATGAAGTGTTACTACACAACTGAAAATTAGCACATTTTCTAGCTATTCAAAACCCACACATCAACGCATTGCTAGCTGCTAGGGAAGCCTGGCTAAAAGGTTTCCCTGGTGCCAATTATTGCTGCCTCAATGATCACTGATTCTTTGAAAAAATCATTATATATACACAAAGTCAACAGTCTGTTAGCACAGCAGAGTCAAAGAGCAGCAGCTGGCAAACACCAGTTACTTTGCACTCTTATACTAACAACATTCCTCTTGTGTAAATGATTCCTCTCGTGATCAACAATGAAGTCACATTACATGCCTCTAATTTTGCTTCCTGAATGCAGACAAATCAAACAAGTACAACTTAGGACACAATTGCCAGCTTTGTAGGTCAAAATCCTGAGCCAAAGTAAGATGAATTTGGGCTGAATTGAGTTGTTCAGATGGTACTTTTCAGCTATTTCAAATGAAAATGACAGTTTTGTCTGTGGGAATTCAGGGTACCTCCCTGTGTTTACAATCTAACAGAACATATATAAAACCCAACAACCTGTAAAAATCTTCTTTAAAATGAGTAATTTTGAAAATTGGACAAAATTGATATCGCTGAATAGCAGAATGGGCAAAGATATCACCATTTTCTGAAATTCTCAAAATGAACATACAATATGGTCTAACTTCTATTATTAGCATTACCATTAATTAACAACATCTTCATCATCATTATTATTATTAAACAACTCAAACCATTTAACTTTGCAACTTTGGTTCAAGATCCTCCTGTATTCAAATTTCTGATTCTTCAGGACATCAGCTTTGTAGACCTTGCTCTCAATAAAAGAATATAATTAACTTTGGGCACAGTGAAATCACACAAGCCCCGATGACCTGCTGTTCTGACACTCACGCTGAGCTGCTCTCATACAGCAGATGGAGGTTTCCGTCTTTTAACACAGCCTCATCAGATACCTGTGTGCAAGATCTAACATGTTCCCTAAGTACACCATTACTCAACCGATTTACAAGAAAGATGTAGCTTTCTATCAACTGGTCTTCCAGTCCGCATAGTAAAAAGCCAACGCACTCACACTATCGCCATGTAAGTGCACGTTGCAGATGCCACACCTTGCCAGATCTCTGGGGTTGGCCGTGTTGATTCTTGTCTTCCCCCTCCAGCCAGGAAAGGCCAGGGGATGGAGACAACACCGTCACTATCAGGTGGACACTTTGCTCCCGTGTTAGAATTACCTACTGTGTCCTGTACGAACCTGTCTGGGTTCACTTGGCACCTTCTAGCTTCTCTTTTGTCTTTTTCAGTGACTGTCAGTGAGTGTTTCTATGTGAAAACACCAAATACACCATCAGAAAGAAACTATGCCAGTACTTTTATTGATAGAGAGATTAATTTCTCTCAATATTAAGCCCTTTTGACAGGTTCTCATCACCAGCCTCCTCCTGCCAACAGCTGCCCTTGGAACACACCAAGGAACCACTGTGGCTCCATCAGCACAGCACCACAATGTGCTCTCACCCCTGGGCCCCTGAGAATGCTTTGGGGTTTTGGGTGTGCCTGGCCTCCCTTCTTGCTGGGCACGTCACTTTGTACCTGCTAGTGTTAAAACATATTCTGGTTTAATATATACAGCTTGACAACTGATCCAGATAATGCTCTGAATTCTTCATGAGGCAAGGCCTATTTTGATCAATAGGTGTCTTCTAAGAAAACAGGACCATAAATAACACAAATTTAATTTTTAATAATAGAACTAACATCTAATGGAAACTCTAGAAAGGCAGGAGCAAAACTATTATTATAACCCTTACTTTGAAGTCTTTATTGTCTTGGGAACTTTTAATAAATAATTCCTGCCTGTATAACAAATCTACTGCTTGCCCTTCGATTTTCACATGTGTCAACCTCCACTATTTTGGGAGGGTGTCAGAAAGACCCTGCAGTACCTTCGGAGAGCTTACAGTACATTTAGCACAAAATGCCTTGACCCACTTTCAGATCCCCACTAAGGAAAGGACTCCCCCTACAGTGTCACACACTGGAGACCTTTTTAAGAAAGAGGCATGTCAACAAAAACCTATTTAGAAAGTCATCTTCACTTAAAAGAACAATGTTTCAGCTAAAGGACATTATTGGCACTGGAACAAGAGGGTGTAATTGACCATGAATTCACTTAAGCTATGAAGAGATATTTTAACCATCAGAAAAGTGAGCATTTTGAATAGGCTTTGACTAAAGAAAGTAGGGACGAAAAACCTCAATTTCATTTAAAACAAGACTGACTAGCTTATAATGTAAAATAATTGATGTGGTTGTAAAGGAAATGACTGAAACAGATGACCTTCGAAGTCCCTGCCAAATGGTGCTCTTATTTATATCAATAAAGAGAAATGAGTCTTGCTGTAGGAAAAGAAGAAATTTGCAAACACTGGAAAGCAGCATTTCATACCTTTACCATGCTGCCATTTGAAAGCAGACAAAACTTCTAAGTAGTAGAATCTCTTTTTCCATTAAAATGCTAATAGGAAGGTTAACTTCAGCTTAAACCACTGCAAAAAAAGCAGCATAAGCAAAAGAGTTTAGCTTGAGGTAATACTTTGGAAAAAAAACCCAAGTTTAAGCTAAATGGGATTTCCACTGAGAAAGAAAACTCACTCAAACAGGAAAAAAAAAAAAAACCACAACAAAGTGGGGAACAAATCTAATGCATTTGCTTACATGACACAGACACGGACTAATGTTTTCCTTTAAGAAACACAAATTCTGTGGCAAAAATTAATGCTTCCTGAGTGGAAGTGTATCACATGGTATCCTTGCCTTTTGGATACTGTAAAATTTATAAAAACATGTCACGCACATGCACGGCGCAGTCCCTGTGCTGATTTATGTGGGCTTGCAGAGGATGAGTCCTTAAGGTCTGTGCAGGAATCAGCAGCACAACGGTATGCAGAAGCTTTTGTACATATTCTGCAGTATCTCAGAGATAAGGATCAAACTCTGTAATGATATGCGGGTGCGGGTGATGAATGCAAATCTGTCTTCACTCTTTCATCTGAGAATTGGGGCTCTTTCATGCTTGATTATGCTGATGTTTTCACCGGCATATGGGGAACATGCAGGCAAGCAAACATTTTAACTTAGCCAAAATTCAGCTGCGACTACCAAACAACCTCAGCCTTCACTGGTGCACAGACTCGGAAGCTCCCTTCATACAGACAGCTTCATCCATATTAAGCACATGCCCCTTCTTGCCCTTTTGACAATGAACATTGAATGCAATATAATGAGTATCAGGCTATGGAGTTCAGAATCACTAATTGCACACAAGCTGCTGCAATATTCCAAATTAAGTAAGAATTTCAGGCCTGAATACAGTCAAGGGATAGAAGAAGGTAAAGGTGAAAGGAGGAAACACCTTAGCCCCAACAAATTTCCAATGCACAGCTCTGAACTGCACAGCTCTGAACTGCACATCCATACCGGTCAGTAGACAGTGGCTTCCATTTTCGTTTCATGAGCAATTACATCAAAGCTATGTGAAAACTTTTTTTTTTTTTTAAGTAAAGCCCAGCCAGCAGCCTCCAACATTCTTGGATTTGCACAAAATTACCTGCTTGTAATGTGGCCTAAGTTCATTTCCATTTTACATTGAGGTCCCTTTTACAATCCAGCTTTTATTCTGAATAATAAAATGGGTGGAGAAAGGATTTCTTCTGAGTACCGTACCCAGTATTTTCACTGTTTTCTACATCTTTCCAGGAATAGAGGCATCTGCATTCACTGATTTAATTCTAGTCTGAGGAATCCAAATGGTAAAAGTTTTCTCAAGTTGGAAGATAAGATACATTGATCTACACCAGAGTTCTATAAGCCCAAACCATGCGGAATTCCTTATTTCAAGGATCTACCACAAAAGTGGGTGAGATAACTATGCCATGTTCAGATCTTAGAAAGAGAACAACTGAATCTAGCGTTGAGCAAATATTTTCCATAGCACAAGGAGTGTCATTGTAAAGATGCAACTCATCTTCTTGAGTTCAAAGTATTCCACACGTAGGAGGGAGGAAAACTGGCATATTGTCAATATGAAGGCTACAAAACTAAACTGCATGTCCTGCTTTTCTTCCCATTTTTGTGCAATTGCTGTGTGAGAGGCTGTCTCTTCAACTTGGTTTCTCACCATCATTGTGAGACTCCACAAACACCATCATCCACGAGGGAGACATTCTCTCAGGCCATTTAAAATCGCAAGGTTCACGTGCACATTGCAGTATGACAGCTAACCTCCCTGGAGACCAATGGAGTACGCAGCTATGTAAGGCAGAGTAAAACTATCCCATGAAAACAGTTTGAGGAGTGGAGCCCACCTTTTCTGGCAGGCTTTTAGGCACACCACAGTAAGTATTAGAGCATGATAAGTAAGCACAAATACAAGATGGGTGGAGAAAGGTTTGAGAGCATCCCTGAAGAGAAGGACTTGGGGTATTCATGGATGACAAGCTCAACATGACCTGGCAATGTGCACTTGCAGCCCAGAAATCCAATCGTATCCCGAGCTGCGTTAAAAGAACCATGACCAGCAGGTCAAGGGAGGTGATTCTCCCCCTCTGCTCCGCTCTTGTGAGACCCCACCTGCAACTCTGTGTTCAGCTCTGGGGTCCCCAACATAAGAAGGACATGGGCCTGTTGGAGGGAGTCCAGAGGAGGCCACGAAGATGGTCAGAGGCTGGAGCATCTCTGCTGTGAAGACAGGCTGGGAGAGCTGGGGTGGTTCAGCCTGGAGAACAGAAGCTCCAGGGAGACCTTAGAGCAGCCTGCCAGTACATAAAGGGGGCGACGAGAGAGCTGGGGAGGGGCTGTTTGCAAGGACATGCAGTGATAGGACACAGGGGAAATGGCTTTAAAGTTGAAAGAGGGTAGATTTAGATTAGATATAAGGAAGAAATTATTTACTGTGACGGCAGTGAGGCACTGGCACAGGTTGCCCAGAGAAGCTGTGGGTGCCCCATCCCTGGCAGTGTTCAAGGCCAGGCTGGATGGGGCTGTGAGCAACCTGGGCTAGTGGAAAGGGAACTGGAACTACATGATCTTTACGGTTCCTTCCAATCCAAACCATTCTATGATACGTACCTAATCTGTAGGTGGCTTAGATGCCCTTCAACTCCACAGATGAGAGATGTCACTTGCTGAACTGAGGAGACTTACTTCATACAAATGTATATATTTTAACTTGAAGCATAAGGTGAACATGAATTTCCTCCTTGGCTTTAGTTTAGAATAGCAGAATAGGTGGAAGAATGAAGAAATGTAATACCCAGTAACAGCTGCCTTATCGGCTGTGATAGTGTGCAACTTTATGCCAGTCTATAAAGTGATCTTCCCAACGGCTGGTGAAGTACAACATTACAAACCAGCATAAGACTACAAATATCCAGAAGGCATCATTCTGCTATCTCCAACCATTTCTCACAGACACACGAAACAACTCAGATTGAAAAAATGCCAGTTTCAGAAGTGCCTTCTGTAAGTGTTGCCTCCTCTAGTGAAACGTCAAATAAATAAATCCCTCTTTAGATATATTTGACTTAAATTCTAAGAAACTATCCTGCACACTACTGTTAAACAATAGCTTCCAAAAGATGATTAATGTATTATCCAGACAAACTCAGACTCATAATCCTTTTGGTTTTGTTTTGAAGTTTCACACAGAGCCTGTCTATTTCCATGAACTTTTTAATATATCATGATTGTCTGAAGGAGAACTGCAGCTGTAAATTTCATAAAATAGTTTCACAGAGTCTGGAATCCAGACATTGATGTAACAATGGTTTTGATTTTCTGCAATACTTTGGGTGCAGGGTCTTTCATACATTTTAAAATCTAATATTTCAAAATGTCATTTGCTTGCCTGAGGACAGCATGGAGAATGACATTATTGACTCTCAAACAAACTGTGCATTGCATTGGGATGTTATTCCTGTTAGTAAAATATTTACAGTAAAAAGGTACATTCATCTGCAACTTTTTCCAAAGATTCCATGCTAAACAACTTACAGGATGTCCAAATTCCTAAAAACAATGTACATTAAAATCAGTAGTACAACTGTTGGTCACAATTCTAACTGCCAAATAGCTGGGTAACTCAGTACACTGAGTACTATGAAGAATTAAATGAGACTGATGTGATCACAGATCGCATACACACACTGCTAAATCTTCAGATACGGTGGAGTTCTTGTGCTTCAGGGACCTTTAGCGCTCGAAAGAGTCTCAGAACTAACGACAGAGAAATAAAAGCAGCTTGATATATTATCATTGATACATTTTACTGAGGGTTGACAAATCTCTTCAACAGAAAAAGGCAAGGTACCTGTAGAGACCATCTTTACCATTTTCCCAATCCAAGGGAGGATCTGCTCCACCTTCAACAATCCTCTACTACCACTGCTTTCCTGACAAGTGTTGATCAAACCTGTTCTTCAGTGTTACAATGAGACATTCAAGGTGACATGGAGTCACTGTTTGAAATGCGCTTTGAGAGCCTGATCTTTAATACTTCACGCATTTTATGCAAGCAAAGCTCAAGTATTCTCAAACTGAACTCAGATATTTAGCTGGAATTAAAATACTCCAAGTGAGCTAATGCAAGTAAATATACCCAGAATCAGACAGTACACATGTTGTTGATCAAAACCAAAAATCCTTAGGTCCGCATTGATTCTCCCACAAGAACAAAGTTGGAATGGACGTGCCTTGACTTCTTCCCTTATCTTCCAACTTTACCCCGGCCAAGGTATCTCGGTGTGTGGTTTGCCTTATTTGCAATCAAACACACTGTTGTCTCATTTTCAACTTGGCATCCACTGTTACCACCAGGCCCTTTCCAGCAGCCTTCTGTGCAGGAGTAAATTGCAATCCCTGAGATTGTTCACACAAGGCTAAGCACTTTCAGCTCCCACTGGCACACAACTACCTAAGTTTTTAGTGAGATGAGTGTCTGGGATGCCTGCAAGTTTGGGTTCATTGCGAGTCAAGTGTTCCCTACCTTCCCTTAGGCACCTCACTGAAATGTCTTAATGCTCTAAAATCTGTTTTCCCCTTCACATGTCACTACCGAACAACTGGGAATGGGAGGTTCCCAATTAAGTGCCTTTCTTCACTAGAAATGCTCGAGAAAGTATTTTAACTATTTTTCCAACCATTTAGCCACGATGGGAAATAGCTAAAACTTTTCCCATTACTGAACTTCTAAAAAGTTATCTGACGGATGCAAACACATAGCTACTACCTCAATTCAGTGATTAAGTACAATAGTTGGGTCAAATTAAAATGGCAAAAAAGAA
Source organism: Falco punctatus (assembly GCF_963210335.1). NCBI lineage: Eukaryota > Metazoa > Chordata > Aves > Falconiformes > Falconidae > Falco > Falco punctatus. Next base: position 15,961,294 of record NC_137595.1, read on the forward strand.
AGTTGGCTCAAGGCTTTCAAATCTCGGTTCTGTGGTATTATGCCCAAGGCATATTTTTCAGGTCTTATTAAAAAAAAATCCCCTGAAGTATTTCTTGGAGGGCTGCATCCTTATCTTATTCATGACAGTCTCCAGTTCAGAATTCATCATTTTTTAAATGACAGGTGCTAATGTATTCTTTTATCATTTTTTTTTATTATTATTTTATAAGACTGTGGCTTTGCCCTGCACCATGCTTAATTCTTTACTTTCACTGTAAAAAATGTTCTTGTTAAGATAGGCAATCATTAAGATTAGGAGTCTTCCTTTGATAAGATTTGTCCCTTGATGACACCTTTGCTTCAAATGTTAGACTATAACGTTCAGTATATGCACATACTTCCATGTCCAGAACAGAAAAGAGACTCAGAAGGGATACAGAGGACCAGCTGTCTGTCTATTCTGAAATTCACCTACTAACTCCTGGATTAAGAGGATTTTCTGGTGACATTTTCTTTTAAAACTCTGCAGCAAGTTACGCAGCAAGAACCAGGAAAAGAACATGCTAAGAATGGAGGCAGGACCCTATTCCAACCACTGCTTGGTTTGCCTTCACAGCATTTTCCATGTTCAGCTGAAGCTGCTCGGTACCAGAGGTTTATCTCACTTTGAAAACCAGGTTACTGAAGGCGTCTCACAGAAAATTTCAAAGGAAAGCTTAAAAAGCACAGGTAACATGTACATTTATCCAAGATACTAGGTACCCCACACTGATTGCCCCCTTTTTTTTCCTCCTTTTTTTTTAATTTTATTTGAAATTCTGTGCTCCAACAGCGACAGCACTCACTAGAGCACACGCAATTGGAATATTCAGCACTGGAAAGAGTCAGTATGCCCACACCGGGTTGTATCTTCACTCAGGAACTTCCAACTTACAGCACAGAAACAATCTTTGAGAAACTGTCCCAAATTATCCTATTAATACAAAATTCAAGACCATAAGATTCCTGACTTATTTATCACTATGGGCTAGAGAGTCAGCTGGAGCTAAGCAACTTATCTCACTACACTAATGGGAGCTACAATGATTTTCACCAGCATGGTTTAAGACAATGAACTAAACACAACTATTCAGTTGAGAGTAGGAAGAGTACATGCATCTGCATACAGGTGAGCATTTGTGAGCATCATATCTAGACACTCTGATTTATGAGTTCTTTTGCACTAATGGGAATAAATGCATTATTCTCACTCTACTGAGGATAAAGCTCATAACTCACAAACATTCAGTGTATGTCTTAAAAAATATTTCATTGTCAAAATACCTTATGCACTATTTAAATCTGCATCACTCTACATGTAGCATCTCAAAAGCAAAAAATACCTTTTATGTGTACTGTAATTCTTCAGTAATTCAAATACCAAAACTATTTTAGACGTTGGTACATATATTTGAGAAATAAGACAGCATTATTTTGCAGATGAGTTCCAACCACCACACAGTAAAACAGAATGTCCAGAGGTTAGCCTGCTTATAAGCATTTGATTTCTTGTATTACTATTTTTTAAAACCTGTTTGTTGTGACATTATATCGCTTGAAAGAAATGGTAAAACTTGTAAACTGTGATGTAAAGCTCCATGACCAGGCCATGGTTAACACAGTATATTAGAGAGATTAGAGATGAAAAGGTAAGATGAAAGACTGATAAATTGGTACAAGCCACGTTATGTACTGTGCAGTGAAAGATTATAATTTTATGATTAAAGTTAGAATGGATTTTGTATCACGAGGCTCTAAAGATTTGTACACAATATGATACAGGTACAGTGGATGCTTTTAAAAATGCTTTGCCATATGAACTATTTGCAAAGGTATTACACAGCCCATACTGCTGCCAACACGCTTGTCTGTGGAAAGGTGTCAGCATCTGGCTGGTATGTGTCCTCCCTCATGAGGATGCACACCAGAAAAATGAGTAGAGTTCAGCATGGCATAGGAATACTGCAGCAACTGTACTGAGGCAAGCACATCCCATGGATGCCAAGATTGATTCCCATAGGCCTGTCTTTGAATTTCAATATTTACTTAGATAAATCCTACTATTTAGAGAACAAGCAGCTAGGGGCAATATGGAGAACTGAAGCTGCAGCCCCTTGAAGGTAAAAGTACCACAGGATTTTAGCAAGAGATCTGAACTTTCTGCAAAATTGTAAAGTCCAACTATATAACTTTATAAAGTTAACCTGCTTCAGAATGCCTCTCCACCTTTTCAAAGCAATCTTCAAAATAAATGTGTTTCTGGGGAGAGTCACAATAATAATTTTTCTATGGGTGTTATTTGAACAGAAGAAATTTTCTGGTAGCTTTATAAAATTAATGTAGGGCTGGACAATAAAAAGCAAATAATAAAGTATATATTTGGGGGCATCTCTAGGCTCCATCCATAATGTAAGGAAATAAAAAACAAGCAGTAAGCTAGCTAAACTACCTCAAAATTTATCATTGGGACTGAAATAATTGACTGACTGTTCTGCTCTCCAAAATGTATGTTAATGATATGCAAAGCATTACAGTACTTGAGAGGAACATATAACCCAAGGATTTCTTAACCAAGTATAGCTCAAACTGGCACTTCTCTCTCTTACTTTTTTCAGGCTTTTTGCCCCACTTCTCTTTCACGCAGCAAACTACCCTTAATATGTAAGACTACTCATACTATGCTCTGTCTGCTTCTTCTTGGGAAAAGATTCACGCTAAATCAAAGCTCTCACCAAGATACGAGTTATCTCCCAGATCAGAATATGCGTATCAAGAATATCCCCAACCCTTCTGCAAAGCAGTAATCTACATAATTATGAGGAGTCCTGCTGAAATGAATGCACTACGGCAAGGCAGAGCGCTGCAAGAGGCTGTGCCTGGCTCCACCAGGGAGATGCACTCAGGGAAATCCCACATTTCCACACAACCCTGCTGACCATGACACAGCAGCAGGGACATCGGGCATCTCACCAAGCCCTGCATGTTATCAAAACAAACAGATAAAAGCTGAAAACTAAATTAGAGGTTACACATACATTGTCCCCTTTTGCTTGTTCCTGTTGCTCGGTTTAATGAGCATACAACAGTTGCCTTTCTCTATACAAACCTCCCAGGACAGTGAAGCTCTCTTCAGAGGTGCCCAGTTTTGCCTAAGATGATTCTCCACTAGCAGTGGCTGAAAAACACTCAACTTCTCTACAATTCAGTTCATCACTATATTCCCCAAGGGTGTCTATATTCCCATTTTACAGAGGAGAAAGCAGCACTGCCCAGGTCAACGCATCGGAGCTGTAGCAAAGCAGGGCTGGAACACAGGTCTCAAAACACTTGGTCTCCCAAGGTTTTCTTTGCTTTGATGTGGATCAATGCTGTAAAGCGTATCTTCTTTTTCCTCCCAGGAAAAGCACTGTGTCATACTAGAAAGGCAGGCAAAAGGCTTGGTTTGGGTTCAGCCTCATTTCTGGGGGTATGTCCCAGAACTAAGCAAGCACTGAGGGGGTTTACTCCTTACTCTCATTTCCCACGGATACTACCACCTGAGCCAGGAGCAGCAGCTGAGCTAAGCTGTGAGTGATACCACAACATGGGACCTTGGTCATCACCAGCGGGACCAGGTACAGAGCAAGGACTTGGATTTTTGGTGAAAGACAGGAGCATCCCCACTGATTTAAAGTAGTGCTACAACCTTATGTCCCGTTTCCTATTACCAGTTCTCCAGAAAACATTTCAGGTGTTAATGCTCTCCAAAGACCTTATAATATCCAATCCTATGACACAGCAAAAACCAGGAGAGAATAAAGACAAGTGTGAAAAGCAATAAAAGTACTTCCTGCCATTTACAGAAGACAATTTTCTGAATAAATAGGTCTCTAGCAACAAAGTAATGAAATCATAGAATGTAATATGGAAAGAAATCTCTTGGAAAGGTAAGCTATGTTCAAACTGGTAACAACTGCAGGACAAAAAAAGAAGTCTTGGGAACAGCAGCTGGAAGGAGTACTGTAGTAAACATATACAAAACCACATAAAATATTAAAGTATCATCACTTATACTGACACGATTTCTTGTTAAGAATTCCTTAGCAGCCAATTATTTATCATCAGAGATACAGCTCGCTTCTTGTGCTACAAATTTCAATTGACTCTAATAAGGAACTAATTAACAAAGATTAGCACTCTTTTTGTGTTAACGAGCCACAAAGCCAATCAAGACAAGATGATAACAAGATGCAATCAAGAGGTATTAAAGACAACAAAATAGTGCCTAAGACTAGGGAGAAATATGCTGCAAAAAAAGAAATACACAGCCATAGAGGAGTCTTCTTCCTAATTAATTGCTTCACATGTTTAAATATTCACTCAAAAATGTCGAAGGGAGGGCAAGGTTTGCTCTGATAATTGAGAGCTGTGTGGAGTTACTGAGATTTCTGAACTCTAGTGAAATCTTTGTCCTGTTGTCATGCAACACCAATAAGGGACTTGCTAATTAATTTGCCAGGGGTCATAATACACCTGCCCTGCACTACCAAACACCCAATCTACAGGACATACACAACAGGCTCCTGTATCGGTTCCCAGGGCTACACTGCAATGCACAGCAGAAGGCATTTGTCCCTTTCCACACATGCCTGAGCTGTGCGGGGAGCAGCCGGCTCAGCCATGCAGTGCACTCAAAGATGCGCCCAACCCAGAGCAGGGGTGGCATGAAACAATTCCCCTCCCACTGCTGAGAGGCAATAATGAAACACTGCAATGGGAAGATCCTCATGATGTTAATCACTTGTGACAACAGCATTAAATGGAATGATTCTCAGACCTTGAAACGATTTAGGCTATGACACCAAGGGATACCCTAAGGGCTGATCTGTGTACAGTGTGCAAGCCAAGACTGAGAGTTTGGGTCAAACATGATTCATGTCCATTTTCCATTCTTTACAGTTGCAATGATTTAAGGATAATCAGAAAACAGCAATTTAATTTGGCAGGAAAGTAGGAAGAAACAGGTTTTTTCCCAAAACTGCTCCTAATCTGCAAGCAAATCCTGAATAAACATCAGAATAGGAGACACTGGAATAGAAGCAGCAGTGGTCTGGTAGAAAGGGCAAATAGCTAACATAACTAATTGCAGATGAGAACTTCAGTCTCCCTGAGGTGGCTGCATGAACAATCAGCCTCCTGGCTGTTCCTGTAACGCACTCACTTTTGCCAGTAGCCTGGCATTTCCACGAATATCCGTGCATTTGCACACGTCCATGTTGGTGAAACAGCATTTCACAAACCAAAAATAAAAGTTTTACTTAAAAGATTTTGATAGATTATTTTTTTTTCTCAATTGTGTATTTTTTTAAAAATTAACTCTGTCTTTTAATCATGTGTAATTGTATGAGGCTGGGTTAAAACACAGATGCTATTGTTGGGAGCTAAACCAATCCCAAGTGTAAAGAGTTCTTGAGTAATACCTAAAGCTTCTATAAAAAGCAACATTTATATTTTATTATAAATGTTAAAATGTAGATGCAATAAAAAAATGGGATAATTTCATGCCTTGTCTGTATGAAAATCTAAATCACCACAAAATAATTCATATTTGAATCTGAAAGTCATTAAATTACTTCTAAATGGAAATAAGATAGGGGGTAAAAGGCACTGTATTGACTTAAAAGCCTGTGATCAGATCTGCTCTCAACAGAACATCTCAATCCTTCAAAGTAGTTGCCCTGTAATAGCGTTAACATTCAATACACAGGACATACTGTATCAGCTTCCTTTGTTTCAATGAAAAGATGCTTCACATTTCCATTCCCCTATCAAAACATGAATGCAGTAACAACATGGCTTCTGTAATAAATTCTACAGTAATCTGCTTGCTAAACCTGCATTAAGGCCCAAGTGAGGAAAGATGTCAGATTTGAGATAAACCGTACTGATCGGTAGAAAAATGCAGTGATCACTGACCACTGCCGTACCCTCTTTGCTGTCCTACCTGAGCTTGGTGGGGCAGAAGCAGGCAGCACGGAAGGCAACCCTGCTGCCATTTGGTAGGAAAGTGCAAAACAACTGGTGGTGTAATATTTATCTGGGCTATTTTAAAGACAGATAAATTCTCTGATTGCATGGGACAGCAGAGTTGTTCCCCATTCTGTCCATGGCTGGACAGATGGGGCGGCAGTGTCTTGTGCCGGTGCTTCACGCACCAAAGATGCAATACTGCTGGAAGGGTCAGGTCAGCGACCGACCGGCATGCAGGAGTGCAAGGTGCCCATGCACGGGTAGGTCGCACACTGGCTATGCACATCACACCCCCTAGCTAGAAAGAATTGCCCCAGTCTCTGTGCCACCCATGCCCTCTGCCCAGGAGCCACCTGCTCTGGCCTCCTGTGCCCCAGCACAGTGTGACCTGCACTCTTGCCAGGCAAACGCAGCCCTTATCTGCTTTGTGGAACCTCCCGCTCAACCTTTAAAGTTAAAAAAAGGGCTTCCTCAAGAAAGAGGCAGCTGTGGATTTTATCATAGGTTTGTCTCAAAATGAATTAATTATACACTATAATTTCATAATTATGCATACACCAAATTGTATAATGAGAGATCACTTCCGTAGTTCTGTAACTACAGAGACAGCCAACGGTCAATGCAGGGTAATGAAAATAAACTCACAGGATAAAAATTAAAAAAATACCTGAAGGGACCATACTGCTAACGGGAACACAGAGCCACTTACAGTCTAGAACACCTGTAGACCAGAACGAGAGCACAGCAGCCTTTCCAGGCGTGCCACTGCATGCAAGAGCTCATTTTAAAAAGGCTTATACCTGGGCTCAAAAGCCTCTATCCTTATGGCAAATAATGAAGTATTCTGTCCGAGTAAAGTTAGGCAGGTGCCAGAACACGTGTAGGCTGACAGCTTGTATCTGTTGAAATAGTTCCACTGTGGATGCCCGTTTCTGAGCCTGAAGTATTTAGCCACCATTTTTTGCACGCCTATGTCTATGTGTCTGTCTGTACAGGTACATGAAGCTTCCCTCTAGGTAAATACTGGGGATGTGAAGAAATTATGCATGTATTCTCCTTGCTCACACAATCGTAGGAACATCCGGGGAAACTGAAAATGCAAACTACAATCCAGAATTCTGAAAAATACCTGAAAACTATGGGTGGATGATATTGGGTGAGCTCGCTCATAAAGACAGTGAAGAAAGTACGCCCTCCTCCTTCTCTTTGCCTTGCCTCCCCATGCCTGAGGCTGTGTGAAGACCCCCCTGCCTGAGATGTTGTTACGCATTTTCACTTCAGAGCTAGAAGTAGATTTGGTGGGATTTGCAGGCAAGCCAGCCTTCTCCAGCTACTGCCAAAACCTGCTGCCACTCCTAATTCCATATTTCTCCTGTTCCTCATCCCCCTCCCAGTTGCAGGAAAGCTCTGTGACAGCTCTAGGCAGACAAAGCTGCTGCTGCAATAAGGCAGGATTGTCTGAGGGTGAGAAGATTTCTGGCACTATAAATGAGCAGCAGCTCTGGTGAGCTGCTGCAGCTACCAATACTCATATTGCCAGGCATCTCATCCTTGGTCTGTTTGACTAGACCAGCCTGTGTACAAAGCAAGAAGAGGCTTCCATGTCTTATTCCCAAGAAAATCAGGTATACGATTTAGTCCTGCATGCACCTGTGACACTGTACCATGCAAGCAGACAGAAAGCATTACCTCTGTGCATACAACTAGATGACAGGAACACCCCAAAACACAGCACGTGGCACTGCAGAGAATAACAACTTCTTGCATGTTACGGACAGGCTGTTAGGACTGACAGGAACTCTCTGGTTGAGCTACACTGTGACGAACAAAAAACAATCTCACAGTAATCAAAGAAGTGCTGATGGGGGGGCAGGACCACACTGCTGCCACTTCCAGCACTGAGGAGAGAGCAGCAAGAAAAAGAATTTTCTTTGCTAAAGACTGAAAAATAGCTTAATATAAAGTCTAAAGGGCCAGAGGCAAATTTCATATTTCTTGCAGGTTGGGGAGGTAAGTATGCTCTGCCCGGACAACAGCAAATAACAGTGAGTAAACAGTAGATATTACCTGGGAATGTCTCACCAAATGCAACAGCACTTTCATCAGGAACAGAGGAAAAAAAATGGACTTCACTGAGTGCTTCATTGAGTCCGTACAAGCTTTGGCCTCTTAACTGCATCAAAGCAAGGCAAAAACTTTAATTTCACACATCGCCTTTAAGGAAACTATTCTAAATTCCAGTAAATGAAATTAATACAAAAGTAACTCTGGGGCAGGGGGACTCTGCAGAGGTTTGGGATGGCTCTCTTTCATTTTGTGCAATCATGATTAACATCAGATGTTCCCAAAACCAAGATCAAGAGATACGCTAGCTACAGTGCATGTCTCCAAGTCCTCTACAGTTCATTTGTGGCAATTGGGTTAAGCCCATTTTTCACACAGTCTGATTTTCTTGCATTTTCTTATAAATTGCATTTTAAAACAGTTTTAAAAGCATGCAGTCTGAAGCAAGCAGGCACAAACGGGGCTTTAACACTGTCTCTTCCATTGAAAAGACAATAATCCAAATGACTAAAAATCCACAAATATAAAAGCAATTCTTGAAAAGGGGCAATTTCTCCTAGCAGTTACATTCCTCATTCCTCTTCTATTACTTGAACCAGACTTCTTGAAGTTAACAAGAAATAATCACAAAAACAGATAAAGGGCAAACCAATACATTCCCCTCTAGTACACTGCTGACCAGGGGTTTTTAGTAGCTAGAGTATCATGTTATCTCTGAGTTCTTTTAGAAGAGTGGCAAGCTCTACACTAACTAAAGAATGAGCTCAGCAGAAGCACAGTAGCCTTCATAGCTCTTCAGTGTTTCTAGCAAACTGTAAAAGTAACCCCACACCACCCCTTCCACCCCTCAATGTACCACTCTCTACACATCTACTGAGTAATGGATACACAAGCAGTAGGCAGCATTGTACATAAAAAAATAAACCACACCAGACAAACTGATTGCTCTTTGGCAGAAATAAAACAGTAAGGGCAGGCGGCAACACAGGAGATAAATATAGATGTTAGCAAAGTAACTGATATTGTACCTTATAAATTAATTATGAAAATGTATAGAAACATCCCAAGAATTGCATGCTGGCCTGTAAGCAGAAATACGGCTGCTAAGTTGGACATGAAAGGGGAGTTACAAACTCTTCCCCCTGCCAGAATGAAGAACAGCCCTTACAGATACAGTGTGTGCAGCAGGGCATACAGCACCAGGGAGGCAGGGCTCCTCCAAAAAGAAAAGTAGGGTTGTTTCTGTATTGATTTTGTACTTCCTCTTCTCTAAGTAATTTTAAAAACGACAGCTCAGTCTGTCAGAGGATTGCCTGCAACCTAGTTACTCAGGAAGGGCTTTCAGGGGGTAAACACAAAGGGCAGGATTCTGCAGTCATGCTCGTCCATCCCCACGCACCATTCAGGGAAGGTGAATGAGCCTCCATCAGGGTGAATGTTTGCCCAAGTGAAACTGCCAGAGGAAAGAGCTCACTGAGCTAATCCCAAAAAAAACATCACATTGCTATGTCCTGAGCAAAACATACTTCTCGCTTAGGAAGTTATTATGCCTTGAAAAGTATGGATACACAAATCATTGGGATTGGATTTGCAAACTCTTACCAGGTGAAGTAAGGTTGAAAGCTTCTAAAAATGAGAAACCTGAGCCATATAAAATCTCCTCAAAAGACCCATTTTTAAAGTATTTCCTATAAATTAATATTTTAACTCAGGAACTGCTTATGTGAGAATTATTTCTTATCTCAAGGCCCTTCAGCATGTCCAAACGGACAAATCCCTTTTGTCAGCTGAGCTCCATTACTCTCTTCTGAATGAACGCCTCTGGGATGAATATAATAGATATAATTTTTAACAGCATATCTAGTCTGCTAATAAAATGATGCCAGACACTGTCTGCACAGAGATTTAACACCAGTAGGACTCTCCAGCAAATTTTTGCTCCTGTTGTGGTGGATAACCTCTGAGTAGGTTTGAATCATATGGGTTTTATCCAGATCTTTTTATTCCCTAGGAAGAAAATAGCTAATACAGAAATATCTGAATAGAGCTGCGTTCCTAATAAGACTGCTAATGGCACAGACACCATGATGAATGGACTCCTTGCTGTTATTTACCACAGTATACAGCCCTGGGTTTTGTGTTACCAGCTGAGAAGCTGGGGGAGCCCAAGATCAGATGCTTTTCAGCACTGTACCCTTCATTTCTGAACTTGAAGTGAGAGGTCAAAACTGGAAGGTCTGCACCAGTCTTCCTCACGCTCTCTCACGCTCAGAGATCTAATGTCTCTGAATCCATTATCATGTTTCTGATTTCAGGAGAGACCTGAATTTGGTACGATCGGTCTTAAAAGTGTTTGGATGCAGGACAAATACTGTAACACTTTACAGCAGTATATGGCCACTGCTCTTCCCCAGCTTCCATTTCCTAGGACTGGCTTGAATCTAAGCTAGTTAATGCCGTCCTGCTGGCATATTACCAATTATATAAGAGTTATTTGCTGGGGCATGGGTTTTCTTGCAATCACCTCCACATTCCCAGCTAAAATACCCTCTGAGATTACATGATGACTTACCCAAACACGTGAAAAGTTTTTAGCTAAAGCCAAGTGCAGGAAGAATTAGGAGTTACAGCCCCAGTAGATAATAACAACTATTATTTTTACTTCTATCTTCTACCTACAGAATATTGCAAGCATGAATTCACCAGTTATCCTACACTCTGCACGAACAGTATATATGCTTGAGCTTTTGTTTGGACAGGAAAAGGACACACTCTGAATTTAGTAACTTGTTCAAAGCTATGAGTTGAATAGGGCAAGCAGCAGAGCTGAAACCCTGAAAGTTTAAGTTTTGGTGGCTTCAGATCTCCATGCAGTCACGTATCAGCCACGGTAAGAGAGTACTTGCAACCAGCTGTGATATATTTTTACCATCCTGGGTCAACCACTAGTGGGGGACAAAGCCTCATTCTCTACCCGTGTGGATTGCATCTGTTCTAAGGTACTGATCACATGTCCACTAAAACCAGAAGCACTTGCACCCGCAGGGAATGTTCATACTCTGTTTTTCATCTTGCTTTTATATTTAAAGTTATTCAAAGAATATTTAGGTAGAAGCAGTGCAGGAGTTGCTACTGAAACAGGCCCTTGCATAGAAACTCAGTATGTTTTTTCAAGCTCTGTTTTACAGCACCAAGTGTGTAAACCCTTCACAGCTTTCTGTAGAGTCTGGAATGCAGACTCCCAGCAAAGAAAAAATGTAATAAAATACACAACTGCTGCTATTTCTATGTGAAAAAGCAAAGCTGGCAAGCTTGTATGTTAATTATAGGCTAAAAAGCTATATGATTTTCTTCAGATCAACTAGAATCTTACATAATTATTTTGAACAGACGATTATGGGTCTGCTGTTAAAGGAACTCAGTAAATGACATTGTTATTTAGCAGTCAGCAAATTCACAGGAAGTTGCATGTGTTCTAAGAATGCAACCAATATGGCATGGGAGCCGTGACAGATACTATGTACATACTTACATTAAATTTCTTTCTGCACTAATGCCAGAACTGAGTGATTTGAATTTCAATGACCACTAGAAAAGTTTTATATTTCATTAAGCTTCTTTGTATTTCACTAAAATTATCCCTCTTTAATTAAAGGCCATTGTTTTTCAAGAGCCACAGAACTAAAAATTTTCTTCCTTCTCAATTTGAATGTGAGCTGAGTTATAGCAGCTAGAAAGATTTTTGTTTGAAAGGAATTCTGTTCAGATCATAATGGAAATAATCCCCAAATTATACCAGTGAACATGCAATTTTAATAAAAGTGAACAAAATATTTAACCTGTGTTCTTTCCTTTGCAAAGAGATACTGTGATTTTCCAGATTGAATTCTCCACTACTCGTTCACATCAACACGTAATGGTTTCTATGATGACCTGGACTATTGCCTCCTCCTCTTCTGAACGTATTCTTGGACAGAACTGGTGGAGAGCTTTACAGATAACTGCACTTCCTCCTCTGAGCTCTCACAGGCACTCCTGCAAATTAATAAACTTCTCACTCTTCTTTTCCTACCGAGGAAGTGTGGAATTGCTCCATCCTTCAACCAAGATCTACTTGTGTAAAATCTCCAAAATCTGTCAGTGTGAACTGATTTTAGGTACTCACCCCAACCATCTCTTCCTCCCTCCTTCACCTCACACCAAATGACATAGCATCATACAACACTGAGGAACACACTGGTGCTAAAAGAACCATCTCAGGTGATGGAGCCCAAGATCCAAAGGCCCTTTTAACCTCACTTTGCATAATTACAAATGTCATTTATAGTCTGAAAATTATTTCCTCCTCTTATTAACCTTGGGATTATTTTTAACTGGAGTGCACTTAAGTTTCTCATAAATCTTGTACCTAATGCTTCCAAGACATCTCCCATACTCACACAATGTGTTGTGTTTTACTTCCAATACAGAAAAGAGACTAATCCCAGGGATCTTGATTTTTACAATTGTCTTCTGAAAGCTGTTAGCTCCATGTCTTGTACAGAATTATGCAGTGCCCTATTGCTCCCTTATTTTTTCAAAACCAAAAAAGCTAGCAAATAAACTTTACTTTTTAACAGAAAGCTACTGAATGCAGAAAACAAGTGAAGAACTGCAGGAAGATGCACAGGAGTGTGGGTTATGCTAGGGCATGCTCTGTATCTAATGCAACGTTATTTTGCTCCCAAATTGTTGTCAGAGGGTATTACCATACTGGACTGCCACTTCCATGCAGTTTTACGGCACTGCATTTGGCAAGCAGCTTTAAAAAACTTATTTTTAAAAAAAGAGATACAGTAACCCCCATGCATGTCTGTGCCAGAAGGATGGAAGAGAAGTGCATGAAGTCACAGCCAGATTTTCAATTGGTCTCACTTTTAAAAACCTGACAATTTGAAGAAGAGAACAAGTATTGGAAATCAGAAATAATTTACACTAGATCTGAGCAACGATTTACTCATGTGTACTGTTTTGTTAAGATATCACATCTTCCTTCGAATCCAAGATCATATGCCTTACAATGACAGGAAACTTTCCCGAAATCTTTAGCTATTACATACTCTCAGTGAAGAAAGTGTCTCAGTAGAAAGCAGAATTGAAACTCATTTCATAGCCTTCACATTCCATTGACAGTTGTGGGGCTTACTCCTCCCTTCTTCTTACCCTTGCAGAATTAATTTCTGACAAACTGAACCCAGACTGCATGCACATTACTAAGCAACACTTTGTTCAGGCTGTAGAGTTTTATTCTCAGGTGTCCAAATTAGGCACAACAAGTTAAAGGGCCGAGTATGTAACTGAATTTTATTGTTCTGTTCCTGTGTTTTGTTCCTGCTTTTCTGCTTTTTGAATCAACGGAGAAGTTCTGAGATAAGCATGTTGTAGAAGTGATGGATGCCACCACTGTTAATTATTCCACCCATTACAAGACACAGTATAAATCACTTTTTGTCTGGTAACTGTCGCACCACATTTGTAGAGCACAAAAGACACTGCAGATCTGTGATATGGCTCTGTTCTTCTCATTACATAAGAGATAAAGATATGCATACTTAATAAATACATTTATTTTAACGAGATGAAGACAGGCCTAATTCAAGTACTAGCACTTTCTGAACAGCTTTTTTTATTATCATTATTACTTGGTACATGAGTACAAGACAAGTTTTATTTTCAATATGGCCTTCATAACAGAGCATGGTTTTTTGCCATTTATGTTTCTAGTAGCTGCAGCTAAAAATGCCATTCAGAGATGAAACTGCTGCACAAGTACACTTTGTTCAATACAAGAGCCAAACATTCATTTCTGTCATCAGCTCTGTAACAAAAGCTTCCTTATTCATAAGGTATTGAATCAGCATAAGTTTCCCATATACTTTCAAGTGTTTGGGATTAGAGGGCATTAGAGAACGGGAATGGATGTTTTACAACAACAGTGGGAGCCGCAGTGCTGTCACAGCTGGAAAAGCTGCGCTCTGACATGTGCCTGCCTCACCACATAGTCAAGCTGGAGGTGAACAGAGGCAGCCTTGGGAGACAGAAGGGCCCTGCAAAGGTTTCCACATGCACCGCTTCTCTGAAAATCCGTTTCTGTTCTGCCAAAGTCTTATACTATGTGATTGCCCTTAAGCATTGTGCCTAAACCTCATCAGCTTCAAGGAGAATAAAACATCTACGTTTTGCTGAACAGCATCAGACAGCTGGTTACGAGATGGGCAATAGTCTCATGCTTAACCATGGTCCCACAGAAATAAATTAAGGTCCATGAGTACCCTCCTGACATTTCTAAGGGACTTATGAGTCAGAGTTGAGACTGGACAGCTCAAGCAGCTCACAAAGTGTTTCTCCACACATGCAGCTAAACCATCAGGATGAGGAGGAGGTAGAGAACGAGGAACTCTGAACAAACTCATGTATATAGCATCATTTCCACAATATAAGGCAAGACATATGTGCATGCCTTTTCCTGGTATCAATGTGTTCCTACCTCTACCTTTATTTTTCTGCAGAGGTGAGAAGACAATCCAAAAGCCAAGTGAATAAATTATTTTGCTGTCAAGAAATAACTGTTTCCTCCTTCCTCCTCTTTGTTTACCTTTTGAATGAACTGTTTAACATAAAATAAGTTTTTCATCTGTTAAATTCTTCAGGAGCGTTTTTAAATGCTTGGGGATTTCACAACTGACTTCAATTTCAAAACTCAAAACTTGATTTGAACTTAGTCCTGGATGAAGGCCTTTGTTGTGATATGCTTCCAAAATTATAACTGTGAAATGAAGCAGCAAAGTCATTTGAGACTAGTTTACCACATGATAATTTTCACAGCTGGAACTGCATATGTTTCTCTTTAGATGGAAACAAAACATGGCTTGAAAAGCTTACTCTCCATGTCAAAGGAAACAACACCCACCAAAAATTCACTCTCTTCCATAGAAATTGAAGCTTTTTTGTTGTTGTTGTTTCCCTCACCTCTTTCTTTTCTAACTCTTTAGCCCATGCATCTGAACAGCTGTTCTCTGGCACTGCCTGGAGCATGTCTCCAACAGACCAAACGCTCAAATCTAAACTGGCAGAAGACCACTGAGTACAACACAAGTTACTTTGATTAACAATAATAGAAACCAGACTTTAATTCAGATGGTTTGCCCCTACAGTGACACAGGGAGTGAGCCTAGGAATGGCACACCCATTAAATTGCTATTAGAACAAAAAGACTACCCTAGATAAAAACCAGCTTAATATACATGTTTGCTTTTGCATCCTAGATTTTTGTTACTGATGCTGTCTAGAGCACAATCACCTTCATCTCAGGAAGCTGGCAAATACTCTCCCTTCAGTTTCATGCTGCAATGGATTTCTTGCAAACCACGTATTATTTACTCTCTTGGTTACTTTTTTATCTCCTACACTTCTCATCTTAGTTTTGTCATTTTGAGTTTTCCTTGGTAGGCGCACATTAGCCCTTATTACAATAGTTACAGCTATACATACAAGTATGCAGACAAGGTTGCACTTTCGTGTCAAGTCACTGACTTACAAATCTTCCCCTGACAGGCTGAAATTTCTCAGGCTTGATCAGAGGCCAGAGTTGATTCTGCTGTTGCCATTTTTTTTGCAAGTAAAATATCTGTTCAGATGCTCTTTTTCTCTTTTGAAGGTCAGAAACTCAAAACCAAGGTCAAACTCAGAAAAAATGCTTTGAAAATATTCAAAGCCCAGCACCAGTTTCCCATGAATTTTACACCAATGCAACTATCAATTTAATTGACTTTGTTCTTCAAACAAACCAGCATAAAGGATACCACAGGCCCCTGGCAGACCAGGGCTCCCACGTCAGGCTCCCACCTCTGACAAAGATGACTGCCTTGAGAAAATCAAAATGAGGCTGTAAAATACAACCTGCACTAACATGTTTAATTTTAGCAGCTGCTCAGACAATAAGCACACTGTGCGTGTGTCTACACAATGCGATGGACGCAGCACAGAGAGCCTCCAGCAAGCAGTGCCTGGGTTAGCAGGGGAGAAGTGCCCAGGCAGCCAGGCCATGGGAGCTGGGCCAGCCAGCCCACTGCACAGCGCGGCAAGGATGTGGCACCACGTCAGTATGGTGACATCTGCCCTGTCCCTTGGGACAGTCATCATGCCCTCCAACAGAGATGGAACAGAGCTACGGTTCTCTACCGCTTTACATTACGTGTGCATCTTGCCTCCAGGACAACCCCCCGAGTGATAGAGCACACACGCCATCAGCCCCATCACTACAGCAGTGCAGCTGTTATCTTGACAAATCCACAGAAGAAACCGCAGCCACATACTTTCAAGTGACTCCAGTTCCCCCCCGATCCTTGCTCTGGCTAAAAGGAAAATAGCATTTAATATTTCAAAAGTGCTTCTGCTACGAAAGGGTTTATGACAAACACTTTAAATAATGATTTTAAATAGTAATTGTTACACTAGGTCTTCAGATGAAAGGAGAACAATTGCTCTTGTTGTTACTTGCGATGCCCTCTCCAGTGGCAAGGTCCTCGGCATATATGACAAGCTGCAAGCTGAATCTAAATCAACAGGAGCAACTTTTCAAACCCATCTCTGTAATAAGCAACTGAGAATTAAAATGTAAAGGCCTTCAGTCTGTAAAAAACCACACTGTTCTAGATTTTTTTTTCTGCTGATTTGTGTCAGTTGAGGCTCTGGATTGCTTTTTGGCACCTGTTTTAGCCTTCTCCTTCCACCTCCCCATCAAGCCTGGACTGATTTGGACTGCTGGTGCTGGGTCACTGATTGCAGCTGCCCTTTGGAGACTCCCTCTTTCTCCCTCCATGACAATATAGCACAGCCTGGTTGTAAGTCCTCAGCTAGACATGAAAGCACGCATTAGAATGAAGGAGAACCTCAAATGCAAACATGGAAACAATCTCCGTTTGCGTTTAACTTTTATTTGATTCAGGTTTAATAGGCAGGGCTATGTCACGGGCTTGAGAATTCAAATTGCCAGTTCCATACTGCAGATGTTTCTCATGTCAGCTTCTGGGATTTGACTACGCCTTATATTTAGCAAACATAAGAACAACAAAAAGATTTGCTCTAATTTAGGCATCTTCAATCGATGATAAGGATCTGCATTTTCATTTCCTTTTCTTATTTTCATAATGTAAACCCAGCAAGCTGTTATGCACCAAGCATGCTACCAACAGCGAAAGCAGAGAAACACAAATGTCTGAATTAAAGCAGAATCAGAGCAGTACAAGAACACTAAGCCAAAACAAATCATATTTGAAGGACAGAAACATGCCATGAGGTGTCCAAATATAATTGATAATATTCTGGAAATGTAGTATTTTTACCAAAATGGGCACTCATCTGTTTTTCTTCATCACCCAGAAAATTCAAACAAAAGAACAGCCTGCAATGTTTAGATGAAAATACATGCATTGCACAGTAACTTATTTTTTAACCTAGACTTTATTATCAATTTTCTAAAAAGTCATGTTTTAGCAACACTTTTCTACCCCGCAGCTCAGCTCTTTTCACCCCAGATACTTCAAAAGAAATCCTAACAAAAGAAGTTGGTCTTTTGGTAATGTTAGGGGGGGAGGAAAATAAAATCACTCTGATTTTATTTATCATGAGAATGATTCAGAATCAAAGGAAGAAGATGTCATCAAAGGTTCTGGGAGATGATGAATAGCTTCAGGAAGGAAATGGGCTTTTTAATGCACAGTTTAACATTGAGAATGAAAATAAATATCTAGCCTGGTTGTGCAGAAGGATGGAAGAGTTTTGGGGAAGGAGAACAGGAGGAGATATAATGTGCACAGGAGGGTATACAGCAGTACACTGCAGATTTGGGGATGAGTGTTTTCTTCCATGTTTTTTCTTGAATATTGTCTGTCTGTCAAAGTAAACAGCCCCAATTATATTCAGCTCGATTGACACAAACAGAGCTTAAGGCTGGGGAGAAAATATTTCAATAAGCAGTTGAGTTACTGTAGGCATGAGGACATCAAGTTTTAGTCTCCTTTTCTCCTCCCCCTGACATTTTAAAATGTCAAGCTACTGTCCACATTGCTGACTTATTTCCTACCTGGTCTGCAAGCGAGCACAGGAAAGTTACCTGTTTGCTGCATAAAAGGAACCACAGTATCACTGGTGATTTTAAAATGAGAAATACATGACCACAAAGTTGGAGTAATAGCACAACTATAGGTCAGGAACTATAATGTGGTCAATTTAAAATTCTTACTTGAAATACGTTAAGTTTGTGTATACTACAGTCCCAGGACAAATCGGTGAGGACTCAGCACTGGATGGGGACTATCACACAGAACGGCAAGCTCCTAGCTCCACTGATGGCTGCATGACGGTGTCAGGCAGCACTTGCACCACAGGGAGCTTCACATGCGTACCAGGGCAAGTTACAAGTTCCTGTCACCTTCAGCTGAAACCCACGTGTCAGAGGCAGTGAAGAACACCTCACCTTAATGAACAAAGCTTTTTTCTTATGTCAAAGAAAAGCCGGTGCAGCAATGCAATATTTAAACTCTACAAAGTCCTTATTAAATGTGACAGCAACAGCTGTAGCAGCTAGAGCACTGGCAGAACAAGGAAAAGAATTACAGCCCTTTTGAGGGCTAGAAAAAGAAAACAGGTACCATTTTAAATATTAAAATGAGGTCTGGGCTGATGGGGAATATGGATACAGTGGCACATAGCCAGAGATCTTGGAGGTGCTGAAAGCTGTTGCTCTGATCCTCCCACAACTTAATGAAAAGGAACCATCTTTAATTCTTTCCAGTCAATATCCTCCACATTAAACTAATATATATAATTCCCACTCCTTATCTTCAAGAGTATGATGGATCACATTAACCTCTCCCCCATGTCATGAGCTCCAGCTGAAACAAATCTCTGTATTTGCTTGTGAAATACACAATTCCAGTTGCGATGACAGAACAGTGGATAGTGGGGAACAAAATTATTCATGTTTGGACGTTGGAGAAAAAGCAGAAATCAAAAATAAAACCCAAAAAAGGGGCATTTTTCCCTACAAGTAGAACAATACAACATGGATATTTTAGATGTGCCCAGCTTCTGTGACTGCTTTTCTGGAATGAATGCATTGATAATTATCCTTGAGGGAATGGCTGGAAATATTTCCATGCTTTACTATACTGCTTCAGTCCTGTTGGCATCATCTATAGGAACCTGAACTGTCTAGTATGGGAAGCCACGAACATGGAAGAGAAATTTCTCTCTGCTAAGTTTCACTTAATCCAAGTGAGTTAAGTTTAGTCTATGAGTAAACTATGAAACATTTATTTGCACAGGCTGTATGAAAACTGTTAAAGATGAGGACATAATAGACTTTGTCATTGCTGGAGGTGTAGGCACCCCAATACTAACCTTTGAGCACCACCATCTTTCCAGACTGAGTTCTCTACCATCTTTTCTTTCCACCTCCAGACTGCGATCACAGTATTTCCTCTGAATGCAGCATTGCCCAAGGCTTCTTTGTCAATTGACGGAAAAAGTCTTTTAATACTAACGTTCCTCTTTGACAAAACTCATTATTTTTTCCGAAAACACATTTTTTAATCAACCTGATGCTTTGGTTAGTGTTTTTTTACAAGTTTCAAACAGACTTTTAAATCAGAAAACTTACCCAAGTACCAAAGGTCTTCCTCTCTGCCCATCCAATCCTTCCCAGTGTTTCTGAGGCCCCTTCCTCTCATATTGTCATCCATGCTGAAAAATTTACTGTGTACCTCTCATTCCTATTTTATTTACAAATTAAGTTGCCTGTATTTCTGCAACATCCTGTGTCCCAAGAGAAGCACAACTGAAATGACATCTCTAAATCAGATCACTTTACTGCACAGTCACATGTACATACACATATTCAGATAACAATATTCTCCTTAAAAACATCTGGCTAAATGTAGTTGTTACAGCCACTTAGAGGTTACAGAGCTGTCGGAGTGCTGGCAGGGTCATACCTCCTTTGTTCCAGACATAACTTTTTTTCCATTTAGGAAGAAAAAGCAGCACATTAGTGTGTTTCAGAGAAGTTGTAAGGGCATATATAGCTTATGGCAAATTGGTTCCTCCACTGTCAGAAACTATAACCACTCCTGGTCCAGGATGGGCAACGCAACTATCCACAACTGCATTGCTAATGTGATATGTACTCTATAAAGATGAAAAACCATCTGGTGCTTGAGTCTAGTCTGCTTTGATATAACCAAAGGCCTTTTATCATCTCAAGCCGTTATGAAATTATCTCAGACCAATTCCTGGCAGACAGGTACCCACACAAGAAAACTGGCACCAGCCAAGACAAAATAAAATCAGAGACCACATGGAACACACCGCCCTTTACTAGTTGAAACAGTCCTTTAGGTCCATAGCTGGCTATACCAGAAAAAAATAGAGGATAAGAACCCAAAGCTGCCTTACAAATTTACAACTATATTGTTTATTAATTTTACTGTTAAATCATTTTGGTTTGCAAATCTGTGCTTTGTATTTCCTGCACTTTCTCAAGGTACTCCAGCCCATAGGGCTTGTCATAAACAATACCTTTGAGAGCTTTTTATTTTAACCTAAGGAAAAGATGAAATGCTAAACGACTTACTGTTCCCTTCCCACTGGTTGCAAATTACTGAAACATGCTTGAATTGCAAAAACCACTCAACACATACACTAAATAAGTCAGTACATGAAAGTCTAATGTAACCTAGCAGCTACCTGTCCATTTGAAATAGTCTGAAGTCATAAACACATAAACACAAATTTAGTTGAATGCTTATTTTTCTCCTGCTTACAAGAGGTCATCAATACTATCAAGACAAAAAATAGCTTGGTTGGTCCTGATAAAAATTAAGAACATATATTCCATGCTGCTCCATGGTATTAAAGACAGGCAGGGTACTTAACACACCAACCATATTTTTGTATGTTCTTTCAACTTAAAAACTGCGAAGCACAGAACAAACATCGGCAAGTTATTAGCTTCAGTCTTCTGGTGAACTTCATATGAGTAACATCAGAGCCTGAAGCAATACTACTACTGTCAGATCTCATAAGCTAAACAGGGTCAGGCCAAACAGGCACTTCAATAAGGCACCTTTGAGGATCACATAAGTGCAGCAAGAAATAATGCTGACAATTCAGTAGTGAGCACTGTTCCTTCCACAGCAGAACTTTTCATCTCAGATACTCACAAGTGCTATGCAGCACAAACCAGCTCTGAAAGGCATCACCATTGTGCTGAGGAAACGTAACACTAATCCCCAGCTAAAGTTACTACAGTTCACCTATTAAAATTCTCGCAGTCATTTCAAAGGAACTAGATAGCCACTGCTTCCTATTCTCACACTCTTCTTAGGAGACAAAACATTAGTCAAGATTCGCAGTGTTTCTCTGGGAGAGTGGGAAGGCTGCATTTTTAGTGGGTAAAGCAATCTGCTCACTCATGTGTATCTATTTTACCATTTGCAAAATAGTTTCAGGGGCAGTGTTACTCTGTGTCTGCGCATCTATCTGCCTATCTATTATTAATAAAGAAGAATGAGCATCCAGCCTACATTTTCATGATGAAGGAAGCCTCTTTTATATAGGAAATGAAAATGTACAGGTTTATTTCAGTGGCTGTGCTTTACCTCACTGTTGTGGGCAAAAAACCCACAATGCTATCATTTATACTAAATCATCTCTACTACTGAAAGCACAATACAATTCGAGAATATGGCTCAGCAGCTCCCAGAATAAAAGGCAATTCTTAAAGTGGGAGCTCATATCTGACACTTACAGTATATAGTAAGTGATTCAGCAAGCTACAGTTGCTGTGCACAATGACAGATCATTGGATAAATGAGTAACTGATAACAAGTGTGGAAGCCTTGGCTGTCCACATCAATAAATTAGACAATACCAAATAATCAATGCTACAAACTGCAAACTGCTGATTTAAGGTTGAAGTAGAAAAACCTAGATGGTGTTCAAGAACATGACAGAGAACTAGAGGGCATCACAGGTCAATAAAAGCTAACGCTATTTGCCATTCTAATTACTTTGCACGTTCATGAGCTAGGAAGGCAGTTTGTGAAGCTGTAAGTAAAGCGCCAAGAGTACTGACACTATATATAATTCATAGACAGCAGCATATTGCTACATTTCTCATTGTCCTTAGAACTTGTACTTTCTCCAGGAAATATGGAGGTAATACTTAATGTTTATCTTCCAAACTCATTTTTCATGAGCCCTATATTAACAGGTCACTCTGGTGAATGGAAAAGTCATCAATCTGGATCATTTAAGGGACTGAAAATGAAGGAGCTTTTATCCTTCTGGATATATTGCGTTGTCATTTCAACAGCAACACCGTTCACACAGGAACCACGAATGGGCATGTGCATCCTTCAGATACTGTCCAGATCCTCAGCTTACTGACTTTGATGAGGTGCTCTTGAAACCAGCAGAGCTGGGTCAATTTATTAGGACCTTTCTGGGTGTCAGGTGAAAGGGAGATGTTAAAAGACAGAACGTGACTGGCTGTGTCACTTCTTCCAGGTGAATGGGTACTTGCATTGTATTGATACCTTGCTCTGGACTGAATTTTCCTGTTGACTCTTCGCAGACACAGAAATTGCTGCAGATTTATGCTGGGGATTTTGTGTGGTTGAACAAGGCACAATCTGAAAGAGGCACAGAAATTGCTCAATTTTCCAAATGTGGTCAAAAGCAAATGGCCACATTTCTATTTCTGGATCACACTGGGTTTGCCTGAGGTAGCTAGAAAAATTGAAGTCACTACAGAAATTAGTGGCTATTAAGTGTGCTTTGACCATAGAAACACACTTAGTTGTCTACAGTTAATGGGATGCTGCTGGCCAGACACATAACAAGTCACAAATTAAAGATTTAAGATAAATACTTTACTGTATGAAACAGAAACCTAATATTTACAAAACAAGGACCTTGATAAAAATTAATACAAATCACATAAAATACAGCAAAATAAATGCCTAATTTTTGGCACTTCCTATATGTAGCTTTAAATAGACAGTTATTTCAGCAATGGTTTGAAACCCAGCTGTGAAATTCATTTCCTGGTCTTTTAGCACTGTATTTGTCAGCACTTAACCCATTTCTGCCTTGGTTGCTGTCATAAAAAGGAAGGTTTCCATTAGAAATTCAAACTACTAGAAGATTCAATGAATCATTTATATGAAAATGCAGCAGAGGAAATGCTAATAACAATATCTCCTACTAAAGGTATTTCAAAGTTTGGGACTCTCAATAAAAACCTGATTTGTAAAAGTAAAAATCTCAATCCATTGCATTTAATGAAAAAATGATTCTCTGGCTGTGCCAAGATATTGCAAAAAAGGAAAAGAGATGAAGTCTTGCTATGGCAATGCGTAAGTTATAGCAGCAAGAAAATGTCAGTTCATATATGACATAACTGTTACATATTTTTTAACATGTCAACATTAGAAGGGAACAGGAAGGATTTTCTGTTCCCAAACAATCTGTAGTATCTTCCCAGAAGTATAGAATTTTTGCAGATTTAACTTGCTCACTTTAAGATTTCTCTTCTGAATTAAAGAAATACATCCTATTCACAGTTATTAGAACCGCAGTCACAAGCAAGCTGCTTTTATCTTTGCCTTTTGTTTTTGTAAATATCTTTCCCCTAATAATAGGTTTCTTGAGATTTTTTTCATTTATTCTTTTTTAGACTCAAATAGTGGTAAAAGTTCTGCTAGGAAAAAAAATGTTACAAGGTGTTTTCCAGAAGAAAAGAAGGCTCTGCTTCCTCTACCACTATAAATACAGTCCATCGGCTGATGACATGTACTAACAGCACAAATCTGAAAGGAAATGTAAGTCACTACGAAAATCTTACCAGCTTATTATCCACCTTAACTGCTTATGCTATTTTTGATGAAAATATAAAAATGCATACTTTATGTATTAATATGAAGAATATGAGCATCCTGGTTGGTACCCAAAACAGTGTGGCCAGCAGGGCCAGGGCAGTGCCCGTCCCCCTGTGCTGGGCCCTGGTGCGGCCGCCCCTCGAGCCCTGGGGGCAGGTTTGGGCCCCTCAGCCCCAGGCAGACCCTGAGGGGCTGGAGCGTGTCCAGAGCCGGGCAGGGGCTGGGGCAGGGGCTGGGGCACAAGGCTCACGGGGGGGCTGGGGGGCTCAGCCTGGAGAAAAGGAGGCTCAGGGGGCACCTGATCGATCTCCACAGACACCTGAAAGGAGGGTGTAGCAAGGTGGGCATCAGTCCCAAGTAAGAAGTGATAGGACAAGAGGAAACGACCTCAAGCTGTGCCAGGGGAGGTTTAGATTGGATATTAGGAAAAATTTCTTCACTAAAAGCATTGTCAAGCATTGGAACAGGCTGGAACCTGTTGAACCAGGGAAGTGGTTGAGTCACCAGCCCTGGAGGTGTTTAAAAGACATGTAGATATGGTGCTTAGGGACATGGTTTAGTGGTGGACTTGGCAGTCTTGGGTTAATGGTTGGACTGGATGACCATAAAGGTCTTTTCCAACCTAAACAATTCCATGATTTTGAGCTCAGCAGCTCTGGTCAGTTAATCTTGATATCTTACCTTCTGACACTATTAAAAGAATGATACTTAAAGGCCAATGCAGCACACAGGAAGATGGAAGCCACAGTGTTAGCCCTCTTCTACCTGCTTCCCTCCTGAGGCTGAGATACGACCTCACATCAGCCAAGGAAACAGGGTGCAAACATCTATCACCCCCTTACTCCAGAAGCATTTTGCACAGCGATTTGCTGTCCATATTACTAAGCATGGGAGGGTGTTAGGGCTTACAGATAAAAATAGCTTGTTAAGTACAGAATTGGTCTCTAAAGTAGAAAGCACCAGTGTTCTCTGACTGTACTCCAGCAGCTCCCCATGAAGTTATGGAGAGCAGAAGTTGGGCTTTCAGCTGGAAACAGTACATTTCCTGCCAAGAGTAAGCTCTAGCTAGAGCACTCCCATGGGATATGGCAGGGGACAGGCACCCTAGGCCATATGTCAAGAGTGGAGAGGACTGCCAAGCCCTGAGAGTGAACTGAACATTGTTCATGCCAGAGAAAGAAGGGCTAAAGATGCCAAACCAGGAGAAAAGGGAAAGAAGGAAAAGCATATATGTTGCTGGTTCCAACAGCTGCTGACAGCTTCAACACCACTTCAGATGCGATACAATTCTGGTGAACCCTAAATAGGGGAAATTTTTCATTTGGAGATGTGGAGCTTAAAAAAAACCTCTCTAGAAGGAGCAGCTGTTTCCAAGAAAAGGAATTCCAAATAGAGCAAACACTTCCCATCCCTGTCAGCAGCGGCCACGCAAGTATGAGATGAGGAGTAAACCCTGAAGGCCAGGCTAACTCCCACCATGCACATGTCACCATGTTTTACCCTGGAGTGCTTTTCAGTCTGTTTCATCAGGAAAATTCACAGGCTGCTTTAGGCTTTCATGGAATCATAAAACTGTTTAGGCTGGAAAAGACCTTTAAGATCATCAAGACCAACTATTAACCCAGCACTGCCAAGTCCACCACTCAACCACGTCCCTAAGCGCCACGTCTATATGTCTTTTAAGTACTTCCAGAGTTGGTGACTTTACTTGAAATGTTTTCTGCTTTATTTGAGACAACAGACACTGAAACATGTTTGAAAATACAAATAAATAAGAGAGAGTGGAGCTACCAGCTCTCACCAGATCCACTGGTCAAAATCAGGAATGAAAATATCCCTGCACTCCAATCAACTCACAGATCCCAGGGATTAGGTAAGATGTCTAGTGCTGCCAGGAAGTAGCATCTGCATCTGGTGAAAATTTTGGCATGTTGTAAGAAAATCCCTGTGAAATATCAATTTAATTTAATTTAAAAAATCAATTCAAAAAAACTTTTTAATAGGGACTATCAAAACATCTAACTTCAGGAATGCTGGAAGATTCCAGTAATATACATTAGAAGCTATACGTATGATTAAAAATGATACACTCACAAATCAAATTAAAATCTCTTGGCTCGTGAAAAATAAGTAATTTGATGAAACAAAATAACAAATGCAAAATGTTGCAATATGATCTTTGGTGTTACAATCACGTAAACTGAAATGGATGTTATTTCCACACAGTGCTCTAATTGACATGTTACTATCTTATTTGATAAAATGGTGGTAACAACAGCTATTTCATCCTATTCCCCCCAAAAAAGTTCTGGAGTTTAGGCTATGAAGCAATAACGTGAGGGTGAGAGCCATCCAGCTTCCACCAGGAGCCAGAGGCTCTGCCCTCTCTACAGAGCGCAACGCCAGACAGTGCTGTCAGAGTTACTCTGGCTACCAAAAGCCACACAGACATGTTAACTAGCTCTGCTGAAAGACTCCAGTTAACTCAGGAATCCCTACAGACCAGAGTTTTGTGCAGCAGGCATGTCCTTAACATAGTACCTCTTAATGCAGAAAACTCTGCTGAATATGATCTACTTTTGTTCCTTAGCCACATGCTTTTTTAACCTGTGTCTTATGTTGGCCCTTCTTTTATGTATATCCAATTCCCGTCTACACAATGACATTCAGAGCTCAGTGACCTTTTAGAGCTAAACTGTTTTTTCAGATAAGTAACTTCTTAGGCAATCCTGAAGCATTTCATAAATTCACTGAAGATTACTAAACTGCTTGTGCCAAAATATAATGCCATTTGCATAGAATCACAATGAAATTTTTTCAGATTTTTGAGCAAACAACAATTCTTTTTTTCCATTATAAAAGTAAATCCCTTATAACAGTCTGAATTCCAAAGGACACGTTTCAGTTGAGTTCAAACAAGCTTTTAATTTATCTTAACAATTTTAGCTGTGGTGGTTTGGGAAACTGTCAACAGCCAAAAATGTTGTCAGTCAACATGTCATTTGTATGATTGTGTTGATAATACTTTATCTTCTGTAAACTCATAAGGCTTAGAGTGCACTTACAGATTGCTGCAGGTGTAAATTTGTAATGATCAGCGCCCACTGATTCCTGCCAATGGGCCACTAGACTCCACTACAAATAATGTAAAATAACATACCCAGCTTACAGGATTAAAAATGTGCAGAAAAGAAACTACCACCAAATAGTGGACACACTTTTATCTCATATTCTCACTTACTGTGTGGTAGCTTGTCTCTGTGTGTCCCTAGACCTGCTGCAGACTATGAGTAATCATTTGCATTTTTAAATCTATTTAACCCCTTTGACTTAACAATATCGAATCACCATCAACCACTTGTGCTAATAAAGGGGTCCCAAACACACAAACAAAATCTAGCAACAGCAGCAGGTGTAATTTGAAAAGTGAGCAATGTAATGAGATTTGAAAGAATTTAATTGAAAAACTATGAGCAAAGCGTGAATTCAGGCAGAATCATTCAATTCATGTAGCCATGTGGAATAATTTGTCATTTACGATGGTCAAAACAAATATTGCTGCATAAATGACGTTTAGGAACAGCCAGGCATTTTAGCAGTCTGAAGAATATGACAGAGTAGAGGTTGCAGGAAACTTGGAGGACAGGGCTGCTGGACAGAGTGGTTCAGTAACTCCTGCCTGTCACTCCAATCCATCACCAGCAGTTTATGAAGTTGGTCAGATGGCCACCTTCTGCTGTCACACTGGAAAATAATTCACCATTACAAATTCACAAATCACCTCTTTTCCCAGGGAAGAGAAAAAACAATGCAACCTCTCCCACTAGCATAGCTGTCTATGGAAAAGCAGATCCCTACAAGATCGCCCCATCTGCCAGGGGACACCTGGGCCACCCCACAAGAGCAGGTCTTGCTCCTTTCTCAGGGGGGTTGCCCCTTCCCTAATGTCCAACGTACATCTGCTTACATCTTCTTCTAAGCCTGTCTTCTTACAGACCAGTGTCCCAAAACAACAATGACAATAGAAAAGAGTGCTGAAGCAGCAGGAAAACACAGCAGGTATTTTTCTCAATTGCATCTTTTCATCCCCAAAATTACTGAAACATTGCTATGTATCAAGACAGAGTAAACTGGCTGGTAGGATTCGGGAAAGCAGGAGGTTGTGTAAATTGCCTTTTAAAAACAATATGATTTTATATGTTTGGGTTTTTCTTTTTATCTGAATAGTATAATTGTTCTTCAATAAACACTGGCATTTAACAATACTCATCAAAATGTTTATGATTTCTGATATTCCTGACTATCTGTAATTTTTTTAAAAACTAATACATTCTGATACTGTTGATTATCTGTAAATTTACATTACTATGTTCATTTTTTCTATGTGGGTGCACTCTAATTTATTATCTAATTAAAACCTGAGTTTCTGTTATATTTTTAGGCTTTAGAACCCTGGATCACAGTTGCTAATCTCACTTGTTTGTCTACAACAAAACTACTAAGAAGCAAAAAGTACATTTTTATTTTATTTTATTTTTTACATAGACTGAAGGGTGATATGTTACTTGTTAAGATAACGCTGTTGTCACGTTTCTTCAGCAAAAAAGGCTGACAAGACTTGTTTCACATCTGCCTGCATAATATAACAAACCCATGAAGAACTAGTGATGAAAAAGCTGTTTTGTTGACAATTTATGATTGTTAAATGCACCCAAACACCACAATTTAGGCACTGCTCATTAGTGCTGTATTGTAGCTCAGGATTTTGTCCCTATAAATACTTCACATCAAAACATTTTTTTAATACATGCTAGGCTGCAAGCCTTTTCCTTACAACCCCAGAGAGCTATAGCCTTTGAAGCCTTTGATCACCTTAATTGCCCATCTGTACATTACCATCGAAGTCATACGATAGTGTTGCCCGCCACGTACAGTACTCCATATATAGTCCAAGTACCCCTTTCTACAAATGCCATTTTACCTGTTTGTTTTGTGCTCTGCTCATCTACTAATACTAATAATAACTGAGATCTCTACACCTTTCTTACTTTGGCTGGGCATTACGTTGATGGCTTTCAGTTTCCATCTGCGACTCCAGATATTTTTTTCTTACCAATTACTTCACAGTAGCTAATATCATGACTTAGTCACAGGAAGAAGAAAGGCAGTAGGAACTCCCCTTCTACCTCTAACGGACCCACTGAGATCTTCTGTTTGGACCTGCAATAGTGAGAAGGCAAGGCTGGACCTGAGGAAAGCAGTGCCTGAGGACCAGCACGTGCTGTCCTTGCAGCTCCCTTGTACAGCCACAGCCACTCCGGCAGTTGCCCTGACACTGGCACAGGATGTTAAGGCAGCACCTTCTAATAGCTCTAATGACTTCACTGAAAGTTCACTTAAATAATCACTGGATAACTAACTAATAAGAGCAGGGCTTTGCCCCTAATTAAAAGTCTCACCTAGCAGACTCTACTTGAAATAAATGCTTAAGCAACATTAATATGAATACCAAATACACAGTCATTCTTCATGCAGTCCACCCCTGCTCTCTTGTCTGCAATTAACTTTGATCAGGCTGCCTTGTGGGATCATGTCTTCAGTAAAGCTGCTGCATTAGTCTCTGATACCATTAACTCTTCTGATTACCTTTACTAACAGCAAGTTAAAATGGTGCTACTGGCTCCTGTCCTTTCAAATTTTCCTGAAGCTGATACATCAGCACTGCATTTATTCTGATTTCAAGTTTCATTCTTCAGATGCTCATACTTCATTTACTATGAATATCAGTTATTTCATATTGCTACTTCCATACCTACCACAATCTCCAAAAAGGACTAAAATCTCAGGTACCAGATTTGATACAACTTTTAAAAAGGAAAGATCCTTGTCTTACAATCAAGTTATAGAGTAAATATGACTTAACTGGCATTTCAAGTATTGTGTACTTTAGCAAATGCCTGAAAGACTACAGGAAATATAACCCAGCCTCCTCTCCCTCCATGGCAGTGCAGCTCTCTTTGCTTGAGGGAGTTGTGGGGTTGCCCACTTCACTTTCAGAATAACTCTTTCCTCTAATAACAATTTCAGGTTACCATGGCTGCTAGCAGTGGCCAACAGAGTCTTGCTGTTCAAAATCTGTACTGTTAGAGGAACTCAGACACTTGCCAATAAATGTCAATTCAGGCACATAAGTAAGAGAAATAGAAACAGCATTACAAAGTTCCTGCAGAAGAAAACAGTATGCAAGATCCTTTCCTCCACATCTACATTGCAGGCTCTCACAGACAATTCTACCACAGCTTTGCTGGTATGCCTTCACCAGTATTTCCTAACAGCGATTTTAAAGACCAGCTGTCTGTCTTTAAAAGGTTCAGCTGTTGGAGCTCTGGTCTCACCCTAGCTCCTCCTGGTACAGTATTTTGATGAGAACTCAGTTTTCAGACAGGTGAACAATGTGGCCCAGTGCAACACCAATCCCACTACAAGACAGACATGGGCATACTGGAACAAGTCTGTGAAGGGCCACAGATGATTAAGGGATTGGAGTATCCATCATATGAGGAGAGGCTGAGAGGGCTGGGGTGGCTTGGTCGGCATAAAAGGCGGCTCATGCAAATCTTATCCACATGTGTAAACACCTGGTGGGAAGGTATAAAGAAGGTGGATCCAGGCTGTTCTCAGTGGTATCCAGTGAAAGACAAAGAGGGAACAGGCACACAAACTGAAATAAAAGAAATTTTGTTTAAACCTAAGAATTTTTTTTTTTTACTGTGAGGGTGGTTGAACACTGTGACAGCCTTGTCCGGAGGTGTTGTGTAGTCTGTATTCTCAAAGATAATCAAAATGCAACTGGACACAACCCTAGGCAGTCTTCTGTAGCTGATTCTGCTTAAGCTGGGGTTTGGATGGGATGATCTCCAGAGATGCATCCATCCTAGACCTGCACTAGCCCCAAGGAAACCAAGCTCAGGGCGTGTGTTAACAACTAAACCAGTATGTAGTTTTCTTTCTGCCTCCCACAAGACATATTCTTCAATGAAGTCCCTGAGTACATCATGTACCTGCTCCTACCCTGAGATCTGAGCTGCCTCAGAACCTTCCACCTGACGCAGCCAGCCACACAACACAAATAATCCTCGGTTGTTTGTTTTGTGAGTTTTCTTTGACCTCTCCCCCATAAAGATCTAAACCCACATGCATATAAAATTCACAAACTAAAACAAAACAGAAACAGGAGAAAGAAACTTTGTCAAGCACCAAGCTATAAGATAATATGCTTAAATGGTTCTATCTATTACATTGGTTGCTCTAATCCATATTTTCAGGCCATCATCTACATAAATTTACTAGCCTATACCAGCCTATTCTCTCTCTAAAGAGATCAAACCAGCAAAATGTAACATCAGATGTCTCCCAACACTTAAATGTTGAAAAGGAGTTTACTAACATATGTGCTTTATTAATAAACTAAAGGAAATTTAATGTAATATGGATTTCATACCAAATTACAAGGGGAACAATCTTCTGGTTCTCAAGTATTTTCCAAAAAGAACACTTGCGTATTCCATATTTACATTTTTAATAATTCAGGTCATAAACATTTTAATAAAACAAATAATTTTAATACATACTACAGTTAGTTTAGGGCAAATTAATTAAATTGTGAAGTATGAATATACCACACTGTTCAAACAATGATGAGAACACCTGAATTCTAGCAAGGTCATGATGAGACAGAGAGAACAGAGTATCTGTTACTTAAAGAATATCCATCGTGGGAATTGAATTAAATGCATTTTATTTTCACTTTGTCAGACTTAGTTCATATTCTGGTTGAAGACCAGCATACTACCTAGGATAGCAACTACCCATAAAGCAGGTATTATATCTTCATTTGACAGGTCTGGGATCAGGTAGGTCAAATCAATACTTCAAAGATCTGTTCATGGTCAAAAATGGACAATGAAGAGTCACGATACATGAATCTGGCACACAGGGAAAAGAACTCATTTAAAATGAGGAGCAATGATAAGAATAGAAAAATGGATTTCACTCAAAATAAAGGGAAGAATTGTATTTCAAGAACCTATTAAAAACATCACATGGACTAATTCAGTCTGAAATAAGAAAGTAGAATTCTACTTATCACCACTTCAAGTAGGGCCTCATTTTAATCAGTGTGTTAAAACACAGACAGGAAAATACCTAAACATTTGTTTATAAGGCTTAGTGTGAAAGGCTGAAAAACCTCAACTGTTTTCAGATGCTTGCAAAGTTCCACAGACACAGAACGCAAAACAATAATTACAGATGTCATACTGTACAGTGGAATGGAAAGGGAAAAGGAATATATTGGTAGGAAATACTTTTCCGCTCATTCATTTCTGGTACCTGACAAAAAGGGACAGAAAGTACTGTTGTCTAGTAAGATTACTACATGGACTCAGAACCATGCAACGACCTCCTGATAAGCAGGTTACTATTCCCCTGAAAGTCCAATGATCTAACTTCATTCTTGGAATATGTTGTGCCACACTTTTCGCTAAAGACAAGCCCCAGACTAGAGAAGCTGATCATCACAAACTAAACCAAAGCTTAAAAATATGAAACAATCACTTGGAGGGGAAAAAAAAAAAAAAAAAAAAGACTCAAGATGTCTCTTTTGACTGCACAAGCCTGTTTTACAGCTTCAGTCAACCTTTCCTCTGTTCAGCATTGAAGACAAAACTGCAGTTTGAATTACTTCCAGTGTATAGGGAGGACACAGGTCTGCTCTACCTTTTGCCTTATAACCAGTATTTCCAGAGAGCAAAAGGTAGAAGTATTCTTCCATGGAATTTTATAAGATCTTGATATAAATCTTCCCTACTTTGGCACTGCTCAGCTACTGAGATTTGGTTTGGACTTAGCTCTACCAAATGAATTCCCGAAAGGTGGAAAGCACTTTTTCTTATTATTTCAAAGCTTTATTTTTTCCATTGGTATAGAACAAAGATTCTTACCAGTAACCTTCAATTCAACTGTTCTTCGTATAAGCTTGCCTTCAAACTTCAGTTCACAGGTATAATTTCCTCCATCTTCTTCCTGGACCTCTTGTATTAAGAGAGTATTTCCCTTCTGAATTACAATGCTTCTCCACATTTTTGGCTTACATTCCTGCAGAAAAAAAATCCATTGCCAAAATTACCCAGTTTGTATGAGATAAGACAGTGTTTCCTGATCAGATTTTCAGTATTATACGTAAGTAAACAACCAGCTCAATGTATTTTGCAATTCAAATTCAAACATAATTTCAGAAAGCACAGAGATCTGAAACTGGAATTAATTTGAAGACAGAAATTAAACAGAAATGTTTTTACGGTTCAGTAACTCCTACTGTATCACATGGGCCGTGTTTAATACATGGTACCCTGAAGCAATGGTGAAGTATCTTCTCTTTTTCATGATAAACAACTGCCAAGACCTCTGCTGTAGGATGGACTATTAAAATGCATCTCTGTTTGAAGGGAGTAAGAGCAACATCTGTTAAAAGTTAGCCTGAAGGCAAACTTTACACACAGTCTCAGGCTAGAACCGTTTACCAACAAAAGAAAACAGGAAGAACAACAGAACTTTTGTGAGCAAGAGAATTCAGGAAGCCTGGTTTCCTCATGGTCTTGTTTCTCATCACTGGCTTCTCCAGCACCTGATGAGCTTTGATTCAGCTGTCTCCCATCACTGGGCTCTTTGTAGCATCACCCCCATGTGCATGCTCTGATGGAGTACATGGCACTGATGGCCTGCAATTCTCAGTGATTTTGCCAGGCAGACCTTGGCTGTTATTTGGCAGACTTAGGTTCATCACCATGAATTGCTGTCCTACTGGAACAGCATTTGAGTCCCATATGGTGTGTGATAGTGCAGGAAGAGGCTCTGGCTTTTCTAACATACCGTATCCTCGCAGCCAGATCAGTCACCTTCCACGCTAGCAGTACTCACCGACTGAATACCTCTTGGAATGCTCTGAACTAAAAGCACAGCACAATCTGATGACTGTCTCTTTAAAATGGTACCTTAAGGTTATATATTTATTGTCTCAATAACTTTAATGTCAAGCCTGTTCTGCCTGCAAACAAAATCACGCTTTTCCCAGTTCTCTAAAACGCTCAGTACTGACAGTTATGGAGGCTCCGGCTACTTCTGTACCCGGAGCACACAAAGCAGCATAGGGCCCGAGTACCTTTAATGCCCCTCTCTCGTGGTGGCAACACAGAATAAGCTCTTGGACTGCAACTAACAATCTCACATCAGTTAGACCAGGCTCAGCAACTTCAGTGGTTTGTGTAAATAGTCCAAACCTACGCCCCATCTTCTGCTCATCTGCAACAGTGGTGTCAGAAACGTAGCAAATAGAACAGAACACTCTCTTAAGAAAACAGTCAAACAAGAAAATACATTGACATGCAAATATATGGGATAACAGCAAGAGATCAGAATGACACAAACATGATTTTTCCATGGGACCCCATACACATTCCAAATCCATGATGTCAGATTCCAAATTAAAGGATAATAATAAAGAAATAAAAAGATGGGACTGTGACCTTCTGGCCTTGCATGTGAAAATGGAGCACTGAAGCATTCACCCCTATGCTTAGGAAGCCAAATTCAGTTAAAATGTGGTCAGTTTTCAAATTCTGAAACTGCAGTACAATTGCAGGTAACAGGTGTTCAGGTTATCTTTCTGAACTACAGCTCTAAGGAAAGTGTAATCTTGTCTTGCATGTGAACTTTAGTTAACACTGATAACAGAGACCGATCAGAATCCAGATCCTATCTGCTGTGCTAAGAAGAATCAGAACTTTTTTTTGTTAATAAATTGCACTGACATCGCTTGAGACTCATGCAGGACAGATCTGAGCTGGAAAATGCTATTAAAACCTTTCTGATTTGCACTCAATTTGTTAGTTCTAAGGTATATCAACCACCTACTTGGAGTAACTAAATCTGATCACTGGGCAAAGAGTATGATTCAGTTCAGTTCTAATTTAGAAGGAATATAATTCCCAGAATACACAAAGTAAGCATATTTCAGATATGCACCCTTTCAGTGTAGCACTGAAAGACTCTATTGTATGTTACCAGTTTAATATTCTCTATTTAATTTTTTACAGTATGGGAACAAAGAGGTCAAACATATATTTTCATATTCTTTTTATGTTTTCATGTATTACGTGATTGTAATAAGAAGGGTGACACCTTTACTACTACAGAGATTAATGATTTAGCACAAATATTGTTTGTGGTTTATGTAGTTTATTGTATATATAATGTGGTTTACAGAGAGGAATTGTTCTGTTGGAATTGTACCACTAATTTCCTAATTGTTTCTTTTTCTATCTATTTAAAACACTTCATATTAAGAATGATTTATAAGCTTTTCTTTTCCACATCTTAGCTAATTAATTTTTCTTCTACTGACTATGCAAGCTTTCTAAACATATGTTGCAAATGCTTGTTTTATTCTGCCTGGTTTTCGCAGACTAATTCAACATGGAAAATTGAAAGCAAAAGAAGGGAGATGCTGGAATATCATAACAATTTGTATCTTAAGCAACAAAAATGGCCAAGAAACAAACCAATAAAAAAAAAATCAAACTAGTTTTCATATTGTGAAAAAAAATCTAGATTTTACTGTCAGAGGTCTGCTAATTTCTCTAAAAAGGTAAATGGTCAATTGTATGACTGTTGCTATTTTAATCAATTAATTGCTCTTTTCTGCTTTTGCACCATGTTTACCTGCTAGAAGAATCTGCAACTTTCTTCTTCTAGCCTATTCATTCTCCTTAGGCCTCATAAACGTTTGGAGTTTTTTTCCCTCAGTAATTATTTGTGCACTATTAAGCTTCTATTTCTCGTCTTTAAAATTTAAGTGGCAGCACCTCAACAATTCTGTTTTTTGTGGGGTAGATAACAACCACCTGACACTTTGATTGTTTTCACAACCCTTCCTTCAACCTCGTATTAGAAAAGAGATGGTGGAAATGGATTAAGACTCAGCGTTGTAGACGTAATATACCTTTTTCCTCTGCCAGTTGATTTTTCATGAAACTGTTCTTACTCTTAAATCCCATTCATTCAATCATGCCTTGACACATACATTTATTTAAAAAAAATCCTTATACTTCTTGTCAAAACATGTGTAACAGAGCTGTGTGTACATCACTGGCATTTAGTTGTGGAAATCTTCAAAAATAAGTATTTCATGCAGTGTAATTCTAGCCAGAAGTGAAGTTCATACTACTGTTAAAACAAATCCTCACAGCAAATGTTTTATTACTTATTGGGCATCCATGTGGAAATCTATTCAGGCATAATTGTTTTAAGAGCATGTTTAAATTACAGTTAACTCCCTGTAAACTGATGCAATTATTGCCTCAGATTCATTAATCCCTACACATAGAGAAGCCTTTTGGAAGGCAGGGCACATCCTACACAGGGTGGGCTTCCACCGTTCCTGTCCCATCTGATGGTATTTCATCTGTCTCAAGTCCAAACTCTCCAACTACCAGTGAACTGGCAGGTTCTAGTAAACACAAGGATTTCTCTTTCCAGTCAAAGGTATAAAAAAGGACCCTCCAGGACTCCCTCACATTTATTTAACTATTTTTCTATTTTGTACAACTTATGCTGTCCCCCTGAATGAAAATCTTCTCTAAATATTTCACCATAATGAAAAGGAATTGCCCCCAGTGCCTCTGGAACAGATTTGCACAAGAAGATGGCTGATTACAACTTCATGTACACATCAAACTCAGCCACAAAAGCAGCAGGGAAAAACTTGAGGATCCAGTGTGCTATTACCGAAACAGATGCCTTCTTCAGAAAGTGAGGGTCAGATCCTAAAGTGGAATACCACTTTACACTGTTCTTTGGGAGAATGGACCTGCTTTTTGTTACATACATTGCCCCACACAGCATTATCTTAAGTCCCAGACTGAGGTTTCTAGGATTACCCCAGTACTCATCATATTGTTTTGAAATCCAAGCAATTATACATTTTCTAGAAACTGGACTTAGGCTCTTTTGCATAGGCAGATTTCCATTAACAGTACCATAATATCCTCTAGAATATTTTTCCAAAACCCTGTTTCAGGAATAAGTTTCAAGTGATATCCTGACATGTATACCTTCTGCATAACGTTAATATTGACATTTCACATTACTGAGCTTCCTAACTCGGTGCAGATAACACAGGTGTTGTCTAAGAACTGAACTGATAGCACCTTATTGTTACTTATGGATAAGGAGGTATATGTTGTAGGTTATACTGATAATGTTTCTTCACTATCAAGCCGGACTAAAGGTTGTCAGCTTCGATTGTCTCACTGTTACCATCCAACCACATCAATTCGGTTCAATTTCACCATGCTGATGACTTGTCAGTCAGCTGTCACACTCCAGCCTGGTGTCACACAACCTGTGTGTACAACCCAGATAACACATGGGGGTACACGGAACAAAGACACTTCTGTTCCCTTTCTTGGTCAGCACAAAGCATCATTGATGTGGGGTTGCACATTCATCTTCCTTAGACTGATTTCTGTTCCATGACAGCTGAAGATTATTCCTGCCAGACTATTTTTCCAGTCTGTTCTTGCAAAAAAAAATGAGATCTTCAGTGATCTGTTGTTCAGTAATACCTACATCGATAGGGCAAGAAACAGCTTCTCTATGGTACCCTCTTTTCTCCAAGATTTCAGACTTAACTGAATACATCTATTTTATATATGAACAGCACTGAAGATAACCACTCATATGCTGAGAGAAACAGCTTTAATGGCTGAAGGAGAAACTTTGTTTAATACCAACAGTGGGTTATGGCACACATTTTGTTACTATAAGAAAGAACGTGTGAGATTTCTGTAAAAAATAGAAATAGATGGCAACTTTTATAATTGCTCTTTTCTGATGCAACCTGATAAGGAGGAAAAAAATCTGCAGCTCTGCACATATTACTTATTTCACACAAAATAACTATCTTTAAAGAATGTTATTAAGGTTGGAAATGAAGCATGCAAAATTCAGGATTTAACTAGATTGTATGTTTCTGTCTTAATTACCTGAACCAAGTTTGTCCTAAACTCATTCTGCCTTTATCCCTACAATCCAAACTCTATTTTCCATGGACCCCACTGAGCTCTTCTTCGTGCCCAGCTATCTCTTCTTCCCTCTGATTCTCAGCCTTTCATTCTTCTCCACTGTTTCTTGCAGCAACTCATATCCAAGGGCTTTTCAAATATCAGTTTGGTCCAAGTCCAGACAACAGGTAAAATTTACCAGACTTTGCTATGGTCTTGGTACCTGAAGTCTGCCTAACAATCCACATTTTAGTCATTATCTTGTTTTCTTGGGGAGCTATGGAAACGCAACACCAATACATCTGCTGCTGAAAGTGGTGTGTGATACCTGACCAGCACTGGAGAAGGTACAGCCAGTCAAGTTCCCTGCCAAGCAGTAGAAGTATCTAACAGACCTCAGTTAAAATCAACAGACCTCAGTAAAATCATTCAATGAACGTCAGCAAAAGTAAATGCATCTCTGTGAAATTGTCCAGCAGACTTTGGTAAAAATGAGCAAGTCTTGGTGAAATTACCCAACAGACTTAATAAAAAGTCATTGGGAAGCACTGCTGAAGCTGGCGGTGCTGGTACACCTCTGGTTCCATTGTAGGTTGCCTCCCTTTGTTTCTACTACAGTATCAGGTAGGGAGACATCCCACCAAGGTAGAGACTGGTACAGAGGCACAGTGGTTTGGGAACGTACTGCTGTTAGAGAAGTCATGCAATCCCTTGCACAGAACATCCTCATTAATGCTGATTTCTGTCGGATAATGACTATACTGGGTAGTTTTGCCAGCACTTCAGTAGTACTTTTGTAATACTGGGAGAGCATCCTCCAGACCAGCCACAAACCACTGCAGGCTCAGAAAACCCCATCTCTAAGCCTCACACTCAAAACAGTGGAAGTTTTGTATAGTTTCAGCACAACAGTGATAAGACAGCAATAGTTACCTTGTACCACACCACATCCGGCTCTTGACTGGCTGTTTTGTAATCCTCAATATCAGGACAGAAGATTGTCTTTCTCTTACTGACTTCTGATTTTTCCAGATATCTGATCTTGCTGTTGTAGCACAGACCAGATTCGTTCTCAGCTACCGTCAAGGACATGGACACCTTCATGCAATATGTTGAGTTTCTGCAGGGACAGAAAGATATTTTCATTTATCCTACCTCCTTTTCACCATGTTTGTTTCAGCACTGTAAGTTTGTTAGGCTCTTATCTTCACAAACACCTCAGCAACACATCCAAATAGTGACTGTCACGCTGCGTGTGTATTTCCAACATAGAGGAATTACTAGAAAAAGTAAAGGCTTGTTTCTGATTTACTATGAAGAACCTTGTAGAAATTTTGTTGACAAGTGATCTGACCCAGCACAGCAGCTTTTTTGAGCTTGCAAGTCTACGAACACAGGAATCTGTTGGCATCTCAAATGTTGGTCAGGATATACTGTCCCGTTTCCTCTGCGTGTCACACGTGCTCCCCGTCTCCCTCTTTCTTTCCCACCTTCAGAAGGTATCACTCCAGTACGCAGCGCTATACATTTGAGAAGAAGGGTTATGTGCTGGATGTTAAAGCACATCATGCATGAAGAATTCCTCCCCCTGACCGAACTGCTATTTAAAAATCTACAGCATGTGATATTGTGGTGGGTTGACCCGGACCGGCTGCCAGCCGCCCACCCAGCTGCTCTCTCACTCCCACTCAACAGGATGGGAAGGAGAAAATAAGATGAAAAAGCTGGTGGGTCAAGCTAAAGACAAGGAGATCACCTGCCAATTAGTCACAAGCAAAACAGACTTGACTTGGAAAAAATTATTTTGATTAATTGAAAATTAAAATAGTCTGGGATGGTGAGAAAGGCAAAAAAAGCTAAAACACGTTACTCTCACCTCCTTTTCTGACTCCTCTGCCTCTCCCTCCCCAGCTGGTGCAGGGGGTGGGGAATGAGGGGCTGTGGTCAGTCAGTAGCGGCTCCTCCCTGTCACCGCCTCACGCATGGGCCCCCCAAGGCTGCAGCTGCTGTCAGGGGACCCAGCTCCCCAGGGTCCCCCCATGGCGGCAGGGGGTCCCCGCTCCCCAGCCCGGTTATTCCTCACAGGTTTCCCCTCAGCGCCTTCCCCGAGGCACCGCCAGCCTGGTGGGGCTTGGCTGTGCCCTGAGCTGGGGCCGCTGGAACCAGCTGGAACCGGCCGGCACTGGCCGTGCCTGGCATGGGGCAGCCCCTCCGCTCCCCTCAGAGGGGCCTGGCGACCCCCCCCACACACAAGAGGTCAGACTGGTAGTTACACAGATATATTTTGGCCTTAAAAATCTTGAAAAATGTAATTCCTTAGCAATTCAAACCGTTGGCTGTTCTAGCACCAAAAAGCCTTGACAGAGGCAAATCCCGGCAAGCAGACTGCGAGCTACACCTGGTTTCTCTCAATATCAGGGTAGAATAGACATAACCAGCCCAGCTCCTGTGCCTCGCAATTGTGAAAACAGGATTAAATTAAATTCCCTTGGACTTATACCTCAGAACTATCAGGCATACGCTAAAAAAAACCCAAAACAACAAAACAAAAAAAACCCCAAACTGGTGCCTGCCATGGCATTCCTGTGAGGTGCTCACACTTCACACAGGGTCATTGCAACCCTGAGTGCCAGCTTTTGCCCTTCGCTCAGCGCAGGTGGCAACATAATGGGGCTCTTCCTCCTATTGTGCATCATTTTGTCGTTTTAATTGACTGCGCCACAACCAAAGATTGCCTGAGGTAACACCGCCGTGCCGGCTGGTTGCTCCCATCAAAGGGAGCTGTAGGGAGCTCTTGCGGGAGACATTGCCACCCTGCCACCGCTCTCCTGGCAGTAAGGGAAGCAAAAGGGTGGCATGGGGCACAAAAAACACCCTATGCACCTGAAAAGTGACCCATCAGCCAAACCCTGACACTAACACTACTGGCTGCTTACTGCCTCCAATTAGACTCACACCAATGCTTCTAATTTAAAATAAAAAAGCTAAAAAATTCAACGCACTCCATAATGAATCTTTTCTTACTCAATGTTTCGACATGCCACTCTGCCAAGTGAGCCTGCAGTTAGGGAGGAAATAAAAAGGTCTGCAGGGACACTTCATCCTAAACAAGCTTCATTCTAAACAAGCACTGACAAAACTCTGTGCAAATGGCTGTTCGTCGAAGGTGTGCCATGAGCAGGCATTTACATAAAGAAATATTTGCAAGGCAAGTCAACAGGCAATCTTCAGAATCATCCCATTTTCAGCATCATTAGCGTTACACATTCAGTCGAACCACAGACTTCCCCCTCCCTAATCCCTTCTTTTCAAAATGCCACCTGTACCTTTATGTAATAAAATTGGTGGGCATTTTCTCCATCCCTTACCGCAGAGTGGAAAGGCTCACTTTGCACACTGCCATGATGTTTTTCAGTTGAGAGGTTATAAAAAAGTCTCATCCTCAAAACCTGCACAAAACATCTTATTTTATATGAAACAAAAATTCTCTGGACTGAAAAAAATGCATAATTTTGGGTGAGCTCATCAAAAATTCTTACATGACTTAAGGAACATAAGTCAACTTTCTCCCAAACTACTTGCTTTTGAAAAGGATTACCTTTTTTGTAGGAAGAAAATAGAACATATTCAGGAAGTTTCAGTGCTCCTAATACAGCCACAAAATATGGACACAAACACTCAGTATAATCCATAGTAATTAATCAGTAATGATTGTTTAACTTTCCTGAATGACTACAAGTATTACTGAGTGCAAATAAGGTCACATGTGCTCAGTAACAATGATCCAGGCTAATCAGGAACAGTGACTTTGAACAGTTGTCCATTACTTGGCGTTATTTAATAGTGCTGTATTTTCTGCTAACAATCTTGCATTATTTAGACTGTATTTTGAAGAGTGCTGGAGGCTACTTCTATTTAAAATGCTTCCTGGAACCACGACCTAAAAATGTAGTATTCTTTTCATTAGTTACAATTAGAATTGAGTAGATAGAATTCAGAAAACTAAGTGCCTGGTGAGCACTATCACTTTTGTTCACACTCCATGACCGAGACAATAAATCTATTCAGGCTCATGATGAAGAAAGCCCTCACTAAGCCAACAGCAAGAGTCTTGAAAGCTTCATGAATGCTTCTTCACCAGCCATTCACATTAGTGCTACTGCTGGTAATTCAGAAAAGGGCAACTTCTGCAGGAATGCCCATGAATGAAGCAGCAGCCTTCTCTTGGTGTAGTCAGTTTGGAATAACAATTATATTTCAGGCATGTGCAAAAGGAAACAGCAGTTTGATCAGCCTCACTGTTTTTCTCAGGTTTGAGGCAGAAGACTGCGAGCCGAAGTTTGTACAAGGCATGAGCCATTCCTCCGTGTGCTAGGCAAGCTGTGCCCCTGTGGGAATGGATTTCATCGCTCAGCCCTCTGAGCTGCTGATGGATCTGTACTGACTTTTTCTTGGAGACTCCCATGGCTACCATTTTTCTGTGAGCTCAGATGCTATGAGACAGAACTTCCTAAGAAGATACATTCCCTTTGTTTTAACCAGAGGATTGACATGGAATTGACCATGCTCATACTATGCGGGAATTAGTAAATGAACCTGTTAATTTTCCTACACATAAAATGCCCTTGTAATTTGAAATGGAATTTCCAGAAGACCATGCTCTTGTTTCACTGGTACAAGAGAACACGCTGTCTTTCCTCCCTTGTGGGGCCTGGCACATAATGGGGCTCTCTAGAAGGTGACAACTCAAGGGAGAACTCAGGAAGTGGGTCACAAAGCAAACGATGGTCACGACAGCGCTGTTTTTACCACCTGGGTGAACAGGCAGGAATATTAAGGTGCTGGCCACCACACAGGTCATTGAGTTGATGGGAACTCACCTACAGAGGTCCCTCAGGAAGCCCATATTGCTGCAGTCTGGCAAGGATCCAGTTCTTTCCTTACAATTGTTTTCAGGACCTCTGTGTCCACAAGGGCTCTCCTTGATGAGCTGCATTTAAACTATGTAGCGTAAGGGTCTTTTTTGATTTTTTAGGTTTTTTGTAAAGGTGTGGAGACTGACTACCATGAATCCTTCATTATTACTTTTCTTCTTTTAAAAGCTAATCAGATGGCCTATGAATTATAAAAAGGAGGATCTACCTTTGTTTTCAGTATATGGTCATGGAGTTTGGTGGGGCAGGTCAGTACTCCCAGCAGTTTGCAGACTGGCAGGAAAGGTTATATGACCACATTTAATGAGGAAGGGTGGAACACAAGAAGAACAATAGATAACAACAGCAAAGCTGGTAACCTGGGTTTTGCTGTCAGAATTGGTGGCTAAAGGGAATCATCTTCCAGGAGGAAGATGCTGGAGGGCTTCCAGTGGTGATCTCAGTATTGCAAGGCCAGGTAAGAAGAGCTGTGTATAAGCAGAGAATATTGGGACCAAATGAACCTGGCAGACTGCAGACAGCCCACTTTCCACATATAAGGGAAATAAGCTTATGAGTCTGAAAGTGAGTCTTTTAATAATTTGTCTTTTCTGAAAGGTTTCCAAAACATTTATTTTTCAGGGCAGCTGATTTCCAGTAGATTCCATTTCTACAGGAGGTAGCAGTGGTCATATGGGGAGCAGGAAGAGGGAAGAAAATAATCACTTCATAGTACAAAGAAAAAAAGAAGTCTTATATTTTCACACTTAAACTAAGATTTGTAATTCCCTATTTCAAGGGACTAGTTATACAGTGGGCCTACTCTCTTGACTGGAAATGTGAAGAAGGGTTTAGCTTTGCCAGAGTTCACAAAGCACTTTCCTTTGTTCTGGTGGCAAGGCATCTGTAATCCCCAGGCCACCTGGAAATAGCTCTGAACCACAAACTGAAGCCAGCTTCGAGTCCAATAGAAAACCACAGGGAAAACCAAGGGAGTTTAACAGGTCTCAAAACAAAAGCAAGAAAAATTATGAGTTTGGCTTGACTTCGAAGCAAGGACAAGAGGGAAAAAGGGAGGATATAAAGAAACGGATAAGAGGGATGTTTGAAATTGAAGTGTCAATTGTTAAATTATTTTTCATCTTGTTTTGGATTCAAGACAATTCATCAGCCCTAAGGATGAATTCAAATTAGAGGAAATATTCACAACTTTGGAAAAAACTTACTTGGCATTTGTGTTCTTGCTATGTGAGGGTGGTTTGTTAAGAGTCAAGTAAAACAATCTTGTCTCCAGTATGCATAGAACCTTCCTCCTCCATTTACTGATTTTCTTATAAAGAGGAAGGAGGCAGCAAAGTGGTTGGGTATTTTATATCTACTAGATTTAAAAAAATCCCTAAATTTGAATTGCATATTTATACAAGAGGATTTGCACTTTTTTTTAAAATTTATTTTTCTCTTGCAGGCTCATTTTTCATTAAGTGTTGGAGTTTTTATTACATTCTAAGACTTTGATCTCAGAACTGAGACTGTGTTGGTAGATCCAAGAGCTGAGAAGTGTATTTATCAAAGCAGTGCTCAGGGAACAGCCCAACTCAGACTTAGATCTCTGCCAACACACCTAAACACTCTGGCTGTTTTAATGACATTTTTATTGCCTCACTGAAATACTGATTGCCC
Organism: Falco punctatus; assembly: GCF_963210335.1. Lineage (NCBI taxonomy): Eukaryota > Metazoa > Chordata > Aves > Falconiformes > Falconidae > Falco > Falco punctatus. The sequence goes on from NC_137595.1 coordinate 16,006,083, forward strand.
AACTGTATAGGTCAACCCTTACATTCACCTTTGCTTGTTCTGAGTTAAAGCAGTAACAGCAATAACTACACCACCAACCGTCTTTGTCCATCTGAAGGTCCACAGCAATTAATGCACTACCAGATTCACTGCCAGCTGCTATAAAAATGTTATCCTCTTTCAGACTTAATTGAGCATTTGATTGTTTTCCCCTCTCTTCACGAGAATTTTATAGATTTATTCCTGTCTAAATTTTGAACTTCCCAGAATGGTTACCAGGCCGTTTCATTGGTATCTGAGTTTGTTTCGCTCAGATCAATAAGATCATGGTCTGGTGATCTAGTTAAAGAAAAATGATTTATTTCTTACCATTGTAGGTTTTTTTTATATTACACAAATGTAACAGCTTTCCTAAAAACAAATGGATTATTCACCTGCTCTAGGTGAACCTGCTTTAAGAGTGGGTTGGATTAAATGACCTCCAGAGATCCCTTCTAACCCTGACCATTCCGTGATTACTTAGTCTTCCAAGGTTTCATTCAAGTACTAACTTACATCTCGGTGACTACCACTGCTACATGTTTGGCGTCATCGTCTGGAAAAGATCAATTTCCCATTTATGATGAGTATCACACTCAGAAGTTACAACAGAGATCCGTCAAAGTTTGTGGATTTTTTTTTTCTTATCGATTTGTCAAGCGAGAGAGCAATGCCTGAAGAGGAATAATTCAACAGATGGCTGGCACTGCTGTAGTTGGTCCCTGAACCACAGGCCAAGAGGTGCAGCGATTTCGTGGCTTGTGTGTGTGGTACCTGCCCTTGGCACAACTTCAAACATTCCTGCCTTGTATTTTCCTTGCTTGTTGCTGTTATAATTGCAATTCTAATACCGATTCCTATGCATGATAAGGAGAAATTCTAACTACATGTTACTTCTCCTTTAATGTCTGAGTGGTTTTCAAGATCTACTAGTAGAAGAAAACAACATCATGGAAATATGATACCAGAAAACGAAGTGCTAAAACAGTACGACGTTACAAATCTAATATGCTTGCATTAGCTCTGCTTCCTTTGATCCTCCAACAGACAACTGCATTGTGAATCCAGACAGAGGTACCATTCAAGTCCCCACTCCCTTCAAGCAGAAAAAGTATTTGTGCTGAGCTAACCTTACATCACTCTGAGAATTTTTATTCTTTCTGTACTTTTTGTCTGCTAAGGTTCAATCACTACACAAGACTCACTGGAAACAAGACAACAATTTGAGCTTGACTAAAACATACTACATGTCCCAGAGGCCCATGTTTTACAATGATGAAAGGCTATACCATCCCTGTTCAAAAGAAACAACTTCTGAGCAAAGTCACTGAAAGGCAGTTTTGAAAGGCTCACATTGATGACAGCTTGAAAAACAGATATTGAGGGATGTCTCCTCAAGTTAATCAGGAATATAGTTCTCACCAGAGGCACTTAAAAGCAAGACCTGTACTCTCTTCTGTGAGTTTAGGCCTATTTAGGGAATTTTCAGGCTTCCTGGATACTGGGACAGAGAAAAAAAAGATGTTTGGATCTGGCAGTTGGGTAGTTTCTCACAGTTGGGTTTCCCTCACCAAAGCTTAGATTAAGTTTAATTTAAAGTTGGACTTCACCTACCATCCTTAGGAAGTGGAAAATATGACACAAAAATGTCAGGATGTGCCTAGTACGGTCACTGATACAGCCCATAACAGCAAGGCCATGATTTGAAAATTCAGGGATAATCTCAGTATCATGTTTCTTAAGTCTCTCTGAGAACAGTAAGTGACAGCGAGCCTGATTTGCACATGGTGAGGGGTCAGAAGCTATTTCTTTTCTGGTTGCCTTCACACACACATGCACTGGTCCAGCTGACCTCTGCATCATGACAGAAGCAACTGAAAAACAAACAAATCACCAGTCATTCCAACAGGGACTACTCAGGCACAGAGAGAAAATCTCCAAGCATTTAAGTTGAATCACACAGGTCACCACTGTTCCTTGGGTTTGTGGGTTGTTTGTTTTTAAGTCTTCAAAAATGTTGGTTATTAGAAGTGAACATATGAAAATATAATGCAGAACGCGGAAGAAATGCAGAAACTGAAAGAACACCAAGTTATCTCAGTGTATCACACCTAAGTTCATGAACTACCTGGTCTCCCAGCTTCAGCACATCCTGTGCCAGTAGTAGTCCTGTAATTGGCTGGGTTTGCTCACAGGGAAAATTTATTCTTTGCCCTTAAGAATTACAAAGTAGCAAGTTGCCCTAAAGTTTGCTACTGCAAATGACTAAGCCCTTTTCATTCATTTGCTAATGATTTTCTATTAGAACTCTGGATATTACTGTTAAATTATATTGTCTTACTGAAAAGTCCATTACAAATGACATAAATCTGAGGCACAAGGACGACTGCTCCCTAGAAAGTATTAAGAAATCACCTTCCAATAATCTTGTATTTGCAATACCCTGCTTCTGAGAGCACTGAATGCTTTCTCCTTTATTTCTTCCTACGCACACAGTATGTGAATTAGTGTATCTACTCCTCTACACTTTTTATTAGACAGCATGCAAAACAAAAGTTGCATTCAGGACACCCATCAGACTTGTCTGCATTGCTAAACCTCGCCAATAATATTGCCTTGGGGAATAAAACCTGTGGAGCACATCTTTCTTCATGCAGATGCAATGAGGAAAGGCAAGCCCCTCCCAGTTTGTATGTGGGCAAGTGAGCATGTAAAACAGTGGATAGTTACCATCTCATAGCGTATTACAAGGAAGGCTATCATGAAGAACCCTGAAGTGAATGTCCTTATGCTGATTTGCAATGAGAGCTGTTTGGGTTCTGCAGCTGAGTCCTCTTGGCTGTGTCTTCCCTTAAAGTGCTTGCCAGAAAAGAAGAAATCAACCTCCAGGATCACTTATCAAATACCAGTTTAACTCCCTCTGGTTCTGTCACCTTGTACTTCAGGCATGATGGATTTTCTGAGGAAACCCATTTGTCTGTCCACTCACAGGACACGTACAACATTGCCTACTGACAATGACATGGTACAGTTACAGCTGGCTTGATGCGGGTTTCCACAGGATGGTACCAGGGTGAACACATTCTCCTCCATTGTTAAGTGGGGAACCGAAGGGAAATGAAAACTTCCTGACACGTTGGAGAGGAGATGGGGAAGGAGGGCTGAACAGCATCTCAGCTGTAGGTCTCCTGCATGCAGAAGCTGTCACTCCTCTTTGCAGCCTTTCTCTCCACCACGCAAGGTTTGAAGCCCACTGGGGAAGGCACCTCTTTCACAAGCAACCAGTGACAGTGAGCTAAAAAGTTACTGAGGCACAGCAGGACATGGAGCTTTCGCTATGACTGGCTGTAGGGGCTAGAAAGTAATGCCAGTCATTTAAAGGTCTGGGATTTTACTATTAGGAAAACTGAAGGATACACAATGTTCTCATTCTTGTGTGTGCTGCTGCAACAGGGGAGTCGCTGGATGTTCTCCAGCCACAGAGCAGCACAGGCATTTCTGCTCGAAGCCCTGATGGTTCCTGCAGCTTCTCACCAACAGTAAACACTGGCTTTCAGAAAGACAGGGGATAGATATTTCCTCTTTAAAGCTTTAGAGGGTGGTGAGTGAGCAGAAATATACATATCACCAGGGAAAGGAAACAAATCTTTGTTCTTCTGCAAGTGTAAGTGTTCAAAAGAACAGATAGAACTGATTTCTCTCAATAAAGACAATGTCATCAAAATTATTTGCAGGAGCATCATGAGTTTTTACACAATTTTGGATAGAAAAGTAGAAGCATTCTGATTCCACTTTCTCCTGCATTTTGATAATGCCAAAACCTCAGTAAGTTAAATTTTATTTGATCATGAATCATACTGACTTTATATTGTATCTGCTCTAACAGTGTATTTAAGTATTGAATACTATATATCACAGAGATTTTGTTTATACAGAACCAGTCATTTCTGATGTGGGAAATGTCACACACTTTTAATGCATGACATTTAATGTTAGTGTCATACAGAGCTTGGGAAGCGTATGCCATGCTGAATCCATGCACTTGCTCCAAATGTGAAATTCAGCTGGCTTCTAAAGACATGCCTGGGACAGTACAGCCACGAAAGGCAATCACATGCCAGTGTGCAAGTCTGAGAGGTAACTATGAGATAACCTAATCCATCAGCTACTTAGATGTGCTCCTCTTGGACATCTTATGATCAAAGACACTGGCCCGCTAGAAAGTATCATCTTTGGATCTTTTCAGAGTAAGTCTATGGGAAAAGAAAGCACTTGCCAGTGAAGCATATGGAAGGAGGTATCCCATGACTAAAATGGAATTACAACACTGTATTCAGAGGGATTTGAGATACAAAATCACCTTTGTCATGAGCAGCTGAGCACTGAATAAAGCCAAAACACCTGAAAATGAAACATTCTGTAATGAGAATATATTGCCACCAACAGAATGAATGACTATATTAAAACACATATTGTAAGAAACATGAGAGATGCCTGCAGAGAAAGTGGCCTTAGCCCTGCACATTTTTGTGTCACAGTTTAGTCCAGTTTTCCTATTTGGCCTCTGTTTGGACCTGAAAAAAACCTCTTCTTTCCTTTCACTTCAAAGCCAGACTTTCAGGGCACAGAAAAGTGGTGCAACTTTTCCTGGGATGATGAGTGCATACCGCAGTCCAGGTTACAGGCATTTGAAACAAGTTCCTCAGCTCTGCCTCAGACCCACTGAAGTGAGAGCAGAAAGGTTATGCTGCAAATGAAGTTTTACTGGCAGCCCCTCCAGGCTGTCTAAATCTGATTTTGATTTGCTGGTCATGCGCTCCACAGAAATTCAGAAGCTGGAAGGCTTAAAAATCTATTATCGGTCTATTTTATTACTGCTTAGAAAGTAATATCTCAATATTTCACCAGTGGCTCGGCAAAGGCTTGATTCCTCTGTGCATGTCCATAGCAATGCTACTCTCCATTAAGAACTGTGCAGATAGGGACAAAGTAAGGGAAAAAGGATACGCAGATTTCCTAACTTGATTTGTTAGCAGTCCTCTGGCATCAAATGCTGGTATTAAAGATCTGCAGGTTTATTGCCTCATAGGCATTCAAAGCCTTTATTCCTTTGTTATTCTGCATCCTGTACAAAATCTGAGGTTTGGCTCCGTCACCCAGTCTGGCAACAACAAACCTCCACTCCTGCTTTCCCTGCACCCCCTCAAGGCCCAGACTGTCTACCCTCCTGATTCACATTATGGAAATTGAGTCATTTTATTTCACCAACAGTTAATTAACAGCAAAAACGCACTAATGTTTTGCTCTTACTGATCTTGCTTATAAAGCATTTTATTCAGTACTTCTTCAGTTTATGTCAAAGCTGGGCCCAGTCTGAGGAAAGGGCTTCAGGAGTGGTCCCTTGCTGAGGGCAAAGGTGCAGCTAAGCTTAGAATCATAGAATCATTTAGGTTGGAAAAGACCTTTAATCTTTGCTGAGTTTTTTTTCCCTAGCTCATCTTCTCTTCTTTTACCAGGTTAAAAATATCCAAGTAAGCCCAGTTCTTGTTCCCTCTTCAAAAAACAGAGGCTTTTAACACAGAAAAACAAATGTATTTGTTCCGAGAGCAAAAGCAGTGCATGATATGGCCAATGACTGTCTTACATAAGCAGAACTTTAGGGCCACCCTATGCATTTAGATCTGTTTTCATTTCCATGTTTGGCTTTGATATTCTCATCTCTGAATCCTTCAGTGAAGATGCTTCAATCCAGCGTGCTGATGCAAAAATCCCAGAACATCAAACCTCTGTAACAGAAATGCTGACAGCTTGATCTGAAAGTAGCACTGGTGGGTGCTGGAAGATTAATGGCATATCCAGGGCCTGCAGCGCATACAGACCTCCAGAACACAGCATTTCCATATTGGGTGGTGAAGTCACAATACAAGTGTCCCAGCATTTATCTGGGAATTCTAAAGAAACACATATCTATCCATTAGTCAGGACCCCTTTTGGTTGTCACTGGATCTTGCTGTAGTAATATCCCTGATTTGGCACAGAAAAGGCATCTAAGAACAAAGCAAATCCATGGAAGTCATATGGATTAGATGACACGGCTCAGTTCTGTGGTTTTTTTAAAGTCCCTGCAGAATCAGCACCCCTTAATATGTTACAGCCATGCTTAACACAGGAGAAAAAACACCACAGTTCCTTTTGCATCTGAATGTCAGCTCAATGTATTGTGAGAAGAGAGAAGTAAGTTTAAATGCAACAATAATTTCTTCCTATTATACACACACACACACCCCCTATGGAACAATGTCTAATTGGTTAATAAAGGAGAGACAATATTTAAATTATGGTATCCGACCTCTTCAGCCTGAAGAAGCAATCTCTTTCATTAAGGCTGCTCAAATATTCCTTAATTGTATTCAGTATTACGGGTTCATTTATAAAACAGACATTATGATTATTGAAATGACAACTCTGTACAAGAAAGAACTCACTGACACATTTAATTTTTACCCATCTCCAAATAACTGTCATATTAGCCTATCCTTCACCTGCTTACACCCACCCCTTTCAGGCAGCTTCTGAAAAGTTCTTCCCAATTTTTCAAAGATACTTATGCCTCAATCCTACAAGCACCCATAAGCAACCAGAAAATGCAGCTTCTTGAGAAATGGGGTCTTTTTTAGAATTGTGAAGAACCTTTCCAACAAATAGGAAATCTAGTGAAATGTGCAGTTGCCATTTTTCCCCATACCGTTTTCTTATTTCTCATGTTGTTTTGACTTGGAAAAAAGGAGGTAAGTTGGGGGAGAGTGAATTAGCATAGCTCTCACTATTGCCTGTGACAACCTTTATGTATGACGTGCTAAACACCCTTGGTGTTCAATTCCCTTATGTCAGAGAAGATCTTCCCATCCTGAGAATGTGTCCTTCCTTTCAAGCCATAAACTTCTGAGACAGGGACCTCTTGTCCCCACTCAGCCTTAGCCCTGCACCCAAGCGTCTCATTCCCTTGCAGCCTTTTGCATAGACAAATACAAATTTCAGACAGAACAGTTCTAAGGCAAGAGACTTCACGTGGTTGAATGCAGCACACCCTAGCCCCTGGAGCACACAAATGTGGGTTTCCATCCTTCGGGCAGCAAAGGGAATTGCACCAGAGCTTCCCACCTCCTTGGTGAGTGGCCAGCAGTTTAGAATGAAATTACTTTTGAATTTCTCTCAGAGAAGGTAAATGAAAACTTAGTTGAGAAAAACTTCAGAAGTTTTACATTTATCTTGAATCAAAAGCATTTTCCTCCCCAGTTTTATTCATTCAGCTACCAAACCAAAACAATCGGTTACGCACACAGCCCTAAACTCACTGCTGCACACTGACGGACACAGTCACCTCTTCATTTCCACTGCACTGAGTTTTCTCTACCAGTTTCCATTCAGTCTACAAAAGATGACATTTGTAGCAGAAATTGTTAATGTTTCTAGGAAATAAAAATATATTCTAGAATTTCTGCTCTTATTTGGGACCTCTTAGTTCTCACAAAGCAGATCCTGGTTAATGACTAAAACGCAAAAATTTGCTTATCCCCCTCCAAAAAAATGGATTAATAAAGCTGAAATTACACAGTTAATGGTGTGGATAGTCTACCACAAAAGTGTAATCATATTTCAGAAGGTTACATCTAGCACAATTTTAATTAAATTGAAATAAATTAATATTGCTATTTCCTCAGCTATTTTAAGCCACCTATGATTTCATAAAAAATAACAACAAGGATACATTACCAAATCTTTGGAAGAAAAAGATAATTCAATAAAGTAAGATATATGATCTTTTATGTGTAACCACTATATATAATATTCTGCACTCCAACATAAATTTGAAAAAAGCAGAAATATCGGTAATTATATAAGAAAGTTCTAGCCAAAGCAGGAAAACTGCATAACTGACAAGGAAGATCTTATTGCTGTGTAACGCCTTCCAAGAAGTATGCCATATAGTTTTTATCTGAAAATGAGGAGAACGCATGAATTATTTAAGAACTTGCCCATTTGTTACCAATACTTTGTCATGTTAATGAGCAGAGAGTTTTGAAATTTCATGCAAAAAATAATACGACCCAGAATTTGATCCAAGATCAGTTCTTCATTGTTCACATAGGATGCAGATTAAAATTTCCAGAGTATTAAACTAGTAACTTGATTATCACAACAGTGACTTCTTATGAAAAAAGTATAGCTCCCTTGAAACATGTAAATCACTATCTTCCCATAACATTTCAAAATTACAAAGTTCACATTACACCAAATCTGTGACAGAGCTGCTAATACAAGAATAACAGACCTAATATTGAGTTTGGCAAATGCAACTGATATTTAAACTGGATGATGGTCCCCAGTACAAACCACCACGTGCCACAGCACAATCTTTGATTTTAATAGCGCTCTTTAGGATCAGAATCAAGACTTAGCAGAGATGGAGAGACAGACAATTCTGGGCTCTGAACAGTGCTGTTATTTTGCTGCAAATATTTGATAATAAATTCAGCAAACTTGTGTATAATTTCAGCATAGAACAGCAGACAAGGATGAAGCAATATTCATTCTCTGAAACGAAATAGTTTAAAACCAAATCATATAATGCATCTGTAAACTTTTCATTTAAAACTGAACCACTTAAGCAATATTTATTCATTCATTCTTGAAGAGTCCTCCTTTTTTATCTTCTCATTTTAGGCATAGAGCTGACATTAACATCCACATGATGGAAATCACAAGCTGCAGCCCATGCTTAATTTAAGGCTCATCCAACAGTTCCAAAATAATTCTGAGACATACATTTCAGTGCCTTACCAAACAAGGTCTGCTTAAACTTATGAGAAATCATAACTGTATATTAAAATAAACATTTCTTCAAAACTAGACAGAACTGTAACTCCCCATGGCCTAACCCCATCAGAATAATTTGAACTGTGTCTAACTCTTGAATAACTCAAAGGATCTGAAAACAGCATTACTTAACCATACTTTATGATTTAAGAGATATCTAGTTTTGAAGGTTTATGGCAAAATGAGAATTTGCAAATGTTGGACTTAAAAAAAAGAAAAGTGAAAGCACATGTTTAATTACAGCTGTTGCAAGAGGTAACTATAATTACAAGGGAAACAAATTTTGAGACAAAGCATTATGTGACATATATAATCATGAGAATAAAAATAATGAGTATATATTAATGGGAAGAATATCTCAATCCTGAGAGCTAAATCTAAACATTTTTTTTTTAACCAAGACAATCTATACATTCTTAGTCACATTTTAACACAATACCCACCTTAGAACACATGTGTAGAAACCACTGTCTTGCAACTCAACCGAGTGAAACCATATTGAATCTTCATCCTTGCTCATCCTAACTTCAGAAAATATAATGGGTTCTTCTAAATCTCCTTTGTTTTTGTACCACATAAGCCTAAGACCTGTGCTTTGGGCCATGCTATAATTAGTTCTGATATAGCTGTAGAAAAGGGCACATTTCACTCGGACTGGTTCACCTGCCAAAGCCATGTATGTCTTGAGATCCACTGACCAGTCAATGCAACCATCAACTGAAAGCAAAACAATAATAAAGAAATATTAGATACAGATATATTTTTTCAAGATAGTGAAAGGCAGCTTGTGAAATGCAATGCAATTAATTAAAAGAAAAGAACCTTTGTTTTATAGCAATGTGAAAAACCTGAAGCAGCTATTGGCAGATAAAGAGGTTTATACACCTTTTTTAGTTACATGTAAATGTGAATATGCAGATACTAAATAGAGCGCACTAGGCCTGCTCAACTCCATTTCTTTAGCATATCATTCTTTTAATCCCCAGAACACTAATTCTTTAAAAAATAAACCAAGTGTTTGTTTTAACATTACCTACTTGTCCCCGTAAACTAGTTTTGAATTTCTTTAATTCCTTGTTGGAGGAAAACGTACATTGGCATCTGATCCCAATCTCATCCTTAAAAACTTTTCCATACACCTCTGCTAATTATGCTATGTAAAAATAAAAAATAAACAACAGATGTGACTTTTATAATTTTCTTTTCCAGGCAGTTCCACACAGCTGCTTTTTTTTTTTTTTTTTTCCTACAGCCTACTCAAACTGTAGAGATATGTTTTATATACAACAGGATACAACTACAACATGCTACCTATGCAATCAAGCTTAACACAGGAATTGTACAAATACAAAAAGGCATCCTTTGATGTTCTGTTCAATGAAAAATTTTGAAAGAGTTTTCTGATATTCTGCTTTAAAAATGAAGATATGTCAGACATAATGACATAATAAAACATTACCTCTCCCTACATTTTTTTCTTCCATTATTTTAAATCATCTTTGTTACAGTATAATCCTAGAATATTCACACATATCAGCACGTACCTCCTTTCCTCACATATCAGAGACCTTTTAATACAATCCTTTTTATTTCTGGAAAAAATGAAGCCTGAAAGTCAACCAAGATTATAACCAAAGAAGAAGACTGCAAAGGCAGATCATCAATAGGCAAATACATTATCTAAAATTAATAGATTTGATTAAATGTGTAATTTTTAGAATTTATTGATCATATCCACCTACATGTAAGTGGAACATCTTTACTCTTGATGTAGCTCCCTCAAATTCAACCAAGTAAGGTTAAAGGTTCCTCTTCTGCATTTTACACTATCAGTTCTCAAACACTAAGTGTTACACATTCTCATACATTCTTCATCTCATATACATCTTCAATAGTATTCACTCATTAAGTGATTTTTTTAATTTATTTCCTAAACAAATGTAGTGAGTCAAAAATTCTACATAAGGTGGAATATCAGTCTAGTCCTTTTTTTTCAGTGTTTTTTACTGACTTTAAATTATGTTTACCATTTTTTCAGGCTTCTCTTTAATCCTTCAAAACTAACCCTGATAAATGGAAGGTTTTAATTTTCCCATTATAGTAAATCAGCTTTAATTGCACTGTGACCACATGAACCATGCAACTGAACCATATTTAAGCCTGTTGACACTGACTGCTTTCATTCATCTCTAATACATAAACTTCCACGTAACATCTTGTTGTGAAACAAACGTTACTTATAAAACAAACCAACATAGCTCAAGAGAGAAGGGAAACTCATTACTCAAAACTATACTTTTAATGTATCTACTCTCATGACGGCATTGACAGGTGAAGGGAAACCATTCCATACCCTCACCCCACATGGTGTGGATCAGGCTACCTGCTCCTGATCTGCTACCCACCCCCCAGGCCATGCAAACGCAGCAGCTGGTTGTGCCAACTGACTTCTTACTTCAACAAAAGCCCCAAACCCAAAAACATTCAGCTGAAGTTACGTACACAAAGATTCAGTTAACTTCAATTTTCATTTCCATTCTCATTTTGCTGAACACATCCTGATGATTTAAAATGCATTGCTTTTTGCTTTTAGAAGCTACTGCTAATGACATAAAATAAAAGGCCGGTAGCAACTTACTGACTTTCCTTTTCCTCACTGCTGCAGCATCACTTCTTCCTCTGCGTTCTCCCTCTCATAGCTTAGTGCCACACAAAACAGGACGAGTTTGGATAACCCTTACTTGAAAATCAGGTACTGAAGTATTTGTTCTCAGTGCGAACCCTCCAGGTTTATAACATCCTTCACCCTAACCAAAGCCAGACACTGTCACTCAAACATTCTCTTGCCAGGACCCCGTGAAACACTGCATTCACCCCTTTCTGTGATGGTGTTATACAGGCACCGGCAACTAGCAGCAGAGCTGGGAACAGAACCCAACTCTCCCAGTCCTACAAACCCATCCAGTCCACTATGACATTAAAGCCTGGTTCTGCAATTGTAAGCTGCCAAGCAGGTAACAATGTACTCCATACAGAGCTTCCTCACAAAAGCCATGTGCTTTTTTTAAGCTCTGCTCTTCAGGCTGATGCGATTTTACAATTAAAGAGCAGCACAGAGCTCGCAGCCGCCTTTTCTCAGCAAGGGATGTGAAAGGCAGTGCTGAGCTCTCCAGGTGGCTCATCCCCGTTCTCCAGGGCACACGGGTACTCTCAAAGGCACCCTTCCTCCTGTGCTTTAGCAAAGTCACAAAAGTCTAAGTAGGAGTGTAAACTGAAATGAATAGGGGTGCCCAGAACTGGAATTTAGATTCAAACTAATTCAGCTGATCTAACTAATTCTGTCAATCTAATCCTGTCATGTCATCTAATGCTTTCAAACCTGTGCTGGTTCAACAAAGTTAAACCACAGTGAAGAATAACTGGCATTCAAGCACACATGGAAAGCCTGTGGGTCAAACAGAAAGGTGCCAGTTTTTCATTTATTTCACAGAGCAGAGTCACAATTAGGAAGACTTACGGAGTTACTTACTGACCCAATATGGAAATCCAGCTTTGGAAGCTGAAAACGCCTCTGCTTCCAGTAGAATTTCTCCCACATCCACACCAAACAACTTTTCAAAGTACAGCTCAAACAAACACTGAGCATCTTTCACTGTCATTAGATCTGCCACATCTTCCACTTTCATTTGAAAATTTTTTCTCCTTTCTAGCGTGCACTACTGTACTATTTTATTTTCAAAACTACAACTGCTGGAGTATATAAAGCACAGTGGAGGAAATACATTTGAATGGTCATTTACAACCAGGTCATTAGAGTGCCTAAAAGCCGCCTCCAGCTGCCCCCAGTGCAGGGCAAGATGGGCTGGTGCACCGACAGCCACTGCCAGCAAGGCACCGGACACAGTGACCTGACCCCAGCCCAGCACCTGCACCTCAAAAGAAGAAAATGAGATTTACACTAAAGACCTTTTTCCCATTAGCAGTACGCAAATGGAAGAATTTCAGCAGCCGGCAGCAAAGCTGACCCCACCACAGCAGCGCAGCGGAGGGGGAAGGTGCAGGCAGGCTGCCTGCCCATGGCCCCTGCCTGCACCGGCTGCTCCCCTGCAGCAGCTCGCTCCCCGCAGCATGCCAGGAGGTGGTAATTACAGAGAGCAGAGCACACAGGGAACGGAGCAACCGTTCATTATAGGGTTGATGACATCTGCGGAGGGGAGAAGTCTCACAGAGCGCCTTGACTAAATCTTAATTATTGAAGAAAGACTAATCAGACAGGAGACGACTTTTTCCCCTTGGTCTTTTTTTTTTTTTTTTTTTTTTTTCTTGTTAAATACACAGTCAAGAATGTTTTCTCTTACAAAGCTGCAGAGGCTAAAATCTAGGTCAGGCTCCCCGCACTCACGTGGAAGCTGGAATTTTTCCTCTTGCTGCACTGTCAGTCATTGGAGCGTGAGCATTGTTATATTCATTTGGAGTATTCTCCGAGCTGTCATTACAAATGACTGGAGCTGCTTAGGTGGAGTTTAGCACTCCATTATCCAGAACAAAGTTTGCTGTCATTTTTGTTGGGCTGGCTCTCAATAAGTAATATAATCAGGGTGGTAAGATGAGAAAAACAATGGCATTAGAGAGAGACATTTATTATATAATAAATGTATATACATCTTTTCTCTGCTACCCAATAATCAGCTGATCCTTAATAAGCGCCTGACTGAAAGCCCATTCAAATTAAATCCTATCTATTGTGGGTGTACTTTAGACACTTTCAATAAAGACAATGATTTGAAATATTTTGTAAAATTTGGAGCATTGACAGGATATGGAGAATATTGTCCCATTTTTAGCCCAGCTTCCTATGGAAAGAGGCTTGCCCATCTATCTGTCAGTCACCCCCCCATCCTGTTGGAATAACTTCTGACCCTATTGACAAAACCCAATCCTTTTTTGTAGAACACAAAAGTGTTCAGGTACACAAGTGCCCTACATGGCTGCAGGAGAGAGTCCCAGTGTGTCCCCCATGGGCAAGGGAACACAGCAGCATTTAAACACAGTGGGGCCCCACTTCCCAGTTATTTACCCAGGCTAATGCAACTTGAGGAGACGGTGAATTAAAAATGAAGGTTTCAAAATTACCAAGCAAATTATAGATTAAGTTGGCTGACAATAAGTTAACCTACTTTTACGTTAGCAAACACCCAAAGTATGCACTGCACCTCCTTCCCCAACATTTCCCGGTAATTTCCCATTATTCTTATTTTAAATAAATCTAGTTGTCTAGGGAGTCTAGATGCATTTTAACATGAACCATAATAATTTATGAGCAATTATAGAAGAGCATGTACATAGTCTCTGAGTAATTTGTCTTTCTGCTTGCTGTCATATAAATAATTTTTTGCATTGCGAATCTGCCTGTAATAATTCTTGTAGGGATCTGTCACCTACAGCAATTTATATCATGGCATTGTTACCCATGTTTGCCTGCCTTGTTACCTGAAAATCTCATTTTAAATTGAAATAATCTACAAATAAAAAATTAAAATACTAGCTAATGTATTACATCTATTGCTCCACAAAGCAAGCAATACTTGTGACTGTAAATACAGTCAGACAAAACAAAACAAAACAAAAACCAAAAAAAACCCCACCCCAAAACAAAAAACACCATTCTTCTGATACAGGAGTTCTATTTTTATTTTTATATTACCCATAGAACAGCAGACTCTAGGAATTTATATTCATCATGCTCAGGGTTTGCAGACATGAAGCAATAATAGATGCACTCCATTAAGGAGGTCCAAGAAAGGATGCCAATTTTTAAAATCTTAAAGGGGTGAAATCAGTTACAGCACATGAATTTTAGGCAACTTGGTATTGTCCAGTCTTAATTCTGGAGAAAAGGGAACGCAGCTTACATTTGAGCAGTAACGCCTTTAATAGCTTTGGCTGGATGTGATCTTCACAAAGGGTCAGGGGTTAGATCAGGCTCACCACACATAACTAGTTTCACATCTCTGGCTTTCTGTCTGTGCTATGCTAATTCTGCTAATGGTGTTCGCAGACCCCTTCCAGCATCTCAGCACAGCCCAGTGCTGCCATATGAGACCTGTCTGCGAGCAGAGCCCAGCGTGTGGTCCCCTGCCACCCTGCCTCCTCCCAGAGCTCTTCCTGTTCCTCACACCATGTCGAGCCAAGTCAGGGAGCTGAGCTGCCTAAAAACTGACAGCAAGCATCACCCCCTACCCCTACCCGTGATTCTTTAAATACTCCAGTGTTCACAGATACATTCGGTGGCCGAAGAACACATTTCAGACAGAAGAGTCTATTGCCACTTTGCGCACTCCTCAGAATCATGGATGTCACCTGCAAAGCAAGGTAACGTCTTGCCTGTAGAGCTCCCTCACCTTAGCTGCCCTACCAAACTGCGTGGTCGAAGGCAGACTGTCATAACAAGTAATGAAAAGCCACTCTACCGAAAGACATCTGACCTGGTATCTCTGACAGGAGAGTTAAGTTACCCAGTTCTACACGGAAGAAGGAGCAGCCCACGCTGGCAGTACTTCAGAAGGGAGCGGAGGGTGCCCTTCTCCAGCAGCAAGGGTGTCGATCTCAAACATCAAGCAGGGAGGAAAGCAGAAGGAGGTTCAGGTAAAGAGTCTGTGATGATTCTTTTCTGTGAGTTACAGTTTCACCTTTCTTTGAGTCAAGTGAACACTTTGGTTTTGACTCTGACTATACTCGTATTTCAAACTGCATTTTAGAAAAAAAAAATCAAATAGTTGTCCCCTGAGGCATATAGTAAATAAAAAAAAAAAAATCTATCTGTTAGAGACGAAGACCACTTAGAAAACCACCTTTGATGATTTATCATGATTCAAACTGGGTGAATTTTGCAATGTTTCTCCTACTACCCTGTTAACAACTTTAACTAAATAATTCATTTCTATCACAGAAACATCTAGATTCAGCAATGATCAACCAAGACTACTTTGCCGTAGAAATACCTCATCTAAGAAAAGGATCACTCACAGACTTTGCAGTTTCTCTACTCTGATCTCTGTTTTCTGAATGTCTCCTAGCAAGATTCAGACCATTCAACCTTGAACTTTGCTGGTGAAAACGTTTGGGAATTTCAAGACGCATAAAAGTGCAAATATTCCAAAATCCCTAAACCAATTAATGATGAGTGCAAAAAAAACCTTCATTAGGTTTAGCAACATGCAAATATTTCTGAAAATCTAGCTCATAAATAAGAAAAAATGCATTTACTTATCCTTATACACTGGCTGAATTTTTTCCAAATTTTGATCAAAGCTTCAAATTTCTATAAGATGGGCTAAAAGGTTTTTAAGACTTGTGTATGCTTCATTTTTTTGACCAGATTTTCTTATGAGCCACAGCTAAACAACCCAACTCAAATGTCAACTATTCCAGCTGACCACTCATAATTTCCTTTCAGGTCAAGGAAACTGAATGTATACTGCCAGAGGTCCAAATAACAACAGACTGCTCTGTCCTGACTTACATATTTATAGGGAGCTAGAAGCATTTTAGTCTTGTATTGAAAATGTAAAAGAAAGAACATACTAGTAGATCACCAATCTGTAAAATTCTCCAGGGAGAGAAAAAACAGCTTGAACCCTTAACAAATTCTCAGCTTCCAGGAGTGATGGCATATTAATGAGGCTGAGACTTAGAAATTATACTTGAAGAACAAAAACTCTAAAGTCGTGTCAGTAGAAGTTACTGGACAGGGACATTTAATCCTGTAGCATTTGCCAGAGCCAGCTTTTCAGGTGACATCTTATCATGGGGATTTTGGGGAACGCTTGCTGATGGAGAGAAGAGCAAATCACAGCTGGCAGGTCAGATTTTGCTGGAGACAGGGAGCTCTGAAACACATTCTGTGATGGACAGGAAATCTCTGGTCTCGTTGTACTCTTTGCTGCTTCTTCCAGGTCTGATGATACTGGAGACAGACGGACCTGAATTGAAGACCCTTCCAAAGCTGTGCTCTTTGCTTCAAGCAGATTGCTCTGCTGAGCGCAAAGAAAAAGGAGGGCACTAGAGCAACTGTTTAAAATGCATCATATTTACCCCCAAAATGAGTGTTTGGTGACTTTGATCTTCTAATGACTTCAGTATCTGGCAGGTTTTTAAGGAGTCTGTGTGGAAGTGAACAGTACAGAAATTGGAACTTATAAAGTGTTTTGGTTTTAAGTATTCAGTGTAATGCCTTGATTCTCCTTGGCTGTCACCACATTAGAAAAAGTAAAAGGCACCTTGAAAATCAACAGCAGTAGAGACAGGACAGCAACAACAAAGAAATCACGCTTCATGGCTTTATGCTTTTGTGTATTTTGTGAAGTCCTAGACATGGGTTCAAGCAATGTGCCCCAGCCTGTCCTGCCTTCTCAGCCCCTTCTGCCCTGCCTGGCCCCTGCCCTTCCCAGTGCGGTTCCCTTCCCACACTGGGGCAGGCAGATTTGGAAGAGTTGAGGAGAAAGTTCATTTACAAAGCTCCTGCCTCTGCCCAGCCTGTGCCTTTCCTCCCACAGAAGTAAAGCCAAGGCAGTGATCTGCAGTGAACAAGTTATCCAAACAACTAAACTTCTCTTCTTGTTTGTGGATTTATAACTGAATCCCCATTTCTTTAGAGTCAGCCACAAAATTACCATCATTAAATCAGCAAATATCCCCTTTTTCCTTATCCCACTAGCAAGGGAATTTTATTTTAAGCAAAAGGTATGTTGGTCTAGATTGGAGTGGCCATATCAGTTACATGACATTACATCTGCTTCTTAGACTGAACAAGTAACAAAACTTTCCTGTTAAATACTAAAATTTAAATTCTATAAAAAAACATCTCAGGTACCCAACAACTCACTGCAAACATAGGTATGACCTCAGGACTGTAAACTAGTTTTTCACCCAGCTTTGAAACCCATCTGAACCCAATTTTTTTTTTTCTCATAATGCCCACAAAATCTAGTAAATAAAAAATCCTTCCAGTTTCTAAGCTCCAGAAGGGGGTGGGGGTGGGGGGTGGCATTTGTCTAAAATCTTCCACAATTAATATTGCCATTTTTATTAGCTCTTTGGATTCCTGGGGAAGTCAATGAACGATGGAAAAGCACAGAGATTTGTCACCACCTCTGATACTGTTCTGACGCACAGAACTGCCTTTAGACAAATTAGGTAGAAAACAAGAAGAATCAGTATCTAAAGGAAAGGGAGAATAATAACAGATTTAAGTAATGAGTAAAACAGACTGAAAAAATTTCATTGCATTTGTAAATAAAAAATTTATCTTAAGAAGATTTCGGCTAAGGTGCAACACACTGGAATATGCTTTATACCTGACGGTATATGCAGTTAATGTTTTAACCGGTGTTGACTATACATGAGTGCTTTAAGGACACTCTCCGATATGGTTTTAATATTCTCCAGCCAACCACGTTAACCCACGGAGACTGTCACACACTTCTGTTTTCAAGTCTTCAGCACCATGCCAACTTTGGGAACAAAGCTGAATTCATTTCAATAATTGATGAGTCCCTTTTCATTAGTCCCTTTGAATAAAGTTACTGAAGGTAAAGTAAATGGAAACTAGATCCCAGATCAGGTAGTTGCAGCCTCAAGTAATCACACAATTAGGAAACTCTGTATCTACTGCTTGTTATTCCCAGCAGGGAATTGTAGGAAATAGCTGTGAATAATAAGAATTTAAAATTAAAGAGAATGAAACTCTATTAACTTTCTGGTCCCTGTGGGGCAGAGGGACCGGTGTACATTCACGAGATTACTTTATTTTTCATCTGTTATTCAAGCATGTGGACAGTATGAGTTGGATTATCTGCTTTGAGGGGACAGTCCTCTGGAGTGTGGATTAGGTTAGGAAGATGGATTCCCGGTTGAATACGCTGGGCTAAACTTACTTCTTCTGCAGAGGAGAATCCCTGAGTGACACAGGTCTGCTGCAAGGGCTCTTACTGCCTCTCACTTGTAGCAGAGGAAGACTGCTCAACAGAAGAAAGCAAGGAGACCATCAGAAGAGCCTAGGGATAGTATCACACCCCACCACAAGAGGAAAGTAGGACTGTTATTCCTGAGGGTGATCCACATGGTATTTGTGCAAGGTTTAAGCCCTTACGCCCTGGGACACCTCAGCAGGGGCATTTCTCATCGTCCAAATTCCCCATTTACCATGGGCATCTCACACCTGACCGATGGGCCTGCCTCGCCCGCACAGCCAACCATGCCATCGTGCCAGGCTTTGAGCAGGAGCTCAGGTGCCAGAGGCCTCTTCCAGCCTACCTGAGCCCAGTGACTTGGTCCTGCCACCCCCACAGCCCTTGCTGCTCACAGTCCGCAGACACATAAGGGGGCCTTTTGCACAAATGCCCATATCTGGGTGCACACACTCTCTACCCTGCTCATTAATCATTTATTTTCTAGCTTAGAAAGATGTGGTCAGTCCATCAGATTACCAAATGCTTTACAGAACTGGTTGCCCATCATAAACACATTAGGTAGAATGAATGTTTTAGGCCTTGGACATTTGCAAACTACTTTATGAACACATTGCAATGCTAAAAAAAAAAAAAAAAAAAGAGAGAGAGAGAGAATGCACAACTTTTGATCAGGACATGCTCATAAACAGAAAAAAACAAGTCAAGTTCATCTGAATTTACTTGCAAAAATAACCAGCTTTGGTCATTTGCTTTGTCTTTACACATTTACCTTTGGATATCTAGACATACTTACCATTTTACAATTGCTATGCCATTCCTCCTGTTATCTGGCACAGATAATTTCAGCTGCAATGAGCCAATTACCATTTCCACTTGCATGACAGGTGGACCTCCATTTCAAAAGGTTGTGACCCACACTCTAACCTAGGTTGTAATTCCTCCTCTCATTTTAATTCATTAGCTGCATGTATGCAGCATTATTTAAATAGGAAATTCTCCTGACTGCAGAACACTCTGGATTCCCTTTCAGTAAAATGAACGCTCACAAATCAAAACAGTATTTGCTTTTATAGGACAACCATGAGTAGAAGCATTAGAGGGTTATTTGATTAAAACGTGTCTGTAACTGATGAATTATGAAGTGTTTTCAAAATGAGGTATTTTTAAACAGTAAACATTGTTCTTAAGACTTGTTTCTATTTAAATAAACAAACACAGAGCTATCCTCATTGCAAGCTATTACAATTACATGTAAGGAACAAAAATGAAGGATGATTGAAAAATGAACTATTACAAGAGCTACCTGTGTTACAGACGTGTCTCTCTATGTAAAGCAGCAAGCGGTAACGCAGGGCTGTGCGCTGTAGCACAGCATTGCACATTTGTTTAGGTTCACCTTTACCATTTGCACACACATTTTCTAAAACTTGCCTATTGCAACATCCTGCAGCACTGCATCCACCGGCAGCTCCACGCACCCCAGTAATGTATTTGCAGGACCACACGCACTTTCATCGCTCAAACACAGACTGTGAAAAGAGAGCTAAATGGCAGCCCCCCACCCCGACCCCCCACCACCCCTGTCTGCCAGATGCCCCAAAATCTCAGCCCGCTTCCAGATCAGTTATACGTGGCAGCCCTGTCACCAGCACCACGACGCCTCTCGGTCCCCTCTTGGCCTCCCATTCCCAGGGCCTCGCTTGCTGGTGACAGCCCCTCGGTGGGGGAGAGGGGCCATCACTGGGGCTGCACCTCCCCACATGGGCACATTCCAGGGGACTTCATGAGCTTTCTGGGTATTTTCCCAAGTCTTGGCTCAAGACACCCAGACCAGGGCTGACGGCTGATTGAAACCCCACAGAAACCAGCACCGCTTCAAGCCGTCCAGAGCACCTACTATTTATCTTTAAATAAGAACTGTCATAAAGCAGACAGACCCCAAACCAGCCCAAACAGCCTCTTCCTCAAGCTTTTCTGGAACTTCACAAGCCAGAAAAAAAAACCTGGCAGTGGGAACATTTCATTTATTAGTAAGCAAAAGCGACTAACTGCAAATACTTCATTACTAATACATTATTTGCTCAGAACGGCACAAAACAAACAGGTCTGTGTTTTATTCATGGGCCTCCTGTCATCCTCGACAGCCCCAACTCACTCTGCAAAACACGCAGCTGCCGTGTGTTTCACCGAGCAGCGCCCAAGAGCGGGACGGGAAGATGGAGAGATGTTGGAGCTCCAGGCTGAGGTCAGGCAAAGATGGGAGCTGAGATCTGGGATGCAGGAGGGGAGCCAGGGAGCCCTTGGCACCTCAGCTCTTTCTTTGGCCATCACCATGTTCTCCACCTGGGACACTGTCCCGCAGCCCCACCATCCATCACCATGTCTTTATTAAATCATCATAGCTCAATGTTAAAGGATGATCCTGAAAAATCATCATAAAAGCCTTCACCTGAGCTACTTGATAAACCAGAAAAATTATCTAACCGGAGTAACACTTTGGATTAATGTCTCTCCACTTGCACTGCCTGGTTACTCAGCATTCAGTAAGCAGTGTAGAGACTGCTCATGTTCTATCCTGCTTCCCTTTCACTCCTCGTTTTTTGACCTAAGCCCCAGCCTTTGTTTACTTTCCCAGCCTCGGGAACTGACTGCCATAACAGCTTGAGGACAAGTGCTGAAGTAGTGTTTTGAAATTACTAATACAACTAAGTGTCGAGGTGACTCCACCTGGATTGGCTTCTGTAGGGATCACCCCAAAGAAAGCCAGTATGTTTTCCATTTAGGAAACCATGTTTTAAAATACAGAAAATCAGTACTTAAATTCTTAAACAGAAAAACCTCAAGTGATTACGGAAGAGAGGACAGAAATCCAAAGCTGGGTAGCTTTTTCTTCCATCTGTCTTCTTCACAGAGAGGGTGCTCGTTTCCAAGCCTGGCTGCAGTTATCTCAATGAGTTTGAGGGGCTCCAGCTGCTCAGTGTCCTGGGGACTCCCTTCCCTGCTTGGCACAGGCAGGCTGTTCCCACTCCTCCAGGCAGGCTTGGGGCGGGCTCCTGGCTCCCAGCTCTGGGCTGGGGGCTCTCCTGCCTCCCTGTCCCCCATCCCTCCTTCATCACCTCTGCTAAATGCAAGTTGAAACCAGAAATGGTGTTCAGTGAGGAAGCTGGGTTTGGGGGGGAGGACTAATTCTGACAGTGTTGTGAGTGGATGCATTCCCGATTAAAAATGTTCTATTTAATTCAACCCAGGCAATTTTATTATTATTGTGACTTTATTATTTTTTCAGCTCACAATGACATGCTTCTCAGTTCAGAGGACAGAGCTGTCATCTGTCCAGCTCTACATCTGAAGGAAGAGGAAAACGACTGTTCCCAGCCTGAGGGGAAAAAGCACACAGGAGGCATGTGACCACAGGCTATGGATTTTGGGCTACAGACAGGGAAGTGAAGTGAGAGGTCTCTGACAGTGTAACAGGTGTTCCTGGAGCCCAAAAAAAAAAAAGCACTTTGAATCGGCTCGCATCAAGGTTAAAGCAGAATTTGATGGCAACAAATGAGTCACGTTTTCATAAGATACAAGGTCCAGCCTCGGAGCTGTTGATGGTGTTCAGCTCCCACAGGGGTTGGCTCGCCCTACACAGCCTCCGCACCCTGCAGCAGTGGGTGCCGATACAACCACATCCCTACAGCAAACCCTCTTTGTGAAAAAGGAGAGAGAATAAAAAAGACTGTGTTAGAACCAGGGGTACGAATCAGATACAGAGGTGTGGATGTCATACAAACTATGCCAAAGGAATCGCTGATAAAGAGAAGTTCTTCAAAGATGAAGACACTTACTGTTGTATCTCTATTAAATATAACAATCACAAATGCAATCGTATTTTTTCATGTGTCACTAGTGAAATAAATGATATTTCACTGTGAGGCTGACAGTGTAAGAAATGCAATTAGAATGATTTGCATATTAAAGACATTATTATGACTTCATTGTAAATATTTCCATCATGATGACTTTGAATAGAATCTTTGCAAACAGAAATATAAATACCCTCATGCCAGATTTCACATAATCTGAAAGCATGCTGTGTCAAGTTGTCAATTTCAAGAATTCTCCTAAGCCATTACAAATCTCATTTTAATCTCTCTAAAGACTCATCTGATTTTATGTAATTGAAAATAACCACTGCTTGTAATTTGTTAATTTTGATGTGCAGTAAATAACAGGGTGCCAGAACCCTTCCAGCCAACCACTGTTGAGAAAAGCTGTGCTGAGTTTTCAACCTCCAGACTGCCCAGGGCTGCAAAAACCTCTACAATGCAACTTTTTGCTATTGTTTAATACTGAATAATCCAAAGAACAGCATCAAAATTATGAGAATGGAATTTTTTTTCCTCTTC
Source organism: Falco punctatus (assembly GCF_963210335.1). Classification (NCBI taxonomy): domain Eukaryota; kingdom Metazoa; phylum Chordata; class Aves; order Falconiformes; family Falconidae; genus Falco; species Falco punctatus. The sequence goes on from NC_137595.1 coordinate 16,029,346, forward strand.
CCTGGGACTGATCACTGTGTCTTTAGTGAAAAAGATAAGCAAAAACAACCTCATTAATGAGCCACCAACTTGAGATAACAAAAAGCATCACTAATAGCTCAGTTGCTACTGGACTGCTTCTCTGTGTAGTAGCCTCCTGTTAGAAGAGATGAATCTACTCAGCAGGCATAAAGGACCCTGCACTTCTTTGCCTCTATTTGCATATATTCAAAAAATAGTCTTGGCGCTCTAGAGAGCACAGATAACAAACACACTTGAAGGATGAGAGGAGTGACAGCAGCGTCCCACTAGACCCAAACCAACAGATGTGCAAACACAGGCATGGACAGAGGGGACTCAGGTTACAACTCTGAGTCTCAAGAATACTCACAAACTTTCACTGCACCTACATGTGCATAAATCAAAAAAATATGGTGCAGGAAAGAGTGACTTTCAACCTCTTTTTGCAAACTTTACATTAATTAGGAAAGGATATCTCAAACGCCCATGCATCTCTAGACTCTGCTGGGAAGACCATTTACTTCTAAATGACAAGCGTAGGCTGCATGCAAAATAATCTGAATTTCTGGTTCTCTAAATTACTGTTAACCCATCATTATTCCTGACTACCTTGGGTTTTTAAATGGAATTACATGTAGCCTGCAGCTTCAAATCTAAATGAAAAATGTATCTCCAATTGAACCTTAGGAAAAAAAAAATGCAAAAGTTAATGAGATTTAAATTAGTAACAGCCAAAACCTTCCCTTAAAGAAAACATTATTGATTTTAAAGAGCTACCTAATGAAAAAGAATGGCGCTCATTTAAGATTTTGCATGAGCTACACTAGAGATTCATTTATAATAATAAATAAGGATGTGCTTTACAGTGCAATGAATCAGCAAAATTTATGTACATATTTTTATGAGTTAACTACACATTCCTTAAGCCTTTAATCACAGTTTTGGGTGAATTGTTTATGGTAGTAAAGAAATTACAGTTTCTAAGGCCCAGACCATCAAAGATAATTAAGTATCCATTCCCTGTAAGAGTTCCACACCTACACTACTCTGGGGTTTAAATCTATCCTTCATTTGTAAAATGGAAATGGATATTGTTTCCCTTTATCCCTTATTAAAAAATGTTTCTATTTTAAGTTCAAGTAGCTAATTATTGGAAAAATTCTCCTCCTATGAGTGCTCTGCAGTTTTTATACAGTAAGTAACAAAAATGAGTATTGCCAGGAGAGGGTGTATATATATGCATTCTTTGTGAATTCCTTAAATAGGTAGGAAATCTGTCAAGCTGCTGGTTTTCATATATTTTCATTCAAACACAATTTTGTACAATCACAAGATACTTCATCATATCAGTACAATTCAGGAATATAATATTGTAACCCTATAACATTTAAATACGGAACACCGGTGACGGTGCACAGGTAATTATCTGGTTGCATTTCCTCAGCTTACCAAACCGGGTTGTTTCTCTGTGAACTGCTAGGAAAACAGATGAAGTCCAAGGTCCTCCAAGATAGTTTCAAATGACTTTTAAAACTAAACTACTCATACAAAAAGTAAGCATACCTGGACCCAGTCCAGACAGAATTTCATCTCATAATTAAAGCTCCAGACAAAACCCGTAGGAACAAAAGGGACATTCAGCTCATTTGCTGAGATACCTGAAAGTGCTAAAACTTTAAAATCCGTAAGTGGTCGAATTCCCTCTATTTCAGTTGCTGAAACCAAGCTTGCTTGGGGGAACCCCGAGCCCCCAGCCTTGTTCTCCAGCTCCCATCCTGGTGGGTATCTGCTCAGATTCACTGCCTAAGCTGGAGAGCCACTTGGAAGCACCTCAGTGGGCTGTCACGGTGCTACATACCTGCAGACTGGCCTTCACGTAGTACTGATGACAAAGACCAGTGTTTGACTCCTCACAAACTCTAAAGACAAAATTTCTCCCACATACAGCAAAACCAGGCAGCAAGATAACTACAGCTTTCTCGATAAAGTAAGCAACACAATCTTATGTCTCGAACTAAGCTTGTCCATGTCAGGATAACAAAGAACATGAAAAGATCCCCCATACAGTAGCAACAAGTACCACAATCCCACTACAGCACCATTTTTGCAATGCAGTTCACCAATACATCATTTCACAGGGGAGACAGTACTTGTCAAAGTATGTCTGAACTGCTGGACTTCGTTTTTGCTTTGTTAAAGCAAAAGATAGATTTGCAAAGAGATGCATTTATTTTTAATAAAAAAAAAAAACCACCACAATAATTTCACCTGCTACAAGACTGAGCTTTGAAGAGGTTCTTTAAAGTAACTGAATAAAACTTAATTCATCTGTTTAACAGAACTAAGCATTACACCTGACTAACTGTGAGCTGATTTACAGATCCCTGGCAGACCACCTCCCCTACCTTCAGCACCTGCCGTTGTCCACCTTAACAAGACTTTGGTCATCTTATTCACATTATCGTTACAATTCAGAACAGTAGCGCAGCTTTGAATCAAATCCTACTGCTGTCCTCCCTTCCCTCTCACAGTTCAAGCCACAAGGTGGGTTTTGGTGGTGTATAAAAATGACATTTCCTCAGGTGGGTGTTACCCCAGAGGCTCTGCTGCAGGTACCCACACACACGCTCTCCTGCCCCAAATGGAGACAAACAGCTCCAAGGCAATAGCTGATCCTCAGACACCCCGAAGCAGACACGAGGTTGGGAGACACTCAATCCCAGGGATCAGCCAAATCCCAGGATTCAATTCTGGTTTGAATCAAACCCCCACCAACCACATCCCTTTTAGATGTGGATGCCTCTGCCCCAAATCCTTTGTTCTAACGATCTGCTCTTGCTGCACCAAATTATGTGCTAAAATAGATCTAGCCCAGGGTGACTTACGATGGGACTTTCTATTCATTTTGAAAGCGATATGCTTCAGACTTCATGCATTAAAAGAAGAGCTCCCAGAGGCAAGGCAACTCCCAAAGATGTAATCTTTGGGAAGAACTTTCGGTAGAAAGAAGAAAATTGTAATTGAAGTGCGCTAGGCTGGTTTTCTACTTTACCCTTCCCTTTCTTTAATTATAAAGTAAATTAATAATTGTGAGTGTTGTGTTTGTTTTAAACTGTGGCATTCCCTAAGGCATGGCACACAAAAAATGAAACCACAGGAATTGCATCCCTGAATGGATCTTAAGGGAAATAATTCACAAAATCTACCCTATCATTGCTTGTTTCTCTAAACTATATATTTTGGTAATGTTCAATAGAATTCCTTGGAGATCAACATAAGCCAGTCCTTTTCACCCCATGCAAAATGTGACTGGAGTATATTGTACATCAGCAAGATTCACCACAGGAGAACCATGATGGCTTAGGAGAGCGGTGCAGGTGGGAAGTCACTTCTGTAACCCCAGCTCTGGTTTATATCTAAACTGAAGGGACTAAGAATTACCAGTGGACAGAGGGCATCAGCTGGCAGTTGAAACAGTCCTAAATTGAAGAATACCCTAAGCTAGATCTGAGGGAAGCAATAAACAGATGTTACTCACCCTGCTGCCGTAGTGATTTTCACATCAAAATAAGCCTCAACTTTAAAATGTTTCTCTTGCTTTTGTTTGATTCCATTTTATACCACACTGTTTCTTTTCCGTCTTTTCATAGCTGATGCAGGGGTCACTTTCTGATGTGTTATGGAATGACAGCTCAAAAAACCCTGATTTAAAACCTGCTCCCCAGCAAAACCGTTTGTATGCAGCTCAGCCTCCTTTGACAGCATGCAGCCTTGTACTTTTTGTTAAATCCTCTAGATTTTAATTACCATTGCTCACATTCAATGAAGAAAACTTAGCACATCATCTCTGACTTCCAAACCTTTCACAAATAACAGACTTCCATGAGCTTTTTTTTTTCCCCCAGCTTTTTCTTTATTTTTCTTGTGTCTCCTACAGATTGGTTGTTTTTTTTTTTTTTTTTTTGCATTGTTCCAACCCACAGAGTTTAACTAGGTTCATATTCACCCTGCATGCAAGTAAAAACTTCAAAATTTGGACATTTAAAGTTCGCCTTCCTCCCCAAGAGCCTTCAGATGAGTGTTTGCTCTGCTTTAAACATTGTAGTGGGAATTCCTACAAGCACCTTGCCCTTTCCCTTCTGCCTGCAGGAGGATTGCCACTTTCACTGCAGGGAGACAACAATGAAAAATATTCTGGCCATATACACCCGAGCTTCCCTAGTGGAATGGTGTACAAGAGTGATGGTATTTATTTGGGGATGGAAAAGACTGTGTTCACAAGAAGGTGGCTGAATCACTCAAGCATTTATAATGTCTGTAACTTTACCAAGTCTCTTTAGAGCTTTGACAAAAGTTTCGTAGTCAGGTGAGACCAAGCATTATGCTCTTTAAGCTTCAAGCTGCAAATGAAAGACAACCTACAAAAAATGTCTGAAGAGCATTTCTTCCAGCATTGCTACAGCCAGGCTTTCTCCAGCCTTACATCCCCCCAAATGGCGAAGGCTATCCTAGGATGGTCTTCTCGAGGAGACAAAGTCTGCTCACCACTCAGAGGCAAGATTAGTATGCTAACAAAATCCCTTGACTGTTAAAGATGCAGTTTTAACTCTGATTTTCCTTTGTTGGAAAAAAATGATCTAGTGCGGAACTTGTCAAAAGAGCTTTGTTAACACTAACACTTGGAAAACAACTATGCTAATATGACATTTTCCATCTGCTTGTTCTGTACTTTTATGCCACTTAGCAATGAACTATAGCAATTCCCTCCCAGCCTCTAATATCTGACCATGTGAGTAGGTGGGAGGCCAGTTTTTTATTACTTTTACTGTGCTAATTTATTATCATTTATTATTTACATAGAGTACACTTGCACTTTAAACCTGACTAAATGTGCCATCTGACCAATAGCCTTGTTGACACAATGTTGGTTTATTAAAAATGGTTATTATACTAGTAAACTAGTACATTAGAGAAAAACACCTGAGGAAAGTTCATTTCTACGCATGCAATGCCTCCATGCTTTATACAAAATATGCTCTGGCAGTCATTTGAGCACACAGAGGAGCTGCACCTCTTACTCCCAGCGACAGCTTAGAAACCTGAATGATGCTGAAAAGGGTAAGTCTTGGGGAACTCTGACAATTAAAGAAGTATCTTGCTGTGACACTAGAACCACATTTAGAAAGCAAACAAAATGGCCATCCTTTCCTAACTAGCATCTTTAAAATGCACAAGAGTTTTCAAAAAGCCTCAGTTCTGGAATTCAAGCATGCAGGTAAATTGGCACTTGTATGGCCACCAAGGTTTAGCCACACAGCACTTGGTCACCTCCTCTGTGTGATTATTATGCACATTCACCACTTAGTGTGCTGAATAAAAATCACAAGCCATGCCTAGATGTTTATCAAACAGATAAAAACAAGCTTATCACCAGGAATATAAAAGCTTGATAAGAAAAGTAGATAAGAGGAAATACTAACTATCCCCGTTTCTTAAAGAAAACAGAAATATTGATGCTTCAAGGCAAGAAAACATTTTCATACACAGTAACTCTTCAAAAAAGACACTATTCAGGCAGTAATGGTAGTGAAGGGATCTGAACACAAATCTGCAGTCCACAGCTTTCACTGCATGGGCATCCTGCTCATGGCTTGCTTGGTCTCCAAGTTAAAAATAGAAGAATAATCAAAATTAAACCCAGACTGAAATCACTGAAACCAGCCTTCCACATTATTTTCACTTCAGAGTTGTCAGAGTCCAAGAGCAGAGGTCACGACGTAGACTTACCTCACAGGCATCTCTGTGAAGCCCTAAGCACTGATGGACCCCCAGATTGTGAGTCCCCTGCTAGAGCCCTCCTCGGAGCTGTGGGCACCTCGCACCATGCACGGGGCGCCTCTCCCCATCAGCATCCCACACGCACCGCCCTCGCGCTTGGAGGTTGGGGGGTTGTGCGGCCGCCCCTCGAGCCCTGGGGGCAGGTTTGGGCCCCTCAGCCCCAGGCAGACCCTGAGGGGCTGGAGCGTGTCCAGAGCCGGGCAGGGGCTGGGGCAGGGGCACAAGGCTCACGGGGGGGCTGGGGGGCTCAGCCTGGAGAAAAGGAGGCTCAGGGGCACCTGATGGCTCCCCACAGCTCCCTGACAGGGGGGTGTAGTGAGGTGAGGGTCGGTCTCTGCTTCAAGGTAACAAGCAATAGGACATAAAGGAAACGGCCTCAAGCTGTGCCAAAGGAGGTTTAGGTTAGATACTAGGAAAATTTCTTCAGTGAAAGGGTGGCCAAGCATTGGAACAGGCTGCCCAGGGACGTGGTGGAATCTCCATCCCTGAAGGTGTTTAAAAAACACGTAGATGTGGTGCTTAGGGATGTGGTTTAGTGGTGGGCCTGGCAGTCCTGGGTTAACGGTTGGACTTTATGATCTTAAATGTCTTTTCCAACCTAAATGATTCCATGATCTTATTCTATTGTACATGATGCCCTTGCCATAACCCCTTATAGGGTCAGGGGGGTTTGGCTCCCCACTTTTTCCTCACCAGGTTTTCCTTTTCAGTCTACAAACAAGAATACGCTAGCTGACCTTTCAACACCTCAGTTTGCTTCTGCAGACAGCTGGCTACAAAGTCTGCCTATTTATAACTATTTTTAAAATACAGATCAAAAGAGAATCATTTGGATGTCAGAGGTTGGCTAAGGACTTAAAGTACACTGTTTAACAAAAAAAAAAAAACAAAAACAAAAACATGAAGCTATAGCTAATCACCTGTGCATCATTTATCTATTTGATTTTGTTAACATCTATTGTGGTTTCTGAATTTATTTTTCCTTTTCGTTTATAAAAGCCTGCTCCTGACTCTATTCAAATGAACATTATTTTCTCCCTGCAAAGACCCAGCATTGCCTTTCTTGACTTGTAAGTTCCTTTCCACTCAGCCCCACTCAGTATTTACACAATACCTGCCCCAACAGCTCAGCTGGGAGACCTTGAGCATTTGTATTTCTAAGGAGATAAGGTGGGGACCGCATCAGGAAGTGACGTGACTCAAATACATGGCTCCACACCATTCTGCAAGGTCAGATGTCCGTAACATCATCACCCGAAGAGACACTATGCTGTGGGCTGGACTTCAGCTTCAGCGGCGAGCCAGCCCATACCGAGCTAACGGTGCTGTCACCCACGCGTGAGCCAGCAAGGAACGCTCAGTGCCATATGGCCACATCACGTTGGGAATGATGCTCGTTAAGGCGACAGTGTGGCACTTGCTTTTATTCTCTGAACAGACAGAGCCCTAAAATCTCCAGGCTGCCAGTTCAGTAGGAAAGAAGAAACTTAATTATTCGGCCAATTTCTTTGCACTATGTTTTTTATTTGTATTTTAAGGCTTTCATCCCCAAATCACATCAAAGGCCAAGCATCACTGCCTGTCCCTTAAAAAAACAGTAACTGAATTCCACCTGCACCTGCAGCACATTATAGCCATGAAGCTACAGTTCAAAAAAGGTGACGTTTTTCTACAATTGCTATAAAAGAGCCTTCATGCTACCAGTGGAAAATCAGTGATCTGCACATTTCATGCAGCTACTGGGTGAGCCAGCTGAGGTACAAACCTTCCACAGAGCTGGGACACTTTGCAGGACTCCAGACAACTGAGCGTAGATCCCACAGTTTATGGCTCAGGGCAAAGGTTGCCAAAAATTTTACTTGTGGCCACACTGAATGGGTGGCTTCTTCCAAACAGGCTGCTGTAGCTCCACATTTACCATGGTGGGGTTCAAGGGCTGCAAGCCAGGTCTTCACATGTCACAGCAAGCTATTTGCAACACTTTGCTTTCATTTGAGAGTAGAGGGAAACCTAATAAGCATCACCAATTGCTCTCACTATCCTATTAGACTGCAGCATCAGCGAGCGTGAAGTGGCGGCTGGGCTGAGCTGGCAGCGGTTCTGGGCCATGCCTGCGGGTTCACCACTGCCCCTGCAGCTTGCTTCTCCTCCGACCTGGACTGCCCTCCCTCTGCTTCAGGGCAGGCGGGGGGGGGGAATTTAAAAACCAATCACTTTTTAAAAGGCAATGTATACCTGAAGTGAACCGTAACTCTGATTAAAGTTTAATTGCCCTTTTCTTCACCTTGGCTCAGTTGAATCATACGACAGTGGTCATGCAGTGCCAGGAGCCACTGTAAAGGGACACATAAAAATGGATTCCAGAATATCACAGCAGAATCCTTACTCTTACTCCTACTGTTCCCACTCTTTGTCCTTTAATTCCTGCAAGAATTCCCGAAGAGCAGGAACTCTTGAGATCGCTCCGTCCCAGGATGGGCAGTTGAGCAGCAAGGACCCAGGGGGTCCGGGGCAAGGTCCACTGCAACAGGTTTGGGGGGAATGTGCATCTCCGAGTTGTGCAGGCGGTGAACCCCACTTGGCAGAGTGCCCCAGCTGTGCTGCGTCGGCCTCCACAGCGGGGCACCACGGGGGCAAAAATCCTCCTCTGGAGGACCCGTTCTCCCTAAAGGCACTTCAGAGGACCAGCGCTGGGAAACAACCCATGCAGACAGCCCTCTCTTTAATTGTCTTTTTTTCCAGCACCAGGGTGCATGTATGAGTAGGAGGGCACTCAGCAGGATCTCAAAGCAGCATGGACACACTCCAAATGCATGCTGCCTCTTAGCTGAGCCACCCAGGTCCCGCTGCAGGGCCCTGGCAGCCTGTGGGCACACACAGCAGCAAGGAAGCTGCATGCCCCTGAGCAACGTCCCGAGGGTAGGAGCAGTCTCAAGAGAGACAGGCAGATACTGCGCCTTATAGGAGAGACCAGACGGCACACAGGCGTTTCAGACCTGCACTGCAAGCTGACAAACCCGCCACAGCTCTGGCTCAACACGCCCGTGCTGCGCTTATGAAGAGCTGAGCCTGGGACTGCTGCCAAGGCACTGTCTGCCCCACGTCCCCGTGCACCTCATCACCATGGGCCCCACTAAGCAAGTGGGAGGGCTGAGGCTTCCCCTCCCCAGGTGCAGAGCCATCTCCTTGCACGGGCTTGATGATTCACAGCTCCAGCACCGTTCAAGGCTGGTCTTGCGTAGCGGCACTGACCCATGAGCAGCCAGTAGTTACACGGGCTCCTTCTGCTCACTCAAGCAGAGAAAAGCCTACAGGGACCCTGCTCACTAATCTCCCACAAAGGCCATCACATGGTCCCTCCTGCATGGTCTGATCAATATTTAAATGACAGTGACAGCATTTTAGAGGCCTTCCCCCACACACTGATACGGTGCCTCCAGCCATCCCATCTGGCCAAAGTCTGAATGAAAAAGAAAAGATGAGCCTTGTACTGTATCTTGAAGGTCAGTATGTTCAGGCATGTTTGAAAGTTTAGCTAAGGCTTCGTGGCAGGTCATCTCCCTATTTCCTGATGTGGAAACAATTTTATTTAATACTTCATTGAAATAACAGACCGTTGCATAATACCCCCGACAACAGTCTTCAGTGCAAACCTGCTGCCCCAGACAGGTAAAGCTCCACTGCAGCATAATTAACAGACTGTGAATTAAAAGCTTTGTAACATCCACCCCAAGCATCCATCCCTTCCTTATCCACAACAATCCCGAAGCAAAAGCAGACGGACACTGCACCAAGGCACTGCCCTGCTGTCACCAGCCTGTGACCACTCAGCCCCGCAGCCTCCCCCAGAAAGCCTCAGCAGGTCACACCAGGCACGCACTTCTGCTCACTCCTGCTCACGCCGCTTCATTTGTAGTTACTTAAGAGGTGCAGTACATTACCGATGACACTGCTAATGCAGTTTCCACTGTGAGGCACAATATGGCTTTTCCAAGAGCAGAGGTGGGAAATTGTGTTATGATAAAGTGTTACACTAGCTGCTCCGAGACACCATGGCTCCAAGGCTCCCCGAGTCATGACAGCAGGGGTAAGGTGCCTTTCCCCTCTCAGCACACAACAAAAGGCAGTGCCAAAAGCGTACCACATCCTGCACATCGCCCTGCCGCAGCAGGAGTGCCACACACCTGTATCCCCTGTGCCAGTGACACCCAGCAGGCAGGCAAGCAGAGAGGAGACCCCACTCTGGTATTTAAAACAGGAACATGTCAGCAGGTTCCTCACTCCTAATTCTGACTTTCTTGCTGGTCTTTACTCACTGTCTTCTAATTTTCCTGATTTTTGAGGTAGCACACACTTACACACAGAGAATCTCTGTCACCTCTTAAAGAATAAGACCATTTGGGCTGACGAGAAGGTCCCTGCCATGCACCAGAGAGAGCACAGATGCTTTGCGATACGGCAGAGAAGCAGAGACTTTGGGATAAAGCCCTCAGAAGAGAGAGCAGGAAAAGCAGAAAACACAAGTGAAAAATGTTTCCCAAACATAGTTTTGTCTAGTAAATCACACCAGAAGTTGAAAAAAAACCAAAAAAAAAAAAAAAAACCAAACAAAAAAAAATCCAACTGACCATGCTTCATTCAAATTACATTGCCCAAATTTCACCTTGGAACTGCTCTCAGCTTGAACAAAGCCTTTGGTAAAAGACCACAGTGTGCAGTGACTTGAAACATCCAACATCAAGCTGCTGACGACTTCGGGAAAAATTCCTCTCTGAGGTGGCAACAGCGGTGACAGGCAGGGAACAGCCTGAGTCACTGTGGCTGTCCCGGCCAGCCGTCCCACAGCCAGCCGCCCCTCTCTCCAGCAAATTCACTGGGACTGGGACACAGCGTAAAAGGCAACGCCAGAGCAATACTGACAGGCAGCAGGGAGGGGAGGACACTCCAGGAAGGCTCAGGTTAAAGACAACTCCTGTTTTAAAAAAGACTTTGAAGTAAGGCAGGTGCTAAAAATCTGTGAACGCTCTGTTTCTAGGAGAATGGCAACTTCCCGGGATTCTCTGCCCACCAGGCACAGGGGCAGAACCACCAGACAGACAGGCAACACACAATTAACAGAGTATTCTCAACCACGTATATATTTTCACTCTGTTCATCAGATAGAGTCAGAAATTAGATTTTTCCATCAAAGTATTCAGCTACTACTTTTCTTATTGCAGGCCAGCAGAGAGCATATATAAGGAGTTGCATTAGGCTTGTCTATCCTGATCAGTTTTCAGTGATGACAAAGAAGAGTTTGGTAAGCCTTTTCTGTTTCATGGGATTGCAGAAATTGGAGCCAGTCACTACCTACAGAGCGAGACTCACATTTCTGAGGTGGATGGCTCTACCTTTAAGGAACTGGAGGGCAGGCAGCTTGTGGGAAGCCCTGCTGATTGCCATCCGCTCGAGGCACACCGGCATGGCCAGATATGAAGTCCAGACATGGATCTAAATGTCTCCAAAGACTGGATGGTTTGCCTCCAGCTTTAATGCACGGGGTGGGTTTTGAGGTTCCCAGCAGCCTGACCATGCAGTTGGAATTATTTTTCCCTCATCAGAAAGTCTAACCTCAGCTTGCCACTGGCAAGCAGGTCCTTCTACCCTTCTGCAGGAATGATAATGACCTTCCAGATACTGCGCTGATTCCAGCATCAACATTTTTCACACTTTGCTGTCACAACAACAACTAAATGCCCGCATTATCTGAATACAGGCACTTGTGGGAGCAAGCATTAAGCAGACTTTCACAAGGTAACGCAGATTCAAACAGATGGACAGACCCTGGTTTTTAAGCTGTACCATTCCACGGGGTTTCCTTTAGCCAATTTGATCACCTCCGAGGAGAGGAAGCTTTATACCTGATGCATCTGTGCTGAAAGACCCCCTGCCTTTAAAACGACTTTTCTGAGTGTTATTGGAAACAACAACATTAAGATAATGGCAAGACTGGCAGTGAGAAATTCACAGGGGATGCAAAATAAATGACATCAATTAGTATTATAAATACAGGCTGAGTTTCACGTGTCTCACATGTCAATTATTCATATTGAACTTTTGAGAGTTTATTATTAACAGGTTTGTTTTGGCAAAAGCTATAAAAAATGAACTGAAAACCCGATAGTGCTATTTTAAACTTGTGCTGTCACACTGGAGTTTACATGGCTGCAAATAAAATGGAAGAATATTTTTATGAGCCATCAAATGGCTCAGCTAATACCAAGAGGAATTTACTGAAACAAAAATGTTGAACAAGCCTACTTCACATCAAGCCCAATTTTGATTTTTCCAATTAAACAAAGAACAATTTGTACCCATATATGAAAGTGGATGAGCTCCGTTGAAGTCTCACCTCTGGTGGAACGCACATTAACTGAATGCATCAGTTTTGAGGTCAGCTGTCATTCTTTCCAAATTACTCCCTGAGCAGATCACAGAGCAGATGGAAAAGGCCAGTTTGACATGACTCTTTGGCTTAATTATAGCATTACTATGACAGCATATGGAGTTGGTATGTACTGTAGAATTTTATCCAATAACTTTATTTCTCATAAATTCAGTGATCTGCCTCATTTGCTTTTACTTGATCTTCATATGTATATTCACTGTGATTGAATTATTTATACCTGTGCATTACTAGGTCAAGCTTTCTTAGCAAGTACAGGAGCTGTAAATCCACATTAATGTTCAAAGAATCACAGAATTTAAATTTTATATCAAGTACAAGATCCTTTCCAAAACATCAGTATTTAAACTGATTCACTGTTTTCAGCACTAATTGTGTCAGATCCCTTGAGTTATCCTGTGATCGCTCAAAGATGAGCAATGCCAGACTGGTCTAGTGACAGAAAAAGCTTTGTATTACATAGGCAAACACACCCCAACGACAGCAAAAATAGGTCCAATTGGAAGAGCAGAACAGATAAAATCCCTAACACACTACCTGGAACCATGGATGTTCAGCATCTTAGCACAGCATCGCTCCATTATGATATCCTTGATTTACAGAAATCACTGCAGGGTTCAAATCTGCAAAGTAGCCACCTACCAACAAGAAAATTAAATTCTTGATACTGAACTTCCACTGGAAATTTTTTAGGAAAGGTGAATACCAAACAAAATTAAAAACAGTTGTTCTGGTCCTCTGCATACTGCAGTTATGTAGGTTTTTGTAACACCTGTGCCAACAGTTCCATTTGCAACACTGATAAACTGTTCATGGTTCAGACAGGGTATCAGGGTATGTTGTAGGTGCTGACATAATAAAATAGGGGAACCACCTGTCATCGCGGAAAGGCATACTTTAACTGGACTGCAACCATCACTAAAATTCCTCCAAGGTCTATGCTCGCATAGACAGTGTTTTGCAGCACCGGGCTGCGCAGAATCCCATATCCCCGCCAAAAGTATAAAAACCAGTAAGCACAAAAAGCCAGTTCCTACTTGATTACTTTAATACCCTTTGCCTGTTTTCCTAAAAGAAGGAAATGGGAAAAGGACAAGGCTGTCAAATTGTGGAAGTGGTTCATTTCCACTGTCCTCTTTCTAAGCAGTTTCTAAGCAGGAATGGAAGGAAGCAGCTGTTTGAAATTAGGAAGCGATAAAAAATCCCGACACCATCAACCAAGAAAACTGTTGGGTTTCTATGATTTCTAAATAGATCTTTCAGGAAAAAGCTTCATTTTGAAATTTCATCATGAAATTAAAAAGAAATCAAGACTTTCTTGTAAAGATGTCACCTTTGAAAACTAATTTTCACACAAAATCACATCATTTTTAAACACCTCTCAGTTCTTAGCTGTAATACAAAACACTCCTAATGTAGCAACTTGCCCTGACAAGGCAGACCATCAAACCTCCCACTGAAAACATCTTTCCAAAGCTGACTTAGGACCCCCATAACATCCCTGACACCTTTTGTTCTTCACTTTACCTTTCTTAAAGATAAATCCAACTCAAATTAAAAAGCATGGAGATGGAAAAAGACAGAACATAGCACCAAAATGTAACAGTTTTAAAAAATTCTCACTGCCTAAAACGTTAAGATGCCTGATTTAAGAGGCTGCTTTCTCACATTAACTGCCACATTAACAAATGATCTCCATCAACCCGCAGTTTAACTACTTGCATTTATAATCTTAGTAAAAATGGATGGATGATGGTTAATGGTTCTTCATTTGTTTCCTGGGCAAGAAACAGACACTATTTCACCAACTCGCAGGGAGGTACAAGCTCTCTGAGTGCCATAGAGTCTCTCTGCGGATGCTCTCAATTCCTTCTCGGTGTTTTCAGTGCACCTCACCTCTGGGATCCACTGCTGACCAGACAGCGTGTGGCAAGTGATGGGCTCTGAATACACAGCAAGCACAGCCCTGCTGCAAAGAGCAACCAGGATCAGGCAGCACTGACAGAAGAATATCAAGCAGGGAAATAAAATGAGGAACAAGCGCGGAGGAATAAAAAGGAATCAAATAAGTGCTTATGGATGCTCCTCACAAGGCACTCTGTCTCACTTGATTCTTTCCGCACTGAGCCTCAAATGCAGGTAAGCCTGCAATTTAATATTTTCACCAACCCTGGTAAGAAAAAATAAATTCATCCTGGATGATTAGAATTCAGAAACACAGAAATGTCCCCTCTTAATATTTTTGACAAAGCAGAGGTCGATTTTTTCTGTTCCCTCTGTATCTGCTCTGGTCTCCATGGCATCCATGCATAATGCTGGAGTTACTATCCCACACAACGCAAGCTGGAATTCTTTAAAAGTGTAACAACCAAGGCTAACAGTTACTCCTGGAGATCACAAACACCACGAACTCTGACTTTCATCCTGACACAACCCAAAACTGTAGTTTCAAAACATGGTTTTGTTAGAGAGGGGATGTGGAGCTCCTATCTTCTGGGTCCCCACAGGAGTAGCCTTTGGATTCAGGATGACTGGTACGACTGGTCCTATCTTAGCCACCATCTCAACCCCCAAATCTCGTGACAACAACAAATTCTCTTTAACTCCAGCCAAGTGTGACCGGGTTTTGAAACTCAAATCCAAAGTAGTTCCAACTTTTGAAGGTGCCACCTACTCAGTGTTGTAACTTTGGTGCATTTTTATGTTTCCACTAAGATTTACTTGACTTTAACATAGTTAAGATTGACTTTACATTGGGGGGGGGGGGGGGGGGGGGAGGGCAGAGAAATTGAGATATTTATGGCCGGGGTTTTAAAAAGATTAATCAACCAAATGCCACTGGGAATTCTGAGCCTACAAAATCCAGCGCTATATACAGAGAGCTGCACTCCACCCTCACCAAATCATGCATTTCAGCACCCTTACTACATGCATAATTTAGTGATATTTTTAACACTCAGTATTTAATATTATAATATTACTTTATTCTGTAATGCTTGTTGACATAAAAATTGCAATGTTCATGTGAGGATTATCAAACTTTCATATACAAAACTTACAAGGTTTCTCATTCACATTTGTCTTGGAATAATTTTAAATCAGCCTGTTTCTATCCAAACGGCTTTGCACAATGAAGTGGCCGTCTGAAAGACAAATAACAGCCATGCGTTAACACAACAGCAGTAAACCTTTAGTTAGCGGCAAGCACCTCGGGTTAGGAACACACCTTCCAGAAGTAATCCCCCACACTGTTACTCCCCAGGGGCAAATGGAAACTTGAACGAGGTCTCCTAAGAGATGCTTTTACAATCACAGCACAAAAGCACAGGTGAAAGGCAATTTTTCCTGCAGGCGCATCTCCCAAGAAAAAATAATTCCTCCTTCATCTTGGGAACACAGATAAGACTTTTAGATAACCTAAAATAGAAATTATTTGCGGCTATTTAAGCAAGAAAAATATATTGCTCCTACCTAACATCTAGCTGTTACAACTAGAAGCCAGAAGCGTTTTCACTACAATGAAATTTCAAGTCAAAATTGGAATGTTTCAACTTGACAAATATAAAAAGAAATAGGGCAAAAACCCACCCACCTGGGTTTTTAATGATGTTTTAGGTAACTCAGTTTGACACTTTAAAATACAGAATTTAGTTTGTGCTGCATCCTTCACAACAAGGAAGACAGGCCACACAGGGTATAAAAAATGAGGTTATCTGCTCTGCTGCTACAGACAGGACCTGGGTGCTGTTACCGTCTGATGTACGGTCTAAATTGAACTGTCCTACAAGAACTTGGTTATTGGTACAAAAGGCAATGCTGACCCTTACCCCTCAATACAAATCTCCACACAAGAACTGGGGTCAGCTCTTCCAACTAGGCTGCTGTTTTATGTGGAGCAGCACGGAGTGGAGTCCCTGGCAGAGGTCAGTGCCTGGTCTGTGGAGGGGTCCCCTCTTGGGGATGACCTGGGCAGCAGGCAAAAGCAACCTGTAATACCCAGGGTCCACCTTATGGATGCAAGAATAAAGATGTTGCAACTCAGATACTATAGGGGTGAAGACCATGCAAAAAAGACACAGGAAAAGATGCCAACACGATGGAACGTGCAGCCGGTGGAGTCACAGCAAGATTCTCCTATGAATCATTGAATGCAATATTCCTGAGGTCTGCAACATTGTCTATTTGAAATAATGTCTATTTGAAAAGTGAATATACAAATAAAGTAACAAAATAGCACCAAGGTGGATTTAATTGACATATAACTGAAGAGACACTTTGTTCAGGTAGAAAAATTTCCAAAGTAATATCCTCAATGTGGAAAACTGCACACAGTTCAATAAAACCAAAAGGTGTATTTTTACTGAGATGAAATGTGTAGTCAATAGCCTCATCTTAAGAGTCTTTTCTGGGGTGGGGAGAGGGGGGAAAAAAGAAACTTTTTCATCTCTGGCATTTGTCATAGAACCAGTTTAAACATAATAAATGGTTTTCCTGCAGGCAGAGACTCCTGCAGTTATACCATCCACAAACTAATTGACCCTGCTCCAGACTCCAAAAATAACAGAATCCTTGGGTAAAATGCAAAAATAATTCTGTAACTGTAACATTATCATTCATAAAGAAAAGTTCACGTATACAGTAACTGTATTTCAGATATTTCTTTCTTGTCATAAGCTCTGGCTCACAGGCACTGGAAGTCTACAAAGCAGCATTACCAGCAGGAACCAAGTCTCACACTCCTGGGGAATTCAGAGAAACGGGGTTTCTGAAACTCTCTCTTCCTCTTTAGATACGACGCAATATTCTCAGAGACTACCCACTAATCTATGCAGCTGGGAAAGTAGTGAGCAGAGAAGCATAATGAATAAATAACTCTCTTCAACTTCTTCCATGCTTTCAACAGAGATAAAAATCTTTCTAGACTTCAGTTTCTCAGTAAAAAAATGCAGGTTTTTTTGAAGAGTTGTTAGGATAAAAATTGATTTCTGGATTATATTTCAGTCTTTGTTGGGAACAGGAAAAATCTGATCAGTACAGCAGTATTACTGCTAGTTAAAATAACAGTCCAAATGTTAAACTTATCCCAAATACAGGCTCAGCGACTCGTTTGGAGTGACTCGACCTGATGCATGTGAACATAGAGATGCCATCAGCTCAGCTCACTCAACATCCATTGAACAAACACTTAATACATCTCCCAGCTGTTCTTTAGAAAAAAGATCATAGTCAAAGCCTCCTAGTAAAAAAGATAAATATCTAGATAACTTCTTACTTAAATGCCTGTCATCAGCTCTCTCAGTTTTCTACTCTACTCCCGTGGAAGCCAAGGGGAATTTGCTATTGCCACCAAGATGAGGCTTTGCCCAGGCCGAGTGCTTGGGAGCTGCCAGCCCACACGCTCACTCTCCGCTCCCTGTAGTTTATGCAGAAGACAAGCACATTATTGAGCTCAATATTAGCAAAAAAACCTTCCCAGCTAAAAAAGTTTATTAGGACTTCACATGGCCATTACATGAATTTTTTGGATAAAGTTTAATTTCCCCCATTTTTATATTATGCAGATTATAGTCTGTGTAGATCTTAAACGATGATAAACAAAGACCAATAATAATTTATACAACTATACTAATTAAAATTATATGCCATCTGATTTCTGTCCATACTAAAGGGTTAAAAAATGCATAGATGTGGTGCTTAGGGACACAGTTTAGTGGACTTGGCATTGTTTGGTTTATGGTTGGACTGGATGATCTTTTCCAACCTAAACGATTCCATGACTCCATGATGAGTACTGCTCTGCAAAACCCTAGAATTTTCTATCCATTTTCTTTCCAGGTATATTGCCATTTATTGTTGTTTTTAATCAAGCACGCAAAGTCTTCATCTTACACAGTGCAGCCAAATAAAACCATCATTAACTGGAGGAATTCATTCACTTGGGCGGATCTTCAGCATTAACGTTAGACTAACACTAATTGCCTAATTATCATGAAAGGATCACAAGGAAAAAAATCTGTAACAAAATTTATAATAGCTCATGTTAATAGGAACACTGTTGGAGATAACACTCACGTTTCAGGATTTTATATAGTCTGCAATGTTTATGGACCAGGGAGGGAGGAGAGGATAAGCTGTGCTGCCTCCTATAAGGTTTTTTGCTTGATCCTTCAAAAGATCTAATGCTGCTTCTTGGGTCTCCAGTTTGAGATGTTGTACCCAAATGTTAATCCAACCTTTCTAAAACTACTGCAGTGTTTAGATGCACAGCATAAGTTCATCCAGAGATTTGCCTGGTGAGGACAAGGACGGTCTGCACCTGCCAGCTATTACTCATCTACGACCAGTCTGACTGGGAACTCAGCTCTCCCAGAGCCTTTACACACATTTTCACTATCAAAACCCTATTCAGTGGCTTAAAAAAACAAAACAAAAAAAAAAACAAAACAAAACAAAACAAAAAAAAAACACCAAAAAAAACCCCACAAACATAAATACCTTTGCTCAAGTTTTGGAAACCCTAACCCAAAACAAAACCAGGACTTCACTTTGGCAGAGTGAGCTGATACAGTGCTGATGAGTAAAGGGTGGGATGTGAAGTGTGAGGAGCAAAATCACAGGCGGATACTCATGCTTGGAAAGGCTGGAAAGCCAAGGTGGAAGAGGACCATCCCAGGGGACTCTCAGGACCACAGTCAGAGCATCCCCATTTCAGACCAAAAACAACTACACCTGAACTACCGAGTTCAAAGTACTCAAGGTTAATTTTCACAAGTAACTACCATGATTTAAAGTGAATAATTTGATCATTGGAGATGTTCTGAAGTTAAGGAGCTACCCAACATCCATTACTTTTACTACGGTGTAGGAAACACAGTGCCTGAAGCTAAAATAATTTTTCTCCACAGCAGCTGGAGTTCAGGGCAGAAAGGCTCGTTACTGATGTGCTTCCATCATTCTGGACTACTTCCAATTTTCAGCTCCTGCTCCAGTACCTTCATTCACACTGAATTACTGACAACTGCAGGATAATTAGTCCATCATTGCTTGGAGAAACTAGAAGGTTTTCTATATTTCTTTCCAATCACTTAAGCTGGCATACAGTAGTACCTTATACCACAATTTTGCACTTTACTCTTATTAAGGTCTTTCACCTCCTGTTTTTTAACATTGAGATACTGAGCAATTCCTCGGCTTCATTCTGAAATAAAAGTTACACCACAGTTGAGCTGATGCCTTCCAGCCAACCTCTGCCAAATACAATTTGCTTAAAAACCTAAACCTATCTAGCTGAGGTTGGATATGAAACTTGCGGCAAAAGCTGCTTTATAAATAAACCTTGTACTCTTGCACTTGGGGGGTGGGGGGGGAAATTTCACACAGGAACCAGAGAAAACCTGTTTCTCCACATAGCCAGAGGAGACACTCCACTGTATCAATACACTTATCCAAAAGGTTCTGCCAATTAAAGCCAAATAACTCCTTACAAATGGAGCAGCAGTTTAGCTGGGTTTGAGTAGGCAGCATGTGACTCTCTGCTTTCAGCTCCTGACAATGTGACAGACGTAAGAGGCAGACGTTGAGTAAGAACCCACTGCCTCCACAACACGCTGAGGGCCAAGCTTCAACTCCCTTGTAATGCCACTAGGATTCCCAACCAGAGTACAATGGGTTGGAGTTTTTTCTCCTTGAACGTACTTATAGCCACGTTAGAATTATTCTGGTGGCCATCAACTGCGGTCTTGTGATGGAGGAAACCCTCCATTAGGCTTCTTTCAAAAGCTGCATTTGGACTGTTTTAGCGAAAACTGCAGGTTTTAAACCACAGATCTATCTTAACACGGTCAGGAAGTTCTGAATGTGTTTAGAAGTCTTTCAGAATATTTATCATATGCACAAGGTATTCTTTTTGATGCCGTGAATTGTAAAGAAAAATCAGAACTCCCTCACACATGCTAATCCTACCTGTGAAACCACCTTTGTTTTACCTAAAGCACTGGTCATTAAAATACCGCAAGGATGGCAATCACATGAACTAGTACAGACAGACTTAAAGTGAGGGCAATAACAACACCCGGTACTTACTAGGGTTACATTTTCATAAAAAAATATTGAAATTTCCATATAAATACAATTAACTTCTTAGACATCAAGGAAATTGTTTCCAATCAAAATCATTCTCAAATAATTACACCTCACTAGTGACCATCCCTGGCATATATTCCAGGT
This sequence comes from Falco punctatus, assembly GCF_963210335.1. Lineage (NCBI taxonomy): Eukaryota > Metazoa > Chordata > Aves > Falconiformes > Falconidae > Falco > Falco punctatus. The sequence goes on from NC_137595.1 coordinate 16,049,855, forward strand.
ATTTGGTGCCTCTCAATATTTGACCTTTAATAAAGATGAGCTCTTGGTGTGCCCTGAAAGCTGTATTGGAAAACATATTAACAGTGATGCAAATAGGAAATAAATCCCATATTCTCTAAGGTTTAAAAGAGAAAAAGGGAAGAAAGCCAGTTTTAAAAGCAAGCAAACTGAAAAACACTTGAAAATTTAGGAGTTAGGATGGAGAAAATTAAAACTGCCTTTCATAAAGTAATTTTTAATGAAAATTCCAGAGTCATTTAATTTTCTACAAATCCTGACACTATAACAACTGGTTGTTTAAAAAAAAATACCAACAAAAAAAACAAACAAAAAAACCCTAACAACAACAATTCAAAGCACACCATTCAATTGCACATGCTAATTTATAAAGCTCCAGGTGATCATCACCAGTTCACTTCAGATCCTTACTAAACACTCAGCGTGTTAGATGGAGAGTGCTTTTGTCCTGCCTACTATCAAGTAAAAAGCATAGTTATTTGTTATCATTAGAGGCCTGGCAGAGATGCTTTGAGAGGCTCTTTTCTGTTGATGGAAGCCAATTTGTTAGAAAGAAGGGAAATCTGGGTTCTTGAAGTTCATTGAGATTTTTAAGTAGGCATCTATCTCACTAACTGATGTATTTACAAAATGAGTTCATTAATCTATCATGTATAATTAGTCTGTTGTGTGACTACAGAAAGGAAACAGGATAGCAAGGACAGGAGCACCAGAAGCTTGATGACAAGCTAGTAGTTGCTTTGCCTTCAGAAGTCTCTGGAGAGCGCACACCACCAGCTCTCCTCCCAGAGAAGGGAGTAAAAAGCCTGGAGGTGACCCTGAGGAATAACTCCCATGTTGGTCTAGTTGAAAGTAGGCCAGACTACACGTGTATTTTGGGATGGTGGTGGGTGACTACGCATGAGCGTACGCGCTGAAGAGACCCTGTTTCCCAGGAATGACATCTGAGTCCCAGGGAGAACTGAAGAGATGAGAACCTGCTGACTAGAGCAGGTTTCCAGCAGTAAGGACCTGGCATTGCTGGCCCCCTGGCAGCTCCTCCAGCCCATGACGTGGAGATGTGTGGTACTAGGGGACTATGCAGACCAGAGGCAAGTCACACCAGGCAACACAGAGCATGCATGGGGCAACGCTGGTGGAAAGAGGGCAGAGAGCCTCTATGCGATATGAACTAACCTGCTGCCAACCTGGGGGGCCAGCAAGCAGGGGACCGCTACCCATCACAGCCTGTGGCATCACCCCTGCAGACCCACAGCACTAATCAAGTCTTCTCAAGGGCTACAGTAAATAATTAACTTCTGAATTCAGAGAGGAAAATGGAGATGAGCACAAAGGACACCAAAGCTGCAGATCTGGGTCAGCCTCTTGCACTGTGACACACTGAAAAGGAACGACTCTTCTGCATGAGCCCAGCATACAGCACACCTCCTCGCCAACAGGTTCTGCTGGGTGCTGAGCTCAACTGCCTCCTTCCCATGACAAGCAAGTTTGCACAGTGTGATTTTCGATCTGCCAGTCCTTCATTCTGGTCCCAACAAATTTAAAAAAAAAAAAAAAGCAGAAAACATACCAACAGCAAAGACCAAGCTATAATTGAAAAACTGACAACTTCCCAAATCAGACGTGACTGTGACGCCAATCAGGAGAGGAAGAAACAGTAATTCATCCTGGCACGCTAATTAATTATCACACAGATTGCTTATTGATTTTCTTGTGTTCACTCTGACAATTTACAAAGTACACTCATTTCATGCAAACTTCTCATAGAATGGCAGATGCTAGCAGATCAAAAGCAGATGCAAATGCGCAGGTAGGTCAGGTCTCCGCTTCTGCAGAGGGGCAGGGCCAGGGGCAAATCCATCTATCCATCTACAGCACGGAATCTCAGCATCAAGAGGCTCATCTCTAGTCCCACTCATAAAGGCTAAATTTTTCAGTAATGATCTCCCAGTGAAGCGAACCAGCCCTCGCTGATGAAAGTAGTCAAATTGCCAAGGTCATCCCCGAGTCACTTCAGCTCCTTGAAGGCCTCCTGCATTGGACAACAGGCTGAGTTCCCAGCGAAGTTATCTAACAGAATATTTTCTAATTATAGAATTAATTACTGCCACAGAATAAACAGCAGAGGCACGTCAGGCTGGAGGTAATGATTTGTACAATTAGCTCTTTCACTTCAAATACACGTTCTTGAACTGGGAATATCTAATATTAGGACACCCAACTGTCATTATCCCTGGAATATCCTGCCACTAAAACCACCAAATGAAAACTGTTTACACCTTATCTCTAAAACAGTACGAGCGCATGCCATTTAAGTTGCATGATTTTCTTTAACATCTTCTGGGTAGTAAGGAAGCATCCTCACTGCAAAGGTTTTATTTAGTCTCCTTGTTCTGTTTTGATTGTGTAACAAAAACCAGTTTCCAATGCATGATCACAGAGAAACTGCCTGTTCTTAAGCCGTGCCTACAGCAGATGTGTTGTAGTGATCAAGGAAAATTCTTGTGGACAGCATCTTGTTTGCTTGTGCACAGGGAAACAGCTACGGTCTCATTTCCAGCTCTTTGTGCAGCCAGTACAACCATCATCATTACAGTGATAAAAGCAGCCTCTGAAGATGTTTCTGTCTAGTGAAAGACCTGTGGCAGGGGAAGTGCGAACAACCTCAGAAAGGGGCTAGCATATCAAAGGGCTTAATTTTGTAGTCTAAAAAACAATGTGAATGAGCCAGCACAAGCATTTCCAAAGTTGCATATCTTTGAGCACGTCACTGCTTGCTGGATTCAGCTACAATTCAACAAAAGATTAACAAAACCTAAGATCAGGATATCCCCCTGGTCTCTCACCATCCCTTGGAAACTGCCAGCACCCTACACCATGCCACACTTCCCTCCAGATGCTCCAGATTCCCCTTAGGGCCAGGAAAGCCCGTGTCTGGCAGAGCCTGGCACAGGCTGGGGCATCCTGTGATGGGCCATGTTCTGGGTAGCTCATATGAAGGGCTCAAACAGCACCAAAGTAAGGCCATTTCCAGTTTAACACGGAACCTGACCAATCTACAAACCGTTGAGGCCTTTGAGCTACAATAAAACTGTGGATATGTGTGAAAGGCAACAATCTTCTCTGTACAAATGAATCAGTACAGACACATGCAAATTCTAGCCATTCATGCAACAGCTTGCTTCAGAAGTTCCCTTGACAAGCTTATTGTCTCTGATGTTACCTTGCTGGCTGCTATAGGAGGGATGTCTCACCTTTGAATTGCTCACTTAGACTGGCTTGTTGAGGCAACATTCCTATTTAAAGCTTACAGAACACGCACCGCTCTGCTGAGGACACCTGACAGGTATTTACAGCTCTATCTCTGATGCTGATACAACGGCGTCTGTAATGAGTGCAATTATAAAACAGGTTTCTTTTGTCAAAAAACCCCACGTTAGTCAAAGAAACAAACTGTTTTGGGACCAGCACATCTAACAAATTCTGCTTGCTCCTGAATTTATTTCTGGTGGTTGGACTCCCTCATGTTCCAGAAGGAACAAGCTTGAATCAAAGCTTTTCATGTGGCTGGTGCATCCATAACCTCTCTCTCATTCCAGTTCCCAGAAATCCAATTAACAAGCTTGTTCTCCTCCATATCAGCCATTCATACCTGTACCTGGTACTCATTCTCATAAAATTGTAATTGCCTGTAACACCTCTCTTGTCAAAACGGGGCAACAGTTTATAAGTTGTTTGGCACAGGGGAAGACAGAGCAGCGCGCACACACAGAAGGTGATCATATTATCCTCATTTCTTTGAGCAAGCAGGGTAAAAATGATCAAACAAGCTAAAAATACATTAGCTCATACTTTGTGGCTGAGGTGTTCTGCAAGAAAACCAAGTCAAATCCCCCGTGAAGACAGAATATCTTATGTGAAACACTCTGGTGGAGAGCACAAGTTTTTGAGCCCAGCCCAAAGCCCTCAGGAAGAACCTCTCAACAAGTGAAAAATACAGACACGCTCTGAGCCCAAACCACTCAGACCACAGGGAAGTCACCTATTCACTGGAGACAACCTAAAACCCCTGTGATGAGCCAATGCAAACCCTGGTGCCGAGCCCTGAGGAGCTTGCAGCGCAGTGCTAAGCTCCCACAGAGAACCTACAACCGCTGAACTGCTTACTTGCTGCAAGCCTGGGAACAGGACCTTACCCCAAATCACTTCCACAAATGGATTCTCTAGGGCAGAAGAATTAAATCAGATATCCTAAATTAACATACCAATCAACCATCAAAACGGGAATAACTAAGGTCTCCTGTCTCCTTTTTCTTTTAAATTATTTTGGACGCAATGCCCTCGGATGCAAAGATAAGGGTTTCAGGGAGGTTTGAGGTTTACTTGGAGAGAGTGGCTCAGTGCATCTCACAATGGATATCTGGATCAGACCAGTAGGTCTACTTGTGAAAAGCAATGACTATTGGAGTGTGCTTTCCCTGTTCCAGAGGAAAACATAAGTAATCTACTTATTAAATGAAAATCAATTTTAGATGTTCCTTTATTACACTTTATGGTCTGCAAAGTTCCTTTCTTTTCACGCTGTTATGTGAATGGTATGTAATTCCTACACTGGCGATAGATTTTCCTTTAGAAAAGTAGTGAAGGTCTTAACTTTTTAATACAAATTATTCCCCGGGAATCCTTAGCTGCTATTCAAACAGTTTAATTCAAAGAGTTATATCTCTCATTGAGAAAACTTTAACTGACACTAATCAGACCCAGCTATTTTTATTATTAATGTACAACAATGCTAATCTGGTGTGACTGGAGTCTTTAGCCAGAGTATTAAGGGCTGCTTCTCCCTAAAGTGGTATTTAATAATAAAAAATTAACATTTTTGCATAATCTGCTTACATGTGCTGCAACTGCTGAAGATTAGCTCCAGCATTTTACTCTCTTTTCTGATCCTCAGCGCAGACACGCACATGAGCTGATGGGAATCTGGTTTGGTGTGCTTGTCGCAGATGCATCATGCATGACACGATAACACACAGCCCCTGTGACAATCCGTGCACAAGCCTCAGCAGTTACACAATCATAAACCAGCCAACAAGTGACAATTATCACGTCACTTTATATTTTGAAGGATCCAACAAGGCCTGCACATGACAGGTATGATTCTTTCAAACCATGCTGGTTTCACGTCACCTCGCACAGGTCAGGCTGCCAAAATACAGAATCTGGCCTCAGTCCGTAACAGTTTAAGCAGAGGAGGCAGCCAGTCCCGTAGGTAGATGCTTGTACAGAAGGCTGACATAGCAATGCATTGAATTAACCTAGGTATTTATTTTATCACTGACCAAAGCATCACAAATGGGAAACTTTAAACAAACACTCAATACAAATTGCAGTCCAAGCATATGCAAGATCCTGTAGGGGCCCAGCCACAAAACCACTGAATTAGGTTGTGGAATACCCTTATTCATCTTAACTGGGCCTTGTTGCTGAAATATAACCAGACTTCTACAGTATCACCCACTCTAATCAGAAACAAGGCACTCCCTTTGCTGTTGATTTTGACTAGTCAAATGTACGAAGCAGGCAACAGAGCTCTTGTGACGTCTACAGGAAATTATGCTTTTTGTACATGAGTTGTTCGCCCCCTACAAGAAGCCCTGATGTCTCTTTTTGTTTCTGATACCTTTTTAGCAGAGTTCAGAGCCACTCACTTCCAAGGGCAGTGAGCAATGCAGCCACCCGTCGTCCGCCCCCCGAGCCACGGCGAAGCACACAGCGAGTCCTCTCTGCAGCTCTTGGAAACCAGCTGAATTGAAAGACAGACAAATGCATCACAGACCAGAAAGAGATCGTGGTCTCTGACACATGGCTTGACCTCAAATGAACTACATCAAGACCTGTACTACAAAACTATTTAGAAAGCTCCTGGAAACGTATGTTTTCAAGTCTTTTTCCAGATCCTCACTTCAGAGAGGTGCATGCCCTCACCGCAGCACCGCATGCCTGAGGGCTAAGAGAAGCCTCCTTCCCCTGCTCCTTCCCACAGGCTCACTGTGGGTAACGTGGCACAGCTGATGTGGGGAGCTTTCCTCGCCTTGGCATTCCAAAAGAAATTACCATTTTGCAAAATAACCACCTACTCCAGGAAAAAGCAAAACAAAAGAAAAAAAAACCCATGGTAACAGCTTTCCTGTAACAGCAGAGGCAGAGCTGGAGCAGGAGCAGGGCCAGCCAGGGGCTTGGCTCATGCAGAGCCATGTGGGGCAGCTGAGGGATGTCAGGGAGCTACTGGTTCCCCAATGGGAGAAAAATGCAGATCCCAGTCCCCAGTCCCAGCAACTGGCTCACAGGAGTTTCCATGCAGCAGATTAAGCAGCTTGTAAATTCTTTTCTACTTCACCTGAACCCAGTTCTTACCTAGAAATCTTTCTGCCTTGGGTTTGAAGCCCCCTGACCCCCACCCTCTTAATTTCAACCTTTTCCTTTTGGTTTTTGTCCAGCTTTGAAATGTGTTTCATTAATACAGTGCATTTCAGGGAAAAGTTTCTGAGCTAAAACCAAACAAGATTTCAGGTCACTGCATTAACATCGATAGCTTCAAAACAGTAACTGTGCATCAGGTACAGGACAGGATATTTTGCTGTGCTGCTAATACAGAATAATACTATGTCATTACCACAAAACCTCATTCAAGTTTATAGGATAAACCCAATTAATGTCATCCAAAGAGGCATGAGATTTCTATGTATAAAACATTTTGGTATTTATTGGCGCATTGCCAAGTGCTGGACAGCTGGCATCCCCAGCCAGGCAGGGAGCGGCAACTGCATTTGAAGTTGCAGTTTCCCTTCTCCAAGCTAGCTTTTTAAAAAGTGGGGCGAAAGGCCAGATACGCTACATAACCACAAGCAGTTTTCTGAGTTTAATTCAGCTCTGGCTTATACTACCCCAGGATGGTTGAAGGGTTTCGTTATTCCCAGCTGTCCCCCTTGCTGTGCCTTAGTCCCCATGTAAGACCCGCTGAACGTCTGCAAACTACAGCATGAAAAAAAAAGTGATGCTGCCCTACATTTAACAAGTCAGGCTGTAAACTGACATGTCAGAAGCTGTAAATGGTAACTACATTCCTACCTTGCATCTTATAAAGTTAAGGTGAACAGCAGTCCAAATCCTGACCGGGCTCCGAAGCCTACTGTCACTTGAGCTCCTCTGGTCAAGTCCTTTCTGCACAGCATTATTAGCATCCTGTGTAAATGGAGCATGGCATTTCATCTCACATCAACAAGCAGGACAGAGGGAGGAAACACTGGCTTTATGAGAAGAAAGCTTCCCATGCTAATAAGATACAACATTTGAAGCACTTACACTTTTTTATCATATTCTTTCAGCATTAATTTTGTTTAATATGGTGTGACAGTCTCTAATATAATCAGTCTTTCACACCCTACTGGTAACAACTAACACTAATTCAATACGATTCTTATATAGCAGGATGGGTGGAAAACCATTGATGTGGTAAAAGAGCAGCGAGCCTTCTAGTAGACTTTTCAAGGACCAGATTCAGGTCTACTAGCAATTTTCAAATAATGGGATAATGTCTCCTCAAATAGATGAATACATGGCCTGATCAAGACACACCTATGTTTTGGGTTGTTTTTCTTGTGCCAAATAAATGCATCAAGATCCTTTAATAACCTTTTCAAAGGCAGCTCTATTAATTTGAAATTATTTTGATAATTCTTCCCAGTTCTTTTCAACCACCAGAATGGGACATATTGCAGTAACTGCTAGTACTGGATACAACAAATAAACTGCTTCTCTCCACTTGGTATTTTAGCGCCTACATACTCATGCTATTTCTCTTAACCACAGCTCTGCTACATCTTGGGATCACATTTAATAGGTTCTGCAACGTGAGCTGTACACCCTGTTCAGAGCCGCTGCTCCCCAGACGTAGCTCTCCATCCAGTTAAGCACAAGCTACATTCTCATTCCGAGATGCATCACCTCATCTCCAAACTAGTTTAAAAGAAATGAATCCAGTTTACTACGTTGACTGACTTCACATCAATCTTTTATTTATCACTTTGCCAACATCTAATCCTTCTAAAAACTCTATCAGAAGATTTTTTTTACTTTACTTTCACTGAAAAACAAGAGTGGTAGGACAAGCACAGATCTCTGCAGAATATCCCAGCTGATCGTTACGCCCCATTAACTTTTGGTCCATTTGGAGAAAAGCAAAACATTAATACTTTTCTTCATCTCTAAATCATTTCACATAGCCTGTGATCTGAAACCTAGTCCTCCATTAATCTAAAGAATATATTCAAAAGAATTTGAACTTTGCAAATTAATCACAGCGAAGACTCCTCCACTCAGGAAATCACATTGGCAAAGATATCATGTTACATTTAATTCAGTGAATACACTGAAGCAAGAGTTCAGTATTTTATATATATTCGTGGTTTCATCAGAGCAGGATCATTTGTGAAGGTATTGATGTAATATTATTAATCGTGGGAGCATGCAGAGCACCAAATTAATAGGCACAAGTATGCAACACTTCACATTTCTAACACTATCAAAACAATTAGCTGGCGTTGATATCTTATTTAGACAAAACACATGATCATCATCGTAACATTGTTTGTATTCCTTTTGTTTGTTTGTTTGCTTTATGCCATTGCAAAGAAACAGAAAAAAAACCCCACCTAATAGTGGCTATTCTCATAACTTGTTCACAGCTTGGGAAGACAGTAAATACTTATTAGCAATGGGAATAATGTTACTAAAGTAACAGGACCCTTCACTTCAGCAGCTTACAGAATGTTATTTGATTATTTTTTTTGCTGAATAGAGCCCTTGCTGCATGAACAGGATCATTGTTTAGAAATCAACTGGACAAAACTTACATTGTCCGTAATGAGCTTTGGCTCAAATCCTGTGTTGATCTGCTTTAGCCCACAATAAAATTGAGAAAGACAAAGAACTTTTATATCTGTACATGCAACACTGAAGTCAGATTCGAAGCCTCAAGTTCGACTGCTAAATCTGATGTATGCCCCAGTGCTGGGGAGAGATCTACTCGCTGGCACAAACACTGACGAGCTCTTTTTGAAAAGACACTACTGATTTCTGCCATAGATGAAAATGAGCCGTGCCTTGATAATACATTTATTAGGAAAGCTGCGAATCACAGCCATGTTTGCCTTGCTCTTCGGGGAATAAAATCATACAACTATTGTGTTTACTTATGAAATACATACATCTCTGCCTGACAGCAGAGAAAGATATTTCCCCTTTGCCTACCAGCCCCCCCAGCGCAGACAGCATGGCCAGGACTGTATTTTTAAATATTTGCAGTAATTAACCAATTACACTGTCCACATGGCCCTCTATCTGTACATATATGTACATATATATATATACGTAGTTTCCATTCTCAAATCTGACAGGCCATCACTCACTGTGGTCGGTCTTACACTGAAACTTACTTCTCCACATCAGTGCCTTCATGTGAATTTATTTAATTCTACCTTGTACTTTCACCCCCGACAGACAGAGACTTCAATTTGTCTCCATTCCTTGGCCTTGCAGAGCTGTGTATGCCATTTAAAAATTCTTACATGAATTTAACCGATTGTGAGCCATGGCAGAAGAACAACAGGAGGTTCAGATAACTAACTGATCAGGCAGGGGATGGAAGCCAGCAAAACAGAACTATTTTTATTATGAAAGCACACAAACACCATGCAGGCACAGCCCAGCTGTTCTAGATGCTACACAGCTGAGAAACTGAATGCATAACTGTGTTCCTCTGGCGGGATGAAATCTAAACCCATCATAGAGACCTTCAGCACAGGCATATGTGAGGAGGGGGGAAAGAAAAAGCAGAGGTGCAGAGAATGAAATCAGATAGGAAAGCAGCACATACAGACGATCTCGCCAGTCTCCAAACCAGACGTGTCTCCAGGTCCCCTGCTACTAGACAAGGGAAGTCTCTGAGCAATGTCAGATTCTGCATTTTCCTAAATTAACTGCAAAAAGCCAAGTTACATAATTTTTCAGGAGATCCTTTCAATGACACACCTGGGAACCAAGCAGTCCCCTGCTCTAGTCTTCTGGCTCTCTCCTCCAAAGTTATTAGCAGGAGCGAATAGGTTTTTAGGGCAAAAAGCCTTCCATCCCAACACCTGCTTGGCCACAGCACAGGTAGGAGACTCACCCAGCATGACTACCCCTGACGGCCCTGGGAAGTAAAGGAAATAGTATAAACCAGTAGGGAAAAAAATGCCTTTAAAACATTCATTAAGCATAAAAGCCTACAAAAGAAAAGAGCTGAGACTGTCTGGGCATGTTTTTTCACCATAAATTAATGTTAAAATATTGAATGTTCTGAAAAGCAACAAGAAGTTTTCACTCTTGACTTGATTTAACTGAATGTAACAACACATTAGTCACTCGAACACCCACTCTCAGAAATGCTTTTTCACCCTCTGAAAAAAGGTAATGAAAGTTCCATCTTTTCTTTTCTTTTTTTTTTTTTTCATTTGTGCAGTTTCACTTAATTGTAATTTTTATTTGTCAACTCTAATCGGTGGGCTTACCGAGTATCTCTCTTGGTATTCTCCAACATTTGGTCCCTTTTCAAAGAATGTTCCAGTGGCATCCTGAGTTGAAGATGGCCCTTCGAGGGGCATCTACAGAGAAGCGCATCCAGCTTCAGAAGATAGTTACTTTTCTTCACTTCAGTAGGAAACCTCAGACACAATTAAAGGAGGGCAGAACACCATGGTATGCTGGATATGGATTTACACCTGGTCAAGCAGCTGAGAACAGGCACAGGTTGAAATCCGAAGGATTTCAGAACAGATTTTTGCAGCCCAAACAAGCACAACACACCCAGAAGCTCTGGATGGTAGGAAGCCACTCCTGGAAGCACAAAATAAACTTTCTGAGAATACGATATGCTCTGCAACAATAAAGATAAGGGCTCCAAGACAGACACATCTGAAAACAGTGACAGCTTTCACATTTTGGGGTAGCATCTTTACGTTGTCTATTTTAGCAGATGGCTGCATTCCTGAGCCAAGCTGAAGGTAGTAAGCAAAGCCCACTTCTTAAGGCTTACCAAGACTGAAGAGTAGATGTGTAATTAAGGATATAATTTCCCAAATCTTACAAGCCTGAAAAGATGAAATCATCCATAAGCATGGGCAGATTGGCCTTTCCTACCATTTCTAGAAGGCCTATAATTTGCTTGACAAGAAGATCATGTCTTTAGTAAGACTTGTTGAAACAAGCTGGGAGATGAGCAACTGAAAGCAGGTCATCGTGTGAATTACTGACAGCTTGGAAGTCACTACGTAGAGTTTAGCCAGTTGTACCCTTCTGTGCTCTACAGGCAGCAAAGGTCAAACTACAGGGGCCTTGGTCCACCTCTGGCTGGCAACGGCTCCTGGCAGAGCAGGTTTCAGGTACTCCACAGAGGTCTAAGAGGGACTGAGCAGCCCCTAATTCTTCTCCTTGAAACTATTTCTACGTACAAGAGCATGCACAACTGTGTATTAAGGCCCTGGAGCTCAGCCCTCTCCTACAAAGACGCATTTCAAAGCTGTCCCAGCCAGCGGGCAGGCTCCCGCTGGGGTGAGAGGGCTCTGGATGAGGCCCCACAGGAGAAGGGGCATCTTTGCACACAAACAGGGAAGAGCTCTGCAAGGGCTAAAGCCAGGTGGCCTCTGGTGAAGACCTCTTCTGCGTTCATAAACTGGCTTTAAAAGTAGGCATCTCCTGGCACTGCCAAGCAGCAGCTAATGCCAGCAGAGCACGTGTCCGTAAGCGCCGCAGCCTCCAAAAAGTCCATTTGACATCGCCTTCCAAAGCCTGTCTGTCCGTGAGTGTTTACAGCAGGTGGTCTTCAGAATTAACAGAATGAAACATAATGGCCTTCCCACAATGTAGTTACAAATATTTGTTTCACCATTCTAAAAAGTGTTTTCAAGTCACCACCACCAAAATCATAATCTCAGCCTTTAAAGATCAATAAAATATTTACTTCCTTAAGTTAATATATTTTATATGCAGACTGGCAGTGCTTCATTTACAAGAGTTTCATGTGAATATTGATATTTGAACTATATAGACGTAACTTTATTTACTACAGAAGAGTATATTAATACTGATTTATTTAAACACTTAACCAAAGTGGCAGTTCAGTTTAATCAAATGCTGAAGTAACTGGGTTATGTTTGATTTTAAACTTTGAAAACCCAACTCCAAGATTTATCAAGGGCTGAATTTAGCACAATTATCATCATTAAAAATTGATATTATGTAGTGGGGCTACGCCGGCTTCACTGGCACATTGCCAAGTGGCAGACCCTTTAAAAGACTAATTGTCCATGCCTGCGTAATTCCCCGAGCACTCAGCACAGCAGGCCACCAGCTCACGAACGCCAAGTCAAACAGTGCCAAAAGCACCAGGAGGGAAATATTCTTCTATTGCTGAAACGGGGAAACACGCTGCTCTTTCACGGTACAGAACCTGCGTGCACCCCAGACGTTACGGCGATGTCAGCAAGCGCTGTGCCTTCCCTGCTCCTTCCAGTCTTCACCCCAAAGGCCAATTCCTTCCTGACAGGGGGAAGGAGAGGGGCAGCCAAACCCCTGCACTGAAGTGCCGGCAGAGAGATGCGGGGACAACCCATCACTCCAAGCAGCTTGCCCAGTCCCTGGTGCATTTACCAGCTCTGATTGCTGTGGGATACAGCAAGGCTATAGCAAGGGGTGCTCCCGCTGCCTCCCTCCAGGAAAAGCTGCAGCGGTCAGTCATTTAAATACTCCAAGCTCATGCATCTCAGCTTGACTGCTATGGGGTAGGCAAGCTGCTGGGAGCAGCCCCTAGGGCAGGGACCAGCCGGGAGCCAGGCAGCACCACCACCCCCCCCCAAGGTGCATCGCCAGCCCCAGCAGCAGGGTCCAAGCACCCCTGCCCATCCATGTGGATGGCCCCAGGAAAGCCAAAGCATGGCAGAGAGTTGCAGTGCAGCTCAGGATCAGTATCAGGGGTGCCATCTCACTGGGGCTGACCACCTCTCGGCTGCGGGCTGCGTGAGGATGGGAACAGAGCAGATGTGCCACCACCCACACACTCCCCAGGAGGCCAGGAGTTCTCAGGGGAACAGCAGCAAAGTTCCATCACAGAGGGGGGAAAGGGTGGATAAAACGATTCCTGAGAATTTAAAGGAAATACTTCTCAACTAATGATACCACCACTGAAATTTCTGTATTTTTTGCCCTTTGATTTCTGTTTTCCAAATCAGGAAACAGTAAGGAAATCACCTCCATGCTAAGCCCCTACGTTCACCACTGCAGATCCTCTTCCCTGTTGCCTTACAACTCCAAGCCCACACAGATATTTTTGGTATGAAACACCACACCTCGATAGCTGTTAGCTACCCCAAGGAGCAGGTGCCCCCTGTGTGAATTATCAGCCTAAATCCATTATCTTCATGAGGGCCATGGGTGACTCCCCTATGGCCTTGCTGTTGGACACCAGGTCAGGATTTATCCTTACATTTTCAGCGCCGCCAGGGAGACAGTTTGCACTACTCATCTGACAATCCCATACGTAGCACTGAAGACTTCGTGGTCTGTCTCTAATTATCAGCCCTCCTCTTTGCCTCTCCACGGCATGCCCCAAGGGTGAGGACTGAATAATAATCCTCCAGCCCATGACCCATGGGGCACAACGTAGTGCAGAGTCTGCGGTTCAGCATGAGGAGCTGCCAAATTTAAATAAACAAAAGCTCTTGCTGGGAAAGGCTGATACAGACGCACTCACACTTAATTATTTTTAAAATCTTTTCTCAAGAGCGTAGGAACAAGAAAGCAGTGACAGCTGGAGGAAAACCACTACATCTAACTAAACATTCAAAATTATCTTCTGGAAGGAAATCTGTCCCATTGAACTGAATTTTTCTCATGTTAAAAAAAAATAAAATCCTCTTGACAGAAGCAACCGAAATAGAAGACATCTAAAAAAGCTGAAATCCTTCTGACAGCTTGTCAAATTATTCTTCACCAATAAATGATCAGATTATTTGGGTTTGTACAGAGAGGTAAGTTTCTACACCTATATAAGCTAAATGTTCCAGAATATGCATTTTAAGTGATACACTGTCCCAAAATAATTTTTTTCCCAGAATGTCAACATTTTTTGTAAGTGAAAACCTTTGAAAAACATTAGTAAGGACATGTGGAAATTAAAAAATGCCTACTGTCTTAGCTGAAGCTGAACATATCATTTCACAACATCGATTCAAAATGAAACACTCCCTCCCGATCACCCCCTGGAAGCGAGGAGCTGTGTTCACACTGCCGGCCCGGCAAGCACACCCACTGTGGGCACCCATGGCTGCGGTACGAGGGCTGCTGAAGACATGATCTGAAATTACATGGTCACCTCTTGCACCTGTGACTTGAGCTTTGCAGTACTCAGCCACCCCACAGGAGGAACGTGCTGCCAGCTCACCGGTCCCCCTTGCTCAGGACCGTGCTCTGCCAGGGACCAGGGGTGGGGGCACAAAGATTGATGCCGTCTTCTCCATTTCAGAAATACGTAGCCTGGGACTCCCTGAAGTGACAGCTTGATTCAGAGTACCATATTTAACAGATTTTGACAGGCTTATCCTCCACTAACTTAGCCAGGGAATCTGTAACCTTTCTATACATTTGGTCTTCATAACACAGTGGCAATGAGTTACGCAATTTAATTTCACATCTCGTCTAAAACATACTGCTTTTATTTATTTTAAATCTGTTGTCTCAGTCCTCACCAAGTGCCTTCTAGGTTTTGCATCATGGGGAACGATAAATACTTGCTCATGTCACCTTCCCAAGTCAGTTATTCCTAGTGTCAAAGTTACTAGATCTAGAAAAATAATTTAAAGCAAGTAATATTTATAGTTTTTTAGTGTATGAACTACAGATTGCATGCTCATGACAGTGAAGCTAATGAGAATTTTGCTTGAGGAACTACAGATAAGACTACCAGATTTCTTGGCAGAATCAGTTTTGCCTTACTGAAACTTAATTTTAACGAAAAAGCCACATAAGCCCTGGGGAGGTTGTTAGATTGTGACCTGAAGTCCACGATTTTTGCCTACCTTTAATTAAAACTAATTAGCTTTCCTCTTGCAATATGGGTTCCACACCCTACCTTCTTATGAGCTGCCTGTGCTATCCAAGGGCACTGCAAATTTCATGAATCACTGGTATCACAAAACAGATTCCAACTATTAATTTGCAAATGATAATAGTAAGACAAATATGCAAAACGCTTGCTTAAAAATGTGGTCAGCTGAGTCTGTCAAATAGCTGAAGCCAAAAGTTTAAGATTACTTAAATGTTTTTGTAAATCTCATATGACAGTTTTAATGAATTTTTAAAATTGTATACATTTTACTTTCAGTAAGTTTCCTACAGTTTAGGGAACCCACTTCACACTGGCCTGTTTGTACCGGCAAGCTAAATGAGCAATCTTTAGTTATTATTCAGGAAAAATACTTAAAACTTTACGTAGGAAAGGATGATTTCATTTTCCACAAAGTTTCAGTAAAGAAACCTAAACTTACACAAATTTCTTCCTTTATTCTCCTGGCAAACCCAGGACAAAACTGCAACGAGGCTCTGAGATAACCCATTTGCAGAGTTCTCCATTGCTTCTCTTAGCAACACTATCTTGTATTTTATCCAACAGCATCCATCTCCCGCCTGAGACTAACCCAGCAGCGATCCCTCCCAGCCCATCCAGGCCCTCGGTGCTGTACTACCCCAAAGAAATCAGGGTATTTGCACTGTATTTCCCTAACGAAGGCTTGGAGTGGGAGGTGAGGGCTTTGCACACTTCCACTGTGTCAAGGTGAATTTCAGCGCACACAATTAGCCTGACAGTTCACATTTAAGACATATTATTGACCTCGGCAATGCTCGTCTCCCCACAGGAATCATGGCCATTAATGCAGTAACTAAAACGAAGAAGAAGAAGAAAAAAGACTTCTGAAAATCATGCCTCATCTTGTAAACATGAATGGATTTCAGGAGCTTTTAAAGGGTCTAAGTATGAAAGATCAGTTCCAACAGCTTCAAACGATCCAACATAATGCATTTCACAAAAACCTTTCAAGACCTTTTTAAAGTTCCTCCTCTTCCATTGTTATAGCCCATTGCTCTGAGAGCGCTTTTGACATAAAGTCGAAAACTTTTTATGACCACCTATAGAGGCGTTCAAAAGCAAGTAAAATAGCATTCTTTGAAAGCAGTTATCAATGGTGCTCTGCCCCATACAGGCTGGATGTACTCAGTGTGCTCTGCAGGAGTCTTGTTTTGGAGCCAGTTTTATTCCCTAATTCATTTTTTCTCTCTCTCACACACACCCCCAAAGAAAAAGCCAAAAAAACCCCAGAAAACCCAGAGAAATCAGGATGATAAGCCCTCCCAAACATATCTGCACAGCAGAGGATCATCCAACCTCACAGCTGTGAGGGTATGAGCCATGTTGGGGCTGCCCATGTGGCATCGCCACATTCTCTTCCCATCTATGGTTACCAGTCCCCAGCTCCTTCTTCTACCACCCTGCAAGTGTCAGCAGCCACATTTTGGCTTTAAGCACCAGATCGTTGGCAGAAGAGAAGGAAAAGGGCATGGACCAAGCCCAGGGCTCACAGCTGAGTTTACACAGCTCTGACACATGAAACACAACATGTAGGTTCATGGCCTGGGTTATGGATCAGGAGCTCTCTCAAACTCACTGTGCATCTTTGCATCTTTGGACGAATGACTTTGTCTCTCCACATTTGTCTCCCAACATTTCCCCTCTCCATGAGACACTGAGCGCTGATGACCCGTTGTGGAACACTGCAATGCATTAACTTTGAGTGTAACAGTGCCATGTATTAACTTCAAGTATGAAAAGGAAAGTGTAAAATCCTTGCAAATTACTCCTTTTCCCTTGGAAGCGTGAAATTACAGGAATGGGAAATCCTTTCCCAAAATATCTCTGCACTCTGTTTGCTTTAACGATTCAGTCTTTTGACCACCTTATGGTCCCCAAATAAAATAAAAATAAATGGCCTTAAACTAAGTGCTGTGGGCTTTTTGTGCTAAGTTTCAAAATTATTTTAGCTGTTACAAAGAAGGAAATCCCTCCTTAGATGGGGGGATGATTTAAAAAAATGCTGAAAGCACATCGATGATAATGACACAACTGCTCTAATGAACAATTTATGAGGATTATGGAAAGGTACGTGTTCATAGCTCGCTCTTTTTATGTTTATTTCCTGCTCAAGCAGATTCTGAAGTGCCATGATACCTGCAAGCTGCATTCTTACTGGCACTGGAAAACAAGGAAAGCACCAAAATACAGGCAGGTATAGGCATGGTACTAAAACAGCAAGAGAATTTGTTGCACAGTTCATAGTTCCTTGATTTGGCAGCAATCTTGGAACTCTTGGCTCTACTGAACACACACTAACACTACTCACATTGAATGATAATCAACATGCACAAAACTCATTAAATTTGGGTGGGAATTTCAAAAACATTTAATATTTCTTAGAACCAGTCTGCAATGACGCCAGGACCCTGAATACTGCCCAGTCACTTCAAAAGCCAAAGGAGCTGGGCAGTGGAGCACTGCTAAAACTTGTCTTCTTCCTTCCCTAGGCTAAAAATTTTCTACCATCCTACAAAGGCTCAGTCCTGCTTCCAGAAAGTATTTTCAACAACCTGACAATGCAGTAACTCCATAAAAATGCACTCAGCAACAAACAGCTTGCTTACAATTAAACAAAATCTGCTGTAAATGCTTTGCACTCGCATGCAAGAATCTCCCAGTGCTTTACAAACAGCACTGCAGACTGTAACTTCTGTACCCTTTGTTTTGCTTTGTTCTCCTTAGGCATCTATCACCAGGATAGTTAAACATCCAACAGTTACAGAAAACACTCAACAAGTCATAAAAGGGAAAACTGAGATAAGAAAAACCAACAATTTGCTTGAGATCTCATAATAAAGATGAAAAATAAAAATCAGCAAGGCAATACTGTGTGACTAGCTCTGCGAAGCATCTCATGTCGCAGTGCTGCTAAGCAGGGAAACTGCTGGTACCTGCCTCATGCCTCCAGGATGTCTCCACTGCAAGACACGGCAGTAATACAGCTAACAGTCCAAAGCAGATCTGTGTGGCTTTAAAGCGGGTCCTCTTGACTTACTTTTAAAAGTCACCATGTTTTTCCCATTTCCAAGACATAAAACCATAAAACTTCTCTGGGTCAGAGAAGTCCACCCTGCCCATGCTGTTGCCCTGGCTGGGGGAAGCTGCGCAGCCCCAGCCTTGGCACCGAGCAGGACCAGAGCAGCCCCCGGTGCCACAGCCCTGCCCCTCCGATGTCCCACCAGCTCTGTTTGGTCTTTCTCTCCAGCTTAATGCAGCTACACTGAGAGCTCAAGAGCTCAGGTAAGGCATCTTTAAACAGCTGTAACCAAGATGGAGTTGTGAGCTCCTGGGCTGCCCCTCCTGTGAGCTCTCATTCCAGTTGACAGGTCCAGGCAGCCCTTCCTTAGAGCCGTGCTTCATCAGCGCCTTCTCTGCTAGTATCAACTGCAGCCCCTCCGGCAGCAAAACACAACTGCACAAGTGCATCAAAGCACCTCGTTCTGCAAGTAACGGGACACACAAACCTACTGGAAAAAAGAGGGGGAAAAAAATAAAACCCAAAATGTAGAAAACTTTAGAGCTAATGCTTGGAAAAACCAAACAGCCCTGAACTGCATCTTAATAAATCCCACAAAGCTGATGGGAACAGCTCACCGAGTCTTTTAACACTGTCATCAGGGAGAGATTTCCCTGACAGGGGAGGAAACCCTCAGGTTCCAAACAAGCGAATTGACAAGGCCACGTTCTCTGCTGCAGACAGCCAGTTTCTCAGAAAAGGCGCTATAAGAGGTGCTTTATATTTGATGCCAGTGACTTGGCACAGTCTGTGCTCAACTGCCAGCTGACCAGCAGAAAGAGGGGTTTTCTAACCACCTCTCCTGCAGACCCAGACCTTGCTCTTCCCCATGCACGTACCAACATCAAGGGTGAAGCTTCTGCAGCCTGCCTTACTTAGACTGAGGGATACTCTTAAATGGAAGTAGCAACAAGACACCCCTGGCTCAGCGTAAATACCATGAAGGTTTTTAAAAACAGAACAGTGTTTTTCAATTTTTTTTTTAAGTTTCACATTTTTTTTTAGGCTCTAAGCTCTCAATACTTTCCAAGCATAGACTTCCCCGCACAATATATGGAAATGGATCATCGTTCACAGATCCTTTCCCAAGCTGCCTGTAAGATTACCCCATTGTGCTGAAAACAACGGATCAAAAAAGCATCAACTGTCCCTAGCAATCCTGTACGTGCTGAGCATGAGACCCCATGCCTCAGGCCGTGTGGCAGGATGGGGAGACGGCTGGCCGCTGGGATGCGCGGACAGCAGCACCAGAGATGTGTGCCCCCATGAAGGCTCCTCGGTGGCCGTCAGCCCCACAGCCCCACTGCCGTGGCTGCCAGGAGCCAGATGTGCCCCCTCCGCAACATCTGGGCAGCGCCTCCCAGACCCACCCTGGCACAGGATGGGTAAGGCTGACCATGAGGCTGCTCTGTGGCAACCCACAAGGAAAAAGTCCTCATCAGATGGTGGAGCTTGCATGGCACCAACAGTTTAGCTTTCTGTGAAAGGCTACGTGTCAGGGGGCTGGACTGGCACACCTCTCCCCAGCGCTGCCACAGCCCCAGGCTGCCGTTCGCTTCACTCCTCCCTCTTCCCTTCACTTGCAGCAAGATACTTGGCTGATGCTCCTAAATCAAATGGTTCCATTTTAAATGGGGAAGACTGGGAGACTGACGGTGGTTCGTAAGAGGAACGTGCAATTAAAACATTCAGAAATAGCGTTATTAAAAGTGCCTAGGAAATTATTCATATTCATTGACTACTTTGATCATTTAGACTTTGGTCAGCCTTGTGAATATGCACTTGATTTTAACACTACTATCTGTAGTTTTTAAAACTATGGTTTCCTAAATTGCTAAAAATAAATGAAAAGCTTGGAATGAAAAGCTTGTAAATTAAACATACAGCCATCTAACCCTCCCAGCAAATGTATATAATTTAATATAATAGCACTGAAATAGCATTTCCTTCGCTCAAGTTGGTACTTACAAATCTAGATGGGTATAAAGGTTTCATTATCTAAATGATATGCTAACACTTTTTGAATTTCACAAATTATAAGTTAGCGGTAGCTTCTATTGTACTGCAACTCATTTCAGTATGAAATCACCTTGTACAGAAACCAGTAGTGGGATTTTAAATTATTTCTGGGAAACATTATGTATTTCCTAGAGTATGATTAAGTTTAATTTGACGCATTAAAAATAATCGATATTTAATTTTTGCCTACTAATTCATAAGTGTTCTTCCTGGGGGTTTCCCAAAGAACTTTCATTAGGTAACGAGGCAATTCTACCATAAGCACGTTAGTCATTAAAGCAGTTTAACTAGTAAAGAAGCATCTAAATTCCTACTGATCTCAATAGTTATTTCTGTCAAACAGATCTTCCATTGTTCATGTCTACACTACCCTGACTTTTTAATTGCTAACGTACATGCTACTACTAATTGTACAGTACTACTAACCTCTGTACAGTAATAAATAGGTCAAAGCTTCTTTCAGACCTTAAGAGTTTTGGTTCTTATGGTTTAAGCTTAATGAATCATCTACCAGCCACAGCACAGCTTTGTATTACACAACAGACCACAGAAGCAGAGAAGTAATTTCTTTGTCCTAGCATACAAAAAGGCACAACGCTCAGCTCTGCCAGGAGGGAGGCTCTGAATGGGGTCAGGGCCGGGGGGGGCAGCAGGAGGCTGTCAGTATGCCACTTCAGCTGAACTTTGGGTTTTTCAGGTCCTACACCTTGTTCCTTTGCTCTTCCATGGTGGCAGCGAGGGCTCGTGGCTGTGCATGTCTTCTCCCGCTCTGTTACAGGGGCTGACTGGCCATCTTCGCTTCTCACGACAGAAAGAAAATGAGTTTGTTGGACATGAAGGACTCATCCTTGAGAATACCGTTGAGCTAGTACTTCACTTTAAACATGTAACATTTGTGAACCAAGCGTCAGAAGAAAAAGCAGTTAAAAAGCTTCCTTGAGAAGACCAAGGAGAGAAAGAGAAGAAGCAAGAGAAATAGATGCTAAAAGCAACAAGCCTAATAAGGGTACTCCAGCACACGGGCACCTCATCAGAGATGCCCTTCGCAGGGAACTGTCCTACCTGAGCCACACTGGGCTGCAGAGCGCAGGGCTCTACAACTGCGCGCAGTCAGCCACCAGCATCGGGCTGCTGCCAGAACAACTCAGTGGAGTCATTGTTTGCATGGCGCCGGAGCAGCAGTGCTACGTTTAAAAATGTGAGGTACTTTTCAGAGACACATACATTTGCAATTCATGACTTCTTTTCACAGGCCTGGCTGCTTTTCAAAGAGGTTTAAAAACCAGATGTGGAAAATAAGATTGCTAAAATCATTTGGCAACTTAATAAAGGGGTGCTGCATGTTCCCAGGGTAGATTTTCAACAACAGAGCACAACAAACACATGAGAAAATGCTTTCAGGGCAAAGGGGAAAGGCTTTGAAAATTTAGCATTGCAGGAGAATGGAATATAATGTTTCATTTATGTGATTTGGGTTTTCCATAACGTATTTTTGTCTATCTTCATGTAAACAATTTTGAGAAGTTTAAATTCTTATTTTCAGGGGGGGAAGCATCAATCTCAATTGCATGTGATTTCAATTCTAAGTCCTGTTTACATTGTCTTGCTCCTAAATGATTAGGTGTCATAATATACATTCATAGTACTACTATATTCTACTACTATAAGAACAATACGAAAAACAATTATTATTAATATAAAATTAATTTGTAAACTGGGAGTAAAATGGGAACAATGCAAATATCAAGAACAGAAATAAAATAGACAGCACTTTAATGCAAAATCGTACTTGGCCAGGCCACCAGTGCTTCAGGTACCGTGAGATCCACCCTTGATTCAACCGTTTGTCTGGACATGCCATGCCACGTTTCTCTGCCTCTATTAGCCCCACCTCAATACTTTGTCTTATTTTTCTTTCTCCAGATGTTTTTTTCCTGAAACATCAAACACAATGTGGAAACACGTTCTACAACATAAAGCGAAAAATAATGGTAAGATATCTGCTGAAGAGCCTGCAAGGTTCCTGAGAGGTAGGCAATCTCCTGACGTATGCAACTACAAAGCACAGTCAGCCCAGGGCAGCAGCTAAGAACAGGTCCCACTTCAGTTCTGGGGTTGGGAAAGGCAGAGAGGTGAGAGCTGCACCCATACGCTGCTCGAGCCCGTGGGAAGCTGCATTCCTGCAGCTCTCAGCCGAGGACAGAGGTGACAACAGTGGAGCCACCACTTGGGCTCTCCTCCTCTTGGGAAGAGATCCAGCTGAGCACAAGGAGGGACCCAGGGAAGGGTGCAGGAGCTGCCTGCTCCCTGCTCAGAGCCAGCAGGGATGCTGAGCATCCTCTGTAGGCACAGCCGCTTTCCAGTGCCCTTCGTGAGATGGGAAGAGAAAGAGCAGTGGCTCCTTTGAGCAGTTCCCAGCCCACGGCTGAATACAGTGACTCTAAAAAAGAAATTATTACAGGTGACATTTGGGTCAAAAGAAGAACACTGGGAAAGATGAAAGCAAACCCAAACCCAAGCTGTAGCTCATAGCCGAGCCACAAAGCCTGCTCTCCCAGACAGCAGTGCAGGTCCCATTACCTGCGTTACGTACGAGAACAGAAGTCACACGCAGAAATGCAGCGTGTGAAATAGTCAATCCCGCTTGGCAAAATAAAGGGCTCAGCCCTCAGAGGGTATAAATTGGCAGGGCATCACCACCACCTCCGTGGCCCCATCTCTTCACGCAGAACCGAAGGCAGAAAACCACAAAAGTGAACAGACACACGCAAAACGCAAGACGGATGAAATGAAATCCACGTACCGCGGGAGAAGGGCTGTGGTGACCCCGTCAGAGAGCGGGCTTGCCTTGAACTTCGTGAGCAAGGTGTAAACACTTGGTATTTAGACACCAGCCTGTAATGCTCATACTCTCCAGAGGTATTTTGCATGCCAATTAAATACTTCAAGTTTATATCAAGATTATTGTCACCTATTTAATGGCTCATTGATTTTTAGAAGCCATAGCAATTTTCTCTTTCCTTTCTGTTGAGTTAGTTACAGTAATGACTAACCATAAAAATTAGATAACATGCTGAAATGTGATTTTAAAACATCTGTGCATTTGATATTCCTACTTTTAAGTAAGAGATGAGTTAATATCCCGCTGTCTCACCCCACGTCACTGCCTTTGGCCTATGTGGCTCTAAAGACAGAGCAAGACAAACTGAATTACAGTGAGCATGATTGAAAAAAAAAATATCCTAGAAACTGTCAGCCATTTCTCCCATGATCCTTTGAAACACCATATAAATACACAATCAAAGAGTCCAGTGTTTTTTGTAGCTGTAGAGCTGGTTCCCAGGGAAAGGCTCCAGCGTTCTCTAGAACCATTGCTGAAAGATGCCTCAGGAACATGCATGCTCCAAATCATCTCTGTACCTGTCTCCACACCACTACTTCAGAAGAGGTCAAAAATCACTCCACCGTAACATTTTCACAGCATCAGATCCACTCTCACATTTTTATTTATAAGAAAATGGAAAATATCTGGAAAATGCAAACAAAGTACCACTTCTCTGCATTTATCTAGCAGTAGGTTTCAATTTTTCATGTCAAGTAGACATTATTCAATCCACTCCTAAATGAAATATTTTAAAGAAAAATGACAAGTAAAAATCTGAACACCACACTGGAAGTTTTTGGAAACCAATTATTCCAATAGAGAAAAAAAAAATTTATTTAGCAAAGAAAGTTCTTACTGGTTTTTAATTTTATACAGGGCACAAAAAAGTTGAAAATCATAAAAACTTATGCCCCCATAATAGAAAAAATGTCTTTTCAAACCAGGTTAGCAAATTTCACCCCCTTGATCCCAATTTCCCCTTAATCTTGCTGTTGCTTCTACTTGCCTTACAGAATCAGCACTGACTGAAAACTATCAGCCACTGACAACACAAACCCTTCACAACATAACACACAGCCCACCACAGACTTGCACAAAACCCATTTACAAATGAACTACAGGCCAAAACCTACTCATTAAAATAATTTGGTGAATGTTCTTGAACGAAACTTAGAAGAATATGGCTTCATGCTGTCAAGCATTTCACATGCCCTCCAACCAAATCCATTTGATAAATGACT
The DNA here is from genome assembly GCF_963210335.1 of Falco punctatus. Taxonomy (NCBI): domain Eukaryota; kingdom Metazoa; phylum Chordata; class Aves; order Falconiformes; family Falconidae; genus Falco; species Falco punctatus. Next base: position 16,074,313 of record NC_137595.1, read on the forward strand.
AATTATCCTAAGCTGCATTAAAATTCAATCTTGATTGTGATTATTACTGATTAAGTACTACTCAAAGTCTACACTTCAATTCAGTACAATATCTGTGATTCAGATGATGAGCAAAGTGTCCGCTGCCCATGGCAGCATTAACTCCAGCCACAGCAACAAAAATAGGTTCTAACCTGACACGTAGTTTTTCAAGCAACTGGGATTCATTACTTTCATAAAATTGTTCAGCTATACTCACAATTTCAATGTTATTTTTGAGCCTTTCTCAACCACTCTTTGGTTCTATCCCTTCTACAGCAGTGAGCCAGCTCCTACCCTGTTTTTATGTTCTCCATACACAAACCTCAGTTGTCCTGTTTGACCCTAAACCTCAGTTGTCCTGTTTGACCCTTTCTTTACCCTTCTTTTATCCTTCTGCTGTGACTGGTATGTTCTAACTCCTGGAACTAATATGAGCTTTGAAGCTCTGGAGCCATCCGCAGGGAAACCTATGACTTGCAATCTCCAAAATGTCTGGAAGGTCAAGGACTGACAACTCCATGTAACCAAGGAACTTCACTGCAGCCAAAAGAGCCAACACAAACGCAAGAGAGCACTTATAAAACATAAAAAAAACCCAATGGCAAAATTTACAGCAAATAAAACCAGAGGATGTGGTCCCCAGCCCTGCACACATGCCCATGCTCCATGAGGTTGAGGGCCCACAAGGGACACAATTACAGAACAGTTGAGATTGGAAGGGATCTCTGGAGCTTATCTGCTCCAAATCCCTGCTCAAGCAGGACCACCTAGAGCAGATTGCCCAGGACAAAGCTTTTGAGCATGTCCAAGGATGGAGACTCCACCACCTCTCTGGGAAGCCTGCACCGGTGCTCAGTCACCCTCACACTAAAAAAGTGTTTCTTGATGTTCAGAAGGAACCTCCTGTGTCCCAGTTTGTGCCTGTTGCCTCTGGGCACCACTGGAAAGCTCTGTTCTCTTCGCACCTTCCCTTCAGGTATTTATATACATTGATAACATCTCCCTGAGCTTGCTCTCCTCTAGGCTAAACAGTCCCAGCTCCCTCAGACTCCCTCTTGCAAGATGCTCCAGACCCTTCAACATCTTTGTGGCCCTTTGTTTGACTCTCTCCAGTATGTCCATGCCTCTCTCACACTGGGCCCAGGACTCTGTTGTGGCCTGACCAGCGCTAAGCAGAGGAGAATGACCATCCCCCTCACCCTGCTGGCAATGCTTATCCTAATGCAGCCCAGAATACCACGGGCCTTCTTTGTGGCAAGGGCACATTTGCTGGCTCGTGGTCAAGTGTCCCACCAGGACCGCCAGGTCCTTTTCTGCAAGGCTGCTTTCCAGCTGGGCAGCACAAAGTGATGGATGATTAAAGCTGGGCTCAAGGCTTTCACACATGAAAGGGTACATACTCTGCACGCTGCAAAGCGTTTAGTTCAAAAGCAAATATTTCATTTTACTCACCGCCCCTGACCCAGATGGTCTGCGTAAGAACAGTCCCAAGTTTACTCAATCACCTGTAACTTTGGTAAGACTTGTAGTAAGCTCTTTAGCAGCCACTGTTTGCCTGCCTTTAAAATGTATATGTGGCTGAAATACGTGTTCATGTTGAAGAATGAATACACCTACTGTATTTGGTGGATATTGGTCTTTATTACCTGTTGTACATCACGTAGGTAAAATTTAATCCTCTGTGAACAAACTTCTTTGCAAATGTGAAATCAAAGCAAACAACATTAAATTGAAACACAGCTGATAATGCAACATTAATTTCATTGCAAGGAAGAGTTTCAATTCTTGGTATTTGATTTTCTCTGTATAACAGATAGTACCTATTTACTAGACGTAGGAGTAAATAATTTTTCCAGTTCTCTACTGGTAAAACACATAATAGCATGATTTTGCTGCATTATTAAAAAGAGGGTCAGTATTTCAGTAACATTCTTGTTATCAATAAGGTTACTCAGCAGTCATGAAGCATAAGCTGAACATCCTGTGACACCGGAATGTTAAAACGTATCATTCCAATCATTTTTCCACTCCTTGCTAAGTACCACTGCAACTCAGATTGCAGTGTCAGCTGCCTAGATAAGGTTTATATAACGCAGGGAAAAAATAGCGTGAACATCTAACTGCAAGTCAGCATGAAAATAAATGACTCAAACATGGAAGAATTCAGATTTTGAGACAGGGACCACAGGTCACATCTGGGTCCATTTCTGTGCAAGAAACACACATTTATTGCCAAATGAAAAAAATACTGGCATTAGCTTCTGCAAAGAACGGATATATTTCATTGAAATATTCAGCTCCCAGATTGTGGTGTCATCCAAGAAATAGTAGGAATATTATCACCGGAGAATAGAGTTTTGGTAGCTCATAACAAAATTACAGTGCTTACAATTTGTCCAAAAAACAACTGTGACAGGAAAGCAGTCGAGGGACAACCAACACAAGAAATAAAAACTGGAAATCCTGCAGCATGAAGTTTAAAAAAAATGCAGATAAATTTTTTTTGAGAGGAAATCGTTCACAAATGATGAGACATACTCAAGCCACAGTACAGAAAAGACAACAAACGTGGTTGTTTCCTCAGTCATAAAATACTGGACTTTTTCAAACGCATATAAAAAGCAAATTTTAGAGTGAAACAAGGAAGATGATTAAAAAACTCCAAACCATTAGGATTAACCTGTGAAGCTGGTTATCGATATTGTGGAAAGGTCCAGAATAAAACTTAGGGTAGGGTAGTTACTTGTACTGAAAATAAAACCTCAGGCTCCACAGAGCAATTAAGTGCCACTGTCACAAACAAGTTCAATGCTGAATCTTTGACTCATCAAAAAACAGTTTGATTTTGCCTCCTCGGTAAATAGATCACTTTTGAGAAGGGAAGGTAGAGTTCCTTGAAAATGTTACCATTGGTCCCAATATGGTTACCACCAGCACTCAATAAGATTTCTTCCTCAGGGAAACTATGCCATTAAGCAACATGTTTGTCAGTCAAAGTACCACTAACATTTACATGTTTTCAGAACTGGAGGTTCTAGAGACCAACTGTATCTATAAATAGTTTATTCTGAGCCAGGTGGGCATCACTGCTGAACCTTCCCAACAGCAGTAGAGTAGTCCAAAGCAACAAATCGGCTAGCAACGGAGATCCACAGGAAGGCTGAAAGAGGGAGAGAAGAGAGCCTCAAAACCTCTTTGTCAGGAGCGGAGTAAAAGAAAAAAAAATGGGACAAGGAAGATGAGATTAAGGTACTGGAATTTAAACAGAGGTGCGGATGGACGGAGAGACAGAGAAGTGTCACCTTTCTGTGACAATATTTTTTCAGGGAAACAAAGTGTTTACAAAAATTCTAATGGCTTCATTGAGTATTTTGATTAAGCTTCTTCCCCAGAACAGTTTGACATTATCATTTATAGGCTGGTAGTGTTCCTATCCAGACCCACTGAGTCAGACTAAGCTATGCTAAGCTGTAAGCTGGATGGGTAAGCAGGGGTTAACAGGCAGGGTGGGAGAGCAAGGTGAGAAGCAGAGACTTGAGGTAGACCCCGAAGGGACCAGAGAGCCAGTAAATGGATTTGAGCAAGTCCTCAACTTTGTTATGAGCTAATGAAAATCTAATGTTGGGTAGCTCACTGACAGCAATGTAAATCCTTCCAAGAATGAGGCAGAAACAGAGAAAGAATACTTTGCTCTGAGCTTTAATCAGTGGGGAGTTGTATTTTTCATCTACTGGTATACTGGGAAATCTGCTCTTCTGATCACTGCAGTTGCGTGACAGCTCTCTCGGAGGGCATTAGGGACCTGGGGACTTCCCAACTAGATGTAGGTGGACTAGTCTTTTCAAGACCTTTGGGAGCATACGCGTATGGAGATGCAAAAAAGGCAAAGGCATATTTAGGGAGCATCAATAAATGATGCTTCACCTGAGTGAAGCCAAACTACTAGCACTTTAGAGGCCTAAATGACACGTAATGCTAAATATCTTAAGAGCCTCTCAGAGAGCTGGTAGGTAGGATCTTATCAGACACTGCTCTGAGGGGCTAATAGGAGCTCAAAAGCTAGCTGATCTTCAGGGATTACCTCCTTGGAGTACAAGCACAGCCCATCCCAAAGTGCAGAAGCCAGCAGAGCTGAAGAGAAAACTCCAAACTGAGCTGGAAAGCAAAAACCAGCAAGGGCAGGGGAGACACGGGCTGTCCAGGAGCACAGAGGCATTGCTCCAGCAGGCACGGAGGGAATTAGAAAAGCTGGTCTCATGTTCCTTCCTAAACTCTGGGATTGCTTTCCACAGCAGCGTGCCACAAGTCTAAAAAAATTCAAAAAGAAACTGGACAAATTCATAGAAGAAGAGGTGGTGTAAGGACTGTTACATACAGTAACTCATCCCTTCTGTTGGGAAGTCCCTAATGCACAAGTTTCCTGTGTCTAGGAGAATGCTCTGGAAAGGCTGTCACACATGACATCTGCCTTCTCACCCTCTTTCACATCCATCCATCACTGGCCATTGTCATGGGCAGGATACTGGGCAAGTCTGACCTGTGCTCTGGCATGGTATAGTCATCCTTATGTTCTCTGGGTTGTGCTCCACTGTGCTCTATCTGTGCATTCCGGATCTGCATTTACTCACATTTGGAGGTCAGCCCCAAATTCCAGCATGAGTATTTTTTTACAAAAAAAATGACAGGAATTAGCACAGAAGGGAAAACATCTCTGTTCTCATGTTAAAAAAAATCAAGATCTCCTAAGATAGAGTAGCATGCCATCTGAAACAGTTTTTCCTCTGAAGCTGTTGACCTACTTTGTTAGCTATACAATTTCTTACAAATTTACTATATTATAACAGCTGTGTTCATGCTGTTCTAGTGTCAGCACTTCTATTCTAAACCCCATTTTTTACACACTTCCGTAATAACTCAATTATAAAACTTGGGTAAAACGCGGCTCTCCACCAGCATTTTCTTCTCCAAAGTATACTTGGCCATCCACAAAAACGCACCATTGCAAAATGCCAAATTGTCCACTTGGGGTCTGATATTTTTCCCCCAGAAGTGGCAGGACTCTGCCTGGGGGTAGCTGGTGCAGACATCTGAGCCCATCTGTGCCGTCTGAACGCAAAGATCTGCTCTGGTCACGGACAAGCTGATGGCAGACGTGCAGCGTGTGGCCCTGCACTGCTTTTTTTGTGTTCCCTGGGTGGGTTTACCCGGAGCCCTGGGACCCCAGGGTGCAGCACGATGCCGGCGAGGAGTGCTGCTCTACAGCAGGTACCCAGAGTGGCCTGCCAAAATCCTGGTAAAAAGGGAGATCCTGGAAGCGCATAGCACTGAACGAAGGGGAGGGCTGGGCAGGAAAAGAGACGCAGAGGACAAACCCATGTGGGAAGGGAAAGAAAAAAAGAAGAAAGGGCAGTTTGGTTCCCTGCAAAGAGCCAGTGTGCTGGCAGCAGCGTCCTTGCAGCGCAGCAGCTGTGAATGAGGGAGGAGGACCTGACTGCTACACAGACAAAACAAGAAGAAATCCAGCTCCCGGTTCAGCTACAGCCAAGCTTTGGCTTTTCTGACTCCCTCCCTGCCTGCCTTGTGTTGCCTCTGGGCTCCTCCGGGACAGCCCATCCCTGCCCCAAGCTCAGCCATGGCCCTTCTGTAAGTTTTCCCTATTCCGTTCTTTCTGATAAAAGGGCACCAAAACCACATGAGATATTGAAGGTTCTGGAACAGCACAGATCTATTGACAACAATGATGTTTCTCCAGTTTGTTCCCTATTTCTCTCCTAATACCCTGCTTTTCTGCCTGCTACCTAGTCCAACACCTATGTTTTCGCATATCTGTCTGCTACAGACCCAAGTCTCGCTCCTGTACAGTAACTGTTTGCTTAGACATGTCACGACAGGTAGCACAGACTCTCAGATGCTACATCCACACAGCCACAGCAGCGATGTCGTGGAAGCGACGCTCTTGTAAATGAGTATCTGCTTTCTCTTTGAGGAGGGCTGTCAGAGCTGCTCACATCCCTGCCCTAAAGCATGGCTGCTGCAGGTTCCCCACGGGTCACAACCCTCCCTAGCTCAGTCCATGGCACTGGCTGGACACATCCTGAACAGGACACAACCACTGGGCAATGGCTTCACGTGTGCTTTTTCCCCAGAACACTTCCTCTAGCAATTCCCCCACCCACCAGCACCGAACCCCAAAGGTGCCAAGCTCCAAAACTTCACCAAGGCTGAAATAAAATCTTCCCTCAATACATCCATGACCACTCATCTTCTTGCCCCCCTTGAGTGTAACAGACAAGGCAGTCCCCACACTGGAGAGCCTCTTCTAGACACAGGACTGCTGCCGCTGTTAAAAGACTTAGGACTTTTCAGCCCAGACTGTATTTTTCCCTTTCTGGACTCACTTCTGGAAGTCTCCAAACAGCAGCAGACTGTTTTTAGTAAAACCATCAGAAAATCTTAATTCAGGAAGTGGACAAATACAAAGTAATCACCATCTTTCATATCAAATCCATCTTTAATAGTTTTTCTGTAAAAAGATTGAGTTTTATGCACAAGTGACGTCCTACTGAAATAAATTAAATTCTGTGTCTGCAAAATTAGGCATGACCATGGCATTATGGTCATTGTGCATTACAGTGATTCTCTTTGACTTCTTACAGTAGAAAACCTTGCTATATGTTAATGTTTATAAATTACAGTAGTTAGATTAAATTCTACAGTTCATTGTAAAATGCCAAAGAGAACCTTTTATCTGTTCCTACCTTCTTCAGATGCAATGATCAAGTGAAAGAATTCAAATTTAGTCCATCAGTGAATCTTCCCAACTGCCCAATTGCTACCTAAGCACGTATATGACAGCTGTCAATTCAGAAATCATTCATTCCAACAGAAAGATGACAGGAAAACACTGAGTTGATATGACAGCAATGGCAAAAATGTGTTAAAGCAGGCATCCCTGTAGGAAATCTTTCCGCACTACAACAGATGGCCAGTAGTTAGAGGAAACCATTAAAGCTTGAATTGAGGAAATTGGTTAAATTTTTCACAGCAAAGGGTAGCAGATAAAAATAAACAAACTTCACCGACCTTCTGGGGAGAGCCAGTCATTTTATAGAGTGCAGGTACCTATCAATAGCACAGGAAAGGCACTAGATTTTACAAGCACGCTGCTACGTTGTATAATGATTTTATAATCATCCTATGATTTCCATATACCACACAGACAATACAGTCACACAAGTGTCATAATTGCATAATTACTACGTTAATACACACAGGCAGCAATTACGCAAATATGACAGCTCTGAGCTCCAGGAGGGGAAGCTGCTGAGGGTGCAGCCTGCGGGGCTGGCAGCTGGTGCCCCCCAGCCCCTGAGCACTGCCCAGCCCACAGCCTACCCCTGTGCCAGCACGTCGGCCACGGGTCTGCCAGGGAGCCCGGGAGGGTGATGGGGGTGTGAAGGGTCAGGTTTTCCTCCTCTAATGCTTTAACAGGAACTGGAGAGACATTGTACTTTCAGCTGTTCTGGAACACACCGATTCACCTGAGATGAGGTGTGACCCATGTGAAGATAGAGACTTTATATTTTAGAATTTTCTATGTCTCAAGAGAGATATTGGCAATATATACAAATATTATATTTGTAGAAATAAAATATCAGCAAAGGCTCACTCTTAAATTGACCATCTCCAAAGTTTCTATCCTTTCAGACCAGTCCTTTATAAAGATAGCATTCATCAGGTCTGCTTTTTCACATTACTGAAATACATTCTAGCACTGGGCAAAGAAAATGAAGATTTCTTAAGAAAACCTGAAACAAGGAGAAATTCAAGGTGCACAAGCACTGTAGCTCATGTGGGATGTATTCCAAACAACAAGGGCTAAGGCAGGGATTGGGGAACTTTCAAAAGGTAAAACTTCACTGAGCTTTCCTTATGGGACACATTTAAATGTGAAACTCGGGGACTATAAACCTGTGGGAACCAGGAAGCAGATGCCCAAGTCATTCCTGCTTCTGAAGGCCTTTTTTTAAAAGAAAAAATAATAATCCCTTAGGAATCCACAGCAATAGTTGTTTGAGAGCATCTCAACAGCTGCATGTCTGAGCGCTTGCACAAGGCTGACTTGAGCACAGCTTGCCTTACTCACACAGTCCAGGGGATATGGTTGTTATAATAAATGCTGTCAGTCTATGCATATTAAAGTTTTCCTGTCTTTAAGCAGAAAACAGAAGAAGGGATGAAGTAGCAATACTCCTCATCACCCTAGTGCATACAGCACCCAAGCGGTGGGCATCATGAGCTGACAGCACTGAAAAGCTAACTCGGCATCGGCTCTGAATTTGAACTAAGAAGTCATTTTGATCACTGATAAGAAATAAGGAAACTCTTCAGCCCCTGAAACACAATTTCTACTCTTTGCCTCACAATACAATTCCTATTTTAAGACTGAATTGATTTTTAAAAAGCACAAAAGCTGTTTCCTTAACCTTAACATACATCCCTGTGAAGTGCGTATGATAAGCAAGAGCAACTAAATTAACTTCTTAACATTGCAATGGGATTTCAAGGGAAAGAAAAAACAAACAAACAAACATTGTTATGTGAAGATACATACTTTTTCATAAGATCTCTGCCCTCTGGGTGCGTATAACCATGCTTCCAGCATACAGTTCTCACTCATTTAATAACAGGATACAATTTTGGATCGTGTATATGCTGACAGAAAGCAGAAGTGACAGAAAGCTCGGGAAGCTCTGCTTTTAGTATTTGCCCGCTGGAATGGAAACACTTGAAGAGAACCTCTAGGTTGATAAAATATGTCACTTGAATATCAAATAAAAAATAAATCAAATCAACTTTATCAGCCACTAGGAAAAAAACATGTATTTCCGTGGTGAATTGCAATAATAGCTGGTTTAGACCTTTTCTGTTTCAGACACTTCATGAGTTCGCTTCTGCTTTGGGGATCCAAATATTCTGAACCTGCCAAGTAGTATAGCAGCATTACCTCAAAGTTGTGTCAAACCACCTGCACAGCTGCAGTTTGAATTCCACAGCCTGACAACAGGGCATGAGTGGGGTTCGATGCCAAGAGTCATGAAAACCCCAGCTAAAGACCATCCCACCAAGAGCGGAGAGCAGGGTCAACACGGGCCCTCCTGACCACGGGCTGTGCTATGGCAATACTCAGCTGGTCTGGTTCTGCTGTTTCTCCTATAAAACACGTTTTATCTCCAAGACCAGCACCAACCCTTAAATCTGCAGGAAGATCCACCCATCTGATGAAACACAATGAATTAATAAGGGTTACAAACTAAACTCCTTACGCGCTGAAACATGCTCTCTTTTTTAAAACCCTACAATCATTAATAGTTACTTTTGACAAACACAGGCTATTTAGGCACTTAACTTTGATCATCTTGACTTTCTAAACTTAATTCCATAAATACACGAATGTGTATGTACCTTTTAGACAGAGGTAGTAATTACAGCTGACAGCTGTGAGAGCATTTTATATGTTTCAGTAATAAACCTATCTAACCCTATTAAATATTAATACACAATCTCTCCCTATTACCTATTATGTCATCAGTCACATCAGTTTTAGCAGGAAGGTCAGCAAAAACAAAATAAGAATTTTGTCATTTTTTTAAATATAGACTGAGCAGTTTATAGATGTTAATGAAACCCCTGACAAGTGAAGCACTATTTATTAACAGGATGATATACAAGCAGGAAAAAAATAAATAGAACATTTTCCTGCCTTAAATTTGTTGATCTATTGTATAAATATCAGAGGTCGTATTTCAGCCAGGATAGGAAGGACATGGAAAGGAAGGTGAAATGAAAATATATTGAAAATACATGAAAGGACAATGGTCCTTCTCCATGCTGCTGCCTCCCAGCCCCTCCATGGGGACTCGGAGAAGCCTGCACGGAAAGTCGGTGCCGCTCTGCAAGGCAGGACACGGGGGACCCAGGCAGGGCTGCTTGTGTAGGAGAGGGTCGAGATAAGGACTTAGGTACAAACCACAATGCCACTGGTTCCCCCCATCTGTGGTGACAAGATACGTAAGAGGTAGTGTTCTAGATCTCCCATAAACCTGAGTCCCTTCAGCTGTCATGTTTCTCTTAACCTCACCAATTATTTTCATGTTTTCCTAATGAAGAAGGATGACTCTGGCAAGTGTAAGCACATACAATACCCACAGACATTGCGGATGATTTGCAATTATTATTTCCATTTTCTGACTTAATAATACAGTCTGGGACACAGCTCAGAAGCTGACTCACTTGACATTCAGACTTTTCTAAGGAAAAAAAAATGCTGATTTGATAAAAATTGAAACATTTCTTCCCACAGATTATTTCTAAACTTAAACTGAAATGTGTTTTTTTATGTTTGAAAATTGTGAATTATCTACACAAATTTCAAGAAAACTCATACTATTAAGGACACTTCAGTTTCCTTTTCACCAGTTGTTTTTACCCAAATAACCTTTGCATTGTTCTTTTGAAAGGTTAAAGCAAGATATGTTTTCAAGTTTCTTTTTGTGGGAATTTTAGTGAACAACTTTTGCTTTCCAATTTAGTTGAAAACAAGAAGTTGGGAAACTTGGAATTGTTTTTTTCTGAATTTTTTTGGTTAAAAACTAATCACTGAAGAAACAACCATTAATTTTTGGTTGCCCAATTTTATTGCTAGTCACAATTTTTTGCTCCAGTTCAGTCTCTCCTCTGCCTCCCTGCCTGCCCCAATAGCCCTTGGAATGTTGGGAAAGGGCAGGCAGTGGGATTATTTTAGGTGCTAGACAGAGAATATGGAAGAATAAGGAAGAATACTCCAGTTGTCTGTGAAACATTTTTGATCTGGTGAAGAGGAAAAATAAATGCATCGACAGGTACTGCTTAAAACCAGAACTTCACCACTGCTATCCATAAACACACCAGCTAATCTTTTTCATTAGCTGATTAGGCTCAGCCTTACCTGTTGCTTTCTACTTTCACTGCTTCTGGTAGAAAACTCCTCCAGAACCTCCCACCTAACTAATTACACATTTTCTTTTAGTTTGTGCATAACCAAGTTACCAAGTGCAATAACCAACCTGTTATTCTTACAGCAACCCTACCCTTTTTTCCAAAATAGCACCGAGCACTCCACATTTTTCAGACTGCTCCATTAACTCCAGCTTTTCTTCAGCCAGAACTAACCATGCAGCCCACAGTCTTAGAATCATAGAATCACGTAATAGTTTGTGTTGGAAGGGACCTTGAAGATAACCTAGTTCCAGCCCCCTGCCATGGGCAGGGACCCCTCCCCCCAGCCCAGGTTGCCCAAAGCCCCATCCAGCCTGGCCTTGGACACTGCCAGGGATGGGGCACCCACAGATGCTCTGGGCAACCCGTGCCAGTCACCCACCACTCTTACAGTGAAGAATTTCTTCCTCATAGCTCATCTACCCCATTTCAGCTTTAAAGCCATTGCCCCTTGTCCTATCGCTACAGGCCCTTGTAAACAGCCCCTCCCCAGCTCTCTTGCCACCCCCTTTATGTACTGGCAGGCTGCTCTAAGGTCTCCCTGGAGCCTTCTCTTCTCCAGGCTGAACAACCCCAGCTCTCTCAGCCTGCCTTGACAGCAGAGATGCTCCAGCCTCTGACCATCTTCATGGCCTCCCCTGGACTCCCTCCAACAGGCCCATGTCCTTCTTATGTTGGGGACCCCAGAGCTGAACGCAGCACTGCAGGTGGGGTCTCATGATGGCAGAGCAGAGGGGGAAAACCACCTCCCTCAGCCTGCTGGTCATGCTTCTTCTGGTGCAGCCCAGGATTCGGTTGGCTTTCTGGGCTGAAAGTGCACATTGCCAGGTCACGTTGAGCTTCTCATCCACTAACACCCCAAGTCCTCCGCCTTAGGGCTGCTCTCATTCTATTCTCCACCCATCCTATATTTGTGCTTGAGATTACCCTAACCATGTGCAGGACCTTGCCCTTGGCTTTGTTGAGCTTCATGAGGTTTGCATGGACCCACCTCTCAAGCTTACCAAGGTCCCTCTGGGTGGCGTCCCTTCCAGCGGGTCAACTGCACCACACAGCTTGGTATCAACATAAAAATTGCTGAGGGTGCACCCAAACCCACCGTCCATGTCACTGACAAAGATGTTAAACAGCACCAGTACCAGACCCTGAGGATCGGCCCTCATCACTGGTCTCCACTCTGACACCGAGCCATTGACCACAACTCTTTGAGTACGGCCATCCAGCAAATTCTTTATCCACTAAGTGGTCCATCCATCAGCTCCATGTCTCTCCAGTTTAGAGGCAAGGATGTCATACCAGACAGCATCAAATGCTTTGCACAAGTCCAGGTAGATGACGTCAGTTGCTCTTATTCCCAGACCTGCAGAACTCAAGCAACAGTACTTATTACATACACTGTATCATCCCTTATTTCTTAGGGCTTTCTCAGATCACACCTAAATTTGTCTGCTTTCTCTGCATAATGCTCTGAAGTTCCCTTAGCCCTTCCAAAGCCTCTTAAGCAATCTTCAGATTTCTTCCATATCTCCTTTAAACTCCAGAGACAAACAAACAGGGTTTCACCTTCAACCCCACCATTTCAGGCACATGGTACATGCCCATATCTTCCACTAATTGACTAGTAAGTTAGAACTGCAGGAGCTACTTATTTTGGTGCTTATCAGTTGCTTTCTGGGTTTTTTTCCCCTCCTGTGGTAACTCCTGCAAGGCACAAAAGAATCCTCTAAATCATAAAAGCCAAAATATAGGGGAAAGTTCACACAGGCACACATATGTATTATCTGCACCATTTTCTTTTTTAGTAATTCAAAAACAGTGTTGACAACAAATTTGAGTCAGCTTCAGTGCTTATTACTGGCTTCAATTCTCTTTTACTAGGAGATACAGTTCCATTAAATCAGTGTCTGCAAGATTGGAGTCCAGGCGAATTCCATCCTATTTCATGCTTCATTATGAAAGATTCATACAGCCCTATTCATCATGTTTCAACAGCCATCTACATCAACTTTAGAGTACTAAAATGTTGTACGTTACAAAGCGACACGTTGAAATGATCAGTCAAGTTCACTGGGCTTAACCACTCTGACAATGATACGTAATCTGACTGGTTAGGGATAAAAAGACATCTTAATCGGCATATAAGAATAATCTTTATTGCGGTAATTGGCATTTACCAAATTGCAACATTAAGCTCAAAATCTTGAAAAGTGCCCTAGAGGCAGAGGTACAGGAGAGAGATCACCTGCAGGCCACAGAGAATGGAATCTGCCTTTGTGCTGGAAGAAGCCCTGCAGTGATGTGAGCACCACGTGCCTGAGCTTGTTTTCTACAGGGAATTAGTTTCTACAACATGGCATGTTAATAAACTGTCTCTCACAAATACACACACCCTCCTCAAAAAAAAAAAGCCACAAGCCATTCCTGTACAAGATAGACTGAATTATTTAATTCAGCCAATTTCAGAGCTAACTGGAAAGCAACTCTGAAGAGCAAGTTAAACATTTGAACTTCTTGATCAAGTATAAGCTGGTATTTTGGTTCACTTTGGGTTTCCACTGCATGTAAGATACCAAGCAAGAAACACAAAACAGGACTGGAACTAGGAGATAACCAGGGTCTGTCAAACCAGGGTTGTGTCATCAAATTCTTGATCTTCATTTAACATTGTACAGCTGAATGATCTATGTGTGGATATGTGGATATGCACAGGGCAGGTTCAGATTGGATATTAGGAAAAATCTCTTCACTGAAAGGGTGGCCAAGCATTGGAACAGGCTGCCCAAGGAGGTGGTTGAGCCATCATCCCCAGATGTATTTAAAAGACGTAGATGTGGTGCTTGGGGACATGGTTTAGCGGTGGGCTTGGCAGTCCTGGGTTAACGGTTGGACTTAATGATCTTAAGGGTCTTTTCCAACCTAAATAATTCTATGATTCTGTATGTGTGTGTATTAATGTTTTAATCAAGTCTGAGTCAGAAATCATTAGTCTGATGGAAGGGCAGGTGCTACAGAGTTCAAGTCCCACAGCCAGTGTAAATTCCTTCAGCTGCTTTCCATGACACAGACCAGTGAAGACTGGTGAGAAAACCACTCACAAGACACAAACTGCATAACAGCATGGGATCCTACAGCTTTGGTCTGGCTGCTTTTTTGAAATCTTCATTCTGTCATCTTGTCTGCTACCTGGGGTGGCACCTACAGCAGAGAAGTCTATACAGTAATGGCATTGGATACCGAAATATTCAAGCATTCTAGGGATGTTCTTACTAGGCTGATACCATCAGAGAAAACAGATCATTTACCTACCATGACTACTATTTTTATCACTCATACTATTTCTGATTCCTGGTTTTGCTACATTCCAGCGATCTACATTTTCATTTATACATTTGTGCCATTATTTTACTAGGAGAAAAACTTCAAGAGACTTTACTGGGGCTTCATTTGCATTTCATGGTTACATTTAATAGCCCTGTGGGCTAAAAGCCAACTGATGAACCTTTCTAATTCATGATGGCAGAAGAGAATGTTAACCCCATTAGCATCAAAAAGAAATGACCAAGTGTCAAGACAGTTTTCACAGTTCCATTCCTGTCCTTTCAGACCAGTTAAAGCTCCCAGAATTAGGTTAGTCAACGGTGCAGACTATTTCATCAGTTAACATGTCCAACAGCGATGTGGGATGCTGCTGAACAGCAGAACTCAGAGAGTTGTGAACAATGGCACTGTCTAGCTGGAGGCCTGTAGCTACCAGCGTTTCCCTGGGGTCAGTACTAGTACTGGTTCCAGTCCTGTTCAACATCAATGACCTGGATGAAGGGATGGAGCATACCCTCAGCAAGTTTGCAGATGAAACAAAACTGGGAGGAGTGGCTGATACCCCAGAGGCTGTGCTGCCATTCAACAAGGCCGGGACAGGCTGGAGAGGAACCTCATAAAATTCCATAAAGGCCAGTGTAAGGTCCCACACCTGGGGAAGAACAGCCCCACGCACCAGTAAGGCCAGGTGTTGACCTGCTGGGAGGCAGCTCTGCTGAGAAGGACCCGGGAGTCCCGGAGGACAGCAAGTTGCCCATGGGCCAGCAGTGTGCCTGTGTGGCCAGAAAGGCCAGTGGGATCCTGGGGAACGTTGGGAGGAGCATGGCCAGCAGGTCCAGGGAGGTGTCCTCCCCCTCTGTTCTGCCCTGGTGAGGCCATATCTGGAATACTGGTCCAGTTTTGGGCTCCCCAGTTCAAGAGGGCCAGGGAACTGCTGGAGAGGGTCCAGTGGAGGGCTGCAAAGACGATGAGGGGACTGGAGCATCTTCCTTGTGAGGGGAGGCTGAGGGAGCTGGGCCTGGGTAGCCTGGAGAAGGGAAGGCTGAGAGGGGTCTCATCAGTGCCTACAAACATCTTCAGGGCGAGTGTCAAGAGGATGGGGCCGGGCTCTTCCCAGTGGAGCCCAGCGACAGGACGAGGGGCAGTGGGCACAAACCGCAGCACAGGCGGTTCCAGCTGAACGGGAGGAAGGAGTTCTTCACCCTGAGGGTGGCAGAGCCCTGGGACAGGCTGCCCAGAGAGGGTCTGGGGGCTCCTGCTCTGGAGACGTTCCCAGCCCGCCTGGCCGTGACTGTGCAACCTGCTGTAGGTGACCCTGCTGTAGCAGGGGGCTGCACTGGGTGGTCTCCAGAGGTCCCTCCCAACCCTGACCGTTCTGTGATTGTGTCACACTATGCACTGACTGCACCAGTCACGCTGCTGCATCCAGTTACTGGAAATTTAAAAAACAAGCCAACTAAAAGACACACAATTAATTCTTTACACTTAAAAGCTCTTACCGAAAAAAGATAAATTCCCTATCTTTCTTCCATTTAAAAACAAGTGCAACCAAATAAAATGGATGAGATGGGGAGAATACGTATTTTCTGTAGTGTATCATTTGTCCTTCTCACTATCAGGAAAATTAAAGCAGCTTTGCAATATCCTCAAATTTGACTAGATAAATCACAGGGTAAGCACAGAGTTTTATGATACTCCTCAGAGATCAGTCCCATAAGTTTGGCTGGATCCTCATCTCCTCCTCTGTCTCATTCCGACAAAGACTCTCTGCTGAACAAGGAGTTGTTCCAGGCTGACAGACTCACTGTTGCTGGTCCTAGCAAGACTACTTCAACCTTTTCAGCTCTTCCTAAGTACCTACTCCTCTTCACTTTTCTCTATTAATTTCAATGATATGATTAACCTCCACAAATAGTACAGCCAACCAGCATTGAAAAAAGGTCAACTGAGGACCTCCACAGAACATGCTTCAACATGAAGTGCAGGCCGATATCTAGAAACACAGCAAAATCAGGTACATTTTGCAAGATTGATCTTGCAAGGCATTGCCTGTCCAGTTCTACAAGGTTTCCATTCTGCAGGGGACACAAACTTTTACCTCACGTGGTGGACATTCTTGTGTTGGAAAGAGAGAAAGCCATGTCAGTGGCCAGCCATGGCTAGTTCCAAACACAAAACACAGAGGAAGCACAGAGAATTCTAACTCTGACTTATTCTTTTGTTCATTAAGAAACTAGAACAGTACTTTTGCCAGTCCTCTTGTACGCACTTGCTGTGGCCAATGAGCACATTTAGACTCTAAAAGAAAAAGGAAAGAGAAGAGAAATTATGAACAGTCCTCCTTCGCTCCCCAAAATAACTGAAATTCATTTCAGAACAACAACAGAATCCTCAATAATGTGGGTCAAAGAAAATGCACTAAAAAAGTTTCACTCAACAAAAACATTTTCCCTTCCAACCAAATTCCCAACACTCGTCTTAGGCAATCTTAGACTCTTCACTCTATTAATAGCTTAATGCATGAGAAATAATACATTATTCAAAAGGAAGTTGTACTTTCACATTTGGTACAATACTTGCAAGCTACTGGCACTGTCTTCCACTTGATTTCAAGTGACATGCCCAAAGTCTTTGCAAGGAAAAATAAATCTGCCCATTCAAAACGGATACTATCTCTGTCCAGCTGAATGCATCTTTTTCTTGCAACCAAAGAAGGAAGTAATACTAAGTTCAAAATGTGCTTCAAAGGGGAGGAGAGCACATGAAAAAGGGTGAGGTGTCCTATTTAATTTGGGTCACATCACTTCCAAAAGGATGCAGCAGAATTATAAAAGTTTCAAAGTTGGACAATAAATGTGATTAAAGTCACACTGAGTCTTCCGTATCAGTAGAGACTGAAGATGTTGGGACTTCTTAGATCAGAGAAGCAAAAGCAAAGGTAGAGACGACATGAAAATAAAGAAGACAATATGATAAAAGGTACAGCAAAGATAAATCAAGGTCTACCATTCAGTTTCTTTCATAAAGAAGATCAAGGATATATTCAACACTATCTGAAGGTTGCAAACTTGACACAATGCATTATCCATCTGTGGAACATAAGAGTACATGATATCATCAATGTCAAGGGTTCAGGCTGAATAAAAAACCAGACAGGTTATGCACGCTCAGGTTCCAATGGCATTTTAAGATTTTTTTTTAATTAATGTTCTAATCTTTCCAAATGAAACCCTTTTCTTAGACTTTTAGAAGTCCCCTGAACTTTAGTGTTGATAGTGTCAAGAATACTTCATTTTCAGTTTATCAGGTGGCCAAAACACATCACTTTTTATACAACAAACTGAAAGAAAACATTCTGATTTTACAGCTGTCAGTAATTCCATGACAAAGTATATGTATCTCATATTGAACTTTTATGTCTTTTGACCTACATTGAAAGAAAACAAATTTATAAATATCCACATTTCAGAAGTGAAGCTTCCCATTTCAGCTAGCACCTTTCCATAAATATTGTAAATACCAATAATTTCAACATGTCTTCAGTATGAAAATAACCCACCTTGCCAAGAACATAGACTGAAATAGTATCAAACATGAATAACCTGCAAACACAAACAAGAAAACAAGAAGGGGCATACTAACAGCACCTGTTTGGGCAGTGTATCCCTATTACAAAGCTAACAAGGCCTCTCTGAGATCACAGCATCATGGAATATCTCATGTTGGAATGGACCGGTAAGGATCAAGATTCGTTCCTTAAGTGAACACAATGCACTTGAAGGTGCAAGCCAATTTTAAACAACAGATGGGAGTAAACTTGTCCTATCTTCCACTCTTCTCAGTTTACTGGGGAGTTCAGCACAGTTGTCACCAGGAAAAGAAAGTGCCTCACGCCCACGGTGGCAGGGAAAGACTCATCCTCAGCCTGCAGCTACTTAAACACCGTGTTGTGCGAGCTCCTCTCGGCTCTGGGAACAACGGCTTGTTCCCTTGGTGAGGCTGCAAATACCACCTCACGGTAAAGCAGCTTCAGAAACCAGAGGCACACAGAAACGTGACTATCCTGCATCAGCTCTGAGCTAGAGAGGCTTTGAACGGGACAGAAGATACTCGACAGCAGCATAGAGGAAGAGAAAGTCTCTCCGCAGGGGAAGATAGCGGGAACGTCACTGATATATCATCACTTTACATCTGTGTTACTATTTTCTCATTGCTATGGGAATACTAGAGAAAGTCGTTATCATTTTGTATTCAAAGACCCATGTAAAGTCTAGGTGTGAACAGTATCATTTGTTTGCAGCCTATAATTTTCTCTTCCAAGCAGTGTTAAATAGTTTTGTTTGGGGGGAGGGTATTAATAATATTCTCTTCTCTATTCACGTGTTAAAATTAGCTAACCTTCTACCTGCTCTGGAGAACATCCAAGAAAATCCAAAGCAATGACAAGCACTAACTTATCAGGGTAAAACAGATCTTTTTTTCCATATAATTAAAATTAACGTACTAACTGGAATACTATTCATAGAGCTGATGTTATCTTGCTTTTTATGACAAGGCCATCCACAAAATTAATTCCATCATATTTGAGTGTCAAGAACCAGGCTTCAAAGCACTTTAGAGGAAACAGCTTTGAAAATTTTAGTAATGATTACAGGGGCAGTCTAGAAGTCCTTCCTTATCCTAATTAAACAACATTGCCTGCATTCTTTGAGACAGGATCAACAATGGAGGTCAAGAGAAGTAAATACTAGATATTTTTATTTTTTTTTAAGTTGTATCAACAGAGGAGAAGAAAACACACAGGATACACTGGCCTGTGTTTGTATACTTATGTGACGACTCCTCATTTCAACCTGAAAGAAAACACAGTTCTTCACATTTACTCAATCACCGGCAGGAACAAGCAGGTCTTGAAAATGGGCTGAGCACCATGGAATTGCTACCAATACTTTATTTTTGTATTTCAATAAATTGTTTGATGCTCTGTTTGAAGACTTAAGTTGTGCAGGAGTCAGTGTGCATACCTAGCCAGAGACTGCACTCCTGCTCACTTATCTTCAGGATTTAAGCTCCTCCTCATTTTTCTGAGAGCTACCTGTTCAGAGTGTTTTCCACAATTTATGTACAAGGATGACATAACAGACAAAGTAACATACAAAACAAAGAAAATGCCAATTTTCAGTCTTTAGCTTTCCAGCTATTTTCACTGAGCTGTGAATAGAAGTTTGAAACTCAAGCTAAGCATCAACTGGAGATAGTTCCATGGCATCAGGGAAGAGCCGTACAGAAAGGTTCATACTAGCAGGTTTCCCCAAGTAACTACGTAGTTACAAATCCTGAATTATTCCACCCAAAGTACCGTTTCAGTAATTTCTGCTAGATATTGACTGGGTTCAACTGTATTCAGAGAGAGTTAGCATTCCAACTGGCCGGAGTGTGGACAGGGAGTTACTTAGCGTGCTCCCACTGCTATTAATCTTACCCAAGGCTCACAGAGATCAACTGAAAGAGTCCACCTGACCTCAGAAATTTCTGAATCAGTCCTTTAGTGCCTGTTAACAATGCTCCAAAGATGCAGTTTATGTTGAGAATTGATTACTTAGAAGTAAATATATAAAACTGTAAGTAGGCATATAAATATACTGAAGGGATGCTAAAGGGAAAGGCTATTTCCCCAGAAAACCAGAGAAAGAAGACCTCAACAAAAGGCCACTTCAAAAACAAAAATATTTTACCTCAGCACCATATTCTCTTAGCAAAGATCATTAAATATTATTTCAGATGAGTGAAACGGAGAGGAAAAAAAAAAAAAAAACACGTCCTAGATTTAGATGAAGACTGATTCTACTTGTAGAAGGAGCTGGAGATATTTGATGCAGCACCAAAACCTGCAGCAGCAGTTAGAAAGGGCTGATTAAAATTCAGATGCTGTAACCAGAGTGTGTGAAATGTACAGC
Source organism: Falco punctatus (assembly GCF_963210335.1). Classification (NCBI taxonomy): domain Eukaryota; kingdom Metazoa; phylum Chordata; class Aves; order Falconiformes; family Falconidae; genus Falco; species Falco punctatus. The sequence goes on from NC_137595.1 coordinate 16,094,646, forward strand.
TACATAATTCATAAATAGAAAGCTACATTAAATAGCATTAAAGATCCTGCTTATGCAAAAGCAAAGCCGTACAGAAGGAGTGCTAGCATGCTCCATGTACATACCAAGTCCTGGCTTCCCCTCACAGGTACAGGTACGCATTTCCAGCACACAGAGCACACCATCACCACAAACATTACTTCACTGCTTCAGTAGCACAAGGAGGAGAGGAGCTCTCTTACAGCAACAGTAACAAGGAAGCATCAGCTGGAGGATACCATGCAATTAACCATTGCACATTGTTGGGTGCCTGGAGCTGCTACGGGTGGTGAGAAATTAATTCTTCAGGTATAGCAGCAGATTCCTCTCTGCAGAGACGGCATCACTTCTGAAGGCTGCATACACCCAAGAGCACAGGGGGCAGCTCGGCACTAAGACAGCTGGTGTTGTACACACTTTTGAACTTGGCAAATCATCCATTGCCATATAATCATTATTGCCAGGCATTTAATTTGGGATTAATGGGGAAAAAAATGGGTGCTAAATCAGAGCCAATACTGTATTATAAAGAAATAACAGGCCAAGTTCTTTATTGCAGTGACTCACCTTCCCTGAGGTCAATGAAACTACATCAGCAGGAAATTTTGTCCCATTACAAGGATCTAAGCAAATAATTCATACTGAATCATTTATCTAATTAATCTCAATTTGCCAGCATGAACACTAACAGGCTCCAAATTCCTCTCTTACTTTTATTTGCAGTTATTCACTGAACAATTCAGGCCCGTGACACTGCTGTGAGGTGCCCAAAGAAGGATGCGAGAATTTCTGACCTGTCCTCAAGGTTACATAGCATGTTTCTGTCCACCAGAAATACACGGTTTGGAAAGCAAAAGTTGTTTCCCATCATTGTTCCATGCCATTTGCTGGAAGGTATAAAAATTTTTGCCAGTGAACTGACTTAGTGAAGTACTCTAAAAACACAGCACTACAAATTCTGTGAAAGAACACAAAACAAAGATCATTTACCACCGTTCATCTGCTGCTTATATTAAAAAACAACTAGGAGAAATAATCCCTTTTAGTTTTCCCTCTCTTAAAATAAATGCAAGGGTTTTGCATGGATATGAATAATTGAATAACCCAGTGATTTATAGCTATTATATATTTATATGTTTTCTCTGGGTTTTTTTAAATGAAAAGAGTCTGCAGAGATAACTATTCAATGGATCTCCCTGCCCTGCCAAAGGCTCATTTTTTGCCCAACACGCCGTATATGAGCAGCTTATTCATTGTTTCAAAGATGCCCTATCAGTGCTTCCTTTGTTTCCTGGCAGGTCCCTTGTTAAAAATCTTAAGAGCAGGTTCTCTTCATTTCCCCAGACGTCCAATCCCTTATGCTACTACATATTCGTATTTAACATTTGTACAGAGTTAATGTTTAAAGACCAGCTATGGCTGACACCATTCTGCCAGAAACTACACAGATTAGAAAGCTCATCCCTGTCCCAGCTGTGATCGCCACGTGGCAGAGACACAGTAAACAATGCACAACACAGTCAAGGATGGAGCATGCAGCAGCCAAAACAGAATGGGGCAAGCCTTACCCTTGCAGGAGCATTTTGCCACGCAGGGCATTTATCAAAGGTACTGCTCAATAGCTGCTGGGTGGCTTGCTCTGGGTAAGCAGAGTAACTGCACTCTCCTCCCGCACAGTCATTAACGCAGGAAGGTGCTTCAATCCTTTTAAATTAAAAGGTTCAACAAAACCACAATGTCATTAGGGAGGGCTGAATCAAGAAATGAAAAACATCTCGCCATTTTTGCTGGCTGCCAGTTGCCTGCAAAAGCATTTCGAGAGTTGTTGCTAAAAGCTTCTGAAAACATGAATGTCACTACCAAAAATTGCTTAGAGTCAAGCACACGGTCACAAGTGTGCACTATCTGTCATTTGCTCATTTTCAAACCATCATTATTTACACTCTGCAATACTCTAAGCACTTCTGGTTTGTCACAACTGTCCTCTCCCAGTCAATTATCCCGCATTCACTGGAGCCGAGGCAGTAGGAGCTGAAGGATCTCTTTGCAAACATTTTGTGATCTGAAAACGCAAAGCCCTTCTCTCTCTTTAACAACAATTTGTTGGCTGAAGGAAAACAAAAGAATTAACGGCTCTCATGCTTCCAATTAAATGCTTTGGCCTTCTCTACCTTGCTTTTTAATCAGTGGCTCGGAGGCCCATTCCTTGTATACACTAGCGAATTTAATATTAGCTCTTAATGAACCAGTTACTGACAGCCAGGAATGAAAGCTGCAGAGAATAGAGGAAATTACTATAGAAACATAATTTGCCTTTCAAATTGCACGTAAAAATAATGACAATGGCACAACAGTTTGTTTATTTATGTATGTTTTACCTGTTTTCACCAATTATTACATAAACCCCTGCTACGTGTTACAAGGCCTGCTGTTTCTAAAGCATAAAGATCACTCTGCTGGGGTCAAACATCTTATTTTAAGCTGCTGAAGTTCCTCTATTTAGCCCCAGAAGCCCTGCTTCCTACCTCCTACTTACTGACCCAAGAGGTCATCAACCAAAAATGTCACGCCCAACACTGAAAAAATCCCCTCAGCCGTGCCAAGTCCACTCAAAGACAGCTAACGTTTGCATTTTCCTTCAGCATCAGAAGCCAACCAGTGATGGTTTCTTGCTTCGCCATTTTCTGGGGCTTTGAAGGCTGTCATCAGGACTGACATAGAATCTCCAGAGTTCCTCATCACCTAACAACTTTGCTTGACAGAGCACTGAGCCCCACACTCTTGAACTGGAAGAATTATTGAGCGTTAAGGAACAGAGCTATCCCAGAGTAACCTTCATCAGCAACCATGGCATTTGAATTACTCTGGACATTTATTAAATGAAGAAGTGTGTAAGGAAGACAAAGCCATCAAGAACTAACTTACTTTTCTCTTTTTCTCTCCCCTCCCTTTATTGACAGAGAGGAATTCCAACAGCACTACATCAGACACATCTTACAATGCTTCCTTAATTGGCATTAACCAGTATTTCAGGAGGTAACATTTCACTAATTAAAAGAAAATCAGATACAACTTATTATAGTCAGCTTACAGTAATAGTACCCTTCAGATTTTGGCAGTAATAAAGATAAAGCAATAATGCACTCAAGGTTCCCCACAATTTTGAATCACTTGGATAGCTATTAGCCTAAAGCACAATCATGGCTCATTAGGAGTCTCTAAATAACTTAGAACAAAAAAAGAAAAAGACTCCTCATACACAAACTCACAGTTTGTCCAAATCACTGAACTACTTGAATGAGATCAGAGTTGTGGCAAGCATCATAGGTTTAAATGATTTAATCCAAAAAGAAACTTTCAGATTCTGTTCATGCTGTGTCTTACTACATCTCCTCTCTCCCTTCTACAACCTCTCCTTTTCCCCCAGCCTCTGCTTCCAGTTTTGCTTTTTATTTACTCCAACACTCCCATTATTCTTTCAGTGCCCTCTCAGAGGGAAAGTAACAGAGGAAGATGGATATGAAACAAATCTCAAACAGCTCCAGACAAAAGGATGAAGCAAGCAGGTGAGGGAGGCATGGGCAAGGAGCACAGTAAGGCTGTACGAGGGCGAGAAAGCCTCGCCTCATTACTCCCCTTCCTTTCCAAGAAACAGCCTATCTAAGCAAGTAGACAGATACCTTCTTGCAGGCAGAGCAGCAACATTACTGTTGCTAGCGGGACAAAACCCTTCAACGTGCTGCACAAGCCCAAAGCAGAGAGCAGGATCATTAGCCTGATTATTCCCAGTGCTAAAGATTGAGTACTGCAGCATACAACAGTCGCTGGAAGCAAATTGAAAAGGTAAAGCGAATGTCCAGCTTCATCAAGTCAGGCAACAACCATTAACTCCCAGGACCTAACAGAGATTATACCGAAGGGTATCTCTATAAACCTACAAGAAACAGATAGCCTTCCCAGTGGATCAGCAGTAAACGCTCCAAGGGTGACCATCCCACATCACCCACAATTTGCCTGCATCCCACCTTCGGAAACTGCTGTCCTTTCTCTTTATTTGGTGGACAGACAGAGCCTCAGACAGATTAACTCCTTCCATTGAGTATGCAAAAAATTAGCGACACTGGTTGTCCCAGAGGGACAATATAAAAGAAACTCTGAATGGACTAAAAAGAGTAAAATGAGAAAGGTACCCTTAACACCAAATCTGGCTGGGCCATATCATCCAACAACTCATCCACACATATTTTTCAGCCAGCTCTAATAGAAACAAAGGCAGGAAACTATTGGCTTACAGTGGCAGAAAAGCTGGCAGTGGCGAACACCAGAACAGCTTAAAAAATTTAATAGACCCTTTCGTAACCAAAATCAGAATGATGCCTGGGGGGGTCTGTGAAATCAGAAGAAAGAACAAAAGCAGTACTGTGGGCTGAAAGTCAGAGACCTGCATGTCACTCCCAGCTCTGATACAGTCTTCCTATGTGATCATGAGCAAAAAAACTTGACCTGTCTGGGTCTCTGGGTCTTGGCTGCTCTTTCTCTACTTGCCCTGCAAGGACCACAGCAGGGGTTCTCTCTGTTTGCCCAGCACATGGCCCGGCTCATGATCTCAGTCAGGGTATTTGCACCGGAATGTAAAAACAATTAACAAGTGACTGACTAATGCCAGCATTTGAATAAATTAGTCAACTAGTGTATAAGGAAATGAAACCTTCCTTTTCAGAAAACACTGGGACCTTCAGCCACCAAGAAAGAGAATTCATGTGAAAGGGCTCACACACAGACAACTCCAGAACAAGTACTGTGATTAAGATTCTCCCAGTCTGGTCTTGGCAAAAATTGATAAAAATAACAGATACACATGTCAAAAAAGATGAAGAATTGCTACACAAAAATCCACACCAGTTAATGTGCCAGAGCAAACAAAACTACCTGGAGTCATATTAGATAAAGACACAGATAAAACACTGTCAACAATAAAAACAGTAATACAAAAATGTTTGGCTGGTGAACAAAAAACATACTTGGATTTGGAAAACATCAGTAGTAAAAACTGACTCGTAAAGACACATATGCCACACCACCTCTGCTCTGGATACCCAACTTGTCCCCCATCACCTCGCAAAGAAGGGCTGCAGCAAAACCCCTTCCACAGCAGGATTTCTCCGCTCGTGCTTGGATCACTCAACATTAGACTACTGGAAGAGGGACGATAAACTGTAAAGTGCAGTAACCTGACTGATGTGACTGAAGCTATCCCATAGACATCTTTTCTCCTGGCCTTTGCAGTAACAAAAAGACACATTAACTGATGAATTTTTGGAGAACCTTCCTCCACTACGGTGGAACCAATTGCCACCAACTGCAGCCCCCAACAGAGGACAGATGCAAAACAGTGCCACCTTGCCCACCTCTTCTATCAAGAGAAGATGAAGCCACTAACAACAATTTTAAGGCCACTGCTTTATTCTCCTATATGTCAGACCAATGGCTGTAAGTAATTTTTATGTCTACTTTACAGTGGGAGACCCAGATGATCCCTATGTCTGCTACTACACTAAGATAAAGAAGAACACATGGGTGTAGACAGCAAAATCGGCCTTCTGCAGGGTTAAAATTCAGGGGAGATACCAAAGGGATAGGGCGCAGTATGGGGCAGTGCTGCTGAACAACAGAAATGAGTATGGATGGAAGACTGTCAATTACCGTAGCACACTGAAAATTTGTATACAAGTTACATTTCTGCAAAAATACTTGTGAATATGTACAGGAGTATTTTAAAGCAGCCACCACTTTTAGCATGATTTTACATTCCCATTTCCCCCAACTATCAGGGACAAGGAACCCAAACCCTGGTTATTACTCAAACAAAAACAAGTGTGGAGGCTGACACATTTCTCTTTCTGGTCAACAGATGAAACCTTACTGGCTGTTTTGAAAGCCTGGTTGTCAACCCAAACATTTTAGTCTTCTGAGAAACAAGAAATTAAATGTAGGGGTTTTTTTTCAGGTACAACTTCTGCAAAACACTCTCTCCTTGCAGGGAAAGATGCAATGGAAACGAAAATTAAAAAGGTCACATAAGCAAAATAAACATGTGTCCCTGTGGAGGACTACAGAAGAGATCGTCTTGTACCTCTCGCTGAGAGCCGGTAGGATTGTGGAAAAAGAAGAGCTGAGTTTTGCTGCATTCTTCCTTGCCAAAGGCTATGCTGTATACTTATCTTTGACTATTCTCCTTCGCATGACCTTACAGGCAAGAAAAAAGGCCACCTAATACATCTGCCTCGTTTGCTTTAAATCTGTTTACACACAGGATTTGTGTTTTAATGAATCCATTTTGACATTCTGGCCATCAGAGAGAGCACTAGCGGCAATAAAAGGGGCGCGGAAGTGTTACAGACTGTTAAAGGAGTTAATATTCAGGATGATAATAAGACATTTGACCCCTACCAAGAAGCAGCTAACTCCCATCATATATCAATGAGTAACATACTTGCTCTTTACTTTGCTGCAATAGTAATTGAGTCAAATGGTCTCCCTACTACTAATAAAAAGGAAACGGTACAGAATCATAATTCATACAGATTATTTTTTGGCCTGTGACCCGGCATTTCTGGTGGAAGCACTTGATACACTGAAAATCAATGAGGTACTCAGTGCTGAAGCACAGGCTTCATCCTGACAGTGTAATTAGCTTGATGCAGTCACTTCCTAACAGCAGAACTCTTTTCCATTGAAAAATAATAAATTCCTTACAGCAACTTGGACTTTAATTAAAATCGGCTACCAAGATATGTCTTACTTTGGGTCCTGTTTCCACATTAAGTGCAAAACAGACCAGACACCCTCTCTTTATGGGAGGTCAAGCACAGGGACCCATCCAGTATGCCCCACTCCTTGGGTTTACTTCCAAAAAATAAAGGTAGTTGTTTCAAAATAAAAAAGCAACATGAAAACTGTTTAAAACACATGCACACACCCTGAGCTCCAAAGGCAGCTGCAGGGTTCACACCTACGCTCCCACCTGAGCCTGCTAGAGGCAAAACTGAAACGGAGGGAGCAACTCACAGCCCCGGTCCCCCACCCGCCTGTGCAAAGACTAAATTTAAAGCCAGATTTGTGAAGCTTTACAGGCGCCTAATGCCCATTGATTTTATTGAACTGAGAATTCAATGGGAGTTAGACATGTAAATAGCTCTCAGAAGAGATCTGAGAGATTTCTCAACATATTCTGCTCTTAGAAATCAAGTAAGGAAATCAAGTAAGTAATGCATCTAGTTTCCTTAACCTGACACAGAAAGTGTCTTTAAGGAAAACATATTCTATTTAGAGAAATCTATAGTCTGGTTATCAGTCCTAAGGAAGCGATCCATGTTTGATCTAGAAAAGGAGCTGCTGCACCTTGTAGCTTTCTCCTTGGTAGCATTTCCCGAAACACTTAATTAAAAAATTACTCTCAAGAGTTTATTTCTTTGTAAGAATTAATAATCTCTCAGGAATATATATTTTTGGTACTCATTTTCTTATCCTATATCTTATTTCTATGGACTCTTTCAAAATGAAAACAGAATTTTAGCTAAATATTAAAACACTAAGAAAGTGCAGTTTTATGTGTGACAACAAAAGCTTTACAGGCTTTTTTAATGGTTATTTCATGAAAGAGTATCTCCATCAACTCACATAGTGGAGCAGGTGTCTGTGTACAAGGAAAACAAACTTTAAAGAAATACAGAAGAAAAAAGGCAGGGTGGGAGAGAAAAGAACTATTTTACAGCTACTTCTGTCACAAAGAAGAAAGTTGATTATCGCTCTTTGATAAGGAAGAAGAAAGCTGTCTAATGCTTCTAAAGCTAAGCTGGTATATAATTTCCCTTTAAGTTCTTTGACTTTCCCCTACGAGCTTTTCTTGTGCAAGGTTACCTGCGTAAACAGCAAGTAACTGGGTTTCTGGCTCTTTTCAAAGCACGTATTAAGATCCCTAAACTCCTGCGAGTGTCCTAAAGCACACGTCCTATGAGAAAGTTTGCTAACCACCAGCGTTTCCTTGTAAAGGAGAAAATGGTCAAAGCAAACAACAATGCAGAGGGAAGCCTTGAACAAAACAGGCCAGTTTGGGCAGGCACACCAGTTCTAACGGAGGCGGCATCACCTCCTATGTATTTTCAAAATGCCCCATATAGGCTAACACAACCATTCTCAATTCCAGCGGAACATTTGCAAACATACCATTCCCAGCAAGATACCCAGAGAGCTGTTTACAGGAGCGAGGATGCGCATGTGTAAAGATTGAAAATGCTGCATTATGGCAGGATCCGATCATTTTCGTCTCAAATTCCCATTCTGTCCTTATTTTACACGTAATTAGTAAATGTTGTGCAAAACAAATTCCCCTTTCCTCTGAAACTCAAGCTTTACATTGCCCAGCTGGTTTTGTGAGTAATCTTTCCCTTAACAATATGCCAGAGCACTGATACACTGACAGGTTATGTTCCACAGCTCATGGTTTTCTGTTTTTCCAGGAACTCCGTGCCAGGTTCAGTGCTGTAGCACGATCACTAATCTTCAATGACCTTCTACCCCCCTAGCCCTCTACTTCGGCGATTAAAATTGATTTTTCTCCTTCTCACCATATTACAATCTCACATGCTGTCCTTGCTTTACTATTAGACAATGTAAAGTTGAACCCGGAGCAGAACATGTGAAACTAGTCTTTTGTATAGCCCTGAAAGCAATTAGTCTCAGCAGCCAGCGAGGACGCAATATGAAAACAGCATACGACTATCTCCTTCTGTCGAAAATGCCCCAAAACAGGCTCCTTTCCATTTACAGCAGCATACAAAGCATGAGGACCTGCCCAGTGGCTGGATGAAACATAAAGGCAATAACTTGTATTAACTGGAGTCAGGAGCATGAAGTGAGTTTTAATAATTGATCCTGTAAGAAGCGAAGATTAAAGAACTATTAAGAACAGAACAAGCTATTAGTAGACTATTGAAGGTACATTCTGTACACCCAAATACCCTGATGATGAGAAGGGACATGGGTCCTTTTCCTTAGATGATGAAGAAATCACAAACAAGTACTTTCCAAGACCTACATGACTTCATACAGCATGTTCTACAGCCAGCAGCACCAAGAGAGAGAGACAGCAAATGCAGCCATTTCACCTGTGCAGAGGAGATGGTGTTCAAGCAGACTTTGATGGACACAGACAAGAAGGAACTGCTGTCCTCAGCATTCAGCCTGCAAAGCTTCTTTGGTCACCTCCAAGGAGGTCCCACAACACAGGTGTGAAGAACCCCCCCAGCTCTCATGTCTGACCACCTCTCCAGACCCTTCCAACTGGCCACCGCGCAGATGCAAAGCTTTTCCCATTTTCCAGATGTTTCATTAACTGTCTGAGGTTCATCAGCTCTGCTCTTAAGCTGCTCTCCATGCCTGGACAGGCAGTCTCCTGCCTCTGAGACAAAGCATTAACCTCTCTTCTCCACAGCTCAAGATATTATATTCTTGTTACAGTAATGTTTTTTGCTTTGTTTTAAGATAATTAGATGTACAAATCAATACAGTCCTCTGCAAGCAGCAATTACTACCAAAGAAAAATGGCTATCAGTAACGTGGAAAGCCATTCCAGTAGCGGCTGTTACCTTGAAGGCACTTTGTCACTTTTTCAAGCACAGATATTAAATAACGCTGGTTTTGCTTGCCTTGTTAGAAGGCCCCGTTTCCACTCAGAGGAAACACGGTTCAATACTCTGCCACACAAAGAGGTAACAGGCTCAGGAGCAGGGAGCCTTGGAAGCAAGTAATGCTTGTGAGAGAAGCGTGGCACAGGGAGCAAGGAACAGAGGTTAAACTGAAATAAGAGGATTGGCCAGCCTACCAAAGTCATTCTGCTTCTTCCTGCAGACCAGTTAAGAGTGTTATGATAGCTGCTGCATAGATCTGTATTAGGGAAATAAATTAATTCCTTCATCATAATCCATGTTTCTCACATCCTCATAGCCCTGGCTGACAATACGAAGAGATGGGTGTAAAAGAACTGAAATACAAACAACGTTCATAATATACTATTTTTTTAAAAGCCTGAAAAAAGCCATCATCTGTGTTTTGGAAGCACTAACCCATGTGTCTGGAGGGCTTATATTTCAACTGGAAGCAAAAATTAAACATGGTAGGAGTTGAGAATTTTCAATCTTCTTAATATAATACAAAATAATAATAATAGAAAAGAAATGAAATAGAAAAGAATAGAAAAGAAAAAAAAATAATAGAAAAGAAAGCAAGATATACTAAATATATCTTACTATAGTAAAGCAGGAGGGATTAAGGGGGATTCTACCTGTGACCAAGATGTTTCTAAGCACATGCAATCTAGTTTCACCCAGGGATGGTATCCCTTCTGTGTGCGCAGCGCTCTACAGTTCCTACATCACATCTATTAACTCATGCTTGACCTAAAAAGTCTTTAAAAGAAGACATCTCAATTTGGAAATTCTGGCTGTTGGAACACTGCTCTTCTTATGGTAATGTTTTAACGGTGAATTATCCCACCACCTTTCCCCAGAAAAGTTTCAGCACAGTTGAAGTAACCAACATCAGATAAGACTGTAGGATTCATTACTGGCCTTTGCTGGTCATCAACAAACTGCATAGAAGCCCTCATTGGAGAGCATGAAATTCCAATACAAAATTCACATTTTTAAATGTTCTGTGAATCTTGCATTGAACAAACTCGAATATATGGTCAATGCCCCCAGAACTTTAGAGATTTCTGATGGGTGCTTTACAAACAACTGAATTACCTCTGCAAAGAAAATAATTATATGAGAACAGAATATCCTCAAGGATAAGAGATAATTTTGTTTACATATTCGTGTACCTGAAGTTAGAGCTTATTTTAACGATTGTTACCAAACAGAAACTATTTTTGGAAAAAAAAAAAAAAAAAAAAAAAAAAGAGAAAGAAAGAAATCAATTGCAAAACTGTGCTTTTTGTTTTGACAAAAAAAGAGGGGAGCCTTCAAACTACTTTTTTCACTGCCTATTTTGTTCCTGATTTAATAGAAAACCCTTCTTTGGATCTGGGAACTCACTTCCACACTGTCTTGCTCTGCTTTTATGACTCCATTAAGGTCACAAGTACCTCTGCTTCACTCACGGAATTATATGATCTCTGCTTCCCTTGGCTAAAATGTCACTCCAGCGGGGCTGACCTTCAAAGCTTTCAGCTTTAAAATACTTGCTCAAGTGGCAGTTTCATTCCCAGTTCATTTCCTATTGACTGACTAAAAGAAGCATCTGGGAGCAGGTTCTCAGATCCGTTACCTTCCTTCATAAACGGTGAATTCAGACTCCAAAGATCAAAGCCTGGTGCCTGTTACAGTCACACATACACTGTCTACCCACGTTCACCCCACTACACCCCCTTTTTTTTTTTTTTTTTTCTTCACCCACTCCTTCCAGGAGCTCAGAGGCTCATTTACCTTCAGGCAGGGCTATGTGGATAAATGAGTGAAAAGCCCAGAAGCACTATATATCACAAGACTTTTTAAACCTCTTTTCACAGTATCGGCAACGTTTTTTTCCCCGAAGTTTTACACTTGAGCTGAAAATTAAGATGGCTCATGCCACAACACACAGAGATGATGATTTTTGGATGCACTGACCATGCTGGTGTCCTCCCACGGGCATCAGATCCTGGCTGTTAGTAAGACAAGAGCCACTGGGAGACTCTGACTTTGGCATTGGGCTGCAGAGACCCAACTCCATCCACGGCTCACAGAGACCTCCGCTTTCTGCTCAAGCCTCTCAGCCTGCCAATCTCCCCAACAGATGCCACTGCCCTTATGTAATTATCATAGTTACAAGAGAAACAGCATACAAGAACAAAGACTTCATTACTAGCTCTAATTAGCTTTAAGCTAAAGGGGATTTAACACAATTTTCTCCTCCGATATGGATGTCAAAGGGGAAAAAAATCTTTTTGTAACCATCCACCTAGTTTCAAGACAAGAACATTTTGTAAATAGCCAGGGGTTAGGGGAAAAGAGAGGCCTCTCAGATCAGAATATAGCTAAAGCTATTTTTAAGTTTATTAGTAAACATTTCTTCAAATAGTTTACGTTAGTTAAGATTTCTTTTTGAACAAAGAGCTTTATGACAGGTTTCAGCATCTACCAGAGCGCCTCACAGCATCTCACGACTATCTCTCCCCTAACAAAAGAGGTGGCAGCAGATGCTTCAAAAATAACTCATGCTTCTTCCTTCCTGATATTTTGGGGTTTCACGGTTTAAGGTTGGCTTCGTGTCACTTTGTTTTACTGTTCAAGGGTGTGAAAATGTGAGTGCGCCTAGGCTTGAACTTGAAAACGCTGAATGAATCGGTGAGGAGGGCAGCGAAGGCATGACGCAGCTGGCTGTAGGGTTATGACTTCGGCAGACTGAAGCATGAAGGTTTCTCCCCTGCAGGCCTGCCAAGACTGGTTGTGCCATGACTCAACTGAAACCACCAGGGAAGGTCAGTTAAGTATTCCAAGCTCTTAAAAATTCTCCATACATTCCAACTTCTCAAGCGCTTCCACGACTTTGAGGGGTAAATGATGATAAACTATGTAAGGAAAAAAAAAACCCAAGGGAAGATTATAGCATTGATCAGATTGTAATTCTTTGGGCAGGTATTACAAATTACATTCTCTTTAAACTGAACAGATTGAGCTACTTGAATTTGACTGTTTATTTTCATGACTGATTTTTAGGCTGTGTTGTATGTATGCACATAGTGAGTTTGTGTCGCCCGTGTTTTCCTGGAAAAAAGGGAAACAGCAGTTTTTCTAGTAGATCTATATATTTAGAATACTCAGTACTAAGCATTATTTTTATATCAGATTTCTTTTTATAAAATTATTTTGATATTCCTTCAAGGGAAATGGAATGGACTCAGACACCCTTCCAATGTGTGAAGAATACAGATTTTCAGTGTTACTTCATATAAATGTTTATGTTTGCTGTCAACATATGGACATGTGTAAAATTTGTAGTTTGCTAAATATCAAGTATTTCGCCCATGAAAACAGTAAAAAGCTAAATTTCTAGACCACAGCTTTGAAAAGTGACTTGACTCATTTAAGAAAAAATTGATTTTCAGATCATAGTGGGTCCACAGACTGTGAACCAGCTCCTCTGAATCAATCTACGCTTAGCACCTGCAAAATGAAGCACCTCCCTCAAAAATCAGTAAGAGGTTGCTCCAAAATAGATTGCTCCCAGGACTACAAACTGGCCTGAGATTAAATGGGCATTTGTCACTAATATTTTCTTTATTTTACACTGTCCAAGACTTGTGTAAAACTGCTGGCTCAAAATACTCCCCCTTCTCCAGCATGGCAGATTCCCATATACCCAACATATAATCAAGGAAGATAGAATGAGGTTTGCTGACTTCCACAACATTGATAATATCTCTTCATAATGTAGACTTCACGTTATAATGTCACCGAAAAACACCCTAGCCAGGAGCTGCTCAAAATTTCAGTCAGCATTTAAATCCCCAATTCCCGCACTAAACACCTCTGTGTACACGCAGCACACCAATTCGCATCATTGCGGATGCTTGCGGAGATGCTCGGTTCTTTTTTGTCAGCACCTTAAGCAAAGCCACGCACAAAATATGACCTGCTTTCCAGGTCGGCCCCGGATTTGAACAGCCCAACTTGAAATCACTTCATTTTTGGCAGCGCTGTGCACACTTGCAACCTAGTAAAGTCAAAAGGAGCTTTCAAAGTCAGAATGAGAGCATTTCTCTGAGCTTCTCTTGCCCCTTCCTCTCTCCCTACACTTTGTAACGGGACGCTGCTTTTCTTTGAGGGCACAGGGAAGTCTTTGCAAAGTCTCCTGCAAAATCACCTTTATCCATACAAAGCTTACTTTGCGCAACTCGCTCTGTGTTCTTCTTTTTCCCCTCTTTCTCTCACTGCTTCTCTTGATAAAGAGTCAAATTAAAGTTCACTTGAGCAAAGATGTGGCAGAGATGGCTGCTAGCCTGAGGCCAGTTTCCACTCCTGAGATTTACAAGGCAGCCGCTTGAAGCCGATTATACATTTTCAACAACACATTTCTGACTTGACATGGGGTCGCATAAGAGTTCTAAATTTAAATTCCACTGTGTTATAGTGCAAGCGACGTCTGCCTTGCATGGACCCGCTGTCCCTTCCCTGCCTACAGCCACCTCTGTCCTTCCCACACTGTCCTGAGCATCTCCACAGCCGCGGCACTCCGTCCCTTTGTCCCCAGAGCCATGCAGGTATCTCTGAGATCTATGCCATGTATGTAACGCACTATAATTAAAACTCACTTGCCTAAAGAAAAGCACGCTGTGGGTATAAATACAATATATTAATTCATACTATTACCTTACATTTCCTCCCGGCAGGCCACACTATTTTTAAACCCTCTATAGCTCTGATTATAGCTCAGCTAACAATAGTACATAAATACTCCATGCTCAGCATTTCCATAGCAGACACATACAGGTTCCTCTTTACTAATGCCCGAAGTCCATTAGAAAGCCAACCTCAGTTAGGATGCCAAAGAGTTACCAAAGTATAAGCACTCGAGCCTTTCCGTAAGTTATTTCTTCCGATCTATACAGGCAGCCCAAACGTTAACCACCCAGAGCAGAGCCCAGCCTTTAACACTGCCCCAACTCCTCACTTACACAGACGGCCCCGGTGTGCCCATGTCACAGCCCTGGCCACCAGGCAGCCCTGCACAGCCCAGCCCGCAGCCGTGGGGGAGCCCTGCGACACAGCAGCCCCGCAATTCCCACCAAGCCCTGCTTGCCTGCTTTGATGCCTGGGGCACCACAAGCTGCTGGAGATTCTTGGCCAATACAGCAGGAAGGAAGGTCCACCTGCCACGTACCCTACTGTATCGCCAGTTCCTCTGGCTACTGCTACAGGCTGCAGCAACACCTGCGACAGTATTAATCAATATTCATTATCTCCTATTAAAATGGAGTGTAATCGTCTGGCCAAGTTCATTCCTGGTATGAAGAGACACAGCTTCAGTGAATTCAACACCGATTACATCTGTTGATTGAAATTGGCATAGCATGTCTGATCCTGCTTTACCTCACATCAGCCTTCTCTTTCTTTTTAAAAGACCTGGCAAAACACACGTTGCATGCTCACCTTTATTTTGGAGTTCAGTTTGGTTTGGGTCTTTATTGGTTTTTTTGGTGATTTGGGGGGGGGGGGGGGTTGAAGAGGGCACTGTTTGGTTTTTTTAAACCATGCACATAGAAAAGTTTGAAGAAATTGTGAGCTCTAAACCCAAACCAATTACAGAGGACCGTTCCCTGTCTTGTTTTCATCATGGCAGCTGACTGATCATTCAGTAATGTGGCTTCTCTTTTACAAACAAGCTGACTTGTTTGAAGTTAAGCATCAAATTCAATGGTAGCTTTGAAAGACATTTGTCTTCTCAGCAGTCTGAAATTCTGTAGAAAAATGAGGTCTTTACTATTGGGTCTATTAAATTGTGTTAAACTTGAAAAATAAATTATTCCTACTGCACTCACGTACCTGTGGAACCGAAGTGTGAATACATTTAAGCCACAGAAGAGACACCGAAAACAAATGGCATATGTACTTATGCCCTAGTCACCTAACAGTTAAGTGCTTTTTGGAACTCAGGTGTCAATGTCAAACCTGAGTTAAACTGAACTCAAATAGGAGCACACCTGTAAATCACCCAGAGGATTTGAGTTCATTCATAATCAACTTAAATTACTGGTTGTTTATCCTGCAAATATTAACTATATATAACCTCCAGTTCACTTGCATATTGAGCTCTAAGAAATATTTTAAACTACCTAGTTAACAAAGCCAGTTGAGATTTACCACATTCTTTACTTCAAAGAATATGTTTCATCAGAAGCAAATACCTTTTCATCATAACTTTTGGTGACTCCACTAAACATGATGGCATTTTAATTTTTAAAGGTCTTTGGTACGGTTTTGCAGGCTGCCAGGCTGTTGTTTGCACATTCGATTTTTAAACATCCTAGTCCCCAGCTTTACTGATTTAGTTTACTGCAGTCAAAGATTTTTGCAAATTTAAGCCCACAGCATCCACTTCAACCTTCCTCCCCACTGCTACAAACCTGCTACCTTGAAATGCCTATCTAGCAATGTGTGTGTTGGACAGGCACCACCTACAAGCTGGGTCTCCAGCCAGCACTGCTTTGTTGAGTTCCTGCAGAACAATGTCAGACTACACAGTAAATTACAAAGCAACACATTTTCAGATCCCTGGGGTGGTTTCCTTGGCTGCTCCATTGCCAAGGGCTCACTTTCAGGTTGTGCAGAGGGCGCGAGCAGAGGGCTTGCAGGGACTCCTTGCTGGCGCAGGCACAGGCAGTGCAGGCTGGTGGGACACGAGGGCAGAGGCAGCACGTGCTCACACTGCTGGGTGGCACGTCTGGGGCTAGGGAGGATGGGTTCTGAGCCGAGGCCCCAGACCACATTCTCAGCACCTCCTGGTCTGAGTAGGACCTGCCTGCAAACACCCTTCTCCCACGTGCCCAGCGGGCTCAGCAACAGAAGGGGACAGGGCTCAGCAGAGCTGACCATTTGCGTATGAAGCTGAAACACAGAAGGCTGCCAAGGGCGCGAAGGTGCAGCCACAGACGGTACGCTGTGTTTGACCCCTCTGCCATGAGAGCTGACCAGCGCAGTTTAAAATCCAAAGACAAAAAAAAGAACAGCTCTTGCTTGATGGCACACGGAGCTTACTTGTGGCAGGCAACATGGGAGGTACAAAACCCAAATCCTGCTCCAGCTTCCTTAGGATTTCTGACCTTGCCATCACAGCCTGATGAGCCCGACAGTTCATCCCCACCAGGAACTGGTTTTCCTTTCCAAGCCCTTGTGCCTGAGCTGCACAGAAATCAAAGCTCAGGTTCAGCTTGCTGCTGCGCTCACAGGCTCACCACGTGGGGCTGAGAGACCAGGGATGTGCAGGGCTCAGGTCAGAAAAGCAGATCATGGTGGAAGAAGGGGCCTGGGGAAGTGGGTTAAGGGTGAGCAGCACAGATGGTGGGGCAGGGCATTGATGCGCTGCCTGGTCACACCGCTCCTGGCCTGCTGAACTCCTCTTCCAAACACCCACCCAACCCCTTCCACAGAGAAGAAAATAACGATTTAGACATCTCTTTGTCACTTAGTCCTAAGCTGATGCTGCAGGACACCTGCATTTTCGTAACTGTAAGTTACACTGAACATACCCAGTGCTACAGGCTCCCTGGGATAAACCCCACTGTCATCACCAAACCACAGCAGGCAAAAAACAAGCACCTCAAATTTCCAGCATGTCATGTCCTGCACAACCTGGGCCAGCACACACTTGATAAGCTAACGACTACCAAGCTGGGCTAGGTTGAAACAACCCAAAAGCTGGCACTGTACCTTTGCGGTGTAAGACAGTATGTTTTACAAGTGACCTACCAGGGGTTAACTCTGCTGAAATCCTGACACACAGCACCTGTGTCACACAGGTCAACGCACATCTTTTTGGCACTGTCACCACTCCCCAAAGCGATAGGAATCTCACTGTAAAACCACTCATTTTTTCACCAGGCGTGAGAAGTCAGTTCTTCATTGCAATACTCTGTGCTCTGTACTTAAATGGAGAAGTGGATGATTAATGCCTGTGCAAGAAATAGCAGGGTGAAAAATTGAAGAACATTTTCAAAACGTGTGTTTGTTTTTAAGCTGTGATTACAGGAAATATATTAAAGATGAGTTTTCTGAAGGGATTGCAGCCCACTCCTGAACTAGGCAATTTCCATTTTGGTAAACAGACAAAAATCTCCTCTGGAGTTAATACCCCAGAGGTCGACCCCGCAAACACTAAAACAAACAGACAGGATGGCTCAACGGGCTGAATCCAGACACACCGTGCTGAGCATAACTCCAATCAGACCCAAGCTCTTTACACCAGCTCTCAGCTGGGCACTCCAGCCTCTGAATCACTGTGCATAAGCTGAGGAGTGAGCTCTGCCCCACCACCCCGATGTCACCTACAATACCCCCTTCACAAGGGCACTCCTCCCACGCTGCCTGCCAATCTCCAGCTATATAAAAACTCTACTACAACACCAACGGGAGGGACAGAGGCAGCAGCAATCTCCCAGGGTAATGAAAATGTGAGTTTACCCTCAAGCCATGGAGAACCTAACTCTTGTGAGCCAAGACCAGCACAGCCAAGCATAAAGTAACCTTGTTCACACATGCCAACAATGAAAAGCAAGAGTGGTAACTTTACGTGCATTACCATAAATCCAGGCAGAAAGCTCCTTGTTTCACACCTGGGATCCCAATCTGCACCTCCTCTACCCAGGGACAAGCTGAACCCTCTGCAGCAAAATCTCACAAATTCCAGCTTGCTTTTTTAGTCTTTATTTTTTTTATTATTCTTTAACCTTTTTTTTTTTTTTAACTGAATTTAACCTGAAACGCAACAGGGCAATCAGCATGGTTCCTCTTTACTTTTATTTGCAATAATTGCAAGGAAGAGCTGAACAGGAAGACACATGATGGACCGTAAGAGTCCAGCAGCATCTCTGCTCAAGTCTAGCTTCTGCAGATGAAGGAGGTCAGGGCCAGGTCCTCCTTGGGAGCTGGGTCTCCAAACAGCCACCTTGCTGTCCTGTGTACTTGCATCAGTCCCCACACCTGGCACAGCTCAGCCTCCTGGTACTAGAAAAAGCTGTGGGTTCAGCCAGTTTCCCAGCTGAAGGGCCTGAAGCAGTGATGTGCTGGGTGAGTAGCCGCTCAGTCAAACATAATGTCCCTTTTCGCCTTTGCTTGCGCAGTCCCAGCACGTGGAATTCCCTCATCCCCTTTAAAAAGCATTTAGCTGCCAGAACTGCATGTTTTCTACTACCAGGGAGCACCTTGGGGCTGCCCCACACAGCTTTATAGGGTGGACACTTGCTAAGTACTGACATCCCCAAGCCAAAAGCAGGTTAATACAAGTCCCTGCACTGCTGGCACCGAGGACAGGACAGCCCAGACCTGCAGGAGCAACACAAGGACTCTCAACCTCAAGCCTCCAAAGCTAAGGGGTCTGTGCAATTAGCAGTTTTGGTCTGAAGTGGCCCCAAAGGGCCCAGTTTGAGGGCTGGAAGCATCTAAGCCAGTTTGTATTTCGTGACCCAGGCTGGCTGATTACCCTGGCATGTCAAGGAGGAGCTGAAGGGGGTCACTCAGGCAATAACAATTTACATTTTCTCCACATAAGTGCACCGCCGCCTTGCGCATGAGTCAGGCTTGTGGAGGATGCTTCAGAATTGGTCTAACGAACAAGCTGCTGTGCAGAGGATATCAAAACCGAGGGCAACCTCCTGAATATGCAGCCTTTGACAGAGAGCCATAAGAAAAATATTCAGCAGCAATAAACTGCATGTTAAATAAATACCAGTAAAGCTTATAACAGAATTACAGACAAGCAATTCAACTTCTCTCACGAGTCTTGCATATTTCAAGGAAAATATCTCCCAATTATCATAAAAAGCTATCTCCAGTTTTCACAGTTCATCTATAATATGCTGATTGAGAACGTAAAATGTATGGCTCAGGTATTTTTGTATAATCAGCTGTAACCATATCCTCAAGTGTAATGACGAGCAACTGGAGTAGCAAGACTAATACTTTTGCTATTTAAATTCAGATTGCCTGGTGTTTATACTAGTATTCCCAACAGAGAAAGGAAACAAAATATTTGAAACAAACAAGTATCTTCTCTGTAATATTAATCTTCTCTCATAACAGAGTCCTAGTGGAAAAACAGATTAATCAACAACAGAACAGAAACAGACAGCAATGCAATTTTCCACATTGCGTTTTCAAGAACAAGCAAAGGCCAGCGTGTGCAGGGAACAAATATTTCACATCTCTGGAAAATGCAGCCCTAACCTCCTCAAAGGGTCACTACAGATGCAAGGATATAAGAAGGATTTGGTCAATGAGCGAACACAATCATTGGGGAAGATGCCGTGAGCAAAAGAGAAGTGCCAGTTGGAAGGGCCCAGAGCAGCACCCGTAGCCAGCCATGCCTCAGGGGACCTGCCGTGCCCCGGGGACACCTCCATGCCTGCACAAATCTGACAGCTCCACAGAATGCCGCAGGATGCATGTTTCCTTACACATGTTAATGTGTCTTTATAACAGAGCTGCCCCCGGAGCAAAAAAGGAACAACACTTTCCAGACCACGGTGCTTTCAGGTCTGCACCAAAAAATAGCTAGGGATAGGCGAAGAACCGGCAGTGCATGCGGGATCAGCTGCGTTTCAACACACGGTCCTAAAAACCCAAATGACCTCAACATGCTAAAGCCATCTCCTATATAAGCAGACACTTTTATTCGTGGAGATTATATGGATGCTTAATAGAGTAGAAAATCTGGCAGAAAAGTGCCGCATTCCCTAGTAACCACGTCTGTGAAAAGATCAGGCTGCCATCAGCTGCTCTGGTGACAAGGAGGTTGTACAAGTGTAAATGACCATTACAAAACAGTAACATTTAAAAAAGAGAGTATCAGCAAATAACAAATGACTGTTTAAACACCAACATGCCTCAGCAACTGCACAACAGTTTTGGGAGCAACCTCATATTCACACACCGCAGCTCTGCGGAAAACCAAGGGTATTCCTCTGTTTCAGCTCTCTGCTACTTAACTGTAAGACAGTGAAGACCCAAAAGACATGCAAGGCTGCAAACAAGTATCATGTAAAAGTGAAAATACATCAACGTAAATTAACCGCTGATGTCAGGAGGTTTTATAGTTCAGCAGGCCCCCAGATGTTCTGTGTGCACACAGCTGTCTTCAGTAACATCAAAAAGCAAATAATGTTGAAAAGCACACAAATAGAGATGTTAAGGAGGCCTGTTCCCAAATACAGTGATGTTCCATGGTGGAATGAACCAAAGAACAGCAATATGAACAAGCTGGGAGCTGGGCAGCTTACTGAGTCAAGGCTCAAATCCTCCTCTAAAATTTAAACTGCTTCAGGAGAAGAAAAACCTGGTTTAAAGGGAGAGGATATCATATGTCTGCTTGATTATTCATTTCATTGCTTGGATGCTTTAATTTCTTGCTGGGAAGTCATTTCTTGTTTGATTTTCTGCATGTTTCCAGGTGCTTGTACAAGAGGTAAAATAATCTTTCTCTTCTTCCACCCATCGTATCTGTCCCTTTGGGTTGTACTACCTCTCCTCTCAGACTCACACAGTACCAGCCTGTACACAAACTCTGGAAAAGGCAACAATTTTGTTTCTGGAGTAAGCACAAACAAGTGACCACATTTCATCCTGTTCAAAAGTCCAATGTCTCAGTAGTGCAATACTACTTTTAAATGGAAAAAAAGCAGCATTCAAACACTGCCAAAAATTGGTATTTTATGCCAACGTATTCAGAAAGAAACCATTTTCCAAAGAGAAATTCTAGAGAGAAAAAAGTTGGAGGTTATGTGCACTTGTGCAATGACTTTGCTCCATCCTGTGTCTCTCTAAATACGCAAGTCAAGGAAAAGAAAAGAAAAACTACATCATTTTTTCATGAAGTGAAGAATTTTTCCCTAGAGCTGAAGCTTCTTCCTACTTCTTTGTGTTTTGTCAGCTGGCGTGGGAGGCATATTATCCAGGAGTTAGGCACACATTTCCAAAAAGGAGAGAAAACAGACAGGGTAGACAGTCCATCAAGGAAGGAGATACTTAAAAGTTTCAAATGTATAAGACATGCCAGGCAGAAAAACCACTTTCCTTCACTCCTGCTGAGTGTTGCTCTCCCTGCCCCTCCTCAATAGCCTCATTTCATATTTGTTTATTTGTGAGAGAACGATTACCTCAGAAATCAGAGGGAGTAATTATAATCCTAAAGTTAAACCTGTGCTTAACTATTTCCCTAAGCCAGCCCTTCGGCAGTGAGGGGGGCGAGAGGGCTCCTTGCACCCTGTGTGGAAGAATTGCTGGGGCACAAGGGAAAGTATCTGCCCAGCACAGATACTCCCTTCACAGACTCGCAGAATTTGAGAATGTGCACATGGCAGAACCACCTAACGCTGAGACACACACACACATGTAAACTGCCTTTGGATACGCAGTTTCTGTGCAACCTGAAGTCTAACAATATTAAAAACTTGTAATAAATTGTCAGCCTGATCCTTACATTCCACTACGTAAAAAAAAAACCCATGCAGTACTGTACCAAGCTGCAGAAAGGCAAAGTAAGAACTACAGAAAATACTTCTCTTTGTTCCCTACACAAGAGCATTAATTCAATATTTAATTCTTCAAAAATGGAACATAGCTGGCATAATCAAATAAATTATTAGAAGGCATATAAATCATTACCACCTAATATGACTGCAACAAGACTCAATGCAATTTACAGATAAGTATGAGGAATGACTATTGCATTTTACTGAATTAAAACTGGCAAAAGTTCTAAGAAGACAAATGATGTAAGATGACCCTACATTCATTTGCAAACTAAAAAGGCAGAAGGAAAGCAGCAGACAGATAAGTCTTACTTTTTTCAACTATTTTGCAGCTTGCCCTGAAAACAAGGATTAATCATGAAGTGGCAATTCTTTCATTTAATTAGAAATTGAGTGGGTGGGAATCTGAAGACAGACTAAAGCTGTATGGGAGTTCTTAACACTTTCGAACATTAGGTGTCCTGAACTGAGACAGGGATGCAGCCTTTCAGAAAGCCCAGATCCAGACTGCTGTCTGGATTGCTTGTGCTGGGTTTCATAAAGTACTGTTTACTCCCAGGACATTTCCTTACCAAACACACCTTCTCTGTTCCCACAGTTGGTCTAGATATCAAAGACTTGTTTGTGTGAGCCCTGCTTTGCTTCCTGCAGGGGCTGCAAGAAAACACAAACAAAAGCTGGTGCTGAAGCAAGGAACTGCAGCAAGCAAGCTGCTCACCCCTTAACCAACGCAGGCAGCTGAGCATGGCCTGGGAGAACTGGCTTCTATCCTCTTCGCTGCCCCTAGGTTTCTTCATGATGCTATTTAAGATCCTTAAACCAAGACTTTCACAGACACCCACTCACCTTCTGGGTGTTCCTAATGCACAAGCTCCGTTTGGGACCGCAGGGCCCTGTCTGCCATCTCCAATGATCCCGCACCACCTGCAGGAACGTCACAACAGCTCCTCTGGGACTCAACATCCCCAGTCTGCTTCCCCCGTTAGGATGGGAAGGGGGCAACTGCAGTAGAGTTTTCTCAGGCTACCAAAGAGCTAAGGAGAAATTAATTACCACTTACGCAGCATTACCCCAGTTACTGGGATTAACACCTTGGAAAAATCTTTGAGAAAATTGTTAATTCTGCCTAAAAGCACACACTGAACAGTGTGCACAGTCCCACACCAAGAAATAAGAATCCATTAACACCCAGAAACTGCTTGTTACATCCAGAATGGTGCACTTTGCATCTATGGGATCTGTTTCTCTGCTCCTCCCCACCTCTGACATGCCCTTTGTTATAGTTCAGATCTTGGAAGGCCTTCTGCATAACTAAGCAGGGATTCAAAATCAATGCAAATCCCAATGCTCTTCTGCAAGTCACTGGCCATTATTTCCTGCTCATCTCACCAAAACATTAATCCTTTGCACTGGAAATCTGAATAGCCTTGAGCACTTTCCTCTTTTTGCTTCAGCTCCATAGTCAAAAAGAGTAGGACAAGAGCAGAGGACGTGTGGGATGAGAGTCTTCAGTTTTCTTCAGTTCCTATCTCTTCTTTTGGGTTTATTATTGCTTTTTAGTTCATTTTGACACTATCAAAAAGCTATCTCCACTTCTAATCCAGGTTCAATATGGAGTATTTGCATGCTTAAAAGCGAAGCACACCTTTACCTGCTAGGGCAGGTGACAGCATTTCTCATCAGCAGATATGAGGAACGAATTCCCCCAGGAACTGTGACCTTACTGTAAACCCTAATCCCTTCTACTTCAAAGTCCCCTTCTATCCAGCCTTCTCTAATAACAGATACACCTGCAGTGATGCTGCCACACCAAAACAGAGCAGCAACGCCAACCAAAGCACTCTGCTCCAACCCTCCTCCTCCAGAAGGAACTGAAGGAAAACAGACTAACATAAAACTGGTAGTGGCCATAGTGCTTGCTACAGAAATAAAAGGCACTCCTACATCCTGGCAATGAGCTGTCTGTAAAACCTACACAGAACAGAGGAGATCAATACTTGTTTTAGGGACGATGAATGGCACACAGACTGCCTATCTATTTTAAGGACGTGCATACATACACATACAAACACATGCAACATCTTGTACAAAGAGGACGAGGACATGTAGTCTTCTCTTGAATGCGAAAAAGATATATTAACCCATCAGCATGGCTTGTTGCCTGCACAGTGTGTAGTAAACTGTCATGATACGCATGATCCACACTTACTGGAGCTTTGCCATTCTCTTCTCAGAGTCCTCCAGCCCTGTTCATATTCAAAGGCCTTAAAAGTTTTATACAATTTTGGGTGCTCTAATCACAAGTTTGCAAACACTGCCAAAGATTTGGCAGTTACCATCACAACCTTTAACTGAAGGGCTGTCCTTTTGGCTTCATTGGTTTAGTTTTACAGGTTATTTCCAGTTCTTTGACTTTATGCCTTACCTGCCATCCCCAATTAAAATATGGGGGAAGACTACCAAGAGACAAGCATGTAATTTCAAACAAAGTTTAAAGTCAAGAGCTGACATGGGCTGGAGGTAGGGGGCTGGAAGAGGCAAAGAGTGGAGATAATTGTTTCCTTTCCCCTGGTTTCAGCCCCTCCGTTTCAAAAGCCCCTTGGTTTCAAAGCAGGGATGCAATCTTTTTAAGTGCCTGTGCTCCTGTTCTGCTTTCCTGTTTGTGACATGTGCAGTCACAGTATTTTAATGGAGCCCAAAGCCCAGATTTTAATGCAGACACTTGTGCTGGGGTCTGGATTTCTGCAGCTGACATGACTCTAGGGAACAGCTCTCATTTCAAATAAAAGCCAGAAAGATGTTTCTTCCCTGCAAAGGATTTTAAGCAAGTGTAATCCATTGTAACACAGCACATGCAAATAACTAAGACATAGTTATGAACTAGAAATCATAACAGGTTGATTACAGATTAGTGTGATGTACAGACACCTGCAGTAGGCTCTCTCTCCTGCTAGTGCTTCACAGATTACAACAAACATTTATTGGTAGCGGAATTAACTTCACCTTGACAGCTCTTTGGGGAGAAAGGGATTTATGTACATCTATAACCTGAGCTCCTAAATAACCAAGCTCCAGAGTGTGCCGCTTGCTGCTACTCCACGTCACTGAAGCCCTGGATTAAGCATTTCAGAAAGCAGAATCCAAATCACTGTCAATCCTCTGCCATCCCACAAGAACAAAATTGACAGAGAGAACAGCAGCAATTTGTGATGTCTTTCATGAAAACTTAAGGCACTGGCACAAACATACATCTTGGGGCACAGCATATCCCAGCTGCTGGGAGAAGGGTGGTATCTGAGGAGCAAAGTCCTCCCCAGATCATGATCCTCATGTGCAGGCAGAGTTTGTATTCATACTTACTCCAAACAAGCCCCCAAAATGAGCAGAGAAGACGGACCCATTTCCATTTGCCTTTGTTGAGGCCAGGGAAGGATCAACCAACTACGTATTATTCATCTGTATTTTTATAGCACTTGCTATGTGCGCTTCTTAAACAGAGAGTAAAACTGAGAAGTCTTTCAGTTTATATGTACCTTCTTCCTTACCATTTGCTCACTCAATCGTTGGTTTTGTTCAGTCTTCATCTGTGTGGAACTGACATGCCCCCCTTGCTGCTCACTCACATGCTCCAATAGCAAATTCCCAGGGGGGAGGCTAGTGCAGCCAGCACTGCTGCATCAGCCAAACCAGGAGTAGAAGGATGGATTCCCATCTCAGTGGATAAAAAAAGGTTTAAAAAAAAAAACAAACTCATCCTAGTTAGCCATGGAGAATCCAGATAAACATTTTGGCATGGTAAGCTACAAGCAGCATGGCAAATCACTGTTAGCAAAGCCAGCAACTTCTCACAAACTGTGTGTTTTACCAACTCCTGGTTCCATTTGAATGCTCTACCTTCTTCAGGGCCCACATAAACAGCAGCCAGTAGGCTGTCTTAATGTCTAGGGAGCAAAACAACATTTTTGAGCAGCTAGACTCCTGAAGACTGAATTGAAAAACCAGGTGTTCAGTGATACTGTGTCTCATCCTCCCTTCCCATACTGCCAACAGAGATAGAGGCTCCCAGCTAGGTGAGTGGCAGCAAACGACAGTGAAGAACTGTGAGCTAGAAACGGCTCAGATCCACTAGGTTAACAGACCCAGTAAAAGTCATCCTTTTCCAAAGGTTCCAAAAGCCAACTTGGAAACATTCAGTCCAACGCATCCTTCCCAAAGCCTGCAGTGCTCCACCGGGGGCCAAAAAGAGTAATTCAGACCTGACACTGAATGACAAACGTTCCCAGCACAGTTTGCCTGCTTTCACTTTGGAGTATTCAACATAATATCTCAACAACTAATTCCCAAACAGAATGTTTTTAAAATGTGGGTGATCTCAAGCGTGTGGAATCTTCCGAGAACTTCACAACATCCATATGTCAGATTTTTATATATAGGGGCTCCATACGGCATATGGATTGCATCACTCTTCACAGCTGCTGATAATAGTATAAGAAAAGAAGTAAAGAGAGCCTGGCTTTCCTACAGCTGAAGTACCAGGGCTATTTTTTAAATGTTCATCAAGAGCCTACACACCAATATCACAAACAAATTATCCTCTAAGGAACCCAGCTCACAAAATGACTGAAGTGCTTCGGCCACTTGGGAACATGTATAAATTTTCTCCGAAGTCCCCAAGACAAAACCCTGGACTACAGTACAGGGCAGTGATTCCCACCGCCACACTGAGCGGGCCAGGGAAGCAATCCAGAATTTACCACCAGTCACAGTCTCTTCTCTGCATCCTCTTCCACCACAGCTGCACTTCAGTGGGATGTCAGGCATATAGCCCTGTTCTTTAGTCTGCCTTTCCTGAACAGCCTCGAGGAAAGAGCGAGTAAGTCCTTACTCCTCCTTGCACTTTCTCACCCTGGCAAACAGGGTCTTCTCTCAGAACTACGACAAAGACCCTGGCCTCTCCCACAAGGCCAAGCACATTCTCCTAGCACCGTCTTCTTAGATGTTTCTCCTGACAGATCCCTAACCTGGCACCAGCATCCCTGGCTCACTCCCTTACTGTTTTGAGCTCAGAACTATTTAATCAACAGGAATTGAACATACGTAGGGTTCTGTGCCTGGAGAGAATTTTATTTTTATTATAGACCAAAAGGCATGTTTCTGGTTTGTCAGGCAGGTTTCATTTACACAGGCTTGCAGCACTTGCACACAGCTCATTTTATTCTCAGCTTGCCTCCAGAGTGGCTGTAGGAGTACATCCATATGGTCAGGGCTTTACAGCTAAACTGGAAGTACCAAAACAGAGATGCAACTTTCATGCAATTATATGCACTGCTTCACTTTCTACATTGGGAAGCACACACCATCTCACTCCCACTGCATCCGCAGAGAAGCACATGGTAGCAAAGATGTCTGTGGCAAAGCGGCTCCTCTGCCTGGGAGAGCCAGGAGCTGCCGCTGCTCTGCTGCTCACGCCACACCAGCCTTGTGGGGCTCTTCTGGTGACACAACCTTAACAGAGCTCCCTCAGCCATCACACCCAGAACGGCCACAGAAATACTACCCCCTTTCTTTCAGCAACCTAATTTACATGAGGCAAAATTAAAGATACTGAGCCCCTATGATTTTCTGTCTCTTGAATCTCAGTAAGTGGGCATTTAAACTCTGCTGACCATCCCCCTCCGGTGATGGGTCCTGGGGGAGAAGGAAGAGACCCTAGTGCAGTCATCAGGGTCACCGGTGCAGATGCCCACAGTCCCCAGCTGTGAGCCTCTCCCAGACCAGCATCGATAGGACTCTGCTATAAGCAGATAATGGGCCCAGGCACAAACGATGCTAGAAATTTCCTGCACTGAAATGGCAGGAATGCATCAGTCTAGCTCCAGCCTCTGTGCTGGATTCCACCTGCAGAGCTCAATTTCTCCAAGTGCTCTGAAAGCAATAAAAGCTTTCCTATTTTTTAATAAGCCTGCACTTTAAATCACTTCATACATATGTGTGTATACATCTCAAAACATAAAACCAATTGAGTTTCTCAGCGAAGATTAAAAAATGGAAATACCTAAGACTATATACCCACATCACAAGTCAGTTCATCTCCTCAGAACGTGAAGTTCAAAAATTCACAGGAAGGAGTTTGATAAGCAAATTTAATGACTTTGCACAGACGCATGCACCTCCTTTTATACCACTTGTGATCAGATGACAGGCACTCACTCCTTGCTAGACTTTTTATGTACTTGCTCATTTGCATGCACTCCAGAACTACCCATTAAAA
The DNA here is from genome assembly GCF_963210335.1 of Falco punctatus. Classification (NCBI taxonomy): domain Eukaryota; kingdom Metazoa; phylum Chordata; class Aves; order Falconiformes; family Falconidae; genus Falco; species Falco punctatus. The sequence continues at coordinate 16,123,217 of NC_137595.1, forward strand.
GCTGCCTTTTCTCAACAAATTTTTGCCTCTGATAAATGGCCAACTCCGCTGGCCCGACTTCATGACAGTCCTTGGTCCTGACAGCTTAACTTAATTAATCTATTTAATTTATTGATCAAGCCCATGGCAAAGGAGTATTCCCTATTAAATAGGATTTTTATCATCCTGAGTTATATGACTAAAGGCCTTCCTAAAATCTGAAATTTAGTTAGCAGCTGACATGCTGTCCATCCAAAAAGCCACACATGAAGAGGAAGAGTTGAAGACTAAAAATTACTTGATGATTTTAAATAATGAACAGCAGGTTAGGCTATAAGTTGAACTATAGCTCAGCTGCCTATTTCACAAAAAAAAAAAAATGCATTGCAAAGCAATAATAAATCCTTGAAAACCTATTCTGAAGACTGCCTCTACCATTGAACTATGCTCCATTACATTTGTGTCACTTGTGGCAAACCAGACAGTTCTATTTGTGCAAATTGTGACTATTATTTCACTGGGAGAGTGCAGGTTATTTAGTGCTACGATACTTCTTGGATGACTTATTAATATGGGTGTAAAACCTTGCAGTTAAAAATAAAACATACAAGGAAGCAAACTATAGACTTAAGGAGATAAATAAAAGACCAGTATAGTCTTCAAATCTAAAATGAACAAATCAGTTCCAGATGAAGGACGTTCAGGTAAGTAATTCCCCTGCTGCTGAAGCCCCAAAGTGCTTGCCTTCCCCTTTACAATCAAATAACCAGAGGCCATGATAAACTGTCAGAAAATTATAAGCCTAACGAGCCAGATCAGAAAGCTGACATATCACACACCCTACACGTTAGCCTTACTATCTGTTATACAACAGCTCTCTGTACATCCACATCCGTTTGCAGAAAGATGCAAATGAGGCTTAACTCTTGCAGTAGCCTAGCCACTGGAGGATAATTAGAATAAATACTGTTTCTGTGCTAATTACTATTTGTGGTTTTGCTATAAAACTAATTTGTTCAGGGAAGCTTGGCTGAACAGGTAGGGACAGCTAGACTGGACAAAGGATAAATGGTCTCATAGCTGTATACAGTTTAATTTCTAGATATGAAATAGAAATCTTTTTATGGGATGCCAGTCGTATCATTTTACCATTAATATGCTGGACACTTTACAACTGTTGCTTCATTTCCTTGCTAATATATTTTTAAACTGGTGACAAGCAGGATGAAAACCTTTTATATAGATCTGTCCAGCATCTGAAATCACTTTAGTTCTGTGGGCAGCAAGTTGGGGGAGAGACAATAATTGGTCAATGTGCGTATTTTCAGGATGTTTTCCACCAGCATGCTTGGATCTACATCTCTGTTTGCTCCAGAAGGGCATCTGTACTCCCACAGGGCCCCTTTCCAGTGGCCATGCCTCCTCCTGCGAGGCAGGGAGCACGGCAGCAGTCGCTCCTCTTCGGCCCCCAGAGACAGAGTCTGCAGGCGAACTGAGCAGTCTCATCCAGATGGAAAAATCAGATGACAATCTTTTTTTATCCCAGTCTTGAGTCTGTCTAACGCTGGCAGGTAGCAGTCTAGGCTAACACATTATTATGCTTAATTCCTCTCGCAGAGCAGAAACCAACTGTTTCTATTTACCCTCACTGTGCAAGTTTTTTGAGGGACGGGCCCAGAGCCACGCGGCGTTTCATCTCCCACCGCTCAGACATCCTCCAGCCCTTGGGCTGCTGCGCACACGCCTGGTGCACGGGGAGAGCACGGCTTCCCCACCAGAAGGGCTCACCAGTGCCACGGCCCTCAGCTCTGCAATTTTCATCACACACAGCAGCAGTGGCCTTGCCCGCCCCAGCTGTATCACCCGTCCTGGTCCCCAGCATCAGCAGCAATGCGAGGGGATCCTTGATCCTGCACCTTCAGCCACCCCTACCCCCAGCCCTTGGTGCTGAGGCTCCACAGCTCCTCCAAGCACCAGCACCACAGACAGAGTCGGAGCTGGAGCTCCTGCTCACCATGAGTGAGTCAAGTGGGCTCACAAGCACGTTTAAGAAAAAGGAATGCACACGCAGATTGCAAGCAGTTCTCTTTTCAGTTTTTTGTCTCTCAACAGCTTTCACTTTATCTCCTAATTAAAACCCACACTGTTTTTAGTCTACAGATTCAGATAAAGAGAGAGAGGGTCTGGAAGCGGTCTGTTGCTTTGCAATGAGGTTTTAACACATTGCAAATCACATCACAAACGTCAAAAAGTGCATTTGATTGTCCAGGGGTGGGGGATTCAGGCCACTAAATTACTTCTGACAACAAAGAATATTCTGAAATTAACTTTGAAAGGTGTCTCTGTTTTATTATGACAGAGAAAGCAAAAGGGACAGGTCATGCTTCTTGGCAACATTTCTGTAGCTGAGCAATGCGGGATGGATTCCTGCAGGACATTTGCACAGCTCCAGCACGATGCAGCAGTCTGGAATTGGAGACTGCCTCTTTTAAAGTAATTACATGTAAAGGTATAGGTAGCAGGGTGTGATCCGTGACAAATGCAGGAGCAGAAAAACTGGGCGTGATCACATCAGAATCCACAGGAGCTGCTTTTCTGAAGAGACAAAATTAATTGCTCCTCTCCACCCCTCCCCATCTCCCCCAACCTCTGCTGAAGCACCTCTGCATGGACACAAATTATATGGCAGAGAGTGCACCTATATTTGCACACAGCTAACAACAGCCATCAAAATACTGCACTGCACTGTTATTCCAGTGGAACCACAATACATATGCAGTGACAGGCCCTGGCCCACATCTATATTGAAAAAACCTGCCCTGCTCCTCCTCTCAGCACACACTTTACGTTCCCGTGCCTGCTTTCTCTAGATACTCCTGCCCAGCAGCAAGAGGTTGGTATGAGATGCAGAGGGCACTTTGTCTTTCACTACAGGCTCCCTCCTCAGAGCCAGGAGGAAGTTTGCTTGCCTCGTGGCAATGTAGTAAAGTGGGAAAACAGCATCTCTGTTATCACAGCACATACAAAGCACAAGTCACTAATTGGCTCTACTCACACTGCTGTAAACATTGACAATAACCCAGAACTCAAAGGCCACACTGTTAGATGGAGCACAAAGTGATTTGCAAGACCTGAAGCTGTCCCACGGCCAAGGCTTCAGCTTCAACCACAGCCTGCAAGTGCTCCTGTACCAGAACCGATTTCTTGTACCAGCTGAAACATGGGCACAAGTTCATGTCTGTGAGGGGGGAGGGCTGGATGAATCTGCTATTGCAAGTTTCTTCTGCAGTATACAAAGCTCACTTATGCACAAGAGAACATAAAATAACCCAGACCCAGAAATCAGGGAGACGTGTCACTTCTTTGATGCTAATAAATGAGATATAAAAATAAAAAGCCGTAAGCAGCTGTAGTCCTGATTCTGCCTCACTGTGTCAAGGGCAAGCCTGGGGCAAAGACTTCATTCCATCGCCACCTGCATCATATACTAACATGGGGGGGACTTCTGCTGTATGAAAACTTCTAACCCAAGGAAAAGGACAGAGGTGCCATCCTTGCAGCATTATTTCAACACCTTCTCATTCATAGTCCGAGCTGCCCAAATGTAGATGATCTTGTTAAGCCGTTTGTTGTGGTTTAACACCTTCTGGCAACTAAGCCCCACACAGCTGCTCACTCGCTCCCCATCCCTCGCTGCAGTGGGATGGGGGAAGAGAATTGGGGCTGGGGGGTAAAATACATGGGCTGAGATAAAGACAGTTTTAATAGGACAGAAATGGAAGATAATAACAATAACAACAACAACAATAATAATAATAATAATGAGTATACAAAACAAGTGATGCACAGTGCAATTTTTCACCACTCGCTGAACAATGCCCAGCCAGTTCCCAAGCAGCAGCCCCTGGCCAGCTTTGCCTTTAGTTTATATGCTGAGCATGACATCCTGCGATGTGGAATAGCCCTCTGGTCACTTGGGATCAGCTGTCTCAGCCATGTCCCCCCCCCAGACTTCTTGGGTACCCCCAGCCTACTCACTGGTGGGGTGAGGTGAGGAGCTGAAAAGTCTTTGACTTAGTGTAAGCCCTGCTCAGCAGCATCTAACACATCAGTGTGTCATCAACATTATTCTCATACTAAATCCAAACTACAGCACTGTACCAGCCACTAGAAGAAAATTAACTCTATCCCCGCTGAAACCAGGACACAGTTCAAAGCTTGGTTCCTCTCCAGTTCTCACAATGAAGTCTCTTTTCTGCACCCAGGCAGCATAAAGAATACTTTTTTACCCCAGGGGTATTTAAAAGCCACCTAGATCCCTACATAAATTAAGTATATGCCAAGTCAGCCAGGTGCTGCTCAGCTGTCAGAGAATCCCCCAGTATTTCATCTACTCAAGATACTTCTGCAAGAGTATTATGAGTTGTTCAAACTTTTGTTATCCTGAATTCACAGCACTGCAGTGTACATAAAATTATTATTTTTAATTAAGATGATAAAACATTCTGAAGCAAGAGAAACATCCAATTTTTGTAATTAAAGTGATGCAGAAAAAATTGCCTAAATTATTCCAAAATTAAATTTCACAATAGTTATGCCATTTAAAAGTTACAGAGCTTGGAAACTAGGTTGCACTTTTAAGAGACTCTTTAATAATTCAAGATCTTTCAAGGTCAGAGAGAAAGCAGTGATACAGTGATTTCTCTTCTTGAAATTTAAGAGCTCTGCTCAGTCCTCTCATATACATGCATATATATTCCAACAGTTACCAGGGGATCTGCAGTGTCAGGGTCAACATGTCAAGTCAGTGTATACAACCCACTACTGCGTACCCACCACTTGACTTCAAAGCATGATTTTTTTTAATACCCAGTTTGGTGCACCCTTGACAACAGCACCAGGCAAGCTCTTTCCCCTCAAATTCAAGGCAACACATTATCCTGAAGTAGTTGGGATGACCAAAATTTTTTGTCCTGGCTCCTCTGAAATGGGGTATTCAGTACCAGCTTTCTCAAGATTTCTTTTTCACTGTAGAAGTGTAACTTAGCTCTAAAGTCTATGGAACGGGAATCCTCTTTTTCAATATGTCCAGATGTCATTTAGTGTAGAAGGGACCCAATCTCTAACTGAAGCCTTTAAGTGCTACTCTAAGAAAAATAGTAATAGTACCTACTGACTGTAGAAAAACAGAAATAACTCCAAATTAACTGCCACTGAAGCACAGCTCCAGTTTGAGATTTGGTGGATTGAGTACTTGCATGGGAGTGTTCAACTCCCAAGCAATCAATCAGACCATTGCAAAAGTCATTCAGAACAAGTAAAAGACTTTTGAGAATTAGAGAGCAAAAAACTCCACTAGTAAATATGAGCATGAAAAAAAGCTTCTAATACTTCAAGGAGAGATACAGAACACAGTATTGCTTCTTATAATAGTGGGCAAAAATAAAATGCACAGGTGGGCCACAGATATTAAAATTAATATTCTGACACTTTCACACAAGTGTTGGGCAATGAGACGGGTGAGTGAAACCCTTTTTATCTTGCCACACATTGCAATGTTTGCTTTGACAACTGGGTTTTGATGAAATCTTTCTTCCTTCTGCGCTAATATATGCTAGCTGATCCCTGTTAGAAAAGGATCATTTTGAGAACAGTTTCTTAAAGTCCAGACATTCAAGCTGATTTTTATGCAATCAAAAACCAGTCCTTCAACTGTGTAGGGACACAGGCAAGAAAAAATGCTGGCATGCCCAAAAACAAGTTCATATTCAAATTTAGACACATACTGATGGCCAATTATTGACACACCACCTTGCTCAATAAGGGAGATCACTCTCTGCTTTCAAGCAGTTCCCTGCATAGTTGGATTCTCTGTTCTGCCTCCAAAGAGCTAAAACCCAGGTTCTCCCCTGCATCTACCTGAGGTTAGGAAAAGCCCACTACCTTTAAGGAGAGAACTACTACAAAGCAATAGCACCAGGTATGTAAAATCAGTGCAAATACAAAAGCACAATTCCAGCAGCTCCCTCCTTCCTGTCTTTTACCACTGAATTAAGAATACTGTTTGCTTGCTGTTAGTTAATTCTGTGTCTTTATAAATTTTTAAAATGTAATTTCTGGTAGGTTTGTTTTTGCACTGATCTGTCACTGTGTTGTGCATAAAATGACAATTCAAGTCTCAAGCTATGAGCCTCTTTCTGCCAAGTAAAAAATTGCAGATTTTTAAAAAAAGTCTCATGGCATTCCAGAGAGCTAAAGAATAATTGATCACCATCTCAGAAAAACATAATATTCTTTTTCTTTCCCTACTTTCTTCTTCTCCCACCCTCCCCCTGGTCGCTCACCAGAGGAGCCTAGGTCACTGGGCTCAAGAAAAGAGAATTTTAATTTTTGAGTTTTAGCGTAGGGTTTTCAAGCACCAGGAAAACCTCATTTTCACTCTGCACATTACATGGGGCTTTGTCATTATTTTGGACAAGATGTCAAAAGACTAGAAAACAGTTAACACCCTCTCCCAAGCTAGTTTTTGCTGTTAGATTGAAAAGGCCAGGTTAATAAAGGTGTTAATAAAATGTTAGCGGTGTTTCCCTTCTCTGTGTAAAACAAACTTGCTAGTGTTTAAGAAAAAGAATTAAGTTTTTAGAAGAATTACATCAAACCTACGTGTTAAGCTTTATTCTTTGTTTTTAATTGCTTCCTTTGCCACATTCGTTTTTAAAAGGTCTTTTTCAATTTAGGAGTCCTCTCCAATGCTTAGGACAATACAATCTTAGCAAATCCTGCTATAACCACACCTTGAGAAAACAAGTAGCATGTTACACATTTGGGTAATCTCTAGAAGAGCAGAAAGAGAATGAAGCATCTGGCAGCTGTTTATCACATCTCCAAGGCACAGAAGTCTCAAGTACTAAGACTATGCAGATTAATACTGGAACAAAAAAAGCAAAACAAATACAGCACAGCAATCTCCCACATGTTAATAAAAATTTAAAAAAAAAATCATCCTTGTCATTCTGTCCTGGCACCTATTTTTACTGCCGTTGTACTCATCACCAATGCACCCACATTAAACAAAAAGTTAGGTAGCATCTTTCATGGGATTTCACCACAGAGCATTTCCAAACCACAGCCTTCCCCATGCTTCACCACATCTCTCATGCTTTACGACAGGAGCATCTTCAGCTGGGACAGAACTCCTAAGTGCTCCAGCTCCATCCCTTCTCCAGCACCCAGCCAGCCCAGGGGGTCTCGTCTGCCTTCCTTGGTCAGCCTACATGGGGGACAGGCAGGAGGGCCCACAAAGAAGCCTGAAGTTTCTCAATAGACTGAATCTACTAAAGCAATAGATGTCTTTCCACTTGTGGTAACACATTTTAAATCCAGCCCTGTATTTTCATCTTTCTGACCTTGCCAGAACAAATAATTCATCCAGTTACTGAGACGGGACATCTTCGTCTTCTGAAGTCTGTGTACAGTTACATCCAGCTCTTAGAGCCCAGTTCAAGAAAAAAAAAAATCCTTAATTGGGACTGAACATAAACATCAACTTATCAGTCAAATTTGTCCTAAAAAAGAGTACATGTAATCAGATGTTTAAGTGATTCTTTCATCAGGCTCACAAGACCAAAAAACATGTGATGAAGACTGACGACAGACAAGCCACAGAAGTGTTGGAAATACCTGGGATATTGCCTCACTCCATAAATGAAGGCAGTCAGCTATTATCTGGCACCTCTAATGGCTGAAGAAGCAGTCTGGAGAGGAACTGTTTGTAAGTCTCATTTTAGCAAATTCCTGACAGACACAAGAAGGTAAATGTCGTGCTGGCAGCCAGACTGCTAAAGGACCCTTCCCTCGGTGCTTTGAAAAAATACACCTCACTGCTATTTCAGTTCCATAGGAAGGATATAAGATGCTGAAGCAGGGGAAGCCGGCACGGCTAGGACAGGTGAGCAGGCAGGCAGCTTGCTGCAGATGTGGGAGGAGATGGGGGCCCCGCGGCCATGGTGGCTGAGAGCATCTCAAAGCAGACTTAACCTACTGGGATGCGGGGTCACTTGCCCCATCGCTTCAGCACAGAGCCAGCTACTGAGCCAGCTCAGGCATTGGTTTCCAAAGAAGCTGCTGACCTGGTAAGGAAACAACACAAGAAAGGCTGAAACTGCCACGGGAAGGACAGGAACAGTAATTTCTATTTTTGTTTGAATCACCAACTTCATCAGTGGCACAAGTGCTCCGGGCTGGATGGAGCATATTTAAGTGCCAGCTCACGCAGGTGTCAAACGGAATGAGAGAGAAAGTAACAGAAAAGGAAATGCCCGGGGTGCATGTGCTGGGTGGGGGGGCGGCCGCAGTGAAGCAGGCTCCTGGCCCCTCACCCGCATAACGCGTATCAGCACATACATGGGGACATGTGCAGTCAGCCAGGGAGCCACACACAACCAGCAGGCACTTCTAGGAGGAAAATAAAACCTGGCCCACAGAAAACAGTTTTTTAACATACTGTTGCTTGCAAGCATGCTGGTAGTTAACCGTAAAGGTCTAGCATCAGGCGGACCAAGACTGAAAAGGGAAAGCTCACCTTTCCTTCAGCACTTGTGTACTCCTCCAGCGCGCTTCTCATACTGCCTGAGCTTTCCCTGATGTTGCTCAGTCTCCCATGTTAATGAAAGACTCTGTATATGAATTAAAGCTACCTTATAAGAACAGGGTCCTGGTGTATACGTTCAGTCAGGGAAGTTATAGGTGAGGATAAAAACCACTTGGCATTTCCCAACTAACCAAGCGTGTAACAAGTGGTCAGCACAGCACTTCTGTCACTCAGCTAACAGCTTAATATCGACAGTCTTGCTTTTAAGGCACTTCACCTCAAGAGGTTTGACAGCACAGAAAAGCAGCGTGGTAGTATGCAGTTCCCTACAGGCTTTTGCCCTTCACATTACAACAGCATGAAACGGAGCACTAAAAACAACAAAGAAAGGAAAGAACATGCAGATCACGCTGCGGCTTGGTTTAGAAAAAAAAAAAAAAAAAACAGGTGTTGTACAATAAAACCTCTGAAATGGCAAATAATTCAGATGTGATCAAAAAAAAGTACTCCATGTGCCTGTGCCAATACGGGTGAGCACTATTAGCAGCAGAAAAGGAACATGAGCATCTACTCACAGCAGGATCTGTACTACTCCGAGAGGGAGCCCAGCTGCACCAAGGTCCCTGCCTACAGCACAAGCAATTTTTGCCACGAGCTCTATAAGACTGCGTGCGCTCCATATAAGAACTTCAAACTCTAGGGTGAAGGGCAGATATTTCACAGAAATTGCCTTTCCTAAAAGAACAAAAATTATCCTTCACCTCCCACTGATGAGACTGAAGGGTGACTTGCAAAGCTCCTCTGCAGATTTTGCCAGTCATCTTCCAGGAGAGTGGGAAAACCTGAAGTGAAATGGAGAGATCTCGCCCTTGCGTAAGCTGACGTGTGCTTTCTGTTTTAAACTTCCTAATTCATAGAATCACAGAGCACTGATTCAAGACTACACCTTAGCCACCATGAATGACCGCAGCATCTTAAGCAAAGACCCAAGAGCAGCCCTGTCTGTGCCATCACAGCCTCCCAGGAGAGACCCAGCACCCAGTTCTGCCAGTGGGAATTCCCAGCCTGCCAGACCCCAGCCCACAGGGCTGAGCCACACCTGCCCGGAGCACAGGGGCTTCCCACCTTCACCTGCAAGCCAGGATTTAGGTCTCTCCTACATCCAACTCAGAAACAAAAAAAAGTGACTGAAGCAGTGAGATGGCAGAGTGCCTGGATACAGGGAAGAAAAGCGCTGAGGAAATTCAAGAGGGAAAAGAAATCAGATCAAGGGAAGGGGAGAAGAAGAGAAAAAAGGTTATTGCTGGCAATTTCATTGCAAATGTAGAGGTCAAAAAATGTTTTCTTCACCATTTCAAAAAGCATCAAACTCTGTTGTACTTGAACTTCATGATGAATAAAATATTAGCAGTTAACGGGTGAATCTGTTTGGGAGGCAAGAGCAACCTAAGCATTCTTACAATAATAAATTACTGTGATGGCTTCACATTTTCTGTGACATGGTTCCACTAAATGAACAGCCCGTATGCACATGTACTCAGCAGAGAAAGTGAATCCCTAATCTTTTGAAATTTGAAGCTTCTAAATGGAAATTGTTTTTACTAGTTAGATAAAAACAAAAAAGGGAGACATTTCAAGGGAGTCAAATTAACCTTTTTTGATCAATGACTCGTTTGTAGGGATAGGCACATTTTTAAGTTGTGAAACTTCTGATCTATGCAAGCCACCAAGGTTAGAATCAATAAAAAGTGAAAATGAAGTGGTTTTGTGTAGTCTGATTTTTAAAGCAAAACCATGCATTATTCATACAGAAATCCGTCTATAATGACTGGAAGGGAGATTGAAAAATCTAAAGGTTTAGACCCAGTTGAAAATTTAAGACAAATCACATTATTAAAATGAGCTTTGATTAGTTCTGCAGAATACAGAAATAAAATCTTGCTCATCTATAGATGAATTTCTAATGTGCACATTTCTAGCTCGCAGCATACATACAAGAAACAAGATGCTCTTAAAGCAAGATAGAGCAAAGTTTCAAGAAAGAAAAAACAACCTCACAGGAAAAACAACAAAATAATTCCACAAGTAATTGAGATGTTAAACATTTACAGCACCCATTTTTTCATACAAGGCACCTTCTGAGACATTCATAACAGCTGCTTTTAGTAACCAGACTCCTACTTGTCAAAACCTGTAGGATGCTGCAAGTGGTTAGAAGACTTTTCTGAGCAGAGCACTCTCTACGTCTGGGATGCAATTTCCAGAAGGTACGGAAACACTGGTTCTCCATTTATCCCATGTCAAAGCAAAGTCCATGCCTTCAATGGAACACATTACCCAACTGCAGCTTGGTCTTCATTACCAAGCAGTACAGCTCAACAGGGCAGGTCTGCAGAGTGAAACCGATGGTGCTGAGGACCAAACCCCCACGTTTTGTGCATTCTGACCAACATTATCATTCCGATCAGCAAGAATCTGGTCATGCAGACTGAATACCTGCCAGCAGTTAGTGTGAATCAAGCGATCAATGGGAGCCCATCTTCACCTTTACCTTCACTGGAAAGGAATTCAGCCTGTGCACTGAGACCACCCTACAGGGCAGATGAAGCCTGGCAAGTAGGATCATGCAAGATTCACTTAAAAATACACTCCAGATCCAAACTAAAAATGCTGACGGAAGGAATGTGTTTTTATTAAACACTAGTTTCTAAAGATTACTTCACTGTAACAACCAGGCTGTGTCCAACATTACCCCATAAGCTTAAATATAAAGCATTTATTACTCTTTCCTCTTGACCTGTACTTTGCCAGAAGACCAGCTGATCCAGCTCCACACAACAAAGTCAACTCACTTCACTCATAATTTGGTTGTCAATTACTACTCTCACATTTTCTCAATCTCTATTTAAGGAGCAAAACAAAAAAAGCAACACAGATTAGAAAAAAAGTCTTCAAAACCTGCAGATAATACAAGATTTCATAGGGAAGAGGAAAAGAGCAAGAGGAAACCGAAATATAAAAAATGTCAAGAAGAGAGCTTGTACAATTTCAACAACATCCAGCTGCAATTCAACCCCTGCTTCAGCTGTAATCTCTAAATCGAAACAGATCTGCCTAGAAATGTTTGATTAGCTCTATGGGCCTATAGTTATATATGACAAGTACAGAAAATAGCGGTTTCTATCTTTTTACAATACCATTACTGTGGTTCAACTTTAAAACTTACTTACCTTGAAAGTACTTCAGGGATTGCAGTATTAATTATTTTTAAAGGACACTCAATGCAATTGGTGGCCCAAAATTGATGAGTATATAAAAAACATAATAAGAAGGAGAATTAATTGGGGATCTTGGGACCTTATTAAAATCCAGTCTTGATTGAAAATTCTTTGACTTTTTATTGCTACACTTCTCGTGATGAGGTAACTGCACTTTTACTTTAAGATTACCATTTGGTAGAGAAAAATAACCAAAATCTAAAATAGTATGCAAACACATCTACAATACAAATCAGCAGTTTTCCAAGGAAAAAAATTAGCAATACTGAAAAACTTTCCACCAAATGCTGAAAACAGGGTCTGGTTCTAGTATGTCTTAGAGGCAAACCTCTCAAAGTGCCACACTTTAGCAGAGAATCTCAGGAGACAAAGAATACATTCTCAAGGCTGCATTCGCAAAAGAAGCATCAAATTTTCCAGGACAATGGAAACCTGCACCCTTGCAGGTAATTTTGCAGTACTACCCATCTCTCCTGCACGTCCTGTGCATGGCCTGAAAGGAGGAAAGCCTCACTAGTCCAAACAGCCTCGTCCCCACAGATAAAGGACTGCTCCCAGGCTGGATGAAAGATACAGACAGGCTTAATGGGACGCCAGAGCTCAGCTTTTTCTCCTACAATGAGCAGGGATGGACACAAGTAGAGCCATGCTGGACAGGACATTCCTCCCAGAGACAGATGCAGGGGCTATACCGGTGCAGGGCCATCCATACAGGTGATGTCTTGCACTAGCTGCCTTAAATCTGAGCAAGCTTCTTAAAAGCCTGCACCAACCCTACATCTTCAAATAGCAAAACTCAATGGGCAAAAGAAATGGGTAAATCTTCAACGGCATTGTGGAAAAACGGCTTTGACCGCAAACAATAGCAAGAGCTGTCTTTTTATCTCATCACCAGCCAACTTCAACAGTTGTTTGGCCACAAAGCCCCAAGTACCTTCTCAGTTTCTTGACATTAAAACCCCTGTTCATATTTCATTCAAGGTTTAGGTTTATTGGGGCTTTTTCCTCCCCACTGGTGCCACACAATGAACTTCACAAGTTTCACAGCACAGCAAAACATTTATCAAACCCACCCCTTACTACCATTTTGTCTGTCCTCTGCGTTATTTCCAAGGCCTCTGCCTTTGACTACACCAAATCACTTTGCTCCTTTGTGGAAATCTCAGTTACACCGCTCACACCGAGTGAATTAAGCAGAAGACCAAAGAACTGGGAAGGGCTAACAGCCACGCCTGCCAGCGAGGGAGAAGAGCAGGCTTCATCGTGGCACCACAGGCTTTTTGATGCTATTGCTGGTTTTTACAGCTTCTTTGAACAGACTTCTGGTCTTTTAAGGGAGTGAGAAAGCGTCCCCTTTCACAGCTACACTCCAATCTCCCCAGTATTTGCATTTTTATTAGGAAACTTTGGCCATTTTCCTTGCTTCAACTACAGGCACTACTTTATAGTAGCTGAGATAGCATCTCTTTTAACAGTAAACATCTCAAATTAAATCGAAAGTCTAGAGCCCTGCTGCTTACTAGAAACTCCTCAGACCCACATCACAGGTCAAGAGCTCCCATCTCTCGCAACGTTCACACAGCTTTGTTTATTGCAGGGGTTTTTGAGTCTCTCGGCTCCAGGACCTCTCTACTTCCCTGAGGAAACACTTCAGACATTCCCCAGTATTTCTTCCTCACAGTGTTTTTCCCTAGTATACATTTATCTCCCTTGAACATCCACTAAGTCTGACCTCCATGCCAGCAACCACCTGTTTGTCCTCTCCTCCATCCCCAGTGCAAATGCAGGACACATGGCATCAGCTTCTTATGGCCTTCCACATCCTGGTGCCTGGGCAGACAGAAACGCAGGAAATCTCAATTTCCTCAAGGCATTTGTCTGTTCCTGCCATTCCCTAGGAACAGCTGACTAGACTTTTCACAGCCTTCATTCAAACCCTTCATACATTCCCCAGCAATTTGTCCCTTTCACTCTCCATGCAGATTCTTCTCTTAAGTGAACAACCTATCTTCACCACATCTTTATCTTCTCTTCTTTTAACCTTTCCTTCCAAATACAGGCAATATGTTTGCTGTCATTTTACACAGTGCATATCCTTCAATATCTTCAGAGATAATACTCTTTTGGAAGTCTCCCTGCATTTCCCACCTATCACTAGAAAGAGAGGGAAGAAGAGTGGCTCCCTAACCTATAAAAGGTGCAAGGATCTTTTTTTCCTTTCACTGTATTCGTAATGGGAATAAAACACTTATATCTGAAAGCAGAATGTACATTTCATAAGCAAAATATTTCTGCTCTGGATTAATGCCAGAGGATAATGGGGGAAGCTGAATAATTTACCCTCAGCAGCTCAAAAAAATGATTTTTTCTAACAAAAGATTTAACTGAATTCTTTCTCCAGGTCGATCTTCAAATCTGTTTCAAGTTTTCACCCATCCCAACAGCTTTTTTTTATTGTTGTTTTTTAATTAAGACTCTTACAGACAGCAAAGGTAGATAATTCATGATAAGACACACTGGACAAGCATGTGTGTTTGCTTGTTTGTTTTTTAATAAAGAGATATAAGACGGGGCTGTGTTGATGGAGAACCCTACACCTCTAGGCCAGGTTTTAAGCACGTTTCTATAGCAGACAACAGCTGGAAGCCATTCCCCACCAGGGACTCTGCTGATGCTTCACATAGAGTTGCCCTTCTTAAGTGCACTGAATAAACTCTTCCCTTTCAGCTGCTGCTGAGGAGCTTGTCCTTCATCCTGCTGCTTGTCTTCTGCCAAGGAGGAAAGGCTACATGGCAAGGCAAGAGGTACCCTTCCACAAAATTTTCCTGAACGTTTTAATAGAAAAACAAAGCAAAGTCCTTGAAATACCTGGGGGTAAAAAGCAGGGGGGGGGGGGGGGGGAGGGGAAGGGGACAACACAACACCCACACCCACACTTTCATTTTGATCAAAAAACGAAGTTTAAGTTTTGCCTAGATTCTACATGGGAAACAGACCAAAAACCCAATCATTTTCTTACAGCACCTGAGAGTCTACCAGAGCTGAATAGCTTTAATAAACACACATTGTATATGGTTAGAATAAGATCATCTTCCAGCAGGCTTCTTCCCCTGAGACCAGCCTTGTATTTTCACTTGAGCTAGAGTTATATTTCAAACCATGAAGGAAGTAAGCAGAGACCATCCTCCAAAACCCCTGCTAAGGGAAAGCAGGGGCAAATGGAGATAAACCAGGATGAAAATAAAGAGGGAAATAAGAAACTGAGTTGCCCTCTGGGAAATGCATAATTATGTCTCTGAGCCCCTCTCTAAGCATAAACCCAAGGGAGACAGTTCAGGCAAAGCTTTTGTAGCTTCCACACAAGGCAGCTAACCCTAAAGTGTTCAGATTTAGCATTGGCAAGAAAAAAATCAGGCGGGCGGGGTGGATAAAAAAAAGAAGCCAACCCTGCTGCAGCAGCACTCCCCTCAGGATCTCCATGCAGCCAAAGGTTTCAGCAGCATTTATAGTGGAGCTCAGAGAACAATGACTGCACTGCTCCCTCAGACCAGGTGTAGCAACGGAGGAAGGATGGGATGGCAGCAGAATTGACATCATGCCAGACTTCAGCCTGAATGGTTACCAAGAGCAGTAGGAGGAGAACCTGCTCAGAGAGAAGACAAATCTCCTTGGGCTTGCAGGGGCAGGAACTGCTAAAATTGAAGATACGTCCCAGAGAAGCTGCACCTGAGACTGACGAAGTAACTGAAGAAGGGACAGAAGTATGACTAAAGCACACACATTGCAGCCAAGCAAAGGCAACAATCCTCCCAGCCCTGGGCCTTTGCCAGTCTGGCACAAGGCTTCACCTCGGGGTATGCTCAGCCCACAGCTTTCACAGCAAAGGGAGAAGACCTGCGAATAGCACCAACTACGTGCCACTGAGTCTAGCTGGCACATCCCCGACAGATCCGTAACCAGCTCCACAGCTTGTTCATGTCAGTCACTGGCTATTCACCCATCCCGAACAAGTAGGTGACACTGGCTTGGCCAGGATGCTCAGGCAATGGATACAGCCCAGCTCCTCAGGTTGGCTCCACCAGCTCCCATCATGGCAGCACCTGACCTAAATAAAAGCAACCTGACGCAGGAAAAGAGTTCCTCCAGAACACAACCGCCAAAATACTATGGGAGGGCCAACGGGGCAGACATGAATCTATATGGCGATATGAATCCTGGCCAACAGCAGAGTCCCAGGACGACTGAGGCTGGAGGGATTTGTACAGCCATGCCCCAGGCAGCACCATTTGCCCTGGAGTGCTGAGAATATCACAGCGGTAAGTAAAATCAGAGCAAGCAAAGGAGTTTGTCATGCTTTAACTTCAGATCCTCATTTTAACCTGAGAAAATTCAATTAGTTTCTACCCAGAAGCAGTTTAGCTGCCATTGTTGGCAATCAATGGTCCCTAAATGCTGAGAAACTGGCAACTGTTCAATGTGCTGGCAGAGAGGCTTTCCTAATTAAAGATGTCACTTTTCCAGCTAATTTAAGTCTGCCATCTCTTTAAAGTACCAATTGCCACAACAAAATACGAATAGGAAATTGACTTTCTGTGCATCTGTTTTTGCAAAATACTTCCTCCAAGTCATATGTTTCAGCTTAAATGGCTTAGGTCACTTGCTGGGAGGCGATAGCAGAGCTTTGTTCTGCCTCCTGAATACATCTTAAAGAAAAATAAGCAGAAGTTCAGTCATGTACAGAAATGAAAAAGGTATTTGTTGGCTTTCCCATCGTCAGTGAGTTGTACTGTATTCCAATACTGATTTTGTTAGGATAAAAGAACAACAAAGAAATCCTTACTGAATCAGTCTGCTTATCTAAAGGGCTTCCACTGCATTACATACTTATCCCCACAACCCTGGGGATAGGGAAGTGCTGTTATTCTTGCTGGAAGGAAATGTGGAGGTATAAGGCTGAGGCACAAAGATTTTAGATGTCTAACTTGCACCAAAGTCAAAGTTCCAATTCATGCTATTTAGCTCCTTTCCACAATAGCTAAATAAAATACCATTTTTTTCTGAATCCAGCTATGCCGAGACCTTAGCCAACAGCACAATGTTAAGACCATTCATGCTCTTTGGCCACAAATGGAAAGCGACTGCTATACACCTGTGAACAGAATTCCAAAGTTCAATAAAGAAGCAGTTTCATAATTTCAGCACAGAATCTAATGCAGTCCCAGCTATGCTCACGCCAGTTCTTTCTGCCACGGCCCCAAACTCCACAGCCCCTCAATCTGTGCCATTCTGGGGCAGCCAAGGGAGGGGGCATGAGTCATAGCAGAGCTGCCTTCATCAGAATGGCTTTTGCCCTCCCTCACTCCTCCTAAGCTCTTCTTATTTTATGGTCCATTTCTGATTCTCCATGGAGCGAACCATATTACATACACTGCTAATTCGGATAGCATTAACAGAGCCCATGTCAAAACTAGATTCCTTTATTCTCCAAGCTTCCGAGCAATGAAGCAGTTAAAAGCAGGATTTGAAATCTTCCCCTTCCCTCCCATCCAAAGAATGGAAAGGTCACTGAATTTGGGGTTTGCAGAATGCCTGATACAGCTAGATAAGAGCCATCATCTGCTGAGTACCAAGAACAGTAAAACCCTGATCTTCAACTGGGACTTTAGGTCTTATTGTTGTACACTAAAGTTGAGTTCAACATGGATGAGATACATTCAACAATCACTGTAGCTACTCACATGAGTATTACTGACACGATGCTGCGTTTCATAAGTTTGGAAATACTGGCTGGCTAGATACAGTTGGTTAAACAGAAGCAAGTCATACATTATTTATAATTTATTAAAATTTATTTTAAACAGTTCCTCTCCCACACCATCATTTGATCAGCTCTGTTTACAGTCTACAACTGGAGCAGAGGCGTGTAGCATTAATTAAGCCACCAGGCTCTCCCACCCCCAGGTATGACAGAGCAGACCCACATTTCCTTCCTGAAATGGAAACCTCCTAATCTTGGGTAGGAAGGGGGGAACATTTTATACTTAGACGTTTTTTCTCTGCCAATGCAAGTTCAGCTGTTCCCAATGCAGTATGCCCCTCCGTCTCTTCCTAGAGCTCAGGAAGGATTTCTGGCAGTGACAAAGTGTCTGGGAGCTGAAATAAGGAAATCCATGCCACACTAAGGAAAAAGCATGGATACACCCTTTTCTCATATCTAGTTGCCAAGAAGGGAATTTCCTGGGACTCTACCTCCTCTTCTAACCTCAAAATCTGTTGGTTAAATTCTGTAACATCAGGAAAGAACCACAGAATGGGCTGGGTTGGAAAGGACCTTTAAAGATCATTCAGTCCCAACCCTCCTGCCATGGGCAGGGACACGTTCCACTAGATCAGGTTGCTCATCCAACCTGGCCTTGAACACTTGCAGAGCACAACTGCAAAGCCAACCCCAAATTATTTGCAAATAGTTCCTCCCAACTGTAAGAACAGTGAGATTTTCCAAGCCTGGTTCAGCAATGTTGCCATTGTGCCCAGCTCCAGCCCCGGGGCTGGATGTGAACTCCATACCACACAACCCAAGGTCAATGAGGCTTTCTTTTTTTCAAGTTAAGTCACAGAGCACTGGAATGAACGCTATGCAGAACTAGTTTGTAAGCCCAGTTACAGTGTCTTTCTGTCTGCATATTTGTTGGCGAATTCCTCCCCCCCCCCTCCCCCCCCCCCAGTCCGCATCCTCCCATCCTGCATGGGCACACCATGGCTGGAGTCAATACATGGACTGTCTGCCCCTGCTCTGCTCCTCCCGAAGGAACAGTGCACTTTCCACTTTCAGCTCTCCCTCCAGAAACACATAATTATTCTTATGAGCCACTCTGTAATTGCAATGTCATGCTGAGGAAGGAAAAGTTACCAGCACACTGGGGCACCTCCAGCCCTCACCCCCAGTACCTACAGCTGCTGCTCAAGCCAGCATCCCCTGGTTACCTTCCCAGGTGAGGCGAAGGCCAGAGCTCACATGCACCCTTACAGCTGGCACAGACCCGACATGGGACACACACAGCAGCTCTAATGGTGCCTCACAATCATGTGGGAGGCTGCAGTGCAGGAAGGATAAATCAGAGGGCGGCCCATGGCTCCTGCAGCCTCTGCCTTCCCTGGCACCACACACCACAGCAGTCACAGCCCACGCACACCCGTCAGATGATACTAGTACCTGCAGGCATCCAAACTCACAAACAAAAACGATCCCATCAACAGTTTACTGCAGGACAACATCCAAAGGCAAAGCCTTTCCCAAGCTCTCCAAGAAGGTTGTTGTACAGACGAGGAGCCCAAAAGCCCCACTCAGCCCACGGCTCCAGGGCAGAGCACTAAGGCACTCAAGCTGCACAGGAAAAGGTGTGCTAGAAATCAGGAATACAGCTATAAAAAATAGAAAATCAGGAATCTCAGCTCCTTATCAGACCTCCTAATTACTCATTCTAGTAACACAAATGCACTATGGAAACACCTCCAAGAAAACAAAAAAAAATATGTTTACAACTTTATATACATATGTGCACATACAGTTTACAAAAATAACACAGTTAACTGTATATTTTACATAAGTACATTTCATTATAACTCAAGGATATATCATACTTACTTTGGGTCATTTGATGTACATAGCAGCTGCGCACCAACACCTCCACCAGGAAACACGTGGGGTACTGCTGCCTCCATCTACCTAAGCGCTAATGGAAAAATAGCCTGCACAAATACATCTGTCCACAGGAAAAAAAGCTTTATCCCTTGGGGCAATAACCACATTGCATTTGGCTTTCCATGAATACATACAACCCTCCTCCATTAGACAGATTCTTTCTGTGTAGGTCCACACTTGAGACAGTAACACATCCAAACACATGTGCATCCACGTCTGTTCCTCGCTTCAGTGGCAAAGCAATGCATGCTTACTGGTTCTCATTATTCCCTTCCATCTCTTTCCACACACCAGCACAGGTCTTCCGCTCACAAATCTGCTCTCCTAGTTCCCATCAGTTGGAAAAAGTCTGAGCTGTGTCTTTTTTTAATGCTACCTTATGCCTTGTGCCATGACAACAGCCTTTGGGGAAGGAGAGGGGGTCTATGCAGTCTCTGGAAAGATTAAGGTAACCTCCGCACTTTTATACTTGCCAGGCTATAAATTACAACAACAATAAAAAGCAGCAAGAACAACATCCACAGCTATACGGAAAACCCCAAAGGAACCTGACATGCCATTGCTCAGGACAGAGCTGCTCCCTGTTCTCTGGATACAGGGAAAAACCAGAGTTTCCCTCCTTTGACAAAACACCGCCCGGCTTTGCTGCTGTACCCAGGGAGCACACGCACCTGCAGACCCCTGGAAGCAACCAGAGGGACCAGATTACTTCAGTTTAAACTATTCCTTGTTTAAAAGTGTGATTTGAAAACAAACAAACAAAAAAAAAAAAAAAAAAAAAAACAAAAAAAAAGAAAACAAAACCCAAACCAAAACAAACGACAAAAACCCAAAACTAACAACAATAAACCAAAACCCACAAAACAAAACAAACACAAAACCCTCAGCATGGCTGCAGAGGGTGGCTTGTTCTCCAACCATCTGTGCTCCTGGCAGGAGCTATTCTGCTCCTACACACCCTCCAGCACCTTCTGCTCCCTGAAGTGTTACACAACTGTACAGTGAAAGAAAATCAACAGAATTAACAAGTGGCCAAGTACAGAATTACCAGTGGAGCAGAGTATGCCCGCTGGTCTCTCGTGACTCCTGCCTGGCGCAGGGTGTTTGCTCCTTAATACGATGCAGAACCCCAACGCACATCTCCCTTCTTCCACCTCTCTCTCCCATCCAAATTGCAGTTCACCTTCCAGAGCCATGAACGGCTCATTCTCATGACCAGAATAAGTGAGCTGCAGCTCCAGAGACTCCAGCAGCAGCACGGCACTCCTGGCCTCCCGCAGCTCTCCTCCATCCCACCGCGCTGGCTGCCCAGCTGCACTCAGTCGCCCATGTGCTGCACCACCTCAGGCAAAAGACTTCACATTTTTTTATCTTCCTTGCTCCTTCACCTTTTCATCATAAGACTGCAAACTCTAGGAAAAAATAGTTGATCTCAGCTGTAGCCTGTGGCTACTAATCTAATAAATAATTATTAATTAATTAGGAGAGCAGCGAAGACCAACAGCATAAAGTGATACTGTTGCTCCTTGCTCCCTCTCATTTCTACAGCTTATTTTCTGCAGTTGCACACTGTTTTCCACTACCACCAGTGACCATCATTTCAGCCATTCTCCATTCTTGTGGATGAGCTTCTCTCCATCATTGCCTTTGGTATTTTTGTTGTGCGAAGCTCATTGTAAGCCCAAGCCTGGATCCATAACTTCCATATGTTCCATCATTTGGATTCAGGATTTAAAATTACCTTGGTTGCCACAAAAATAGGAGCTTACAATTCCCCTTTGCCTTGCAATTAAGTCTCTAAATCACTTAATTGTGGGAGCCAGATTTTCTAGCAGAGCTCATTCACAAGCAGAGTGAGCCAGCTGCAAAATATTTATCACTGTCCAAATTCTCACAAATTTTCAGCATTTGGATCACAGGATTCTGTTCTGATCCAGGTCTAGGAGTAATCACAGAAAAATCATAGGAAGCCAGATAAATCAGAAATAATTTTCATCGGAAAGCTCAGTTTCTCCTTCAGGAAGTATTACACTCTGCCAATTCTTGCACTGAAACTGTAATTTAATCTTTTGAACCTCTTCCCCTTCTGCAAATTGCAAGACTTTATTTGAATGATGCTGAACAATTATTCTAACAATGATTTATGCTTTTTTTGCCAATTAGCTAGCTGAAAATTTCATTAGCATGGAATTTATCTGTTTGATTCTTTAAGCACCTTCTTTGAAAGCTGAAAATTAGGACCACCTTCTGCAGAAACCCTCTAATATACCAATTACATCAGTTCTAGCAAAAAATGCATGTACACAGTTGCCGAGTAAAAAAGCCTCAAAATACTGTAGAACAAGGAATATTTGATGTAAATTACTTTCCCCCTCCAATATTCACCAATCAATAGTAATTTACATTAATTAAAATTACAAACCAACAAAGTATTACCAGGAGTACATACCTCATGACAGGTGCTCAACAAGTAGTAAAATAAGCAGTTCTGTATTCATACTAAGTGCTTATATTGTCAACAGTGCTCTTTTAATAAATGGTTGCATTTGTTATGCTTTTGAAATAATTATTTTCTAGATGATTATAATCATCTAATAAAAATGTGTTTGTTTTTGAACTGGACCTAATTATCAGTTTTAATAGTTAGTGACAATATATGTACTAGAATCCCTTAGCAAGTTCTGCATTGAAAAGGTGACAGAGTAAAATATCAAAAATTACTTCAGTGATTTATGAGATCATGTTCCACAGGAAATCAATGGGATTTAACTGCTTGAAACCTAACTCTATTTTCAAAATGAGATTCATATAATTATCTTTTTTAATTATTGGGATACTGCAAAGAACACTGCAATCATCCCAACAAATCCCTCTTGCACTCATGCCAAAGCTTTTTTTCCTCTTCCATATGCAGAAGATACAAGTTAATATTCTGAAATACATTCCAAATTTCAGCAGCTCCAAATGATACAGTGAATTTCTGGGCAGGTGCAGAAATCAAACCATGCACAATGCACTGCAGGGCTGAGAAAGAGAACTATTATTTACTCGCAGATCACTATCTTCTAGTCTACCTGGGAAGATCAAGGATTTTTAGGATCAACTCTTAGTCATCAGCACCAACTTCTCTTTTGTCGATGTGTGCCAAAGATTTAACATCTTTTAAACATCAATTCTTCGTATTTATGACTGAATTACAGTTCATAAGGCACCCCACTGAATTATCACACCACTTCAGGATAAAAATTCTGCAGGTTAACAGCATTTCCCTCCCCAAACGTCCTTCAGGCAGCAGTGAAAAATGAAGATGGCTGCAGTGTGCTTATCGTGGTGACATGAACTACCTCTCTGAATAGTTCTCAGTGCAAAGCAGGACAAGAGTCAAACAGAAAAGAAAAAAAAAAAAAAAGGAAAAAACATGTCAATTACTGTGTAATGCACAGTAATGACTTGCTTGGCTGTGTCAAAGAAATCATCTGAGTTTCCAAGTATCAATATCCATAGCAATAAAAAATAAAACTTCAGTAGACAAGGGAAACCTTGATTCACAAGACAGTATTTGGAGACTTTCAAAGACTTTCTGTGTGTAACTGAACATTCACTTTAAATTAATAATCCTTTTTCAACTGCACAGCAGATCAGTTTCTGGCTACACAACACAGCTTTCCAAAAATGCTGGTTATTGTAGTAATGCTTCAAGAAATGAATATGCTAAGTGGTATTAGAAATTATAGGAGCATTATTTACCTCTATTGAATACTGATCTAGATGCTTAGCAAATAGAATGCAGCTTAATTAAGTGATTTTATCTAAGGAACTTTGATTTGATAATAAGTAGTTTAAGTATCAGCTAGTGTTTTCTTATTTCAAGCATTTCAATTATTATTAACAATAGAATGGGTGTTATTGCAATAGCAATTTCTCATGCCAGTGGAAAGGACTTTTAATATAAATTCATAACACCACCATTGTACGGACCTGATTCTAATCTGGAAAGCATGCCGTGCATCTGAAATTGGTGTTCATGAATCACAACCTGGCTTCCTACTGCGGATACTGCTCCCGTTTCTGACTTTTCTTCCAAAAGCAACCAGTAGTGCTAACTGCACGCTGCCAGCAGAGCTAGCGGTACACAAGTGCAAGGGCTGAAGTTTAAGCACTTTCACTTATTGCATTAAGAGGTGAATCTATTTATTCATTTGTTTTGCTAGATGAAAGTCCATCTTTCCAGCAATCAAAATCACACATTTTCCGTGAGTTAAATGAAAGGCAAATGTAGGGTACTGGCAGGATATGTGGATAACCCACTGCTAGCCTGTCCTGCAAAGCCAGACCCTTATGGGGTACGGGCACCTCCTATGCGCACTGCTTTCACTTGCTGGTATGTGACTGGAGCAAGGCAGGACATGACTACAGCTTAACTCAGAATAGTAACAGCTACACTTTGGACGCATGCTTTGAACACAGGCTGGGCAAATTCCTCAAGAGGTATTTAGCCAAAAGTACAGAGTGGTATGTCCTATATCCACACCACAGCTGATGGGGGAAACACAGATGGTTGCTCAAAACACATCGGAGCTGGAGGAAGAACATCTGAATTCACAGTTCCACCACTGGAGATGGCAAGCAAGAGAGGAACTCCAGCCAGCACCACTCTCTTGGATTTTCTGGTGAAGCTTCACAAATAGCTCCTCTCCTAGAAGAGTCAAGCACAGCCCCGGCCAGTGGTGCCTACAGGACTTCTAGACCTCCCCGGAGTTCAATACTTTGCAGGAAAGGTGTCTGCATGCAGGAGGCAGGAGCAGGTTGTGTAGGTGCTGGATGCTGTAGAATAGAGCCTTTGCACATGACTCACAAAGCAGTTCTTCACAGCTATTTCCAAATCACAGATCTGCAGGGCAGACCCCCTTTGGCTAACAACCCAGCTAACTGGGGAAAAAGAAATTCCACACCTCTCATCTTGAGTGTTGAAGTAGCAAACGCTCTCTGAGCGTTATTTGCAGAAACGGGACAACCATGGCAGTTGTTCTACTTTTAGAACAAAATCTCCATCCAAAAATACCATGGCAAATCACTATTGTAGTACCTCTGCTTTCTCAGACACACAGCTGTCCGAGAGCACCTGCCTAAAGAGCTGTCCTGGCATGTTCCAGGGTTTAGCCCATAGTCTGCAAATAAGAATTATTCTGCATGTTGAATATATACACTCTGCACATGCGTGTGTGTGTCTAGGCACATGCGTATTTCCATGCTGATACATCTGTATAATCCATCCTTTCTACATGAATTAAGCCAAACTGTGATCACAACATGTTATTCAAATATCACCAGGGATTAGAAGGTTCAGAAAGATTCCAAACCCCACAAAGTGATGCTAAGCAGGATTACTTCCTGGCAGCGTGTGGATACAAGTGTAAGCTGATTATACATTTTCATGACCTACATCGGCACATAAGGAAGAGCCATGGTCCTCCCCCCTCCTCAGACAGAATCAAATCAAATTGTATACTTTGCAGTGATGGATTCCAACTCACCTTCTTCCTTCCTTTCCCTATAATGAACAAAACAGGAGAGAAAGATGAGAGAGAAAGATGCAGCTGAAACAAGGTGGAACTGCTGAGCTATAGAAATAACCACAGTGTTGAGTCAATGGCATTCAAAGTGCTAACAGTGGGGATCAACTGGAAAAAAAAGGTAATAAGAAGTGGGAATTTCAAGGTAGATACAAGGTCAAAGCAGCTGGTGGGAGAAAGCCGAGCAATGTGGGGCTGGGGGTGGGAGAAAAAACCCACCAGGGACTAGTCACATTCACCACATTCCTAGAATACTTGTTACCTACCTACTTACTGGTAATTTATATTATACTGCTTACAACTGAAGAATGAAGAAACACTGCTAATTATAACAAGGTGCTACACACACAGAGCAATGCCATTGCTATTCCTTACAGGTCAAGGGCAGCATCCTGTGTTATGCTGCTCAAAAGAGGCTAAATAATGCAGTAACTCTGTTTGCAAAATCATACAAGCAAAACAAATGTCATTTTTCATGCACAGAGCAGTTACATTTCTTCACGCGTATAATCTTCAATTATTAAAGAAACTGTGATGTCAAAAATAAAGCTGCCAAAACAATAAGGGGCTGAAGACAGCTTCTATCTTCAGACGCACAACTCTTGTTCTACATGAAGGCTGTAATACAGGAATGCAGCACAAGAGCTGAAAGCAATATTAAGTGCCCTATGTACTATACCCAGACAAAGACCTTCAATTAATGCCAGTGCTAGTTTTCATTCAGACTCAGGTATGCTTGGGAGTGACAGAAACCGCTACCTCCAGCATTTACAGGGTTAGGGGTGTGTGGGGGTGTGTGTGTGTGTGTTAGAGACAGAACTGGTGTTGGACTATTTGTAACACAATGTCCAACCCTGCCAAAAGAGTTCTAACACTAAAGGCAAAGGATAAAACGTGCTGGTTGCAGCATGTTTTCCTCTGCCCAGATTAACTGTTCAATAGAAGCATAATAGAATCTGTAAATCTACTCTGACTCAAGAGCAGCGTATCTGACATTGAAGACACAGAGCTGTCATAGTGGAGATAACCTACACAGTGAACAGTAGGCATGTAGGTATGTATAATAAATCATCTGACAGCATTAAAGTTTAAAAAATAAATAAATACAAATTAAACCAATATAAAATAAAAACAGGTGATACCACAGACTACCTTAAGCTTTGCACTAAATAAGCACTGGTGTGTATTATCTGCTCCTTCAAAAGCACGCTGTAAGCAATTTGTTTCAAAAATCTAATGTGTAATTAACACTCTCAGCCAGTGCCTAGCCCTGCCCTGGCAGACAAGCCCATTGCCTCGGCACTCACACCGATATACGCAGGGGATGGCTCCGGCTGTGGCCATGCCAGCAGAGACCACGCACTCACTGTGCAGTGGGTATCTGCAGTGCACAGCGCTGCATCTGTGAAGAGCCACATGCTGCTGTTCCGGCTGGACGAGATGCAGTAACTGCTAGAATCCTGAATTTTTCAAGGTTTTTTTCTTTTCTTCAGTGAGTCTGCGAAAATATCCCAGGAGCATGATTTGGGGGCTTTAGATCTTTTCTCTCTAGAAAAGCCTCCAAGACTGTTCTGTACATCCTCTCACCTTTAGCCCTCTTAGCCCTGATACTTCCCACTGAAACGCAATCCCCTGCACCTCGTCAGGGGCCTTCACCCTATTTCTTCTGCTAAAAGAGCTGACCTTCCTCCAAAGCTGAAGGCCCCAAGGAAGTAACACACCCCTGTATTTGAGCAGCTGCTATATATTTCCACAACATCAAACGACTTCCCCCCCTCTACAGCCTTGGGCTACCATTGCAGTTGAATATCCCAAGATGTTTTAGGGCCAGATCCTGCAATCCTAAATGCAGGCAAGACTCCTGCTACTGTTTAGGCAAGTTTTACATGACTAAGAAATGAGCCTCATAGCGGTTTGAATTTCAACAATGCAGATGGACCCCAGATCCCTGCCCTCAGGTACCTCCTTATGGTACTGATGATTTCTAAGCTCAGACAAGTCTAGCACTAGTCTAGCTCTAGCACAAAGCATGGCAACACTGAACCAGACCCAGTCCTGCAGCTCCTTCCAAATTCAGGCAGCATGCTGAGAAAATCAACAGAAGAAACCAGCCAGAAAATGCAACACACCGATACAGGAAGAGGCTAAAATTTCAGTGCACCAGTAGTCCAGACCCAAAAACCCTCCACATACAAAAACCTACAGCTGGATTTTATCATTAAATAGGATGTAAATGCATGCAATTACTACCTCAATTTTTATAGCTCCTTTAGCAGTCCAGTCCTATTCAGCATTAGCTGCAGGTTCATTAAAACAGACTAATGTTACAGGTCTAACTTTCGCAGTGCCTTGTAGAAGGAAAAGGTAGAGATTGAGCTGATTAAGATAGCATTTAACCCAGTAACTGTAGCATAAAAAGGGACTGAAGGTTTGATAAACTGAATTAACGACTTCACTTTTGATCTAGCAGACAGAAAACCACAAACATCAAAAGCCGGTTTTACTCAGCCCCTTAATATCTGCAACTTGCCTTAAGACATCAGCTCTTCTCACATATATTGGACATGAATCACAAATCCTATGATTACACCTGCCAAGACTCCTCTGAAGAGGAAGATGATTTCCTCTCCCCCACACCTCTTTTCTAGGGAAAGGTGGTTCCTGCTGAATACACTTAACAGAACAAATCAGCAAGGTATTGACCTGTTTGGATGTCAAGTCATTAGTACAAATAGACGACTTCAGAAACATTGGAGGAAAGAAAGAACAAGATGCTTTGTAATAAGGGCAAGAATGATCTGCATCTTAAAAGGTCACGCTGTTGTCAGAACAAGAAAATTTATGGAATATATGTAAGTGACAGGATATTCAGATGCATCTCAAGAACAAACAGGATAAAAGGTTTTCAAACAACGTTTGAAGTGGCAGGGGAAAATGCCAAGGGTCTCACCAAGCACCAGGGCCACACCGGCAGCCCGACTGCTCACACAACGCTAGTGCAGAGGCAAAGCCGACTCACGCGCTCACCTGCTCGGGCCAACCTCTGGTGACAGGGCACCATCGCTGCCGTGCCTCAATACCGGCTGAAAAAGCCACAAAAAAACGATTGCCGAGGCGTCAGCAACAGCACAGCACTGCCAGCCATGGCGGTGGCTTGACAGCATTCGCGGAGGTAGTAATTGGCAACCGTGGGGCCTGCCGGATGGCCAGAGAGCTCTCGCAGGGAGCCAAACCCTCAGCTAGCTAATTTAGACGACAGGCAGGTGGACTCACAAATACCTCCCCCACCACAAGCATAAGCACACACGCTCCACGGATCTCAAGATGTGCATGCGAGAGACTGCTTCTCCCAGGATTTCTATCATTTTAGCTTTATAAAATTATTGCTTTAAGTTAGTTTACGTCCTGCCAGTTGGCTGCATTTCAGAGCTCTTCCAGCTCACACAGCTAGATTATTTTTTTTTAAAAGCACAAAAAAGAGTGGGAGGGGGGGAAAAGCCTAAACAATGCCATAATCTTGATGAAATTTAAATAATCCTAATCCTTTTCTATTAGGAAAGAACTGGTGTGCTAGTCCCATCACTCTAAGAGGTGGCAAATTTTGAAGGGAGACTTCAAGATGCCTTTATCTACCCCTCACCCTTAATTGATTTTATGCAACTTGAACACCTGCTAGACTGGCACCAGCAGTCACTACTCTTCTTTTCATCGCGAAGCTTGTTTCCCCAAACCACCTTTCCCTCTCTAGCCCTTCAGCTACAACTTTGACCCTCTGTTGACTAAACTGAAGGTTGATCCATTTTTTGTACTTGAGGTATGGGCAGAGGATACAATGACAAGCACTTTGCAAGGAAGGGAATTGCAGTTCAGAACAGTAACACTGACGTTACTTAGAAATGGCAGACCCCAGTCCTCTCCTGTGGAAAAAACAGAATACGCAAAAGCGCTACACACTTGAATGTGGCCATCAAACACCAAACACCTGCACACACACTGCACATGCCGTTTTTCAGTCAACAACACTGCCCCAGAAGGTTGCAAAATACACAAGGCAAAAGTTACCTCGTCTTAAAAATAGCCCAGTGTAGACACGGGTGCTCTTTGTTGCAGGTGAAAAGTGTGTGTGCTGCATCTTCATCACCAGAGTAGCCTGACCATGGCCCAGCTGACAGATGCAATCCGCAGAGTGCCCAGTGGGGTTGAGACTTTTCCCTGCATCTGACTTACGCTGAGATCAGTCACAAAACCCAGGGCACAGCGGCAGCCCCAGCCCCTCTTCTAACACAACTTGCCCTACCTTACCTGATCTCTTCCATTTAATGACATTCCTCTCACTACATAGAGAAAATTGGATTAAATCTTCGCCCCACCCCTTAGTTTTCTCCTTCCTGACCACCTCAATATTTTCCAGGACTGAGGTACGTTCTTCCAGCCACCCCCCCAGACCCAATACTTGCTGCTCCCCAACACACACCTTGGCTCTGACACCTAACGGGATCTGTCCTCTCCCCTCTTGGCTCAAGGCAATCCCAGACTCCCATGTTCCTACCACCACACACCTCCATGTTACAGTTTGATGTTCAGTGCCTGCCTTGCTTAAAACCCTATTTCCAAGCCAAGCTAATTGAAAATAGAAGCAAACAAGCAGAAACGGTGTTCAAATAGGCAGCCTGTACAGAGCGTCACTGTCATCCTCCTCCTGAGTCGAAGCACGTCACTTCCCCTGGATCTGCACTGGGTCTGCTCACTGAAACCTGTGCCATGCAAAGCCCTCCTGGTAACTCTGGCGTATCTTGGAGGCAATCCACAGTCCCCTGAGCCCACTTAGTCCCAACTTAGCTAACTGCTGGCAGATCTTAGCCCTCATGTGCACCTAGAGATGAACCACCTCCAGCTGTGACTGAGTTCTGTCCGTTAAGCATTGCAAAGCAGCAGGCAAAGGCTCCCCCCATCACCTCCATCCTTCGTTCCTTCCCATCCTTCTCGACAACACATCTGATACTCTAAGCGCTGGCTCTCGTTAGCCCAGCCAGGAGTTCTACACATAAACCTTGCAGCCCACACTGCCAGACTGCAGCTCCCAGCCCGCCCCTCTTCCCGGCACAATAGCCGGCATGGCACAGCAGGCTCACCGTGATGCTCAGCGAGCGGAGCTCTCCGTGCCTGTTCCTCTCCACTGAGCGTCAAGGCCGTATCACAGGGGCTTGAGATAACATCGTCAAAACTGCACCTTCATATATGCAATGAAGTGCAGGCTCTTACCTCTCTTTTTATTAGATAAAAATCCTTTCAAAATTGGTAAAGTAATGGCTATATGCCAGCCATAGGACTCTACCAACAGGAGTAGAAATCCTAACAGGGTTTATTCCAAATTTGTTTTGCCAGTAATAACCCTAAAGAAACAGCCAAATGGACACGAATGTCATACTATATTCCTACTGTGGATTTTTACTTCTCGTTTTTATTTTATTGTAGGATATTTAGTTTCTAAAGAAATATGAAATTCAGTGACAGGGAAGATTTTAAAACATATAGTAGTAACAGATCTTAAACTTTATTTTTATGGAGTAATTTTAGAATCCTCTCCAAAACAACAGATCTCCAGCTCCCATGGTTGCCATTAAATGTTAGCATTTGACAGTTTCCATACAGTTATCCCTCAGACTACAGTTTCTGTCTGTAATTAGGACAATAACTGTTGTAAATCTGAGGTGGCTGTTGGTAAACAGTGGTATTTTAAAGGCTGATTACTGAAGAGACCAAGGTCTGGAAGAGCAAGGTTTCAGAGTGGCCTCCCAGGTCTGCTCAAAACCAGAACACTGCGGCCAAGTCCAGCCTCTTTTGTGTTTTTTTTTAACAGAAATAGGAAATCAGTGAAATAGAAATGACTGTGAATCAGTTAACTGATTCACGATCAAAATCAGATTTTTATTTGTATTGTTCACACAAGGCAAATTTTGCCAAAAAATTATTTACCCATTTAAGTTACTTTTGTGCAAAGGAATCTCACAGAGCCAAATGAAGACACTTCCCTCTTACTGCAGAATTTGGCAGTTGGTCACGTATTTCCTCAGCAGCATTCATGGAGGAGCAAAGTCAGAGGAATCGTGGTTTTTTCCCTGCTCCATCCTTTCTCCTTTTCTGGTCAGAATAATCCCAGTAAATTCTCACCAGCAGACATTTTTCTTAGCCTGCAAAATCAGTGTGCTACCATTTCTCATTGGAACAAAAAGAAACACTTTTTTTCTGTCTCAGCAAGGAATGAACATACATCCACATACGAGCATGAGCCAGCAGACAAGACAACTGATACGGGATGCATGGGAAAAGGACATATAGCCCTTGATCTTACCACTGCCTCGTGGCTCTCCAACATCCCAGGGAAGTTGCCAGTCATCTCTAGTAGGGAAAACTGTCTCAGTATATTCATGTAGACCTGCATACACAGTCATATGTAAACCTGAAACTGTATGCCCCTCACATTTTGTTCTTTTTTCCTCACATGCAGCCTTCACCCAGGTAGCCAGATTGCAGTGTAGGCTGGCTCTGTTGTTATTCAGAAGTGGCAAGGTGCTAGAAATCAAATGTTGGTAAACTTTAAAGGGCAATGCAAATTGTTTTCCATACCCTATGAAATCCTACCTAAAGTTTAACACATAAACATCCCCCATCATCCACCTATAAGCTTCTCAAGCCCTGCCTGAAAGACAAATTGAGGGCTGACATTTGTCCTTTGGTATAAGCTCCTAGTCTCAAGAGCTTTGCAGAGGTATCTTTAAAGTTTTTGGTGTACTTCAATAGGATTTTGAACTTGCACTTGTGACACCACAACTGAATTCAAATATACCAACAGAGCAGCAGCTGGGGCAAGCAATTTCTTCTGATGCTCAGAAAGCAAAGGTATTCTACAATATCAGAAGCAAGTCCCAATTTAATGACTCGTCGGTGTTCCTAAAAGAATTGCAATTTTGAGAATGTATAAAAGAAAAAATGCTGGACATGCTAATTGCATCTTCTGTCCTCAAAGACCAAAAGGGAAACCAATTATCACATACACTCAACAGGCTACAGCACCAAAATATCCATCAGCATAAGGCAGCAGCTCCAGCAGCACATTAGCTTATGTCTGTTGTCTTTGTGCAATCAGCAGTTGAAAAAAGTTCACTTGAAGAGATAGCACGGGAGGGAAAATACAAGTGAATACAGCTGGCATTTCAACCAGAGTTCGTCGTACACTGCAGCTGATGACAGGAAAAAAAAAATTAAGAAATACAGAAGAGGGAAAAGAAAGTTGTCTTTTCCTGAGCTACACCCACTCCCTGCAGACCACAAACCCATTCAAGAACTTCTCCGAGTCATGGCCTGAATCTGCACTTTCCCTGAGCAAAGGCACCCAGAGCAATCACATTAAAGTGGAGGCAGAAGAAAGAACTAGCTTTTTCACATGTTTCAATGGCTGACAGCACTTTCATTTCCATTTGGCCACCTGGTATTCAGCCCAACTCCTCTCCTGAAACTGTCTAGAAAAATTAAAATGGAGGAACAGTATACTTTTGTGAGAAAGCAAGGACAAGGGATTGCAGTCTTGCACAGATTCTAATTAAGTTCCTTTTGAATGAGGTTGTGCTTCACAAGACATCACAATTAAGCAGCACTTGCAGAGCGCCTCCTTCTCCAGCCCACACCAGCACTGGGGAAGGCAGCATCTGCCACATCGCCCCTACTCAAGGTCTCCAGTCGTGCAGGCAAAATTGAATTTTGCTGCCCATGGATCAAGTCTGGGTTGCTCCAGCTGGTGGGAGACACATGAGGAGTCAGACTTGCTGTTCCTGCTACCAGGGATGGGATAGCCCAGAGACAGTCAACAACAGCTGGTGCTGGGACCAAGCCATCTCTTCCATCAGACGTGTGCCTTGCCCCATCCCTCAGATGCAGCCTGGCTCTCCAGGGCTCTGGCACCAACAAGGAGGCAGCAGAGCAGCAGCTGCCAGGACTGCCCCTGCCTGAGCACCCTTCTGCTTTGCCCAGAGCTGCTCTGGTTTTCACACCTTAATCTCACAGACATGTAACTCCAAAGAGGTACAGGAGATGTGGAAAACAAAGGTGGAAAAGAAAACAAGAGGATCTCTCATGTCAGGTTAGGAATGTTCTCAAAGCAGTATTTTACTAGCCTTCCTAAAAAAATGAGAAATAATTGCTATTAATACAGTGTAAGCAAAGCAGGCAGAAGCTGGATCTGTTACAAGTAGGAGCTTAAAAAATTACAGCCAGCTCTTTAGGTCAAGAAACATAGCTAATTTGGGGGAGGAAAATGAAGTGTCCAGCTTGCTTTTGGATAAATCATGTCTTTCATGAGAAGCATTACAGTCCATTTGCTTTTAACTTATCCCAATGACTTGTAAAAACATATTTGGGGTTTTTTTATACTAAAAACTAAAAGATCTTGCCAGTGACAAACACATACAGAAGAAAATCTATGAGAGCTGGTAAAGGGAGGAAGATACAGAAATAATCATATGAAGAACCAAGCACAACAGAAGTTAGTCGCCATGCAAACCAGCTACCCCAGTTTCAGAAAACATACCCAAAGGAGGAAGCAAAGGGATGCAAAGTTACCCTGGCCTGACAGGACACGCATCCCTTGGGCACACTTTGCAAACCCTGCCTGAGGGAAGGCTGTGGAGAACCAAGCAAGGGGCATTCTGCTCCTGCAGACAGCTACATGCACATGGACTTCAAGCTAAATTCCACGCCAGCATCTCTGAGTTCAGACAAGTTAATAGGTGGGCAGATTTTGTCCTGCTGACATTAATATTAACATTTTTCTTAAGCTAAAGTTTCCAGAGACTCCTGTACCGCTCTGCTTACACGCTACCTAATGGATGCAATAACCCAGTCAAGGTGCCAGCACCACTATGCTTTGTTCACAGGGAGGCAGATCTCAACATTTTCCACCCACTTACAAAATCTTCCAAAGGCAATGCTTTTTCTTTTTTTTTTTTTCTTCCTTTTTTTTTTTTTCCAAATCTGTCATCACAGAGGGACACTTGCAGAGCAGATGTGCTTAGAAAGCATCAGCACGCAAAGCAATTTTTCACTACTACTGTGCCACTTTTGGACAGTGCAATGAATTCTGTAACTTCCACGTCAAGCTGAGTTTCTCTTCTTTCAGAGATTTAAACTACCTGCTACTTGCAACCACGTGAAG
This sequence comes from Falco punctatus, assembly GCF_963210335.1. Classification (NCBI taxonomy): domain Eukaryota; kingdom Metazoa; phylum Chordata; class Aves; order Falconiformes; family Falconidae; genus Falco; species Falco punctatus. The sequence goes on from NC_137595.1 coordinate 16,157,547, forward strand.
ACTTAGCAGTCTCAAGCAACTTAGATTAGCTGACTCACTGAAGTAAATTTTATTTTCTAGAAACCAATAGACCCAAACATCCTTCATCCTTAAATCTAACACAAGGCTTAAAAGATTATAACATCTCCAGAACACATAAAAACATGAGAGGCAGCCCACTGCCTGGAGTGAAAAGGCTCATTTCAGTGGGTTTCTTATCAGATAGCCACTGAAGTCCTGAAGCTGGCTGGCAGTGACCGAGCCTGCCATACAAGGCAGCTACCTGACAAAGCTGGTGCAGAGCTCACCTAGGCAGGACATACTGGCTCATCCCCAGCACAGTCCCCTGCACCCTTGCCAGCAGTGAGATCTGGTCTTGAGATTTTACCCCCAAGTCACCCACCTTTTGTAGGGTCCAGATTTCTCTCTCTCTCTCTTTCCTGGAGGTGAGCTATTCAGTATCTGGCTGGAGATTGTTTTAAAACCTGCAGTACCTGAAGCTCTGTTACATAAAGCAAAACATTTCCTGTAAAATTGGCACAAAAAGCACAAGCATAAGCTAGGTCTTTTTCTGCCAGGATGGATCCCATCACCTGTTTTATGATCAGAAATAACACAGCAATAGCTTTCTCTCTAATGAGCACCTTCTGGATTCCTATCAGTGCTACAACTACCTGGAACGACAGTTACCCCAAGCACACATCTGCTGTCCTCAGTTAACTCAGACACATCCATATTTTGAACGCTTGCCAGAGTATGGTCTAAGCAAATTAACACACGAGAGGCTTCTCAGTTGAGTCCAACCGGCTCTGACACAGATCACCTTTGCAACCAGGTAGTACTTCTCAGAAAAAGCATCTTTATTTAGGTCCTAATACAAGAAGTTTCATCAAAATTAATAGGTTTCTCTTTAAGAACAGTAAAAGCAGTTTCACATTAGAGAAAGAGCCCTGGGTAGGAGAAAAACATTGAAGGTTTACACTTTCCTTCTGCACTATCTGGCAGCCAGGTTTAAAGGATTACCTTTTACCTTGAGGGTAATTTTTCAAGACAAAGCTGCCTCTTTCATTTTTTTTGATCACAGAAGAGATGCTAAATTGCCACAGATGGTCATTTGTTTTCATTTTGTGTGTTTTACAGAGTACACTTTATAGATTATAATAGTTAATTAAATGTAACAAATAAAATTAATTTCAAATTCAAATGCTGAGCCTGCTTAATCTTCACAATATGCCATTACTGTCAGGGTAGCGCAGTTTGAATATAATGGGGGGAAGAAGGTCCTTTGGCAGTCCCGTCACAGACCAGCTGCTGGCTGGCAAGTCGCTTTATAACTTGAAATTCAGAGGAGCTGACTGCCACCAATGTACAGGGTGCTCAACATCCGATAATATCAGGCCCCTGGTTTCTTTCTAGTAAGAATAGTATTGCCTATTTATTTTGCAAGGGCTTTTTCAGAATTGTTCATATTCATATATTGTTCTCGTCTTCCTAAGCTGTATTTGCAGATTGTGTTATTCAAATGCACTTTCATGAAGGTGAAAGATAACAAATAGAGCCAGGCATGTGGTACTTCACAGGGTAGAAATACAATTCACCTCACTATGAGAGGACTGCAATAGCATTTTAAAATGCCCGATTTGCAGAGCCAGCAAAACTGCAGTTCTAAAGAAAACTTTTTTTTTAAAAAAAAAGAGTGCTTAACCCACTCTCCCCACAAGAGTGTTACTTGAGGGAAATAATGGAAATAAATGGAAAATGGAAACGCTGGCCATAATGTACTGCACGACGTATTTCAGTTAGTGCTCTTCATATGTGCATCTCTGATCTCTTTAAGCTCACCACCCAGTAATATTTCCAAGCACTATTCCAACAACTAAATTGGGTTGCAGACCTGCCACAATACCTTTTGTAGAGGCTGTGGCAGGGGTGGAATATAGGACATTGGGAGTGACGAAAGTGGGGGGAAATACAACTGCTGTATCTTTTGCTCCTGGACAGCTGTGCAAGCCCAGGCTGCTACAGCACTACCTAAGATCCAAGACTGCAACAACTCACAAACTTATTCCCCCTCCCCAAGTGGGAGAAGATAAAAAACACCGTATAGGGAAGGGTTTTTTAAATGTTAAGAAAGCAGTTTGTACATTATTAGAAAGCAAGAAGTAACAAAAAAACCCACTAAAAAAAAAAAAAAACAACAAAACAAAAAACAACAGGTTAGCTGACATACTTGTCTTTGTCTGTCTCCCCACTGTGAAAGAATACATTTCAAGATGAACATGCATTAAGTAGGAAAGAAATGTCGAAGGCACCACCCCTCAAGCCAATTGGAAATAACCTTGCCTTTTGCATTTTCCCAGAAACTAACGAGGACTGATGGAAGGTGATGAGAAACACCATATCTTCAGTAATGCACAGAGGTTTCTCTACCAGGCTAAGATGAAATAATTTATCATCCAAGATTTAACATCCATACTTGCCCATTCCTTGCTAACATGCCCTTTTTCCCTTAATACAATCATAACTGGTGTGACCTTTCAAGTTCCCCGTACAATCTGTTAATTCTTCTCTTAATGTTATCTTTTTCAAAACGTCCTACAGTTAAATCTTTTGCTATAGAGCTGCTTTGCCTATACATTAAAATAAAACTACACTTTTCATTGGTGTTATTACTACATACATGAACTGTTAGCAAGGTTTATAAAACACAATGGGTTTCTCTTGGAGAAGGCTAGAAAGGCTTTTGTAAATTGATGGATTGCTGGAAACTGGAAGCTGGTATTTGGAAAAAATAGCTTGGGTTGAACTGGGGAGGCAGTCTGTGCTTGTTTGCTTTTGTCTGTTGTATAGTTTTTCCATTAGACTAAAAGCTCAGTAGCCCACAGGTTTTAAGGTACTATTTTGTTTTCAACAGGACCAGAGCAAACAATGAAGTGTTTAATGAAACTAAACCTATTCATCTGCCCAGGCATTCCAGTACTTCACTTTCATTGCAGATCCTGATCTTGAAACATCTCAACAGAGACTAACTTTCAGAAAAAACTAGCCCAAGCACCTTAGCACCAGCTGCTTTTAAAAAGCTTCAAGACAGAAGCTTCCCCCTCCCAGAAAAACTGCATTCACTGGTGACTGAAACAGTCCCAGGCTCCACCAGTACCTGGACAGACAAACATTAAGAAGGTGAACATGTTTGTAGAAAAGAGAGATTCTGGTCAAAGCAAGATTCGGTCTGGATTGTGTTCAAATTCTGGAGCAAAAGGGGAGTGAGCACTTTAACTACACCATTATGACCTTCCATAGATATAGCACCACCACAACCTTACATTTTTCTCTTTCTTGACAGAAAGAAGATGCATACATGCAGAAAGCCAACCTTCTTGAAACAGTAGTATGTACAACACCACCAGTGGAGTTCTACAAAGGCAACCATGAGCTCCTCACATGTGCCTTTCCCAAGACCATCCAATAGCTATTGAGGCATGTGGGACAATCACCTTGCTTCTGAAACACCCCTCACCAATTTTATCACACCTTACTCATTCCTGCAACCTCTGCATTCAGCTGGACTTTCCAAATAACCTGTTTTGAATTTATTTTCCACTGAACAAATACATAATATTTGATGACTATTTTTCCCCTATTCATTAATTGTGATGAAACATCATAAAATTCTCTAACGTATTCATTATTCAATATTATTCAAACATTTTGTCAGCAAATAATTCTCAGTTTATAGGTCATTCAAATTGCAAATTATAACTATTATAGTCATGGTTTGCCATTTATTTTTTAACATATGTAATTTATTTAAGTAATGCATACAGCCAATTTAATCAATGTGCAATGAATTTCAATTGTGTATTTGGCTTTAATATTCCTGGATACATAAATCATGCACTCAGGAAACTGAAAATAATAATATGGGACTTAAGTGAATAATTGGAACCACATGAACTAGTTCCACAGAAAACATGAAAATAGTCACATACACAAGCAAATCTAAATTCACTTTCCAAATCATATGAACATTTGCAACTCTTTTTTTTCCCTTTCTAATTCACACTGATACAGTTAATTTGTAACAAAACCATGCCAGCAACTACAGCAGACATTGCCAGATTGCTTTCCACTTCCTCCTCTGTATCCTTATTTAGGATATTAAATAACCCTGGTCGCCATTAACTTTTCTTCATGCAATATCTCAGAAAATATCTGACCACCACAAACAGCAAAAGACCTTCAACTTCCACAGCATTTGGGAGGCAAACTGCAATTAGTGGTTATCCAGATCGATCACGAATAGCCTAGGACAGCTCTAGTTACTTAATGCTTTTGATTTTATTATAAGACCAGAGATAAAACTATAATGAGGTTCAGTGATAATAGGAAGTTGGTCCTCTGGGACTTAAAATTCAAGTAAGTAGGCAGAAATTAAATGTTTATCTAGCAGATTCCTGTTTGTCCATGCTTTAATGTATACCTCCACCCATGCTTCCACTGCAATTAGGGAACAGCCTGAATTAGTCTGAACATCCTCCCTCAAGAAGGAGGATTAAAATAAATAATAAAGAAATAAGAAATAAATAAAGAAAAGAAAAAAAAAAAGTTAAGCTGACAGTCAACATCTATTACCAGCACGACTTTTCCTAGTGAAGTGACCTTCCTTGGAATGGGCAATGGACCAAAAACTCCACTACCTCCACAGCTCTGAGACTTCCTCCTATAACTGAATCCAAGGCAGAAAACACAGCACAACTATGCACAAGCAACCTGGAATAAGCTTACATGTGCTCACCCGTATCAATACACTGTATGGTCTACAAACGAGCAGATGATCTGGAAGCAAGAGCAAAGACATTCTGTGTTATATCATTGAAGTCAAGTTCCAACAAAATACACAGCCTTTGCCCTCTCTAGGCAAGTCCAGAAAGGGGTTTCAGACACACAAAATTGGTGCTCAGATTCAAAGAGCAATCAAAGAGATTCAATCATGAGAAAATAATCAGCCACATAAAGTGGCTGATCAAAAAAATTGCATTCCCTCCCCTGTGCAGGGTTTTGCTTCAGGCTGCTCTCCAGTTATTAGAGGATGCATGTTTCACAGATGTCACATCACACCCCAGATAGACCAACAAGTAAAAAGCTGTAACCACCACTGAACTGTTGAACCAGCATTTACATGGACAGAAAGGTGGTTACGCACATGAATCAAAATGGGATTTTTTTGAGTGAAGAGACAAAATAAAAGCAACTTCTGCATTCAGGTTTTGTGTATATTCATACAGATGCTGTTCTGTCTTGTGATGATGCCAAACAGTAACGACATAAGACTTCCACACTGGTGTAGAATATACAAATGGTAAGCCCCAGAAGCAACATCCATTAGAAAGACTGATCCTCATGGCCAAATTCTTCTGATGGCAATTACAGAAGAGTTTGGGGATTGCCCTGACACTGGGATCTTGAGTCTGAGAAGGCAGAGCAGGGAAGTTGAAGGGCCCTTCCAAGGTATTACAGGGGCAGTCAAGCCTGAAGAAGATTAGATGGGAAATGGCATGATCTGAGTACTCCGCTTATTTGGGTTATAAACTAGAGTTCTTCAAAGAGTTCCAGACCACTACATCCGAGGTGGATTTGCCCAAATGGTAACGCACCCAGGCATTCAGACCTACTGTGTGAATGAGGTACATCATTGCACAGAATGAACTCCGCTTCAAGGGGATACAGAACTCACTAAACTCATACCTAGATTTTAACACCCTAAATTGCTGACCCTTTTCCAGGTGGTAGCATCAATCTGCTTAGCTCATGCAGGTGGGTGAACGCCAAGGTGAGAAACACAGCCTGCACCTATCACTTCCCACCCACAGCACCCTGTTTGCAAAACAGGGAAGGAAGAAGACAATTTTTGTGAGTTGTTTGTACAAGGGGTTTTTACACAAGAGCTCAAAAACCCTTCAGCATTTCATGCAGCAACGGCCAGTTGTACTGACAAATGCAAACTGGCCCTGCCTAATTCCCTTCACCAAGTTCTCTACTAATATAGCCCCATTTTAAGGGCAGGCAGACAGGCAGGTGGCACAGAGGCAACGCAACCAGAACCACCCTCTCTTCATTCTGTGCAACTGGACTTTAAATTGCAGTCCCTGCAAGCCTCTCCAAGGATGATAGCAGCCTACTAGCTGTACAGAAAAAACCCGTAACACTCATTGCAAAGCCTTTCTTCCTTTTCCACTTGAATCTTCCCCTCATTCTACATGACAAAATCTGAAATCCTTACTAAACGCCATGACACACTGAATTGTTATTAACAAGCTTATTAGAGCTGTGAAACAGGATTTCCATTACATAAATCTCTTACTTTCCCCACAGTACAACAGGATGCTATCCTAAGTATCTTAAAATGCCCAGTGACCTACCTATTGCCTTGTAACAGAAGCAATCGTATCTGATTTGCCCTTTATGAATTCTCCAGCTGTCTTGATTCATTAACATACTGTTAAGTGTTCCTTGTCTAGCAGTGAAAATGTCCTGCTCTCCCATCTCCTAAGTAGCCTCTCTTCATTCAGCTCCTTTTTTAATCAATGCTAATTACATAGTCCTGTGATCATCTCCTGAAATTAGCTCAAATGGTAACAAGTTCTTTGATTGCCAATGTTTTTGTAAATGTTATATTAAAAAATAGCACTAAAATAAGAGCACAGACAAAATCTGTATTGGAACCACGCGTGCTGTTTCAAAATTCACAAGAATGGCATGCAGAGTGGGAGCCCACTGCCACTCACTTCAACTGATTCAATTAAAGAGTGCACAAAGAAACCCACCTACTCCCAGTTTGGAAAAGCGCTGATGAAGGAAAACACAATCTGCAGTGAGTATTAGCAATAAGAGAATATAACATTACAGCTGCAAATTCTCAATGTGTCACTTTTAAGAAAAAAAACTGATTTAGTTATAAACTCATTAATTTAGCAATATTTGAGGATGGGGAAGGGAAAAAAACAACGCAAGCGAATTTCAGAATGTTGTTCAGAGAGTGCTCAAAACCAATGCATGTGATGAAGATTGCTTTACATTCCTAATTGTGCAGCATCACGCAGCGCCAGGCCCTGCACAATACAAAAGCCGTTACCAAACAACTCCCATGAGAACTTACAGAAATACCAGAACACGTCTGTTTGGTACTGAAAGTCAAACCTCTACAAACACCCATTACCCAACAGCAGCTAAAGAACTAAAAATAGATAGGACAGGTCATTTCGATATACAATGAGATGAGAAATACATGACTATCCAAGGTACTAAGAAAAATGAATGAGGAATGAATTGTGTAACTGGGTCAAGCCATTAATTGTGAAACTGGGAGCCTGGTAGATAATTTAGAGTGATTGTCCAAGACAAGAAGCAGCTTATTGGAGAGAGTTTTTATGAAAATGGTGTCTTAAATATTTTATTGTGAAATAATAAAGCAAATTCCTGGAGGATGACCAGCTCCAAAGACAGGGCCATGATCAGATGAGCGATTAACACACCTCAACCATAGGCCCTGCAGGACCCTACACTGATCATGTTTAAAAAAGGATGAAATCTCAATGCCTCTGAAGTCAGAGGCAAAATCTCAACCAACTTCATCCTAGCATAATTCTCACTCACCAATCACCCAGTCAGATGTTTCCAGCTGAGGACTAGATCTGAGACACAGCACCATTAAGATCATCCTCTGGGATATGGATGGAAATTCATGACAAATTCATTCAGTTTCCTAACTTGACACTGACCACAATTTCTGTATGGTCATTCTTCTGCTCATTGCAGGAGTTAAGAAAATAATATGCCCTTTCTCCCATCAGCTCTTATTCTTCCTTAATTTCTCTGTAAATCTCTATGAGATATGAAACATCTTAGCAGATATGAGAAAAACCAAACACCATGAACCTTCGATCTAGTTTGGGTCCTCCATTTGCTATGACAGCACACTTGCACGTTTCTTACACACAGGGACTTACTTTTGTTGAATTTGCGAAAGGAATACAGAACACTTTTAGAACACAAAAATACTGCAGTACCAGAAAGCAGAACTAAAACCAAGCAATCATCCTCATCTTCACAACTTTATTTGTAGCACACGTGCCTGACATTCATCATTAGAAATCCTTCTGCAAAGGCACTTAAACATCAGAGCAGTACAGGTTATCTAAAACTAAGGAATTTGCTCTTAATTTTTTGTAAGAACATGTGGGATTACCTTCTGTTAGGACTAGTCCAAGTGATACTTGTTCACCACTCAGCTGAGAACCATTCTTTCTACCCTGTGGTGAAGACTCATTACTGTCAACAGAACTTTAGAAGTGTGCTGTTACAAATATATATAATCAAATACTAAACAACCAACACTGACCAAATGTGCCTTCTGAATCAGGTACAAAGCTTCTTTGTCTCCACATATTATCTAACAGGAAGGCCAATCAATGGTTACTGCCATAGTACCCTATTTCATTTCCATCCGCAACATTATTATAGGTGAAAGCAGAAGCCTCAGAAAGGCCCATTGCTCCATCAGCCTGAGTACAGCAAAGAACTTCTGGAAGCTTTGAACTCCTCATTTGTGCTCCAAGCACCTACCAGAGCTTCCAGATGTCCTGGTGAGCCAACCATGCGCAGCAGTGCCAAAAGCACACACAAAGCAGTTGTCATGTGCAAATGACATCCAAGGGCTCTTTCTCCTAGTTCCCTATTCTTCCGAAACATCATGAAGACAGACAGAGGCAAAAAACATCATTTAACTGGAGAAACTGCCAGTGAGCAAGAGGTTATTTGTTGTGCGAGGAAGAACTGTCATGTGAATTTTAAACAGAAGTAATAGTCAATTGATGCTCAATATTCCCTCGCAGCATTAGAGATGTGAACTAATAACAATTCTGACCTCTTGTAGAAGACAATTTAGTGTCCGACAATACAATCATTTTACAAGAAACTCAAATACAAACCACCTTGATGCTTTTGCTAAAGGGCAATGTATCCTTGGCCCCTGGACATGCCCACTGCAAGACTTCATGCATCTGTGAGACATAACAAGCTGATGGGAAGAAGCGTCCACAGAAATGCACAGTTGCAGTCACCCATGACTGAGAAATTCATACTGAAAGGAGTGCTGAGAAGGATAATCTTGGAGACCAGACAAACTGTGATTCAATTTTACAAGACAAAGGTAGCTAAATAATTGACTCCTAAGTACATCAGGGGAAAGCACCAGGGAGGCAGAAAAGCTATTTACACAGCCCCAAGTAACCACGGGTACCTTTTGGGTAGTAATGAGAAGACGGCCTCCAGTCATCAGAGCCCAGCGGTTCTGAGGGAGCAGCAGTACTGGAAGCATGAATCCAACTGCTTTCACAATAAATCTTGATGAAATTAAGGGGAGTATGTGACATGTTTTCCCACTACAGCAGAGGACTTGATCCAAAAGCACCCTCATCCCTCCATACACCCAGGCATCTGAGTGTCTAATACTCTGAATCTCCCCGTTTTGATCAATTAGTTGCACTTCACTATTTCTGAAAAGTATCAGCCTTTAAAGCCTCAGGAAGTATCCACAGAAACAATTCTGTCATATTCTCAACACATGAATGTTTCTATGGTGACTTTCTAGCACTTCACTGGGTTCCCTTTCCTAAATGTTCAGGGTACTCCCACATCACTCTGCAATCCCAAACCCTAGGTAAACCAAAATGGAAAACTCAGTTTTTCTATACCCACGTGTAAAATCAAGCTCTAAATACACATTTGCTGTATACCCACACATCACACCTCCATGGCCTGAACAATTTCTAGGGCAATGCCAAATGATGCCACGTCATCCAACCAGTGGCAGTGACACAGTCAAAGCTATCTTTTGCTATATATACACATGAGCTCACTTGAGCCTGGAATATCAGAGTATTCTGTCTTGAAATATCACCTTCTCCTGCAGCATTTATACTCACAGGCTACTAGAGCACAGAGTTCACCTAAATATGGAATAACTACAAAAAACAAGCTTTCTCACTGCCTTCTCCCTTTTTTTCCCCCCCTCACTATATTTTCTCCTCCTTGTCTATTAAGAAACTCCTTCATCCTTCCCAAGGTCTCGTTAGAAAATCATTCTGACACTAGCAAATGCCTTCTGAAAGGGCTGGTGCTGTCAGCGCAACCTGAGACCCCACAAACACTCTCAGAACACTGACCTCTCAGAAGCCTATTCACCTACAACACTTGTGCATCCTCAATTTGTCTGCTTTTAAGTCATTTAGTCATTTGTTGATAAGCAATCATCAGATCTTCCGGGGCCTGTAGAACAATTTATCCTTGTCTTCAGCTCAGTATTAGCTCTGAAACCTTGTGGATGGTAGTGCAGGGTAAAACCCTTTCCCGTCTGCCTGATCAAACAAATCTTGGTTGATAACCAAGATTTAGCATGGCATTGGTAAAGCCAGCACTGTGCATGATAGTGTATAAACAGGTCAGGTGGATGCTTCACTGTATTATTTTCTTAAGAGTCTAGAACATGAAGATAGTTCTTGGAAACTCAGTACAGCCCCAAGACTCACAAAGCTTTCACAGGTGCTGGTGAGCATTGCCAAACCAGGCCATTCTTTCTTCCTAGGGCCCCTCTTTTTGCACATTAAAGATTAATACCTTATCTGCTACAGAATTTTGTTATTCTGTCTCCTTCCATCCTGGCACCAATGCAGCTTCCTGCTGAACTGAACACACCGCTACAGATACTTTAATTTCAGTTTTGAATATTTCTGGCAAAGGTAATATTAGCAAAACAAACATTCTTGCAAGCAGCAGATGTTGTGGGTAGCATATATCCTGTATATCTGCTTAAAGGAAATAAAATGGACTGTTTCCTCCAGGAAATATGTATAAATGGAGAGGTCTCGAATGCGTAACTTCAGGAATCTGAACCTAAGGTTCCCCCTTACAGTCACTTGGGGATATTCTTATTAAACAAGGGTACGCTCCACCCAGCAAGGCTCCAGTAACAAACCCTCTCCAGCGCACATAGCCTTTGACAGCACAGAGGTCATTACAGCAAATAACCCCAGCTGCTCCTCCTACACAACGCTCCACTTCAAGCCTTCCATACAAGACACGTTTTAAGGAGTTTACCTTTTCAAGGGCTTGTTCATTTGTATAAAAACAAAAAAAAAACACTCCTCTGTTAAAAACAACATGGGTTATGAGCCAGCCCCACAGTGTCACAGACACCCAGAGGAAACCCTGATGCTCCGCGATTAACCCAAGCCACAGTGCTGGTCATTCTTCTATCTACTAATCCACAGGACAGATTGTCAACATTAATTTTGAAATTCTGTGATGCTGTCACTTTGTGTCACACAGTTAAGTGTTTTTGATTATTTGATGTCAGCTCAGTTTACTTAAAGCATTCCCACTACTGGCATTTGCTTTCCATCAAAACGTGTCAGAAATTTCTTAGTAAGAACCATTCTCAACCCAAAGTTGTCACCAGGACCCAGCTGCAACTGCTGGTGGTGTGTACATACAATGTGTAACGTTTTCTTGGTAGGTTCTCCAAGAACAGCTGTTGTCATCACAGCATCATTCCCACCGGAACGAGTCTGGTCCTCAAGAAAACCATTTTGTATAGCTTTTATGTGGAAGCATTTCCAATGACCAGGGTTGCCCACACTATGCTTGAGGCAGGCCAGCTGGCCATGTTGTTGGCTGCCCAGGCCTCCTCGGCCAGGCAGAGAGTTTACTTTCCCAGAACTGTACCCTTTACAAGGGAAATACTTTGCTTCAGTGTGTGATGAAACCTCACTGAAGCGTTGCCAGCTCTTCAGTACAGTAATGGTACCAGGCAGCAATACTTTCCTTTCACTTGCTTCACTATAAAAATGACATGGGGTTTTGTGTGAAGATGGGTACTACAAGGGCTGGACTCTCCCCTCAGATACATGCCATAAGAATGAGAAGGAAGTGATGGTAATTGACTTTCAGCCTTTCTTCCCATTACTCATTCAGTTCTACAACCTGCATTCACTCTCCTCTGCTCAATGGAACATTAACAGCCTTCTCAGAGCTTCTGGAAGCAAGAAACATCAGGTAAAATGCACTCCCACTGACATCCAACTTCCCTGGACCATGAAAAACTTCACAGCCAAGTGATACGCTCTAGTACTGAATGTTAACACAAGCTGCAGGGTTAGATGAATGAATCACTGAACACCCACCAAAATCATTATGAAAATGCGTAATAATGCGTTCTTTAAAGCTCTCCTGATTTTAGGTCCTGACCTCCCAGTGCACTGTTAGCATCGATAGTTTCCTTGACATAAAGGAATTTTATGTAAATCATTGTAAACTGATTCACACATGATCAGAATCAATCACCTGTGTTTTCAGAGTGATCCTGGACACAAACTGAATGCCATTAGAACAGGACAGCTAAAGGAAGTCAACAATGAAAAGCTTGCAGAAAGTAGGATTATTTTTTTTTAAATGAAGTCAAAGTTAATTAAAGAATAACAGTGTTCTTAAATTATTGAAAGATTTAATTTACCCCGGAAACACCTGAATCATCATTAACACTATAAAGCTCTCCTTTCATTAATTCATACCCAAATTCAAGGCTGCACATTTTGTTCAGCTTCTTTCTTCCTGTTCATATTTGTACCCGATTAAACTTCAGTACAGGTGCATATGGGTTAGTAATCACATTTTTATATTTTGCATGCAGATTAGTCCTATTCGAATCTGCATAAATTTGTTATGCATCACTGCAAAAGTGAATGCTCAAGCAACTTTTATTTTTATCTAATCAAATCACTGCCTAATGAAAAATGAGCAACTGTGCACAAAGGTGCACTCGGGCAGACTCCAGGGAACCCTGGGAACAGGAACATTTACTACTCAGTAGGGCTACCAGGTACAGGTCACTCCAGCCTCATGGTCCAAGCCTAATCAGGATCAGCCACATCCAAAATGCCAGTTACCTTCTGCAGAACGATTACATCCAAGTTCCCACCACAGGATGGACCCAGAAGGGGCTTCTACAGAACTTCTCACCTAAACCTTACCATACTCAGTTGAGACTTGGTAGACTACAATCAAAATCATTCCTCCAGTACCAAAATGAACAAGCCTCCTTGCTTCCCTACACCTGAATTTTCTGGCTGGGCAACAAGCACCGCATCTTTTCTTCTAAGGTAAGTAGTTGCAACAAGAGGAGCTGAACCTCAGGCAGAAAAATAGTTTATTTAATTAAACTGCCAGCAGTCACATTACACAGTGGTAGGTAATCCTAAGCAGTTTACTCTGCAAGTTACAAGACAAAGCACACACCTTCCACTGCTGAATTTGTATTAAACCATTTTAAAAGAGACTCTACAATGAAAAAAATATGCACAAACTGTCACAACTTCTTAGTACAATTGGCAGGATCTAGTCCAGAAACAAGTCTGCTGGTGGAGACAAGGGAGTTTTTTAAAGCAAAATGTAAAAGACACAACCACTTGAAAATGTCATCCTGAAGCAGGCAACAGTTTCCTCACGACTTACAATCCATCTACTCTTTCATGTGTGCTCCTGTCCATGCCCTCACCTTTCAGCCAGCACAGACTTCAGAGCAGCTATGGGTACAGCCCCATGTCAAAAAGCATCATGGATAATAGCGAGAAAGTAATAATGGAGGCAAGCAGTTAAAAATTTACGCAAAGTGATTTCAGACCTAAAGTTGAATAGAAAGCTTGATCGCCTCCAGAGTCCACCCCTCCATACAGCAAGGGCCAGTGGCTGAGGGAGGAGATGGATACGGAGCGCTTGAGGAGTGCCTGGAGGGGACAAGGCACTCTACTCACCCATCCCACCCCCAGCTACCATGCCATACCCAGCCATCTCACAGCTCTAGGCAAATCTATCTTGCCTCATCCCAGGAGCTAAAGGAACACAGGTACTGGGATCCGCAAAATCTGTGTAAATTACCATGGGGTGGAGTAAAGGAACCGTAGTGCATTCACCTGAACAGCTGCAGCAGAAGCAACAAAGGCTTGAATGGATATGAACACTATACCACATGCAGATCATTTTAACATCTGCTTCACCACGTAAGAGAACATTGTGCACCATCTCATCTCCAGACTCACAAAAACGTTACAAGCATGCTCCCATCTCGGAAGCACGCTCTGCTCCTTTCCTATTATGCAGCACAAACAGCGATGCTGCATGGCTGCACCCTATTTCAAGTTCAAATCAGCAAGAGAGATGCTTAAGTAAAATAACTACAGCAAAATTAACACATAGCTACGCTTTCCATTCAGCTCCACTACTGGTACCTCCTTTCCATGACAGGAAGGGAAAGGAGGTCCCCACAGACCCATCTTCCCACAGCAGCAGCGTGGGGTCCATAGGGCTCCCTACAGGAGCAAAGCCCTGTGGACACCCTGCTCACATGGCTCTCTCCTCCTCTATACCGCTCCCCCACAGGCAAGTGCCCACCACCCCACCGACTCCTTAATTGCCATTTCTCCTTGTTCCACATTAATTTTTTTAAGGGATTTTGAAAAGGGGAGTTTGAAAGGAATTGTAATAAGGCTTAGGAACAAGGAGCAACTGGCAATAAACAAGTTCCCCAAAGTGTGAGAGTGTTTGTCCTCTGCACTCACAGCACATTTCAAGGTCAATTAAACTCCCTAACGAACCGCTTAGCCACAGCCAGGCTGCAGGAGTTACACCAGGCTGAAGAAAAGCACAAATAACTTGCATCCGTGCTTCTGCCAGGCTGAAATCAGAACTCATGCCTCTCCAGCAAGGAAGGCTCTGGACCTGCAATGGAAACTAAAACTCTGCACCTCAACCCTTGCCTCAACAGCATAGCCCTAGCCCTCCTGCTTCACCCAACAGATCCTTCCAGAAACACTTTTTTCCTTTAATTTGTATTTTTTTAATTACATGTCTATTTGCAATTTCTTTAAAAAGCATATTATAACCCTATCCTGACTTTCCCATCTGCCACTCTCCTCCTACCCACATCCTCCCAAGAAACACAGACATCGCCACCAACCTTCCTAAAAAATCCATACATTGAGGTAACTGAAAATCAAATACTTCATATTAAAATATTTATGAAATTTGGTCAAGAATAAAAACTGAAAAAGGATTTTAGATACTTCACTGATCTCTTTTCAGAGAATGCATGCACTTTTTCAGCCTAATTTTACTCTCCATAGGTTTGAACAGACACATTGGTAACCTCAATTGCTCATTTGTCCATTTGCACACAGTGACAACTTTTTTTCACTTTAATCACAGAAAATAATCTATTTCAGAAATCAAATCCATGAGACTGGATATTTAATAAAATTTAAAAGGCAGATCTGCATTGCCACCACTGAATAATATGAATTTACTTATTTTTCTGTGGGTCAGATGCTACACCATGCCCATGCTCTGTGGACAGACTGGGGAAATGCAACACGTAAGTGGCTATACCCGTCACCCCAGGATACAATTTCTTCCCCCAAACTCTTACAACCTCATCAAGATTTATTTCATGCTGCTGGGCCATTAAAAACAGAGAGCTTTTATCAGAAATCCCTGCATCTAACTGCTATACTTAATACATTAATCTCTAATACATTTTAGAACAGTTTTCTTGCTGTGTTATTTAAAAGGACTAAAGTGGATAAGAATCAGTTTTAGACCAATGTATTACCTGAATCATTTACCAAGATAAAACATTTTTACTGATCATCACACTGCTATTCAATAGCAAAATTATTGCTCAAGTTTAAAAGCATTCTGCTTTAGGGAAAATAGACCAGTATTAACATGAATGCATTAAGACTAATTTTCATTATTGTGGTTGAATACAATGCCAAAAATGTATATAAATAACAGCTCTAGTAAGCAATATCTGTCAAAAAAAAAAGTCATTAAAAGGGCATTTATCAACCACAATGAAATTAGTCTTTCCTTTTCTTTTTTTTAATAAGGGTATGGCTTTCAAATTATCGGTTTGTCTTCACCTGCAATCTACACAGCACCCAGATGAAGAGTGTCAAGTCTCTAACCACGGGAAACATTAGACACTTATATTTTGTAATTAGCTCCATTGTTTTCAGGTACTGCAAGATCAAAGGTTACTAGAAGCCACCCCTTCCTCCTCGCTGACAAACATTTGCATACAAAAATTTGAGAGGAAAAAGCAAAAAAAACCCCAAAACACCCCATACCCCAGAACACAAAGTATGCTGTGAGGCAGCCAGAGCCGGCAAAGTGACAGGGTAAATGTGCTCCAGCACTCCGATCCTGCACCACCAAAGCCAGGGAGAGTTTTGCTGCTGAGGCCAGGATTTCAGCCTACAGTATTTTCTTCTCTAATTTGAGGGATACTCTGATTAACTACAAATAATTAGCTCATTTTAAAATGGCATAATCTTCTTTGTGCATGATGCACATACTAAAAATGGATTAGCACGGGGTCTAATGCCGAAGCCTCTCTAGCATTAAAGGATTACAGGACATCAATCTGAACTCACAGCTAATTGGGATGGCTGTGTCCCCCCAACCAAATCCACTTGTTACGCCTGTGTGGCAGGACCTGCAGGAAGGTGCGTGGAAGGGAACGCTCTTGCCCATCCCACGTGCAAATTCAGTGGCTTTTGTTGCAGCTAAAGCAGTCGCTTTCTGCAGTGCTGATTTTTGGAAAGCCAGGCACAAGGGCATTCAACTGGACATCGCTGTTTAATAACCCCGGAGTCACAACTGCAGATGTCTACATTAACATGAGGTTTGAGAGGGTAGCAGATGGTTAGGAAGCTCTTACTGTGAAGGCCCTAACAATTTCCAAAGGTAAAACAGCAAGTAGCTTTTATGTATAAATGATACTCACCATATGGTAAGCATGATGGAAATTTTAAACAAAAAAATTAAATTATTACAGTTAGATTGAATGGAACCAAAACCAATTAAAAGTAAAGCCAAGCTGTACAATAAAGACTGGAAACAGTTTATATCAATAACATTAATGCTGCCAGAATGGGGAACAGGGCACACACCAGAATAGTAGTGTTCTTAAGTGCTAGGCACAAATCCCATTAAAATTCAGCTTGCTTCTTTGAAGATACACCCAAAGATAAGGCTGGCATTTCCAGGCACTGAAATCAATAAACAGACCTACAATCAATACAAAAATCATATTTCATTGACGTTAATTTATTAATTAACCTATTAATTTATTGATTGTGATTACAGGCCATGATTACAGCCTGATTAGAGACTGTGAGAAGGTATTTTTTTATATACGTAAGCATCCCACAAAAATAAATAACAAATGACGTTCACTTCTCCACTTGATCAGAGCACCTATACCCGCATATGAAGGCAGGAAATTACCAAGTGTTCTTAATAAAAATCACAGTCGTCGGTTTTCAGTAAGAAACTTGGGCACATCACCACCATCACTTTTGCTAAAATAGGGACCTCTTGGTCACAAAAATTAAGATCCCTGGAAGCCTGAGGCTGCCCCGTTCCGACAGGCATCCACAGCACCCCACCAGCCAGCCAAGAGCTGGAAAGGGTCCTGCCAGCACCCCACCACTGCCACCCCCCACTTCTGCATGTGGGAGGGGGCTACCAGGCAAACCCCTGGTCCTGCCCCCTCCAAGAAGGGCCTCACCGCTAATGTGATGGCTCAAAACGAGTTTTCCTACATCATGCGTGGTCAGGCCAAAAGACTAAATGCTTCTGACTGGTGAGGTGACATCTACTGCGCTGTACCACTTCTAGCACTGAAATAAGCACTGCTCGGTTTGGTAGAGTTAAGCACGTATTTAACTTCACGCAGTTAAATCAAAATAGCCACCTGTGGATCATTAGATTATCTGCTGCCTCTTAACATAATAAGCAGTTAGATCAAATGGCATCCCTCAGTTCATTAAATTAAGCACACTCAGCGGTATGCAGTCCGTGTCTCAGGAATCTTGTGGTTTACTGAATCCTGTCAGTCATTCTTTACTTTGTCAGAGGCCTGTGAGGAGAAACCACCTAAAACTCTGGTTTTACCGAAGTCAATCTCAAATTTCCATAGACTTTAAGGTAGCTGGACTTTTGCTGGATGTTACGTGACAGCCACAGCAAAAAAACAAAGCTAAGCACAATTGTGGTCCAGTAACTGTTTCAAGCTCCCAGGTCTGCTGAGGATTGTCAACAAATCTTCATGTCTTCAGCAGGTCCAGCGTGAGTTGCAAACAAACCTTGTGCATGTGATATGGAACCTTTGTGGATAAATTCTGCTTTGTCCTTTCAGGTTCATTGGAAACCAAAGTGAAACTCAAGGGCTGCATATTAAATCCAGGGCAAAAGATGTTTGCATGCGCACACACACAAACAGCATCCCAGCCTTTCTTCCCTTCCTTGTTTTCTCCCCACGCCAACTCCAGCTCACATGGGTACACCGCCCAGTGATAGCACAGGGTTTAGAGGAAGACTCTATAAGGTCCTACTGGGCTGTTCATTATACTGTGAAACATGGTCCTAACTCCATGCAACACCAGCCATGGAGAGGCTCTTTGCTATGGACCCACACTACTTTCTGGGTCATAATTTCACTAGTCCCGTGCTCAGAAACAGGGTCTCCAGGCAGTGCTGGAGACTTGAGCCCAAGCAGGCAGCCCAGTACTGACAGGCAGTGTATCTTCCCTCTCCCAGTACCAGAGCAGATTATCCATTCACTCCCCTGTTCTGCACTGCCTGGTAGGGAGGCAGGACCATGCAGCTGGCCAGGTGAGATCCATGGCACAAGTATCCAGGGAGGCTGCAGCACCTGCATTTGGCACGGACAGCTGGAGGAGCTTCGGTGCCTCCAAAATACTTCCTCCGTCAGGTTTGCAGGGCACAGAAACAGAACTCACTGTCTTGCTGTAAATGGGAGAGGGAATGGGATTATAAACCATCCTCTGGGGAAGACAGGGAGAAACCAAAGTATGTTTTATTGATTCTTTCATTTTTGAATGTAAGTGGATAAGTGATTTCAGCCTGGAGACATTTCTTGACTTTTACATATTCTTTCAGAGATCAGAAAGTTCATTGTTTCCCTCTTTCTCCATGATGCACAAGGATAATGAGAGATAAGGAGCACTCAGAGGGCAAGCATCTAGAAACAAACTGCGGTCAGGCCCAGGGCTGCTCTAAGAAATTTTTGTTGCTTTCATTTTAGTCCACACTCCATTCATGGGAGAAGCTATTCCCACAGAAGTACAGGTCACTGGGATAAATACTTTGCAACAGCTTAGGGCTGAAACAGAACATTAGGAAGACAAGCATGTACATCTCTGGGGTGTGAGAGATGGGGCATGCTCAGTGTTACTAAATCCCATTCCCTTCCTTTCAAACAACCTACAATGAGTCACTGTTCCACTATGCCATCCCATCACATTGTAAAAAACCTCTCTGTAGTAACACTAGTTACAATTCACACATCCTTCTCTCCATGTAAGCGCTGCGTGGCAGGAGTATGCAGACAAACATTAAGCCAGCCTGGTACGAAGCCATTGTCCTTCGCTGCAAAGTCACTGTGGTAACCCAGAAGCAACTCTGACACCTGAAGTGCTTCGTTCTGATGGGAACAAGCCTAAGACAAGTCACCACTGCTCAGGCTGCTCGTAATACTCCCAAAGAATTTCTAGATTCTCCCAAATTACCTCATTTGAAAGACTCAATACATTTTAGAGGCTTTCCCATCAGCTCAGTTACAAACCTCCCAGCCATTCCACTGTCCCCAAATTGTTAATTACTAGTCCATACTTTTCTAAAGACTGTGCTATTCCCCACTAGCAGATAGCTACATCATGGCAAAACACAGGATGCTCCCAACAGCAGCCTCAGTCCTCTGCATCAGACTGAGCAGACCTGAGCCACCGCACTTGCTAATTGTCACCCCACTACTGAGGGAAAACACCCACTATTACAGCCCAGCACAAGATGCTGCTGTTCTTATCCCTCCCTGACTTATACAGCAGAGATGAGTACTAAAGAAAACACACCATGAGGATCTTACACTTTTAATTATTTTATCACAGCCTTCACGTACCCTTTTTTGGATATTATTACCCTGGAGAGTATGCTAACAACCTTAAGTTGCTGACTAATTAAGTTTTGGTATACTCCAAAGCCAGTTTTTGCACACTAATTAAATTTACAGGCAGTTAGATTTGACAGGTACTATGGTATCTGCCAACGTGCCTTCATAATCACTTAAATTATTAATTCTGAGGCAGCAGGCCATCCCCGGGCAGACAGGGAAGCACTCCGGCAGCAGAGCTGTCCCTGGAGAGCAGCAGCCAGCAACCCCGTGCAAGCTGCTGGGGACACCAGGGTGCTCTCTCCCTAGGCAAAGGCAATGGGCTGCAGCGAGGGGCACTGCCAGCCCCCCACATCTGTTGGGGAGCAGTTTGAATTTCTGCCCAGACCGGGCCCTTAAGGGCTGGGTGGCAGAGGCCAGGCAGCCGGCAGGCATGGGTGCCTCCTCAACCCTCCTGCTACCCCAGCAACGGGCAGCTAAACCCCCCAGGGCCACAACCAGCTTGGGATGCTGATGGCATCCCTCGCCCCAGCCCTGGAGGCTTGCACCTTGGGGTCATGTCACAAAGCGCAAGCAGCAGGGCCCCCATCAGATACCTGTCCCCAAAAGCCCTCTGCAGAGCCCTGGGAGCTGCCATTGTCACACTGCTGTTTGCAATCACAGCAGCCAGACAAATCCCCCGACTCCACTCCCACGCTATCACACCTCAGGCCCTCTATAGACAAAACATTCATTTAGCAATCTATATGATTCGCAATGTCAAGTGCCTGTCTCAGAGTTCCCTTAGGACAGCTGCTCTTGCTATTTCATCTGTTAAATATTTCCAGAACCCAAAATCCTCAGGGAGAAAAGCAGTTATTTTGACTAACTGCTCCTCCTCCTCAACTAGTTACTGCGTTAGCTTCCTCCCACTCAAACACCAGGAGTTGATTAAGACATATGGATTATCTCAACACTACCAAGAATTTCAATTTAGAAAGTGAAATATTGACATTCTTAATATCACTTCCCTCTTTCACTTGAGAGCCTTTCCTCGCATTGACACTGATCCCCACTGAAACACGGCAGCATCACACAGACTGTGATTCAAGGGCTAGGCAGACGGGTTTTTTACATGGTTTTTGGTTGAAGTTGCTGATGGAGTCAACCCATCATGGTTTTTTTCATTCCATTGAGAAGACTACTTGCAAGAGACTCATTTATGGAAATTTTTGGGTCATAAAAATAATTATTCATTTCCACATTAGAGTTTTATTTTATGGTCTTCCTCCTTGTTTAAAAAAATATCTTGAAGCATATTGGGCCTCTTTTCAATATAACACAAAAACAACACACACAGAAGAAAAGCCATAAAGGAAAATTCTGCATTTGGAAATCCTTCAGGACCCCCATCAGTCTTTGAAGTAAAATCTTATTTCCTACATGCAAAAGCTTTGATGTGTTGTTCCAAGTAGAGGAAAGGTGAGGTTTTGAACTGGAACAGAAACTAAATTTCAAGTGGGCAAAGTCTCCTATTAAACAGAAATCCTGATTTGGACTGGCTCTGCTGGGATCCTACGAGCTCCCATAAAAGCAGAATCACCAGTAATCCCATTCACTCTTGTTGGCATCTCATTTCACTGAGTTGCTATTTAATATTGATGGCCTTACACCGCAGTTATGTATTTAACCAAGAGAAGAAAAAAATTAGAATGAACCTCACCCACCTTTTATATCTCAAAGTACTAGGCAGATGTATTTAAGTTAACAAAGTGTGAACTCAGGTGAAACATCTCAAAAACCTTAGATGCTACCCCACATTTAGATGAGCATTCCATGACAAAGAGGCACTTTCAAAGGAAAAACACGGGAATTGCAGTTGTGCCATTGTGCACTTAATACAGCACAACGTGCATTTACCAGTATCTGTAAAACTCAAAATTTCAGGACTTCTAAGAGGTGTAGGACAGCGGACAGGCTCTCTGGCTGACCTGGTGAAAGAACTCACATAAACCACAAGGAGGTGGAAGGAAATGGAATATATTTTCTTCTTTTGACAAATCATAAACAAGTAATCACTAGCCAAAAGTATTATTTCAGGCAAGAGACAACTGGGGTTTGAAAACCTCTGAAAACATGTGATCTTACCCAGGATGTTAACAGATGGGGGAAGACTGCTATCCTTACTGGTAACCCTCAGAATGGTAGAGTTACTGTCTTTGGAGACAGGAAGAAAGAAAAGAAAAAAGAAAAAAAAAGATATGACAGCTACAGAATTTTGGAACAGAAAAGTTCTGACCAAGCACTAATTTAAATACACTAACACATAAAACAAGCCATAGCCTGAAAATGGGTTGTGCAATAGCCACTCCTGAATAGTCCACATGATTCAAGAGGATCATTAAGGGCATTACTTTGGGTGGAGGAGCATGTATAATTCCAGAGACTCTCCATTCATTAGTGATCTCCCTTACTCCTCAATATTTTGAGAGCTTCTCAAAGCAATGCTAACCTCATCTTTGTTTTTAATCCACCTGTGTGAAGAACCCTCTATTTATTCTAGACAAATATCCCCAAAACCCAAGGAATATACACCTGTTCTTCAGAAACCAGAGTGACAGACAGCAAAAGGATCAAGTCGAGGAGATAACCTTATTTCAAAACAGCTGTAGCTACCACCACAGTCTCCTGCACCCAGGAGAACACACTCTCCTACCACCAAAGCTTTTTTACAGCTCCACCCAAACAACGAGAGCTGTAGACCCCAGAACTGCTTGAAGATGGCATTGCTAGTGCTCTGAGCCACCGTCTCTGAGGCAGTTACACATGGAACAAGCAAAAGTGATTGTGAGGCTTTATGTATTGATGCCAGCCATTGGTTTGGAGTCAGTGAACCAGGAGACATACACATTGAGATGTAGTGAAACAAACAAACTAGAAACAAGCCTGAGGCAAAGAAAAGAGGCTTTTATATATTAATTATGCTCTGGTTTTGGTTTCTGCCTTGAATAGCAGCTGTATAATGAAATTCAGCAAGCACTCATCTCAGGTATTGCAGAAATGTGCAAGTCAGTCAAATGACCTCCCAGCATCAGGCTCAAAGTCTTCAAACATGAGGGAAGCTCGCTCGAGGCAAAGAACCAGCGCTCATCCTTACTTTGCTGATGCAAATCCTCTTTACCTTGAAAGCAGTCCCTTGGCTTCAGCAGTGCTGCCTGTGAGAGCAATGTGGCAAGACATTCGCTCTCAAGTGCTGCCCACACACCTCTGCCATAGCTCTGCCTGGCACCCATCACAGGATGATGATCAGACACCTCCAGCAGCACGTTACACCTGTCTCTGGCCAGCAGCAAAATGACCCTTCTTCAAGGGCAGGTGGCAAAGACTCGGAGCCAGAGCTGCCAACTCAAACTTGAGGAGTTCAGCCCTGCTTTGAGGCAAGTTGAAGATGACAGAGAGCAAAGCCCAACAAAGCTGCACTCCAGAAAGGGCTTTGCTTTTCCTATTCCATACATTTCGCTGCAGTGAAACTGGCACTAGGCTGACAGGAGTACAAGCCAGAGAGCCTCTTTAGCTACATTACAACGACCCTGTGCATTTTTAATTGTAATCTGCCCCTTATTTGTGTTTGCTAACAGCCTGAGGGGGGCATACAACATTGCTCATGAAGCCAGGTGGGGATTCTGGAGCATCCTAAGCTCTGCAGGCACTACAGTGTCTTTCAGTCGGAGTTCTGCCCTGATGCTCCCTGCAGCCTACATGCACATCGCAAAGCCTGCAGCCTGAGGTTTCCCCTTGAACATGCTGAGCCAAGTCCCTGCTTTTGCAGAGGTTTTTTTTCTTAAAAAAAAAAAAAAAAAAAAAAAAAGTTCTGAATGTAGGCTGGAAACACAGGAGGAATTCAGTTGCTTTCCCAGCCTTTTTGTATTTAGAAAAGAGCTTCCTGTGCCCAACTGCTTGACATTTTAACTTTTAATCTCCTTGGTATCTCTTTGCTCTTCACTGAGTAAGCCTAATTCTCTGGCACAATTCCCCTCCCTTGGTCCACAAGCCCAGCTTTTCCCTCCACCTCTCAACAGTACAGAGTGTGGAAGGACAAGTATTTTACAAGTCCCACTGGGGGCCAAATTCACAGGAGCTCCCAGGTTGTTACACGGCCTGTTGTAAGCCCCAAAAGCTGCCAGAGACCCCCAGTAAAAGCCAGAGCCCTGTATACAGTGGGAGGAAAACTGGGGCAGCCCCAGGCTGCTGCACCCAGATGAAGAGAAGCTGGCTCTGCAGCCATCAAGGCCTCCATAAGTTTCAAAATTTGGTCATCACTTCACAATTTTGCCAATGCCAACTCTACTTATTTTCCTTGTTCTGCAGTTCTCCACATAATTTTTCAAGGGGAAAAAAAAATGTCAGGCCAGGCTCCAGGCTAGCTGGGAGCTGTTTGTTCACCTTGGTTTGTTAGCATTGTCTTAGTCAAAGCTCCCGTGTTCCCAGAGGCAAGCTCCCCTCCTCTCGCAAGGCATCATGAGGACACGGCCCAAGATTCAAACACAGGCTGTGAGGAACAGCACACTGAATGAACAACCCACTCTCCAGAAACACAGCAGCCTCTTCTATCCAGCTTCCAAGTCCTGGAAAAGCTAGTGGCTTTGCAAAACTTTTTACTTTCCTCTCCTCCTCCTTCCTTCCCCCATCTATCATGCAAAGACACTCTCACAACGAACCTCACTTCCATTCTTTTATATAGTTTATAACATGCCTATTTATTTGTTTTTCTTATGCATTGGTTAATCTTCAATAGTTGCAGTGAAGTTAATCTACACTCCCAAAACTCAGCGTGTGTGTGCGGAAGCCCAGGAAACCCTGTTTCCTGAGAAAGAGCTTACAGCATGGAGATGCACAGGCTGTGAATGAGCCAGGTGCAGCTCTAAGCACGCACATAGGTCCTGCAAAGCTCTTACATTCCACTTCTTATAGTATCAGCTTTTCAGCATATGCAACGTGTACCAGGATGTAACACTATTCTTTTTTTCCCTATTAGCACTGCAAGTAAAGAAGAAACCCAGCTCGTTAAAAGTTTAAACCACTAATTCTGAACACACACATTCCACCATCTCTTTTAAAGAAGTTATTCTACTGATTATTTTTTTTTATTTAGTTACTTCAATACACAAAGTATTAGCATCCTCCAGCACAGAGAAGCCACAATAGTTTAATAAAGCCCTATCTATACACTAGGGTGCATTTATATTGTTCAAAGCCTTATGAACACAGATCAGCAAGAGGAGATACAGCCTGCTAATTCAATGAGGACAAGACCTTCCATCCTGGGTAATTCTTATTGCCCAGAAAAACAGCACATTTGTTTCCTCCCCAGAGAAAAAAAAATAATTCCTCTTGTTAACAATAAGCTACAGCAATCAGTAAGCAACTCTGAGCTGGCCACAGCAGCAGCTATCAGTGCAGTATAAACAGTGCTCACTTTCTAAGCTGCCCATCACATCGCAAGATGGGGAGAGGGGGCACAGATGGGTTCAGGGACCATGAAAAGGCTTCCAGGCAATCCTGCAGCACCTGCTCCCACAGGAGAGCCCCAGCTCTGCTCTCAGTAGGTGACACCACCAGAAGCAGAGAGATTAACAAGCCTCTCTTCATTTTAGGTGGTGTAATTTCAAGTAAAGCTCCCAAAATTCCCCAAGGTATGTTGTCCCTTCCATCATAGGAAGCCAGTGAGCAAGACTGGTAGTTTGATTTTCAGCGGTGCTTAAGCTCTGCAGCTCTCAACTGCAGTACAAGTCGTAGCTACTCAAGGCCAAATTTTTTTTAAAGGGTAGGTATATTAAAATTTATTGCCATCAACAAGAATCGGAAGCTACAGCTCTTTGAAGGGTACGAAAGCCTTCAGCACTTCTCAGAAGCTACACTGCAATTTTTTGTTCTCCTTTTCTCCCTGATGTTTTGCTTTCTGGTTCAGAAAAGATGACAGACCACTGGAGACCCCTGTTTCATTACAGAAATTAGAAAGAGAAGATCCAACAAAATACATCCTCAGAGAGGAACGCCAGTAGTGCAGGGAGCCTCCAAAAAATATACAGAATACTAGAAAAATGCACAGGAACACAGGGAAAACCTCTCTGGAATGTTCAATTATTTGCTTCTGTTTCCCAGAGGAGAGGGGAACCCACATGATTTCAAAACCCCAATTTATTCCCTTTTTCAGGAATCCGTTTAGTTCAAAGCAGATGACTTTTTTTGTACAGCTAGAGAGATCGCACAATGAAGTCCCTCTCTGTCAGCACTGCAGAAATTAAATAGAAGAACTGCATTATCCATTAAGAGGTTTTGAAGTTTATTTGTTTACACAATGAGAGTAACTTTTACATTTCTAATTAGGTAGCTATTAACTAACATAAAGGGAAATCACACCAGCATACCAAGTTTTGTTATTAGCACAATCTTATTGAAAGGAGAGCTTAAGATTTTAGCAAGAACAACAAATTAATCATGATAATGTGTTTTTAAATCATCAAATTCAGAAGCCAAGGGGGACTTTTTAAAAGTTCTTTGAAACAATATGTTTTCTTTGTTGATGTCAGACTTTTAACACAGGCTTCAGTAAGAGAAAAGCTTTTTCAAATTCTTCTGGCATTATTCTATATATGAAAATCTGTGAGGTGCACGGAATTAAGTTAAAATTAGATTATGCATAGTCATTCTTCCACTGTTACACAGGGAAAATAACTGCTGTAGTAGTCAGAAGCTGCCAGATAGTCTTTAACCCTTTCTGAGCTAACACAGCAGAGTAGATGCTTGCTGAGGCATAACGGGTCAAAGACCCCACCACGTGCAAGACCTCAAGTGCTTTATCATCATTCTGTGATCCCCTGCAGGAGGGATTTTCTCATACCGTTTTCCAATACAGTGCACCACCAGAGAATTCAACTTTGACATTTTTTTAAATCAGCTGTATTAAACGTACACACTTTTTTTTGACCTTTTTTTTTTCTGGCTTAGAATTGTGGCTTGGAGAACTGTTGTCAGTATGAAGAGACATAGAAGTTAACAGACCAAAGGAATGCATTAGTGGTGCTTTTGGAATAGCACTGACAGCAGTAATCTGTGACTGTGCCATCACAGACTATGGCAGAAAGCCATAATTTACAGTTGCACCCAGGTAATTAATCCTTCCTGATATTGGGTTCCTTTACCATCTCCAGGAGGATGCCATATTATTTTTTTTCTGCCAGCTAGCAACACAAACTACATGGACTTGGAGCCAAACTGGGACAGTTGTAAGCAAATGCAGACTAGATGACTAAAGGCAAGAAGATAATTTATAACCAAAAATAACAGAAATAATGTTTCTGTAATTCCCAAAAGCATGAACCTGAATTTCCCACATCCTATTACAAACCCTCTGCTCCAGTGACTATTTCATTTAGATCACACAAAACAAAGTAATGGAATTGGCTTCTAGAAGACTGTTCTGCATCCTTGGACTCAGGAAGATACTTGGCAAAGAGCTGCTGGTGGCCTTCACTGGTTCTTCATAGCCACAGTGATGATAGGAGACAACACAGATCTTCACCCTGTTACACCTCCCAACAACTCAGACTAAGAACTTTTTTTGTAGAGGTATCCTTCACACACACTCCTGTTTGAGCACAATGAATTTGTTCAAAACAACACTAATTTGTTCCAGCTGCTGCAGAGTATTCCTGCTTTATACAGGGAGATGGAGATGCAGCTACCATTTTAGTGGCATCCAACCATAACGCTCCAAGAACTAATGCATACTCAATACAGCGCACAGCACTGAGTCCTTCCATCCCAACAAACTATTTATCTCAAAGAAGTACCTTTAAATATATAGTCTATATATTTGCTGCTGCAAACTTAACAGGACAAGACTAAGATGGACACTAAACAGGTGGCCAGGCAACCCCATGTATTTTCTTACAGAAAAAAGTTGATTTGTGCCTTCAGTTGGGCAAGTGCTGGAGAATGGTACCCAACTCACAGCAGAATTATTAAGCAATCCTGATTCGTGGTGTAGTTCTTAGCCATGCAGATCACTCGAGTCCATGAGAAGTTAATCACAAATATTATCAGTAAAATAGTAGTTTCTGAATTTAAAAAAAAATAGCTCTGCCAGTAATTGCAGCATTTCTGCTCTTCGGTACAAAGTGATCCCAATGTCTCGAAGTAATCTTAATAAATGTTCCAAGAGATTAATATTTTATCATTATCACTGTAAGTTCAAACAAGCTCTTTAGGACAGGCTATGGCCCTCTAATGAGCACTACTAAAGTATTCCTGGTCCTTCATAAAGCTGAAACACTCAAGAGCTCCAGTCAAACACAGAAGAGACACAACACCAGTTCATGAGAACTTAGCCGTTTAAATGAGTCAACAATTCCAGCCTCAGAGGTAATTTTATCACCACACGTACTTAACAAAAGATAGCTGCTTACTGATACAGTCAAGTTCCGATTTACAATTTCATTTAGCTTTCCAGTTGCAAAGGCAGTTTCACGGGCAAAGCTCAGCTGGAGACCATCACAGCTTTGTTTCTTTATATCATATCTAATTGAGAAGGTTTCCAAGGATAATCATTGTTGAGAAATGTATTGATTTGCTTCTGAGAATCTTGAAGATGCTTGAAGAATTTCAACTGGGAGTCGTCCGTCCGTCCCCCATCCCCCCCCCAAAGGATTTGTCTTTGAAATAATAGTAGTGATGTATTACTTTTCTCTTGTGGGCTAGAAAGCTTCAATTAAAATTCAGATTTTGTATTTGGAAACAATACTGTGGTATCCAAATGGATTAGCATTAAAGGGCCTTTTCAAGTGGATGCACTGAAGCAATCTGCACAGCATGCCTGATTTCAGCCTGCACTAAACTATTGGTTGATTGTTTTGTCAAAGTACAGCCAAGGTGTCATTTTAGGGGAATTTCTCCTGCTACACCTACCACATTGACAGGCTTGACTTTTATTTTAATGGTCAGGTCCCTACAAAATCCACTGCAGTGCAATTTTCATCACAATACTACCTCAAAAAGGCCAAGATTCTCCCTGTGGATTTACTGAGATACATTTATACTTCTCTTCCCACTTATCCATTGCAATGCCTGAGGTAGAAGCAGGGGAAGGAGCTGTCAGAGTCCACTTCTTGGTTTCCTCCTGCTTGTGTTCTCACCTCAGCAATTTGTGGCACACATCAAAATACACCAGCAGGGAAATTTCCGCTGCAAAATGCTTCGAATTTACAGAGTACAAACATCCATTAACTAGTCATTACTTAAATGGTAATTGCTGTCCATTTGCATGCACAATAGTCACAATCTAGAGGCAGGATACGTGCGTGGGGACCTGCTCCGCAGCCATCTCGCAAGCAGGGTCAATGGGAGGTTCACTGCAGCCAGTGCCAACACAACTAGGCACCATAATAAGAACTGTGTTGTTATAGGCTAAATAAGCAGCTCCGCTGCTTGATCCTGTGGGTTACGAGGTAATTAGCTTCTGAATAACTGAAATCAATGGATGTTTTTGCAGAATCACACCAAATAAGCAGAAGCTTGGCACACAGAAGGGACAAACATTCCCATCACTACAGTCATGTTTGTTAACTCCTGGTTTAATTCCACCAACTTCAATAGCTTTACAGCAGGAGAAAAAAAACACAGCCTAGTGTTACTAGCAAACCCTACCAAATTACCCTGCAATTTGAAAGCTAAAATGAAGTATTTATCTTCCTTCTTAAAGGCTTTCACTTAAAAGCCATCTTTGCTTCCAGGACTGTGTACACTGCCACCTTTGAACAGTTTATGGAATTCCACTGCCACCAAAGTGTCCTTGGAAGTCATGTCACTTGGCGATTTCCTGTCCTTGTAAATCCCCAAACTCTTCCCACTTCCCCATCAAGCCAAATCTATAATCAAGTAAACATTTTAATGAGTTTTCTTCTAAAGCTTTAGTCTTTTACACATACCCTTGCAAAAAGCCTGTCCTTGTAAACCCCAAACCCTTCCCACTTCCCCATCAAGCCAAATCTATAATCAAGTAAATATTTTAATGAGTTTTCTTCTAAATCCTTAGCCTTTTACACATACCCTTGCAAAAAGCCTTCCCAGTTGCCCCCGTATGACATCTATCCCATCCTCTCATCTCTCAATACACCACTAAACTGCACTTCTACTTGCAGCCATCCTTACATGACCCTGGAAACATTGAATCCCATTGTCCCAGAGCCATAAGTACATTCCACTGTTTCTTCAAATTTTTCAGGTTCAAATATTTGAGTTGCACAAAACAAACCAACAAACCTTGTTTTGTGATAGTAGTTCTCCCTCCAGTGCAGGCTGTGGACTGAACCTAAGCCCAAAGCAGGATTTTAACTGAATAGTAGTACTCTACCTCAGTGAGGATCAGCATCATTCAAAACACTGGTGTATCACCAAAGCAACATCAAAACTATTAAAATATTCCTCAAAAACTATATCTGTTCCCGAGTTAAATAGTCCAGGCTAGTATTTTTAAAATACACGCCACAAAACCCAATGTTAACTCAAAAAGATCTACCAAAACGGCACTGTAACTTGCACATACACAGCAGTGTAAAGGTTAATCAAGCTGAAGTGGCACCATTCTTTTCAACAACCACATATGCTCAAATTAACAGATATCCAATCTATTAGAAATTAAAAACATCAAGTGAAGCAACAATGTAAATTATACCCACTGAAAATGCAACAAACAGCTCTGTTGAGGGCTTGGTGAAAAAACATGTGCCAGAAGGGTTAACTAGCAGCTCTATTTAAACCCCACCAAGGAAGGCCTGAAAGGCACAGAGTTTGCAGAGAATCAACAAGGGAAACATTAAATTCTTTCATTAGAAATAATTTATGACAGTTCATGACAAAGACATGCAGGCACTGATGGGGAAAGTAGCTCTAAACAAAGCGTAACTACATAGGAGACCAAATTCTGACTGTTTTGGGAAGAACAATTATCTGAGGGAGCCCATTTCTTCCCCAGCCCGGTCTTTATGGTAAAAGTCTCTTTAAAACAAAGTCAGTATGCTTATGAATTCACAGATGGGGTGAGGAAAGACTCTCACTGCTCACAGTGAAGACTGTTGTCCATTAGTGCACATTTTAAGATGGGCTCGGACCCTGCTCAGGCAAAAAAGACTGCCCAAAGGAGGGACGGAGCAGTTTTCCTTTCACTGGGACATGTGGGATGAGGGGCAGAGGGTGAGTCTGTCATTTGGAAATGAAGCCATGATCATTAACACCTCTGAATTTACCCTACAGCTTTGAAGTCAGGAGACCCAGGGCAGTACCCCGCAGGGCTGTGCGCGTCGGCAGGTGTGTTAGGAAGGGTGCCAGCAGTGTCCCTGCTCGCCCTCAGCAGGGTGGCTCCTTCCCCCAGCCGTGCTGGGGGCTCCAGGCTCTGCACTTTCAGTCTTCCCTGGTGAGTGATCTCTCATTTTGCTATCCACTAACATTTGCAGAAGGGACTCAGAAAAAAACCTTATTTTGAATAAACTGTTAACAAACTGCATACAGAAAAACAACATAAGGAAGAACAAAAAGCAAAAACCTACACGTATTCCAAATAAAAATTAGGCTCTGAATACATCTCTCCCTCTAGGCAATTACAAGGGTAAATTAGGTACTGAACAAATGAAGTAGTTATTGTAAGTCCATTCCTGCAATATAATTTTTCCAGAAACGGTAAATTACTTTGACTATTTATCATAATCTGTTACCTGCAGAAAAATGTGAAAACTAAATAAATTTATGGAAATGCATTTACCTAATAATATTTACCAAATGACACAGTTCCCTCTGTTGCTTGTAGCCAACTCAGTCACAGAGACTAAGGACAGGTTTGCCTTATTAATACAGCTCTCCGACTGTGTATTTTAAATACCTTAGAGCACAGTACCATCTGTGTGTATTCTACTAATGAGCTACTTCTTAGAGTGAGGAAGGCCAGTCAGCCAACTCCGATTACTCAGATGGAGACTGCCTAATTTTTAAGCAATTAATGAGCTCCTCTCTAACTCTACATCGAAGCTTCCTCTGATTAATTCTCCTGGCATATCATGGCCTATCCTATTTTAAAGAAAGTTTCTCAAAGAAGAAAATATAAAAAGAGGAACACAACATAGCCCGGTCTGGTTCCTCAGAGCAGAGCCCAAACCCCGTGTGTGGGACACAGGCTTGAGAAGTCCCTGCTGGGAACCCCCTGAGCAGGGGCTGCACCCCTGCTTCCCAACACAGCTAGGACGGGGAACAGCATCCTGCAAAGGGGGTGGCTCAGCCCCCTCCCTTGCTCTAGCCTGTTTGGGGCACTTATATATACATACCTTTAATAACACCTCAAAGGACAGACTGGAAGAGCCAGCACCATGCTTTCAGAAGACCTTTAACAGTTCTATTCCCTCTCATCTCCCAGTCATTTGGAAAAATTTGGCACTATCACCAAACACTGCACAGCTCCGCAGCTGGGGACTGCCAGCCATGGATGCTGCATGCTCAAGAATCACTGAACACTTAGCGAGGTGACTGACTGTTCCCATCTCTTCATCTGACTGATGCGATTTTAAAAGGGGAGCCTTAAGGGGCTATTAGATTATGAAAAAAGAGTATTCCCTCTTCTGCCACTAAAAAATATTTCTTAATAACCTAAACAAAGTTTAAGGAGATCAAAATTACCTTTTACAGCTCCCCATTGGAAAGCTCTGTAGTAAAGCACAGAATGAGTATTAAATTATTCCAGTAATTACATTGATAATGCACAACTTTCATGTGCACAATAAAACCATTAAAGGAGATCTGATTTTTACAAGTATATTACACATCATAATTCTGAAAGAGCAACCCTACGTGCAGAAAGGGTGCACTTGTCTTGCACAAACCTGGAAAACATGCCAATCATAGCAGTGAAACTATTATCGAGGAGAGCTTTTACTCAGCAGCCTCCAGAAAAAAGAAAAAAAAAAACCAAAACCTAACACATTTGCCTTACTTGAGGATGCTTACATTTACACATCAATAAGAGACTTAATGTAACATTTCAACTCGGTTTGATATTACCAAACCATTCTACAATCACATTGTAGAACTTGTATTTTTAATGTTCTTACAACCAAGGTGCCCAGCATGCTCTGAAACACACCAACTAATTACTATAGCACATCAAGGGTCTTCCTTGCTACAACATGAAGCAAGTTGGTGACACATTCTGCAAGAAACGTCACACAAGAGCTTACCAGACAACCAACTGTTCACATAGGATCTGTGTCCTTCAAAAAAGGATGAAAAGGGTGAACACCATCAATTACAGCTCTTTAAGACAGCAAAAGGAACATTCATTTGTAGACGTTTCTAGAACAGGATTTTAAAAAGATCCTTTCTTCATCAGCTGAGCTTTACACTGTCCCTGTGTAAGGTCTACAACAGTCGTAGCCAGACATCCCAGGTGGCTAGATTTAGGTTTCAGCTCTCACATACTAAGTCAGAGGCATGTTTTGCAGTTGGAACAAAACCATTTGCAATAAACACTGAATGGTAAAGAGCAAATTTAATCACCCAATCCAGATGAAAAAAAATCATAATGCTGTAAATAATATGATGTAAAGTCACAGTGAATAGGAATTATGTTGACCTACATCAGAAGCCAGCCAAAAAGCTTCAGCTTTCAATCTGCTCCAATAAAGCCAAGACACTCTACTCGTAAGTGCAGTTTCCACTGTAGTCCCCTGATTTGCCTAAAATTACAGATGTTGTTTTGAATGGAAATATTATATCCAAAATGTCATTAGTGATACATATCCTAATTTCTTTTCTTATTTTTGATTGTCTAAAACCTCACCATTATTCACACTTCTCTGGCTTTATACAATGGGACAAAATTTTCAAGGTCACATGAAAAATAAGTAATAGATTCAAGGGTTCAGATCTACAATAATTATTTTCTTGGCTTGAGTTTCAAATTTGCTTTCCTAAACCACAAGTACCAGAACAAACAAGTTTCAGAAATACTTTAGAATTGGTTTATTTTCT
The DNA here is from genome assembly GCF_963210335.1 of Falco punctatus. Taxonomy (NCBI): domain Eukaryota; kingdom Metazoa; phylum Chordata; class Aves; order Falconiformes; family Falconidae; genus Falco; species Falco punctatus. The sequence continues at coordinate 16,191,661 of NC_137595.1, forward strand.
CAACAAAACCTACTCTGCAATAGGAGCCTGCAACTAGAGAGGAAGAAGCAGGTCCAGAAGGTGGTCCCCCTTCACCAGGGAGGCATGCCAGAGACCAGTGCTGATGGCCACAGATCCACCTCCAACCTAGGAGCCAAGGAAGCCTGCAGGGTGACCTGGCTCTATTAAAACGCTCCCGCTTTCTCACTTTTCAGATCTCCTCTGCAGGCAGCCTGAGAGATTTACATAACCACCTGCTCCCCAGCAGGGAATCCCAGGAGCAGAAGGGTTCTGACCACTGTTCGCTCAAAGTCATCCAGCTTCTTCATCCAACATCCGTATCAAGGACCCCAGAAGTCCCAGTGTTCAGCTGCAACTCCTGAATGCCCCAGAGGAACAGAGCCTGGGAATAACCCTGCCTTTGTGACTCATGTTCTAGCTGTTTTTCATTGCTTATGAAATGTATCCATCTCAGGGAATTTACTGCTCAAAATGAAATTGTATCACTGAAAAAAAAAAAATCTGACGAATGCAATTCATAGAATCATTCAAAGAAGTTTTGTGGAATGTGATTATATTTTTGCATTTTACCGTTAGCTCAAAGGCATCAAAATGATTGTATCTCGCATTACTCTTCCCCTTCAAGGCCCACCCACATGTCTATCTTGCTGAACATGTAAGACAGCAAAAGCATGCATGAAGTGGCTGTGCACATTGATCCAAATAACCTTCGGATCACAGAGTGCACAGCAAAACAAAAACATAATGCTTAAATCCAAGAACAAACAATTCCTGTTTTCCTGTGAAAAATCTGCTATATTACCATCAGTCTTCACAAACACTAAGTTAATTCTATCATCAACACACCAGACAAAATCCATTAACTCTCAGATAATAAAAAATAAATTAAAAAAAAAATATCTGTGAAACAACTTTGCACTCAAATTTTATATGTATTTGTACAACGGGATGAAAGGATCAGCATTTCTTTAAACAAACACGAACATCTGGTTAGACTATACGCTGAGGTGTCCTTGGATAAAGCTGTTTGAAGCTATTCACACACCTGATGACAGAACGTAAGTTCCTGGTATTGCTAAAAATCTAAAAGGTGGCTACCAGGGAAGCACAGATGGAGCCCAGGGTGGCTCAAACGCAGCTTGCTGCCTGCAGAGTCATTGCGGTTTATGATCAACAACTGTTCTTTAGGTCAGGGGAGTAAGTATATATACAGGTTTGTATAAACCTGGTTACTCAAGAGACTTAATTGGCATCTTGAATGCTCATGGTCCCTTAGGTATTCCATATGCCAATTTACAGTTGTGGTTTTTTGCTCCAATGTCCTCCACTATACACTGGAAGCACGGTTTGTTTATAGCCAATACACACAACAGGCTTGTAACTAATTAAAGGCAAAAGCTCTTAGCCTAAAACTAGTGCACAAAACCTGGTATAGCAGAACCTCTCTCATCTTCCTCCTCTATTTCTATTAGACACATCTTACTATCTTCTACTGAAAATTAACAGAAATTACAAATGTTTTTTCCCTAGCACATATATACAAGGACACAAAAGCACATTCTATATAGATGCTTACCTAGCCTCAAAACTTCTCTAGGAGACAGTACTAGTTTCCCAGTTCTTGCCTGAAGTGCTAGCAACCCAACAGAACAGAGGGAAACATTTATTTCTGTTATTCCCCCCCATCACCTCCAGTATGCTGGGCAACCTTCACATCACTTTGTCTCTGGATGATTTTCTACCATCTGTAAAATGGGAATAACTATGATGCAAAGATTAGAGACAAAAAGCACTTGTATTAAATATCACAGTAGCAGATGTTTATGAAAAACACCAAGTAGTCCCATGAGACTTTTAAAAAAACCCTGCCAAGCTAAGAAAGCACAATCAGAATACCAGAAGTCCAAAAAATAATACCACCGTCATGTTTCAAGGCCTCTGCTACACAGCTCTAACAAATGTTTAAACTGTACGCATGGTTACTGGATGCCTAAACATCAGTACATCCCCCCGACACACGCAGGAGTGACATACAAAATACTGTACTTTAAACATTAGAAAGGAGCTTGGGAACTTCAGGCTTTCTCTTCTGCCCTGTTTCAGGCCTGTTCGCTGAAAGGGGAGCTGAATCCCATAGGGGCTTGCCCTGACACGTACCGCTTTACCTGATGCCTCCTGCCCCACAGGGGCTGGTAGGTCAGGTTAGCAGTCAGGGTCTCACGCAGGTCCCTGTTCCTCCCACTTCATTACAACATCACACATGAGATAGCCAGATACAAAAAGTTCATGCCAGGTACTGCTGTTGGCTCCAGTTTCTTTATTAAAAGCCACTGAACAACGCTTACAGCTGCCTGGACCAAAGTCTCCTACTTATTCAATTACTATTTTGGTTCCCATCTGGAATAACGGATGTAGAAATCTCAGCAGATACCTTTTTAAATCAATACTGATCCCTCAAACGTGCGAAGAATTGCATCTGTCTCATACTGAAGTGTCAAAATACCTTCTTTAAAAAAAAAAAAAAAGTGACCCAGAATGTGTTTCAATAGGTCATACACTGCAAAACAAAGCTACAGGTTTGTGAATCTCAAAGGTGGAGGGTATTTCAATAAAGTCAAACTACCAGAAATACCCTCATGCTGCCTCTGTTCCTGCCTTGCAGGAGGAATCACAAGGGGAGGGTAAACAAGAAGGAACTGATGGCAGAGGCTGGAAGGCACAGGCAGCCTGGTCACCCTGTCACAGAAAAGCATAGTAGTCAGGTCTGAAGCTTAACTTTAATCTAAGTCTCTGTCTCCAGCAGCAAAGCAATGTATGTTTTCATATCAGTAAGTATTATAAGTGTTAATCATGCTTCTTGTAGGAATGAATCAATTGGATTTGAAAGATAGATTAATAAAGTGATAAAATGTACACTCTAGAGGTGGCACTGCAGCTCAGATCAATTTTGCTTTCAAGTCATAGACAAACAATCATTTCTACTTCAGCAAGTTATAACAGTACCACAACAATCTCACACAGGTCTATATACTAACATTTGCACATACATGCATTACACTGAAAAGAATTCCTTCCTTCTCCACAGGTCAACAACTGGAAATATTTAACTCTGCACCTTCTGAAAGAGGCAACCTCTGATGTTTCCTTTAGTATTTGTAAGGCCAACTTCTCCAAACTTAAATGCCAAAACCCAACCAAAAATGTATCTTAATTTTCCTTTCTCCCATTATTTCCCATAGTGATCCCAATATCTCCTACCCCACAATTCTACTGCTTACCACTTTCACAGCTACATTCAGGGCAAAACCAAGTAAATACATATTAGAAAATTCTTTTCTATTATGTGTCACAGGCACTAGTCATTCAAAACTGAAATGCACTTCAAACAACAAGCAAGGCTCCAAAAGTAAAGTAGAAAAAGTTTTCTTAAATTCAGTGGACAGAGATACAAGAATGCGTATTAATATTCATACCTAGTTCAACATAAGGAGCCTTATTTACGTTCCTTCAAACATATACAGCAGTCTGTAAAACCTGCCTTAAACATGTATTCAGATTACAAGAACCCAAGCACACTTCACAACTGTTCTTGGTCAGGAATTAACCCAAAGCCAAACCATTACATCACAGGTTCCCTATAGCTCCCATAGGTTCACATCCCCCTACGTTACCTCCAAGCCTCTGCATCACCAATAGGTGTCCCAAACGGAGCAGACATTCATCTCTAGGACTAATGAACATGCTGAGCTTGAAGACAGTGTTCTGGGTAAGTTTGTAGCTGTATTATTTATACTTTCATTTGAACGTAACAGGAGGCAGGCCTTCCAAAAGTATTTGCATGAACAAGATGAAAAACAAAACATGCCAGAACAACTTTCCCTCTCTCTCAGGACAGTCAGAGTAAGGACACAGACCTAGGACACACACCCGCAAAGTGAGCATAGCAGAAATACAGATACGAAGATCTCTCTTACAATTTCTATTTAAGATCTGAAAGAAAACAAAGCAAAGATACCTTGATGCATCTGTTTTTTTTCATTCAAAAACATCGCGTTGCGGGGGGGAAGCATTATCTGGTTAAATGCATAGAGCTGGAAAATTTCTCAGTCATGACATTATGTCTGCTAGAGGTTCAGATATTATTAATAAACTCTTAAACGCTGCAGCTACACGTAGAACAGATATCCAAACAGCTGACATGATGCCCATCGCAGAAGTGGAAGATTATAGATTTTTAACTGAGGAAACAACATTTCTTTCATGCTTTGCTTACTTCCTCCTATCCCTAAAGATCCTACCTTTGTGATTTACTGTGGTTAGGAACAATTTAATTGCATTCATTTATTTTATTCAGATACAGCTGCGGTTTCCCTTTTGGGAAAGGAGTCTAGCTTTAATATTTAAGTATCAACTCAATATTTTAATTGTTTTAATTATACATGAACTCGTTTTAAGCAAGTGTAATAGCTAAAAATTTGAGTGTTTAAGTAAGTCCAATATTTAAACCCTGTCAGGCTGAGGTCACTAAAAAAACCCCAAGCCTCTAGCAGATTATTTCCTTTCTTGTTCTTCCCTCCCTCCCACCCCACCAGCAAACAGAATGTCTAAACACGGCCAGCTGTCTCCCAGATAGGCCTGTCGAGCTGCAATGCTGCTTTCTGCCTCGAGGAGAGGAAACCAAGGCTGAGACTCCAGTAAGGAGGTGCACGGATTACCGGTGCTTCACACCGCACTGGCTGGTAGCCCCCCGCCCCCCCCCCCGAGACCTAACTGAGCACAGGAGCCTGGCTCCTCGCTTCCCACTGAGCCAAACTGAACAGATGGAGAGCAGCCATGAACCCGTGAGCAGACACGGCCATATGCAAGAGGGACTGGACATCCCTGCACTGATGACATCTTAGAACAACAGTGATTCTGACTTTTTTGGTCTTCTGGAGCTCTGAATAACTTAACATCTTCTGGGAAAAGAGATTGGTGTGTGCTGATTAGTGTTACCAAGCTCCCATTTCCTCTATGTCTGTACATTATTTGCAGGAAGTAAAAGCTGAAAGCTTCTTTTGCATCTCTTACATCTCAGAAACTGGGAGGGCTCATAGCTATGCATTTCACAACAGGGCCGTAAGTCAGCTCCTCAGGCAGATGCAATTGCAAACAAAAAGCAAATGGCAACTGCGAATGCTCATCCTGCAGTTCCTCTAGGGGCCTGCTCCAGCAGGAGCAATGGACTTGTAAGAATTAGGCTCCTCCGGGATATCCCACACCAGGGAAAAATCCATGAGTCTCCCGTGAAGTACAAACACCTCCACTTCCTTGTACATCATGGTTTTCATGGCCAAAGTGATCAGGCAACAATACAGAGACTGGGCTTCACAGAAGGGAGCAGAGGGAAATCCTAGGCTAGAGCCGTGGCAGCTATTAGGAAAGTGAAGGTCTCCTGAAACAGACCACTGTAAGCTGATGCATGGCATTTAAAAGGCACAAAGCATCAAGCCAACCGGTTTCAAATAAACGTGTTGATTTTAATACTTTTCATAATATTATCAATATATATGTATATCAATATATAAAAATATGTCTATGAAAATATATTCACATAAATAAAAACTCATATAAAATATATGAACATATAGATACGTAATATAAATATATAAGGTATATAGAGAGAGAAATATGTCAAAATATTATATCGAAAAAAGCACTATGTCCCAACCACTGCAATGTCAACGAAACAAGTTAAGACACTGCCTATGCCCATACACAGCAAGGCATGATGCTAAGTCAAGCCCTCTCTCTCCCAGGCCATTGGTGACAAAGTTGGATGCAGCTGGAGGGATGAGAGAGACACTTGCTCTTCTGGCATATGACTGCCTTTTGGGTGGTCCCAAGATAAAGAGGTGGAAAAGGAAGGCCAGAATCCTAGAGCACATCCATCTGACGCTACAGAGAAGACACGAAGCTGGCTCTCTAGCTTGTAGAACATACTGGTACAAGACCCGAGCCAATTAAGCCCTGTTAACCTGCAGAAAGATACTGCCAGCTCTGCAGCCTGCAGCCTTGTAGAAATCTTGGGAATGTCTGGCCATGCTCCTCCGCACAAGGTTGGCATGCCCTCTGGAGCTCTAGCATGCTGAGACAGGGTATTTCAGCTCAGCAAATAAATACAGCAACAATAAATGGCATCAATTATTCACTAATGGAATTATGTCTAGTAAGTCAAACAAAATCTATAACCTGAAAAATCTTTTGCTTAAAAAATACCATGATTTTTTAATTGGTTTTATATTCCCTGCTAAGATTACTCAAAGCACCGTATACAAAGGGCTTGGGAAAAGAAGTCACTTAATCAGATTAAAAGGAAATCACCTACCGGCTGGGAACCTAGCAGCTCCCACATCCTCAATTTATTTGTATAACCTCCACCTGTAAAATACCCTTTCTAGGGCATTGCTAAGGCTGCAGTCCCAGCATTAGCTATTTGCTCAGCTTTACTTCTTAAAGCAGACAAAAAGGATGACCTGCAGCTTTCAGAAAAGCTTCTTAATATTAAGAAATGCTTGTGAAAGTTAAATCAACATCACATTCATACAGATGCTCGAGGCAAACGGTTCTGTTCCCACCACAAACAGCAATCGTTGCTCTGTAGACGTGACAGATTTTTTCTGGAGCATCTGGAAGTTGCTGCTTGTAAAGAAGAATCTGACTACCATAATTAAATTAGCTCACCCATTTTAATTGTTTTGGCACCACATCTCAAGTGAGAAGCAGCCAAACAATTCAACTTGCTACAAGTTTCTGTATCATTTTTGCAGCACTGCAAGGTACTCAACCTGTGCCACTCACATGCATTCCTGTTTGTCTTCTCCAAATGGAAATATGGACACCTGAATCTATAACAAAGGGCAAGTAAAGGACATGAGACAAATATCTTTCAGTTCAGCTTTTCTCTTCCCTTCTATAAGGACTGTTTCTTCAGCAAACTAATTCTATGCTTGCAACTGCAGCACCATTTCATCACCCTGGTTGACATCTTAGATCCTCCACTCCTGACCTCTCTAATGACTCCTGCCTGTTGTCCAGCCCCTGTGTACTGTCTGCATTTGCTGTCTGGAGTTGTCATCCTCAACTTTCCTCCCTTCAGCTGCCATTCCTTGGTTTCAAAGGATTATTTTCCTATCAGCCTCTGAAGATGCCTGCCTAGCCAAACCCCTGTTCTCTTTAAGGCAACTTCAGTTTCACTACTAACGTCCTTTGCCTCAGTGATGCCTTTGTATTATCTGAAGAATCTACCACATCTCATTGCTCCACCCCAAGTCCTTTTCAACTCTGCTCTCTTTAGATACTCTCTACCCCTTAAACAAGACATATTTTATCATGTGATGTTACACACATGCTAGTCAACTTCATAATTGCTCTGGTACTTAACACAAACCACAATTCTGGCCATTTGTGCAATAATTCTATGTGTTGCTTGGAAAAACGCCAATCTACATAAGCCAGCAGACACCAATACCCTGATTTTGCTGGTTTATTGCCCTAGTGGCCCAAATCTGTCTTTATCATCAGTGTCAGAACTTTCCATGCACTGCTTCAAACAGCTCTACATAACTGTCTGCACAATTTCCCTTCCCCTTTTCAGGATGCTCACCAGCTTAGACATCCCCATACCAACAGCTGGCAAGACCCAAGACTACAATATCCATCCAGAACACCGCTGCACAGATCCTGTCTACAGGGTGTCATCTGAACACCCCACCCCAGCTCTCCTCTGCAGCTAAAGCAGTCTTCCCGCTTTCAGACAACCTGCTGCTTACACCGCAGTGCAGCTGCCCACAAATAACCATTAAATTACTTTCCCCTTCCCATTCTCCTTTATCAAGACACCAGTAAAAAAAAACAAACTACAGCACCAGCACACTACAGCTTCTGTCACCCTATTCAGCAACATGGTCCTACTGTTTCTTCACACATTTGCCTGGCTGCTTCCATCCACTGTCTCTGATCTTCTACTTAAACAACAATACAAATAGTTATTTGGAAGCCTCTGGAGCGTCTGCCCCTTCACAATATATAACATTTAGTGAAGCCCCAAGCAACACAACAGTCCTTCTTAATTAAAGACCCCTTTCAGAAAGGGGAGTCAAATTAGCAATTTTGTTCCAAGTGCTGAAATCACACAAACAGAAAATGTATTTCACACACAATATCATAGAAAAAGAAAAAATCAATAGTTTGCTCTACACAGCAACCTAAAAATCAGCACGCATGACAGAATGAATACTGAAGGTGAAAACCAACTACATGATCATATACTTGCAAAGAAACTGTAATTTTACTTTACGTGCATTTTTCCCCTTCATCTTATACTCAATGTATACCAATTCAATCAAATGAAAAGAAAAAGAACCAGCTATTCACTACTGGATTATATTTAGCAATGGGTAGTCTAAGATATTAAAGCATTTTTCCCACCAGTACTCAGCCTGAATTGATACTGTCAACAGCTGCCAATAACACAAGACATTCTGCAGAATGAAAGAAAGCAGATTTAAGGAAAAAAAACCAAAACACTAAAATATAATTAAAGGTAAACTACCAGCCGAATGATGCTATAACCACAGGCATGTTACTTCTACAGATGTGTAGTTCTCATAAAGGAAATGCAAAGGCCCTTCCTTGCAGCCAGGTGGTGTTGCATGGCACCAGTGAATAAAGGCTGCTCAGTTATACAGATTATGGATCTCACAGGGGTTCCCATCCAGGCCAGTAATAGCAGTTTTGAAAAACAGGAACACTATCAGCCTTAGCAAAGTTTAGATCAAGCTCCACTGTAGCCAGATCCCAATATCCATGACTTCTCTCACAAGGCAAACAGTGCTCAGGGGACGATAACTGCAAAAAAAGGCTGTGGACTAGTTTGATTTAGCAACATCCATTTATACTTCCTAGCCCAGCAGAGAGAATTTAGCTTAACATCTGGTGGTTCCCAGAGTAACACTTCCTAGCCTGGGATGTGACATCTAATTCTTAATAATAGATGAACCAATAACTTTTCTCCTCTGTTCTCAAGAAATGCAGGAATTAAACTTAAAACTGGCCACACCAACTAAAGTCAGTACTCACAGCTTCAAGTCAAACTCACAGCTTGCTCAAAAGGCAAACAGTCTCATGAAGTCATTCCTTTTGAGGCAGGAGACCCGCATGGACTACAAGTCACTTCAGGCTCTAATACAGATGAAATATTATCCAGATGCTTCTTTGAAGTGTTCTGTTATTGGTGAGTTTCAAAAGCAGATGTAAAAATAAACCACCTGCCACTCCCTTCCACTGCCAGAATAATCAAAGATTATCTACCCAGGAAAGCTCTTCCCAGTTAACCCCCATATATGACCACACATACAGCTGGCACGGCTTTTTGGAAGATGCCCTTCCAACATACAGAAAAATCATCCAGACTTAAAAGTCACCACAAAGCACATACACAGTCAAGAAGATCCTATGGCACGAGTAAAAGATTGGATGTTAAAACAATACCAAAGTCATTATTACCTTCGTGGGTTTTTAATCAGATCAACGTTTGGTTTTGGTTGGTTGGTTTTGGTTTTTTTTTCATAAAAGGAAACATAAGAACACTTTCAAGTAGCTTAAAGTCATATCAAGAGAACATTATAGCAAGAAAATTCATCCTGTAACATCTGGTAAGCAAACCATATTGGTTATGACTTTTTTTTTTTCAGAAGAGAACAAGAAGTATATATGCAAAACAAAAAGCAGCCATCTAAAACACTTGATTGCATGAGCACTAGGTCCAGATTCAAAAGTAAAGATATTTTTCTGTGACTTACCAGAATTTCTCTTTGACACGAGCTTCAAATTCATGCTGACTACAGTACAGATCACAAGAACCAAGAGAACAAGAGGCTTCATCTTTCACTTTCTGTGACAGCTGAAATGCAAACATAGTATGAAGTCTGAATCACAGCTCTTCACTACAACAAAGCAGCAGCTACAGTTAAACATTTCTCAGAGAACCATTACAGGGCAATGGCTTAATCTAGTGACTTTGGGGTTTATTTTTATGCAGAGGTAGCAAAACATAATGGTTCAAAGTAACTGTCTATGAACTAGTTACATCTAACACACAAAAGGGTTGGTCTTCTAAAATGACACTTTGAAAATATTATTTTGCTTTACAAAACCATAGGATTTAACTGTTTATTTGAAATAGCACAGGTATAATCTGGAAGATTTTTGTATCTTATTTAAGGGAGAGACTCTGATGGTCAAGCTTAGTTTTATCTCATACAAAGAGGGCATATGCTTAAAAAACCTTCACATTTTTTAGGAAAAGACACAAGAGTAGGTTATTCATGCAATTTTTCTTAGCAACCTCATTTTCCCACTGGTGACTTTTTAAAAGCTCCTAGAATGAATTAATGCTATTCCAGAGATTTCTCCTATAAAATGAGGTAAAGACAGGTGAACAAAATTCAGAAATCAATGAATGCAGGCCTCGGGATTCTTACCAAAAAGATAAAATAAATCTCTCCTGTGAAATTTACTACCTGCCTTATATTACATACATTTAAAAAAAAAGTAAAAATCTAGTTTAAAAATGTATTTTTTAATATTAATTTTAAATATTACTGGAACTAATTCTGTTTTCATTTACAAGTATGAGGTCATTCAAGAAAACATAGCAAGAGCAAACTGAGGCTCCTTATCTGCATTTAAAAACAGGTAGAATGAATCTGAACTCAGCAAAGCCTCTCTCTCTCTCTCTCATTTAATTATAAACTAGAGTCCTCAAACACATGCTTAACTTGAAGTCACAGGCCTTTAAGTGGCTTGATATATTTAGACTCCAGGAATTTATCTCCAGATCAGATAAAGACTTTTGATCAGGACCCTTATTCTCAGATAAAGAGGGCAGTCATCTAAATCAGTACACAATTATTATTTGGGACAAAAGAATCAGCATTTTATAGCAGCTTCTTTTAAACAGAAATGCATAAAACTACCAGCATTAGCAGCCAAAACCAAGGCAAATGAAACAGAACCGTTCCTTAAACACTGCACCACATCCACCCGCCCAGCCTGCTCAGAGGCACCCTCAGCTCGGGGACCAGCCCAGACCCTGGCAGCTCTGAACGTTTGCTCAGTGTGACAAGCCAGCAAGACAGCGCAATGCCCTGTGGTTCACTAAAAACTATTCAGCTTAATCTGAGTTTATTACATCAAATACTCTTCCCTTGTAATTTTACTACCAGCTTACTACTGTGTGAAGAAAATGTAAGGAACCCCGTATAATCTTTTACACAATGGCAATTATGCTATTAAATTATTTCAAAATTACTACTTAAAACTGAAGTTTTCCCCTTCTCACCTTACCACACTATAAATTATAAATAGGCAGTGGATTTTTCTTCCCCCCCCTGAATTCTATGTTCCCGTGGGCACTTTATGCCTGTTGATTCCCCATAGTAAAGACAATAAAGGAGTTCTCAAGGAATTATAAGCGCTGAAGGCTGTCTGACAGTGGTTAATGGCAGAATTAGTATTCACTCTTCCTTAACCTCTCCTTGGAGTACCAAAATCCTGAAACATGCAAGGCCATCTTGACAAAAGAGCTTAAAAAAAAAAGTAATTGAACTAAATCTTGTGACAGATAATTGTAACGATGATGTTATGCTAGAATGATTTTCAAGTGTAGCTTTACAAATTACTTTCTCCACTTTCCTCCCTTCAGATATTTCAGCTGAAGTACGTAACTCCTAGGTCTTTTTTCATATGGGTCCCTCCATCCCCATTCCAAGTGAGCTATGCTGTATTAAATACTCTTAAAAATTCAAAGCAAGTTCTGCTGGCCGACATTAATGCTAGAACCAAGAATTTCCCTGTCTCTATCAGCATTGCTTTTTGAAGCCCTGGTCTCACCAAGGCAGTCAGTTTCTGTACCTGCAAAAGTCAGGAAAACACAGTAGGGAAAGGGCAAGAAATTACTCCACCACCCTGTCATTCACAGCTGGGCCCAGAGCCTCAGCCTGTCACATCTGACACGACCCCACTAAAGCTGGCATGAAAATACACATCAGTTTGAAGTGTCATCTTCACCATTCGAGACCTCCAACCCAAAGAAGGTAGGATCAGTCACACCGGTGTGACCAAGGGGTTGGCTGGTTACTGTCCTGAGACAGCAGGCAGCTATAGACAACAATGCTGTTCAAACTGGTTTTTAAACATACAGTTCTACAAAGAATGCAAGGTATGGTGTAAGATGTATTTCCTCCAGAAGCATGTCAAGCAGCCAGAACAGGGAAAGTTCTATGTGTCCAAGGCAAAGTCTCTAAATTTGCTCAGGAGATTTCTGGGGCTGAGCCTGCCGAGACACCCATCATGTCTCTCAATGGGACCAGTCTCACAGCTCCCTCCTCTGAGCCATTCGCTCACCTATCAGGCAGCAGGACAGACTAGAGACTCCAGACAACCCTGTGCTAGACCTACCAGCACTTCTGGAAATAAATGCATGGGAAAGTGTCTATGATCTGATGAAGAACACGAATAAAACTGTGCTAGCCTGAAGATACATAAACGGGATAAACCAGTTAACATTTAATACCATTTTTCTGTAATTGAGGCATTTTCCTCCAAGCAGGGCTGATTTTGTCATTTGACAAACTCTCCCCTCACAGGCACTGATCAGCATTTCCCCAAGGAGCTGCTTACTCTGATGCTGCCAACTCCAAGCAGCTGTGAGTAGGGGCTCACAGCTGTAAAAAGAATGTATCTACTGGATACATCTTACAAGAGGGGGACCAAGTTTAGGACCACTCCCAGAAGAGTGGAGATGACATCTTACTTAATAAGGACATAGAAATACCAATTACAGATAACTTGCCCAAGATCACCAAGAGGAGAGACACAGAATGAAATGCTTGTTGAGAAAAGAACCGCTAAACATGTTAATCCAGCCCTTGTTGTGATGTGCCAGGTTGCATTTATATCGAGGTAAGTAAAGGGAGGTTGCTACCATCAGAGGAGAAGCAAGGTGACAACTATATTCTCAATAATCCCACTGCTAACAAGGCTCCCCCTTCCCTCCCCATACCATTTGGTGCTACAGACCACAGACTTCAGGCAGCTTTCCCAGCCTGCCGTAAGCATCCAGCAACTACAAGGGGACTGGGATGCAGTGCAGCACAAATTCTGTTCTAACAGAAACCCTGACTCCCGTATGCCTCCTAACGCCCTTCACTTGTGTTGACAAACTTAGTTCTTTCTTCTGAGTCCTCAGAAAATAAGGCTTGTGAAATTGCATCCCATTTTCTTCATGTACTGCTCGCTGTCCTGCCAGCATCCACTTTAGCTTGCATAGCTTCCCAGACTCAAAAGAATTTCAAGTTACAAGGTTAGCAGAAAGCACTCAGAAACAAGAAGGGAACTGGAGCATTAATATTCTGCACAAAACCCAGCACTGAGATGCCCAAGTTCCTACTTTAAACATGATTTAGTTTTGCTCTAATTTCTACCACAAGCTTTGTTTATACAGTGTTCCTTTTCAAGAGAAGGCAAGAAAAGTGGTGCATGTGTGCACTCAGGCACACGTCTGTGCACAGACTGAGATTTGCTGACACACCATGAGGCTCTGTAGGTTCTGGTTTCTCCACAGAAGCTGTGATGCAAAAGGTGCTCATTAAAAACAGCAGCCCACCTCTTCAGTGGTTTCCAATTGTCAGGTTTTGTTGCTGAGAAGTCTCACTGACATAAATTACGGTTTTCACCCCACACAGAAAGGATGAAATGGCAACAGTAATTCTTCCCTTGTCTTTACAGTATGCTAGATAGTGACTTCTGTTCATTTCTTTTCAAACCTTTTCCCCACTCCACTTTTTAAGGCTTTGAATTTTAATATGAACTCTCTCTCAGGTCTTCTCTTCTGCCAACACACCACACTTTCAGCTGTTTATTACTGAAAGATTTTCAGTCTATATAAAATGCTGGACAGAAGCAATCCACAATGGGCACCAGTCCCTTTTTGTCGATACCTCAAACACAAACAAAAGAATATGTAAGATCAGAGATGCATGCTAGTTCAAATAACATATCTTCAGCTCTACTTGATATGGGTCACACAGCATTCTTCGCTCTGTTGCTCAATAAGCATCAAAGAATATTTCATTTTGCCTAATTCACTGTGCATCTTCACCATCATAACCAGCCACTTAAGTTGTCTAAATATGCAATGAACATTAATTCTACCAGGCAGTGTGCATTCAGCATTTGTCTTGCTGGATTTGAGCCTCCATTGGACTCAGCTCCTTAACTAAATTCACATCTGGCTAATTCTCCTTGTTCAGCTGAAATTCTATGAGAAATTTAAAACCAAGGTAAGCACGGAAGGAACCTGGCAGCGCTTATGTTGTGTGAACTGAAAGTAACCAGCAACAATGAGACATCTAAAATGTCTGGGATTATTACTGGCTCAACAGTGTATCAGCTGCATGACAGCAATACAAAAAGGAAAGACAAAGGTATTGTCCTGAGGAAGCAAAAGGAACCACAACTAAATACACAGAACACCTGACAAGGTCACAACACCAATCTGTAATGATTCCTCCAAAGGCTGCATGAAAGAAAAGGAACAAACAGTAAAACTCACAGATCTTTTGTGATGTGAAGGGGGTAAACACAGAATCTTACCTGTTATTTGAGAAGAAACAAACAGCACCACCTCTCAGGTGTTAACACTGAGGTTTTGCTTGAAAGATTATAATGCATCTATTAAAAAGTTAAATATCCTCCAGATGGCAACAGAAGTTACCAAGAAGAGCACCTTAAAGCTTCAAAAGGCACCTTACAGTGTAACACCAAAACAAAACAATGAGCTTTAGTGGCAGGCACGAAAGAAAAATACCATGGATGGCCTCCACACAGTAACTTCTCCCATTAACATTCCTGGCTGCAAAGAGTAGAAATTATTTTAGTCTTGTTAAAGCAGCAAACCGACTCAACACTATGAGCAGGGCTGGTCTGCCCTGTAGAGAGAAAACCCTTCAAGCATTATCACAGGAACTTTCCCATGCAATAGCTGCCTAAAATAGTGCTCATTTATGGCCAAACATGAAGAATAGGCAATGGAAATATCCCCTGAAACACTCCAAATACAGATAAAGATTCCAATGTCTATAGAATCAAAATGCTAACCAGAGAGGTTAGCGATGAGCATACAATACAGGCACTATTCTAATTCTCTACTCAGAAAATTCAAAAAAAACCTGAGCAGCCCATCTTAACAATTCGTGAACCAAAAGAACTAGAACTACTCAGCGCTGATTAGCAGATCGAGTACTATCAGCTCACACCACACACTGACCTCAATTCCCTAAGCAACTCACACAGAATTCAAGTTCATTATATCTTCAAATTGGATTTTAAATCCCTGAATCATACTCCTCCCTTATTATAACAACCCCTGCACTTGGAAATAGAGAAAGCAACAGTAAGGAAGAACAACAAGAACAACAAAGGAGCGGGAAAGTTAGCGATTATTTTTTAAGCCTCATGCCCAGCTGCACCATCAATGATGTACTGATTCAGCACTACCCTGGATTCTACAGAGAACGATTGTTCCAGTCTTAACTTCGCAATATTCTAACTACGCATCCCAGGATATATGGATATGCTTGTCCAGTATCACAGCTTTTAAATTCGAGTAGTCCAGGCCTTTTATAGACATTCAAAGTGAAATACGTGTTGTGGGAGGAGGATTACAGCTGTACTTCAAGCCCTCATGGTTTATGAGGTCAACATAATGGATCTATTAATTTACAGCCTTTTTTCCCCACTAGAGTAGGAGCTATTAATATTCAACATATATTTACTCCTGCAGATTGTGGTTTAATCAATACAGTACTTCAGGCAACATGAAGTACCGTAGGCAATGTAAAGACTGCCAGACCCAGAGAGTTTAAGTTTACCGAGTGGGGCTTAGCCTCTTACCACTGCAGAAGTACTTAGAAGATTATAGAAAAGCCAGCTGGGGGAGAGAAGAAAACATGAAGATGGTTTACACTTGGAAAGCTAAACACGTACGCTAGTACCGGGGAAAGGGGAGTGATTTTAAGAAACAGCTTAAATCAGCCTAAGTCCTAGAACTGACACAGTTACAGCAAAACAGTTCCCAAAGCAGAGTAAGCTGCAGCAGTAACCACAGCCACCCGAGGGGAAAGAGGAGCCCCAGGCTTGGGCGACCACATACGCTTCCCAACACTGAGAAGGCCACCGGGCACTGTCCCAGGAGGGCAGACAGCTTCTGGGCTGCGATGAATTTGGAGGTTACTCTCTCAGACCCAACTCAGCCAGCCCACCCTGGGCTGCGGAGAAGCTCTGCTCAGAAAAAAAGGACTCTGAACCCTGCTTTTTAGCTCACCACGGGGAAAAATAGCAAGTTGCTGATGAGAACTCTTAGGCTTCAGAGTTGCTGATAAACCTTTAAATTCTGGAAAACCCATAGCTTCACCTGACTCCAGCTCTTCAGTCGCTGACCACTGAGCAAACACCACTGCTCAGGTCATGGCCTTTTTCTCCTAAGTGCTTTAGATGATCTCACCAGTGATCACAGGTTTCCACTACAGAGCCTTAACCACAAAAGGGGAAGACATTTCGGATTAAAAGAGATGATCAAAGTGCATTCTCACCCACACCAATTTCAAAACTCACTCACCACTCTTACATCAGTAAGGAAGTCTGTCCACTTTGCAGCAGCCTATGCAAAAGCATTAAGCCAAAAGATTAGATGCTTTGCTTCTTTCATACTCATACCAACCTAGCTCCCCAAGCAGCTTTTGTAGAAAAACTATTAAAAATGGAGAGAGAGACAGTTCAAAGAAAGGTCTCAATCCTGAAAGATAGCATATCCCTCCTCTTCCCCCCACACTGCTTTTCTTGTTCCCCTTGTGTTCCTCAAGGCTCATTAAGGAGGTGCTCAGCACAAAACAGAACTAGATTTTAGACTGGGCTGCCATCTGCATGCTGAAATGTTCCCTGCTTTTATAGAGGAACTGCTTTTACAGCATCTTAAAACAGGCCTCTTTCCAGGACCACATAGAAGATGGACTGCAGTTGTTAGAAGTGTCAGCTGTATTGACTTTATATGTGCTCCTATATACATTCATGCCTCTGCAATATTTACACAATAACAATATTTGCACTATTCATGGCAAACCTGGTCCACATTCACTCCCATACATTAATGAAACAAGCACCAAGAGAACACAACTCCACATGCGATGTGCTTAGAATTTCATACCTTGATCTCATTCATGGCCACATGCTTCCCTAACTAATACACAATGCTCCAAGACGACAGAATTAACAGAAAAAGATGGCATACCAGCTGTTACACTTCTTATAAAACATTCTTCCACAGTTTTCCACTTCGAAAGCACAGTTCTAGAAAAGCAAGACAGGGCACTTCGCTGTGCTGTCAGCAAAGGCAAGTTGCTTTCACTGTACTCGGCACTATCTCATAGTACCTTAAAGTGATAAACATATTCTTGATAAGGATTTTTTTTTCCTTTACATAACCAGAGGCTAGCCTTTACCTATATGTATTTTTTCAGATTTGTCTGGGTAAAAATAAGAATTAATTAAGCAAGCAAACCCCCCAGAATTTCAGAATCATGAGAAACTGCTTATAGAACATTACTTGCAGATATTTTGTAGAAATCCTGTAAACAATGGGGTTTTGTTCTAATGCAGACCAAAATCAAATTAAAATATATATTTTATGTGCCCTGGAATTGCCCTGCCAAGTAGACAACCTTGTTAATTTAACTGTTACATAAAGCAGTGACAAGAGGGATAGAAGGAACTCTCTTCCTGTAGTGCTTTTGGGGTGGAGAGGGGCTGGAAAGGACAGGATTAGCCAAGCAACCCCTACAAAAGTTTCTAACAGGCAGTCTCTCTCCCACCAGCTTTGTCACTGAACTTAACACACCCCTCGGTCCTCCCACCAATTCCACGGGTGGCTTACCTAGATCAAATACCAGATGCCAGAGGAAACCCTGACCATCAAAGCTAGCAAAAAGGTTCTCATTATTTTCAGCAAGGGTAAGATCTCTTCCCTTTGTCTTCTTTTCAAGGCTGTTCGAAGAGAGGTTTATTTTTAGTTGGACATCCTGGAAAGCAAACAGCCTCTTAAAGTGCCTCTTTATTTTGTGATACAGTTTAAATGTTCACTTCCCTTTCCAGCACTAAAGACCTCCTGATAAATAGCTCAGGCTCACATTGTTTGAGGAAGGCTTAGAAACAGAGAGCAGACACTGTTTCCCATACAGCCCTTTAAGGCTGTTTAATAGTTGTTCACGATTTAGCATCCCTTGATATTTTCAGCTTGAGCCTCAGTTTGAAGTGAGAAATTACTTAAGAGACTGAATGTTTTGGAGAGTAGGAAAAGCCCATACCTTATAGATGCTTGATTTTTATTTCTTACTGTGAGTAAAACTTCTCAGCCCCTTCCCTCACACGCACAGGTGAAGGCCACCAGCCCCAGCCCTCCCTGGCAGCCTCCCCGCTCAGCCAGCAGGGACGGCTGGCTGCACCAGCCACAGATATGCTCCTTGGAACTTTCCCTCCACCTCCAGTCCCACAGGGGCATGTCAACCCAGGACACAAAAAAATTTGGACCAAACAGCCTCGCCCTTCCAAATGCTACAAACAAGACATTGTTTGTAGCTTTAACTGGGTAATTGTAACAGGAGCCCTCCTCTGCCCAGGAAACACCTGCGGGCAGTTAGGAAACAAATTACTCTGCCTATGCAAACAAACCAACTCCCTGTATAGACCCAGCCTGACCAGAGAGCCTCTCCTGGATGCTCCTGTCATCTCCAACCACGCAGAGCATCCCAAGGTGTATGGGCCTCATACGTTGTCCCCGTTTCCTCCCCCTTTCTCTCTCCAGCAGCCTATCTGCATCTCTGCCGGGCTCCTCACTCACACTGCCTCCATATACAAGCTGCCCATTACTTCCGCAGGGAACTGGAGCCAGCAGCTACCCCACACCTCCAGACACGCACTTTTAAACTCTCCATAGCTCGAGCTTATTGTACAGTGGCAAGGCACAACACCTTTGAGATCCTGAGCCCAGCAAATACGCTCCTACTTGCCTCTGCCTTCTTCACTCCTCTGCAGCCTCCTCTGGGCTTAAGGCTGTAAAGCGCAGCTTCTTCTGAGGCCCTGGCCTCCAGCCTCCATCAAACCAAGAAACCTCAGGCCAGTCCCTGCCTGATCAGGGGTGATCTGTGCCACAAGAACAGAACTTCTGCTGAGCTCACCTTCGCCCCAGCAGCCTGTGAATCCCTCCCGACTCTCTCAGGCTCTTTTTTGATCTGACTTCTGTTTGGAGAGTGGCCAGTGCCCCCACACTGGTTTCCAACAGCTTCAGCTACTGCACTGCTTCAAAGTGCAGCCACTAGACTGGCAGCCCTGGAGATTAAAAGGCTTTCCATCACTCAGCTCTGCAAGATACAAAGCAGTTCAGACAAAGCTGGCTGATGCCACATCTGTACAAGGGCTCCAGCAACTGTGTGGCATCCACTAAAACAGCCTAAAGGTGGCCAAGTGCATTAATGTGGCACAACTGGGGTTTTTTTTCTTACCCCTTGTGCAAGCAAATCTTCCTTCCTTCTCCCTCCCTCCCCTGCCCCCCACTTTACTGCTAAGGCATCAGTCACCAAACAATTTGAAGACAAACTCCTATAAGCTTCCAGGTACTGTTAAAGGGTGGTCTGCAGAGAACTCTTGAACAACTGAAGATTTCCCTCTCTCTCCCCTGTGCTCACTTGCAGCCCAAGCAGGGAGGTGAGCATAAGGAAGTCTTGTGATCGGCTAACATCCCTGAACATTCCCAGCTGAACATCCCTGAACATTCCCAGCTGCACATCCCTCCCTGGCACCCAGGAGCAGGCCAGAAGCGTATGCAGGGTATGTGCTTTCCAGCATCCTTGGTCACCAGGTAGAAAGCTTTAGTTCAGTAGAGGAAGGTCTCCCCTTGCAGACTCAGATCTGGAGCAGGCTGGAGGTGCAAGCTGCTGCCTAGCAACATGAGCACTCTGCGGGGAGGTCAGAGCATGCCCCCGTCCTCCCACTGCAAGAGGTCTCCTTTGCACAGAGAAACACCCTCAAAAGGATGTGATCCTTCGTAATTTCTTGGAAAGCCATCCCGTACATCACCAATCACAAGCCCTGCTTAACCACGGACTCGCCAAACCCTGAAGAGCACTGCCTGTGCCTTGGTAAGCTGCCAGAAGTCTTCACCTCTCCCGTTGACTGCATGTGTGTTACACCCCACTGGCTCAGGGAGCCCAAAATCCCAAATCCCATCCTGTCCCTCCACCTCCTCCTCAGCCACTTGTCCATTATTGCAAAGCAAGAGCCTGACTGTCAGCTTCCTCCCCAGACTTACCTTCTGCCTCAGGTCTGGCATGAGCAAAGCTTTTCAGCCACCGTGTCCTCAAAGCTGGCCTGCTCCTGCCTCCGGAGGGAAGCCCCTTCCCACACACTACACAGAAGCAGAGAACCTGCTCTTACAGCCGAGATACCTGACAGATAGCACAGACCACCAGGCAGCTGCACAGTTTAATCTCTGCTAAGAAATAACATCCCCTTTCAAGCAGTGACAGCTGGCGTTTGGGGTGAGTGCCTCTCTTGGGCAGGGATGCAATCACACTCGCACAGCGCCTGGGCACCCTGCAACAGCCCTTCGCTGCTCCCACGCAGGCAGCGCCTCGCCTCGCCACGCACCGACCTCTAACCATTCACGGAAAAACATCAAGACTACACATACTCTGACGGTATTACCGTAACAGCCACAAAACCCACACATACTCTAAATTTTATTTTTTATTTTTTTAAATGATCAGGATAAAAACAAGAGAGTATAAACACTGCACAGGAGCACAGGGAAGTGCCAGTTCCTGCCAGGATGGGTATTTCCTCGCGGTACAAAGCCTATGGGTGGGCATTATCCCAGTGGGAGCAGAGGTTGCCCAAAGCACGCAGCCCTTACCCCAACTTTGAGAAACTGCGGCTTACGGCATCTCCTACCAGAAACTTCAGCTTCTTTGGATCCTTGCAGAGACAGCCGTCCAGGAGCCTTTTTAAAAACAGCTGCTTAAATCAAGCTCTTGAGAGACGTTTCGTGCCCATGAACGGGTTTCCCTCAGACCCCAAGCAAAACTAAAGCCTTTTTGCCACAAAACTTTGGGAGGCAGCTGGAGATTCCCGAGTCGCCCGACGTTCAGGACGCCGCCACGGTGCCTCCGAGCAGCCAAGAGCCAGCACCTTCTTCACGGGCTGCACCAAGCTGCCGCATCCCCAAAAAAAAGCGACTCCTCGCGCGTTTTTTCTCTTAAATCCCCGGCAGCGACACTTTTATTCCCGGGAAGCCGCAGGCGCGACGGCGTGGCGGGGTGCGAGCCCGGGTGCTGCCCGCGCCCTCCCCTCGCGGGGGACGCGCGTCCGGCGCCGCCGCAGGGCCCGGCACGGGCGGCCACCCCGGGGGAGCGCGGCACCGGAGGGCGCGGGGGGGGCGCCCGCCCGGGACCGAGGGGTCGGTGCCGGCAGCACCCCGAGCACGCCGGCTCCCCCGGCTCCCCCGCCGCGGGGCGGAGGAGGGACACGGCAGCAGCCGCCCCTCAGCCCCGTCCCGCGCACGGCGGGGGCGGCGCCGAGGGGACAGCCCTTACACCCCAAGTTGGTTGTGTTGTTGGTGGTTTGTTGGGGGTTTTTTGCGAGGGAAAACTGTTTTTTAATTAAAACAGAAACATAAGGGGGGTGAAGGAAATCGCCGCCAGCAGCGCTGCGCGGCAGGGCTTACCTCCGCGGTGGCTCCCCTCTAGGTCTCCATGCCGGCACGGCCCCGTCCGAGGGCGGCGGGCTGCGGGCGGGCCCCGCCGCGGAGGCAGGGCGAGCTGCGGCCGGCGGCGCCGCTGCGGGGGCGGTGCGGGCCACCCGTGTGCGCGGAGCGCGGCTTGCCGCCGCCGCCGCGGAGGAGCAGGCGCTGCCCCCCGTCGAGTTCCGGCGGGGCGGCCGGGCGGCGGCGCCGCGGTGAGGGGAGGGCCGGCAGCGGAGGGCGGGAGCGAGCGAAGCGGCCCGGCGCTGCCCCCCGCGCCGCCGCCGACGGCCCCGCACGCGGCAGGTGCGGCCGCCCGCCCGCCCCGCGCAGCGAGACGCCGCAGCGCCCCCTGGCGGCCGAGCCGAGCCGTGCCGCCGTGCGCCCGCCGCCCCGCACCCGCGGCGAGCGCCGCCGCCGCCGCCGGCCCCGCACAGGGCAACCGGCGTGGCAAAACGCCGCCGCCGAAGCCCCGACCGCTGCGGGAAGGCCAGACGGGAAAGGGGCTGCCGGCACCAGCGAGGGACCCGTGGGGGCGCGCCCGTGGGCGGCAGAGCCGTGCCGCGGCCGGGGGGCGGCAGCCTGCGGGGCTCCGAGCGGAGGAGGCGCCTCCGGGGCGGGCACCAGCGCGCTGCCGCAGCGCCCCCCCGGGCCGGGCACCTCGGGGGGCACCCGCGCCCCCGCCGCCCTCCCCCGCCCCCCTGTAGCGCCCGGGCGCAGCGCCGGCCGCCCGCGCAACTCGCAGCAGTTGGGCTGCAGCGGGAGCGGCGCAGCTCGTCCCGCAGCTCGTCCCACAGCGCTGCGCGGCGAGAAGCCGCTTCCAAACGCCCTGCACGCTCTCGTACCACCATCACCGCCAGTTTAACCAGCCTGCCCTGAACCGGGTTAACTTTGGCTTCCCTAACTCTGATTCCGACATGGCACATCCATGCTTTCTACAGCAGGGTAGCGTTATTTTTAGTTTCCCTTGTGCTGCTTTTTATTCGCTTTTAAATATCTTAGAATAGCTCCATGCAGAATATAGTCTACTTCTGCTTTTTTTGCTCGGATTTATCAGAGGACCCAGTTTTGTTAGGCAGCTGCGATACAGGCGGCGAAAAGCATTCGCCAAATTTCTGTAAGTGCACTTCACGCTCATGGAAGCAACGCAACTTCGCAGTGCCGCTGCTCGGGCGGACTCGTGCTGTACCACAGCGCATGCAACCATCACTCCTCCAGTGACCCCCTGCGTGGCTGCAAACCCCGGGCCACGCAGCAGCCACAAACTTATAACGTAAACATGCAAGCAGCACCCAGCCAGCTGCAGGAAAACAGCGTCCTTGGTGTCACCGCCATCGGGAATCAAACTTCTTAACACCAACGTAGCATTAAGAAGCTGGTGCTCCTTTGTTGCAGTGCTGGGCACTCGGTGGCATCTCCACAAATCAAGCACACCTGTGCAGATTTTACCATTACATTTATACACAAAATTACAAGGTCATACACTCTCAGTTACAATGATTGGTTAGTAATTTGCATAGAGTTGCAATATTTGCTGTGTCATCCTTTTCTGTTACTACGCTGCGCAGGGGAAGGGTCTTCACCTGGGCAAGGGTCTTCTTGACCTGTGGGCGTGATTTTTAGTGTTATCATGAAGGTAGTTCAGGACACCTTAAAAGTAAGTTTTGTTGCCAAGTTGGACGGCTGGATATCGGCCTTGCCAAGCTGTCCAATAACTCATCCTATACAGAATAGAACCTGGGTGCTCTGGTTATGGTCTAGAGAGTAAAGACTAAGGGTATTATGGTCTATAGCATAGGGACTTCAAGTAACTGTCTCAGATAACAAGCAGCACAGCAATTCATACATCATTGGTTAATAAGTGCTAACCTAATTCTAACACGGAGGTTAACTCTGTAAAATCAAAATGCTCTTATAACTCACTGTTACATAAACACAAAATATAGAAAGATTCAGTAAAATTTTAAGATAATCTGCAACATCAGGAGACTCTCTCCATAGGTTAGTGTCCCCTCAGCATCCTCGCCCCAAGCCAGGGCAGCTGAGAAGAGCCAGACCCTGCTTAGTTGCATACAGCCCACCTCAGCTACACATCGGTGTCAGCATCTTTGCAATTATTGATGTCAAAGGCAAGTAAACACCCAGCTCTGCTTTCAGGTCTTTATCACATCTTGGGAGCTGACCATCAGAAACGTTGTCTTGTTACCTATAAACAAAGCAAATCTGAACTAGATGTCGTATGGGGACAACAAAAGTAGCATTTTCAGTCATTTCTCTGAGTGTATCCATGCTTTACAACCTTGTTTGATGTGAGGAGGTGCTGGGGATGAACGATGGATGGCCACCTTGTTCTGCAAGGTGAGGCTAAGAGCAAAGACGACTTTTCCCAGTCCCAGTTGTGGGGAGGGAGCAGGCACACACAAGGTATTCTTACACACAGTAAATGAGCAAAACTATTGTAGTGCAGGGATGTGACAAAAATCGATAAACTAGCCCATTTTTACTGCCTGTATAAATCGTTTAACTAATTAGAAAGAGTCAATATGTTGCCAGGAGACCTTGCTTCTCTGTGTGACACAGACTTCTTCACCAAGATGCTAATACCTTTGCTGCAATTTATAACCTCTGACACTTCAGCTACTCTTTCATTTCTCCTGGCATGATTACAGTGTAAAATGCTATTTTTTAAATTATTTATCAAGTAACTTACTAAAGTCACTTTTTAGCTGAATTAAAAGATTAAAAGCCTAGAAATAAAACATCCCATGGACTTTGAAAGATACAGTTAGGTGAAGCTGTATCTAATGATAACTTGGATTTATATTTGAACTTTAAAAGAATAGATAAAGCAGCATCATTAGACATTCTTCAGCATTTTACAATAAGTCAAAAAACCTTAATTATTATGCTACACTATATGAAAGTATACATTATTCATAAAAAAAGAAGGGAATACACCACTGACTGAAGTTTTTTAAAACTAATTTTGTTTCCCTTTTTCTGAACTCATCTCAGCCCAGTGTGGAAAATAATCCACTTCACAGACAAGAGTAATATGACATAGAGCTGTCAGTCTTTAGGTAGGCTCATAGGAATGAAAAGAGGAATGTGATATTAATGGACTTGAATACAGAGCAGAAGATATCAGCCTTCAGATGAACTGTAGGAATAGCCTGCCACGCACCAAGCCTTACATTAATTTCTGATGTACCACTAAAGAAGTAACAACACCTGTTTTGGCCTTTGTTTGACCTTCTTTTTGGTTTTGTTTTTTTTAATATGTGTGATAAAGCAGGCTAGGGACCCAGCTAAGACATCCCAGGTGTGCTGTGTGTTGTAGATGCACAGAGAAAGAACAGAGAATAATGCAGCTGACACTGATAAAAATAGAAAGAGAGAATCACTCACACTGTCATACCTGTCCATAGTAGGAAGGGATGTCCAAAGAGACTGAGGAACTTGGGCAATTCAAGCAGTAAGTCTGTGGAAAGCCAGGAACTGAATCTATCACCTTGAATCCCATTTAGTTCTCCAATCCTTGATTTGTTAAATCTCTCCATTCTTTCTGCTAACCAAATTACTTCATGATGGGGTGTCCTAGGGTTTTAATCCAATGCCAGAGAATTCGGTGAAAAAGACTCTTTTGCACTGACTTCAGTTAGCTTTGGAAGAGTCCCCAGATAAAATCAATTTCAATCGATCTGTGTGTGGACTCACCCACATCCCTTACAATTAGTTTGTGGCCAAACAACCTCTTCTGACTGCCACCAGCAGAGGTTGCCCTCCCAGCTGCTCTTTTCTCACGTCCCGTGGATCGATGGATCTGCTAGTTGAGTGCCTTGCACTCTGTCCTGCTTCAGTGAAATAAGATAGGCTTGTTTTGACCTTAAACAGCAGAAATTAGAGAGCTCCCGCTTGAGCAGCTTGCTTGGTGGAGCTGGGGTACAAAGTGAGCAGCCTCCAGCATGAATAGGGTAATTTGAGGAGCATAAATTGCCCCAATAAACCCTACCACTAACACGACTAGTTCTAGAAGGGGTCATCATCCCTGGCTGTGATCAGGAGGCCCCCAGTCTTGCCATGAACCTCTGCTTCTAAATCTACACAATCCTCACATCTTTCTTGCCTGAATGGGAAGATGACAGGATGAGATAATTTACAGCTGTATAAAGTCCCATTTATTGACTTTATGTCTACTCTTTTGTATATAGCAGCACAGATTCAGGTCTGATCTCTGGAAAATATGGCCACACATGCAAATTGTGTGTGTGTGTGTGTGTGTGTGTGCTCCTGCTCAGAAGAGACCCCGCAATGACCACCATAAGCAAGAAGAAATAAGGCTGAAAGCTAAGTCCATCTCTCCAAAAATACCATCAACCCTATCCAGCAATTAATTTCAGCAGACAGCGATGCCAAGCTGGTAGATAACCCCATTGCAGCCAGGTGCCAGAATCCAGCCTCCCTAAGACCGGGTGACAATGACAGACCTGCATGGCTGCACACCTGCAGATGCTGCAGAGCATCACCCACTCCCACGCTGCATCCACCACTTCCAGCCCCGCTGCGTCCTGCTGCCCAGAGCCCCGTGCTCTCCGCCAGCTGCTCTGCCAGCAGCACCCACATGGCTGGAGCAGAGAGGGGCAGAAGCGCTGAGCCACAAGGGTGTGAGATGCTGATGCTGCAACAGCAGAGCATGGAAGGGAGCTCATCACAGAGAGACTTGGCAGGGCTGCGTTTACACGGGACAAAAGCCAAAGCCAAGAGAGCCTGCTGTGAAAGGAACGAGGAGGACACTGGTGCCCAGATAACACCGGATAAAGGATTAGCTACAGGAAGGAATAAACTGACAAGGAGAGAATCCTGCCTGGCTGGTAGCAGCCATGATTCTGATCACCGCTTGTCAGGAGGAAAACATAGACCTGCATAGTAACATATTTCCAGTTCAGCTCTGCAACGAGGGAGTTTTAATAGGGTGCCAATTCCCTTCAGTTGGAGGTACTCGCCAATAATGTCACTGCTGTTGACTGAAGTTGCACACAGACAGTATAAAGCAGCAGTAAATGCCAAGATCTCAAAAATCATTTTGCATCTGACATTCTCCTGGGTTATTTCAAGTGAAAGATAAATGTGCTATCTTCCTAGCAGTAATCTTATTTGATACCAACAACATACACAAGTAGTTAAGTTTGGAATAGGGTAACTTTGTTGCTTTTATGCTTGAAAGCTGAAGATAAAATTATTAAGCATTTTGCATGTACAGAGTGTAAAAGGAGTGACTGCTCTGCATAAGTATATGGATCGGAAAATAAGAATTCCCTTCCCCAAAGAATAACACGGCGGGCTTACAGCACAGGTAATGCCTTCATGCAGTAGTCACCATATTTTTGTAAAAGAGTAAAAAGATACCTCATATTGACTATTTACCTGTCCCTCTTGACTGGCAAACAGCACAAATGGACACACTGTTTGGGATTAATTAAAATCAGACACAAATCCTAACTTTGCCTTAATCCAGCAAGCAGCTGTGAAGCTTGTTAGGGAAACTGCTCAAATGAAGAGCTTTTTTTCATGTGCAGAATAGTTGTTTGTGGAGCAGGAATGTAAAAGCCACTAGCAAACAGTGGAAATATGCTTCCATCTCCCACTGGGAATTTCTCAGACAAGACTAAGACAAATGCTGCCTTTGACTGTTTATTTCACTTTTTGGTGTGAGAACCAATAATCAGCTAAAAAAAGGGGGGGATGGGGAGGGAAAGGAGTAAAAATAATTCACACATACAAACTCTCATAGCGGTGATTTCTGTCCTCTGGATGGGACGTAGCTACACAAATAATTGATCCAGCAGTTCTGAGACCTCTGGTGAGCACCAATAACATCCTAAAGCAGATCAGCCCCTAACAGTAGAAAAGTCCTCCATCAACCCCTCACTTCTCCTCCCTTCACCCCCATTCAGGTGTGCTGTATCTACCAACAAAGCTGTGGATGGCAGAGACACAGAAACAAAAGATTAAATGCAAGTTGTGCTTCTTCTAACCTCTTGTGGGATTTGGAGAAGCTAATCAACCTTGGACTCACTTCTATTCCACAGATCATTTTTGTTTGGCAGTACCTAATCGTGATTGCAGAAATCCCACTGCAATACAGTTTGGCAAACTCATGTTGGAACCACTCGTTTGGTGCAAACTTAGATTATATTTTAACTTCAATGATAAGAAATTACTGTGAAAATGACAAGCATAGTTAGTTTTAGATGCCACAAGCTGAAGAAAAAGAGGTAAGTTACCTAAAACGATCTCATCATATTTTGTAACTTTGTCCTCATAAAATGCAAATTTCTGCAAGTGGATGGTTTAAAAAAACTAGTTTAAAAAGTAAAAGGAAATAAAACCTAGAAATCAACAAATAGTGATGTTTTTCTATTACAGAATTCTTTTCCCCTCTCCATTTTTTGCTGGTGCTTCTAAAAAAGCAGAAATTAATGTGGCACTTTCTTTACTTCTTTGTGTTTGTAGCAAACAGTAGGAGTTTTAAATCTGGTTGTAAAAATCATCCTATTTTGCATTTCTGTTCTGCTCAGATTATCATATTTCAGGCCACAGAACAGAGAAAATCATAACAACGAAGGGGAAGGTACAACACGTGGGCTGAAACCTTGGACTGATGGCAAAAAAAATGCAAATTACTTTTCTGGACAGAAGCTATACATATTTGGGGTAGCTTGTATTTAGCTGAATAATGGATTTTCCAGGTCAGTTGGCAAAAGGAAAAGAAAATCGTTGTTTCAGATGAAAATGAAATGGAGTTTCAGTGTAGGGGAGAAATGTGGTAAAAATAACAATAATCAACTTTAAGTCTTGTGTCATATCCTTGTTCACAGATAGATAAATTGTGTATTAAATCTACATACCTGGATCATACTGTAAACAAGTGTCTCTTTTTCAAGTTGACCAGCAACTTTACCAAAATGTAAAGTTCAAGGTTAAATTGTAGAGTCTGAATCTTTTGCTTCCCGAAATGATAACTGGGCTTCAACTCAAGCAGAAGCACCAGGCTAGCCTGACATGCAGAAAAGGAGAATTTTGCTGTTCCCACTTATCTCTGCGCAAGGGTCCTCCCTGGCTCTGCACACCCACATGCTGCAGTCGCCGAGGAGCTTGCCAGAGAGTACAGAAAGAGCCAAGCATGTTAAATGACCCGCGCTGTGTAGCCGCAGCGGCACAGCTCCCGGCTAGCGCAGCTCATGCCAAGCTCCAGGTGGGGAGAGTTGGAGGGGGAGCTGAGGAGTCTGGCTTGGCTCCTCTGAGCGCAGCCCCCAGGGGCATGGCCAAGAAGCCCACGTGCCAAGCCCCTTTCTCAAGCCCTTGCTTCACCTCGGGGGCAAACACAGGCATAAAGAACCTCTAGCTTTTATGCAACGGAGTATTTGGCAGGATATTTTTGAGGTGCACATACATGAAATACATTTGGCAAGAAAAAGCTGTTCCACGTTGACACACCTGCACATCCACCCGTTCGCCTGGCAGGCTGCTCCAGCGTGACCTGTTTGAGTAGTCCTCTAATTTGTCACATCAGTAATTCAGTTCTGATGTCAATATTTCAAGGTCTCTTTAAGCATCCGTGACCATACCCTACGAATGAGATGAGGGGGAGAAAAAAAAAGAAAACAGTAGTCAAACATATTTGGTAGCAGTCAGCAAAGCAAAGATATTGTAAAATACTTTTTCCAGCCTTACCTGTTTTAATGCCTGGTAATAAACACTTTTCAGGACATTTATTTTCGGGCTTTGTCATCCTCTGTTGTCCGTGCGTTCTAAGGCACTGGATTCCCCTCTCCCGGTACATCTGAGAAGAGAAACATTTAAGGAAATAAATGGATATGGTTTAATCTCAGATTCAAAGACTGAACAGTGGCTTTAGATACAGCATTTGGGGTTTTTTTCACTATGCCTAAGCTAGTCCTGCCCTCCAAGCTGTCAGTGAGTTCATTTCCTCAAAGGCAATGAGAGTTACTGAAGACAAAAAACCAAAACAAGTCGGTGGAACTGGAGCTAACAGCTTCAAAAACACCTTTGATTGCCAATGCTTTTGGCTTGTGATAACACGGTAATATTCTAAAATTGGCTTGATTTTCTGTAAGAAGCTGTTCAGTGTATTTCAGACTTAAAGGTTTCTTACCTATGTAAAAATGCCAGTACTTGGAAATATCAAGCACATTAGAGTTATACCCTGTCTTAAAGGAAACAGAACATGCATGCTGAAACTACTTGCCTAATTTCTATTTTGAGTATTAATATTTCCTGGCAGAAAACAGGTGGAAGACAAGTGCAGAGGTATGTCTGCTCCACACAGGTACATACTGCCTGCACTCTCCAGCCTACTCCTCCATCAAACCTCCAGTGTGCAGCTTCCATCAAACTGCTTAGGGCCACAGGCACCTCTTGTACTTCCCAAATAAAGAAGCCACGATTTGGAAATCAACATACAGCACCAGTCGCCTGAGCAGACATGTCAGTTGTTTTGGAATTTAAATAACCACAGCTTTGGAGCAGGCACACCAGACAAAGCCTTAGCTCAAGCAACAGAATCACAGCATTGACTTCAAGCACTTCCTAAGATCCAAAGAAACACCTTTTGCAGTTTAAACCCCATAGTCCGAAACCTTCTGAGAGGGGGACACGTCCCAAGACTCAGGAAAAGGGCAGCGGCTGGGAAACAGTGAGCTCGTTGCTGAGCTAAGGAACAGCATGAACAGGAGCCAAGGCAGCTGTGTGAAATGGTGGGGTGATGGGGACATAATAAAAAAAAATGAAAAGTGGAGCACAGAGCACATCCTGGTGGAGACGTACTCCAGTACATGATAAAAAAAAAAATGAAAAGTGGAGCACAGAGTACATCCTGGTGGAGATGAACCCCAGTCATCACCTCTTGTGATTCTGAGAGGGAGAGTGGAAGCAGATTAGGTGTAAAATCAGGTGAAAATCCTGCTTTTAGGGAGGATTCTGGTGAGCAGCACAGCTGGAAATCCTCCAAGAAGTTGTTCGTCAAAAGGCTGGAGGTTGCAGGAGCTGCTCGGACACCCCATTCCATGCAAAAACCCCAACAATGCTTCCCTGGAGGGATGAAGGCAGGTTTGGTCAAACTCTGCAAACACCAAGGGAAACCCAGAGACTGTGTCCAGGGGCAGATGGGAACAGGGGCAGGAAAAGGGTTATAGGAAGCACTATTTTATATTTTTTTTACTAGAGATTTTACTACATTTTTTTTTTTTTACTAGAGATGCTGTGAGAAAGACTCAGTTTAAAGATTACTGCAACAATACATTCAAGAGCAACAGTCTGACTTGAAAGCTACAGACCATTGATTGACAACTTTCTGAGGTACGTTTCAAGTCCAGTTCCCTTCCTAAATCTTTGTGTTAAATCCCTGGACTCGGTGCTTCAGAACGGCAATGCTTTGCCTACTGAGGGGAGGCACTGTCGTTTCACCATTCCTGAGAGAGGGACTAAGATGGTGTCATGGTCTCTGCAAGGATCTGAGACCACTGAATCGTGTCCTCCCTGGAGTAATCATAACCAGGAGAAATATCAGAAATACCACTTTCTACAGGGAAAAGGGAAGACAATTCTTAAGCAGTCCTCAAATTTACAGGAGTGACTTTTCCACTGTTCCTCTGATAGAGCTCGCTGTTCCTTCCTCTGCCTTATTGTCACCTCAAATCTGGCACAACTCAGACAGCAGAAGCAATCCACTAAGGGTGATGAACACAATATATGATGTTCTCAGATCAAGGTTTCTTAAAATAAAAACTGTAGAGCAAGAATCAGTGTTCAAGGGCAGTCAATCAGATGTCTGAATTATGTCCTGCCTTTAAAATATACAGTGGGTAACAGTTTTTAAATGGTCCCTGTAAAAGCTACTATGTGTACTGTACCTTGACATTAAGTCCACAGTAAAGTACTTACCTTCAGGATTCTCCCCATTTATAGGTCTTTTATGCTGCTTCAAACTAATCAGAGCAGCTGCTCCAGAATGTAAAAAAACCCAAAAACCAAAAAACAAAAAAAGCAAACATGATTTACTGCCAGACTCCCAGTGAGCAAAAGGGCACACACCCATTACTTGCAACAAGCAAGCAAAAGAAAAATGATTCAGAACAACAGAGGGAAAGGAAGAGGGAAAGGAAGAGGGAAGGGGGGGTGGGCTGGGTGGGGAGTTAGTATTTGATAGCTCGTTAATGGGGGGGGGGGGGGGCAGGCTGACATCAGGGAAGTTGTTACAGGATGCAACGGCATTGTGGCACATATACAGACAAAAGAGGCCGTTACCCTCGAAGAACCACTGATTTATCCTTTTCAGCACAAAGCAGCGGGCCTCGGGCTCACAAAGCCCATAGGCACACGCTGAGCTTTGCATGCTGGTGGATCCAGACCAAAGTGTGGGAGCCCACCAGCTCTGCCAGGAGGCATCAAGGTCTCCTGCACAAGTGAGTCCTCCCTACAGGCTCTTCACCAGGGACCCAGAGCAGGCTGCTCCGTGACGACAGCCAGGATGCTTATGATCGTGGAGAAACTGGGAAGGAGAGGGTATTCATCCAGCTCACTGTCCGTGCTGCAACAGAAGAGCCTCAAGAGCCAGCTGTAGTGGTTTGACTCTGTCTGGATGCCAGGTACCCACCAAAACAGCTCCGTCACACCCCTCCTCTACTGACAGGGGAGAGAAAATATAACAAAACGCTTGTGGGTCAAGGTAAGGACAAGAAGATCACTCAGCAATTACCATCACAGGAAAATAGACTCAACCCTTGAAAAATTAGTTTATTACCGACCAAATCAGAAAAGTACCTTTCCTCCACCCCTCCCTTCTTCCTGGGCTTAACTGAATTCCCAATTTCTCTATGTCTTCCCCTCAAGCAGCACAGGGGGACAGGGAACAGGGGTTGTGGTCAGTTCATCACACGTCATCGCTGCTGCTCCTTCCTCCTCACACTCTGACCCGCCTCCCATGGGAGACAGCTCTCCATGAACTTCTCCAACCTGAGACCCCGCCACAGGGTGCCATCCCTCAGGCCCAGCCGGCCCCAGGGTGTCCCTACAGGGTCCCCAGCCCGGGCCCCTCCCCACGGGGCCACAGGCCCTGCCAGGAGCTGCCCCAGTGCCGCTGCCCACGGGTCACAGCCCCCTGCGGGCACCCCCTGCCCCGGGAGGGTCTGCTCCACCATGGACCTCCATGGGCTGGGGGCACAGCCTGCCCCGCCAGGAGCTGCACCACGGGCTGCCAGGGAATCTCTGCTCTGGTGCCTGGAGCTCCTCCTCCCCATCCTTCACTGACCTGGGGGGCTGCAGAGTTGTTGCTCTCACATAGTCTCACTCCTCTCTCTCGCTGGTGCAGATTATTTTTTTTCCTTGCTTCTTAATATGTTGTCACAGAGCCACTACTACCATCACTGATGGGCTCAGCCTTGGCCAGAAGCGGGTCCATCTTGGAGCTAGCTCATATTGGTTCCATTAGACATGGGGGAAGCTTCTGGCACCTTCTCACAGAAGCCACCCCTGTAGTACCCCCACTACCAAGACTTTGCCATACAAACCCAATACAGCAGCACTCATTTATTCTTTGCCATTTTCCTTATGATTGCCTCAGGACTTAACTCCGAGCTCAGTTTTCACTGACCCATTCCTTTATGACATTCTCCACTTACCTGCCATTCTGCACCCCCCGAGCTGAGGCTATTCCCTCTCCTCTCTTCTCATTCGTGAGCAGGATGAAAACAGTTTGCTTTTGCCTGTGACATGAAGATCTTGGCTGAACCTGACAGCTGATCACTAGCCTATTTTGAATATGTGGCCACTGTAGAGCTGGGCCATTTCTGAATAAAATTGCCTCTAGGGACCACAGAGATCCCTGAGCAAACAGCAGTACCTTTAGGCCTTACCTGTACTGCTGTAGGTCAGAAGGAACTATTCAGGTCAGTGGTTGCACCTCGGTTATTTATAAAAGTGAAGATTTGAGCCACTAGGTCAGCAGTGAACAAAGTAGGAAAAAAGAAATCTGGCTACAGCAAAGCATCCGGGAGCCGCATCAATGCAGCTGTGAACCTGGCTCAGGCAGGGGGTGGAATTCCTCCAGGAGCACCGTTTCACACTGCCCAGGGACAACACTGCAGCTTCACCGTGTCCTGTGGGTGTGTATTTGCCTTCCAGTGCATTCAGCCTGCAGCTAACCCCAAGGACAGGAGGGCTCACCCAGGTGCTGCAGAGGGTAGAGCCTCTGGGGTGACTCCTCCAGTCTGTTCCAGTGTAAGCTCTTCACCCTTTACTCACTGTCCAGCCCAAGCTGTGGTGGCTTCAAACAATGCTGCCCCTGCTCTGGAGACGCCTTCTCCAACGCCGGCAGTTCAGCCTTGTGAGGGGAAGCAGATTTGGTCCCTTAGCATGTCATCTCATGTTTTTCAGTAGGAAATTTAGATTGCACATATCTAATTAATGGAAAACAAGGATAAACAAGCAGATTGCTTACTTCAATTATGTGCACAGTGCCCGCAGGGTTACCATTTAAAAATCATAAAGAAAGAGTAAAAAAATGGGTAAAAAGATGCAGACAGGAGTATGCAATCTGCAGCTTACCTTGATGACGACTGAAAACACTCCTCCACTGAGAGTGAAAATAGAGAGGTTATTCTTGGCAAATTAGTATAATCCAGAATTTTTCAGCCGTCTGTAAATAATATTTACCTGGAGCAGCTTTACATAATTAAATGACTTCCTTATGAGTGTTGCAGAGACCCATCTGCGTAGAGAGGGAATAACTTCCTCAAAATAAAGACAGAGAAGGAAAGCAGGCAGAAGCTCTCCATTAATTTATTTAAATTTCTCCCAGAGGCAATTTCTACAGAATCCCCCAAATTCCATGAAGTCAAGCATCTGCTTTCCTTGCAGCTTAACTTACTGAAAGAAGCATTACCTGGACAAACAATCTTCTCTCTAAGCAGCTTAACAAGTTTGTGTAAATGTTTGAGCTGCTGTAAAGAGGCAAGAAAGTCATTCCATATCCTATTTAGAAAGGTAAACAATCTTCTTGTTATTTTGGGTCCCTCAACTACTTGCACTACCAGATGGATTAGGTAGATACTCTGTGGGATGGCTATTTTGGGTGACAGGACTCAATATGTAGCAAAAGGTTCAAAACTAGGAGTGAAAAGTGGTTTCCGATTCAGTGATTTTAATAACTAGATGCAAACCCAAGTCCTTTGAATGACTTAATTTGTATTTAGTAAGAATGTTAGTGAGACTGATGATCAAAATTCATTGTTCAGCTGCATTTGAAAATGAAAATGGCCAGCAATGCCAGCACACTGAATTCCCATGCTGGTCCTCTGTGTAAATTAGCTGATTGTAAAACAAACACCAGAGTTATTTCTGTTGCCTTCTGTAGTCAATAGACGCCTGTGTTTGGTGCTAAGCAGGACTGGTTGAGACATTCAGCATTTCACCTTCCTCCTCTTCACCTGTTCTTGTTTTATCTTCCTAAGCAACTGTGGGAATGGGGGTGGGGGAAGGGAACCCCACAAAAAATACAATAACTTTCTGTTCTGTTCAAAGGTCTCTATGGGACTGAAGGAGTCTCACTGACCAAAATTTAGCTTTACAATAGCTTTAGAAGTAAGCACTCCACTAGTATTGCAGCTAGTTTATTCCTTAGAATAAACTGGAGGCCTGGGTTCTTTACTGGTTTACACGCGGATTTCAGTGATTGCATCGGAAATGTCCAGAGACAGACAAGACTCAGTTTTATTGCATCCATCCAAACACTGTCTAAGAAAACGTCCGGACATTTGTGTGACGCTGTGCAGTGATTGGTGATCATCATCTCAGATTTAATTGTATTAATGGGATGAAGCTAAATAAACTGCTCGCTTACAGTGAATAACTCTGGATCATTATTTGCATCTTCTCAGCCACAAAAGTGTTATGTGACTGGAAATAATTTAGTACCGAACACTCCAGGGAAAAATTCACCAGATGTGTTAATGGTTCTGACCCCCAGCATAAGATGCACCCCAGAAAGAAGATTTCAGAACAAGATTTATGCAACATATGGTGAGGATGCACAGCCTTTCTTACACACTAGCTGGTGTTTTAGTAACACCACAGATATGAGACCTCCCTGGGCCCCTGTTTCACAGCTTCACTGTCTTCAGGAGGGAAAAAAACTTCCCTTACATCTTATTTGAAGTTATGCCCGCTATCATCCTTCCACCACACACCACTGTGAAGAGCCTGGCTCTGTCTCCTTGATGCTTCCCCATAGTGCCGAGGCTGCTATCGAGTGCCCCCAAAGCCATCTCTTTTCAGGCTGGAGAAGCCTGGCTGCCTCAGCCTTTCACTACAGGGCAGGTGCTCCAGCTCCCAGCCATCCTGGGGACCTCTGCTAAACTCACTGCAGTTTACTGACATCTTGCTTGAATTGGAGGGCCCCAAACTGGACACAGTATTCAAAATGCCATCCAACAAAGGCTGAGCAGAATAGGATAATCATTCCCCTCGAACTACTGGCTGTGCTCCTGGCAAATCAGATCCTCCACATATAAAAAGACAGTAATCAATTCTGCTTTTCAGTGCAATGAGGACTTGCCTATCAATGTTATCAAACATCTAAGGTACCTTTAGATATGACCAGATTCAGAGCTCACTTGCATTGCTGGAGTGCTACTGGTACAGGAGGGCTTTGAATCAGACTGTAGTACAGATTTGCCAGCAGAGGTGGTCCAAAGCAGTATGTTCACAATATCTGAGTTAGATCTATAGTTATCCGAGCTACAGAGTTGCTTAACATGCACGATGGCCATCTGTCTCGTGTCTGGTAGTCCATGTTACTGAATATGTGATAATCATCATCCAAACCGATCGGCCTGTATTGGGTCTGGCTGAGCCCCACAGCAGCCCTCACAGCCTGTGCTTTGCACTGGCAGCTAGAAAGGTGGTGATAACACCCGGTGTTTTGGCTGCTGCTGAGCAGTGCTCACACAGCATCAAGGCTGTCTCTCCAACCTTCCCCCCTGCCCAGTAGGCTGGGGGTGGGCAGGATCTTGGGAGGGGACATAACCAGGACAGTTGACCCAAACTGGCCAAATGGATATCCCATACCGTATGACATCTGCTTAGATATAAAAGCTAAGGGAAAAAAGGAGGAAGGGGGGGACATTTGTTATTTATGATGTTTGCCTTCCAGAGCAACCACTATGCATACTGAAGCCCTGCTTCCCAGGAAGTGTCCGAACATTGCCTGCTGATGGGAAGTAGAGGATAACATCTTTTGTTTTCCTTTTCATCCGCGTGTGTGACTTTTGCTATTGTTTCATTAAACTGCCTTTATCTTGACCCACAAGTCTTTTTGTCATCTTATTTTCTCCTCCCCTGTTCTGCTGAGGAGGGGAGTGATAGAGCAGCTTGGTGGGAAGCAACGGTTTTTGTCTGCCTAAATGAATACACCTGGTAGGTGTAAATGAACCTTGCCTAAATGAATACACCTGGCTATTTCCTTGGTAACTACTGAGTGGAGTCAGTGCTGATGTCATGGAGATCAGAATCTAGTCCTGGGTTTGTAGGAGTCAATGCAAACTGCATCAAGTAGCTCGACCTACTTTTCTCCATCTATACAGAATTCATCCTTTCTCTGCCAAGTTAGCACTAAACCTATCCAATTCTTTCACGCTCCAGAGTCACAGGTACAACTCAGTGCCACAAAATAACTAAATCATATGCACGACTGAAATACACCAGATAATATGAAGCATGCAAAAGAGATGTAATCAATTTTACAACAAAGTAAAATCTGCAGTCATTCATCCTACTTCCACTAATATCTAAAATAATGTAATGCATTAAATATTTCCATCACTTTTGTTCCAGTGGTGAGAATCTTCTAGCAAGTACTAGAAAGCAAAAACAAACATCAATGAAGTGAAACAACCACAAAAGCAAAGCCCCACCACCACCTATATAGTATGTTTGCGCTCAGCACAGATTTTCCAGACAGCTCCCTTTCCAACAGGGGAAAGGGTGAGTTTTGGCCAGAACTAGAGGAAAGGCAGGTTCTTTTTTGCCTCAGCAATCAGAATTCCATCATACGTATCCCAAATACAAATACGCTTTCCATTAGATAGGGTCAATCTCCCCTGATAAGAAGGGTAAAACACTTGCTATATCAGAGCAAAACAAGGAGCTCGCTTTCTCAAGCTAGCTGATTCCAAGGAAAGTATAAGAAACAGTTGTGAATTCAGTATATCTGAGCCTGCACAGTCATTTCGGAGCACATGGTTTAACAAGCTTCATCGACTTTTACCCTGCTTAGCACCACTCAACAGGCATAAAGGAAAGACATATAGTTCTGAAAGCTAGACATTGTTCTTGGTAGTCTTCACTTGTATGTTTTATAAGATTTTTTGAAGGAAGTTGCCTGCTTCTGAAACATGGCTTCCTCTGATTTCGAACTAAATCATGAAGTTAAATTGCTTTTAAATGAACTGAATAGTTCTACTAAATGTGGTATGTAAATCCTCACCAGTTTTGTCTGTAGGTATACTTCATAACAACACAGGATCTTGTGAATTGGGATCTACAGGTTAAGTCTGCACAAAATAAAAAGAATTAATTTATCTATTTCAAGGTTGTCACCTTTGAATTTCATTGATCATCCCTTTTTTCGCACTGCAACCACACAGTAAGGAGTAACCCTGCTGACCCTCTCTGTGCTATTCATTATTATATATCCTTCTCTCACGCTCTTGTTTAGTAGTCTACTCATAGAATCAAGCGGGTTTTATCTTGCCTAATATTGTCTCAAACGAAAGCCCCCTTATGCCTGTAATTATTTCAGCTGCCCTTTTTGGCCCGCTTTCTCTTTCAGCTCTAGCCTTATTTGAAAGGAGATGATTTTGCATCAATTTCTCCAGCTGCAAAGGAACAGTAATAAGGTCTGAAAGAGGACTAGAGTAAGCAGGGAGGCTCCCATGTTATTAATATTTATTTCATGCTGGCATCTAGAGGCGTCAGCTGAGCCAGAGCCCTATTGCAATAAGCTACACAGCCATGTAGCGTATGACAGTCCTTGCTCAAAGGACTGCATCATGAGGGATACAGGGAAATCGAAGAGGGAGAATTTGTATTGCAAGTTTACTTGCCTAATGCAAATTCATTGCCTTTCAACTTGCCAGCAGATGCAGCCTGTGCTCGCTGAGAGCATGGCACATGTTTGATAATGAGAGCACTTATATTTCATCCCCCACAAAGGGAGCCGGTCCCTGCTGTCACAGATCCCCATGCACCCTTCTCCACAAAGCTACAAACAAACCCCTCACAGCATCTACATCTGCACATGGATAAAACACACACTAGGCCATCACAGACTGAAGAGCTACATTGCTGGCAGTAGCAAGGGACAGAAAAGCTTAGGACTCCAGGGAGGAACCTGCCTGCTGAGCAGGCATGGAGAAGTCAAGCACAGACCCCGTACTCACACATAGCAGTCACTTTAAAGCATGCAGCACTTCAGCAACCGAAATCACTCCGATCCAGGCCCTAGGGAGAACATATTAGGTATTAGTAGCCTGTTCCCAGAAAATGCAAGTGCCCATATTGGTAATATCAGGGAGAGAAGATTTCAGAAGCATCACACAGATAAATAAAAAGTCTAAATCTCACTTAGAAGGTGAAAATCAAAGCAGCTAAATGACTTGGACACAACCACTGGTCCTCACAACCTCTGCTGCTTTCTGCTCACACCAGCTTTGTACAAGTGCCAGGACAAAGCCATTGCAGTGCCTGAGCTCATCCCTCTCCTCCCACCTGGCAGACAGTTCCTGCTCTGTGTCCACCCAGCCACCTCCTCTCAAACGAGGCCCTTTGCCCTGTACTGCAGGGGCTGCCTCCTGCTCACCCTCCTTTAGGCTGGAGAGTCTGCAAGAGCCTCTGGAAGGGGGCAGGCACATTTGTTTGCCTGCATTTCTCTGCTGGGCACAGTTTGCTGTGAAATGGCCCTGTTACCAAGGAAAAGGCAGACTGTTTGCTATGTAGACATAAAGGTGGCTCTACAACAGCTCTGCTCACTGTGTATGTGACCTTTTTAGCAGGGGGAACAAGGTCAAAGGGAGCACTTCAAAGTAGACAAACAGCTTCACCAGTGAACGAGCGCCAGTCCCACAAGCACTCTCACCCTTTGAGTGTGCTTAGGAGAACATAAAAGCAGCCAAACTAAAAGAGCAAAAACAGCGACGAAGATGCTCCTTGAGGCGTTAGAGGACAGTAGCCAGCCCTTGATTGTTTTTTCTTTGATTAAAGGCATAATATTAGAACCAGTCACTTATCCAAGATGCAGGCAAGAGCATTTTTACTAGTTCCCACAAGCTCAGGTCTTACACCCAATTTCCTTTGATGATTAAGGAAAAAGTTTTATCTTCCTTGCTAAATAGGTCAGCTGTCCACAATGATCGCAATGGTGATGATGCCCATGCTATTCAAGGATCGTTCTCTCCCTCCCTGCCCATCCCTTTCTAATTCTCTTTCTGATTCCTCACCTGCCTATATTATACCACAGGCACATCTTTAAATGTGAAATAGCAGGTGAGTTCCTAATACACAACCAGAAATGGAACACTACAAAGCTGCAGGTCATAATTCCTGCAAAGTTTCAGGGTGAACAGAGCTTAATACGTTTTTAATACAATTACCCAATTATCATCTCATTCTTGCCTTGCACTTGCATTTCTCATGATACAGCCAAATCAACCAGACACACCATCAAAAGTGGTAGTAGGGGGTATATTTATCTGACATTCCAAAATAGATCATAAACCTTAAAAAGCCAAACTTACTGTAGACTTTGGGAGAAAGAAAGGGTAGAGAAACTGCTGAATAGAAACAGTGCTTGTGCCATGAATAAGACACGGCACTGCAGTTAATTCTATTTTAGAACAAATATATTAAACATTTATTACACCAAATGTTAGTTTAAAACAATCATTAAAATCAGTTTTCTCTGTCTAGTGGAGATCAGTTAATCATTTAAAGTTGATGAA
This sequence comes from Falco punctatus, assembly GCF_963210335.1. Classification (NCBI taxonomy): domain Eukaryota; kingdom Metazoa; phylum Chordata; class Aves; order Falconiformes; family Falconidae; genus Falco; species Falco punctatus. Next base: position 16,232,623 of record NC_137595.1, read on the forward strand.
GCTTCCCTAATTTCAACATCATTATTTCTATACGCACAGAACAGGAGCCATTATATTTTAGATTCATATAGTAATGTTGCTCAATTTATTCCTCACACTTCCTACCTCCTCTTGCAAACCTTTATACTGATCATGAACATTTCATTTAAAAATGAGTCTCTTAATGACTGTCTTTTGGAAATACATGTACAGCATGTACAAGGGGGAAAAGTCATCTTAGAGTAATACACACAGACTGATTATTTCTGAGCTGGATCATTTTTACTCTTTTCTTTTTCTTCAGACTTTATTTAACTAGCCATTCATCAAAGGTGGGTGTTTTGTCCTTCATTATTTGCCAAGCTAATTACGTCCCCGACTAGCTGCAGGCGAGGATGTGGCCCCACATTTTCCCAAACCTGTGTTATCCTCAAAGTATAACCCCAAAGGAGCTGGAGGCTGGTCTACCTCTTGCTGGTGCCTGGTGGCACCATAGGTGGCGGAGAGCCCAGGGAGCCAGCTCGGCTGGTTGTTGGTCCCACCCTGCCTTGCCAGCACGGAGGCTGAGGCAGCGAGCATCCCTGGTGCTAGCTGGGCTTTTCAGAAGGCAAGGGTAGGATGGGCAGGCTCAGGACTTGGTCTTTGCTGTTGCCCAGCACTGGACTGACTGGAGGACAGCGGGGATGACAACTTAGTTAATGACTGCTGAAAAGGGCAACTGAAACTGAAGCCTTTACCTTTAAAATAAATTAATTTACAGTTATTAACATAGAGATCTTATCAGATTAGGACTAAGAAAATTGCTGCCATCTACTGCTGGAAATAAATACGTGAATACCGAAAGCCTTTTCCAACAACAAGTTAGGAACTACAGTTACCTTGAGGAAGTTTATTTCAAGCGTGAGCCTAGCTCTGAGAAGGTGGGCTGTCACCCACGAGCAAGAGGGACGCAACCCTGCAGTTTGGTGGTCAGGGTATCAGACTGGGCAGACAGTCAGAGTGCTCTTCTTGTTCTGTAAGCAAATATTTCTCATTGGAGGTAGAGAAATAGTACAGCTAGCAGGCCTCTTTCACACCACAGTGTGCAGAGCTGTACCTTAAATACATCTCCCTCTGTGTGAACAACTCCTCGTTGTGACACACAGACACTTCCCATCAAAGGACTAATTGCTTAAACCTTGGGGAAAGGTTTTTTTACTTTGGATTCCTCATTTGCTTAAAATTTAGGAGGTATTTTTCTCCTCCAAGTTCAGCTTTACTAATTTATAACAACTCAAATGATTTGGAGGGATGAGGCAGTCTCCCATATGTCACTGCTGGTTTGGGGATGTTAATCCAGTAAAGATGCTACCTTGTCAGGGATTCATAGATAAACGCTATACTAGTCTGCAGACAGGTATTCTTTGTGAGAAAGGCAGAGAGAAAAAGACAGATCTTACAAGGGGAGTACGTAAGAGCCTGGAATAGTTTTATATTCATTCAAAGCTTTGGGGGTGGAGCAAGAGTCTAGAAACTGGAATTCCCAGGTCCGGTTCTCAGTCGTTCTGCCCATCAGGTGTCCTTGTCCTTCCTCCTAGCCACAGTCACTCAAATGCTGTTTTGCACCAACAATGTATTTTTCCTCCAAAGTATTTGTTTCAACAGCCTCTTAACCCGTGCAGCACCAGTGCCTCTGGTGATTTTATTTCCTTGTACTCATATGAAAGCCATATGACTCCATCAGCCTCCCTCATTATCCCTAGCATGCTGCTTTTTTAAAGGCTAATTCTTTCACTTCATTTGCAAACATGTCATTGTCTTCATCTCATGTGCCCAGCAGCCTCAGGAGTCCTGCCTGCTCTGCTCAGTCAAATGTCCTCTGCCGAATTCTGTGTGCTTCACCCCTGCTTGCGCTTTTGCTCCAAGATCAACATTTCAGCACTTCCCTCTCTGAACCATCTAACAAAATTATATGAAAGGACAGAGAAATATCTCTGTTACTTGATGAAATCTATGTGGTGAGGCCAATTCCTTTAACCAGGCTATTTGTCTGCTTTTCTAGGACATTCCTCAACCAGTGGGTGTGTTACTTCTGCCTTAGGTGAGCTCTGCTGGCTTTAACATTTGCCCAGTTTCCTCACACTATTCTTTCTCCATGGTGAAGAGAGCAAGCAGCTTGTTTTAACTTTCCTCAGGGGCAACCACTACCTTCGCTGAGCACCAGGACATGCGGCTGTGGCAGAACACCTTTGACAGCACTTTGCACAAACTCAGACCCAAGTCTTTGTCCTACAGAAAAAAAGACCAATGTCAAATTTGCTCGATCCAGCCCTGCAGCAGCGTCCCCAGAGCAGCCGGTGCCGTGCAGCTCTGCTGAGAGCAGAGATGCTGCCACCCACCCGCATGCGTGACTCCGCTGGTAGTTCACAAGAAGGGGACAGGCTGGCAGGAGGGAATGAAACCAAATTAGACCTCGCTGAACTACAATTCATTTTTCATTTCCTCTTAATTCCCAGAAGCGTTTGACTCTGTCTTAGACACAAAGCGGCTGAGAAACAGCACTTAGACCTCAGCCTAGACCTCATAGCAGCAGTAATTAAGAGGGTAAAAAACAGTAATTTTCTTGAGTAGCTCGCTCTTTCTCCTGTACACACATCATGCGCAGCACATTGATTCATGTCAGCAATTAAGGCCTAGTCTTTAATTTCAAACACTTTCATTACATAGCTGATAGTCAAAAGTATTAGAAGTGCAGTCTCTCCATTCCCCACTGCCAAGTGGCAAAAAATGGTTGGAAGAGAAGAATTAAAATAATAATAATAATTAAAAAAATAATTAAAAAAAAACCTTCTGAAATACATTTCTACAAGTGTAGACAAAACCAGGCTCAGAAACAAGTGTCAGAGACAGCAGACCCTCACCACAAGCACACTGCCCTGGGCCCCCCATGCCAGCACAAGGCAGCGAAGCCAGCTGCAGCTCATGGTAACACAGAGGGAGAGGCAGGTAATGGCCACAGACACAAATACAGCCCCTGTGGCCCCCACCACCAATACAGCCTTCCCACAGGGGCACGGCAGAATCCACAGCTGCTCCCTGCAATTCCCTCCGGACACTCCTCAGCGCGGTGGCCCAGGGCTGGGCACTGCAGCACCATCCAGCTGCAGCTGGGGACAGAAAACAGGAAGGTTTGCGACGTGGCAAAGATTGCCTTTCTGTCTCCCACCACCACAGACACGCCAGAAGGTGTCCTGGGTGACAGCTGGCTGGGCAGGAGCCAGCCCTGTGCCCGGGTGACCACGGGGGCCAGCAGCAGCCTGGCTGGTGTCAGGAACAGTGTGGCCAGCAGGGCCAGGGCAGTGCCCGTCCCCCTGTGCTGGGCCCTGCTGCGGCCGCCCCTCGAGCCCTGGGGGCAGGTTTGGGCCCCTCAGCCCCAGGCAGACCCTGAGGGGCTGGAGCGTGTCCAGAGCCGGGCAGGGGCTGGGGCAGGGGCACAAGGCTCACGGGGGGGGGGCTGGGGGGCTCAGCCTGGAGAAAAGGAGGCTCGGGGGGCACCTGATCGCTCCCCACAGCTCCCTGACAGGGGGGTGTAGGCAGGGGGGGGGTCGGTCTTCTCCCAGATAACAAGCAACACGACAAGAGGAAATGGCTTCAAGTTGCACCAGGGGAGGTTTAGGTTAGAGATTAGAAAAAAAATCTTCACTGAAAGGGTGGTCAAGTGTTGGAACAGGCTGCCCAGGGACATGGATGGGTCACTATCCCAGGAGGTATTTAAAAGATGTGCAGATGTGGTGCTTGGGGACATGGTTTAGCGGTGGGCTTGGCAGTGCTGGGTTAATGGTTGGACTCAATGATCTTAAAGGTCTTTTCCAACCCAAATGATTCTATGATTTTATGTTTCCCTCAGATAACTTGCCTGGGATGATTCAGTGCAAGACAGCTGTTTCTAGGAACAAGTCCATCCAGCACAGGCAGCTGAAAGTGCTGCTACTGTCAGCTAAACCATGGCTTCAGCAGCAAATCGTTCCACCCAGCTAGTAAATCTTCCACTTCACTTGTGAACTTGTGCTTGCAGCACTGAAGAAACTGGTTAGCTGAGCAATCACTGTTGTGCAGCTAGTCAACAGAGGGGCAGGTAAGAATCTGTCCCTGTAAATACAGACAGATTTAAGTGTGTTTAACAGCTTTTCTGAACAGAGACTCTGACGGATTTACAGGGAAAAAACCAGCATTTTTAGTTGTATTTTCCTGATAGAACCAGGTGCCTGAATAATGTTTTCCCAGTAGGAAGAAACCACAGAAGGTTTTTTTTTCTCCTAGGAAAACAGTCAACAGTCTTTCAGTGACACAGAAATCAGCCTAACAGGAGCATTTATGTCAGGTTATCCTACAAGGAGCATTTCAGCTGTATTATCCAGAGAAGAGCATCTGTACAGTATTTGCCTGCTAGGAAAAAAGTCTCTACTGAATTTTCCCAAAAGAAAAAATTTTATAACCTTTTGCTGACAGGGAAGTAATAATTATCCACATAGGAACATACCATTGGAGTTCCCTTTGAAAAAGATTTATTTACTTATATCTATTTGCCATGGAAGAAAAAAAAACCCCATGATGAATGAAGTACTGGTGGATTTCTTTTGCTAAAAGAGCTACAACAGAATAAAAATAATAAATAAATAAATAAATAAATAAATAAATGAGAGGAAAAAAACCCGTCGCAATCCAAACAGAGGACCTGAAAGCACAAATATCACAGCAAAGCAAACAGCCGTAGCACAACAGAGACACTGCTAGGGACCTAGCTGGCCCAAACCAGGATGCGTGCAGCTTCAGCACTGAGGCAAGCGCCTCACACCACGAAGTGCAACCTATTCACAAAGCACACGGCTGGTATTGTCTCGAGTTTACCAGTGCTGTGTCTCTTTTGCCAGCCGGGATCCTTGTGGGAGTCTGTGAAGGCTGGAGGAGAGGAAAAATGAGAGAGAGACTTACACCATTATTTTCCAAGCTCTGCTGTGGTATTCTTCCCATTGATCTCCCTTTCAAGTGATCTTAAGAAGCTGACATGGTGCCAGAAATTATTTACAAAACACAGTTTAATATACTCAGTCTGAAAAAGGAAGAACATCACAAATAATTGCAAGGCTACCACTGTGGTGAGATGAAAACAAACAATGATCTTTCTTTAAATTTGTTTGTCTAATTATTGTCATATGAGCCTCACTGTATGAATCAAGACCTCTAGTCTCGTAGCTCTTTTTTAACAAGACAGTGTTAGAAGTTCCTCTTGGATGAACATCACTCTTCATTTGTTCATCTTCCCCATGGATATCTGTTTCTCCTGGCCTTTGTCAGCTCTCTTAGATGTGCTTGTTGGTCAGGGGCTGGATGGATGGGAGAATAATTTACATTACTCTGGTGCCTTCGTGGGCTCCACACACAATTATTAAAACCAACTACTTTTAAGCCCCTGGGTAAAGAAGCCACCCAGGGGAACTTCTATCAACACACACAGTGGTACTAGACATTGTCTTCCTGCCCATGCACTGTTCTGTCTTGTCTGTGCTTTCATTTTCAGTGCCTAAAGAGATAATTCACTCACTTTGTTGGCATAATGAATATGATCAGTGTCCCTCTGGATCTGGCACTGGGGAGTAAAGCATGGCATGTGCAACTCCAGTGCTACCACCCCAACAGCCAGCCAAGCAAGCAAGACCACGTCAGGCTGACACCCCATGATTTATCAAAGGCTATGGCTACAAGTACTTTTTTGCTTATCTTGGTACCCACCTCCTTTCATAAGCTGAAAGAAAGAGATTCCCAGAGTGCTGGATATCATGGAGACACAAGTACATACTGACTCTGGTCAAGTCTCAGCATTTTGGTGTTGTGCCTTGGTTTGGGGTCTCCTTCAGGTACTCAGCTGGAAGAAGCAAAAGATGATTTTCAGTCCCTGTTTCAAGAACCCTTCAGATATTGGACACAAAATAGTCAACGATACAAAAGCCTTGGGTCAGGGACATACCACATCCCTGTCCTAGGAGTGCTCTGGTTATCAGGATTTAGCAGCAGAACCTCATTTTTCTTGGGCCCAGTGACTCTTGAATTCCTCTGCGCAGCACCCCAGCTTGGGGCTGTGCCAGCTCCCTCCTGGAGGGCAGGAGACCACAGGGATTCCTTCTGATGACACAGGAGGTGTAGGTTTGTTGTTGCAAAGGAAGGAAAGGAGATGGAAGCTGAGTCTTTTCTCACCACGGCTCTGCCCCTAGGCTAGGTATAAGGTGACATTTCCCAGCCTGTGAGGCACACCTTGGCAGCCAAGCACAACAAAGCGCAAATGCAGTTGCCCACATACTACTACACGTAATTAATTATTAATTCACTGAAGCGAAACATAGGCTAAAAAAAGGACAAAAGAGATCTGTGTCCAGTTCTCCTAGAAGATATAGGCAAAGACAGCTAAGTGCTGAGACACTAGCCCTGTGGTGGAAGGCCAGGCTCTTGAGGTCCTTGCCATTATACAGTCCTGAGCCCTGGTCCTGGCATCTTTACTGACCACTGCCTCGTTCAAGATGGGAGCATTCCCTAAATAAGGACTGTAGAATCTGGCTTGATATTTCCATAAGAACATGATCGTAACACTTGGCAGAATAATGTCTCATGGCTTTACTGGATTATTTATATCTTTCATGCCTGCTAATAGTCTTGTCAAATGAGTATAGATTTATTATTTTAATTATTTCAAGCTTGTAGAGATTTAAACATCTGTTATAGGTGTTCAATAAGTATTAGAACAGCAATCAATTTTTTTTTTAAATGGGATTGATTCATGGTGCTCTGTGAATAGATAAACTCACTACAGTCAATACTAGAAAGATACTTTGAAAGAAAGCAGAAGGCTCTTTTAATTAACTTCTAATTAATTCTATTTAGAGAGTCTAGATGAAACATAACATTTAGGAACACTAGAAGTCATTCAATTACAGGATTTGGTGCGTTATCCTGAGATCTTCCGTTGCCAAAGCAGCAGTGTTTTCTGTTCTGTTTCCCAGCAGGACAGTGTTTATGGATTATCTATAGAATTTACGTTGAACATCCTCTGTCCCACATGGCTTTCCTGCTTATGTAATAAATTTATCAGTTAGCAGTGATGGACCATCGGAAGAATCCAGCCCAGAGCTTTGCTTGATGCGATTTGAATCCTCCTTGGGCATTACTTATCAGTAAAAATAAAAAAAGAGACTTCCAGGTCTGACTTGGCACAAAGGGCTTTGTTAAAACAGCATGTCTTGTGGAGACCGTAGAGAGATCTTGGGGGTACCAGCCTTTAAGTCTAGCATCTATCCTGAGGTGAATAAAAGAGCAAATGTTCATCTCTAGGGATGTAACAGATATTCCTGTGCAAAGTTATAGGACTTCATTCTCTGAAGTCAGTGATGTTATAGAAGGGTCAAAACAGGTCAAGGTCTAGGACATGAGGTACATTTCTCAACTACCAGTCCATTTGTAACGGTAGAGTTGGCCTTGGATCAACACTTCCCAAGGACTTGTATAGACTTAGATTTCGGGTCCTTGGGCAGAGCTGCTAGCTCGGCTCCCGAGCCTCTGATGCACCATCTGCCCAGGTCAGGAAGCAAGACCTGGTGGTGCTCCAAAATCCCCTGTGCCACATCACCCCACTCAGGGTCTTAACAGGAGCACTGCAGAGATAGCCCTGATAAGCCCAGTGCTGGCCCTGGGGAAGGTGGAGGGACCAGCAGATGCTACCTGCTGAGTGGGTGCTGGACAGGTTTCTCAGGCCCAGCCCAAAAGACACTTTGGAACTCACCAAACTCTCCAGTACACAGCTCCCCGTTTGCTGTCACTGGGTGCTAAGCCACTGAATCCTCAGATCTGTGACAGGCCACAGGAGGATGGGGGGGTGGCATGTGCCTATGCTCCAGCACGGTAGCCTTAGCTCAGCCACCATCACCTGAAGCTTCTCAGCTTGGGACAGGCCAGGTGTGTGTACTCCCACAGTATCTTTTAATGTCTCCCCCGTTCCTTCTCTCCCATTCCTGACTCTCCCACACAGCAACATTTCCATCCTGTTTGGACCTCATCTGTCCAGGATCTAGGCCTCGCAAAAAAAGAAGGAAACTGAAGGCAGAGAAGACTACTGAACTCCTGCTGCTATCTCCCAGCTCCATCCTGTCATCCATTATTGTCACTTTAGTAGCAGGTATTTTTACAGATGCTGCTGAGGACAGGTGCAGAGCTGACGTCCTGTCCCAAATGTGGTACACAAGAAACCTTTAAGGAGAATCTCACTGTGTTGCATGCTACCAGCACAGTACAGATATAGTTAAACAAAAAAAATGTCCCCTTAAAATATTTTGAGCCACTGCCCTGGAAAGGAAAGGGAATAGGTCTTTGAAGGTAGCAAGGCTTCATTTCATTCAGACCCACAAAGTGCCACAACAATAATAGATGCTTATCCATTCTTCCCCAGTCTGTCCTTGAAGAATTTTAAAGGATTACAGAATTGGAAGTTGAACCAACTAAGAAAGTGCAGAATTCATTGAAGACTGCAAGGATAATAATAATGGTTCCTTTTACCCAGTTTTATAAGAAAAAGAGACCTGCCTCAGTATGTGTGTGAGAGAGAGATATTCCTGCAATCTTCAGAGTAAAATCTTGCCCTTATGGAATGGTATATGGGAAAATTCAGCTTTAATTTTGCAAAATACAATAATTTATTCTGATTGCTGTAGATTTCAAATCCATCAGACCAAAGACACAAATGCTTTACAATCCCTAGGAAATTAACAGTTCTTTTATACCAGCCCTTGACATTGCCTACCTATAAGAGAGAGCATTTCAGCACAGCAATTTCACCTTTCCAGAGTCAAACCTGACTCTAGGCTCCAAGAAATTTAAGCCCATGATTAAATCTTCCAGCTGAGGAGCTAACACAAAGATTGTTATTACTTTGCTTACCGTGGACAGTCTTAAATGAATTTTTAGGTGAGATTTAAGCTAGGAAGGAGTAGAAATTTGTAGATAAGCCTGTAACCTATGAAAAAGAGGCGGCAGCAAAATGAGACACAGAGCTGTTTATGGGAGAAATAGATGAACAGAGCATCAAAGCTGATCAAGTTAATGAGAAAAAGCCAAATGTCTAAACAGAGAGGGTTTTACTAGGATATCTGAAAGATGCAGTAAGCAAAAATAAATACCATTGATCTGATTGCTGCCCTCCAACAGAAACCAGACAGCTTTTAGGTCAAATTATCCCCAAAGGCAGAGATAGGAATATCGTTCTCTCCCGTACAACAGATTTTATCGTTCCCAAACCTCAAAATCAAAGCTTCCTGCAATCAATAGACAAAGCCATTATTTTTAGGAAAGAGAATACAGATGCAAAACCAAAGGCCAGCTACCAGTCTTAATAAATTTGCCATCAGTTCCAAGAAAGCCTTTCGCTACGTATTGAAGGGATTAAAATTAATACACTGGATTTGTCAATTGGTATAAATTTAAAAGTGGATGTAAACCCCAAATCTGTTCATTGTACAGAGTCACTGATACAATGTAATTGTTGGTTTCACACCACACCACATCAGTGACATTCCCATGGGCTTCAGAGACTTTGGATGAAACCAGACATACTATAGTACACTGGAAAAAAAGAGTGAGGAAAAAGCTTGCCTCCTTGTCATTCTCGAGATTCATTTCACAGCTGTAGCCAGGACCCAGTGTGTTTCTAGAGCTGAACCTTGGTCATATTTTCCAAATAAAAAAATCGCTAGAATTTGGTCCAGAAAAAAAGGTTTGGCTCTGAGGAAAAATTATAAAACAAAATACATGTTTTCAATGCTAGAAGCACTAGAGCCAAAATTCCACTTCTTTCCACTTGTAATAGTTTTTCCTAATTACATAGGATGCTCTGGGCACAGAAGCACAGAACTTTTATTTTTTAAAAACTACCTGAGCTTGCAGGACCAGCAGTTTTGAAAAATATTACAATACTGAGCAAATGCAGAGCTCTGAGGGGAAAAAAAAAAAAAAGTGAAAAACCATGGGATCATTTTTCTATTGCCTTTTTTTAAAAGAAATGCTCACAGTTATTTTCTTTTTTGGGTTGTTTGGGGTTTTTTTGGTTGGTTGGTGTGTTTTTTTTTCCAACTGACTCTAATTCATAAAATCTAGTGGGAAAAAAAAAAAGAATCCTAAATTACCAAAGGCAAGAAACAAACTTTCTACTTATCTGTACTGGTTATAGCAATTTCCGTAATAATTATATGCTCCACATCATCTAATACCTTGTCTGGAGTGAATTCTCTACTTCATTTTATTACCATCCTAGGAACATATACTTAAGAAGTTATAAGAAGGAAACAATTGCCTTGGGGAATCACACTTGCTACTGTGTTCTAAATTCTAAAACAATATTTCTAAGAAAGCGGATTTTCTTTTATGAGCAACATTACTAATTGAGAGCAGGAAACAAAATATGAAATTTGTTATTAGTCTCATCTCCTAAGGAAAGGCAGGCACTGTTTGTGTCCTCTGTCCACCCACACCCAGGAATTACTGAACTTGTTGACCAGTTTAATTTAAATTCAGCACAAAGTGAGACATTCAAAAAGATAACTAAGTTTCTACAAGTTTGGCAAGAAGAAAGGTATATAGGAGACAGAGTCATACTAAGGCACACAAAGACAAAAGGAACGCTAACTTTAATTAATAAAAGGAGATAATATATCTGATGGGCAAACCCCCTCCTATTCCTATTCCTGTCCTATGCAGATCTCTAATGCCTAATGTAATTCAGATAAAAAGTCCATCAACCCAAAACAATATGCACTATATCCATGTTGGCATCTGATAAAGAACACAGAAAGTGCAGGTTAAAGGTGATTCATGTTCTCAAACTTATAATCTAGGACAATGACTTACTTAAGATAGTGTCATGAACTTTTTTTGGTCCCGAGCAATGCATGGGCTGCACGTGCATGGCTTCTGCACTGCTTTGTGGTGTTGTGTTCTTGAATTAGCCATCATTACTTTCAGTCAGCAATTCCAAATATCAATGACCCTGTGGGATGTAAAGAAGTATCTTGGTGACTTCCACAGCAGCTGAGTTACTTAGTGCCTCCCAAGGGCTTGCCTGCAGTGTCTGCAATGGGGCCTTCAGTGAAGAAACCTTTTCCTGGTCTACCTGATGAATAAGGCTTGAATCAATTAATTTGTACTGAAATGCAAGCTAATCAGTAATGAACTAAATTTGTGATCAATGAATGTTGCGTAGCACCTCTTAATTTCAATGCACTTTTACAGATTTGACAACGCTTTCTCTATTTCTGGGGGAATAAATAAAGTAAGAAATACATAGCCTCATGAGGAAACAAAGCTAGTCAAAGAGCACAAAAAGCTAGTCCCCCCTCGCCACACACTGTCGAAAAATGTTTTACTACATTACTGAAACATACCTTGATACATTACCTACATAAACATGCAGCTACCTGACATTTTAAATTATTAGTGGAAATGACTTGCAGTGACATAAGGCTCTATCTTGCATTTCTGACAGATTTCCAGATCTCCCATGGACATTAAAAGGCATTGAAGCTGCATCAGGAATGCAAGATCACGGGAGCACTGGCTTTGTCTTTAGGATCTCAAGTCACATTATACACACCTAAGTCTGAGACTGAGTCCATACCACAGGCTCAACCTCCCCATCGTGTGATAAAAGCATCACTAGACTATTCATGCTGATCACTTACCTGTTTTCCCAAGTCCTTTTTGTCTTCAGTCTCTCTTCTCTGAAAGAGAAAGGAAACATGACTCTACAGACTGGTGGAAAAAAGAATCACAGACATGAACCACAAGTAAGTAATGTTTCCACTGTGCTCGCAATGCACTTCTGTAGAAGTCATTCCATGTTTCTGCCTTTTGCTATGAAAAAAGCAGAAAACAGATCAGCATCCAAGATGCTTGTTTGAAGTGCTGGACACCCAACCTGAAGTCTGCCATGGCAAGGACTCAGACCTGAACCTGCCGCCTTCCAGCAAGTGCCACAGGTTCACTGGCTTTTCAGAAATGGACTTAACGGTCCTCCAGATTCCTGCTGTGGTCCTGAATAATCATCCACACCAGTGCCTGTAAGAGATCCTAAGACCTATGCATTTGTCCAAAGCAGGCCACTAGATGCAGAACATGGTGCCCGACTACATCCTGCGTTCCCAGACTCCTTCAACTGGAAGCAGGGATGGGACGAACTGCTTTGCTGTGACTCTTTGGAATATTACAGAGCTTGACACATCCCCAAATCAAGATGTCTCAAGGCTGGTATCTCTTCAGCAACAGATATCATTACTGAACCTAAGAAATCTTTCAATAAGAAGCAAAGCCCCATTGTGTCAGGTGCTGTTCTAATACCAGGGACAGCATCTGCAGAGAAAAGCCAAAAATCTCAGCAGATGAAGCAGACAAGAGCCATGAGGAAAATAAAAACGTAAGGGTGAGTAACATCCTTAGGGTTGCAGCAGAGAAGCAGGATACAGCACCCAGGTGTCCTGGCTCCCAGCCCTATGCTTACAGCACCACATCGCTATGCCAGGCATACAGATGCTGCACTTTTAAGCCTATCAGTCTTCATGTCAGGTGTTACCTCAAATAACATGAAGTAAAGCTGCCACAGTAACTTCTCCAAAATTTCTCTACTTTTGGCCTTGCAAGTCTTGTTAGAAAGCAGCCCACAAACAGTGGTGCACTAGGACCTTTCTGTTTGCTCCTTTTCTCAGAGCTTTTGCCTCATCTTGTTTTACTGCATAGAAACAAACCTCATTCAATTACAGGTGAATATAAAACCACACACATGTAGCAGTTTTGGAGGTTGTTACACCTCCACCAGCACTCCCAGCCTTGGCCTCTCCATCAACACTCACAATAGATTGCATCACACTCAGATAATTTAATTTAGTTCAAAACAGTTCTCACAGCAAAACATGCCTTCGAAAAAACAGTCAGCACGCTGTCGTCAGGAAGCTTACCCTAAGTAACTTCCACTTCCAGGCTGCTTCCAAAAGTCTCTCTTGACTCTGACAGCCAGCTGTGCATAAGAGGAAACCAGTATCCAGAGAAGATGGCTAAATTCAGAGAGGAACGTTAAGAGGAAAAACAGCAGGGAAAAAAGATCACAGTTTAACATCCTAGTCTTCAAAGTCACTGCTGAGTTACAGGAGGTCTATAAACCCTCTTAGATGCTTTCTGAGAGAACAGGTCACTGGGAGGTTAGGGAAAGGAAGAAAACCTGATGAAAGATCAGCAAAATGAAGGAGGGCTGTAATTTCACCTGAAAGAGGAGCTCTGAATTTCATGGAGCTGCTGGGGCAGGCACTACCGCCCATCAGAACTTTTCTTCTTCCCTGTGGAGAACGAGAAGATCTGTAAAAGCTCCACAATCTTCAAAAATTGTCTCATAATAAGGCACAACAATATCTGCTGCACAGCAAGAAAGCAAGAGTTAAGGTTGCCACAGTAACCCCCTTCTGAGATGCTGTGGCAGGGATTTTTCACAGGAGTTTGAAAGAGGAAGGGGCCCAAATCACACAGATAAAAAGCAAAGGGAACTGAGTGCCTCATACCTCCAGCCTTCCCCGAGGGAGGAATCCAATTAGCCATCCTTAATAGGTTCATTTGGTCTTAGTCTATGAAGAGCCCCAGCCAACTACATCTTGGTCTGAATCCTGCAAGGACTCTTCTGGTGGCAGCAGCAGCTGAGGGTGCTCTGGAAGCTGCCTGACTTTTCCTTCTGCTCCAGACTTTGCCACCTTGGACTGCAAAATGCTATTCCTTCAAAAAACAGACACAGCCCAAACGGTCAGGTGGGGGTATGGCACCGGGCCACCACTGAAGGAGGCCTGCAGTTCTTCAATCCTGTAGGGTCTTTAGAAAGACAACGATCATCTTATGACCAGACACAAGACTCACCAAAGGCTCGGCCGCTTCCTCTCTGCGCTGGCTACTGTATAGCTGACCTTTCAAGCAGGATCTTCACGAACTACAGAAACTCATTCTGTTCTTCTTTCTCTCAAAATGTGCTATACAACAAAATAAGTAGAAATCCAATTTAATTAACTCTTCTTCCCACCCTACAATTGATTCTTTCCTCTTTTCCTGACCCTCTTTATTTTAATTAAGCATTTCTGGTGTAGAAAATGAGGGCGAGGCTGGCAGAGAGGGATTGTGATGGAAATGCTCAGGTGACAGGGAAACTCTCTGAGACTTTTCCACACTCCACCAGAAGGCAAAAATGCAATGCAGACACCTACATGATTCATATGTTCCCAGGCTGAGATCTGCAGAGTACAAACTCCCTCCCCACTGGCCTTGCAGAGGTGAGATGCACCAGGGACTACTTACGCTGACCTGGCCCCACTTGAATTGTCCTTACCAGAGGGGACCTGTAACCAGCCAAGTCCTAACGCCTGAGCTCTGCAGACGAGCAAACGGCTCAGTACTTAACCTGGCACATCGTATTTCATAACTTTCATTTATCCATCAATCTGCATGCAGCACTTCAGGCAAGAAGTAAAGGGCTTACTTCAGGTGTATTCAGTGGTCTATGAAGATCTTGTTTTGAACTGCCTCGTGGGTCCCCAGGGTCCTCCCACCATCACGCTGCACTTTATACCTGGGCAAGAGGGAAGGAAGACTCCAGAAAGAGTGGGAACAACATGGAAGATCAGGACTCAGGCAGTGACAATAAAAGCTAAATGAGGTGAATGTGCCAGTGCAAAAGAATGTGCTTTATTTCAAGGCTGCAGTTCAGTACGTTCACAACAGCACTGCATTAAGCTATTGCGGCCAACATTAAAGCAAATGCAAATACAAATTTTTCTGATAAAACACTGTTACCATGCTTCACTACACAAAGATCCAACTGTACATCCCCTAGACCTCTCCATACTCAAGAGGTCTGGATACAAATGGAGGGTTATGGTAAAGTCCCCCTCATCTACACGAGCACCATCATTTGAAGAAGTGATTCTCTGTTTTGATATTCTAACAAATGTTCTTCCCCTAAAGTGTAGGAAAGACACATGGTGAGGAACTTATATAGAGCATATGGTGCTGAAATAGCAAGCTGATAAGTCTTTAACAGCTTTTGACAGTGGTAAAAGATCAATTATTGCACCATAAATATTAAAAAGTTCCTCCAGCATTTTGCTGGAATGAATGTATATTTAAACATCAGTGTTTCCCCTTAATAGTAGCCAATTTGCCTCAGCGTCTGAAAGTTATGCAGCCCCACAAAGCTAAATTAAATGCTCAATTGCTGTATGTTTACATCTCCAGCTGCTAAAGAACAAGCCTAACATTTGCAGCACAAACTCCTGAAGCCATTGAAGCTGCAGGCAACCTGAAAATGGCCCTTGACCCTTCATTAAAACTAAAGGGTAAAATAGAATACCCGTTGTTTTCCTTTCACTTTCTGGTGATTACAAAGGTTTACAGCAAAAATAACCAAAGATGCTCCTGGGAAGTATTAGGCAAGAGGGACTGATCTCCCGGCTTGACTACTGTGCCAGCTGAGACGCATTAAGTGCAATGGGTTTTACTCTCTGAATTTCTTGACCCCTGAGATTTCTGCCTTGAATTAATATACATATGTGTATATAAATATGTGTTTGTGTGCACATGTGTGCATGTGTGCCTGTGCACATGCATATACAGACTCACACTCTTACTAGTCTTAATTTTAATCAGAAAGCAAATTGCAGCCCCCTTTCAACAGTTCTCTGTGGAAAGTTGCTGAGGTTAAACGATGACATAGGTTTGCTACTAAAATAAATACTATATATGCCAATTTTATGGAGATTTGATGACAGAACCTCATGTAATGACCCTAGGGTCCAGTTCAAACCAGCACTAAATGGAAGCTGACACTGAGCTGCACATCTTGTGTTTGGATTCAGAGCTAAACTCTCCTGTTATGGTTCTGAAATTATTCATATGGATCCACTGTTACTACTTAAGGGCAACATACTCCAGTAGCACATCGACTTCTTGTTTTGGAAAGGTTCCCATCTGAGAGAAGGTATCTTAGCATGCTTTAGGCTTTAAAAAAGTGCCCGTCTCTGCTGACTGCTCTAGGTAGGGTTGTTAAAAACTGTATGCATTATTTATACTAGTGGGATCATACAGTGATAACAGTGAAGGTCAAGGCTTTTTTGTACACCAATGGACAGACACTCACTTGCTGTGTGAACTGACAAAACCAATGGAGAGAGGGAAAAAGATACAAAGGGTAATGGATTCATAAGCCTGAGCACAGCACTACTGAAAAGCAGAGTGGGGTTTCCTTGCTCCCAGGCCAGTGCATTACCTGCCAGGCCAAATCACTGCTCTGCTTCTCATTTCAACACCTGTCTGTATTTAACAATGTATGATCCAGATTCCCAATATGCCCTGAGGGCACAGCCAACACTGCACATGGAAAACCACCTCATGCACAGGTATTGTTTTCAGTGGGATGTTTCTATCCACATTAGTGCTCTACATACGGCCATAAAAGTGCTATAGTTCAATTAAAGCCAAGAAGGCAAATTATAAATATTGTATTAATAATAAAGAAAAGAAGCATAGGTCAAATCTAGCATGGAATGGTGTGAAATCACACCTCCATATATAAAATGCCATGTGTGTCACTGACCCATACCTCTCACACGTGGGAATCACCTCTTTTCCAATCTTGACTGTTCTAGCTGGAAAGGCAGAACTTGTCTTCAGGTCTTGTCCCCTCTCCCTTTTCCACCTATATCTTCCCACTTCACACTAATTGAAGTTCTTAATTTCCTGCCACATCCAAAGTGCAGTGCTCAGGGTGGTGATCATTGTCAATTAGCTGGACTGTCTTATCTTGGATGAATAAACTTAGCTTCCCCTTTTCTCTGTGCCATTTTGAGTACAGATCATTAGGTAGCATAAACACAACAGCTGTTGTTGACCTTTGCATCTTATTCCCTAATGACAGCCTTGTCCAGCAGTCTGAAGTGTTCTCCTTTCTTAGCAATCCTACCTACCTTGGCTGGGAACGCCACTCTGAAGTTAGACCCATCTGCTCCCAAGCATCCTTAGCTCTGCAGCGTTCTGTTCTTACCTGCAGGTCAGACCTGAGCCACAGTTCAGATGTGTCCTAGCAGGCAGTGATGATAGCAATTTGTACTATTTTTTAATATCTTCAGCCAAACCTACCAGGGAAATTAATCTGCAGGGCACAGTCAGAGCACGAAGCGATCAGTAGGAGGTGGGGTAAGCTAAACAAAAAAGGAACACATGAAGAAAAGTTAAGTATCATTATGGTGCCGTGGGAATGCAATGGCCTGAAAAATCAGAGCTTACATCCTCCTTCCACATCCAACACATCGTCTAGACCATTTACATTAAATGACCTCTTCACCACACCAGGGGCAACTCATGCCAGAAAGGCCACCATCTGACTGATGGGCAGGTCAGCAGAAGAGAACAGAACCAAGCCAGTGATTGTCAATCTGCTTCAACCAGGGGTGACCTTCTCCATGAATGGACTACTCACAGCTAGTTCAGCCAGCCCAAAGGCAAGAAGGGTGTTTGTAGCTACCCTTCAGCAAATGACTGCTTGCAGCAACTATGGTGAGCTATAAAAGAAGCCCTCCCCTAGTTACCAAACCAGGCAAGAAACGGAGTATCATAGGGGAGGAAGAAGAGAGGAAAAGTCCCCAGTCACATTCAGAAGAGCAAAAGAGGAAGCCTGGAGTCAGGGAGCAAAGACAGTATCTGTGAAGCTGCCTGGGACCATGCTTGGCTGAGCCTAAGTCTATTATCAGAGACCCTTAAGACAAATTCTCGTTTTTTTCCAAAACTGGGCACTTTTTCCCCTTCTCTAACATTTGTGTCATTTTAAAAAACTGTTTATGCTTGTCTAACTCTGGGTAATTTCATTCTGCAATTTGGCTCTGCCTCAGCCCTAATGGTATTTTTTTGTTTGGGATTTTTAAAGGAGATTTTCTGTTCACAAAATATCCCAGATTGGCAACTCCAGGAAATAAAAGCTCCCATCGAGCAGAGTGCCTGTATCAGTCATGAACAAGGTAAGTGCTCTGCCCCATCTCCCATCTGCATCCCAAGGTGAGCCACAACATCCAGCAGAACATGAGGCCGTGCTGTTTTTGGTGTGGCAGGCTACAGCCTAGCTAGCATGAGCCAGGTCTACAAACCTGACAGCATTCGCAAGGAAACCAAACGGACACCAGAGACTGTGAGCTGACATCCCAGCCAGCAGGCAGGCTAACTAGCAACAGTGCCTCCAAAAACCCAGAGGTGGAAAACACCTCACAAGTTTCGAAGTAAATTAGGCAGATGCTGTGTTGATTTATCACTTGCTGTAATCGACTAGCAACATCTTCTTAGTTAACCACAATGCAGTGGGAAGGGAACAGAAGAGCTCTCAGAGCAGGATGGACTCAGGGCTCAGGGTTTACTAAACACCAGAGTCCCGGTTTTAATAGACTACAGGAATTTACCAAACATCAAACTCGACAGACAAAACAGACCACATACATTAATGATGAATATACTTCAGTCAGTGTTAGCCAACAGGTTTTATAAGATTAGCCAAGAAAGAAAGAGAAAGACAACATCAGGTCAGGGACAATATTTCTTCTTTGCCCAGATGTTAATGTCCATAGAGTTTTATATCCTAATACTCTCACTCCATTTCATATCACTTCACACTGCTACAATTTTATGTTCATTTTCTTTACTGTTTTGGATACCTTCTTCATTACAACATCCTCTACACATTGTTCCATAGAACCAGCTCACTCATAAAAACATAGCTATATCTGAGTCTCTCTGATTCTGTAGTTTTATTTCATACACAAGTGTCTGCTTTAAAATATAACTCTTTGATGCCCTAATTTCAACAATGACAAAAAACCCCAACTAAGTACACCCTCTGTGGTTTGTCGATCACAGATTAGTGTTTCCAATTCAAAGCTTATCCAAATCATGTGATACCTGCACACAGGTGTATAAAATAATGGAACTTCTAACAAGTTCATCTGTGATTATACCTATTGTTAAGCTTGGCTACTATTCGCGCTCACTATTAAATGTTTCCGTCTGCACTTAGGTGGTTTTATTGCTAAAGCTAAGGAAATACCAAGTAGCTCTAACTGAGCAGAATGCAAAGTGTGTCCCCCTATACAGGGTCCCTGTTGGGACAGGGGCCCAGGCCCGGGAAGCTAATGGAAAGAGCCAAGGAAATTCTTCCAGAAGGTAGGCAGGCTTTTATTTTTCTTCAGGACATTCCCACTGTACGTAAAGAAAGGAACTGCAACACCTGATGGAAAACGTGCTTTGAAACTTACTTTAAAGCTGCAGCCATTTCCAATTCAACTAAGAGCAAAGAATTGCAACATTCATAAAAAAAAAAAAAAAAAACTTCTAACAGGCCATCCTCTTTTAAAACAGCATAGCACAGGGATGGGAGCAATTTCTCAAATGGATGAACCACAAGAACAAGGTCAATACCTGAAATCCCATCCAGAGAACTCTGGAAAAATAACACAGCTCATGAGCCATTAGTGGTGCATCAACCCAGCAGCACTGTTAGCTATTCAGGTACTATTCCAGTTTAGATGTGTTAACTCACAACCTGGATGCAAAGCAGCAGTGCTCTCATCAGTGCAAGCCCAAAGACACTGAGTGTCTCAAGAGCCCCCACTCACAAGAGCAATAAAACACATACACCTTCAAATGAGATCAGAAGTAGGGGATGGTGTTGGTTTTCTTGGCTGTTTTGGTGGGACGGTTTAATTAAGACTGACTGCAGCAAAAGTATGCCCGCTATAGCATTTAGAAGGGCAGTGAGCTTACTACTGCAGTGCCACACTATTACTGGCTTTAGATTCTGGACTAACTTAGACCAGAGACCAAAAAGCGAATGCATCATCAGCATCTCCAATCAATGAAAATGCAAGTGATAGCAAGGAGCACCGCATCATCAGCATCTCCAATTAATGAAAATGCAAGTGATAGCAAGGAGCACGTTCAAGGACATTGCTGCAAACTCCTTACACAATTCAAGCAGCACCTGCTTAACAAGAGCAACAAACAACTCCATGCAGCAAATTGTCATGTCTTATGGCAAGTGTCCATCTTTCATGGCAGGGCAGAGAGAAATCTTGCTATTTCTAGTCTTTTCCCCAGCCTCCTCACTACATCGCAGGATTATCTAGATGAAGCTCCAGCCAGCTAGCTCTTACGCCTTGCACACTGCCAACCTCTGGCATTAGTTCAAACAAAGAGGAAACAGGTGAAGTAATCAGTCTTCTAGTGACTCAGAATTGTTCTGTGCAGCTATGTAACTTCCTGGAAATACTCAGTGCTGAAACTGTTTGAAGGGTTTTTCGTTGAAAAACACTACTTTGATCAAGATATTTATGTAATTTCAATTGTGATATAACTACTGACTTTAGCAAATTGGAAAATATGGACAAAGCACCCTTTTTTATTTGGAAAAACTAGTTCTCCATTTCATATAATTTACATACTCACAAAATTATCACCTCCAGAATATGAGATGTCATATTATAGCAAATGAAATATTTTGATTTCACGCCTTAAATCAGCAGCAGCAATTTTGAAACACCTTATCAAGATCACAGCATCTCCTCCTGGGAAGAGAATGACACAATTAGTGAAGCATTAATAGTGACTATTAATAATGTGTCTGGCAGCATTGTCTAACAAATAACAAAAGTTAAAAGGAAAACAGAATAACATGCAAAATAATATTTTATAACTCCCTTTCAATTTATTTATTTATTTGTTTTTAGTGATGAGTTAGTGCCTTTGGCATACACTGCAGGCCAGGCAGTTGATGGTGCATGGTGGCAGTTGGGGATGGGGAGTGTGACTTGAGATTGGCACTGGACTCCTTTAGTAACTTATGAGAATTTAAGTCAATGTGCTATTATCTGCCAACTTGTAAACAGTTTCCCTGTTTTTTGTCATTGGCAGGATTGTCTCTCATTCAAGACTGCAGAGCACAATTTTTCGATTCCAAACCACACAGCCAATCACAAAACACAGCATGAGCCAAAAGTCATCAAACATCACTTCAGGATGTTCTCTGGGTGTTTTTGTTGTTTTGGGGTTTGGTTTGGTTTGGGGATTTTTTTAAATAAGCTGTGCAAGCATGTCCAGGAAAGTAAGGAATTAATACCTCTGCCTTAAAGCAGTCAGGTGAAGTACAGCACCTGTCTGCTCAGACATTTCAGTCTCAGATGCAGGGCTACAGTTCCTGACCTTCCCTTTAGCTCCAGCTGCAATATGTGCCAGACTGCACATTTCAGATGGGCACAAGTGGAGATGATGATGTCATGGAAACCAGACTTCGCAGATCACCTAGCAAGGTCAGGGCAACACCTACATAAATGAAAGCAGAACTGTATGTATCACACCCTTAAATTCTTAAAAGAGTCTAAAATGTCAGTGGAAATATCTGAGCAAATAATACAAAGCACAGAAGATAATCTGAAGCTGAGATGAGAAGGGTTTTCATGGATCAAGGTCCACAGGAACGAAAGTTCCCCAAAAGTAGAGTAGGTTTGAAAGCAATACTAATAATAATCCTAGAAACAGCACACTCTGAGGTAGACGGAAACTTCCCATAGAAACCAATTTCATCCAAAATACTCTCTATCGTTGACCTCAAAATATATTTTTCAAAACAGGTTTGACTGACTTTGGACAACCCAAAGAGAAGATCCAGTGATAAAAGCTAGGCTGCAATTAAGTGCAGAGGTACAAGGAAATTGCTCAGTGTAGTCAGGGCCACAGCCACCAAGGACCATGGCAAGCCAAGGTGACACTGAGTGCGTATGCAGAGGAACAGGCTTACATTCAGGGAACCAGGACTCCTTACCACAAAAAGAGGTCCTGAATGACAAACAGGCAAGTCCAGAGCCAGCAAGAGTAGCAACCTGAGTAAACAAGGGGAGGAAGGGCAGCAGGGGAGGGGACGGAGCAGGGCAGCCCCCACCATCAGTGGCACTGCCTCGACATGTGCCTGGCAGGCACCCAGCAGCCTGCAGTGCCCACAGCCCGGAGCATGTGGCACAGGGCAAATCCCAGATCACCAGACCCCCAACCACTTCTGCCTGTTTCATGGCTTCTGCCAGCACTGGTGGCACTGAAAAAAAGAAATGCATTTTGCCCAAAAGCAGGGTGGGCCAAGGGAAGTAAATTTACAATGACATATTTCAGCATTTACAAAATTATATTTTGCCGGGATATCCAGTTCACAGAAAGTGTCAAAATATTTGGTAGCAGTCTAATTCAAACTGACAAAAAATATAATTAAAAAAAAAAAAGTTGTTTTACAACATGGAAAATCTGCCTTTTGGCCAGCTCTAACTGATAGCCCAGTGTCAGCTCAAAGAAGCTGGGCATATGTTACTTCCTTCATTTTTCTCTTATTACATTGTACACTGTAAGAACAAGGGGGTAACTTGCCTGTTAGATTGCATCTGGCTAATCTGAACCTGTGCCCCATTTTCAATCAGCAGAATTAGCAGTCAATCAGTCAAGTTCTTTTCTAACATCATTGCAGAAAATGCAAATGGTTCACATTTATTTTATAGTTACAGAAGCTATAGTACCTTTAGAGATTTATATCTTGCTTTCATGCTTTACAGCACTCCTTGAAACATTAGTAAAATCATCTAGGCAGGAGCAATAAAACGCCAGGACTCTTTACCACATGCAACTCTGTCTGACACCAAATCAAGTTTCTCAAGTGAAATATAGATTGACGAAAGAAGTGGCGTGAGGAGCAGAATCAAATTCATCTCAGTAATACTCATGCCACTGATGTCAATATATTACATCCATACCAGGCTAAACCAAGTGCGTCTTCTGAAAGATGCAAGAGCAGAAGTACAGCTTACGATCTGAAAGGAGACTGACCCGGGTGTCTGCATCTATTTTCAACATCACATAGTCTTATACTTTCTAACTCTGAATCTGCCTTTTTAAAAAAAATAATATTTTCTATCCTTTCTGTTCAACGCCCTCTACAAGAAGATTTAATATGACTGTAGGACAGTTGTATAGAGGAATAACAGACTGATTTTAATCCTACTATTAGTCAATGAAAAGATTCTAGATGAAAGACTGCAGATAACCTAATAGTCTTCTCTGTCTCCGATTCCCCGGATCTTGTGGGACAGTTAAATGTGAGTTACAGCCGCAGCCTGGTGATCACACTAGATATTTATTTTCCAAACACTGTTGAAAAAGAAATATTTACTTCAGCAGACTTTACATCCGAGCACCGAGTCGCTCCAAGAAAAGACTTCCTTCTCACTCAGCCTGAGAGTTCACGTCATTCTGACAACACTAAGAGCATTTAATATGAACATATTTTAGCCTCTGACATGCCGTCAAACAAGGGGAAAATACTTTAGTGCAATTGAGAATTGAAATCACAGTGTATTAAAACAAAAAAGAATGAAATCAAACCACCGCCAGAAGAAGAGCCTACGCAGGACCAACCCAGGGGCATGGAGGGAAGTGCCAGAAGTGCCCACCGAGACACTTCCCACCATTTATCTGCCATCCTGGCTAACCAGGGAGGTCCCAGCAGGCTGGAGGTTAAGGAGGAACCAGGGAACTACAGGCCTGACCTTGGTGCCAGGGAAGGTTCTGGAGCAGATCACCCTGACCTCCATCACACGGCACGTGCAGGACAACGGGGGATCAGGCCCAGCCAGCGTGGGGTTATGGAAGGCAGGTCCTGCCTGACGAACCACATCCCCTTGTGTGACAAGGTGACCCGCCCAGTGGCTGAGGGAAAGGCTGTGGCTGGTGTCTGCCTGGGCCTTGGCGAAGCCTTTGGCACCGTCTCCCACAGCATCTCCTGGAGACACCGGCTGCCCGTGGCCGGGGCGGGTGTGCTCTGCGCTGGGCTAAGAGCTGGCTGGGCGGCCGGGCAGAGCGTGGTGGGGGATGGGGTGACATCCCGCTGGCGGGGGCACACGGGGTGTCCCCAGGGCTCAGCGCTGGGGCCGGCCCTGTTTGATATCTTTATCGATGACCTGGATGAGGGCACTGAGCGCACCCCCAGCCGGTCTGCGGAGGACACCAGGCTGGGGCAGTGCTGCCCTGCTGGGGGGCAGGAGGCCCTGCAGGGGGTCTGGGCAGGCCGGGCGAGGGGCCCAGGCCGGTTGTGTGAGGTTCAACCCGGCTCAGACACTAGCATTTAGGAAGAGATGTTGGCTACCATGTAAGAGTACCTGCGACATGACTAACCGCAGCCACCGGGCAGGCTCCACAGCACATTTTCGCCACTGAACAGGCTGTCAGCCTGCCCCACATGCTGCCTTATGGCCAAGCATTTCTGCAAACTGAGAGACTCATCCAAAAGTGAGCATTCCTAACGCTTGGGGCAAGGACTGACCACGCAGGCTGCTCCCAAGTAGTCTGTAACTTCACTTTGCACCCATGCATATCTAAAAATTACGTTTTGCCTGCTCTCTGAGTGGTGAAGATCGAGAGATCACAGCCGGCATGCATTGCTTTTTAGAGATCATCAGTGACAATGATTTATGCTTTAATAGCGAATTCCCCATGAGTGCTTAATAATACAGATTAAGCCCTAATAAATGTGTTTCCTGCAGGTTTAAGTGACTAACTGTATGATCTATTAGGGTTGTCTCATAATACATACAATTTTCCTTGGTAACTGTGGAAATTTCTAAAGAATTGGCAGCATCTGTGTCTGAAGTATTAAAGAAATCTACTTTTTACTGAAGGAATTTTGTACAAATTAATTCCAGCCTTGGATATAACGTGCTAAATTTCCTATTCTCTATAAATATCTATTACAAATATTCAGAACAAACATTTGTAATCATTAAGAAAATTGAAGTGTTAAATACTCCTCAAACATTATAATGAATCATGTCAGGCTGCAGCTTTATATTTTATTTTCTAGCTATTTTATCTGTTTCAGTTATACATTCACAGCACATAATATATTCTGTGTTATTCCTCCCAGTTCTTAATACTTTTATCTGTGGATCACTAAAACAAAGTTTTAACATACAGCTGCTTTTAGTTAGCATCTGTCAGAAACCCAAAAGATTAATGAATCTGGTGCTGAGTAGCAGGTCCAAACTTCACAGAGCTCCACTAACGTTTTGATTAGTCTAGAGCAAAACAGTATTTAAGAATCTCTCAGACAGCTAGAGGGAGGGAAATAATCACTTTGAATGAAAAATCCGAATTCACCCAACTGGTAATGAAATTGCACTGAATATTGATTCAGGGCTCTAATAAGCTCAGAAGTTCAAAGCAAGCCCTGGAAGGCAAATATTCCCTCCTCTTCCTTCAGACAAATCCGTAGTACTACCACAAGGTAGGATTTCACTTCGTTCTAAATATACAGGATTATAAAAGCAGTCCTACAATCTCTCCCCTCCTCCCATTTCCTCCCCCCCGCCCCCATTTTTAAGCTGACAAATTTAACATCAACTAAATTCCAACCCAGAGCAGCACTTTAAAGTGATTTACAGCTGAATGAATAGGTTTTTGTCTCCCTTTGGTTTTCAGAAATTATGCAATTGCCTTTTTTTTTTTTACTAAACCAGACTAATCTGAGATTAATGTTCAGCTAAAGCTCATCCTTCATTCCTCCCAACCATGCCAGAGACATTAATGACAACGTTAGGAGTCGGCTTTGCAGAGGATTTCAGACACCACAGCACTGGAGGAGAGTTACTCATGAACAGTAGAAAGGGTTCTCTTCATATTTTTGTAAATCACTTACCAAACTGCCTTTCCACAGCAGATGGTGGGACAGGCTACACGAAGAAAGGGAAGGAAGAAAGTCTTTTGGTGAGAGTTTTGCCTAATGAAGGAGCTGCACATATGACACAATGATCAGAGGAGGGTTTCTACTGTTTTGCTTTGCAGGCTGTAATTCACAAGAGATGAGAGAGCGCAGTGCCTCTGTCTGCATTAACTTTGGAGACTTCCTGGTGACAGCAAGGAGACTGCCCCTCCATCTGCTCAGACACCCGTGATTTGTTGCGTGCAGCCTCACGTTCTGCATGCTGGAGAACAGAAGAGGATCCCATGCACTTAAAACTGAACCGAGCACCTATTAGCAGTGCTGCCAGTGGGGAAGCACACGGGGCTGGGACTGCGGAGGTCAATGCTGTCATCTTGGCTATGTTAGTGACTGAGCAAAGCACCTTACTGTGTGATACTTATTCTCTACTTGTTAAGTAGGCATGAAGCCCGTTGCAAAGCACCGTTGAAAACACTAGGCACCACCTTGCCGTCTTCAGCTGCATTTATGTGCCACACTGACTGCTCACAGACTGGTTTCAGGCTGCCTCAGCCTTACACAGTTCATGCCCCTTCTCCCCCCCAACCCTGCTCATCAAACAGCGAGGACTTAATGCTGCTTTAGATCTGCTGCTTTGTTAGTAAAGTGTGCTATTCCGGCCATCACTGCTTGAAGTCCAATTATCCTGACCTTTTAACACCACTACCCACTCCCATCCCTCCAGTCAAGTGTGACAGATACCAGCCTCAACCTCCTCATCCTCCCCCTCTCTTGACACCACCTAGAAGCTGCCACTTTTCCTGAAGAGCAGGGCACTTGCTCTCTCCTCTTTGAGATGCCATCTCTGTGTACAAACCCCTTATCCTGCCCTGGCTGTTAGGGTGATGACCCGCCGCTACTCAGACCAGCTCCCCCAACTCTGAAGTCTAAAATACCATTCAGTGAGGAACAGCCTAGAGGCAGGGCGTGAGGAGCACAGGTACCACTTTCTGAGCAACAAAGCGTGACAGAGCTCTTCATAATCAGTCAGGTCTCCAGCCACTAGGTGTCAAATAAATAAGAGCAACAGTATGGGCCTCTAGCACCCTCTTTTCCGCCCGCTCTCATGCTCTGTGAGGTTGTCTGCATCTATCATCCAGCCAGAAAGTCAGTGTCCCCAAAAAGACTAGATGGTGATTGAAGTTCACAGTGAGACCTTCCCTGACCACACTGAATGCGTGCCTCAGAACGAAGCCTCAGAAATCCCTTCTCAGAATATATCAGGTAATTGACAGGCAATTTAAAGCTTTTGCTCTCATAGCTTCCTTACTCTGGTGTAAAAGCTCTACGTGCTAACTTGTCTCATTATGCTCTCTCACAAAGAAAAAAAAAAAAAACAACAAACTAAAGATTTCAAAGGGGAAACAAGTCCTCTTGTTACAGCTCTGCCCAATCCAGCCAGGTGTGACAAGGCCAGTATTTCAGCAGATCATCTGAGCATCGCAGAATTGCTAACTGTTGTCAGAATGCCTTTTCCTCCATTCTGCCTCCCCTTCTCTCCTGCAGCAAAAAGTCTGATTGTTTTCAATTGGCAAAATACTAAAACCTGCAGCTCTCTCTCTATGGGAGACTCATTATGGCTGTCATTAGATGGTCTTTGATCTTTAGGAAAGAGAGAGGAGAGCAGAAAATATCTGGACTTACATGCTTGTCATTAGAGCGTCATTGTTGCATGTAACCAAAAAGGAGGTCAGATTGACTCTATTATTCTCTTCAGATGAAATCCAGAAAACAAACCCCACACTGAGTGTGAATAAATGCTCCTTCTTTTGCTCTTTAAGTGATGAACACACACACAAAAATGCACGTTCTTAACCTACATCTCTCAAACAATGTCATTCATATACCTCAAGGTAATCCCCTGACAGGTGATCACTTCCAATTTTCCTGTATCTGAACATCATATTGATCACTTGCTGGTGTACAAGCGCAGATCCATATCCATATCTACACACACCTCAAAAAAGGAGAGAGAAGAAAGCATACATGATGGAGCATAACAAAGATTTCATTGGTATGCACTCAGAAGAGTCACATTATTTATAGGCAGTGGACCTGAACAAATTTTCAGGAAATCTTTATAACATGCAACACCCTCATGTATTCTGCGTTTGCATCAGTGTTGGGAAGAAGATGCATAAGTGATGCTTCATTCTAGTGCAGGCAACCATGTCCCATAAGTGTTCCTTTGCAGGATTCAATTTACTAATACAGATAGAGACCGCTGTGGAGAGGCTGCTGGCTGAAAGAAGGAAGCAGTAACCGGGTGAACTGCTCCACTAGTACAACTGTGAAATTTCAACAGCTCCGCCACACAAGTAGAGGATCTGAGCTTGGGAGCAGCAAGTGCATCTCAGAGTGCAGCTAAACTTTGTGCACATGGATGAAAAGGGCTGTCTCTTCCTCTCCACCAGCTTTTTATGACAACCAATCTGATTCCAAAAGCACTCAAAACTTCATGACTAGCATATAGACAAGACCCTCTTCAGGAAAGTTTTGTTATTTGCTGTAAGAGCTGTCCTGAGGTTCTTTGCAAAATGTCTACTTAAACTCTGCCTAGCTGTAGCAGGACTATTAAGTTTCATGGTCACTAAGCTCATTTGTGTGTGCCTGGTGGGCACATTGGCTATTTTGCTGTCTGTGTGCAGAGCTAGCTGCTTTAACAAGGCATTCAACTATGAAAAAAATCCAACTATTTCTTAGTAAACCACAATCAGCAGAAAGATTAGCAGTAGATGGTTGAAGATTTTCTGTCCTAGAGGATTTGGAACTGGGAATTTGTTTTGGCCAGCGTTTGTGACTCTGGGCTGGAGAGGGGGAAGCACTTTCCCACCATGACATCCTTACTATCTGGGAAGCTTTAGAGCTGATGTGCATGTCCCACTCCTGCTACCTTCTGTCCTCTCCTGGTAGTCACCATGTTTCACATTGCAGACTTCAGAGAGGCTCAGGTGATGCAGTGCAGTCACACCTTTAAACCCAGCAAGCGTTAGGCTTGACTCCAGCTGCCAGCATCTCCCTCTCTGCACAGCATGACACACCTCGCAGACCAGCACATGTTTCCCGATATATCTGCTGTTGTAAGTCGCAGCCCTTTGTGCATTAAGGATGCCACAGGGTAGGGTAAGTGAAGAGAACAGACTACTGAATTATGTCTTATGTCACACACTGAAACAAGATATTAATTATTGTAGAATAATTAATATCTTTAATTATTATTAAATAACAGACAGGGCTGGGATAAAGGACTGAAAGGGACAGCTGGGTTATTTTGACACACTCCCTGCTGCTACCAGTACCTTGTCACATCTCTTTCTTCATCTGAACAAGCCCTGACTCAAGAGTAATCAAACTCTGGGAGGGCTCAGACATTTTTTGGGTGCGTTGGCCCAAATACACTGATACTGCATAGCACTGCCATGGCAAACTGATATCTGTGGATGTGCCTCGTACCTGGTAAACAGCAAGGCACACAGCATGCTGCCAACTGCATGTGTTTTCTCTGTATAGATCAATACAGTCACTGGGAAAAAATGCTTGCCAACTCCCTGGATGAAGCATGAATATCAGGGTGAAAATCAGAGGGAAGCACTACCCACATAAACCAGGCAGAAAGCATCTCCCCATGTTAATAGAGGGGTGGGGGAAAATCTTACTGCAAGGACTATCACAGGTTAAACTCTACAAGCACCTGGGACAACAACTGCATCTTCCACAGATAGATGTTGTATGGATAAACACAGACCTTGCTTCATAATGCTTGCTTTACTCTTTCTCACAATCTACTTAGCTTCAAGATCCAGCCTCAGGCTTGAACTTCACAATCAGCAATTTCCAGTCTAAGTATCCTAGTAAACATTATGGTTCATGGAACTTAGAGGAGGAAAAGGCATACGTAGGCAGAGCCCAGGAACTAAACAATCCTGAAACTCAGTCTCAGCTCAGATTAATTTTCACATTTTCCTTTACGATGTCTCACCTGCTATATATTATATTAGCGGTGGAGAAATCAATTTATACAATGCCCAGGACACAAATTAACTGCTTTTGATGACAGACAGCATCTGGTATTTAAAGAACGGTAGCTCTACCTCCCAATTTTTAAAGCTCTGATTGAAAAGATACTATCTGAAACAAAAACTAAGCCATGGTGTAGCAGTTGGACACAGGAGGCAGAGATTTATGTCTTTGCCATAGCAGTGGTTTTAATTTTAACTTCTTGAACATTTCATTCCTTGTTACTGCCTTGCTTGAGACAACCACTTCCCTCTCTGTTTGTCCATCTGCAATTTTGCAGAGAAAGAAAAACGATCAGCAGCTTTTCCTTCATCACATACTTCACACGAAACTAACTTCTCCGAGTTCTCCTAGCACATACAATGTCCCTGATGCTGCAAGATAAAATGTGTCACTGCTCCATCTGCTACTCATTTGCTGATGAGTCTGTATGGCAACATGCTGCTGAGCAGAATATTCCAAAAAAGAAGAAACCGTGCAGCCCAGCAGATCTGGTTTTGACAGAGCTAAGGCCAGGTCTCATTAATCATTTTGCTGTGCTGCCTACAGTACCTGGTGGAACATTAGGACTGCCTCCCCAATACAATATGTCATGGGACCATCACACACTAGTCAGACAGCTCTTCATTTGGTACAGGAAGGAAGAAACAGAGACAGCAGGAGGTTCTCAGTGCTAAGTGATTCCTTACTTCAGTGCTGCTCTGATATTCATAGGCAAAAGGCCTTAGTTTTGGGGCAAGGAGTGATGACAATCCAGGTGCAGAATGTTCCCAGTTGTCACCCTCCTCCGCACTGTGTTAAAGCTATATCAGAAGATGCTGAAATTGTAAGATGCTCAGTACTGAGGCCTTGCCAGCTATTTTGGATTCCTGCCCAGTACCTGCTTACAAAGGGGAAGTCTTACCCTGTGTTTTGGAGAAACAAACTGCCTCTCAACATCAGCCGTGGGGCAAAATTCAGAGGAACACGGCAAGAGACGTGCAACCTCTGGCCACTCTCAGTGGAGGCATCCCACCATGTCAGTGATTGTGCAAGAGACTGGATGGATCTACCACTATTCTAGCAACAGCCAGGGAAATCTCCTGGGGACCGGCTCTGCCCCAGAGGAGGAATGCCTGCTTTCTTCTCTGGGCTTGCCCTGCTGAAGGCTGAGTCACTAACAGAGGTAGGCAAACCAAAAGAAGCGGGGGTGTCCCATCATCTCTGTCAGGTACACAGGCTCCATTAACATCACCTGGAATGTGAAACATCCCACATCACCCTAAATGGCCCCCACCAAAATCAGCCCCATCAACGTCCCATCGGCTCAAATAAAAAAAAAAAAATTTACTAGGACACCTGCCTCTCCTCCCCACTCACAGCCTGCTCAGCACCAGGGAGACACAGGGTCCTGTTCTCCCCTGCCAGCCCAGCTCACTACCCAGCAGTCCTCTTACCCCATCCTTGTCCTCACCACAGCATCCCTCATCCTCACAGTCCCACCATCCCTGGGTATCCTGAGCTGTCTGAACCTGCAGTGTAAGAAAGCCTCCTTCTCCTCAGAGGGCAGACTGGAGAAGCAAAATAAATAGGTTTTCCGTTCAGGTCATTCAGGTCTGACTGACTCTCCAGCCAGCTGCATCTGAGTAAAGACTGTTCCATTACTCCAGGCCTGGAGAGGCCTCTGGTATCCCAAGAGCTCCTAACCTGTTTTACCCCGCAGAGGCAGCAATACACCCAGGACTGTGTCCTCTATATCAAATTAACTGGAAGCCACACATTTGGAAAAAAATTTCCTAATAGCCATGTCTGTTCAAGTACATTTTTAAGATTTAAAAACAAACAAAAGTCAATCTCTAAAACATAAATATTATTCTATTTTTCAAAATTATTGAGGGGAGGAAATGATGATTATTTGCATTTCATTTTCATTTTTCAAACCAATTGCCATCAAAGAAATGCCTGATGTCTATTGAATTACAATCTGCCTTTGAACTCTTAATGTACAGCTCTTTCCTGTACTTTACATAAATAATGTTGTTATAGTACATGGCCAGTCACAAAGGAGACACAGACTGACAGAGACAAGAAGAGCGAAGAATCTGAAAGCAAGGTGATAAGATTTTCAAGGCAGAAACACGTTTTTTTACTTATCAGTGCCTAAGGATAACACTATTTGAAGCACAAAGACATGCAGCTGCTTGTGTTTGATGAAAAGGTTACTGAAAAAGAAGAGAAGAAGAAATTATGACATTTCCCCCCACTCTTTCTGATTTGAGTCAGAAGATAAACCAAACATGCCTAAAGGGGAAGCAAGGCAGCTGCCTTAAGATACTTTCTGAAATTCAAGTTTTTGCTGAACAACTATGTGGTGAAGTTATAATCCAGGTTGAAGTTGATAACACGGGATCCTTAAATTTAAAAAGGCAGTTTTCTAAGACACATGGTAAAGAAGAGGTCTAAAGGGGAATTGAGAGAAGCTATTACAGTATACTACAATTTCATTACAAGCCTGACAATCTGACAAAGGCAAACAACCCTCACCAATAGAGAGGTGTGAATAACTGATCTTTTTATGTCAGTGGTTCAGCTGGGGAGAGAAAAAACACTTTGGGAAGACGTGAATCAATTTATTAAAAAAAATAATAATTACATAAACATGTAGGTGTATATATTTTTTTTTTCAATAAATGGTAACAATAAATGGTTTTGGCATGAACTACTCATTTCACCCCCAAATGATTTTGTTTCATTTTGCAGTATTTCAAATAACAGCAGAAGTTGACAGTGGTACACTATCACAAAACCAGCAAGACTTCATATCTGCTAATTCTACTAGGGAAAGAAAAATCTAGATGGAAAAGAAAAATCTGGAGACATACTCTTTTTCTACCCAGATTAGAACAAGGTTTCAAATCTGTTTATCATTTTTTAATCACCAAGATCTCTCTGGACCAACTCAGTTCTGTTGAAATGGGTCCACTTCGTAATCAACACTGGAAATTTTTCCTCAAGCCTGCATTATTTTTAAACAAAAATCAGCCATTATATGCCCAATACTATGCAATCTCTTGCTGTAGTTGTTCTTCTCTTTATGGATATTTGCATACCTCTTAGAGGTAGAGTATATGGTGACTTTATAGCTCAGAGGTTCAAGAACTCACATGGCATACAAGAACCAGCCAAGGTATTTTACCATAGATATAGCAAACACCAGGCTTGAAAAACTGGGACTGATTCTAATCAAAACTTCCCAGCCTGAAAATTCCCTTTAGCCAAATTTAATTTGATTCAAAGCAAAATTTCTATGTATAAATCCCAACCTTTTTAATGGCCCCACTGCTGTCACTGTACATGCAGTTCTGCAGGACAAAGAAACCTCGATCCCAAATCAGGACCACAGGGCCTTGCCATCCCAAAAGCAACCTTAGCCACAGCTGGAAGTTCAGCTATACCCTCCAGTGAGGACTGATACAATAAAGCTAGTCTCCTTGTCCTAGATCTTATGACTGCCTCACCATGCTGCTTACAGCTCTTCTCCAGTCATACTGTGATTTAACAAGTTCCTCCAAACCCTCCAAGGCAGCAAAAATCTAACAGCAACTACCTGAAAACATCAAGACCCCATAACAAGGCAGGAGAAAAGGCTAACCCTGGTACATTGAACCAACCAGGGCAAACAAATAAAGCTGCTCTGCAAGTCCTAATTGCTCATTACCAACATGCAAGGGAGAGCAAATTTGGATGGCTGGAAGCAGCAATCGCTTGTTACTGCTCCTCCAAGCAATCACCTTGGTCTTACCATGGTCAGCAATTACCACACCAGCCTCACCCCCTGTGACACCCCCCTGGGAACTCATGTACTAACCACACTTGCAGCCACTTCGTAAAAACTGCAGACGGCAGCAGATTTTGTTGGCTGGGCACTTAGCGGTTTGTTACACAGAAGGGATATTTTGTAAAAGGAAGTCTTTCTAAAGTAGGAGAAATGAAGGGTATTTATAAAAATAACCAGAATCCTTCCCCAAGGCGTTCTGAATAAGACATTCCCAACTGCCTTAAAGTTCAGTGTCAGCAATGCAAAGGTCGATGAAGCATTGAAAAGACACACCCTTCTCCATAATTAAAGGGTAACTTCATTTCTGATGACTTCAGTGGAGTGACAGTGAGTACGTGATTAACTCAATATCCAGAGAATTCCACACACTCATAGCACCGCAGAAGAATCAAGTGCTGACAAGGTGGAAGAAAGGTGAAAGATTTCAACCAAATGTTGAAAGGATGGAAAACTGACTGATAATTGGAAGCAGAGTTATACAGTGAGAAAACTTGGGGAACAGTAAAAATCAGTAATAATATTAAGTTGCCAGTAGATCTACAAGCATTTTAGGGTGGGTATGTGTTCTTGCACCAAGCTAGGGAATTCCTTGGTCTGTAGGCTGGTTTCCCCCACATTCAGCACGTGTGTTTTGTTTTATCCTCAACCACAGACGATTTCTGGAGAAAGGCCTCGTCAGTCTCTGCTCTCTTTCAAAACCCAGTGTCAGCTACACACACGGCAAAGGCTGGCAAAGGAACATCTCATACAGAACAAGATGGGCTTCTAATGAATAAGGCAGCCATGCCATGCTTTAGTGTAATAGATTTTTTGAGGACCATCTAAAACACAAAGTAGCCCCAGCACAACTCTGAAACCTGCTGCACAGGTTACTATTGGTATCAGGAGCACTTCATTCACTTTATCGGGAGCTAGGCATAAATTTAGGAGGCATCTCTAAAAAAATACTGGTGAACAGCTGTTTTCACTCAAAGCTAGTGGTGGGGTCTTTTTGTACACAACTGATGAGCCATGCCATCTAAGAACATCCCCAGAAAATGATAACTTAGGTCTGCAACGAAGGTTTTATCCTCTCAGACATTACAAGCCCAGGACAGAGAAAGCTCACCTCCATGGAGCTTGAGAACATACCCTGCCTGACAGTGCTTAAGATCCTGTTTGCTTGACTGCAAAAAGACCATCAACATCCCAACCTCTGCCAGAGCTGCGCTGGGGAAAATCATTTCATGGGTAATGGAGCCAACCAGCCCTATAGCCACATCCTTGAGTACTTCCTGCCCCAGCAGCGAAAAACCTGTCTTCTAGTAACAGTTCACATTCATAGAAAACATTTTTTTTTCCCCAAGTCTTTCTAAAAGTTCAGATTCTCATCTAATCCTCAATCAGAGCTGTAAGAGCTTTACAAATCTAAGAGATAAACTCTTGCTTTTATACTAACACAGTTGGCTTCAAAACCTCACAGGCTTGCTCACAAGTCTATTTGTTCCTCATCCTCCCCAGCTGGGATACATCGATCTGCTCATCTTTCAAGCTTGCAGCAGCCAAGGCAACACAAATGTACTTCCACCTAATTCATCATGCTCCTTTTGCCTTGACCACAGCTTACATTGGCTTTCTTGCTTCCTTCCTGCCCTGTCCCTTGGGTCCTCGAGCCTTCCTACAGGGTCTCATTAGCTTAATCACTTCAGAGCAAAAGGATCCCGCTCTTGCAGGTTTTGCTGGAGTCTCCCTGATTACACACAGACCTCCCTGGAAACCTGGACTCACCGAGGAAATCCCAGTCACGATGTGGAGCTTCGGCTTACATCAAGAACAGCCAGCTGAAGTAGTAACATGCCCTTTCCATACTAAACACTTTTGTCCAGGGCATCGCACATTCCAGCTTCCCAGCAGGAACAGCTGTAGTCTGTCTGGACTTCAGCCCCCGGAAGATCTCCTGCTCAGCTGCCACACATCCGCACATCCCTACCAGAGCCAGTGAGCCCTGTGCTAAGCTGTGCAGACGCACTGATGTCCAGTCTTTCGGGAAGCCCCAGCTTGCCCTCTGGGGTGACCACACATCCGAATATTCACAGCTCAGACACCCAGCGTGTGAGTCACCCAGTTGCTCTGCTCCTGCACCTCAATAAGTCTGTCAGGCCTCAGATTTTGCCTGCTGTGCCTGCAGAGGGTCCGTGCTCAAGAGGAACACCTACATCCCAATGCTACGTGGCCGTGCCACATATGCTCCAACGCCAGCCCCAGGCTCTGGGCAGGCAGGGTCCCCTCACTGTTGTGGGGCTGGGAGGACCAGCAGTCACCATCACACTGCTTGCTGCCCGCCCTCAGCAGCTGCACGTTGTGCCCATGCCTGGGGCCAGCCCTCAGCGGGTCCCTTCCCGGTCTGGTTCTGCTCCTCCTTTCTCACAGGCTTACGGAGAAGTGAAGTCTCAGCTGTCGGGGGGTTGGCGAGAGGAGCAGGGTTTCTAGGTGAGAAGAACAGGCCAAATGCTCTCTTTCTATCACCCTCCAATGTGCCAGATCCACAAACCTGCTGACAGTCCTTGAGAGCTGATGACACTTTTCAAAACATTGACAAAAATAGACAGGCACCTCCCCCCTCACCATTGAAAAAACTCATCAACTATTTCCACAAAACCCTCCTGCTCTCTGCTCTTTCTTTGACCACCTTCACAGCCGGCTCTTCTTTGTCAAAACATTTATGTAGACTCATCCCATCCCATAATAAAACCCCCTGTCTTCTAGGGAGCAGCTGACACCCCAACCCGTGAAGAGGTGCTAACATTTTAATGGCAACTCCCATACACTGTAAATTCTGGCCCTTACACAAGAAGAACTAGTGATTCCCCACAAAAAGATGTGCTTGAGTGAGAGTTTAATGATTTAACATGATGTAAATGAAGCCATTAGAACCTGTAACTAACACTGGAAATAAAGTGCCCGTTGAGCTCATAATTTCAAATTAAAAGGAAAAACAAATACATCTTAAAAAACATATTTCATAACTCGTTGCTTATATCTTGGATCGCTGTCAAAATACTTTTGTGTTTTACATCCGTTTCAGTTTAGCAACACTAATAAATCAATTTATTTCCATAACCTGAGTACATACACTTGCTATATATAGTGTCCTTTGGCAATATGCTATAAATTGAACTCAGTAAGTGCAATACCATTATTTTTTTTGTTGTTTTTACAGATACATTTATTTCCGTACTTCTTGTACTGATCCTTTAAAACCTATAATTAAACCTCTGTTGGATGTAAATGTACCAAGATATTTATTCCAGAGGGGCAATCCAAATACTTTACATAAGCAGGGATTAATATGCCCATTATGAGCCATTAGTTGGCCTGGGAATAAACTTGCAAGATGGAAAGCATTTTGGCTCTTATTCAGTATGAACTTAACATGCATACATTCAGCATATGCCTACATCCCCTGCAGAACTAGAACCAAAGTTGTTGACCAGATAAGGGACATGAAATCCAGCATCTTGAAGGATCAAACTATCCCAGATAAATGATGTTCTGGCGGCAAGTACTGTGATATGTGTGAATCATCAGGTATCACAAGCAGAGCAAAACCACACAGCTCCACCAGAACCCAAAATCCAAAGCAATTGAGAATTAATTCTTACAGGCGCCGGGTCTATTTGTGAAATACAGGCCTTCTTCCTAACCTCCTCAGAAGCTAGCTTTGTTTTGTGTGGCTCAGATTTTGAAGAATTCCTACTGTTTCTTACATCCCTCCATATCCAAGCAGCTCTTCTCAGGCAAGACATGAGTGGTGTGAGACACACTCACTCCTTGTTCCCTTTGCTAACTAAAAGCTCACCATGCTAAGCCAGAGCTGTACAGAGCATAATTCCACAGAATTCATTCAACATACACGAATTCTGCTTTCCAGCTGAGGCAAATGAAGCTTTAGAAGCCTCCAAAGACCTCATGTACAAGCAAAGTATGAAGCCAGCACTGCAAGACTTATGGTTGAGTTGCAGTTCTGCAACTGGACCGTGTGTCTTCGCATCCCTAGGACTAGCTATAAGTACTAACTAGCCTGCTCCAACAAGTCCAAGAACATAACTAAATCATTGACAGTGTTAATTATCTTCAAAAGGTCACCAAAAAAAGCTATCCATGCTGCAAGTTCAAAAACCTGAATGCCACATTTTTTCAGCTCCAGATGAGCTGGCACTAGGGAAAGTAAGGAAAGCCATGTTAGTGACTGAACAGCTATGACGCTGGGTAGTCAAGGACAGACAGGCATACACCAAGGCTGTCTTTTGGGCTAGAGAGCACCGGTTCCATTGGGATTCAGCTCTCAGTGCTTCATTTGGTTTTATTGATATTTTGGTAGGTTCCTCAGTGTTGTATTTGTTGAACTGTATCTGCTGTCGCTCCTCGTTTGATGCATGTACGATTTGAGCAACAGACTCAAAAGAAGGGAAAGAATAAAATGAGGGAGCTGTGGTGTTAGAACATTATGATGCGCAGAGTGTGATCATATAATTATTACAAGGAATACTTGTAAAACCACTAAGTTAATAGAAAGATTTTCTTAGTTGGAAAGACACAGCATGAAGTTAACACCTGGCCTCATTAATATGTATGTCAACCTGCTTTCAAGATAAATAACAGCATTCATGTAAACCATCTAATATAAAAGCAATCATGCAGAGACATACACGATCCAATTCACGCCGAGGTTTTAATTTAATGTTTAGATCACAATTTTAGCTGTTTAAATTGAGCATCAGAAATAAATAACAACCAAACATAAATGCTTACTTCAAATTTGGTTTAATCTTGAAGCAATATACAGCCTGGCAGAAGTGGTCAACAATTTGGGACTCATGGCAAAAATACCTCCAAAATTCAGAGGTTCTGTTATTTGAAGAATTGCCTCCAGTTTATGGGAAACTAGATTATGGCTTCTATTTCTTCCGTCTTTATACCAGGACTACCCATATTGCGTGCATTTTTTAAACTTTCAGGATTAAGAAACTCTAAATATTCTTAGCAGTGGCCCCCAGGAGGAAAATTCAAGACATAAATCAAAAACGAGGTTCCAGGTCTCAATCGAATAAAAGCTTCAGACATCCTCCACTGTTCAGTTTGGACTGATATTCAGAGTATTAAGACCATAGTCAAGACAGTATAATGTCAGGCTTAATCTGCCCTCGGCCAAGCAAGAACAGGCATGGACAATAAAACAGATGCTCCGTCACTAGGACGGAGCTTACACTATTCTTTGGTTTCAACTATAGATCTTACTGTTCCATCGTCCTTGATGCTGAGCATCAAGAACTGCCAAAAAAACCAGGTGAGACCTAGAGCTGTGGGTTTTTGTCGTCAGGCCCTTGGCAGCCCACCCTTCCATTCAAGAAGGACTAATACAATGAACCCAGCGGGTTGGGAGAGAGAAGCGCTTCTGGCTACTCATGATATTCTGACCCAAGCAGAAGGGAAGCACTGCAGGTGTCAGGCATCCCTCCGTTCCTGGAGTCCTATCATTATATGGTCTAAAACCACAGAGGATGGCAGTGACAGTGAATCAGGTGGACCCACTCCCTGCTTATATTCCTCTCCGTTACCTTCTTTAGGGATGCTAATTTCAGCATCGTCTTACTGCTCCTAGAGACTTTTCCATGGGAAGGATGACCGGTCAATAAAATGGGAAGCAGAATACACATTACCCCAGCAATTACCTCCAGAAAGGCTATCTCTGCTCCTACTCATGATGATATCTCAGACTCCCATCTCCAGTGATAACATCCTGATAGCCTGCTTTGTCTCCTCCTTCCGTCCTTCTTAAAGAATAATTCTGATTTTCTGTAACTACATTGTTACTTTAACAGAATATAAACGAGCCCACTTTCCATCTAGTCCTGCTGCTTCTGCTACAAGCTTTAGCTCACTCCAACTTGAGACGTCAGCCATATTCTAGTACAGAAAACAGTCATCTCCAACCTTTGGCTTTCTCATTTACTATGTTTTGACTACAACTGTTTGGATTTATATGAAACAGTTAGTGAAGAGATCCAGGAAAAGTCACAGCAGGTATTATTCATGTCATACTTAGCAGTTCTTTATGATTAAAATTCTATAACTCAAAAAAGTCTCCCACCTTATAGCTTAGTCAGAAAACAGATATTATTCGCCTCCCCAAAGGCACCTTGAATGTTTGTTTACAAATTCTGACTTTTTAATAAAACACACTTCTCCCTCAAAAAAAAACCCAACAAAACATCCAAAAAAAAACCCTAAAAACAAAGCCAAAAAACCCCATACAAATTATCCCATATAAGTGAAGTTTATTTTCAGTGGTTTGGTGTCAAGTAATCTCAAATTAATGACTTGCATACTGGCATAACACTTAACTGTATCCTGCAGCTACACACCCTGGCTCTAATATTTCTATCCTGATGCTTACCATAAAATTCTCTCCAGTTGAATAACTCAACGAATTGCTGTGATGTACATAACACAGGTAATAAAGAGCTGGCAAACTTCGCTTTCACATTAGGGTAGCCAGCTATCTCATAAGCTTTTGTTTAGCAATGATTGATAGACCATTATTAACAAGCAGAAAAAGATGCTGTAGCAAGTCATTTAGTCCAATTCCACTCATTGCTTATATTCATTGAGGAAAGATGAAGATCTGAGGAGCACAGCTTGTCCATAAATAAGACTGCTTATATGAGATTAGAAAGCCCTCATTAACACAAAGCAAGCCATGTAATTCCAAAATGAGCAATCAGAGGAGTAAGTTCTTTGTGTGTGTTCTTGCACTAGAATGTTTGCAAATGGAAAAAAATCCATCTGAAACCTCAGCTCACCCAAAAAGAGTCATAACTCAGCCCCTCCATGGAGCATTTTTTACATTTAGTTAGGCAAGACATTGCAACAAAGCCAGTCAACAAAAGCTGCCATGACAACAAATGGCTGCACCTATTCAGAAGGGTTTGGTAACTTTTCCAACATTTTTATCAGTTTTGTTTGATTAGCAAATATATCACTTCCTCCTATTGACAAACTCAGCCTGCACTGGGCAACCTCCCCCAGTGCCCATGCAGAGGTGGTATGAAGCAAGCTGGAGACAATACCAACAGCACCAGCAGCAGCTCAGAGGGGCCAGCCCGACAGAGGCACAAGTGGCTTTGCATCCAGCCTTCT
Organism: Falco punctatus; assembly: GCF_963210335.1. Classification (NCBI taxonomy): domain Eukaryota; kingdom Metazoa; phylum Chordata; class Aves; order Falconiformes; family Falconidae; genus Falco; species Falco punctatus. Next base: position 16,273,527 of record NC_137595.1, read on the forward strand.
CACAGCTTTTAATTCTCCCATCAGACTGCATCTCATCATCACTAAGCATCAAATACAGCCCTTGTATAAACACTTCTCATGTAGGACCAGAGGCACATGGTCTACATTTGCGTGTTGGGGGTTTATTTTATTTTCCAGTTCCATCACACCTCATTTCAGTACCACTTGTGTATTCCCGCTACTGCTCTTGGAGCTACGTTGTCCCTGTGTGATGCTACAGCATCTGAGAATGTTCTGTTTGCTCAGCCTCAGGCCCTTAACTTTGGGAAACAGTCAGATCCATTTGATGTACTAGCTAAACATTGTACTTCTGACGTCTACATTAAAAAAATTTATGGAAATCCCATTACATTGGATAGCTCAGAGTACTGCAATGTATTCAGTGCCAAGTGCTTATACACAGAAGAACAAGCAGATATTGGCCTAATTCTTGACATGCTGAAAGCTGAGATGCTCACATACATTCTGAGCATATGACACTGTGGATTTAGCTAGTGAGGAACAGCTCAGGAATAAGCTCATGAATTTAGGTCTTTTGCCTGGTCACAGCCATAGTCAGGCACTATATTTCACCCTGCACAAACGAGTCCTTATTTGCTCACCCAGAAACTCGCAGGGAAATTTTACTATGCTGGATATTTCAGTCTATTTGACTGAAGCAGATTCATAGATTTCAGAGAAGCAGGAATCTTCTGTATTGGCTCTTTCTTACTCATCTGTACTTGATTTGTGACGTGGACTACACAGAATTTGCACTGTTCTCACCATTTTTTTTCCTTCAAAATTGCACGTTTTAATGAAAGAGACATGAGAAAGGAAGTTTCCACTATATTTTGTATCTCATTTTCAGCCCATTCTATATCCCACCCAAAACATACCCAAACATAGTGTCAGAAAATAATTGGAAAATGTTATTTGCTCACTGCTGAGAGAAGCTCAGAACTGTCTCGTGTAAAAGCACATCTTCACGTAGCAGACAGATGGATCGTGCCTTGCCCTTGCGCGGGCGAGCACTACACTGCCACCAGCCCCGCAGCTGGAGGGCCTCAGGAGGCAATGTCGGAAAGCAGAGGGAAGAAAAGAGAGGTCTGACAGGCGGCTGCCTTCTTCATATCTCATGCAAAAATCTTTAATTACCATGTTACGCCATAGATAAGTCCTTTGTTCAAGGCTGCCAATACGGTCTGTAATCCATGGATTAGGACAGTCACTTTAAAGGCTGTGGCAGAGCTAAAGATGTATCCAGACTACTAGTTCACATTAAAACCACAACACCTTCATTTTCTCTAGAATTTTACATTGGGTTAACAGTATAACCCCTCCCCCCCCCCCAGGTTTCCTCAGGTAAGTAAGGCTGTAAGGGAAGGTACTCTTATCTAAGCTGTTCACTGATTCTTCAGGGAGAGCAATGCTTAGAAAGGGAGAACTAGGAAACAGCCGGTCCTTTTATACTGTAAGACATGGAATCAGAACTCCTGCAGCCCTGGCTGAGGAAGCAAGACCAGAGGGGAGCATCCTGCCTCCTTTTGCCTGTACCTCCCAGCCAAGCACCTTACTGTTATGTCAGGATGGCTGGCCATAGATCCAACTTCCACCACCACCCCCATCCCCCCACACCCACCCCCCACACACACACACGCCTGCACTCTTTACAACTTTCTGCATCTCCATTGCCCAGGGTCAGAACAGTCTCTGCTCCCCCCAGAGAACTGAGTCCACAATTCTCTGGGCACAAATGGGACAAGGGAGAACTCGCCTGTTGACTGCAGGCTGGCAGGAGAATCAGGCTGATGCCGGCCCTGCTCTCGCAGGCTGCCTTACATGTATAAATAGTCAAGCCCTCAGAAGATGCCCACTACTGCTGAGTCTGGCGAGCTGAAGAGCAGCTAATTTTAGTCAGTAGCAGAGCTTTTAAAACAGAAATTCTTCATCAGCACAACCCTTCCTTGCTGGAAGATAACAATTTTTTCACCTGAAAGACAGAGCTACATAGTTCTGTCTTTCTGGTTACACTAACGAGTTACTGCTCTGGGGGTAGTACACCCAGGTCCCTCTAGCTGACTTGCTTTAAGCTGCCAACCGCTGCCTGCACCGTAGTAACTCCCTACTACTGAGTTAACTCCTCCAGGAGAGCACATTCTCTGTGCGCCACGCTTCCTGTACCCACTTCCCCTCTCCTCAGACTTTATTCTCTAAGCTCAGACCCACCACAGATCAGGCCATGAAGTGTCAGAGAGATCCTTAAATACGAATTCATTCTTTTCCTCCCACATCACCCTCACCTGCCATCACTTCCCTGAATATAGTTACCTTCACTCTGTCTTCTCAAGCCTTTACTCACACTTTGGTCTTTTACAGGTTTAGTAAGGTGTAGATCTACTTTGAAATGTGGCTCCTGACATTTTTCTTAAGATCCTCTGTGCTTACTGTTTCGGAGTGACTCCAGATCAGACATGCTCAGTTCATAAGGGTAGGGAGGAGAAGGGAACCAAACTCGGCAAAGTTTCTGCCAGCTCAAGAGTTTGGCTGCTACCCTGCTTGCCTCCAAAGGTTCTGCAGGATGAGCCTGTGTTTTGAGCAGCTCCCTGCAGAAAAAGGATTGATGTTCTCTAACCTCGTGCACAGGGCAAGCAGAGCCAAAATCCAAGCCAAACCGAGTGCATCACTAAAGCCACTGGATCTAATTCCATAAGCACAGGGAACAGATCCAGCGCAAGTTATACCAAAGTCCTCGTGCTTTAAAATCACAGGATCTAAGCCTTCTGTTCCACCCAGTGATTCTCCCACCCTGAGACTAGCTTCTGATCCCATCCATCTTCCCAACCTTTTAATGATGTTACCAAACCCAGTGCTGGTATTAAAAGTTGTCTATAGATAAATTCCCCTCTGGCTGCCTGACCTGGTACCTACCCCTTCCTCAGCCTGCTCCTTTCTCTCCTCCTCCTCATCTCTTGCATGTCATCTTCCATCAGTGGAGGCTACTGTTCTAGTGGTACCAGCTGCTAAACTGCCTTCCAAGACATCAAGCAAAGCATAGAAGAGCAGCAAATGTACCAAGTTTTCATGGAAAACACAGCTCTTTTTTCCTTTTGAGTGATGTCAAGACTTGGACACTGCATTTTTGCAATGCTAAGGGGTCGGTGGGCCACTCTGAACATGAGCTCATGAGCTCGTGAGATGCAAGTTGTCCATATTGCTAAGCTGAAAATAGCTTTCCAAGCCACGGTGAACGAACCAAATCAGAGAGGAACAAGAACTGCACGAGACTCTCAGGGCAGACAGAGACAAGCGGCTTGCAGGTTCTGTAGAGTGGAACTACATGCAAGGACTTTTTTGGGCTCAATGATAAGGATGTGATTCACTAAGCGAGCTTTCCTTGGGCATAAAAGAAGGACAATACAGACTGATACAAAGCTATAAAGAGCTCTAGAGGCATACAGACGGTAAAACATCAGGCACTGATGACTGGCAAGATTGAAGTTATCAGCTGTGAACAAATGAGAAGAAAAGCAAAGGATTAAAATAAATAAAAGATAACGCAACACGTTCAGACAAATAATAATAAAAAATTTAAGTCTGGAAGACACATGGGGTGCGATGAGTGAAGCAGCCTGAATAGCTCAGAGGGATACAGCAGCCAGGCTAATTTATCGAGATAGCAGAATGACATTTTCTAAAAGAAGCTAAACTAATTATTTGCCTCAGCACTCCCGAAGGAGAAAAGAAGCTGACAGAATATGACATGTCATATAATTCTCAGGGTGACAAGCAGGGGAACTAGCAGAGATGCAAGGGCTGAGGCCTATATATCCCTCCTGTGCCACTCGGCTGCCTAGGGCAAGCCCTTTGGTTGATGAATGCAGACAACATAGCAATGACACGCCAGCAGCGGTCTGCGATGGGGAAGGGCTCCATCTGATCTCTAGAATCATGAAGCTCAAGTCGAATTTCTAGGTCTGACTCTCCATTACCACAGCCGCCTTGTCTTCATTTTTGCCTACACAAAGTGACTATGAAATTCTTTCAAGTAAGAGTTCTTTTTTCTTGGTGGCAGCTCAACACTCCCTGTTCACAGGTATGAATGTCTAGACAAGGTGCAAAGAAAAAATTCAGGCATGAACTCATGTCACTATTCACAAGGGAAACAGGTCAGAAGCCTTTTCCAAAGTCATGTGAAATTAACAGGGGGTAGACCTGGCCTCGTTAAGCTAGGTGCAGCCCCTGTGAGCTCTTGTTGCCTTGCTGCAGGGTGACAGGGTTGCTGCCTTCCTGATACCAAAGGGACCTCAATGTAAGATAGATTTCCAGGGGAAAAAAAAAAAAATTAGATCATAGCCAGTTTTTCCTCTCAGCATCAGTGTTAGCTCTGCTTTTTCTTTTCTAAAAAGAACTCACTAACTCACTTCCATTACAAAATAGCTCCCCTTAGTGACTGAGGGTACCCATGCATGTTCCTGTGCGATGTGTTAGAACTGCTCGTTGCACGAGCGCCTTGGAGATCAGTGACTGCCTCCAAGGGCCTCACTCCATCCCCCAGCCTCCAACCAAGCCCACAGCAACACTTCCATTGCAGGAAATTCCACCTGCAAGGGCATGATATTAGAGGGTTTACTTCAGTATAACCAAGCTACCAGAGCTGAAACTAGGGTAATAAGCTCATTTTGATTAATAAAGAGGGACACATCAACCCATCAAAAAGCAGAATGCAAAACTCTTTGCTGTGCTTTTCCAGATTTTAAGAACTCGGAAACATCAACCCACCAAAAAGCAGAATGCATAATTCTTTGCCATGTTTTTCCAGATTTTAAGAACTACATTAATTTCTTAGCTTGAAATAAAACCCAATAAAATGAGACTGGCATATACCCTTGGCAGTACTGTTGTTTTAGTTTCCATTGCATAGAAAGATTCTTGGATACTATAGTACGTATATAATGAGAATGCAGGGTGTAATGTTGAGTCATTGAGAAGTGGAATTACAGACAAGCTTTATCAAGATCTGCTTAACCAAATAGGTAGAGAAATCTTGAAGGAGTGATAACGTACTTGCAGTGAACCTCTTGGAAGCTGTAATAATCCAGAAATTGTCTGCTTGTCATGCACAAGGCTGACCAAATCATTTGTCAGCTGCACGTTTTCTGCCTACAATGAAGAAAACCACACTGCATAACATTATCATCATACACAATGCAAGCAGGCATAGTTACTTATAGACAGATGAACTTAAGTGTGGGGAGAGGAAATAATAGATAGGCTACAACATTCCGTAAATATGTTTAATCAAAAGACCCTGAAATGAGACTGTTAGAATTCCCTCTTTTCAAATGTTAGTGAGTTGGAAGATCACGGCAATTACTCACTTTAGACACACTCAAGAAGGTAATCAATAGAGAAGAGAGAGTAATAATGCAATTTAATATAAATAGACTAGGATAATAAATCTTTCTCTAAACTAAGAGGTAAGTCCTCTCCCATTACATTTCATTCTATGCTTCTAAAACAGCAAGTGTGTGAGTCTGATGAGATATGAAAAGTGCAAAACTAAGCTACAGAGGTATGCATAGAATTACATGTGAAATGCTATAACTAAGCAAGAGGTCATGCAGGACAAGGATAAATTTTTCCTGTTGGCATTTTATAAATGTTCTTTTAGCTTTGTAGAAACTGAACTGCACTACAAGCTTCACACAGCAACTGACATACCTGAATCTGTAATATCTTACAACGATGCATTTCGGAGCATCAGTAGCAAACTGTAAGAGATGAAGACATAATTCCAAGTAACTGGAAACAACCTAGATCAAAGCACTTGTGTCAGCATGTAAATAAATATATTCTCTGGGCATGGTCTCTATTAATTATGCTCAAGTTCTGGTCAGGAATAAACAAAGAGGGAATCATTTTTGTGCAATGCAGAAAAATCTGCACCTATTGTTTGGGGGATAGGAAAAAGGAAACAAAGCATATCTTCAGTAGCTACAGGTTCCAAAACCGCAAAGTCATAAGTAACAAAAAATGTTTATACTACACTTCAGATCTGTGCTTACACCAGAGGCAAGTGAACGTGACTCCAATACATATCAGAAGTTCCCAGGTATAGGAAGGTATAGTAATTTCTAAAAAGAAACTACTCTAGGGCAGGCTGAGGAACCAAAGAAGCCACACTTCAACTGCATTATGTACAACGAAAATCATTCCAGTACAAAAGGATCATTCAGGGATGAAGAAAGTACAAGAGACAGCTGGGTCATAATGCAGGAACATTGAAGCTATTGTTGGTTTAGAAGGTTTTAGAAAAAGATGAAATTAAAACTCTACTCGAAAGAGATGTCGGGCCATCCTGGGGTCCAACCCACCAAGGTACCCTACAAGATAAACAAAGCTTTGCATGCTCCTGGCTGCTGCAGATGGTACAAAAAAATCAGTGTCCAGGGAAGTGAGGTGGCTCTTGCTCCCAAAGAGCAAGAAGACTGTCTGAATTGATGTTTGTCCACAAAAATAGCTCTCAGCACAAGATCAGCCAGATGGGCTAATCAATAATTTCAGGACGGCAGTATGTAAGGGCATGTTGTGCTGGACAGAAAAGTTGATCAATGCTTCATTATACTCTGGCACTCCGTATCAGATACTGCTGGATGCTCGTAGTTGCACGCATTAGACTGTGGTGCTTTTCGCCATAATACAAAACGAACAATAAAAAGCCAAGACAAAACAGGGTCCATGGGTAACCTACTGATCTGTCAATGATTCTTGTCTCTGACATCTGCTCTGAGCCCTGTTGCTGTTTCAGCTGTGCTAACGGTAGCTTTGTGGCAAACCAACTCCCTAAAATACAAAGTGATGAATTCTGATCCTAACATTCCTCTCCAGCTCCATCCTATGGATTAGGCAATGGAAGGAATCATAGACTGGTTTGGGTTGGAAGGGACATTTAAAGGTCATCTCGTCCAACCCCCCTGCAATGAGCAGGGACATCTTCAACTACATCAGGTTGCTCAAAGCCCTGTCCAGCCTGACCATGAACATTTTTCCAGGGATGAGGCATCTACAGAGTCTCTGGACAATCTGTTCCAGTGTTTCACCACCCTCATTGCAAAAAAAACATCTGATAATTCACTAGTATCTTGACACTCTATCTCCTTTTCATTACAATTATTATTTATTTCAGTGACTGTTCTTATATCACCCCATGAGTTTTACCTTTTTTTTGCCCGATTCTCCTCCCCATCCCACTGAGGTGTGGTGCATTAGTGAGCGAGTGGCTGCGTGGCGCTTAGTTGCCAGCTGGAGTTAAACCACACCAGCTTCTCTGCACCTTGCTAGTAAAGTGTCTGGTTCTGACTTGAAACCAGCACTGCAGGATTGCTGCTGGATCACACAGCCTAGCTCTGTTTCACCCGACTTTTGTCCAGCCTCATATCCATGGGTCATAAAGATAACACAGAGATGAGGGGAACCCAGACCCATGGCTGGTGGTGCAGGGAACAGCATGCAATGCAAACCAGCTGTCCCCTCTTACAGCTGGTTGGCCACGCAGTGTGGGCTCACTTCAGCAAGCCAGAGAAACATATGGGGTGCAATCCTCCACAAACTGGTGCCAGTTTCCTGTAGGTAGGGCACAAGCTCTTTCCTCATAATCACTTCTCTGGCCATCGGTGCATTTGGAGGACTTTTCCTTCATTCCCTTAAGACATTGGCACTGATAGAGAGTGTTTATAATCCTCCTCGCCAATCTTCCATTCTTATTCCACAGCTTATTAACAATTTCACTACCCAGGATGAAACAGGAACCCACTTGAAATGGCAGCTCCAAGCCACAATGGTAGAAGAGCAAAATGATGGACAGGGGACTAGACGGTCCACCAAGGGAACCGGCACACAAGCACTGGTTTGTAAAGCACTGTCAAACTATGGAGAACAATGAAATAGGCAAAGTGAGGCCTTGCACAATGAAAAAACACATTGTTCAGCATCCTGTCCCATAGGGCTAACTCCCACTTAGTACAAGGCCAGTTTCCATGAGCTGTGTGCCAGAACACAAGTGGAGTGCCACGCTACTCTGACTTCATTTCTCTTGTCCTTTCCACTCCTCCTTGCTCATCAAATCTACTCCACTTCCAGTAAACAGAGGTGTTTGCACACCGTGATGCTACCTAAAGTCTCACTGTAAACATAGCCCGGGGTCTGCAGTGGCAAAGGGTCTGAACCCCGGCTGGAAGGAGGGTACGGTTCCTAATTCCGGGCTCTGCATCAGTCCAGCTCTCTGCCTAGAATCCCCACCTGAAAGTGAGGGTAATACATGTGCCATACACCTGAGGCAGACTGCAAGATTTGATGTCTGACAAGACCAAAGACAGTTCCCAGCACTAAGCGCTGCTTCAAAAGCATGCAGTGCACGTGTCATCACATTACCTCTTGCAGACAGCCACTTCAGTGACAAATTGCAAGTTAAGAGAATTGTGATAGAGCACTGGGTTGTATCCTACTGTACCTTGGTCATAGCCAAGTAGCAGAGTTCCTTAAGCTAAAGGGCTTAGACTTCTGATGACAGAAGGAAAACAAGCCTGCTAACTGGAACAGAGGGCAACCAGCTTTTGCTGGGGTCTCCAAATCCACCCCAAGTGTTCAAAACAAAGGAAACCATCCACTAATTTGTGTTAATTTAACACTGTCAGGGGACAGGAACTCTTCTGCCACCTTGTTCTCCCAGCATACCTCACTGTTTTGCCTATGGAAAGAGAGAAATGCCTTCGATTGGCAAGTTCAGCTGCAGAAATCTTCTAGAGAAGCTGCTCTTCATGGGATACGAGCAGTTGCTCAGCAGAGCAAAGGAGGAATAAAACCGATTTCTATTTGGTTCTAACCATCAGTGAGGAGGCACCAAGTTGAAATCTCAGGTTTCTTTCCAATAGCAATTTAGGGCTCAGATTCACAAACACTTTTCAGGCTGACTTGCGGCAGCCGAAAATGTCAGGTATAAACCAGCAAGAAAGGTTATCTCTCCAGCTGTTGCAGCCTGTTCCATGCAGATTGTGAACTGGAGGCTTTGGCCAGTGCAGCTCCCAGTGTGGCATGTTCACAGGCTGGAATTGGTGGCAGTTTGTTACAAAAGAGCACTGTGAACTGCGAGGGTTCAGGAACTGAATCATTGCCTGCTCTGCTACAAGCGATGCAATCTCTGTGGAGGAGCAAGGGCTGGCTGGCAGTACTAACTCATTCCGATCAGCACAAATTGCTGGGGTCGTGAGTCCTCAGCATCCTGGATTCCTGAGGCAAGTCAAACAGATGCTGAGACCTTGACTGCTCAGTCACCTTTGAAAATAAGCAGCATCCTGAAATGCACAGTGATTTTTGAAAATGGATTCAATACACATGCAAGCCTCTTGTGCTATCTACAGCCAGATGCTTCTGGGATTCAGAAGTTATTTCCCACCCCTTGTGTCTGTTTGGCTGGCTGCCCAATGGGTTAGCTCTCAGTTTAAGGTGTTACTTCTATAAGAGGTATTCATATGGTCCTGTTAAATTTTAGGTAAGATTCACACTGGATTCTACTGCACCAATTATTTCTACCCTTTTCCTCCTTGGAGTTTCTATAGAAACCAGGTACAACAAAAGGTTCACACAGACTGAGCAACAAGTTGTTCAGATCGGGAGGGAAACAATCTCCCTTCTATCATTCTGTCCGTTGACTTTGGGGTTTTTCTTAGCTACTACCGGTGTTGGATGTTGAAAACAAGCTAATGCCAACTGCCTTCCCGGGGTGCTGCAGAAGCCAGTGACAAAGCTTTCAGAGATAACGAAAGCTCCTGTAATCACAAAAAGCTGGCGGGCAGCAGCAGCGATGGTTTTTTGTTTGTTTGTTTTAACGCCACCAAGATCCAAGCCTACAGGCGGAGCACCGGGCGCCCCGGACACGGGCTGCAGCGAAAGGAGCGCGGCACGCACGGCCCCCGCGGGCAGCGGCACGGCCGGCGGGCGACACCCTGCGGCCAGCGCGGCACCGACCCGCTCCCCGCGACCCGCTCCCCGCTCCCGGCCCCGCTCTCTAACCCGCTCCCGGCTCCGATCTCCGCTCTCTAGCCCCGGACCCTCTCCCCTCCTGGCCCCGGCTCCCAGTTCTGACCCCGGCCCCACTCTACTTCCTGCTCCCCGCCCCGCTCCCAGCCCCACTCCCGCTCTCCGCCCCGCTCCCGCAGCCCGCACCGTGCCCCACCAAAAGCAAGGGCAGGGGAGCTCGGGCTTCCCGAGGCCTCCATCGCCCACCGGCCCCCACCGTGAGGCCGGGAGCAGCGGTGGGTTAATCCCCCGGGAAATCCACAGCGAGCTCCCACCACCCACCAAAGCCCGCTAGCACTGACGTGGCATGAGGCAGCTACGGGAAGCAATCGCGTGTGAGCACGGAGTGTGTCCCACAGAGAATCCCACGCCATCCCTCTGGCATCCCTCCAGCCAGCGTGACTCCTGCCCTCTCATTCAGCAAGGCCTCCTCATCCCCCTGCTGCCCACAATTTCGCTGAGCACTACTCACGTCACGGGCAGAAAAATCGCCCAGCCTGGAAGTTAAAACAATTGAGAACTTCAATTGCCCCATGATATTAAAAAAGTGGACTCTGATTTATTGCATCCCATTCTCTGCCAGGCCAACGATGACTCAACTCATCAAGCACCTACTCAGGCCAACAATATCTAACAGCACTTCCACCATTCCTTCCCATCCCCTGGTACCGAGGGCTCGGAGAGGGCTCTGCACGTTTATGGCTGTTTGACAGCTGTAGGTCATTACCTTGGAAGTAAGAGCTTCCAAGTTGGTCCTTGACTTTGTGCACCTTAAGGTTTACCTTGCACCAAGTTTATTTTATTCCAGCTGTTAAAACTCAGTCAAATTCAGCCAGTCTCTCCGTTTGCTGATGAGCAAAAACATCTCCATATTCAACATTTGCATAAAATGCCATGGAATTCTCCAAGTTCGACTCCTCTTTCTATGCACTTTCACTGCCTAAGAAATAGTACTGGTCTCAAACAGCCGGAGTGACTACCAGATCACAGATCTGTTGTGTCTCTAGTAAACTTCTCAGGGCTTCCCTGAAACAAGAGTCCTGCCCCAGACAAATCCAACCAAGTTCTCTAGACCAGGACAACTATTAGCAAGCCCCAGAGAATCACAATGTAACAAGACCAGGCAGAGCTGGACAAGGAGAGGAATGAGGGATTCAGGCAATTGTAGGCAGCTGCCCAAGCAAGAGAGAGAGGGGCTGTGAAGCCTGGGGAAGGGAGAAACCCTGCTTATGTCCACATGGAGCTGTCATCTGAAGGTGAAAGGTGTCCCGTTCACTGCACAGAACACTGCAAGCGCATTGTCAGACCCAGGGGACAAAGGAACTTCACAAGTGTTGGTTGTGCCTGTTTAGCTGAAAACAGATCCACAACATACCCAGACCCCTCACAGCGAGGGGGCAGGAGGGAAGGCAAAAGGAAGCAGGATGAGTTCAAATTGGCTAGCTCAAAGCCTGTGACTCTGTTAAGGAAAAGCCACACTGAAAATTCAACTGCATCCCTAAAATAAAAGGTAAGAACTGCTGCAGTCTAACTCCAATTGCTGAACTTCAAAGCAAAGGGATTTCTACTTTAACTGATACGCTCAATAGGCTCCATCCAGCCACTTCCATAAACCAAGCAGTGGCTTAACCCCTCTCAGAGTAATGGGTAAAGCTGGCTTCCAACGGATCGTTCTGCAGAGATCAACTGTCTCCAGTCCTTGAACCCACAGTAAATGCTCGATGCTGCACTGCAGCACACAACCGAAGAAGCTCAGACAGTAAATCAAAAGGAGAAAGTTTAAATGTATCTTCTATTTTTACCAGCCAGAGGTTCAGCAAAATTTCTTCAGTGACATTTAAAAGCTAAATCTTTGTCAACCCATCAGGGGCTACATAAAAGTGCAAAAGCAAGTAATTCCCTGGGCACAGAGGCACGTGCCACCACCTGAGCGGGGAACGCCTGGCTCCCCTTAGGGTCCCTACACTACATCTGCCAGGCAAGGACCAGCCCTACCCTTGGCCTGGCTGATGCCCTGTGTACATCTCCCAAGGGGGCATCAGGGAATTAGGAAAACCCGCTGGTGAGACACACCTCATTGTCTGGGGCTTCTTCCTGGAGGAGGGAGCTTTGCTTTCCTTCTCCTGTACCATATATCCTGGGCAGAGCAGGCCCATCAGGAAGTATTTTGACTTTGGGGAGGTTAGGTTTATGCCACATGTACCTCAGTGGTCACTCAGCTGGCAAAGGACAGCAGATCCCTGGCTACAAAACTCTGTAATGCTTCTCATTGCTCAACAGAGACAGGCTGGCTAGCGGATCCACTTACTCCACTTGCCCAGAGTGCAAGATGGGCAAGCGCAGGGTGGGCTCCAGCCAGACGCAAGTCATCTCTCTCAGGACATTCACACATGCAGAGGTTGTTTCAGCCCTCTGCTACTCCCCATCCCTCCACTTCTCGGATACCCCCTCCATCCCAGCACAACTGACAATGCTCAGCGTCACTGCGACTCGGTAGGACTGCGAAGCTGAGCACATGTTGCTGCTGCCATCTCACAGCCCTTCGTGGGCATCTGTCAGCATCGGTACAGTCAGGTTTGGGGAATCACTACTTGCTTCCCTCTCAAACATCGTTCCAATTCAGAGGAGTGGGTACGGTTTTGATAGGGGTTATAGTTGGATTCACTCTTAAAATTCCTTCGTGTGCAGGAATTCATTCACCTTACCAACCTCCCAGAATGAAGTAGCCTATACAACCCTTGTACCCATCTTATCAGTTGGCTCCAATAAAAAAAAAAAAAAAAAAAAAAAAAAAAAAAAAAAAGAGTAAGCTTTCAGAACTTAAGCCCTTAATCATGGGGAACCCAAATGGCTTTTCAGGAAAATTCATTTTCTTGTCTATTTTGACAGAAAGTCTTCACACAACTGAGGTGACACATCTGTTTGATGGATGCTGCCACAACACTCAGCCTTTTCACACTGAAGATTGATTGCTCCTGCAAATAGGTAAATGTCATTCACCCAAGAACTGGGATCCCAGCTTCAATGGAATAAACAGACCTTTCCTGCACCTACTAACTGCTGAAGCATTTCCTGGGCACAACAGACTCCATCAGTGCCAAAGAGAGAAGGTCACTGCACAAAGAGAATCTCAGAGCACCAGCAGCTGTACTAGCCATAGCCAGCTTTACTCACGGAGGTAAAATGACACCTCCTAGAGAGAATCCCTTCAATTCCCCCAGGTCCAGGTTGAGTTTTAATTCAGAAGAATGGAGCACTGTTTATAAAACCACCACAGAGTTGAAATTAGCAGTGTTGCTCTACATGCAGCAGATTCGCAGAGCCAGAGCAATAATCAGGGTCTTTATTGGAGAGAGTTCTGGAAGGGGCAGGTTATTTGTCTTAGTGCCTGTCTCTCTTATTATCTGCCCCTCGTGTCTCAGCACTGCTTCTGCATTAATCAGCCAGGCTGGTTAAAAATCGCCTGAACTGCCATTTGACCAAGTGCTTATCTGCACAACTGCACAACCCATACCATCAGTTAGGGAAAAACAATTTCCCCTGGCTACTAGAGACAGCCTAATTACCTAATCTGACAGTATATTAATGGTTCAAGTCAACAAAAAGTATAATGGATGCTGGTAAGCACAAGCTGCCTGGACATTTGGCACGTACAACCCAGCTAGAAATCACTGCTGTGAAAAGTTGCCACTGGCCACAGGACTAAATTGTCTGATCTCTCAGGGTTTCATTTAACAGGTCTATCAACATGATAAAGAGACAAACCGGCAAGTGGAGTCCATTAATGAGGACTGTGAAACTGCCTAACAGGATAAAAGGTATTTACGTTGCAGGTTAATGTAAAAATAAATCTCTGCTTCGTTTCTCCATAATTACAACACCCTCCCCTTTTACAGGGCTACTATGGGGACAAAAATCATGTTATTGTCCATACTAGAAGGAGAACTGTATGCATAAGGGTTCAGGAGGAAACAGGCAGCAAGAGTCAAGACAGATGTTCTTTATAGCATTGTCAGCCCTCCCATAACTCACCACAACTGCTCACTATTTCATGGGTCTGTTTTAAAGACCTAATTACTGGACTCACACGATCCCATCGGAATCTCAGGTTTTCATTTTTAAAGAGGAAAAAAAGAGATGTGTCCGTTGCAGTTACTGAGAGCAGTGCACATATGTGTATCCCGAACAGCTCCAGGCCAGAACGCATACAAAGAGGAACTCACGCTATCAGTTATTTTTTGCAATGTCAGTTTTCTGGGCACTCTTGTAACCATTTGGCACATTTCTCCTGAGGTATAAATGCCTGGAGCTAGCAGCATTATTTTTTTTTTTAGGGCCATTTAGGGATGAAGAGGAAGAAACAGATTTGTCCCATAGGCTTCAACTTCTAGTTAGCACATCCCAACACTGACTGTTGCTAGAACAACCACACCACAATGGTAAACAGCAGCTACACCTCCAGCACCCACGAGACAGGTTCTTCACAGAAAACTATTTAACTTCATTCCGGATCATTGGCTTTTTTTTATTAATTAAATAGAACATTTCTCATTGCGTTTTACTGCACCAATTCCCCGCGAGATCTTTCATCCACCACTTCTGCACGTAGTCCATTTCACAGCATAAGCATCCATTCTCTATTGCTCATGCAACAATGAAAGGGCTTAAGGGGGCTACTGGAGCAATCAATACTCCAGTAGATCTTATGTTTTGAGACATGTCCCATCATTAAAAAAAACTTTACATCACTGAAATATTTAGCTCTCTGTCTCTGCAGATTGCCAGCAACATGATTAGCAACACCTTGGGAAAATACAAGAGAAGACACCTCCCTGCTTAAGTGCACCCTGGACAATACGCTTGACTGTCATGTAACACGAAGATATTTTGGGTCAGGATGTTCCACACTTACAACAGCTTATACTCCCTGAAAATAGAAGTCCTGGTGGCTGGTGGCTCACTCACAGCTTACACTGCTTAAAACACTTCAGGCCTAAAGCCCACCTTCTAATCCAGATAAAGCAACCATTGATTTCCTTGGATTTATTTTTTTATTTCAAAACTACAGATATCTACATACTCATTCTGCAGCCAATTCAGATTCTTTAAACGACAGCAAAGGCAAAGCAATTTACTTTGACTGGAACTGCCCAGAGAACCACATCAAAATCAGAGCATTTCATTAATGTTAAAATCTTTCACCACTGTCGTGGTTTAACCCTGACCAGCAACTCAGTCCCATGCAGCTGCTTGCTCACTCCCCCCATGCTGGAATGGGGGAGAGAATCAGAAAAGTAAAAATGAGAAAAGTTATGGGTTGAGATAAAGAGGGTTTAACAGGTAAAGCCAGAGCCGCAGGCAGGCAGAGCAGCCCAAGGCGTTCATCCAGCACCTGCCATGGGCAGGCGGTGCTCAGCCATCCCCAGGACGGCCGGGCTCCAGCACGCGTGACGGTGCCTGGGGAAGGCAAACGCCATCGCTGCAAATGTCCCCACATTCCTCCTCCTCCCCCAGCTTTATACGCTGAGCATGACGCCATACGGTGTGGGACATCTCCTGGGTCAGCTGGGGTCACCTGCCCCGGCTGTGGCCCCTCCCAGCTCCTTGTGCCCCCCAGCCCACTGGCTGGCTCTGTGCCAGCCCTGCTCAGCAATAGCGAAGACCCCCCTGTGTCAGCAGCGCTGCTCCAGCAGGATCCAACCACAGCCCAGTACCAGCCACAGTGAAGGGAATTAACTCTGTCCCAGCCAAAACCAGCCCAAACACCTACTCAAAATCATGATACATCTAATCAACATGAATGGTTTGTATTGTCCACGAGACTACTGATGACATGGGAGGTTGCAGCCATTAAATGGATATAATTACAGCCAACAGAGATGGCAAGTCATAACATAACCTGGAGGATGTTGTTAGCCTGGGATACTACTGTTCAGGCAGTGGCAAAGGGTGGCTTCCCTGTTCTAACATCAGCCAAAACAAGATGCCTCCTTCAAAACACTCCACAGGAAGTTTGGAACTCAGAAGACTCACTTGCCTCTCAGTACCTTCGAGATTAGGCTTTGTACCAGTTCATTACTGCAGCACCTGGGTGTCCTGGAGGCTCCGGACACTCCCACATGTATGCATGCATGCAACAGCACTGCAGCCCACGGCAAAGACCTGAAGAGTACTATGTACTGCCAGCAAAGGTCCCTTCAAACCAGGCTCCTGGCCCCACAGGGGACATGGCATACTGCTCTGCTATAAGACAAAACAAGAAAGGTAAATTCTTCTGTAAGTGCAGGAAAACACAGCATCTTTACACAGCATATAGTAACCTGCGGTAGTCCAGGGCCTTGTTCCCTATTGCTATTCCTTTTCCCATTTGTAAAGTAATAATGCACATAATTTCCACCTATGGGATAAGGATCTTTGAACTTCTATCTAAATGTTTTGTACACTCTATGGTCAAGAAAGCTAACAGCGCACAAAAAGATCATTTTCTACTGTTGAATTACAAACCTGCAGAAGACTCAACATATAAAGGAAAAAAATACACCAAGTGGAGTGGACATCTGCAGGAGGTGACATAAAAACTTTAACCAATGTTAGACAAATAGCCTTAAGCTGTTCTTTCTTGCGCGTATGTAAAAATCTATCAACAGAGCATATATATATATATATATATATAACTATTTCACCGTTCTGCATTCCCTGGCTGTTTGGAAGCTGTAACACAGTACAGCATTCAGCACTTAGCCTTGCTTTAAAAAGCTGTTTGCTTCAGGGCTGCGTTCTGATCTCAGAAAGCCTTTTACTTTCATGCCATGGAAGGTAAATGTCAAAACTCTTTTTTAATCCTGCCACAAGATGCTAAGGAAAACGGTAAGACCCTGGGCTTCCCCCGGTGTTACGGGCAGATTTTCCCGAACTTTTTTCCCGTTTCCACATCTGCCGCAAGAGGGAGCGAAGAGCTCACCTTCCTCAACGCGGCTCCCGAGGAGAGGAGGAGGCCAGCAGATCGACCTCGTCGCTACCTGTGACCAAGCTCAGGCCAGGAGTTTACAATACCCTTAATGCAGCACGCAGGTCCTCAGGCAATGAAAAGGGCCGGGTTTTTTTGCTTTAAGAAAGGTGCTGCCCCACGTTCACACTGTGCACAGCTCTGGTCAAAGCCAGCAGGTGCTGCAGAGCTCACCTGAGGGACAAAGGCACACAGAGGGATGCCACGGGCGGGTAAAAACAAGACCATCCTGATAGAAAGAAACCTGCAGCTTCATCGCAGAAGCGTGAATTGGATGTTTACAAGAAATTGATATGCATTTCCAACCACATCAGAGGTGCATGTGGGAGCAGGGGACACACAAGGAAAACGACACCCTTCTAACCGCATGTACCGTGATTTCTCATTAAAATGCTATCAGAAAATAGCTCCCTAAACCCCACTCACCCCCAAAAAAACCACCCTCTTCTGCAGCATACACGACCACAAAGAGGGAACACATTTTTTTTATAGGAGGGTCTCCCCGGTCATTCCTTCCTTCTCCTTCTCTCTCCCCCACCCTTACCAACCTCCCTGCCAATCATCAAAACTCTTTTTAGGTTCTGCTCTTATGAAACTGAATAGTTATAATGATTAAAAATTAATCTTAAATCCAGGCAGTTACAGGTTGCTGCTGAAATATTACGATACCACTGCTAAAAGCAACAGCCAGTATCTCATTCCAGCTACGCATTCAAGCAGGTACTTAAGCCCATTGACTTCCAACCTATAGCAGTTCTAACTAACCATTGTTACCACTGGTATCAAACACAGCAAGTTAAATATGCTTACACATTGCTGGATAAAGATGGACTAAATCTAGATGCAGATTTTCTAGAAGGAGAGGAGAACCGAGTCCTCTGCTTCACGCTTACCGTCCTCTCAGCTGAGGTTACTCAGCTGTAGCTATCCAACTCTTTGCTCAGATCCAGGCTACATTTATGCCATCGTTCCCAATTAGTTTCCAACATGCAAATGAGGGGTTTGCCCAGATCAGGTCTTAAGCCGCTTAGTTGTTTCCTTTTGATAATTCACTCCATTCCAATTCCACAAAGCTAATTACAGAGTAATTTTACACTGTCTTGCTGTTCAGAGATGGTTCATAAATTAAAGAAGCCAAGTGACTAATAAATGCCAGTCTCTCCTCCATGCTTTCAATCTGTGGAACCAAATAACAGCCTCATCACAATTTAAAACAACAAACAGGTGCCCTTTTGTTTCTAATATCCCTGTGGAGTCCTGAGAGGTCAGCTTGGCTGTAGAGCACAGTTCCTTCCCGTTGATATTGACAGCAGCTGTCACAAACACCATCAGTGCCAGAGTCCAGGTGCTGGCTGTTACCAAATGTGCTACAGTTCAGAATGACACATTTTCAGTTGAACACAAACTAGATCGGATGCCACTTACACTTGCATCATTATGAAGCAGAACTGCTGCAGTCAGAAATGTGAGCAATGACCCACCCCTGCCCAGGCAGACTCATTCATCAATAAATCCAGCAGCAGGAGTTCCCAAATCACCTCGTTACCAAATGGGGGCCTCTCTGATCTTTAAAAAGACAAGAACGAGTCAGGGAAGCAACCCACAAAACAGTGTAGGAATTTACTACAGCTACACCTGTTTTGTAGTAAACATGTTGGCTATTAAGGAATAGCTGTGAGCACACAGACACCCTAAAAGAAATGTACTACTACAGACCTTCACCTATTGATAGGTTGCTTCACTTCCAATTTTGTCAGGAGAACAGATGCAGACGTGATGGATTTCTATAGCTCAGCCTACTATAACATTTTTAGTATATTAAAGTGGGTGCATTAAAGGGACAGTCTGATAGTTCAGTCAATAAGGCTGAACATGGGCAATCACTTTATATACACAAAACACCCCAGCATCTTTCCTACATCATTCCATCTCTCCATGCCTCAGTTCCCCTTGTAAAATTATAGCAGTAACAGAAAGCGTTATACAGAAATAGGATGAAGCAGCAATCACTGCAGCTGCAGAAGAGTGAGACAGATAACACAGATGGTAGCAGAGCCTCCCTTGCTCTAGACGGTTCACACTCTTGGAAGTTTAGCGACTTGAGTCCCTGTCTGTAAACATCGAAGTGAGTTTGAACTAGTCACAGTACCCGCAGTGTTTGGGAAGAACTGGGTATCTCCATATCTGCATAAAGGAAACCTGGAGGACCTCAGACAATGCTGAAGAACACATCTGGGGAAGACTTGTTTCTAAAGTAGTCATAATTATTAACTCGCCCAGAGAAAATAAAAAAAATCAGAAACAGATTTTTCAGCACTCATTTTGAAGTAAATACCTTTATGTTTAGGGTTAAAAAGGTAAAATGCTACATGCATAACTGGTGGGTACAGTACATTTTACAATAATAAGTGGGTAAACATCAACTATGAAGTATTTTACCACACTCAGCTTTCCCAGAGATAAATCATTAGTGAAGTCCAATAACTTAGCAAAAATAGTATGACTATTCCAATTTTACGTACAAATAAAGGAGGCACAAGGCTATGGTGATTTGTCCTGGTGGGCCAGCAACGGAACCAGGAATGTGGTCTTCCAAGTCTAGTCCAACATTCTGTCCAGTCAGCCCCTACACAAAATAATTTGGAAAAAAGAGATAAATTTTCACTCTAGGAATGTGCAACTATGACAGAGAATGGGCACCCCTCAGAATCAAAAAAGAAGCCTTGGAGATATGAACTGGCTTGTTAACCTGTTATCTGGTACTTTGTCTTAAGAATGCCAAGAAAAAATAAACATATCAAGCTGGTTTTATTTATCCTTGGACTTGCACACCCCTAGGCTCTACCCCGATTTCAAGGTTTTTCTTCATAAATGCAAAGTCTAGAAACTTTTACAAGTTAAAACATACATTATTTACCTTCTGGAAGAGACAAGAGCCTCATGTAATTGTGACCCCAAAAGGGGTGGCTTTAGAAGACCCAGTAAATATTACAACAGCATAACAGCACTGCCAGAGGTACCCATGCAGCAAAGACCTCTTCACGTTTCACCTAGAGGGTTTGAGAAATAGTGCATTTCAGCAGCTGCTGAAAGAACACTTAGTGCAGTATGTTTAGGCTGTAAGGTCTCTCTCACAATACATTCATGGAATTTCAACAGGAACCTCTTACATGCCTACCCTTCATGAACACTCTCCTTCAAGAAGCAAATGCACAAAGGGAAGACTGAGGCTCTCAATTTATTTGCCTGCAGAAAATAAAAGGCCTGCAGAAGGGGAGAAGAACAGACCTGAAATTAAGACTGCAAACAGATTTGGACGGGGACACAACAGGAGGGCATCTGCTCCAGGCTGGCTGGTCAGAACGAGCACATGACAGCAGTGTCCACCATCTCCACACGATGGCTTCTCCAGAGTTAGTGAGCAACACCCCAATTCTTATCCCATTTTTTTTTCCAACTAGTATTTTATTGTGCTCTTGAATATGCAGCACAGAAAGGGAAACTGATTTGCCATGTATCGTGCACACATTTTTTTTTTTCCCAAGCACTCAGGTATGCCTAATCAGCAAAAAGCACATTATTTTCAGAAGTTATTAACTGAAATGGGAAACCAGCATACTGTGATTCCATTACAGAAGAGTTACTACACTCAAGTGCAGCTGGTATAATCAGTATCAATTGGCTTGAGAGAAACGAGCTATGCCAGCTGAGGCTCTGTCCCTCAACATCCAGCCTTGCAGTTTCCTGGTATTTACAAGACTGCCACACATAACCTAGACCTAGTCCCACAAAAAGAAAGAGAGGTGCTGATCTTCATGTTCACCCAGATCTTCAGGCAGCTGTGTAAAACGGAAAAACAATGAGATACCAGTTGTATTAATAAGAATATGAAACAATCTGGAGAGCTACATTGGCATTAAAGATCTTAGCACCTTCCAGGATCTGGTTCCTAGAACATCAACCAAAGCTGACTGAGAGCTCTCATCAGAATCACTTCTGCTCTGTCCAAGTTCTGCACTAGTAAGCAATCACCCTCTTTCTTCAAGCTAATAAATATCCATGCTGAGATGTCAAACTAACTCCCTGGAGTTTCTTCAAGAAATTTTTCTGGTTAACTTTGTGACATATTTTATCTCAGAACTTTATTTCAGTATAAATATAGACAAGTTCTGTTTTCTAATCTTAAATATTAAACTTAATTAAAATATATTTATGTATTTAAAGCACTATAAAGAATGCTGATGCACCAATGTGCCTCTAAAAGAAACCAAAAAACATTTCAAGGACAGCAAATACCAGTCCACCTCACGTGGTTGCAACTCTGCTGTCATCCAGATACACATACACTTCCTTTCATCTCTCAAACACTTTGTGTACAACATGAGCGTCATGACTCACCTGTCATGTTTTACTTTGTATGGGAGCCAAAGAAAACCAAGAAAGCAGTAGCAACAAGGTTGGTTGAACATGAAATGATGAAAATGCCATTTAGATCACACTCTTTCAGGACATTTTTCAGTGGCATTAGGCAGCAACTACAACACAGGTTGTCCAGCTCATGACAAGACAGAACGCAACTCCAAAATACGGAGTCAAAAGTCAGTCAGTGGGATAAGCATGACTTGCCTGAAGGCATCCAAAAAATACAGATGTGTGGTGGGTTGACCTTGGCTGGATGTCAGGTGCCCACCAAGCCACTCTATCGCTCACTGCCTCAGCAGGACAAGGAGGGGAGAAAATAAGATGGAAAAAATTGATGGGTCAAGATAAAGGCAGTTTAATAAAGCAAAAGCAAGGGCCGCACATGGAAGCAAAGGAAAAGATTAATTCTCTACTTCCCATCTGCAGACAATGTCCAGCCACTTCTCAGGAAGCAGGGATTCAGTATGCACAGCAGTTGCTCCAGAAGACAAAAAGTTATCATAAAGGAAGAGGAAGGGCGGACATTCACTCTCTTAGCCTTTATTGCTGAGCAGACATGCATACCTCACAGAAGACACCTCTGTAGCCCCCCCACCTCCAACACCTTGCCACACAAACGCAATACAAAATAAAAGAAAGACTACACTGTATCCAGGAAATAATGGTTAGAATATATTCATCCTTGAGAATTTCCAGGTGTAGCATTATTCACTTAATCACAAAAAAGGAAAAGTGCTAGAAAACTGCCAACTACTAGAACAAAGCATCTCAGAGTGATGCACAAAAACACAAAACAGGACTGACCTTCTCATCCAGACGTTTTTTTATTTTAAAACAATCTATTTGCATCTCCTTTTCAAAAGAGGAATCACCAGTAAAACACAACTGTAGAAAGAAAAACAGCTTCTTAATAAACAGCTCAGCTGAGGGCAATGCAGGAAAAATACCTTTTGCCAAAATCAGCCTGTGTCAGACGGCTGTTGCTGAACAACTGGCAAGGAGATAATGGTGTTTTATCTGCTGTTTGGGTTGTTCTTGGATTTCGTTTATTTGGAAGACAAAAGTACAAAATTTAAGTCACTTTTGGCTCTGTGAGATCTCATTAGCATTCCTGGGCCTGCTCTCCAGGATCCAGGGGGGTCTCTTTGGGCAAAGACACATGTGGGACTATAACCTGGGAAGGAAACACATCACAGGGTATTCCACAACCAACAGATTCCTCAGTAAGGTTCTGACAAAGCTTCTTGTGGTCAGAGGAAATTAGATTGCTCAAATCCTGTTTCTGGAATTGAAACAAACTGTATTATAGGTATTTGGTCCATAGTATGTGCAGAACCACTGTTCTTTGCACCACAAATGAGTCACTAAGCCTTTGAACACAGGTAAGGTCTTTGGAAACTGAAGCCAAAAGCTCCTAAAAATACAATTGCAAGAAGAGAAAACAATGGCAGTGCCCTAAGATGTTGAATTATCAGGGAGTTTGTTAGAAAAAAAGTGTCCAGAGAATTCTTGGAGGCACATAAGGAAGAACAGGCAGGGGACCAAAGATGAAAGGCCCATTTGGTCAAGGAGCATAGCATAAACAACCACACACACACACACACACACACACCCCCCATGTCAAGTAACAAGTGATGGGACAAGAGAAAATGGCTTCAAGTTGCACCAGGGGAGGGGGCTTTTATTGGATAGTAGGAAAAAATTCTTCACTGAAAGGGTGGTCAAGCATTGGCACAGGCTGCCCAGGGACGTGGTTGAGCCACCGGCCCTGGAGGTATTTAAAAGATGTGTAGATGCGGCGTTTAGGGACATGGTTTAGTGGTGGAGTCAGCAGTGCTGGGTTAACAGTTGGACCTGATGATCTTAAAGGTCTTTTCCAATCTAAACAATTCTATAATTCTTTAAAAGAGCACTGAGCATAGCTAGTAAATTTCAGCAATTTAATCTAGACTGGTGCAGGACTTGCCTATGACCTGTACTAGTCCCAGACCACATCCCAGTACCCCTATGATATACTAGGATTTTTTTTCCACTACCCACTACAACCGAATTGCATTCCTCCATTACCGCAGGTGACTGTGCATACTCTGAAAGAACATATAATTTTAAAATGCTAAGTTTATTTACTTTATTTTTTTTATAATTCCCAAATGTTCATTTCTTACTGTAAAAGCTAACATTTTTGAAGCACAAAACACACCTACCTTTCCCGATGATTCAGAGTGATTTAGCAATAAACAGCTCAGAAGCAAGCACAGCAACTGAAGAAATGTCCTGGGATCTAAATTCAAAAATGTTTTCACCTAGCAAAAGCACAAGGGATGTGATTCAGACATAAGATTTTTCAGCCACTCTGTGGACCAGAGCGCCTTACAGTCACTCTCAAAAGGCAAAGGTAATACATGTACAATACTTCCACTAGTTATAGTACACACAACCTCATTACTTGTTAGTAAAAGCAAATATATGTTCAGGTCACTTAAAACCATTGGGAAACACACATGGGACTGTATGTGACCATGGAGAAATTAAGTATATCATTTTGTTTGATCTGTATGGGAAAAAACCCCATCTATTTAACATAAGCTCTTCTGTGTCAGACAGTGTTGAGTTCCTTGGGTTCCCTCAGGCAACAGCCCACACCGCCCAGGGAATTTACGGAGCAGGAAGCCTTCACCCATAACACAGGGTGTGGGTTTTCCTTCAGCATCCAGGTAAACTGCTGGCAGATGGAGACAACTACAGGTTTTCTCTGTCCATTCTGAGTTTAAGGGGTGCACATGCCCAGCCCCCTGCCCCTCCAAAATGCTACAGCTGGACCTTGTCTTTTCCACACACATCCTGAAAAGGGAAGATGACATCCAAACCCCACTGCTCCGAAATGGCCCCAGCTGAAAACTACAGCCATGCTTAGGGATGCAGGAGTTCAGTTATGTGATGTCTCTCTGCCTTCCTGAGCTCCCATCAGCATTTACCACTATTACATGGCCCTGTGACCTTAGTTCTCCTCTGACAACATGCTTCTACAAACAGAAGTAGGACCTTATAAAGCCAAAAAGAGAAACGGCAGCCTGAGGTTTGAAGCTGAGGGTCAGGATCTGAACAGGACAAAAATCTGGGAAAGGGCAAGAAAACACTAAGTGAAAAACCACTTTCAATAAATGTTACCCTTGTATAGTCGTCCCTCACAAAGGCAGCCTACTTTTTCAGAACTTAGCATCCGTAACTGCTTTCCCAAAGCTTCTCATGGAAGGTGCTGCAGGAATGGATTCGTGAAGGTATTGCTTCAGGCCAAATAGTTTTTGTAGTGAAAGGAGGAAAGTTGAAGACTGACTCACTGAAGAGCTTTGCAGCAGGGCAGTGAGACAGCAAGGAGGTCTGCCAGGAACCAAAGATAGAAGCATTAAAGCATTCACACAGCCCCAGAGAGATAAGAGGAGGACAAAGAAAAAAAAGTCTTTTCTTTGTGGACTACAATGCCAGAAGGAAGCAAAATATTATTCAGCCAGACATTTGGTGTAAGACAGGTCACAGATTTGGGCAGCATCTCTGCCTCAACAGCCTTTACGTCTTCAGCTAATATGTAAACCATCCAGCCTGGATGCAAAGACGGACGGAGAACCCAGAACTTCACCAGCTATGTTGTTTGAAAGGTTAGTTATAAACACACAGATTTTTCTATCAGTGTGTCATTTCTAATCTAAATTTGTCTTGCTTTAGCTGTTGGGATTGGGGTTTTTTAAGCCCTTTTCTGCTGCACTCTCTGTAAGGCTCTCTAGAAACCAGCGTTTCATTCTCATCCCCCAAAATCTAGACCTCAGGATCAAGTCATTTTGACATCTAATTTATGTCAGTCGCTAGCAGGGCACCACAGCCAGATCACAGAACTGCTGGAGGTCTCTCTGTTGTAGGAAGTAAGTTTCCAGGCCCCCCCCGGTGAGGAATCGTTGCCGTAACAGCCCCGACAACAGAATTCTAGCAGGAGCGGAATGAAAGGTCTCCAGGCACAAAGGCTCCGTCTCGCATGGGTCTGTGCGTACCGCGGTGCTTGCGGCACCCGGCACATCGCACCGTCTGCTTCAAACGCTGAATTCAACGAGTTCAAGTTCAGCAGGAGCAACAGGGAGCCCACGGCCCTTCTCCTGCACGAGCCAGCTCCCCCCGCACGCCGTCGGGCTCGGGCGGGCACTGTCCCGCCTGGCCGCCCCCTCCCCCGCAGCGGCGCGGGGGACAACGCCAGCCCCGACCCCCCCGCAGCCCCCGACGGGCCGGGCGAGACCCTCCGGCAGCGCGGCGGGCACCGGCTCGACGGCAGCGCAGCCGCCCCGGCCCCGCGCCCCCGACGGAGCCCGGACAACGTGCCCGCCCGGCCGGCTGCGGCCCGGGGGCGGGGGCAGGGCCCGCGGGGGCAGCACCGACGGCCGCCCCTCCGCCCGCCCGGGGGGAGGCAGCGGCGGGCCCGGCCCCGGCGCGTCCCACCCCCGGCCTTGACGCCAGCGCGCTAATGAAATGCTAATGCCGGGGCGCGGAGCCGGGCGCTGCCCGCGCCCATAAAACCCGGCGCGGCGCGGGGGCGCTGCCCGCCGCCATGCAGAGCGCGACCCCCGCCGCCCCGCCGGCGCTGCACCTCCTCACCTCCTACTTCATCGACAGCATCCTGGGCCGGGGCCCCGCGGCGGGGCGGCACGGTGAGGGGCGGCGCGGCGGTGGGGCGGCGGGGGCTCCCCGCCCCTACCCACCCCCCCGGTAACTCCCCGCTTCTCTCCCCTCAGGCGAGGAGCGCGCGGCGCCGCCGCGGCCCGGCCGAGCGCGGGGCCCCGCGGAGGAGCCGGTGGCGACGGGGCGGGGGGGGCGGCCGCCCGGCGAGGCGGCGGCGGGCGAGGAAGCGCCGGGCCCGGTGAAGAGGAAGCAGCGGCGGTACCGCACCACGTTCAGCACCTTCCAGCTGGAGGAGCTGGAGCGGGCCTTCCGCAAGTCGCACTACCCCGACGTGTTCACCAGGTAGCGGCCGGCGGCGGCGGCGGGGCGGGGGCCGGGCCGGGCCGTTAGCGGCGCCTAACGCTGTGCTGCCCCGCAGGGAGGAGCTGGCCGTGCGCCTGGACCTGACGGAGGCCCGTGTGCAGGTGAGTGCCGGGCGCGGGGCTGCCGCCTCCCGGGAGCCGCCGGTGCCCGGGGACCGACCCCCGACCCCCCTCCGGGGCCGGGATTAGGAGCCCCCCGGCACAGGGCTCCGGCGGGCGGGGAGCGGAGGGGGCACCCCGGGGAGGGGGGGGCGTCCGTTCCCGACGGCTCCGAAGGACGGAGGAGCGGGGAAGTTACCTCAGTGACGGGAAAACAGACGGCGGCTTAGGGACGGTCCCAGGCGGCACCGCACACGCGTTTGCTGCGGGCTCCGTGGGTCTACAGGCAGGTACTGTCCCCTGGGATTTGAGGCTCTAAAACCAGTATTTAAAAAAAAAAAAAAATCAGTTGGTTTAAGGCAAATGAGGGGTTCTGTGGGGCTTCCCAAGTTATTTACCCAGGCTTCAGGGAAGCTTGCACCCTTTCCTTGCTCTACCTTAGCTCGATAAAACAGTCACACCGCCAAGGGGCCGGGACCGTCGCAGCCACCAGGCACTGCCCGGGAGGAGCCGTCCCGTGGCCTTGCCGGGCTGCGACGGCAGCAGCGCCCGCAGAGCTTCAGCCCACAGAGCAGACACTGACCACCTCGTAGCCCACAGTTTTCTTAAACGACAAATGACCCCGGCACCTTCTCCTGATTCTAAACTCTCGTATTTAACTTATGATGACTAATGACTCTTAACTCATACCTTTTAAGAAGCAGTTCCTTTAGGTTCATCCCTTGTGTAAGATAGAACTCCCTTTTTGTACAGAAACATTAGCTTTAAAAGAAAAAAAGTTGTTTCAAAAGGTGTGGAGGCTTTCAAAGTATTTTTAAGCTGGAAATGACAATTGTATTAAATTTGGCTTGCGCTGTGTATCAGATACTGGCAGAACTACTCTGGGTGTG
Organism: Falco punctatus; assembly: GCF_963210335.1. Lineage (NCBI taxonomy): Eukaryota > Metazoa > Chordata > Aves > Falconiformes > Falconidae > Falco > Falco punctatus. Next base: position 16,301,021 of record NC_137595.1, read on the forward strand.
TGCACGCTTGTGAAAGACAGAGCTGCGGCTGCTCGGTGTGACAGCCCTGCTTCCTCCTGTGTCGCTCTGTTACTGTTGATGCCAGTTCCTTGTTTCTTGTCATATTTCAGTCGCTGGATCTGCGATGGTTCGCGCTAGCTAATGTCTTTAAAGCTCCTGCGCTTTTTAGCTTTCTTCTTGTAATGCGCACCATCTTCAGAAAAAGGCCTTAGAAGTATGAATGGTGCTTCATAGCTGGCTCATCGGAGAATACCCAGATGGATTCTGGTGGACTTGAGGAAATCAGGTGTCCTCCCCTCTCCTTACCATCACTAATCACTAAAACCTCTGGTTAGTGAAATACCCCCAATACCTGACAATGGCACATGGCATCTGCCAGCGGGAAGGACATGGGTGAAAAGCTGTTAACTTACCTGTTACCGTCACACTCGCTTCATGGAGTACTTGCTCTGTAGGCCGTTTGGACCGGGGAAGGAGCGGCGCAATGGTAGGCAGCGAACAGGAGCTCTTCTAATGCTTTATCTGAAAGAAATGGAATTGTCTAGGTTTGGTGGAGTCAAAAAGGAGTTACCAAGCGAAACAGCAGAGTTGATGCATGCCCAGTGGATGGAAGAAACAGCGGAGAGCTGTTCCTTGCACCTCCTTACTCCTTGCCGTATCCTAACACAACTCTCGTGGGCATGAGCCCGCAGTCAGCACGGCTTGCTGAGGGGAGCTTCCAGTGCACAGAGCCTCTGCCTGTGGATGTGTGCTTGTCCTCTGGTAGATGGGGGACAGCTTGGCCTGGGGGGAAGAGGAGGCTACTATATAGGTGGGGATGTGCTGTACTTACCAAGCTATCTTAATTGCCAAATGCTTGCTTCATATACCCATTCTCACAGTTCCTCTGTATGGTTCTGTGTGAAATTAAGACTTCCATACCTCTCCCATGGTGCCTGACTAAACCAGCTGACATTAAAAGTGGTATCTTTTTATTTACTCACATGTAAACCCAGGAAACTAGTCTTACCAGATGCAATCAGACCATTTCTTCCCCTCCATGTGTTTTCAAATTGAGGTCCCCTTCTCTGGGGAGACCCTTTGTCAGCCAGCTGAAAATGGGTACCAGCCACTACATTGTTCCTCACTCTTGCATTTTGAATCTTGCCTGAAAATGAACAAATAATAAGAAAAATTGCCCGTGAATGTATTCTCATCACTTCAAAGTGATCCCCCCTCACCCAGCCCCCATTATTTGCTTGTATAGAAGAAGGGAGATGGCAGCAAGAATCTTTGTATTCCTCCTTACCTTGGAAAAGGGGTAGTCAGAGTCAGCAAGGTCTTTTCATCATCTGAAGCCGTGTTGGAATGCTCTCCAATAGCATTTGCATCTATTGTTGCCATTCTGCTTCTCATAGTTCATATTTTTAGGGTGGGAGGAAAATAAGAAAAAGTTTAAGGAATATTTTATTTTCTTTATGTGAGGAGTGAAACATTACTTTGGTATTTCAGTACCATAAACTGCACCTGTGTTAAAACATTAGCTTTCAAATATAACCGATCTAAGCATCCCTGTCATATTTTCTGATTACAATCCTGTGTTCAGCTACAGTTAGTCACATCTATGTGTCTTTTTATCATTGTTAGCTATTACATCAATTAAATAGGAATAATTTTTAAAGAAAATTACAGCATGAAAGCTATCCAATTTTATATGCTTACCTTTTTCTTTTCAAAAGACCTAAATTTCTTTTCTCAAATATGTGTGGTGCTAGTAATTACAAAAATATTCTGGGTAATGTTTAGCATACAATTAAAACTTGATGGTTTAAAACTCATCTTTGACTATTAAGCAATGCATTTTTTCCTAAGTATTTTACCACTGATATTACAGTCATACCATAAAAATCTTTAAGACTGGTATAGCAGTTTCTGTTATGTTTAGTTTGGCAGTTTGAACGTGTCTGAAAATAGAGTAAAGGCAAGTTAAGCCTTTTATTGGAAGCAAAGGAAAACTGCTTAACAAAAGGTTCAAGATGACTAATCTGAATGTTAATGACTATAATGTACGTACTAAATTTTGAAAGCTGTTTGTCATGTCAGTGTAAGGTATGAGGCATGCCTTTGCTCCTTTTATCACTTGCATTGATGAGTTTGTACCAGTAAGGAACTGAAAGCCAGCTTTTTTCTAAAGGTAATTACTAGATATCTATGCCGGGATTTCCTTCCAGTTTGATAAACACAAAATCCGAGAGATGACTAAATAAGTTTGGTTGCAAACCCAAAATCACCTGCAATGTTAAAAAAAGTTATTTTGCAGTGAAAGTGCATGTCTGAGTGAGCAAATAGATTCACTTTAGGACAGACAAAGCACAAAAGCAGACCTCTTGTTTTGTGTTAGGCTTCCTTATGAAGAACAGATTGAAGATCAATGCTAAGATTTAGTAAGGGAAATTAATACCTTTGCAGCATTTGTTTTATGCTTTCTAGGAAAGGCTTTATCTGCAGCATAAGTTCACTGCCTTTTTAATTGGATTTTATTTTCATAAGAAAACACTTTAACACCTTTGAGTTGGTGGTCTTCTGTCAGATCTCAGCTAAGATGCTTTTACAAATATTTGGGATTACTGCTTAATAGCAATTTGAAGTCATCTGATCTAAATAAGTTGATTTTTCTTACCAGACCCCTGTGTTGGACTAACACAGGCCAGCGCCGAGCCCTCACTGTCCTGCAGGCATAGCCATCGGGTGTTACACTGGTTCAGATACTCCCTTGTAGACATCTGATCATTTAAAGCCTGTGGTTGCTGGAGAAGTGGCCAAAGAATGAGTCAGAGCACTCAAGAATTTGAAGTACCAACTTCACAATTTTGATGTTCTGACTTTTCTTCTAAGGGCACCTCCCTCTGCGACTGCCTGTTCAGTCAATTCTGTGTTACGTACATGACCTGAGGGGTACGAATCCCTCCTCCAGGAGGACGGCAACTTCCCAGCATGAAGATAATACGTGCAATGAAAGAACTAGAGCAGTAACTCTTCAGCTGGCTCCCGAGAACCCCACAGCAGTGCTTTGACAGAGTGAATTGTTACTGACATAGGTAGGAATAACATCAAACTCAGGGCAGCAAGGCTGTGGCATGCCTCAGCCCCCTGGTTTGGGTATCAGCACCCTGCTGTGTGTGGAGGGCTTCCCTTCCACGCTTAATGTTATTTAGGTGCCTGAAGGTAAGTCACATCACTGGAAATGGTTACATGGCATGTCTGAGATCAAAGCAAGCAGTGAAGCAGGGAACCCCCAAAACCTGATTTTTTAGGTGTTACACAACAGCAATTTAAAACTTCGAAAACATTTTTTGACTGAAATATAATTGCAGCTACAAAAAGCAAGCATTAAAAAAAAAAATCATGCCTCCATAAAACCTTAGCATCCAAAGATTTTGTCGTAATACAAATTTTTGTAGACTTTTTACTATTTCAGAAATACTAATATCAAAGGAATAACTTTTTAGCATATGTTGTAATTTTTTCAAGACAAGAATTTTTGCAATTTAATTTTATTATTTTTGTTTGCTTTAGTGGCTTTGCTAGGTTCCAACTGAGAAGTTGTCTACATTGTGTGGTAAAAGACCTTCATATTTGAAGTTTCCCTTTGTCCTAAATCAGAAGTAAATTTCAGAAAGTCATAATTCTGTGCAGGACAGAAATCTGCCTTTGCAATGACTCTTGTTCCTTGTATTACCACTCTCTGCTAAATACTGAATCCTGATTAGTGCATTCAAGTATTATACATTGAACGTGCTTGCAAGCAACTCACTAAATTTCAACAGTAGTTACGTACAAGATGGCTGAATCAGATTATGGGCCACAGCTAATGTCTTTCTTCCAAATCCAGATGCAGTTCAGAACCCACCTTCAATGGCCTCCACTGCAGTGGGGGCTAGAAGACCTGAGCAGCTGAGTGCATTCGGATGTTGAGTGTTCAACCTCGGAAGCACCCATTTTTAAATATCCTTGGTTTAGGTCCTCCCTCTCTTATTTTAGAGCTGATGCTCTTCTCTCCTGCCCGCTATCATCCTGGGTCTGAAAGGTTCTGCTCAGTGAATGCTAAAGAATAACAGTGCAAAGAGTCAGTTTTCTGATCTGTAGATTTGATTGACTGAAGTCTTGAAAAGATGTTTAGTGGGCTAAAAGAATGACTAGTCAGACTTAAGAGGCACTATACCCAACAGCATACACACAAACCCAGTACTAGCTAAAGCCCCTTTGGGAACAGCTCGATACCCTGTCCTAATACTGTGTTAGTAGATTTTCTAGTTTAGTACTGGCTTTCACTGCAAGTCAGTTAATCACTTTCATGTAACTATATGCTGTTTGCGTTCATGGTAGATAACAAAATCTCTCTTTACTTTTGAACCCTCTATATAAAAATGTATGGTCCAGCTATTGAGATAAAAAGCATATACCATTTGGCCTCATTACTCTAACAGTCATGACTGTTGCTTCCTGAGGTATCTGTATAGGAATAGCCACCTCTGGAGTGGCTTTGTTGAAAATTAATTTTCAGTAAATAACCTGTCAAAGGAAGAATGATAATTTTTAATAACTGATGGAGTACTCGGGTGATAGGTTTATGTATTGCAATGGCTTTAAAACCTACAGGACTATTCGGGCAGAGCTAAGGAGTAGTCAAGTTTACAATATTTATAACTGATTTATTTCTTAATAAACCCACTAAGGCATTTATGAATGGATCTTTAATATTAAAGAAGTGGGGTTTGGTTTAACACAATGTTTTGCCACTTGTGTCACTGCATGCAGTAGTAGCTGGTAAGACAAACTGCAGAGTAAGTTCAGCTAATGCCTTTATAATTTCTTATTGAAGGTCTGGTTCCAAAACAGAAGGGCAAAGTGGAGGAAACGTGAAAAAAATGAAATTCTGGGGACTGTTCCAGGAATCTCCTTAACGCACCCACTTGGTCTATTTTTGGATGTTCCACTGAGTCATTCTCCCCTCCTAGATCACACGTGGAGGTCAATGCCTCTCTCAACACTGGCTGTGCCATCCATGTCTCCAGCCTTTAGTTCTTCAACCTTAGGGCCATTTGGCCTCAGCAGCCTTACCTGGACTTCTCTCTTCAGAAATCCTATTTTAAATCCACATTTTGGAAGGTATAATTATTTATATTTTTTTCTGAATCTCAAAACTGTTTAAAAATGCTGCATTTTTATTAGTTTGATACTCACATGTTCTCAACAAACATGATCCCGTAGGTAAATAAACTTAATAAAACAGAGTTAATTCCTGTATAGGATCACTTGATTAGGAATAACAAGATTTAGTTTTAAGTCATGCTAGTAAAAACTTAGCATATAATTGCTCTTTGAAGAACAATTGTGTATACTTGCTGAAATTTTGGTCTCACTGAACTCTAGTCTTCACGTAGACTGCTTAATCCAGGCGGCTCCAGCTCCATCCTTATCCCCAGATTGTACGCCGTAAAGATGCAGACAGACATGGCTTGTAGGTGATTTGACAGAATAAAGGTCTTAGACATTTCTTCTCAGGAGACCAGGAGTCTGGCTACGTATGCAAGAGTGGTACAGCTCTAGAGAGACAGAGAAAGAGAGAGATCTCCCTGATTCTTACCTGTCCTACTAAAAGCCAGTCCTTTTCCTTTGGCAGGTGACGTGCTCTCAACACACAGAGCAAGCCCACGGCTGGCCTCTTGTTCATTCTCTGCAGTCAGGCACCTAGAACTCCAGCAATTCATTTCAGCTGAACCTGCTGTCAGGGCTTTCTTGCTCAGCAACCTGAAATTTATCAGCAAAATGCTGCTGCTGCTCTAGTGCACTCCATAAGATGGGGAATAAAAGCATGTGTGTAATGTGTGTGTTTATATAACTCTACACACCTATTATATGTATATATATATATTAAAAAAAAGATGGCACTCCTCTTGCTGAAATTACAGCCAGTATCATAGTTCCACATTAAGACAGACAAATGCTGCTTTTCATATGGAATAAACTTGGCAGAATGAATTGGCTGCATAAACAGCCACATAAATTGATCTTTTTATAAGGTGGTTTATTGCTTTCACAGTACAGTTTTTTACTGATCTACAGCATCCAAAGTTTGTTTAGAAAGGATTTCACATTGCAAGTTAAGCAAGTCGTTGCTGTTCTAGGTACCTGCATGCCATTCTGGCCATCTCATTTATTTCAAAGTGTTTGTGGTTTGGGTTTTTTTTTGGGGGGGTGGGAGGGTTGGTTTTTTTAAGGGCAAGACACTATACTGCAAAATAAAACAAATACATTCTGGAAAACAAAATGTACATTTGGAATAAATGGGAAAATTTGTCACATTTTTTTTCTAATACTTTGGGTGGGGGAAGCTACAACTCAGTAAGTACTTGTTCTCCAAAACAATTCTTAATTTGGATAATATTGACTTCTTTCAAATACAGGTTTCTCAATGCTTTAAATCCTCTCATGACAACAGCTTCAGTACTAATGAAAGCTCCTGGACCCCCGTCAGACCCTGCTCTTACTGCCTTCACTGATCCAGCAGCAGTTGAAAGGAAAACGTCAAGCATTGCAGCACTAAGACTCAAAGCGAAAGAACATTCAGCACAAATCCCTCAATTAAACCTCATCTCCAGTCTTACAAACACTAACAAAGAACTTTGTTAGGAGCTCTCCCACAGACTACAGCCACGGAGGGGAAAGTAAATGCCTTCTCCAATAAGTAGCTCCCGTTAGAGACACATTTAAAAAAAAGAAAGAAAACACACACACACCCCACACACACCCCCTGTAGTTCCTCCATCTTCAGCAACGGACCAAAGGGAAATAACCCTGCGAAAAGTTGGGTTCCTTCCTTACAACGTGAAATCGGGTAGTAAATTGGCTTGTATCGTTTCTGACACTACAGAAATAGAAGCTAGCTCATCTTTATAATTCAGGCTAACATGAATCGGAAGCTTTGAAATCCCCAAACTCCAGATGCTATTCCAAAGGTTCAGAATTCTTTATAGGAATAACCAGTTTTCTAAGCAATTCTCAACTCCCTTCTCAGGAGGAACTCTTACATGCAGTACTTGAGACGTAAGAATCAGTACACAGTTACTAACTCTGAGACCATGCTTCATGTTGAAGTGCAAGTGCTAGTGAAATCTCGCATTTTAGACAGACTTAGCAGGAATAAGATGGGGCCTATTTTCATTATAAGCTTTTGGTTCAGAACTAGGTTTGTACAAAGAGTACCTTGTTTCAAACAGAGGGGAAGAAAAAATGTTTGCTTTATGTTCAGGGTGGCAATGTTTTAATAATTAAAAAAGTTTAACTGTCGTATATGAAAACAGTATCCTGGGAAAGTAGGTTATCAATGTGCAGTAAATGGTGTGTAGTTATCTGTGCATGTATATACATACCAGTAAGTAGCTTGTAGCTGTAAATATGAGGTTGCTGGATACTTTTAGCATGATTACAGGCACATCTTACCAGACCAGTAAGTTAACAGCTCACTTGTACATTTCCAGACATTTCATGCCTTGAATAGATTCGAAATGTAAATGAAAACCCTACGTGAAATGTTCAATTCTTCCTTGGACTGATGTTGGAATGAGTGAAAACAGAGGCCTTACTTAGGAGTCTCCAGTTCATCAGAAGCCTGGGCTCCCTGGCTGGCCTCAGACGGGTCATTTTAAAGTTTTTGCTGAATTTCCCCATCCAGGAAATGGGACTGTGAACAACTTATCTCATGCAGAGGTCTGATGCTTTAGTGTAAAGTGAGGGTTTAGTATCCTGCTCTTGCAGCTTGCAGGCCTACCTCACAGGGCTGTTGTGAGGACCGATTAAACAAACGTGACACTGTGTGACTGGTAGAGTTATGCGAGTGCTAATTGTGTCTTAGCAATGACAAAGAAAGGCCAACAGCTGCCTGTGCGTGCAGGTTACCTGTCCCACATCTGTAGGGTAGGTCCAAGCAAGCTCTGTTTCTGCGGGTTGATGGGACAACATGAAACTCTTCCATTGATGCTGCCTGGTTCCTCAAGCACTTAGGTTTACACTGAAGAGATTTTGTATATTTTAGAAGTTTCTCAAGGCAGCTCTGTGGCTCCCCTTAAGACGTTTGCAGGGCTAGAGGTCTGAGCGCAGAGCTCCGGATACCTAACTGCTGCTTCTGTAGCCTCCTCTGGGCTTGTACTTGGGTACCTGACCAAGAAGGCAGTTTGCTGGATCAGACAGATCCATTTTCCATTTCCTCTGAAATACTAAAAGCTTTGATTACTCTTGAGACGTAACCTGCCACAAGACTGAAGTATTTCTGGGTTCGCAGACCTCATTGTTAGCACAGATAGGAGCAGGTGGTGGTATTCTACTGTTTGGAAAAGCAAGCTCTCTGCGCAAGTCGCACTAGCCCTGCACTGTAGGTCAAGCAGCAGGAGACTCGGGAAGTGATGTAACCAGGACCTCTCACACAAGGTTTGACTGTGTTTCTTCCACAACAGCTCTTTGCTTCCACCAATCCACTCTCATGGCCCAGGCTGCCAACTGGCAGCACAACACGGTATCCACTCAAGTGCCGAGTTTGTTCCAAATTAACCTTTTAAGTAGGTTAATGGCCTGGAAACTGTCATTACACAACTCGCGTTCGACTCTATACGAGCTTCTGTGGCATCTTTCCTTGCCATCAGCGTGTCTTGCAATGCAAGGGGGTTCTGCAGGAAAGGAAACTGTCGTTTCATTGAAGGTGGCAGAAACTACCCTGCAATTGCCACGAGCCATTTAGAAAAGAACTCCACAATAAAAATAAAACTTTGGTATTTTTGCCAAATTATTCCTAGACAAACACCAGAAGCAGCCTGTGAAAAACAGCTGCTGCAGGCTGGTGTAATCCATTGCATGAAACAGCAGGCACCCCTGTGTCCACCAAAATCTTCATCACTGCCCACATGGCCACAGAGGTTGCACTTGGGGGGGCAAAATCCTCATGATTTCAGCAGTTATACAAGAGAAAACGTTCATCTATCAACATTTTTCCAGTAGCTGTGGACAGAAATAATTTCAGGGACTGCAGGGCCAAGTAACTTCACTGATTCACACTGCAGCTCCCACCAGAGCCGGGAGCTGCTGCCATGACCCAGCACACACAGCCGCTTCCACACCCTCTGGGAACCACAAGGTCAGATCCTAATCCTTGACTGATTTGGTGTTGCTCTTTCCTAATTCTCCTTGCAAGAGGGCACCTTCCTCCGAGGCATCCTCTCCTGCTGTAACCCCAGCCAAGCACCTGCTGGGCACCGCCGCGGGTTGTGCCCTCAGCACCTCCTGGCATTGTCACACCGAGCATCCCTGCTTTGGCGGATATTTAAGCGTGGCTCCGTGGCTTCAGGCTACTGTGTCCTATATGGTACGTGACAGCATAGCAAAGGTAAGTCCATTGCCTATGTTGTGACATTCCCGATTCAATAGGAGCTGCCATTCCGGTGCCATCGGGGCAGAAGGGGGTGTCTGCAGCCGTTCGTATTTCCCGATGGGTACAGGTAGGCAGTGCAGCTTACTGATGTTCCAGCCAGCTTTAGTTTGAAATGCAAAGAGGTTTTCTTTAAGCTGGTTTCATTTTTTCTGCTTTAATGAGTCCTGCCATGAAATTTCCATTCTTTCATGTGATTTGAAAAGCCAGCTGTGAGAACTAGTGATACTACGAAAATAAATATGCAGGACAACACTTGAAATCAGCTTCGGAATCAGAGTGCATCTAACCAAAACTCAACGAGCTTTTTATGTTAATTATTATTATCTTATAATGAAGCATCACACCAAGGGAAGGTGGTTTACTTAGTCAGTCTATTTTGAATTTAAATAAAGAGGCTGAATTACAAGCTATTATGGACATAGTATTAAAATTACGTTTGAAAAACTGTTGGGGAGCATTTAACCGAAAAACCCACAGCCTAGTTTCACAGCTACACATGGGTCAACACCTACCACGAACCAAGCAGTGACATTTGCTTTCCTGGCTTTCCTCAGGGCAGTGAGCAGGGCAGCATCCCACATTCTCAACAGGCTAGCCGTTTTACGGAGAGTTTCTTACACTGAACGTTGCAATTATTTCCCAATGCTTTATCTCACCTCACGCACTAAATTCTTCGGTCCTAATTGAGGCAAAGCCCGCACCGATGTGGATTAAGACAGCAGGATTTGACCCTGTGCTTCTCTTCCGAGTAAAGAAGGGTTGCAGCCTATTTCTGTGGGCGACATCAGGATGGTTTCCTGGCACAGGTTTCAGCTGAAGCAGGCCTGGAGCCCTGGTTGTTTTATTGGGTTTGTCTGGTTTTCCTGAAAGCAAAAGTGTCAGGGAGGATTTTCAGAGCAGCACAGAAGATCGGAGTACACCATCACCCCCGTTCGCTTTCCACAGCACTAGCCCACCGTGAAAAAAAAAACTCAATCTCCAACTGAACCCTCTTGATATTACCTTCCATGTCACAATTTATGAGGGGTTTTGTTGGAAGATTCGGCAGCAGATTGGCATCTCTGCAAGCAGCCTTCACTAATATTTCTGTTGGAGTGCTCACACTTGGCTAAATTGTCAAGTTTGTTGGGTTTGTTCTCTGCCCCGAGTTCAGTTCTGCTAACGTAGGATGTAGGGTAAACGTCCGTGTTTCCAGTGACATCAGATCATCAGAACCTTGCCTACAAAGAAAGAGCCATTTTGTTGAGGGGGAAAAAAAGGAGAATAATAGGCCAGGTGTTTGAAGAAAAGACAAAGAAACAAGCACAGTAGGGTGTTCTGACTCACAAATCTGTATTGAGAAAGAAGTATTCATGAAGAAAATTAATTTAAGAAGTATGTAGTTCAGGTTTTGAGCCCATAAGTTCCTTTCAAAAACAGATTAGTGATTAAAAACTTTTTTAGTCTAGCAATCTCTTAAACAATTAGCACAGTAATTGGAAAGGGACTACAAATTCAAATCTAGATGGACATAAAAGAGTTTCCCCATAGAGCTTTGCCTTGGTTTTGTGGGTAACTGGCATGCACCTGCCTTTGCCATCAGTGGGGCTGAAATACTGAAGAAGTGCTCTGAATGGGGATACAAACAGTAATGCCATACAAATTACTTAATTCATGTAAAGTAGAAGTAATTGTATTGATTATGAATGTGTGAGTGACTCCTTTATTTCAAGTTATATGAGATGTAAACCACCAGCTTGCAATGGGGTCCTCACTCCAAGTTTGCCAATCATTGGCTGGGATGTTACTTTTTTTTTTTTTTCCTTCTTCTGAACAATAAATCCAAATGTACTGCCACATGGAAATAAAGATCTGCTGACTTTAATCTAAACCAGGTAAATAAGAATGTCTCCATAAAAATTCTTCTGTCCTGCAGCCAGGTAACTTTGCTCCACTTATCCATCCTGCAAAAGTTGCCTGAAATCAAAGGAGAAGGAGGATAAAGGAGAAACATGCCTAAACTTCAGATGTTTTCCCTCAGGACAGACCTTTCTTTTCTTTCTTTTTTTTTTTTCCTTTTTTTTTTTTTCTATCATTCAACGACTTGTTCTTTTTCAACCCTGTCATTAAATGCCATGGATCACAACTACATAAAGCCTAGGCTGCCAAAAAAAACCCCAAAAAACCAAACAAAAGAAACCCCAAAAAACCCAAAACCACAAAAAAAAACAACAAAAAAAGAAAATAAGGAAGAGATTGTGCACAGTGTATCCCTGGCAATGTAATTATACTCACCAGTGAATGCCTGGGTTGTGGCTTCCCAGGAAGCCGTATGAAGGCACCACGGGTGGGAAGCAGGATGTGATGATGCGCAGCCCACCGGTACCCTGCTCCCAGGAGCTGCGCAGCCACCCAGGTGGCACATCCCGCAGCGAAAGGCAGGGCATTTCTAGAGACCTGACATGGGTCCGTAGGAGCTGGTGGGCTGCGTTACAGTCTGCATCCACCTACACGAAACCATCCCCTGCTCCGGCGTGGGGCCCCTATGGCTGCAGCTCCCCCAGGGTCTCCCCGTGGCAGCCAGGGGGTCCGCACTCCCCAGCCCAGGGTGCCCTTCCCTCAGCGCAGTGACAGGTACTTACAAGAAGGGATGTACCACAGGCTCACCTTTGCACCACAGGCTCCCCGTGGCTTAAGAAACACCTAACCGTAGCCATGGCTGCTCCTTCTGCCCGCCCCGAACCCATCTCCTTGCTGCCCCAATGCCTCTTACAGGTCCGGACGCTGTCCTGGCCACCCTGTCCAGCCCCAAGGACAGGGCTGTCCCCACTGCAGGTGGAGGGGCCACAGCACCAAGCAGCCAGCACATCACACCCCAGCAGCGCACCGGCGAGAAGCCAGCTCTCCCAGCTGCTTGCCCCCTCTGCAGCCCCTGGCCATACTGGCCCCCACCCCACAACATATTCGGTTTACTAAAAAAATGTGAGGTTAACCTTGAAGGAATGCAGATGTTTGGTCAAGCCAAGGGACAATTCCTGGAAGGAACATAATCTTTTCAATTAATTTCATTTGTTGGTTGCAGCAACATTCCCTATACTCCAGCTGGAGAACTGCTCTGCAATGGCTGGCGGGCAGCCACTGGGAGATTGGGATGAGCCTGCAAAGTCACACTGATGGAGTAACAAAACTTTTACATTAAAAATATATATGGGGGATTGTTGTCTGTTGGTGGGTCTTTTTTTATTTTAGAAAGCCTACCTTATCAGTAATGATCTGCAGAAAAACTAGGACAAAATACCTGATGTAGCTGTTACAGATAAAAAAAAACCCTTGAAGTCTTTGGTGTGAGCAGCATAGTGACATTATTGTGAACTAAAGCAGAAGCAGACAAGACAGCTTGAATTACAGTTTCATCTGGTTCAAAAGGGTTGCTAGTAAAATGTATTTAGGTGATCTGCTAAAGAAAAGAATACATTGCATTTTGTAAGTACCCAGTCACAGCTAGAGATTTTGACAAAAGTTGACTTTCACACGCAATTAAACAAAATAATTTCAGTTTTCTAGTTTCATAGAAGCTGATCCACAGACTGCCCTATCTCCAGGGTTATTTTGTACTGATAAAAAATCATGGGATTAATGTTTGTGAAAGAAGACAAGAAAGGACAGCATTATTATAGCCTTATTTTCTATATATCCCAAAGTGAATATAGGAAAAGAAGCGAAGCAGGCTGCAATGTTAATGTATGAGAAGAACCTGGAGACACTCTCATCAGTAAGTTATCAGAACGGCTAAGCCTTACCTCTGTTAGTGCTCTCCAACGGAACTAGCAGAGGAATTGCTGACTGCAGCAATAAAGTTCTCGGGTGATGTTTTAGCAGTGCTACTGCAAGTGTTCACCTCCTTCGTACAGAGCTAAGCAAAGGGAGAGCGAAGGAGCGAGGGGGCTACATATGGAGGATGGAGGAACAGATGGAAGACTCACACTCAGTTCCCAGCTCCACAGCAGGGTTGCTGCTTGGGGATGGTGGTGAGCGCTGCTCTGAGCCCAGCTCTGGATGTAAAACAGATCGCCCTCCCCAAGCAGAGCGGGTGGCAAGTGCCAAGGGCTGCCAAGGCACAGCCTCGAAGCCAGTAAAAGAGCAGTTTCCAGGCATTGCTAGAGCACACACAAAATTCTTAGTTTTATAAAGAACACAATCTGCATGGCAATTTCTCATCCAAAGTCCAAGAGAAGGCAGGAAAGAACCTCATTTATTTTACCGTTTCCATCACAGGCATGGCCATTACTAATGACTCTTAGAGAATTTTACCTTATGAAGGTGCCGTTTCAAGAACAGTTATTCTTGAAAACATTTATTACAAAAATGCACATTTATGCTGCAGGTAAATACGTGTCATTATTCACAGCCTCAGCACTGAAGCGCTCGGCAGCTTTGCTTGTGGAAGAACACTTGGATCAGAGAAATAAAAAATAACGCAGGCCATTCAGATGTCTGCACAAATCCCAGTCCCGTGAGACTCAGACGTGTATCTAAGGATAACATACCTGACAATGAAAAGAAGCTTTGATTATCGTAGCAAACCTAAAAGCACCCTCAAAATGCCCACCATTACTGCTTATAAACTAGTCATTCACACCCTGCATTTCACTCGGTGGCCTCCATTCACTGTTCAGTCTTCCTGGCACCCCCAGCAAAACAGTGCTTTTTGTGGGAAGTTCCTATACACCAGTAATGACCTAGAACGAAGACCTATTTCCGAACTGGAAAACAAATAAACAGAAGAATAAAAAGAAGAAAACACAAAACACCTAGCTCCGTGCATACCAGGTATCAAAGGCCTGAGCACCCTGCTGAATAAGAGCAATAAAGAATCACTTTAGAATTTAACCAACTCAACGTGTCAGTGAGAAGCACAAGAGAAGATCTGACCATACTGAACTGAGTCTGTCTGGTCCTGCTGATGTACACTGCTAACAGTAAAGGGTTCAGAGGTGTTAGTAACTACTGCCATACCTGTAGTAGCCAGAAAGCTGCAGGGTCTGAACTGACATATTCCCCAAAAATTTAGAAATTACCCTTCACTGTAAATACTGCAAATACCTGTTTCCCCTGGAGCTGCCCTTGTGCCAGGAGGCTAAGACATGCTCGACAATGCTTCCAGAGCTTCCCGGTGTTATTTTGGGGTTCTGGTTGTTTGGGGTTCTGTAAGTCCACTATTAATCCATTACATTAAGTCCACTACATTACGCCTGACAAAATGTACTTTTCTAAGTTACTTCCATAAATACAACCCAGCTCAAATCACGGCTGCATGATAATAACAAAACAAACCTACAAAGTTACAGTCTGATAATTCCTACATTCCCTACAGGGGAGAAGGATGGGAGCTGTAATAGCAGAACATCGTTTCTTCTCTCCCTGTAAAGTTTAAAAGGTGTTACATACAGACTGTGCAGTTTGGCAGCTATACATCAAAACAGAGGGAGAATACTCTGTTCTCTGCTACTTTTTCTGTCTGGAAAGGTCTCATACGCAATGCAATAGAATCACAGCAGGTCCTTCGAAAACATTGTACCTTTAGTGCCTTTGAGTAAACAGGGGACTTCAGAAGGAGAAAAATGAACACAACAAGCAATCCAAACAGATTTTAAAATAATTTCACGAATCGTTTCCCTTTCAGTAGGATAAAAAACTCTGGCTACTGTCTAAAACACTCAACTGATAGCTTACTTATTAGACAAAAAATTAGTGTCCATTCAACCATGAAAAAGACAAGCCATTATATGCTATAAGAGAGATCAAACTGACATCAGCTACTGTACATCTTGACACTTACTACATAATCAAAGTAAACTTTGCTATATATGACTGATCTAATGTACCTGTCAGTTATCACCATCTCTGCTCAGATGAGTTCGTGTGTCACCTATATACACAGGACAAAACAAATAAATAAATTGCAACGTTATCTCTTCAAGCTGCTCACACAGTAAGGGGAGAGTGCTTAGTATTCCATAATGGAGTTAGGAGTAATTTACTGAGAGATAATTTCTTTTGGACCTAAAATCTCCTGCCTCCTGTAGAGCAGACAAATAGAACTATCTAACAGGAAATGGGGCATGATAATACTGCTCTTTAAATAGAACTAACAAAATGGAAATACAATAGGCATTACAAAATATACAGCTAACAGTTATCAAAACCTTTGGTGCTTTTATAGCTATTTGCTGCAAGAAATTGTATTAGCTACTCCGGCCCATTTTAATACAAGAAAA
This sequence comes from Falco punctatus, assembly GCF_963210335.1. Taxonomy (NCBI): domain Eukaryota; kingdom Metazoa; phylum Chordata; class Aves; order Falconiformes; family Falconidae; genus Falco; species Falco punctatus. The sequence continues at coordinate 16,316,738 of NC_137595.1, forward strand.
GTTTAACATGATTTTTTAAGACTTAAAAAAAAGTTAGCCCCCTGAAGCAGTAATCTTGGGTACCTGGGGAACCTGAGTATGAGGAGGGAAAGGCACTTCATTGATGAAATAGCAAAGATTTGGCAATCAGCTCCAAAAGCAGCGTACACGATGGATGGCAGCGGTAATAGCACTGATGGTTTAATCATCCAGAACTAACGCCCCAGTATCTGAACAGAGATGCAGCAGGGTGCAGAGGCCGGGATGCTCACCTGGGACTTGAAAGACTAATTCTACTTCTGACTCTGCCCCTGCAGCTCCGCACACCTTAGGCAAGGCGTTTCATCCTTTTGCCACACACTGCCCTGCCTGCAAAGCCTGGTCTCCTTCGGGAGAGGAGCATCACTCACCCTGCTGCTTTACAGTGCCACCAGGACCCCCAGCCTCAGCTCTGCCCCAGCACAATCCCCAGCGTAATCATTCCAGAAGCGATCGTCTGGGCCCCTCTCAACTTGCAGAACTGATCTTTCCTGGCAAGGCTGGGAGGGGCCAAGACAGCAGAAACAGCAGAACCAAGAGTCAAGGAACCCTTCTTACAGCAGTGTTGCTTATATATTATCTCTTCTCTGCTGCTCTGTATGAAGAGGCACAGGTTTCAGGCAGCAGGTAAGCTCTGTCATGGCGTTGCAAACCTGATTCCTAAAGGCACCCACTTCTTTTCCTACCCTTCCTGGCTTCTTTGCAGGGGGTGCAGTTGATCTGCTACTGCATAGGCAACAAATGACACAAATAGGCATTAATGCACTAGACATCCTTACTGTAACAGGGGTCTGTTTTCTTCTTCTTTTTTTTTTTTTTTTCTATTTTTTGTTTTTTTCATCACCTTCTCTTTAAAACATACTTCTAGCACTGGTTCCTGAACTTGAAAAGGAACAAAACAAGTCTGGAAGACTGGGAAACTCACCACAGCTCCTTGCTGAGAGTGATGTTGTGTTTATGGTTCCTCTCCGTAAGAACTTGCCGGCTCTCCTCCAGTCTGCCCAGCACAACCCTGCAGCACAGCACACCTCTGCCCCTTGCCTGCAGCCCCAAAGACAATAACCAAGGTATTACTGGACAATTAGATTTGTCAAGTTGATTTTTTGGGATCATTTTACATTTTTCTCTGCTCAATTTGTATAAATACCTGTCATTGCATTCCCTTTTTATTGCATCACCATACCAAAATCATCTTGGTTCTGGTTTCTCTTTTGTCTTTTCCACCCTGGGCCTGGTGATACCCCTCTAACCTGAAAAGATCCGTTATCTAGGAACAAAATTGTCACCACAGTAGAAAGTGAAATGACTGCAGCTACCCAAACCCAGCTTCGCTCTGCATCCTACAGTCAAGCTGAGTCTCCAGCCACCAAGAATGCTGCTTTGTAATAAAATTTTCAGGGCACTCTGTGCCAAGCTTCTTCCCAGAGCATCTCTTTTGTCCTTTTCGTTGGTGTCACTTCCCTCTGGGGGAATTTTTTCAGTACAAAAAAATATTTATCAATGCTTAATTCTCTGTGAAGTAAAAAAGGTGGGAAGATTCTCTTCAGTGGAAGAGATTTTAAATATTTCACTTTCCAAGTAGCTCTGTGAATACAGGGAAGAAATGCATAACTTAAACACAGGGAGTTACTGACCCAGAAGTGATTAGCATTAGTGTAAAGCTTTCAGACCCTTTTTCATCTTATTGATTCTAAGCAGAATAAATCCGTAAATGATAATAGGGCTCAATTTAAATTACCTACAGCAAGTGCTGCTTTTCAGCTCTTGTCAGACAATCGTGCTGTTCAATCAGCTCCATTCTGTATGTACAAAGCAAATTAATGTGTATTAAACAGTCGTAACTCAGGCCAGTTTTCAACAAAAGAATCTTTTATGTAACACACAACTGCCTTTTATTGACATGCTTTTAATTGAACCTATAATGCTATGTTCATATTCTAGCTTATTATAGCAGAAAATACATCTGGCTTTCAAAACAGTGACCATAACTTTCCCTTTCTAAAGTTTCCAGAAACTTTACCAGAGTAGCAAACGATGTTCTCAGTTAAACCCAGATGTGTTTAGGAACACTAAAAGGGCATGAGAAGACACTCCTGAGCGCATCGCAGCCAAGCAATGTCTCAAGGGTGATTCCACGAGCGCACTGAGCAGCAAGGCTGGCTCCGCACTCCTGGAAGCCGGTCTGTAAACATGCCTCTCCAAAGCCCTGCAGCCCCCAACATCGATAAAGCCCCCAAGTCTCCAGGATTTGTTTCTTAAGCAACTTGTCTCTGTCTCACAAGGCATCTTTAGTGTGTTCTAACTTTACTTGTGTTGCTCCCTTTACCAGGGAACAGGCAGGTCCCAGGAAGCCTTGAACTGGTGAGCTCCTGGGACAACAGGGGCAGCGACGGCAGGAAACAAAAAGAATTAAAAGTGAACTCTGGCAAATACTTCTGGGTCAAGACAAAATATTTGCCCAGTGCGATTATCTTTGTGAGGGCAGCAACGCCTGGGATGGGGGAGGTTACTCGCACTTGTCTCTGCGTTTCAACAGGGACGGCTTAAAGAGAGCTGGCAGGGGATTCTGCAGAGATAAGGGGGACAGAGCACAGGACTTTTATCTCTGTTCTGACATTGCCAAGCCCAGACCATGCTGTGGGTAGGAAAAAATCCCGTTGACAACTTGCATAGCCTTTGTACTAAAGCCTCAAGCTAAGACAAGAGCACATACTCTTCTTTAAGAGCAAGCATGCCATACCATGGTTACCGGCAGCAAAGAGCAAATAAACCCAAGGCTAAAATCAACTACGCTGTCGGCATCAATTTTGACACACATAGAACTCCACCTCAAGGATGATGTACATTGACAATTAGCTGATTTTATTGCCAGGCTCTTCTGACAGGTCTGCGCTCCACTGACACTTCACGCAGGACTTCTACCCAGCATTTTGCTTTAAACACTCTTTCTATGAACCAGTCACCCCCAACACAGATTGAGGTGAATGACATGCATGCAGCCACTCTTACACGCACACAGATGCAGCAAATAGCTGGGAACACCAACGGAAAGGCAAGTTCTTTAGCAGTAGACCTACTCCTCCTGATCCACAGGCATACAAAAGAAATCTGTAGCATAAAGGACCCAGCTGCGCTCCCTGCTGCAGGGGCACCCTTGCCGGGTGCTGGCGTGAGCGGCGAAATTGCACCAGCCAGCGCTCCCGCTCGGGGCAGAAGCTTTTTCCATCAGTGACCTTCTCTGCCTCTTTCTTCCCTTCTCCTTGCTCCAGAAATTTGTCAGGCACCGCAATTAAAAGTCTGTGAGCACTAGTGGAGTTAAAGTAAATAGATGTTTAATCTCTCTGGGGAAATATTTAAGAAGTGTACTGAGATGTATTTACTGAAGATTCCGCTAATTCAAATAAATCAAGTTAAAATTACAGACTAGACTGGCTACTGGCACTTTTCTGAAAACCCTTCCATTCAAAAAAAGCAAATAAAACCGGTAAGTTCATTTGTCCTTTGCTTTTTGACTGGGAGCAGAGCTGACATTGATGTTGTGGTGAAAGGCATTAGTATTTAGCTACTTGAAGAAATTCACATTACCACAGTGTCCTTTTAAATTGCTGCACTTATGTTCGCCACATAAGTTGCTCTTAGCAACTGTAAAAAAACACAAACAAACACCACCCCACCCCCCCACCCCTTATATTACTATCTTGGACATAGCAATGGTTTATTGTACTAAATTCTTTGGAGCTTTCTTCACTCGATATTTGAAATAAAATTAAAATGCTATCCCTGAAAAAGAACTATTTCTTCTAAAGTATATATATCATTCGCTGCAAAAACAGACTTTAAAAACTAATGTAGCTGACAAGCAATCTCCAATTTTATACCATGAAGTAAAACAAGTCCTTGTCAGAATATTGACTTGCCCCTTAAACTTCATTTTCCAGCTTTTAAGCTAAATAAAAGGATTTTAGCAACGTGCTTACAGTGACGCGATTTTGATTTCACCGAAGCATGTGATCATTCCTGTTTGCCCTCCAATACTGTGCTGGGGGTTTTTGCATATCACTTTTCCAAATGTGTATTATCTAAAGAAGCAAGGTTTAGATGCTATATATTTAAAGATGAAGCAAACATTTTATCTAGGACAGATCAAACACTTAGGATAAGCTGTCATCAAATATTTAAGTCATGCTTCTCTAAGGAGTGAGTCCACCTGATGTTTAAAACAAAATAATTTTTTAAATGTTTGGTTTACTAAATAGAAAACGTGTCTAAAGTTAGCTTTGGTGGACAGAGCTTTCCATTCAGTTAAACAACATACTACTGAAACGCCAAACAAAATACTTGTTCCTGAAACAGTCACACTCACCATTAACAACACAGAGTGACAACATGGCTCAAATAAAAACTGGCGATGTGCTAGTAGATTCTCATTTACCAATATTCTTGACACAAGAGGATCAAATTAACAACTGAAATGAAGAAGCAAAGATCCACTCTGGTAGTACTGTAGTATTAAAGGAGGAATAGATCAATAATTAAGTCGGGAAGAAGGCTGGAGGGTCCTGCTTCCCAATGTGCTCAGCATGTGGCAGGATCCTGGTTAGCTCACAGCATCTGCAGCTTCCCCCTCCGTGAACTGGGCATTAACACCTCTCGGACTCGCAGGAACATACATCAGATCAACCAGCTTTGGTACAGAAGCAGCTTTGGTGCTCTGTGTATGCAACACAGTTAAGTACACCCACCTAACCCTACTTAAGTAATGCAAGATAAACAAAAGCTTCAGATGGTGCTGGTCTTCCACCGACATCATTAAGAAATGCCCATCTAGCTCGCTGCCAATTTATATCTGAATATTTAACTAGTCTCAAAACTTCCCTTTAGTTAGTTTGAAGTCTATTGCCCTGCACCGGCCTAAACACAGAATCCCTTGCACATGTTCCATTAGGCTCCAATATCAATAATATTCTTTATATTTTAGTCAATGGGACACAGATCTTTAATAAAATAACCACGGGCAATGAACAAGGTAACAGTGGCCAGAAGATGAGAAGTTGGTTCTGAAGGGCATAAAGTCGTTCACATCACGTGCATCTAGCTAGGTGAGCTTGTCAGTTCGGAAGACATGCTTCCCTCACTGATGCCAATATGCTCCACTAAAGAAATGTAGTTAAATATGCCTGCAGGAATGGGCTGAAATATTGTTGAATTGGGGCTTTCAGGTCTGACCGTAAAGCATCAGATCTTACTGTATGGAGTTAAAGAAGGACCAGAACTCCTTTTTCTCTTCCACAAGCACGCTTATCTAGACCAGATCAAAAAATAATTGGAAAAAAAAATATTATAGTGGCCTCAGATTATTCTGAGGTTTTACTTATTTTTGTAGCAGTACTGAAAAAAAAAATCTCTCTAGATTACTAGATCTTTCCTGCTTAAGTTAATTTTTCTTGCCTCAGCAGAACAGATCCTAGCTTACCATGCCTTTCCGCTTGTAAAAACCGTTGCTTTTCTTTTCTTCTGGAACAGAGGACCTAGATTTAGTTCAGTCATTACATTCATTTTTCTAATGCATTCCAGGTCTCTGGAGACAGGTGGTTCAGGGTGGAGAGAGATCAATATAGCTGCTTCTCCATGGGGCATTCTGTTGCCTCAGGTTTCCAAATCCAAATTAAGTAGTTAATGATTTATGTATACACTGAGCATTAGCATCTTTGTGCCACGTTAGTCATCAGATCACAAGTGGCTCTAAAGAGGCTTTAGTCAAACAAATGAATATGAGGTTGAATGATTCAGCTTACTTCATGTAAACAGTTCCAGCATGTTCACGTTGATCATCACTAAACTGCACAGGGGCAGGCAGTCTCAGTTACAAAGTTAAAGAAAAAAAAAACCAAAACACACCAAACCACTAGCACAGAAGCAGAAATGAGTCCTTCACTCTTTTTAAATTCAAGTTTTACCACACTGAAATGCCCTTCTCCAGATGTATTACCCAAGGTTACAAGCATTCACTGTAGATAGTGTTTTATTAAATCTTCACTGATGCCATTATGAAATTGCAGGACCGTGTCTCTTCCTTTAAAGGTAACTTTCAGCTTCCACAGTCACAAGAAACCCTAAACACACTACCCTCTAAAGTCATAACCAGAGGCCAGCTATATTTATGCATGTATGCATGTATTAATGATTTTTTTTAATGTAATTTCCCAGTGCAGATGTCTAACTCAGACTTTTTAGGCACTGAGTAAGCAATACAGGGTAGGTGTGAATTCTTCATCCTCACAAAACCTTCTGGTTGTACATATTGGTCTTAAACCAAAGTTTCCTCTGAGGGCTGTCAGGATGGGTTTTTTCTTTCTCAGATCTGATACTCAACATGAATTCTTTTAATACCTTAGCAATATACACAGATCAGCAAAAATATAATTTTGGATAAGGCAGCATCTGGCTATATCAGTGTTTGTAACAACCTTTTTCAACCTTCAGTTACAGAGGTGGCTTGCTCTGCATATGTCAGGTTTTGGTTTACTAAGAACAGCTCTCCAGAATCCCAAACAAAATCAACAATCTTTGTCTAGCGAGTAATTTTTTTTTTTTCAGTACTGCCCTACATTATGCAGCCCGTTTTTTCATTTTGGTATTTTCTACATGCGAGAAAACATGAAATTGCACTGTGCCTTCTGCCTGCTCTACTACATAGTGCAAAACCAGCTTAATTATAAAGTATATGGATATTTTCCCAACATTGGAATAAACATCAGTACTATGTAATCAGGGCATATTTACCCCAGCAAAGCCTTTTTTGGACTTCTGTCACAAAACACAATATCCAATTATTACAGGAGCAATCAGCTCAGCTTTTGTTTCCCAGTGAAACACTTCACAATGTTTTGTGTTGTTAACACCCTCATCCTTCTCAAGGCATGTTCACAGCAAGCACTTCTATTATTCTGAAGCATGGGACAAGTATGACTCACCTTCAGTCTTTACTTTTGGTAAGGAGCAGAGGCCCTGGTTAGGATTGCAGTGCTGCAATGCTGACTGCAGTAGAGAGAAGCCTGGAGAAAGAAGCAACGTAACAGCTGAGTAGCAAAGAGGAATAGCAATAAAGCATACTGCCAGGAGACAGAGCAAAAGGACAAGACACAAGCCTTATGCATGAGACATTATGCATCTCCTTCCCAGACCCAGCACTCTGTGTGCTGGGCCAGGGAGGCAGATCCTCGCCATTATGACGCTCTTGAATAAAGGATATTATAGAAAAAGAACCCCAAACAACAACAACAACAAAACCCCTAATATGTTGATTCCTGTTCTTGAGCAATGCAAGTCTTAGCAAAGAACAGTATAGCTCCTTTTAGCCTTTTTTTCTCTTGGGAGAAGTGGTGCTGCAAGGGTTTACTATTTCTTAACATAAAGCAATTAAGAAAAGTTGTCTTAGAGACAACGACTATCACTTTCCACAAACACTCTTTAGCAGCACATTTTTAGAAAACCATTCTGGTGGCATCTAGCTAGAAATGCAGTGCTAACACAGCAAAGCCAAGCATTCTAGTAATGAGCGAGGGTTAAGTTTAATCTGCAAAAAGTAAAGCAAAATTGTCTCCAAAGTAGAGTTCAGAGTACTTGTTAACTTGCAGAGAGAGTCTTAAAAAAGAAACAAAAAATCAGAAGCAACCAGAATAAAATTGATTTTCAAAGTTAAATTAGTTTGGGTTTGCAGATGCAAGATCATTACTGCAAATGGTTTGGCTTGACCAAGTAGAATAATTAAGTTTCAAGAAAGGGAATGGTTACCAAAAAGAAAATTGGTTTTTCTTCTTTTTTGTGCTTTAGGTAAACTGACATCATGAGTCCTTTAACGACAGCACTGTTCAGCTGTATTCCCAGTCCCACATTGACAACAAGGCAATTCTCTGAATGCAGAGAAGATAAATGGAGTTAATGCCACTAAGCAAACATGACATTTTTGTTGTACTGTGATCATAGATGAGTCACTAAGTAAAATGATTAATCACAAATCAATGTTACTAGGCTCATTTAGAGATGATTCTCCCTTTGCAAAGCAGGTAGAAGCTCTAAATTCATAGGCTAATGCGTTTATTCTAGCTGTAGCGGTCTCGTTATTGGTCTTAAGCATCAGAGTCTGCAGGAAATTTGTGCACAATTAAGCTAAAGTGATGACCTCCTTATACACATTTTGGCACTTTTTTATCTGATAGTCTGTTGTGCAAATATATAAATGAATTGAAGCATTACATAGAAATTACAGCTAATGCAATACTAAGAAAAATAGGCATATACCAGAACTTTAATACATATGCCAATAAGGTATCTAGACCATAAATTATACTCATTTTATCAGTCCACAAATGGGTTTATCAGCCCACAAATGGGTTTCTACTAAGATTTTAGACTGTTTCATTTTTGGTTGACTAACATTTGTAACTTCTACAAACAGTTTTATGATCTAAATTGTTTCAGGAGGAAGTACATGGTTTTGTTGAGCGACATGTTCGTAAGTCGTACACACACTGTGAATACTTTCTATTCGGTAAATAAATTCACCTTATTTAAATATTCAAGTAGAAAAAAATATTCTTTCAAACTCCAAAAAGGCTTGCTAGCACCATAATGCTTCTTTTCCTCACCTTGAGCTTAATGAATAAATACTTGCATAGACTCATGCACATGGCTTTATCTGTCAATATAAATTGTTTCTGGAGTGATCATTTCCAACGTGCAAAGGGTAATTTTACAGGGCAGAAGATTGTACCAGTCCTAGACCTGACGGGCCCTGGATCTCTGTACCACCAGGCAGCGACTATTTCAAAGCAGAGCCGGCTGAATATCAAACATGATTTAAAGAAAGTTACACAAATACATGACAACTTGACCAACTTTAGTGTTTAACTATGCTTTCAGAAGGCAGTCATTAGCTGAGTATAATAAATATACTCGTGACCGTATGGTGAAAGTCATACAGTCAGCAATATAATTCACAAGTTTTTAGACCCTCCTAACACACACAATGTTTTTGCTCCGCTCAGCAGTATTTGTAATGCTAGGAATCACACAGCCATCCGGAAAACACAAGGTTTACACTGACACTGCAGTTACATTCTCCACAACGTAACAATGTTAACGAAGGGATAGGTGGTGAGGTCCCCAAGCTGATCTATGTTCTGGTAGAGCAGAGCAGAGCTGCCAAGTAGAACTGTCCAAGAGTTGTGAGGCCCTAAGCAAAAATAACCTATAGTAATAGGCTCGGTAGCTTACACTGCTCTATCCAGAAAGTACCAGCCAGGTAGTGAACACACCACTGCGCTCTGGTTTAGGAAAAAGGTCAAGTATAACATCTTCGGACATGAACAAAGCCATCCTACATGTGGAGCATTTATTGCTCAAAGAACACACCTGTCATTAACAGTTCTTGCATACTTCCAGGCCTCCTCAAGGTAGTAATCGCTACATTATACCTTTGGATATCTCTTGGATGCAGGAGACTTCAAACATACAAAGGGATCTAAACAATGTCTGGAAGAAGCTGTCCGTACATGAAAATCGACCAGTTACTGAAATGAAGGTCTCTCAGCTCTTCCTTTGCTCCTCCTATGCACAATGGAAGATGAAACAAAGCCCTGCAACTAATCTCTTTCTTTCTACATTGAACAAAGAAAGCAAGGACTAGAACAACTGCCTTTTAACTAAGAATGGAAGCAAATACCAAGAAATGAGACTTGCCTAAATAACTAGGAGGGTCTACAATGACTTAAAAATATCTTTTCAGCAACTTCTGTGATAAACTGCCACATCATACTTGCTACTTACTGCTTTCAGGAAGTATGACAGGAACTAGGTGACAAGAAAAAACAAGAAAGCTACGTAGACATTAACAGCTATAGACCACATTTGAAAGCTCTTTACTCTGCAATCAGAATTTAAAACTTTACTCCCTCCACTGAAGATTATTTGGGCACCCATATTCCCTTGGGGAGATCTCCTAGGCTTAACGACTTAAGAAGCTTCTACTGAGAGCCTGAGTAGGAAGCGTACCTTCACAGGAGCCACATACAGGCAGGCACCTACACAGATGTTAAAGTGCTATTCTGAATTTGGCACCGCAGCTTTCGGACCATTTGCTCTGTATTTTTCCCCCCTTTACAAGCCATCAATAAGGAAGGATAATAAGCAAAGCATTCACAGAAACTTTACACAGTGGTCACAGCGGGATCAACAGTCCTTCAGATCAGTTCCCCGTTCTGGAAGGAAAGGTGATTTGAGCACCAAGCCACCCCAACTCTTCCGCAGCAGGAGCAGCGTACTGCTGCTAGACATAAGGCAACTTACATTTTGACAATATACTGGAGTAACGCAGCTCGTTAAACTCAGATGGCAACGTTTAACCAGCTGATAGGATTAGAGGCATCCCATCTTCTCGCAAGGCCATACTGTGGCAATCAGGAGAAATACACTGCATGTGCTTCTGAAGTCCAGGATTTCACAAGTACAAGGTCAATGGCATCAGCTCTCCCAACACTGACGGAACAGCAGCCAAGTAAGCTGTGAGGGCAAATGTCACCAGGTCACAGGATCTACAAGATGATGCTTCTGTGAAAAGAACATAGAACTGAGAAAATACTTCTTTCTCTTAAGGGAGCATGGCTAACGCAAGGACCAGACATGGTGTTCCCTGCAAGCTGCCTCGGATCACCCTGCCACCAGCCAGCATGCTCAAGGCCTGCCAACAGCAGTTTCCCAGCAGAACCTGAGAAAATATCTCTCTACTACAGTAATCAGACTATTTTAAACAAAGCCATCCACTAAGCAAAGATTTGTCTAAATAAGCATTTCACTTGATGACTAGAACTCGTATTTTCTTTTGCATATTTTTTTATGACAGCTACTGACAGAGATAGAAGAGGATGAGTCAGTAGCACATCTGCACAAGCAACGAGTGCTCAAAACCTTCCTAACCCTGCTCAGGACCATTAAAAAAGCTTGGCTTCCAAGAGTGAACCTGAGATTGCAGGGAGAACTCCTCACATGTTCTCTGTTGTTACATGTGTTAGTAAGCTTTTTTTAAAGATAGCAATAATAGTCAGACAAATCAAGAAGGAAAAAAAAAAAAAGGAACAACCGCAGAACAGCTCCCATTAGAAGCAAGATTTTCCTTTGCTCAAAAGGAAGCCCCAAAAGCCCTATTCAGAAGTTATTATTCCAAAAAATAAAGGCAAGTTAGCTATGTCTTCTCTCCCCTACCACCCAGGGGCAGACAGGTATCTAGATTATCAGCATTCACGCATTAAAAGCTGACTGCTGCTTTCCTATCATCACCTAGTATTTTCAACTGCAAAATTCTCAGCCTACATTGAGGAAGGCTGCATTTGAAACAAAGTCCAGAAAATTTAAAGCAGCAATTCTGCACGCGTACAAAAGTTAACACTAACAGGAACATACTTCCATCTTTCAATTGCAATAAGCAGCACCAGGCAGGAATTAACAATCACCACAAACAGAAAAAGCAATTATTTTTTTTCCTTAAGTCAGTGGAAACGTTGTTATTTTAAGACTAGTGCTTAACAGACGTATTCCTCCTTCAAAAACTGCGTAAGAGAAGAAGCAAACCCCCTTCAGACTTTAATAGGACGTAACAGAATAGAGGAAAGCGTGTGTAACACGGCAAGGCTGGCAGCTGCAGCCTCGAAGGGGAGGAGGATGACTGCAGTGCTCCCTCCAGTGGCACCAGTCGCGGGCGAGCGGGCTGCCTTCCCTTCAAACCCCAGCAAATCGGTGGCCCAACGAAAACTTCGGCGACAGCAATCGATCTTGCTTTCTTCGAGAAACTTCGTAGCAATACAGCAGGTACTTTCAACTGTAAGTAGCATTAGACAGACTCTACAGACAAGATGAATAATCACGCTTAAGCCTCAGGAATGTGGTCTACATTACCAGAAACAAGTTATTACACCAGGGATGCTCCCAAGCACAAGCCACCGCGGCATGTAAAGAGGAGCATGAAATGAAGTCTCAGATCAGAAATTTGGATTTGAATTTAAATTTGGTCTCAACACCAGAGAAACTATTTACAAGATATGAATGTTCTGGAAGGAGGTAAAAAAAAAAAAAAAATTCTCTCTAGAAGGACACTGGATACTTAGGAACACACACAAAGGATCTCAGGAAACCAAATGGTAATTATTTCTGGGAAATGTCTGGATCAAGTGGACAGCTCAGGCCAGTAGTAAGAGAGGGCTGAGGACAGCAAGATCAGAGCCAGTGCCATCTTTCCCTGCCAATTTAGTAAGGGAAGTTTATCAATTTGTTTTGCCAGTGTGGAAATTCTGGTCCAGCTTGTGTCCAAATAGCATTTGCCTATCAAATGAGACTTCCTTATCAAAGTGAAACTTGATACACTTGAGAGATAAATGAAGAAATGTTTAAGGAGGAACAGTAAGAGGTCTGTAACATGCAGTGTCTAGCTGTGACCACAAGACCTCACTTGACAGACAGGCAGCTGTTTGCAAGGTGTTAACAACTCATCCATGTACCTGTTACCTCTGTAATGAACTGCTGCATCAGGACCTACTGCGAAAATTCAGAAGTTCAAAGCAGACACACCACCTCACTGAGATCCTGTGATTCAGAAATCATAAGCATCAACTTCCCTGCAGCTGCCAGGTGCTACCCAGGGACCAGTAAGCCCTTACCATAAGCGACCACCACAACAGGTCACGGTCCTTGGCAATATTTCAGTTTGTTTTGCTGCAAAACACCCTGTACTGTCACTCATGTTGGGGTGAAAAAAGACAAAAAACACAAGCAGGTTGCTGAAGAGAAGGCAAGGCACCACAAGAGCAAGAGCTTCTGTAGCCTCCCTGTTGCAGACTCCACAACAGTTAGAAGGTCTCTTGACAGTTTACCAAGACTTGCTGGGATACGCAGTGTTTCTGCCCTCATCTGTCCCTCTCCATCCTTCAATATCTACAGAAACATGCTGGAATGGTAACATTTGGTCAATTTTAACTTCTCTAAGCGTCTGAGAGAATCAGCTTCCACGTTTGATGAGCCTTAGCTGGGATGAACAAGGCTGTGGAGATCCCCAATGCTGCAGACTTTCTGAACACTGAAGAAAACATCTTTATCCCAGTTATTCCTTTCTCAAGGTTTTCAGGATTTTTCCACTGGATTCCAAGGGGAAAAGGAATTTTTGTAATAGTACACTTGACGCTTCAGTATTGCAGAAGGCAAATTTGGTTCAGGGACAACACAGAATATATAGGCTGGCAAGTGTCCTCACTGTAGCCTGCTCAACACTGGTGACTGCAAAGCCATAGCCACTGCCACGTCCTTGCTGGTGCTGCGTGTGTTGCGTGTGCATCACTGCAGCTTCTGGCATCCCCAAGCATACCTGCTTCTGCTGTAGCGAATGAAATCTGGATTTACAACAGTGGCACACAGGTGTCTGCATCATGAGCTGTAAGAGCATGGTGGGTTGTCAGCCTATAAGTCCTATCAGGGATTTTAAAAATCACAGGACAGGCGGTGGTTTGATGGCTATGGGTACCGAGGCTGATGGCAGAAGATTCAGAGTTACTGCTGGCAACAAAAGTGCTTAGACTTCCCATGCCCACACCTATATAGCATATATATTAAAAAAATCCTCTGGCACAGAAATCAAAACTAAGGACAGACAGCTTTCAGTACAAAATCTTGGGTTATACCATTCACAACAAGTAGTCATTTTCCTATGAAGCAATTCTGATCAGATTTTGCGGATAACAAACCACACTATTTAAGGAGGGACTGGTTTGCCTTCTGTCACAAAGAACACTTAACATGTGTGACTTTATCTGTACTTTCTGCCTGAACAGTGAGTATACAAGCCCTCTATGTAAATCCCCCTGCTCTGAAGAAGATACCACATAGTTTTGTCAGGATATCTTTGCTACGTCATCAATTTTAATTCCAACCTGTATTTCAATATGCACATAACTATTTTCAAATACAATGAAAACTTGAAATCAACAGCATCAGTCACCAGCATCGCATCTTTCAGTAAATCCTTCACAACCTCAGAAAAATCTCTATAAACATTGTGTAGATACAGAATGTACAGAGGACAGTTTTCTATACAAAAGTGCATTTTAGCAATACAATTAGCAGAGAATTTGGGGAAAAAAAACCTCAATTTAAGCAGTACCATATACTCTAATTTATGCCCCCATCTCTCCCCCCAAAAAAAGAAAAAAAAATCATCACAAAGTCCCACTTTCCCCTTGCTTTGGTTATGAACTATATTCAAGGCTTCAATATTACAATTTTTTTTAAATGGAAGAATTTATTTGTAATCTGGAAATGTTTTAAAGTTATCCAGATGAGAAAGAACGCAAGTATATTTAATCAGACTTAATAGTCAAAATAGACAAGCTTTGACTATTACTAGGATCTGCCCTTGGTAGATAAACGATCTTTGTAATCCTTAAATGGAAAATTGCATGTTGACTTGTCTTTTCTATGCCAAGAATGCAAGATCAGTAAGCTAAGGAACATTAAAGCAATACATCTAACAACATTTGCCAAGAAAATCTGGCTTATAAGAATGAACTTCAAGAGCCCTCAAAACAGTCCAGTTTATTAATATTTATAGACTAATGCATCAAATGATTTCAAAGCTGAAAGTGTCAGGAGAAAAGAAATGGCTTCAGGCCATTCAGTGTAGATGAACAGTAAATATTGCCATTTTTATATTTTTCCATATTGTATATGCACTGTGATGTAAATGCATGTGATAAAGTTCAAGCAGGTTGGTTGGTTTGTTTTTTTCCCAGAGAATGATCTTCACAGGTTTCAAACCACAATATGAGAACTAAAAGTTAAGCCGAGGAAAGTCTTGCAAAGACTTTTCTTGCTCCTCTTTATAAGCACCCCATACTGAGAATACTATAACAATCTTTTAATCTGTTTCCCAGATAAAGAAAAATAGATATTATCTGAACAAAGACAAAGGATGACATTAGATACACACACAAAAATTAGACAGGTTTGTAGGCAGCTAGCTTTTTTCCTCATAGGTAAAATCATTCTAGAAAAGAATGTTCTCTATTGTTTACAGTCCTACTGCAATCAGACTTTCAGTGCTCCTTCTAAGCCTTTTTAGAGAAAAAGTTACCATGGAAGCAAACCGCTAATGTTATGGAGTGTAAATTGATTACATTCATATTACAGCGGGTACAAAGCACCTAGATATACAGCTTCAGTACCATGGAGCCATACAGCTATGAGCTTTTTCCTGTTCGTCTCTCTTTTGCTTTTAATCTTGACAATTCTTATCTATAAATAAAAAGCAGAGATTTTAATCTTTTTTTAAAAAGTGCTAATAAGAATGCATGATTTTAGCAGTCTGTTACTCTTCTTTACCCATCTGAACCCAATAACCTGTAGATAACTTCCTGTAAAAAAAAAAAAAAAAAAAAGCAGCAGCCACAATGGCCAACACTCGTATCAGCAAGACCATGTTTAACTAAAATTCCAACTGTTGGACTAATGCCCCGGGTATCCAATACAAATTCATAGAATCCTAGAATTGTTTAGGTTGGAAAAGACCTTAAGATCATCAAGTCCAACTGTAAACTGAACACTGCCAAGTCCACCACTAAACCGTGTCCCTAAGCACCATGTTTATGCTTCTTTTGAATACCTCCAGGGATGGAGATTCAACCACTTCCCTGGGTAAGCATACAGCACATCGCAGGGAAAGACAAGAATCAGACAAAAACACCTCCCCCCTCCACAAAATGAGCATGGCACTAGAACCAAGAAGGATGAGAAAAGGGGAAAAAAACCCAGACACATGGAAGTATGTGAGAACTCCTGAATCCCACAGCTACTTCAGGCCAGATTCTCTAAGGTGCCAAGCATTTGGCAAAGAGAACATTCAGGTAAGCAAGGTATTATTCTGCATTCTTAGCAGAATATTTGGAGTTTTATGTTCTTAGGTTATAAGCATCTGGGACTATGAGATTACAGAACTATAAATTATTACCATGCAGCCCCTGGAAACCCACTCTTTATTGTTTTAACTGTCACACAAGTGACTGAAGTACCCAGCTGGAGACAACATACCACAATCAGCTACTGTGGCACTCAGGACTTTTTGATCCAACATCACAGATGAGGAACTGGACCCATTTAATCGCTTGGATTAATTTATACTCACATGCTTACACTAAAATCAAGATGGAAATACTATCCTCCTTCATTTCATGATCTCTGGCAGCTAGTAGAGAGGTGACCAAAAAGAACTGTACCTCATCAAAATGAGGGGGTCTTCTCTCAACAAATCCTAAAGGATTTTAAACTCTGAAGAGCTGCTGAAACAATAAAGTGACACACTTTCATGCTCCACCACTCTGAGATATTGCATCTTTCTTACATTTCATTTCAGAGTCTCAATTCTCTACAGCACTAAGTGTGCATTTTTCTTCAGAAAAAAAAAATCACATTTCAAAGTCACTGCAGAAAATAAAGGTTGTACTGAACTGTGAAGTGTACATACAGTGAAATGTTTCATGATGAATTCATCCATTACAGCCATGGTAAGCTGCAAGAGTTCAACAACTGCACCCTGAAATGAGCCGTATTGACAGCAATTCATTTTTTTCTTCCATCCAAGATATTTAAAATAAGCTCCACATTTAAGTCAATCTAAATTCTCAGTAACTTGTATGCTATTAAGCAGGTTTTGGTACTTTTTCTACAGGAGGGAGGGAGGTTTCAAGCAGCTATAGTGCAGTACAGGCAAATACGGACAGGTAATGGTCACTGCTGGTTAGTGGCCAAATAACTGACCACACAGGATAACTAACATTCAAGTTCAAAATGAGTTTTAAGTGGCTTTTAATCAGCCAATGGCCAAGTCTGGGTACCTGCTGTCTAGCAGCAGCAAGAGTGACTAAGTTCACACATCCTAGTTTGATACAGACCTTTTATTTCTTATCGAAGCCCTTTCAGAGGCCATTGTTCAGATATTTTACAGGTCAGTTTATTTTGAGGCTACAAGGAATGCCACTTCTGAATGAAAAATACTTCAGCTGTCAGGGCTAATAAGTCTGTGCAGGACATGCAAAATGAAAATGAGTAGTTCTATATAAAGCTGACCATGCAATTCTGCAGGATTGGGCTATATTCTGCAATTACAGGCACCTACAGGCTCCTTAATTCACAAGTGCAAAGCAAAAGTAATGAAGCACCAAGGCAATGAAAAATTAGTTCCTAAACTCAGAACTAGAAAATAATGTTATAACCTTTTAAGTTTCACATTGAAATTGAGAAGTATTATTTTTATCTCAGCTGTGGGGGGGAAGGAGTTCTGTAACAAGTACTTCCAAGATAGAGACAAAGGTCACCTTACAGATTGTCAGAATTAGGAAACAGGTTAAAACTACTTTTATCTCCCTACTTGAAAGCCACAATTTTACCTCGTTTTCTTAGCAAGAGAAATTTCAAAAGCAGATAAACAAAAGGACAATTCTGAAACATGTAATGGTGTAACAACCCACAAAGACGACACATCCTCAACTAAACATACAATTAAAAAGCACAGCTGCATTAATTAAGTTCTCCTGCCAACCACATGAATCTATTTAGATATGATTCTGGGGGAAAAAAAAAAAAAGAAAAAAAAAGTTGTGTGCCACTTGTTCGCACTTCTCTTTCCAGTAGCATTTTTAACTATTTTTAAGTAGCATCCTAGACAACTGAATTGCAGATTAGTGTTTTTATTTGAATCTTTTCATAGTAATACTAGGGATGTACTGATCAACCATTAGTAACAATCATACTATAAGATATTGAGCAGCAAAATTAACTTTCCAAAGACTAAGCTTGCAAATCATTTTTTTGAATTCTAATTGCTTCCTAAAGAACTACGTTATTAGGCATTATCCGTGTTACAGATTCCCTGCATCAGAAGCCCTGCCTCTTGTTTTCTGTGTAGTCTCGGTTAAATTGCAACTTCTAGAAAGGGATTTACCACAGTACTTCGATTTTGTATGATCCAAGAGCAAGACTGAAGAAACCCCTATAGAACTAAAGATTTTTTCCTCATGCTGAACAATCTTCCTAATAATGGGAAAGGAAGACAGAACAAGCCAAGTGTAATATTAACTTCAAGTTGGAAAAAATAAAAAAGCTGAAGCATAGTGATGCATGCTTAGTGTCATTCAAAAGCAGCCCAGATTTATGTCTTCCACATAAGTTAGCGTGTTAGCCAAGTTCAACTTTCCTTAAAACTGTATCTATTCAGCAGCTTTTCAGATGATAGTTAAGTTTCTGAAGTCTTTGTTGCAAAATTAGTCTCAAAAAGCTGAAGTTACTCAATACTTAGACCTTCTTAGCAAAACTACACTTGAGAAAAGATCTGGTTTATATTGTTAACACTAATCAAAATTTGGTCAAGAAATAGATGTAAACAATAAGGATAATACATTTAAGGCTTAGAAAGAACACTGATAAATTCACCCCTGTCACATTAAAACATCCACATCTCCTTCATGGTCCTCCTCAGTCACTTTTAAAGAGAGCACTTCTTCATTAAGAAATAATCCACTCAGTCTCTCCTTACGGGCTTGTCTTTGTTCTTTCAGCTGTCTCTTGCGTAAGGCCTTTTGCTGTAGCTTCCGTTGCTTGGAACGCTTCTGTCAAAATATAGAAGACAAAAAAAATAAGATTTTTTTTCTGTAGATTAGAAACCACCTTTAAAGAGGGCAAATATAAGTTAACTCTAACATAATGTGCTCTGAAAAATAACTAAAATGAATACTCAGAGGTGGCGTAAACATTTATCTGAAATCGTACCCAATAGGAAAATATCAAGACCATTTACCACAATGGAGTTATGAGGCACATCACCCTGTGATGTTGTATAGCTGAGTCTTTGATCAGAAAAGTCTTTGTTGTCAGGGAAATGTTACAGTCTTACAGCCACCACCTGAGATGCTGCAAAGCAAGCAGGAACTGCTCCTCTCACCCACAAATGAAGTTGAAATTATGGCAACAGGACAAGTGCCACAGTACTACTTTAACTGCAACGTGCTTCGGTAGGTCACCCCTCACTACGTAATCTCATGAGACACGTTGGAAGAATGAACTGAAGAAGATTCAAAAAGCCTGATGAAACTTCTAGCTGGGGAAAAAACCCAACACAACAAAACAAACAAA
Source organism: Falco punctatus (assembly GCF_963210335.1). NCBI lineage: Eukaryota > Metazoa > Chordata > Aves > Falconiformes > Falconidae > Falco > Falco punctatus. The sequence goes on from NC_137595.1 coordinate 16,335,974, forward strand.
AAAACCACAACCAAGACAGTCTTTACTAGCCAGAAATTATACCTAGATTAGGTTGATCAATCTTGAGTAATTTTTTTTTTTTTTTAAACTATGAACTAAGTAAGATGCATAAGCCTATATTCAACCCCCACTCACATTATTCTAAACAAAAGTAATGAGAAGACCTACTACATACAAACATCAAGCTTTCACTTAGAAGCGATGGGAAAAGCAAAAGTTTAAATTCCTTATGGTCACACCAGAGGAAAGAGTCAGCATTAATTTAGCTAGAGAACTTCAGCAGATCCTCGGTGACTAACCATGCTCCTTCAGTACAAATAACCCAGTTACAACCACATACAAAACCTTAACGAGTCAGACAGTTTAATACATATGTACATAGTTAGAAACTTTACTTTTGAATCCCGGATTCTGTCTGCAGCACTTGTGGACAAATTACTATCGCTGTGCGCTCGACTCATGTTGGCGCTTGAGTTTGAAGCGGAGTTAGCGACACTAGAGCCACTGCTACTCGCTGAGCTGACCATGCTGGCACTGCTGCTGCTGGCACTGGCACCGCTCACACCACTGGTACTTGCACAACTGTAGTTACTCCTCTTCCAGCTTTCCCTTGCAGATCGTTGACGAGGTCCATGCTCCTTGATGTAGTTTCTCACCTTTAGAACAGAGGCATCAGAATTACTACAGCCTGATAAATACTGCACCGAGATACTGAGAAAAAACAGAATATGGCTACTAATAATGATCAAGTTACTGGACCAGTTCAGTTAGCCTTTTAAAGCATTTTGCTGTGGGTGCTTAAACCCCAAGCCATCTGGCAGTCATCAAGAGATCTTAACTAAGTTAATACTAATTTCATTATGGAAAGAAGAGAACCAAGTAACAAGGTTTCGGGTTTCTTCCCCTCTCCTGCCCACCAAGTTTTCTAATACACAACAGTAAGTTGTAACACTAAACAGGAGTATCACAGAAGTTCAACTGAACTAAGTTGTTTAACTAGTGTGTCAACCCCCTTTATTTTGCTAGGTATAGTCAAACAAAAGTGGGCGTAAGGAAAGCAGTACTTTTCTACTTTAAGATGATACTCATAAAATGTTTGAAATACGCAACAGGCCAAGCCCACAAGAGCAGTCGATGTTTTCCATTGTCAATCTTTATCATAATCACAGACTAACACTGAGGAGTTCAGCTTGTTTGGACACTGCATCTTTTCCCAACAACACATCAAAATAGTACAAAGACTAAGATGACAGTAGTATCTACCTACCATACGATTCAGGTACCCTTCTTTGTTGTAATTTGCATTTTGTAACACTTTTAAAACACTTTTTTCTATATCCCTTTTTACATTAAATTTATGGTCTACCCCAACAAATTCCAGCCCTTTGGATTTTTAAATGCTAGTCTATCATCAGTGAGCAAACGGAAACCCTCCACCAGCTGACAGTCATGAACTGGAATATGCTTTGTCATAAGCAGTACTGGGCCCATGGCATAACTCATTACACACACACCAGCTTAGGCTTAACATATAGAGAGAATATATAATTCACAGTCTTTCATATAAAGGTTTAATACATATAATATGCTTTTGAACTCTATTTTCCCTCATTGACAATATTGTGCTCTATTGTATCTTGCTATGATTACATATAAAAATTCATCACAACTCCGTAAGAGATTTTGCAAGACTTATCAGATACTGAAACCCTGAAGTCAAATGTACAAACCTTAACTCACCTGTTTCAGTTTTTCATCTGTGAGACAGTTCAATTCAATAATGAATTCACTATCCGTAGGTGAGATCTGAGCAGTAGGATCAATAATTTTAATAATATCAAGTTGCTCTCGAAGGCCCATCTCTGTACTGACTTTGCGACTCAAATACTCAATATATTCAACCTAGGATGCAAAGAAAGACAAGTCATTTGAAGGTATTATTGATTCTAAATGAGTGACAGAAACAAGAAAGGACCAACAGAATAAAATGCACTGAAACACATTTCCTACAATTCTATCCTCATTGAGTATCATCAAAAACTCAGGGTGAAAAAACCAAGTACACATTAAACTGCCTACTACAGATGCAAAAGACAAGAAGATTTAGTTTCAAGAATCCAGTAATACTGCACAGGTCTACACTTACACCTACAGCAATCAGTATGTCTCTTAAGATGTGGCACTAATGGAAAGTTCTTCTGTGTAACAGTTCTCACATAGGGAAAAAAGTCCATTTCACCTGTTCATCATTTGTCATTGCACTCCATGGAAGTTCATCAAGATTCCTATGCTTGTTTTTCTTTTTTGGAAGCAGACAAGGAGAGCTCGGAATACTAGGTATAACATCAGAAAGTACATCACTCCCACTTGTAATGTCACTGCCAGGCAACTTGTAATAAGCAAGAGAAAGAACAAAGCCTTAGAATACAGTAGGCAGATTTAAAACCACTTTAACACTATTAACAATTCAAAACATACTGTCAAATCAGCAAAGCATCGCTCATCTACGGACTCTAACAAGTTCTTAATAATTACTCATAACTCTGGCAGTACCCCTTTGAATCTTCCAATAAACAGCAAGTGCAAACTCAATTCACACCATTCTCTATTATCAATCACATTTTTAAAAATCTGCATTTAAGAAAACAGCCGAATGATGGGGCATTTCAACTGTTTCCCTTCTCCGTCAGTGTAAATTGTCCATTACAATCCAAACCTCCCATTTTAAAGCATAAGTCTAGTTTAAGGAAGATCATTTCAAAGCAGCTTTGTAATTTATACCACACCCCATAATCACACAAGACAATTCAATTAAAATCACTGTCATTCTCCTGGAGGCAACTGCAGAACTTTAGCTAGCTTCATTTATACAACTGACATGTAATTTCTGAATGCAATTCCAGTTAAAGTGTGACAGCTGGATGACTCATGCTCAGATTTTGCCAGGTAACACCATAAAGAGCTACAAAAAAGACTTTCTAAAATTCTACAAGTCCAATCAAGTATGTCTCTTAAGAAATGCTTGTTTAAAAAAACCTAGCTCCTAATCAAACATGCTGTCAGCTAAGACATGGAAGATTGCTTCTTTTCAAAACAATCGCCGAGTTTATCAGGCAATTAAGATTTCACAACTCAATGAAGCTCTACATCTTTGTGATGCCATGAGCGCTGTTCCTACAGGCTGCATTATACAAATGCACTTGTAACTTCTGTGATACAATACACAGAAAGACTAGCAGTTAGACTAGAACAGTAAGAAATTCAGAGCTAATCTCAGTCCACGTTATCTTAAATTCATTTGCATCTTCTGGAACAGGATTAGCACTTTTTCTTGGAATGAGTGTTTTCAGTCCTTATACTGCACTTAAAAGACTCTACAGGCTTTGACTAAGCTGTATGAAAAAATTTAAAATTATTCCTCAGTATATTCTGAAGCACCACATTTCCTACTTCAAAGTTATGTATACATTTCACAGCTGATTTAAGTCTATAATACATAAAAAGATTTGCACATCACAACTGAAATCTGCTGAACAAAGACTACCACCAGAAATTAGAGATAGATGGCCAGGACTGCATCCAGTAAAGACTAGGAAAAAGGAGGATGCAATTCACCATCACACTTTTCCCATCCTGGTGAGACAAAGTGAGCTCTGTACTCTTACTGGCAGAGAAAAAAAAAGATGGAAAAAGGCGATGGTAAGAGCTTCTACATTTTACCTAGGTGCCAGGTGCATTCCAAAGGATTTAATCAGACCAAATCACTGGAAGCAGACATCTATAATTTCACTAGCAGAGCAGATCCTCAGAACAAAGGATCTAAGTTCATGGCTACAAGACACACGTCGATCACTAAAAATCAAACTACCACAATATGTAAGCATTCCTCTTTGAGAAGCTGATCTTCTGTCTCTCCTCCAGATTAAAAATGCTGGAATAAAGTGGAACAAAACATCATCTTTGTTGCTGAAGATTCAGTATCTGCTCTTACATTCAGTAGTTACCAAGAAACAAATGCTGAGGACTTTTCAACTGAAGTTAAACCCAGCACTTCATAATCTACACAAAATATTACATTTACAGTGGAACTAGTTTACCTGCCATTCAAACTCACTGTCTGACCAATCCCAGTATGTGCTGATAGAAGAAGACACATCACTGCAGACACTGCCCTCAGGGAATAAATCAAAAGAGGTGAACTCCTGGTCATCCAGTAAAGAGTAACAGTCATCTTGATCACCAACTGAAACCGATGAGAACAACTCCTCACTGCATTCCGAGCTGGCTACGCTGGTTCCACAAGATGTCAAGTTCCACCTGCAAAACAGGACAGAACAAATAGAAAGCAGCAAACATATTGGCATCATGTGTCCTGAAAAATTATTTTAAGACTCACAAAACTATCTCAGCCTTGCTTGTCAGTAATGTTATACGTTGATTTTATTGAAGTTATAAATATGTGAATTTAAAAGTATTTGTAAAGATCCATAAAGAACACCAATGATAATTCAGTATTAAAAACAGCAAGGCAAAAATCCATATATTGTTAGTATAATTATACCTTTACCTTATTAACAATTTCCACCCTAGAGCCGTGATTCCTGTAGTGTGTAAACAGTCTCCTTTTTTTGGTTGGTTGGTTGTTTTTTTAAATACACTGAGCTAAAAATACAATTTCCCATATGTTGGGATACTTCAACTTCCACATAAATTGGAATATGCAAAACTAAGTAGTAAATCCATTGGACTTCAGGACAAACAGGAGTCAAAAAGAAATTCTAGGTTGACAATCCAACGCAACACTAAGGCTTAATAAGGAAATGCATTATGGATATTTGCAAGGCTCCATTATTCACTATTTTCAACTCTGAATGCCAAAAATATTGGACATGCTGTTAGAATGAGACAGTGCAAGACTGGAAAATGACCTGTGTGAAAATTCTACCACACCAAAGCTAAACAACCCCCCCTCCCAATTTAATTTAAAAAGCTAGTTAATGTTGCTAAAGGAAAGCAACTGAGGACTCAAACTTCACAGAACAGGTTTTTTATTCTCATTAGAGTAAGCCAGAATTTATTTAACAAGCTCATGAAATTGGTCTCCATATGTGGATTTATTTCACATGTTGGTGGAAAGTAGGTCGAGACAACTATGAGTCAGCACAGCACTGCAATACGGCCAAAACAATTTGAAAAGGGTTTCTAAAATTCACCAACACAAACCCACGCGATTAACTGCTGTTCCATCAGCCTATCCACTTCAGCCTGGCTCACTGGAAGAACATTTCTCTATCCAACTGCAAAAGCTGAGCAACGCCATTGCCCAGAAGGTACTCACCATCATTATTTAAGCTGCATACCAGGTTGGCTAAATACATTTGTGATTGACTCACTCCCACATCTATTTGGCCAGCAGTGAATTTATCCAACGTTAAAGGCATTTCAAAAACTCTTCCTTTAGCAGATTCAGGAGACCTTACCCTCCCTCCCTTTCTGCTTCACTCACACACGTGCAATGTTTCACTAGTACAGACTTTTGTGGGCAGGGCAATCGATCGGCATCAGTTGAATATGAATGTGGTGACACAGCCTGTTTTGAACACTACTTCAGTTTCTGTACTCATTAAATATCAATGAAAGGAAAGACAAGAGTGGATAATTTCCAGACCCATCAAAACACAGGAGGCGGCACAGTGGCTCTGCCACCAACCAACTACACACAGATGCTCCAGGTATGCAGCATCACTGCAGGTACAGCAGTCAGCCCTCGCCTTCTCATGCCTAGGGGGGAACCGCTGTGCTTGCTAGGGTGAACTGGATTAACAAGTGAGAACTACATTAAAATTACTTGTAACTTAAAAAAATTAGGAAGCCTTATGCGAACACCACATATTGAGCCATGCATCTGCAACAGCTTAGTGCAGGAGAGCGCATGTCCTTGCCCACAGAAGTGATATACCCACTCAAGATGCCTGGGTTACAAACCTGAGTTTGTAAAATGAGTAAGCCTGAATAACACTCTCAGTAAGTGAAAGGCAATCAAAAGAGAAACTTACAAAATGGATTAAGTGCAAATCTGGCAAATATCACACATTTATCTTAGAGATATGCTAGGAAATACATCTTACTGCTGATGTCACAATTGGGTCTTATGATATAAGAGCTAGATCATGAAAGTGTATCACGTTGGATCGAGGCTCTTAAGACTGAATCATTTAAGAATCTGTAACTATGAGCTTGACGTTGTGAATGGACTTTTTAAAGTGTAATTTCCATGATTTCATACAAATTCAACTGAAAGATTGCCTTATTATTCACTCTTCGTAACAGTGTAGTAGAAACACTTAATAACCAGTAAGAGTATCTTGCAGCTCAGCAACAGGGACTAAAACTATCCCACATGAATGTTCAAGACTGAAATCTCACAAGCTGTTCGCAGGGGGAAAAAAAAAAGCTATTACTATATTCAAATTTAATACCACACATACACAGCAGCAGAATTAAGTTCTACAGCAAGCAGCACTGTGGTTTTGATTTTGTAAGTACAACTGGAAGTTTCTTTACAGAGCTGCATTTGCATTTTTAGAATCGACATTTTCTACAGATTACAGGCAGGATAATTTGCCCATAATTAGTAGCATAGGATGGGAATGCTTCTGCCGGAATCGGTGCAGCCACCAGGACGCCTGACTTACCCTGAAGCTCCACAGGTTCGCTTGGTGCCCGTGCAAGGCCTGCTTTTAATTGCTGCACACACACCACCCTAGCTGCCCATCCTACAGCGCCCCAAACCTCCGTCTGAAGACATTGGGAAGGGAATAAACACATCTCCAAGGCCGCACCGAGCTCACCCTGACAGCCTCAATGCTATTAACCGAAACCCGGCCAAGCCCTCACAGGGCCCTGCCAGAGGCCGCGCACCCCGGCGGGGCCCTGCCGGCCGGCTGCCTGCCGCCGCCGGGGCTCGCCACAGCCGGGCCCGCACCGGGCCGGGGAGCGGGGGCGAGGCAGGGCCCTCCTGCACGGGCAGCGCCGGCCCCGCCGCCCCAGCCCCGGGCCGCCCGCCCGCCCCGGCCCCCCCGCAGCATCACCGCGGCCCGGCCGCCCCCAGCCGCCTCCGTGCGCCGTGCGGGCAGCGGCCGGGGCCCCGCGGCGCGGCGGGCGGACCTGTTGGAGTGGAAGCGGTGCAGCGGGTCGGTGCGGTGGCAGGACGAGAGCTGGCAGCCGAAGTCGCTGACGTCCAGGCAGCCCTCCTCGCTCAGGCTCAAGCTGCCGCCCCGCGGCGGGTGCTGGTGCGAGAGCAGCGGGCACGGCTCCTCGGGGGCCAGGAACTTCTCGTACGGCTCCTCGGTCATGGCGGCGGGAAGGGCTGCGGCGCGGCGGGGAGGAGGCGGCCGCTTCACGCACACAGCAGCCGAGCCGCCGCCGCCATGAGCCGCCGGTCCCGGGATGCGCCTCAGTGTCGCGGCCGGCGCGACGGGCTTCTTCCGGCGCCGGCCCTGCGCGCCGCGCCGCCACAGCGCCCCCTGCCGCGGCGGAGGGCGGACCACGCCTACACCGCCCCCCGCCCCGCCCGGGGCAGGGCCGCGCTGCTATGGCGGCGGCGGTGGGCAAGGCGGCGGCGGCGGCCTACGGGCACGGTGAGAGCGGCGGGGGCCGCGGCGGCGGCTTCCTGGGGCCGCGAGTGCCGGCCGAGGTGGAGGCCATGGCCCGGGGCGTGCAGGACATAGGCAAGGAGACCTTCCGGCGGCTGCTCAGAGGTGGGGCCTGGGCGCGGGGCCGGCGGGGAGCCCGGGACCGGGGGAACGGAACGGGCCGGGGCTCCCAGGCAGAGCCGGCAGGGACGATGCGCCCCCCGGGGCAGCCGCGGGTGCCGTTCGGGGGGCGCGGGCGGCTTCAGGGCCCGCTCTCGCAGGCCGCGACGCGCGGGCAGGGCTGCCGCGCTGCCGGGGCGCTTCCCACTGCTTCTCCCTGCCGGGAGCTGGGGCGGAGGGTCACGTTCAGCGATGGGTTGTCTCGGCTGTATCCGAAAATTGGGTAAAATCCGTGAAAATCAGCAAGGGCCGTCTGCAGCAGTGGGTGGCCCCGGCTGTTACAGGCATCCCTGTCATCCCTGGGGCCCAGCGGGTCGGTGCCAGGCTGTGCGGGGCAGGCGAGAGTCAGAGGCCCCACGGATATTTCCATAACGTGCAATAACGGAACCCGAGCATGCACGTGTCTTGCAGAGGTTGGGGCTGTCAGATTGGAAATGACTGATTGATGTGGGTTTTGTCCATGAGGCCTTACCCTGTGCCTAAGGCAAGACAGCTGAGACTTTCTCTGGGCACCTTTGACCACCAAAATCCAAGTTCCTCTGTTGAGCGTGGAAAACAATCACAGAATGACCCAAGAGCTGATCAGGCAGCTTGTTTGTGGCAGAGGAGACCAGCTGCTGTGTGGCACGGTGTGGTGCTGCAACCCATCTGTGCACGTTCTCCCGGCCAGTTACATGCTCAGTAACCTCTTTCCAGGCTTTTTCTTCCAGGTTTGAGTCAATAAGGGCTCAAAGCACCCGGTAGCTGGTTTGTCTTTGGAAGCGTTGCTGCAGAGTGTCAGGAACGGAGCAATGTACCCAAGGTTTCCTTGACACAATTGAAAGTAATAAAGCTACGTATAGGCAGAGGCATTTGGGACAAAAGCACATACAGATGTTGAACCGTATTTGCTGTCTAATGCAGGGACAACGGAGACTGAAAAGCTGTGTCCGCACCAGGAAGGCTGACCGTCTCCTAAACCCCATCTGGGTTGAATTTCGGTGTAAATTAGCGCCTGCGTCGAGGTGTGCAGTAAATGCTGCCTGCTGCAGGGGAGCAGAGCCCTTCTGAGCAGCGTGCAGCCGCAGCGGGTGGCCCTGCCACACTGGTGCGCCCAGGGGGGCCATGCCGGGGCCGGGGGAGGCAGCCCCCGCACCGCGCTGGGCTGGCAGGGGTCTGCCCTCGTCATTGCTGCTGCTGCTCTGGCATCCACAGCTGGTCCGACAGCGGTTTTTCCCATGAAGGTTTAGTAGTCTTTGAAGACATGATGGATTTCAACACAGGGCATCAAAATCACAGGGGTGCTTGCACCCAGTTAGTTTTTTGAGGCTGTTGCTCTACTACTAAACAATCACCAATATAAAAATGGATGCTGCTTCATATGCTTCCTCGGCTCACAATGGAAAAACATCATATACCATTAACTCTGTGTTATCCAGCCAGTGTTATTGCAGGCTCTCCTAAACTGCAAGTGTAAGTTTGAGACTGCAGGCATCTTCTATTAGGAGCAAGTGAGATTTTCTTGGGATGTTTTGGGGCTGTTCTTTTTTTTTTTTTTCTCCCTCAGGTTGACTGTTGGAATATTTGTTTTGTTGCTGATATTTCTGGGTTCTCTGAGCTATGCTGAGTGAAAAAAAATCTTGTATTCTAGAGTAATGCTAGTAGTTTATAAAAGAAGACATGGATTTTTAACCAGTGTTAGGGTTGGTCAACAGAAAGAAGACTGATACTGTCATTAAAGCTGCTTAGTTTAAAACTGTAAGCCACCTGTTGTTCTTCAAAGAAACAAATCAATGTTGTATTTAAGTAGGTAGTAGACAGCAACCTGTTTCCTGCTCTGTGCATCATCTAGTAGACAGGCTTCAGTGCTGATCTGTATTTGGCTTTTCCAGTAGACTCTTCTCAATGTCAGTTTGGTTGTAGAGCTGAGTCTTTTTCAGACAGCACAGAAAGCCTGGTACTAGCACCTTGCACATCCTAGCTACTCTGTGCAAAATCTGCCACACAGATAGCCCCGGACAAATTCAGTCAGCCACGTAAACGATACAAGACTTGCCACTGAATTTGGTGTGCATTTAAAAATGTGAAAAACAAAGAGATTTTGTCCAGAATTAGAAGATAGTAGCTAGTGGAACTCACCTAATACCAAAAGGAAGACTGGCAGTTTGATTGAAACTCTTTTTTTTTTTTTTTTTTCCCCTCCCCCCCACCCCATTAGTGTTAAGCTAATCTCTTACTGTTGGCTTTCAGTAACACTTTTTGTGTTTTATTCACAGCACTAATAAGGCTTGTTATAAATGACAAATCTAACACCCCGATCCTGCAATGGGATGGTGTCAGTAATCTTTTATTTTTCACCCATGGTGGTGCTTCCTGTGGCTCCAGTAGTCTATCCGCACTGATCAGAATGCAGAACTGAGGCGGACATGATAACAAAAATTTACATAAGCCAGTGCATAGGTGGAAAAAAGGAAGAAGAACTGAACGATGAAGACTGAGATAAACCTACACTAGTTGTCAGCATATAATGGTGCCACATGCATTAACGGTTGTTTCCTTTGAAGTTTGTATTATCAGCAGTTGTGCCAACTACAAGACTTGAAGTTTAATTTTTTTCTCCTTGCTCATTTAATCCTTAGTCTCTGCAGACATTGCAAGATAAATTAATTATGTAAAATGCTGGAGAACAGTGTTGAATTGTTTACTCTCAATCCTTTCTTATCCTGTGTATCAGAAGTGTAATAGAGCTGTAAACAGATTTGTAACGTGAACAAGTTTGTTGATAGAATCTCAAGTTGGATTTGTACTTGTGAGCGAAGAATTTTTTAATCTTTCTTGCATTATCCCACTAGAACAAATTTCAACAGTGAAAACATCTTCATTGTACAATATAAAAGCTTAATCCACTGAAGTTCTCTGGGTAAAGTGTTGTGAAACTGACCTGGGCTGGTGGATGTATTTATGGAGACCTGAAGCAACAGTTTCACGTCAAGAAAAAAGTCAGTTCATTAAGCCAAGTAAAATCATAGACATGTTTATGTTCATGGTCTCCAGGTTGCTTTTTTTAAAAGGAACTTGCTTTGCATTCTTATTCGCAGTTGCTGTTAATGCATTGGAAGGAAAAGACTGCAAGGAATCTGTCAAGCTGATTGCAGAAAGCACGAATCTCTCAGAAGAGCAAATTGCATTCCTCATTTCTGGCATGTACACCCTTCTCCGAGAAGCACTGAGACTGCCTTTATCAACTTTCAAGCAAGAAGTAAGTTCTGTGAATACTTGGTTTCCTGATTAAGTTAAAAGCTGCATCAGATGCAAGTTACCATCTAAATCCTATTTGCCAGGGTGGGAGCTGCACATAAAAACGTTGCTCCAAGTTAAAGTGGTTGGAGGAAACTGTTACAAATCTAGAGCTTATTATTTTACTTGTTGGATAGACTTACAGTGAGCTTTTTGGAAGAGTATTTAAGCTTTGGGAAAGAGATTCCTATATCTTTTTCTGCTTCAACATCTTTACTGTGCATGTTTGTTTTCACTCTTAAATTAAAACTCCAAATGAAACCATTGCAAAGTGTTATTTCATTGGCATCAAGTCTCTCTCTTACCCCAACTGTGTGTCCGCACATACTGCTCATGTTGTCCACACCTGCCATTTCTCATATCTGTTTGCTTGCCTTTCTTCATACTTCTGCCCTGGAGGAAGGAAGGTCTTATGGTCAAAGGCAGATAGTGGAACTGGGAGAAAGTGCTATTTCTGCTTACGCTATGGATGTTCAGTGTGAATGTTTATGTATCTGCCATGTTCCCAACCCCTATACCTTCTCCACGGCTATTTTTTCCCCTTTTCATGTTACTTTACCTTACATATTTTCTTTTCTCTTTTCTCATTTCATTTTTATGTGAGTGAACCAGTTCAGGGTTTCCAGCACCTCTCTCTTGTTTAAGATACTGTTTTCATATTTACCTGCACATACTGGGAAAGTTCATATAGTGCAGGACACATAGTGAAAGTATGCTTTTAGTATTCAGAGTTTATCTTTTTGCCACTTCCTTTCTGTTGTCATTGTTTAACCAAGTTACTGCAAAATGTTTGAAATAAGGGCACATAATTACTCTAAAAGAAGAACCTGTTATAGATGACTACATAAAAAAAATGGCAGGATGTTGTTTTCAAAAATAAAGGCTTCCAAGAGATTTAGTTTCTCACAACTTGATTGAACACTTCTGGGAATTCTTCTCAATATGTAACCTGTCATTTCAGAACTACTACCACTGAGGACTAAAACTTTTGGGGAGAGATACCAAGCTATTAACCACAATTAATTCGCTAGATAAGAAATCACCTGTAAAATTTCACCTTCCTTGTCTTTCTAGGTTTTTAAGGAAGACCTAAAGGAGCTCAGGTATGCCTGGGTTTTTTAATCTGTCTGCTTTTTCATAGTAACTGCTTCCCTGAACCAACTTTTTTACACAACAAAGTTGGCATAAAAATTACTTGTAAATAACACACAATACATCTGTTGCCAAATGTCATGTGAAGCCAGAGGAAAAAAACAGGTGTTGTGTAAGACTTCATTTAGCACTGAGCATGAGCAGTAAATTTCACATGCTGGGGACACTGGTCTAATTTAGTCCATAATGTAGGTTATGCAAATGTGAGTGACCTTCTCTCTGCCATCCCCACCTTGCCCTGCAATATTTTTTAACATGTTTGGTAAGACGGTGGTAACATTTCAGATGCTAAGAAATTGCCCTACTTCTTTGCTTCTGTCAAAAGCCAGTGATATAACGCTCATGAAATCCCATCACCGTGTTCAGCTACGATCTCTCCTGCCCGTTACCCAAGGAAGCATACATAACATTTGTTACAAATTAGTCCAAGTCTGTATGAGTCTGCTCAGAGTATCTCTGAATTGACCTTCGTATCCTAAAAACTAGACAGCAGATGCTAATAATTTTTATAGGTTTTCCCTTATTTCCGTCTTCAGTAGCAATGAGAGAGTGACAGCAGCTAATGTTTTCATATATAGAGAAACCTTTGCACGAAGGCTCAATTATTTTAAAATGTTCATTTCCCGTAATTCTTAGCATTCTGATTGTTACCTAGGAGAAATACATAGATACGTTTCTAATTCTTTTTTCATCCCTTTTTGTCGGTTAACCTGCACATTGGCTTTCTCCTCAGACTCCGTTCTACAGAGTCATAAGCATTATTCACTTTATGAGCAACTTCAGGCAAATTAAAGCTGCGGATTTAGACATGTAATCGGGGTGTAATCGGTGAAAGGTGTGACTGGGGCCATGATGAAAGGTGCCTTGCTAGTTGATACAATTCTGTCTGCAGCTCAGTGCTGGAGTGTGGCCTGGCTTTTGTCTTGTGAGCTAAAATGCAAGCTGCTTCCTCTGCCACGTCATGGAGTTCACACCCAGGTTAAAGTAGGTCAGTAAGAAGCTGATGAATCGCTTTTGACCCAGAGGGAGTTCTTTGAGGTGCACACAGAGTGTGTTCAGTGTGATTACGGAATAGTGAGGAGCACTGAAAGCTCCATGCCAAGTTCTCTGGGGGCGGGTGAACATTCCCCTGTTGAGCAGTGGAGATAGTCGGTGTACAGGGCTGCTGGAGGTCGCTGGCTGTGTACACTGGCTCTGTTCAGAAATACAGACTCCCAGGCTCCTGTCCTTGTTGTTTCACCGTACTTTGATGCCTTACACTTTTGTAGCTGGTGGTTGTTTTTTTCTCACCTTATGGTTTATTCATGGAACTATGAAGACACTTTTCAATCTGGGTGATCTTTTTAATGTCTTTTCTATCCTGAGAATTTTTTTTTATCATTGTTCTGGTTAACATGACTGATATAGCAGCAATAGTTCAGGTAACTGCATTTGTGTTACTTGCAGACTTGTATGTTTTATGTTGCTGCTCGTTGCTGCTATACTTCCATGGTTCTCACAGTATTGGGACTTTTCCTGTCTTCCATCTCTGACAGTCTTTATTTCCTGTGAGTAGCTCTCTTCACCTTGTGGCTAAACTTTTTAGAATACTAAATAGCTTATTCTACTCTCAAGGCATGATATTTAGTAAATTCAGTAGCACCTTTAGCATCTTTGATTCCTATGGGAAATGTCATTTCCTATGTTTCCCAATGCACTTGAGTCTGAAGATGAAATACCTGCTTGTTTTTAAGACACCTGCTAATTACATTCAGACACTTATCCTTCTGCAGTGACTTCTTTGGCTCAGTCTGTGGTCATGTGCATGAAGAACACATGTATTTGGTTGAACAGCAGTGTTTTAGCATTATTAGCACCCAGTGTTTGGTCAGGTATTTTGCATTTTAAGGCAGAAAAGTGGCTTATTTCTCTTTTTTTGTTGTGTCGTCTTTAAAAGGTTTTAGCTCTGAGCCAGGCTACCTTTTATTCACCTCTCCATCATTCTATTTTTTTTCCTTCAGTGAAGCTGAAAATTGGACTAATACCACCCATATAGCCTTGTAATTCTCACCTTCCTGGTGATGCAGCTGGTCTTGGCTTCTAGTTTTGGTGGAGAGAGAGGATGTGAGACATGCCCACTTCTGATTAATTAGATCAGTACCACTGGTTTCACAGGTTTGCCATTCTGTATCCCCTGTTTCTTGACCTGACTGGCTGACCCAGTGAGAATAAATTCACTCTGAATTGTGGGTGCTATTTTTTCCCTTCCCTCTCAGGTTGTTCCATAAGTGTATGGCTCAGGCCAATAACATGCGATTAAGAGATCTTCATGCCTTCCTTGCCCTTTGAGTCCCTTCCTCAGAATGTTCCGTAGAAAACTGATTGCCATTTGTAGCTCAGGCTTGAGCTGTGCTATGTTCTCTGTCTGATCTGTTTAGTGTGTGACTGACCTCATACAAGCTGCTTGTGCCAGGAGCAGAATTTTCAGCAAAATCATGAACTGCACAGCAAAAATAATGCTACCTTAAAGGCAGTATTAATGTTTCTGTTTTAGTAACACTTGCTCTTACAGCTGAGCAAATATTGTGATAGGTGTCATAATGATCATATTACAACCCCCCGTCTCCAGCTATTCTGCTACATACAGAGGATACTCGGTCATCATCAGGATGGGTTAAGTGATGCGCTTGCACAGACATTATAAGTAATGTTTGCAGAAATAGTCTTGTCTCTTCTGAAAGACAGACAGACATATGCAGCCAAAAAAGCACTGTCTAATCCCTCCTCCTCACTTCCCAGTTTGCCTCAGATAACTACCTTGCTAATATGAATTCAGTTTTACCCAAGCACCATTTTAAAATGTGTTTGAACCCTGCTTGTTCCATTAAGAATTCTAGCTCAGCAGCTGTTTCATCTTCCCACTGTACGAGTTGATGAGTTGTTTTTTCTCCCATCATTAGACACTGTAAGCCCTTTAGGACAGGTGACTTTCTTGTTTGCTTTGATCTTTCTTTGCTATACTGCTGTGTGTCTCAAGCCACTAGTGAGTAATGTCTCTGGGCACTGATTTATGTTGAGTGCTGGATTAACTGTGGCAGCAGTAGTCACTTCTCCCACTTGTCCAACCTGCCTCTCTGTAGGAGGTTACTGTCCCCGTGGCGAAGGCAGCTGAATGGATAGTGTTTGCTCTGCAGTCTGTGCAGTTCGCAGCCTGATACACTGAACTGAAAATCAAGAGCAGCTTGTTTGTAAGGCAACAACAGCGTCAGAGGAGTAGAGTAGTGGAGAGGCTTAAGTGGGTGGAGTGTGAGTTAGTCTATTCAACCAGTTCTCATGGTCCCCATCAAATTTATGCTTCTCCTCCCCATGTTAGACATGCTCCTTTTGTAAGTAATCTGAGCTACGAGGGCCTCTGGTTTTACTTTTGAGGGAGCAGTTCATTCTGTCTTCTTTTCATTACACTTCAGTTGAAAGTGAAACAAAATGTATAGGTTTGGGATTTTTGACAGTATGCATTGCTGGCCTGCCTTCTGCACTAGTCAGAGCCATCAGGAAAACTTTTCTTGACTTTACTGAGAGAAGTTAAGCAAATACTGGGTTCTTTTGAAACTTACTGTTGCCATACTAGGTATGACAGGAAGATGTGATACAGTTTTTAGGGTTCGTGATATAAAAACATAGGCTGTTCTTTTGAGAGCCTAGACTGAATCAATACCGAAGTGCTTATGTAAGAGCTGATGGCAATTCATTTTTTGTTTTCTATAATAGTTTCGAGGGGTGGGGGGGTGGGGTGTTGTAGCTGAGGCTGTATATTTTTGGTTACAAAAAACTTAGCTATTTTGTATTGCTCTTTAAGGATACCGGAAGATTTCATTGTGGACTTCTCCAGCATAGTCTTTGGTAACAGGTTAGTATCTTCATGTGTCATGCATTGTGCAGTCAGATGGATTGCACAGAGCTCTGCTGACAAAAATCCCAGGCCTACTGAAAGAACAGCAAAATTCTCTAAATTAATGAGAACAAGTTTTGTCCCATTATTCTGATTCGACGTAACATGATGTCAATCATTCATGGCTATATATGTGCAGTAGGTAGCCTTCATACCAACTCTCCGTTTTTCTGTGATCATTGCCCATCAGTTTCTATAATGTTCTATAGACTCTGTAAGGTGCATCAGTACCTACAGATGAAAAATGCATTGTAGAATTAAGCATTTTTATCATCATTATCATTGCAAGTTAGAGCAAAAGTGAAAGACTTGCTTTGTTGAGAGGCAAGCTACATATGCCTTCTATATGCTGTGGTTCATGAAAGCTTTCTCGGATAGCATTTATTCAAGTCTTAATGTACAGTTGAATGGGGAATTCACACTGAGTAACTTGATGTCATGTATGAGATATCAAGTGCTCTGCTAGCTGTAAGTCATTTTCAAAGCAGTATACATCAGTAGCTCTAGAGGAAGTATTAAATCAGGAACTTTTTGAACAGGCTATCTGTTCTGTCTGTTCCAGGCATTCCTTTTTTCTATATGGTCCTCTGTTCAGTCATATTTAGCTTAATCTACATCTAGAAATTGCTTGAACTTTTTCCACATGCAAAACTTCCCTCCTGAAACTTGAGGTCACTCAGCACATAGCATCACTAACCCAGTGCTGCTCCAGATATTCTGCAAGGAATTCTGGTGATCATAGTTGTGGTTTTTCAGTTACCCTCACAAGGGTCTAAATGCTGCTACCAAAGTTAAAAATATTTTTCATTTCCTTGGTTAAGATCTTGGCTTAAAGCTAAAGGTTCTTGGAGTAAAAATAAATTCAGCCTTCTCATCTTTTCTTTTCTCTTCTGTTTGAATTATAGGTGTTAAGAATGCAAAATTCATGGTTGCAAAGTGGAAATATTGTTTGCAGTGGAGAAAGAAGATAAATTTAGATGTCATTTGAAGCATGCATGATTGTCTGTTTTCTACTGTGAAATCACGATGCTGGAAAATTTAGCTTTTTCTCATTTTGAAAGCTGTGATTATCCAGTGTAATCTTGCTCTGTGTTTTGAGACCAGAGAAGAGCACCTCAGATTTGATTTCTAGACAGATCTGCTTTTATAATCTTAAATGTAACACTGAATCATACATATGCTTATTGAGTTGTAAATATATATGATTGTGATGGTAAAAGAAGTATTAGCATCTGATCAAAAATTCAGTATGAGCTAGATAACCCAGAAAAATCCATTTTTAATACTTTTGCTGGCATCTTATCCTATTTTTGCAATTTTGACAGTGAGTAAGAACCAGCTGATCTATTTTTTCCTGCTCATTCCTTTACCATACTATTAGGAATGTGTGTCACTTATGATACCACCCAACACACACACACACCCCTCCCCCCAAAAAAAAAGGATAAATTCTTTCTTATATTGCCTTTGCTAATGCAAGAGAATCGGAGGCTCTCAGCCTGTCAGCCCATTAATCTTCCTGGGCAGTTTCTAAAGGCACCAGCTAACTTGCACACAAGAATCTGAGTAGGCATGTTAGACTATCATTCCTGCAGGCCTTGATTTGTTGAGAGAGGATTCCTTTCTGATGTAAAGTCTGTAATTAGATTATGTCTAGCACCATGGATGAAGGATGTAACATTTCTTATCCTGCCCTTAATGGGAGTACTAGAGTAGCTTTGAAATGTACCATAAATAACTTGCAGAGACATGGGATGCTTAGCAAAAATTATATATATTTTTTTTAATATATAAATACACTAAGTAACATGAAGTCCAGACTAGCTCCCAAATGGACCAGCTGAATGACCTCATTCTGAAGATATTTCAGCATATATATATCTAAAAATGGATGGTTGTTATGTCTGTATCAGATCTGGCTTGTTTATTTACCCAGAGCTTAAGATGCTGTTAAAATTTTTAAATTGTCAACCATCTGAAGTTTAATTGCTGTCAACTGTACTTCCTTACAGAAATAAACTGAGGCTTGATCAGCCTGATTCTTCCTGCAATATAAGTAATAGGTGAAGTCCCTGGCTTCATACACATTAGACTAGACAGAAATGTTGAATGTTGTGCTGGAGTTGGCAGTGAACATTATGTAAGGAACTTAGAGTTTGTAAATTATGTTGCATTAACAAGAACCACCGTGGTGGTGTTTGTGGTTTTTTTTTTAAGTATGCTTCAAAGTACACTCTAACATTCTTATGTTTTAAAACATTGCTGCTTGCTAATACTAGGTGCTTTCTGCTGAAAGAGCACAGTGACCATATTGCAACTTTTTTGCTCAAGTCACCTGTCTCATTCCTGCTTGCTTGTTCCTGTTGAATCTGCATGAAAGTAAAGTTATATTTGCAGAGACCTTTCTATACCTCACAGCTGCGTATAATTGAAATAATAGATATGTCAGCCACCACAATGACTCTTAGTAAACTTTATAGTGACATCAGTTTACTGGAATTACACAGAGTCACTTGATCTCTTTTTTTTAACTTGGACTTTTTAACAAGGTTTTAAGTGTAGGATAAGTGGGCAACCTGGACACAGCTGTCTTAAATACACAAAACTTCCACTCATTCAGACCTCTCTAAATGAGGGTAGATGCAGGACAGAAGCAATTTCTGGACAGGTTGGGTTTGAGGAATCTTATTTTCTCTTTAAATTGTTGTTTCTTTTATGAATTTGCATTTCAGTCTCTCATTTCTGATTTACTCTGTAGGCGGCCCACTTCCGAAGGCACAGCTCTGATACAAGGAAGTAGGTTGCCAAGCATCCAGGACTTGAAGTGGAGAGTGGACGTAGCTATATCCACAAGGTATAAAAGAGAATCCTGAGTAACCCTAGAAATTCTTTTGGCCAAGGTTAAACTGACTTCTTGCTGCTTAAAAATGTTAACAGTGTTAAAATATATCTTGTTGTTGGGGATTGGCACATAGCATTCAATGGTAAGATAGGAGGGAATTTTCTGAACAGTGTGGAAGTTGATTTATGTACAGGTTACTGCTATTAACAATGACCTGCCAACAGGCTGCAGCCTTTATCTTCTACTAATGATACATTTTAGGCTCCTTATTTGTTTTGATCTCTAAAACCTCTGTGCTAGAAATATTTCACTCAAACTTTGAGTCTCTCTTACAGTATTTTAAAACTTAGTGGAGCCAATACAACCACACAGGTCCTCAGAGGTGATGCAATGGATCAGATGGATTGAGCCTCACACAGCCAGCCAAGCTCTCAGTTACACCAGAGCAGGGGAGGGAAATCTATTCAACTTCTCAAGTAGACTACCATTTCTGTTGCACACATTAAGTAAAATTACTTTCCATCACCTGTACAGTCTGCAGTGGATTCTACAAAGAGAGGCTTCAGAACAGCACTTTTACACTGCCATGGTTAAGCAATTGGTCATTGATCTACCGCCTAAGTTTTTGGTGGTGGTTTGGGGGTTTTTGTTGTTTGGGGGGGGTTGCTGTTTTGTTCGGGGTTTGCGTTTTTTTTCCCCACAAAGTAAGGAGTAAAGAAAGGCCTTTGTGATCATCCTGTCTGTGCCTGCAGTGAATAGCTTCTTGCCACCTGCCACAGCAGAGGCAGCTGGGGGATGGATCTGTGGGTAGAGCAGAAGGAATTGGAAACCTGTTGTGTGTGCTGTTCCTGGTCTTTGTCTAGCTCTAACCAAGACAGATTGAGTTGAAAGAAACTGGAAGATGATTCAGTGTTTGTCAGTAGCGTAAATTGTTAGCATGAGTGACCTCATATTGTATTCATGAATACCTGCATCCAAGGGAGAGTGTAGTCTCTCTGCTGCCATAGTTGGGAGGCCTGTGGTTACGTAATCTTCCTGAATTAGAATATCCTTCCATGGATAGTCTTCCTGAAATCAAGAGAAAAGGCTCCTAAGTGAAAATTGCAATGGCCACAAGCTACTAGTTCAGGTGACTGTCAGATGAGCAGTGGTGTAAGCACCACACAGATAGCACTGTGAAGAAAAAATCTGTACCTGTAAGAGAGCAAAATATACACAAAAACATCCTCAGGCACAATGCTTAAAAGCTGCATGCAAATCCCATGATTTGTTTTCCAAACAACACAGCACCAATACATTATCCTTTTCTATTTTCCTTCATCTTATTTTCCTTTCCAGTCAACCTTCCCCCTGGGATTTCTTGTTTTATCATCCAGTAACGGCCTCTGCGAAGAGGCTGTAATGCCTGTCAGTACCTGAGCAGGCTTTGGCAACATTGGTTAGTGGAAGCCGCGCAAGAATGACTCATTTCCCCTCTTTGGGTCATCAAATAAAATAACAACCCACAAATTTATCATGAAGACTGGAAGAGCTTAATTCCCCAAATGAGATGGCAGTTGAAAGTATAAAGGGATGGAAAGAATTAGTGCAACATGGTAAACTGCATAAGAAAACTGTGCGTTATTAGTAGCAGTACTTGGTCAGCTCTTATCCCTGACATAGTTCCACTAAATTGATTATTATGTAAAATGAAAATGCTCCTAAATTTGCAGTTACTAAACTATTAAAAAAAATGTTAGTCTCAATACTGAGGTAAATAAGACAGAACTCGTATGTTCAGGAGTTCTGTGTTCCAGCCATCCAAGTACAGGACTCTATGATTGAAATTACTTATGTCCTATGTAGAGCCTACATGAACATTTTAAATTGTTAATGTACAGTGCTGTACTCATCACACTGCTGATGTCTATTGTTGTAATACTAATAATGTAAATAATTTCAGTTCACTGGCCCGTGCACTTCAACCATCCATTTTAATGATGATGAAGCTTTCAGATGGGACAGCTCATCGCTTTGAAGTAAGTCTGATTGCCATAATAAATAAAAAAGAAAGCACCTGAAGTTCTTTTTAGAAAGTTGAACTACTGTTTAAAATATTAAAGCTTTTGTAAACTATGTATTATCATTGGTTGGTTTGCTTGGGAATCCTTCATGTTCAGCATAGCCACATACAATATATAATGAAATGCCAATGAAGCCTCATTTGTTAGAGGAATATTAATCACTGAAAAGCACCATTGCTATCTGGTATGATTATAAATTATGGTTTTGTTATCAACTGTAACCTTCAGACCCAATGGTGGCTCCTGAAGGCAGGAAAATTACTGGGGTAGTTTATATAATGTATGATACGCTTCTAAGCCTCCTACATTTGGTAGAGAATGGTAACTCTGGCAGGGGTAGTTTTATTCTTTTTCTTCAGTACAGTTCTTGCTGCTAGAAGGAAAGCAAAACTCTTTGCTTTTTACGTCAGAATTAGTCAGTGGCAGTATTTATGACACTGTACATAAAGGCTTGCCAGAAGATGGCATGAACTCTTCCGTATTTTCAACCTTTGGAAAGGAATGCTGTTTATTCTATAAATAACATAGTGGTGCATACAGGAATTCAGTGCACAGCAGGCATTGTTACATTTGAACACTTAAAGGTTTTGGCTTCAGTTCATGCATTAGTAGTAGTCTGGAGGAAGCACCAAGGCACTGTGGGTGGAAAGAGGTGGACTGATTTCACTTTTACAAGGGCTGACAAGAAGGCAGCCATTGAGGAAGGCACAAATCCTGTGCTACACTGCAAAGTGTTGCGGGTGTCACTGCAAATTCACCCCTCTGTGGGCAGTCCAGCTCAGAACATCCCATATGCTCCGTCTGAGGTCTTCCATGGAACTTAAATGATGCCATGGACTTCAGGTTAACCCTTTACAACAGGGCAAGTTTCACTTCTGAGGATAAAACTAGTATATATTCTTTAAGTGTCAGTTTGGGGGTTTATTTCCTGGTATCTAATGTCAAGTCTTGGTGCCGTTGTTCCTGATTGTTTTTGGTTTGGTTTTAGGTTGGGGTTTTTTTTTGGTTGTAAGTCTGTGGAAGACCTTTTGCTATTCTGCAGTGGAGATGTGTTGGTGTGCCTGTCCAGTATGCACAGAAGTGGAGCTATCTG
Source organism: Falco punctatus (assembly GCF_963210335.1). Lineage (NCBI taxonomy): Eukaryota > Metazoa > Chordata > Aves > Falconiformes > Falconidae > Falco > Falco punctatus. Next base: position 16,358,142 of record NC_137595.1, read on the forward strand.
ATGGCAAACAATGTGCTTCTCTTAGAATCACCTTGCTGCTGCTTAGATCTGAATGCCAAAGATCTGGCTGTAAACATGATTGCTGTACCTGATGAATGGTATTCCTACAGTTAGTAGGTCTTTGGGATAAACCTGTGTTTTGGCTCAAGGTACCATATGCAAGCAAATATAGTCTGCAGCATTTCAGTTTCCTTTCATTTGGACAAGTTCAGAATGTCCTGCTAACAGGGCTTATGTCAGATGGTAAATCCAAAAGATAATTCTGTTATGAACAATTTTAAAATGTGAATGCCACAGGGAGAAGTTACACATTTGGTTTAGGTTTTTAATTGCAGTGTGACTGTGTGACTACTGACAATGAAAATTTTTATAAAAAGCAGTGGGAATTGCAGCATTTTGAGTCTTGTATATATGTCAGAAGTGAAAAGGACATGATGCCTTTTTGTGCATTTCTGATGCATATGGAAAATGCAAATCAGATGTTAGATTCCTCTCGCAAAATTGGTATCTGTGCTACAGTAGGCAGAAGGATGACAAGGGACTCTGTCAAAGAACTGCGTGTCTTCAATGTAGTCAAAGAAGTAAATTAGGTGGTGCTTGGCAGAGCAGCCTGGGACTAGCTAGACCACTGTCAGTACTCAGGTGAGCATGTGCATTTGTGCATTGCACTAGTGTTAACCTGGGTCACTCAGTCTGTGCCTATGCTCAGATGTGGTTCTCCGTCTCAACAGATGATAGATTTCCATCCATGTGGCTTCTTGGGCTTGCAGTGGTAAAGGAAATTCCATTAGTCTCCTGCAGTTGAAAATGTTCTGTATATTTAAAAATCTTTTGCCTTCCATGTATAGACCGTACCTAGTCCTCTCAGTTCTTGAGGTTGCTGCCAGGTCTCTTGCTTTGAGGCTCAATTCCTTTCTTTTGCAAGTTTGGACAAGCAGGATATCTGGACTTCGTTGCTTGAGAATTCTGTAGGCCCCACAACCTTTCACAACCTCTTTATCTTTCCTTCCAATGCATGACACTCTTACTTTACCACAGCGGCTATCGGTCAACATTCTGGAGTGCTTCCTTTTTCACATCAGGCAATATAGAAAATGTACTATGTAGCTGTTATTTCTGTTTCTTCCCACTCTCCTTTTCCTTTTTCACCCAGATGATTTAGTTGAATTAACTGAATTTTATTAACCTCAAATCCTTTGTCTTAAATCTAAAAAAAAAAAAAAAAAGTATTTTAAGACATTGGGCTGACAGTGTGGAATGTTCCCTATCCATAGGCGTGCCCTCATCAAAGTTCCCACGATGATTCATGTTTTCTAACTGGAATATTCTGTTTCAGGTGCCAGTTTCAAAGTTTCAAGAACTGAGATACAATATTGCCCTTATACTGAAGGAAATGAATGATTTGGAGAAGTGGAGCATACTGAAGATCCAGGACTGAATACTTCTAGGTTGGGAGTTTATAGACCAGATCTGAAACCCTCAGCAAGTTTTGTGAATGGCAAGGCAGAGGACCATCACCACTTTGCCTGTCTGAACTTCAGTGTAGCGTTTATGATGTCTGCTGTAAATATTTTTTCTGATTCAAGTGTTAAAAGCACAAGCTCTTTTCATAAGACTTAGGAAAAACAAAGTATCTATGAAAAAGTATAATGCTGCTTGCGAGCATTTTTGTATGATTCATCAAAACATTTTTTAAATAACTGTCTTAATAGATGTAAGAGTCATTTATTTCTGATTGTGATTCATCACTAATTATTTTTGAAAGCCTGTTACCGGAAGCCACATCAATGTGTTTCATAAGAAAGCTCTGCAGTATCTCAAATAAAAAATAAAATTAAAAAAACACTCCTGTGCTCTAGTATGACAAATGTGAACTTGAGTTTTGCATAAGTAAAACTGCTGTCTGGCTTCTCACTAAATGACTGAGGTATAGCTACAGATATTTAAAGGCTAATTTTGAAGAAAATTGCAAGTCTGCAGATCAAGAAAGAAATATTGATAGCCAACGAATTCCGTGGAACTGCAGAAGTGGAAAGGTGCAATCAAGTCTTTATCTGGTTGATCAGAATGGGCTAAGTAGCAGTAATCTCAAAGATTTCTAGCTGGAAATGCCTGCCACGTTTCATGTATTTCCGATGTGTTTGATGTGATCAGAATCATCTGACTTATTACTGGGCAGAAACCTCTGCCACTGCGACGATGGCAAACCTCAGGAGGCAGTAGTCTTGTAGGGCACTGCAGCTGTATCTCACCAACAGTGCAAGTCAAACCCCAGGATTTATCTGGCTGCCACAGGTAGTTTAGAAAATATATGCCATTACCATTGTTAAGCGTTGGCTTATTCTAGCTGTTTTCAGGGTTTTTACCTCAATAGCACTACCCATACTTCTCTCTCTCACTTTTTGTGATTGTGGAATTTGCCTTTATCTTCCTTAATCCCTGCAGAAAACTACTGAAATTAAAATCATGGATGCAGGAGGCCTTTTACACTCCCACAGATGTTTGTGTAGGAAAGGATGACTTGGCTTTTGGATTCTAAGAATCACACCAGGCATAAAAAGAATTAATTGTCATAATTTTTAAGAGGAGACTTCTTTGACAGCAGTCCACACCAACCTAAAGACCGCTAAATAGCTGTGGTCCAGAAAGCTTTTAAAATCTGTGCAAGAACGTCTCCTGTAGTTTCAAATAAACCAATCAGCCATGATTTCAAACGGTTCAAAAGCTGCATGTTCCGTTTGCTTTGTAGGCTACCCATGGATAACTTCCAGGTGTTATGCATACTGCCTCTTAATTACTGTGTGCAGGTAACACTGAATTTGCTCCTACAACTGCAAGTGGGTTGTAGATTGCATTAATGTGGTGCTTTCTTTTTGGTTTCACTTTGTGAAGCTTGTTCATCTTCTTTCTGGAATTACATTATCAGAAGCTGTGAAAGAAAACATACATTCTGACATTCCTTTTTACAGCCTTTCCCTTCTGAGTGTTTAGGTTTATATGGTTTCAAGCTGGAGAGGTACCTTGACCATAAGTGAAGTCTTTTCAGACAAATAGAACACTGCACAGGTATAAAATGACCTATTGCTCAAGACATTTGCAAAGTATTTTTTTTGACTGGTCAGAGTAGAAGAACCCATAAATACCTTTACCTTCTAAACAGAATATATTCATTCAGTTGTAACAGTAATTGTCCATGTTCTCCAGAAATGGAAAGGCTTCTTGACTGTTTTCATCATGTTCTCTGCAAGGGGTGATGGACCTCTTGGTCTCAAGTTTGTCTTTCCACACATTAAGCAGGAGTTTACTGCAGCTGGAGGTTTACCGTGCACACAGAGGGGTATTTAAACACTGCAGAATTTCGTTCCTCTGTACTTAAAAGAAGCGTTAATTTGGGCTTTCCCTCTGATAGATCAGTTTTCCAGTAAAACAGTAATTGTCACCAAAATGGGTAGTGGGAGTGGATAGTTCCTCAGTTTTGATAAAATACGAGCTTTCCAATTATTGTTAGGTTTCTCAGAACTTAGTGGTGAATTGCGTGTCAAATATTTGTTCAACACTGAAATATCTTCTAACTTCACAATTAAAATACTCTGGAATTTAAATTCCACTGAATTTCTGACTGTAGCCTTTTCATTCCAATACAGAACAAAAGCAACTTTCTAAGAATCTGGGTATGTCTGAAAGGAAATTATTTTACCCATCTCACTCTAGGCGTGGTTGCACCTCAAGGACGCACTGAATCCTCTGTTCTGTATCACGCAGTGAAGGATACAGCTGGAATGGGATGCTTGCTTTGTCGGTCCCGAGGTCTTGTTAAGCTGGTCACTAGTCAGTTATCAATTAGTAAAGCAGGAGGTTTGCATGGAAAGGGCACTGTTTTTTTTTCTTATTCCACACTGTTAATGGACCAGCAGGACCTTTCACAGGTTCTACTGGTAGTTTTCCCTGAAAAACAAACCCTAGTGATTCTCTGTTTGATGGTGCCATGCATTTATTTAAACTGGATAATGTATTTGTGAATGTCTTAATTCTAGTGATTTCCCAGCCATGGCATATGAACATACATTTCTCCTTTACACATTTTCTTTAGTTTCCTTTATAGTATATATGGAACATTATGCCTTTTCTTTCAAGATTAATGTGTCAAAATATATTTAAAACCAAACTTGATTGTTTTTCAATGTAAATCATGTGTATAATAGCAGAGATGCCCAGTGCCTGCAGGAGTAGTCTCAGACAGAATGCAAAAGGAGAGTTAGTTGCCAGAAGTCATTCAGAGATTCAGTGGCAAAATAACACAGACCTCACATACCTTTGCTTCCTGTTCTCTAACCTTACCTTAGCACAGCTTCCTGACGTAATGGTCAGACCTCCCTCTGGTTTTGTTTTTAATTGGCCCAACTCCATGGGCCATTAGTCCAAATCTATTCTTGCCCATGGAGTATTACAGCATGTGCAGAGCACTTGAAAATAAAAAGCCATCTGTGGCTGTATTCATGATGTGACTTTTCACATCCCTGCTTCCAGTAAAGAAGGAGCTTTGTCAGCATGAGTAGTAGGTTGGAATTTCACACTTGGGTTAGTTGTGTTTGAGAGGAGAAAGAAACAGGTTTGATGGTTGTTTTTGTGGTCTCAGAGTGTGATGCAGATTATAGCTCCAGAAGAAGGATGAGGGATGTAGTCATGCTCTCATACTGCCTGTTATGCCAGCCATTAACTGCTGGAAGAAGATCAGTATTGTGCTCACTGTCATTAAAAGGAAGAAATTAAACCTCCCTTTGTAGAAAAACCATACAAGGGAGATGTGCTTTTACAGCATGAGTCACCTCCTAGCTTTAACTACTTCTCTTTAAGTGAAGGATAAACCCATTCTTGATCTCATAACAATGCAGGTAGGTAGGGGGGTGCTTTTCTCGTTTCTGGTGGGTTTTTTTTTTCTTTTTCTTTTCTTGCTTTCTAATCAAGTGCATCTCATGACCCACTGCTGCTCCAAATCCATGAATATATGTATGAATGTATGAAAACTCCGTGCTTTCAGGATGTGTTATATAAAAACACCCCAGCATATCTAGATTGACTACCTACATTCAATTTACACAGCTGTTTTTGCTAAAATAGTCTTTGCAGAGCCAGGTCTGATGTCAGAATCAAATATTTTGTAGTTGTTTGACTTCTAGCGAACAGTAAATTAGTATCTTGGTTTTAAAATAATATTTTGCCATTAGAGACTGTACAGCTCACTCTGTACCTGTCACACCCCACAAAGTACTAAGGTTTACTAACCACCGCACGTACCAGGAACTAACAGAGGCAGAGCCAGCTGGTTTCTCTTCCTCTAAGAAGTCACAGAGTTGTTGCCCATAGGCCATCCATGATAAAGTCTTAACTGTTTCCCAGCTTTGGATAAAGGTCTGTGTTCTGAACCCTTCTACGCATACAGCTTCCACCATGGGAGTAGTGCATAAGCACAGCTTCCCTCTCCTCTTGAAATGTTTCAGCCACATCCCTGCTGGTGTAAGAGCACTCCCAGAAGTACATTTCACAGTGCTTTTTTGACTCATTTCAGCCCCAAGTGATCAGACTGTCAGCTAGCCCTGCAGATGCTTCCATACATTGTAAACAGAAACTGTGGAAGTTTCAGAACACAAATGCTGATTATATTTTCTACTATAGTCTATTGCCATTCCCTATCTTGACTTCATGTGCTGCTAGAAACTCTGCCTTTCTACTGTGACTTACCTCTTTTAAGCATCTGCTATGTATCTATGTAAATCCTGGTGGCATATCCCTGCAAGAGAGATTGTCATTGCATTGCTACTGGTAACCAGTGGTTATGTCACTTTCCCTCACTTGAATAGGCTTTGACTCATAGTGGTTTTCAGGACAATGGTTATAAAATAACACACTGAGGGGTTGCCGAGACTATAGTTTTGCAATAGAGACAACTGTCGACCTCAAGGCTACAAGAAAGTGTTTCTCTTCTTTTTTCGTTAAGGGTGTTGTTCTTTTATAGTATGAGTTTTCCTTGCATGGAAGTTTGGAGAGCAAGAAGTCGATGTTAGCAAGTGTGAGTCTAGTGGGAAACCCCCATACTTCTGAGCACAAATGCTAATTATTTCTAGCTGTTCTGAAGCATTGTTCAACTGAAACCTTCAGTGCTGCATTTGTCCTACCTTTGAATTATCTGATGGCAGGCTGTGCTATACTTTGGATTATTGTCAGACTTAAGTGATGGCAGAAAGAATCACTGAAACCAGTGGTTATTCAATTAATCTTTTTCTTTTACTTTTACTAATTAAAGGATTTGCCTGGGAACAACAGTTAGATGTTGAACTTTTTCTTTTTCTTTTTTAAAGATTCAAGAGCCCTAGAGACAGAGGCCAAATTTTTGACAGATATGAAGTGTCTTGGCATCATAGGAATCAAAGCCAATTGAAGGATCTGATGGCTGGCTTCTGTTTCCAGGTATATATCTGACTTTCTGTTTAAGGTTGCCTACACACAGACACATAAACATCACAAAATTAGCCCTCATTATTGATTTGAAGTGTATATTATTAAAAGTTAAGATCCTGAACTTAAATGGCTTTAAATTAGATTTTCACTTTAAATCTAAGTTCATCTGGACTTCCTCAAGTATCTTCTCTAAACAAGGTCTTAGAAAAGTCACATTACCTCTCCTTCCTTCCATCCTTTGTCCTGTCCATTCAAACTCCATAGGCAGGGCTTGTCCCTTAATACCTGCTTAACTCACAGTCTGAGCTGGGGAGTCCAGACACTTCTGTAAGAAAGAAACAGGAAATTAATTCTTTCATCCCCTCCCTTCAGCTTTGTGAGGAGGCCATTAGTATCAGTAGTAGTATATCCTCAGAAATTTCAAATTCTGCAGTGGATTTTAAGACAGTGTGAAAAGTGCCTCATATTTTTGCGGTATTTGAAAAGGTATGTATATATATATTGGGCATTTCTAGCAACTGTAACTGTAGATCTGCGTAGAAGTGCAAAAAAAAAAATATAATCAGACAACTATTAGAACAACCTCTTCTACTCTATGGCAGCACAGGTGATTTTCTCCCTAGGCTACGTTTAGCACAGTTACACAACTAGCACAATCCTTTCGTATAATCAAAACTGGTAGGAAGGTGCAGGTCTAAGCGGTCAGCACAGCTGGTCTTAAATAAAACAAACATACACCGAAGGGCATGTGCTGTTTTATCTGGAATCTGGCACGGACAGGTGTATCTATGCAATCTGCCACACCACATGATCAAATAAACATGACATTTTCCTTCTAATGTTCCCATCGCTTGTCCTGAAAGCGTGATTAGCCAACATGGAAATAGCTTCACTAGTGCGTAGGTTTCACTTAAAGAGAGCGACTGCCTGCCTGACCGCAGCTTTTAAAAGCCCAGTTCTCGCAGGAAAGGGCATTCTTTTTTTCAAAGCCGCTTTGAACTGTTTTTTCTTTAGTATTACGGTGAGTACCGAAACACCGAAGGCGGGATCTCTCGCCGCCGTGTCACCGCGGGTCAGACCCGACTTCGTAAGCGGGCGGCCCGGCGGGACGCGCCCCCCAGCCGGTGCCAGGCGCAGGGCCCCGCGGAGGTGCCCGGGCCGGCCCGGCGGGGCGGAGCGGGGGTGCGGGGCTAGCTCCCGGCCGGCAGCCCCGCCGAGCTGCTCCGCGCCCCACGGACCGCCACAGCGGCGCGGCCTGCCCGCCCAACGCTGACAGGGCACCCCTCCCCGGGCCGGGCGCCGGGACCCACCCCACCCCCCGCCGCCGCCGCCGCCACGCCGGGGGACGCTGCCGGCTCCCCCCACCCCCTGCCGGACCTCGGCCAGGGCTCGGTGCGGCGGCGACTGCCGTGGGCCGCGGCGGGCGGGCGGCCCCTCAGCGGGCCGGGCGGGCCGGGGGCCGTGGTCGGCGCGTTACAAAACCGCCTGGTTTTGTAACAACCTGCGGGCGCTGCCCAATGAGCGCCGCCGCGCGCCGTCACGTGCCCGCCTCTATATAAGCGGCGGCGGCGGCGCGGGGCGCTCGCGGCGCGGGGCGGCAGCAGCAGCATGGGCCGGCGGGGCTGCGCCGCGCCCCCTCCCCCGCTGCCTCCGCGCCCCGGCGCCCCGCGGCGCCGCCGCCCGCCCTGCTAGAGGCGCCGCTCCGCCGCCATGGGCTCTCACCTGCCGCCGCAGCAGCGCCCGGAGCCCCAGCTGGTGCTGCAGCTGGCGGCCGGCGCTCTGCAGGCGCAGAACTTGGAGCTGTCGGGCGGCGGCCTGGGGCCCGAGTGGCAGGTGCTGCTCGGGCGGGCCGACGCGCTGGCCTACGGCGGGCGGCTGCACGAAGCGCTGCCGCTCTACCAGCTGGCGTCCCGGCACCAGCAGCTGCGGGCCGAGCAGCTGGGGAAGCTGGTGGAGTGCCTGGCGCAGAGCGTCCGGATCAAAGAGGGGCTGCCCGCCGCCGGGAGCGGCCCCCCGCAGCCCCGCGAGTGGGACGTCTTCAGGTGCCGCAAATGCCAGGGCTTCCTCTTCGAGCCCGTTTCCTTGCCTTGCGGACACACGTTCTGCAAAAAGTGCCTGGAGAGGGACCGGGCGGCCGAGTCCCGCTGCGTCCTGTGCAAGGAGGCGGGCGGCGCGGCGGGCGGGCAGCTCCTGCGGGTCAATGTCATCCTCAGCAACCTGCTGGCCAAGTGGTTCCCCTGCCAAGTGAAGGCTTCGCAGCTCAGGCACGAAGGGAACCTGCTGTACAAGGAGAAGAAGCTACAAGCCGCCCTGCAGAAGTACAACGAAGCGGTCAGCCTAGGTAACGGCGTCCCCCTCTGCTCTCCCCGCTCCGAGCCCCGGCGCTGGCCCGCCGGTACCCCCGCGCCCGGGGCCGCCGCTGCCGCCCGGTTCCCGGGGGGGTGGTGGTGGTGGTGGTGGGCGGCGCCGGGAGGGGCCGGGGCTCGGCGGCCCGCGGCGGAACTGGGTCAGGAGAGCAGCGGTTGCGTAAGCCGGAGCCCGCGGTCCGGCCGGGCGCCCCCCGTTGTGTAACCGGCGGGGAGCGAGCGGGCCCCCGAGAGCGGAGCCTTCGTGCCGCCCGTGCCCGGCTGCTGTGGCGGGAGCGGTGCCACCGCGTGTCCCTGCGCTGAGCAGCGGCACGGGCAGGTCTTCCTGTATCCCTGGAAAACTTTGATGCTAAAAACGTGGAAGCTCCTCCCTGCAGGAGGGTAGCGTGGCTCCCGCAATGCCCCCGGTATGGGCCCACCAGCCACCCGGTCCCCGGTCGGGGCGGGTGCGTTACGGTCCGGGCGGCTCGGCGGTGCTTTATGCAATGTTCCCTGCAGTTATATAATGCGGTGCTGACACTGTCTGGAGTTGCCCAAAGAGGTTTCCAATTTTCCTTCAGTACAGAGCTATTATGAAAACTGGATGTTCTGGGGGTTTGTGCAACTTGGAAGCACCAACATACAGGGTTTTTTAAAAAAAAAATAAATAAAAATTAAGGTATCAAGCTTATATAACTAATTTCTAACTTCAATCAACCAATTTTTCTGTTTTCTACAGCTCCCAATGACCATTTACTATACAGCAACCGGTCCCAGATTAACTCGACTTTGAAAGCTTGTGAAGATGCGCTGCACGATGCAGAAACAGCATGCAGGCTCCAGCCGTACTGGTTAAAAGTAAGTTCTGGCTCCAGCTGTACTTTGTTGTGAAACAGTTCTGATACTGCCCTGATAGAAACCGTTAGAACAGTCAGACAGCAGAATCTGAGGGAGGCTTTTAAGTTCTGTAACTTCTTGGACTCCTGTGACTTACGGACATCTAACCATGATATTCCTGAGCTTCCTGAGGTGAAGGAAGAGAGTGATAATCCTGCAGGATAAGCTTAGGCTATTGTCTTTGACCTGGATGAATCTCAAGTTCATGAACTCTCCCTAAAAACTAAATGCTGTCCTCATATACTTCTATAAGGACATAGTGGCTACTTTAGGAGATTGCTGTAGGGAAAATAGATTTCTCCAAGATCTGTTGGGCTCTGCTGTGAGAATCATACTGGCTTGAGGTAGAGAATATCCCACTTCTGCCTGTAAGAGTTTTCAGGACCATTGTGGTTAAAAACCCAGGCACTGGCGGTGTCCTGAGTGTAAGAGATTGTTATAGGGATTATCCCTGCCTAACTTGTTCTTCTCCAGAGAGATCTTTTGTGATTTCATCTTGGGTTTATTGCATATTCTCTGTCAAAAAAACAAAAGCTGCAACCGTGGATGCATTTCGTTGCAGGGTCACCTAAGGAAAGGACAAGCATTAGCTAATCTGGGGAAAACAGAAGAAGCTTTAAGAGAGTTTCTGTTCTGCCTTGCTTTAGATACTGGGAACAAGACAGCCAAGTCTGAGGCACAAAAGGTGAGTTCCTAAACCTGGAACTACATTATTGTTTTCAGTGGCCTTTCATAAAGGAGGATAAGATTTTTTGCTTCTCTTTTCCCCTTTCTTTCTCCCTTTGCTGCAAAGAGCTGGATGGAGACACATAGTTCAGATCTGAGTTTGTGTATTGCTTACCTGGAAGGTAGGGAGGCGGCAAGAAACCATGCTCAGCAGGCACTATGTAGAAACGGTTACGGTGTTAGCATCAGCAAATCTGAAGTAGAACTGAATTGTTAATAAATTGCCACCCGCAGACGTTTGTGATTCTCTGTAGTCTAATTTCTGATCAGTTTCCTAGCTTGGCAATGCTTTGCCAGTGATGGAGTGCAGAAGAGGGGGAGTTGCTATTGAATGTTGTTATCGGGCCATTGACTGGCAGAAGGCAACACGCAGCACCCGTCAAACTCCGCTTGGGAGCAGCAGCTCTCTTCCCACCGCCAGTCCTGCGAGTGTCAGTGCTGAAGGAGGCATGAAAGGAGGCAGTGAACAAAAGAGCCGTTTTGAAATAGTTCTTAAAGGTTGCTGCTAATGCTAAATAAGCAACAAAATGGTTTGGCAGCGAAGCTTTTTTCAGTAGCAGCTTAAGATGTGATGTATGGGTTCTTAAATGGCTTTTGTGAAGACTGCTGTTTCGCATACCCCTCAAATATTTCATTTCCTGTCAATCAGTGTTTTGACATTTGACTTTTTTTTTTTGTTGTTGTTGTCGTAGCTAAAAGGCTCAGCATTGCAGTGATAGCTTATGGTAATAAAAATCTATTAGTTCTGTTTTCCTCGTACTGAAATTTCTTGTATGGCAGTGCATTCATGCTTTTCTTCCATCACTGGTGGGATGGGAACTTCGGGGTTTCTGTGTGCTGTAATACATAAGGCTTCCTAAAAGCACAGTAGAATTCTTGCTGTAAAGCACTGTTCATGAAGGTACCAGAGAGGGTATAACCTGGATGGCTGTTGTGCAATTGAATTTCTATCTTATTTGGATATCACAACCTTATACAATATCCTGTAAGCTTTTTGTCACTGGTATTTGGGTGTTTTGTTTGGTAGCTTTTTTCTCCTGGTGGGTTCCATGCAGTCTTTCACTGTCATTTTTATTTGTTCACGTAGTTGTGCTGAGAGACATCGTGTGCACTAGAGCAAAAAGAGCAGGAACTGATACATTTCTAAATTTCAACTCCAAATAGCCTTATCCAAGATGTGTAATTTCTGAGCAGTGCAGTCCTGAGAAAAACTAGGCTTCTTATGACTGAAAGAATTACTCGTGCACTCATCAGACACAGAGTTCATCCATGATGCAATGTTCTACTGGGTCATTTCCAAGGCTGTTTGCATAACAATGACATGCTACATTTTACCAAATTCTTTGGGTGCAGCTGTGATGTTCTGCTTGTATTAACTGTCTGTCCATGTTAGTTTTGTCAAAGTGCGATCCCGTGGAATCCTTTTTCACTTTAAAAAAAAAATCTTAGCTGTCACATGGCTTCCTCTGGCATCAGCAGGATCACCTCAGTAGTATGTTGAAATTAATTTTTGAAATGTGAGTCTTGCATTCAGATCTGTTTATTTCTTTTAAATAAACATCTGATAAGCTGTGCTGTACAAGTGGCTGCAAGCTGCTACTTGAAACATTCACTTATTTTCTGATAGCAAATGAAGTAGCATTTTTCTACTGTCTACGGGTTTTTTGTATTCTCACATAAGTGAATTAAAAATAGCTACAGTTTACAATATCAGATATGTTTACTTAACTGAACTTGGATTAAGCCTGTGAGATGAGTGCTCTCTTATTAGTAAACTTCAGTGAAAGCTTCTGATGTGCAGCACAAAACATATTTAAGGAAGATGTTGGTCATTTCTGGTGAGCTCTGAACTGCAGGACAAAGAGGATGAAGGCATGTGCGTGTCACATCAGGGAATGATTAATAACTTTATGGGCTTATTTAACTCTGAAAATGTCTTTTGCTGTCTGCTTGGCCTATATTGCATTAGCTCTTGCACTTTTTGTTCTTGCCCTAGTCTAAAGGGCTCTTTAAATGGTTTTAACAAAATCAAGGATGCTTCTTTCAGCTATTCCCTTACTTGCTTTTTCATTTAGAGGTTGCAAGGAAGGAACTAAGCAGTGAAGTATTCTGTTTTATATCACAGCTTCTACTTAGTTTGTTTTCACTCATCCCGGGAAATGCTCAGGAACACTTACCAGATATCCTGCAGCTGTTGTCACATCACTCTAGATTAAAGGGGAATCTCCTAAATTCAGTGGGATCTGGAGGCACCAGCCATAACCTACAAAGGTTGCTCAAGGTAAAGATCAAGTCTGATGTGTGGTTCTTAATTTGTTGTGTGTGTTATGTTCACATGGGGAAGCCTTCTCTCCTTTTCATCTCTGGGAGATAGAAGAATGCATTTCCTCAGATTTTTACTGAGTTTCAGAAGATACAGAACAATGTTGACTTACTGAAGTCTCTTTATCTGATTTTTTTCTTTAATAGAAGTCCCCTGGTCTGATTTTTATGCTGGAATTGAGCGAGTTCTATTCCTGTAACTGTCTTTAGCTCTTCCACTTAGTTGGTAGTGGGAAAGGGCTTCTGAAGATTGGATTGAGGGAGCCTCAAAAGCTGTGAAATATTAAAATCTACAGTTTCAGCTTGAACTGTCATTGATGTCGGTGACAAAATCATCCTGCATTCAGATTTTGTACACTACTTAGAGGTTATTGTCGAGCCACAAGCTATATTAGCTACTCCATAAACTTGGTTTCACAGCCACAGTTTTGTAAATGGCTGTAGAGATTTATGTTCATGGGTTTGTAAGGATCACCTTCGCTTCACTGAAACCTGAACTTTGAGGATAGCTTTTGCATATACTGTATGTGTAGGAGAAAACTTCACTAGTCCTTACAAACAAAAATGGTAGGTTTTGAGCAGCCCTATTGAGACTGATCAGAACAATCAGCGACAGTGCCTTCTGGAAAGGCTGTTGGGAAATTCTGATAAGAAATCCTTTTGTATGACCCTTTCATGAAATAATTTGAGGCACAGTTCACTCATGTTCCTGTTACGCATCACCACAGCTCCTGGTCAAAATCCACGGTATCTGCTTTCAGGTTCATCGGGGAGTTGATGTGACAAGCTGATAGGTGACGTCCTGTGTAATGGCTGCTCCCAGGCTGTTCTGTAGCCATAACAGGATCAAGACTGATTGTTTTATCCTTTACAAAAGAAATGTGTCTTGCTAAAGGAAGCTCGGTGCGATATCTCAGTTATAAATTTTGTGTTTATACTGCTTCCTTAAAATAGACTTGCATTGGTTTGGTGGCTTTGATGGTTGATACCATCATTATGATATAAACAATGTGCATTTTTCCATGGGTTAAGTGATAACAATATATTTCACCTGAGATCTAGCCACATTTCTGCCTGAATCAAGTTTCATGGCCAAGCTATAAAGCCACACATAAAGGCTGAAAATATTCAGTGCCATGGTGGGGTGGTGGGAATAGTTCGTTGCCTTTTTTTCCCCCTCCATTAAAATCAGGCCCTGACACAGCAATGCTCAAACTGATGCTTCTTGACCTACAAAGTCCTTCCTGGTGATCCATAATATTAAAATTTGTGACAGGTTTGGGTTTTTTATTTTCTTACCAAGTTGTTGGGAGATTGGTCTAATGTCAGTCCTTTCTTCACATAGGTAAATGTGGAACAGAAAAAGGGTTTTCCTGTTCAAGAGGAACCAAATGTAACTACTTCTGGTAGTTTGAGGAAATCTATACAAATCACAGAGAGCAAAAAGGACTGCTCAGAGGAGAACAAACTTGCCTCCATGCCAGAGTCTACTTTTCTCATTTCTGAGAAGTGCAACCTCCTGAAAAGGAAGTGCTGCTCAGAGGAGATGCGAAATGCTGAGGTACCCTGCAAACTGATGAAGAAAGGTATGTTTAACTATGCACAGGAGAAGTTCTGTGGCATGCAGTCAGTGGGAATTTTACTTTTATAAAACTTAAGAGGAAGAGGGTCCAAGTTAGATTTTTACATTTTGGCTTTTATATTTTCACTTCAGCCTGATCAGGGCATGATGTGGAATCTTTCTTGTCTGTGTAAAAAAAAAAAAATTCTAAAAAAGGTGAGGGCTGGGCGAAGAAGGTTGGGTCAAGTTTTTGTTATAGTTGAGCTCTGAGTATTTTAAGGAACATCAATGTTGCACGTAATCTTAGCACTTTCTGGATCAATAAAAATTTGTGTAAAAGCACAACTTCTGTTAGTTCATGATACCTGGCCTTGTTTTCATGCTGTGGGATGTATTTACAATGGTATGACAGAAGAATTTTTCTCCCTTTAGACTTTCAACACGAATAAAAAAATGTTTTGACATTAATTGTTAATGCAAGGCTAAATTCAACCCTTTATAAGTGGGTATAATGTCACTGAAACTAAGGGGAGGTATGCTGATTTGTGCCAAGACTGAATTTGATGCTTTGCATAGAAATTATTGTAATGATGCTTAATGGTTCACTGCAATACACATGTAAATATCAGATGCTGCTTGTAGATACATGGGGTACCGTTGTTTAATGTAATTGAACAGAGCTGTGTATAATGTGTGTTTTGTTATTGATAGATACAGTTGATACTAAGGGGAACAGTACTGGACAACATATTCCATTTGAATTTGTGGATCCATCAGACTTGGACTGCTCCCTATGTATGAGGTATCCATTGTGTTCTCACAGACGTCTTCACCTTTTAAGCTGTATCTCTTTTTCCTTTTATGACCTAGATGGTCATAAAGTACCATAAATGGTACTTACTTTTTCCCGCTGACTTGAAATTAGTTCTTATTATAATTGTTACTCCAGTGGTGCATTTGGAGACCTTTGGTTCTGAACACTGTTGATAAGTAGGAACTTCTTGATCTGCTCTAGCCTAGTGATTGTTTGGGAAAGGGCCTATAAGGTCACATTGAGGAAACATGTTATTGAAGGTGTCGGAAAGATTTCTTGCCATGACTTACACACACCCACCCACTGACACATGTAGTGCATGAAACCACAGTTTGTCCTCTGGTATTTGTAGAGCTGTGTATGATGTTATACAAAGCATAAAGTAGCTAAAGAGACCTCATACAATGACTATTCCAAGTTTACATGTAAATACCATGTTGCTACTATTGCAACAGAAGGATCTTGCAAGCAAACAAGAGCATGGGTTTTTCCTCTATTGCTTGAGATATATATCCTTAAATAGCAGACAGCATCTTTGTGGATTTATTTCTGAAGGCCTGTACTTTGAGAATTCTGGGGTTGCTTTGTTTTATTATTTGTATGCAGGGGAAAGGGGTGCCCTTCAATTTACTTCAGACAAACTGAAATCTTCAAGTCTGGTTTGCTTCTGCTTGGAATAAACCAGATCTGCCCCCCTCCCTGTCTGCCTACAGCTGAAACATGCTCCAAAAGTTTATACAGCTGTCAAAACACTTGATACTGCTAAGAGCAAAACTTTCCTCTAACAGAAAGCCACACAATTAGTCTTAGCTGGTTTTAATGAGTCTGCATGCTTATGATCATTATGTCCACAAAGCATTTTTCAGATGTTTTTAATAAAATTAATTAGCCCTATTTCCTCATCCTCTATGTTAAATCAGAAACAGCCAGACTACAATACATTTTTAAAGGAATTGGCTCAAGGATGCAGATTCCCTTATGGTATAGAGGATAGTGATGCTGGTCTTGTAATTGCAATCACAAATACAGACCTTGCATGTAGAAGGATGTTACTTTTAACATCACTGCAACAATGAAGGCTTGGGCTAAGGGAAGTGGTCACAAGATCTTTATCTTGCTATTAATGCAGATGGATTATAATTGTTTCCTGCTATGTTCTTCAGAAGTATCTTAGGGATTTGGATCCTGAGATACTTTGAACTAATTACCTAGTAACCTACTGACCTGTTCGCAATTAACTGCAGGAGCTGTTATTAACCTATTTGTTTGATGGAGTGGCCAAAATGTTATTGATCTATATTTCCTCCAACAGCAAGCAGAAGAGAAAAAATAATAGTCAAAGCAACATAGTGGTGAGAAGCGAAGGAGCATTACTCAGCAGGAGTGTATATTTATTTTCTGCTGTTAGAATAGCTTGAAATGATGTCATGAGAAATCTTGGTGTATAGTGTTTCTTCCTGTAAGTCAGGAGGTTTGGTCCAGGTCCCCTCAGAGTCATTAGGAAAAAGCTGCAGCTGGCTTTTGTGAGAGCCAGAGCAGACTCACGCGTTTTAGCAGGGATTTCTTGTCTTTATGCTAGTGTTTCAGATCAAGTAGTGATTACATATGCAAAGCACTGCTCACTGAAACATTGTAGAACTCAGTATTTTACTTTGCTTAAAGGAATAAGGTAGCCTTGGTGAAGTGAGGGTTCTGTTCATGAAACGATTTGCAAGAGTTCAATATACAGTCAAGCTGCAATAAGATAGGTGTGGTATTTTAGGTGGTACTTCGTATGTTCCCTTGCCTAAATGTCAATATTCAATGTCATTAGTTACTATAAATAAACTGGCTATGACACTCCTGTTCAGAGCCAGTTACACTCTTAAATACACTTATCTTGTCAAAGATGCTAACAAATGTGGGTTTGCATTCTTACAATTTCCACATGTGTAATAGAACTTAGAGTACTGTTTTGATAAATGGTAATATTTTAAAGTAAACTTATTAATTTAATTAAATTAGATTAATATTTGAGACCTTAAAATGCTTAGACAGTATGTTGTAAGTTATAGCAGATGCCTAACAGCTTGTTCCTAGTTTTGAATGTTTTCTATTTAAAAAAAAAATGCTTCCGTATTATTTACATTTCCTTAAGATACTTATTGGCAAGGAAACATCACTTTGCAATATCACATAAGTGGAAAATCCTTACATGAAAGTAAGTGTCACAGAGGTAAATGGGTAATGATTAGATACTGTGATACTTTGAAGACCTGGCCTTACACATTTAAATATTTTTGTAGATGAAACATGAACCTAATGCCACTAACTTTCCAGAAAAGCAGTAATTCGAAGGTAAAAACCTGTCTATTCCAACAAAACTGCTTTCCCAGTCCCCATTAGAGTTGGCAATAATAGTTTATTGCAATCACTTATGTGGACTGTTACTGCAAATAGCAATTTTGTGCTTAGCTCTACACATACAAGTAATCACATGATTTCCACAGTAATAGTGATGCAAGTATTGCTCAATTTCATTACAGAAAGTCAGATGGTCCAACTTCTGCTTCTATTTATCACTCACACAGAGGAAAATTAAATCCTGGCTTGTTGGAAGTTAATGACAATATGCTTTTTCACATCCATTGAAATTAGAGTTCTTGGGCTGCCTTTCACGTTAGGTGGCAATAAGAAAGTTGAATAAATACAGAAGTAGGTTGAAAAAGTGAAAAGCAGGGAACAACTTTTTTGGTAGCAGCTTTTTCTTTTACTTCAGTACACAATATTGTTGTCTCTTTGTTTTTGGATTTGCCAATCCAGGCTCTTCTATGAACCTGTCACTACACCTTGTGGACACACCTTCTGTCTCAAATGTCTTGAGAGATGCCTGGATCACAACCCAAAATGTCCCTTGTGCAAGGAAGGGCTCTCGGAGGTAATGAGGCTTGGATCTTCTCAGCATAAATTCAAGGGCATAGAATAGGATCAAGTAGCACCTTCAGAAACCTTTGATATTTCCCTGCTCGAAGGAAATACTATATAACTTAAGAATGTGATTCTTAAAATGTTCTTCTGACTTAAAGCATGGATAGTATCCTCTGTTCAGACCTTGGGGCCAGACCTGTACTTAAAAAATCTGTAGGTGACTTTACTTCCCAGGTTTCCCAACAAAATGCCCATAACACAGGGAATAGTTCAATGAACAACTCTTTAGTGGCAGTGCAAGCTTAAAAGATCATTTTGATTTGCTGTAGACGTAAGAAAATGGAGCTAAGAGATGACTGCTTGTGCATGGGCACCATACATGTGGAAATGCTAGACATATCTGTAATTGCTTGGATATGTTTTTATTGCAGTGCTTGGCTATGAGGAAATACTGTAAAACAGTACTAATGGAGGAGTTAATAGCTAGATATCTTCCAGAGGAACTCACTGAAAGAAGAAAGATTTACGAAGAGGAAATAGCAGAGCTTTCCAAGTATGTAATCCAGTTATATAAAATCCAGTCTTTAATACTACTGCTGTTAGCTGATGAATGGCTCCTGCCGCTGTGGAACACGAGCGAAGATGCTGACAAAGGAGCTTCTTAATGTCATGTGACTTCAGAGAGAACAGGGTCCAGGTGAAATTGTGCTTTGAGTTAGCATAAAAACTGGACACTGTGCTAAACAAACGCAAGCAAGAAGGCTGCTTTATAAATGCAGTGTGGTTGCTTTCAGTGGCCTTCCATGAAAGCCACAGTGTGAGACAATAGGTGGAAGTGGTCTCACAGGCTGGGAGTTGGAATGTGCTGGGTAGAAAAGAAATGGGATTAAGGAGAATGAAGTAAATAAAAGTATTAATAGAGATGTGTTTTTGCTCTCACTAGCAAAACCAGAAAGCATAACTAAAAATTCTTCTACTAGCAAGTGGTATACTACTTTCATAATGTCTAGTCAATTAAGGGGGGAAATAATTTTAGTTTGAACTTCATCCTAAAGATGTTATAATATTAAAAAGTATGTTACTGCATAAAATGTATTTCATGCCTTGTCAGTACTTTGGTAAAAATACCGTCTCTGATTTGTCCTTTCTTTCTTACAGCCTAAATAAGAATGTTCCTATATTTGTCTGCACGATGGCGTATCCTACAGTCCCATGCCCCCTGCACATCTTTGAGCCTTGTTACCGCCTGATGATTCGAAGGTGCATGGAGACTGGCACCAAACAGTTTGGGATGTGCATCAGTGACCCAGTAAAGGGGTGAGTGAGCAGCATGCTCTGGACCGTGTGATATACCCCACTTAGTCTGGAGCGAGTTTCTTTGGAGAGATGCAGAAAGGTCCATGGCTGTAATACCTGTGATAGTTTTCCAGTAGAGAAAGTTTCTTTCTAATTCTGATGGTTAAAGACATTGCGAAGACTGAAGTTTTTTTTCTTAAAAGCACTTAGATTCTGACTAATAGGACTACCCATTTTTCTTGAAACATACACAGCTAATGTATATTATACACAGTTAAGCTGCAGACGTCTTGTGTAACACTTCCTTTTCATGTATATTTCCTACTGTTTTGAAATCTGTTGAATGTTTTGGCACAAGAAATCAAATTGAAATGGCAATAAGGTGTATTGGTGAGCTTAGTTTTTTAAAATTATGGAAAGAGTAGCTAAGTTATTGGGATACCTTTATAGCCTCATGTTCTGGATATAGTGGAGGCCGCAGAGGTACGGCAGAACCTTCATAATTACTGGTTGAGCGTTTGCGTTGAGCCACTTGCGGTCAGTCTTGGGTAATTTAATGTCTGTCTCTGTATTTAGCTTTCCTCCCCCTTTTTATGATGGGGTATGTATACACCATAAAAAGTATGATGTACAGAAAATACATGCCTACAAAGTAAAATCTGCTGAAATTGTAGGAAAACATGGATTTCCATAGTCCTTCCACGATTCTAATACCCTGTATTGCACTTGTTCTTCTGTACAAATTGACTGAACAGACTAGGATTATGGAGAAAGTGTGCTTCTGAGCTGTCTAACTTTCAATTTCATAAGATGCTCCCTGTATTCCAAAACATGCAGTTAGTGTTAATCAGATTAGACAGCCTGAATCTTCCTGATAGTTTTAAAAACAATTGTGGAATAATTTGAACTACAGCAGGTCAGTACTATGAACAATAGAAATGAGCTGACACTGGTAAATACCTTTGTGGTGGGGACTGGCTGTGTGGCAGTTCTGTGGAACTAAGGGTGGAGAGAATAAGACTTGTTTACTTGCTTTTGTTCTGATTTCAATAGGTTTGCAGATTATGGCTGCATTCTGGAGATAAGAAATGTTGAATTCTTTGCTGATGGCCGCTCTGTTGTAGACAGCATTGGCAAGAGGAGGTTTAAGGTGATACAGCACAGCCAGCGTGATGGTTACAATACAGCAGATATTGAGTACATTGAGGATCAAAAGGTAAATTTAGAAATACTTAATTTAAACTGTGTATTATGTGTAAAATTCTGAGCACATACGTTTTCAGTGAGTTCTCTTTTGTAGAACAGTTTAGAGTAAAACAGATTGGTGGTATTTACTAACTGCTCATGGTTAAAGATGGGAAACGTCAGTTACCACAGACATGCACATACACTGCCCATATACTGAAGAGTGTTTCTCCTAGAATTTTTTAGCAGAAGACAAAAGGAAGTGAATCCGGGGTTAGATCTTACCACTCTTCTAGACAGAATAACTACAGTTTACAAGGGGGGATGGGACAGGAAGGGACACCTGCCTCCATTTGCATAGAAGCCAATTAGAAAACTCCCATTCAGGTAAGAAGCAGCAGGATTGGGTCTGCTAGACCTTCAAAATAATGTACATTAATTTTTATTTAAAAAATATAGGCAGAGGACAATGAGTGATGTATGAGCCTTTGGTATACAATGGGAAGATGTCTACTCTGAGGAGCTGCTACTAATTAAAAAGGCTTTGCATAATCTCTTCTGTATTATGTCATGGTTTATGTAAGTCTTTTCATATAGCAATCCAGAAAGTGCATGTTCTGTAAATAGGTGTCATTGGCTTAGAATGTAGGGTAGGAAAGTGAAGGATTTGATGGATGGGGAGCAGAACAGGGAACACCAAAATAGCTTTCAGGATTTATCCTGGAACTCTTTTTGGCATACTTTTTTCTTTTCCTTTGCTCTACCCACCCCAGAAAATCCTAAAAACTAATGTTGTGCCTTCCCCAACATGCAGACTGAACTAACGGTAAGCTTCCCTCTCTTTGCTTGTTTCAGGTGCAAGGACAAGAGTATGCTGCATTACTTGTTCTCCATGATTCAGTCTATGATCAGGCATATATGTGGTTTAACTCCCTCAAGCAAGCACTCAAAAGTCGAATTCTCAGTCATTTTGGTCCAATGCCAGCTAAGGATCCTGACCCACAGGTATCCGGAGTCAGTGGTTTATGTAACTGCTAGAGACAGAAATAGCAGGGCTATCCGATAAGCTGGGAGGCACTGTGTTATAAGACTAAGAAGAGTATTCATATTATTTATCCTGCATAAGCGAAGTAGCGAAGTTATGTTGCCATACACCAGTGGTAGCACAGTTGTGAACAAAAAGCTCCTGTTTAGACTTGGTAACTTCCTGAGACTCCTTAACTGACCGCATGGATCCCAGGAGACTTAAATGCCTTTTTACCTACTCTGCTTCCCTAGTTAAATGACTGAGAGAAAATAGACAAGAGGAAACTTGTTCAAGGACTGCAAATGGTAAAATAACATCTAAAACAACAGAATATAATAACAAAACTAAATACAAAGTAGTGACATGAAGTATGAAGGGAGGCAGGAATCCCAAAGAACTGGGCCGATAACAATATGGGGCTAAAATACTAATAATGATGTGGGAACAAAATAAAAATTTAGAAGGCCCAACCTATAGATTGTTGATAGAAATGCATCTTGCTTCTGCCTTCAAAATTCTACTTTTAGGAAAAGTGCAATTTGGTTGCAATTTGTTTCAAGCCAGCCTGTAGTCACAAGCCATCTGGCGATGAAATGACCTGTTGCCTAGATGGCTATCAAAATACCGTGTTTTCAAAGTTAAATCTTCAAAACTAAGACTGTACCGTGTATGTTTACCCTAATTTCTATTTTTCCCCCCCTTACTGCAGGCTAACCCTAACGGGCCAGCCTGGTGCTGGTGGGTCTTAGCTGTCCTTCCACTTGAGAACAGAGCTCAGCTCCCTTTCCTTGCCATGAAATCCCTCAAAGACCGCTTGAATGGCATCAGACGTGTCCTTACATTCATGTCTCGTACGAGATCACGGTGATGGTGAGAAGGAGAGCTGTGAAGTCTCCCACAGTACTTGACTGTAGACTGTCTCTTGTAACTTCATCTAACTGCAATAATGTCTTACAGATTTGAGTGTCAGGATGTTTCAAGCCTGAATTTCAAAGAAAATGAGTTCTAAAGAGCAAGGGATGTTTATGGATACTTCAGTAGTTTCCATTTGGAACTCTCAGATGATTATTCAATCACTGCACTGCTAAATTAATAACAAATGTGATAGAACAAAAAGTGATCTTGTTTGCCATAAATCTTTTAAAAAGCTTAAGGGTTTTTTAATTTATTTTATTTTTATTTTTTTAGTGGATAAAGGATAAACTGTGCAGTTTAATGTGAAGCAGAAATAATAATGTTAATGCATTATTTCAGTGAACTGCAAAGTCTTTTATTCCAAATGGTTCAGGTTTTATATAGCATTGTGTAAAATAATGTTCACAACTTCTGTTCGATAATTTATTTTTGCACTATAAGTTTTTGTTTCAAAATGTATATTATTTATGTGTTCATTCCCTAAAGGAAAGTGAGCTGCTCTATTTATTTATAGTGTTTTTACCCTGTATTTATGACTGGGGGCAAAATGATAACTCTAGCAGTGCACAAGCAACTGCTTTGATAATTTTCATATTTGTGTTCAAATACTTTGAATGTTTTTCTACTTATCCCCAGTTCTACTGTAGCTTAAGAAGGATTTTTTTTTTTCCCCCTGAAACAGCCTGCTGTGAAGTCTTTGAATATACAGATTATGTCTGAGAACTCAAGCACAGTTGTTGGAGCTTGATCCTATGCTTGCAACTTGGTTCCTGATACCACAAAAGAGTCAAGCACATGCTTAACCTTAAGCATGAGTGTTTAAGTGCTTGAGTAAATTCAAGTACTGATTAGCTGATGTCAGTGGGAATTGGCCGTAGTGGTGACAGAAGGATCTATCCCCTAGTTTTTCACAGAACAGAGAGTAACTTGGAGTTTAATGTATATCTGAACTCCTTCTTGCAAGAATGGATAATGGCTACAAATAACTGCGAAGAAAAAGCCACAATGTATGAGAAGTCGCTTCTCCTGAAGAAAACTGAAAGTACTGCTATCATTTCATTGTAGGTTACCACATAAATTTTTTTATATCAACTCTTCTTGCTGTTAAGATCAGTTTTCTTTCAATTGTGTGGTGGGATTTGGGTTTGGAGTGTGTTTGGGGGAGGGGGAGTTATTTTGAACTGTAGGACTGAGAGTGCAGTTTGTATCACATAAGAAAGAATATGTTGTAATAAATGCTATTCATTTCATCCCATCTTCAGGTTTCTGTTAGCTTCAAACTCTACCCAGCCATTGCATTTCTCTTAAGAGATTGGGTAGTGTTGCTAATAATCATTAACTCCCAAGGAAAAGAAGTGAATTTTAGCATGATTACTTCTAGCTATAAAACAGGTGAAAATAGGGCACAAATGAGAGTAGGAAGTATCTTGGGTTTGATTATTTAGATCAACAGTTCATATACTTGTTTTGCTGCTTCTATTGCTTTCAGTGTACCACTGTCTGGGACTGATCTTGCCTCATCTGACTCTGGACTTTAACTGGTTTCAATGTGAGCAGAACCAGGCCTTTCATTCTAAGCTACTGTTTTCCTTTTCAGGGGCAAAAAATAGATTGAATTGAGAATGTTATGGAATGCAACACATTTCCTTATTTTTACCCGGGATAGCACTCTTTGCCATTCCATGCCTTTATGAAAAATTGCAGTAAAACTTAATGTCAGTTCTACATGTGTTTTCCGTCATCTCATCAGAACTATTTGTTAGTGTAAAAGTAATTTCCATACTGTTAAGTTTCCATAAAACTACCTTTTTTCCCCCTCTTGTTAAATTCTATAGAACTTCTCCATAAGGGTACCAAAGAAACGAATGGAAGACAAACGTGTTTCAACCTTGTGATGCAAATGGAATATGTATCCTGTGATTGCATTGAGCTGCTCTAGAAATGCTACTTCCACACTGCTAGATCGCTGTACTTCTTCCATAGGTGGTACTTTACAAGCTTCTCTGTAAACAACATCTAGAAATACATACATGTTCTGAACAGTAACAAGTGTATGGTGGCTGACACCTGCTATGGCATTTGTCATCATTAAGTCAATAACAAAGTGATTTCTACTTGTTTGGAAGTGAAGCTGTGTTAAATGCAATTCTTCCTTAAACCATTATGTATTATTGCATAACATAAGGGGCTTATATTGCTCCCGTAGAAGAAAGTTGTCACTTTGTTACTCTTACCTGTGAGAAAAGGACCTTAAATACCTATTTTAAACTGTTTTCTCACTGATGTCATTGTTCTTCTTGCCTGCATGCTACATCTTCCACATATTTATAGTCAGCCTATTTTGTTGATTTAGAAATTGACATGGAAAGAACCCTTGATTTTAAAAGTGAATACTGGCTTTTCTATGAGCCTTTAGTAAAGCTGCCAGAATCTCCTAAGCAGAAACTTCTCTACATGCCCCTTTCATGAATGCCCAGTGCATTTGTTGCAACCTGGAAACATGGCTTACCGCATGTCATGCGTACAGTTGATCTGCATATGCACAACAAACTGAACACATGAGGAAAATTCATCTGTATGTGTACAGTGGTGTTCTGTCTGGGACTGCTTTATGGCTGCACATCCTAGATTAATAGCTAAAGTCTATAAATGCCATCAGAAGAAAAGAAAATACTGAGCAATAGATTTGCTAGAGAACACAGACCTGTCCAGGAAAAGCTAGACAAGAAGTAGCTTTAGCCTTCAGTAAGCTGAGACTGTAAAGTTTCAGTAATGAGGTTTAAAAACAAAAGAAATCTTCTAGTTATGCCACAGTATTGATTTTTTTCAGTTGTAGTAATCAGTACAAGGATGTAAATGCAATGTTTATTAGATATGTGAATAAGCAGCCTAACAGATTTTAAAATACTTCAAAATTCATTACAGAAATGGCATTGATCAGATAAAATGCTAATTGGGGGAGTATTTTATTTAAGCTTTTCAGATTTTTCTAGACACTGAACCCAGTCCTGTAACCAGTCCTGTTTTAAAAAAAAAAATCATAACACAAACTTGCATTTCCTATGTGGCCAGAAGTACTGATTAATCTTTGTTGTGAGGACATAAGTAATGCATAGGCTTCTTGCCTGTGCTTCACAGAAGTCAGTTTCCATTGACCTTAGGTCACTGAGTTAGGATTACTGAAATAAATTGATCACATTTCCTCAGAAATAAAATTTATTTCTATCTCCCTTTAAAAATAAAGGCTGTGGGGAGTACAAAAAGCAAGTCTTCTGTAACGCAGGCAGAGAGAGAACAAAGAGTAGCTCAAACTCTAAATGCCAGTCTCCTGGGTAATATCACCTGAACATCTCCCAGCAACTTCTTGGAAGTTTTAGACTTGCATTTGTAATATATAGTTTTGTTAATCTGAAATATCTCACTTTTCTGTAAATGAAGTATTTAACAAAATACATTAAATAACAAAGACTGGCTGTATCACCTTTCCAAATCTCTGTACATACACATTATGTGGCTTCTAATTAAAAATGAAGTTTTCTGCAGAAAGTAATAGTAATTTTTCATTCCTGTTATAGACAGGTTTAGGACACTCAGAATAACTGTGCTTTGTCTTACATGCTCCTTTGCCTAGAATACCTTAAGGGGATATGTTTCTATGAAAATAGCTATTATCTTGGCTAGCATGACTTGGTGGAAAGCAAACCAGAGATAGGGCTGGATTAATAGGAGAAATCACATAACCTGAGAGTGGACTCAGACACGGTTGTGGGAACTAGTTTAGTAGTTTTAATAATGAAATGATAAAATAGTGTGATAGGCCACTGCCATACCAAGTCTTAAGTGACATTCTGGCATTAGTTGTAAAAGTTCCTTTTTCTTTTTTTTTTTTTTTAAGTGCTGATATCTTTCGTTACCTTTGTAGCAATAAGAGATACCAGCTGTCATACTGAATGGCTGACCTGTTCCTTGGCCTGCCCTTCTGTCCTGACTACTTACTAGCAGAACACCTGAACCATGGATTTCTTAATCCAAAGATTATTTTAATCTAACAAAAAAAAAAAAAAAGGTAGGTTTGGATGTAGCAGGTCTGGATTAATCTGTGCTGTAGAGAAAGAGCTTTATAAAATTAAGTTTTGTTTTAGATGGTCTTTTCATAGAATCATAGAATACCAGGTTGGAAGGGACCTCAGGGATCACCTGGTCCAAACTTTCTTGGCAAAAGCACGATCTAGACAAGATGGCCCAGCACCCTGTCCAGCTGAATCTTAAGTATCCGATGTCGGGTAATCCACCGCTTCCCAGGGGAGATTATTCCCTTGCTGATTGTTCTCGTCGTGAAAAAATTTCATTTTAATGATTTCTACTTGGTGCTGAGGTTTTACTGGTGTTTAAATGACTGACAGATAGGAATTATATTTAAATGCAGTGTTTAGGAATGGAGAACATGTTCACAAACTATTATTTAAATGAAAGTGTAACTTAACTACAGGTTTTCTGTGCATATAAATCCAGCGGAACTATATGCACTTAGGATAGTGCTCCGCGTTCCCCCGAGTCCTACGTCAGATGAACTGAATCCCTACTTTCAACCCCTGCTTAGTTCTCACTCAGTTTCAGCTTCACAACCTAACTTGTAACTGGTGCAGCAGATGGTTTAGGATCCTGGGGTTTATTCCAAAGCCCAGTAAATCACTGAAAGTCTTATAGCTACAGAAAAATGGTAGTTTCAGCAGAGTCACTATTTTGAAACACTTTGCTAAATAAATATTGTCTGAGGACAAGAAACTAATCTGCTTAGACAGGATTAAAATGGTGAATAATAAAAAACCTGAACTACTACATTGACTTACTCATCCAGGTATCATGTGAAGTGCTTACTAATGTTGAAGTTTCATAAGGTCTAAAGTAACCCTCACATAGAAGTGCCTGTATTCTGTTATTGCCATTCTTGAGCTTTTTAATAGTCATAGCCATATATTTTATAAGTACAAACATATGCACCTTTAAATCTTTACATTCAATTTGCAGAACAAAGGTTTACAGAGCAGAAGTGTAGCAAAAACAATGTAACAGCGTCTATAATTCCCTGGTGAGGAACGGGAGAAGTATAAAAATGAGGAGCAAAAGACTATCTGTGTAAGATGTCTTAATTTGGAACCATATACTTGTCCAATTTAATTCCATCAAGCTATGTGGTTACTAGAGTGCCAGAAGTATATCAAGCCATTTTAAATAAAAAGTTTTGTGGACTTGTATATTCCATTTGTTTGTAAAACATCCTTTTGTGCACTGTAATAAACTTGAAATGCAACCTAAGTTATACTCTCATATCACTGAACGGAGTACTGTTCAGCTACCTCTACATAAGGTTGAAGT
Source organism: Falco punctatus (assembly GCF_963210335.1). Lineage (NCBI taxonomy): Eukaryota > Metazoa > Chordata > Aves > Falconiformes > Falconidae > Falco > Falco punctatus. The sequence goes on from NC_137595.1 coordinate 16,385,969, forward strand.
AATTTTGCTTTTTCCAGATTTGTTCACATTGTCATATAAAATATATTTTAAAAAATCATAGTCCAAAGAACCTGTATGTGTTTGTAGATGTACTTATAACTATGTTGTACCAACAATGTCTGTGTGGACAGTTGTTTGCTAATTAAAATTTTTGTGTTCTTTACTCTTTGGCTTGCATAACAAAACTACTAGAGGTGAACAGATATTACACGTGACCTGTTTTCTTTAGGTGTTTTGGATAAAGGAACAAGGAACAAATCCTAGATCACAACAACACTTGGTGTGAAGGAACCAAACCATAGAAATGAAGTTGTCCAAACCGCATCATATATAAAGGTCATTAAGTGCTTTTTTTTTTTTTTTTCCCTCCCCTCTTTGCTGTAGTAAAGTAAGAATAACGGGAACTGAAGAGGGCCTGGCTTAACATCACTACCACATACTTCTCTGCACTTTGGTACTTCTCATGCATTACTGTTTGCTTTACAGGTTTCTGTGATTTAAAGCTATAACCAGGATACCTTTTCATTTACAGTTTCAGGCAAGAATGAATCCTAGCTGCATTTAAGCTGCATCTGTGAAGTGATGAAAGGACCCTTTTCAGTGGAGACCCCTTAAGAAGCTGCATAGGATTTTCAAAGTCCTTAACTTCATAGAAAAAGCTAAAGAACAGTTCTGTTCATAAACCTACCTAACATTGAGAGGAGCATCTTGATACCTTATTCTACTAAAAATGTGTTAGGAGTTGCCAAAATACATTTTTTTTTACAGTCGCATATGTATGGGCTGCTCCTTTTGCCTTGTATTTAAGCAAGATGTGGCATGCTTGTGACTTGCTGCCTAAGTCCCAGCCACCTCTGGTGTCAAGAGACTGGCATACTGGTCTCTTATGTAAGCTTGTTCAGGCCCTCTATTTATTTTAGAATCCAGGGCACAGGCTAAGACTGTATATGGTAAGCCAGCAACTAATTATGTCAACACTGCTGTTTTCTATAACAAAATACATTTGCATCTGAGCAGAGGAAGTGTTTTGGTTCAAGTGCTTTTTCCAGCAGGAAATAGTAAATAGCCAAAACTGACGTGTTGCTTGGGAACATGTTGGTTTAAACTATTCCTTTTAAGTCATGGGTTTAGTTTTGAAAGCTTTGAGAATGGTTGTAAAAGTGGTGTTTAGATGCAGTATAGAGCAAAGAAAATTGAAACCAAATATAGGATAGCAAATTGTTTCCCAACTATGTGCTCACTGTGTTCTCATTTTATAACAGTGTACCTACACAGATTTATTCAAATGACATCTGAAATATTCTAAAGTCATCTGTGCTTACATAATGCTTCATATTAAAATGATCATCTAAAACTGCTAATCATCTCTATCATGTAAAGCAGTTCAAGGGAAAGTATTTATTCCAGTCAGGCTTTGCTTCTCAGTATAGTTCCCTGACACAAGAACCTGCACGGACTTTGCTGAGGCTTGGATCAGGACTGTTGCTTGCCACAGCTTTGGAAATTTTGTCATTCAGCTGTAATGCGCTTTTTATTCTGTGAATGAGATGCCACAAAATCCTGCAACATCTCTTAATCTGCCGTGGTTCTTTGTATGACTGAGTGAAAAGTACGTCGACATTTTTACCTTCAAAAGATGGAGCTGACTTCTTTATTTATTTAGCCTCTGCTATACTAGTCATGGATTGACTGGTCTTTGCTCCATACTAGCCACAATAACAATGCAAGGTATGCTATCTGTCATTCTCTTGGCCACATGTACAGACGAAGGAAGAATAGAAACTGCATTACTAAACTACTGCAGGGCGGGTGCTGGTTTTTTTTAAATGTATTTCTGATTTGCAAACAGATTTTTATCAGCAGACACTAACAGCAAGTTATCCAAAAACTACACAATAGAAGAATAGATGAAGTTGTGCTTAATAATAAACCGTAATGTCATCAGGCCGCCTTTACCAGAAATGTTATGTTTTTAACTAACCAGATAAACTGTATATTGATACCAAACATTAACATCCAGAGGCTACCTGGAAAATCAGAGCACAGACATAAAGAGCAAGATCTCCTAGGAAGACTAGCCTTCAGCTGCCACACTGAACAGTTTACATCTTATGCTAGGGTGGCTTTTGAGTTGTTAAAGCAGAAAAATTACTGGCTGAAAGAATCTATATAACGAAAGCCTGCACATGCTGTCAATACCGGGTTTATGCCAGTATAACATCTTTTGTTTCAGTAGATCTGGTCTTGATTTATAATGCCATAAATGAAAGGAGAATTAAGCTATTTATGTAAGTGGCTTTATTTATATAACTGATTTATGCTGTATTATGTGATGGAAAAGAAGACCAAGCACACGTCTTTTTTGTGTTTCCTATGAACTACAGAAAGATTTTGCAAAATTAATGCTAGTAATAAATAGTTCTAAGTAACATATTAGAAATTCAGTCTCATCGACATGGAGGTTTTATGATGAGTGGAATACATGGTAATAGATGACACAATAATGTGGAAGGATTTTAGCAAGTCTGCAGACAGTCTAGAAAATGTGAATGCTGAACATCACAATTTAGACTAAGTTCAACAAAGCAATTGTTATTCAGGCTCTTCCTTGGATGAGTCAATGATTTGTACTGTGACTATTAGTACTGAATGTACCATCTAAAATTCATTTTGAAAGATTACTGAAGCATTAATGATGTAAAAGTGGTTTCTACAAGTATTTTTTATCAATGAGAAGCCCAGGCACTATCAAGGTTAAAGAGCATGCACGAGGATTTTCAACATAGTAGAACTGGGTTTTTTTCACATGCTTTTTTTACATTGCTTTTTATTCCTTAGTGAATGATGACTATATAATATTTAGGAAATCAGGGTCAGTAGAGTAAATGTTTCTGTAGCAATTTGGCAGGCACACCTTTCATAACTCATAAAGTCACTACTGGAAAGGCACAACTGGGTCACAGAAGTGCATGGTGGGATGCTGCTTTCCAGTTATGCAACCAGGGTAACTAAAGGTTAGAGTAAGCACTTGAATAACGAGCTTTTTTTTTTTTTTTTTGGCCAGAAAGAGTAGAACAGAAAAACACAGTGTTTTTAAATGCTGGCTTCTGAGCAGCAGCCGCCTAACGTGTCTAGTTAGGAGTCATCAAACCGAAATAGAACCGGATGCGTCAGAACTTTGAAGAATGGCAGTTCAACATCCCAAAAGAAAAATGCATCTGCTTGTATTCCAAAAGCAGATCCTACCGGTTCTTTCATTCCAATAGATGCTACTCGAGCTGTTTGCAGCATACTGCTTCAGCTTTTTCTCCCGGCCCGCTGTATCTGGCTTCATCACTCGTCTCTTGCTTTTTTTACTTTCTTCATCATCCAGCAACATCTTCAGCTTTAAGGAGTTCTACAGTTTGCCTCTGTTTGCTTTCCTGCTTCTATGTACATGTATGTTACTGGGTGACAATTAGTGCAGAATTCTTACTAACTTATGACAGAGGAAAAAAGAGAGAAAGGAACTTGTCTTCTCATACTGTGAGGATCTTGCAGGGTTTGGAGGGCTAGGAACATCACCCAAGGGCACAAATGATGACATTAACTAACAAAGAACTCCCCTCAAGTTTGGGGATGTTAGTTACAAAACCTGAGCACTACCACAAAGAGACTAACTAAAATGGTGATTTTTTAATCACAATTACATCTCCTGTTACAGCTGCACACCAGATAAATACATTAATCAAAATGACCTCATTTTAGGCATGCGTAGCTGTGTGTTATATAACCATGTTAAGTATGCTATTTTATTTGCCTCCTGCCAAGGAGAAATAGTGTTTTTCTTACAAGAGTTCCAGATAAGTCTGGTTATAAAGTGATGGGGAAAAGAACAGGGAGGGAGAGATGAAAGTGAGAGAATTAATAAGCAAAATGACTCATACCCTGAGTGCAGAGGTGATGTTACACTCCACTTAAATCTCAGTTGCTCTATAGGAAGCTAATGTTGTCACCAGCAGTCTCGGTATTCCTAACATGCCCAACATTTCTCAGAATGGGAAAAACAGATGTGTAACAAGGATGGAAACTACGTCTTTTCAGACCTCATCGGTTCACAGCACTCCTGTTTTGTTTTCAAAGCTGTTTGTGAAGGCTGCCTCCATAAACAAGGAGTCTGCAGAATCCCCTGCCGCTCTTTTTGTTGCTCACTTCTTCAGAGAAAAGTGGCATTCAATTAATTCTTTTCTCGTGCTACTAATGATGCTTTAAACAAGCTCAAAAGCACCCTTAAAAGTCGAATACATCCCCCCACACACAACAAGGCTGAGACTCAGCTAGATTTATACTGCACTACAGAAAAAAGACCAAGAGGCGTACATTTTTGCAATATAAGATCACTCAGCCAGAGAACTCTGGTAAGTGCTGAAAATGTGAAAAACAAATGGCAGGGTATGCATTTCCCATTTGCTCAATACACACACATAAAAGAAACACTGTGTAGGCTTCACTGCAGCATACCAGTGCGTCCAAAACTCAAAGGTTAGTTACATAAATGATAAGGCGTGGGCTTAAATGCTTCATTCAGCTTGTTAATTACTTGCTTTGTGGCCTGAGCCAATGTTCTGAAACAGGTTCATCCAATATTGTGTTGCTTCCTCTGAATTTTCATTTAGTGTATTAAGCTGAAGCACTGGTAACAATTTGTTGCAATACCTAGGAAGAGTCTGTTTTCTTTTCAGGCAATTTACAGAACAAACTTACTCAGGCAAATCCACAGATGCTCTTTAAATGTCCTCGCTATTTCAGAAAATTATGAAATTTAATTCTTAGACCATTCTGTTTAAATAAGGGAACTGCTGATTGCATAAACATGTACGCATCGCTGGTGTATGTTTTGAGGGTTCCTTCTTTGTGTTCTTTTTAATCTACACGTACAATGTGGGGAAATGAACGGTGGTGTGTTAGAAAACTCTCAAAATAAAATACTTGTTATGTCTCTGGCAGAAAACTACTAGAAGCTATGTTTTAATAGTAGATTGAAATATTTCCACCTTCAATTCAGTTAACTGGGACACCTAGTTGATGAGGCTCTTTAATGCCGTGGGTATGAACAAGCCTTCATTAGTGAGCAGCCTATCCCAAGACAGACCACCTATCTATTTCATGAGATGTGTGGGCAGAAACTGGAGGTTTCGAATTCCTTACCTCTGTGGAAAAAAAAACGTACTGTATTTGGAGCTAACTGAAGTTTTGCCACGAGATATCTCATCAAGACTGTACCTGGGAACCCCATCTAAGATTTACTTCAAACAACAAAATTTGTTTTAAAGTTCAAATTGCATAACTTGCCTTGTTTTCATCAGTGTAGACTTGCAGACATCTTGATTTCTAACTCAGACACGGGCTAAGAAGCCTATTAAGACTTTGAATGTAACAGCTACAATGCAGTGGAAGCAAACTGAATGCAAACATTTCAGAAATTTCTGACTACCAGCATTTTAAAAGACTAATGAATATCCTTCAAACTGAGCTCACCTTTCTATTTCTACATGAAGGCTCCATCTTCTTCCTCTATGATAAGGATGCCACTTAGAGACTTCTGAGTCACAAATGCAGATTAGTATTGGGATTTGAATTAGAAGTCAAAAAACGGAGGTTGACTGAAACAGAACTAATCCAGTCCATTATATGGATCAACTGCAAAATATAGATTGCAGCTGCAAATCCGGGCTGAAGCTAGCTGGCAGGATGCACTGCTGTGTGAAAGGTGATGAGATTATCACATTGCCACTCTACATATAACCTTCCTTCTGAATCATTCTCGGGATTTTTCAGGAATATTACTTCTGAGGATGCTCATTCCCTTTGGTTCTGCATTTCATATTCCTTTTCCTACTCGTACTGGCTTGCTTTACTTTCCACATTTTGTTATTTCCTGCCCATGGGCCATATCATATCACATCATTTCATCAATATTTCATCAGAATGACTCTCTACTGGAATCAGTATGGATTTCTGCTTAAAAATTGATACAGCAGTATGGCCCCACATTTCTATACTTATGCACCTGTTCCTCTTGAGTTACAATCCCTCTGTGTTTTAATACTTCCATTCTTCACATTGCTTAGAATATCAGAGTATTCTTAACTGTATTTAAACTATCAGATGAATACCATTCTGACTTAGAACATGCATAAAAATGCCTTTTCTGTTAGCAAGTGAGACTCGACCACACTGTTTAGCTGATTTCCCTACGCAGATCACTTTTGTCTTGAGGCTAAACATTGTTTCTTCAAATTGAAGATGAAAACTGCAATTAAATATAGGCCACAGATGTTCAGGATGCAGAGGACAAAAATATAGGTTTCATAACTTGACAGTTATGCAACCAGTTGCTTTTCAATATTAAAATGAACATTTAATTTTATGCTTTTATTTACCCTTAATCTAAACACAAATAAACCAATAAGGGGTCCTTAAAATGGTGAGACTTAAAGAAAGATGTTTCTGATTTGTTTTAATCACTTTTAATATACTTTCCTCGAGATCTTCATTGGTTTCTAATTTAACTTCAGATCCCCAAATACTCAGACATCCAGTTCTCCATTGCATTAATGAGACACCTAAATAACTTTGAGGGTATCAGTCTTAATCTCATCACAGATCTGGTAAAGGCAAGACTGTTTTAAAATAAGGTCATTATACATAAATGTTATTTACCTACCAAATATAATTTAAAGTGTCTACCCTGATAGTCAAAGTCCTCTCTGGGACTGGCTGCATGACACCCTGCAGCAATGAAACTCTCATCTAATACGGCACAGTAATACGTGCAAGAGACAAATTTTTTATAGCAGCTGAATCTAGACTATGGATATTAATCCCTTAGCAGATAAAAATGATCAGGGGACTAAGCACTTTCTGTACTTACATAAAAATCCTTTTCTTCAACTTAGCTTCCCTCTAGTAAATCACACATATTAATTCTCTCATGCAAAAATAAGGAAGCAAACAAAACAAGTTGTTCTGTTTGCTAAATGTAAATGGAGACAGAATGCAAAAGTGAGAGAATGTTCTTACAACTATTTATACTTTTAGCCTCGTTTTCTGTGGAAGCTTCACTTACAGTATAATACTGCCTGTCCATCATCTCTGATAAGTTTTGAACTAGGTGACTGATGTTTAACTATTTTTTTTTTGAGATTTCTGCCACCTCCTTTCAAATTTGAAACTGCCAGCCAGTCACCCAACATGCGCACACACACACACACACACACAAGGTGGTGGGCTTCCAGGTGGCTCTGGACTAGCTGCAATGTGGAGCGAGAGCACAGGGGATGGGGGGACAGTTGCGGTGGGAAATAAGGAAAAGAAGGTAAACAACTCTGTATGAGAGCAAATTTTTCAGCTTCAGCATTCACAAAATTAACTTCTTAAATATTCAGGAGGCACCTGAATTCCTTGGCAGTAGGAGCACAGTTCACAGAATGAGAAATAAAAACTGAAAGGCTTGCTAGGTATTTAGCAATTTTTTTGTAAACAAAGGCCACAAAGCACTATCTTAATAACAAAACCAGTAACAACCAAAAGCGGAATAGGAAGACAACAGGTTTGCCCGGAGTCCATAAAGGCAGTCATTCTCAAAACAAGTAATTTTTCGTGATGAATGAGACAGGCCATGTAGGTATCTCAGTTTGAATTTTACATCACAGTGTGACTGACTATGCAGAACTGGTATACTTTTATTTTTAATCTAAAGAAGGTTAATTCAGACACCGCACAGAGCTTCACAATACCATTTTGCAGCCATTTCAGAAGCAGAATTGCACTTGGAAGAATACAGATAAGAAGAGCTAAGAGCCTAAGATTTCTTAGAACAAAATCCATGTGACTCTAGAAGAGCTCTTGACCCTTTTGCAATGTCTGAAGAACTGGAAAACTACACAAACAAGACACTCAATAAACTTGAATTACAGCTGCTGGTATAAAAACCTGATGTGTACGTCTCATTCTGGGTCCCCGCAGCCTTGCAGAGGCAGAATCAGCTGCTCCCAACCCCTGAAGAAAATCTACATTAATCTCTTCTAAGGACCTGACACTAGTCAGTTGGGTATGTCAGGTTCAGCCAAGCTGCATGAGTCGGGTCACACAAGTCAAGAATAGAGTTTTACTGGTAACTCAGAAAAGACAGAGACAGAGGGATGGTTGTTTTAAACCCCATATAATAGCCAGTCTGAATCTGGCAGGCCAGTTGCTCTCCACAGCACAAAGCAAGCTTCTCACAGTTTCTAAATGAAGCACAGAGTCCTTAATGCAGTTACTAAATGAGAAGTGGCATCTCAGTGGGCTGCCTCAGTGGATTAATTTTAAATGCATAATTCAATATAGACCCACATAAACCTTTATGAATAGAAATAGAGGTTATATAAGCATGTTCTTACAGCATATACTGCAAAGTTAAAGGCCAGTTTGAGTATAAATCAACTCTATCTTTTATTAATATTTTCACCTTCCTGTTGGTTCATTTCTCTAGCAAATGTGCTAATCAGATTACTTTCCTCAGTCATACATTGAGATGCCTAAAATAAAAACAGCATTTCATTGCCAGAGACCAACTTTTCTTCCTCAGTCCTTTAAGAAAAGTTTATGTCGGGCTTGTTCTATGGAGACACTGGTGGTTCAGCAAAGGCACTGAACGTGAAACCGTCGTTCCACACTGATCAAAGTTAAACATCCACAAAGTCCTGCAGGGACCTGCATGTCTCGTAGTCTTGTCTCACAAGAGCAGAAAAGATGCTGGACAAGCTCCTACAGAAAGCCAGTGCTAGGAGGCAAATTTGCAGCCCTTTTATGTCCCAGGAAACATCCTTGGGCAAATTTAACAAGGTATCAGGTGAAAGTGGGACATCTCCTGAAAACAAGGCAAAAGCTGTAAGCCTGCCGCCTTTGGAGCCAAAACACACACTCTCCTCAGGGAACCCAGAATGGAAACCAGCTTCCTATTTTCAGCCCTTCCTAGCTAGACAAAATTGGCCCACCAGCTTCAGACACACAGGCACTTCTCTGCTCTGCCACAAGAAATGGTCACAGGTTTATCAGTTTAGCTATGATTTCTGTGCTTTAAGCACACAGCTGTTAACTGATCAAAGCCTTCAGAAAGCCAAAATAAATCAAAACCTACCTCAAAACTATTTTTCGTTTGTTAGACGAATCATTTCCCAGAAATCAATTTCTTGGTATACTTCACTGCACTACAGAAAAAAAAAGGGGGGTGTGGGTGTGGTGTGGTGTGGTGTGGAGATTACTTTGATGATTCCAGAAATATAAAGATAGTCATCTTTTTAGCCAGGGATTAATATTGCCTTCTAAGCAAAGTAAATCCCTAGCCCACTGAATGCCAGTTTTGCAAAACTGATTAGCAGCCTCACCAGTTAAAAAATATGTCCAAAGCGTTACTACAATTTAATATTAAACATAATCAGATTAATTAAAGTCAGAATGTCAGGCTTGTGCTATTAGTAGAAATATTTATGATTACATGTTGGTAGTAGCAGCTATTCTGCTATTAGGCCGTGTATTAACAGACTGCATCCAAAACAAACACAATTTATAAGAGCTAGAAAACTGCTTGGGTTTCAAAACAAAAACAACCCTCCAAATACCCCCAAGCTTTGAGGGAGCTCAGATTCAGATCAGGACCAGAGCAGTGCATCTGAATTACACCTCCACAACACACAGAACCAAAACCTTAATTCATGTACTTGCTGAACTCTGGAAAACTTTAGCTCAAAATGTGGCTTTCTATCTTGGGTCCACCATCAATGTAAGCACAAATGAAGAACATGCTGTGAATGACTGTGGAAATGCCTACGCTGTGTTTTGCAGGGAGATGCGAGCTGCTTTGCTGTCTTTCAGAGTCAGGCAGGCATCAGTCAGTTCTAACTTAAAAGCCATTACGCCACAGGCGCCGCGTTACATCAGTAATGCCGTACAACAGGTGACACGTGGTGGCACCCAGTCTGGTGCCAGCTCACATCCCCACAGCTTTGAACATGAGCCCAGTCAGCTGTGGTCAGCCTGTGAAATCTCCCACCCTGTGGAAGTTCAGCGGAAGAAATGTCTGCAGTGACATCAAGGAATTCCAAGAAGCCAAGAAAATAGTATTGTTACTAAGAAACAGCTGTTGATTACAAGTCAAGTTTTAAAAGGGCTACCTGGGAAACAGATATTTATTCAACCATTTTTTCACTGTAGACTATCAGACTGTGAATTTGGGATAATTTCCCCCAACTTCAGCATAGTTCTGGCATAGCTAGGAGGAGGCTTGACCCCAAGTTATTTACTGAGATTTATTTTTGAGCAATGCAGAAACAAAAAAGACCCAATTATAATCTTATTTAGACTAAACTAATTCCACTGGCTTTGGTAGATTTGTTCCTGTCTGACAAAGCTGTTCCTGAGATCTGAAAGAAAGCTCGAACTGCCACTCAGCACTGAAATCCTTCTTGTTATTTCACATGTCTTTGGAAAATTGCATAAAGTCTGTTGTTGTTGAAGTCACTCCCTGAAAGAAAAAAATCTTTGCTGCAGTACTGTGGTTACAGAGCCATACTGTTAATAAAAACACATGCAAAAGTCTAGCAAAAGTATCCGTTCTGGCTGGAAAATTGTGGTTTTATCTGCTCAGTCAATACAAATGTGTGTGTGCATGCTTCTAGAATTCCCATTATTAAACAGAATGAGAAGACTGACAAGCTGCCTGTCCAAGGCAAAGAAATCAGATGTTCCAGCGGCTCTGGCTCCAGCCACCGCCAGCATTGCTGGCTCAACTTCTTTCACATGGTAAAAGCTACGAAAAATTCATTTTGAAGACCAAGTTATTATGCAATGGCCTTGGTTACATCAGCACAGCGAGGGAAACATTAGAGGAGAGTAAATAAATGTCAAGGCTCTGCACCTATGAGATGGCAGCTGCCTGCAGGAACCAAGCCATGGATCTGGGCTGGGAAAGAACATGAGCAGCACCCAGTCAGCACCAGCGCTGCCACCCTCCCACAGCGGCAGGGCTCAAGGCTGGCTCAGACTGTGAGACTGGTATCCACAGTAGCCCCCAGCACAGGGTTGGGGCTGGATGTCTCAAGCCCCTGGTTCACTGCACTGCATCCAAGCCAGGGTTCAGCACTGCTGGCCAGGGTGGAGAAGGTGAAGCAGGGAGGGGAACAGGCTCTGGCACACTTGAAGTCTCCGCAGAGGGGTCCAGGCATCCCACTGCTCCATCCCAGCTCTCTCTACTATGCCATTAGCCTTCCAGGGATACAAACTGTCTTTCTAAAGGAGTGGCATGCTCTAAAAATGAATCGGTCGTGGCAGTATGTCTGTGTCATGTCACTTTTGGGCCACTGCCTTCAAAGGAGAAATCCATAAGAAAAAAGATGGAATAAGACATAAACCAGCATTAACAAATTACATTCCCATACAATTCCAGTGACTTTGGAGAAGTTGCAAATGAGACTGTTGCTACATGTGAACTGAACGCATTGGGCCAGATCAGTGGCCGGCAGTCATATGGCCACCTGTGCTGTAGGAAACCCACTGAACTAAATTAATTACACATACTATGAAAGACACCAGAGATCACGTCTGGACAACGAGTGGCAGCAGCTTACTCAGGAGAGTCCCTAATTAAAGCTGCACAAACATTTATTTTGCTGTATCGCAGTAGGGAGCTTCTGTCTGAAAGTAAAGCAAAACGTACAGCAAAGCAAGGTGCCTGTTAGCACGGATGCAAGCGCGCTGCATGGAGCAGCTACTCTTCCTTTGGATTTAAAAGACTCCCAGAAGTGACTTATCAAATCTGGCTTTGAGGAAGATGCATTTGCTTGGAACTTCTGAACTGATGTCATCAGATCCTTCAGATAACACCATCTGGCAGTGCATTACCGAGGAGTAAGCGAAGGTCTTCATGCCCAGCAAATCTAAGCCAAAGATGTCTCCTAGAGGTGTCAGACTGATCACAGCCCCAAAACCACACCAACCTGGTTACCAGACTTGGATTCCCAGGAGCGAGTGGTAACACCCAACCTCCCCCGCTGCCCCATCCAAGAATGCCTGGACTCGAGATTGCAACATTACACTTTGTCACAACGGCCCATGCCATTTTAACCCCCAAGTTATATTGCTTGAATTTGCATGACATGATTGACTATCAAAATGACAACACACTTTTGGGAAAGATTTTGTTCCATTTTGCTTAAACATCTCTTAAAAGGGACCAAATCCAGTTTCCTCTGTGGCCAGTCAAGAAGAGGACTAGATCTGCAGCGTACCTTTCAACAGGCCACACATGGTCAGACCAAGCCCTGGCACACATTGGTCCATACCACTTTGTAGAATTAGGGCTTTAGTCACAAGTCATGCTCTGAAATTATTAAATAAATAGCAAGTAAAAAGTTATGTTGATTTTTCTAGCATTTTACATGCAATGTACAGATTCCCAGCTACTATTCTACCACGATATGTAGTACTTCTCACAGCCAGAGCTCTTATTTTATAAACAATGTGAAGTAAGGAGAGAGTTATTTTTATGAGGCCATAACACTAAGAATGCTTATGTAATAAACTGTCCTGTCAAAATGGGGAAAAAAACCCTAAACCACAAAATGAGGCTCTGTTCCAATTTCCTTTCATGCAGGTACAGAACAGCTTATTCATCTTTGTGTGATGGCAAACTCCCTTTGCCAATCTAATCTATCTACTAAAACAGATCCGTATTTCTCCTCTTTGAAATACGTATGATTCAGGATCCAAACTGAGTAAACACCTTGTGTCTAAAACACAGCCCTAGTTTAATGTAGCTACATCCTAGTTTGTACATCTAGCTGTAACAGACAAGTCACTTTATTTACTCCTATATGAATAAAACATATATCCACAGCTCATGAAGTCCAGCGAGGTTATTACATCCCACATGCACAACTGGTAAAATGCTGCACCTTTGGGAGCATGTCACCCCTCCGCCACTTCTCAGTGATGCCACTTTACTCCATTTGCCCACGTCACCAGTGACGTAGGTATTTAGCACAGCAGGAACGATGCACTTGCTAGGAGCCAGCCAGCAACATCCTCTGCTTTGTTAGTTCTCAACCGGTGCAGATGACATCATTAGGGAAGGCTGCTGTCTGTAATTTAAACTCTATGGAAACAAAACACAGCCCCAGGACTTCAAGCCTTTCCCACACATTGCCGCAGTTGCTACAATGAATTTACTGTGTAACTTGGAAAAAGTTACCTCAATGCCACAGAAACAGTCCCGAGCAACGTGGAAAGCTTCTAATTTTAAAGCAGTCAACCTCACCCTTCTGTGTTGGAAAAATACCTGTAAATCAGAACCAATTTGGAGCCAGAATGGTATCGTAGGGAAAATGTAATGAAGTATTAGCTTAACAAAGCAGGGTAGTGTTGCCAGTATAGATAGGTTTGTTATCTTGGATTTGTCAGCTTTTCATCAGATTTCTGTAAAATATGGCTGACTACAAAACATGTTAAGTAAAAAATTGGTTTGATCTCATAAATGAAAAGTAAGAATGCTTAGGGAGAGAAGTAATGTGTTTTTTTAACAGGACTACTCTGAGGAAGATAGAAGAAAGGCTGGAACGAGAGCTTCAGGTACTAACCAACCTCTTCTATTTAGGTTTATTTATGTAAATGAATCCCTTCTTACTACCTTTTTATTTCTACAGCATACAAAATTGTACCAATTACAGGCTCCACACCTCAGCCATTTTCATACCTGTTTCTTGTTTAGTGACTAACTTGGTTTACAGATCAGTCTAAGAACTGACAGTTACTAACCCTGTTTAGATAATCTGCCTCTAGCTTTTTCTTCTTTCAACTGCCTCTGAAAAATAAATAGCTATTAAAATAACTTATTTGTAAATCTCTCCTAACACAAAAAGAATCATAATAGCATCTCACATTTTCCATAGTCAATAATCTGTCCCTCAAATCAGGGAAAGCTGCTAAACTTTGGCTTAGCTCCCTTCTGAGAAGCTGCAATTTTAACACACAGATCACACAGCAGTTCCATTTAAAGTGCTGCACTGCTGCGGACTTGACCAGCAGGTCACAGCATGCTTTGATTTGCAGTGCAGTCAAGGTGCTCACCTGCTTAATGTGGTTCAGAGTAAGGCATGAGGTCTGGTAACAAAGCATTACCTTTCCTGGACCACATTAAGTGGAAATGTATGGACTGCATCAAATGAAAGGGGAAAAAAAGGAAAAGAAGAAAAAAAAAAGAAAGAAAGAAAGAAAAAAAACCCCCACTGGGATAGCTGTGGGTATCTCTGATGTATTTCCATTCATTTATAAGAACATAAATGAAGAGGCCCTTTTTAATACCTTTCCTTGGGCTCAGACATCCCACTACAGAAGAGTAATTTGAATTGTAGCTTCCCACTCCAAGCCTTTTGTGTTTCAACTTGAACTGTCATTTTTCCCTAGTCATTCACCTTGATCCAGCCATGATCCTTCATCCATCCAGCTGGAAATACCTGAGCAACCTTTTTGTTCTGGGCAGATGCATGGGTTTGTGTTCCAAATTCAGAATTTACTGTTTATTTCACCTGCCTACTTCCATAAAAGACATTAAAAAATATTTTCAATGAAAAACAGAGGTTTCAGTCAACCTCTGCAACAATAACTAACCTACACCGTAACAACAATAGCCTGTAACAAATATTGGCACTTTGGGTACAATCCTTCCTGACAGCATGTAAGAGAGAGAATGCAACAACTACAGCCAGGAAGAAATCAAGATCAAAATCCTAAACAGATGCTCAGATTCCCCCAATACAAAAGGTTCCACATCATAATTACTAACATTTGGGTGACAGTTGAGAAGACAAGATTGTCAAATCTCATAACCAGGATAAATCTCTAACAAAAAGGTAGGCAGGCTAACACACACTAGAGGGAAAGACAGAGAGATGTTTGCCTTATTTATTAGGCTGCTAATCACATCTCTCATTACCAGTATCCTTCAGATGTATCACCTTCCAGCAGCAGTTCTTAAGGACAAAGTATCTTCACAGGCTAGTATCTTTCCTGTATTGATCTCAAAAGCACTTAACAGAGCAGGTGGCACAAGCTCAGGAATTACAGCTTTTATAAGCTGAGAACTTCTACTGTAATACTTCCAAAAAAATTGCATTTAACATTTTAGGCTACAACACTTAAAAAGACATGATGTAATACTAGTTAGAGGGGCCCCTCTCTATCCAAAGCTTCTAACACAGAAAGGGCTAATGTTTAGTGTTTGAGTATGGTTCGTTTCCCTCACTGTTCTAACACTTTCCTTCTAAGTACAGTAATTGAAATAAGTATTGGTTCCTCAGTTATATCTGAATTTTAGAATATATTCTTTGAGGTATTTAAGGAGATGTGTACACAAGATCCTCATAATAAAAGTGTTGTCAGAGTTGTGCTAGAGCAGAAGTGTGTAGCTGTGGAAATTTTGAGGGTTTTTTCCCCTCTTTGAAACTGACTCATTCCCTCTTGTCCACAAACCCTCCTAATTACAAGTACATTCTCAGCTGGATAATAACCTAACAGATTGTCTTTTAGCCCAAGTCTTTACAGCTCACTGTTACAGCAAAAGGAACCTTCATAGTCTACAGCTAGGTGCACGTCAAATTGCTGTTTGTCTCTAATCTCTTCTGTAAAATCATCAGATTCTACAGCTGGCTGGGATGAAGATCAACCTCTAGCCGGTCAGCAGTTGTTCTAAGCAGTAGAGTTGAAATGCCAAACTGCAGTGCTCTTTTTAGACAGGTTCATACATCTCCCCACATGGCCCTACTGCAGGACTGCACTCATCATGTAATCTACCTTTCCCCATCATTGTCATCTCCAGTTCTCAGGGGCTTCTTGTAACAATAAGATAAAGGTTTTTTTCCCATACTTTATAGCTCCAAAACCTCCATCAAATCACAAACAGAAATACTCCTCTCTTTCAGACCTCTCTGCATTAATGGAATAATGCTCAATTCTCTGCATTAATGAAAACCTCCATCCTCCTTACTGTAACAGCGCACATGTAAATGCACATTGAAATCTGCTTTCTGGAACACTGAGAACGCAGGGGTTCTGCGCTCCCCGAGGATGGCACTGGCACCCTCTGCTGTCACACAGCAGCACCAAAGTCAGCTGAAACCCGTCGCTGTACTGTGCACAAGGAATTTCAGGGACAGCTTTTTACATCCTCCGCTAAAGATCCTGAGCCATAAAAACTCACAGTGACATTCTGCGATGAACTCTGCACTTCAAGACAGCTTATTTTCAAAGACAGCGGCTGTGTCTAGAAATAATCACCCAAAATGAGCTTATTATATTAGTTATTTACACTGACCAAACACCTAAAAACTCCACTAGGAGAACAGGAAATTAATGCCACGCTAACAAAGCTACCAACTTCTATAAATACATCAATAATTCACTAATATTTCAATGTTTATGTTAAAACCCATTTTCTAAACTCTTGTGATCATATGAGACTGTTTTGATTTTTTTTCTCTACATGCTTTTTGTTCTTAGTTGCAGAGAAAAACTTGAAAACATTAATTTCTGAAATCCAGAAGGCAAATAAGTTCCAACTGTAACATCACATGATTCTCATGTGGTTTTCTTCTCTTTTAAAGCAACCCCAAAATCTCTTACAGCAGCTGGTTAGCAATACCAAAACACATTCAAACACGGCTTCCTGCGACCAGAAGTGCTAACCTTCAAGTCAACTGAAGGAGAAATAACTCCAGAACACAAGGAGAGCCATCAGCACTCTGGTGATGCTTTATACTTTTAAATAGCTAGTTTTAGAAAAGTTCATTAGTCTGACCAGCTGTGTTGATCAGTCCTAGGCCACACAAAATCCTCTCAAAACAAGATCTATGCAGTATATCCGTATAAAGAGTCTGCATTGACCAAAGACCTCTCTTTATTTTTTCCTTCATGAATGAGGGCCATCTATCACTCTTCCCAGGAATTATAACATCATCACTAACAACAGCATTCAATCATAAAACAAATAAGGGAATGGAATACAAAACAGGTTCCTTCAAGACAAGGATTACAAAAACATATATACATACCAAACATAAAAGACAGAAACAATATTAAGATCAAAAGCCAACACAAGGAAAGAGAGATTATAGTATCATTTGCAGTACTTTGGGTGAAGGGTCACAATCCACACTAATAAAAAGAGGAGAGTTTGCTGAATATAGAAATCGCAGGTATTTTACACCAGGTCAGTAAGCTTGTGATGGGACAGCAGCTGTACAAAACTTCAGGAATCGAAGCTGAGTATGTTCATTTACATTACACTTAAAAGTTTCAGAGAAATACAAATGTTTCGGTGCTTTGTAAGAGAAGATATGCTTCCTAAGATAGAGAAAAGCAAGTAGTAAAACAGGCGTGAATTACCAAGCCAATGTGAAACTCTTACTCTTTCTGGTGTTAGTATAAAATACACAGCATCTCTAGCTTCAGTCAGCCTACTTGGGTGAGTAAGTCTTCACCTATATTAAAAAAAAATCACAGTCTAGGTCCTAATAAATACTGTTTTCAAATTGCAAGAGCTACATGTTAAATACAGGCCAAGACTGGAAGATTAAAGTTTTGCTTCAGCTGACCTGAAACCAAATTTTTTATTTTGTAGTTAATTCTACCAACAGGTAATATTTTCCTTAAAAATACCTACCAACTTTTCAGCTAAAAACTGTCCAACAGCCAAGTCAGCCTTCAAATTTTGCACTGACTGTAAACAAAAACTACATAAATGTACAATGCTGCCGAAACTGAAAAGGACTGGTAAGCACCGCTGCCACTTAACCCACTAACATAATTTTACAAAGCTTCTTTTTCAAATGACTGCTTCCTTCAAAGTCAACAGCACAACTTCCATCAACTTAAGTGACTGCAATGCCAGGCCCTGAGAGAAAAATCCCTTCCCAGCTGCACATTCTTAGACCAATATTGAGTTACTGGTTAAAGACTGATGCAGCAAGGAGGAAAGCAGATGCCCCTTTTATCACTAGTATTAATACAACTGACTAAACCCATATCCACATGAACACGGAGAGTAGAGTGGCACTTGTTGAAAACAAGATGCCATCTTTTAGGTAGCCAACAGTTCCCATCCCCAACATCTCTTTAAGAGAGACAATTGGCTGAGGAATCTCACAAACAAAAAATCACCATCTGCCATAATTAAATAAGGGTTGGGGTTTTAGGGTTTTTTTGGTAGAATGGCCAAATTATCCCAGATTTCAAAAGGTGTAACCAAAAGCATAGAATATGCTAGAGTGTGGTGATTTTCCAGTGCATGGGAGAGAACAGGTGTGGTTCTGGGCCATTCCAGCTGGCATCAATGAGCAAAGCACAAGACCCACAGTGTTGTGACTTCAAAACATCCAGGAACCAGAATTCCTCCAACTCCTACTGCTGTTCAGATCTTATAGCTATCAAAAACCAGATCCATTAACAATCAGAAGCAAAGTCAGACTGCCCATCCCAGAGCATTAAAGAAGCATGATGATACCAATGCCCACAAGTCATGACGTGTCAGTGCCCAGCATTGTATCTATTCTATAGCAAACATTAATTTCTTAGCCAAAATCACATTGCACAAAATACTGTATAGTCTGTGGAAACTTTAAAAACATATTCTGCAAGGGAAATGTTTCAAAAGCCTGAAGCATGTCTTCTTAGAACATCACTGTCAGATGTGTAAAGATATAACAAATTCATCAAGTTTTCCTAGCATTTGGTAGTAGGAAATGCTCAGCTTCCTAATACTTCCAATTAAGCCTGTGATGGCATTTCTTCATTATGTATTTACATACAACAGTCTGATCAAAAGTTTTAAGGCTCTTATTTCTCAAAAAAATGGTCACAGTAAATAAGAGATTAAATGGAGTTAACACAGCTATTGGCAACACAAAGAAGGATGCTCATGACATTTGCTATTGTACAGTCTGGGGCATTTCACTCCATGCTTTGGCTTTCTTCTTGGCCAGGGATAGCCATGGTGGTTCAGCAGGGCTGCATGGTGTCATTGGCAGGTTAGAGGAGTGTCTGGCTTCCTTTTCAACAGCAGGAATCACAGATGCTTCCTGAGCAATAGGTCCAACTTTACCTGCCAAGAACAAGATATCCATCACTCATCAGAAGCCTAGAGAGTTAAGAACTCAACGTCTGCCAATAGTATTTCCTTCTCTCTAAAGCAATTGTTATACAGCCTGGAATATTTGTGACTCAAAAATAAGTCAGAGGAGTTGTTAAACTGGGTATTGCTAGCACTATCTGGTCCAGCTACAGTAACAGCAAGGACTAGCTATTGCGATGGAAGAACTGATACTGAACTGTTAGTGAATAATCTGCCCATAGAAGAATCTTCTTGGTCCCAACAGCAAGTGTCTAAGCCCTGATAAACGAAGAAGTTCTTCAAAATTCTTCAAGCATGTGGAGACTATAGCCCCAGGTATTTTTATCATTCATATTCTTGGCTAACACATTTCTTAATCTTTTCAAACTCTTAATTTCCATGACAGTGCACAGCAAGGAGTTCCACAGGCTTATTCTGCTCTGTGAGTGCAAGAAAGTCTAGAAATAAGACTCCTGAGTATGCAGGAAAATGGAAACAAAATATCTGCAGGGAAAATATCACCCCAGGCTTGCTTCAGGGTTGAAAGTGACTGGTATATGTTTTTCAACACTGAGAAGTCTTAAGGATTCTTTTTTTTTTTTCAGTCTTCACTGTTGGCACAAATATTGCTCCAGCAATATCATTAAAAACTAGGTAGGGATCAAACCAGTACTTTATGCTCTTGGGCTTGTAAGCCAAGAAAGTGGGATTCTGACGCGGCTAGGTGTTCCTCTTCACGTAGCCTAACACAAGCCTGTCATTCTCACAAAGGATGGAGGAATACAGGTAACACTCCTTGTATGGCTTTGAGTTACTATTTAGAAAAGGCCTCCTCCATCCACCTTGTTTGAAAATTTTCAAGATTAATGGCTTCAAACAGACAGCCTGGAATGGGACTTCAGAGAATGCAGCTCTGAACAGACGCAGCTCTCATTTCTGAAGACATGGTTCACAAGTTTTTCAACGTCATGCTCTCTTCATCCATTTCAACCCAGTCAGTACTTCACTTCTGTGTCTAAGTCAAACTGAGAAAATTCACACTTTTTCTCATACTTGATTAGTCTGTGTGTGGCATGTGGCAGGCACGATGCAGCTACTGTGCTCCAGCACAAGAACAGAGGCCACATGGGGACTTAAGCAATGTTAAGTACAAGAAGCTTGATCTTGCTTGCACTGAATTCAATAGAAAATGTCCATTAGTTCCATCAGTGAAACTCCTGAGCAAAGTCAAAGAAGTTTCTTATCTCCGCTCAGGAGGTCTCTGGTCTTTAAAAACCCTGGCTCATTGGTAGTTCTTGCAGGAGGCAAGCTATACTTAGGAATACTGTAGAAAGTATACAATTCATTAAAAACAGGGTGCGGTTCTACATACACAGGTCATTTTTCAGAAGTACCTAAGAATTTAAGTGTTGCTGAAATTTTTGTTTTCAAAATTAATTTTAATGTTTTGGGAGACTTCCTTCTTTATAATAAACAAAAGCAACAATAAAGTCCTTTGCATGCTCTCAACAGCACAAGGTAAAAACGAAACCTGAAAATGGTGGCTCATGCCTATTTGAGGGAAGATAGGTTCTGGAACAAACCCACCATACTTAGGATGAAGTGGGAGAGAGAAAAGGCAAGCCAAGTAATCTTTCCTTGGTTATGACATGGTCTGCCACACAGCAGTAACAAAACAGTCACAGTCAGTGAAGTAAGAATCTGATTGCTTGGAATTCTCTTCCAAACTTAGCTGACCTTGAGCTGTCCTGGCTCTTGCAGTTGTGTGCAGGATGTATGTATTGCACAGAAAACCTCAACCATCTGTCAAGAAAACCACTAACAGTTAACATAAGCCAAAAAGCATGATCCAAATTAATAACTCTTTTGGATACTAAATCTACATCCTTTCCACCACCAGCATCTTCAGCTAGACAAATGGCTGGTTGTGCTAATGGGAACCAAACCAGAGAAGAGGAGAGTTTACATTTGGGGTTCCCAGTTTTCTACTTCTGTGCTTACAGTAGGGCATGGCTTTCTGAGAAGTAGAGAAGCAGTGTTTTCCTTAACCATCAGCACTGGTCAGAGCTCTTTGTGATATTCAAGGAGTGGAAGACTACAATATGACTATAAATGCTATCCCTGGAGGGGAGGAAACAGTCATTGGATGTCAGGAAACCAGGCCAATTCTTGGGAAGAGGTGATGCAGAAAAAACTGTAATTCTGCTGCAAGGACCGCAAGTGGTGTAAGTTCTAGTAAACAAGTAGCAAAGTACTTTGCAGAGTTCTGAATTTTAACTGATGCAGAGTTCTGAATTTTAACTGAAGGCTGCTGGGATTCCATGGTTTAGATGATTTCAACACACAGAAATCCAGTCTGCTTGTGCCAGCATTTCAAAGGAAGACCTTCTAATCTGAGCAAAAAATCTCAGACTCTTTACATTTCATCTCTCACTTTGTACCTAAAACCGTAAGACAAAGCTGGCCTGTAACAGAATCCTTTTAAAAAACTATTGTATCTTAATCACACACACAGTTAGCTAGCAACTGACATCAGAGCCTCTGTGTTGGTGCACATCTTCAGCTGGTCAGCTACCTGTAGTAAGGGAGAAATCCTATTTTGTAGGACCCGTAGATTCAAAACTGGGTAACATCTCTATAAACAGCTACCATAGGGAGCAGGCACAGAGGTAACCCTAATATCTCTAATATAACATTTCTGGATGCTGGTGCATTATAAGGGCAAAGTGGCCAGGTGCATGCACTCTCTCTAGACAGTATCTCTTACTGACAGTGTCAGCAACCTGAAACAGAAAAGCCACTGCTCTGACACAATGGGGCATTTCTTATCTTCTTAGGCAGTATCTGAAATCAATAGCTTTCAGCTAGCACAATATGCTTTTAGAGCTAAAGAACCAGCTTATCTATATCTAGCTGGAGCGTGTCTCTGAGGTTTGGCACCACACTGAGTAAGCAGGGAGGGATATGCTGCAGCCCAGCAGTAGCCTTGGAAGAGGTATGTGAGTCACGATGTCTGAGTCACACTCTCCCCCGGCATCTGTCTTACAGAGAATCACAGCTGAGAAACACAGCTAACAGGCAGGAGAGGGGCCATCCAGCCTCTGTGCTCACCTGAGGGGGGAACTGCCTCTGCCTACATTATTCTTGATACATGTTTATCTATTAAACACATCCCACAATGGCAACTGAACACACTCTGCAGGCAACCTATGCTATTCTGCGCTTCACCACTTTTATTGTTGGAAAGTATTTCCTAATGTCGAAGCTAAACCTCCCTGGGTGCATTTTAAGCTCACACAGGCCATAAAGACTAGTCTTGTCCCCTGCAGCAAATTAAGCTGTCTTCTCTAAACTCCACTCCCATCAGTAATTCCTGGCTGACTAGAGGTCTAGAAGACCTGACCTTTTTTGCTGCTCTCTTCTGGACTCTTTCCAACTTCAACCACTATTCTTTAGTACTGACCTTTGCCAGTAATAAATAACCATACAATTTATATGTCATTCCACGAACTGGCAGTGGAGATAAAAGTTCCTCACTTGCTTTCTCTGTTAAGTAAGCAAGCCAAAGCGTTGACTTATATGCAAACTATAGTCTGAACAAGCTTTACATAAAGTATGCTGATTATCAAAAAAGTAGTTATCTCCCCCTCCATTACCTGTCACCCACACCACTTAGTGGTGTAAACTATGTAAAGATACAAAGAAAGAGAGTACCTGCTGCAGCAGACACAGTGGTCTTTGTCTGCGTTTTTCTGTCCTGAGAGTTCAAGCTGGAAGGCATATTCTTCTTCAATACGTTCTCACTAGCACAGATCCCTTGCTACAAAAGGAGGAGAGAAAATAATGCAACTAAGAAACCCGCTGGCCACTGGCACTCATAAAGCTCCCCCTGGCAACATCTCTAAGCCTGACTGTGGAAATGCAGCAAGAGCCAGACCAGGGTGGCTGGGGACATCCTGTGGGAGAGAGGGAGAAGGCAAGAAGGATGACAGCTGCTACAAATACAGGGTTACTTCACGTGCAGGCAAGATATCTTTCTCTCTTACAGACAGAGAATTGAGGAACTTGCCCAAGCTGCACAAAAAACTTGTGCAAGCGTGAGTGGAAAAGTCAAACTTTCAGTACACAGTCTCCAGAGCATAGCAGTGAATGCAGCCTATAGGTCACTAATATTGAGGAAGCTAATGCAATTCAAAGTAGCTCTTGGGCTACAAAAGTACATTCTGGGCAATAGGCAAGCTCTGAAAAGGTTCAGGTTTGAGTAGTGCAAAGGAACATATAGGAAGATCCAGCTCTGAAACTAATCACTGTGACAGCGTACATGTGTTTGCTCACTTGCATCATTTCTGTCTCAATACATTTGAAAGGCCAGTCTTTAAAACCTCTCTCCAAATAGTGCTCACAATATACCTCCCATGAAGATGATACTGAGTAGTTTGCAAAAGTACCCAGGCAATCTGGTGCACGATTCACAGCCATGCAAAATTACTTGGTACTCTACCTCCTCTTGATCCACTTTGGTCATAGCTTTGTCTTCAGCTTTATGTTCTTTGGCAAGAGGGTGATCCTGGAAACCCTTTTGTTTTAGTTTTGCCATGGAGACCCAAGCTGGTTCAGAGGAAGCTGTTTCCAAATGTGGAGAGGAGACTTTTTCTACAAAAGAAGCATTTTTGAAGTAAAGAAGGGATTTTTAGGTCAAGTCTGTCTAAAGCTAGTGTTTTTTGTTTTAAATCCTTCAGCATCTGTAATACCCTTTGAACACTGTGGAGATAAAATTACCTTCCCTGATGATTTTGTCCTTGGCAATAACTGTTTTCTGTTTATTCTGGAGTTTTTGACCTGACTCTGCTTCCGTTTAAGTCAATGGCAAAACTCCCACAGAGACCACTGTGAACCGGATTTTGCCTTTGAAACAACATCCTTACATTGCAGATTAAATGAGCATGATAACCATTATTTTTTCATGTAGGCCGTTAAATACAGGCTGCCTTTTCACTTTTTAAATATTTTAAATGAAGTGATTGTAGAAAAAAATCACACCTAATGCAACTCCTAGTTAAGGTTTTAGCTGCTGCAGTCTGGAAAATTAACTACAAAACAGCAGCAAGTTTTAAAAAGCTGTGTTAAAACTCGAACTATATGCGCAAGTAGGTCATACCAGAAATCTTTCAGAGGCCCTTAAGCTATTACTCTGTTGTTATTCTTGCTGGAACACACCCTTCATTAAGATAAGCCAAGAATTCTCTTGACTGGCCAAGTCATCAAGCCAATTAAATTACAGTGCTGACAAACTCAAGGCTGAATTTGGTCCTTGTCAAGAGGACTTTTATCTTTTGTTTTCCATTCTGCCAAGGTTCTTACATGACCACTGTTATTTACAATGTCTGGGTAAAAATACAGCATAAAATACCTGAAGGTTTATGACCATTTTGCTTCTTTGCCACTTCTTCTGATCTTGTCTTGGGAGAATTTTTGTCTTCTAGGAGATCTGGTTTTTTAACAAACGATTTTGGGCTGATAGGAAAGCACGGAGGTGGCTTCCCAGTGCCCACCGATTTCTGATCCTCCTTAACTGAAGCAGAAGCAGCAACAGGAACAGCTGAGGGGATCAACTTTGGAGATTCGGCACGGCTTTCACTCTGGTATTTGAGTAAAGAAGATGTTCTCCTTAGTCTGACCCCAAATGGGTTTTCAACATTTTGTGCTTCATGGTCAGCCCACTCCACAGAAGTCAAATGAAAATCACTGTCCTTACAATCTCGATCAAATCTACCCGAGCTGTTTTTTGCCGATTCCTGGATGACTACATCAAAACGTGTGTGTTCTTTCATCATACCTTCAAACAACTCTGGTCTTATAGGGAACGTTGGGGAACTTCTGGTATAGGAATCTTCCTTTGAATTTGAACCCCCTGAAAGAGATCTTTGCCATGCTGGTGCAATGGTAAATCTGACTGGTTTAGCAGAAGCAGTCTTCCGTGGAGTTTTAACATTTTCATCTGAAGATGGACTGTCTTCCACTGTTTTTCTGTGAGAAGCTGTACTGCTTATCTGGTACTCCTTACTGTCATCAGCGGAAGAAATATTACTCTTCAAGCCAGCCAAACTGGAAGAGGCAAGACATCCAATGGAAAGTTTTTCAGAAATATTTGAGGTGTTGGCCTGTTGACTGCCTTGGTTACCCTTCGAAACAGGAACAGTTTCCGCTTTAAAACATACTTCCAATTTACTGGGAGGTAGCATGCAACCTGCTTCCAAGATAAATGCAGCAGTGTCTATTAATCTTTCTGCATTGCCTTTGGATGACTGAAATTCCATTCTTTCACAAGTTTCTTTGTCATTTCTTCTTACTGAGCTGTTTTCAGGCTTCAAAACAGCTACCGTCTTGATGTCAGAAGACTCTGAATCAATTACCACAATCTGTGAAGGGCCTGGCGCAGTACCTGAGACAATGTGGTTGGACTGATTCTCAATAGTACCCAAGCAGGCTTCTACTTTGCCAATAAACAGTAGATCCCCCTTTTCCTGGTCTTTAATGTTTGGGTCCACAGAATTTACTGAGGACCTTTGTGTAACCTCTGCCAACATATCCTTGCCCTCTGTTTCCACACCATTGCTAAACAAGTCAGCTGCTACTATGTCTGGAAACACAACAGCTTCTACTCCAATTTGTTGTGATTCTGGAAGTGTAGATACTTCAGTATTGTTGTTTTGCTGATGTAATGTCAATTCATCAGCAGACTCATCTGAACAGTGTGACATTTTTGCACTGTGGTGCTCCTCCATGCTCACTGGAGAAGACTCAGGTTTCAGAAGGGGTGCAGCTGCTTTATAGTGATGGTCCATGCTGGGGAGGCATGTATCCTCTTGCAGCAAAGCACACGAGTCTTCTGCCACAAGTGTGGAATCATGAGAGTCACGGGCAGCATCAGTGGGACTTCTTACACCTTTTGTCTCCATAGGATCACCTCCCTTTGCACAATATCCCACCTGGGCTGATAATCCTATATTAAACAGAGGAAAAGAGTGTGCACTTAAAGGTTACCATACAAGCACCATCTGCATCAGTAATTCATTCCAGTTAGTGCAGTCATTTAGCACACATTCCTCAGGTGTCGGCACCATTGCCTGATAAATAAGGCTGTTGAAAGTGTATTTAGAAATGGGCTGTCCAAGTGAGGAGACTATAAAGTTTTTAGTTCAAACATATCTAATCCCAGGAATGACTGAAAGTTGTTGTCTGCTTAAGTGTACCAAATCAGTTGCTCTTCAGTTCTTTTCTGTGCATACCCCTAGCTGTAAGACTACCAGCCAGATTTCCCTAGACATTTCTTCATGTGTGCGCCTAGAGCAGCTGTCTAGAATGATCTGGAGGATTTTCTGTATTTCAGCAGAACATCTTAGCATCAGGTAGCTTTTCCTCCTACAGCTCCAGCAGGGCTGCTGAACATCTGGATAGCTTAGATGTGTCTGCACACACAGTAACTCTGATGTGTGACAGCATCAGGTCCTGAGTCTGCCCTGACAACAAGGTGTCAACATTCCCACTACACTATAGCCTTATCATCAGCCAGTGCATTTGTAATGCAGTGTTAAAGAGAAAAGTCTTCAGTGCTGTTCTGGAGAAATTTCATTTGTTTTTAGAATTTAAAGATACAACTGTGTTACCACTGGCAATTAACTACTATTCACATGATAAGAGGGGAGGTGGCAAAGGAAGATATAGTAAACACAAGCCAATTAAAGTCACCTTACACACATAACAGATATAATGCTGAGGTTAACATTTTTCTGAGTATCACAGAACTCAGATCCCCAGTCAACGAGCTCTAGCCAACTGTGTAGCACACAGGTACTTCTGAACATGCAGCTTTCACCTCATGTATTTTTCAATGCTGCTCTCAAAGCTCACCATTCAGCACCACTGCGTTGAGTGGAGTACATGACTTTTCCATCATAACACTTCAACAGCCAGGACTGGTTTTATGATATAAAACCAAAAGATGCCTAGTTTGAAAGGACTTACAATGCAAATAGGTCCTGTCAGCTTTATAGGGAAGAGTTCACGGACCCAAAGTAGCAACACATAAGTCTTCATTACCTTCCCAATCACTTTTATGCTGGTCATTCGCAAGTAATTCTGTCGAATTTCCCTTCTTTTCTGGAGTTGCAGGAAGACATGCTTCACTTTCCAGCTCTTCCACCTAATGATGTGCAGTAATATCTTTTAATTAAAGAATAATGCACAAAAAATGTATTTTATACACACACATGTTTATGCATACTCAGAACATAGACGCAAAACCCCCATCCTGTAATTTACCAACACAGTGGGTAATGTACTGTTTCAGTTAAGAACCTAGAAATCATTCATGTTTAAAATGTCAAATGCAGCCCACTGATGTCTCTTGAATCTGAAACATTCTGGGATTGACATATTCTGAGTGAACAAGTACATTTTTAAGACATCACCAAAGCTAACTGGTGGCATAGAACAGACCAAGCCATTGAGAAGAGACATTATCACCACTTCTGGTACCTCTGATTGACTCTCCACAATTAGCTTTTCTTCAGCAGTTGCACCAGCTACAGCACAAAGAATATCCAGCAAAGATGTCATAAGGCCCAAGTTTCAAGGAAACCTCATTCTATATTACACTCATCCTGAATTCCCCTGTCAGGCTCCTCTCGACCTTTCTCAGGGCAGTGCACTTCTAAGTCCAGGACAGATTTTTGTGCATGATTCTCTGATGGAGAGGTGAACATGCAGTAGAGAAGCATAACTCCTTATTTCTGTTTTGCTCCAGATCAATATCCTTTTCAATCTGGTGAACTTCACCTTCACAATGTGTTTCCTAGAAGCCAGGATGAGAAGCATCTCATCCTAATTTCCCACATGCAGAGCTACATTCCTTCCCAAAGTCCTTCAGTCTTTCCTTTGACAAACAAAGAATAAAGTTAAAGCTAATCTGAAATAGTTTGTAGAAACAGATTTAAGCTTATTTAAAACTGAAAACTAGGTTTTCAAACAACAGAAATGCTTTTACAAGTGAAGTGTAACCCACAAACTTTTTGGCTAAATAATGAAAAACCAAAGCTGCACTTTTCTTTAGCTCCCATGATATTGAAGTTTTCTGAGTCTTTGGTTGGTTGGTTGGTTGGTGGATAATAGGTGGTTTCCCATTTTCCATTGGAAGATTAAAAAAAAAAAAAGTAAAGGAATGTGGATAGGAAAGAAGAAGAAATAAATATTAAAGTAACAGTTAAAAATTCATATCCACTTCCTTCTGCGCAGTGATTCTTCCCCAGAAAACACTTACCTGGGGAGTTTGCTGATTCTTGTTGGTAAAGCCCTTCTGTTTCCGTGGGTTTATGGCAATCCTGTGCCTGGCGGCTGAGGTGTCCAGGCAGCCGAGGGGACTGGCAGGGATGGTGAAGTCAACAGGAAGGCAGCTGCTGCCCCGAGAGCTGGGGGCCCCCAGAGTGGCGGAGGATGAAGGACTGATGGGCCTGGAGGAAGCTCCAGAAGGTATCTGTAAAACACAAACATGTCACTATACGTTTTGTTTGGCTTCCCCACATCTCTGAAACAATTCCTTGCCTAGCTCATTCCACTTCAGAAGCCTGAAATGGCTGTATTTCTGGACATAAATCCTCACTTTAAAATGCATGTCTAATGTCGTCTCTGCATAGAAATTACTCAGTTCTGTGTGTTCAGCTGTATGTTACACAAAAGTGAGAAATTCCTGTCTCTGCCTCTCCCACAGTAAGAGCCTCAGCTTGTCCCCCTCCCAGTTCTTAACCGGAAAACCATTTGCAATATATGTATACACCAGCAGGAGACACTGGTGCAGTTTTTATAGCTGCTTTTTCATCCCAACAATGTGACACATTGCAGGAGTACATTATTAAAAAGCCACAAAAGTAGCAGGGATGCTTGCTCCTCATTATCTGTATTTCTAAGAAAGTTACTAAAGCCACTTTGCTCTTTTAATATCCACTCTCCCAGGAAAATCAAATGCTCCTCTCCAACAAGTATCCCAGAATCATCTTCCAGACAGTGATGCGGATCTCACCCTTGCAGCAATGCTGCTCTGGGGATCTAAACAGCAGTAACCTTAAGTTATGCTATGAAAAATAAAGGGTTAACATAATTGTTTGTAGAGGGACCCCTAAACGTGCAGTTTGGTTCGTTGTGTTACTGCTTTCGAAGCATAGACCAGACGTTGGAACATTTGCAAAATTTCACAGACATGCCAAACAAGCTTCATTCAGTGTAACGTACCTCCTATTTTGGCTTTGGCCATAAAGCTAGGTGAAACACAGCCATTTAACTGCACTTGGCATTCAGATTTTAGTTTTATTTAGGCTTAGGATATAACACAGCATTTAAAACATGTACGGTGATGAAGTTTTAAATATAATGAAAATATCTTCCCATCTGAGCTACAAAAATTGTCTAGGTACATTGCTTTGTGTTTAAGATAACTAAAAACAACTCCTTTATACTCCATTGAATTTTTTTAGTTCCTAGATCGGAAATAAACCACAGCAGAATGTATTATGACAGATACAGACTCTTCTCATGAAAAATTTACACACTATGAAAGACAGAAAGAAGAACACAGCTAGCAAATAAGCTAATTACTGTTATAATTCTACAAGATTAATGATAAACCTGGAAGGATCATAAGAACTTACAAAAACAGTAACACTGTTACTCATTTCTACATACAAGTTCTTCTGCCTTTCAATTATAAAATGACGGTTGTGCTTATTTAATATAAAAACACCAGCAGCTGAGCTACTGCTGTACACAAACAGCAAATTCCCTACTCCACTGAGGATTCAGGTATTTTTGTCTCTGCACACTGACAGTTGGTAACTTCTCTCAAGGACAGCGCAGCAGACACAAGATTTCCACATCAGTGTTTAAGTGTAAGATAGATTTGGTGTTTGTTGGTTATTGGGCAGATGCAGGAGCCTGCACAAGGAGAATGCTGCAGCTAGGAGACCCATTTCCTGAAAAGTGTTTGTGCCAGCCCCACGAGCTGAGAACCTGCTTTGGTTTTAATCAGTCCTGGTTGAAGATGCCAACAAGGAAGTTACATTTCCATAAAGGTTATCTGGAAAAGGCAGGGTAATGCTGGCTAATGTCTCTGCGAAGTCACTTGCTGCTTGTTTTGAGTGATAGCCTCACATTTAGCTTTAGATTAGCCAGAAAGTAGGTCTTCATAGATGTGGAAAGCGCTGAGAAGTCACACGCATAACACAGCAGTGTTTCACGCAGAGGTGACAGCAGCATGAAGCTCTTGGAAATCCCAGTGAAGCAGCACAGGGAAAAGAAATGAATTAACCATCATCTGCAGCAAGATCCATGCAATGGTAAAATGTAAACTACTACACTGTGTGTAACTTCAGATTGCTTAGGCTCAAATCCTCTTTTTCCTTTACTATATTCCTGTACAACACTGTTAAATGGAATAACTGGTGTAGATTTCTTGGTGCTTTTCACAATTGTCCTCATCTTTGGGATGAGATTTTTCAGTCTATAATTTGTGTTCTGCTAGCTCAAATGCTGGTATTACATAGTTTCAAACGCTACTGCAAAAAATTATGATTATTTAGGAAAAGGGTTTTTATTTCATTTAAACATCTTGGCAAGATTTCTGCTAAGCCAGGCTCCTGACTAAGAAAAGTATTTGGGTAAAGGAACATACATGATACCATAAAGAAGCTAGCCGGATTCCTAGTGAGTTCGGAAGAAAAAGGAAGACACTTTAAGTGGGGAATCCTGTGCAATACAGAAGAGAGAAAAAAATTTTCTCCTGTCCCTGCCTTTCTTTCTTGTAAGAGATGAGGCTGTAACACTGAAAGGGCTCAAAAGCTTCAGAACTGGATAGAAAAGGGCTTTTTGCACTATAAGGAAAAACAGAATGTAGGCTTACAAAAATGGAGCATTTTATTCAAAATATAAGACAGGAGATAAGTTAATAAAATGTACATTGAAGTAAAGATAAAATATATAAAAGAAATTACTAAAAATAATTACGTTCCAAGTTACCTAGATCACTTGGGCCTCTAAAGTGGTGTGACTAGTAATCTGCTATGAGGGGGAGACATTGCTTTATCTTTCTATCCCTAAAGGAAAAGATCTAGGAATAACTGAGCGGGAGAGTGTCTGATCTCAACCACAGATAGGAAAGTTGAGCTAGCCTTGCACAAAGGTTGCTCTCTTCCTTCTCAAAGGCTGGCCAAAGAGAGAGAGAAAGGGAAAGCTTCCTTAGCAGTGGGACTGGCACTAACTGACCCTCAAGGTCTTTCCCTGGCTGCTTAAGACCTTCTTAATCAGGGAGGAATCTTCTACACACCCTGCTACCTCCCCTTTACGTGTGGGCTAGTCTCAGTTTCACAAAGGGTTAGATTTTGTTCTCTCTGGTGAGCTTTTCAAACAGGGATTTTGTATGGAAGACTGCAAAGCTTGGGCTAAAAAGACCTGTAGCTGTTCTGGACCCGTAATTATTCCCCTTCTCAGCTCTGTGGCAGATTACCTTGCTAGACAAGGACTATTCCATGAACCAATCAGCTCTACCAGAGCGGCAGCTGCCATTGTCACTGGCATTTGAAGACCTCATTGGCATAACTGTGGTCTGACTTGTCTTTTAGACATTATATTAACACTGGAGAAAGGCAATACAAGCAAATCTTGCAGGCTTGTCTTGAAAGCGTGAGATGGGCAGGAACTAATTAAGCTTCAAGCGGCAGGGACAGACTGTAAATTTTTCCAAGCTGGTCAAGGCTTAGACTGTGTTGGTCTGACAGGAGAACCTGATGCTTCTGATGGTCACTTATCATCCAAAGAAAACTGCAAATTAACACAGATCTTTTCCTGTATAGTACATGGTGTCAGAAAGGGCTGATACTGCAATTATTTCCCATGATAAGAGATGCAGCGCACTGCCTACAAGCCACTGCTGATGGGCAGGTGTTTAAATTAGACTACTGCTGTTGTTGGGTATTGGGGCTCTGGGACATGGAAATGGAACTGAAGTGCTTTGCCTTCTTCAATTTTCTGTTGTATAAGTTTACAGATTCATACTGTGTCACAAAGCTGACTATGCTGTTCACACAAACCACTTACCAGTAGATTTCTGCCTCTACCTGGTTCTTATTCAAAACTCTGAGAGAGGTATATTTTCAGTATCATTTGCATCACTCTGGAGTGTTTATGAATTGTTTGCTAGGATACACTGTACCCAGAACAGATTTAAAAAAAAAAAATTGTAATTGTACTGGGTCCATACAGACACCACACATGCTGTCTCAGGAAAGTTTATTAGCAGGAAAAGTAGCTATTTACCTGTTCATCTTCACTGTCTGTCCCGCCTAAACTCAAAGAGCTATGACGCTGAACAGGGTTGGAGGACTGTGGGATAAAATAAGGAAGAGGGTAAGTCAAGGAAAGTATCACATTGAATTATCTGGGACTGGATAGCCAGTGCTAATTATGAGAAAACACAAAAGGAAAGATAAAGGAAGGGTCACCGAGTCCCTGCCTCATAGAGTAAGTTTCATTTGTTCACTGGGGATCAAACAGAAAGCAGGGGAGCTTTATCTTGCTTATGAGATATGCCATGAAGGTTGACCGCGTGAGGCGAAGTTATTTTGGCTTATTGTTTTAAGATATTCAAATTTACAAATGCTCACATGTTCACTCAAGTCCAAAATCATGCATCTGCTGTGAGAAGGCAATTCTTAAGATAATCCAAACTCCCTCTGAGTCCCACCAAGACCTGTTGTCCTCACTTACAGCATTGTCACTTTCCTGTCAATACAACTAATATTGCCCTAGTTTTGAGCTATTTCATTCTAAAACCAGTAATTGTTTAAGATTCTTTTGCAGTCCCCATTATTTTTGTTTTCCTCACTAGCTTTAAAACACCTAAAAGTTCTTTCCATTTCACAGGTGCAGGAAACTGCCAATCTCTCCAGCTCTTTGAAGCTGGAAAACGGAAAGTTTGTTCGTGCAGTGTAAGCACCTCAGCTTGTTCTCAGACTGGAAGCAGAACAGTCACAGTAACACAACACTCACCCATAAATAATTGACTTTTTATGCTTTCTGTCATACAGACCTGCCAGGAGAGACTGCCTTGCCCAAAGGCACTGACAGTTGTCATATCAACTGACTTTCTCTCCTCTTCCCCTAATGATTTAGATCACAACTGCCCCAGCATTGGTCTACATAAAAGCATAAAAAAATTGTACTCTGAAAGGGTATTTGTAACGACACTTCCTAAGTAACCCTCATAGTGACAAGTCCACGATCCACCTAGGCAATTTGTTCTAGTTCTGGCTGATCTGTACCATCAGATTTTATCACAAGCAAGCAAAAAGGTCCCCCTGTTCTCCAAATAGATTTTATCTTTTCTGTACAGGTGGTCACTGAAGTGACATAACAATTGTACCTTGCTTGGTGAATCTGTCAGAACTTCATGAAGGGTTGAAATTTCAGGAGGGCTTCTAGGTAAACCATCATCTTCAGAAACAGCACCTGCATCTTCCAGTTTCTTTCCAATTATAACAAGAGGAGGTGATCCAAGTCTGATGTTCGGCTGCAACTGAAGCTGTGGTTGAAAAGAAATTTAGAATATAGACTTTTAATGGCATTATTTATAAAGGACATTTTGGACACTTTTAACCCAGGTGCTTCCATTAGGCATGCAGAACCTATTTGTTAACAAAAATACTTGAAGATACAGACTGCTTACAGAAAATAGCCATTAATAAAATCTTATGTAGTTATATTCATGAAAGACCCATCATTGGAACTGGCTTTGGTACAAAATTAAAATCACTATCAGTTTTATTCAGTAAGTTACCAAAGACAGAAATTTCACCATTCCAGAAAACTTACAGCAGTTTAACTCAGTTTAAATTTAAAACATTAAAAATTATAGATTTAAATATTCTTTAAATAATTACATGTATTTGAATGTTCCAAATAGCCACACAAAATTTTGTCAGTCAGCAGTTCTCAACCCCAGGTTTATATGGTCAGCTTTCCTTTACAAAGCCCTTCCAGATATTGAGAGCTTGTCACCACCCTCTACCACACAAGTAGCTGAGTCCCACTTTTTATACAAACACAATTTAATTCAGTTTCTAGTCCATCCTAATGAACTGCTTGTTAATTTTCCCCAGCATCACATCCTGGTCCTGTCTACAGCAAGAATGATAATGGCAGCCAGGAACAACTTTGTTTGTACAGGAGTGTGGGGATTCTTTTCCAAGATTGCACAAAAGAATGCTCTGGCAGGCTCTGACCTTAGAAAAATAAAACAAAGTCTGCAACCTCACAAGCAGCCAGATGTTCTCTCAAACTAAAAAAGTTCAGATCTCAGGAAACACCACTACTAAAATTCTTGGCTTAAGTCTGTCAGCTATGTCAAAGCTGGAACAGAAACAAGGTCTGAAGCAAAACTTTGTCCTTCAACTAAAAATGTCTCGACTGAATATTCCCAAGATAAATACGCAGACCTGTTTTTTTTCTGTTTCTTTGCTTATTAAACCAGACTGGGAAATTCTAGGTCCAATTCTGTGCTTTTCTGCAAGCTATGAATTCATTTATATCTCTGTAAAACAGATCTAAATAGCTGACATTCTTATTCAGCAAGATTCACTTGCAATGTTAATTCCTATGGATCTAACAACCACGCAGGGTAGCACAATGTTACCCTTTAATCCACCAGTCTCCCATTTCAAACAGCTTTCTCACTCTCTTACCCACAACAGAGAAGTATCACTGATACCAGCTGCAAAAGAGCTGCAAAAGCAGGACAAACTGATGACAAACTGCACAAAGATTGCAATATATGGGCAAAACAAGACATAAGACATACCTGTGCACTTCACGGGAAAGAAAATAGAAAGTCAGTTTTGCTTTTCTCTCTTTTCACAACTTCCCATCTTTGATTTATTAAATTTATTACATGCAGACAGCAAAGTGTTGTGGGGAAAACTCTGAATCTACAGTCTGTCTTCTACTGGTAGAAGTTAATTTACATTGCTAAGAAAGTAACAGCTTTTATTAGTGCTTGGCTTTTATTCTGGCAAGAGTCAAGCTCACAGAAAAAGGCTGTCTTTTATGGCTATAAAAATAGTGCTGGTGGTATTGTATTAACACACAGGATGATGGACGGATGAAGAGAGGGCACAGTAGACTAGAGATAGCATGAAAAGAGCTTTTTTTCCCTGACAAAGTTCTGTCATATATAAACATGATTTCTCCTGCTACTCCTATTGTTATGCAAAAAATA
Source organism: Falco punctatus (assembly GCF_963210335.1). Taxonomy (NCBI): domain Eukaryota; kingdom Metazoa; phylum Chordata; class Aves; order Falconiformes; family Falconidae; genus Falco; species Falco punctatus. Next base: position 16,421,464 of record NC_137595.1, read on the forward strand.
CCCTGAATTGAAGCTTAGCCTATTTTGCAGTCTTATGGAGGAACAAGTCCCTCTGTGCATCTTCTGTTACTTAACATGTGATGCAACTGGGTTTTGCAACATGAAGCTCACACTGAGCAAAGGAAGAATTTCAATGGCTTTTGGCTGCTTTATCAACAGTTTGTTTTCAGACTCTGGAAAAACCTTAAACTTTTATCTCAATGCTCTGAGTTGGGCTGTTATTTAAATGTAATTAATATAACCAACAGTTGATAAGGGAGCTGTCAGCGAGGGTTCAGTATGTGCTTTGGAAGACGGAAATGACCCAGCAGAATACAGTATCCTTTGCTGGCAGAGATCGGAAGAATAATGATATAAATAAAGCTGTCACTAAGATTGCCCTGACATATTCATCATCCCACACATTTACATAGCTGCTGGTGCTAGCTAGTGAAAACAACATAGCCAGAAACTGCCAAAAAGAATAATATATAAAGAATAACAGTGCAAGGGACATGCTATAGAATAAATAAATGGCCTTAACCCAAAAGCAGTAGCTATGAAGTTCAGAATGGAAATCCCATTGGAAGAGGAAATGCTCATTAATGAAAGTTTCCAAGAGTCCATGAGCTGGATTCATGTCACACACTGAGACGTGGGCAAGGCTGAAAGCACTGGGACTGCTCAAAGATGCAGCTTCCAAGAGGCAGAATAGGTCCAAAAGTAGTGAATCTGGCTTTGGACACTTTAGTCAACAAAGTCTTAAGGCACACAGCAGAGGAATCAAGCAACAGTTTCCTAGGAGAGAGCTAATACAGAGCAGCACCGTTAATGAGGGGGCAGTGTCCTCACCTGCAAAGCTTTCACTCTTCCAGGTATGTTTTCCTGAGACAACATGTCACCCGCCACATTCCCTGGTGCAGACTCAAAAATGAAGACGCTGTCATGGGACAAGGCTTTGTTTCCCATGCTTCCTTTGGGCCTGGGAAAGAAGGAAGAGTGGTCAGTGCACTGGGTACAGCCCTCCAACACTCCCCTGCACTACTTCACCAGGGCAGAAGGATCATAAAGATGCCAGGGTGGGATGCATCTCACTTAACTTCAGATCTGTGCATGTTAACTGCCCAAGGTAGTCACTGCTAGCTCCTTTTATACTCAGGAGGGAGGAAAACCCACTTTTTAGGATGCTGATCTAATGCAGGTGTTGAGCATCTGCATTGAACACACAGGTCAGTTTATGTGGACTAGGGAGGGAATCCAGGGTGATTAGGTCAGATACTGGGATCTAGTTGGATGTATGCCACCTTGAAAGATGTCTACAGCACAGAGGAGGGCAACATGAGTCCCCTGCCCTCCTTTGGTGGCAACGTGCCTAGCATGAGACATTCAGGTTACAACCTTTGCAGCCTGGTGTGTGTCATACCTGCCAAAGATCGTGGATTATCTTTCCCCTTCCCGCAAATGCAGGCAGAAAATGTAATTCCGCTAATTAACAAACAAGTCAAATCCTCTCAGGTCCAGCAATTAAAACAGTTCCATTCACCTGCATCATGAACGCCACCAGATCCTAAGCATATTAAAAAATGTAGAGGGGACAAGCGTCCATGGCCATAGTTACATACCTGTACGTGGTCAAGTTAAAGTACCCAGGTTAAGATATTCCTGCTCACTGGGTTAAGATATATGCTCACTGGGTGTTCAGCCAAGTGAAGCACTGATGAGTTCCCACAACAGCTGTTAACTGAGTTGTAATCAATTAAGATTGATTGGGGCTGGGCTATTAAGTTTTGCAGGGCAAATTATGCACTTGGGTGGCACAACAAGGCAGGCTCCAAATCTTTTATTCACCAAGTTCCACCAGCATAGGCAGACACTGTCTGTACATTACTTTGTCCAAAAGACCACAAGGATGGCCTCTACCAGGATCTTATTCTAGAATTTAACTGGAAAACAACAGAGAATACTCTCATGTTGTTGACCACCAGCCTCGTAACTCACAAGCTACAAGGATTCTTTTGCTCAACTGCCATGCAGGCAATGTTCATTGCCTCTGAAAGTTTTAATGTGGGTAACGGGATGATTAGGAACAGAACTTTCACAAGAAAAATCCAGTAAGGCTAACATTCTTCTGCAAGGAAAGCAACTAGAAGAGGTCTCTGCTGTTTGCCTAACCCCAGATTCTCTCTTTATTTAGAAGAAAGCCCTGAAAGACTGTGAACTTTTGTAAGGTAAATACACCATGTAAAAAAACCCAAAAAAATTACTTTTCTTTTTTTTTTTTTTTCTTCCTGCATTTCCCTTCTTTACACCTCCAGAGACAACACCTCCTTTGTCTGCTTGACTAATCCTCCTGTTGCCCCAAAGGTACAGTCAATCTGTATACAGTTATACCAAGTCTCACAGTAGGGCAAAACAGTTTTTCTCTGTGTTTATGTTGTTTTGAAGACAATCTGAACTCTTGCCCTCACAGCACAGGTCAGTTCATGCTTTCTCCTGGTGTATGTAATAGTTAATGCCTGTGTTAGTTTATAGGACAGCAGTTCTACACACAACTAAGGCACTTGCCTTATTTCACCACTAAAGTGAATGAAGTCATCCCATCTTTTTGTGTGTTTGATTTTTGAGTCTTTTTCAGGATGAAAGACACTCTATATGGGCAAGACATAATTTTACTGCATTCAGAAAGACAGTGTCATGCAACTTTTTTTTACTGTAATGTATATTCATTATTAGTTGGCATATTTTATTTACTATACATGTGCATTAGGATGTATTAACCTTCTTAACTGGGGATTTCCTCACTTCCTTTACTTGGAATTCTTTAGCAAGAAGAGCTGAGGCTTCCTTATTTTTGAGGCTGCCAGTACAAGATCTGCTTCTTTTTTTCTCTCTCTGCTCATGTTTCATATGTGTTTGCAGGCAAATTACTGTATTTTCTTTTGGCAGTCACAAAAAGAGCACTGGATTAAATATAGAATTAACTGCGGCTTTAGTATAGATGAATCTCTTATGTGCAAATATACATTCACGTGTAATTCCAGGCAGTGTATTCATATTTGCACTGAAGTTAAAGATGCACTGTTAGCTAAACCCCCAGATGTTTTAGCCATTGTATCTCCACAGTGGTTTCCCTATACAAATGCTCATGTGTATCAAACACTCGAGCTAGCAAGACTGAGGAAATGATGGGACTCAACAGCCAGCAATAAAGCCACTCCTAAACTCCACACGGCCTGTGCTGTTTTCCACTTCTTCCTGCTGCAACCCCACGCCTTTTATTAGTGTTTGAAGTAAGGGGAAGAAAGGTGACACAATTCCTTCAGGCAGCCACCCTCTCAAAAACGACTGCAGCCTGCCAAAGCAGTGAGTGTTCATTACAAAGACCAGGACAATTTTACATGTTGTCCCAGCAGTTTTTCCTGCTCAAAGCTTTTTAACTGGATTAAGACTATTTGGGACCCAATTTTCCGCTATGTAAGGTCTTTTATCCCTTTGATGATACAGAAAAGCAGTCATGCTTTAACTTTGCCATCCAGGTTTTCCTATTTCCATTCAAAACTCATGCCTCTTGGAAGATAAAGAGGCAGTGGCACATAATGCTCCCTTCCCCTTCACAGATGCGTAATCCTATTGATTCCTTACAGCACCCTGACATCTAGACACATCCCTTTGGTTGTTACAAGAAGCCTTTGGCACATCTGGGGGTTTGGTCTCTGGTTAGTATTCTGAGAAGTTAAATTTTAAGAAGATTACATGGTGTATTGGGTTTGCATGGCCAAGTTTTGGTAGTGGGGGGCTGGAGGGGTGGTTTCTGTGAGAAGCTGCCAGAAGCTTCCCCCATGATTTGCCCCTGATGGTCATTGGTGAGTGATCTCCCTGCCCTTATCTCAACTCATGAGACTCATTCTATTTTCTCTCCCCTGTTCAGCTGAGGAGGGGAGTGATAGAGCAGCTTTGGTGGGCACCTGGTGTCCAGCCAGGGTCAAACCACCACACACAGTTTAAAAAGAAAAAAAAAAAGAAAGATAAAAAAAAAGGAAGGAAAAAGCAAAGCAGTGCTTCTGCCTCAAGAACAAACAAACAGCAGCACTGTTCTAGGATTGGTTTTGAAATTCTGCATGCCAGAAATTGCAAAGCTCAGGGTCCTGCTATAAAACTTTCACAAGCTGTATTTCCACTCGCTTTCAGGATCAGGTTTTCCAATGGATTGTGTAGTTCAGTCTCTCTAGGTACTTACAAAGCATGCTTATGCCATGCAGGGTCTGGACATGATAGGGTTTTCAAGTAGCACAAACACATGCTCTAATTTTTTTGGATAGTCCATCTGATCCTATCTCTAAGGGAAAAAACAGAAGGGTTTTACTCAATTCCTGATTTCTGATCTTGCAAAACAGTTCATTATCACTGGAGGGTAGTGCTGAGGTAAACAGCAAATGGACTTTAAGTACTTGGTTAAGGGCAAGAGAAAGAGTTCACACTCATGCTGCCTCTGGAGCAGACAGTTGATTTTTAAGCCAGATCCCTCTTATGGGCTGGCGGAGTAAGCTCAGCTGTTCCTAAACTTTCGACTGGGTTAGCTGAGTCAGTCTAATTCCCTTACTCCAGGGGACTGGTTGTGTGGTCACTTACTCTGTCGCTGTTATGCTAACAAACAAAATAGAGAGACTGTTGTTTCATTCCCAGATAATTTCCATGATGCGTTACATAAACGCAACAGAAGAGAGTGGGGAAAGGTGGGGAAAGGAGGAACAGGCACACATGAGAAAGTAACATCTATAAGCTGTTCCACCAAAAGAAATGCAGTGTCCAGCTCTACCAAATACCTTCTTTGGTGATACCAAGCATTTGGCAGCAATGCTGATTTCAGCGTGTCCCACCCCAGTCACCTATTCATGTCCTTTGCCAGTGTCACCCATCCAACGTCTTCTCCAAAAGAACACTGCAAACCATAGGATGTGGCTGGTGTTTTGTCACACCTTGTTAGTCTGCAGCTCCACAGCCCAAGGCCTAGGGTAATCCAAAGGCAGGCCTAGCTGAGTAGCTAGCAGGAGAGTATGAGGAGGGTGGGGAGATGGAAAACAGCCAAATTATAGGTTGCCAGATACTGGTCCATGACACCCCTGGTGAGAACCATAACCATGTTCAGAGGGTTGTCCCACCCCAGATTCAGTTTGAGACATGCAAGGGAAGTGTTGTATAGGTTGAGGGTCTAGGGTTATCAGTGAAGCAGTGTTAGCAGTCCAAGTGTTTGTTTTACACTAACTGAAAAAAGGGTAAGTTTTGGAACTAACATCATTCAGGGTTGTGAAAATTGCTCTGGGCACTCCTTAAGGACTTGCAAACCTCACCTTATGTGCACAGCCCTTCAAGGGTAGCTGACACAAAACTAGAGGCCTTCAGTTGTTGTCTATACCTAAACTGCTATGTAAGAAAGTTAAAGCAGCAATCTCATACTGATAATACACCAAAAATATTTCTTTCCTTTTACCTCAGCCATGACAGAGGGCACTGATGCTAAAGAACAGCAACTCAACTTCACACGTATTCTCTGTACTAGCACTACCCAATCATCATCCTCTTGTAAAGTTGCTGATCGGACCTTCCAGGACAGATTTCAGACACTAAAACCAATCAAAACAATCTGGGCTATCTGCAGTTCTAGACTAAGAGATTGGATCACCCTGCCCCTGGCTGCCCTCCCCCTCCTTTCCTGGCTGGCTTTTGAAGCACTAGCAAAGAAAGAGGAAATTCCCGGAATTCCTTCATCAGCATTAGGGCTTGTTTTGTACAAACTTGGACAGAGGTTGCTCCTAAGGGGCCAACTCACGCTTTCATCCTACTGCTGTGAGAGGTCTGCTTTTATTTATTTATTTTCCTTCCCCGCCAGCTTACCCAGCCTCCTTTGGTGAATGAAGTGCAGTAGTGTCGAGCACAGAGATGCTGACATCGCTGCTGGACTGGCAAGGTTTTAAATTACTCTCACCCCTGGGAGGTGGAGGGTCTTTCCTTTTCTTCTTGGCAAAGAAGTTCTTGAAAGTCTGAAATTTGGATTTTTTCTTTCCTGCAACATGAGAAAAATGAAAATTTATGGAAGTTGGAAGTGTTGCTTAGATTGGAGAATGTTATCTCTTAAATTCTAGAGGAAGCCTCAAAGCTAGAGCAGCCCATTCAGTTTTAGTCGGCTCCTTTGTAAATAATTCAGTGGTGGAGTCCAGTGAAAGGTGAAGCTGCAGTTCTTACGTTTGCTGCCTATAAAGCAACACTGGCATTACGCTGACAATAGTGGTGCCTACTTAGGTTCCAGTTTATGAAAAATACCCCTTATACAGAGAATGCATCTACCTACAACTGAACAGTGATCATGCCAATCACAGTTGGTATATTTTCACTTAAAAAATTGATGCCAATGTCTTTAACTCTTACTGTTAAATGTCTTTAATCATAGTGTTCTTTACTTAGCTCGGTTTAGTTCTGCTTTCTCTTTACTCAATGCTGTAAGGAGACAACACCTCAAGGATATTTAACATTTGGTAAAAAGATTGAAATTGGCAAAAGAATTCATAAACTCTAAACCCAAAATATCTGTTTCCACATTAAACCACTGCCCCAAAATAAAATCAACAACTCCTCCAAGGGCAATGGAGCAAACTTAGATTAAGACACTGCCCTGCAGGACATTAAACCCCTAAACATAGCAGTCCTAAGAAAGAAATTAGAGAACTGTTAATCTGATTTCAGATTTTCCATTGTCCAAATGAAAATACAAAAAGAACAAAATAAACCATAGAAAACATCACTGACATTTCATTTTTAATAACCTAAGATACTTTAACATTCTTACTTGTATTTTCTTTCAGCACACAAGTGCTGCATTTTGTCACTGACCCTTACATTGAGGGGTAAGTTTGGAGCAGTTTGGGCCAAACTATTGTACTAAGACCCTGTGATTTACTTAAATACATATGCAGAGCAATAACATCACTGCATATCTGAGCCAAATTCATTGTTCAATTAATACTTTACAGCAGTGGGCATAATAAATGCCCACAGCTGGAGGATTCCTTCATAAGCAAGGCATTATTTCAACACAATTATTGTCTTCTCCCAGCAATGATTTAGTCGGCGATGCTCTGTCTCAACGTGTGCCCTGTACGTGTAGGGATCTCTGCCAATGGGCCTTATCTGGGCTGAAACTGTGCCACCACACAGCTGCATCAGACAGTAGTCACTTTGAGAAATAAACAATGAAACTGAGATCTACTTGCCCTGCCTCCTCCCTGCTTTCAAAACCAGTGCCAGCACCATGTGTCAGGACACACAAGGACACTGCTACACTGTCCGGCACAGAGTGATGAAATGGCTACCTCTGCAGAGCAGTAGCTCCCACTCATCTGAGTAACAACAGGATGTGGTGCTCCTATGGAGAGTTTATCAGTGGAAGGCCTTTTTGTCTTCCACTGCTGCTTATCAGGCAGTAAGTGGATACGATAGTCACAAAAAACATACGGGTTATATTGCCTGCCCCAGATTACAGAGCTGGCCCCAAGGCTTTTGGATTTGTTAAGACTCTGACAGGGCCCGATGAGTTTCATGCTGCGCCCACAGCAATAACTGGTAAGAGAAGACGGGTCACACAGCAACCAGAAAACCACAGTGCCTCTCAAATAAAACAAGCATGTCGAGTATCATTTATAAAATCTTTAGAAATACCTCCCTACCAATACTGCCATTCATATCAGCAATTAGATAATGTGTATGGTATTCTCCCAGTCAAAGTTGAGTTGGTTTATTTCAGATGAGCAAAACAAAAGATTACAAAGTTTCATGAAAACAGTGTCCCAAAATTACCAATTCAGCAATGTGTGCTACCACAGCCCAACAACTCAAGGAACAAAATGGAAGACTTTGTTATATGTAGAGTGGCCTGCAACTTAAAGGCAGTCTAAATGAAAAACAAGGACACTCTCATGTACGCTGGTCAGCTGACAGTGGTACAGACAGAAAGCAAGTTCGATCCTAGCGCAAGTATTACTGATGAGCTTAATTAGATGCTGCTATTTCCAGAGAACCAAGGGAACGTTTAAAAAAAAGCCCACAACACAAATAACACAACAACAACAAAAAAAAAAAAAAAAAAAAAAAAAAAAAAAAAAAAAAGTGATGACATTTAAAGAGACACAGGATAACACTGCCAAGGTACTACTCCAAATATTTTTTTAGATCAGAAGTGGTGCTAACTTTAGAATGGAGCCCATGGAAGGGATTTGCAGACACTGCCAATGAGTAAACCTCAGCTGTCACGGGACAACGCTTGGGTATCATTGTGCACAGAGATCCTCTGATGCAGACGCATCAGTTACTTTTAGTGCCTTCTCTAGCCTCTAATTTATTACTGATGTGCAGGGTACACCCCCTCCAGCAATAATTCCTCTTCAGCCATGCTCTTACTCAGCTGCATGCCTTCAGCTGTTTCAGATGAATGAGGAAACAGAAAGCCTCCCTGCAGTTCCAGAAAATGGGCACTAGCCATATTATTGTGCTGAAACAGATAAAAATCACTCCTAGACACTTAGTGCTGCATGTGGATGAAAACTGTGGGACTGCTCTGTGTGAGAGCATTTGGCAAAAAAGACATGGTTCAGAAAGACGGTGTTCATATTTGTTTCCTGCTGTGAACACTTGTGTGCTGGTTTTACACGCCATTAAAAGCATGCCACATTAAATTTAAAGGTGCCCACATTTCAGTGCACTGTGAAGCAGCCCAACATATCACTAAATTGGTAGAGTGCTCTATGATACTTGAACTAATAATAATATACAGGAGGATCTCACTACTTACAATGGAAAAAAATCATTGCATAACAAAAATCCAGTCACAGCAGAAAAAGACAATCCAAGCTCAAATGTGTCTATCTCCCCTTCACTCACTGATGAATAATGACTCATGATTTTTTAATTCTTACATTTACCAATCTTCAATTTTATGTCATTAAAAATAAAATATTAAATTTAAAGACTACTGCCCTCAAAAGCAAAAGCCTTCCCAAAAACTAGTTGCTTATGCTAACTATGATTTAGCCCATTATAACAGGAAAAGGGGTAGGAGTAAGCATTTTGCTTTCTCTGTAAAGTTTGTTTATTCTGTATTTTTTATAGTTTGTGTACTGCCTATTTCATTGTTTCTCTGGTGCACAGAAAATTAATGCATCTTTCTGCTCTTTTCATGCTTCTTCCCCATAACAAGATAGAAGAGAAAAAGATGCTTTTTCCAGTGCAAAACTGAGACTAAAAAGCAGAGGGAACATCTAGTTTGGGAGCTCAATGATCATATTTAAATTAAACAGTTAATTTTGGGATCTTCTACGCTCTCCGACTTCCTAAGGTATGTTTAGGACACATTTTCCATTTCTTTTCTGAAATCCAAGGACTAGATATTTTCATCAATAAAAACAGACAATAAAAAAAAATCCAGACAAGATTGTGAAAAAATACCATGAGTCTAGCTTCATAAAAAATAGCCGATATTGCCAGACAGGCAATAAAATCATGGGATTCAGTACGGCTAACATTGGGTGCTGACAGTTTTTGGACTGACCTGATTACTGCCATCAAGAAGGAGCAGCACACACTGGAAGCCCTCTACTACCAGTCAGACAAGAAGGTAAAGCTCAAGAAATCAATCTAATTGACTACACTGTGAAGGCTGGGGATTTTAGCCTCCTAGAGCCTTTACATCACCAGCCAATTAAAGCTATGAAGAGGAAGAGGTGAGGCAATCCTACATTAACTGGAAAGTAAACAAAAGATCCAGGTGCAGTCAAGTGTCTCTGGAATACTTCAGCAATAGCATAGCAGCCTTTAACTTTTTTAAATTTCGGTTCAGTTTGAGACAAATATTCCTGGTCGGTTTAGAGCCAACACTTAAGACAGCAAGCCATCTCCTGCCTTCCCTATCACCCAGGTCAGAAATTGATCCATTTTCTGAATCTTCTAGTGAACCCAAATACAAAATTTGCACGCGTGGGTCTCACACAAGTTTGCCAGTGTGCCATGGGTAACACTGGACTATGTGATAAACTAGGTTAAATTTAAGAAACCAGCCACTGCTGAGCACCCATCATTACACTTTCTTCAACCCCATCCATCTGCCCTGCAGAGTTCAACTGACAGTCACTTTGCCATTTGCTTTTTGATGGTGGCAAAGGTATTTCTAAAGGATAAAGCAAAATGACCTTTGAAACACAAACATTTAAGATGATTGCAAGACATTAGCCAAAGAAAAGAAGAAAAAGTATCAAGATATATGACAGCCACTTCCAAAACGCCTCAGCCATGATACTGTTCTTCATATTCACCTATCTCCTCAGGAATAGTCTGAACACTGGCAAAGGGGATTTCCTTTAATTAAGACAACTCTTTGGCATAAGTAGCGAAATTACTTTTTACTTTTTTACTTAATTACATTTAAAGAATAAGTAACAAACGGTTGTCTCTGGCCAGAAGCAGAGAATGAGGCTGCAGCAGGGATACTGGTACAGCTCCCACAGACGGGGGCTGGCTAAACCGCTCAGCCCCCACCTCTGTAGGCTCCATCAAAGCAGGCACAACAATGAGCCCTTTAAGTTCTAACATCTTGGTTTTGAAAATCCAAGCCAGAATTGAAAAGAATATCCTCCATCAGGTTATGACCCTCCAGTACTGTACATTAAAAGATCCTTCCCATAATATAGCCAGCTGACAAAGCCACAGAGTTGGGGTTTTTTACAATACAAAAACCAAAACAACACTGCAAAACAAGTCACTACAGCCCCCCCAACCTGAAGAAAATAAATCCCAACTTCCAAATCAGCTATACATTCAGAGAACAACTGCTTACCCGTGCACTCTTCAGCTGTCTCTCCTGTTTCAGGTGACTGTGTGACCTCTGTTGGCCCCGTAGCCATGTTATAGTCACTGAAATAGAGATGAAAGCTTCAGTTAAATTTTAGTCCACTTTCCCAGCAGAATATGGTCCCACCCAACATGAAGAAAGAACATGGCTGGTTCCTTTCTGAAACTGCATACTCAAATGCTTATCAGAAATATGGCTTTCACACTTTTTTGCGCTTCAGCCACGAAGCTTTTCCTCATTTTTCAGTAACACCTATTTCTCCAGCCAAAACTAACAAACCCTCTAATTTCTTGCCAGTACCTCTCTCTTTTTAGTAAACCAGGATCAAAGTTTGCGTTAATGAAAGATGTCATTAAACTTGCTCAGCAAAGACTCTAAAGCTTCCCAGCTTCAGAATAATGAACATTTATGATTTCTCTTTTCTAGAGAGTGACAGCTCCATGCTACTGTAAAAAAACATCTTAAGTGCTTTGCTGCTGAGGGTTCATGTATTACAGTGTCCTCACAGCAGGCACCAGGCTAGTCTGTCAGCGTTATTAAAATTAGTTAAGCTTCAGCACTGAAGCATCATCCTGGGCTATGCTACATTTGTGGAAACCAATAGATCAAATTTATTTTGGATTCAGTGCAATCAGCTTTTAGCCACAAGCTTTGAAACCCTATCGCAAGCAGGGCTATTGATCAACCAAATTAGCTGATGGCATCATCTTCCTCCCTGATGAAAACAAAAGTTCAGCCTAGTTTTAAGATCATTCAATGTTAACTGGCTCCGCTATGTATTTTCCAAGACTCCTAAACGGGTGTCTGTTAGACACAAAGGAACTAAGCAGCAGACCACAAGAGTTACAGTACAGATGTCAAGCAACAATAGAAATGTGACAGTTTAGCAGGTCAGCTCATAAATATTGTCCTTTGTTATGGAAGATATCTAGGTGATACATTTACATAGTTAGCAGTTCCAATGTACTGTGTCAGGAGTAAGAAATCTTTACAAATAAATGAAAATACCCAGAAACAAATCCTGCTCCCTTTTCTGCATAGACCTCATCTAACAATTTTCCACATCAAAATGGTATAATTTGGCAGTATAACTGCCAAATTAAGTACCTCAACAGCAAGCAAGATTATGATTCTATACTAATTTGACAAATCAGTAAACTATTCTATTTCTTCTGTATCACCCCCACATTCTATAATCTGTCATGCCCAAAAGCACTGGAACTTTCCTACAAGCCCACATCCTCAGTTAACCTGAAAAGATAAGGTGCACAAAATCAGAGGCAGAGGCGATAGGACTGTCAAAAAAGAAAAAAGGGGGGGGGGGGGGGGGGTAGGTGGGAGGTGGAACACGGATGACACACAGACCACAGAGGTAAAAGAAGCAGGGCTCCTGCAAAAAAAAAGAAACAGACCTCAAAGTAAGCTTTCCCTGTGCTAGACACAGATACACAAACTGCCATGCTGCTGTACTGTAGCAGAAATGGAGGAGACAGACTACAGACTGCAGTTTTCTTCTGGTTTGGAACGGATCATCTGTGAGCAGTGAAGACAGGAGAGCATTAACACACTGTAGTTCCAAGCAATCTCATCCCAACCTGCTAAAATCAATGAAAAAGTCATTGCAGCAACCAGGACCAATTACACCTTTTCCAAGTAAGAAGCACTGAGGATGTTTTTGAAACATCCTCATGTTGAAACATGTTTGAAACATGTTAGACAGTATTGAGAAGGAACAAAAAAAATAAGACTTTTAAGATTCTCCCTTTTGGATGATCATAACCGTTCAACTCTTCTTCCTTTTTTCCCCCGTGTCTCATCAACTATCCATGCAAATGTCTGCATTTTCTGCATATTTTGATTAAAGTGGTCATCAGCAGACTGTCTCATAGATTCTCTGTATTAAAAAGAATTTTTTCCCCATTTTCCTCCTCAACTTTATAGACCATGCATATTGATTATGTTAGATTTTTCTTGAGGGAAAGGGAAATGCATTTGAAATAAAACATCAAGAAAGCACTCAAAAAATTTCCAAGGACAAACTGGCAAATCCCCAGAGATGAGCTTATTTTCACAGAATGTGAGTGGGCCTGACATCTGGTTCATTTAGACCTCTAACTTCTGCTTTACCCATCTTCAATAAAATCAAAGCAAGAGAAAATGCTGCTTTCAGATCCAGCTTTTCTTTCACCAGCTCTACATTTATTTAAATTACTCAGTCATCTCAGCCGTTCACTCCAAATCCTTCCAGCCTTTGGAGATATTTTGACTGCTGTGTTTATTATAACTGGAAACATTTATTTCCAATTGGTATATCTTTTATACAAGTAGAACTATAATTGCAAAGCAGTTCAGCTCCGAGGCAGTCTCTTCACAGTTAAATCAGCTCCAGCATTAACTCAATTTTATAGCTGAGTTCTCTGGGGCATATGGAGGTCAAGTGTCAATTGCAAGGGTGCATTGGTTGTTTGCAAATGTGCCCCATTTAGGACCTAATGGTTTGGTGCCTTTGTATACCTCATCACAGGATCATCTTTTTCCAGTGAACTGAAGAGTGACTTGAGGTGAGGGGAAATCACAGGTTTTTACAAGCTTTAAGTTAGCAAGTATTTAAGCGACAAGAAAAAAAAATACATATATATATGTACAGCAAAGTGTAAGTTCCATCATTAAAAGCTCGATGACACACCCAAAGGAAAGTTAGCAATTAGTCGACACTTAGACTTCTATTTCTGGTGACAGTGAGTTGTACTTTACAGAGAACAGATAGGAAATGTTCTGAGCAAAAAACCCTAGCCTGAGGATCAATATAATGGAGAAAAAGAGGACAAAACTCCATCAATACAAATACATGTGAGTGCACAGGCATTAACTGATCGAATCTTCAGACATTCACCACTTCCAGGCCTTAACGACAGCTGGCAGACGCGGCATCAGGATCTATCAATACCATGTATGTTCAGTTCAATCAACTGTATGAATCCTGTGCACCCTGCAAGCTTTCCCAGAGCATTATGCCATTAGAGACAAAATTTTAAACAAATACCATATGCATATTGATTTCTAGTGATAAAAATATCAGGTTAAATAAATGGCCTTTTAGAGCAGTATTTCTGATACTCTTCAGGCTAGGAGATGCTAGAGGACAGCTGGGAGAAGGAGCTCACAGGGGGGGAAGGAGACTCCCCTCATGGGGGAACAGTCAAGGCAGAGCAGCGACAGACTGATATCTACGGCTGGCCAAGGGAGTAGAGTTGTCAAGTACCAGCTACCGTTTGATTACCACTAGAAGTGGAACAGTGGGCACATTTCTCCAGTCTACAACTTTTTTAATCATGTTCTTATCCTCTCTCCAACAGGATTCACAATCCCTGCATGTGCACAGGCCACAAGATGCTGAGTCTCTCCTAGACACCCTAAAAGCCAGGCCTGGCCATGCCCAGTAAGGCTACTGCAGCAATTCCTGCATAAGGCCATGGAAATGACCGAAAGCTTACTGAGGGCAGCAAGGACTGACTACATGGTGTTCATCTCTCCTTGCACAGGGTGATGGGCTGGGGCATTACATCTACAACCCAATGAATTAACTTGCAAATTGTGAAGTGGCTTCCTATACAGATGCAATCACAACAAAAAATCTGGTATTACTAGACTTTATTTGCATTGCGAGGGTGTATTTTAAAGCAAAAAAAAAACAAACCCTCCTGCAAAATTGCAGGGCTTGCTTTACTTTCAAAGCAGGCAACAGGACCTACTTAGCAATCACCACTACCTTCACATGGTTTGATGGTTTAGATCTAGGCTCCCTGCTATCCCATACAAAACTTCTATTAATAACCCTGCTGTGTTGCATTCACTTGAGGCTCTTCAACTCATTAAAGGAACTAATGAGTCTTAAGAGAAAAAAAAGAATCTCCAGGAACAGGAGAAAAATTCCTGTCTCCCTGCTACAAATGGGGCAACTGGCCAGATATTTGGAGTGCTCTATGGGAGGGCAGTAACAGGGAAAAAGAAATAAAGTCCCAGGGTGGTGTTCTGACCATTCCCTCTTCCCAGATGAGTACATTACTGACTACCTACATTGGGGTGGGGTGGGGAAGCTAAAAGAAGAAAAGACAATTTCCTTTCACTGCTTGGTTTGTGTATTTAAGGACTCCTGGGAAGTTAACATTGTACAGTCCTCAAGTCTCCTGCATTTAACAAAGGCCCAAGACAGACGCTTTCTGCTCAGTCTCAGAAACAGGACACAGCCTCCTTGCTGTCTCTCCAGTGGAGCAGAACACTTGGAGACTGCACAGCAAGCAAGCTCCTACCCCACCTTTAGTGTTTCTTCAGCTTTAGTCCCATGCTTCTGTATAAGCATTCCGGAAGGCCTTATGATAGAGAGATCAAAGGAGATGTTGAATCCTGAACAGCCTCTTTCCTACCCAATAAATGCTTGAGGAAATAAAGACTCAAGAATATAAAGTACTGGATTCAGTTAGCATCTTTATAGCCTACAGAAGATAGACAATGGCAAGCAGCCAAGAGAAAGAGGTGAAATTTTTGCCTGGAGCTTTTAAAGACCAATTTCCTTCACGCTACAAAAATTATTTGAAATCAAGCTTATGCTCCACATTTCAGAACACACACTTTGCACAGCAAGATGGATCATCACTGGGAAATACACTCCCTTCATCTGGTTCTCTAGGCCACCACCCTGCAGCCAGACTCCCCCCAGAATACATTTCAAGCTACAGCAGGACCTCAGAGAAAGCCCTTCTCTGTTTCTTCTCAGCACCAAGTTTCAAAGAGACACAGAATGCAGGATGGTCTAGTATTCAGATTACGTTCCGCAGCAAAAAGGTGACTGACAGGTTAAATTTTCACTCAGTCTTACTAAAGCACATTAAAGGACTTTGTTCTGACAAAATGTGGCTGATGGCTTTGTTCTCAAGGAACCCTACAAAGCTAACTATCAATGAACTCATTAATCCAATGACACTTAAGTGAAGTAAAGTTTACCCTCTGCTACTCCATGGAACAGGATTTCAGTCAGTCATAAAGCAGCAGCAGAGCCAGCAAGATTCCTATCTCATTTTCACATCCCTTGAGCATATCAGAAGCTCAATAGAAGCCCTTTGCCCTCCATGCAATGAGCAGAGCGAACTGCACTTCCAGGTCCAGGTTCAGGGAACATGCTGAATAGCGTGGGATCCCCACACACCTTTGCTGAAACAGCGTATGACCCAACATGACAGCAGGAACTGGGATCTGACCTTGCACAGCTGATCCCATTGTACTCTTGTATACTGTAGTGTTTCTAGGATGAAATTCCCAGCTTTTTTTACCAGCTCCTAGCTGGTATGTCCCTAGCCAGACCGTGGCTGTTTTAGGTAAGCACAAGAGAACAGCACAAACAGCAGTTTACATTAGGACTCTTGCTACTGCCTCCATTGATAACAGTGAGGGGAAGAGTTTACCTTGTTACTGAATATTGCTCTTGTCATTTTCACAGGCGGGAGAGTTTAAGAAAGTGTAAGGTCCTTTTCCAAGGATTACCAATGATACAGTAATAGTAGCGATCAGGAAGTCTGGATAAGCACCTAGATAATATTTAATATCAATAGAATACTCTCCCAGGATAAGTTATGACCAGGGGGTCATAATTACCCACAGCAACAGGCAGCATTCACCTCCTACCCTTGAGGAGATATCCAGAGCAAACAACCATTCACATAAAGAGATCCATTCACAGCTTTCACACTTTGCCTTCAGCCAACACCCCCTCACTGCCCTCTGTCCCCACACCTTGGCTTCTCTGAGAAGGCTTGTCAGAAGACAGGCCCCTATGTGCTGAACTCTCTTAACCTACAATCTGCTTTGAGAAGCCTCTGTCTGACAGCAGTTCTGAAGGATTTCTGCTATTCAGCAGTGCCTGAAGCATTATGTGCTGCTCTCCTAGTGAGTGTGTGTGTAACACTAATGGAAAGCAGCTGGTGGGCTGAAGCTGACTAAAAAAAAAAAGTAACAGGAGGAAATGCCTTTCATACAGTCGCACAGGCTCAGTCTGTAATTGTGTGAGAAGCCAAAAGGATAAGCAGGGGGAAGGGCAAATGAGACAAAAACATTCATAAGCTACTACAGAAAAAAAGTGGAAATGCGCTCTGTTACCAGTCCAGGAACTGGGAGAGTAAATGCCTCTGTCCCCTGCACGCTGCCTGGTCTCCACTCCCTCTCAGCAGTCATGCCATTTGCTACATCACTGCAGAACGGTCACCCTGCACGTGGGAACACAACTGCAGCGTGCACACGCAGGCCTGTGTCACCTTAAACCTGCAGCAGGTACCAGCAGCAGAGCAGCTGTTAGTTTGTACTGAGCTCAAGATACCAAACTGAAGTTGAAACTCCTATAGCTTTGCAACGCTTGGCACCCAGGCCAGATAGATCAACCTGTTTTGGACATGCCACTTCAAGCTGCCCTTGTACACCTAATCACTCTGCAGTGCTTATTAGCATGACCTTGTGTAGTTACTGTCAGTGCAAGGATCTCCACTGCAAGTTTCTATCTGCCCAGACAACAGAGCAAATATCTACCTGTTTGCCAAAATCTAAACAAAATGTTTCTGAATAGCCCGTCCCTGATAATAATTTATCACATAGTTTTTCCAGTGTATTTTCTAATCTGCACCAATCAGGAGAAATGTGACAGAACTTTGCTCAGACCAAAACTGGCACTAACATGGTCATCATCTAAGCACACGCAAGAGCTCAGCCAGTATTTTGGGCCCAGACTGCCTCTATTTTTAAGGAATGTACATTAAATGACCCAGCTGAATTGCACCATTTGGCATTAGCATAGGAATAAGTCAGTGCTTTTCCCGTGTAGTAATTCTTTTTCTTCACACTACCACACTGGGGAAATTCAGGAAACAGCTGGAATGGGGATCTTCTTCCACTCTTCCTAAAAAGATGGAAAAGCAGCAGTAGTCATCCAGCAACTGTGCTAAAGAGCTAGTACCATGCCAACAGTAAGAGACACTCTTAAGATCTACTTGACACAGATGCATTTCGAGTAGTTGGGAGGGAGGGGGAACATACATTTAAAAATCAAGGATATAACCAAAGGCTGCCTTTGCCAGTTTGGGAGCTACACCCAGTGTTACTGCCTTTGGAAACAGTTTCAAAGAGCAAAGCAACAGGAAACATCAAGCCACTATCACTAAACAGCAGGCATGCCTCATGCTGGCAGAGTCAAGATGTCAGAGAGTTAAGAATGGAAATAAAAGTAAAGCTTACTGTCTCTGCCTCTCCATGTGGCTGATTCAACAAATGCACATAATTTTCCATCCCAGACCTGGGTGGTGGGCATATTTGGCCACTGTTTTCTAGCTTGTGCATGTGCTTTTTACCCCCTCTCCAAATTCCTAATTAATTTTGCTCCACCTGTGGCCTCCCAACATAAAGTTAGATGACTGATATCTGACCTGTGGTGTGCAGAGCCCTGGGAGTCCACGGGCTGCTTCACGGGCATCAGCAAAAGGTAGCTAAGGAAAGAAGTTTACCGTCAGCCGGCTTCAACATGCTCTACAGGGGCTTGAAAAACTGCATGTCTGAGAAAACTCCATGGAAATTGCCAATATCTGCAAACTGTGAAGGTGACAATTATTAGTTTAAACAGTAAAATCTCTAAGACAGAGCTCATCTTTTAAACATATCCTAGCAGATGGAGACTACTGGGCTGGGACTTGGGAGAATTGGCTGATTTTCCTGGCTCTACCGCTGGATAAAAGGGCAAATTACTGGATTGACAGCAGTAGCCAAGTTATTTATCACTCAGCTTTGAGTTTCTTTACCTGTGGAATCGAGATGGTCACACTGAATGCCTGGAAAGCTTACAAGCCCTATGGGGAAGTTAAGCACTACCTCCACTATGGGAGACCAGCATGCTGGAATCATACCCACTGACACTGCTAACAAAAAGATGAATAACAAAACCCATAAAATTTCGCAAAAGTAGCATGCATATCTGCCATACCCCTGTATTTGAGTCTCACACTGATTTCCAAGACCTAATTCTCACAGTATATGAAGAATCATTTCATCCTGGGCCTGAAAGAAAGAGTCTGGAGGCATTTTTACCAAATTAAGCTGTTTGAATATTGCAGGGGAAATGAGGCTGAAACAATAGTGAACTGAATGCCAGAACCGAAACATGGGACTTAAGACTATGTTTAAATCTTTCTTTTTTTTAAGGTTTTTCCAAAACAGTCACTTATCCCTCAATTTGTGGGTTAAAAAGCAGCTTAAGGATGGGGAAAAAAAAACCCAAACTTTCAGACAGATCAAAATTCCCAGGACACATTTCTACCAAGAGGAGATAGTATAGGTATTTAATGCCCAAGAATTCAAAGTACACTGAAAAAAAGGAGAGGCTAACAGAAATTTCCAGGGTGAACTGTGTTACAAATTTTCACTCTGAAGATCAAACTGTCATAAAAACAGTGAGCCATCTTTTGGCTACAAGAAAGCAAATAAAACACAGGCTTTGTGGTCTCAGAGGCTGCCTTTGGCAGGAAGCTCAGGAAATCTCTCTTCATGTGAAGTCCCAAGACCTAGCTGGGGCAACATCTACTGCCTGCACACACACAAAAATAAAAACAAAGCCAGCTCCTTCCTATGTTGAAACATACTGTGTCTGGCTGGCTAAACCTCCTGAGTTCCCACTGCCTGCGGGTATTTCTGGAATTCAGACCCCATTTTGGCTCCTGATCAAGGAAGGTCTGGGGCAGCTTCTAGCCTTGTAGAAGGAACTCTTCTGCAGCTATGTGTGAACTTTGGGGGTCTCCCTTTTTTTGCTCTAAAGGAAACCTCCTGCTGTCCCTGCTCTTCTCTCTCTGAAGCCTCAAGTTAGGCAGCTTCTGAAGTACACTTGGTCTTGAAGCACATGGAGAACTGTTAGAACCAAGGGAGGTAATACATGTGCTTAAAGCAGCTTCTGAGCCATTCCTGTCCCAAGGGCATCTACTGACTTTCCTCTTTAGTATGAGCAACCACAAAAAAGGGATCCTGCTTCTCCAGGATTCCAGACACAAATACCTCTCTAAAATAGGATCATATTAAATAAGATTATCTGAGCTAATGCTGTTTTGCACCAATGAAGTATCAAGCTGTATTCAACTGTGTTTTGAAGAAGGTGATACGGTAGCATCAGGCAGCAGAGAGGTTGCATGACAGTAGAAAAACCCAGGCGGGTGACAAAAAAGCAAGAACTGCAAGATGGGGTACTGACAAGTAGGCAGTGGCGGGGGGAATCAGATGTGAACAGGCATTCTGTAAGGTCTTCACAGGCCAAGGCTACAAGAAAGGAAGCAATAAGACAATCTGCTTTTTTTGAAGGAAAGCAATGAAGTTTCCACTTCTGGAACATTCTTTTCACTAAACGGAGATGATGGAAAGCAGTTTGACTGCGAGAGTGAACTAGCAAACAACTCCTCTGCACCTCTGTCAGATCTGTATTTTCCCATGTGCACAGACAGCTTGATGATTAACATGATGTCTGCATCATAACTCTGAGCTAGAGCATTCAAATACATGCCATTTGTATCCGAACTACTGTGTGGATCAGAACCATGTTGTTAGATGAGCAATACTTACAAGCCCTGGCAAAAGCACACAGTTAACATATTTTTGAGAATGAATAAGCATAAATGAATTCATCATGAATAAAAGTCAAACGTAGTTCACTAATTAGCACCAGATTCTTGAAACTCAGAGGCCAAAAGAAACAAGCACCACAAAAATCTGAAGCTGGAATGCTGCCTTAGCTCTGGCTAGATGGTTAAAAAGCATAATCAGGCAGCTTTGTCTGCACAGTCAAGTTACCCTGCTCCAGTGGAGAGGGCTACAATCCCCTCTAACAGTGTACTGATTTGGGCTGGCACAGGGTTCATTTTCTTCACAGTAACTAGTATGGATCTACATTTTGGATTTGTGCTGGAACAGCGCTGCTGACACACGGGTGTCTTCGCTATTGCTGAGCAGGGCTGGCACAGAGCCAGCCAGTGGGCTGGGGGGCACAAGGAGCTGGGAGGGGGCACAGCCGGGGCAGGTGACCCCAGCTGACCCAGGAGATGTCCCACACCGTATGGCGTCATGCTCAGCGTATAAAGCTGGGGGAGGAGGAGGAATGTGGGGACGTTTGCAGCGATGGCGTTTGCCTTCCCCAGGCACCGTCACGCGTGCTGGAGCCCGGCCGTCCTGGGGATGGCTGAGCACCGCCTGCCCATGGCAGGTGCTGGATGAACGCCTTGGGCTGCTTTGCTTGTGTGCGTGGTCTGGCTTTACCTGTTAAACTGTCTTTATCTCAATCCATGAGTTTTCCCACTTTTACTCTTCTGATTCTTTCCCCCATCTCAACAAGTGGAGGGAGCAAGCAGCTGCGTGGGACTTAGCTGTTGGCTGCGGTTAAACCACAACAGTCACAAAGGTACCAATAAGCTGTAGCATGGTGGCAGGGTACGATAGACCACAGAATACCTTGTACCTGTATGAATGCAGCAGCAACACACCGGTATAATGACACAGTTAAAAAATGAATAATGATGTATGTGGCCCAGTTCTCAGCTTTCTCATGCACGTTGTGTTGGAAATGTTGAGCTGTTAGGACAACCCTGGCTGTTAACGCAGTGATGAACAGTGACAGCTCAGCATCTGCAAGCAAACTCAGACGGGATATGAACTGGTTGACTTTTTTTGTTTGTTTAAACAGTGACTCCCACAATGGAGTCTTGGAGGGCCACCTGCCATCTTGATAAAAATTATTATGAATAATATAACAAGATTTTAAAAAAAATCAAAAAGTTTGCAGTTATTATTTGCTGTATTCAAAATACTGTTTAAAACACCTTAATCCATCATATTTTCACCAACCTTGAAACTACAACAGATTTAATGCAGAACTGTACGTTTGGATCATGTTAGAGCACAGCACCTCCTGCTCAACTGTTTTCTTATAGCAGCAACCTTTAGGAGAAATTACGGGGGGGAATCAACCTTGGAATTACCTTGGGATTTTCTTGATTTCCCCACAGACAGACTTATCTCAGGTTTTCCTAAGTTTGGCTAGTAATCCGCTCTAGCTGCCCTACACCAGCTCAGGTAATTATCTACTGGAAGTACAGCTTGGACCTACTACATTTTTGTCTCACTTATCTATAGACAGATTTCAGCTTCTAAAGCCAATTCTAGGCCTTCGCAACACGGCTATTAAACTTTCTAGACCTCTGTACAAGGAGGAAATGACAAATTCATGTCTCCAGTTGGCTGTAAAGGTACAAGCTAGACACTTTGAGCAGCATAAGTTTTTGTATAAGAAGAGAACACAAAGCAAAGTTATGACAAGATGTTTTCATTGCTCAGTCTGGCAAAATAATGTAGACAAAAAACCTGCCAAATGGTGCAGAAAAGTGAGAATCACACTCGGCAGATTGTCCCAAACCAAGAAGTTTCTGCTCCACTGCAAGAGAAGTAGGACAGGCAGCATTAGAGGTGCACATCTGCCAAATACTCAGCACCTTAGTGATAGGGAAAGGGATGTTCTGCTGAAAGCAAACTGGCATGCCTGGTCGGAATTCTTCTGCCTACAGACAGCAAACGCGCTGCATCACGGTGGCTGCTGAAACAAACACCGTCCAGGGAGAAGCACGAACAGAACGAGGACTGGGAGGCGCGGAGTGACTCACTGGTGTATTAAGCCAGAACTGAGCTTCTTGCACAGAGGTGAATCAAATGGAATGAATCAACAAAGAGAAATAGTTGATCTTTTTGTTAATAATACAGCACTATTGTACTAATTGTGCTCAAATGCTTGCAGTGCCACGGCTCTGCTACCTCCTGACTGCTTTTGTTCACCCTCTCTACTATTCTTAAGTAAGAAAACAGCACTTAAGCCTCCAAACATTTAATACCAGGCATTGTAATGAACAATTCCTGTGGGCTGAAGACAAAATACTCACAAATGTCCAAATGCTCTGTATAATTGCCATGTACAGGAACATGTTCATAGGTTGCATATTCAAAGATTCCACTGAAAGACTCCCAATGTCCAAGGATTCCTTCCACCTCAGCTCACCCTCTCTGACTTGGCCCCAGCTGGGAGAGCTCTCCGCTTTCTACAAAAGCACAGCACTTCTGTCCAATGCTGTGCCTCTTGCACCTATTTCTTGATACCCAGTATTGTCACCCCTGTGTAGATCCAGGGAGTCTCTGCACTGATGAACTAGCTTTGCTGGGCAGGAAGCACCTTTCATCCTCAGATGTTTTCATCTCAATAAAAAAAAAACGTGGAAAAACTGAAATTGAGTAATTCTTGCCCTCCCTGGGAAATATTGTGTTAAAGTGGTGTAAAGACAGGTACACAAACACATTTCAGAATTCCAAAGTGTTCATGTGAAGAATTTCACCTCACCAGAATTCACTGGCCACACAGGCAGACCCCCTAGATCACCATGGGACCACAGCACTAGCTCTGCCACAGCTTCCAGGCAGCATGCACCAACATGGAAGCCACACGGCCTCCTGACAGCTGCCAGCCCCACTGAGCCTATGGACCGCTGCTGAGCCAAGCCAAGCCCAGGTATGTGGAGGATGCCACAGGCAGGGATAGCCAGGGAACTCAGCATCTCACTTTAAACAACCTGTGAGTCCAGGAGAGATGCTCCATATCTAAAAGTGTGCCAAAGAGCAGTGTCATGTACTGTGGACAGTCAATAAACATAGCTACTTAGACCCCATGGTGATGACATGCCTCCAAAAAGTGAGAGAGGCCACAGGAGGCGAACGAGCTGCTGACAGAGAAGAGCCAAGCGTTTTAAACTGCCCCATTACTCACAGTGCCAAGTTGCTACTTTGATAGCAGTTGGTGGAGCTTTAAAACACTTCCAATCCACTTGCTAGTGTCCAAGCTAAAACAGCAGCTGCTTGCTGTGGAGGGGGAACCAAAGGCTCTAAGGACTCCACACACATATAACAGCTGTAAAAAGCGTATTACGCACCAAGGACCAAGGGACTTCTGGCACTCCTTCCACTGTCCTCTACAAGCCTCTCCAACAAGAGGGCTTGGGGTGAAGGTGTGGGAAGCAGTGAACAGACATCTGAGCCTACTTAGTTATCCATCATGTGGACAGCACTATACCATCTTTGCAATAATCCCAGTAAACACCAAAACCACTTCCTGATGCTCATCTGAACAGGCAACAATGCAAGCTACAGCAACACAGAAACAGCACCTAATCCAGAAAACACATTTTACTCAATTTCATGGTCATAACATCATTCCACATGTGCAATGACTTCCATCTCAAACAATCCAAAAATGTATTGAAAATTACACTGATGCATCCCTTGCTCAACTCAGTTTACTCAGATGCTGAACCTCTTTGCAGGACAAGAGTGCACATCAAAATTTTCTGATCATTTCGAACTATAAGAAAAGAACACAGTATCCCACTGGAAGTGCAGAGCTTGGCA
The DNA here is from genome assembly GCF_963210335.1 of Falco punctatus. NCBI lineage: Eukaryota > Metazoa > Chordata > Aves > Falconiformes > Falconidae > Falco > Falco punctatus. The sequence goes on from NC_137595.1 coordinate 16,445,840, forward strand.
TAGCAAAGACATTCAAACTGAAATATGTCCATAATTCTGGGATTGCTCGTGAAAGGCACCATGAAGCCCTGAGTGACCACATTAAGTACAGAACAGTTAAATACATTTCCTTATAGTCTGCTACAGAAACCAGTTCTGAGCTGGCATGCAAAGCCTTCAGCCAAATATTTTATATAGCTTCTAGCATACTATATTTGTCTTTGGAAATTGGCAGTTTGTGTTGACCATCAGTGAACCTTACTATTCAAGCAACCACATTTTCAGCTCATAACTATATATTTGGCTAGTACCAAAAATTGAGCAATGTATAAAAAGATCCCTCCACAGACTTTAGAAAACTTCATCATATCTGTCCAGGTCTAATATTTATTCCTGGCACCATACTAGGATGAAGCACAACAAAACTTTGCAACAAGGATGATGAGCTATAAACATAGTAGAATAACAATTTAAGATTATTCAGAATCCAGATGCTGGTCAAAGAGAAATATGAAAGCAATCTACAACTTTAATTTCAGTGGAATAGCAGCCAAGATTGGGGCTGTGATGAAGAATTACCTGGTGGATACCTTTGGGCATTTTTTTTTTGTGACATCTCATAAAAGAACATTAACAAAGCACAGAGACAGGAGACTCTGCACAAAGATCAGATTCAGCCATACATTATCCATGTATCAAGACAGAGCCTTTGCTTCCCCTTGAAAAATGTGGGGGAGTGAAAGTAAATGTGACAGCAACACAGCAGAGCACTACCCAAAGCAGCTTTTAAAACAGCCCAGGTGCGTTAGCTAGACCCAGCAGCATAAAGCCCTGGATGGACCCCCTCTTTCTCAGCATCAGTGGCAGGTTTTATGGCCTTCACTGAGCTCTACATTGCTTTGTCTAAATCACTACTGGCACCCAAGCCAATTGTTTAAAACATAAAAGTAATTTCATTCCAAAACAGCTTTCATTCAGAAAGCAAAGTAACTCCTACAGGTCAAATGACCATGTGAGGATTTAGGAAAGCCGTTCCAGTGACCCATTTGTCCAGAAGGACAAACACTTCATGTCAAACTCCAACTAAATTTAATCCAAAATTAATTTCAGGCTAAAAACATCACTGTTACTGCAATTGGTGTCTTAGATTCATTTTAACTGCCAATAATCACAGCCAAAGCAGCATATAAAATTTGTAAAGACTGCAGAGTATTAATAGTTGCACTAATCCACTTGGGAACACATCACAGGGCTGAAAGAACAGATCAAGGAATACAATCTATACACATATCAAGCGTAAAGACATAACTGAAGAGTAACAAGAAAGAAGAATTTGTTGATGAAAAAAAACCCTATTCCCCACAGATCAGGTGGAGATCCACCAGTAAAGAAGAGATTGTATGCCACATGAAAAAAGCTTCACCCACCCGGCCTTTATAGCCTCTCTCAGACCTCCAAGTTTGTTTTAACTTCATTAGATGCTGGAGGGTTTGGGGGAAAAACAACTTAGCATAAAACAAACAATGTAAATTGATTTTTCTTTCAAGTGTCAATCCTCCTACCTTCATCAGGACTCACTCTTAGCCCTTTTGCTAGTTCTGATTGCATTCTTCCCCTTTATCTAAGGCAGACTTACTCTCCAAATATTAATTCCTTCTCATAGACACTGTTACAAATTTCAAAGGAAGACAAAAGTCAATATGGGATGGAAATGCTACCTGAAATCAAACAAGATTGATGTGCCTTTGAAAACGCCTGTTTCCACTAGCATAATGTGAGACAAACTGTTGGTATGAGGGATACAACCTTTAGGAGAGAGGCAAGGAGAAAGAGTGAATCTTTGAACTACTTATTTTTCCCTCTGCTAAATAGGACTTACCCATACATTTAGCTATCAGCATTCACATCTTAAGCCTTGAGATACAACTTTGCTTGCCTTTCACTGTGCATTTTCACTTTCTGTAATCTCATACTGTGTGCAAGAATAGAGCCCTCTACAGTCTGCTAAAGCAAAACATGATGAAAAACCACTGTTCAGTTTTTGCAACAGAAAATTTTGTTCCATTCCTTAGCAGGGACAATGTCAAAAGAAAACTAGAATGTATCTTCATGGTGGTTTAAAGCACAAATACTAACATGTATTGTTGCATCCTCTTCTACCTTTACAGTCTGCTCCAACAGAATTATGTCAGTGAAGCAATAAAAGAAATATTTCCTTTAAATACAACCAAATCTCTCAACGGGGAGCAATTACAGAATCAAACCTCAGGTTCCTTATATAAAAACTGAGCACATCAAGTTCTCAAAGAGCATTTACTGCCAGATTCTAAATGAACATTTTTTAAAAGCCAGTGTGCATTTCTGTATTTCTCATTTTTATGTGTTAATAAATAAACAATATAGCTAATCAATAAAGAAGACGACATTTTCCTTCTTGTTATAATTAGAGAGGAAAAGATTCTTAACTCCTTTTTCAGCATTTCATGTTTATACCTCTGAAGAAAAAAAACATGACCAATTTTGACCAATTTGGTATTTCACGCAGGAATGATTTTTCACACTTTTGTACTCAGAATGGTACTTCAGTCTCAAGGTATAAGCATTTTTTTCAGTGCTGCTGCTAAAATACAACAAAGACAGAATTTCAAAGTACCCACTAGCCTCAGCTCAGTTTGGAAAGGTGGAGGGGAGGGCTTAGCATGGCACTTACTTTTTACTTTTCAGGCAACCGTAGAATCCAGCCATGGTCCTTCCCAGGAGGCATGTGTGCATTTAATTCATCCTTGTGTGTGGATGCCAGCACAAAGATTCTGCTTCGTATCCTGCTCACCAAATGCCCACACACGCACACAAGAAAGCCAGCATGCCGATGCAATTACTAGCCAGATAAAGTTCCTGATCTGAGGCCCTCAGACTCTGCTGAACTGGGTCCAAGGAGGGCTGTGCCTGTTCCATACATGGTTATGAATTGTTAACTCCCCCTTTTCCTGTCTCCTTCCAGCTCTTGGTAAGCACAGCATCCTAAGTGTAAAATACCATATGGCATTTGATTCTGTCTCCCTGTGGGACTAATGAGAGGCTTGGTTGTAATTAGGATGTGAAGAAGCCCTGAGGAGATTAATTTTTATTGTTATTTTTTAGGCAGAGAAAGGCTACAGAAAATACTTGCAACATCTTTGAAATAACCACTAAAAACCGTAATCATTTCCAGCACATAAGGGGTGCATGGGACCTTCCAGAACAGGCATTATCCCATCTCACTGTAAATCACAATCTATTCTAACAAGCTATTCTGCACATTAACAGAAGAAAAATAAATAAATAAATGTATCCATGCAATATTGCAAGGTCAGGCAAAAAGCTCTGGGCTTTAAAGTAGCCAGCACACCCATACGAGAAAAATACTGCCTGGTGATGCCCTCTGACAGTACACTAACATTGTTACTACCGCAACTAAAGGAGACCCTCACTGGGTCTGGAAGGAGGAAAATGGCTATGGTTTAATGCTGGGGAACATAAACCTCAAGCAGCTTCATTCACAGGGGTGACCCAAGCCCTGGGGACAACATAGCCACACACATTTCTGACATTACATTGTATTAAATTCATATGAAAATGAATCCACGCCATGGCTGTTAATGTCCCCTGTTGAGGTAAAAGCAGAGAGATGAGGCAAGACATTGTTTGTGCTGCCTGCACACAGCTAGGGAGTACCAGCAGCCAGTAACAAAGTGTTAGCCTGTTGCTGGAGTCATATGTCTTGGTGAGAATCTCAGCTCTTGAAAAAAACCCACATACTTGCATATTTAAATAAATTCATAATTGTCAGAATTGCAAAGGAAAGATTTACACTCATTCCTAAAAGATCAGAAGAAAACAAATTTATTTTTGGTTTTCAGGCTAGTACATAGTATTTGAATCCTTGGGTCTGGCAAGCCAGTAAGAGGGAGTATTTATACAAGTGTTTCTATAGGAGTTAAAGGCATTGAGTAACAAGACCAGATCTAAGGTGGAGCAGTTCTTCCGGAATACCCGGGAAAAATATTTTATTTTAACACCTTTCCCATACAAGAGACATGGAGGTTGAGAAATGCACCTCAGCTGAGAAGTCCCATAACGGACTCAGCTACATCAAATTCGTAACAGTGCAGAACTTTCCAATCTATGAACAGACAACTCCATTTGTCATTTTTCTATAAAGCCTCCCACACAAAGGAAAGCCATGACACAAATAATAAAATGCAAGAGCCATCACAAACAGGAACCAAACTATATTCTAGTCTAGTTTCCCACTTAGCAGGAAGAGAAAGCCTCTACAAGCAGTCAACTTCAATGCCATTCACAGAACTGCAAATCAAACCTGACCTCAAGCAGATACACTTTCTCCCTCTTGGGAAAAGACAAAGAATCAAAAATACAATGACACTACTTGAAGTTTTACCCAAATGAGTTTCACTGTTGTCCTGAATTACTGCACTACTGGACTAGTCAAGATAACTTCACGGTGAACTCCGAATCCTAACAGGAAAAGGGTAGCTAAAAAGCATTAGTCTCCACCCATCAGAAAGCCCACAAAAAAAACCCAAAAAACAACAAACAAACAAACAAACAAAAAGAGGTCAAAATTAAGGATCTGACTAGACTACTGGGTAACAACCACCAAGAAGGAATTCCTGGAGATTACTGAAGAAACCTTCTGATGGGCTTAATATACAAACCCTTGGATGTAGGATTGCATCTGAAACCTGCCCGGCATTTAGTTCAGAAAATGCTGCCAATGGAAACATTTATAGTAAGAAATAAAAGAGACCTCATGAGAAAGTCACAATTGTATTTAAAAGCAAGAAAGATCAAATGGCCTTCCAGTGGGAAGACCCAATCCCTAAAGCCAGTGGAAGGGTGTAATCCTGACGGCTTTGGAAGAATTTCATCACTTCAACTGGTGTAGAATATGGCCCACAAGCTTCAGAAGATCAAACTTTTTGCTAACATGAAGCAGATTCCCTGTCTCCTAACCTCCTCAGATGGTGTGCCTTCAGAATATGCTTCCTTTCATTATTATTTTTTCTTTCATTTATTTTTGTCTTGAAGTTACTTACTTGAACATGCAAATCTTCATCTGTTGGGTTCCATTTAGGTCAAACATAGCCCTGTTCCCAGGAACTGACAGTTTAGCAAAACACATTTCACCATCTAGAAACCTCCTTACTTTCTAAGAGGCACAGACTAGTAAACATTCATTAAAAATAATTACACCACCTCAGGATTTAATCCTTTTTGATTCTCTATCTTCATATCAGTCTCCAAGTCACTTCATGGTCTTTTCCAACCTAAATGATTCTATGATTCTACAATCCTATGGCAGCATTTATTATTCACTGCTCTGCCTTTCTATCACTAGCACAGCTCCCAGAGGCTACACATTGAGCTTTTTGGGTACAGATCTGAAATCTGAGATGTTGATAAACATCATGGCTCTACATCCACAGGCAAATCAGTGGGAGTAAGCAGTTACGTACTGTACCCCAGGTCTGACAGCCAAAGAGCCAAAAACGTTAGCTCTTCATTTCTGAAGTGCTAAAGTAAATGGGCCGCTCTGCTGCTGGTTAGTTAATTAAAACTGTTTCCAGCTTGGAAAGTAGAAGAACGCCAAATAGCCACAGAATATGGACTTTGGCAAAGTAAAGATGTTTCTTAAAGATAGAGAAGGCAGCAAGCTTAAACACCTGGAAGTTGAATCAGATCTGGATTTCCTCTAAAGTTTGTGACTTGGCTTGACTGAAATAGACCAGTCTAGGCTCACTTTAATTTGAAAATTATGGCCTTCCCCACTGACTTCTTCAAACTCACTGTCGCCGCTTTCCCTCAACAACCCAACATTGCACCACCCTCCTGTGATCACTGCACATCCAAATCGGCCTTGCTTCACCTTCTGAGTCTGCAAGGAGAACAAGCAGTCCAGGTGGCAAGCTGCCCTCCCGCAGCAGCAACGGCAGGGATGAAGAGATAGCAGCAGAGCTCCCAGCACCTGATAAACTTCCCAACAAGTTTCTCAATTTCTGCAAACGGAATGAGGGAGGCAAGTTTGAGCAAGGCCCAGCAACCCAATCACTGAGAAATGCTTGCACCAAAACACAGCTCCCAAAATCAGAGTTACTTGTTTCTCTGGCACTTTCACCTGCGTCATTGCAAAAAAAAAAAGGCCTCTTCAACATAAGTAACCAACAGCAACTGGTAATCCAACAGGGGAAACTCAAAGTGAGCTAAAAAACACTGGCATGTTTCCACCGTCACTTCCTACACATATACATGTACACAGGGTACATGCCAGCAGCCTGACAGCAGAGGTGTGAGGAGCTACACACATAACCAGCAATTCAAAATACATTTTGTGTCCGACAGATCTACTGCTTTTCTTCAAGCCTCTTACAACTGGATCTCTAAGGGCTAACTACATCCTTGCCTCTCTGGCTCTCAGCTAGTGAACACTTCACACTTTGCAAAAAAGTCCACTCAGAGCTGGCTTGCACGCGATCAGGACATGTACACAGTGCAAAGCAGCAGGGATGGACCAGATGTCACACAGTTAGGAAATCCCATGATTCACCAACTGTGTTTAAACATGGATGTTTGGTTTGTATTTTTTTGTATTTATTTTCAAACAAACATAGGCGTAGGAGTAGAAATCCTACAGCAAGCTGATAGACCGTAGCATTTCAGATTTTCTCTATATTCTGGCGTCTCTGAACTGAATTCTGGTTAACAAGGCAGAGTTCTGTCTCTCTTTTTTAGCCTTTAGCCTCTACCAAAAGCCAGTCTAGTTCCCTCTCTCCTAGTCACTGTAACAAAGTTGCATTTTGACTGCATTCCTCTGGTAATTTCTGCTGTTGAAAAAAACACATCTATCAGGTCAGAATTCACTGAACGTTTGCAGCTCCCCCTATCACCATTGTGACTGATCTATATGCACTTGGATTTTATATAATGAAGATTCTGTGTATTTCTTAACATTCATGTTGCATCTGTACCCTTAGCAACATTTTGCACTTCTCAGTTATTTTGCCTCCCCACCTTTCCCAGCCACTGCCAGCCTGAAAGCACCATGTGCCCTCCTGCATCCTGTAACACAGTTGAAGATCTGCAGCAGCATAGACCCTCCCCTCCTTTTAGGGCAGGGCTGCACACCCTCCAACAACTGACATTTTCTATTCATTTGTTTAACTCTGAAAAAGTAACCCTGTCAGTGTCTGGACATCAAATGAGGTATTTGGGGCAAATCCAGCAGAATTCCAGTTCTCGTCTCTTTACCATTGACCAATGAAGCCTAGGTTAATTGAGAACTTTCAGATTAGATTTTATGCTGCACTTGATCTTGCCCAAGTATTTACAAAAATGTGCTGCTCCAGCTGAATTGCATGTAAAGCACTCCTTCCACTATAACCAGGAATCAACCCTGCACAGAAGTCGAACCATAACATTGCAAGTCACTCTTCCCATACCCCAATTCTCTCTGCTTTTGGTGTGGATTGCTTACCTGTGTGCTAACATTAATGTGACTCAGGAAATACTTTCCTGAAGCAGAAATGGATTCAGCTTTCTTACAAGTGAGGTTCCCAGGCTGGCAAATGGGCCTGGCTTGGAAATTTTCACCAAAACCCCTTCAATACTAAAGGAACAACTAAACATGCATCACTGTTAAATGCTGCATTATCAGAGCTTTAAACAAACCGGGTTGGAATCAAACACAGTACTCTGCAGAAAACAAAGAAGTGGAGATAAGAGGATTTCTGCCTTGCAGAGTTTATACATCCATCTGTGATTAATATTAGGAGGAAAATGAGGGTCAAATCCTATCTCTAAAATTGAGACAGTGTAGTCAGGGGCCTCTAACTATGCACTATATCAGCTTTTTATTCATGCATATAAGCCTGAAGAATCTGCCATAATACTTGCTCTGGAGTCTAATTACTGTATGTTGCTCTAATTATGTCTGGTTTTACACCATGTACAATGTGTGGGATTTGGGGGATTTTTATTGTTGTTATTCCCTGTTAGAGGAAATCCTGCAAGCTCCTTCAATAAAAAGAATATTTCAAAGACAGCAGCAATACATACAGTCTTTTTGAGTCCAGTGTTCGGTAATTCTGAGTCTGAATCATTTCTTGCAGTTTACCACAAACACACTGTATTCACCTCTTAGGAAAGAGTGAAGATAAACTTTGGTATGGGGTATCCACTGCATTCCTGAACTCTAAAATATGGCCAAAGAGATACTGGGATACTAAATCTGTCCTTTGTGTCCCCGCAGTCAAACATGAACTCCTCCTGGATTATCTGCAGATGAAGGTCAAGCCATGTGTCATTCAAAAGGTAATTTCCCCTAGATTTGCAACAGGATCACAGATGTAACCTCAGACTTCAGTGTCAGAAAATATCAATCGCCAAACAAATAAGATAGATAAAGACACATAAGCGTTTGTTCAACATTTTACAAATCTACAAGGATTGATTTGCCTATAAATATGTAATTTATTTACAGAGAAATAACAGCATCCCTATATAAATAGACAATATAGCCAGGATGTGCTGCCTCTCATATATCTGCTTTTCTCATCCAAGACCATAAATCTAAAATCTAAGATTTTAATGAGTCAGAATGAAAAGCAGATTATTTTTGACACAGTGGAAGAGCTTGGTATTTCCTGTGAAAATACTAGCATGGTCAATATTTTATATACTGGAAACTGTGATTCTTTTGTCTAAGGGGTGGGGGGAGTGCAGAAGCTGAACAAAGGAGCTCTATTTCTACACATTCTGACATAAGAAAACACCATGTTAAAAAATACTAAGTTCCAACAACACAACTTTTCCTTCTTGCTGTCCAGGCAGGCACCAATATAGAAGAGCATCTGGAAAGAAATGTGAGAACACAGTATGTAGCTACAGGCACATGGACCAGTGCCTAGCCTAGATGTAGAACATCAGAGGTAACAGTTACTTAGTCTTAACAAATAATCCTGAGACAAAGTGAATAATGAATTGAGTTTTCTACACCCCATTCTTTCCAAATTCCCCTCTAGGGATAGATCCAATCAATGTCCCTGCAACACTCCTGCCAAGCTCCCTTGGAGACAGATCAGACTGACATTGCCACTAATGTTTGTGCTGTGAATAGCAATCAAGTTTAATGACTTCCCATGTATATTAGTTTTGCACTAATGTAGACCCACCTCTTCAACAGAATTACTCCCGATTTGTTTGTACAGGTATAAGCAAGAGGAGAACCAGGGACTCGCACATCTGGAATAATATTCCTAAAGCCATCAACATCCTGAATTTCAACTGCAACTGAAATAAAAATTCAAAAGCGAAGGTCATCTCTGATACCATCTCACTGGCTGTCGACTGAAGTAATAATACGGGAAATCACAGAAGTGCAACTGGGGAAAAGGCTGTCTGACTCCAGTGCCTGCAAACACAAGGCTAAAGATAAAGTGACCATTAACCTTCAGAGAAGGGCAGTGAGGTCCCAGAATGTCCTGCCTGCAGGCTTTATTGCTCCAAGGGGAAACGAACAGAAAAATAAAAGTAAAAACTACATACCCTTGACATTTAACTCAAATTAGTAGGCAATGGTAACATCATGCTTTCTTTGTTAGCTTTCCTCTGTATAAAGGCACAAATACAGTACCTGGTTCATTCCACAAACTGCAAAATCAGTAGAAAGTATCAAGTAATAATAAATTTACTCCTACTACTTGATAGCTGCAAGATTAATCACAAGTACCAGACCTGTATCCCTCTGTACAGAATATATTATTACTCCACACTGCCGATACAGCTGGAAGAACTGAGGCAGAGTAATTCAGTGACTATTCCAGAATCCATAAACTGCAACTGAACCCAAAGTTCCTAGTGCCTGCAACTGTGTTTTAAGAGACTTTCCCCATCCTTCCTTGCTCAAAAAGGACAGCCAGAAAGCCCCTACAAGAATAAGCACCCTATAAATATCCAGGATAACTTTAAGTTCACTAGCCAGCCTTCAGCCGTGGGAACTCTTACAGGATCACTGGCATCAGAATGCTGAGTTAAATTAGAAATCAATGACTGCACTGCATGATTTGGCCCAGCCTGTCCAGAGTTTTAAAATCACCACATAATAAAAAATACCTCATACTGAGCCAATTTCACCAGAACAGACCCACAGCACAGCGGAGTCCTTACACAGCAGCCCAACGCATTACTCAGATTCAAGTTCTGGGAATCTTTAAATATCTCAGTGTGTTCCCAATTGTCTCTTAAATATGCTGGAGCTGTTCCCATCATAATGGGAAGGGAAAATATCTAATAAATATCCAGAAGCAGGAAATAAGCTAATTGAAGAAGAATTTTACCTAAAACTGTTGAATAAACTACAGCTCTGTGTCACTAAGTCACATAATCACATGCTTAAACTGGATCTCTGCTTGGTCCTTCCCATTTCAAACAGTGCAACCACAGAGCTGCGCATACACTTCAGTAATGCACTGCGGTGATGGTCTATCTATCATTCCAGGATCACCAATATCTGAAAAAGCTGCAGCTGAGAGCCACGACAAACATAAGTCCATTGTTTTAGTATCTTTTTGCTTTACCACAGAGATTAGGAGATACCTACAGCTTTCCTAGGATAAATGCCACTCTCAGCCTCACCACTCCAGCCCCTATTGCTAGTCTTTAAACAGAACATACTTGAGATCCACTGGTGTTGGCCTCAGGTACTGAACCGTTGCAACTAAGCAGTTCCATCCATCTAAGTAGTTTCCACACCATGAAATACCAGCCGACACTGCAGGTCTAAGCAGGAAGAGGAGCAGTTGTCACCATGTGCCATGTAGCTCAAAAGTCACCTACCCCTTCTACAGGTTTTATCAGCACCTATGCACCAACACAAGCTTAGATCCTCTCATGGAAACAGCTCCTTTGGAACATAACATAGAGGCTAATATAACTGATACTGTTTGGCATGGTAATAATCAAGTCCTCAAGGGACTCCATATATTACCTGGAGATAAGCTAATGTGAAGTGTAAAGATTAGCTATGCTTGTTCTGCACCTGGAGAGCTCCCTTTGGTCATCAAAATATTAAGCAAGCCCTCCATCTACTGAGAACTATTGATATGTAATGTGTATAAGACTAGATAGTATTTAAAAGCAACTAAAGGTTCATGAGCTAAGATAGAAGATGGATTTGCACTGCTTTCTTGATGATGCAATACCTATATTGTAGTATTTTCTCACTGCGGATGAGATTTAATATTTCATGAAGGCAACAAATCCTAAATATTAGTAAGACTTCTTGATTGTTTCCCTAGTTTGTGCAAAGTTTTCTCACCATGAATTCATATGTCATTGCTAAATATAATGGGATGTTAGTAAAAAAACATCCAAAGCAAATGACATTGAATGTTGCAGAATAACCACTGGTCATCAGTAAAAATGGTATTAGTGATGATATGATCAACCTTTTATTTTGATCAGAATCAGTTACAAGAAGAGCAACTATGTTATCTCTGAAAAGTCCCATTCACACTACAAATGTAACACCCCTTCCACCAAAATGAAAACCTTTTCAAGATCTGAAATATTTTTCCTTTGGAGGAATGAGGGCACATGATCATGCTGATGCTCTGTAATGTACAGTAGAATAAAATCAAAGTCACACCCTATGACTATTTGTATCCCTCTTGTAACTGCAGAATGAAGAGCAAGTGGCAATGATCATCGCTGGAGGGCCAGCAGAGCAGAAGAAATGTGATCACCAGAATCAGAGCATGTGAATTGCTTGTATTCCTTTTCTTCCTCTAATCCAATCCACAAAAGTTGTGGTGGTATTGTTCATAATATAGTTTCTTCAGACTCATCACAACAATAATGACTGGTTTACTCCTTTTTTTTCCTCTTTCTTCTAGTTAATGTCATTTTGCACTGCTTCGCATTAAAAAGATAATATAAATCCTTTTGCATAGCCTAAAAGCTTGACAAATCAACTAATGCAAGAACTTCTGAGATAAACGATAGTCTTTCCTTGACTCAGATTTCTTGCTTTTAAGCTGATTTATTGTAAGAACCTTAACATTTTAATGTATTTTCTTGTACAATACGATATCATTTTTAGTTATTGCAGAACCTACAGCTTTAGGAGTTTAACTATCATTAATTCCAGTCCTCAGTCAGCACAGTAGCAACAAAGTGATAATGTAAGAAAGATAGATCAAAAAAAAAAAAACCAAAACATTAAAAAAAAAAATGCTTAAAGAAGTACATGCTGGTAGTTAACAACAGGTATACAAATGGTCTAATGTTCTTCTCCTCACTGTATTGCTCTTGAACTCTAAGCACACAAACACATTGCATTGTGATTTTGAAATTTACTCCGATGTGGAACAGCTGCATGCTACGTTTCAAAGGACCGGAATCTTTAAAAATGAAAGATTTGTGCATCTGTAAATAAGGTCTTTCTTAATATATCTGCAATGAAAGAACAAAGGATTTTGGAAAGAACTTTCATTAGTATTGTACACAAGGCAATTCTGACATGGCATCTCCAGCTGAGTTTACTCTCTCAATCTACAGACGGTTTTCTAAGCCACATTCTCTCTAACATTGTGTTGACATCTCCTTTTTTTTAACTAAGATTTAAAGAATCAATTACATAAATCCACAAGCTCCCTATGAGGTGTTAAATCATATGCTGGCAGACTTGAATATAACATATAAATTGTAAAAGCAACAAAATTAAGCAATCACCGTTCACAAACAATCCCCATTTGTAGCACGTTCCTGGGTAATTATACCACAGGTCTATAGTTTAAATTTATAGAGAAACTCTTGGACCATTTCTCAAATGTCAAGTAAACCACGCAGCTTACCTCCTCTGCTTTCTTTCCCTCCCCCTTTTACTTCCTCCTGCTGAGATAATGAAATGTATAATATAAAAAACAGAGGGTAAATTCAGGAGAATTCAGAAATCCTGACACTGCTTTCAAAGAAAATAGGATGAGAGAATGCATCTTCTCTAAACCTTCTCCCTCCTGCCATTACCAGTGCTTAGGAATATACAAATAGTTTCTTGAATCATAGGGATAAAATTTATCCTGACATTGCAAGAAAGAGCCTTACACCCCTGTTATCTGGCTGCAGTCATTGCAGCAAGTCAGCAAGTTCCAGGCCTGGGAAAAGATGTTGGTTTGCCAGAACCACGATCCAGGGTGATCGCATGGCAATGGCTGCAGCTCCAACTGTCCTAAGGTAGCAATCTAAAAAAAAAATAAAAAAAAATAAAAAAAAAAATCTGAGCACTCAAAAGAGCAAAGACTGGAAGACTAACAAAGAACCAGCCAAACTAAAGCAGCATTAACCCTTTCTGTGCTGCAAGGTATCCTTCCCACATAACCTAGTGGAATACATAAATGGTCTTATGAAGTGTAAACTGGAAGAAGGGAAAGGATGCACTTGACTGCAAGCTACAGTAACATTTTCTGGCAAAGTATAGCAATAATACTAAATAGACTTCTATGAATGATGGCAGACTCTTCTTACTAGCAAATACCAGTTAAATTTAAGAAATGCATGTTCAGCAGAAAGAAGAAAGGACTGGAACAGCAGGTGAAAAGCCCAAGAATGGCAGTGAAAACAGGATAAGCTGTAAATCCTTGACATTCCATTTTGCTGAGGTTAGCTCTAGAGAGGGTGTCAAAGTTGTAAGCAAGATAAGTATGTGCACTAACCACCATTTTCCCCCTCAGGCTTTTAAGCAGCAATTTAAAAAGAAGTTGTGAAGTAAGATCCTTATTACTTCCTACAGTTTTAAGAGCTTGAAGTAGTGCGGCCACCCCAAAATCAGCATTCCTGAGTCAGCAAAACTATGTGATGGCTTAAACAAGCGGATATATTGGAAATATTGGGTGCTTTCTTCATTTTCAGGCTCTGATTCATTAAAGATCCTGCTTTCAAGCTTTTCAGCCAAGTATGTATTTTGGCAGTTTTGCCTGGGTTTGGTTGGTCAGAAGAATGTTCGGAGTCTTGCATGATCACTTGGCTTTGCAAGCTACAACCTGATGAGGTCTCATAAGATTTAGGGGGGGAACGACAAGTCAGGAGGAGTGAGGGAGGAACACCAGTTAAAACTAACTTTGTTAATAACATCAGCTGGAAATCTCAGTGTCTGCTGCTCGCCAAAGAGGTGGTTTCAAGTTCTAACCTGTAACACTCCTTCCACTGCACATACAAGCTGTCAACCAAAGATACGGAGATAAACCTCTTCAGATGGAGAGGAATCTATTTAGCTTTATGCTTAAACTACACAATAGATTGCCCTTAAACAGAAGAATTGGCATAGAAACTCATCAGAGGGAATGATGAGGGGATGCAGCCCTGTCTGACTGCATATCCACTAAAACCAATGTCAAGTAACAAAATCTCACAGAACGTGTTTGAATTCATTTAGAAGAAACTGATGAAATTCAAATGGCATCTATGCTTGTGGCATTGGCATTCCTTTTGGAAGCTATTTTAAACTTTAAGAGGATGCATATGTATCTGTGTATGCATGACTCAACATGATGTTGGTGGCATTCCAATAAAGTCAAGCCACCGATTCTTGAGTTTGGCCCATATCCAGAGCTCATTAAAATCAATTACAATCTTTCCACAGAATTCAGCTCTTCCTATCATAACCTAAGCTTGCAGTCTGATGTACAACAAGGACTACAGTCACGCTGCTTTGTCCCCTGTTTGACTTACTACACAGCTTGATGTTTACGTTACATAACTAAAGATACTGAGACCAACCACACCACGTACACCGTCCACAGTACAAACATAAGGATTACTGAAAATCCTCAGGGGAAAAAAAAATAAAATCAACTCCCCAGTTTGCTAAACCAATGTGTGCTTTCTTTTCATTTATATAGTGAGAGTTCATATAAATAAATAAATGTGAATGAATAACACACTTCTAACAGTATCAGATACAGTAAGCATTCTGGTCAAAGTTGTAGTGGATTTTAGCAGAGATTAAGCAGTCAAAGATGTGTTTGTTGGTATTAAACATATTAGTCTCTCCCACGTACACACAGGATTGTTCACTGAGTGTCCATTTTCACAGCTGTTCAAAGCTGAGTAACATCTTAGCCTTAATGCTTATGCATCGTCCCAGTATTTGCACTTGCAGCTAGTGCTTTCTTGTAAAATATTCTCAGTAAACATTGATCTCTAAATAAATTTATTTAGAATCTAAAGAAATGGCCCTGTACTAAGCAGTTCTTTGGACCAAGTACAGTTTCTCATTTCTTCTTTGACTGTCATCTATCTTCTTCTGGTAACAGAAAACATAGCTGTACATTTGTCTGCAGCAAATTCTCTGGCCAGTACATAAAGACACATTTCAAGTGGAGGCAAATATTAACTTTGAAACTAAAGCCAATGCCAGTAACACTTCTGGAGTTGTAAAACTTAACTTTTGCTAGTTAAGTCTGCACTTAACTGGCTCCTGGGAAGACTAAAAAAAAAAGTCTAAATGGAGATCTACTTCCCAAATGTCTGAATACAGCCAAAAACCTGTGCTGTGGGTTCTAAAGGACAAAGAGTTTTGAGTCATCAAATCTGCACCAGGCGTATCTCCACCTTTGTGGTCACAGGAATCTGTGACATTTCATTTTCAGAAAATTTCCATCAAATCTTTGACAGAAACACAAGCAAACAGCTTAAGTGGAGAAGTATTTCAACTCACAATGATCTAAAAAACCCCATGAAGTATACTTTTGGTTCACGTAAAAAAGCCCATGAAGTATACTTTTGGTTCATGTAACATCCAAGTAACTTGGTTTTGCATAGCAGAAAAAGCATTTGTGTACATATATAATCACATAAATATCTATATATACTAAACTTTAGTCAGTCATAAAGTCTAAGGTGGGAAGTGCTTTGCACTTATACTATAGTGAGTAAGAACTGAGCCACTTTGAATTTTGCAGATATGGACCCAGATTCTCTGTTGGGCTGGATAGTTCTGGAATCCTTGCAAACCTCACATCCCACCTGTGCCACAGGGCTGCATTTTTTTTTTACTATGTAGGAGCTCAGTCTGGAGAAGTGTAACTGTATTGATCTTGCGTTAAGTCATCTACTGACACACTTTAGAAACAGATGAGCAATTTCACTAAGTCAACGCAACTTTTCAGGTGCAATATTCTTCAGGAATTGGTCTACAGCACTAGCAACGTACTGCTCCATACACTGTATAACCAGAAGTCCAAATTATAAACAACCAATCAACCAAACAGTGCAGAAAGTTATTTCGTGTCTATTAAATCACTGAATTAATTTTTCATTGTATTTGTTTTATAACAGCAAGACAAATATATATTTGCATTTTTCATCTTATCATGTATCTGCAAAGGTACTGGAGTCCAAATTATTATTTATTATGTTGTGTGAGAGAAAACAAAATAGAAAATTCACATTAATGAAGCTGTTAACAAAAGGTAATGCCATCAAACTTGCCTTTCTGTTTTAAAGGTTGCTAACACTATACTTGAAGTTACCTGTAACCTTCAGTTTCCACCAAGTATCAGGGCAACAGAAAGTGTAAAAGATCCACAGTGACAGTAATCCCAAGCAGCTCAGACTATGTGTACTAGGCTACCTCTTTCTAGTCCTCCAACCTGCTACATCAAGTCTGAAATGAACAAAACCCCATCCAAATCGGCATCAGACAAGCTGATTGCATGGGTCTAGGCAGAGGACACCACACTGAGAGATCTCTGTAGGATGTGGTGCAAGGGCACAGCACAATGGCTGGAAGGGGAAGAGGACATTTCCAAGACAGCAGTTGGACTAGACTATGGAAAAGACTGGAGGTGGTTTGCTGAGGTTCTGCAATACTCCGTGCTCATACCCTGCATGCAGCTCGTTACCTTGATGAAAGTACTTGCCCTTACATGAGCCATCCTACTTGCACAAGGATAGTTATCACAGGAAATCCATCAAAGTCATTACATGATTAAGGCTTTACTCCTGCATACAGTTGTTTATAAGACTGAACTCTCAAATTATGGAGTTTATCAGCAAAATAATTGTGAAAGAAATGACACAGTGGGTGACTTTCATTCTAATACAGGTTATGGATCCGATCTGCTCCCTTTACAAGACCCTACTACTCCTCTCACACCACCACTGCACGCTCGCTCCAAGATCACATGGATTGCCCCAGTCCGCAACACCAGTGTTAATACTTGGCATGTGGGAGACAGCCAACAATTCTGCTAGCAATGCAAGAAGGAAAGTCAAGTCCAGCTCATATTAGTAACCGTGCCTACGTCTGCTAAAACTGGTTAAAAAATGTTTTAGGGCGTAAGATGCGGAGATCTGACACTGAAAGACCGCAAGGTCTTAAGTGAAGGGTAAGGATGCCAGTTTAGCCCGACAGACCCGACACCGGCAGGAAGAGTAAGGAGCCGTTAGCTGCAGTTGGCGAATAAAGCGTTTGAACAAAGAGCGCATCGGGGAAAGCTCTCGCCGCTCGCCTACGCCACAAAACGCCCGCCAGCGCTGCCCCACACCGGCACGGCCCCGCTGCCGAGCGGCGGGCAGGGCGGCACCACTGCCCGGGAGTCCCCCGCTGCCGGGCTGCGGCCGCCTCCCCTGCCGGTTACCGCCGGCCCCCCGCGACCCCGCCGCCGCCACTCACCGCCGCCGCCCGAGCGCCCCGCGCCGCTCCGCCGCCCCGGAGCGGCCCCGCCCGCCGCCGCCCAGCGGCACCCAGCGCGCCGGCCGGGCACCGGCCCCGAGCGGCAGGTAGCAGGGTAGCAGGCCCCACCTCCCTCGCACCGGGGGAGCGGCGGGGGGGCCGGGGGAGCAGCGCAGACCCCCGAAGCGAACGCCGTGCCACGCCGCTGCGCTCGGCCGGGGGAACCGCGGTAAATAAAATGGAGGCTTCCGACATCGCCGGAGTTGAGGCTTTCTCTTGCCCGGGCGGGGTGGGAAGGCCGTGTTACCTTCCTGGGCCTCCGCACTGGTGTCCCGGGAATTCCCACGGGCTCGGACCCAGGAGACCTGCCATCATTCAGCTGGGTGCAGCAAGCCCACGCGTAGAGGTCGTGGTGGTGCTGTGGCCTTGCTCTCGAGACACAGCGCTCGGGAAGATGCGAAGCCACGTAAGGGGTCTGCATCCGGCGCGTTGCCCAGCGGGTCTGGGGCACGGTGCGAGCCATCTTCTCAGTGTACATAATCCACGTAACATCTCTCAGGCTGTGGGGTGACTTTGAGGGTCTGAAAGATTTTCCCACTGAGGACATTGCACTAGAACAGCTGGAAATCCATCAGGCTGGGAAACTAACGGAGTGCTTCCTTAACCTGTTGAAAACTGGATTCCACTGGACCGCTGCTTAGCCAGCCAACTTTGTGTGAAACCAAGCATGACTGAACTGTCTTCAAGTATTTAATAAAATCAGAAAACCAAAGATAAAAGGAACCATTTGTGGAACAGACAGAAATTTGGCTTGCGCCTGGAAGTGTGTTTAATCTAACCAGACACCTAGATGATTTTGAAAAAAAAAAAACCAACCAAGCGATATTTCTTCCACATGTCTGTCTTCCTACCATGGCTTTCTTCTTTTTACTCAGTCACCCCCATCTTGTCTCTACTGCTTTGTATGTGAGCACTTAACTAAAACAGAGCAAAGACAGACAGCAAAAGCTTTCTTGGTAATCAACAGAAGCAGATTTCAGCTAAATAAAACTGAGATAAGAATCCATGCCTGTCTCGTTACACTTCTACAACTAAAATGTTGTAAGGTTACACCTAGAAAACTCTACCATCCTAGCTCACTGGTACCTCCCTTTTTCTAATCTTTAAATCTATTAATGTTGAAGTTGGTTGTCAATTCACATCGAAACAGACTGGCCTGCTCCGTAGCAGAACTAGCACACTTTCATAGCAGCAGAGAAATAACAGGCCCTACTTCAGGGATATAGTGACACCAGTGAAGACAGCTCACGCATTCCAAAATGCAAAGTGAATGTTTCCAGCGTAAGCAAAAATTGGTCCTTGTGAAGAACACATGTACATGCAATGGATACCATTTCCCCATCCAACACTACCAGAGCAGAGAGAACATTTCCTACTCCCTCTAACGGTGCTACTGATTTGATTCAATCTGTGAATGCACCAAGTCTCCTTTATGTCATCCAGTTATTTTTGATACACAAAACGCTCCTGGCTCATCAGACCTGTAAGCAAATCCAAGTCGTCATTTTCAGGAAGTCAGGGACTTTACCCTTTCAGTGTCAATCATTGTGCTTTCTAGGGATACTGAGACTGTTACATTGCAAGAATCACATGCAGACTTGTGTGTTGTTCTTTCCTTGCCTCTTTCAGAAGTATCTACAGCTTGCCCAGATTGCTTTCGACATCTGCTGCTTTTCAAAAAAGGAGCCCATACTGAGAATTCACACCCAGATTTTAATCCACAGTTACAAGACAAGGCATCTCCAAAATTTTTGTAGCACAGTTGCTGCACAAACTGACCAAGCCAGCTTTCTTGTCATAGTGACTGTCAGTCCTGTTCGGCATGACTGAATTGAAAACCATAGTCCAGGCAGCCTAAAAGATAAGCAAGCAAGGCGGGAGATGAAGCTGGGGAGGAGATTTTATTTGCAAGCTCCCATCAGTTTGTTTCTGAGGAAAGCAATTCTCAGACATGAGCAGACTCCGCCTTTCCAACCTCCCTCTCTGACACCTTTTGTAAAACTTGGTAAAAATTCCCATCTGGAGCTGGTTTACACTGCAGATGTTTACACATATATCTCCAGGAATGACAGGATCTTGATAGCCTTCAGCATAGTGTCATCTTCACATTGCAAAGTTCTTTCTTCTCGCACTTCATTGGATGAAGAGCACAGCTACAAAGTCAGAAGATGCAACTGAAAAATAAACAGAAGTGTGACAGAAATGCAAATAAAAACAAAACAAAAAAAAAGAAGACCAGCAGAAAGATGATATATGCTTTTGACCTGAGGACTAGATGTAATTCAGAACATTCCTGGGTCAGGTGCCTGCTCTGCACCTGGAACAGACCCACACTAACAACAGCTTAATAGAACGCCTGCTGCCAGCATTAGGAGCACACTTGACCTACAGGACCTCTGCAATTTAGGGAGGGGTTCTGTTTTCTTGGCACGGGTAGGCATGGGTAGGCACTACTCAGTAAAATAAGAGATTACAGCATCTCATCATTCCTTTCTTTTTCCTCGTTAGTAAGTTAAATTATTGTAGGAGGAGGGGGGAATGAGGAAGAAGTAAGACCCATATTAGACCAGCTGTGAGAAACAGGCAGGTGTGATAGAGCTTGCCTACGTCAATGTATTGGATGGCCTCATATAATATGTTGTCTCTCTCTAGAAGGCTCAAATTCCTCATGTCCTTGTAAGGCACATTTAATCTTGCTTTTTAATTTCTTTACTTAATCTACAAATTCCAAGAAGCCACTTGGACCACAGGGCAAAAACTTCTATGGTTGCTACTTGATGTTACAAGCTGTTTGTAATGCAGTACTATGGTACGTTACTGAAGTATCTCAAATTCCCAGGTGTGAAGTTACAAATCAGACTTTAGGCTGAACAGTAAAGATCTAACTTGCCAGTGGTTTTATTCATCACCAGTTCTCGGTAAGCTCAAAGACTAAGATACCTCATCTGTCCTTCAGAAAGCCTGGGTCCTTGCAGGTCGAATGAAAGCCAGCAATAGTTCCAGGTGATCAGCAGCTCTGGTAGTCTGCTCCCAACTAGTGCAAATTAGGCATCAGTATCTTTGCAAACTTCTGAAAACTTTTTTGCAGCCATAGTTTGAATTAGATTCATCAATCAGTTAAGTTAGAGAAAAGAATTCTTGTGGAGGGCTTCCAAAGGAACAATGAAAGAATGAGAGGACCAAAATCAGCTTGGCAAGAATGGTCTCCATGTACTCAGCCATGGTAAAGCATATCACGGAGAAACCAGGCAAAGCATACTTTGTTCAGAAGCATTAAATATGCTCTCAAAGATTCACTAAATATACCGGACAAATTCCAAAGTGGAAATAGAGCAGCAAGAGGAATGCTGAGGTGTAGCAGAGCTCATTTTGCTTCATCTCTAACAGATTCATGCTGGCTATATAAAAGAAAAAAAAAAACCAAGTAGGAATATTTTAAAGCCATTTGAACTACTCTGATTTGCAAGAATATGAAAGTTACCCGAGTCCCAATGTTTTCTTCCACTAACAAGAAGAGAGCATTATATTAGAACTGCTTTATCAACCCATCTAATAGATGTTGTTAACAGAATGGTTTCAGGAAGGAAACTGTTGTTGTCTATGGAATAGAGAGGAAAACCTGTGTGGGAGCAGAGCTAATGCATGTGGTATTTAGCTGGGGCCAACTCTGTTCTGACTAGAACCTCAGTTCCATTTAAAGGCATTGCCAAATAAGCTTGCTAGCAAGAAATGTACAGCAAAGGATTTATTAATTTAGATAATGTTGACTGATGTATCATAATTTTGTTTATGCCCATTTATTTCTAAATATCTTTCTTACTTTTTTGTTAAGTAAGATACATTCTGAGGCATACAAATATTTTTTTATATGCTGCAAGGTGAAAAGAGAGCTTGAAGTTGAGCAACTGTAACTTGCAGTACCAGTGGCACATAACAAGATTATATCAATCTCAGCTATGTTTCCTGGCCTTTCTTTATCTAGGAATGAACTGTTCTTAGATGGTTTCTCTAGGATACTAGGAATAAACAGAGCTTCTTTTTCCCTCCCTTCAGTGTCTGGTTCATGGTCAAATTCAGGGTTGGAGTTGTTTTGGAGTCCAAGTTTTTTCCTTGCTCTTGAACAGTATGTATTGTAAAAATGAAAGAAAAATCTCCTTCCAAATGTCAAGTTTTTCTACATCTATTCCTCTAACATGTAGTATCAATACAATGAAGTGTAGTAGTGTCACGTCTACACTGAGCAGAATTAACTGTCATCTAGGTAATACGGTTGAATAATTCTGAAGTTTCAGAGGTTTATTTAGTATCCTAAATGGGTCAAAACGCAGACCTACTTTACTACCAAATACAAATCTCAGTCATCAGATCGATCAAACAATGGGTTTTCCAAGTTACACAGCAGGTGGAAGCAAAAGTCAGTGTATACCATGAAAGGACAGATAAAGGTCCAAGTACTGATCAATAAAACAAGGAGCTTCCCAAACCAGACAGGGTGTGGAACCAAACACCCTACCTTGCAAGGGCCAACATGATTAAACACCTTAGAACTGAGAGGTCTTGAGCAAATCCCAAAAGGCAAAACTCTTTTCTCACTAAACCCACAGAGTTAAAATTTTCCTAACACGGAGAATTAGAAAATAAATTAAAAGCACTGCTTTTGATTTTATTTATCTAAATGTCCCAATGATAGGTTCAAAGCGGCCTTTGTCACCCAAAGCAGTGGTACGGACCATCTGCCATCGAGGTATGGACCACCTGCCAAGCGACGAGGCGAGATCAAGGCTGGCACACCACGCTTCCCCACGGGTGCCCTGACCGATGGCACTCACTCGTGAGGAGGGAACGATGATATTCTGACTGGGCGTTGGTTTGGGCTCTTTCTGAAGGATGGTGAGGACACAGTTTGCAGAGACAACTACTCAGACCCAAAACATCACCCTGCTTTCTCAGGCCTGATACCGAGGAGCAGAGGACACCAGCAGTGCTTAGCTGTGTTCAGGGCTCCAGCTGCTCCATGCGAACACCACAGCAAGTCCACACATCAGGCTAGTACCTCCTTTATCGGAAGTTTTACTTCACCAGAACCTCCACTGAAAGAAGCCTGGATAAAAACGTCCATGTCCAGACACTTTTCTGTGTTATAATAGTACCTTGTGGCTACTGCTTCTGTCTTTTTTATTATTTTTTTTGGGGGGTGGGGGAAGGGCCAGGGGGTATTACCTGAAGAAAACCCCAGAAGTCTGGTAATTTCTTCCCTTTTCTCCTGAGTTTGGCACGCTCGCTAGTAAGCACCCGAAGAGATACCGCCTTGTCAGGAAGGCTGAGGCGCGGCCCCGCACGGCAGGATGGCGCAGGGAGGGCGCCGGCAGCTCTGATGCTGGTCTAACGCCACCCCGAAGCTGGTTTTGCCACAGTTTCTGTGAAACCGCCTGCCCCGGAGCCGCCGCTGCGGTGGCCCGGCCTGCCCTGCTGCCGCCTGGGCGGGGAATGGCGGCTGGCGGCGCCCTCCGCGGAGCCGCCCTCGCCTCAGCCGCGTTCCGGCCGGCGCCCGCCATCGCCGAGCTCACACCACCACCTAGCGCCGGCGGCGGCCCACCCTGCGCCCAGCCCCGCTCCGCTCCGGCTGCGGACAGCAGCCGCGCCCCGGCCTCCTCCCGCCCTCACCCCTGCCCGCGCCTCAGCCCGCCCGCCGGCCGCGTCCCGCTCCCCAGCGCGCGGAGGCGGCCCGGCCCCGCCTTCCCGCCGCCGCACCGCCCCTCAGCCCGCCCGCCGGCCGCGGCCCCTCCCTCCTGCCCGCCGGCCCAGTCCCGCCCCGCAGCCCGCCGAGGCGGCCCGGCTCCTGTGCCCGCCGCCGCACCGCGCCTCAGCCCGCCGCGCCGGAGCGCAGCCGAGCCCCATGGCCCGCGAGGAGGCGGCGGTGGCCGGTGAGGAGGCGGCGGCCGAGGGGGGCGGCCTGCTGCTGGAGATCGTGGGCTCCCCGCTCAACCTGAGCCTGCTGGGCCTCTGCCTCTTCCTGCTTTACCAGATCCTGCGGGGCGAGCGGCCGGCGGCGCCGGCGGGGGAGGCGGACCCGCCGCCGCTGCCCAAGATGAAGCGCCGCGACTTCACGCTGGCGCAGCTGCGGCCCTACGACGGCGTGCGCGACCGCCGCATCCTCATGGCCATCAACGGCAAAGTCTTCGACGTGAGCCGCGCCAGGAAGTTCTACGGGCCCGGTGA
The DNA here is from genome assembly GCF_963210335.1 of Falco punctatus. Taxonomy (NCBI): domain Eukaryota; kingdom Metazoa; phylum Chordata; class Aves; order Falconiformes; family Falconidae; genus Falco; species Falco punctatus. The sequence continues at coordinate 16,469,829 of NC_137595.1, forward strand.
GGGCGGGGGCCGGCGGGGCGGGCCCGGGAACGCCGCGGCCCTTTGTGCCCGGGGGGGCCCGGAGGGACCGCGGGGGCTGCCGCCGGGAGGGCCGGGGTCAGGCCCTGCGGCGCGGCGATCAGCGCTCCCCGAGCCGCCGGGTGAGCGCCCGGCTAAGCCGCCCGTGCCCTCTCGGCCCTGCCCGCGATCCGGAGATCGGGAAAGGATCCGGCTCTCCCGGAGCCGGGCGGGGCGCGCACAGCTCGGGCCGGGGGGCGGCTGCTCGGCCTCCGCCGCGGGAGAACTCCGGCGCTACTCCACGTTGCTGCGTTACTCTCTTTGTTTCCCCGGGGCAGGTTACACGCACCCTCGGTGGTTGTGCCGCTGCCGGGCCGCTTCGTCGTCCGCGGGTGCCTTTGCCCGACGCCGGGCATCAGGAGCGGAGTGTGCTTGCAGCGCTGACATCCCATCCCCAGCATCACTTGATTGCATAATATTTATACTAAATACCTCGGAATTTACATTAAACCAGCTTCCTATCATGAGTGTAGCCAGTTGGAATGTGCAAAGATTAAGCAAGCTACATAGGCTTATAGAGCAGCTAGTGATGAGGTGGGTGGGAGTATGTGCACCCAGGTATAAGAGTTTAATCACCTCCACGAGGACATGGGATTTTACTTTTAACAGAGGCCTCCTGTTAAAGAGCCTCACAGAGGCTTGCTAATTTGTGCCGGGATCTGTCCGGCATAACCATTCTTGAGCTCTCCAGACTGTGGGTAGCTGCAGTAGCAAGCTGCCAGTGCTACTCTGAGGCAAGGAGAGCAGTGCAGGAGATGCCACGTATTTGGAAGCACAATGAGGTTACTGCTTTTGGTCCAAATATAGACTGGAGGCTGTCATTGAATGATGTGGGACTGTAACTTTGAGTTCTGCAGCAGTCAAGATGATAATGTGTAGCTGAGTTAGGCATGTAGTTTTGTATTTGTGCAAACTAAACCCACTTGACTTATGGACCACACTTTGGATTCCACGCATGACAGTCAAAGCTCCCTATTGTATCTAATTTGGTTAAATGCTGAATGGTTCATCACAGTGTCTGGCTAGTTTGGGTTTCATTTTAATGGAAAAGTAAGATGCTTTTGAGGAATTCAGAAAGAAACCCTGGGAGGTGTGGAAGATGGCATGCTGTACAGTAACAAGAGTTCATGTTAACTTCTTTTAGCTCCCATAAGACTTTTCAGTATCTAACTGCAAGATGTGATACCTCCATTTTCAGCTTGTCATGCAAGCAAGTGAATCATTAATGAAGTTTAGCAAGAGTCTGTCTTGATAAGATATCTCTGATCTGCTGTGAGTTGCATGTTTTGATCATTTGAGCTTATCTTGCACTTTGGGAGTTGTAATAGATGTTTCTTCCAAGTTGGTAATTTCTGGTATCTCCACCACATTTTCTGTCAAGTCATCCTTTCAGCTCTTTAAGTCAGGAGCATCTCTTAGAAAACTTCAATTTCACCTCAGACATACACCATATGTATGCTTATTCTTACCCTGTTTGTATGTGCCATGCACCGTTCTGTGGTTCATTGTCCTGATGTTTCAGCAAACTCAGGATCTCTTCCCATGGTTTTGTTTCTTGTCCTCTTCCTCTGTTTTCTGTTATTACCAAGCAGAATAAAACTTCAAAACATTTCAGAAGTTGGAGGCACCTCTGACCCATGGGACAAAGTAGGAACTCATTGTTTGTTTCAGTTTGGTGACTCTGATCCATGAAGAACATACAGCATCCGTTACCCCTGTAATAATGCTGCTTACATTTTTATTTTAAAGGGGGCCCGTATGGGATTTTTGCTGGAAGAGATGCATCCCGAGGTCTTGCCACCTTCTGCCTGGATAAGGAGGCTCTGAGGGATGACTATGATGACCTCTCTGATCTCAACGCTACACAGCAAGAGACCTTGAGGGACTGGGAGTCACAATTCACTTGTAAGCCATTTTTAACCTATTCACAAAGTAGCTAACTAGTGTGTAATAAGGGAAGCAATGGTTAAAATGCAGTTACCAGCTGGAAGCATCAGTCTGCAAACTTACTTTGAGTTAATACCTGTTTACTAAGTATTACTAGAATTACTGTTAGTCAAAAGAATTAAGATAAATGTCAGGTTTTCCCTCTGCTTTCTCCCTCCCACTGCTCCTTACAGAACAGCAGGAGAGATAGAAGCACTCTCTCATAGGGTAAAATCTGTAAGGCCACCCAAAAAGTTGACAGGAATTGGAAATTAAGAGCATGTTTTTGATGCAGTTATGACCCCATCTGTAGAGACTATTAGATTTTAATGCTCTGAAAAAATTAAGCTTATGTCCCATTCAGCCTCTCAGAAATGAGAGTAGCATTTCAGTTACTACTACTTGGGGGGTTTGAGTTATGAAGACTGTTTAAACTAGGCCTTTTCCGCTTGGAGCTCTTGATACAACTTTTTTTACTCTTAAGTTATTCTGCATGGCCTTGCTGGTGGCTTTATTAGATTCACAGACAACTGTATCCAGCTGACTTTCTTCCCCAGCAGGTGATGGGGAATGAGCAAATGCCACCTCTGTGCTTGCAAGCAGCCTGGTTGTTACTGTACCAGCGATGGCCAGAGTGGCAGAGGAAAAATGGCAACTTGCACACTTGAGATGTTTGTTCTAAAAGTAACAGAAGGAAGTAATTTTCATAGTTGCCTTGTTTTTCTATGCTCAGTATTGGAAGTTGAAAAGACGCAATTCAAACTGTTTTCTGTCATGTGCCTCAACTTGCTGCTCAAAAAGAACTTCAGCCACAGTTTTATGGAAATTGCTGCGTTGACCTTGTACCAGGGCATGCCAACTGGCATGATTTTTTTTTCTCCCAATGTGTCTTGTTGATGAAAATTAATTCCTCTGTATCTCATGATGCCTTTTAGGCAAGTGAACACCAAAGGGATTGTTTCTATTTGGATAAGACAAAAAATAAATGTATCAGTTGTTTGTCTTGATGAATTTTTATACGCACACACGTAAATATATATATACGATGGAAACTGCATATACAAAATAGTAGTACAGTGGAAGTAAAATGTTTTTTGTTTTTAAATCTAGTGTTGGGTTTTAAAGATGTACTATGACAAGCTAGAATGGAGCTTTACTCCACTTGATGTCATCCAGAGTGTCTCAGTCCTGACCTGATGTGCCCCTCCTACTTTGGCGCTCTTCCTGTCTTAATCAAGACTGTTGATCATGCCATGCAGAATGGCTGTTTTATTATGCTAACACAAATATGTCACAGGAACCAGAACTATGCTACCAAAATACCTGCCCTAAACTAGTGTTTAAATCTACTTTTTAAAGAGTCAGGCATCAGGACCAACAGTGAACTGCACTCTTTATTACTACATTTCTAGTAAATTTGGCAATTAGTTGCTTTAAATTCTTATTAATTATAACAATGCTAGTCCAAAATGCCTATAGTCAGAGGCATCTTTTGCTTTGTTGAAGTTGACAGATGGGCAATATAGTGTAGCTCTCAGTCCTTATGTGTATATGATCTCAGTGTTTTAACATGTTCAAAAAGAGATATAAAATAAGGCAGAGGCTTAGCTGCATAATCGGATAACAGATCCATCTTTATCTCTGGGGAGAAAGGATCCCTCTTCTGTCCTATTAGATACTTTCAACATACGTTACAGACGATAAAACCCCTTGAAAGCTGCATACACATATGCAAATATGTATATGCGTGCGAGTGTAATACCTAACATAAATATTCTAACAATGCCATTAAGAGAAATAATCTAATCCTGGATTCTGTTTCTTAGTTGGATGAGTCCCCCAGTTTACATGTGTCTTTACATTTATTCATCTTTTGGCTTAGGCAGTAGAAGGAGAATTACAGCTACATTCACTTTACACATTTCTTACTACAACATTAGTAGTAGTTCAGGTAGTTGAGTTTGGCTTTTCTCCTTCTCTGCCCAGTGGTTGGAACAAGTCGCTGAGAGCTGTTTTATTATTATATAGGCATTTTGTTGAGTTAAAAAAGGCACATCTTTCAGGGAAGAATAATTACTTGATTTCTTTTTTTCCCCCCCCAGTTAAGTATCACCATGTTGGTAAGCTGCTGAAGGAAGGGGAGGAACCCACTGTGTACTCTGATGAAGAAGAAAAAGATGCCCAAGACACAAAGAAAGACTAGAGAGTACAGTGAGGAACAATCTGGTTTTTGAATCGTAAAGGATCGTTTGTAACATTCCACTTCTGTTTTACAAGTTGCAACAGCAGCAATGCTTACAAAAGGTCCAGAGTTACAGCGAATTGTTGCTTTTCAAAGGTTTCCTTTTAAAATTCAGTGGTAAACTACTAAAAATCTAAGATCTGTCTTACTTTAAACCTGCATAATCTGAAGTATGCATGAGAAATGTCTGTGCACAAGTAAACTGCAATTTTGGCAATAAAGGACTATTAATGTTTTTCTTCTATCACCATTTAGCACAGAGTAGGTTGAAATCCAGTTTTTCATTAACAACCTAGTAACTGTGGACACAAGCACAAGAGTAAAACTTCACACATGCAACACAAATTCCACTAAATCTTGTTTTGTGTTAGCTTTTGCAGGATCTGGGCCCCAGGCTGTATTTCCTTTAGAAAAGGGACTATATTTTATTTGTCCATGAAGCATCATACTCATTGTGGTGCAGAGTAATTCAATATTATGTAAGGTAATTTGGCTTTTAAGGAGTTACATAGTGGTTTACAGATGAAACACTAACTGCTTTAAAAAATAAGAATTTTTTAGAGGTTAAATCACTTTTAGATACTTAAAAAAATAATAAGGACTAATGAATACTTGATGTATTCAGTCATGCATAATTATGCATGGATTAATATTCTTTGTTCATGTTTAAAGCCCATCTGAAGTGCTACAAAGGATTAGATATTGAGTGTAACTAGGCATTACCTGAAAACCAGGTACACCATGAAGCGTAACTCAACTGGACTACTACTCATTCACTTTTCCTCCTAACAAAACTTTTCTGTGATTGTTAATGAAATTATATTAAAAGGGGAAGATCAGCTGCTGTCAATTCCTAGGCCTAAAAAAGAAGACTTGCTGGTATGGCATAGTTTACAAGTGCTCTTGTACACACAGCTTTAACTAGCAGAATAATGTTACTGGTCAGTGTAACTTACACAGTTTTCCTGCACAAAATAACATGGTGTAAGCCGTTTCTGTGTTGAGGCCTTTGTTGCTTTGGAACATTGCCATTAAAGAAATGGCACAATCCCATGCATAATCAGCAATACTATACCTGGGGGAACCTGACCTTTGAATTGCTTTTTACTTACTTGCTCTCTTAACTTACATCTATGCTTAATTACTAGTCTCCTGCCAGAGGGGGCTGGGTAAACAGATTTGACCAAGAAGAAAATGTCGATGTGCTCCATCATTATCTAAAATACTTCCGCAAAACTTTCTTAGAAATTCCAAGGAGGTAACTAATGATTTGCTGATCACTTGTAAATGTGTTTTTTGTCCAGGTGATTATGCTTGGGTGCCTGTCTGGGGTAGTTCCCCCCTATGTAGTTTCACTGTCCAGTTGAGTTGTTTCAATTTGGCAACATAACCAAAATGATGAGTCCTGAGTGGGAAGGTGTAAACTGGGCCAAATTGTTTGGAAGCAGAGTGCATTGCACAACAGCAGCTTTCGTGAACAAGCTGACACAACGCGTTAAAAGTGCCTGAGACCATCTGTGGTGAGAATGAATGACTTTCCCTCAGTCCTAACACTGTCATGGCATTTTCTTCTGGTTACACTGGGCCTTCAAATGAAGATGGCTTGTGTAAAGTGGTACTGTGTGAACTACCTAACGAAGGTCTGGAGATGAATTTAAATCTTGTCACAACCTTTGTGTTGCTGTTTTTTTAGACATTTGTAATACTCTTTGCAAAGTACTACTAATGGTTTACCTCAAATCAGAAATACGCTTTTAAGCCAGAAAATAAAATACTCTTGTGTAATGGTGGTGTTTGGTTTTATTCACTGCAAGTAAACGTGATACTTAATCCTCCCCAATGTTTCAAGTTTTGTATTCTCTTTCTCCAATGTCCAACATTATCCAACTGAGTATATATTATAACTGAATGCCTGTAAATGTGGTTCTGTAGTATAACTTGAACAGAATATTAAACACAGAACATGTGCATGTTGTATAACATGCATTGCTGTTGGAAAAACAGAGTTAGGTGTAAAAAGGCGCAAGCAATCGTTAACACTGAGCAAAAGCTGGAGCTTTGGAAGGCTGACACGTAGCAGAATTAGGCTAGGCTATAACCTACCCTTCAGTGGACCCAACCATCTGACTGTTAAGGTAGCCCATAACATATCCTGAGGAACTCAACACTGTAACACTTTTAAATATTAATCTGTACCTTGCAACATGATGCATCAAAGAACAGTAAGAATACATAAAAACTACACAGAAAACTGGTCATAACACAAGACAAAGCTTAATGTTAAGCATCTGTGCTTCTTGGGAAGGAAATATGCTTTGGCAAGACCACTGCTTTTTCAGAGAAAACAAAGCTAATTTATTGTGGAAGGGGAAGAAGCAAGTAACAAAAGTACAATTTCATGAAGCACCAGGCATGGATTTTATTTTCTCCTACAGTACTGGAGAAAATGGATGGGTTTTAACTTCATTTTTACTCTGTTCATTGCAACTTGGCCCCTTCCTTCAACAGTGACTGGCTGCACTGATTAAGCAAAACCAACTGTGCCAGGTAGCTTATCAGACTGTACATTAACGAAGTAGGACATGATGACCAACTATGAGCAGAGACTGTCAGCCATCTCCCCCACGTGAACCGTTACTGGTGTGTGTAGCAAAGGCATACTTGAGGAGCTCTAGGACAAATCAAAACTTGACAAATTTGACACATCAAATTGAGCAGCATCTCCTTTCCAACCACTTCTGTCACTGTCAACTGCTTTGTAAAATTCAGGTATTCTTTTGTCTGGACTCTCCCTGCTCTTAATCATCTTTATTAGCTCTTATTTCATGCTGTTCCACTTTTATAAAAGTTCAGTAATGAATGCTTATGTCTGGAGTTATGTAAGGGGTTTACAAAAGGTGAGGTGTTTCTATGCATTGCCTGGAATCTCTGGATTAAGAGAGGGCTTTATATCATAATTGCTGTGTTCTTGTATTTCAGGCAGACTGACTGATGTAACAATGGGCATTGTGTATTTCTGCTTTAAAACAGCCCGTAGGGTTTTGACCAGCATTCAGCACGAGGTACAACAGGCTGTGTATTTCCAGTAACAAAGCTTAGTTCAGACAGCTCCCCGGAGAAGACTTATGTGCTCACTAGCTCTATTAGGAGTCATTTTCACTAGTTCTGTAGGAAAAGTCAGATTTGATTGCAAGATCTGATCTGCAGTCTCAGCACCCTACTTCATACTTGTCACAGTAAACAGTGTTTCCAAAAAAAAAAATTAAATCCCACAGCTTGAAATGCCGGCTGAACAACAGCACACGCCAGGCTCAAACTGAAAGGTGTGAAATTATGCCAGCAAAGTTATACACCTCTGTTGCTGAACTATATAAATGCCGCTTTTAATGCATCTTTTCACCTGTGAAGTGTTACAATTGTCAAAACATTCCGTAACTTTCATACCCGAGATGTGACATTTATTCCTGTAACTATTGACATTTAATCTACAAAGCTATGCGTCTTAGAAGTCTTAAAGCAAAATTTATACGCATCTTTAAAGATAAGCCTTCAGGATAACAAGCAAAATTATACTGAATAGTCCAGCGTATGATAGCCTGGGGCTATCATGGGGAATTAATATTAAAACACCTAAGAACAGGTTCTACATAATGCCACCTGTAAACATAAATGTTGTTTCAGTATGAAGCTTACAATGGTGTCTCACATTTTAAGGTGCACACATTTTATTTACTAGCAATGTTTTACACAGAATGAGGACTTCGAGAGAGAGGATTTGCTTCATCAATTTCAATCAATATAGGTGAACGCAAGAAGTGATTACAGAACTGGTATATTTATTTGTTATTGAATATTGTGACAACATGTTGATAAAACACTGGAAATTTACACCGAAGGAAATCTTTAGTTCCTGCTCCCCCAGATTAGCAAAAAGAAATGCTTCCTCACCTGTAATCAAAAGGCCTGTCTCATGGGAAATGGGTACTCACGGACACAGAACCGTATGGATCGACAGAGGGGGAAGTCTTGTCATCTTTAATCCGCAAATATTGCGTAGAGAGAAAACACCCTTGGTATGTCACATCAGTGCAACTGAAACGTTTCACACAGTCAACAAATACAACAGTTGATCTTCATTATAACTGTATAAAATACTAAAAAGGAGACTTCAGAGGGGCATAAATGTTCTCCAAAATAGTCAGAAAATATTTCTGTCAAGAAAATAAGATCTTTTTAGATAAAAGTAATAGATTAACAGTACTTTGAGTAGCAACCATTTGTCATTCACGACCTGAAAAGGCACTCAACATCTGAACGTGTGAATAGAGAATACTGATAAAACTTGGCTGAGAAGCCTGTAGGAGTCACCAGTATTGAACACTGGGGAAAAACCTATCTACCATGAACAATTACAATATTTTTTTTAATTACTATTTATTAGAGCAGAAGTTACAAACATGGGTAAGATTCTATGTAATGAAGGCAACATTATTACATTATCTTCCTATATTAACATGTAATGAATAAAGCATATTAAAATGATAGCTGAAATAATCAGTATTGAACTTACTGTCCTCTACATCTTGCTAAGGGACTTTGTCCAAAAGCAATTGTGGCTGTTTTCTAAATATAGCCAGCTGAATAAATATTAATATAACTCAAGCTCCTAGACTGTGTTTTTACATTTTTACCTACATGCAGCACAAGTCTGACAAAATTTCACAATTTCTCTGGAAATTATTTGTAAGCAAACACACTAGCTATCTCACTACACGTGCCTTCAAAATATTGAGAGAAAATTTTCAACCTGCATACAGATACGGGGACTGTCAGCATGCTGACAAGTGTGGCCCTTTCCCCACCTAACATTCAGAGCTTTGCTTAGACAATCATTCAGATTCCTGGAAGCACCACATCTAGCAAAAGTTCAGTGAAACCCTTCCTTCCAAAGACCAGCAAGGCTTCAGAAACACTTCTAGAACTGTGAATAGAAAACAAGCATTTTCCCAGTGTGAGTTTTACAGAAGTTTGATTTTTTTCTTCATATTTGGAAATCTATTACTTCCCACAATCGAGTATAAATGTCCCCTACACCTTCCAGTCCCACCATTTTAACAACCTGATTGAGGAGGCACTTGATACGCTTGCTCTAGGACTTACATAGCTATGTTTTTTCCCAATGATTCATTACTGCTGAAGACTAACTTTGATATTTACATGGGCCCCTACATTTAATCAGGGTATATAACACTCCAAGATCTTAATCTGTACCCTTTCAAGTTCTTAGCAACTGGTCCATGAAAGCCTGTCTGGTCCTCAGGAAAGTTTTGGTCCTCTGTTATCCAAAAGGCAAACACAGACACTGGTGTTGCGTCTCACTACACCAGTTAGATATTCAAACCAAAGGAATTACCTAAGCAAAAAGACCCCAGTATTTCATATACCTTATAATGGTCAAAGGACTTCCTTCTCCCACTTCTGTATCAAAACTTAAGAGCTATTATATAGCAACTGTTCAACATCCTCTTCTGGGCTCTGCTCCACAGAAAGTATCTGAGCAGGGATTTGTCTGAATTATCTCAAGAGGAAATAGAGAGCATCCTCTGACATCTGCATCCACATCTCTTCTGAACATTAACTTCTTATCATCTCCTGTAGGTAAATATACGAAAAAGTTACTTTAAATGAGTTTATCATGGGGCAGGGAAAGAAAGGGTATGGGGAGGCAGCTGTAAGGTATCACCAATGAACTGAAAGCATAGTAAATTGTGAAAGGGCTGTGAGTAACAATAGCCAGAAACACAGCAATCCTGTATGGAGATCAGATCACTACCTGTATATAAATTTACTAACTTCCCACCCAGATGTACCACATACTGAGTTACCTAGCAATGTTTTAGTTGTCTCAAGCATGTTGAGTTGTTAGCATGCATGTTATTAACAGTATAACCACCTACCTGCTAATGCCCATATACTTTGCTATCCAATTAAGCAGACAAATCCTGCTCTTGAACCGCCGCTGCGCATAGCGTTTCTGAGCTAAACTGAACAAACCTTTAACTGCAGAGAACTCGCACTCCTTTTTTTACACCATGTTTATATTCTTTAAAACTTTTTTAAAACAGTTACCATTCATCACTGTAAGAACTGGCAACTAACCTTACCTGCCAGAGACCTGTCAAATTCAGTCAACTTAGTTCTGGTGTCCCTCTTTCTCACCTGTGCTCTGGATGGTCCCCTGAAGTTGTGAGCCATCATGAGGGGTAACACCTGGTGCTGCCATGGTGCGGTGAAGGGTCTTGAATTTCACTTTTTTGTGGAACATTTTCTTGTATTTTCTTTGTATCTTTCTGAGCGACTCCAGCTGCATGCAACTGTCCATCTCTGAAAAGCCACATTCATCAGATAAAAGATTAGAAGAAAACTTTTTTGGCTTTTTCTTCATTTTGTGCGCACTTCTCTCCTCTTCCCCAGATTGTCTCTCACTTTTCTGTCCTTCATGTCTTAATTTACTACTAGACCTCTTGCACGACTTTTTAAACTTATGTTCACACTCCCTTGCCAAGTCCTCATGGACAGCATTACAACAGAAGCTACATTTGCTGTTTTCCTTCTCTTGACCTTCCAGAGTTACATTTTTAAGGTAAACCAGTAATTTTCTCTCCCCTGCTCTTGCAGGCAAGCACCCTTTGCCACAATTGCTGTAAATTTCTTCACACCTTCTTTCTGTTCTCTTCATCGAACTGCTACGTGCCCCTCTAAAGTACTCTGAATCACTCATCTCTTCCAACAAATCCTTTAGCCTGCAAGCAGATCTGCATGTTTTGTATGGTACAGTACCTTCATCACTACCTTCTTGTTTGAATTCCTTATCATGAGTAACAGCAGTGCAATCCAAAGAATGATTCAGTCCAGCACGTGGTAAGTTATCAGCAGTGAGAGAGTCATTCCTCTGCACTTCCAAACTTTTTGCAAGCCTACCCCCATAGGCTTTGTTTTCTAACACCGTGTCTGTGGACCCCAGTTCCCCAATAGTGATCACCAGTCTATAATTACCATCGCTACTACAGTTTCTCCTGTTGAGGTTTTGCAGAGGGCTCGCTCCTCTGAAGCGTTCACCATGTTTGTTACTTAAGCAGATGTCAAAGCCACTATCATCATCAGACACCACTCTCTTCCACCAGGACTTGTTCACCGTGCTTTTTGGCTCTAAGCAAACACGTGCGTAGCGTGGTGTCTGATAGTAGTTTAGTAAATAATGGATGAATTCATCAGTCTCATAAACCTTTGGCTTTTTGCAACCATCTTCATCAGACACTGTCTGCGTGTGAACTACATTCAGTGCTGGGAAGTCCCTTCCATCGAGGGATTCGATGACCCTGCAGTCTTGTGTAACCGTAATCAGTAAAGATCCACAGCCAAAGGAGTTGTGTGCATCTCTGCCAGGCAGTCCGTCAGAACTCGGGGCTGTAGAGGGATCACTTAAAATCGTCCTGACTATATGACAAGTAGATGCATGGTAGTTACTCGCATCTCCTTCCTCACTACATAAGCTGCTACTTTTTCTGGTTAATGGGCACTTAAACTCTTCCTTACGTTTCAATTCTTTGTATGTAAGATAATGGGGGTTAATCAGTTCCTGATGTGTGCCTTTTAATGCTGTTTCAGGAAAGGAATTGTCCTTCCTTACGCCCAATGAAGGATCCACTTTTTGACTTGCCAACTGCACAAAATCCTTCAAATAAAAAAAATCAGGAAAATTATTATGTACATTTTTCAAGCACTATAAAGAGTGCTAAACTGCAAACTCATGAGCAAGCAGTCCCACAGTCAGAAGAATTACACAGGTGATGGGTAAGTTTGGCTGAGTTCAGAGCTCAATAGTACAATCTCACAATTCCTAAGTTAGAACTACAGATATTTCATCATCTCAGAAAGCCACATTCTCAATTAAAGGAACCTTTCAACCAGTTCACCTTTCTCACTGCAACTGTGTAAGAAAACATTCTTTGTTTGATCACAGCATCACAACAACTAGTATTGCCGGCAACAGTTACATTAATACACTTTTGTAGATCAAATAGTTTATTTAGAATAAATTGCTTTGTTATACATTGTTGTAAATGGCTCCAAATACAACCAATCTAAAGCTTTCCAAGTGGTGAAACCAAGAAAGTTGAAGTTTATTTAACACATCACCTTCATGATTAAAAGGGTAATGTCAGATTTTATAGGGCCCTAAAATCACGCAGAATGCCTCTGATTTCAACTCTAAGTAAATTATAGTCCTTTAGAAATCTTTTAACATTAAGGACTGGGGAAAACATACACTTATAAGAGCTGTAAGCAAATGTTAATTAGCAAATAGTAAAGACAAAGTCATGTCAGTACCCCTGAGAAATTAAAACCCCTGTTTTCACTTAAAACATTATTTTTTTAGCCCAAAGCACTAAAACAACCTCCAAACATTAGCCTGTGTGCAAAACACTCAATTGTTTATCAATCCTCTGCTGACTTTCTCAAGACATTAGCCAAATCAAACTGAAATAAAACTGATAGCTTCATGCTGGCCACAAAAGAGAGGCTATTAGAAATGCAGCTGCCATAAATCATGTCAATTTAATTCTGCCACTTGTAGACCTGAAACCAAAACAAGCAGAGATAGCATCATTTACGTCCCCGCCCTGAAACTCCTTGTTTGCAATGCTGGATCAAGTCTAATAGAGCTGATACAGCCCTTCCAGCCCTATTTTTATTCAGTAACGACAAGGCCTCAAACAAGCATCAAAGGCAAAGTTTCCAGGTGGAAATGTGCTACCTTTGCTCTCAGCGTAAGACAGAGCAGATTGTCACAAGACTTAGACCTGAGGCCTTCTCAGTGTTTGGTCAGTACCAAGGCATTCCTCTGAACAGCATCAAGACATCAAATGTCTAGTGAATTATTCAAGGTCTAATAAAAATCCTTCAAAATTTAAAATATGTTTTAAAATAGTCTTACTTTCACATGGTTTAACAGCACTGTAAGCAGTCTGACAGACTCCACTCTTCTCTGAGCTAGCAGGGATTTCCTTTCTTCCCATTCAGGCATATTCTCTGGACACTGCTGTTCTTCAGCTGGTACCTTCTGCTGCTTTGGGGGATGTTTCTCATCTCCATCTATCTGCCTCTCTTCTCTCCTCTCGAGCTTAGCTTTCTTTTTTCTCTCTTGAACTTCATTTCATCACCACGTCTTTTTCTAGGTAATTATCAATATGGGACAATTTAGACGACACTTGCTTTACATTTTGAGTCCAGGGGAATTGGATACAAGTCTTTGAAGTGCTAATAAGCAGCAACCAGTTGCCAAGAATCCGCATGTGGCTAACAAAGAATCTCGTTTGTTCGAGTAATATGTTTAAAAAAACACGGCACATAGATGACATGCATCCAACTGATGACATGTTTAGAAAGTTCTTTGTGTCTTCAAATGGTTTGTATTCTAGGGTGTCTTTACAAGCACTGCCAAGACGACAGAGCCGCATCATCTTTTGTCTCCAAGGACACAACTAGAGACTAATGATTTGGATCTAAATCTTAAGGTAATACATCTCCCGTACAGATTAGAATGAGGGTCCCATTTAAGAGATATTACAAAACTAACGCAGGGATGTTTTTGCTATTGCTGAGCAGGGCTGGCACAGAGCCAAGGCCTTTTCTGCTCCTCACCCCACCCTGCCAGCGAGTGGGCTGGGGGTGCACAAGGAGCTGGGAGGGGGCACAGCTAGGACAGCTGACCCCAGCCAGCCCAAGGGATATCCCATACCATATGATGTCACGCTCAGCATATAAAAGCTGGGGGAGAAGGAAGGGGGGGATATTCAGAGTAATGGTGTTTGCCTTCTCAAGTAGACGTCACATGTGATGAAGCCCTGCCTTCCTGGGGATGACTGAACACCTGATTGCTGATGGGAAGTGGTAAATTAATTCCTTGTTTTGCTTTACTTGTGTGCGTGGCTTTTGCTTTACCTATTAAACTGTCTTTATCTCAATCCATTGGTTTTCTCTACTTTTACTCTTCTGATTCTCTTCCCCATTCTGACATGGGGGGAGCGAGTGAGCAGTTATGTGGGGCTTAGTTGCCAGCTGGAGTTAAGCCACAACAAGCCATCACTACTTTCTGGAAACCCTGTTCTGCAGAAAGGAGATCCACTAAACAATCAACATGACGTGTCACAGAAAACTCCAGAAAATTCAAGGAACAAAGTGTTCACCCAAATAAGTATTTAAAAAAATATTTTTAAAGTGTTTGAATTGGAAGGTATTAACAATAGAAGCATAGCAATATTTTCAGAGACCTAGCATTACAGTCACTATGCTCCACATTCCAAGCATTTGGGTTTTTTAAGACAGGAAGGTGTGACAATTTAGGATGCCATCCAAACACATTTTCTACAGAATTAAAACTTCAATATACTACTATTACTCAAATACAAAGATTTAAAAACATTGACCAAAAGATAACAACAATGAAAAAATAACATGTAAAAAGGGGCAGCAAGAAAGACAGAAGTGTTCACCTCTAGCTTTGGACCTTCCAGTCAAGTGGGAGGCACCCAGAAACGTACGTCACATTAATTTTACTCCAGGGCATAGAGACATTAATTTGTGATGTTGCAGCACAGAGCAATACAAAAAGCCCACATGCAGAACCTTAAGCAATCAAGCCTCAGAGCAATTTGAGACCAACGGCTCTCCGATCTCACACCAGATCATAGAGCACTCCAATCTGAAAGAGACCTCAGGATGTCTCTAGTTCAACAATTCTCATAACCCAGACCCCTCCATCTGATGTTTTACACATAGAATTATCATGATGCTTTTCTTTCCAACAGTAACACATAAAAACTGCATAGTATTGCTTCAAGTTCCCTGACTCCTGTTTCCTCAAAGCCTGGATTTTTAGAGTAGCCACTCTCTCTGGATTTTACTTGATATGAGGAAGTGTAACAAATCTCAAGAAAATGGGACATTCTCTAAAAATACACTCTCACCTTTCAACCCCCTCTCCTTTCCCCCTTTTCCGAACGTGCTCCTGTTCTTGCAGCTTTAGTCTTTCCAGGCTTCTCTTTCTTATGGCTCCTTCACTGAAGTGTCTGGTTGTATCAAAAGTCACCTGTCACAGAAGAAGCAGAGTCAGACTTAGCAGTCCAGTTTGCCGTGTATTTATACAAACACAGACAACCTGCTGAGCAAATGAGAGACCCTAGGTGACTAACAAAATATTACTATACCCACGAGACTCACTCTACCCTAGCATACTAGAACATCTCTTCTGGTGTTCATGCTGGGGTGTCAATCAAGCTCAAATGTCCCACTCCCAAGTGTCTCTTCCTGCTGTGGCATCAGGGGCCCCCAATCTGACATCATACCTTTGGCCAAATCTGTTCCTGGCATAACCTTCTGGGGACTCAAAGTTCAGCGTGTTCAGCAGAGCATTCCTACTGCAGGATTTGTGCAATTCTGCCAAAACTAGAGTTCACTGACTCTTAGAGCAACATCTTTTGGATCAAATACTTGCTTGCTTAAAAATTGGTGAATTCTGTTGATGTGTGCTGCATTTCATCAGCTTCAAATGACTAGATGTGAGCACAGTCAAAAAAAACACTCAAGGAAATTGCATCAACGTCTATCTACACTGAAAAAATAAGTAATGTGAAGTGTTATTTCCAACATAGAGGTATATTTTAGGGTCACAGTTTAGAAATTACCTGCTGGGAAAAAACACCGAAACAGGGTACGCTATACTAAGTACCTACAGAGGTAAGCTGTTAGGCTGTGGAAATCAAGCTTACAGACTTCAAGTTTTCTTTTGTAATGTCACACTAAGCATAGCACTTAAATGGATTCATCTCTCAGCATACTTACAACAAAAAGATGCACAGAAGAGAAAGGGTACCCCTTACTCACCAAGAACCACCTAAATAGGGCAGCTGCCACACCTACTTCATGCTTAACAATAAGAAACCGAGTATCTTTCAAAGAGTCTTGCCAGCTCCTGAGATCATCTCCCAGTTTGAGTGCCAACCACACTGAAAATATTTACAACTTTTAGCTTACCCAACCAATTTTTCAGGAAATCAAAGCAGTAAAATGTCATTTTTCAATTAAAGGACTTAAGTTCAGATACATGAGCTTCATGTATCAGTATCTCTGTACCCAGCACAAATAGGATAAGCATAAGGGGTTTTTCCCTGTCACATGCTTAACTCTCCAAAAAGTTTGCAGAGAGGCTTCCACTGATTAGCAATGAAACTAAAGGATTAGGTTCAAGGAAAAAAAGAGCCTAAGTTGGCAAACCACCATCTATGCCAGCTTCTTCCACAAAATCTCAGCAGCTAGTTACAAATAAAGGTTAGCATATTTAAATGCTGTCCATAAGCTATATTTTTCTCTCTTTTTAGCCACCATTTTAACATACATACAGACTATAGGAAAAAAATAACATATATATACACAGAAAACTGCAGGAGTGCCACATAAAAGCTTCCACTGAAGCAACGTGAAAAAAAGTCCATAGGATGGTTGTCACAGGTTAAAAACGATACTGCCATCACTTGAAAAATACCTGTTTGCCTTCAATACAGGAATCTACAGGGGAAGATAAGTGCAGTACAAGAAGTTGTTTGGTAAAAGAGGGTAAATACACTTCACTCAGAACAATGAAGAAAAAACCCACATATGTACTGAAGAAAAACTAATGTAATTTAAAAAACAACAACAAAACCTGGAATCTCTGGAAGCATCAGCTACAGCAGACTGCAGCACTGAATTGCTTGTGTTAAGGAACTGCTGCCAAATGCACTCAGAATTAACCACAACTTCATCAGGCAAAGCCGAGTATCTCAGGATTAATCTTTGAATACGGTCACTTACATATATATTTAGACACACCTTCAGCATGTCATACAAGCAAAGCAGATACACTACAAAACTCAAAAAGTGAGTAGTCTCTAGAATCCTTTCTGCCCACCGTGCATTAAGATAAAGAGCTTCCTAAAGCTATCTGTAATGTTAATATCAACTACACTTTTTCCATCACACTAAGATTTGAGCTGCAGCAGATTAAAACATCGAGGACACTGGTGCTGAAAGCTGTGGAGACATGAAAGTCAAGCCTGAAGAACGGCTGGTGTACACAAAAGCTTCTTCTGTTTTGCAAGTGCACCTTCTTTTAAACCAACTGATATTACCCTGCCCTCGCAAATCTTTCTTCACTTGTATCCTTACACCATCATGGCTGCAACCATATTCCTGCAATAAATCACCTAGAAGTAAGCCCAAAATTCTTTTCATAGGGCTGAGTAAGCTATGGCAATTTGCCAGTGCAGACCATTATTACCCTTGCTCCTCCCTGTATTCTTCATAGCCAGCTCTTCAAGCATCAGAAATGTATTTCTCATCATGCAACTGTGTATGAAGCACAGAATTATTTACTGTCTGATCCACCAGCTTACTACTCAACAGCATGGGTTTTTGGAATCAACCCTGACATATTAATAAGCTGTTAACTTTAGGTTTTAAGCGTTCCAACTGACAAATCACAAGGAATCTGACACTCAACCCCTTTACCAAGTTATTATTTCCTTTGAGCCAGTCTGACATGGTTATAACATCAGAAACACATTTGCCCTTGCACTAGGGTTTACTATGAACTGCAGGCTGAACTGTCCTGTGCTACCTGCATGCCTGTCTTCTGTGATCATGTGTTCTGGTAACACTGATATATACTCAAAATAATAAAAATAATAATTAAAAAAGATGTTACTTAAATGTATAAAAAGGAATCAAGATACTGACCTGGAACTCTACAGATCTGTGACAAATTCTCAGCTCTACTGAGGAATTCCTGTAAAAGCCAGTAACTTCCTATGTCTCAAGGGCCTAAAATAATACAGTATTTTAGAACAGATTCAAGCTGATCAGGACAACAGGCCATCAAATCACTTACTCCAGCCTGTGCTAACTGCATTGGGCTGAAGCATCTCTTCCAGGAAGGCATCTGGCCCTGGTTTGAAAACACAATGATACGAAAACCTGCCACTTCCCACAGGCAGTCTGCCCCGTTCCTTACTCATTCACTGTTTGAAATGGAAGCCACTTCTAGATACCGATTTTTCATAAGCCCTCCTCTACTAGATTCACATCCTTTTAGCATCTATGTGGTTTTTTGGCGGGTTGAGCTGTTTTTTTCCCCCTCCTCTTCCAAGTGATAATCCAGGTGCCTCTCTGTCAGCTTTCTTATATAAGATACACAGACT
This sequence comes from Falco punctatus, assembly GCF_963210335.1. Classification (NCBI taxonomy): domain Eukaryota; kingdom Metazoa; phylum Chordata; class Aves; order Falconiformes; family Falconidae; genus Falco; species Falco punctatus. The sequence goes on from NC_137595.1 coordinate 16,488,351, forward strand.
GAGCTCCGAGAGCTTTCTCAGTCCCTCATTATGAGACACTTTCTCCAGCCTGCAGGTATTTTTTGTTGCACTGTTCTAACAAGCTCCAATGTAGAACATGAATCCCAAACCCACACACAGTATTAATTTGGTCAGTGCCATGCACAGCTAATTGACTCCTTTAAGCATGCTTTCTATCGCCACTTATACTCCCCACAACACTGCAATGGAAACCCAAGCCGTTACTAATGTACTACAATAACCCTTTCAGAGCTTTAAAAAAGACAAACATGAGGATAAATCAGTAAAACTCTGAAATTACTTGCCTGAATATCTGCACAATCCTTTTTACAGTGACTATCTTAGAACACCCTGAAATATGTCACCCAGGCTCAGACTTAAAACAAAATGAAGACTTTAGGAGAACATTAATAACCTGGCAATATCTAACCTGAAACACCCATATAGCCCATATGAGCAGAATGCAATTAGTGAGAATAATTCAATGCCAAGGCGCCCCTCACATTTGCTTACAGTACCGCTAGCTCAGGCAGCTCTTACCAGCCCCAGTGTCCCAGCTGGTCACTCATGTCAAGCCCTGGGGCACCACAACTGTTTCTGAGACCGTACCATCAACCAGGTCAGGAAACAGATCTAGCTTGGAGGCAAAAAAAAATTTAAAAAAAAATCATATTTCACCAGGTGACTTTTCAGAGTCTGTTGACCTGCCCTCAAGCAGTTCTGCCCGCAGAGCTCGACACCATCATTCCGCAGAGGTGGGCACACAAGAGCACCTACGGCAAGGTGCCCAGCGTTCGACATTATTGATCCATACCGCTACATACTATGGGTCCACAGTAGCAGACAAGAGTATATCACACAGGGGAAAGCATGTACCAGAAAGAGCCACTCGGAGAAGTCAAAAACACGGGTTTAAACAGATTTTCAACAGATTGGACTTGCGTGTTCTGCTTACTCTGCGCAAAATTAAGCAAAAAGGAGAGGTGATCGGCAGGGCTGCCGCTCAAAGCATCGCAATGGAAGGGGCGTTGTGAAGCCACCGCGCCTGGCGTCCCTCCTTCATGGAGCGCCTTCCCGGGGGGGATGAAGCCGCAAGCCGGCACCATGGCAGCGGCCCCTGCGCCCCAAGAAGCCCCGTGGCCAGGGCCCAGCGCCGCCGGGCGGCCGCGCACCCCTCGGCCAGCGCCCGGGAGGCGGCCTGGGCGGGAACCGGGGGACGGAGGCAGCAGCAGGGCCAGACCCGCTCGCCCCGGTGAGGGTGAGGGGCGGCCGGTGAGCCCCTGAGCGCGGCCGGGGCCGGACCCCCCCCGGGCCCAGCGCCCGGGCCGGGGGCGAGGCGAGGGGCTGCCGCTCCCCCGGCCGAGCCTGCCGCCGCCCCGGCAACCGGAGGGGAGGGCCGGCCGGCCCGGAGCCCAGCCCGGCACCCGCCAGCCCGGCCCGGCAGGGCCGCGGGCTCCGGGCAGCCCCACCTGAGCTGCCGGGTACCGCTCCGCGGCCCGGTGCCCCGGAGGACGCGGGCCAGGCCCGGCACGGCCGGCACGGCGCAGAGCGGCAGCCCGCCGGCCGCGGCCCCTTCCCCTCACGGGCCCCGCCGGAGCCCCCAGCGCCCTCCGGCAGCCGCGTCCCCCGAAGGAGCGGGGCACCGAGCCCAGCCGCCCGCCCCGCCCCGGCAGCGCCTCCCGCAGCGGCGGACGCCCTCCGCCGGCAGCGCCCCGCTCCCACAGGCCGCAGCGGGCCGGCTCCCCTTACCCCTCCGGCTGCCGCCCGCCGCCGGGCGCCCTTCCCGCCGCCACCCCGGGGCGGAGCGCGGCGGACGCCGGGCAGCGGCGGGGGGGACCCGCCTCGGGGGCGCGGCCCGGTACCGGCCGCTCCTCCCGCCTGCCGGAGCGGGGCTGGGGGCGGCGGGCGGGGCCGGCTGCTCGGCGCGGCCCCGGGGCGGGGGGGCGCTGCAGGCGCGGGGGCCATTTTGGGGCGGCCAGGGCCCGGGGTGAGGGCGGCGCGGCCGTGAGGTGCTCGGGCGCTTCACGCGTTTGTGAGGCACGATTCACACAACGGGGCTCCATGCTTCCCCTGGCTGCTGCTCCCTGCCTGCCGCCGGGCACCTTCAGCCTGTGGTCGTCGTGTGTGTGGGTGTTGCACTAAAAAACACCCCAAAGAGCCCCCTCCTCAGCCATTGCCTCACTCAGGCAGCATGAAGGCCTAGTTACAGGGGTGTGCTGCAATACCGTGGTTTTCTTTGTCCTGTCACACAGGTAACTCACCTACCACTGCTTCATCTGGGCAATAGGTGTGTGAGGGTTATTATCTGCTCTTCCATGCTGCAGGACTGGCCTGTACGTGTTTAATCAGTGCAAACGCGGTGCCTGTGTCTCTTCCTACTATATGGCGGTCAGTGCGGCTCCGGGCGTGCCAGCACCTCGCCAGCACACTGCTGAAGGTACCCTCCGTGCTTCCCAGCACCTGGTTGTTCTTATTTTAATGTCCCCAAGGGAGCTGAGTTCAAGGCAGTCATTTACTTAAATGCTCCCTCAGTTTTCAGTGCGTTTTTGTCTCTTGTGATCTTCCAAACGCAACTGTAAAACATGGTACATTTTATATTCCTTGCGCCCGTTCTTGAAAACAGACACCTGATTTCTTCCCTTGTGCTAGGTACAGTTGTAACCACAATGGGCAATGGTCATAGGATGCACAGGAGGCTGCAGACAGAGGTGTGTACCAAGCACTTCTCAGGTGGTCTAATTGCTATTTATGCAATTACAAGCTGCAAAGAATTGTTACGTGTGTATTTATTTAGTGTGGGAGGGCATTTATTTCTGTTACAACCTTGTGTGCCAAAAAGCATTCTCACTGTACAAGTTGAAACGGTAAAGATACTGCCTTTACCTACAAACATTTTTGGGGTCTAGTTGCCTTCTCCGCAGTTGTTGATTCCCCTTGCACCAGGAAGGTTTTCTAGGAGTCTTATCATAAACTGACATTTGTTTGTGTTTATCTTAAAAGATAAAACTGTTAATGGTACAAAAAGTTACATTTCAAAGATACTGTCTCTAAGTTGTGGTTTTTTCCTTTCCATGTGTATTTTTCCAAATCCAAACTGGCAAACTGGAATTTGTGATCAGTTTGCAGCTGCAGGGTCATTATATTCACCTACTCTGTACCTGATGCTTTTCCAAAGATGCAATAAGCTGAAAAACTTCCATGTTTTAACTTGTAGATAAGAAGTTTAATGTAGTCATACAAAGTTATTTCAAGATCTGAGTATGGGATACAGAAATAGGAGTTAAGAAGATATACACCTACTGATTCAGGAGACAATGGCTGTTACTGGTTTGCTTTTCCTGTTATGAGAGAGGTTATACAAAAAGTACATTTCCATTTTGTAATTTTATTGGCAATTATTTTGTAATAATGAAATTCCAAACAATGAATATAGTTTAGATTTTCTTTTATATTGAGCTCTGTTAAACTCCGCCACAATCATCTATAATTTTCTTGCTGCCAGCACAGTGGGTTTGAGGCTTTTGGTTTCATTTCCTTGGGCTTGTGACTGGCATAAGAATGCTGTCTTCCTTCTTAAGCACAATGCATTCCAACCCAACATTGTCGCATCTTAACATCTCTGCTACCAGAGGTACTACCTGACACAAGTAAGTAAAAAACTTATACTGTGCCTCCTGGTTGGAGAAAAAACCAACCAGTTTGTTACCTATAATTAAGGAAATTTAAATGTAAATAAAATCTAATTTATATTCTGTGTTTCAGGGAGCAAACAACTGGAAACTGATCGTTTGCAACTGCAGAATATCCTCTCTACTACGATCAAACGCATTGCTGGAGGAGCATGGTGAGTTACTCTGTGAATGAACAGTAAGTTGTATTTCCTCTGGCAAAGGAGACAGGGAAAGCTAATGTTAAGGAAATCACTCTGGCAATGTTCTCATGTTGAGAAGTGCCATGTCATATTAATTAAAAGTGCCACATCCAAAACGGATAAAATAATTCACTTTTACACAGTGAATGAACTGATTCACTTTTACGCAGCAAATAATAAAACTGTGGAAATCATTGCTATAAAAAATATGGGAGACCAAATACATCGCTTCAGAAGTGGGTTTGATGTTTACAGAGGCAACAAGAAAATATGGAGTTGTTTTGCAGATGCAGTTTTGACCCAGTATTAGCTATCTTGTTTTATGCAAAAGATACGTCTGAGACATTAGAAAGAGATCTCGAGTGGCATAATTATCCCACATTTCCCTCTTGCAGAATAATTTCATTTTTCTCTGCAACCTGCAGTCTTCTAGGCTTTATTCCATCTGTTACCTACCTAGATTGTACAGACCCAAGATTTGCTCTGCTCTTACAGAAACCTTCTTCTTAGAACTGGACAACCAGAAAAGTTGAAACCCAGTCTGCACAAGTCATGTGATGTCTTTGAAAATCAGTTTAGATAGAACTGGTGCAAAGGACTGTGTAAATCCAGCTCATTTGCTTATTCTGGGGTTATTCACATTTAGTGGAAGTGGATTTGAAGTGAATTAACTTTAGGGCACAGGGGCACTCACACAGACATTGCAACATCATAAGATTATTTCATTTCTTTCTAGATCTCATTCTACTACATTTCAACTGGGTTTGATTTAAAGCCTGACAACCTGTGCACATAGACAAGCTTTCTCTGGGAGCTTCAGGAATAGGCTGGGGAGGAAGATGGCTGTAAGAAGTCTTGGACATAAAGCATATTCAAGTATGTGCAAGTAAGAATCTTGGCTATGGTTCTGCTTGTGGCTTGGTAACGTCATTCCGTGAATTATGCCTGGATGTTACATGCTGCTCGAGTAATTTAAAAGCTAGGATAACTTTTCCTATTGAGACTATATATCTCCCTACCTTTAAGTAAGTAGGAAAAACCAAACCTCCATTTTGTATTTATTTTTGAAACAGAGCACCAAGACCTGTTCCAAGGGACAGTAGGAAACTTGCATAGGTTTATTTCATAAATAACAATGATACAACTGTTGCTTGTTGCAAATGGCTGTCATTACAGGTTTGACTCATGAAACTAATTTGTGGACTGCTGAAATATCCTTTCCCTAAATACTGATGTGATCAGTTACCGAGTGAGAAGCAGCTCACCTACACGACCACTTTCTAGTCAGAAGCAACCGAAGGATGGGTTGAATACTGCCATCCACTGGCTGGCTGCACAGAAAACTTGAATTTCAATTTCTTTAAGGTAATTAGAAAGTACCTGGTGGCATTTTGTTTTGTTTTTCTAACATGTTTAACTTCCCAGTCACGACTTTCTAAACAGCCTGTGTGATGATGGGTTTAATCTACAATAAGGTTACCTCAGAAATACTTCATATATAAGTGGATGGTTTTGCTTAGAAGCCATTAAAAAAAAAAGTTATTAGTCCAACAGATATGTTTTGGCTGTAAGGAGAATTAGTTTTCCAAAACATAAGTTGTCCAGCTAGGAAATACAACAATTTCTACAGAAGGTCCAGAATACACAATCCTTCTTAATATAATTCTGGTTTATAACATTTCTGAGCTATGCTTAGAATGTGTATCAATGGCATTAATTCTAGCGTGAGCTTTTTGTTAGACCCAGAGATTGAAGAAGTTTCTGGGTTGCTTCCTTCTTTTAAAGTCTGCTTTACACCTGACAAAGCCAGCTGGCACTGTGAATCGTTCTTAGTACAGAAAGGCAGGCTTGTGATTAAGTCACAGGAGTAGGAGTACAGGATTCTATTTCTGGCTTGGTCACAGACATCGTGGGTTATCATAGGCAAATCTGCTAATTTTCACTATCAGTCATATGGACAACACAACTGCTTGCTGGAGTGGCTTCTTCTTTTACCACCAATGAAGGAACGAACCAAGAATACGTTGTGCTCTACGAGTCTCCAGCAAATGTCCTGGAAAGCAGTGGCAACTGAACACCTCAGGGCAGTGCTAAATTTAGAGCTTTTCTAACTCATATTTGGCATGGGCAGAGAAATGGTTCTTTGACAGCTTTGTTTATTCTCCCTCCCTGATCTCAGAAGTTTTCTGTGAGACGTTAAACACAGTTAGGTACTGACATGCCCGAGGGAGGCAGTGTCAAAGTAGAACGGAATTTAACGTAAAAAATGACAGCATGCTCCAACACCACCTTTACTAATAAAACCAGTGTGTGACAGATTTCAGTGTTGTGCCTAATTCTGATGCTAGCCACAACTGTATTATCCTGAAGCAATGCACTGATAGTGACCAAACTATTTGCAGAGTTCAAGAAAAAAACAAACCAAAACAGAAACAAAAACCACCAAAACCAGTCCAGAACAGTACAAGAAACTAAGGAGGACATAAACAATATAAACTCAATTAGGCTGGCAGAAATGGTGAAAAGAAGGTGCAATGTAGAGCATTCATTTTTAGTAATCTCATATCCTGCAAGTGACATCCATTTTTTTTTAATGACTGGTTTTATTTTGGCAGGTTCCTTTACACAGGAGAAAAAATTGACAACAGACAATCTCACACCAGCCACCGTCTTCTCCACAGATTAGACTGTGCTGTGGAAAGCTGAGGTCATCTGCTGATTCATTTTATCAGCCAGAACAAGGTATGTAAAAACTTGACCAAAAATGAGTAGTTGAAATGGGAAGACTGGGTGGGAAAAAAACTGTGCTCAAGAAGAATCTTAAGCTGAGGTTTGTCTTTCTTGGGCAGATGAGCAAGAAAGGCAAACGCCTAGAAGAAATGTCACATTTTTATGGTTAGAAGTCTTCTGTTTCCAAGCAGTACTAAAGTATAGCAAGTTGATAACCTGTTTATTGTTGTTTCAAATTCTTCCTTAAATAGTTGAGTTCCTGGCAGCTAGAGAGATGTCTTTTAGCTGTTTTATTGATTTGGGAATACTCTATTGGGTTGGTGGCAGAGCATTTTTGCCAAAGTTGAGCTAAGGAGCATCTTTATACTGTTTTGTTGGATCCACAAGTAAAAAGGTACTGAATGTAGGCTAATTGAGGTTTCAGTTTGCACCTTTTGTTTGTTTATTTTATTATTACAAGAAACAGAGCAGACATCCCATTTTGGAGTATATTGCTGCCACTGCCTTCTTACGAGCTGTTACCTCCTCGATCCATAGATCCTGGTCACTCCTGTACCTCCTTTCTACTTTCTTCTCTCTCCTCCCCATGCCTTTTCCCCCTTTTCTCTGGCAGCACATCAGCAAAGCCTGAACTAATTGACCTCGTAAATCTTATTAATGATGCTCACTCAGTTCCTCACTTTCAGCACGAATGCACAGGGCTTCAGCAGCAGGACTCACTAGTTAGGAAGCAGTATTTTTGGCTAGTAGTGTGGGACGTAGAGCGGTAACCTATGGATGCAGTTGATCACTGCAAAAATGTGTTTCAAGTTAAAGATGAAGGGAAGTGTCCTGGCTGCACCTAGGTCACTGCTGTCAGGGCTTGTTGTTTTAATGCTACATAAATGCAAATAATGTCATGCTATTGGGATTTAAATAGGAGCAGGAGCAGCGGGTGCTGTTGGCTGCCTTCGCGTGGGCCCGCGCAGGCTCGGGGCACCCTGCGGAAGGTACCGGCCCTGCTGGCGGGGTGGTACTGGCCCTGCTGGGGTGGCACCGGCCCTGCGGGGGGCACTGGCCTTGCTGGGGGACACCGGCCCTGCAGGGGGCACCGGCCCTGCGGGGGGCACCGGCTCTGCTGGGGGGACACCGGCCCTGCGGGGGGCACCGGCGGCCGCGCACGCCGTGCCAACCGAGGGAGCGCACCGGACCGCGGCGCTGCCTCTGTCGGGAGCGCGGCCGCGAAGCCGGGCGGCCCCGGCCCCCCTTCCCGGGGGGGCAGCGCGGCGGGGGCGGGAGCAGCGCCCCGCGTCACGGCGCCCCAGCCTGACGGCGCCGCCCCCCGCGCTGGGCGCGCCCCGCCGGGCCGTACCGGGCCGTGCCGTGTCGCTGCCGGCGCCCGCAGTGCCGCCGCGCCGCCGGCCGGTCCGCCGGGCCTCGGGCCATGGCCACCTGGCGGCGGGACGGGCGGGTGACCGGGCTGCAGCGGCTGGGCTGCGCCGGGCTGGCGGGCGCGCTGAGCCTCAGCCTGACGGCGCCGCTGGAGCTGCTGACGGTGCTGGCGCAGGTGGGCACCTGGCACTGCCGGCGGGGGCTGCGCGGCGCCGGGCGCAGCCTGTGCCGCACCGAGGGCCTACGGGCCCTCTGGAAGGGCAACCTCACCGCCTGCCTCCGCCTCTTCCCCTACAGCGCGCTGCAGCTCGCCGCCGCCCGCCGGTAAGCGAGCGGCCCCGGCCCCGGCTGCGGGGGGCTCCGCGGGGAGGGAGGGGAGCGAGCTGCCTCCGGCCTGGCACGTCTGTTGGAGGGCAAGGGGGGCACTTCAGTGCCGTCTCTCATCTGGGTGGCTCGCTGGTGGTGTGTCCCCTCTTCCCACAGACATGTACCCTGGCTAATAACTCCATTGGGGTGATTTATTCAGCACGTAGCAGCTCTGAGGGCCTTGTGACATGCCAGCAGCTGCCTGTAAAGTCATAGGTGTTCTCCAGACTGTGAAGGGTTGATGCACTGTTAAATCTCTTCTGCTCAGCCAGACTCCTTTAGCAATGAAGTTGCAGCACTACCTACAAAAGTGACTGCAACATCTGTGCTTTGCAACCAATTTTTTCTATTCATTTGTATGCTCTCAAGTATTTATGTTGTCTGTATCAAAATAAAAAAGCAACAAAATCGTAATTCAAATATTTTACCCTGTTATGCAGTAGTTGTTATGCAAATCTGATGAGTCCTGAAGTCAATATGTGACATCATTTGTTTTATGATCTTGTTTTCAATAATACACAGACAATAAATTAAGGTAAACACTGGAAGGGTGCAGCACGGTCAACATGGGGCAGAGCTGACTGAGGTCTGCTGACCCGTGCTGTTCCCTAGGATTCCCTTGTGCTGCCAGTTCCTTTTAGCCTTTAAAAGGCGTGCCTGACTCTTCGTTCAGCGTGTCTTGCCACTTCAAGGGTTGTGTTTCTCTCTTTTTTTTTTTTTTTTTTTTTTTTTTTTTTATTGAGGTCAGCTGTGTGCATGGTATGCACTTGACATTTCTGCCCAGCTGGGTGATGGATTATTCCAGTTTGTGGGCCATGCTGGGTGGGGAGAAGCATGGGCTCAGCCCGTGCTGGCCAATCCTGCCTGCTGAGGCTCTCACCCGGGCTGACGCTGCGGAGCCTGCTTGGGCTTGTCATTCATCTGGCTGAGCAAGAGTCACCCTCCCAGCTCTGCCGCCTTTCAGGAAATGACAGATGAAGCTACCCTGGAACCGGGCAGCTTTGTGGTGTCCTTCTGCTTCTACTGCATGCGGTGGTCAAACGAGGGGAGGGATAATGGCATTGGGAGGCGGTAACAGTGATTTACATGTAATTTAAAGTTCCCAGAAGAGTCAGTGTATTGCGCCACTATAAACCAGTTGATTTGGAGCAAAATAACTAACTTCATTGTTTGTTCAGTTGAAACAGTGTATTTATTTCCTTTGCAAGGCTGTAGTTTGTCTCTAGTTTGCACAGGGTGTTCTTTTGAGTTACAAGTGGAAGGAGGCTACCAGGAAGTTAGATAAAAACTGCCTACCCATATCTCTTGATACATTGTTTGGGGATTTTTTTAGTGTATTTCCTAGTGGGAGAACGGTGCATATAAGGGCAAAAAACACAAAAAGAGAAATGTTCCTTGGTGACTTACATAAATAGTAATGCCAGTTGCAGAACGAGCAGGGCGAAGCAGGGGCAGGGGGGGTTAGCTGGCTCTGCACTCTGTAGTTACTGTGCATAGACTCTGTCTTCCCGTGCAGTTTTAAATGTCTTCTGGGTGGTGCCTAGAGACACCCCAGCACACTCCCCACGCATTTGTGCTTGCACAGGAAAATAAGGCTGTGTTGCTTTAGGGACCGTACAAGATACATAGGAAAAAAAGTTTGTGTCCTTTCGCTTTTGCTTGGCTAGTCTTTCTGCTCTGGGTTCTCTCCAAGGCACGAGACAAGTAGATGCAGGGATCTATCATGCAGTGCGAAATGAATGCTTATGTGAAAAAACATCAACTAAGCAAGCAGTGACTTGTAAATCTTTGCAAATTATTTTGTTCTGGACATGGTAACGTCGTGTAGTTTAAATGTAAATCTGCTGTTTAGGTGGTTTAGTTAATGCTTCCAAAATAGAATAATAACATTTCTTTACCTCCAGCTAAGATTGTCTTCTCTCAAGTCTTTTTACTTGCTTCTTGCTGCCTCCATGACACTTCTCCCTGGTGTAGGAGTGTCCTGGGTATGTAGTAAAGTCCTTCCATGCATCACAAATGCTTGAGTTGCAGGTTAGCCTTTAAAATTCTGTGCTTCAGTTTCAAAATTCCAAATTTAGACTTAACCTCCCATGCATAATAGTGCCTGGAAATAAGTCTTCTCTGCAGAAGTATCCCTGTAGATATTTCTGTCTCAACATAAGCAACCAAGGAAGGTTCAGTTGTTCTCAGAAGGTCTGTGATGAAGTTATCTGTGTATTTCTTCCTACATGACATCTTTGACTGGGGGGTTGGACCAATGTCTCTAACTGATGACTGATGATCAGGGAATTTCTTGCGGACATGTTTTAAGTCATGGTAATTTTTTTGCTGTAGATGGGAATATATATGAGGATTCTGTGGTCTTTTGACTACTTTTGAAGTTTCTTGCAAAACAAACAAGTAAATCAAGTCTTTGAAGGTTTTTTCATTGTTGAATTGGTGCTTTGGACCATGATATCGCAGCTCAAGTTACATGAGTTCATATAGATAGAGCTATGCAAGCTGCCTCTAAAAAAGCTCTTTCAGGTACTGGAAGTATTTTTGCTGAGTAACATTAAAATCAAAGCAAATTGCAGAGTTACATATTCCAGTTCCTGACTTAGTTGTTAACTATAACTTCTGTGCAACATGGATTAACCCAAAATGTCTTTGGGCTCTTCGGTGCGTGTTTTGGACTCTGATCATGTTTGCTCATTCACATGTTCTGTTTCGCAGAGGTTCTGATGCTTGTGTGGTGTTATATATAGCAAGGTCTTGGATGGAATACATGTTAAATTGTCAGCTCCTGCTGCTGAACGGGCTTGTGGGCAGAAGTACATTTACATCAAGAATAATGTGCCATAATTTTTCATGTGTTGTTTGTACTGTCATTAATAGTGCCTCTTTTATGTGGTTATTCTAGACTTGTTATACTTTTCACGGATGAGCTGGGTCATATTTCCCACTGGAGAGCCATCATGGCAGGAAGTCTGGCTGGCATGGTTGCAACCATCGTGACTTACCCCACTGATGTAATTAAAACACGTCTTATTGTGCAGAACCGACTGGAACCATCTTATGAAGGAATTCTTCATGCTTTTTACAAAATTTATCGTCAAGAAGGACTCCTTGCGCTCTACCGTGGTGTTTCACCAGCTATATTAGGTAAAATAATATTAGGGAAAAATCACCTAATTGCACATTGTTTATTGCAGCTATGTAGTGCGTTCATTTGCTCACTTGATTTCAAAAGCAAATAGTAATATTCTTCTGTAGAAGATCCGTAGATTTACAAGGCACAACAATACTGATCGCCTCTGCTGCAGCTTTATTGCTTCAAATTACTACTGAGTGCATAGGATTTTTAGGTATGGTTATGTGTTCAACAAAATTTCCTTCTTTTATAGATGATCTAGGTGTGCTTGGATGCAAGATATCCACCATTTAGTTCTTAAAAAAAAACCCAAAACATATATCCACACACAGAGTTTTCCTAATTCTTATGTAGGTGTGAGAATGTCTCCCTAGCTGTTCAGTGAAACCAGCACAAGCAGTAATGTATAACTGATGTGAAAAGTGAAGATTAGTGATATTCTCTAAGTGACTTTTTAATTTTTTATTTACTCTTTTTAGCTTTTAAAAATGCCATTAAACTTTGAGTCCACTTTTTCACAACATGACATTATAAAAAATGCATCATCGTAATAATAATGTATAATCCCACTATAAAATTGATGAGAGCGGGAAACAAGCAAAAGAGGACAGAAGTATTTCTCATCAGCTTGACTGAAGAAACTGTTTACCTGTGCAACTGCTAGGGTTGGTATGGGCTGGAGAAAGAGCTTGTCACAAAAGAGATAACCTGGAGAAAGAGCTGACCTGTCACGAGAGTAAAGCAGTTAATGGTTCTAACAACATGCACATTTTAATATGTAAATATATGCCCCTATCAGCACATCTAGGTGCTACAATATGGATGTTTGGTGGTAAGCCAGTGACTAAAAAGTGAAGTTCTTCAAAATATTGAGTTTGAGCAATGCAAGGTATAAACTGTCAGCTCATTCCATCTTTCTAGGTTATGTGATGAGCAGCGCTGTTTTCTTTGTGTACAGTGCGTTGATACACAACTGTCTGGTTTGCTTTCTAGGTGCTGTCCCATTTTCTGCAGGCTCATTCTTTGTTTACATAAATCTGGACAAAATCTGGAGAGAACCCATAGTTCATTTCACTCCTCTTCAGAACTTCATAAATGGCTGTGTAGCAGCTGGTGTGGCACAGACACTTTCTTTCCCCTTTGAGACTGTCAAGAGGAAGATGCAGGTACAGAGCGTTTGTGTTACTAGTGCTTTGCTATAGGTTCTTGTTGCAGGAGCTTGGGACAAGACTAGCCAGATGATGATGAGTCTCACTTTATTTCTCTTACCAGTAGGCTACAGAGACTTTGTTTCAGGTTGATTGGGTTTTGTTTCAGTTTTTTTTCTTTTTTTTTTTTAAGTCTGAAAATTATTGTCAGAAGTGTGCTGTTACACTTTTAAGGTGGGTTTGAGTACTAGCATGGGATATGTGTATGCTCTCAGACTGTCTCTTTAGCTTTATTTTTTTTCTTTTTCATAGTAAGTCCATCAAATTCTCACAGTTCAGAATTGGCAAACCTTCAGCCAAATGTAGGCATTCAGTACCCTTGGTGATAGGCAGGATGAAGGAGATCCATGTCATTTTCAGAGCCTGTGTGTCTGCCATTTATGCCTGATCTACGTACTGGCAACCACAAGAAACTTGCACAGCCGGTATTAAGTCTGAAGGGTCAGAACTATCCTTGTTCTTTCTGACTCCTGTGGTTAACAGGTGACTTCCCAGTTGCTGGTGCTGCTGATTTCCTGGGGCGTCAGCAGCATGAAAGTTACTATAAGCAGTTACAGTATAATTTTATATCCACAAATCTGTTTTTTATATCCACAAACCAGTTACAGTATAATTTTATATCCACAAAACATGATGATTTGATGATGTTGGCTTTTCATTAGAACTTTATCAGTAGAATAACAGTGAATAGCTGTCATCATCTGGTGGCCTTCTGGCTGTGGCATATGTGTGTGTTCTTTTAGCCTATTTCATGGGACTGCAGGTTTTTAAGAAGCTTTTGTGATCTTATAAAAAAAGCAGTCATTTAGTATGGCAGCATTATATAGGTTCCCATCCCCTCCATCACGTTGGTTGGTAAGTCACAAGCTAGCAAAACGTCAGTGGAACTGAATTCCCCTCTCCTGCTCCCCAGGTTCCCTTTTTCAGACAGGGCTCAGATCCAGTGGCACAGAAGCCTTTGTTGCCCTCTCTCCATCTCGTAACAGAGGACCTCAGCAGGAGAGTAATGTCTTTTTATAGACCAGTTCATGTAGCTGATGTGTTCAGAAGTCAAGCTTTAAGCTGAGCCCTTTCATCAGGTATCTCGTAAAATGGCTCAGGTGAGAAGGATTCTGAGCATGAAAACTTGATCATTTTTTCCAGCTTTATCAGTGGATCTAACAAAAGCAATTACTCCTTACAAGTCCTCTTTTTCTTTATATCCTTAGGCTCACAGCAATGCTGTTGCCCTAAAGAGTAAAGAAAAGTGAGGCATTTACTGTGCTGTTTCCCTTTTAATATTTTCTGTCAGTACATTAGTTACTTGAACATTCAGGTTTTTGTAATCATTTCAAAAGTAACTTTCAGTTGTAGCTGGTGTGGTGTTAAGTTCTATGTCAAGCTTTGTCTTGACAGGCAAGTAGGGAAGTGGAACAGGTTCATCTTTCATTTTCCTGCCACTAGGCTGTACTCTTTTACCAAAGGGATGCTTAAAACATCTGATTGGCACCTCTAGAAACAGGGGAACTGGATTTATTGCCTAAATATGTAGGAAGTGGGTATGCTAAAAATACTTTGGATGGAAAAAAGGCTCAACAATGGAGAGGGTTTTTTTCCTCATAGATGCATTGCAACAACTGAATAGTGATTTTTCCAAGCTTAGAGAAACACCTCCTGTTCAGTGATTTATTCTGAAGGCATGGGAGAAAGCAAAGATGTTTCAGAAGAACTAGCTGCTTAGGTGTGATAGCCCATAATTTGTTTGGTCCTAGAAATGACATAAGTCAGGGAGGCTAGTCCAGAAAAGATGCCTGTTGAAAATTGTACCCAAACTGATGCTAAGAGCTCACCGGAACTCACGTGAGGTCATCCAAGAAGTTTGTTTTTCATGGTTAGCATGCCAGGGTATGGCCCAGCTTTGCAGGGATCAGCTCTGCTTTGTGCTTACTTGTTGGCCTATGCAGTTTGCAGAGTGGTGGTGGTCAGAAGGGAGAAATGTCTAGGACTGCACCAGAAAAGGTACCATGCAAAGGGACCTAGAAAGAGGGAGAATGAAGAGGGGGGGGGGAAAGAGCTTCAAGACATTTAAGTGTTCTGTAGAAAAGAAGGGAGCAGATACTTCTGATCATGGTTTTTCTCAGATATCATATTCTGGTCAGCCTCCGTGCAGTGATTCACCTTCCTAGCTGATAATAAGAGGGGTGTAGCAAAGCCTTTAGCTACCCATGGGCCTGGTGCAAGCGCTCTGCAGTGAGTGTAGGAAAAAGCTGGCTTTGTTTTGAAGCAATGTACGAAGAGGAACCCAGCACATTGCGGAGGTCAGTATCAGATTCCTCTTCCTTCTCTTCTGTCCCACTGATCTGACACATAGAGGTAGTATATTGCCAAAGAAGACTTTTCCAGGGAACCTGGTGACCAGGAACCGGGGGGTTGTAAGGCAATCTCAGGAGCTTCGAAAACTGAGAAACCAGGGCACAAGGCTGTCTTCACTAATTCTGGGATGGAGTACAAGCCTGAGACCAGGATATCCGGTACAGATCTTCACATGACATGCTAGGCAGTCTTGGAAGAGTTAGCTCCATTCATCTCATCTAGACAATGTTTGAATTGTTTGCACAGACTAGAAAAGGAATTCTGCTGTGGGAGGAAGGATAAGGTGTTATTTTTAATCTCAGTTGTAATAATTTTGTTTCATCCTTTCTCATTTTACATATCTGAATCCTACACTTCTGACGTTGGCAGCTTTTGTCACTGACATCTTGTGGGAGTAGGAGCTGACTGTCAGTAAACAATTCTTCCTCTGTGTTTTGGTGGTGATTTATGATGTCAGATTTGCTCTGTAACCATGGTTTCTTCCCCCTCTGCTATTAGAATTATCTTTATCATGTTTACCTTTTTTTCCCAAAAAGATGCTGTGTATGCTAAGTATACTTGAATGTTTTTCTTAAAAGAAATGTTAATTAATATGAGTGAGTCTTACTGAATATGCGAGTTCTCTGTGTTGTGCTTATCCTAATTTTATTCCTTTGTCTTCCTTTTTTCACTTTGCTTCTGATTGGCATGTTAGAGAATTAAGAGGTACTGTATGCATGTTTCAGCATGGAAATATGGCTTTTGTTGTACATCTCTTACATCTGTAGATGGGGATTAGTGAAGGAGAGGGTTATTCAAAGGATTGTTCTATATCAAGTGCTTTCCTGACACACTCTTAACGCTGTATCAGTTTCTGAAAAAAAGCTTACTGATCTGTATGTCCTTCTGACATATGTTATTCTTGGCTTTCCTTCCTTACCTCACAATGTCATGGTCTTTGTTAAATCTAGTATCTAAACAATACTTAAGTACAGCACTTTAACTTGCATACAAGAACACTTTTTTCCTTCAATTTTTTTTTTACCTTCAGCAGGGAAATACCTGCCTATGAATGAGTCTGAATTTAAGGGAAGCACTGGTAGTATGTTTCCACTTCCCCACATCATCTTTTTGCCTATAATGACCTTTATAAGTGCATATTGGACTGAGCTGTGGCATTTCAGTAAGGGAAGATGAATTTAGAGCTGTTATATGCTGTACAGAAGATTATTATTAGAATGACACTGATCCTAGACTATGTGTAGAACTGAAAAATCTACAAACATGCAAATGGTCAGCGCAAACCTAATACCCAAGTCTGGCACTTCCCTCTGTGCACATGACCCTCAGAGGTAGGCTCAGATACTCCTGGCTGGCCTTTCTCAACCTTCATTCCAAATTGACCCGTGACTTTGGTAGTTTTGTTAAGCAAGATGCACAAAGATGACCCTAAAGTTTCACAGATACTCCACCAGCTGTGCACCTGCTATATACTTTTAGTATACTGCAGGATTCGTCACATTTTTGGTGTTGACTGCATAGCATCCTCAAGTTGTGAGGACATTTCTCTGGGGAAAGCATTGCTCAGTAGTGATCTTTCTGTTTTAAAATCCAGGCTTTGAATTCCCTCTGCTGCCATAAACAAACAGGCTCACTGTTCTTGGTTAGTGTAGGCTGTTGCCATGCATCACCCAAGAAGTGGCCTCTTTTCAGTGACAAAAGTGAATCAGTTAGGCCTTGGCTGCCTATAAATCTGCAATGTGTTGTGAGGTTTTTTGTTTGGCTTTTTATTTTTTGGTTCTTTGGAACACAAGTTGCTCTGCAAATGTGAAATCTGTTGTAAATGATGTAAATGCTATGAGTTCTTAGTAACCTGGAGAAAACTAAGCAGTCATTCCCTTTGTGAGGTAGCCTGTTTAAAGTAAATGCAATCTTATGCCCTGTTGGCCCATTTCTAGTCTGAAGTCAGTTAAAGGAGATAGTGAAGACTCTCTTTAAAAGTAGCATTGTTATTTAAGTATTTATTTAAAAATAGTCACCTTACTATGTTCCCTGCCTGGTGAAAGTCAGTTTAGCAAGAACGCTGGGTTGTAAACTAAGCTTTGGAAAAGAAAATTATAAATGTTTGTTAGAAAAGCACCTTCTCTCTGCTGAAATGAAAAGAGAGTGCTCCTGTGTTGCTTAAACATGAGTAACTTGCAAAGAGTGCTCTGTCATTGGAGATGGTCACTGGTGCTGGCCTGGCAGCTGCTGAAAGCTCTCAGGCTGTGGTGTCACTGCTGTTTGTGAGATCTCTGTCCTTGTCAGCTGGGAATATGAAAGTTATTGGAGACATGACCCAGTTTAAAAATAAGAAATCTTTTTTGGGTCCTGTGGTTCACACGACATCTCAAAAGCATACGTGCTCTGAGACTTCATGCAAGGAGACTCTTTAATAGTGAACGGCATGGGATCCTGAGACTTGAAAATTTTCAGAGATGGAGCCATTTGGCCATACAGAGTGGCAAATTCCATAGTGTGGAAGCAAATAAGGAGCAATATTACAACTTCTAATCAGATTTCCTGTGGAAGTAAGGCTTAGATGGTTGCTAGCTGTCTGTCCTTGCCCCCAGTAACTTTTGATCCTGCTGTCCAACTTCAACCAAACTTGATGGAAGAGTGGAGGTTTCAGAGAAACTTAACTTCCTTCAAGTTTTGTGAAAACAAGTGCAGATAGAGACAAGACTCCAAAAATATTTCACCTGAGAGAGATGCAGTGTGAGTTCTTAGTTTTCTGACTTTTCCCTGTGGTGTTATGCTCCCCTTCTTGGTGCTGGGATTCAGGCATCAGCCAGCACCCCACGCCCTGGGTGATACTTGAACTTGGGACCAGCATGGCTCCTCTGATTGTTAGCAAATAGCTAATAGATGTCAGATTCTGGTTTTGGTAAAATCCTTTCCTTCCTTCTCTTTTTCCCTATGTCTCAATGCTTTGAGCAATAGTGTTTTTTATTGTTTTGCTGATGTTGCTAAGATATTTTATACCACTTTCTCTGAGGCTGTTGTGGAATAGTGCTCTACTGCTTTGGGAAGTACTTGGTCCAGTAAATGGTTGAGACACTGCCTGAAAAAAGCTGCCAAGCATAACATGGGCTTTACCTTCTGTAACAGCCTAGAGCAACTTTTGTGCATCTGAACAAACCTCAAAAGCATTTCTCATGGATCCCCAGATTTCCACAGGAGAGAATCATGAAGACTGCCTGTGAAGCTGAAACACTGAACAGTGCCAGTGGAAAAACTGGTTAAAAGGGAAAAATTGTAAATCAAGAATTGGAAGCAGGACTGAGTGACAGCTTGTGCTATGTCTAGTGTCTTTAACCCTGTTCATCCAAGGAGCTGTGGTGTGATAAGTACATAATACTCACTCTGAGGTGGATTACAGCAGTAGCTTAGCACTGCAGCACAGTAGTGTGCAGAAGAAAAGCAGGAAAACACACTGTACCCATCTGAAATGCAGGAGGTCTGAGGGAGGGCAGAATGCAGTTCTCTCCGAATGATTTTCCCAGATACCGAAGCAGCCACCACGCTCCCAGTCCTGGATTTGGTAGTGCCACCTGAGTATGGCCACCATCCTCTTACAGCCTCCGCAGCTCTGTGATCAGTGTGGTGTGAGTGAGAGCTCTTTAATCTGCTTTGAAGCAAATCAGATGGGTTAACTTAGCCCACCTTTTTAAACTTAGTAAGCTCACCCAACTGACATGGCCTGGCACAGGTCAGGGTACGCCGCTGTGCACACACAGCTGTTACAGCTGTGATTTTCAGCAGGGAGACAGTAATATCTCCAGAGTGATAGCTGTCAGTGTTACCCCTAGCATGAGTACTTTTGCATCAGTTGCACAGGAGAGCCTTGTATCCATTTGTCTGTGCTTAAAATGATGTGCCTGTGACTAATTATGCAAAATACGCTAGGAACAGGAGCTAAAACTTTATGGACACTCTTTTATATCTGATTTATTTTGATTTGGTGTAATTCCTTGCCTCATACACAGAAGGCCAATGGAAATGCATTCTCTGTAAAGCCCTGATCCTGTAAAACGTTAATTTTCTCCTCAGCTCCTATGCAGACAGCTGGAGATGTGAGAACTAGTGTTGCTATTCATTGTGTGAAGTGTGGCACCAAGCTAGTTTGGCTAAGGGCTTGCACCATTAAATAAAGTAGTGCTAATGTACATGATGAAAATGGTACACCCATTTGTAAGGATTGAGCTGAACCACCACGAGGCATTCAGAAACCACCCAGAGATGTCCATGCAAGGGGGTTGCACTGCCTTCAGGGGGAAAAAAACCCCAACGACTTATATTCTATATCAGAGATTTCTTCATACCGCAGGTGTTAAAAGCAAGGAAAGCTTTGGTTCGGTAGCAAAGGAGGAGTTCTGCAGCAACCTGTGAAGCCTCAGTGTACACAGGCCTGTCGATAATGTATTTAAAGCTAACAGTCAAACTTCCAAGCAAGCATTAAAGTGTTTTGCTCGTTCGGTGCCGTTGATCTCAGAAAGGTGAGATGTCTTGGCCCCAGTTCAGGTTACAGAGGAAAAGGACACCATGTTCCTGGAGTGCAGGAAGCTGGAGGTCAGCTGCTCTGCTGTGCTGCTCTCCAGCTGATTGCCTCCTGATAACTTGTCATCGTTTGCCTTCCTACATGCCTGAATACCTTTGGGTGCACTGTAGCCAGGGGTAAGTCAGCATTATACCAAACCACTGACACAGAAAAGACAATGACTACCAGGTAGGGCTGTCCTTCAGGAGAAAGGATTAATCAGCCCAAGAGAATGCATGCTTTTCCCCCCTAATATTAAAATTTATTTAAATTTTAATTATTTTTTATTTGAGTGCAATGAAATATTCTTTCAAGGATTCAGCCTTCGCTTGAGTGAAATTTCTATTGACTGCAGTGGCATTAGCTTGAATGAAAACAGCAAACTGTCCTTCAGTTTCCTTTGAACTACAGTTACGCTTGCCTGTTGGATGTGTCCTTATTAACCCAGGCTGCAAAGACTTCTTATTTTAGCTTCCAGATTAGAGCGAGAATTCTTCTTGAGCTGTGTTGTAAAGTGCCTTCCTATACTTTTTTTTTTTTTTTTTAAATTGATTGGAAGTGTAGGACACCCAAACCTGTTGAAGATATACAAATAAGAAGAAATGTTACTATATCTACCATCAGGGTCACATATCATTTATGGCAGCTATTCGCTGTTAGTTGATCTTTCATACTCCATGCCAAACAGTACTGCATACTCAAAAAATCAATAAATAGCAAATCTTTGTACCAACAAACTTTATGAACGGGGAGGAAAGGGGAGAAGCATGTGAATTGAAAGGGAAGTATTTCCAGATAGTCTCTGTTAGATGTAAATTCAAATAGTTGTGCAAACCAAAATGTTCTGAAGTGCTGGTGGGCTTTTTATTTGCACAGCTCTGGGCTCAGTCTCAAGTGGCCTAACCACCGTGTCTGCCATTCCCTGACCTGGTGGTCTCTCTGCTTGGTCCCTGTGCTGTATGAGTCTTGACAAGATTCAAGTGATTGATCTTTTGATGAGCACGGTTCCCACTGCAGCTGCGGTGAACTACATCCATCCTTCAATCCTAAGAGGAAGAGAGGAGGAGGAAGAGAGGGGCTGGGAGAGGTCATTGAAGGGAAAGTCTTTATAAGAATCTGTGAGATTAGTTCCCAAAATGAGACAACTATGTTGTTCTGGCAGTCACCTCATGATGCAGACAGTGGGGAGGGATGGTGTCTGAAGACCCTTCAGGTCACAATTAACTTTAACAATTAACTTGAGTTTTGTCATTACACTGCACCTTTATTTAAATATTTTGTTTATAGTTGTGGGGGGGTTTTATACATGTCTCTCAGGTTTAGATTGTTAAAATAGAACATAGATATAAATTTGGGGCTGTATCACAGTGCTCTGTCAGGACCCCTTAAAATAGAACCGCTTTAAATTGGCACCTTGACTTCTGTTGTTAACAAATTCAAATCTCAAATCTCACAGAATTATGCGATTGACTGAAAAGACACTAGTTTAAAAAACTAAAGGCTTTCTTTGGGTTTTTTGTGTGCTGTTTGGTTTTGAACCTTCATGGTACACTTCACTCATGTTTTCAGACTCTTTGCCGTGATTGTAAAGACTTAACTGTTTTAGTAAGGCTTCTGCGAGGAGCAGGGGGTTGGACTCAAGGAGCCTTATGGGTCCCTTCCAACTTGAGATATTCTATGACTTAATAGACTTGGTGGCCTCTGGATACTAAAAGACTGCTTGTAAGAGACCAAATTGAGCCAATTCTGCATGTGATGTTTTTTAATCATTTAGAGAACCCTTTGTCCATTAGAGGTAAAAAGATTAGCAACTTAGCCCCGCTGTAACTACTGTGACTAACAACTTGGCACTCTGTAATCAGCGCAGTGGGCTGTACTGTTCCTCCAGGCTTCTGCAGTATGAGACAGCCGTAACTAGAGAGGAAGGAAGTCTTCAAAAATTTCATAACATGCAGGTTTCCATGCAGCAGCCCACAGTGTCAAGGGGTGTTAAAAGAACTCAAGATGATTTGAGGTGCATGGCATGAAACGCTTCTGTCATGAACTTGATCTTTTTGGTATGAGATGAGCTGTTTGATTTGTATGTCATAGTAAGTTTCTGCAAAAAAAGGTAGAAAGACAAGTTTGATCTGGTTCGTTACTTCCATTTTCTGGATCTGGTGCCATAGGGCGCTTGTGAGAATTGCAGTGTTGTAGACATGCTTAGATGATGCAGAACCATCCAAAACCCACAGCTACTTTTGTCATTAAAAACTGCCAAATGAAATGCCTTCTTAGTTTTTTCTTTTATTAATACATTTTAAATTTGTTCAGGTGTTCCAAAATACTGAAGTTTTAACTCCACACTGATACAGTTTTTAGTTTTCCTTTTGCAGCAGGTGAGTCTGAGAGTCTGTGGACAATTGTTACTTGGTACTTTGTGTAGGGTCCTAGAAAGATACTGCCTCTGTAAAACAGAAAGACCATCAAAACATACCTCACCCCACAGACTGGAATCTTGAAAATGGCTGTAACCGTGGGGAATGTTACTATAAATAATCTTTCAGTAAGTCTCTTAAGAGGTCAGTGTCTCTGGGCATATTAGGAATCTGGGGGGGGTTGACTTACCTGTTCCTTTTTAACTGCCTGCTGGATGTATTTACTGCGTGCAGAATCTTACTGGAACCTGAGTGTGCTTGTCGCCTGTCGTGGTGTTGTAGGCAGGAGTACTGTACCAAACCCTTCGATGTCTGCCTTTGCAATGTATACAGTAATGAAAGGGATTAAGTCAAACTCATGCAGCTAATTCTGGCTCATCATGCCCTGCCTACTGCAAAGGGACTTAAAAAGGAAGGGAATCGCATGTTAACAGCATTCCTGCTTTCCCAAAGTGTTTTATAAACCTGTCCCTCTTTGCTGCTTGACTGCCTGTAACTTCCTTTACCAAAAAAGCTTGTGGAAACTGGCTGACAGTCCAGAAAGCAGAACAGGGTTTGAATCCAGCTTTCCTATGACTGCTGACCTCAGTGCCAGGGAAGGTTATGGAACAGATCACCTTGAGTACCATCATGCAGCATGCACAGGACAACCCAGCACAGGTTTATGAAAGGCAGGACCTGCTTGACAAACCTGATCTGCTGTGACAAGGTGACCCGCCCAGTGGCTGAGGGAAAGGCTGTGGCTGGTGTCTGCCTGGGCCTTGGCGGAGCCTTTGGCACCGTCTCCCACAGCATCTCCTGGAGACACCGGCTGCCCGTGGCCGGGGCGGGTGTGCTCTGCGCTGGGCTAAGAGCTGGCTGGGCGGCCGGGCAGAGCGTGGTGGGGGGTGGGGTGACATCCCGCTGGCGGGGGCACACGGGGTGTCCCCAGGGCTCAGCGCTGGGGCCGGCCCTGTTTGATATCTTTATCGATGACCTGGATGAGGGGATGGAGCGCACCCCCAGCCGGTCTGCGGAGGACACCAGGCTGGGGCAGTGCTGCCCTGCTGGGGGGCAGGAGGCCCTGCAGGGGGTCTGGGCAGGCCGGGCGAGGGGCCCAGGCCGGTTGTGTGAGGTTCAACCCGGCTCCGTGCCGGGCCCTGCCCGTGGGGCACAACAGCCCCAGGCAGCGCTGCAGGCTGGGGCAGGGGGCTGGGAAGGTGCCCGGCGGGAAAGGGGCTGGGGGGGCTGGCTGGGCCGGCTGGGCAGGAGCCAGCCCTGTGCCCGGGTGGCCACGGGGGCCAGCAGCAGCCTGGCTGGTGTCAGGAACAGTGTGGCCAGCAGGGCCAGGGCAGTGCCCGTCCCCCTGTGCTGGGCCCTGCTGCGGCCGCCCCTCGAGCCCTGGGGGCAGGTTTGGGCCCCTCAGCCCCAGGCAGACCCTGAGGGGCTGGAGCGTGTCCAGAGCCGGGCAGGGGCTGGGGCAGGGGCACAAGGCTCACGGGGGGGGGGGGGGGGGGGGGGGGGGGCTGGGGGGCTCAGCCTGGAGAAAAGGAGGCTCAGGGGGCACCTGATGGCTCCCCACAGCTCCCTGACAGGGGGGTGTAGTGAGGTGAGGGTCGGTCTCTTCTCCCAAAAAAAGAAGTGACAGGACGAGAGGAAATGGCCTCAAGTGGCACCAGGGGAGGTTTAGAATGGACATTAGGAAAAATGTCTTCACTGAAAGGGTGGTCAAGTGTTGGAACAGGCTGCCCAGGGACGTGGATGGGTCACCATCCCAGGAGGTATTTAAAAGATGTGTAGATGCGGTGCTTAGGGACATGGTTTAGTAGTGCTGGGTTAATGGCTGAACTCAATGTTAAAGGTCTTTTCCAACCTAAACGATTCTATGATTCTGTGCTGTTGCATTTTCAAGGATACTTACATTATCTGAGTGCTCTTCTAAGCTAATATTACCATCCTTAGTGGAACTGTTCCCTGAAGTCTCAGTTGCAGCACTCAGCATCTTCCACGGTACAGTCATGAGAGTCTGTGCAGGAGTTTCTCAAGTATTGTGGATTAAGTCTTGAAAGCTTATTTATGTCCTTCTCACTGCTGGATTTTGCTATTCTTTTTAAAGCCTTACACCCCTTAAGTAGCAGAACCAAGCAGACAGCTGAGCTTCCCTGTAGCAAATGAGCATAAGTTAATATGTGTATGACCCTCGGCTGCCAGACTGGGTCCGTTACCTTGAACTACCTGCAAAGGCAGTGCTGGTCATACTGTAAAATCAACAACAGTTAAATCCCATAATGTCTGCGTCTCTGAGTCCTAAAACAGAAAGCTGTGGGAGCTTGCACCACAGTTAGGAATTATGAAAAAAGCTGTAGCCACATGGAGTTAGCAAGACCAATGTAGACACAAAGGGGATGAGCAATTAGAACAGGTGAAATACTTTCTGCCCCACAAATGTAATCCCTGTCTTGCAAATCAGGTACACTGTTGAGAAAGTTCAGAGAGAAGCAAGTGCTTCTCTTCTCTCCTTAAAATGTAAAATACAATGGATTAAATCCTCAGCCCTACTCTTTCTTGTCTGGGGTAAAAGAGTGAGGACATGATAAAGGGGATCCAGAAGATAACAAATCAGGACATTGTGGAAGCCTATTGCCTTCTTTCTCAGTGCAGACAGCTGCTTTCCCAAAATCACCTCCCAAAGGCCTGTCAAAAGGAAACTGAATGGTTTCACCTGTTACCTGCCATCACATGCGTATTCAATCATGCACAAAAAAAAGGGAGAAAAAAAATCATGATATGTGATTTATTTTTTTTGTACATAAAGAAGACTACGCAGTTAGTGTGTGGGATGATTAGGGTTGTTTTATTAGCTTCACAATTGTAGCAGTAGACTTACCAGTAATGCAAGGGAACACAACAGCATTAAACTGTTTGATTAGCAAGCGTGAGGTTTGATCTGTTTCCATTTCCATCATCTACATTGCCAAGTATTTGAAATGCTATAGCTGAGGCATCTAGAAAATGTCATCACCACTTGTTGATTTATGAGAGGCTTGTTATAGGCTTAGCAGCTCTAGGTTAGTCTGGCCAAGGAGGGAAAAAATGCTACACCATATGGTGTTTCAGATCAATGAGGGGATAATGCCATCCATATTCACCAGTCAGTTAACTGTACAAGTCCCATTCATTTTTATCAAACTTCTGCCCTGTGGTGATCCACTTGCATGCACAAGTCATCAACCTGTGTCCTGGGGTCCCCACACACTCCTGACTGGGAAGTGTCACTTGCCATGTATTTGAGTGAAACTGATTTGAAAGTAAGCCCATGGCTGCATGTGCACAGATGGATGAGGATGGGATTATTCAAGGTCAGGTTACCCTGTCTGTGCTAACGCAGTAGGAGATTAATGAAGGAAGGATTTTGCTGTTAAAAATGACCTGCTACACTTCTTCCATGTGAACTGACACTGTCTATACTGCAGTTGGAAATGTAGCTGCAGTCCAGCAGGATGCTCCCAAGCTAACTTTAACCAGTCTGGATCCACCAACCATGTAGCAGAGATACGGGAGTACAGGCACTAACTGCTCACCCACAGCCCTTGGTGGGCTTGGACAGCTCAGGCTGAAATCTCTGTCCTTTCCTTTCCGCTGCGCTGTTGCTACTCAACCCATAGTAAAGTTTGCCCTTCTCATTGCAGTGCGGACACAGCCTCGGCAGCCAGAGTCAAGCCAGCAGGCTCTTCTGTTTTGATCAGAATTACAGGAAGGCAGTGTGGCATCTGGGGCCAGCCCCAAGGTTCCCTCTCACAGCTGCTCCACTGCCAGCGATGTGCAGTACCTCTCCCCAGACCTGGTGCGGGGCTGATGCCTTTATGTGGCTCTGGTTTGGATGATTTGTCTTCACAAGGGTGGGACTTATTTCTAGTAGTGACATGGCACAAAAGGCAGTGCTGTGTGAAATTACTGCTCTTTCTCCATTGTGCCTATCAGAGAGTGAATTCCCTCCCTTTTTTGTTTGTATTTCAAGGCAAAATAGCTGGGTTAATGGAAGAATCCAGATCAGTTTGTTGAAACCTGATATTAAGTGTTCCTTATGTACCAGAATGGAGAATACAATTATCTTTAACTACTCTGGTTTTCCTTTGCTTGTTCTAAACCCCCCTGGGTGTCTCTTGAACAGGCCCAGAGTCCTTGGCTTCCCCACTATGGAGCGGTTGATGTCCATTTTACTGGCATGGCTGACTGTTTTCGGCAGACTGTGAAGAACAAAGGTGTGCTTGGACTTTGGAGTGGACTCACACCCAGTCTGCTCAAGGTGAGGTTTTGCTTTCATCCCTGTCAAAGACTATCCTGAAGTAATTGAGACACACTTTTGGACCGTTGGGATTATAAAGTTTATGACATGCCTCTGAACTTATTAGCAGCTTATAGATGACAGTCTGTGACAGAACAGGTATAACCTCAGGCAGGTTATAAACCAGCTCTGGAACTGAGTTTGGGCATACTTCCCCAAATGTAACTTGGCTGCTAGATGTCACTACTTCCGTTTAAATGTCCTTAGAGAAGGGAGTGCTGCTAACACACAAGGTAGGGTATGGATGGGCGGTTGCGAGGGATCCTCTTACAACAGCTAAACAAGTTCTGCTTCTCAGCTGAGCTTCAGTAATTTGGCATGTAGTACCAAGCTGTAGAGAAAATTGTGTGTGTACAAGCCACTTCCTCGGAAGTCAAAAGCAGTATGTCTGACCAGCTACTTAATGCATCCATATCGGTTACTGCAGCCCTTGCTGAGTTAAAAGCATGAAATAAAAGAAGGTAGTTTAGTTTACATAAATGCATTTTATAGCGCTGCAGTAAGGATTACCTACATGGAGTACTACAGCACAGCTAGGGAGTGGTAGTTGAGTGACAATATGATTGATTGTGACGGCCTGCCTGTGCCTGGCTCTGCCTTGGCTGGTATAAAGCCACATGGCACCAGAGCTGCCAATTTTGCATGGCGCAAAAGAAGAAAGTTGTTCAGTCAGTCTGCTGTATGTAGAGTAAATCCCACGTTTCCTACCAGGATTTGCTGAGGTTGCTTAGGATTTGCATAAGTATTTGGCAAGTTGTGATAATCTATAGGCTAGCACAGACCTTGTTCCTCACAATATTGTTAAATTAGTTATCTACCAATAATGAACTCCTACTTTTAGCATGCTGCAGGTGCCACCCTAGTTTGAGGTGGGACTCTGATTTTATATAAATGAGCATAGCTCTATTATCAGATCAGATCAGATGTGAAGTCCCCGAAGTTTCCTTTTATAAAACATCTAAGCTAAGAATGCTACTAGTGAGTGTAATACTGCTTTTTTTATCTTATGTTGCTTTTTTTATTATTATTTTATCAGATTGTCCCATACTTCGGTGTTATGTTTAGCACCTTTGAATTCTGCAAGCGGGTCTGTCTGTACAGGAACGGTTATATTGAATCCCCTTTAAATTACAAGCTAACTCCTGGGGTGGACCAGAGTTTACAGCCACAAGAACTGAGAGAATTAAAGCTCCTTCGAAGGGAAAACTTTGAACCAAGGAAATCAGCTTTTGAAAACTGACATCAGAGTGTCCATTGCAGATATACGTACTACCTTTCTTAAGGAACTTTGCAAGAAAGACATGCTGAGCTACAGGTACCAGCGTTTCAGCGGATTGCACGGTTTTAGTACTGAGACACCAGTGCTGGGGTGAATAAATCTTGTATCTCATTTGCTGAGTGGATATAAATAATATGAATAGCGAGCATATACTGAAGAGGAGAGATGCAACTAGTTTGAAAACGCTATTTGAACTTGAAATTACATTATTCTAGGTGCTTTTCAATATTGAATAGCCATTTTGAGATAAAACCACTTGCAGAAAGGCAAGAGAACTGAGATGAGAGTATAAACTGCATTATAAATATTAAGAAAATTCAAATGGATTTTTTTAAAGTAATCTGAGATAGTGAGTCAGCCAAATGTGATAAACAGACCAGAATACATACAACGTCCAAGAATTTCTACTGAAACATCTTTTTTTTTTTTTTCAGTGATACCGTATGGACATGGCATTCTGCAAATGCAGAATTAGTCTCATTTCAGTCACACTCCAGAATCCACTCTTCATTCTTGAGACTTATTTAAGAATAATGATTTTATATGAATCTTTGGTGTAGAGATGAAAATATGCTGCTGCAACTTTGATTTTGCTAAGGGAAAATTGCAGTGTGCGAAATGAACTGTAATACACTGGAATGACAATCTTGCAAACTTAAGTGCATACTGGAAAATCTTCCCCCTTTTCTCCTGTGTTGTTCCTGTGTGTATGTGAATTATTTCAGGCTTTGACAACTGGTTTTCCTGAAGTTCTCTAACTGAAATATTTCCTGAAAAACGCAGTTCTTAAATGTGTTAGATATTTCAGAGCCATAAGCCTTGTCATGTTTTGCTATTCTTAAAGCTCTATTTTTATATTAAACTACTTTTTAGTTCCTATGCGTAGACCCAGCCCTACTGTGCTGCTCAGAATTTACCAGCAGAATAGCACTGTGCACACAACCCGTGATTTTCCCACTTCCAACTGTTGTGATCTGGGAGCCACAGATTAGTTCCTGTAGGTAGGAACCTCTGTGAGACCACTAGGTTATTGCCAGTGGCAATGCCATTGGTAGTCCTCTGACCAGTGCAGGGAGCTTTTGGACAATAAAAGATCATTGGTATTATACCTGAGGACCTGGGGTATTGCTCCGGTTCCTTTGTGGAAGTACAGCCGTGGAAGAGCCCCATCCAAGTGCCTTAAAGCCCATGTCTGCGTGGGAAGGTGGTTCTGCCCTCGGCATGCCCCACCAGCCTCGGGCTGTGGCAGCCTGTGAGTGAATCACAGCAGCCAGCGAGGCATGTCCACACCAGCTGAGCTCCTGCCCTAGCTGCAGCACCCTGGCTCAGCACAGGATTTGCCTGCTGGTTTACACGGCTCTATGTGCGTGTTTTTGTACCATTTATGACCCTGCTGGGTGGAAATAAGTAAATCTCAGAAACTGCTTGGTTAAGCCAGGTCACAGCGGGATGAGGCAGTGGCAGATCGATGCAAGAAGTCTGTGACTACGGAGAGAGATTTGCAGAAAGATTTGTGATAAGTAAGGCCTGCCTTGCACCTAGAACTCAACATTGATGTACCCTACAGCTAGTCTCTTAATGTGCTTGCTCAGTTCTGCTGCAGTGGTGCTTGGTATTGGTTTTCTTCTTAGAGAAGAAATATAAGCATGGATAGCGAGAATTAAGGTTGTAGAGAGCAGATCTGGTGGCTCTTGCATCACACTGAGGCTGTAAATGCCTTTGGCTCTCTAGTCAACCTGCCTAGTGAACATGCTTCTCCGTGCCTCAGTTTCCCCATCAGCACAGTGCAGGTAATAATACTGAGGCTTATTTCAGGTGTGTGAATAAGGAGATGTGACTTGTGGGCATGTTGGGGACAAATGGATTTTCAGAGTGGCCTTACCTCGTCCAAGCATACCTGTATGTTTTTCACTAATGTTGTATTTCTAAATAGATTTTAAAGATTGACTGATGGGTGCATATGAATGTCTGATCAGCTCTTCAAAACTGGTAAGAGTCAAGCGAGTCAAGAAATTACACCTACCTTGTTTCTGATATGCTGGATAGCACCTTCGTATTGTAATGCACTCCTGCAACTATAAATCACTTACTAACCTGTTATCAGCTAAGCCTCTGCTTTTCGTCACATCACATCCATGTGTGAGAAATCCCCCAGAAGGTAACCCTAAAATACTGAAGACAAAGTGCTTCAGCAGCGGATCGCTGACATGTAAATGGTGTGTGATTGTGAAGACCCAATTAATAGCAGAGCTGAATCGCAGAGACAGCTCTGGGGAGATGAACGGTAACTCAGGTGAGTTGGGTGCAGCCCTGCGGTGGGGCTGGTGGGGGGTACCTGGTGGGCTGTGTGCCCACCCGGGCATCTCACCGCAGCCGAGCTCAGCAGTGGGGCTGGCGTAGGGAATCCCTATGGTATTTGGAGAGCCCTGTGATGCCCGGAGTGTTGTGTACGCAGGGGGCTAGTGATGGGAGGGGGCTCTGAGTGGGGGTCCCGGCTGATGTGCTGTGGGTGTGAGCGGTCAGGCTGGATCCCGTGCGTGTCTGAGGCTCCGAGCCTGCCCCGTCCCCGCCCGGAGCACAGCCGTGCTCTGCCCCCGGCCGTCTGCATCACCCTCACCATGGCAGCCGGCTGGCGCGGAGGGGCTGGGGGAACGTGGGCACGGAAGGCCCCGTCACCGCCACGGGGGCTGCCCGCCGGGGGACGGGGGTGGCCGCGCCTGTGCCAGTGCGGCGGGGGGCCGGCGGGGTACCCCCCTCCCGGGGATGCGGCGGTGTGCGCCGTACGGGGGCCGCTTGGCTCGGTGTGCCCTGCCCGGGGCCGCCGCTGTGTGGTGCCCGCGCCCACCCCGCCCCTTCCCGGGGCCGCCGATTCCCCCCGCCCGGGGCCGCGGGCCATGTGCCCCCCGCCGGCTGCCGCGGCGGCCCCGTCCCCCTGCAGTGGCCACGCCCCCCTCCCTCAGCCAATGGGCGAGCGGGACGCGGCGGCGCGGGGCGCCCCCGCCCACGTGCCCGCCCCGCCCCTATATAAGGCGGCCATCTCAGCCGCCCGCAGCGCCGCCTCCCGCCTCCCGCCTCGCCTCGCCGGCCCGGCCTCGCCTCGCCTCGCCCGCCGCCTCCCGACCATGACCGATGCGGCCGTGTCCTTCGCCAAGGATTTCCTCGCCGGCGGGGTGGCGGCCGCCATCTCCAAGACCGCCGTCGCCCCCATCGAGCGGGTCAAGCTGCTGCTGCAGGTGAGCGCCGGGGGCTGGGGCCGCCCCAAGGTCGCTGCAAGGAGGGAGGGAGGAGTGGGGGGCGGGCCGGGGGGTCGCGGGGATGCGGCGCTGACCGTGGCACCCGGTGACATCCCGGTGGCATCCCGGCCCCCACAGGTGCAGCACGCCAGCAAGCAGATCGCCGCCGACAAGCAGTACAAGGGCATCATCGACTGCGTGGTGCGCATCCCCCGGGAGCAGGGCGTCCTCTCCTTCTGGCGCGGCAACCTGGCCAATGTGATCCGGTACTTCCCCACCCAGGCCCTCAACTTCGCCTTCAAGGATAAGTACAAACAGATCTTCCTGGGCGGCGTGGACAAGCGCACCCAGTTCTGGCGGTACTTCGCCGGGAACCTGGCGTCTGGGGGTGCCGCCGGCGCTACCTCCCTGTGCTTCGTCTACCCCCTTGACTTTGCCCGAACCCGCCTGGCAGCAGACGTGGGCAAAGCCGGGGCTGACCGGGAGTTCAGCGGGCTCGGTGACTGCCTGGTCAAAATCTTCCGGTCGGATGGCCTCCGGGGCCTGTACCAGGGCTTCAGCGTCTCTGTCCAGGGCATCATCATCTACAGAGCCGCCTACTTCGGCATCTACGACACCGCCAAGGGTAGGTTGACCATAAAGGCACGAAAAGGGAGATGCTGGCCTGTGGCAGGCCTGCGGTGCATTTCAGCAGATGCTGGCGGCTCACCTGCCATTCTCCTCAAAACCTCTCTCCTGCAGGCATGCTCCCGGACCCAAAGAACACCCACATTGTGGTCAGCTGGATGATCGCTCAGACCGTCACCGCTGTTGCCGGTTTGACCTCCTACCCTTTCGATACAGTTCGTCGTCGCATGATGATGCAGTCTGGCCGTAAGGGAAGTAAGTGCCTGCCTCCTTGTGTGGGAAGTATTGAATCAACCAACTGAATCAACAGTTGGTGGGGGAGCTAGGGTGAAGGCAGAGTGGCTGGGCTTTCACCAAGACGTGTAGATATCCTCGCCTCTTGCAACCGGCTGGGTGCGAGAGGGGCTGCAGAAGTGGATGGCAGGTGGGGGGACACGGACTGGTCAGTCTCCACAGCACACCTGTAAGGTGGTGTGCACGAGTCAGATACTTGTCAGTAGGTAGGAACAGCAGAACTTGCCCAAGGATGTTGCAAACTTGTGTCTCTGGGCCAAGAGGAGACATCCCTGGTAGCAGGCACGGCCTGGCTGACTGCGCAATAGCTTTTGGGTCTGGAAGTGTTGGTGTCAAAGCAAACAGTAGCTGCCTTCTGCTCGAACCAGTCCTTCCAGTGTCTCCTGGGGGTGGTGCAGCAGCAGCATATCTCCTGGGCAGTCTTGTGCTCTGATGCACTAGTACTAGGGAAAGTCACTCAAGAAATGGGATGCACTTAAAGTCACGAGGCTGGCAGGTACATTAGGCCATTTCTAACCTGGGTGGTAGGTGTCACGGGCATCTGATTCCTAATGCTGTCGTCTCCTGCAGGTGACATAATGTACACTGGCACTATTGATTGCTGGCGGAAGATTGCCCGCGACGAGGGCTCCAAGGCGTTTTTCAAAGGTGCATGGTCAAATGTACTCAGAGGAATGGGTGGTGCTTTTGTCTTAGTCCTGTACGATGAGATCAAGAAGTACACATAAGCTGTTTCCTGTTGTGAACTGGCATGTTGTTATGTGTAGTCTATGACCGTTCATGGACTTGTTTGAAAACCATCTAGTTACTAAACAGCGATGGCTGATGTTTGTACAGGTTGGCATGGGGCAGAGGTGACTGCCTGCCCTGCCTTTATCAAGTTATTCCCCCTGATGGGACTCTCTGGTTTCTATTTCAGTCACTCCTGCTTAAAGAGTACAAAGAAATAAAAATCTGAAACCAGCTTTCTTCATCTCATGTTTGTTCTTGCAGCAGCTGCAGCATGAGAGGGTTGGGGGTCTCTGCAGTGAATGTAGAGAAGGAGGAAGATGAGCCACCTCCATCCTGCAAGCCGTGCTACCTTGGCCTCCAGCAGGTAAACACAGAGCAGGCTGCTGAGGAGGCTGTGTAGTGTTTCCTCGCCAGTGGTGTGAGCTGGAAGGGCGGCTGGCAGCCCTGAGGGACTCA
This sequence comes from Falco punctatus, assembly GCF_963210335.1. Lineage (NCBI taxonomy): Eukaryota > Metazoa > Chordata > Aves > Falconiformes > Falconidae > Falco > Falco punctatus. Next base: position 16,521,302 of record NC_137595.1, read on the forward strand.
CCGGGCTGATCTCCCCTGAGACCCTGGTAACCAGAGATGATGCGCTGGCTGTGTGCCACCAGTCCTGCCTCTGGCCTGTCTGCTCCCCGGAGCTGATGAAACCTGGTTTTTACAGTGCCAATTGCCTAAACCTTCTGGAAAGCACAGCCTTGCCCATGGCACTGAATGCCTGGGAGGCTGGAGAAATGTCTACGGGATATTTGCTGCTGTCTGGAGGAGCAGAGCTGGCGTCGCGTACTCTGGCTTAGAAACTGAGCTGCCTACTGAGGCATGTTAAAACCCAGCCAGAGAACGTAAGTGCAGGTAACTGCTGCTCTTCTGTAGAAACCCCGGCTATCCTTGCCCTCGTGTGAGGTGGCGCGCTGTGGGGATGTAGTAGCTGAGCAGAGACAAACGGCTGCTGTGCCAGGGCTGTGCTTGCCAGGCAGGGAGTCGTATCCCCAGGCTCATCCCCTACCCCTGACAGTGAAGTTTGTCCCAGCCCCAAACTCTGGGGGAAGGGAGAAATTCCTTCTGGGATTCTTGCTGGGGCAGTTTGGGGAAAACACTGCAAGACTGGGCAATGCGTGTGGCTTGGCCTTCACCCAAACATCCCTGTGAGTCTGCGAGCCGCCCCAGTGGAGCTGCCTGGTTTCTCCCTGGGGAGCTGGGGTGGTGAGTGGATGCTCTCCTTTGCCCTTCCATCAAGGAGTCCTTCCTCGCCACCCCCACGCCTTTGGTCCTTTCTGGCTGCCCGGGCCTGCTCAAAGCAGTTGATCTCAATCACTGAAACTAATCTCAGTGCCGTCCAAGGCAGCCAAACAAGCCCTGGTGTTGCAAAGGGCAATAGCTGGTTTTATTGCTGAAATCTAAGCAGGGCAGCCGGGCACGAGCGTGCAGCACCGTCCCACTGCAGACGGCAGTGGCGTGCTGGGCTCCCTGTGAACGGGTGCGTGGGTTCGTGACGGGAGGGGGTCTCGTGCCGTGCTGTTGAGCCTAGAGCCTGTGCTGGTGCTTTCCAGCTGCCCCTGCGGTGGGAGATACCCCCGCTGCCTGCTGTGGAAACAGTGGGGTCAGTATTTCCCTGTGAGATGCAGAGCAATGCCACCAGTGGTGGGGAGCAGGCAGGGGGGCTGTGTGAGGGGGCAGCGTTACAGGGCAGCCCCTCTCCTGCTGCACAAATGCAAGCTAATTAATTAAGGGCTCTTGGCTCTTACTGCCTCCTGCTGCTAAGCTCTCGGGGATTTCAAGGGCTGTTCTGAAATGCTGCTGGTTGCTGAACGCGGGGCATCCTCTCCTTTCCTCCTCAGGGGATGCTTGGCCAGGCTGTAGCACAGGGAGGTAGGCGCATCATTTCGTGCTTTACACAGCGGGGGGTGACCGCAGCGCTGGGCCAGGCTGTTGTGCCAGGCGGTGAAGGAGCAGAGCTGGGGGACTTCGGAGTCCTTCACCCTACAGCATTTTGCGTTGGGCTTGGAGAGCAGGGCTGGCACCGAGAGAGACGGGTTGTAGCTACTACCTGCAGTAGTTAATGCCTTTGGGACTCAGGAAACCCAGCCTGTGTTTCACAGCTTTTTTTAGCTCTGGCACATGGAGATGCAGGGCAGAGCCCGCGATGGGTTTTCCCTGCGGGGAGCACAGACCGGCAGCCCTCTCCAGCCTGGGGTCCCACGGGATTTAACCTACCCCCCCTCTGGGAGCGGCTTTATCTGGGGAAGCAGGCTGGGGGGGTCAGCTCCTGCTTTTGCCTGCCACAGGAGCACGTTACAGAGGGATTAAGGGTTTTGTTCTTGTGGGGAAACTGAGGCATGGGAAAGGGACTGGGGCCAGCCAGCGGCAAGGCAGCAAGCTGAGGGCAGTCCCCCAGCACCAGTGGTGTGGGTCCAAGGACAGCTGGGGCAGGGGAGGATTTTCCTCTTAAAAACAACTCCCGTGCCTGGAGTACCAAACATCTTGTACGTCATGACTTCCTCCAGAGGAGCTGTGCCCAGCCTGGCGTATCGGCCTCATCGCCACGGGGAGGGGTGCAATGCCGCTTTCGTCTCGGCCCCTTGCCCAGCGGCCGTAAATCCCAGGCTTAGGAGCTGTTGACGCAGCATCGCTGCAGACGGGATCATACGGAGCACTTGTCACTGGCTGGGGCAGGTGGCGAGTGGCGCTGGGTGTTTGGAATGGCTGGGTGCTGTGCTGGCTGTGGGATGGGGCTGCCCTTGTCCCCCACCAGCTCTGCGGGGCTGGGACCTTGCTGGCTGGGCTGGAGGCTGGGGGGACCACCCTTTGCCTGGAGGTTTGGGTGCCAGGCAAGGCAGGGGCAGCTGCCTTCTTCCTGGGGGGGGGTTGGGTGGTGCTGATGGCAGCCGGGATGGGAGCGGGGCTCGGGGGCTCACCCCAGGCGGCGGGAGGGAGGTGTGATGGCTGAGCTTCCCTGCGCTCTCCTCTGCTGGAGATGGGCGCAGGGCCAGGCAGCGATGGGGACAGCAGTGTCCCCCAGCCCTCATCTCGCCCCACATCCAGGCTGAGCTGTGGAGACCACCAGGGAGCACCGTGGCTGGGAAGAGGCAGGAGGGATCTCCAGCCACCTGGTGCAGGCAGGGAGCGGAGGCTCAGGGTATGGTCAGCAGGCAGGGGGCAGCCCCAGGCTCACTCTGAGGCTGCTTTTCTCCCTCATGTTTACACCTTCCCATCTCTGCCTTCCAAGTGCCACCAAAGCCTGACCTGCTCCAAGCCGTGCCAGCGCCGGGCGCAGCTGTGTGGGGTCTGAGCGGGGCAAAGCTGCGCCCCAGGGCCGAGACGCCTCGGCTGGAGGAGGAGCAGCAGGAACCAGTTGTGTTGTGTGGAGTTAACCTGCTCCTGGGGAAATAGGGGCTGGTCTGAAGGCTTTCTCCAGCACATACACCACCCCTCTCGCTGCAGGGGCTGGTGCCTGGATCTCACCAGGCTTTGCGGTGGAGACCGTCCCACCTCAAGGACCTCGCTCACAAAAGGTCAGTGTGATGCCGGCTCATCCCTGGTGGTTGGGCCACCCCAGGCTGTGTCTCTGGGCTCTGGATGGAGCCAGGAGTCCCCCTGCCCCTGTGTCCTTGTCACTATGGGCCAGGCATGGCCCCAGCATCCCCCACATGCTGCCTGCACTGCTCTGGCAGCAGCTGGGGTGGGAGAGCAGGGGAAGAGGCGACACTTTGGGTCACACGGGGTAGAATCGGTTGTTCCCAGCGGGATGGGTGCAGTGAAACCACCTGCAGGACTGATCCTGCTGCTGCCCAGCCGTGGGAGGTGTCCCCATCAGCTACCCAAAGCACATGGGGCAGCCTGTGGGGCAGGAGCTAGAGCTGTCCCCGCAGGGACACAGCCCTGTTTCTGCACACCCTGATGCCACACTGAGCTGCTGAGGGAGGACAGGGGGAGCAGTTTTGGGCACACCGAGCCCTCAAGAGCTGCCAAGACCCACACCAAACCCCACAGCATCAGGGAGGTTCTGGGAAGTGGTGTCTCGCTAGGGGTTTGATGGTTGTCGCTGGCCACTTGTGCCTTGAAAGGCACCCAAAACCCCAGCATGCTGTGGCCAGCTCGGTTCATAAGATCTCCCCAGTGGAGTGCTACATGGCTTCCTCTCCCGTCCCTTGGAGTCCAGCCCTGCAGCTTTTTAAACAAGCCCATTATTTTATATTTTTAAATGCCTGGATGTGGCAGTGCCCTAGGGACCTGTGGGGCTCTTTAGGATAGCACCAGCAAAAGCTGAGGCTAGTTTGATGTAGGTTGACCAGTCAGTGCTGTTCCCAAGCTGATCACATTGTCATACACCAAAAAAAGTTAGTGTGTGTTTATTGGGATTCATTGCAAGCGTCTAGGGAGTCAGAGCGAGCTGTCTGTGTGTCAGTCTGGTGGGTGACATAGCAGAAACAGTGCACAGCCCAAGGAGAGCTGTAACAGCTGACCAGAAGCATTTGCCTTCAGGCTTCAAGAACCATGAAGCACATGGTCCAGCCACCCGGTCACTATGGTGCCATCACCCCGTGGGGATGCAGGTGGAACTGGGGAGCTGGGAGCATCCCAGCTGGGGCTCGCTGCTGCCGTGTCCCGCAGGCGTCTGGCAGTGTCGGTGGGGGCGGTGGGCGCAGTGCCCCGCACGGCTCCCTGCAGCACATCCCAGCACACGAGGCACCAGCCGTGGGTGCAAAGCAAGGCAACCGCTGCCGCCTGCGCCCTGGAAGGCAGCTTTCCGTGCTGGGTGGGAACGTCTTCCTTGTGCCGTGTGCCAGAACAGCAAACGCCCGGCAACCCTGCCCTGGGAGACAGACAGCCCCTTACTGGGCTCCCTCTGAGCTGTTAAACCTCAGCAGAGCCCAGGCAGGTGCCCGTAAAGCTGTACAGCAGCTTCTGAGCAAGCCTCAGGGACGCCCAGCACCCCAGAGCTGCGTGTGGGGAGGCAGGCGAGGAGGACCTCGTGTTGCTCCCCAGGTACAGCTGTGATTAACACCAATGAAGTTGGATTCGCAATTACTGCTTCTCTTCAGAGTTTACAAACTGCACGGGGGGGTGTGTTTTTACAGGTTATGAGGAGCAAGGCAGCATTGCTACACACGGAGCTATTCTGACGCAGTAATTCAAACCAGGTTCTTGCAAAGGTGCTTGGAAAATGGACCAGACTAAGCTGTGAAACACACCAAGGTAAGTCTGGCCATGTGCGGCATTATTCTTGAACAGATCCCCTCCTCCACTTTGATTTTTACACGCTACTTTTTGCTTTGCAATACCTCTGCATCCAGACAAGTTCTTATGTACAATACAGTGCTCAGTTAAACAAGCAAATCTATCACCCACCTATATTTACAGATTTCTAAACACTAATGTTGGCTTTTATGCTAATGCAAAATCTGACTCAAAAGAAATTTGGTCTGAAGGCTGCTGCAGATTACCCAGTTGCTACCAGGCTGTGGGAAACTCTGTGGAATGGCTAGTTTTATCCGTTATAATTGGACATATGACCAAGCATTTGAACTAGGTGCCCCTCCCTGTTGCTAGTATCTTTTAATTCATTTGGATCTAGAAATGAAAAACCAACTTGATTCAAATCGTTGTGAACTTGATGTAGTTGGGCTAAGAAGTACATACTTAGTAACGTATTGGATCAGATTATCTCTGTTGAAGTTGTTTCAGCCATTGACTGTGTAACTAGGGTGTATGAAAAGGATCTAGGGGACTGCCAGCGTGACAGACTACATGGTCCCTTCTGACTGGGTCTGTAAGCAAGTCCTGAGCCGAACTAGGCAGATCTTTAATGACAAGAATGAAAACCACTGACTGAACACGGGCTGGTTTTCTAAAAGCCAGAAAAGAGGAGTCTTGTGCCGTAAGCACTGCTGGGGAAGTTAGTTGATGTCAGTCGGTAACTGCTACTTTGGACAACTTGTGCGCTCAACCAAATTTTCTTTGTGCCTCACCAAACCACAAAGATGGTCCTAGCACCGCCTGGCAGCCCTACATCAGCTGAAGCCCTGCGTTTTGTCACTCCCAACCGTAACCCTAACCGTAAAACACACTATCCCCAAGTCAGCTTCTGTTCTGGGTGTCCCTTGAAGCAGGACCATCCCTTGTCCTTTATGGCACCTGGAGACTAAGAAGTTTGCATCCCAGCAGGCCTCACACAGCTCCAAACCTATTTTCAGATTTTAAAGTCTTTGACTCCCGCTTGGAAAAAAAAAAAAACTCCTAATTTTTATGGAGACCAACCTTCCCGGCTTGGGCCGCTCCCAGAGGAACCCCGAGGCCCTCGCCTGGCCGGGCTGTGCTACCACACTTGGAAAAGGGCTTTGCGTAACTGAGTTGTACCCACTCATTCCTCCTGCCCTTACCGAGTATTACACACCACCTCAGAACTGCTTAACTGAAGAGCCTCTGGACACGGGCTTCTGGAAATAGGCTTCAGATTAGCAGATGATCAGCAGTGTCCAAGATCAGCGCTGCTTGAGTTAACCCGAACACACGCTCACCCAGCCTGGCATTAAATTGTCACACTGACAGATGCACCCCAGCTTGCCAGCTCTGGGGTAGAGTTCACTCCCTTCCTTACGCCTTACTTTTCTAAAGAAAGGAAGGACACATCCTTAGGCTAAGCAGACCTGAGGTTTCCCAGTCAGGGTTATAAAGCCAGATGGAAAATCTTTATTGATTATAGGTAGTCTTCCGTAACGATTCTGGGAGATAAAGCATCTCATTCATCGCTTGTATTATTTTATGATACTTAGTACAGTAAGAACACCTTAGGAAAATTATTTTAATGCAAATCTGTAGCCCGGTACTTAATCCCAAATAGAGCAACAAAGACACAGGCTATAGAGCGCTATTACAACATGTAAGAGACAAAATATTATTGCCCAAACAAGGTACTTTACACACCCATCCTTAATGTTGTCTTCATCCAAGTCCTCGGTGGCCAGTGCATTCAAAAAAATCTTCCCTTCTCCTTCACATTTAACCACTCCAAATACTGACACCGTTTTGCAGAACAGGTTAGTTCAGACATGCAGTTGTATTCTACTTCAAATGATCACCAATCATAGCAGCAGCTTCCAACTACATATTTGTACTCATCAGCGGTATAACATGCAGACAGTTTTTGTTTTCAGTAGTTTCCAGAGTTGGGTTTCGTGTTCTTGTATCAGGCAGTATCAGCTGGGACAATGTAATTCTGTCCAACTGCAGCTTTCCAATGTTCAACAGGAGCTCTTAGAGCTGCAGCCAAGCCTGTGCTGGCTACCTCTGACAGCCTGTCTGCTGGCCAGGGTGAGCAGCAGCACTGTCCCCAAGCCTTGCATCTCAGTCGTTCCAGCCTGTGGTGGAATGGCATCTCTCTCAGGCTGCTGCACACTTTGGACACATTTAAAATAATAAAATGAGCAACAGGTACAAAACTTACTTTTTTCATGACTTCTTTGCTGTGCAGTTTACCTATTGCTCGAATACATTTATGGAAATCTTAAACGTTTGAAAACTACCAAAATAAAAAAGACAGGTATCTAAAGGTGTACTGAACTCAGGAAGGCACCCAGCAAAGGCTTTCCCAAAAGTAAATATTCTTGCTGAACAGCTTGCTCCTAACACTGGGTCTGCAGAGAACTGCAGTTTCAGCAAAATCTCCAGTGCCACTGGAGTTAGAATTGGTACCAGAGTACCACTGATGACAGAGAGGTACTCATCCTCCAAGCTAGTTGCAGCACGTTGCCCTTGAATGTTGTCTGTTACTTCTGCTTTGTTGACAGATAAGCAATAGCTCCTGGTAGCTTTCTCCTGTCTCCGAACACCCAGCAGATGTGCAGTGTTTCATTTGAACTGGTTATCAATCAGGGTTCCTTTCATCTTGGCTTTCTTAGCTTCCAATTCAGCCTGATTAAGAAAATTAAGACAGAATGAAATAATGTCTGGATATATTTCCCTTCAGTGCTCCAGTGAGGTCTGGTCTTCTTGTCTGACCACTGCAAGCTTTTCACACCAGGAGCAAAAGCAGCTCAAGTCCTTTGCTGACTCCCTCCTCCCCTGACATACAAAGCGAGGACCACCTTTAAAATCATAAAAAGCCCAAGACTAACTGCACAGGAGACAATTTCATATGTTCTGTCCTCAAGTGGAAGCTGCACGTTACCCCCTGTGTTCATCTACTGCTCTCCTGTTGCAGCAGGTAAGATCAGCTGTATGTTCTTGCCATTAATTCTTCCAAGTGACCCTTTAAGTAGCAGCTGAGCTGTCAGGTCCTCCACAAGGACCTTAGCTTGCCCCAACGCTGCCAAGCTGGCGTGACAGCAAAGCATTACGGGGGTGTTCTGGTTGGCAAAGCTACAGCCTGATTCCCCCTTCCCTTGTTCCTTGTCGTGTTGGTCATGGAAAGCCTCCCCGCAAAAGCCCTGCTGGCTGCTCTTCAGTTAGCCCTACAGGTAATTGCATATGATTTTAAGTTCAGGAGGACTAAAAGAACACCTCTATAAAACCTGTAAAGGAAAATTCATCCTCACAAAGCTACCAGTTACCTATCACTGTACCAGGATCTCTCTATACTTGTAGTCCAATATGCCATATAGCTTTTGTGTATGAAGCCAACAGATCTCAGGGATTCGTGTTCAACACTGAAGACACTCACCAACTCCTGCAGCCTTCTTTTGCTCATGCCTTTGCGCTCCAACTGTTTCTCAATCACTTTTGCGTTCTGTGCATAAGAGTCTGCAATCTCCCTCTGAAATACATAAAATGTCACTTTGCAACAGCAAACCCCAAAGTAACACCATCACTGGCTCTGAGCAGCGTCTGAGACAGCCACCCAGTTTGGATGTCACTGCCCCTAAGGGCAGACAAAACTTACCGCTTCAATCTCCTCCTCCTCTTCATCAATTGTGGAGACTGTGACAGAACTGAACTTGCCCATGTCTTTGGTCCGTTTGGTCATCATCACCTGGGTGAGGAACAGAGTATTTTGTCAAACCTTGGCAACAGTTGTGCCACTAGGGATCACTTCCCCCTCCAGAGCTTTTAAGGCTTCTCATGCAAGCCATTGAGATTACCTGAACTCCATGGCTTGCAAAGAAGAACTATCCCCAGTGATTTCTAGGCTTAGGAGTTGTCATTAGCAGAAGCAAACTCAGTGACTTTTAACAGGTGAGACAGATTTTGTGAATCACTGTGCAGACTGCCAATCTGACCTACTTACAAGCAGAAACATTCTGGTAACCGAGCCTAACTATCAGGCACAGTCTAGATTTCCAAGTTTATTTTGCTTTCCTTTAGTGCTAGAACTTCAAGGTGCAGTGACCTCTGTAAAGGAAAACTTAAGGCAGACAGTGAGAAGACACCAAAATGAGTTATTGTTTAGAGGCCCTTTCCTTTCTTTTTTCTCCTCTTTGCCCCCTGCACTAAGTGATTTTACTCCCCACACCTCTCTGAAAAGCAGAGGTAGTCTTTTCACTTCTCTAAAGACAATTACCTTTTTGGGAGGTTCTTGTTTCTGAGTGTATATGTTTGTTTTCCCAAAGCCCTGGCCAAATTTGACCACAGCACCATCAACAATGAATGTCACGGGTGCGTTTTTCTGTTGGTGTTGATAAAAGAGCAGCAGTCCACACCTGGAAACAGAAACACACGTAGCTGTAAGAAAACCCTGATTCTGCATTCCTACGGTTGCCTCACAAATGTTCTAAAAATCAGTAAAGAGCTGCTGGGGTCACTCACTTGCCACACTTCTTCCTGAACTGCCGCTCTATGCCTTCTGGTCTGGGGGAAAGAGGAAGAGTCTGAGAGGAGTGCACAAGCAGCGGGCACTGGTGGCTGGCTGACAGACCCCAGCCTGGTGTGGGGGCAAGGCCCGAGCAGGGCAGCCCCCTCCCCGGGCCATGGAGGGGCTCTCAGGGCTGGGCAGAGGTCGGCTCCCACCTGCGCAGGAAGACGCTCTCCTCCTCCTCGGCGTTGCAGAACTTGTGGGCATGCTTGGCAGCGTCCATCACCCGGGCGCGGTCCCGTGGCCGCATCGGCAGCTTCTCCAGCTGGCAGTCTGCGGGGCGGCAGCAGGGCCGGGCTGGCGGCGGGGACCACACCGGCACCGCGGCCCCCCGGCCTGACCCTTCCCCGGGCCCCGCGGCCCGTATCCCCCGAGCCCGCGGCCTGTAGCCCCCTCCGGCCCGGGCCCGCGGCCTGTAGCCCCCCCCCCCGGCCCGGGCCCGCGGCCTGTAGCCCCCCCCCGGCCCGGGCCCGCGGCCTGTAGCCCCCCCCTCCCAGAGCCCGCGGCCTGTAGCCCTCCCGCCCCGGGCCCTCGGGCCCCGCGGCCTGTCTCCCCACCTCCTCGGGCCCCGCGGCCTGTCGTCCCCCCCCCGGCAGCCCCGGCCTGTGTCCCCCGGCCCGCGGCTCACCCAGGACCAGCACCATCTGCCCGCACAGGCAGTAGTAGACGTGAAGCGGCTTCTCCCCATCATCGTACTCCTCGCGGTCACGGGTGTCGGAACAGACGACGGAGCGGGACACAACCTTCGGCATGGCGGCGCCGACACCCGCCCCCCCCGGTAGGCCCGGCCTCCCCCCCGCTAGCCCGGCCCCGCGGCCCCGCTCCGGCTGGGTGCCCTGGGAAGAGCTTTGGGGCCCGGTGTGTGCCGCAAGGCTGAAGGCGCCCCGCTTCCGAGCCCGGGCTAGCGCAGCATGATGGCGTGTTAAATGCAAATGACAATGGCGCAATGGCGGCGTGACGTCATTTCTTACAACAAACGGGCGGCTGAAGCCGGCCTGGAGGCCGCGGGGGACGGGAGGCAGCCCCGCCCCCCCCGGGGTGGGCACCGAGCGGGGTCTCTCCCTAGCAGGCACCCGGACCTCGTCCAGATCCTGCTGCGGGGGCTGGGTGAGAGCAGGAAGGGTCAAGAACAGGAGACTTTCAGTGCAGCCGTGAAAGCAATATTTTTATTATTTTCTTTCAGCTTCTTGTGCAAGGCGGTGGGCCTTCCTGCCGTGGCTTTTTCTGAGGCCGCCCCCCCGTGGGGCTGTGTTACATGAAGTTACACGTGAGGATAAACTAGAAAAACAGGGCCTATCCAGTCTGTTCTAGTCAACAGCAGGGAGAAATTCCTTACTCCCAAAGGCTATTAAAAAAAGGTAGAGATTATTTTCCCTTGGAAAAAAGCTCTCTGTAGAAGCAAAAAGTGCAACATAACAGTTTGTGCTGGTTTTGGCTGGGACAGAGTTAATTCCCTTCACCGTGGCTGGTACTGGGCTGTGGTTGGATCCTACTGGAGCAGCGCTGCTGACACAGGGGGGTCTTCGCTATTGCTGAGCAGGGCTGGCACAGAGCCAGCCAGTGGGCTGGGGGGCACAAGGAGCTGGGAGGGGGCACAGCCGGGGCAGGTGACCCCAGCTGACCCAGGAGATGTCCCACACCGTATGGCGTCATGCTCAGCGTATAAAGCTGGGGGAGGAGGAGGAATGTGGGGACATTTGCAGCGATGGCGTTTGCCTTCCCCAGGCACCGTCAGGCGTGCTGGAGCCCGGCCGTCCTGGGGATGGCTGAGCACCGCCTGCCCATGGCAGGTGCTGGATGAACGCCTTGGGCTGCTCTGCCTGCCTGCGGCTCTGGCTTTACCTGTTAAACCCTCTTTATCTCAACCCACGGGATTTCTCACTTCCCGGCCCCGACGCGGGGAGGCAGCGGGCGGCTGCGCGGGGCCCAAATGCCGGCCGGGTTCAGCCACGGCGCCGGCCAAGGGGCAGGAAGAGCCCTGCCGGTACCGAACGCCCGCAGCTCGCCCGACCAGCCGCCGCCATTTCCGCGCCGCCGCCACCCTCCCCGGGACGTCACAGGCCACGTCCCACCCCCGCCGCCGCAGCTCTTGGTACAGCCCCTGCCTGAGGCGCCGCCCCTCGCCCCCGCGCCGCGGTGGTAGAGGCTGGGACGGGGACTCAGCGACATCCGGCTCCGCCCCCTCTCCCCGCGCCGTTGGTACGTCCCAGGATCGCCCGGCAGCCGGCGCAGGAGTCGGTGCAGCCCAGGGTCCCCCCGCGCTCGCCTCAGTGGTAGGGGCCGCGATCGCTCCTGTCCGTCGGCGCTGCCGCCGTCTCAGCCGGAGCTCGCAGCCGCCGCCGTCCCTGGGCGCTCCGTGCACCCGCTGACGGTGTATGAGTGATCTATAACCCCGAGCCCGCCATGTCCACTCCGGCCCGTAGGCGCCTCATGCGGGACTTCAAGAGGTACCGAGGCCGCCGGCTGAGGGGAACGGGGAGGGCGGGCGGGAGGAGGACGAAGGGCCCGGCTCTGCCGGGGGAGGAGGGGGGCAGCACAACATGGCGGCGGGGTAGGGCGCGCTCCGCCGATTGCGTAGCGCCGGCCGACGCTGCCCGCCCGCGGGTTACGCCGTTTGCGCAGGGGCGTGTAGCTACCTGCCTGGGTTACGCGAAGTGCGCAGGGGCGGCCCTGGCGGCGCGGGGGGGCGCCGGAGGGGCGGCAGGGCCGGCGCCTCAGCCCTCCCCGTGTCCCGCAGGCTGCAGGAGGATCCCCCGGCCGGGGTGAGCGGGGCTCCCTCCGAGAACAACATCATGGTGTGGAACGCCGTCATCTTCGGGTGAGTCGGGCGGCGGCGGGGGGCTGGGGGCGGCAGGCCGCGGGGGCCGCCGCCGCGCTGCCTCAGGGTGGTGGGGGCTGGGCTGCCCGCGGGGTAACGCTGTGCTCTGCTTCTTCCTTCCTCCAGGCCCGAGGGGACTCCGTTCGAGGACGGTAAGTGCGACGTGGGCCCGTGGGTGGGCTGTGGCGGGGGGCCCTGCTGTGATCTGTCAGGGCTGTGGGGTGCCGCGGCCGGGGGCTCGCAACAGGTGTGGGCCTGGGGGGGGGAGGGGCGGGGGTGCCTGTGCACCTCACCGCCTGTCTGTGTGCTGGACTGGGGTGAATCTCCCTTATTTTTATTTATCCCACTCCAAGAACGTGGTGTAGACCTAGATTGCTATGTTGATTTACAGAAACATACGAATCGCCTTGTAGGGGCTTGCTTGTAATCGCTAATTCTGACTACCCCAAGTCTTAATTTAACGTACTATTTTAAGGATTTCCAAGTTTTCCTGTTGAGCCCTGGATCGTGTATTTAGGGACACTCACATTGGCAGAAACGTCAAAAACCTGGTACAGAACCACTGTCACTTGTTCTGAATTGTTTTTTCTTATGCTGGAAGTGTTTTGCAAGTAAGTCCCAACGTGAGTCAGCTGAAGTAGGAAATGGGCTAAATGTTTGAGGAAGTTCAAAATGGATTTTTAGAAAAAAAATTTTTTGGCATATACTTCATTCTGCTTTAATTGGTATCGTTCAGGGTTAAAGATTGAAAGGACTTTCTAACTTTAGAAGCTGACTAAATGGGTCCTTGTGACATACCTGTCTCTTCGTAGTTTCCATCTGGCCTTAATGTGTTTTATAGCTTTACTGATGCTGTATGAATACTTCATCATCTTTTGTGAAAACTTGTTAGACACGAAATGCTGTCTAACTGAAATCGGTGATGTGTTTTTTCAAGATACTTTCGGTGCAGGCTGTAATTAATCCTAGATCTCAATGACTCATGACAAAAGCATAGAAAAAATTTGTGCTTAACTCTTATGTTGTTCTTGGCCAACTCCTTTGTCTCTGTTTATCCTCGGAGGTAGTACCTGTGGGCATGCCTGTAAATGGCAGATTTCTTTCTTTTTTTTTTTTCCTGTGAAGATCTTGAAGACTTTAAATATTTCAGGCCTAAGAAAACCCCAAAGACTCCAGTTATTTTTTAAAAAGTATTTCATTAGTTAAGAAACCTGCTGTGGTAGCTGCTTCAGAAGTTTTAATGTTCAGAACTTCAGTATTCCTTGATGTCACATAATAGAGCAGATGGACTAATACATTCTGTTATTTCATCTTTTAAACCTTAAAGAAGGGCTTCCTTAAACTTCTGCGAGGGTTGCTAGAGCTGCTTAGGTTCTTGGTGCACTGCTACTAATAGAGTGATTCTATGTTTGGAGCAGAAAGCCATCTCTGCACTGTGCTAAAATACAGGTTGTTTCCATGTTCAGGCTCTTCCAGCTCAGTGTGGAGTTAACAGATGCTATAAGGGCTTTTTTCCATATATTTTGATTTAGTTGCAGAAGGCTGGAGACTACTTTTGAGAGCCCTGACATAATGATTTCCTCTGTGCTTTCCACTGTGGCAGCATTAAGTCTTTATCTCAAACACTTAGGACATGTTGCATTCACAGCAGTTTGAAGTCTAAACACATGCTTCAGTCTGCTACTGCTGTCCTACTGCTTTGGTTGATCTAATACAATCTTGGTGTGTGATGGATTGCTCTTTTCATAGCAAAGTGTGTATTTTCACAGTATGCGCTCAGGAAAACAGATAGGTCTTTTGCTGCAGGATATGCTTATCTCCTTTTCTCTGGGACATATCTTACATTGTGCTAGATAACAAAATACTAAGTGGTGCCTAGAGATAGGGGTGTATTGGTGCCTCAGCTGTGCTCTTCCATTAAGTGAGTAGAGTAGCACAGTTCAGGTAATGGTAGCACAGTTCAGATGCAGTTTAGCTTAATGTAGGTAAAATAAAGGGAATTCTTATTTAACTGTATTGAGCTGCTAGTTTGGGTTTGTTTTGTAACTGTGCAGACTTCTGAGTCAAAGGTATGCTGGAGTTCTGTAATCCTGGTGAAGCCTTTGCAGGGCACTGTTTCTCAGAAGTTACTTTGTATTTTCATTTTTAGGCTCTTGTCACTTCTTGGTGATACTGTAAGACTTTAGATACCTTGTGAGAGTAGCCTGTGATTATTTTTTGTTGTTGTTGAACTAGAGGTGTAATAGTCTCAACATCATGAGAATTACTGTTCTTTATCCTCATTCTAGTAAGGCCCTTCTCCAGTCTCAGCTTCTGAGGCTTCTTATCTTTGTCCGAACTGAAAAAACTTAAGTTCAGGCATGTTTACTTGCTGTGCAGCATAATGCAGCTAACAACCCTCCTTCCCCTCCGCCCCCAGACTTCAGAGGGTGTTTTCACAACTCTGTGCACAGGCTGACTTGGCCTAGGAGCAGCTACTAATTTAGATCACCAGCATAACTTCCATCTTCTCGTTTAAGAGGATTCGATTGCAGGTGTCTGCAGTAGGACCCTGGGGATATTTATCCTGCCCTTCGTATTTCTGAGAATCTATATGTGTGGGGTATCTAAAGGGGTAGTGCTGTCACAGTGATGGAAACCCAGGCTCTCCCGGTCCTTCAGACCTGTTTCTTTGAAACTGGATGATGATAGTGTGGTTAGCGCAGGATTCCTGGCTTGGAGAGAGTTAAGTAGCACAGCTATGCGGGAGGCTTGAACAGAGAAAGCAAGGCACTTGCCGCCTTTGTGGTTTGTTCCTTGCGTATGGAATATGGATTCTGTATCCTCATGCAGGAGGGGAAGAGATTGCCCCTGCTTTATGGATGGTGGAGTGAATAGCGGGGGCTGCTCTTGTTCCTTGCAGCAGGAAGGGTCTGACAGCAATGTGGGTGCTGGTCGGGCAGGGGTTACTCGGGACAGCATACAGGTCATGCAGAAACCTCACTCTTAGCCTTGTGAGTCTCACTCCCGGAGATAGGAGGAACAGATCAACAAGGTAAATACAGGAGAGAAGAGAATGTTCTCCTAAGATCAGTGATGATCCAAATATCTTATTCACTCATTATTGATAACTTGATGTTTTAAAATTGGCTGTCTAGGGTAAGTGGCAAGGAATACCAGTTGAAAGCTTTAAAATTAGTGACAGAACAGCCTGGATACTGAAGGCCTCGTACCCAGCAGTGTGTGTTGTGATACCTGTTTTGCTTGTGTGGGCTTCCAGTGTAAGTGACCTTTGGACTTTGGTTCATCAAATTCCTGGATTTGTCCTTTAATAAAGCTCAACAACAAGGTGTTGAGTACTGTGGAGCACTTTCAAGAGCCGTTGCCACTCTGGGTCTTTTTTGACTTGGAAACCTGAGTCAATAGATACTCCAGCTGGCAGCTGTTTGACCGCTCACTCAGATCTGTGTTAAAAGTAATGCTGCCCTGCCCCTGGTGGGACAGCTTCCCTTTCCTGCAGTAGCTTTAAATGGATTCTAAGACCAAACCGCCTCTTGTTACTGCTTTTTGGCCATCTTATCTGTCCCCTCTGCTCCCACTTCAGCGTTCTGGAATAGCATTCATTTTCTCAAGTATGCTTGTTGAACTGTACAATCTGATGGTTTGTGCTCAGTTTTCAGCCTACTCTTTGCTTAGTCACTCTTCCACAGAAGAAAGCGCTTGCTTTCCTACCTCATAAGGAGGCTACTGAGAAACAGAACTAGGGCAGGGAGAGCTGGGAATCTCTAAAAATTTAAAATGAAATCTCCAAAGCATTCAGTTCTAAAGGCCCAGTGTTGCTTGGGACTGTCACTGTAGGGAAGGACAGGTAGTTCTGAGCTGATGTTCACAGCTGCTAGAAGTTGTTGCTAACTTCCCAGTGCCAGCTTTCTAACTGATCTCAGATCTGGCTCTGTGCCTCTCTTTTATTAGCTGGAGTAGGGCTTGAAAGCCCCACTGCAGACTTCCGCTAATTTTAACAATCTTAACTATACTACTGTGGTTCCTTTTATTGTACAGTAAAATAGCATGCTGTTGGCTCTCGTGTTATTTTTTTATTAGCAGCCTAACAACATAACAAACATGCAAAAATTTATTTTTAGGATGTTGAGACTTCCCACTGCTGTACAGAAAGCTCTGGAGCATCCGTACTGTCTTCATATGCAAACCGGAACGTCAAAGCAATGACCTTAATTTCTTGCAACTCAGTGTTATAGTTTATGTCCTTATAAAGGAAGGAGTCCCTGGGAAATACTGCAGATCTTTGCTGATCTTGGGGGGGGGAGGCATTTTAAAATTCGTTCTCTGGCTACCAGTTGTCGGCACATGTTTGCCAGCCAGCCAAAGCAATACATTTGTTATATTGGTGCTAGAAAACTCCCTAACTAAGAAGCAAGGTTGAGCTTTATGTCTGAGCCTCTGAGTTTTAATTTGGGCACTGAGTGCTAGGCAGAGAGAAAAGCCCTGTCACTGATATGTAAGAATGCCTTTTTTAAAAAAGGTGCTATGTCTGCCCTGGCAGCTTGTTACAGCTATTACTTACTGTAAGGTGCGTTCCTTTTACAGGAGAGCTATGTATTTATATGAAGGTGCTTCAGCTATTTCTCTCTGGGCATTCCCAGGACATAAAGTGCCTCTTGGATTGGTTGGTCTAGGGGTGGTAGCATGGTAAAGAGACGCATGTTTTGAAGTGGCATACGTAGAGTTCCTTAGTTACTGATCTGAATCACTAGCAGTACTTAGCCCCTTGGACCCATTTTTATGCAGCTTAGTTGACAGACTTCTTATTCTCAGATTGTCATAGCCTGAGGAGAAGGGCTAAAGTAACTCCTCTTGGTGCAGGCTGTTAAAATGATTGGATTGGGACTTAGCTACATTGTTTCCACTCAATTAGTCTTTCTCAAAGGAAGATTAGTTAGGGTGAAGTGAATGATCTCATTTTTATTTTAAAGAGTCTTGCTTTGGATTGCTGCTTTCGATACTACTTTCCTACAATACAACCTGATTACCTTACAGTTGTCGATTAAAAAATTAACCAAGAAATAAGTAAGAAGGCCCTTGTCAGGATAGCATATTCCGATTTCTAGGACTTAATAAATCACGGCCTGTTACGCAGATGGTTATACACCCACTTGTGGTGTTTTTACAGTACACTGGGATTAGGCTTTGTGGAAGAAAACCTCAAGGGCAGATTTATTTCTTTACACAAACCTTTTGACTGGGGTGGTGGTTTTGGCAATAAAAGTCAGTCACAGGAGATACTCTTGTATCAGTGGTGTCTAGGACTTCAGGGTTAATCATTAACTGTGAAGAGAGCAGGTGAATTGTTGTAGGACTGAGCAATCTGTATTCCTTATCCAACATGCGTGCATGAGCACAATAGTATTGGGTTGTGCTTGTGGAGGGGATGCTCTTTATTCATCCCTTGTGTAAATTCATTTTGAATAAAGGTTCCTTCTCTCTCTTTCAACTCCAGGAACTTTCAAACTTACAATAGAATTCACAGAAGAATATCCGAATAAGCCACCTACTGTTAGATTTGTCTCTAAAATGTTTCATCCAAATGGTAAGTAATTAAGGAATTATACAATGCTGCTTTTCTTTTGGGGTTTTTTTGTGTGTTTTTTTTTTTTTTTTTAATTACAGCTTGCTATAGCGCTGTAGAAAAATATGTATTTATTTTAAAAGTTCCCACTATCTAATAAGGTGGCAAAATTCCAGCGTGGTTCTGTGTAGTTTTGGTAAGGATGAGTATGGGAGCGGTGCTCAGGCTTGAAATGAAAGGGGCAATAAAAAGAGCCTCCTGTCAATACTGTTCTGTAACGCCTAAATGGCGAGACATTCTTCTCTCTCAACTGCCTGTTGTTAAACCTTACAGAAGAATATTTTGTTCTTAAATAGCAGTGCCTTGGACTCCTGTCTGTACTGATTGCCTGCCTAGCGTAATGATGCTGCTGAATGCAGCTGTCTTTTATCACTTTCCCAAAATGCCTGTAAGAGTGACGTACCTTGAAACGCAGTGCTTGCTTCCAACTATAGCCAGTGATAGTAAGATTGTTTAATTAATCTCTTTCCTTACTAATTAACGGTTGGCAATATATTCCTTGCATCCAAACAAATACTAACTTTGTGAAGAAATACTGGAAATTTTCACAGGTAGCAAGTAAGCATGTGTGGATAAAGTGCACTGAGGGGGGGGTTCTGCTAAAGCTGCTGTGAGAAAGGGGGCTAGACACTGATGTTGTAGGTATTTTCTGGGGAAACCTTATGTGTAAAGAGCTTTTCGCTTGTGTTCTTCATTTGGGTACCTTAAATGTTTTTGCCCTAAAATTTGTTACTGGATTTCCTTGTGGTAGTTGCAATGTCACAGAGAAGCTCGATGTTGAAGAATAAGCAGGGGTCAAGTTTAAGTACCTCAGGCAGCTGCCCATGACAAGCTTCACCTCTTCCTACCTACAGGCTTGTTTGCTGGATTTAAGGCTGTCAGACACTGTTGACTTTTGTAGTGTTTGTCAGGATTGGGCAATACTAGGAAAAAACTGAGTAGCTGTACAACTTCTGTTTTAAGCCATTCTTCTTGAACCTTTTCTAGTCTATGCAGATGGTAGTATATGTCTGGATATTCTTCAGAATCGTTGGAGTCCGACTTACGATGTCTCCTCCATCTTAACATCCATACAGGTAAAAAGAACTGCATGAAAAGACAGAATGAAATTAGGCCGCTTTGACAAAAACAGCTTGGGAAACACTTTTTTTTTTTTTTTTTTTTCCTTCTTGCTGATACCCAGTATAGATAGCAGCTCTGTTGATATTTGCTAAAGTGTGAATACTTTCCAGATGTAAATTGACAAGACAGTGGCAGCAGGTGGTCACTAAAGGAGCCCATCCAGTGATTGCACTGCATGGGTCTTGCTGCTTGGCTGTCAATGAAATGGTCACTTGCACTGCCAACAGTAAGACCGATAGTGAAAGCTTCCAGTAACTTACAGCTGGAATAATGCAACGTACTCTACCTGTATCTAGCTTAACTTCTGCACTCTTTATTAGTACCGATAGTTTGCAGAGCATGTTGGAAAACTATGCATCCTGTAAAGCGCCTAAGAATCTTTTTCTCTTTGCACAGTCTCTATTGGATGAGCCAAATCCTAACAGTCCAGCAAACAGCCAGGCAGCTCAGCTATACCAAGAGAATAAGCGGGAATATGAAAAACGGGTTTCTGCAATAGTAGAACAGAGCTGGCGTGACTGTTGACCCAGGATGATGCAAATGAACACTCTGTTGACGAGGAAAATAAACAAAGTGTCTGAGTCATCTTTTTCCTCCTAGCATTTACTTTGAAAGCAGAATAGCTGTTGTGCTGTTGCCACCCTCCCTTGCTGAAGCTTCTTCTCCCTGGACATCAGAAAGCACCCACTTTGAAGTCCAATGTTCTGTACTTGGGTTACTTGCAAAAGAGTTACTGATGCCGAATTCATTTTTTGTGGTCCCTCTCCAGTCTTAGGGCAGTATTGTGCATTTCTGTAGTGTACACTAAGCTTTTAATTGTAATTGTGTTATACACAGTGATGCTTATGTGTAGCTTGATAAAAGGGATGTTTATATACATACACATTTTTTAACTGATATTAACTAAAGTGCTGATGTGTCCAGGCTGGTCATTTACCTCTACTATTGGTTTAGACTCCACTGCATTTGTAAGTATTGAGAGAAGAAATAATCTCATTTCCCTTTTGTATTGGTTTATCAACTCCTTACTTGTGGGAAAAAATGCAACTCTTAAACTGATTCCAATTCAAATACTTATTAAGACTGTGGAATGCTAGATACTTCTGCACTTCACATGCAAGATTTATGTACAGATATACATAAATCACTACGGTTGTGGTACTCTGATCTCTGCTTAGGGTGAGAAACAACCCCCAATTTTTTTTTATTTTAAAGGACACGCCTACAGAGACTGCTTCAATATGTTTCTATAGTCCTGTCACTGAGGCATTACTGGACAAAACCAGGTAGACCTGTGTACTATTGAGCGAAAGGTCTTCCACATTAAGGAAGAGGTAAAACCTGAAGTGTTCCAGTGGTGGAATTACTCTCCTTTGGTGTCCTTCTCCTGCCCCTTCTCTTTTAGCTGAGAAAGCTAAGGTCTTTGGGATCCAGCTTTGCCTTGTGGAAAGTTCGAATAAAGAATGGGGCAGGCACTTGAGTCTCTGCAGTTTCTGCTCTCTGTAGATTACTGTGTGGTTTGTGTGAGCTACTGCTGCATGCTTGAGTTAGTTTCCCTTCAGTTTTATGAAAGTATTTTTTCAACTCTGAAAAAAAACCAAACAAAACATTTGTAAGTCCAGACTCACCTTTTTTGTAAGGCTAAGTTTGTACATTTGGATACAGTACCTTAAAGCAGCAGTGTGGGATGAAACCTACAATTGTGTTGTCCACTGTTCCAGTGTCTTTTGTGTGCACATTTGGTCTGTTAGTTGAGAAGTATAACTTTGCACAAGTAACCCATGTAAGAAACTGTACATTTTTCAAAACTTGTAAATAAAGTGTAACCTTAGTGCTTATTGTATAAATAGGCAAGAGGTGTATACCTGTGGTTATTTTCTCTGGGAAAATATCCTATCAGGGCAGGATGGTGGCATCCTGGCCTGTAGTTGCTGTGCTCGGGTGAAAGCTGTGCCAGTTGTAGCGCAGGGGTAACAAGCTCAGCCCTGCCAGCCAGGAGGCGTGAGGGGCAGAGGAGGAAAGAGTGGCTGGGATCAACTAACCAGCAGAGAAACAGAGGAGTAGGCACGAGCCTGAGCAAAAACCACTTGCAGGAAGCTCAGCACCCTGTCGTGCCTGTGAGGGGTGAGCTGTCAGCAAAGAAGGAGCCTATGAAACGAGTTAGTTACAGCAACTTGGGCTCAGTAATGAACTGATACAGGAATCGTATTTATTTTCCTCCTGCCTTATGAGGGGGAGAACAGGATTTAGACTCATGCCTAACAAAAGCCGGTACTGCTGCTTAGCTCTACAGTTAAGGTAGAAGCTGCCAGGCTCTATCAGTCGGGATTTATACCCGCTGTGACAACAGCTCCTTCCCCCGGACAGGCCTTTCCGTCTTGCCTAGAGCAGCCTTTTACCCCTGCAGCCCTGCCTACCATTACCCCTGCCCCTCAGGGGCAGTGTCTTAACTGGTCCCCCTACCGCAGAGGGCCGGAGCCATGCTGCCTCAAGTCACCACACTTGTTCCTGCAGCATTCCCTGCGCAAGGTTTTCCCCCACTCCTCACACCCACTAAGTTACAGACCAGCTCAAAAAAAGCCCCCAGGCGCCACCCCCTGCGCTGTGCTCCTCAGGGCGACCAGAGCCAACCAGCAGCACCACAACCATTGCCCCTACACCAGCTGCAACCGTTCCTGCAAGTAGAACCTTTCCTGGACAGGCCAAGTCATCTGGCAGCCACAGAAGCCCTTGGATCAGTCCCTCCCTTTTTGTACGTGTCTTGCTAGCTACTAAAAAGAGAAAGGATAGACCGAACACATAAGGCAGCCAGAAACAAGAACAGTACCGAGCTGAAAATAAATACAAAACCCCACCTTCACACCCTTCTTAGGTAAGGCCTTCGTCACAAAAGTCCCACAGTGGCTCTCCAGAAAGCTTACAGCTACAGCCCCCCGGAAAGGGAGAGGCTGGCAAGCCCTTCGCTCAAACCGCTGACCCCCTGTCACCCAGCCAGGCCCCCAACTAACCAGGGAGGCAGCAGGCGGGTCCGGCACAGAGGTACTGCGCTCAGCAAAGCCAGGTGGCCCAGAGTCACGGCCACTAGCCAGGAAAAGCAACACCCTGTGCAGCCTCATGCTGGGCAGCTAATCCTGGTGAAGCACCATCACAATTAGCCACCCCCCCTCCCCAAAACAGAGCTTTTTTACCCCAAATACTGCAGTGCTGCACTTGCTGCCTTACTTGGCATCACAAAGCTCTGAAGACCTGCTGCATAGCCAAGTTAGGGAGGGGGAGCTGCACCCCGGCTTGCAGGAATATCGTCTAAAAAGTACCAGGCTCCTTCTACTCCTACATCGCCATCTGCTAGAGCCCTGCCTTCTCTGGAACAGGATTCGGAAGCAGAGAGCAGGAGCAGTGCATGCAAAAACTCGTAAACAACAAAAGCCAACATACTTTCAGAATGAACTGCCAGATTACTTTTTGACAACAAAGACAGCAGCGTGGTTTTAAATCAGAACTCCAAGAGCTGGCAGCAGCTGTGCTGCAGCCATCCAGGCAGAGGCACAAACGCTTGCTCTTTTCTTCCTTGAGCAAGTCTTACCTGCCAGGGCAGCCTCTTCCTTTCCATGCTGTAGGGATGAAAATGCCTCTAACTGCACATCACCAGGATGTTCTGCTTCATCAGTAGAGGTCAGTCACTCTCTCCTCAGCACTGAGAGTATTTAAAAAGAAAACGGAACAGGAGGTGAGGAAAAAAACTAGAGGATGACATCAGACGAGAGAGACAAACACAGGCAGCATAAAAACAAAAGCAATAGCTGAGACACGACACAACAGAGGAGACAAAATACTTCATTAGGACTGGCTTCATGCTGAAGAATCACCAGCGTGCCTTACTGTGACAGAAACACCGCAGCATCTCTAGGCACGTCTCACTTTCAGCTCTTCCAAGGTCAATTCCTAAGCTGGATGTTTTCCAGGCACGCAGCGAGCGTTCCTCCAAGGCTCACAAAGCACCGTGTCCTGTGGTGCTGCTGGTGGAACGGCACAGGCAGAGGTCAGTCTGCTTCCCTGGCGAGGAGAGGAGCCCTCCGGCCTCCCGGCAGCGCGCGCCAGTCCTGGAGAGACGCCAGACTCACACCACGCATCGGAGCAACACCAGAAAAAGTTTACTTGTGAAGCGTCCTTGACAAGCACAGGTACAGTAAGGGAGTAGAGAAATAATTAGGCACAGACTTGATTTTGCTCAGGATTAAAGAGCTTATATTCAAAGTAAAAAAATAAGTTATATAACAGTCCCCACAAGCTACACCAGCATCTTCGAGCGTGGGTTCTGCATTTACCTCCAGTTTTTATATTTCACACTTCACCGTGGTATTTGCACATGTCAAGCAGCGCTCCAAGGTGAAAATGCACTGGAATTCTCTTAGTCTGATACACTGACGATTATGGCACATTCAGTAATTCGCAGGACAGAAGACTCAAGGTACAAATGTATGAATAACCCTGTGCTGTTGCACTGGTTAAGGAATCTCTCTACGTACATACACAGTGGAGACAAGACCTCGCTACATATACTTCTCAAGAATAAATGCAGCTTCCATACTTCTTTTTTTTTTTACACAGTGTGACAAATCCTGCTTTTTTCCAGAAATAAAACTTTATTTTTTTTGTCATTAATACCAGCTTTACATACAGGTTTATTTCCCCAGACTGCATTTCCTTTGCTTTTTAATTTTTTTTTTTTTTAAAAAAAAAGGCTTTTTTTCCTCCTTCCTCTGTCAGAAGAATAAGGGAACTGTAATTTTAAATTATGTCAAATTCCTTCTCATTGGATGTGTGTTTTTGCTATTACAAAACTATTAAAATGTGAAGGAACAAGTAATATCAAAGACACATACAGTGACAGCACTACTGCTTTGGGGTTGTGCTAACATACTCGAACAGAACTTGGTCAGTTCTAAACGTCTAACAACATTTTAGAAATTATATTAACGAAGTAAAAGAATCAAACGTTAATATAATCCAACAACAAAAAAATGCAGCATCTCTTTCTTTAATTAAGTATCTAGGAAGCTCAGTCTCTGGTCAAATGGGACACTTGACCTCAGTCTGCCTGAGGCATAATGAGCTCGTAATGTCCAACCTGGCCTTCTTGCTTCAGCTGGTCTAACAGATCCTCCTTGCGCCGCTTCCTGCTTACCACCAAGTATCTGTTGTGCCCCTGCCCATGAGATTTACTTTTAAGACCATATTTTTGGGCGATCTGATGTATCTGCTTCCGCTCATCCATGGTCAGTTCTCTAGAGAAAGTCAAGTCAATGTGACTCTCTGAGCGTGCATAGTTTCGAATGATCTCTTCAATATCTCTCTTAGCGATTTTGTTCACCCTTTCAACATCAAGCCCAAGTCCCTCCCTTTTGAACTGCTCCTTCACTGAAATAGGCTCCCTAATGCCTTCACCGTCTTTCCCTAGGCCACCCCCTGTCCAACCCATTTTTCTTAAAATTTGATTCCCAATGTTGTCTTCTTTGATCTTCTGCTTGAAAGCCTCCTCTGCTGATCGACCCCGAATCTCATTTCTGGAGATGACATCTTCGACGGTGCCTTTCTTTAGGTTATTAACAACAGTTGGCTGAGTCTTTTTGAGGATTTTCACAGCTTCCTCTGCTGCCTCATGCTTGACAGATTTTTTCACTCCAACTGCTTCTGCGATGAATTCATCTTCAAGCAGCACCTTGCATTTCCATCGCATGCCAGTCATCCTTTCAAAAACGTACTCCACTGTCATCTTGTTGAACTGGGCAGTGTCATTCAGCGTACACACCGGGTTACTGGAGTTCTCATAAATCACGAGGTCCTTCAGGTCCTTCTTCCTCCCAGAGCCCCGTGATGAGCAGCCCACTTTCTGAACCTGGGTCACTTTGATGGCTGCTATATTTGACTGCATCTTCTGCAGAATTTTCAGTGCCTCCTCAGCTGCTGCATGCTTGCTGGTCTTTTTAGTGCCAAAGCCCTCAGCGAGGCAGTGATCCTGTAGATACACTTGACACCGCCACGAGCGATTGGGCATTAATTCGTATTTATATTCAATAGACATTTTGTTATATGAGGCAGAATTGTTAAGTATTCCTATTGCATCGCTGGCATTCTCCGTGAGGACAAAACTAGTCCAGTGTTTGTTGGTATTAGTGGAACCTTTCACGGATTCAGTCCCAGGCTGCATCGGGACACAGTCCCTGTTGGCAACTACAAACTCCTCGTGAGGTTTGAGAGCAGGAGGGAAATCTGGGCGGCTCACGCCTGCCTCACACACCACCAAGTCTTCGTGATAGGTGTGCTTGAACTTCCGCTGAATGACTCTAACTTCCACAGACTTCTTCAGCAGCCTGACTGCCAGCTCTGCGGCTCGATCCCTGGATCCATTTTTGCTGCCAGCGTAACCGGTGGTCAGGTAGACATTCTGACACCGCACTTCACAAGCAAAGCCATCTGTTAGGAGCTTCTTGCTCTTGGGGAGGTCAGCAGGGGCGATTTCTTTCAGAGGAACATAAATATATTCAGGATTTGTCTTGCATGCCTGAATCGAACGTGTCAAAAGATACGTATAGTTAATTTTATCAGTCCCGGTGTTTGCATCTGGGTTAGCAAGATTTTTCCAGATAGCTGCTGACAGTTTCTCGATAAAACTCTGCTTCAGCATTATAGCTGACGGAGGGAAAGTCTCTGATGCAGACTGGACAGTTGAAGGAGAAACAGAAGCCTGCAACACGCTGCTTGTGGTAGAGTCCACACTATTCACAACCTTCTGGGCTGCTGCTGCCTGGCCTGCAAAGCCAAACCCAGCTGAGTTGGAGAGCTGGGGATCCGCCTCCCGTGCACTCGCCAACGAATTTGTACAGTTTTCAACTGGCTGTGCTATGCTGTTTGTATTTGCCTCCTGGTTCACCTCCTGCATTTGGTTGTCCAGAGAATCGTCCTTCCTGTCGTCCTTCTCAGCACTGGTGACAAAGTGTATGGGCTCAAAACGCGGTCGCACCCGGAACCTGGGGGCCATCTTTTTGGGTGGCTCAGGAATCTCTTCCGGCTCTGGACCTATGGGGTGGAAGAAAATGACAAGATCACAATACGTGCTATGACAGGGAGACAATGTTTTTGGAGAGTGTTCTCCAGGAGGAGCCTGCAGGCTCTGAACACAGGATTCCCACTTCTTAGCCACAAACCAAAAGGTTTCTCTCTGAAGACATGCACAATTGGTCAAATAAGACCATTCATCCATGTGCAGGTCGCTGCAGTGGCATTTCCAGCTCCACAACTACCATACAAGAATCTCTGCATATTTAGTTGCATGAATTTTAGGTCCAAATCACCTGGTCTGCCCTGCAACATTGCCCACCGAACCCATCCAGTCGTTTCTGCTGTTAATCCATTCAAAGCTACTAAAACAAGTAAAAACTATGGCCAATAAAGACAGAACAGAGCAGGACTGCAGCCTCAGCTCTGACTCTGCCACAGGGTTGCAGGATGATCTCAGATAAACTACATGATCTTCAGGTCTTCTCATTTGATGGAGGAACACAGTAACACTGAACCCTCATTTCCAAAACACGCAGGGCTGTTAATGACAGTGTTAATAGAAGCATATTTTCTGTAAATATAACTACCCTTGGCTGAAGGACACCAAACATGGAGAAATCTGCCCGAGCCTCAGGCGACAGCTGCAGCGGCCAGGGGGGCCCATTACACATTACTGGTAGACCTCTTGTTTCTTAACCAGAAGAAATGCCAATGAGGCAGAATATCCTGAGATGCACAGCTACTGCAGAAAATGAGAATCAAATAGCTGATAAGCAAATATGTAACATCTAAAAGATGGTTATACAAGACTTCTCATGGGAAAGATTTAGCCCCCACACACTGAAGCGGTACATGTGTGTAATTTCATCAGAGGAGCAAAAGGCCACCTCAGCACCCTGGAATGAGCTGCCTAATCCACTGCCAATGTGTGCAACCATAATATAGGTCAGGCAACACATCTGTCTAGACACCACACTACCATAGCGTATTTATCACAGCCCGGTGCACTGCAGATGCAAAACCCACTTTGCATGCGGCATAAACAGGCCTTCACATTTAGATCAGGTGAGAAAGCTCTTACACATGTGTTAAATCCTTCAGTCATCAGTTTTGATGAATTATGGCAAGGTTTAAATTTCTTGCTCGGTTCGGTATTTTGATGATTGCACTGCAGCAGAATCTAAAGGCTCTCACCAGCAGAGCAGCTTTTAACGCTGTCTGTGTAACATGCAATAGGGAACCCTTCCCCTCAGCCTCAGAGCTGCTGCCTGAGAGACAGACAAAACACGGGAGAAAAGCAGTGGTTTTCTCAGTTTTGCAGCTGGCCCATGGAAGCACAGAAAGACTGCTGGGTGTCAAAATCAGGGAGGAAACTTTGGCAGAGCTAGGGATTATATCCAAGCCTAGAGGAGTCCTGTGCTTTCTGACCATTTGTCCTTTAAACAGCCAAACTACTGGTACTGCCTCACAAAGCAAGGGCCTGCCTGCTCACACCCACAACCTGCACACATCAACAATTCCCCCACCCCTCCCGCCCAAGAGAGGGGCGGAAAGCTCCAAAGGTGCAGGAGAGGAGGCAGCGGATGGAGCCACTGAACCACCAGCCCCTCTGCCTGCTGCATTTCCTCCACTGGAAAAGCTACAGCTGGAACACTGACCCCTGAGAGCAGGGGACTGGGCTGACATATGCAGGTCTCTTCGAGGCCCAGCAGGGAGAAAAAAATAAAAACAACAAAGAAATAAATTAATGTCCCTGCAATGCTCCAGGCAGGTCATAAGTCAAAAAGCTAAACCCCATGTCTCCATGCACATGTACAGTCCCTTCTCAGGTCAGAACATCGCTCCTCACCACAGCGAAGAAGGGCATAGATTCAATTCCCTTGAACTGAAATTACATAGATTCAATTCCCTAACACTATCACTAGGAAAAATCAACCACCTGGTAATTTCAATGAAAAACTACATTTTCTTAAGTAAAAACGGAACTCTGCATGACTTATGTACACCCCACAAATGGCAGAGGAGGGGAAGCAACTGCAGTCTAGCAGAGTACATCATGGTTACCGCTTTTCAGTTTGCCATGCTGGCTCTCTCGGAGGTGGCCCCATGGCACACCACTCTCCCCATGCTCCCACAAATGCCCACCAAACAGTGACAGGGAAGAGTATCTCCTTTGACACACAGGCAGATATACTCACTGTCAGACGGAGAGTGGTGTCTTTTCAGCTTCCTGCTAGGGACCAACTCGTACGTCCTCATTTCCCCAATATCAATGCCGTCGGCCATCTTGAGAACCTTCTCCATGACCTGCAAGCCATATCTGTGTGGATTCAACAGCAAACCACTTTAGAACTGGTCCCACAGCAACACACACACAAGCTTTTATTATGCAAAACAAGAACTAAAGCTGCCTGAGACATAGTACTTGATGCAAGGGAGACACTTCCCCTATTTTGCCAGAATATTATCGTGGAACCTGACCACGGGCCCCAGGCTAGCTCAGCGCTGGCAGAGAGCCGGCACACCAACTAACAAGCTACCTGGCTCCAAGTGAACACATTTGCGAATAACAAACCATAAAGCCACCAAACTATCAGTGTTTTAAACTTAAATACATTATCTGTCAAAACACAACATTTGGCAGAGTTACTAGGAACACTAAGGAATGCAGGGGTGTGGAGGAGTCGTCTCCGTGGGCATCAGAGCATCAGTGAACTAAACACCGGAGCGACTGACTGGCACGGAACTCTTGTCTGGGTCAGCAGCCACAGACTGCACGTCACCAATACTGACGCTGCAGATGTCAGATGACAAAGGCACTGCTCAGCCTTTATCGACCGCTCTTTAAAAAGCCATACTAATTTCTGGCTTGGTAGTTGTAACTGAAACGTTCCAAATCTCTGAGCCACGACAGACGTGAGGTGGCTGTATCAAGCTCTGTGCAAACCCTGACCCTGCTGCAGCATGCCTGCAGTTCCACACAGGCAGGACACGCACTGTACAACCCCATCCCTCTTGGCCTCACAACACTGACCATCTCAGTTTTCCACCACTCTGGGAATTTGTCACATCAAGCCGTGTGCACACGCTGAAGCTGAACAAGAAAAAACCCCAAACTTTTCTAAGCAAGGAGAACTTACAAACATGGCCTGAAACTAGCCTCTGACAGCTTCACACTGTGGCTCACAAAGAAGAAAAAGCAATCTTGCACCTGCTGTGTGGTCCGCTCACCTTCAAAAGGCAAAAAACATCAGGTCACTGCCCATGGACAGGAGTCCACAACTGTCCCAGCAGCTAAAGCTGCAGTAACTTGCATGAGCTTTTAAATACTGCTGTTCCAAGGGCTCTGGAAATGTACTCACGCTCCACTCAAGAAATGCCCTTCCTGTTCCTGATTTAGAGGGCCAGGCAGAAATAAGATCCATTCAAATTACTAGGAGAGAACTCTGAATACACACTACTGTGGTCCCTGCTTCATCTGAAGGTACACAGCACAGCTCAGCCCCCGGCAGCGAGGCAGTGGAACCCTACATGGGAAGAAAATGCCAAGAGGGATCAAAGGGTGGCAATACCCTCATTCTCCCACAGCCAGAAGGGAGCGGGGCAGGAATCTCTATTCCTCTCCCTGGCTTACAGAGAGAAGAATACATTACCTGTGATGGGAACATGAAGGACAATACCCTTTTCCAGCAGGGTGCAAGAACAGCCTTAGATTTGACGTGAGCGTGCCTCTCTTCTTCACAAAAGATGGAGATACCTGGGGCTCAGATTTCTGCATGGGGGAACATCGACCAGTCCCAACGTGTTTGTCTAACCTGGCCTTAGACATCTCAGGTTGTGGTGACTGCACATGGAGGCGGAGGAACCCTATCCCTCCAATGCCTAAAAGTCTCCTGGGCGTAACTTAAATGTTACCTCTTATCCTCATCCCTCTAGCTCTGGAGCACAATGCTCCCTGCTTCCCCCCTCTCCATTTTGCAGCCACTTTTAACACACCTGATAACACAAGGCATCTTCTCTCATCCATCCCTAAGCTAAATGGATCCTGTTACTGAATGCCTTCCTCACAGACCATGTTTTCTAAGCTTTCTGGACATTTTCCATGTCATCCCCCAGCAGAACACACCTTCACATTTCATCAGCAAAGACTGTAATGAACAGACTGCCTTCAACTAGCACATGCTCAACATTTAAAAAAAAACCCACAAACCAAACCAAGCAAACAAAAAGCCAACCCAATGAACTCAAACCAACAAAAACTCCCCAAACTTTGAAGTTATTCACTTGATACAGCAACAACAGCTCTCCCCAAGCAGCAAAAAGCAGTTCCAGAGAAAGCTGTGGGTCTCCTCCCTTCCCCAGACAAATCTTAAGTAAAGCTGCCAAGTGCACGTGCCAGTGTAGTGCATTCACATTCATGCACAACACAAGGTTTGGGGACACATCCTCGCTGATAACGGCTCTGCGCTGCATCGTGCCTAAATCTATTGCTCACGTTTCCCCCAAGAGCTGCAGATAGAGATGTTCATCAGGGAAAGTACATGTGCTTACAGGCTTAAGTTGCATCATTTTTTAGGATTTGAGATCTTGGCACACAGTTCTTCACTTCTGTCATCAGCCCCCCCGTAACTATATTATTGCATTGATTCCCAAAAGCACTGTCGCAAAGACAGTGTGCCATTAAGACTGCACATAAACACATTAAGATGAGCTGATGGACCAAGAGACTATAAAGCTTAAGAAGATACTACTCAGGCTTTGGAATGTGAAGCTGTTTTAAAACTATGTTCAATTTTGGTGCTTGCAGAGCAGAACTGTCTAGTACTTGGATTTGAAAGAAAGAAGAAAACATGCACGTCTACATTTAAAGTCATTGGCGTGGCTGTGTACAAATAACACAAAATCCTGCCCAACAAGGCTTCAGGACAGTAACGTTAATACAAGTCAAACTACATGCCCTTTAGTGTTTACAAGCTCCTCCGTCCCTGCACAGTTTGCTGAAGTTAGTCATTAAGCAATTGCCTCTGTCTTTAAAGCCTTATGTCCAGTTAAAAATAATCGCAACATCAGTAGTGGCAGTTGGGAAGGGGTGACGTTCCTACAGATCTCTGCAACCTTGCTAGTGGTGACAGCACGGTGGTTTCTGCGTGTTAGCAGTAACCCTGGCGAAGGAAAACCTCTTCTCTCAGAAAAACTGAGCTTTAAGGGGACTAAATAGGCTGCCGGAGGTTTGGAGGGCCACTTTCACTTAAATTACAAAGCACAATACCACACGCTTAACGAGTCTTCAGGGGTGGGACATCAGGAACTACTTTCAAAACACATCTATAGACTTTCTCAGCAGCTTGCTCCCCTCCACATACGCATGTTCGAGCCAAGAAAACTACCCGGGAACCGAAGCTCTGCCCCAGCCCCTTCCGCCGTCACTGCAGAAGCCGGCTGGGGCCCAGGCTGAGCCGAGCAGCCCTGGGCCACGACGGGAGCCGGAGCCGCTTCTCCTCGCCCGGCCCCGGCTTCAAATTCCTGCCGCACCTCCGGGCAGCGGGACAGGCCGCCCCAGGCCTGGGGGGTCCCGCGGAGCCGGGCTGGCACCCCGGGGCCCACACGCCTGGCAGGCAGCGGGGCCCGCCACAGCCACCCCGGGCGGCCGCCTCAGGGCCCGGGCCCACCTCAGGGCCTCCCCCGCGGCCCCGGGCCCACCTCAGGGCCTGCCCCCGGCCACACCGTGGCTGCCAAGCCCCCGCCCGGCGGCAGCCCGGTGCCGGTGCCGTCCCGCCGGGCCTCACCTGCAGCCCATGAAGATGTGGTTGGTCCAGAGGACGGAGAGCGAGAGCAGCTGGTCGATGGCGGCGCCGGGGTAGCCGTGGAGGTGGCGGAGGATGAAGCGGCGGCGCAGCCCCCATTGCCGCTCGGTCTCGTTGTACTGCCGCCACTGCTCCAGCACCGACTCGGGCACCTGCTCCGGCTCCGGCGGCGGCATGGCGGGCGGCGGCTCGGCGGACGGTCCCGCCCCCGCCGGTGGGTGCCGAGCCGCCGGGCACAGGCGCTCACGGCGGCGGAAGCGGCCCGGGCGTGCCGGAGGGAACCAGGCCCCACGTGCGGACCAGGCCGCGGCTCGCCGGGGAGCGCCGCCCGCCCTCAGCCCCCCCCCACCCCCCCCCCCCGCCACTCGGCCCGGCCCCCCCGCGCCCCCCGCCGGCCGCCGCGGCCCGGTACCCCCCGTCACCCGCGCGGAGCGGCCCGGCCGGCGCCGCGTCACGTGGCCGCGCGTCACGAGCGCGCGAGACGCCGCGAGAACACGCCGCGCCACACGCCGCCGCTGCCCCGCGCCCCCTGGCGGCTGCCGCCGGGCCGCTCAGGGCGCCGAGCGGCGGCGGGGACCGAGCCGCGGCCCCCACAGGCCGCCGGGGGAAGCGGCGGGGCGGGGAGAACGGCCCCGCCCGCCCGGCTCCGGGTGCCGCCCCAGAGGCTCCCGCTCGCCGGGCCCCGCGGTGCCGGAGCGAGAGGCCGGGTTCCCCTCGCTCTCCGCGGGGCTCGCCCCGGGCAGGCAGCGTAGCGCCGGGTGCCAGCCGCCGGCCCCGGGGCGCTGCAGGCAGCCTGGCGGGCCCGAGGTGGGGTGCCTCCCCCCGGAGAACCGCCCTTGCCACCCCCGGTGCCCACGAAGCCAGGCTGAGCCCCCCGGCCCTGCGGGCACCCTCAGCCCCACACCGACCGCGCCAGCAGCAAACACGACCGCACGCATGCTGCCTTTCATATTTTTTATTTAAATTTACATGAAATTTATAAAGGTATGGGGTTGAACAGCGCTGGTTCCTCAGGGTTGGCGGCGTAAACCGGGCTCTGGGCCTTTGTACCGAGGCCACAGCCCCGGCATGGGGAGAGGAGATGGTGGCGGCCGGGCAGGGCCACGGGCCAGCGGGCTGAGGCGTGAGGGCTGGGGCCTGTGCGCTCCCGGGCACCCGCGCCGGTCACTGTGCCTACGGTACCGGCTGCCAGCATCGCCTCTCCCTCCTGATGCCACTAACTTTTTTCTAACTTCAAAGAACAAGAGGTTTCATTAGGGAAAAACCCCAACACAGTACCGCAGCCTGTTCCGTAAGGTGGTGAGACACAGGAGGACACCAATGAAAACACATAATTCTTCTTACTTTATTTCTTTGTTAAAATGATTTCGTGGCTGCCAGCAGAGCAAATTGCACCGTGTTTATATTTCCTTTGACTCTGAATGCACAGTTTCCAAAACCAATCGAACGACCGCATATTGAAAATATTCCTTAGGCTTCACACCTCATGGAAGCCCATGACATTTACATTATTAAAGACAAAATTAGAAAAAAAAATATGCCCGTAACAATGTTTGAAAATGTATTCGCTACATTGTTAGTCCAAACATCATTTCTGTTGCTCTTCAAAATCCCAGTTAAACAACCAGTTCCCCCCGTATTACCCTGTCTTGTCACACAAATTACAAGACACTTCAATTTTAGCTATCATGCAAGTCAGTAAAAGAGCTTCTTCCCAATACACTAACACTGAAGATTTCCCCCCCCCTCCCCAGACATAACACCCTTAAACTCTTCTAGAAGTGGCAGTCTTCTCCCTCAGACCCAGTGCAGCTGGCGAAGACAGATTAAAAAAAGCTACAGAGAGAGAAAAGGGGAAAAAAGAGAAAAAAACAGAAGATTAGCAAAAAAGAGAAAGACATTCAAAAAGCAAGAAAAAGAGATGCAACATGAAAACAGCTGACAGAGGAGAGATGGAACCTCCTTGTGGTAGCTCAAGTACTTCAAGGAAATCACACAAGTAAAAACGTTTTCCCTTTGAAGTCTTTAAAAAGACTTTATGTAACTTTAAGTAACATTCTAGTAAGGCAAACGGTCAGGAAGAACAGCTAGTGACCTGCAGTTTCATAAAAAAAAAAAAAAGCCACATTAAATGGTTCTTTTAGCAGATAATCTAGAAATCACTGACAGACTGACACCGACTGGTTTTGGCAGCAAGCCAACATTTGACAGCAAGTCAAAACTTGTAGTAAATACTCAAAGAATTATTGAATAGTAAATACATTATTTTAACTTGCTTTAAAATACCCCACAAAAACAAACCCACGAAACAGTCAAAGATTTTTAGGGGAAATAAAATTGTATTTATGGCAAAACAGAATACCTGAGAATATACATGGCGATCAAGAGTTTTAACTGCCTTGGCTGCCAGAAACAGAGGCCAGGCTGTTGCGTGATCGGGGCTACTGCGTAAACTTTGCTGCCGCCGCAAGCAGCGAGCCAGACTAACGCATCGTATGCAGAAACCACTCGTGAGGCTTCGGCATCATCCAGACTACCTTTCAAGTAAAACTCCCAGCAGTGCCTTGCGCTAAAATCAGCATTACCTATCACGGCTAGGTCTGAGGTACGCTCATCTTCCAAAAACCCAGGGTTTGCAGGGTTTTTGTTGAAACTATTTGGCAGCATGCATCCTGATCTTTCAGCAGGGTCAGGATGTGTGGATGCACCCACATACAGAGAACTTAGCCTGCACACAGTGTGACTGAAGGATCAGGGTCACAACAAGCAAGTCTGAAATGGAAATGAGGATTAAATGCTAGTCTTCAGGTAGCATGAATTAGCAAAATAAAAAATAAAAGCAAATAAAAAAAGACAGATGCTGTCATGAAAATTACATCAAGTATAAAGAGAAAAGAGGGGTTTTTTTATCTCTCAACTATGTGATAATTAAACTAAGGTGGTGTCATCATTCTAACGTCACCAATAAATACATTTAAGCTGTGTTGTTATTTTGCCAGCAAAAATAACTCACAGAACTTATTTCCACATCCCTTATTTATCTGGGTGAAGAGGGACCAGGAAAAAGGGAAATCCATTAATTGTAGGGGGAAGTTAAAAAAAAAAAAGGGGGTAGGATTTAAAGTTGCTGCATCCAAAACCTTGTTAGGACTAATTTTACATTGTTTAATAAAAGCAATAACCACCAGTACATAGTAAAGACAGAATCACAATGAGGATATAGAAGAGAGCAAGGGTAACACCATGGAAAGGTCACAGCTGAAATGCTGTCACGCTTTATTAGACCCTCCGATTTAACAAGTAAATGAAGGTCCATTCCAGCCCATTGTATTCAGGGGTAACTACTCAGTACAGAGCCATGGGTTACTGTAAGAGAAGGGCAAAGAAAACAAAAAACAAAAGAAGTAAATGTTAACCAGAATTCACTGTCTGATGAAGTCTTTATTTAAAAACAAAACTCATCCAGAAATACACAGAGAAGACACCTACAGGCAAACCACAGTTGCACTTGGCCAGAGTGAACTCCTGGCCCCCGTGAGCAAAACACCCTCCTTCTCAGTGCAAATCTTGCATTAAAACAAGGCTTTTGCTGAATAGAAAATACGAGAAGCAACCTGCCAGCACCTGCAAACTTCTAAACAGATGCCAAATAAAAAAAAAATTAAGGTAATACTTTTTGCATTAAAACCAGATATTGTTGGAATCACTGAGAAGAAAGTAAAAGAAACATCATCATCATCTTTCTTCACAAACACTGATATGTACAGCAAGGTGACCAGCTTTCCCTGAGATTGGATCCAGGATGTGCATCCAGGCCAGCACACTGAGAGGGAGACAAGGCAAGAGATCCTTCGTGACCCCTGCAGCATTCAGAGAACACTTAGTTGCAAACCGTGGATCCAAGTTTGAGAATCCCCCAGGCCTGGGGACTAGAGGTCTGGACTCAGGCCCACGCCTGCGAGGATGTCAAGTTTTTTTGCAAAAAGTCCTTTAAAATTGAGTCACACATGGCGGCACAGGATGGTAATGAGGAGTTAGATACAGCAAATTAATAAGGGGAGAGAGGGCAGCTGGCCTCTTGAGACAGCACGTCCCACCCCATGGCAGCATCGAGTGGCATTCAGAGCGGTCCCACAACAGGGGCTAAATGCACACCAACAAGCAGCCGCGCTCTCTTACCATGCAGCCCTCGCACAAAACAGAGGGAGAGACAAAAAGCTGAGCAATTTTGAAGAGGGGATGCTAGCCCTACGAGCGCTCGGCAGCCTGCACTGCCCAAAGGGGAAGAGATATCAGCCATGAGCACCTCTTGCCAGTTCCACGCAGGCTGTTGCCGAGCTCTTCGCCAGAACAACCATAACCCAGAACAGCCAAGGGTGCGGACTCTCGCTTAAAACAAAACGGTGAGCGCAGGAAGGGAGCAATGAGTAAAGGTGAGCAAACAGGCACAATGGCATAGCTGCGTGTTAACCGAATGTGGGGGCATTCGCTTCTGGTGTGAAGGGAAAGGTTCTACAGGAAACCTGAACTGAAAATGAAAGAAAAAGGCAGATTAATGGTTTTATGGATTAATGACAAAAACCAAAATAAGAATAAAAATGTTTCCTAACACACACACACAAAAAGGAAATGTTGCTCAGTGTTAATAAGGTTTAATTTGATTACAAAACATGCTTTATGCAGTCACAGGCATACACGCACACACACTCAGCAGTGGGATGAAGCAAATTTATTTTCTAAAACAATCCTTTCACAGTGTTGTAAGCTACAGGACTCATCAACTGTGACTTGTTTGTATCCTTGCAAAACAGTGGAGCCCTGCAATACTTTATGGATCAATATGGAGAGTATTTTTCTGAATTCTGGAAAAGTACCATATATACATATTTAATTCAGCAATGACAAATGCCCATTGAAAAAGGCACTGTCTGCATTTGTATAGTGGGAACAAAGAACTTCATTGGATTCAAAGCCTGGCGTACAACAGCGTGTAGTTACGAGGGCTGCCAAAAGCAATCCAAAACCAACACAAATCAGTAATGTTCACTCTAACTGCACTTTAGCTGTGCCTTTGTACTCAGCACCAGAATGAACACTGTTATTCTTTGAGCTTATTTTTTCACTATCAGAGCCTGATAAGCAGAGAATTGTTCTTTTCGTTGTTTTATAGTTACCATTAGCAGCAGAGACATTCATTCAACTGGACTGCTCAAGATGACAGCAAGCTCCAGTTCGAGTCAGTGCAAGACCCTTCTGAAGCTCTCCTGTTAAGTGGAACGTCCCATTGGAATCAAATTCAAATGCCTCTTACTGACAGCGTAATGTTTCCTCACTTTTCCATTTCCCTTGGTGGAGCTAAGAGGGAAGGAATCCTGGAAACCAGCTTTTCCGTATTTAAGGGCAGACCTTAAGTTAGTTTGGACTGTACCCTGGAGAGAAAGTAAATCCTAGCTTTGTCTGCAGGGAAGGGTGGACTCAATGCTGAGGTTTTAGAGCGTTTTACAGTTAAGTGCTGCTGTTTCAACAGGTCCCTCCTCTGAGACACCTGTGCACCTCACCTGGGGTGCTGTCACCCTTGCCTTGCGTAATTAGTATTGCTGCTCTGTCAAGAAGCAAGACATTCCTGTGGGAGCTTTCTTTTTCCTCTCACCAGAGAATCAACAGCAAATTAAAAAGGCTCAATTAAACACACTCAACCTTGCAGTAAGTAGACCACTGTCATTAGCAGCTTAACTAATAAGCCTTACCAGGATGCTGCTCTCCTGCCAGGCAGGTGCATTTCTTACACATCTTTGTTTAAATGAGCCTTTGTTTTACAACAGATGCTGGCACTTTGCACTGCGGATGCTTATGGCCAGATTTGTTAACTCTTTCAGGCAACCTTATCCATTCCACAAGCCTGCCCATGACTGTGTGGCCACCTTACATCCCTGCTCACGTGCAGCCAGAGACAGAGTTGCAGCAACTGGAGCAGAACAGACTCACAGCGTAACACCACAATCTCTGCTGCAGTGGAAACTCTCTATGCCTTGGCAAAAGTCCTCAGAAACTCGGATGCTGGCCTTGTTCAGGGGCAAAGTGCTCTGGTAGGCTTTCTGGACACATCTTGAATACAACTTTCTTCTACCACTAGCCTTACCCAACTGTGGGCACATTTGGCATGACTGCCAGGAACATGGGTCTGAGTCCATCTGCTGCAACTGAACATCCAATCCACGGGCGACTCATGTGACACTTAAAAATGTCATAAAGTCTCTCAGTCTACCTTCAGAGCCTTCATTATGTGCTAAATGCTCAGTCCATCATCTCTTGTGGTTTTGGATGATCAGCTGTAATCGGTCAGCAGGTGAATAGTGGTTTGGTTAGGTCTGGTTACTTGGCTGTAGCTTCTTTAACACCCCCTCACACATACACACACACACACACACGTGTACACACACAGTTTGGTGATTCTCTGGTGCTTTGGGACAAAGGAAAAGCTCTAGGTGTGGCAAATTTTACCACCCTTCAGTATGTGAAGGGCAGGGATAGAAGTCTTGCATCTACTTTCACCTGCACTGTAACCACGAGTTAACGCTACAACTTGGAGGGGTGGGAGGGAAGGAGGAGAAAGGAAAAAGACATTTGCATGGCTAGCTGGGTGCTATCATCAGCACCACATCTCCATAGCAATTGTTGCCACAGTATCAACATGGCCTATGTGATTAAAGAATATAATTTATTTCTAAGGGAGATGGAATAAGGAAAACAGAGCCAATAAAGTGCTGGAAAGGTTTAAAAGGGAGAGGACCTAATCCTTATTTTTCTACATTTCATGTCCTAATACTGAGTCCCTCTGCATTTTACTTTGCAGAATCTTTGAAGACAAACTTCACTGCACCCTTCTTTGACAAGTGCCTATATGTAGAAAGAGACTGGTAGAGCATGTGTAGTAAGGGTGAAAGCAGAGGAAGATAGAGAGAATACTTATAGGCTTCTGGACTTGCACAGGGTCTGCTTTTTTAGGAACTGTAACTGATCCCACTGTGAGGTCTACATTAGTTAATGACGCTTACCAGGACAATGTGCCTCATGCACCATGCAGCCAAACAGCAGCTAACTGTAAAACAGCATACATGTAAGAGCTAATAATGATGAGAATAATGTAACAACAACAAAAAAAAACGCCAAACAAAAAAAAAACCAAATCATGATTAGTGCAAATTACAGAGCTTGGGTTTAACAGAGTCACCTGTGAAAGAAAAAAGGCTAATGTACTGTCAGCCACTAGTAAACAAGATACAATTAAGCTACAGCTTGTGAAATTAATGGATTGTTAGAGATATTTATGATCTAAATACTGAAATTGGTTATTAAGGACAACTGGAGATGTTACAGAGTAAATAAAGCAGCACCATTTCTAACACAGCTATTTTCCTGGAGGAGAAAGAGGCCTCCTAGTATCTTCCCAAGCCTTACTCAAGCACTAACCTATCCCCTTCATAGAGTTTTCTGTGCCCTTAACCGACAAGGATGGTACCAATGATATTCCATATGAATGTGCTTGGTGTCAAGGAGCTCTTCTGAGATCAGAACTGCTTCTAGGAACAAGAGTGTGACTTGGGCCACTGCAACTAGTGGCTCATACTAAAGGGCATGTCCTCTCCCTTTTCTGCATTCCTGACCCTGGCTGATCTCAGGGCTGAAGTTTGCAGTCCTCAGCATGTGGATGTCTGAGGGCTCTCAGCATGAAAGAACTCAGCTGTGTGCTCCTCACACAGTCCAGGCTGGGGAGAGAGGCCTTTCCCCAGTCAGTCTCAGGCTCCTCAGTATGAAAAGATACTAAACCCCCCTGAAGGTAATTCAAAAGCGCAAATCAAAATACACAGTGGAAAAAGGAACGAACAAGCGAGAAAAGGGCAGCACGAATTGCTCATCGCAAAAGAATGTTGACACTAAAGCAGCTCCACCTCAAAACGAAAAAGACTAAACTAGGATTTCTGGTTACTGGGTTTTCCCTCTCCTGTCTCATTCGATTCCAAGCTTACCAGTCAAGGGCTATTTTCCCTGACAAACAGTCCTGTGAGCTCTCTGGGCACATGCCGTATTGTTCATATTAACAGCACTTCTCCACGTACTTAAGACTGTGTAGCGCAGGCAGGATTTACCCTGGATTTGCCCCAGGGATGTGCAGAGAGGGGATTATGGCAGTGGTAAAGCAACCAGAACCTGGTTTATCTGTGCACCACTCTTTGTACACATGCTAAGGTGGCACAGCACTGTGTTTTGGGAAACATACCACAAAGTGAGAAGAAAAGGACCTGCTGATTGCTACGTGAACTGGGAGGACTGTTTCAGCTGTACAGCTGGCTGCTCCCGACCAGCTGCAGAGCATTAGCAGCCTGGCATTGGCACTGCAGACAGCCCAGACCACAAGACCCTAACGAGGGGCCGGATCCTGTCACACTAGTCCCTGGCATGGGGAAACCCTGCTAAAGTCACGCAGGATCTTCTCACTGTTTCTGTGGAGAGCAAAAAGCTGATTTAGGGCTGGAGAAGAACACCAGCCCTAACAAGGAACTATGACCTATCCCCTAATTTTGCAGCCTTATATTTTGCACATTCCAGAATTCAAGACTATTAGTCTTGCTGAGTAATTTCCACAGTATAAGCTTTTTCCCAACCTAAACAAATAAGACTCCGAGACAGGACATGCGCCTCTCTGGGGGTAGCGGGACGTCCCTGCTATCTGCACCCTAGCCTTGGCAGCCAATACTGTCCCACTTCATTACAAGCACTGACAGACCAAGGGAGGAGCAGGGAATCTCAGGGAATAAAACCAAGTTCATCCTCTCCCATTCTGTCAGCAAACAATGAGGGAAGTGAGCACTACTCCCTGCTCTTCAGGATGACAGCTAAAAGTAAAATGCTTCCAGCTACTAAACCTTACTACGGATTAAATCTGGCTGCAAACCTTCCCCTGGTAATGACTGGTTAGGCTGGAAGAGAGATATGAGCACCCAGAAAAACAGTAAAGGAGAACCATTACCAAAAAGCAAATACCACTGGCTTAGCAACTTACTTTTTTCTTTCCTTATCTCTTTTCAGAGTTTGCGATCCTCCAGCCTGCTGAGCTTGAGATTGGAGCAATTCAGCTGCTGTCTTCCTTTGTTTAAATGCATTTACTTCATCATCCAGAGACTTCTTCTTATCCTCTAGCTTCTTTTTTTCATCCTGATGTAACTTCTTCAGGCGATCAAACTTCTCGTGTAGCTGGAGGGAAAGGAGAGAGGTGAGCAGGGCCCAGCACTACCAGACATTCTGTTCACAGGAGAAGGGAAGATGGAAGGATCCCATGAGATCTGAGCCTGCAAGACTCCCTTGGTCCCTACATTGTTTCTAGCCCCCTGAGTTGTCACTGTGTAGACAAAAGGCAGGGAACAGTCCCCTTCCACAACAGCTTACAAACCAGGCAGTGTTCTAGTGATGCACCATCGCACAGACTGACAACAGAGGATTGGGAGAGTATAATCATAAAAATAAAAAAAAAAAAAAAAGTAAACCATTTCCAGGGGTCTCTGCCTTATTCCTCTTTAAAGGTCAGTAAATTAATGGATTTTTTACAACACTAAGGAAGTTGTATAGGTATATTTTTTATATAACAAGCTTATATGTGGGGCTGTTTCTCTCCTTGAGTTTTGCCACATTGCAACTCTCCATCAGAATCAAGACTATGGCACTTTCATGGTGCACTAGGTTGTACACTGCAAACACTGTGATCTAGTCTTGTCCCACAGGAAGAACGTGTCCCCATGTCCCCTTAATGTCACCATGACCCCAGTCAAACTTCAGATTTCTTGATAAGAAAGTCCTAAACTGTGGTCTGCAGAGAGTGCTTTGGCAGCAGCTACCTACTTTGGAGTGGATCTATCGCTCACAACCATGAAGAGACAAGTACTGCAGTCTTCACCTCTTTTTCAGCCTCCTTCAGCTCCGCTTCTTTCTCTTTGACCCTCTGGACAAACATCTGCCTCATTGCCTCTTCCTTTTTCTGCAGTTCCCCCAGAAACTCATTTCTTTTGGCTTCGTAAGTTTCTTGTAAGCTAAAAAGAAAGGGAAGTCCAGTGATATGACTTGGGACAAACTCTGCTTCCCCTGAGCCTCTGAAATCAGGCCCTCACCATGAATATTGCTTGCCCACAGCACTTTTCCTACTCACCCACACGTGCCCAAGGTCTTTTTTATCCAACTGTTTCTGGGGTCTGTAAGCTACTGCACTTTTCTGCATGTTGAATGCTGGGCAATTCAAAGAGACCAGCTGGCAACTAACACTAGTTCAGAGGGACATTGCTGTATCTCTCCAGCACAGACATTTCTACTGCTACACTTGCAGTTTCACAGTTAATCCTGCACATGCTCTCTGTGTTTTCACCTTCCCTCACTCAGCCAGCACCTTTGCTGAAGTCTGAATTAATCTGACCTGGCAGGTTTTCTTGCCGCATTGGTCTTTTACGTGTTCTCTCAAGGACACGCACACACACGCAGCGCATGAACAAAGCCAATCAGGAGCTCTCCTGTCTCCTCCAGGGATCCCACCTGAAGGGTTTGCTGTCTGGATCAGTGTCCTTGAAACCCATCTCTTCCAGCTTACATCGCCGGTACAGCTCATAATGGCGTGTGTGGGTCTGTTCACGAAGGTCTTCCATGTTCACGCGAATCAGCATCTCCCGCAGCTTCACAAAGTCACAGTGAGCTTCGTTCTCCACTGTAAGAAAACATGACAAAGGAGTAAGATGGGGGCAGAAACAAAGGTCTCTTCCAACACTCTCCACCTGTCTACTCCTCCAACAAGTTTAACAGCCCTTCCAAGCAGAGAAAACTGTTACTCCAGGCCTAACACAAGGGTTTAACAAAGGATAATTCCCAGTGAGATACTTAAGTCCAGCAGCCCCTTACTTCTCTTAGGAGAGCCCACTGCCTCCCAGCAGGAGTGTCACCATTCATGCT
Source organism: Falco punctatus (assembly GCF_963210335.1). Lineage (NCBI taxonomy): Eukaryota > Metazoa > Chordata > Aves > Falconiformes > Falconidae > Falco > Falco punctatus. The sequence goes on from NC_137595.1 coordinate 16,563,952, forward strand.
ACGAAAATCCCAGGGCTCAACTCACCCTGCACTGTGCCCCAGGGGTACTGACGAGCCTTCATCATTTTGTTTCCTATTTTCAGCTCCTCCGTGCTCCCGACCACTGCAAATGGCAAGTGGGCCTGCAACACAGTTAATGATACCTGCGTTAGTCCCTCTCCACTCGGGCTGACTCACCAGCACACAGAGATTAGCACAGCCACTGAGCAAGACAGTCATTATGCACACACAAATCTCAGGGAGTCTAGTCACTGGCCACTAGCCCAAGACAAGGGGGGAGAAGGGAGGCTCCTTTTTGGAAACCTTGTTAGTGCTACCGCTCTATATCCTCTACCTGGCTGATCCTCCCAGCCACAGGGTCTCAGGTGAGATGAGCCAGTGCAAGACTAGCATCAGAATGACAGCTCGAACAACGTGCTACGCGGCTCTGACTGCGGTGCTGTCCCAGGGGCTTGCCGTGGCTGAGGAGAACATCTGCACAAGCACAGAAGCAATAAAAGAGGTCTTGGAGCCTTCTTGATTCCATTCCCCCACCACTCCCTCAGCTCACACTGCAGCACAAGACAACTTGCTCTGTCGGATGGTGAGATCACAGTCCCTCCTTGACCCCCAGAGTAACAGCTCTTTCCTCCCCACGTGCCTCAGCCCTGCTGAGGAAGGGCTGACCAAGTCCCTGCACACCGGCTCAGCCTGCACGTCCACATGTGCGCCCAGGCCCGCGCCAGGCTGAGCTGGGAAGGACTGGGCATCCCCGGGGGCTGTGCTGAGCCTGCCCCCGCTAACACTCCGTAGTGCCTCGCGCTTCCTGCGGCTGTGTTGGGCTCGCCCTCGGCACCCCCTCTCCCAAATCCTGCAGCACTCCTTTATCAAAACTGGTTCCGAGAAACCCAGCGGAGTGCCAATGGCTTTATAAAGTCCTCGTGATGCTGATGCTACATGCAGCCACAGCTAGATGGCTGCACGGCTAGGGGACAAAGGAGACCAGATCCAGGGAGATCACACCCATGAGAAGGGATCCTGGGGAAGGCAGAGCAGAGCTGTACCACTAGCTCAGCGGTGCCTTGTTACGCTCTTCAAGCCAAGACACACACTCCACAGAATACAGTTGCTACAAGCACCTGAAGGCTGACTAAGAACAAGAGGGATTTGTTCTGGAAAAACTCAGAAATAAAAAATAAGTCACTTTTTAGTAAAGAAAATACCTTCTGCAGAGAAACTAAGAGACTTGCCCAGTACAAGCTCAGCAGAGTTGGAACAGAGAGTCCTGACACCTCTCTCTAGGCTCAGAAGACCTTACCTTACACCCCCCTCCTTCCCCAAACTCGGGCAGCCAAGCAACCCCCTCCCAACCACTGCCATCATACTTTGCTGCATTTATCCGTCATGCAATAAGTGAGATCTCTCCCCACCTCCGCTGGCTCCTGGGAATTACATTGCATTCTGCTAAGCTGCAAAGAAGTGCAAAGTTTCAGCACTTAAAAATAGTCATCTCCCTTCTGCTGAGTTTTGTGCCGTGACATTTGTTAGCTAGAGCTATTAAAGTGCACCGAGTTCTGGGCAGTTAAAAGGGCCCCAAAAATATGGAAAATCAGTGACCCTGGACCGCTCTCAAGAGCGGGTGGTGAAGTCTTAATCCCACAGGTTATCTGAAAACTCGGACAAGTCAAGTTCATGACAGTTGGTACAATCAAAAGGTTTCAGAGATGCTGCTTTCTGCTTTCAGAGCGTGGCTCATACAGTCAAATTGCAGTAGAGCAAAACTGCCTGCAAGCACTCGCAAAGATGGGCTCCTCAGCTTTCACTGCTTGGCTTCCCAGCTCTTGCACAGGACACAGGCAGAGTAAGTGGGGCTGGTCAGTCTGATGGGGCCATCCTGGGCCATGCAGAGGCTCTGCACACTGGGGCCTCCTGGGCCAGTCTCCACGCCGAATTGCCTTTGCAATCAAGTCGACATGCCAGCGCCAGGAGGGACACAGGCCAGCACGGCTGTGCCTGCTCTGTGCAGGGTAAGTTCCCTGCGGGACAGACCAAGTAACAGAAAAAGGAAAGTGGTCTCCTAGGCTGAAGGAATCTGATTTTCAGCGGAAGGCTGTCTGGTCGACCTCAGGGTTGAGCAAGGGCCACATGCCACCTTCAGCTGCTCTGGGAGGAACCGGAGACATCACACCGTGGGGCCACAGTGGCTACTGCCAGGCACTGGGTGGGCTCTGCACCGACTGCAGGTCAGGCTCCTTGCTACAGGATGCACTGGAACTGGTCTGTACCTGCGTTCAACTGCTGGGAACTCTGAAACACCCCAGGTACCAAACCCCACAAAGGCTTCAGCCTCCTCTGCAGGTCTACACAGTGCTATTTCCAGAGGAAAAGCCATCACAGTTCTGCAGCGCCTGAGGTACCAGGCCAGCCGCTCCCCCTCCGGGACACAGGACCAAGTGAATTCTTACTAGTGATAACATGCTCCCCACTGGTGACCACCACAGTCCAGTGGAGCTGCCCATTTCTCTCCTCTTCCCATCTTGCCGCTCCTGGGTGAGAGCTTCTAGACCTCCCTGCTGGTTTCTTCAGACTGCCCATGAGGAGCATCCCATGGCTGGCTTCTCCCACAGCTGTTAATGCTTTTTGTTCACTTCGTATCCAGGTCTCCGGGACAGTGAAGTAATGGGATTTCCAAGGGACAAAGCGAGCAAGGGGAGCAAGAGGAGCAACCTGAGACAGTGGCAACAAACACATTCTAAGGCCACACAGGCACAGCCTGAACCTCGGCCGTCCGTGGGCCTGGTTACCCTCAACAACAGCGTCAGTTCTGCCACTGGTACCAATCGTTCAGCTGCTGTCTTTGCCAGGGAGAAAGTGCTGGTGATTTCCTTCTTCCAACAGCAAGGAAGCTCCAGCTCCCACCATGTGGGACAGCTCACTGTAGCTGCACATGGTTTCGTTTAACTGGCAGGTGCAGGCAGAATATTTTCTCCCGTAATTAGACTAATTCATTCAAGTCAACAGAGAGTTGGAAGAATAGGAGAGCTTGTTTTTCTTATTTAAGAATAAAATCCAGATGGGAAGAGACCTAAAGAATTTTGGACAGTGTTTTCTCTGAACCTCTAAACATATGTTTGGTGGGATTCTCAAAAAGATCAAATCAGTTTCAAGGAGAATCAGGCATCTTGTTTTGAAGATTTGTTTAATCTGATTATTTTCTAAATACTTCACTTGATGCCTTTGTTCATGGTTAAATATTTTTGTTTCTGATCCATGATGGCACAGATTTTAAAACCTGCAGTTAACCAATTCCTGCCAGATCAGGCAATCATTTTGCTGTTTAGTAAGCCAATCTGGAATACAAAATACTCTAGAAAAAAATTCCTAATGCACCCAGCACAAGTGGACATAATAAAGTAAAATGCATGTGAAATGGTGAGTTTGCATATTTTAAAGCCTAATTCTACTTTTCATGCAAAAGACAACTAATGCAGGTTATAAGCAAACCATTAAGTACTCAAAAGACCAGTCTCAATTTTCTCTGTAATTAAAAAAGAAAATAAATAAAATAACTGATCTAGAGAAGCCGCTGGACAGCAAGAAGCACTACTTCAGCATGAAGACTGCATTTATAACCTTTGTTGATCTGTACAGGCAAAGACAATGAAGTTTTCTGTAGAGAAGTACAAACACAAAGGTTAAGGCAACTGATTTAAATCAGAGTTTCCCATTCCTCGATTTTAAACATTACCAAAATCGGCAATTTAAATCACAAACCCAAATCAACCCATCCTGACTCTTTTCCTGGTCTCAATCCCTCCACAAGCTCATTTTCTGACCTGAATTGTAGGCAGATTTGTCTTATGTTGTTAATAAAATCAGTATTTGGATACAAGTTTTCCAGGTCTACAAAATTGCCTTGATTAGATTCAGATTCTGGCCTGCTTAGTCCCCATAAACCTGGTAATTATGATTTATATCAGTTTAATGGAGGATTTAAAGAGCCGACCTCTCTGCGCAGTGTCTGACACAACCCAGAACGTCTATGACCCGAGACAGCAATTCCCTCCCAGGAGACATGTAAATGGCTGAAAGGGAAGACAAGCAGAGGTTCACCTCCTCCCCCAGAAGGGCCAAGGGGAGAGGACTTAACCCTTGGTCATCACACCTCTGGTTCCTTGAGGACGGAGTGATGTTGCGTCTTTGTTTCCAGGAGTAACTGTATTCCTACAAAGTTGAGAGCACTAAGCACTGAGCAAGATGCCATGACAAAAGTACTCTGACCAGGAAACCACCCCTGACAGCTCTAATAATGTTAGGACAAACTTCACGTTTCTTTCAGGCCTCTCCACAACACAACACAACTATTAATATTAGATCAAATGGCAACACAAAAGCACATCAGCTAGACCTGTACTTCATTGACAGCGGTTAAGCAAGCAACTTCCCCTACTTGCTTTCCTGTAAAAAGCCTTCTGGAAAATGGGAGCATGCTCAGGATGCATGAGAGGGGCCAAGGGGCAGCATGCTGTGTTTTCAGGGAGCCGCAGACAGGCACCCATGATGCTCGGAACGCTAGAGCCAGAACGAGCGCCTGCAGGCACCTCGAGACATCTTTGGCCCAAGCTGTGTACTGTTTTTCACACTTTGCTGGTTTAGCTGTGTAACTCCTCGCTACGGGATCCTGGAAGTTCACTGGTGGCAGGTCATCACGTGATACATGGGACACAAATCTAAAGAAACCCTTGAACTGAACGGGTTTAGACACTGGCGAAGTATCTGGGGGAAGTGAAGCATCGTACACATTTTCTCTCTTCTTACATACTCCAAAAGTGACCAAAAGCAGACATTTAGGGAAGAGAAGGGACACTGCACTGGATGGGCCTTTGGTGCCACCCTTGTGTTTTATTTCTCACATCAGCACTTGGATGTAGCTCAAGTGAAGCCCCTGCTCTAACCAGCCTCATTGTATCCCCCCGTCCATCCGTTCTGGCCAACGGTACCAGAGCCAAAATGCCAAATCAGACCCAGGACCTAGCTAAGTAACCTGATCAATAATTAAACAGCAACTCAGCGCAGACAGGAGTCCCAGAGCTGGCCAGGTGAAGGGGCTCTCTGCAAGGACAGCCACAGGCAAGAGGAGACAGCTGGAGGCAGGGCTTTGCAGGAAACACCAGCCCAGGAGAGCAGAACTGTTTGGTGCGAAAAACACAGGGTGAGGAACAGAGAGGTGCGTGTCCGCAGGCAGCCTGCCCCTCACACCAGACAGGGCACAGCCACCTGATTCATTCATAACCCAGGACTGTCCTTGCCCTGCACAGCCACGTCTCACCACCTCTCCAGTTTCCTACACGTCCCTCAACAGATATCCATTAGGATAAGGAAGGGTTAAAAGACAGTCTGTTTTCTGACTAGAAAAGCCCACCAGAGAGGCAGTAGCCTACCACAAGGCTCTGCTAGCCTAGGATGACACTACAAGGACAGGATCCCTGTGAAAGCCTCTGTTTTTAAGACACAAAATAAAAGGGAAAGTGGATTTAAGAAGCGTCCCCATATGGGCCACCAAACCCTACAGTGACAGTGCTGTTCTGGGACAGGAGGAAGCACCAAGCACTTACATTCATTGTTCCATTTATCTCCGCCACGGATTCATCGTCTGTTGGGAACTGGTAGATCTGAACTCCATTACTGACCAGTTCACTTGTGATTTTAATTTTAAATTTGGTCAGCTCACTCTTGGAAATGGCATCAGATTTGGCAATGATGGGAATGATGTTCACCTAGAAAAGAGCAGAATGGCAAGAAGTCCTCAGCTTTGCTCCAAGGAGTTTTTCCAAGTCTGCAATACAACTTAAAAAAAACTCAGAAGCGCTCAATAAACCTACAGGATTTATCTTGCAACCCAGTCATCTCCACTAGCCTAAGTGGCTATTCAAAGTGGGGAGATGTGCTCTGTGAAACAGCAGCCTTTCTGCCACGCACACGGCCAACCTGCCTGGTCTGAGTTAAAGGTGCCCACCTTGCTGTCAAGCTTCTTCATTGTTACCAAGTCCAGAGATTTCAGCGAGTGGCCTGTCGGAGCAATGAAATACAAGCAAGCATGGATCCGGGTGTCATGGTAGTTGTGCAAGACCCTTTTTATCTTCAGTTCTTCTTGCAAGTAGGCTTCAAACTGAGCATCAATGAACTCAACAATGGGCTTATAGCTTTGGTGAAAGTATAAGAAAAAAGAAGAAAAAAAGAAAAAAAAAGTTACACATCTTATAGTCACAGAGGTAAACAGACAGCGCTCCTTCGCTTGCTTTTAAGAAACAAGCTGCTTATTAGATTTCACTTCCTAGGACCAGTTCTCACAATCTGCCTTCCTCCCTGCTCATAAAGTTCCACTACCGCCAAAGAGATGTGGTCCTACACTAGACCCTAGCAGCCTGTTTGACAAAACACAGTACTGGAGATTCAGCAGAAAACAGGAGACGCACCATCCTGTCCAGGGAAAGTGGACTGCCATACTTTGAAAACGTGAGGGTGAGAGACTTTCAAAAGGAAAGATAACGTAAACTTGTTCACAGCAGTGTGTAACCCTTGCTTGCACTCCAGGAGCAAATGGCTTGCTGCTCTCACAGCCCTGAGTCCTGTAGGTGGAAGACACATCTCCCTTCCATACTACTTTTGCCCAGTGCTCTGGGGAAGGAAATCCCTGCAACAGCATTGCAAGGGCATCTGAAATACTGAGCCTGTTCAGACTCAGAACGTGAAGGACATCAGTGCATCTTAAACAAAACTAAAAATAAAATCTAACAGACCCACAACACAGCAAATCCCACCTGCAATGCCTCTGTGAAGATGCACCTTGGAGATGATCTGGTGGAATCACACACCCCTTAACTGCCACGCTCCAACCATGCTGGGACGTGAGCTGCCAGAGATACTCCCCCAAGGTATCTCACTCCACATTTATCCTGCTTCCTGTGGCAACACGGAGGAGGCCTGCCAGAAGTGGCTGGTAAGCCAAGCGGTCACTAGACTAGTGGTTTCATCAGCAGCTTGTGGTCAGCACAGCACGAGCAAACAAGCGCAGCTGCCCTGGAGCTCCCTGCTCTCCCCACCAGATGAACTTGGGCAGAAGGCTGTCAGCAGGGCAGATACTGCTCTGACAGCATGAGAAAAGCTGCTTTGAAAGCTGGAGCAGTGCTGACACACCACTGTCTTTGTCGTCTCTTGTACCTGTCCCATCCCAAAGGGATGACAAGGACAACCCATAAGAAGGACGGAGGAAAACTTTACAGCACAGTCTGGCCCAACTAGGGCACAGCGAGTGACCCTGCAGGAGAAAACTGGGTCATAATACAGCCTCTCTCCCCCTTCACTCACCTGTCCTCTTTGTTGATCTGATCCCCAAAGCCCACTGTGCTCACAATAGTCAGTTTGAGGTTGACGTTGCTCTCCTGAAGGTCATAGGTGTTGGATTTCAGCTGTACCCCGGGCTGTGAGTGAGATGCTGGGTCACCTTCAAACTTGGTGTTGAAAAGTGTGTCCATGAGAGTGGACTTACCAAGGCCAGTTTCCCCTATTGGAGAAAAAGAGTTAAAATATTGTGTTGAGTATTAATATGGCTTGGCCTTTCAGCTTCCAAATGTTAACGGGGGTGAAATTGTAGCAGATGAAAGCAGATCTCATGCTCCAAAGGGATCGTCTGGCAAGCAGAAAGCCATGTACAATGGGAGGTCTGTATTCTGGGCAAATTACATTTCACAGTCTAATGGCCACTAATATCATTAAAAAATAGAGATGAAAAGAAAGAGGTGAAAAGGCAGAGGGGAAAGCGTTGTTCAGATCCTACATAAATCCGTAACTACACTACAGAAGATACCGTTTTCATTGAAAAGTGGGAGGGGGAATGTGAGTCATTCGAATTTCCAAAAAAAGATGCTCCAGATCAATGTCTCTAACAAGCAGCCACTGAAATAGGCTCCTTCCATGCAGAAACACTTAGAGCTGGTTCTAGTCCTACAGCAAGTTGTGCGGTTGGTTTCTTGTACTCAAAACAGATTGAGTTGGGGGATCAGCCATCTAGACTGCGAGGGGACATTTTCTGTAATATCTGGTTTCCGTACCACATAAGCTATACAATACTCCAAAAATTTGCTTCCAAAAGTTCTGCAGCACTGAACTGTTATTTGGATTCCATCTATCAACGGGGAACTATTTCCTTGTCTGGAAGGAAGAGGCAAATCCCAGAGACCAGACTTAAATTTCTTTTAGATACATCCCAGGAAGAACAAAACAAATCCCTCCATGTACTAATTCCGCAGGGCAGCCTCACTTACCGCGCTCTGACAAAGGAGCTAGCTTTCCAAGCTCAAAGGATCTGACTTTGTGCTAAACCCATAAGGAGTCTGGCTGCTGCCTTATGAGGGCTGTTGTGTTTTGGGGAAACAACAGTTGCTGAGCTGCCCAGCTAGCTTTTGCTAAAACTTCAGGAACTGGCTGATCCCCACCTGCTGCAAAGGCTGCTCCACTAGCCCACTGCAGGACCACAAGGAGACTGTGTCTGGCTGAAGCAGCCTTCCCCTCCCTCCCCCAAGTCCTCAGCTCCCAGCCAAGACAACTTCATCATTTTCCTACTTCACTCAGAAGAAAAGAGCTTCTTATTTTTGTAGGTTTAAAGCCCTGCAACAGATCCAACTTCCATGAAATGCCCAATTCAACAAGAGGAAACTCCTCCCCATCCTCCCCCGTCCAAATCTCCAAGCCTCACCCCTGCAAACAGGCAAATTCCTTTCTCTTGGCCCCAGAAGGGACTTTCTCACTCAAGGCTGAAGTACATGACAGGCAGGGCTGGGCAAACATCCACTGCTCTAGGAACTGAGCACTCTCTGATTGCCAGGATCATTTATCAAGTATCTTTCCAGAGGCACCAACTTCCATTAACATTTGAAAATCAATGCACTCCTTTGGCTGCACAGCTGCCTGGGAGCCAGCTAAGAGCTTGTGCTCCACCACCAACTGATGCCAGCTACAGCCAAACGGCCACAGTTCCAGCTGCTCTTCACAGCAATCTTGTTTGCAACCCAAAGGGGAGAAGAGGGAGTCAGCAACACAAGCCGGCACTGCTGCGATCCCTTGTGCTACATCCATGCATCAACTGTATCTATAAAACCACCAACTGGAGTGCACCGGCACAAGGAAGGGACAGGGACCCAGCAAAGCACAAGGTCACTGGAAGAATGAGCTGGACCATCCAGAAGTCTCATGGCTGATCCCAGCAAGCCCTTCATTGACTTGGAATCTCATAGTCCGGGCTTTGGGGGTACTGTTTGCCCCAAATAGGGAGCAAATGCACAAAGCACAGCAGACCAGAGCACCACCATGGTTTGCACAGGGATTGAGAGAGTTAACAGCAGGCAGCCTGCAGGACCCGCCAGGCCTTTCTCAGGGATTCCAGGAAAACAGGAGCGTAAAAAAAAAAGTCAAAAACCTAAACAGCCTAAGAAGGCTGCAGGATTTCCAGAGCCCCTGCCAAGGGATGGGTGGGCCACAGCAGGGAGTTGGCTGCTTGCCTGCAAACACCAGGAACCCCGACGGGGTGTCTCAGGACAGGGGAGCTCGTCAGCGCTGGGGTTTGGGAGCATTGCCCACACACCAGCCTGCAAAGCCTCCTCCTGTGCTGCTGCTCCACATTCTCCATCCCATAGCTTGGCAGGCCCCGGAGCAGGGTTGGATCCAGCACTCTGTGCACCGAGCCTCCAGGGCTGCAGGACAGGGCGAGTGGGGAGCAGCAGTGGCGAGCAGGGCAGGGAGCTACTCTGCAGCAAATACACAAGACCATCTGTAAATCACACCGGCTTCCAGGCAGACAAAACACCCTGCAAGCCACCTCCTGTTTCTGCCTCCCTCCTGCTTGAGGCCAAGACTACTCTTTAAACGTATCCTGAACCTGCTAATCATTGCCTACTTTAAAACAATCTAACGTGTTGTTTCCAGCAGGGGTGACTTAGACTGTCAGAGGGGCCAGGAGAAGTGCCTAAGAGATGCAGTCAAATTTTTAAGACAGAACATGCTTTTATACTCCATCTCATGCCAGCTACACAGGGCCAGCGAAGGCAACTCTGAATTCACACAGTGAGGTTTTCCTTTTGGAAGGGCAAGATCTGAACTGGTGAGGCATTTTTCCATAGGTGGGAGGTGCCCATCCAAACACCTACAAATTCATGTTTAAAACACGTAACACCCAGCCATCAACAGAGCATCTCAAACATGAAGCCTGCCCACCAGAAATGACATTGAGCCAGCAGATACCCCCGCAGCGTGTAATGCCACCGACCTGGCACGGCATTAAAGTCTGCCAGGGAAGAGGAAGATGGAGAGAGAGGAATGACTGTCTCAGTTCAAAGAAACATGATGTTAACACTGATGGTGTGACATGCGATGGTAAAAGACTGAAGATGTTAATAATAAAGTGCTTTGCAGTGTTAAATATGACCAGAGCCAGGGAGCAGTGCTGCTTTGAAGGGCAAAATGACAGACAGGAGGATTTCTGCATCTCCTGAGTTTCTGCCTCACACAGAGGCAACTTTCTGCTGGCTGGAAGATGTAAATGGTGCCAACTGCTTCTTGTAAGGACAGGAGTCCAAATGGAACAGATGGTCTGATGAAAAGGACAAGTAGTCTGTGCTTGTTCCAGCTGACAGCGCTGGAATCTTCTCCAAAAAGCAGAAACAATGAATGGGATTAAGGGAGGCAGAATTACCATGGAAAAGGCAGCGGTGTATGCAAACCGAGTGAGAGGCATCCTTGTCGGGGAGATTATTTCCTGATGTCAGGCTTACAGGCACACATGTGATTTGATCTCCGAAACTGTGCTTAAGGATTACACAACTCTGCATCGGTCTGCTCTCCCAAACCAGGGCTGACAAAGTGCTGTGGGGAGGACAGGGCAGGGATGGTGACCTTTACTGATACGAGTTCTGCACCAAGAAGCTCTGACAGCTACTGAAAAGCTGTAGCGTTGTGCCTTTCATCATGGGATGGACTTCTGCTGTTAACTGACTATTTTCAGAGACGTAAGAAAAAATGGCAAGAGACACACCACCACTCAGGCTCTGCACATGCAGCAACTCCACACCAGTGCCCAGAAGACACCAACGCATCGACTCTTAACACCCAGCAGTTTGCCAGGCCAGAGGCTCTGCGCTGGGCTCCCGTCTGGTCTCCTGAGGGATGCTCCCTTGCTCCAACTGCACATGCACATTGTGTCTTCAGTGCTCAACACTGATGGAGCAGTGGCACCACTTGCAAAAACACAGCTGAGACAAGTGCCACTCTCTTCCCTTCAGCTACACCACAGAGATCCTCTGCTCTGGGACCAGACTGCCCTCCCCGTGTTGCCTGGGCAGGACATCGCTCACACTCTCTGGGGTGCTCCAGCTGGTGACCTGGCAGAGCTCGTGCCAAAAGACAGCAAGGACCAGTGCTGCAAGGAGCAAGTGATCCAGCCATCAGTAGTGATGCCACACATCACACTGTGCAGGCAAACGACACGAGGGCTACCAGCTATTTGGGGTGAGATATAGATGAGGTGAGGTGCTACTGTTGACACTGGCCAGCAGCTAACATGAAGGAACAGAAGCAGCTGTGGCCACAGCAAATACTCTTTCCTTTAGGAAGCTCCCAGCTTCCCAAACTAAAACTGGTATCTGTGCTGAATGCACCTTCAGAGCTTTTTCCTTCCACAGAAATTTTGGCATCCCAAGCACCCCGCAGCAGTAAGATGAATTATACACCACAAAAGCTGTACCTCCTTTTTTGTCTGGTGATTTCATCTGCTTTTCCCTAGTATATGTTAAGTGAAAAACCAAACAATGGCTCACTGGCCCCCTTCTCCACATCACTCAGGATTTAAGAGGTCCCAGTCATATCATCCTCAATCGACTCTGTGGGAGGACAGAGGAGTCCTTGGACTATTTCCCTATTCAGAGGCACGGAGCAGCTTTCACAAGGGAGCAACACCTGTCCTTCACAAGATTAACAACCATGGCTCCAGATATCAAATAATTCAATCTTAAAGAAAATGTATATACATGCACAGCCCTTTCATGTAGAGAAATGGGAGCTAATCCGATGTAGCAGGTTCGTTGAGACAAGCCCTGAGGCAGCTCAGCCTGATAAGGCCACCTCTCACAGAGAGAGGAAAAAATAGTTCTTTTCATCTGACAGGTGCACAGAGACACTGCACAATTCGCCTGTCGCAAGGCAAAGGCTGGGCTGTGAGGGCAGGAGCAGCAACACGGGCTCACAGAAGATGCTGAGGCGCCTCAGAGGACTACCCAGCTCCCAGCCGCTGCTGCCCGCCCCAGGGGACCAATGGCTTTACAGTTGGAGAAATCCCGTTCTCTCCTCAGCTGCTTGCACCAGTGACCACAAAACCAACCTCTGGGCAACCTCCAGGCAGCACAGCTCATCACTCCACAGAAAGCTGCCTGCTGGAGAGCAGACAGTAGCTCTGCACAAGGAAACCTGTGTGCATCCCTCCGCTCCTGAGCTGGTGAGAGCTCCTGCACACCAAGGGGCTCACTAGTTTGGAGTGAGAGACAACAAGCAGTAGGTGGTACAGCACCTGGGAAAAAAGAAGGTATTTCTGCCACAAAACAGCCATTTCTCATTGCACAGAATAGGCCGGTTAGAAAAAATTGCCAGCAAATCCTGGGAGACAGGAAGGGGGAAACTCCTGCTTATAATGGGATACTACTCTAATGCAACTTTAATCTACCCTGGCCAAAACTGAGAAAGTTTACACTAAAAACATCAGCCTATTCTTCCTCTTTCTTTCCACCATCTCACTGAGAAATACAGTCAGCACAGAAAGTCTCAGCCATTAAATACTCCTCCAGCCTTTGCACTGAACTAAGAGGCAACTAACATTTTATCATGGAAGCTTTAGGAAGGAAATGGTTGTGCTGAGGAATAACATATCAGAGAAACCATCCCCAACCCCTAACTTCTTATGGGAGGTTTGCTCATTTATTCTATATTTGGCTCTAATCTCAAAGGGGAGACAGCTTTCAGCATGAGAAGAGCTAAAAATTGCTCCACTCTGGACGTGCTGCTGAGAGTTGTTTCTGAAGCTTTCCTTGGCTCCTCCACCAGGAGCTGGAGGAATCGGTGGCTCAGATCCAGTACAGCGCAGAGCAAAATTGTCATTGGATTTTTCCTCCAACAGATGCCACACACAGCTGAAAAACGGGGGGCAATGAAGTGCCTTTCTATCATGCTTAGTGGCCTCACTATGGGATCAGTTAATCCACTTCTTTTGTTGGCTCCAGTCCTCATTTCCTCCCTGTTCTTCCAGTTTTTCACCCCAAACTCCTGCTGTACGAGTGAGACACAACAGAATAACGGACAGATAGACTCTGGGGTTTTTTGTTTCCTTTCTCCAGTATGTTTAGTAAGATTTTAACTTTGCTACCACAAGTTAACAGAGGCACCAGAAAACTCTTAAAAGACATTTTAAAGTCTGACCTCCTCAACTCGGTATCTGCAGATCTTTTGCTAATGAAGCTCATTCATTTTTTTCTATAGTTTCTTTATTTCAAGATTGAGCATGTCTGTGTTATTACTATTGATAAAAGACTGACATTAATAACTAATGCACATTGATCTCGGCAAGTCCTCGTTATCCAGATCAACGATTGATGCATTCCATTTCTGTCCTGTAAAGAGGAAAGCAGAGGCATTCAACTCCTCTCCATGCATTAAAGTGAACATATAAACACAGGAGGCATCCACTGCTACACCTATAACTTGTAGAAAAACCCCACAGCAGCTCAGTAAGTGCAAAAGGAAATACTTTAAGACTTCAGCCTTTGGGACAAGAGTTTCACTAGGTCTTATCACATTCATGTACTGTGGAAATCACCTAGCGACTCAGCCTGACAGTGACCTCCACTTGTCAGCAAAGTTTATCATCTCACAGGAATGCCACTGCCAGGGCAGGTTTTCTTCTCAGATCCATTTAACAGGGCTTGGCTCCCCTCTCCCTGCTCTGCTCCTCTCTTCTCAGAATTAACCCTGTCCTGGGCAAACACCAGGTCCATACCATGAGCTGGATCTCTCACGGAGGGGACAGACAACCTTTTCTGCCTACCACCTAAGATGAGTCCCCAGGAGGTATCCACAGCTGCAGCTCTCCCCTCTATCACACCAGGCGCGACTGGGAGCAACTGCAGACAGGGCTTACACTGAGCAGCCGTGGCCACACATTAACCTCCTGCTCCCAGAGGCAGGGCACCAGCATCAGTAAAACAAACTAATTGTCCCATCAGACAATTAATAATTCCCTGTTATTAATTTCCTTATCCCCCTTACCAAACTACTGCACTGAAGCCATACAAGATTTTACTACTGTTACCTAGGAGTGCCTCCGAGGAGGGACCATTTGGGATCCTAACCCTGTGGAAGACCTGTGAGACTGGCAGACGCTGCAGGAACAGACACAAACTCCTACTACAGCGCCAGGCCCCAGCTGAGATCCACACCACATGGCAGCGTGGATAATCGTCTGACCAGCTAAGGCTTGGCCAGACGCTATTTTAATTCAAGAATGCACAGAAGGGAGGAGAAAAAAAAATAGCTTTTAGTGATTTAAGAGGAGCATGACTTGTATTTTGTTAAAATAATCATAATAATAATAATTCAATACCTAACCAAACAAGATCTCAGAACGAAGTTCTCTGGCACAAATACCTATTTTCTTTTTAAACATGAAATTCAAACATGCTAGGAAAATAAAGATCGTAACAAAACCCTGGGATTTTAGGTATTTTATTTCTATGGTTCACTGCTTGGTAGAAAGCCATACTGCATAACTCCAGCAGGGATTTCCCAGGGCACCAGTAAATCTTGTTACTGAAAATAGACAGAACAGTTGGGGAAATCTAAATCAAAGCTACCTTGTTAACGCCATCACCTACAAGCTACATCCAGCTGCAGAGAAGCCCTTTTCAGAAAGAGAACTTCCCCAAATGGAAATACTCACCCACGCACAGGATGTTGAAACAAAACCCATGATTAACTGACTTATTAACCAGCTGGTCAGGCAAACTGTCAAATCCTACATGTCCGGAAAGCGGGACAGTACGACAGCCTTCACCCTGAAATACAATAAAATAGTTGTGTTATTTTCAAGCAAAATACACTTATCTGTACAAATCCTTAAGACCTCCCAAGTAGAATCAACGGCACAGTGGAAGCAGAGATTTGCACATACACCGTAAATCATGTCAGCATGCTTCCCTCTTCTCCAAAACAAATCCAGACAGCACAAACAGAACGTTTCATTTGCCACACATTAGAAGGTAGCCCTGTCACTAAAATATTGAACTGTGCAAAACACATACCCAAACACAGCTGCTGAAATAAAGAGGTGGCAAAACATTTCTTTCTTGAGAAATTATGTAGACACTCCAGTCTCACCTTATACTGAAAATAAAAAGAATCCCCTGTGCAAAGGAATGTTTTAATGATGCCTCCCCATATAAGCCTATTACAATTCACTTAATGCCAATTGTAACTCACACATAATTCACATTCACAGCTGCAGTTACAGAAACTAGCTAGGAATTACAGAAACAGTGTGGAAACCTGTATCTACATCTAATAATTGAACCCAAACACACTGCCTCTGCAAAGCTCAAGTGCTGTAGCACAGAAACAGCAGAGAATGCAGTCCTCAAGCTACTAAACACAGAAATATCTTCCACGTTGTTGCAAAGCTGAAAATCTCAGACTGCAAACAGGAGCCTGTCCAAATCTATAAAATGGCCATTAACACCAGAAAATCAGGGATCACTGAAGGAAGCTGCAAGGAAGATGCTCACATGGGCAGGTGGCCAGACCATGCAAGGCAGCAGGTCTTCTCCAGCTCTGAGTGTTGCTAGCTGAGCTTTGCAGCATTTTTCAAAGCTAGGAAATAAATGGGGGAAAAAAAACCCAGAAAAAGTGTCCAGAACTGAGCTGTTCCTAACCACACAGGCCCATCAGAAGGGAGCCTGCGCAGGGGTTTGGGAGTGGAGGCACCCAAATCTCCCTGCTGGGGGGCACGGGCCGCTCTTGCCCAGCCACCCAAATGACTTTATGAGGAACTGCTCCCACAACCTGCTCCCTCCCATGCCCGACATCACTAACCCAGTCTCCCCAGCCAGATGTCCCCTTTCTGTCCCAGGAAGCAGAAGGGCTGAGCTCCAGCTCCAGCTGTGCTCCACACCCATCACGGCCGCTTGCTTCTGGAGCGGGGTCAGAAATTTTCAACCGGCCATTCCACAAAGGCCTATGTACGCCAAGACACTCCGGGTGCCAAACCCACACAGCAGACGGTAACGAACGACATGCAGAGGCTCACCCTCAGAAATGCCATCGTGCAAATCTGAGAGTCAGTGCTAACCCCGGGTGGTTTTGTGTCCTGGGAAGTTCCCCTCCTGCAGCCCCCCAGAAAGGTATTTCCCCTCTCTGGAGGCAAAGGCTTTTCTTAATGACCTATTTTAGTGTCAAATACAGAAAACTCCCCCCGGCCTTTCAGGGACATCATCAGTTTGCAAGAAATACTATAGCCAAAAGGCAATAGTTTATAGGGTGTAATTTTTAACTTACTCTTTCAGAATAATGTTTTCACATTTCACTGTTTATAGGGACAGGCATACTGGTTTTCCCTCTTCTGTTAACGGCACTGGTATTTTAGGCTAGGAAAACATCCCCAAGGACTGCATTTACTACAGCAGCGTGTCAGAGTATCATTACTTGCCTTGTTACTCTTTTGCTGGTCTGTTGTTTTTTTTTCCAAATATAAGGCTCCAAATACACTTCAGCCGTTAACCATATTTACCACCCTGTCATGTGTAAATATGTTTCCCCTTAACCATATTTTGTGTATTAGTCTGACTCTTCCTGCCAAGATGTTCACCAAATATGGCGCTTTATTAATTCCTGAGCACCTTGCCTCCAAACGACATGTTCATCAGGAAGGCGCTCGAGCTCCCCAGCAGATTCTGTTTTCGCCTTCTAAGGATGCAGCTCTGAGGCCCAACAATTCCCAAACAAACCGCTAAAGCAGAAGCAAGGGAAACCATCAGGCACACAGATTTTGTGATGACAAACCTAAACTCCCCTGAACTGCCTTCATGAAAACAGAAACCCAGCACTGGGATAATATCTTGTGGCAGGGTCTGACCTGCAGCAGGAGCACCATGGCCCCAGTAAAGAACAGATGGGTGGACAGAGTCCACAAAGGCACACAAGAGAACCACAGGCAGATTCCTCTTGGGGAAGGAGAAATATCAAGCGTATTTTTAATACTCAGCCTTAAAACTGCACCGTTGGAAGACTGTTTGAACACTACTCTCCCCAGGAAGCGTGGGCAGGAGTGTGGGCTTTCATTAAGAACAAATCTTCTCCTCACCCCTAAATATAAGTGTGATCCAGATGGAACAAAATAAACGGTAGAAGTTAAGCTACTCTCAGCTGAGAGGAGGCATTTACCATCGCACAGAATTCAGCCTGCAAGTCATTTCCTGTAGCCTCTTTTTCTAGTCACCTGTGGTTTTATAAGGCAGTTAAACCACACTTCACATCTGCTACAGGCCAGGAAACAAGTACTGCAAAACCTGATTTCCAGCCACAGCAGCTGAGCCTTCACGTTAAGTACACAGCCACGAGGTATATTGTGCTACTCTGGTTAAAAATCCAAAGCCTGCTTGGCCAAGACATTGAGAGATCCGATGAGGTGGAAAAAAACAAAACAAAAACATTTTAAGGTCAGACTAGTACTGAAACACATCAGAAAGTTGTCAGCAATTACCAGACCTGCAGAGAGAAAAGAAATGTTTTCTAGCTGATCCACCACGAAACACTGCAAGTCACTAGTCTTCACACATCAAGCAGTGTCTCTCTATCCAGAATGCTGCTATATATAAACAGCATCATCATAAACAACATATGAACACAGTGATTAGTCATCCTGCCTGTACATTAAAGGTGGATTTGGATTACCTTGGTCAAAACTGAAGGAGAATATGTAAAGCTTACAAGCTTTTTGCTGAAAAAAAACCGTTCAAGAACTATCTTCCATTACTTACCATCAAAAATAATCTTTCAGGTCAAATTTAAAACATATAAAGAGGTACCAACAAGGTTAGCAAGGTTTGACTACTGTATGTGCAAAGGCTTTTTCCACAAGCATCAGTGAGCACTGGATGGCTGAGAGTCCTTCCATACTCTCTGTTTTAAAGTTATCATCTTGGAACAATGATGAAGATGGGATCTCTGGGCAGCCAGTGTCAATGCTGGCACCACACCAAGATACCAGATGCCTTTTCTTTCCCCGTATACACAGAGTGACCTCCTCTAGGACAGAATGGGCTGTTGTTGCTCGGGAGGAAGCAAGGCGTGTTTGCCACAAACAAGATTAAAAGAACAAAAAGAGCAACGTGCTCTCTTGCTGCATTACCAGGCAGGGCTATTGTAGAGTGAAAGTATGGAGCAGCCACTTGGAGAGGTTACTTTATTTTTTCTCTGTCTTTGGAGGATTTACACCCCTTTTGTTAGGGCTTCTCCATGCCACAGAAACCACCACTGCCTACTCTTAATTCTTACAGAGAACTATCAGAAATACATGGAAAATACAAAGATGTTATAATAAATGACCCTAAGCCTGAAAGCACTGCACATTAAATGTTTACAGAGAACGGGCAAGATTTAGACACTATGTGTTTGTATCACTCCAGTGTCCTCAGGATGAAAAAACAATTAGAGGAAAACCTTGCTGAATGTGCATCTCTGCCTTGTTCTGCTTTACGTGACAAGTAGGTACAGCATGGCCCCCTCCTAACATCCTCGGAGCCCCAAGAGGCTGTTACCACTTTGTGGAGATAAAGCAGAGCATCCTCCCCGAGACATGCAATGGTGCTGCTCTTTGCAGATGTCAGCACTCCATATTCAGGACAATTTCTGGTAGCCTGGACTAAAGAAACAATGAAAAAGGACACCATAGAAAAGGAAAAGCCTCCACTCGGCAATATTCAGGTGCAGCACAGCAATAAAGAATGCTACAGCTCTGAACACAAGGGACCCCGTGCCCAAACAAGGCCTGAATGACGAGAAAATGCTCCCAAAGACTGTGGTACAATACTTCTTCTGCATCTAATAGAAAAGACTGTTTCTGCTTAGGACACTGACAGCTGACATTTAGTACTTCTGACACAATCCCCCACCTCTCCCCAGATGAGATTCACTTTGAATGCCAAAGCCCTGAAGACTCCCTTCAGAGGATTTCCAAGCAGCTGCAACAAACACAACAGGACCATCCCTCAATGAAAACCAATGAAGCAAAGCTCAGAGCTCCACCACTGCGGCCAACGCTCACAGCAGCCACTCCCCTGCCCCTCTGCCACTCCATGGGCAGAGCTGAGACCATATATAACCCCTATACCTGAGACAACTCTTCCACGAGAAGTCAAATGTCAAATTGCAAAGCAAGGGAGAACCTGAATTCAGGTTTCCACACCAGTTTTTCACATCATCTTTAAGCCAGAACAACATCAGATCCCTTCTCATGACCTCGATGTTATGGCATCCACTTCCCCAGACTGCATTTGGCTCTGATTAAACAGCAAATTAAAGCAACACTTGTACCAATTACTTCTCACTTGTACCAGTGTGTAATTCTCTTATGCAATGACAGAATTATCCAGCAGACAGTATAAACATCCTCCAAGAGATAAATGCAAAGCAGGAATGTAAAGTGTAGATAAAGATTTTCTATTTCTTTTCCTTGCTCAGCTGATAACAGATCATGAGGACATATATAAAACAAAAACAACAGAAAAGTGGGAGATAAATAGTTCTGAATCAGCGACCACAGAAAGCAAGCAATGTCTCACCAAAGCTCCTGACCACTGACCACCCTCCTCAGGCACATTGCATCATTCAGTCATCCAACCTTCACAAATGGTCAAGTGCTTCCGAAATCTCCAATTCTGACAGCTCTTAAGATTATATTTCTTTATGCTTCTGCCAAAGGGCTGCAGAAATGCCATGCTGTTTGGATACGTTCCCAGGAGAAGTCTCCTTCAGCAATTAAAAAATATGTATCTGTATCAGCAATCTTAACGATTTTTCTGACCTGTACTACAGAGACCGAGAGTGAGAGCCCAGCGAGCCGGTCCTCTGCACCTGTCTTTCACCCACGGGAAGCAGGGTGCACACATCCCCCGTGGGTCGCAGTGCTTAAATCCTGCACCCTCCAGGGCAGCAGAGGACAGGAGAGGGGCCTCGGCTCAGCGGTGACAGGGAAGAAGGGGGTTTCACCAACCATTTCCACAATAAAAGTGGGTTTAGATAAAAGGTGGTGACCACAGCTCCCCCTCGCACCCAGCCTCAGCTCTCACATGTGTTTAACCCTGCGGCACACACAGAGCAGCCCTCTGCATCACCAGGACATTACAGCTGACTGCTCCACAAACCATGGCCACAACCAGATGTCCAAGACCTGGGCTGACAAGTTGTCTGTCTGGACAAAGACATTTTCAATTTGCAACATTCTAATTACATGTCCCTCTCACAGCTAGCTTCCTCTTTTGCCTCTGAAGAGAGGCTGTGCTGCAATTGTAATTCATTCCAAGCCACAAGGAGATGTCTGAAACTCCTGTACATTATCTTAGGAAAGTCTAATGCTCAATTTCTCTACAAGACAGGGGAGCAAGTGAGTCACTTTACATACCTTGGCAGTCACATACAAGACAACGGGTATGTCCAGGAGGAAATAACATCACAAACTGGCAAGGAATGGCTACATCTACCCGTTCAACAGGACTGGGTCCATGCTAAAACCTACTGCTTTGAAGACAAAACAGCGAGCATTCATCTCAAGTACTATTTCTGGACTAATGCACAGACACAAAAGTTGGAAGCCCATCAAATCACAGACGAAATGCTTCTGCATGCAAACGTGTTACAGCTGCCTCCATAGCATTTCTCTAACGAACACCGAGGTGGCTCAAGTCCCTCTGCTCCTCTTCTGGATAATTCTCTGCAGGCACAGAGAGCTCTGCGCTGCGCTAGGAAGGCAGGCGAGCATCGGCGGTGCCAGGTGTGCCCATGGGCAGCCAGGGAGACACCGCAGGGGGACCCTTGGGGACAAAGCCCAGCGGTGCTGCGGTGCCTGTGTTTGGCGTGAGCTCCCACAGCCCGCCCCCCCCGCACACGGTGCCGGACCGACGACCTTCCTCACATCACGCCCTAACAAGTACGGGATGGCAGTTTCTTTGGGAGGAGAAGCGCATCCCTGGCCAGATAGGGATGCCAAGGGGCGCTTCACCCACCACCGCACCCTGGCCTGGCAACGGGCCCCCAGCCCAGCGTGAGGGTGCAGGGCCAGGGGCCAGGTGTCCCCAGCACGGCAGCCAGGGGCTGCGCTGCGGGTCCCTCTGCGGCTCCGGCGGGGCACGGGCACGGGGGGCCCGGCAGGGCAGGACCCCCGGGGCCACCCCGGGGCGGGCAGCCCAAGGTCGCCGGGCCGGGCTGCTGCCCCGCAGCAGGGAAACCCCACACCTCCCGCCCGCAGGTAAACCCGGCCCCGCTGCGAGCGGCCGCCAAATCCCGACCCTCCTGGGGGGCCGCCGCCACCCCGGGCTGCGCCCCGGAGCCCGCCGAGGCCCCAGGCCGGTGCCCCCGCAGCCCGCGCCCCGCCCGGCGCACCCCACCCCGCCCCGCCCCGGTCCTGCCCGCCCCGGCCCGCCGCCCCGGCCCCACCAGGCGCCCCGGCCCGCCGCCCCGGCCATGCCCGGCCCGCAGGAAGCCGCCGGGGGCGCCCGGCGCCCGCTCCCACCTGCCGCGCCACCTCGGCCGCCGCCATCGCTGCGCGCCCGCCACGGCGCCCGCCCCGGCCGGCCGGGAGGCTCCGGGCGCGCCCACCACGGCGCCGCGCGGGGGGGATAGACGGACCCGCCGCGCCCCCGGTCCCGCCCAGCCCCGCGCCCCTCGCGCCACCGCCCCCTCGCCCCGCCCCGCCCTGCCGTCCCCCACCTCGCCGAGCTCGATCCCGCCGGTCCCGCCGCCGCCGCCCCGCTCCGGGAGACGCGGAGCTGCCCGTCCCCCCCCCGCGGCCGCTGGCGATGGTGCAGCCCGGGCCGCGGGCGGGGCCGCGGCCGCAGTGTGGCGGGGCACGGCGGGCTGAGGCGCCCGGGGCAGCGGTGGCGAACGGGGCCGCGGAGAGCGGGACCGGGCGAGCAGCCCGCCGCCCCCAGAGCCCCTGCCAGGCCCGCAGGCTGCCCGGCGGGCCGCTGCCCGCCCCCCGCACCGTGATGGGTTCTCCCGCACTGACTCCATGGGCAGGCCCGGGCGGCCTCGCCCGCCGCCCTGTGGCCCCGCAGGCGGGCCGGGGTTCAAGGTTTGGGTCTGGGGTCTCCCTGCCTCAGTGAATCACTCGATATTTAAAATAAAAGGGCTCTGTGCTTTGCGCACTCTCCCTGCGGGCGGGCGGGCGGGCGCGCTCGGGCTGGCCGGGAACGTGGCTGATGGCAGCTGTGCCGGCTGCTCGCCCACAGCCCCTTCCCCAGCCCCTGCGCCCTGTGGTGCAGAGGGGAAACTCGGTCCTTACCCAAAGCAAAAAAAATTCACACTGCTGGAACCCCCGAGTAAAGCCCCCAGGTTGGCACCCCAGCTTTAGTCCAGCCAGAGCTCACCAGTGTGACCAGTTCCTAATGCAGGCACGGCTGGGATGGCCCTAAACGGGTGCTCTGCTTTGCACTGTCTGTGCCCTCATTCCCCCAAAGCAGCACCTTGTTTCCCTCCATGTTTTCCCTGGTTGCCACCCAAGAAGTGTTTTAAACTGTTCCCCAGGATCCCACAGCCATGTGGGTAAAGTTCTTTGCCTCCCTGCACCCGCAGAAGCCACCAATAGCTAGTGACAAAACCAGGCAGTGCCAGGAAGGGAGCAAGGGGACAATTATCTTTTCACCACCAGTTGTTTGGGCTTTATGGGATAATGCTGGCTCCTCACACATCCCAGAAAAACTGGTCCAAGTGGTTGGGGAAAGGCAAAGCTGCCTCAAGGGCTGATGACCAGCCCAGGAGCAGGTTGGAGCAGGGCTAACGCTGCGGGAAAGGCAAAGAAAAAGGGCTGAAGGGGCTGGTGTGGCTCTTAGCTGCCTGACCAGCTGCAAAGCCACCTGGTTCAGCCATGCTGTGGGTGTCTGAGGAGTCACGGATAAGAAAGGCCTTGGGAGAAACCGCACTGGGGACTTCCAGGGCAGAGGAATTTGTCCCGATACCTAATAACTAATAGGATACAGACTGCTGGTGGCGGCAGCTGCCAACAACACAGGCATGGGGCTTTGCTGCAAAGTGAAACACAGCGAGAGAGGAAGGACACAATGGGGCTGGGATGACACCTTGGGGGGTAAGGGACCCAAAGCACCGCCCCGGGCTGGGTCTGCCTTACAGCATGGAGAACCCCTGGCCACCAGGAAAGTGGCCCCTTGGGGCAGTAACCTTGACCTTCCTGAGCACAGCACCAAGGAGAAACATTGCAATGGTGGGTGGCAACGGTGGCGGGTGGGGGGCTGTAAGGCAGCAAAGTACCTGGGGCTTTGGGGTGCTGCCGGGGCCAAGGGAAGTGTCCCGGGATCAGTGTTACGGATTTATGTGTGCCAGCCACCGCAGCAGGGTCCGACTGGAGGATCCTGCTGAGAATGCCAAGCCCAAGTGAAGGTTTCCAATTAGTCTTTTATTAATTCCTGGGTTACAGCTTGAGCTGGGTGCCTCTGGCGAGGGACCCCTACCCCAGTCACCTCTCGGTTACATCCACGCCACCATCACACAGCCCCCAGATAAGTGTTGTCAGTGGTCTCCTGATTCCTTACTGGGTTTGGCTGTCGCTGGGCTGGCCGCCTTCTGGTTCCTGCATTCTCTTGGGAATGTCTCCTTGGTCCTTAACTTCTTCGCTCTGCTCAGATCTGCTGGATTCAGGGAGTTCTTTGTCGGCAGCATTACTTGTATCAAAAGTTTACGCTTGGGCGGCTCTTGCGGCCTAAGGCTTCAGCTGCTTTAGCTGCTAATGCTAACGAGGCTGTTCAGGGAGAAGAACACAGTTAGCTCATCAAATGTCTTCTGTAACACCAGCATCAGGCTGCCCAGGACCCTCCACCTCTGCCCGCCGCAGCGGCCCCGCACACCCACCCGCTCTCCCTCTGTGACGCTGCAGCGGGGCCGGGGGGCGGGTGGCCCGTGGCTGCAGTCGTGCTCAGCACCGGCAGCAGACGCAGCGTGCAAAGGTCGCCTGCGCCACCCCGGCAGTGCAGCAGTGCAGCAGATCCGCCGCCCTGCCTGGTGTGCCCTCCCGCCACGCACAGTCGGTTCCTCCTTTGCCTGCCGCTGGGGCAGCGTGGGTCGAGAGCTGTGCCCTGCCGGGGAGCGAGCTGCCTGCCAGCCCCACGGGAAGCACTGCCATGGCCCGGCGGGAGCGGGAGCAGGGCTCGGCAACGCAGAAGGTAGCTGGCATCATCCGGACATTCACCTTCCTGGAAGCCACCCAGCCCCAAGCAGGGAGCCTAGCCCGCAGCTCCCATCTCTGGCCGGCCGCCACAGGGAGTAGAGAGCGTTTCCATCCGCTGCAGAAGATGGACACCAACAGGAGCATCAGCCGGGGAAGCCAGGGCCTGGGGAGCTGGGGTAGGACAGCAGGTAGGCTCTCTCTCGGCCCTGGCAGTGCCCGGAGGAAGGAGCTGAAGGAAATCCTCCTGCAGAGCAATAGCCCCAGCAGCACCATGCGGTTTGCCACCGCTCAGAAGACATCCAACAGCAGCAGTCTCCTTGCAGGGCCGCACCAAGAGCCGAAACCCGAGCAGAGCCCTGAGGTGCTGTCCCTTGCTCTGGATCCCCTGGAGCACGAGTGGCTGCTGACGGTGGCCCAGGGCGATGCAGACAATATCATCAGGCTGCTGGACCTGGATCCCAGCCTGCTGACCAGGAAAGACTTTGTGACGGGCTTCACCGCTATCCACTGGCTTGCCAAGCATGGCCACCATGAGAGCTTCATCCAGGTCATCTCCCACGCGCAAAAGAGGGGCTATCCCGTCGACGTGAACATCCCCACAGCCAGTGGTGGGCTCACCCCCTTGCACCTGGCTGCCCTGCAGGGACACGAGCTGCTCATCAAAGTGCTGGTGGGAGCTTACGGAGCAGACACCAGCCGCAGGGACCACAATGGGCGCAAGGCTTGGCAGTACCTGAGGGCAGACACCTCCAGGGAGCTGAAGGAGCTGGCGGGGGCCTTGGAGGAGGACTTGGTCCAGCTGCACTCTTACAACACCAACAACAACTGTAAGTCATCCAGAGAGGCCAGGGCAGGGCAGGACTGTGTGGACTCCGGGGCTGCGGGGAAAGCCCCGCATTCCTGGAGCCTGTCAACCCTCCGGGACTTTGTCAGGCAGGCATTTACTTTCTTCCAGGAGCGCTGAAGCTCCCCTGGCCCCATTCGCCTGCAAACCCACGCTGAACAGCAGCCAGAAAAGCTTGCAGGGAGCTGGGAATTTGGCAAGGGCTGGCACTTGAAATCCCGGCCACGTGGGCATTAACCCCCTGCACAGGGGCACCACAGCCACCCTGGGTCTCGCATGGTCTTTTGGGGCTGTGCTGGTGTGAGTGTGTGTGGGGCCACCACAGCCATGGGGAGCACTGCCTGGGGACAGCCCTTCCAAAAAACCGCCCATCCCTGGAGGGGGTTTCACCCCCTGCCCCTGCTGATGGGGACTCCTTGCTGCAGCCCAGCAAGGACCCACAGTGGGGGCCTACGTGCCGGCCCTGCTGCTTCCCGACCCCCCGCTTCCCCATGGGGGGATGCTGACCCCCCACAGGAGCTGATGTACCACGCTGGGAGCTGGGGGTATGTGTTTGGGCTGCCCATCCCAGGCTGCCGGCAGGCTTTGCGTGTGACTGTAGGTGTGTCACACAGCGACTCGGTGACTTGGTTCTCCCACCTGTAAAATGAGGCTGTTGGCACTGCCCTGGCTCCCAGAAGTGCTGCGAGGTTGGACTGGTCATGGCACCTCGGGTGCCTGGATAGAGACACTGACAGAATATCAAATATTTCACAAACATACTCTGAGATGCCAGAGACCTGGCACTGGGCTGGCGATGTAGAAGCAACTATGGCTTCAGAAACAACCCCCCCCCCCCCCAACACTTTTTTATGTACGCTTCTCTGCCGGCAGGGAGACCGGGTACAGACAAGCAGACCGTGCCACCGAGCTGCAAACCCTTTCCGGCTCCCTGTGAGATCCCCGGATCTCTGCCACATGCACTTCCTCTGGGCTGCTGGTTGTTTATGACAGCTAAAGCTGTTTCTCAGTGAAGAAAGAGCTGGAGTGCCCATCTTGCCAGAGGAGGCCAGGCCCAGAGAAGCCTTTCAAAGTGCAAGACAGGTCCCCCTGGCAGCCCTTCCATGGGGACCCTCATCCAGAGGAGCCCAAGATGCTCAGCCTCGCTAGGATGGGGGCCAGAGCGGAGGAGGCAGGAGGGATGCCCGTGGTGGCTCCCACAGGGACTGAAGTCCAGGAGCAGCTCTGGAAAGATGATTCATTGCTTAAAACCATGGAAAAGGTACAAAGGCTGTGAAATTATCTTTGTTGCTACTGAGGTCATGCTCGAAAATGAAACTTGAGAAACATTCCCACAGCAGCATAACCCCACATGTATGTACGGATAACTGCATTAAAAGGGGAAAGCCTCTGCTCTCCTGTTTGTGTTTTTTTTTCACCAAATGCAGCTCTGCCCAGCTGATTTCAACTCGCTTTTCACATTCTGGAAGGCAGGGCTGCTTCAAAGTATCCTCAGAAAAACAACTGCTCTTCCCCTTTTTCATCAGCATGAGGCCATTTCTACTCCTTAAATAGCAGTCCCATTTGAGAAGAGACTCAGACAGCAACCGGGGAGTTTCTGTTCCCCACTGCAGAGCAGCAGCCCCTGCGGAGACACCTCGCTTCAGAGGGAAGTCGCAGTTTCTTTCCAGTTGCCTTTCTGGGGGTCTGCAGGGGTGACCAAGCGACTCAGGATCACCTCTGGCCACTCAAGATCTCGCACCTTGATGCAGAAAGATACAGGTAACTTCCTTGGGGGAACTTCAGCCTGTGGGTTTCACAGACCCTGAGCAAACCCCATTTATATTCAGACTCTGCACTGAAATGCTGCTGTGACACTGGAATAATCCAGTCTCAGTGGATGACACATGGAAGAACAGCCTCCAGATGAGTGGACGGTGATCCAGTGACTGATAGTGTCCGTCCAGGTGGCTGGGTGGACACGTAGATGTGTCTGGACATGTTTTTAATCACTGAGGTCAGCAGCAGAAACATGCAAAACACACTGGGAATGGATGTAATGCCTGATCTATAGTGGTTTTGTAATGCTTTAACTTCTTAAGAGATTGAAGACTATGGCAACATAGCTCCTTCCAGAACTTCTCTGGCCACATCCATGCCATGGGGCAGCAGGCTGGCTTCTAACGAGTCTGGTCACACCAGCCCAAGTTTTGGTAACCCAAGTGCTGCTGATAAAGGCTGGTGTATGTCTGACAGAATATTTTTTGACCTCTTAGTCCTCTGTCACCCTTTCACAGCGGCAGGCTGTCGGGGAGGGAGCACAGGACTGCTCTTACATCCTCCTCTGAGTAAGGCACAGAGCAAACAGTGGAACTAGTGAGCATTTCCTTGGAGGAGCGGTTTTCTTGGCATTTGTACCCGCAGCTTAATCACATTGCACCAGGAAACGTGGACTTCAATGTTCCATTCAAAAGTAAAATTTAACTGGCAAGCGCTATGGTTAAATAAGACTAAACGTTTTTTAGTACTTGCCTCCCCTTGACAGCTAAGCAAACCCCCCTGAAAGCAGCCTTTCCTCCCCCATGTTTTGCTTGTGAGTTTGAAGCTGTATTCTACTCCAGGGCAAATCAAGCAGGCGCTTCAGGAGGAAGACCAAAGCCCTGCTTCTCTGAGTGGTGTTACAACATACTCATCACCACCACCACCCCAGCCTTGCCTGCCCTGCAAGGGTTCCTCTCCACAGAAGAAAAAAAAAGATCTTCTTCAAATCGCAATACTCTTTCTGCTGCTGTATGTTGTGTTTGCCCCAAACACCACGCCACTTCCAGTGACCCACACCTCTGCCTTGCGTGGTTTATTTTCATACCTACAGAGGGGCAGTCGGTTTGGAAATACAGGCATGTGTAAAAAGCAGTCTTTAAGTATACAATCAGCTCTCCCTTGCTTCTCACTCAGAAAACAGACGTATATCCACCAAAATTAATGGGCTAGAATATCCAAATGATTTAATTTTTTTCCTTAAAGCTTCTGTTGACATCTTGGTTATTGTGTGTTAGCCCAGTCCTGCAGAGGTCCTTGATCCCCTCCTGTGACTCTCACATGGAAAGAGAGGGCAGAGAGCTGCCACAGGAACAACAGCAATCATTCAGACCCAGGGGTACCTGTGTCGGTTAAGGTTCTGCAGATTGAGTTTAACCCAATTTTATTTTGTACTAAATTTACTTTGTGCGATGCCTTAATGTCCAATGTGAAAAGTCAATCAAATTTGAAACTGGGAAAAATAATATGAGGGGTTATTTTCCAAAGCAGCTTCTTGATAGAAGCTGCTTCCATCTAATAAAAATAGCCCAGTAATGATAGTAATAGGGAGACTACTAATAAACAGTAATAAATAGTTCAATCTATTGCTCAGGAAAGCTTTCCCACAGATGCCATGGAGAAAACTGTCTTCTTCCATTCTCAAGTCCATAAAATGACTTTTTTCCTCCTCAGCCAGATCCTCAGAGATACGATTAAAAGAGAAACTCTTTTTTAAAAAAAGCAGCTTTGCCTGCCAGCCGCGGTGATGGGGAGAGGCAGGGGGTGGTCTGCAGGGCTCCAAGGCTGATCTTTGATCCTCAGCAGCGCTGTTATTTCCTAAACACCTGCTTCAAAGAGAAGGGCGTAGGAGAGACTAAAAACCATTGGGGTAAAGGTGTTTGTATCACGTGAGCGTCTGTTGAAACATCTCTGGCAATGCCGTCTGCTGCTTTCCTGTTGCAGTTACTACTTCCCCCTGATCACGAAGTAGAAACAAGACTCTTGGGAGACAGGAAGAGAAGCCAGAAGATACTGCTGAAGTGTCCTGAAGCTGGTAAAAATCCCAGCCTTGCTCTCCTGCGCTCACAGAAACCTCCAGCACACTCCAGGAGGCAGAGGCTGCCATAAGCTCTGAGCGAGGTATTGTTGGGCATTTACATGTGCTTGGCATATGCTGCTGCCCAGCATTGTTTGCAATGAATTGTAACACGAAGGAGATAAAAATCCATTTACCTTCCACATGAAAAGCCACAACACAAAAAGCGTGGCAGGCTGAAGCTTCCTCCGGAAGCTGCCACCCAGGAGCTGAGCCACCACAGCAGGCTGAACCCGGAAAGCAGCACCTTCACAGCCCTCGGCATCAGGATGGGCTTTGCCACAGCTACATCCGTGAACGGGCTTGCACCTCCCTCCCGTTCTTTCCTGCTGACCGGAGCGTCCATCCCAGGCCTGCAGTGCAGAAGGGAAAGGAGCAGCAGCCACGCAGAACTCGGCACTGAGCCACAGACGACTCCTCCACTTCCCTGCGGTAAATAGATGTTTCACAGGCCCCAGTGGAGAAGGCCAGTGCTGAGGAGCGGGAGTGCTGACTGTTCTGAGTGGTTTAATCGCTTCTTTCCTCTCACCCTTTTTACATAGCTGCCAACTCTTCCTTTGAGCAACATCTTGAGTTACTACCCTTCTGCTGAGAACATCTTACATCAAGCTGCACCTGTGGCTGGCATCAAGACCAACTCCATCAAGCCAACACAAAGCTCCGAACAAAACTTGAAAGGTTATTACATATCCTAGGGAACACGCAGACATTATGTACTAGTCTGTAAAAGTATTGCATTTTGTAGGAGATAAAGCTATCCGCTGCCCTTGCCGTATTCTTCCCTTTCCTCCTCCTTTCCCACCTCCCAAGTGAAACTTTCAACTAGATTATTCCACTGCACCCACTGCCCATCCAGGATCTTAACCCCAGGCTCTAAGGGCTGCCCTGCCCCACGTCCTGAGAGCAGCTCCGGGTGCTGTTCTGATCTCCGGGACCAGACCCACATGTGGTAAGAAACCGCCACCCTCAGCTGAGCACAGGAGCCACCTACAGCTGACACAGGCGAGTGTTTGGGGCAGCCTTGCCGTGACGCTGCTCAGGTGCAGGACCAGGACGGGCAATGGTCTCGGTATTCAAGCACCACTGACTATTCTCTGCTCCATGTTCTCACCACCTGGGCAAGTATTTGTACCATACTTCTGGGCATGTAACGTGTCAGCATTTGCCCAGCGCTGTTGTGCCACCTTTTGTGCTGTTCAACACCTGCAGTTCAGACATGCTCTCCCATTACTGAAACAGTTATCTGACTGACCAACAGGCCCAGCTACACGATGTGGGATGTGGCCCACGCTGGATTTTCAAAAGGGCCACGTAGGACATAGCGGTGGAGTCAAGAATCTGCAGCTGTGACAGAAGCCAGCCACAGGGAACATCAGACTTTTAAGCATAATGGAAGAGAGGGTGGTAGCTGGGGATTGACTTGGTTTAGCAAAAGGTTGTTAGTCTGGATCCCCCTCACCTACCACAACACGCCGCCAGCGGGAAGCCACCTTACCCCAGACGAGCATATTCAGTGTGCTTCACTTTTCAGCCCCATAAAATGCACCCAGTGGCTATACAGACACACCTTTAGCAAATTCTGACAACGCTACTCACTTTTCTTAACAGCATTTCATAAATCTACAAGAAATGTAATCCAGTCTTCCGCAGGGTTAAGTAGCAAGAGGCTGACACTCCTGCTACTGTAGCCACCATGGTCTACGGATCATAAAGTGAAGTCTTTTTCAAACATGTCTCTCCAAGACTTTTTTTTAACCTATTTCAGTTTGCCTAGGAAGAGATTTTCTTCCAGTTAACTCCTCTAAAATCAGTTCTGATTCTTATCCCTTTTTCTTTAAATAATTGGTACACTTGGCTCTCAAAAGGTTTACAAAAGTGAAAAGGAAGCCACAGTCTACCTGAAAAGAGCTGACAAAGCGTCTCACACCAAGTGAGGTTACATTCACGATACTGTTAGTTTTTGTTCTCTGTTACTATCCATATATAGATATAAAATAATTCCAAGCAAGATATTCAGGTCCATATTTATTAGTAAGCCTGTACACTGTCAATACTCATGATGAAGCCCGAAAAAAAGAACACTAATAGAACACAGTCTCCATGTTTCAGATGCAAATTACTTCAAGATTTTCCCCAGTTAACATCAATATCCCAGACCAGCTCATAAAAAACCAAAACTACTGGTAATTGCAGTCCAACACTACAGCAGGAATCACTCAGGGGTCACCGAACAGCGTACAGGGTTTATCAATCTGACGCAGAAAGACAAGTGTTTAATTAGAGTTCCCAGGAGACAGTCTCTCTTACAAGCCCAGCTTGGTCCTTCTCCAGTGTCTCCTTTTGGAGTTGTACCTAAGACAAAAGCAGTGTAAATTAGCAAAGTGCACACACACATTCGAGGATCAAGGCGGACTGAAACCACCTTGAATTAGCTCAACAGTAAAGGACTGAAATCCTTCTTTAGACAGCAAGCTGCCAACAATAATTAGCTGTATACTTTTTTAAAAAATTTCCACCTGTTTACTTTCTTCATTCACTAACCAACTAGCACATAAATTGTTACCGTGACAGAATCCAAACCTCAGAGACAACAATGCCTGCACAGATGCATCAGCACTGGCGCGTGAATATCCTGCCTCCTCATTTAGACACAAGACCTGGGATCTTGTACATACTGTCTAACGATAATGAAAACTACCTCCTGAACGCAGTTCATGGTCTAACACAAGTATCACTTTTTTTCAAAATACAAAAGCAGAGCAGCGTATGGAAAAGGCCCTCTTCCAGGAAAGTATATTAATTTATGAGTATGTACTTGTACATGTTAAGAACATACAGTTTCACCACTGTATAGGTGAAACCGAAGACAGCGTTAACACGAGTTACTCTCAGCAGGAAAATGGCAGTACTCCCACAGAATGAAGCACTGTAATTGCAGCCTGCTTTAGCCACAGTTCGGATAAAACTGATGACTGCAGTACTGAAGTGCCACAGGACAAAAAAAATCATGGTTTTGCCCCATGATAAAGTATTTCAAAGTACTGTGATTTAGCTAAAACAGAACCCTGTTACAAGTCGGTGTCTGGAAGACAGGGATACAGTTTGGGGCACACGACACCAATTTTGCCTGGAAAGAAACCAGTCAGGGGAAGTTAACAGGAACAGAATCTGGCACTTCTGTGCAGTATCACTGCCTGAGCCAGCCACTGCTACTGTCACTCTCCTCAGTACTTAGGACTAAAAATGATCTGGAAGAATCCTGTTCTCTCAGAAAGTCTAGACAAGGGAATATACGAGATAAAAAGCCAGCTGCACAGTGTAAGTGACCAAACTGTATTGGTTGAAGCTTTTAAACCAGAGGGCTCCGATACGCACCACCTTCTGCATGCCTCACATGTACCCAGTATTCTACAGTACTCACTGCACTTTCCTAAATACAGTGCTTTAAAACAAACACTGTAAGCAAACAAAACCACACTGTTGTACGTTAATTCTGAAGTCATGTGTCAAGGATCTTAAACTATCCATTTTATTTCCCATCCACCCAACAAGCCCTTTGCTCCTTTACGCACAACCTTCTGTATCTCAGAACACCCATGCCCAGCAAGATACTGTTCCTTGGAAACACAGGAACCCAGAGGGACAGCTATGAGAGAGGGGAAAGGTGTTGCAAAGTGGAATGTCAGAAGCAGAGAGGCTACCAGGGTACAAGTTCTGGAATTAATTATCCACACGTACAGTTCACGCTTTACACGTGCCATTACGTGGACACTTGCAGAGCCCTGGCAGGAACTAACCTGCCGCAGAAGGGACTGGCATGAAAGCCCCACCATGCCTCAAGAAAACAGCGAGCCAGCAGCATCCAGAGGAGCGGCCTATCGCCACCAACATGCCTGTGCTGTAGCCACAGCCACAGCCTGCACTTTCCCTTGCAGAAACACTCTGGACAACGGGCTTGTGAGCTGAGCGCGCAGGCAGGGCGGGCCTGAGCCTGTGCGGCCGCGGCCCTGGGAAAGCACCAGCCCGCATTCACAAGTTACCTGATCTTATTGCCCGTTTTCATGCGAATCCACTGCGGGATGGGCCGGTTCTGCTTCTGCTTCTTAGCAAGGAAGCGTTTGATCTTGAACGTCTTGTGGGACGACTGGAAAAGAAAGCAGGCAGCCGTTAGCGCCGCACGGCCCCGCGGGCAGCTCTGCCGGGCCCGGGACAGGGGCTCCGCCGAGCAGGGCCCGGGCCGGGGGTTCAGCCGGGGCGGGCGGCTGGCCCCGCCGAGCAGGGCCCGGGCCGGGGGGCTCAGCCGGGGAAGGGTGCACCTGGGGCCCTCCCGCTCCGCCCCCCCGCCTGCCGGGATCCCCAAGGCAGCCAGCGGCGACCGGAGCGCTCGGGGTGGCGCGGCAGGGCGGCGGATGGCGGCCGATGGTCTCACCATGGCGCGGAGCTGCCCGGCCTCCCGGCGATGGCGGCGGTGGAAGAGGCGGAAGGGGCGGGGGGACGCGGCGAGCGAGGCGGCGGCGCGGGCGGGAGCGGCGGGCACAGCGCCCCCAGCGGCGCGGCGGGCAGCGCTCCCCCTGGCGGCGCGGCGGGCGCGACGCAGCGGCGGGCAGCGAGGCAGGGCGGCGGCAGGGTTTCTGCGAGTTTATTGGGTTCGGTACAAAAGAGCTACGGGTAACAGGCGCTAGCTGGGGAGGAGCTGCTACTGGCGAAGTCTCTCTCTGGGCTGTAAAACAATAATACTTCAGGTTACGAGGGAAGAGGAAGCGGTGCCAAGAAGGCAGGAGTTCGGAAACATTTCAGCCTCCAAGGGAGAACGCTGGAAAAGAACAGGATGCCCAAACCAGCTACATTTGATTAAAAATAAGCATTTCAACATAGGCAGACTTTACATGAGAATTTGTCAATTAAGCCAGCTTATTCATACACTCCAACTTGGTTACTTTATCCAGAGAACCACCGAAGAGGAGGGCCTCTCCCTCCCTACTGCTGCCACTGCAATGCCAGATGTTCTCCTCTCTACCTGCCCAAGGGCTCCTGGTCACTGGATCCTCAACAACCCCCACCTGGTACCTGCCTCAGCCAGACTAACACAACCTAGTCCTCACTGCCTCAGGCAGGAGCACCACGCAACACAGCAACACCTGTGTTAACTCCAGGCAACTTCGAGCTCGCGCCGCTTAAGTGCGTCAAACACTGGCTCCCATGGCTTTACAGTAAAGCTCTGGCTTTAGATCCAGCTGTCATCTCCTCCTGACCACACGACTCATTTATTATCATACTTAAGGCCATAAAGTCTTTCTACTTTGCAAAGATTCTCTTCTCCGTTGTAGTTAGATGCTGGGAAAATAAATTCAAATAACTGAAAATACAATGAGAACACATTTCAAATTCCGAATCTACAACTGAGGGTCTTTAACCAGAAACATCCAACAGCACAATGCCCCCTTTTCTTCCTGTGTTCCTTCTTCACTTCGAAGGCACTTCTGGATTGCGTAGTACATGCTCTTTGGCTGCACAGACAGTCAGAACACATAAGGCTTGCACACTAGTCACTCCTCTTCCTTCGTATTACTGGTCTCACTCTCTTGTTTCTTATCCGCTCCCTGATCTGTGGGCTTCACAGCACTGTCTTCATACTGACACAATCTGCTTCGGCTTCGGGCTCCTGGCTGGTACAGCTGCATTGCTGGACGATCCTGAAATAGATCAGAACTATTTAGACTCTTTCACAGCCCCATGCTATCATGGTTATTACAGCATCAGTGATATCAGAAACAGCTCAAATTCAAAATTTTCAAGGCGTTTTAAGTTAAATTATTCCACCATGGTGGCAATGTAACTGCAACTGTCTCAAACCAAGGTAGTCTCTGTTGTAAGGCAACATCCCTGTTCAAGCCACAAAGAACACTTCACATAGTTGAAGTTATTTGTAAAGAGTTTCTTCTTGGATGAGTTCAGCTCACCCTCTCTCAGAATAGAGGCCAACCTCAAAGCTTCTTCAAAACCTTGAGTTTCATTTGTACCTGATAACGCCTTAAGTGACACGGAAAACATGCATTCTGACACTGCAAAAAGAGATTTGCAAAGTATGTAAAAAAACTAAACTCAAGACACTATTTCTTGAGTCTTCAGATTTTCCTATTACATTCTGCACGTAGCAGTCTTGCCCTCGTTTTGGAGGAACCTGTTCAATCACACTCCCAACTTTGAGATGTATTTTCAGGCATGTATAGCACCAGCAGAGATACAGGCAGATTACCGATGCTCTACTGAGACCTTAAAGGTACAGCCTACGGCATAAGTCAGCAAATGAAAAGGGATCAGTGCCTTCACAGTTTAGCCCAAAGTATCTGGGCTTAATTCCTGCAGTGGCAAGAAATACCACAAACAATTTAGCAGGCTTTAGCAGACAAATGGGTAAACTTTCTTGCAATGGCAGAGTTTGTTACCAGAACAGGGAGAAGTTTCAACAGAGAAACCACATGGTTCTTTCCTCTAAGTGTTTTCATCCTAAACAACCACAAACTGGTCCTGTGAATCAACACATGAATTTAAAGAAATCCAGCACCTTGTTTCTGATACGATCCCTCTTAATTGTATCCTCTTTTTTATCGTCTTTGGTTACTTTCTCAGATTTGTCCGTGCTGCTGGTAAAGTCTGTAAGATCACTTTTCTTTCCCTTTTCTCTGAGTAAGTCTCTCTCCTTTTTCACCTCTTCCTCTTTTCTTCTAAAAACCTTCTCTTTCTCAAAGCGCTCTTTCTGCCTCCGACGCTCCTCTTCTTGGCGTCTCAGTTTCTCCCTCTGTGCTCTCTCATATTCTCTGTCTCTTTCAAAATCTCTATCTCGGTCCCTGTAGTCCTTTACACACTCATCTTCCGATCTGTATGAAAACAAAACTGAAAATTAAGCTCAAAAGATTCATCCAACAGACCTGGGAGATCAATGCAATAGGGGTGTAAATGTGCAACATGAAGACGACACACTGGTAGGTTCTAGGGAGCTTTTGGGAAGCTGTAATAACCCAAGTCATGCATGATAACCAGAGATGACACTGACTTGCTGGCATTTCCTAGCCTTCTCCTCACACAGCTGGCTGAGTCTCCTCTGGCTTTGGAAAACACCCAAGTTTCTCTGTCTCATCTCTATTTCTCACATGGCAGAACTGAATCTGGAATGGATCACGGAGTTGTTGAGAATTACACTTCTCACTTTGACCTTCCACAAGACTTAAAGGGACTAGTAACTGGAGTACACTTCTCCTCTTGCCACAGTTATAATTCTCTCATTGCAAGGACAGTGCTCACAGCCTGCTGCAGGTCACCTGCACCTGGGCTTCTTTTTTGGAGCTCCTACAGTGAGTTGCAAAACTATTAAAATTTGTCCACTAGTGAAGAATTGTCAGGTAGTTCACACAGCTTTCTGTAATCATGGGGATGTGCACTGCCACAGAGAATACATCCCATGCCTTATATCAAAAAGAATTTGAAAGGTATTTGAAGACATGGTCATGGCAGAGCAGCCTAAGCCTTAGCATGATCAGGAAACAAGTTATATATACATATATATATTTATAGCAAGTACTAGAATACTTTTTTGCCTTCTCTTCTTTTGTCTCCCCATCAGATCGTTTGGCAGATGCACTACTCGCATTTTTTTCCTCCCTCAGAGTCTCTTTTTCCAGTTTCTTGGATTTTTCTTTTTTCTCCAAGTCTTTTTCATCTTTTTCAGGCTTCTTAAGTAGCTACAAAGAAAACAGAAGTCTCAACTAAAAAGCTCACTCTAACACATATTGTCTGGCACAACACTGAAATTGCATCAAAAGGAACCATAGTCCAGTAAGAAATAAACGTTAATATTACTACAAATCTGTAGTATTTCTAAAAGCTGGAGTGTATGAGTAAGCATAATCCACACAGCAGACTAAGATTTTTCTCTTAAAACAGGCCATTTTAGAAAGCTTTAAAATAGTCTCCGATTCCACAGTGAATTCACAATTGTTTACCACAGCATGTACAACAGTCACATGACAAAAGCTTTAAATATTTCTATGAAGCATTACAGCATGTAAACCTTTACAATGCCCAATATTGAATATTACAAAAAAGTGGTAATTTACTAACACCAAACTTATGTTATTCTTCACACAATACTCAAAGCACATTTTGAGAGACTGATATACAAATAATAGGGAAAGGGAGCGTAACAGTTTATAATAAAGAACTGTTCTAGACCTTAATCTTTGGTTCTTCTTTTGATCTGTCTCTTTCTTTTTCTGGGCATCTGTCTACCTTCTTCAGTTTTTCTGCTTCTTTTCTCTTCCTTCTCTCCTCCTCTTTCCATTTTCTTCTTTCTTCTTCTCTTTGCCTTTTTCTTTCCAATTCTCTCCTCCTCCTCTCCTCTCTTTTTTCTTCTCTCAGTCTCTGTGTGTGTAAAAGCAAAGAGAAATAGTGTATTTTCACACTAGAAAACATCCCTTTAAGCTTAACAAGACACCCTGCTGCAAAGCAATAAAGTACTTCCTTGCCAAATAACTCACTTCAAAAATGCCCCTATTATAAAAGGAAAAAAAAAAAAAAAAAGGTCCTGTCGTCTCTGCTGTTCTGCTGTGAATCCTGACCATGTCACAGCAGCATCTCATTTTTCCCCCCCTTGCTCATAAGCCTTGGTTTGCACAGTCTTAAACACACACAACACTAGCCTCAGCCTTTAGCATTCTAATTTTTAATTAAATCTACTCCGTTTGTGAACTTTTCTGTTGCTAAAAGTTAAAATGATATCACGTGCTAGAAGATAGATCATCTACAAGGACCTCAGCCATAACTGCACTAAAAATGAAACCATTAAAATGGAATCTGGTTTGGCAGTGCCACAAGAATGTTTAGCTGTGACCAGAATGCACGCAAAGCACCACCATTCCTGCAAAGGCCAGCATTCTAGTAGTTTGCAACATGTGAACCAGATGTTAACAAGTAAGCTGGGTCAAAAGCTGCTTCTTCAAAAAGAAGGGCAGAAACATAACAATATATACACTGCAATATACACACCCATGCTTTAAATGAGCAAATTGTACTTTCAAGCAACAAGAAGATTCTGGAAATGTCTTACCTGTTTATTTTTCAAGAAGTTCAATAAAGGAGTAGTCTTTTTAGCTAGAGAATATATAAAACAAATTTAAACAATTACTGAAATACCTACAACAAAACCCTATATGAAATGAAGCCACCACATGGATTATCCAGCCTATCTCTTCCCCTCACATACAGCAGTGAAACAAATATTCCAATCCTATCCCTGAACAGCAGCAACCATTAGGATTCTATAAACTTCTTTAGGACACTAATACAATATCCAGTACACCTATCTGTAAAGCGTTATTCAGCCTGCATTAGGTTTCCTCCTAGATTTTCTCACTTTGAAACAGATGCAACATGCTTAAAAAGAGCATTCTGGTCATTTCTGTGGTATTTTACCCAACCGCACCACCTCCTAAGTTGTGCCTGCAGGGAATATCACTGCATCTCACTGAAATACAGCCCCTCCACAGCCTCATCTGGCTAACAAATATCTGACTAGCAGCTTAAAACAGGAAGGAAGGTTATAAAACTTAAATCTAGGGAGGAATTCGGAGCACAGGAGCAACATAAAATACACTGAAACAATATTAGCCTAAAGGTTTAACAAATACCAAGCAAGCACACAAAAGAATTCGGAGCTCCCAATTACACCACATACATTTCTTTGTGCTCTACGAAAATGTAACTATAATACACATATTTCCATACCTATTAACTCTTTGTTTCTTGCCTCTATTTCCTCCAACAAAGTTTCAGGAGTGGAGGTTAGTTTTTCATCATCTGCACTGTAACTTTCCAAAAACTTCTTGTACTCTGGATCTATAGGGGAGAGGAAAAGGGAAGGAGGAAAAAAAGGGGGGAGGGGCAGGGAAGACACACTGTAGCATGAAAAGAATTTGCATTGCACACTGCTGGAAGTCTGGGTTAGATTTGCATAAGTTGTGTTTATAGGTCACCTTCTCATAAGCTGGCAGCTCTCAAACGAGCTGCTGCATTGTTTCCCTAGGATG
This sequence comes from Falco punctatus, assembly GCF_963210335.1. Classification (NCBI taxonomy): domain Eukaryota; kingdom Metazoa; phylum Chordata; class Aves; order Falconiformes; family Falconidae; genus Falco; species Falco punctatus. Next base: position 16,603,269 of record NC_137595.1, read on the forward strand.
ATGGCATTTAATAGATTCACAGCTGACAAAGCAGTGCTAGTAAGCTTCACATACAGTTAAGCAAACATTCTATTGATCAACTACAGTGTCACAATAAAACCATTATACTCAAATTACTGTTAGGACTTTGAAGTCTACACATGAGAAAAACTAGCTGCTGTACCATCTTCGATAGTTCCAGTTTTAGCATCCTTTTTCTTACTCTTCTTTTTTGCAGCTTTTTGGAAGGGTGCAAACTCAACTATGGCAGCATATTCCTGACCTGTTATGAAGAAAAGGAAAAATACATTAAAATAGAGATGAAACACCTATAAAATAATGAGTATATTGTCCACGTCTAAAGCAGGAAGGTAAGCCTCACAAGAAATATGCAATACTATAACAGAAGACTTGGACTGCATTAAAAAAATCTAGTATTTTGAAAGCCATTTAATTAAAAAAAACCTGAAACAACATTTTAGAGACAGCAGAATTAATGAACTAAACACTTTCACAATGTTAACAAACCAGCAAATTCACAGACTCACAAGAAGGAAATAGTAGATTTAAGACTGTCCATAATTGCCAGTTCAGCCACCTCGGCTACACTGCACCACATAATACCCTCATCCTACAGACCACGTGCTCACTATGCAAGCAGAAGAGAGTATTTACAGTTAACACAACTGAGGCAACTCTCACTTTTTGGCACACTACAAGCAGGCTTACACACTTTATCTTCTGACAAAAGTGCTACATTTATGGCTGCATAAATCCAATATTGCTGTTGGGTATGGCAAATAGTGTGCTGTTACACTGCCAACCAGCTTTTTTAAAAGACCTAGGTCTTATTAGAACCTTGTCACGCAACCCTCCTAAGTAAGGAGAAATCTTGCAGACAGAGCTGTGTGTAGCATAAAACACCTGGCTGGACAAAATGTGAAACTCACAGACTGGAAACAAAGTTCAAGACAAAATCCTTAGCCAACAGGAAGACTCTTGTTAAAGCTTTTGCAAAATATCTAAATTTAAAGGTCTACCAATGAGAGACTAACACTTTTCAGTGCTACTAAATGTAAGCAATTCTAAAATGCAAAATCTAAGAACATGAGATGCACTGAATACCTAACATATTTAGAAAAAAAGCTAAGCAGCAACTAAATACTTAGATGTTTAACCAATGAATTAAACATTTGTTTCCTACAGATTAACATCTCCAGAGAGCAGTCACTTTCACCACTTAGACTGCAAGGAACAAGCTGTTCATTTTACAGAATCAAGATGACTCACTCGGTTGCAAACCGGAACAAGTAATAATCTGAATTAAAAACTGACCAAAAAATAATTCAGTTACACGTGTACAGAACAGGTGAGAGGAGCAGCAGAGGATGTCTGGTATCATTAAACTCAGCTTCACTTAGTTTGGACAGCGACACCACCTACTCACTCTCACCTTTCAGGCTTTATCCTGTGGTATGACAACACAAGTATTAACGTCAGTAATGTGGCAACTGGTCCTGTACTGATACCACTACCGCTTTCACATGTGCTTAACTGCACTTTACGCATGATCTAGAACATCAATCCAGAAGCGTACAAAACCGATTTTGAGTAGTTTCCACAAGGAGTAAGAAGTCTTCTTTGAAATACCGCATGACATTCACTTAAGGCAGTAAACCCAAAGAAACCAGAAGCGGCTCGCCAGGCAGCCCACCCCCCTCACTTGCCTTTGTGATCCACAAAAACGTAGCCGTCAAAACGGTCCCTGAAGAGGACTATATCTTCCTGGTTTTTGAAGTTGATGTAGGCTCTCGAGAACATGTGAGGGTACAAGCTACAGAACGACAAGAGGGAGAGCGCCAGGCTGAGGCGGCGGCATTCGCCGGGACCCGGCCGGCGGCAGTGGCGGCTCCCGGGAGCCGCGGGGAGCTGAGGGAGGAGGGCGGCGGCCGTACCTGGAGTCGTTGGCGAAGAACTCGAAGTAGTCGTGCTCGGGAAGGGGCTGCAGGTGCTCCTCCAGCTGCTCCTTCGTCAGGCTGGGCGGCAGCCGGCGGATCACCACCTGCGCACGGCGGCGGCGGTCAGGGCGGCCGGCCCTTTCCCCCCCGCGGCGCCCCCCTCCCCACGGCCGCCCCGCCAGGCCCGGTACCGCGGCGGGGGCCCCGCCGAGCCGCGCGCAGGCCGCACCTTGCTCAGCGTCTCCTTCTTGTCCTTGGGCCGCTCGAGACGGTCGAGCTCGGCACCGCCGGCCCTGCCGTCCGTGCCGGGGGCGGTGCCACCCGCCGTGCCCGTGCCCAGCGGGGCCCCCGGCCCGGCGGCGGGCCCGCGCCGCTCCTTGGGCCTGGCGTTTTCCTTGTCCTCCTTCATCCCGGGCCGCGGGGCAGCGCCGCGCGCCCCCACGCGCCCATCGGCCGCCGCGCCTCTCGCGCGACTGCGCCTTAAAGGGCCACGAGCCGCACCCTGGGCCCCGGCCCGCCCCGCCGGACCACGGCTCCCGGCGTGCCCCGCGCCCCGCCTGCCCCACCGCTCCCGGCGTGCCCCGCGGCTCCTGGGTAGCGGCGGCGCGGGTTAGGCCGGGAAGGCGCGCGGGGCAGGCCGGGAGTGCCCGCAGCGAGCCCGGGGCGGCGGGGCGGCAGCGGCGGGATGTGGTACGAGATCCTGCCCGGCATGGCCATCATGGGCATCTGCCTCAGCATCCCCGGCCTCTCCACCCTCTACATGCACCGCTGGTGCAACGGCGGCAAGGTCAGTGCGGGGGCGGGCCGCCCGCGGCCTCCCACCGGCGGCCCTGCCCACCGTCCCGGGGCTCCGCTTTCCTCCTTGGGATTCCCCCCTGCCCCCTGGGATCTTCCCTTCCCCCTGGGGTCCCCTCCCGCTCGGCCCCACCCTCCCCCCCCGCCGCGACCCCCCTTCCCCTGGGCCGTAACGGGCCGTTGTGTGGGCCTCGGCAGGAGAAGAGGATCGCCCGGTTTCCCTACCAGTGGACCCTGATGGAGAGGGACAGGCGGATCTCGGGCACCAACAAGTACTACGTGTCCAAGGCAGGTGCTGGGGCATCGGGCCGAGACTGTGGGGGGAGGAGCAAGGACCACCTGTCCCCGAGCTCTGGGCTGGGGGCTCCCACAGCTTCCCAGGTGGGCAATGGCTGCTCCTGGGGCTGTCGGAGCTCCGTGCCGACACTTTAATTTTTATTTATGATGGGATTTGGGTACTTTGGCATAGCTTGAAGACCTGTGTGTTCAGCAGTGCCCTTTGGCAGTTAGCCATGGGAGCGGTGCAGACGCAAGCTGTTATGTTTTCTTTTTCAGGGCCTGGAGAACATAGACTAAAGTAGCGGCACTTTGAAGAATCCACCTATCTATATAAAATGATTTAACTCTTTAGTAAAGATACACATCTATTCAAGCCTTGTGTCTGTGTTGCTGTGGTTTTATTGCTGACATACCATACGTTATATGGTATGTAAGGCCCCTTTGGTCAGTTGGGGCCAGCTGTCCCACCTGTGTCCCCTCCTAATGTCATGTGCCCCCCAGCCCACTCGCTGGTGGGCTGGGTTGAGGAGCAGGAAAGGACTTGGCTGTTATTGCTTGGCAGGCTTTAAATGAACACCCTGTGTTATCAATGCTGTTCCGAGCACAGATCCAAACCGTAGCCTCATGGTAGCTACTGTGAAAAAAAATAACTCTACCCCAGCCAAAACCAGCACAACAGCTCATAGCCACTGCTCAGAAATCTTGTACTGTAGCACAACCTTAAGACTGTAATGTTTGCCTTCACAAGAAATTACTCCCAGAGGCTTTAAACCAAAACTAGTTTCATCCATGAAATTTTCAAGTACTAGATAGTAGCTTTCACCTAATCCATCTGCTTTTTGAGGTCCTGTATGTTAACTCTGCCCCACCTCTCCTCTCCTGCAGACCTTGCCTGCGGAGGTATCTTCACTCTGAGTCCAAGCAGGCTGAATCACAGGTAAATAGCACTACTCCTTCATCACCAACAATTTGGGAAGTTCTAGCAAGCTTCTCCATGCCAAAAACAAATAGGGAGGAGCTTGATCTAAGTTAGTTTGCAGTAACAGCAGAGAGGGGGAGAAACCTGTCAAAACCTTGCTATGTAAAACAATTATAATTGACTCTGCTTATGATTAGCTTCACCGCTCCACCACAAGCAGGGATAGCCACCCCATAAACATCTGCCGTGTCCCTAATGACTTTGTCCTGGGCTTACACAGGTCTAGCAGTGTTCTTTTTAGCAGCCCTGCTTACACAGTTACACAGTTCTTTTTGGCAGATACACTTGCCCTGTGCATGAAGGCCAGCTCTCAGCTGGCCAAACTCGGATTCAATACTATTCATACTATTTATCCTCTTTTTATTCCACCTTCCAGGCCAGAACAGCGTCAGTTTAGACAAAAGTGGCTTAAGGACATTATTGAAAATAAAACAATCCTCATGGAAAGACTTATTTTCTCCAGTTTGCCGTCACCAATGCTCTGTTGGTATTTTGTGGAGAATCAAATAAACATAACTAAGAAAGAATGACTCATCCTTATTAGCATTTCTGCTCTGTGGATACATAAAAAGCATTAAATCTGTGCAAAATTAACTACAGCCTGACTTGGCAGCTGGCTTTATATAACGGTCCCTTGCAGGTGTGGTGGGTATAGCAAGATGGAACCAGGTTCCAGAGCGCAAACAGGAAGAGGCAACTGGGCCAGACTGGCTTGTTTGCGAACACCAGGTCTGAAGAACTCCAGGGCAAATGTTATAGGACTTTTATTTTCTTTATACAAATATACAAGACATCTCTGTTGCCAAAATTACAACACAGAGACTCGGGAGAAAAAAAAAAAAAAAAAAAAGCCTTTAGAAAACATTTTGGCTTTAAAAGCATTTGAGAAAAAGGTGGCTAACGCACAGTATGTTTGGAAATATGCAGTTAAGTCAAAGATAACCACCACAGAAGCACTATCCGGAATAGGCCTCCAAGCACAGAGTTTAAAGAAAGCCTGTGATACTGCTGAAACAGACCAAATTAAAGTACCACAGGAATTAAAATAAGGTTTTAATCTAGAACAATTCCACAGGCAAAAAAATTGAAAATAAATTAAAAGACACATCCTTGTTACCATCTGTGTACATCCAGGGGTTCCAATCACTGCACCCCACTGCTCTGATACCTATGTATAACATAGGAGAAAAAGAAGCAAGCAACGTAGTTCTCCACCATGGGCTTTGGCAGATTGAAGTTCAGACCCTCCTATTGATACCCCAATGGCAATCTGCTTGCTTTAAAGTAATTGAAGCCCATCTGTATTAAATTACAAACTCATTTCTATTTACAAGTCTAGTTTGAACCACAAACGAAACAACTGTTTCAAGAAAAAAAATAGTATCTAAAAGACTTACAAAAAAAAATACCTAAGTGGATAGTCTTAGATCTTAAACAGGAACCAAGGAGTTCCTTTGTTTTTGCTGCTGTTACTAGTAGCTTGCTTCTGATGGCCAGTCTACTCTCATTAACCAAAATAAATGGAAAAATCACACTTGTCAGCATCAGGTAACAAAAGTCCTTCCATGGAATCCTCCTGCTTTTCCAATTGAAAGTGAGCACAGAACACTGCCAGCTCTAACCTTCCCTGCCTGTTCCTGCCTTCCCTGCCTTGTAGCCTTTCACTTTACAGGGATTCCTTGTAGACTGTGAATAAATCATCCAAGACAATCTGACAAAAGTGTTTCCTTCATACAAGTGATCCACTCCTGAGGCTTGGCCCTGTTGGGTGAAAGGCACTGCAGCACTTGGAGCTTTTTTCAAATTATGACTGGAACAGGTTAGCTGCTGCTTAGTAGAATCTCTGGTGTACAGTTCAAATAAAGAATTACTTTTCCTCTTTGCCCTTAGTCTTTCTGTAGACCATCTCTCGAAAACTTGCGAGGATCTTATTCTCTCGTTTCCTCCTCTCCTCCTGGTTGAAAGATGCCAGAGCTCTCTTTTCATCTGCACTGTAAATCTGGTTCTCTTTACGCAGACGCACAGCTTCCATTCGGCGATGTCTGCAGGGGAGAACATTGTGTACATCAGCATGGGCAGAGGGATGCAATTCCCTGTCACGGCTTCCATCCATCAACTGGCTTGTAAATAAAGATACCTACACTAGGGAATCCAAACCGCACACAAGCTTTCTCAGAAAGGAGCATGGCAGAGCAAGAAACTGACTTATGGGAGTGTCTGCTCTCAGCCTGTCAGCTGGAAGCCCTGCCTACTCCCAGGGTGTCAACTGCTGGCTCCCTAGAATTTAAGTGAAATTCCTGTTGGACTCGGAGAAAAGTGCAGTCAACCTCTCACATCTTGATTTGTCTCCTACTGAAGAGCCAGCACATCACCTCTGCTGTCCAAACACACCACCTTCGAGCCACCTGACTGACACGAGCATCTCTTCATTTGGAATACAAGATACTTAAAAGTTATTAACTGGAAAGAATTTTTGCTCTTGGGGAGAAAGTGTCCTTAAAAAACTCACCATCTGTCTATAGCAATAGCGAGTTTAGCACAGATTATTGCAAGCGCACAGAGCACCTTCTCTACGCTTTCATCTAGAGCTTGGAAGCAGTCTTCCAATGGGCCAACAGAGGAAGCAGCTCTTGAAAATTTCACTGAACCATTACCACCATCAAAACCATACCTGCTGCCACTCATGACATAACCAGAGCTCTCAAACGATGCAATCTCTTCACTGGTCAAGCCGATTTCACCTCTCCGGGGTATACGTTTTCCTGCTTTTACGTATTCTGCCATGGCTGCACCTTCACCAGGCAAGAGGGCATGTCCGTAGCTTAAACAAACAAACGAACAAGCATCCCAGTGATTTCAATCAGTCTCAAATATAGAGCTAGAACATGATTTAGATGAGCTAAACATCCAGCTTCCCTCTTCACTACTTCCTACAGTTGCATTTTTAAGCATTCTTTTTCTTTCCCACACATTGCTCCATTTCTTCCTTATGGCTAACACTAGCAAAAACATCTTAAATAACCAGTTGAATCCATTCCAATTACACAGGAATGAAGACACTATAAAGTCACAATACTTCAGAGCATTAGAATAGACATCTTACAACTGATTTTCTAGAAATCAAGGTTAACACACATAAACCAGACTTTCCTACCTCAATTCAGGCTAGCACCCCTACTACTTCTGTCTGAGTTTCTGGCACAGCATTTCTCTGATGCATGTACACTGTTATAACAGCCCTTCTGAACTGTGACTTTCAGGCTTGATTTACTTGATGCAATCAAAGTATTGTTAGAGCTGGCTACTCACTTCAAAGGCCTATCATCCTGAGATGCATGAGTTTTGGGGGCTTCTGGTCCAATCAAGCTATCAGCTTCTGTATTTTCTGCAACAATCAAATAACAAGGAAGATTAATATTGTGCCCATTGTTATCAGAACAGTTACGCAGGTCAGCAACACCTAACAAAGAATTCATGAAAAGGACATCAAGAAGTTTCAACCCAAGTTTAAAGTCAGGTGAACCTACTTGACCTCTCAATCCAGAGATCTTCCCCTTGAAACGTTTCATCATCAGAATCCTCACTACTTGAATCACTGGATTCCTTCCTGCTTCTTTTATTTTTCTTTTTCTTATACTTCTTCCTGTGATAAAGTCAAAGACAGACATGCTATTTACCAAAATCTAAGATGAAAGAAAGTGCTGGAAATCATACTCAGGTAATTAGTTTCTGAAGGCAAATTCCACCTACAGGAAGACCAGCTGTCTGCATATAGATTGTTGCTTCATAGAAAATGCCTTACAACAAAACAAAGACAATATATACTCTGTTAAGCCTTTCATATAGCGTTAGAAAGTGGCTCCTTATTTTTGCAGCAAGTCTTCTATGCTGCATATTCTGTAGATTTAAATAAAATCTGTCAAATTAAGATTATTTGACAGCATTTACAGCCCTAATCACAAGAGTGCTCAGCCTTCCTCACTACCTGCTAAGGAAGTGGTACTTCCCTCTAGTTAAAAGCAGGGAGAATTACACACGACTACCTGGAAACTTACTTTCTGTTCTTCTTTTTCTTCTTCTTGCTTTTCTTTTTATCTTCATCTGAAAAATGAAAGTATGTATAATTAGCAAAAGGAGATGAATAGTTATAACTAAGGAGTTTACTGCACTGTGAATAACTAACTGCCTCCACCAGAATGCCACACTACACAGTTTCTCAGATGCAATTTGTCTAGGTACCAAATAATACTGAGAAGTATTAGTAGAAACCTACCTGCAGTATTGTTCGGTATGAGAATGTACTAAACATACCTCTGGCACAAGATGCTTAACAGATGCTAAATTCAGAAACCCTATTTCCTGAGGCCAGACCACAAGCACTCAAGGAAAAGGCACTACAAACCCAGCAAGATGGTGAAAGAAAAGAACAGACTGATGCTGCAGCTCTGTAATTTCAGAACACTGCAAGCGTGCAACAAAAGCCAGAAGCACCACTTTGTGTTCAGAGGAGAGAAGGAGAGTTCTTGCACCATGCACATTAGCTGAAACCCTCGTTTCTTACCGCTGGAGTTCTGCTCAGACTCTGACTCGCTGTCGCTGTCCTCAGAATGTTTTCTGCGTTTTCTTTTGGATGCCTTCCGCTTTTTCTTCTTTCTCTTCTTCTTCTTTTTCTTTTTTTCCTCTAAATGTATTAAAAAGATAACATTGGAGAACAAAGATCATCTAGCTCCATATGCATTTCCCGACCTTTCCAAAGCAACGCTCTCCTTTGAACTGGAGTCCACCACGCTCACTTCCACCTATCAAAGCCAGTGAACCTCTTGCAAGCAACAACAGCGGGTTCTAGACTTAGTAGCATCCCATTTTTAAAACAAGCTGTGTAAGCAAACCAAAATACCTTCTGAGCTGGAATCTGAAGAACTACTCTTGGATTTTGCCTCTTCATCTTCTACTGGTGTATGCTCATCGGAACTGAATAAAAATAAAAGTTTGCTATTTAAAATCTATTTTGTAATATTCAAGATCAAAGGCACATGCTTGCAGATTTTGAGTCAATACTTGCAATAGAGTAATTATTAAACAGCTAATTTGCAGCATGGGAGCTGCTTTCAGAACCACAACATGAAGGCCACCTGATCTACAATAAATCATCTCTCTCATAATCGGTATGTTAGAATTATTTGGGGGGAAAAAAGAAAACTAATAATCTCATTATGTTGATTCAGAAATGAACCGACACATGAATTGTGGCAAAGGGACCAGAGTAGGGCTAAGACTTTTTTTAAGTTAAACTGACATACAATCAATATCATAAAAAACAGAAGAAAAGAAGAATATGCCTTACTCAGGGTCAGGAACCTTTGGTGACAGTCCCCAGACTTCAGGTGCCCCCAGTTCTCCAATTCTCTCTCTCTCATTGAGTCTCCTGTAACGGAAAACACCTTCACTGAAGCCCAGGTGCTACACCCAGCACGTAAACATCTGAAGTCTGACACCTGTTCCCACTTCTAATCGCCTACAGCAGCCACAGTAAGGAGAATAAGCAGCCAGCAGGAAAGCTCCGCACGCTGCAGATGGGCGGGTAAGGGGTGTCAGCACCCTCCCAGCCCAGCCCGCTGCGGAGGATGGGGTGTCAGCCCAGCCCGGCCCAGCCCCAGCCCGCCCGGGCGCCCCGGCCTGCCAGTACAACCGCGGGGAACGCCTCACGCCGTGCCCGCCGCCAGGGAAGGCCGAAGGGGTTAACGCAACGCGCCGCCAGGCCCTGAAAGGCCCCGCACAGCAACAGGCCCGGCCACCCCCGCCCCGGGAACCACTGTCCCGGTTCCTGCTCTGCGCGCCCCGGGAGCGCCGGTTCCTCCGAGCGGCGGGGAGGAACGGGCACGACAGGCCCCACGGGAAGCCCCGGGCCGGGCCAGCCCGGGCGGGCGCTCGCCTCTGCCGCAGGATCTCCTCCTTCTCCTTCTCGTAGTACTCGGGCCAGGCCTTGCCGTGGTGGTGGCCGTGGTGCGCGGCGGAGCGCGGCCCGCCGGGGGTGCGCTCGCGGGAGCGGGACCAGCTGCAGCTCCGTCGGTGGCTCGGGCGCTTCAGGCCGTTGCGCTCACGGGAGCGCGACCGGGACCGGGACCGGCGGCCGCGGCGCTCCGGGCTAGCGGCGGGCGGGCTGCGCGAACGCGACGCCGGCGCCATGGCGGCGGCGGCGGATGAGCCACTTCCGGGCGGCGCGCGGCTTCCGGCGCCCTCCCGGCCGGGCGGGGGCGGGCGGCGGGGCGGGAGCGGGCCAACCCCGCCCGCGGGCGCACCGCCCCACCCGCCCGTGCGGCAACACGGCGCCGCGGCGGCGGCGTTCCCGGCGGCGGCTCCCTTTGTGCTGCCGGCGGTGGGGGAGCCCCGCGGCGGCCGGCTGGGCTCCGGCCGGCAGCATGGACGTGCGGACAGCGGCGGCGCCAGGTAAGTCGGCGCGGGGGCCGCGCTCCGGGGGCCGCGCTCCGGGGGCCGGGGGGGAGCAGCGAGGCGGGCAGCGGCGGGGAGCCCGGCGCCGGGTGGCGGCCGGGAGCTGTCCAGGGCGGCCCGGGAGCAGCACTGCCCGGCGGACAGCTCACGGCCCACCCCCGCCTCCCGCCGCCGGGGCGGCTCCGTCGCTCACCTCCCCGCCGGGCTGCGGGCGCCGGGGCTTCCCCCTTCCCCGGGCACCGGGGCCCGGCGCCGCCCGGCACCTTCGCGACCGCTTTTTTGAAGATTAAAAAAACAAACGGCCCCTCCCAGAGCGGCCTGGCGCGGCCCTGGCCGCCGGCCTCGGCGGCAGCATGTAAGGAACACCTGGAACAGCAGCGATTTGGGGTTAAAATTGTACAAATCGTGTGCTAAGATAAGGCGCTCACTGTCCTTCTGTGAGCGTCCTTCCTCTTCAGGCTGCCAGGTCTGAGCACCCTGCGGTGGTGCTTGCTTAAAAAAACAACCGAATTTCTGCTCTGACCTGGGAAATGTGGTGTGATATCACTAGGCTCCTGTGAGCTCGGCATAAACGGGGCATATGCTGTCTAGAAAAGGCATCGTATGTCAGCCCTCTTTTTTACAAATGAAACACTACTTTAATTCCCTAACCTATCATAAGCGCATTTAAAAAAATATCTGTAAGGAGGAAGCTTATTTGAATTGTGTATTATTTTGGGTGCATGTGACCACATGCAGAATGGGGATGGAAAAGATGCTGCCAAAGGTTTGCATATGTGTAGTGTTACCGTACCCTGTGTCTGTCCAAGGACAGCCTGGTATCTCTCTCCTGTGGAGCTTTGTGAGTATTTTGATGTCAGGGAGTGTTGCTTTTCTAATTAAACTAGATAGGGCTGTCTTTTAAAAGGCTGTTGTTTTGATTGGTGATAGGGTCATCTGAATGAGACAGCTGGCAGCCTGCAGTGGCTGCATTTTTGCCAGCTGGCTCAGTGACTTTGCCTCTCTGAACTTCCAGTCTCAGGAAGAACCTGAAACCTAAAGTGATCCTGAGACTTAGCAGACTGTGTCCACGCTCTCCTCGCAGGCTGCCCACGTTCATTTACCCCTGTGGTATGTGAAGTCAGATGTCCCCAGGAAGAAGTCCAGGCCACTATGTAGTCCCAGCACTGGTTACAGGAGGTCATACCATCAACCCGTGAGAAAGATGGAAGCTGCTGGGCCAGACATGTAAAGTAGGGACCTGTCCATGTGGCAAGTAAATGTACCCCTGAGGCCTTCATGAGGGCACATGGTCCTTCCCAGCTTCTCCCCTGGGATCCCCCCCAGCCAGGGCTTGGCGCTGCCCCAGAAAAGGGGTGGAAGGCCCTGAAATGCGGCCAGTGGTAGCGTGCTGTGGACTGGAGTCTGGGTTTGCTGTGTGCTGACTCGGGCTGGCTGAGAGGCGGACGGTCAGGGGGGTTCAGGGGCACTGAGCGCTGCAGTGCTTGGCACAGCTGGCTGCCAGCCTTCGGTGGTGCTGAGGCAGCTCTCATGATAAGGCCACTTGTGTCTGCACCCCAGGGTCTGTCTTGGCAAAACGGTGACTAAAACATCTACTTCTCAGGAGCACTCTGCACCTCCATGACTTAATATTGTAAAGTGATTTGAAGTATTTTTATACACAGGTTACACAATGCACATATATACAGTATGTAACAGCATCTACAGCAACTACTAATGTCAATAAAACGTATCACTGGACTTTAAATTCAGTTATATAAGGTTTTATATGGGATTGACAGGAAAAATACTCTTTGAAAATTCCTCAAAATGTGAATGGTGGAAATTAGTATTTTAGAGTCCTTTGGAAGTAGTGGTGTTTCATTTTAAATTCCACAGTGGAATAATATTTCTGTCTCTAAAAGTAGTCTTAGCTAGGATAACTGTTGAATTTTGATTTTACTGAAGGCCCTAAGGGGAAATTCCTGTCCTGTTTATCAAATTTATTTTAATGTAAAATACATTTTCTCATGACAGAGAATGCTTCTTTGTGTCTCAGATTTGTCAAGTCTTTAGAAGAATTTTCTGTTCCCATAAGCTGTATTTTTAAAAAAGATGAGAGCTCTTCAAATTGCTTAGCTAAAAACTTGTCACTGAATTGTGTATTTTTTTTGTCTTTTTGCAAAAGCCTACACATTACTTCTTTAAATTTATACTTAGGTTTTTCAGAGCCTCTATTCTAATTTTTTTTATAACTTCTATGCATTGAAATAAAAGTTGCTATTGTGTCTCTTATTTATTTTTTCAGTTCCAAGAATGTCACATTTCATTCTATGTTCTAGATGTTTCTTGTCAATATCCTAGATAAAATGGTTCTTTTAATTTGTCACTATGTAAGTTTTTATGTGAGTCAAATCACCAAATACTTTCTAGGATTATGTAAATATAAAAGAGAAAAAAAACAACAATAAAAACTGAGGGGCATGCTAGACAAAAAAATACGCTGAAATTCGGCATTCAGGTGCAGGAGGACTGAATGGCAGCTTTAATAAAATTAAGCTGGTCAAAGCAGTAGCTGTGCCCTGACCAGGGCAAGGTGACAGCGGGGTTCAGATTTTCTATCTGATATAAGAAATTGCCAGAGAGAGAGAAGTTTCTGCAAAAAGGTAAAAGTAAAGGAGATGGTGCAACTCTCACAATTAGACCAGCTTTTTTTTTTTTAATTACCCAGCATTTCTGTGCTTAAGAGTAAGCAGTTTAAACCTGATTTTTGAGAAATTATGATGATACAGAGCAGGGCTCCTTCCAAATCAGTGCTCATCTTTATCTGTAGATTTTCCTGTTAGTTACTTAGAAATGAGATAGGCATTGAGGAGAAGAAAACTCCTTAAAGCAAAAGGCTAAGAAATGGTTTAATTGGACCAACAGACATTTTTGGAGGAGAAAAAAGAACACTGGATTATACATTAAGAATTAAACAATTACAGTATTTTTATTTAATATAACCTGCTGCGTAAAACCGACTAAGAACCTGTATCAAAGGAGAAAATTTAACTGAAAAGTTATATAAGGAAGAAAAGCTTACCTTTCCCCCTGATTATTCTTTTCTACTATTTATTCTTCTTCACTGAACTCTGTGGAAAAACCTACAAATAAACAGAAACCAGCTTTGTAACAATTTAGTTCTGAAGGCTCGCTTTAAAAAGGCACTTCTGCTACTAGCTATACAAATACAGGGAGCATGGCAGGTGATTTTTTTTCTAGAAGAGATCATAAACCTAGGCAGGACCATTTTGTTGCTGATGTATGCAGTGAGGGATTGCAGTCATTTGTGCCGGTGATTGTGGCCTGTTGATATTTTTGGTTGAACTTGATAGAAGGACATTTGTTCTTAGCAGTTTCTGAATCTTGAGAAATATCAAGACCCCCTGTGGTTCAAGTCCACAAAATGCATAGAGGATGGGGGGGGGGAGGGGGGGGCGGGGAAGAAAAGAGCACAGATCAGTAACTGAAGATGAAAAATATCTTTTATGATCTTGGTGCTCTTTGAGAATTCACAAACAGCGACAGTTTCCAAGAGACCGTATTGTAGATGTGTCACTTTGATGACCACATGTCGAATGTGCCAAGACCTGCATTTTGTCAAAGGACATACGTCTGCACAGCTCCTGGTGGAGTCCAACACGTGCCACTGTGGTGCAAAGAATACAAAATAAATGATCCTGCACTGCAAGCGTGGGTGTTCAGGTTTAGGTTACAGGGGATTTCCTCCCAGCAGGGCGGAGGTGTCAGCTGCATCAGGGCTTGGCAGAGCACCAGCAGCCTGCTCTCTGACCCCGGGAAGGAGATGAGCCGCAGCGGGAAGTAAGCTGCGGCCAGCACACCTCCACAGCCTTGCCCAGCACGGTCAGTCACAGGGTGGGTGTCGGGGGGGCTGGCTGGGGGCTTCACCCGGGCACCGAGAGCGTGACAGCTGGGCGCCAGGCAGGCTCCGGCAAGGCTGGAGCAAGGCCCTCGGCTGCCCAAGGCCTTCAGTGGAGCAGGGCCGGGGACCGGGGCAAGGTGCAGAGCCTCCCCAGAGGGATCCCTCTGGGATTCCCAACAGGCGGGGCCTCGGGGCCTGCCACCGGCCTTCGGCGCACCTGGCGGCGACCACACGAGTGGCGGCGGCCCGGGCCGTGCGGCCCCAGGCGGCCTCCCGGGACTCCTGAGAGCTGCCAACGGCCTCAGCCCGCCGCACCGGTACCGCAGCCGGGGCGCCACGGGGGGAGCCCCCGCCAGGCACCGCCGCAGCGCGCCCCGGCCGGCCCAGCCTCGGGCCCCGCTTCAGGCGGCGGGAGGGCCGCCCCGCCGCGCTTCCGGCCCCGAGCGCGCCCGAAGGGTCCCGAGGCCGTTCGGTCGGGGAGCCGAAGGGTGACGAGAGCGCTCGGGCGGAGCGTGGCGGCCCGCAGGGGCAGAGCGGCGCGGGGCAGCGCCCCCTGGCGGCCGCGCAGCGGGGGCGGCGTCCGAGTCCGGGAAGCGGCGGCGGCCGCCGGTGCCTGTTGTGCGGGAAGGGCGGCGGGAGCGCAGGTAACGCGGGCCCTCGCCCTCCCCCTCCGCGCCGCGGGCTGCCTTCCCCCCCCTCCCCCGCCGCCGCGGCGGGCCGGCCCCGTTCGCCTCGCCACCAGCAGGAAGCGGCGGCGGCGGGCACGGCCTGGCTGCGGGAAGGCGGCGGAGGGGCCGCCCGTCACCTCCGGCCGCCGCTGCTGGGCCGCTCCCGGGGCCCGCCGCCTGTCAGCGCCGCCGCCGCTCCGGCTGCGTGAGGCGGCCCCCGGCGCCCGCCCGCCCGCCGCCCCCACGACGGTGCCCTCCGGGCTGGCAGCGCCCGTTTTCACGGTAAACTTCCGCGGGGCGGCGGGCGGGGGCGGCCGGAGCAGCGCTGGGGGCCGTGGCCGGGCTGGGGGGGCTCGGCGGGCGGGGAGGGGGGGCTCGGCGGGCGTGGGCCGCGGCCTCCTCGGCACATCCTGCCCTCCCGGCAGGAAACAAAGTTTTACGAGGGGGAAAAAAACCCATAAACCCTTAAACTCGCTGTCGGTGGGTTTTGATGTTTTTTTGCCGCTTGTTGGGTGCTTCGACTTGGAAGTGCCACCAGATCACAGCAGTTTGACTTTACAGATCTTTTTTTACCGTGTTGCCTTAGTGTTTTGGTTCCAAACACAAAGCAAGCTTGCAAGTATATGGAGGGGTATGTGTGTAAAAAAACCTTAAAAGTTTATTTTTCTGGGCCAGGAAATGAAGTCTCTGAATAGCATCGGCATTACCCTCAGTCGGCTGGTGATATATAGGTACACAGGTTTTGTTGTCTGGCCCATAAATAACCCAGGCTTTCTCACAACAATTTGTGGAATATTAAAGTAAATATCAAATTATGTTTAAAGCCTTTTGAGGGACCCACATCTTGCACCCTGGTTCTCAAATTTACCTTACTTGCTGTTGAATCGGACAAGCGGTTCTTTCTCTGTTGCTCACCTGGTAAGGATGGAGGATGTATTCAGAAGTTCACATGCCTTGTGTAGAAGGTAAAGGGAAAAATAACAGTAAGATTTGCAGAGTGCTACAGCTTGTAAGCTTATGAATACAATCTCAGAATTGTATCTCCTTCTACAGCTTGTAAGCTTATGAATACAGTCTCAGATTTGTATCTCCTTTTTTCAGAAGAAGGAATAAACAGATGTGGGAACGTTGTGCAGTTAAAACCGTAAAGCTGTATTTTTACTAATTTGATGCCTTTTACTTTCTCTTTGTAGGAATGGAGGGGAAAAACCTGATTTCTGCAACAGACGCACAATATTCTAGCGTGCTCCTTCAGTCTTTGAACGAACAACGTGGCCACGGACTTTTTTGTGATGTTACTGTCATCGTGGAGGACCGCAAATTTCGAGCTCACAGAAACATCCTCTCAGCCTCCAGCACTTATTTTCACCACCTTTTCTCAGAGGCTGGGCAGGTGGTTGAACTGAGCTTTGTAAGAGCAGAAATTTTTTCAGAAATTCTTAACTATATTTATAGTTCCAAAATAATCAGCATTCGATCAGATTTACTTGATGAACTCATTAAATCAGGGCAACAGCTTGGTATTAAATTCATAGCTGATCTGGGTGTACCTCCATCTGAAGGAAAAGACATGCCAAGCGAGGTCAAAGGTGCTGCTTCCGAAGCTTCAACTTCCAGTCCTGGTCAAAAGGACGCTCAAACACAAGTACCAGTAATAAGGCCAGAGAGTCAAGAGGTAATGGATGGGATGCCGGTTATAACACAGTCATTCTCCTTACGTGGCATAGAATATGAGACTACAAAAATTACGGTGAGCGATTCAGATGATGAGGATGATGATGTAATTTTTTGCTCTGAGATTGTTCCCCCAAAAGAATGTACTAAAGATACAAATGCTGCAACCCAGAACCAGCCTTGCCCAAGTCTGGCTGGAGTTTCTGACCAAAAATCGTGTGGCAGCGGTGGCTCTCCCCATTTGACAGGCATCACAGCAGCTCAAAAACTCACTTCTTCTGCCAGTCAGCTTAGCCCAACCCAAATGCAATCGAGCACCGCATCGCTTGTCTCTGCAGCACCGCAGCATTTGACTCCTAGTATCATTGTGCTAAATAAGCCTCTGCTTAACTCATCACTCAGTGCCAGCTCCTCGCATCAAACACATGTGACCCCTACAATTAATTTAGTTGAGGAGAACCAGCAGCCATCTAATAATGGCTCCTTAACTGAAGTGGAAACAACTGCTGTTGATGATGAAGAGGTTGTTGAAGATGATGTCGCCATCATTAGCTCCTCTAGTCCTGATTCAGTGAGCAGTAGCAATTTGGTTCAGCAACCTTCTACACCCAAGGCAGCAACCACAGAAGGATCAGGTGTACAGAAAAAGCAGGTTGTAACATGTTCACAAGAGCCATCTTCTAAACCTGGAGAATTTAAAATAAAAATCTCAGATGTCCTTACCGGAAACAACAAGGAGTTGGGTTCAGGTATAGCATCAAAGCCAGCGGTGGAAGGGCAGAAAATCATAACATTAGATACAGCAACTGAAATCGAAGGCTTATCCACAGGCTGTAAGGTTTATGCAAATATCGGTGAGGATACGTACGACATAGTCATTCCTGTGAAGGGTGATTCTGAGGAAGGTGAAGCCAAGCCTGATGAAACGCCCAGAACATCTGGTGGTGATTCTCCAAACAGGAAGCGCATGAAAGTAAAGCACGATGACCATTACGAGCTCATAGTGGATGGAAGAGTCTACTACATTTGTATTGTGTGTAAGAGATCGTATGCCTGTCTGACGAGTTTACGGAGACATTTTAACGTTCACTCCTGGGAGAAGAAGTACCCATGTCGATACTGTGACAAAGTGTTTCCTCTTGCAGAATACCGTACAAAGCATGAGATTCACCACACCGGTGAGCGAAGGTATCAGTGCTTGGCATGTGGGAAATCGTTCATCAACTACCAAATTACAGCCTCCCACATAAGATCAGTTCATAGCCAAGACCCTTCTGGAGACACCAAGCTTTATCGATTGCATCCTTGCAGGTCTTTGCAGATCAGACAGTATGCGTACATTGCTAATCACTCAAGCAGTATACCGGTAATAAACGAGGGTGGAATTGTTTATCGTGTTGGCACAGGGAAGGATGGTACTGAAGGAACAACATCTAACACTCCAGCCAAACAAATTACCTGGGATGACATTTTCATTCCACAGGGAAATGAAGCAATTTTTAAACAAAATCCATCAGAGGGAAGTACTGAATTTGAGTTTGTAATACCGGAATCTTACTGAAATACATTAAATGCTGGAAAAAGGATTCAGTGCAGCTGAATATCGCAGCTGTTTTAAACGAACTGTTAAAATCATTGTAAAATCAAATGTTAAAGTGAAAACAAGTTAACTTGTTCTACCAAGTCATCAAATGGTAGCATTTACGATGGATCATTAGTAGCTGCAAGTGATTTGTGGAAGCAATTCATCTGAAAGGTTACTTGCATAGGAAGTGAGACATTTCTAAGGAGCTGGCAGTGTTTTCTGGTATGATAATTTTGATCAAAACGTGGGGATTTGTAGCTTGAAAAGGTACAATTTCTTCTAAAGAGCTAGAAATCTTTCTTCTAAAGTAATTGAGGTATTTCTGTACCCGCACTATGTAAACCTTTTCTTTTATGTTAGCACTTTAATGCTGGATTCTGTTTAGATGTTAACCAAGGAAACAGATTTTTCGTTGTAGTCACTTGAATATAGAATCATTAAAAGAAAACATCCCACAACTTAAGTTTATTTTTGTGAACAGTGCATTACTGCAAGGGTCCAAAATAACTGATTCAGTAGTTTGGAGTAGTGTATTTTTGAGCCAGCATCTTAGTTCTGCTTATGAGTGCTATGAATCATCTGTCGTCATGCAAATAGTCTTGTCAACAAGAGATATTCAGTGAGGGCTAACAAACTTTATTTATACTTGGCAGCGTGGTGAGCAGAGTATGAATATTCAGTGACTGGACCATCATATTTTACTCTTTTGCTATGGGACAGCCCCCCCCCCCCCCCCCCCCCCCCCCGAAACCCATGAAGCTCAATAGTGAAGAAGCTTAGAACGCTTAATGAGGAGATAATTTTGCCTTTTCAGAGCTTGAGGAATAATGCTGGGTGTTTACCACTAGAAAAGATGCCAGTAGTTAGTTTGGAATAAAGTGCTGTTCTTATTTTTTGCTCTTCAAAAGGGCTTCAGTCTGGTATTTTTTAAAAAATTAATACTGATGATAAAAGTAATACTTTTTAGCTGAAGGCTTTGGCATATACTTCCAAAAACTATGAAATTATCTATGTGTTGTGTTGATTTAGCACAGAGACTGCTGAGGATCTTGTAATGCCTGTTTGGTTAGATATTTAAGTAAAACAGGGATTTGGATATTGCCCCCCCCCCCCCCCCCCCCCCCCCCCCCCCCGCCTTCCCTGTTTATAAGGTGTGGAAACATGAGGACTAAACCAACAATCAAAAAAATACCCTCCATCCACCATAATCCAAAATATCATTTCTCTGTGGTGGTTGTCATCCATTTTCAGTTTTGGGTTTATTACATTGTCCTTTTTTTCTCCTTGCAGTTGGTACATGTTTAGGCACTTAGAAGATGAATTAGATGTCCAACTTGAATAGGAAACAGATTGAGAAAAACAAACAGCTGTTTACTGGAGTCATAGTTTAACATTTCAGATTTAGTGACTTGTTGAGTTTTTGTAAATGGTAATAGGAAAGCAACTCAAGTTCTAGAAGATGACTGAGAAAGATTGTTGTGCATAGTATTAGTTATCGTAACCTTTCATTGCTTAAATGACAGTTAAAAGTTTTTTCTTGTTCATGTTTTAAGCAAGCATCTTGATCCTGTGACCTTGAAAGTTAAGGTTTTAGACATATAATGCTCTAGACAGAAAGACATTTAAATGGTAAATGGTTGAAATGCAACTTGAACTATAAAAAAGGGTACCAGAAATCTGTATGAGTAACGATGGGAAAAAGAGGAGGATTTGTTTACCTTATTCATGTAATGCTCAGCACCTCTGTTTTGTAGGACAAGAACATGATAGACATGATTATTTTCAGGTCATATTGCAGACCCCTTTGAATATAATGGGGTATGCTTTCAGATGTTACAGGTTGGGTGTTACCTGAGATGGCATTTCAGTAGTCAAACGTAATCATCCCAAGATGTAAGTGCTGATGGCCTGCATTGGCACAGGTAGCTCTGACACACCTGGGTGAGTGCTATATTGAGACTTCCTGAACTTTTTGATGAGAAAAAAATACGATGTTATTTTTGTTATTGATGTGACACATATGGAAGTAAGCGTACATTGCAAAGTGTACATTCAGTAATAGCTAAATATAATGGCTATCAATATTTGCTGCTGATATATTTAAGACCTTAAATTAAACTGTGCCTACTAAAGGTCTCTCTTTTTTTTTTTTTTTTTTTTTTTTTTTTTTTTTTGAGGAAAACTGGAAAATTAGGGCTTTGTAACTATTTTTGCTAGAAGACTCGTGCTTGCTTGCATGTGTCTCAGGGTCTTCAGTTTTCCTTGGAAGTGATTTTTGATATCCAAAGTGCAGAGGTCATGTAAAACATTTTTTTAATTTCACTACCTGTATTTATTGGTTTGGAAACGTGTTAAATCCATTCGTTTAAAACTTTTTATGGGGCTATGAGCTTTTATATTTAGATTTCTGGCTATTGCACATACATTTGATTTTTTGTTTGTTTTTGTAAACACTTACCTTCCAGTTTAACTTAATGAAAAATCTTATGTAAATATTGAGAAATTGGCTTTGGGGTAATGGAAGAAAATGATTGAATCTGAAAAAGCATTTATATAAAAAGTAAAAATTTTAACAGAGTATGGTAGCAAACCTCACAGTCATTTATATGCATATAAGAACAATGGATCTGCTGCAAAGTATGATAACGGTGGCTGCATCCTCACTGTATGGTTTCTTTGGGGACTCATACCATAGCATTCCAGTATGTGAATTAAACAAATATTGAGACAACAATTGACTGCTTATTTATTTTGTAATGTTAAGGCATGCAGCTTATAAAAAGATGCAGAAGCTGATGACTATATACATTGAACATGGAGTTCTACAGCTATTGCCTAGGAATTGTTCCATGTGAAGCATTTATCACTTTTGCCACATCTTTAATGTATATAGTTGTACAGTCTTTCCTTAACATACTTTTAAAAGTTGTGTTCTACTTTCCATTAATCAATACTTGATATTAGTTCTTAGAGCTTTCTATGGCAAAAATAAAAATGTTTAATTCTAAAGATGGGTGTAGCATGTTTCTTTCTAATGACAACTCAGCTTCTACAGTCTAATGTGTTACATTAGCAACAGTTCACATAATTTCCCTTTCCAGGTCTTTGGGAACAGTAGGGAACCCCTGGGGGCTCTGTGTGTGTGTGTGTTTGTATTTGGGACTTAGTTTTTTTCTATTTTTTTTGTTTTGTTTGTTTGTTTGTTGGGTGGTTTTCTTCTGGTTGAGCACTTTACAAAGAAAACAAATTAGCTGAAAAACTCCCCTGTGTATTGTAAGCTAACTGTTATGATGCATGCTTACTCTCAGAATAGGCAGTTTAACAGTCTGTCTGACTACTAACATCACTGCAAATGAGCTAGAAATCAAGAAAAACACACCCAGTGACCAGTGCAATGCATTTCAGCTAACTCATGGTTAGGGCACCTCCTCTTACCAGGTTGCTGACTAGTTACGATTTGGAAGAGTTAGATTGTTAGTGAGCTGTGGCTAACGTGGAGAAAATGAGTTACTTTATGCAGACTTCTTACAGGTAAGGAATGCAATTTAATAAGTAAGGTACCAAATGATGTTTTAGATGTTTTTATCTCCTTGGCTTAGGGCTTCCACCTACTTCTGCTAATATCAAGGAGCAGCTGGCATTAGTAGGACAGAGTTATAGAACCATAGAATGGTTTGGGTTGGAAGGGACCTTGAAGCCCATCTAGTTCCAGCCCCCTGCCATGGGCAGGGAGACCTTCCACCAGCCCAGGCTGCTCCAAGCCCCATCCAGCCTGGCCTTGGACACTGCCAGGGATGGGGCAGCCACAGCTGCTCTGGGCAACCTGTGCCAGTGCCTCGCTGCCCTCACAGTGAAGTTCTTCCTAATATCTCATCTAAACGCACCCTCTTTCAGTTTAAAACTATTACCCCTTGTCCTATTGCTACAGGCCCTAACAAAAGTCTTTCTTTTCGCATCTTTTTTATAGGCGCAATTAAACCCAGAGTAATCTAGGAAACATGAAAGTAAGTAAAGGAGACACTGATGCTGCACTGGCTGGATTATTCGACTCAGTGTTAAGCAAAAAATCAGCAGTAATACGACTTTACAGTGATTGAAGTCAGGACACCCCGCTGCGTGGGCAGAACTGGAGAATTACAAAGTGGGGGGGCATTTGGGGCTTTTACAAACAATCTAAAAAAAAAAAAAAAGTGTCTCTAGCTAATCCTGGTAGAAACACGGGTTTGCATTATAGCAAAATACATTTTTTTGGCATGCTTTTTTGTGTTGCCACTGTTGGGGTTTTTTTAAACGGTGCTATTATACTGGGATTCATCAACTAACATTAAAGATGCTTGTAAAACAGTGAAGTTGCTAAAATGTGAAATGCAATTTATAAATGTTTACAAAAGTCACACAATTTTATTTAACTTTGGTAAAGTAATAAAAGGGTACATATGAGTCACAATCTTGACATTCTCATAAGAAATGATGAATACAGTGCAGAATGTTGCATTTACATTAAACGCTTAGTTTTGATCAAGCAGAAGGAAACAGGTAATTCAACAGAAAATCCCACCGGTAATTTTTTAAATGTGAAGATGGACTTGTCCTTTTATAGTGAATTTAAAGCAGCAATGTAATTTTTGCTTAAATATACCTTACAAGAAAAAAAAAAGATAATTTGGATAATTTCCTAAGTTTAGTATTTGTCAACTCAAAACCAATGACACAGTAATTTCCTAATTTATCTGCCACCAAGTCACGTTCTCATGAGTTTCTTAGTCCTGTCCTGTAGTGTCCCCTAGTCCTTCTAGCCCTATTTAGTTGACAGGCACAAATGGTAGAGTTTGTTTGTCAGAAGTGGGACAGGACTGTTAGCTTTTATATCAAAGATGCAGCAATAAAATATTTTATGATATTAATGTGCCCTTCTGATTCTAGTTTTGTGGGGAGTTTTATCAGAAGTACTGTCTATTTTGAAATTGCCCGTGATCTCTATCAAGATTTAATTCAGGAAAATGCAGTACAAAATGGATGATGCCCTAGTATATAAATTTATTTCCAGTATGCAAATTTATAGAAGCTGCTCTTTAACAATCTATAGTAAAACAAAATGTCACCAGGATATATTCTGCATACACTACTGCTTTAAATCCTGTGAGTTGTATTCCTTTCTCCAGCCATTTATTTTTCTTTGTTACTGGAGAAAAGTTAACACTTGCTTCTGGATAAACAGTGTCATTCTTTAGCTTATTAATGTACTGATTAGTATTTAACGGTGGAAATAAGGTTAACACATAGCCTAGCCTACAGGCTTTGCAAATGCATAGGATTAAAAACAGCGTTATAAAGTGTGGATGTACTTTGAAAAGTGACATTAGACTTCAGTGTTTGTTTTCCATGTTGACAGTATTTCTTTCTTTCTTTTTTAGGTTAAAATTAGAGAGATGCCACAGTTTAAAACCCAACTGGACTCCCCCCTCCCCACATATATCCCATTTCTAGATTCTGAAAGCCAGATTTAGCTTTTAGGTACCCTTTTGTCTGAAAGTAAAGGTAGACAGCTGAGGATTAGGGTCAACAATCTGACGCCAAGGAAATGAAGTCTTTAGGAAATAAGGGCTAAAATGTCAGTACCTTCTTTTTATCCCTGAAGTAAGCAGTTGAGAACACTCAGGCTGAGCAGCTCAGATCTGAACACTGTCATCTGAAATCACTTCCTGGAGTAGAACCACACTTTACAGGATGCTGTGTAACAAAGCTGACCTTCTTTTGTTATGCAGGATGCATGCAAAATCTGTTGGAATCTAGATCAATCAGCACAGTCATCAGCTGGAGATTAAATGAAAGTCACAACAATAATTGCAAATTCCTATCAGTTTCATCCTATATTACAAGGTGTTGAATTGTATCCGTGTGAGACTTACATCTTGGAGAGCTACTAGTGGATATTCCTTATGTGCAGCCCATAATACAGCTACTAAAACAGTGCTTATTCAGTGTGATGACTCAGTCCATTAAAAAAGTTAAAAGCACAAGCTTAAAAAAAAAATTCTCAACGAAACAGAAGGGAAAAAATATTTTCACTGCACTGTTTCAGTGACTTGTGGACAGTTCCTGATGCTCTTTATAGGAATACAAGGAAGATTTAGGCAGTGCAACCACCCAAACTATTTGACTTCAGCATTACTTAGACAGAATTCAGAGACAGACAACTCCATTTCACCTTCTATCTTAAGAATCATCCTGAAATAGAAACAGCTTGCCTGTTAAAGCTTATCCCCTTAAAAAACAATATTCCAATTGTTTTGCTAGACATACATGAAAATATCCTATGATGTTATCTCTTCTCATTAGTGTTAAAGTCTGAGACACTGTTGTCATTCCCCTCAAGATTTTTCCAGTGTGTAGGCTGTAACCAACACATGATGTGAGCTAGGTTCTACAGCCCCCAGAAATCCCAGCAACTGGAGCCTCAAGGCCAAATAAAATAAGTGTCAAATCGAGTTGTCTGCAAGCACCCTCACCTTAAACAGACTGATGCTCTCTGGCAACTATTGATCTTGGCTACCCTTACTTCAGCTTGGCACAAGGTGGAGTAAGGCAGACCAGAATCTATCATCTGTGTTGTATCGCTTTATTAAAAACCCAGGACTACATGAACCTTGCGGTAACACAAAGAGGTTGGAATTTAGGTCACCTGCTACTCACTGACATTGCAAAACATCAGTAGTATGTCCCCTTCCTCATATTCTGTTGTTAAACCTTTGAAGTAAGTCTCGCAAGAAAGAACAGTCCAGTCTAATATTTGTATTTGCAATTATCTTCTGTATCTATCCTTCTGCTCCCTACCACAGTAAAATATAAATACAAAATGTTCACAATTATTTCAATGGCAAATATTTTTTTCTTCTTTCCCACATTCTTTATGGTGTATAAGGCGGTGGCTTTTCAAAAGGTGGAAAATACGGTGGTGAGTAACGAGGTGGCGCATTAGAGGACCACATATAGCTGGGAGACGGCGACACTGACTGGGGGTCGTCGGAGAGGCCAGAAGGAGTGGAGGCTGGAAACACACTGGAATGCTGCAGGGAGACAGCAAGAAGGCTGTAATGTAACCACTTCTTAATGTAAAGGATCTTGGCAAAGGGATACTTCATTACGAAGCAGTGCAAAATTAACATTTCAAGGCTCACTTCTGCAAAACATATGTACATACAAATAAGTATTCAAATAACTTGTTGCATTCCAGGTAAGCACAGCCTGTAAGTAAGTTTTGCATGAGACTCCTTAGACCTAAAACTGAAGAAGGCATTTAAAAAAATTAAAATAAAACACTTCTCTCTCATCACTTCTGTGTACCTGCTGCATTTCACAGAGGCTGGACAAGTGAAAACTGGTGAGTCGCTCTCCAGTCTTGGGCTTCACACATCAGCCAGTAGCAACAATGAACAAGCTGCAGATAATTTCTTTTTACACTACCTTTTTTCTTCACCACAAATAACACAACACCCCCCGCCCCCCGAAATTAATGATAACAAAGTAATTTATTCCTTCAGTAAAGTAAAAAGCTTGCACAGGTGGAGAAACAAAATTGTACATGCCTGGAGATTAATTTCTGCTCTCCAAAATGACTTCATTATCAAAAGTACCTTAGGTCTAAAGCCTCAAGTCACACGGTGCAGGCAGTGTCAGAGACCTGCACACAGGCTGGGTTCTGTCCAGAAACAGGCCAGGCAAACAGGTAATCAAATACAGTTATTTATGTTTGCTCCTCTAGCCACTAATACACTGCGGTTTTATCCCCGACAGCCATGCTGCGCCCCGTGCTGCTCTCGGCCATCTGGCCCACCCAAACAAGCCACCTGCAGAGCAAGCAGTGCTGGATGGTGCCCGGCTGCACCACCGGCAAGCTGGAGCGCAGCACCTTTCTGCTGAAGCACCACGCACCCCTCCAGCACCCTCCGGCTGTGGGCATGGACTGCAAATCCAAAACGTGCCCGGCTTAAGGCCCCGGCAGAGACAGAAGTGCAAGGAGCATCTGCACAGGGCTGGCAAGGGGCGTGGGAGTGCACGTCGGGGGGGTCCCCGCACGCAGTGGGGACCATGAGATTTTACCTGGGTGGGTGGAGGGATGATGGACTCTGCGGTAATAGCAGGTTTTCAAACGGCATTTCTTTTTTTAATGTCACTCCCCTAACATTAACCTGTGATGGTTTATTAAGCAGGTATATAGACCAGCCTGCTCATCGAGGACCTCACAGAAAGCCATGCAAACTGTTCCCATTTCAAACACCACAACAGTTCACCAAAAGCCAAATGACTGCACAGACATTTGGAAGGGCACCGCCGTGGTGCTGCCACTCGTTAGCAAGCAGGTTTTCACTGTTACAAAGTGCCTGTGCCCACTGCCTCAGCGCGGAGCTGCCACGGCTGCAAGCCAGCCTGGCTTGCACAGATGCAGGCAGCAGCTTGGCTCTGTTAACGAAGCGGTGGCTGGGATGACAGCGCTAATTCCTCTTTCGACAGAGGGTGAAACGCAGAGAAGGCCACCGCTCGCCTGCCTTCTCTCGTCACAGCCTGCAGAGCCTTCTGCAGGGCTTGCAGAAGTCAAAACGCTGCAGGACTGAGACTTTCTTGCCTCATTGCCCCCAGCCAAACACAGAGAGTGAGGAGTATGATACCAGCACTGCTTCCAGTGGGGCCTGTTCCTCCTGCCTGGTTCCTGTCATGGCACGCTGCAGAGGCCTGCTGCCTTCCTCACCATGACCGGTTGGGTGGAAAGTCACTCGCCGTGGCACAAGTGGTGACCACCACAGCACCCATCAGCTTGTGTTCCTCCAAAAACCAGAGAGCTGAGCGTGCCATTTTAGAGCTGTGTGAGAAAGCCAGGCTCTTGCAGGGGCACAGGCTTTCTTAGAGATTCTGGAGTGCTGGTGGGGTTTTTTTCCTGTGAAAGATGTGTGGGATGAGTGGGAAGCACTGACTTGGCCAGTTCTTGCATCAGAGGGAGTGCAGCCTTCAAAGGGGATGTGAGAGGCAAGGCTGGGCTTGCTCTGTGTGCTGTGGGATGGCAGGGGAGAAGGTGTCAGGGTGGTACAGACACTGCTCGGTCAGACTAGGGCTCGAGGCAAAAGAGATTCTCCACAGCTAATGCTTTCACACACGCCCTCAGGTTCCCTAGAAGATAGGCAAGGCTCAGACTTGGAATTGCACCTGAAAGAGACACTTGGCGGCTATTTTCACTTTAGATTACCTCAATTTATGCCCAGCTTTTGTGCCAGCGCCTGTGCTCAGCAGTGAGACGCAGAGAGACTTCCACCCACCCGGCTGAGCTGTACAGACTAGCAGAGCCCCTGCAGCACTTCTAGCTGGGAAGCAGGGTAAACCCACCCATGCCAAGCTCTCTGCTGGTACTGCGGCTGCAGCACAGACAAACCCGGAGTTAAAGAGCACTCAGCGGCTGAGAAGAGAGGACTTCGCAGCAGAGCTCGGTTTGGTATGCGCTGAGGTTGGCATTTCTGTCACTGTAAAAAGTTATACAACACTAGTGACTGTCTCAGGTTGTGTTAATCTCAAAAATGAGTCACAAATCTGTATAAATACATCCTAGAAATTCTGACCTAAGTGTTCAAATATTTCCAGGAAGCCCTGACAACAGCGTTGTCTAGTGGCACTGGCAGCAAAACCAGAAAGGTTTAGATTCGTGTTACCTCTGATGAGGGAGATGGTGGCTATCACAGAGCACACCTCTTAGCTGATGTCCAGGACCTTAAATTCTTGTTAATAAAAACCCAGTCTTCAGCCCAGATGGCTGCAAAGTAAATGTATGATGTGTTAACACCACTATTGTGGTAACATGCACCTGACAGAAGATCTGAGGAAGAAATGTCCTCATCTGCTCCAGCAAGTGAAAGCTGATTATTGACAGCAAGGTTCACAAGAAATCACCGCTTCCAACAGCACAGCTCTGTAACTCAGAAGGGATGCATTACAGCAGAGGTAATGTTTGCGAGCACTGTTCTTAGACTAGCTGAAACATGTGGAAAAAACCCCAGAACAGAATAGCTTTTCAGCTAGTATGCGTCTTCAGGAGCTCACACAGCTTGTTTCCAACAGTTCATCTGTTTCTCTCAGACATAACTGGCCTAACAAGACCCAGCACCTGAATACCTCGCTTTGCCTCTGCCTTCAGAGCATTGCGAGTGCCAGAGGCAATGCATATTTTTAATGTGGCCTCTACCAGCGAACAATAGGGAAGGCAGGCAGGCAGCCTCCTGTTGCCTTCTCTTCAAGGACAGCTTTCAGGAGAACACTGCCAAGGACCAATGCCTAGTAGGAAAGATTTGGTATTCTCTGCAGGAACAGGAAAATTAAACTGTGAATGACAGGAAGACAGGCTTCCAGAGTCCTGCAGACCAGCCGGATTTAACTTTGCCGCTAAACAAGGAAACATCCTGTAATGTTCCCTACCTGAAAGTCATATGCGGAGTAGGGAGGCAGGTGAGGAGTGCTGTGGTAGTAGGTGTTGTAGGATGTCACTTGTGGCCTTGAGTAGTAGGAAACCGAAGGGTGGGCATTTTCAACCGTACAGTTCAGCGTAGGGAGTGAAGGAGTCTGTTAAAACAAAAAGAAGAGAATCTCAAGGCTACCAACCAAGTCATGCAAAGCTGACAGCTGAATGAAAGCAGAAATGATTTAAAGGAGCACTATGTGTCTTTAGAGCTCAACTCTGCTGGACTAGCAACTGGCAATCTGGTTCCCTCTCAGGCAGCAAGTAAGTCCCAAGGTCATTTCATTCCTCAGCCACCTATTGTTTCCTCTCAGATTCCACAGAACAAACTGGCAATAGTCCACTGTATGCCAGCACTCAAACGAAACGACCGTTCAGATTGAATCTTCTTGAGTAGGAGATAGAATCCATTAATTTTGATTACCCTGTTACTCAGTGCATTTTGAGATAAGCATAGTTCAAATCCTTTTGAACTGCTGTTCACAGACAATTCTATACATCTTTTTTTTGCAGACATTTACAGGCCATCTGATGTGGCTCAAACCACAAAAGGCCATGATGAAGAGCTGGGGATGTGTCTCCCATTTTGTCTGATAAGATGTTGGTAAGACTGAAAGGAGCATAGGAAAATTCAGAGCTCTGAAATAAGGCACCCTTAGTGCAGGGCCCAAGATTTGTTTGTAAGAAAAACATATTGCCAGGACAATAAATGCTCTTTTCTGGTGTCTCATTTTGTATTAGTCTGAATGAGTTGCAAAAGACTGAAAAAAAACCCCAGATTTATCAGTTGAACATTAAGTTCTCCCCATTGATTTGTCCTCTGCAGAACAAAACTCTATGGAAGGTACAGGCAGCCTGATTAAGTGAGGGTATTTCAAAGGTCATGTTGTCAGAACAGCATTTTTTTCATTATCTGAAGTTTGCAATCTTTCACCTAGTTTTGGTCCCCAGTTCAGCCTCTCAGATTCTGCATAATGAAGAAATGAGATGGAGAGTTTCAGCCTAACACGGCTGCTTAAACAGTCTGTAAAGCTCAGAACCTTAATACTGCTATAAAATCAACAATTCATGAGTAAGCACCACACATTTCCTTGTAGAAGGTGATGCTATGAAAAGGAAGATCAGTTTTTAACAAAGAGCTTATTTTTATTCATCCTGGTATTGCCAACAGATCTGAGAAGATTCCTCTTGAAAATATAATCTCCCAATTCTATTCATCTTTTCTAATTGTGTTCAGGTGGTGACACCAGGTCAGAAAAGCAAATAATTTCAACTTTCTACTTACAGTTATTTTATGCCCTTCCTTCTAGCCTGGTTGCAGTGATGCATAGATCATTTGCATTGAAATACTAATAGCTGTTTTCATGATTATTTTAAAAAGGCAATTTGCCTGATTTGTTGCATTTAATGCACAGAGAAATTGGTACCATCTTACCATGTCTTTAAAGCCTCCAAGTATCGCTGCTGTAATGATCCCCAGGAATAGCCCCACTATGTTGAGAATCGTTGCCGACCAAAGCAAGTGGTAAAGGTGGATGATGTCCTGGCAGCTGCTGACATCAATGTATTCATAGTAGCCTCCAGAAATCTCTACTCTGCTAGGTTAGAAAAAAACCACCAACAATAATGATAAAAAAATGCACCACACATCATAAAACCTGCTGGACAGTTAAATGCATTCTGCAATTTAATGATAGCCTGGACCTAACTACTGAGGGAGCGGGGATGAAGCCTGCTAGATCCCATGCTTGTGGCATCTGAGATCTCCCTGCACGACAACAGCAGAAGATGGCTCCATCTGTTGTGAAACAAGTCCTGCAAGACTTGCAAATACCCAAATGACCTTGAGTCTGAACCTGCCTCTGATTTTTACCATCTGAAATCTCCACAGAGATCCTGGAGGCTTCCCAAGGACAAACCGGTCTTGGAATTAACCAGAGAAATCAGTCCATGTCCAGAGGAGCGGCAGCTGCCCCTTAGGGCAGCACTGGCTGCTCCTCACAGCCACAAGAGCAGCGGGGTGGGACAGGCACAGGCCAGCACAGTTGGCCTCCTGGCACCGCAGGGCTTGGCCCCAAAGTGCATCCAGCTCAGCCGCCCCGCTCCTGCTGTCTGCCCCTTGCAGCTCTACAACGGCATGGGCTGGCAGCCATGGGACCCTGGCAGAGAGGCCTTTCTGCCCACGGTGTTAAGCTTTTCAACAGGAAGAAAATAGATGGGTAAAACTGGGTTGAATCCACTTAGGTCATTATTTTGGAAAGGGAAGAGCAGCTCCTGCAACACATGGGCTGGAGTCTCACAGGCAGGATTCTTCAGTATTGACTCTGCCACTTGGGGAAACAGGCTGGCCTTTGGCATAGCTTACCAGATGTAGTGGGCTACAGCAAATTCTCCTT
The DNA here is from genome assembly GCF_963210335.1 of Falco punctatus. Lineage (NCBI taxonomy): Eukaryota > Metazoa > Chordata > Aves > Falconiformes > Falconidae > Falco > Falco punctatus. The sequence goes on from NC_137595.1 coordinate 16,634,431, forward strand.
AAGAAAACATATTTATTGGGGACAAACAATAACAAGGGCTTACGAATGACTGATCTCCCAGCTCACATATGGGGTGAGGCTCAAACTGCACGAGGGCTTAGAGGAAACAGGGAAGAACAGGCTTGTATTTAAGGCCGAGAGCCAAGGAGATCCAGGCTCAGCTCCCCAGCAGACTCTGCAAGGCCTGCAGGAACCTGTCCCCTTTTACAAGAGCCACTCTCCTTCCCTCATTACTCATTTTTTGTTTCCTCTTCTCCTTTTTTCCGTATCTTGTTGCAGCAGGCCACTGCAGAAGCCATTGCAACAAGGAGACAAGGACTTGAAACAGAATCAAGGCAGAGCATAACCACACGTTGTAAAACCTGTATTAGCTTGCATGACCTCTGTATAACCTGAGCACATACCATGACTGCCTTTAACAATACAACCTGTATTTACTGTTTGCAAGAGCTTGTTCCTATGGAGATGTGTGAGTGTAAGGCTCCCAGCAAGCCTTGGTGTAGCACCAAGGACATTCAGCATTGTACAGATAAGTACAGCATGTACTTAGCAACTGGAAGAGGCTCAACCGATGCTGCCATAGCCAGGGTTCCCAGCATCAGGAGGGATGCAAGATTGCTGTCACTTTTTCTGTATTTTCCATCCTTTCCATAACATGTGAGCTAACCAGCTTTGAGTGTCTGTGTCTTTGAGATCCCAAAAGAGTCAGCACCTCCTCAGTACAGAACAATTGTGTGGTACTAAGCTAGACTGAGATGGTAACAACTGATAGAGAGTGAAAATGGGTCACAGGACCCTCAACCAGCCAGGCTGTGTGTGTGTGAAAAAATAAAACAACTGAAAAAAACCAGAAGAGTTACAAGCTTTTCTATTCCAATCACTTCTCTGTGTATCACTTTCTTCAGCTCGTAAAAAGGTATTGTGTTCTGTAAACTGCCATAGGAAAGCGTGAACTTCACCCATCTGCAGTGGCTTCCACAGAAACAAAGTCCTACAGAGACCAGGGATTACCCTCCCAGCTTGCAGAACCACCCCAGCTTGCAGAACCACCCTCTCCCAACAGAAGCTTCTGATCTTCCTCCACCACCATCAATGATTCAAGTGGGGGCCAGCCCAACTAAGTACTGTGAGAAATGCTGAGGCTGAAACAGCCCTGGGCAAGAGCCAGCACTAAAAAGATCAATTTATTAATTGCTTGCTGACACACATTAGACACTCCAAATGATATAAGCAGCACATGCTATAAATTAAGTTGGTTTAGGCATAGTAGCCAGATCTAATGATGGTGTGATCACTATGCAGTGGCTCTCGATCGGTAAGCACCCTTCTGACTCATCTTTGCACAGTGCTGGTATACCTTCCAACCTCTTGTGACCATGAAAGATATTCATTGGGCAGAGAGGACGCTGATTTATGAACACACAGGTGGCACCAGCCTGCAAACTCTCCTCCCTGTTACCAGGATGGGGAATGAAACAGTGACAAGGTGAGGAAGAACAGTGTCCCGGTTTTTAAATCTTCAATCTTCTAAACCAAAATAAAATCCAGCGAACAAACAATGCCAACAAAGAAGGAAGGTGTTAGGACAAGGGACACTCAATAGGGGAAAAACTGGGGAAGGCACCAAGTGTGGAAATAAAGGAAATTCTGACCCTCTCCATTTTTCCAGCTGGGCTGGCCCAGAGCATGCTCACCCGTAGCCGGGACAGCTTTAGTGCATTTCATACCTCCCTTTACTTGGTATCTTTTGTTTAGGAGTCCTTGTGGCTAGCAACCACAGCTTCAGATACCTTTCCACAACAGCTGTCATTAACTGATACTTTGCTCCTGCCCTGTCCTGGCCGTTCAGACACCTGCAGACCAGCATGACCACTGCTCACCCTTCCCACAGCTAGGAATGGTATTTTTGGCTTACTTTCCACAGTTGTACAGGTCACAGCAGAAGCAGGTGTTGGTTTTTATTTTCGGTGTGCAGGGCGCACGGCGCTGTGGGTGACAGATTGCCTGTGTGAATACAGAAAAAAATATATAAAAGTACATAAGGACATAATCACCAAACACTATTTCTGCTGCTATTTGGCCTGCTCTACAGGTAGAGATTTTGCACTGATCTCCAGATTAGCCCCAGGCAGACTTTTCTTTCCTTATCTTGCAGCACAGCTCCTACAAAGTACACAGTTACACTGGAATAAAGACACACTAGACTAGAAGAGACCAGCATTTCTTTTCACTATGGGGAAGTCACAGATAAGCACATGTCTGCGTTGGAAGGGCGTTGTGCAGCTCTCACAAGCAACCAAGACCTGACTGAACTAACCCACCACACTACACAGCAGCTCAGAGCAAAGAGTTGGCAACAGGATGATGCAAACTAAGAGCAAGATTCCCATATTGGTGAATAACTGACTAAAGCACCGAACTGTCTGCCTGTGGGTAGTAACACCCAAGTTTGCATGGACGGTCTTGGGGCTGAAAAGTAAATGGACCCCATGAATGCCACTGGGTAGTACTTTGCACATCAAGCAGACATTTTAATTTGGAATATAGTGGTTATTCAAAACTATTTGGGAACTTGTGAGGAAATCTCAGAGGGACTCTCAGCACACAGCAAAGGTAGCTGAAGATGTTCACACACACTATCAGTATGTAGCAGGAACATCCACCACCAATGGGCTTCTCTTTGGAGAAGACAACAGACAATAAGAGGTGCAGAGGCTGGTATATGTTGCTCATATCCATAGAAATTACTGCTGTCTGAGCTCCTAACCCACCATCCTGCTCCTGTAATGAATGCGCAGCTGCAAATCTAGAAAAACTGGTGTATCTTCCAATCCCACATCCCCTTCCTCTCCACCTGCTCCTTCACTAATGTGGCAGTACCAAGCATAGAGAAATTCACTTTCCAAGTCCTCCCAGCACCCTGCTCCTGCCCCAGACCCAGCCTCCCACCTCTTCCTCACTTCCCAGACCTCTGGGACACTGGAGCAGCAGCCTAGCAGCAGGTTCCTCCACCTGCACCATGAAGTTGGCCCCTTCCCAGAGACAGCACGGCCAAACCTGCTCTCACCTCTGGTGGGGTGGTACTCTTGGAGTAGTACTGACATCGCCCCGCATACAGTGGCCTCAGATCCTGCAGACAAAAAAGCACCAGGCTTAGCATTGCAGCAAAATCAACATCAGCTAGCTGGCCTGGGCGAAGGGGCCAGGCTTTAGAGAGACTCTGCTCTCACATCAGCATCTCGATACAGTGGCTGTTCTGCAACTTCCCCACCCACAGCAGCCCCGCCAAGCCCCAGGTCCCCTGTTTAACCCTGGTCCTTGGAGGCATGTGCTTGTTGCAGCTAACACAGGAGAATCAGGCTCTTAAGCCAGGCTTGTCTGGGTGAGGGCGGCCACCCTGAACTGAATGATTCATTCCTCATCCCCCCAGACACATCCCAAGGCTGCCTGACATGTTTCTGAGGGTTATTCATGCTGAATCATAACAATTTCTCATTAAACTGTTGGCGAATTTGTCTTTCTGGACTCTTCAGTGAGCTGTGGGAAAGCTCTGGAGGATTACCAATGGCTCAGCCTGCAAACATGCATTAATGTCTCACTTTGGGGCAGCCTGGTTCCCAGGACAAAACCTCAAGGAAAGCAATGCTGGATGTGCATCCACATCAGCGAGCTCTTCCCAGGAGCAGTCAGACTTGCTCCCTGGGCACCTGATCCAAAGCTCAGGGTGGCAGGGCAGCAGCAGGCAACAAGGGGAACACTATGTCCTAGTGTGGCAGGAGCGCATCTCCAGCAAGACATTTTTGGACTGTTAAAGGGTGAAGCGAGGCCAAAAGCACGTCCGTTCATCAAGAGGCAGAAACCAGAGCCCTTGTCATCCCAACTGCTCAGTTCTGACTGCCTCAGATATGCAGAAGTCCCCAGGGCCAGCCGGGAGGAGATACCAGCTCATGCCATCGCCGGACCCATGAGGTCAGCACCTAAAAATCCCAGAACAAGTCTGCAGGGCTCAGACCCGCGTGACTACGATCAGGAGTCAAACGACCTTCACCTTTTTATCAAAGCTAATGCTTCACATGTCCTCACAAGGGACATCAGAGATAGCCAAGACTTGCTGGTTGCATCCAGACAGACAGAGACCTATCATGCAGCTGATCGGAGCAGCCCTTTGCTCTGTCAGCAAATCCTGCCATCCAGATGTCTTTCTACCATTGGAATGCTCAGAGGCAGGAAACAGGAGCCAGCTTTACAAGAAGAATAACAAGCCAGCTGACACGGGGAGTTTCTACTTCATGGGTAATTCTGACCTTCTGAAATTCCTTCCCATTCTGATCACAAATAAACCCCAAATCTGTCTTTTTAATCCCATTTTGAGAAATACCAAAAAAAAAAAAAAAAAAAAAAAGTCAAACTGCAGAGTTGCAGGACAAAAAACTGTTTGCAGTTATAAATTTCAATTAAAAGGCTTAAATGGGATTGTGGTTTTTAATTTCTATACTGAAATATATAACCGAAGCTTTTGCATGTCCCGCAACTAGCAATTGGTCATGACAGCAGCAGCTCGTATATGTCATCAAATGGAAACTGAGAACCTACTGCAAGTGCTTCCTGTTCATACTGTAACACTTTAATGAGCTTCATATCAAATTGCTTCATTCTAGCACAACGGTAGATGCAGCGGTTCAATCAGCATTAAGAACTACCTCTGCTAACATTTAAAATACCATAGGTGTTACTGCTCATATACTGTCCCTGGGCAATAGCTGTAATTCACATGACATCTTAGTTTTGAGACTCAGTAAACACATAAAGCATACATAAAAAACAGAGCAAAGTTTTAAGATCTTAATGCTTGCTGCTAATTTCAAAAATATTTTTGAAAAAACGGTACATTTTTCTAAAGCATATGATTTAAAACAGCATTCAGCACATGACACATTTACAGGGTTTGATGTGGCCTGACGGGATTACAGACACCATCACTTGTTTTCCTAGATTAAAAGCACTGCAGGACCTGTGTTTTCCTGGAGGCACTTACTATGTGTCTGGCAGCAAAGACGCCGTCTACTATGGCACAGCAGAATGCAGCAATGACGCCAAAGCTGATGAACACGATCGATGCAACCAGCTGAGAAAGGAAAACAAAACAAAGTATCATCTGCCTCTCCACAACCAAGTGTTTCATGCCCTCTCCACAAGGATATAAACCACAGTCAATACACCCTCAAGCAATCAATGACCCAAATGTTCGCCCAGGCTACACAGACTGGTCTCATTGAAGGCAGTGGGATGTGCGTCTCAAAGGAGAGCGTCTGCTCCTGCAAGGCAGCAGTAGAGCGTTGTGCCAGACTGGTTCTCTGGGGACTTGATGTTGTAATGCAAGTTTTTCTGTGAGTCCAAAGCACTAAACTTAGGTGGAGGATACACCTCCTCTTCTGGTTGCTGCTGCTGTCCTTAACTGTTCCCTGGAGAGAAAGGAGGGGATTTCTTCTCTCCCCATCCCGGAGTGCTGTGGGGAGCTGCTCCAGTGAACACTTCCCCGTGTCCTGTAAGGCTGTAAGGACATGGGAGGCTGCTGTGTGCAGACCTCTCTGGTGGGACTGTGCCTTCAGGAAACAATGCTTTCACACAGGCATAAGCACAAAGCTATGAGACCAGAAGACAGGCGAGCAGCCTATGCCATCGTGTTGTACACCCTCACGGCAGCCTGGCTGGGCTCCTCAGTGCCAGGTTGCAGCGAGCGCAACCCACGGAGCCTCCCCTCCGGCCTGGAGGAGCTGCAGGATCCAGATCCATCTCCACCTTCAGCACAAGGAGGGAAGCCAGAAAGGCCTGATCCGTTTCTGCACCCATCCTGCCCATTTGTAAAATTAGGGTGAAGGCATTCAGAAGGTAAACCAGAAATGCTCAAACCCCAACCCCAGTATGAGAAAAAGCCTCTCCTCCCACTAAACACTTTAAACACCACCTCTGCCAAGGTGCCAGTGCTCAGCTGAGGAAATGTGTAAGCGCTGACATGACCCCTCTCCTTGCTCCCCAGCAGCCAGCTTATCACACACACAGATCCTAATCCTCCTCACCAAAGCACATCAGGAATACAAACAGGGCCACGGAGGGGTGGCAAGCGTGGCGTTCGGACAGAGGTTCACAGAGACATAGCTTGAGGAACAGCAGTATTTCCATTTAAAGAACTGGAAACTTCAGTGGGTTTTTCCCTGGTGGTTTTCCACTCCAGCAATCACAGCCTTCAAGTGTTGGTCACTGGCAGCTGTTAAAAACTGCTTTTCCACAAGTACAAGGGTGACTCTTGTCATCGGGAGCTTTGAGTGACAGTAAAAATCACTAATAGCACAAATATAAAAGTAATAGTTAGCTTGGCCAGTGCTGATAGATACCTCAGGTCTCCTGGCACCGGGGATGTTTGTTTTAAAGCTCCAGGTGCTAAGTTTGCTCGAAAACCTTGGTTCCTGCCACTGCACGAGGCTCAAGCTCCCCTTGACAAACACAAGCCAGAAGGATCCTAGATGCATTTTGAAAGCATCTCAGGATTTTTAGGTTAATCACACTGTTTTTACCTAAACCTCCCTCAGTGAAAACACACCTTCCTCCAGCAACATCCATGTGCAGACCAGGCCAGCTTGAGCAATGACTGGAGATGCAGGAGGGCTCACTCGGGACAGTGGAAATGGTCCCTGTACAACTGCTTACTTCAGTCAGCTTCCAAATGAGAAAAAAATAAATGGTTTTCTAGATAAGGCAACTATTCAAGATGTACACTGCCCCACTGCAAATAAGAACTGCAGCAGTAGATAGAGCAGACCGTGAAGTTAACCCAATGACCATACAAACAACTCACGGTCACTAGTAACAAGCTGTTACTGGAATATTAGATGCTGTGCCACGAAGTACTTGCAGATGGCAGCAGGTGACAAGGTTTCCACGATCAGGTCCTCTGCTGGGACCCTGTTTCTGTCAGCTGTAAACACCAGCATTTCCTCCCCACTCAGACCCACACCACCCCCACAAGTGGATCACAACTTGCACTACCCATTACAGCAGCCACCCACGGCCAGTGAAACCACACAATGGGGGAAAGCACAGCTTCTTACAGTCTTGGTGGAAGAAATGGGGTTTATGGCTTAGGTTATTTTGTAGCAATTTCTCTGTTGTAGTTTTTATCTGTACTGTCCTTTGTTTCATACGTATATGAAAGAGGATATTCTCCCTAAATAGCATGACCCTTGGAGACGGGATATGAGCAAAGCACTAAATATATACAATTAGGGTATTTGTCAGTCGCCCCTGCTTGCAGATAGGAGCTGCTAATATGGTTATTTAAAATAATGCAAGGTTAATGATGATACTTTCGTAACAGTCCTACTAGGATACAAGGATCTGGTGTTAGAAATGGGTTTGCTCACTTCATTTACACACAGTTTCCTCTCTCTCAGCTGGTGAAAGAAAAGCCTGAAAACCAAACACTCAGAATTTATACTGAAAAAATCAAACAGCAAATAAACCCACACAAATTAATTTTAAAAACCCCATGGTTTTCAACTAATCTCATGATTTGCCAAGAAGATTTTTTTATTTGGGGTTGACAATACTGTTACTATAGCAAGTAGAAATCCCTCTCAAAAGCCAAGTGCTAACAGTGATTGGTCTGCTCATCTAACTCCTGCTGAAGTTAGTCACACCGAGCAGCATTCAGTCAAGAAAAGACAAACTGGGTTCAAGATAGCGCAGGAACCACAAAGCAGGAGCGTCCTAGGCTGAGGTTCCCTTTAGGTCTCGGTCCCGCGACAGATGGGCTGTGAAGCTGGTGGTTATTACTTTTCCATGGCACGGACGACTGTCACAAAAGCACATAAAATGCTGACTCCTCACTTGAAAACTGCTGAGCGGGCAGCTCGGGTATAAGTCAGAGCTGCCTGCAGTGCCAGCAGGCAGGCGGGCAGCTGGCCCTCCCTGGGGGGACAAAAGCTCTCCCTTAGTGTGACAAGGGAGAAGTGCAGACGTGTGGCATGAAAGCCAATACACTCGGGTGGGAAAAACAAGAGAGGTCTATTCCTGTCGGCAGGCTGGAGAAAGTGAGGAGCATTGCTTCAGGTTAGCTCTCCCCGTCAGCCACACTGGCTTGCTCAACTCCTCACGCTCCCCGGCCACCTCATGGGCAGAAACACGCACTGGAACATGGCAGCAGAAGCTGCTTTTATCTCTTCCTGATGATGGCAGGGAGCAACTGCGTAACCGAGCTTGCCTTTTAGCAAACTAGGACACTGGGGATGTTCACAGAAAATAAAAAAACCAATAATCCTGCACTGCCAGTGGCATTATGGAAACATGTAATGGAGAAAGCTGCCACTGTAAAGCGCTCCTGGGGAATGAGGGGATGTGCTAAAGCATGGGAACAATAAGTGACAGCTACTGCATGTCCTTTCTGTGGTCAGAGCAGAGACATACTAGCTGACAACGGAGGCAGCAGCGATGCAGTCCCTGCAAAGCTGGGTCATGCCTGCTTTTTAGGGCACAAAACAATAGAGATATGAAAAGAATAAACATGGGTTAACCAGGGCTCTTCAGAATAAACAAACATGTCAAGTCAGAGCCATGCTGTCACTCACAGACAATCCTGTGAGGAATGCAGGACTGGCCTAACATGGTCATTGCTCAACCAGACCCTGACATGCTGCTGATACATGATGAGTAAGAGGCTTAGAAACCGTGCTAGGACAAAACGACCAGGACATCTTGCTCTTGCACAGCCATGGTGAAAACAATAAAAAACATCCACTGGGAAACCCACCTCCCCCGCACCATGACCGACTGCGTGAAAGGCAGTTTTCCTCTCCTACAGGCTGTGCCTCACCCTGCTCTGCAGGGAGCATGCTATTTGCAAAGCAAAGGGCAAGGCAGCCCAGCCCAGCCTCTGGATCAGGGCAAGCAGATATTTCTCCCAACTCTGAAGCTTGGCAAATGTACTTTAGCCTCCGTCAGCAGCAGACCCTGCTAACCTGATCCCTGAGCCCCCCGCAGAGCTCCATCTCTGCAAAAGCAGGCAACAGTGCTGGGCCAGCAGGACAGGCTGCAGGGACAGCATGATTGCCCCTTGGCCCTATCCAACCTCATACAAGGAAGGATGGAGGGATCTTGCTGTCAAAGCATGGGGCAGCCACTCGGGAGGAGGATTGCAGCCACTCTCCCAGGAGAGCCAGGCAGAGGCAGGCATGCCCACAGGGCACTCCGGGAGCTGGCCTGTACCTCCCTCACATGCTACCTCTAGCCAGGCACATGCAACAAAGCAGAGAAAACAGGCTAGGAAAGACTGGGCTCGAACAGCCTGCCGGGACTGCCTCAGGTACCATCTTCTTTTGATCTCTCTCTACTCACACCTTTTGATAAATTCTCCCAAAAGACTTCCTCCCACCCTAAGTCTTGTTACTGACACATCCAAGCACTCCAGCCAGCCTCTACCTTCAAGCGCAGGCAGGAAGATGAGGGGTTTGTGAAACAGTGTCTGCAAGACACATTTAGGGGCCATCAGAGATCCAGGCAGGCCCACACAAGTCTCCTGTGCTTGCCAGAGGGGATAATCTGGGCCATCTTTGTCCCCACTGCACAGGGAGACCCCCCTCCCACCCCAGCACAAGCTCGGTTGTGATCATATTGCATCAAGCACTGGCCTTATCTGGTTTGTATTATCTGCATGTTCACCGCCCACCTACTCTCTTCCTAATGTTGCTCCCATGAGATGGGACACCAGAGACCTGCCCAGACAGTGGCTGCCCAGCCCCAGCCTATAAAAGCCTCCTTGCAGCACAAGGAGGGAACCAGCGAGTGCTGTGGTCTGCACATCTGGTCTAGCCAGCATCTTCTGTGCTTCTCAGGTCCTCAACTGCTGCTCTACAGCATGCAAAGTTTTTTGGGTTTCCTTCTTACTTGAAGAGGTGTTTGGAAACAAAGACCAGCAACACACGTTAATCCGCAACACTGGAAATGTTGGTTGTGTTTCAATTACACCAGCCTTCATGCTTTTTGTCATGTCCATATCTTGAGTGACTTGTTCTCTAGACATATTTAGAGCAGAGAGCTCTGAGCACTCCTGTCCTCAGGAAGGACTTTCTGCTGGGCCCTTTAAGGGTTTTCACCTCCAGTCTCCGGGCTGGCTGTTATACCACCTGCTTGATCTTCTTCTCTGTCCTTTGCTTAGAATAGAAAGTGGCCATTTTTGCAGAGCTCCAAGCCTCTGATTTATTTTAAAAGATTTTAAGTAAACGTATTATGTTTATGTTATTTATCATATTATGTATTGCATACTGTTACAGCTCAACAGGAAAAGCTCTGGGCATGAGTCGGTGAAGCACTGACTATCCTGAAAACTCCAAACACGCAATGTCAAGCCCTTTTAAAAAAATCCCACTGAGTTCAATGAGACTGTGTATAGCCATTTTGTGCTACCTTGAGTGTTTTGGTTTTGGGTTTTTTTATTATTATTTGAAAATATCAGGGTTAACAGCCTTGTTCTCCTGGGCTGCCAGAAACCATCTCTAGTTATAAAGAGGTATGCAACACTACCTTGGGAGAGTTAGGAAAACAATACTCTTTACATACAAAATTTGAGTTACTGTCACTTTTTAAAAAAAAGTTGTTATAATGAACTTACCATTTGCCTTTTGTTTTCTATCAAGTTTGATCCAATTATTCCAAGAAATGACCCAAAACCAAGCTGCAAAACAACATATTGTTAGCATTTAGATCAGGATGATATCCAACATATTTTACATACAGACAGAACAAACACAATTAAATCCAGAAGCAGCAAAGGAACATACTGCAGATGTGTGAGCACTCTTCCTTCAGCAAGGAATCAGTGGAGTCTCTCACTAGCAGAAACTATCAAGTGCACCCCTTAAATGACACTAAAAGCGTGTGTAGAAACCAAAAGGATGAGTTCTGAATTCCATCCCCTCCCCAATGATGCTGAGAAATGGCTGGTGGATGAGGATACGTGCTGCTGTCTTGAAACAACCCTGTGAACACTCAGGAGCCTCCAGATGCAAACCTAGCAGGGCTACATCACTAGCATGTGCAGGACCAGGCTTTTGCAACCTCACCAAGGGTGTGAGCAACCACCTCAGAGAGTTTTTTGACGTGAAGTATAAAATAGGGGAGAAATATACTTGGGAAAATTTAGTAGGTTTCTGGCGCCTTTTGCTCCTCTCTCATTTTCAGGGGTGAGGATGCATCGACAGGGTCTTCTACCAGAAGAGCTCACGCCAGCCCAGCCAACAGAATAAACTGCTCCAGCAAAAGCATCTTTTCTTGCCGCTGTTAACTGACAACACTGTTCTTATTTCAGCTCAGTGAAGTCAGCCAGGAGTGCAATTTCCCACCTCCTTTCTCCATAGCCCTAAGCTATTTAGCTACACTAAATAGAAGTTTCTAGGACAGAGCACACCTCAGCCAGGCCAGAAACAGGGACTTCAACCAGGAACCATGGACTGCAGGAGCAGATGCAGAAATACTTCTGTGTCACACTGAGAAAGGTCTTTGATCAGTGTAGAGCATATTCAATCCCACTTCTATGGGTCAGCAAAATGAGAAATGCTGGAAAAGTCCTACAGATGGACTGGTCATATTAAGCAGGTAAAAATCCAGTCAATGGATTAGGGGGGCAGTAAAGATCTGGGTGAGGATGCCAAATAACTGGCCAACTCCTCAGGAAGCAGAATAAGGCATGAGACAAGCTGCAGTGATTCAAGAATGAGTCAACTAACCTGGAATCAATACTTTAAGATCCAGAAACAGAAAACAAAGGTTTAATAAATCCGATACCAACAAGCAGAGGCACGTGCAGAGAACAGCAGACGTAAATGTGATGAAAAGTTGGGCTTGATTCTTCCCCTGCTCTGCTTAAGCCCAGTACCATTTGGTGCAGTGCCACAGGCAGCAAGGGCTGCTGGCTCCAACGGCAGGATTAGAGCGGAGCAGCCTCAGGCTGCTGCTTCCCGTCTGCCTGCCTTGCACCCTGAGCTCTTGGAGACTGTTGTCCCCACATCAGGGACAAACTACCACGGTGGGAAGCACAGCAACGAAGCCAAGTGCTGCTTAACACTGGGGCAGCAGGCAGGCACGGTGCAGAGCCAGGGGCACTGCTGAACTGCCCCAAACATATCTGCCAGTCCTTCTGGGCTTATTACTTTGCTCAGCTTAGGCAAGCAACAACCCCCACCTTCCCCAAGTAACAGGAGTTTTACAGCTCAATTCCAGTCCTCAGACCTGGGGGATCCAGGCATTAACAGCGACATGGATCTGGTGATGTTCAGCAGTAAGGAAGTTGTGTAGCAACACACACCTAAGGCAAATGCTCAAGAAACCTGTTTTGTGCCCTTTGAGCTTGATCCAACACGTTTAAGAGAAATGTCCACGTGGTGTTTCGAAGCAGCTTCAAACCAAAAGGTGAAATACTTAAGATAATTCAAAAAGAAGAAATTAGAGCAAGTCTGTACATCCAACAGGTGAAGACCAAATAAATCAGTGGATTTTCATTAATTAATAGGAATTCTCATTGCATTAATGGGAAAACCACCCTTTCTTCGACGGATGGAACAGAGAGATCTTAGTAATCTGCATCAGTTGTATCACTTATTTTCTGGTGGATATGATCCCCTGGGATGTCTGTCTGAAAAGAGGACAGGACACAAAATGAAAGTGATTTTCCAGAGTAAAGCCCCAGGCTAACACGCTTGACAAGGAACCATTGCAGGAGAGGTTTGCCAGTCAAAACCTAAGAAAGGTCAGTCATTTACTCAGATGCTGGAAGCTGGTATATCTTGGAGACTCGCTTCCATAAGGGTGCTTGCCCTCTGCACCTGGTTGTTACTCTTGTCTGCTGAGCATCACTGTTACACTCTGGGCTTCCCAGCTCAGTCATCCAGCCACAGGTAAGGACATTACCCAGAGGTACAGCTGCGGTGTTCACAGATGTAGTCGTGGAGGTGTCGTGGTCACAGAGGAGGGTGAAGGCAGCCTGGCTACAGGACATGTCATTGCACCCTCTGCTTCAGCTCCTCCAGTTGTGTCAATGAGGAATTGCACTGTTTGGGGGGAAAAAAAAGAAAAAACAACCCCCCCGAAAAACCAACCAAACAAAATCCCACTGATGTGTGGAAGGTCTCCAGTGTCCTTCCTTGGGAGCAGAGGCCTGGGAAGACAGTCCCCCACATCAGACAGCCACTCTTTTCATGTTTCGTTCTTGCACAAGAGGTGCTTGCCCAAGACACACAAGTTAAAGGAGGAAAGAACAGTGCATTAGGCACGGCAGTGTTGAGACATCTAATGTCCCAGAAGATGATCCCACCCACAGATCTGGTCCACAAATGGAGAAGTCACCCAGCACACAAAAGAGACTTCTGTCTCTATCTTTTGCTTACCGATGCAGGGTACTCAGAGCATGACTAACGGTGGTGCACCTCTAACGGTGCACAGAAACCCCTGATGGGGATGCATGCAGGCCTAACATTCACGTGAAGTTCTGGATGACAAGACCTGCAAGGAGCTGCTTCTTCAGGACTGTGGAAACTACCAGCCTGGGGACAACTCACTGAGTACCCATCACCACAGCAAGCCCTTTCTCCACAACAAAGGGAGAAATCCCAGCTTGTTACGAAACACCAGCTATTTTAAGCACCTGCTAAAGCATCCAGCAGTACACTGAAATGTTTTCCTGTGCAGGGAGAGAGGCGAGGTCATCACACATTTCCATACAGCAGATTAATGAACTAACAGAGACGGAATTTGGTGACAAACACTGTCAGGGTGCCTCTGAATAAAGTAACTCAACACCCTTCCCAAGTCCAGGAATTTGTTAATTCCTTCAGTAGACTGAATCTTAGAAAAGCGTGAGCGATGCTGACATTCCCAGAGCATAAATAGCACAGGAGATGTCAAGGAGACATGAACAACAGGCTCTACCCATCTGCATCAGTCTGCAGGACCTGCTCTGAAGCACAATGTTCAAGTCAGGCTGACGGAGCATATGCTAAGTGTGGAGAATTTGAAGCCAGCCTGTCACCTTTCTCAACATCTTCCTTCTATAATTCTCTTTAAAAAAAGATCAGGCCTAAACGGAGGAGTTACTGGGACAAGCCAGAAAACTAATCCTAAACCAGAGTCTAACAATGTTCCACTCTAATGGCTGGAAAGGGGCTTTCTTCAGTCACAGAAGAGCTTGTCCACAGAGAAGTATAAACGTCCTTGAGATAGCAATGTGTGGCAAATAAATCAAACCACAATAAGGCAAGAACAAATCTCCACCTAGTTACCTGGACTGATTTTAAGCCTCTGACTTCATGGCTTCAAACCTAAATGCAGAGCACTCCACACTGCTGCACCAGGGGCCTCTAGCTGGGGGTCTGCAGTTACGCTCAACCTGCTAAGACCCCAAACTTGGCCAGTCCTTTTTGGGCTTCTTTTTGAGCACATCTCAGACACGCACCGGAACAGACCTTGCTTTCCAGCTAGTTTTAGACCTCTGCGCATAGCGGGAGGGGAATGATGTACTTGCCCCTTATGCTTCTGCAGGAGATTATACATCTGCTGGCAAGAAGGCTGGGCACCATCAGTCTTCTCTAATTTAAGCTATATGAAGCTACAAGATTGTCCTTTCCCATTTTCATCTGTTGATAACAGAAAAGAAGAAATGGATGTGCTAGCTGCTTTGATCTGCATGCTCCCCTGGCAGGCTGCCACAGCTATGCTAATGTGCTTCTCCTCATTCAAGAACGCTGAATTGTTAAACCCTTCTGCAAATGAACTTTCATGAACAGCATTTCAAGACCTGGTCTCTCAACTGTTCTTGGCACCTATGGCCCTCCTTTGCCTTACTTCTGCCTGGGGTTAATGTGATGTATGCAAACAAAGAAGTTCTAAGGTTGCTTTGACTGACATAAGACCTATTTATCTGTCTCGCTGTTAACTCAAAAGCATGTCATTACCTAAGCTCAGAGAAAGCTGCCACTTGGATGGGATTTCTGCATGGGAATGAGCAGCAGGTGCAAAATAATAATAAAAAAATTAAATCAAATGGCAATGAAGTAGCTGAGCATAATATTCAGGACAAGATCACCCTTTATAACATTTGCAGCATTACAAGGGATTTTGTAGGCAATAAGTTTTCTAGACCTACCTAGGAGTTCTATACTTACAATAACCCCTGGGTAATAACCTCCAACAGTCACATTTTGGGTTCTTGTTGTAGCAGCTAGGCCCACCGTTAGAATTAATACTGACACAATGAGGAGAGTCACAGTTACGTAGAGGGAATTTCTTTTTCTTCTATTGAACGACCCTAAAAACACACATACACAACAGAATTTGCTGATTCCATCTGGGGACAGTCACAGTACCGCAAATTTCTCCTCCCACTACCAACTACATTGTGGAGAATTTTCTTTCTTCTAACTTGAGAGTATTTTTGGGTTTGGCTGTCACTTTTCACCTTCACTAACATGCTTTATCAAGCGTTACTAGGGCATCTGAATTCACATTTACTTATCATCACTCTGACGTAGATGAAGAGAGCCTTAAGAACTGTAACTTTGCAAAGCTCCTTTGGATACATCGAAGCCTCCCAGCCCCTCTGGCCTGGGGCAGTTGAACTAATGAGAAATATTACCATTAAGTATTTATATGTTTTCTGATATGTTTACTTATAGCAAGCTAAATAACCACACTGTATGCCACTTGTTCTGAGGAGGAAAATCTGGGCTGCAGTCATGTCATAAGGCATCCATAATTTTCCATGTGAAATCACCAGTAACAGCCACTTCTCCTCCTCATATAGTATCATCCTCTACATTCAGCAAGGACCCAGGTATTTTTAGATGCTTGAATAATGAATTTGTGGATTAGTGAAACTCATCTACAGCTGCCTGATCATGTTTTTTTTTTCCTTTTATATATTTATAGATCTCCCAAATGAGCATAAATATAAAATACTGATTCCAACAGCCAAGAGGAAAGCTGGCTGCAATGTTACGTTCAGCAACATCTTTAGGCACGTTTATTTAATGTGTGCTCTGCCATCTTTGCATCGCTTTGTGGGACAATCCTTTTGATTATATTTCATACATTATGTAGACATGACCCAGCACCTACAAGAGCAGCTGGTAGGATACCAGGCTGTAATGGTCCCTGCCGTGTTCCCTGTGGGCTGCTGGGGCTGTCTTAGATCCCATCCCCCATGAACAGGCAAAGGTGTTTCCCACCCCAGAGGCTCGCCCGTGACGTGCATGCTACCAGCACGTCTCAGGGTGTTTCAGAGAAGGACAGGGACATGTTCCACGAGCAAGGAGCTGCTTCCACCATAGCTGAGCCTATTCCCTAAAGCAAACCACATTGGGAACCCCAGCTGAGGAGGTCAGGGGCTCCCTGACAGCCTGTATGTGGCGAGATAAATTCCTGCAGAAGGGCCAGGAGGAAAGACTCAGCCAAGCCAAGCACAACCTCCTTGTCCAAATTATCTAGAAAGAGCGCACCAGACCTTGCTGGGCATCTTTCTGTCTTGAAGGTGTATACCTCAGCTGTCCACAGGCACTTCTTTAGGGTCTGCACATATTTGCAGCACAGCTAGAGAGACCTTTTAATCCTTACAGCTTTTCCGAGGCAGCCATACAGACACATGCTGTACAAACTGTCTCCCTTCCTCCACAGGGACAGCTCTCCCCAGGGAAAAGTGCAGCAGCTCCCTGCTGCTCCCACACCGCCCTCCAGCCTGACCACCAGCCGTGCTGCTGGCAGAAGCACTCCCTCTCCCATGCTGCTCCATGATCTGGGCTGGCACAGCTGCCAAGGGCATGGGGCTAGATCATTTCACCCATGCCAACCAGATGAACTTGAAATCACAGACCAGTCCTAAACTCAGGGCTTAAAAGCCCAACACAAGGAGTTGAAAGGCAAGAGGGGTTTATAAAGAAAAGACACATGACCATGTCTCTGGAAGGAAAACCCTCCACTCACAAACCTGCCCATATCCCAGAGCACAGCTGTGACTGCACCACTAGGACATTACTGGGTCTAAAAGCAAGGAGCCTAGCAACTCATTAGTCCTTAGCTGGAATGAATAGCTAGACAGATACTAATTTCAAACAAAATAAAATAAGTGCTAGAGAACCCTAAGATCTAGGCTGGATCTTTTATCAGTGATCCTTAGTTTTTCATGACATTTTTTACAGGATGGAGCTAAAGGTACCCAACTGTTTGCTGCAGGTTGCATTTGGGGTTAATATTTTTTATTTTCCCAAATATGCCAAACAAGTTAATAACATAAAATCTAGACTTCTGAAGAGTTCAAATTTATCAATATATTATGCCATTCTGTATGTATTGCCTCCCAAATACTATAGCTTGTGCCACACAATGTAATAATCATTGAAATTTAAGTGTCACATAGATGCTTTAAAATTCCAAAGTACTAGGACCACAGGTTTAGCTGAACAAAACTTTAGAAACCAGAGAAAAAATTGCTACTTTGTACATAGTTTAGTTCTGAAAGGAAAGAACGAACCTGTCTTGCTTACACATATGGTAGATTACCAAACTTCTGATTTGGCTGATTCTATGGTTTGGCTGGCAAATGAGCAGAAGATAAGTAAAACCAGCCATATGTTCCTTACACAGCTTAAACTCTTTACAGCTAGGCTGTGTGGGTGTGCAGATGTTTGTGTGCCATGCGCAACCCCCCTGCAGAGTACGCTCAAGTGAACACCATGGGTACACCAGCGGGGCGGCACACACACAAACCGCTATTGCTGCATTTCCATCAGAGATGCTTCAAGAAGTTACAATGAAAAGACCTGCAAAATGTGCCACTTTCCTCAAAACGAGAGTGCCCTGTATGAGCATTGCTGCAGGAAAACACTCTGAAGTAAGCAGCTTGACACACTGTTTATGGATTCTGAACTTGTTTCAGGACCACCATGTTTTCCACTCTTCCGTTTCTACATTGTTTCCTAGCTCGCAACTGGCACACCCCGACAGGCAATACAGAAGTGAAACAAAAGGTTTCCAACTGGAAAATTTCTGAAAGCTTTTCAATATTCCTGGTAGGAATAATAATAATAAAAAAAGCTTTTATTCAAAGTCCTGACAAAACCAACTATAATCTTTTCACTGGATATTGGCGAGAAAGACATGAAATTGAGGACATAATGTGATTACCTCCACTTTAGCTCTGTACGGGGACACTAATTCCATTTTTTCTTTCTCTGAAAACACGTTTTGTTACATGGATATTGAGCAAGTGGTTTTGTGCTCCTACAAGGATGCTTAGGCTGCCCCAGCACTAATAGGCCCTCACGGCATCTCCACCGACCGGTGCTGAAGGGCTGCCCGGGCAAAATCCTCCCGGTCAACATTAATTTTTGCTGAAAGCATTTCCCATCATATCATTTTCCTCTTTGCCGCTGAGGCCGGTACAGCTTCACAGACAGAAGTGGATCTACAACAGCTCTGCTATCTCTGCCTTTAAGCTACAATAGCAGCTTTTTCTCTGTGATTTACCCAAACCAGGCACCTCAGAACTTGCAGGGCAACCTCAGCGTAAGCACACCAGGTGCTCTGAAACACTGCGCTTAAGTCTGTGAGAAAAATGTAAAGAAATTAAGACCAACTACAGTCTGGCTATTTCTTTTGGTAAAACGGCGCTCAGAAACATCATCTTTATTTCAAGACTCAGAAACATCCCCTTATTCTAGTTGCTGTATATAAGCCGCTCTAAAAGCCAGGCTGTAGCAGGCTTTTCCACCAGGTTATGTTAGAAGTTTACAGGGATGCGTATCTCTGCGCTGGCCCTGATTTAACTCAGTTTCTTCCTGATTTTCAGGAGAAAACAGACAAGATGGCACAGGAACAGCACCGGCTTCTCCATCTTGCGCTTTGGGGGTCAAAGCCGCCAAGGCCAACAAGCCCCGGGCAGCTTCGGGCAGCTCACTTTAACTCTCACCCGGGAGAGGCGGGGGCCAGCGACCCCGAGCCCCCCGGCCCCGCTCCGGCCCTTCCATCCCTCCGCTAAAACCGCCACCGTGTGCGGGCTGCGCCCCGCCGCGGGCCCTGCCGCCAGGCCCACCGCCTCACCGCCCGCCCGGGCACCGCCGCGGAGCGCCCGGGCCCCGCCAGCCCGCGGCGGGGGCGCCCCGGTCCCGCCCGCCCGCCCCGCTCCGCTGCGCGGGGCTGCGCCACACGGGCGGCCGCCCGCCCCACCGGGGTCTCTGCCGCAGCCCCGCGCCGGGGGGACGGCGACCACGGGGACGACGACGACGACACACCGTCCCCCTGCGACTGACACTGCGCCCGAGCGGCGGCGGGCCGGGGGAGGCGGCGGGCGCCCGGCCGTGGCGGGGAGGGGGGGGCCGGTGTGGGGGGCGGCGGCGCCCCCGGGGACCCACCGCCCAAAATGGCCGCACGCCCCCGGCCCGCGCCCTCCCGGGCCGGCGGGGCCTCCCCCGGCACTTACCCACGGAGTCGGGCAGCGCAACGCCGCCCGGGCGCTGCTGAGTCAGGGACTGCCGCATGCTGCCGCCGGCCGCCGCTCCCCGCCGCAGCCCGCCGGGCCACGGCGGCGGACAGAGCCCCGGCAGCGGCTCCGCCGCGCCTGCGCGCTGGGGCGAGAGCGGCGGGAGCTGCGGGGCCGGAGCGCTCCGCGCCGCCCGCTGCCTCCGCCCGGCGGCGGGCCCGGGGCTGGCGGCGGGGGCGGGCCCGCGACGGAGCTCGGCGCCGCACCGGGAGGGGCCCTGGCTGCGCGCAGTGCCCGCCCGAGCCCCCGCTCGCCCCCGCTGCGGGGCGCCCGTGGCCTGGAGGGCTCTGGGGAGGGTCCTGCCCCTCTCCGGGGGGGTCCCGGCGCTGGGCCCCCCCGCACCCACCGGCAGCGCGGGCGGAGGGGCTCAGGTCCCTCCGCACCCACCGGCACCCCAGCGGCTCCCACCCGCCTCCAGCCCTGCTTTCTCCAAAGGTACCCCTGCACCGGTCCGTGCCCCCCGCTCCCCTCCCGGGCCGTGCTGGTGGCACACACCCCTCCACCGGCCCCGGTTTGGGCTTCTCGGTGCCCCGACCTCACTGCACCGGTGGCGGTGCCCGCCGCTGCCCAGCAGCTCCCCGCACCCCGGGCTGGGGCCGGCCCTCCCTCAACCTCAGTTTTCCATATTGTATCTGTCAAATGGGGATAAAAGCATCTTCCCAGCAGGTTTCGTAATTGCTTGTAAATCACTTTAATGCCCTGGGCTGAGAGGTGCTAAGGCAAATCAAGTAATTATTTCAAGCAAAAGCATGTTTCATCAAGTTAAAAGAGACTAATTCTATCTGTGCTTCAAAAAAAAAAAAAAAAAACCACCCCACTTTTGTTGGATAAGAGCCTAATTACCAGCTTCTCCCCGGAGAAATGAAAGGGTGCGCTGGCAGCAGCGCCCGAGGCGAGTTACCAATGCCCAGATCAATTAATGGCAAAGAACATGTCCCCTCCAGAGAAAACAGCGGTTATTTACCCGGGGTGAACTGGTTATTTACCTGGGGTGAACCGGAGGAGCCCCGTGCTCACTGCCTGTGCCCCACCGGCCAGTGGGGCTGGCACTGGCCCCCTCGTGCTCCGCTGCCCCTGCTCTGCACCAGTGATGGAGGGGACGGCTCTCCGCTCCCCGCTCCGCTCCATGTCAGGGACATGTGGCAGCGTGACCGCTGTGCCGGGGCATGTGTGTCCTCAGGGAGCTGCTGGTGGCCCGCGATGGCCCATGCCATGTTAAATCCCTGCCTTCCCAGCACCCCAGTGCCCTCCTGCCCGTGGGCGCAGGTGCCGAGCCAGCCCTGCCTGCGTGCCCAGCAGCCGGTGTGCGGCAGCCCCGGCCAACTCCCAGCTCGCCGCAGACCGGGGCAGCTGCCAGGCCTTTTTCCTTCCTGCTGTGCCCGTTTGTTAGCACCGCCGGTGAGCGGCTTTCAGCCACACTCAGGAGAGGGAAAGGAGAAATGGTGCTTGGACAGCGTGGAGCAGCCGTGCAGAAGCCTGGGGCCGATGTCCCCAGCCTCCGGGCTAAGTGAGGCAAGGCAGCCTGTCCCCACCGTTGAACAGGGGTCTCCTGTGAAGGGAAGGGTCGCCGGACCCACTGGAAACACATCGAGGGAACGAGCTGGTGGATGGTGCCAAGCTCTGCTGGCACAGACGGTGTGAAGCAAGCCCCACCATTTCTTGAGAGCTGCGTGGGGCACAGGCAGGGACAGACAGCCCTCGCACGCTGCTGTCACACCGCTGGAGCCATTCCAGGTGCCGCTGGCAGAGCTGGCCTGACACCAGTGATCTGTCCTCCCACTGCCCCCCAGCACTCCCACCACACTGGCCCCTCACAGCCACGGGACTCCAGCACGCACCCCCCATGTCCGTAATGCACCCGCTTGTGCCCATAATAGACTGAAGGGCGATTCCCTTCAAATCTGATATTCCCTGGTCCAGGTCTGCAGGGTGTCACAACAAGGTGTCCCTCTGGATTGTCTCTTGGTGGCTGGGGCCAGCTCTTACAGCCAGGTCGGGGAAGCCAGCGCTGCGCACTCGTAGCTGCTGCCTCAGTTCAAAGGGATAAATATAGACCTTCCCCTCGCACTACCCCTTCACTGCAAAAGAGATTTTGCAAGCATTAACCACGGCCCCACTGTGACTGACAAGCACATATTGACAGACACATGCAGTCATCGAAAGCCCTAGTGATTTCCCAATGTTTATTAACAGCTACATGGTTTCCCCGGGGCGGAGAGCCTGGCTTCCCCATGTAGGGTGCTGGCTGGCATTGATGGGGACTAGGGTGCAGGGCAGGATGCTGCGAGGGTGCTGCAAAGGGCACCAGATGCCAGGGGCTTGGGACAGGATCCTGTTGCGTTGAGCTCACCCCTCTTAGGAAAGCAAGTTATTTTTTGACCCACTCCTGAATGCTGAAGTCCTGCAGGGTAGGGAGGAAAAGCAGCGTGGTTCCTTGCAGACAGGCAAAGGTCTTGGTGCAGCAGAGCTCACCCAGCCTTTTTGGGGGGAGATAGGGGCTGGGGAGCTGTGCTGGGGAGGGGGCTGTGCCTGTGGGTCCCCGAGAGCTGGGGCAACACGACATCCACAATGGGGCTGGTGCTTGCTGGGCTCAGCCCTGGGCTCCTGCAGTGCTAGCCCTCATGTTTCTCTGCATTTCCCACCCAGGGGTGGACGGGAACGCCATCGCCGAGGGCATGGAGGGCCAGGACAGGAGCCCCCACTGGAAGGTGGTGAGTCTTTTGGGGGCCGCTGGCCACCCTGCGAGAGGTGAGGCGGAGGCTACTGCCAAGAACCTGCTTTGTGGCTGATAAATATAACCACTTTGCTTTAGGAAATGCTGCTGCATCCCTTAGGCAAAGCATAAGCACTGTGTACTGAGAGGGGAAGGGGCAGCAGAGGGTCTGGCTGGTGGTCCTGGGCAGTGAGGGGGGCCAGGAGGGGCGGGGACACCTGGGCACGGACCCTCCACATACCTGGCTTTCGTTTGGAGGAACCCGCCGTTGAGAGCTGACCTGGTCGGGGTTGAGGATGGGGGAAAAACCCCAGCCTCCCCCAGGACACACACGACCATCAGCACAGCGTGGTCCCACCAGGGGATGAACCCGAGCTTTGCTTTGCCACCCAACGTCACCTCAGCTGCCACGGCAGGCAGCAGCCGAGGGTTGTCCAGTGTCCCAACAGGTCCCGCCATGGCTGTGCCCCTTCCCTGCCCCAGCATGCTCCTACCCCATCTCCTGCTCCTTTTCCAGGTGCAAGGGACTGCTCCGAGGCCATCTCTGGTCCTGGGGTACAGAAGTAGAACACTGGGGAGGTGTTCCAATCCAGACCTAACCTAGCTCCCTAGCTCAGGGACCTCGGGCAGGACCTGGCAGTGGGGACATCCCATCCTGTTTGCCCCACACAGACCTTCCTGCCTGTGGGCAGAGCCTGGGGCCTCCTCAGCCTCCCTATGCTGCCACGGAGCCCCCATGGCCTCTCCCAGCTGGCAGGATGGGACCCTTCATTGAGTACTGGATATGCAGCATGGAGCCAGGACAGCCGGAAAGTTTTCCGTCCTTGCAAAAGCCTTCTGCAGGGCAGAGCTGTGGCGTTCCCTGGGTGAGAGCCCATGGGGGGCTGCCCCCATGTCCCCCCACAACTCTAAGCACTGATAGCAGCTTCTGGGCGAGGGCTCTGCATACAGCCCATGCGCTGCCCTCACTGCCTCCGAGCTGCAGCTGGTGTGAAATCCAAAGGGCTATTCCCAAAGCAGCACTAAACATTGGCAGAGTTCCTCTGAGCAGTCCCTGCTACTCTGACAGTCTGAGAAAATGTTTCCATAGCAGCTGCTGGTAGCTCCTTTATTTAATGGGGAGGAGAGTGGGAGGAAGGAGAACTCCTTCTCCTCCTCTTCTTCCATCACTTACTCCTCTGCAGGTGTCCTGGCAGCAGCCCCTCCACCTCCTCTCCCATGTCCCTGCCAGCCACTCGTGCTGGGGCTCCTGCTTCTCTGCTCCGAAATCCTCTGGTTTCATCAGCCTTGTGTGGTACAGGGCTGTGGCCATGCAGGACCTGGCTCGGGCAGGGCTCCAGCCCGGGGTACAGGACCCGAGCCAAGCATTGCCTTCGCTGTACAGGCAGCTGCAGGCATTTTGCTGGCAGCAGTGCTCTGACGCAGGCGTGCTCCCAGAAGAGCCCCACGGGGGCCTTAACCGGGGCTGATCGGGGCAATTAGTAGGATGGTGATAGTTTACAGCCCCCCTGGGTCTGACCCAGAATCCCCAAGGCATGAATTCGGGCGGTAGAGTCAGTGCGCTCTCCCCGTTCCCACTGTTTTGCAGTATTTGTGTGTCTGAGCAGAGTTTAATCCCCCCTGATCCCAAGGTGTTTCCAAGCCAGACTTTCTGCCAAGCTGTTGGCCACTTCTTGGCTCTCCCAAGGCAACCTGTAGGGTGTAAATATCTCACTTGTTGGCCCTGGCTCCAACAGGTGCTCACAGACGGCAGATTTCCACGGCCCTCGGCGCAGACACGGGGCAATTGTGCCAGTGCAGCTGCTGCCAGGCTGTGTTTGCCATGGGCATGGTGGCCTTGGGGAGATGTGGCTGTGGCAGGCAAGCATGGCCCTGACCCATCCGGGAGCAGCTGAACCCTGCAGCAGTGTTTGCATTAAAGCACAGGGAAGCGATGAACCCACCCAGATCTCAGCATCACCTCTTCTCCCCAGCGGTACCTGGCCCAGCCCTGCCCCAAGCTCAAAGCAAGGTCTGCACCCTCTGCCACCTCGTCAGCTGCTTGTAGAGACACAGAGCCTGCCCAGGTTCAAGGGCGGTGAGGGACAGCTGCTGTGTCTCCTCTCAGGTGACTCTTGGCCAGGCACAGGTACAGAGAGATCTGTGTTCCTGAGCTCTGGACAAATGAATTTTCACCACCGAGGCAAAACACAAACTCTCACCGCCTGGGGAGATGCTCTTCCCTGGAACTCAGTGTAATTAAAAAATAACAACACAGGGATTTCTCCAAAGACTAAACACTTGCTCACATGCCAAGAAAAACAAACTGGATGACCTCTTAAATAATGCTGCCTGCTGTTATCTGTGGTAGCACAGAAAACGTGTGCTTGAGCTCAGAGATGTTGCAGAAGCGTGGGAACAGCCCTGGCCCTCCCACGTCACAGCTTTTCCTTGGTCATGTCCTCGCAGGTGGAAAAAGATGAGTTTCTGTAAATGCCAGGACAAGGAGACAGTACCTGGTGTGATGGCAGTGACGTATGTGTAATGGAAAAATGGATGTTGGGATCTAAGCAATCTTAAGTCAGAACAGCCAAAACTGCCTCTCTTTAACTCAAGAGTGATGATGGGAAAATGGAAATTTGAAACACTTCCAGCTATTAAGTGTTTTTGCATTTATTTTTGGCCAATGAGATGTTCAGCTTGCGTGTGGGGGTTGTGTTCTGTAACTCTTCCAGGAAAATAAGCACGAGGAGAAAGTCCAGGATTCTGACAGACAGAAGGACGAGACCAAGGCAGAGATGGGGAGCAAAACCTGGGCAGACCTGGCTGGGGAGATGAAGGTATTCCTGTGGAACCCAGAGGAGAGAACATGCCTGGGGAGAACAGCCAAGAGCTGGGGTAGGTCCTTGCTCAAGCCCTGCTTTCGGGATCGTTGCCTTTTCTGCTTCACCACAGATGCACTTGCCTGTGACCATCCTTGATAGCTTGGACTGACCACCCCCACCCCATATTTCCAGGGCAGATGTTTCTAACCACTGCAATAAAGAACTAGTGAGGAGGACAAGCAGAAAACGTTGGGGAAGTTACCCTTAGTCTGGATGTTGATGTTTCCTGAGGGTGGGAAAGCAAAGATTGCAGGCTGCCCAGACCATGTACTGGGAAGAAATTAAGAGCCTGAACAAACATGGGGACTGCAGGTTGGTCTGATGCAGCCACTCACCCCTGCTGCTGCCAGCAACCTGGCTCCTGCCTAAGTCAGGAGCCCATGGGGAGGTGGCTTTGGGGTCATCAGTGTGGTGGGAGAAGAGCACCTGAGCCACAGGGCAGGTGTTTTGGGGAGGGTGTGCACTGCAGGGCTGAGCAGCCCTCCTTGCCTGCATGTGGCCTGGCTCTGGGGCGGGAAGGGCTGGTCATCGCCACCACCCTGCAGCTTCCCAGGGCGTTACATGGTGCGGTGCCCACAGCAGAGCCCACCCATGCTGTCAGGGCTGGGATGTACCAGTGGGTCTTTGAACACCCTATTTTAGCCATGTCCATGTGGCTTCAAAAATTATCACTGCGTCTGGAGGTGCTCCGGGTGGTTCAGAGCAGCCCGTGGCTGCAGGGACGGCACTGCTGCAGGCTCAGACCAAGACTAAGGTGCCACAGCATGTGCAATGCCATCCGCCTTTGCAGCTCTGCTCTCGTGACAGCACGTAGCCTCAGCAGCAGGGCAAAAACCCACGACCTCAGCCTAGCATCACATGCACATCGCACCGGTGTAAGGCTGTGAGTTATCAGGGGCTGCTGCTCAGTGTTTGCAGCCCTCCTTGGCTGGCACCAGCAACACGCTCACAAGCCCTGCAGCCTGCCCGTGCCCCCACCGCGCGTGCTGGGTCTCCTGCAAAGCCTGTGCTGACAGCCAGGAGAAACAAAGGAAACTGCCCATGAGTGCTGGAGGAGTCTGAAAACTCCCAAGCACGAGTCTGGGGCAGGCCTTTAAATCCGCATTTGCTCCCCTGTGCCCTTTGCTGGCCATGGAGGCAGCCCAGTTTTGCTGCTCCTTTGCTGGAGTACACCCAGCAGTACAGGGGTGATGGTCCCTAGGGAAGTGGGTTTGGTTTCTGGAGGCTCTGCCAGGTGCTGAGAAAAGCCCTGTGCGAGGACTTGCTCAGGCTGGTGTGGATGTGGCCCCAGCTGGCTACTGCTGGGAGTTATTTACGCTGTAGTGTCCTCCTGTACCCTAGGAGCATCATGGTATGCTATATGGCCCCTACGGACACACGTACACCTGGCTGCACACATGTGTGCGCTCACATGCCTGTACAGGTGGGCAGGAGAGAGGCAATGAAGCTACTGTGAAAACAAAATTTTCTTTTAAAATGAGAGCATTTGGAGATGAACGGAGCTGAACTTTCCAGGTCTCATCTGCTGGGTGAGGCAGAGGGCGTTTGCAGAGCCTGGGGCTGCTCCCCGTCGCAGGGACAGGGTCTCAGGGGACTTGTGCTGCCAAAATGCAGGGAGCCAGCTGGCCACAGGGTCAGCACCAGAGGCCCCAGCCCCTGGGAAAGGCTGCATCCCTGGCTCTGCTGGTGATGCTTCCTGCTGCATTGCGGGAAACGTAAGAACAGGAACAATGGCAGCACCATGTCCCGACAAGCATTGGCTCAGCACCCCAGTGGCAGCTCCAGCCCTGCCAGGCTGGTGCGAAGGCACAGTCCCAGCATCACTGTGGCGGCGCTGGACATTATCCCTGCTGCGCCACCAGCAGCGGTGATGGTCCCATCCTCCCCAGCTCAGCCTGCAGCAGGACACAGCACTGCAGCCTCGGCAGAAGCATGGCAGGAGCACACATCTGTGTTCCCAGGGCTCCCCCCGAGCTGCTGGTTTCTCCTGGGAAATGTTTGGGTTAGGGCTTCAGTTCGCTTTCTGAGCTGCTGGGTTTTATTCATAGGCCATGGTCTCTTGAGACATCCTCAGCATCAGCCTGGTCCAGAGGAAAAACAAACTCATTCCCTGGATGTCAGGGCTGTGAAACAGCCAGCGATGTTGCAGCCCCTGCACGGTGCCGCTCGCTCCAGTCCCAGGTCGGGGTCACTGCTGCGCTGGCAACAGGAGTCAGGGCAGGAGCATCGCCCCACAGCCCCCATCGAGAATTCGGATGGGCTGACACCACTGGGCACCCTCACCTGAGGGAGTGGGAATGGTAAGAGCCAAGGTCCTGTCTGTCTGTTGGGAAGAGCCGAGGCAGGTGGATGCTCAGACCTGGTCCTGACACAGCTCTGGGAAGGGGCACAGAGCCAAACGGCAGCTGCCCTCATCCCAGGATCCCAGGGCTGGGCAGGGAGCGTGTCTGGCTGAGAGCTCTGCACCCAAAAATGCCAGGATCTGTCTGTGGAAGGGGGCTGCCAGCTCCCACCTCCGGGATGGATCCAGAGCTGCGGAGGATGCCACACCGAGCACGGCTGTGCATCCCTGCAGCACACACCCCACGGGAGGCGTTCTGGTTGTGCCAACAGCAACATCCCCTCTCTGTTTTACAGGTTTGATCTTACTGTTTTACTTCATTTTTTACACGTGCCTGGCAGGAATGTTTGCCTTTTGCGTGTACGCGATGCTACTCACACTGAGCCCCTACACGCCCAGGTACCGGGACCGCGTGTCTCCGCCAGGTATGTACACATGTCAGCCCAGCCTTGGGCACTGCTGCTGGCACTCGCACAGCAAAGTCCTACCGAAATGGTGAGACTGGGACCTTTTACCAGCAGGTAAAGTCCTGCTGGAGCTGTACACTCCGGTGTCACTCAGCCCTCCCCAACACAGGGTGCTATCGCTTACCTCAGGGCACCGACAGTGCTGCAGGTTCTCTGCAGAGGATCCGGCGGCGTCTTAAAAAGCCCTGTGTGAAGCATTCATTCTAATTATACTAATTGTTATTCTAATTATGCTAATTATTGTTATCCTTATTCTCAAGGTAAATGGGGAAGTTCAGGCATTTCATAGGTGATGCCCATTCTTTTTACTTGCTGCTCCTTTATACCTCGTATCTTCAAATAAAAATGCAAATCAAGAGCAGCTTTTACGCATTATTATTTGGGGGATTCCTGGCAAAATGATGTTCAAAAACTCCTTTCCCTATGTCAGAAGCAGGATTTTCCCTATGTTTTCATGCTGGTGGGGAACATAAGGCCCCCTCGCCCTGCTCCCTGCTTGGAGCCAGCCCTGCAGCAGGGGGCAGGGGGGACTCCTCAGCCCCCATGTGTAGCCCCAAGCCCATCACTTTCCCACAGCGCTGCTGAGACCCTCCAGGTCTCCTATGTTTCCTGGGATATTTTGACCTGCACGATGTCCTCTGGATGTGTAATGGAGGTGAGGGATCCGTGGGTTGGGAAGGGAGTTGGTTTGTGAGCTGGTGCTGCTGCTCCCGTGCCTGTGCCCGGCCCCAAACCCAGCTGCAGTGTAACCAGTCCCTGCAACAAGCACCCCAAGCCCGTGACCAGACCACTCATACCTGGTCTAACTGGGTCCGTCTCCTTCTCCAGGAGTAATGATCAGACCATACTTGAATGGGTTCACCATTGCCTTCAATGTCTCTCAGCCCAGCACATGGCAACCCTACGTGGACATCATGCACCGCTTCCTAGCCGGTAAGCTCTTAGGCACCCCAGGAGTCACGCTGGAAAGTTGTTTTCATCCATACACACATGTACAGGGTGCAGGGGGCTCCTCCTGGGCATCTCCCGACCCCCCTCCAGAAAGGCAGGCTCAGAAGGTGGTCACAAGAGCTCCCGTGGGAGGGAGCCTTGCCTTTCCAGGTGGGACTTCCTAACTCCCTTAGCATATGGATGTAGTCTGAGAGCGTAGGTCCCTGCAGGGCTTGAGAAATGTTAACAAGTCTCTTGGTCCCCACCAGCTTATGACGACAAAGTTCAAGAGGAGAAGAATATCGAGTGCATCTCAGGACAGTACTTCATCCAAGGGGGCAATGAAAGCGAGGAGAAGAAGGCTTGCCAGTTCAAGCGCTCTGCGCTGCAGAACTGCTCTGGCATTGAGGATCCAACGTTTGGCTACTCTAAAGGCCAGCCCTGCATCCTGCTGAAGATGAACCGGGTACAGAGGAAGCTGGTCGTCTCCATTCCTTCCTTCAGTGCATCCCCGTGTGATGAGTAAAGACCTTGCAGGGACTGAAACTCCTCCACTTCTCAGGCTTAGGGTAAAAGGGAATTAGAATCCCAAAACCTGCTGGCTCATACCTGCTAGAAAACATAAAAGCACTACAAAACTTGATTTGATTTGCTGAGGCCTGAGAACTTGGAAGGTCTTGTGCCAGTTCCCTCTCTGGGAGGAACTGAGCTTCAGGGCTACACGCTGGGCCCCAGTCTCTCTATAATGGGAATTCTCATAGAATTGAGTTTATCTGAAATCTTCTAATAGCATGGTGGCTCGGTGCTGGGAAAATACACGTGGAGAGGGTGTGAAGTGTGAGGGGCAGTGGCTGTGTACTGCAGGGAGGCCGGGTGCTCTGCTCTGCCTGTGCCCTCAGGCACCAATCCTGCACTCGAGCACAGATGGCAGACCCTCCTTCTGGGGGTACGTAACTCCTGTCCTGAGCAACCTGACTGGCATGTAGAAAAGCTCTCCAGAAGGCAGGCAGCATGCACTTGGCACTGCATTTCGTACAAGCACGAACATCTTTTGTTTTTGCAGATCATAGGCTACCGTCCTGGTGCTGGGGTCCCTGTGAGCGTCGACTGCAAAGTGCAGGTACTGCTTTCCTCCGTGCTCGGCAGCGTGGTGCATAGAAGGCCAAATGTCTCCTTCTGATGCACCCCACCAATATCTGTCCTCATCTTAGCCCCAAACACTCACAGGACCCCGTGCTGCTGACGCCTCCAGGTGCAAGCAGGGGTTGGTCTGCTGGGAGCAACAGTAGCCACCGGTCTCCTGCTTCCCACCCTGGCCCTTGCTGCTGGCTGCTGCCAGCCTCCCCGGCACTGCTCTGAGGGCAGGCCTGCAGGTCTGGGTGGTGGGGTGCCAGTCAGAGCCTGGAGCTGTTGGGGAGGAGGCAGGAGCTGCTCACATCCATCCCCAGCTGCTCCGTGGTACCCTCAGTCCTGGGGAGCATCCCGCAAGCCAGCAGCCGTGGGGTGAGGGAAGGGCTCCCACTGCCTGCACAGCCGCTAGATCATGGCCTTGGAGAGCAATAAAGCAGTAGGCAAGTGCAGGGGGGGACTGACAAGCAGCAGATCCTCTAACCCTTGCCTGTGCCTTTGCAGCAGTGCTGTGCTCTGGCTCGCTGAGCAGCAGCCGGCTTCCACAGTAAACACGCTGCGGGCGGGCAGGCACAGCTCAGCCCTAGTGGGGACCTGTGAGAGATGCTTGTAGTAAAAGTTCCTTCTCCTTACTCTGAAGGGAGCCGTATTTTGCATCCCACGTGCCATGCATGTACCATTGGTTTGTTTGGGTTTTTTTTCAATGACAGAAAGGCAATGAGAGCGATCTCAGGTCGGTGGACTTCTACCCTGGAAACGGGACATTTGATCTCATGTATTACCCCTACTATGGCAAGATGACTCACGTGAGTAAGGACTCTGGCATACTTGTTATTTCTCCTTGGGAAGGAGAGGGCAGGAGCTGGTGCACAGAGTGCAGATGTGCTTTCTGGCTATTTTGGGCAGATGCAGGCAGGAGGGAGGTCACGGGCACTGGGATTACAGCGCTCTATTTCTGTCTCTGACAAACTGCGGGAAATCCTTGGGGACTCCGGTTCCCCTTTGCCAGCAACGAGAAAGATTACATTTATCATCTGGAGACTAAGGCTGGTTCTGCTAACTCCCAGAGAAGGTCTCAACACCAGCATTTTCCCAGGGCATCAGAGAAGCCAGGGTTTAGGTGATACAAGAGGAAAAGGATGGAGCTTCTATCAAAGCCCTGACAAACCCACCTCAGGCTGGGTGGTTCAGAACAGAGCAGCCCCACACCAGCAGCTATTTCTGAACACACTGCCCAGCACCGCTTCGGTTTGTGCTGGACGGTACGGTGCTAGGAGGTAACATACCTTCATGACAAGCTGAAATAGGAGATGAGGCAGGCACTAAACCCTTGCTGCCACACTGCTGCTGGCTGAGGATGAGTAACAGCCCCAGCTGTCAGGTCTGCACGTCCTTTGAGCACACAGACTAATACAACACCACGGGTTCCCTACCACAAGCCACAGACTGGTTTTTAGAACAGGAGAGTCCCATTATCCAGTGTTACTTCTCCTGGCTCATCAACACAAGAGGCACTGGGCAGTACACAACCCAATGTGATGCCATCCCTCTGAGGCACAGAAAGGCTCAGCTTCAGCATCCTGAGGGACCATGATAGACATCAAACGCACCCAGACGCCTGGGAACTGTGAACAAATGGCTAACGATTTTCATTGCACATCTAAGCACTGCCTGCTTTCTGCTCCCTCAAAAATTTACTTAAATCTCCCTTCTTTTCAGGTCAACTATACATCCCCACTGGTGGCTATGCACTTTACAGATGTAAAGAGGAATTATTTGGTCCCTGTTCAGTGCAGTCTGAATGGGAAAGGCATCATCAACAATGTTAACAGCGACCGCTTCCTGGGACGAATCATCTTCACACTTAGCATTGGAAAGTAGCCACCAAAGACGCTGGGCACTTAGGTTAAGTCAATCAGAGGCTTTTTCCTTTTTAAAGCATAAAGCCAGCATTTTTTCTGCTAGGAAAAACAGGCACATAGATATTTTTGTTAATTTATTTTTGTTCATTTATTTTTGTTCATAGTTAGGAAACAAATGAGATGTAATGGAGCGTGGAACCGCATCTTTCATCATCTGTTGTAAATCATTATTAGTAAAAATTAGAAGTTATCTCCTGGGCAGAGAACCTGCAAAAGCATTTCAGTTTTGATTAAAAAAACCCCCTCTGGTATCTGAACACTATTTTTGTAAGGTCTTTTACAAGTGACCCCTGTGGAATGCATTTTTCCTGGCTTTAAACCTTAATCTCTACCATAGTTTTATATGCATTTCTCAGGCAAAAGCTAACAAGAGGGTAGTTTATTAGCACTATTCTTGTTAAAATAAACAGCAAAAAATTCTGGATTATGCCTGCAATGACAGAGTTAAAAAGTGAAAATGGTAGATCTCAAAATGCCTCCTAGGATCTTCGGCACCAGGGGCATCTGGACTGCAGCGTTTCACACGGCTTGTTCAGAACACCCAAGGCACTGGAGCAAAGGCCACATCAAAAAAACATCTGCCCTCGAACCTTTCCAACTGCTCCTTTCTGAAGTGGGAAGATGAATGCATTTTTCCTCCTTCCTCCTCCTCATTCCAGTACTTCTCTCTGCCCCAGGAATCCTCACCAAGTCTATTAAGCAGGGAGGAGTGAAAGCTCTCCCCTCGCTGTCCCAGCTGGCAGGGTGACGGCACCCCCTTCCCCTGCTCAGGCACAGAGGTGACAGCGAGATGTCAGACACATACCCCCCCACCCCCCAATATTTCAGGCTCGTTCTTCCCTGTTCCACAGGGGTCACAGCTACAGCACCGTAGAAAAACGCAAGGGAACGCTCAGTCGTTTCATCCTTACGGGGTCAACGCTGGTATGAGTGAAACCATCAATTTATCATCCCCCAAGAGACACGAAGCACAGGTGCCCTGGTCACAGCACACCTCCCTGGCACGGGGTGCTGAACCCTGCTCAGCACGCTGTGAGCCGTGAGCACAGCAGGATGGGACACCTTGGGGTCATGTGCTAGTTGGAAAGCACGCTTACTAAAATTACTGACGGAACGAGAGCATTATGGTATGTTTGCCCTACATCCTAGTCCAGGTACTGACTCTGCCATCACTTCCTGATCTATGTAAGTCTCTAAGAAGTAATTTTTTTTTTTGTATTAAAATTAAAGCGACTACAGTAAGATTAACTCTGTGGTACCGTTCTTAACACACTGGTGTAAGAGATGCAGCTTGTGACTTTAGCTCCCTGTGCCAGCCAGTTGGGGACTGAATTTGTAGCACATAATGTGATCCTTTGAGTTTTTAGCACTTGATAAACTTTCTGTAGCCAAAGAGTTCAGAAGCCCAGTACAAGACCCACTATCCACTCAGCGCCACAGACAACTATCAGGCAAAAGCTATTTATTAAGAACTGTTAAAAACCTGAACCAGAGGAAATTTAGGAACTAATTTTGCTCAGATGTGATTATTCATATGACGCTGACAGAACTAGGGCAACGCAATCACTGCCTGCACGGCCCACCTGAAAGGGCACAGAAACCGGCTTCTGCCAAGAAAGATGCTGCTGTGGTAGCGGCTCTTCCTTTGACATCAGAAATAAGTTAAACCCACAAACATTTCCCCACCTGCCGATTGCTTTAGCTCTTTTAAACCCAAACCCTTCATGCTTCAGGCCATGGAATTAACAGCTCTCCAGCTTGCAACAGGACAAAACTTTGCTTACTGCTATTCCCTACCTGCCTAGTGGAAGGATGCATAAAGCAGCCAGTCCCTTAACAGATGCTGGACCCACGCTTTGATCCAATCAACAAAGATAGATAAACTAATTCAGATATAACTGCATGAACAGCTTAGAAGCAGAAGTTTCCTTTTTCCCACCAACATCCAGATCCAGGCACGCTGACAATCCCGTTGGAAAAGCTCTCAGAAATGGCATGCATGTCTACTTACACTAAAACAAAGCTTTATAAACACTGTAGTTTATTTTCCATACACATATTCTACTTTCAGCATATTTGTACAGTCATTTCAATATCTGGAGAATTGTATACACCACTTCATGCTGCAACAACCTTAAAGTGCCGGTTCAATTTCTGACTTCTATTGAAGCCCAAAATATTACTTTATATGTATATATAAAATATATCTACATATGTGTGGATCTAGGAAATTACCACAATTTACTAAAATAACCTAGCAAAAGTGATGCAAAATACTTTGATCTGCAATCTGAGCATGAAACCGTAGATGGAATCCATCTGCTGGCAGCAGAGAAAAGCAGCACACTAACAAGCATGTGCTTGTTACTGAGAAGCTGCCAGTCTCAAAAAAATTCTCCATCTTCCACTCTGGCTGGGAGAGCAAGTAATGCGAGAGCAAAGGTACAACACAAAAGACCAAGACAACCAGAACCAGAGCACAAAGTCAGACTCAGCAGCATTAAGTTACACTCCTAGAAGTAGACAACTTGGTTCAAGAGGCCATTTGTGGTACAAAAATCAGTTCTGTCAGATTCAGGTAAAGCTTGTCTTTGGTCACAGTGAGGACAAGAATAACTGAACATACAGGTATTTCTCAAACATCAAAACTAACTGTTTAGCAATCTCCCTTCCCTGCATATATAGCTATTGTGAGTTACTTAAACATCAGTGTTGACCATCTCTTTTGTGTATGTGAATTATTGAAGGTGCTTTCCCTACAACATAGATACAGGCTCAATGCACAAAGATTAAATATTACAGCAGCTTTAGTAAACACCTGCTGCAGAGGACAGTAACTCCATGTCCATCAGTAGCCCTCTGCAGACCTGGCAGCTCTTGAGCCATCCCTCAGCCGGAACGCAGGGTTTACTAGCTGCAGAAGGCTTTTACCAAGATGGACCGAAGAGGCTGGAAGAGCAAGAGGCTTCTTTCACCCTACCAACATGAACCTGATGGGAACGAAGCAGCATACAACCACAAACAACTAGCTTCTGTTTTGGTACAGTTTAAATAGGGAACTTCGAATTGCAAAAGGTATGGCATTAACAACAAAGAAAGCATCTTCAAACAAGCCAGGTGCTCTTACTCCTTTGGAAGTCACTTTCTTCACTACATATAGATATATATTAGTTTCTGCTTTACGATCAGCATTCCTCATGCCAGAAATTTTGTGCTCTTACCCTATTCAACTGTTGTTTGAGAGAGAGCAATAATTAGATTAAAAGCAGATTAATCCTATCAAAACAGACTGGGTTTCTATCTCCACTTGCATGCCTAGATGACAGCTTTTCGGTGCTCCCTGTCAGCCCATGAAAGCTGGACAAAGGAACGGCAGGGATCTCTGAACAATCCGTGTTCTTAGGCGGTCTTTAAGCCTCACGTGGCTGAGTAGCAACTCGCTGTGTAGCTCCTTTATGCGCACACAACCAAAGCTGAGACAAACGGCAGCCAGCGAAATTCCAGCCTCCCGCCCTCATTCCACAGTTGAGCTCAGAACAAGAGGGAAAACACAGTCAAGAAAATAGCACAGGACACATTTCCTTCAGCGGACTGTTGGCTTTTCTTAGTGGAAGTTCTCCAGGACTGAGCCTTAACTTGGTGAATGAAGACAGTAAAGACATCGTGCTAGTGCAAGGCTATTTAACATCTGTTAGCAGTCAACTTCTCCATACTGATGTTAAACGAATTAATTTGCTAGAAGAATCAGATGTTCTTCTCATACTACGTTAGTATTAAAGAGATCAGGTACTACCTTTACATTCAGAAGGAAGAGGAAATTCAGACCAATTCATAAGAACAAGCTGCTAATGAAAAAAAGACGACAGCCACATGCCAAATTCCCCACAGAAGTCTGTTAAGAGCTTGGTATTCATTTTCCCATAGCATGTACAAGTCCCTTCTGACATAGCATTCACACCTTTAATTATGGTTCTGGCTTCA
Organism: Falco punctatus; assembly: GCF_963210335.1. Lineage (NCBI taxonomy): Eukaryota > Metazoa > Chordata > Aves > Falconiformes > Falconidae > Falco > Falco punctatus. The sequence continues at coordinate 16,670,347 of NC_137595.1, forward strand.
GCAGTATCCAAGATAAGCTGTATGCAACTAGAAGTTTTCTTGTGTAAAAAGATGAAACAACAGAAATAAAAAGTTTCACAGATTTTTTCTTTACTCAAGCACACATTTCTCATGTGGACACGCATCAACCCTACTCAATTCTATGGTCCTCAGAACACTTCAAAATCGTACAGTAGTTTCAAGTAATTCTGCAACTCATCTTCAGACTTATGGCACATTGTTCTGTCATTAAGTAGTTTTTTGTTGTTTTTTTTAATAAAGAAACTATTAATTAATTTTTCTTATTTTTAAAGGGGCAAATCAGGGAATCTGGGAAAAGGAGAAAAGCAGGAAAGGTGGCAACAGAGATGGAATTAAGAGATTATACAGACTGATAGCCAGTACGACTTTTTCTTCTTCCAATGATATAAGATATAAAGACAAGAATGATAAGGAAGCCAAGTGCCATGCCCACTGCGATGGGAATAAGAAAGTTCAGGTCAGAATCAGCAAAACACTCTTCAGCTGCAGAAAGAAGAAAAACAAAAAAAAAAGCAAGGGAGAATAAATTAGTAAAGGAAATCCAGCATTAGAAACCAAAGCAAGCAAGGAGCAAACAGACATTTTTGAGAACTTATGCTGTACTGGATACAATAATGCATCTACAGTAAAATCAGTATTGAGTGAAGAATTGATAGAAAGATAGACATATATAGCACACGCATCACTTGTATCGGTGACGCCCTACTTCCAATTTGTATGTTTAATTCCATCTTCCTCTAGCGAGCAGTCCACTGATCAGGAACGTGAGGACACAACAGCAGCCTGAACAGGCATTTGCTGCTCACAGCTCAGTTACAGAAGTGTAGCAGCACAGGCAGACAGACCATATATTACTACTTTTCCAAGTGATTTCCCAAACCCTGGTCACCAGCACTTCTCTAGGTTCTAGGTACAAAGTAACAGACAGCAAACCAAAGGAGAAACCTACTCAACACTACAAGAGACATATGCTGAAAGCACCAAGCAGAAAACACTGAAAGGCTCTCTCTTGATTGAAAATAAAGCTGCCCACCCAAAAACACAAGGGAAGGGTTATCAGTTTCAGCTGACAACCATGCAGACCTTACTGAAATCAACACAGGAGAAAAAGAGAGCTGTAATGCTGCAGTGATTTTAGATACACAGGTTGTAAAACACAAAGAACTCCTTGCTGATACAAACATGCAAGGATTAGCAAGCCACACTGGGACCTGACTTCAAACTCTGACACAGAGGCAGGGCTTGGCATTCTTCTCATCTGTAGAGAGGGCAGAGCTCCACTGGTGTGGTGCTGAGACAAGATGTTTAGCAAGATATGACACAGCGTCTGTGTACTGCTTCAGCACGGTAAGGGTGCTTGACTTACATGCCTTTAATAAAGCAGAGCTCCTTATAAAACTTTTTGCTTTAGTTTATATTAGAGCGGAGTAAGGGTCATGCACACAATCCAATGCTTTAGCAAAAGTTAGCAGCTATTAACGAGTATTTAAACCACATCAGCCTCTGTCAGCCTTAGTTAGGGAGGATTTACTAGCTCAATTTAGCTCTCTACAGCCCAGTACACCCCTGCTCCCCCCGAAGGCTATACAAAACCTTCAGCCAAGGGGAAAGAAAACACCACACGGTTTGGCACCCACAATCTGAAGGCACCTACTGCCACACAGAGTAACACTTGGGAGGAAAAGACAAGAGGAAAGGAAATATGGACCTTATACAACAAGCTATTTCAAAATATTCTGACTACTGAAAAGGCATTTAAACATCTTAAAAAGATAACTGCATTTGATGTTTAATCATCTTTGTTCACCAAAGATCAACATACACAATTTAACTACTGCATGCTGGATAATGGGTCATTAACACTAAACAGGATGGAATCTGCTAAGGATGAAAGGTGCCCAGCAGGCAGTGGCAAATGCCCTTTCTCTTCTTCAAAGGAAGGAGATTGCTGCAAAATACATCACACTGCTTCACTGTTACAAGGAATTCCCAGGATAAAAAAGGTTTAGTTTCACACCAGGGACATTTCATCCTTTACCTCTCTCCAGTTTGCTGCACGCATCTATGCATGCACTGTTACTGTACAATGGTTAGATGCCTCAGAGAAGTGTCTTCACATGCAGAACGTTGTAGCAGTATATCATGACAAGCAGACTCCACGCTCAGGCCAGGAGGAATAGCTTTGTCAATGCTATTTGGTTGAATGCGTCTCCATTCAAAATTAAAAAAGAATCTTGGCCCCCAGCATTTGTAGCCTCAGTATAAAAGCTAGCTTTCCTTTTAATTCCAATCATGAGATGCAACTGATAGCCCCATTTTTTTTTTATTGGTATGTGCTATACAATAGAGAACACTGTGGTAAATTTAAAATAAATAGATTTTAAAAAAGGTGTTCATTGGCTGGAAAAGCTTCTTTTGAGGAGTACTAGCATGGCATCTTTACGCTACAAGATCAGAAATCTTGGTATCTTAGAGCATAATTTTAATATTTAGTAAACTGTATATAAGGCACAGTCAACAGTAATCAAAACAAACCACAGTCTAGGATAGATTATATACATTAACACTCAACATCCACAAGCGCACACAAGTTAATGCTATTTTTACAAAACAGAACGAAACTATTTTCACTCATATAATGCCACTGCACCTCTTTACTATTCTGAAATTTAAAGTGTATTTTAGAAGAACTGAAATTAATTCATCAACAGAATATGTTCTAGTTCATAGTCAAAGTTGTTAGTTTATGTTTGAACCTATGACAACACACTCTGCATCACTTGCTTAACCAGGCTTGTTTTTAACAAACTTTTGCCTGACTCAGCAAACAAGCAGCCCTTTGAGTTCAATTTTAAAAAAAACAGGACTTAAACTTGCTCATTTTAAAACTATTCCTACCCAATATTACAGCATTTCTTGTAACCAACACAGCAAGCACTAGGACAAATCATCTTCCCAAAGCTGCTCCTACTGCTACGGGTACAATGAAGTTGTCTACCTCTGGGCTGCAATCTTCAGCTGAACAGAAAAAGGGCAAGTCTGAAATAGAAATGTATTTAAGTAGAAGTATTTAACACTATGATCTCCCTCCAATTGCTTCAAAGGTATGCCTTTCCCCAGCAGAGCATCATTCAGTCATCCGCAAAACACTGACCCCTCTTTCCCCTCCCCAAAATACAAGAGCAATAGCTCCCCTTCCCAAACATCGTAACTAACAGACTCACAGCTCCAGGATGCACTTTCTGGAAAAGCACGTCTCTGCCTATTACTGTAGATTTAACATTACTGTATACCACAAAGTCCAGTCTTCCAGTGTCTAGATATTGCAAGTCTCCAGAACAGCCAACAATATAGACAGACAAACAAGACAATTACAGTAAAAACAGTAATGCTTTGACATACACCACCCCCCACCCCCCAGTCTTTACACTTACTACAGGACAACAGCAACTCCTGCTTGTTCAGAGTTTTGTCACACTCTTACAGACTGACTTGTACTAACAATTTGACAGAATTTGATGCCTGCAATCCCATTGTAGTTTAATTTTACTTTAGACAGATTTGCATCCTTAGGAACTCCACTGTTGAACTTTTTAAGAAGAGCCTACAAAAATATTTGTGTGTTTCTTCACGTTAAAAAAGCTTCAGCTGACACTTCAGCAAGGTGCTAACGTTACTTTGACTTTGTGTAGCAGATAAGAAGGGAGCTTTAACAGTGATTATATAAGCAGTTCAGGCTAGACTCAAGAAGATGATATCTGATTAGACTGCATCTTTTTCCTCTTGTCCTATGACCAGAGTTCACAGGACAGGGCAGAAAGAGGTATGGTAAAGGGAAGAGCAGTGCCTCTCGATACAGACAAGTAGTATATAGTAGTACTGTTACCAGAAGAACTGGCAGCACAGACAGCATCAGAGCTTCTACCATAAAGGATGAAGCTACTAACCAATTCCCAGAAGACTCCCTAAACACTTCTGTTGAATGTAGAGACGTATTTCTTTTTCCAAGACAACTGCTAGAAGAAACTGAACCGTTCACAGCTGTACACCCATTTCAAATGACTAGCAAAATCAATCAAAAACACCTGGTCTGGAGGGAACTACAACTGACAAAAACCTTTACAAGCAAATTTCTAATGATGAACCAGATGTACAGTGTCTCCATTAGTTCCCAAGCTGTCTTCTGCTAGTGGATTGTACCCAAGCACAATTCACAATATGCTACAAAACAAAGCATTAAGACAGAGGACTCTTTGAGGAGTGCCTTCACCAGCTGTGTAACAGGATCTCAGATATAGACTGATTCAAAGTTGACCTTACTCATTTAGTTTATTTTTTTTTAAAAAAAAAAAGACAGTACAAGATGTCTGTTTTCAAATTAGTTAAAAAAAAAATGTGAACAGGTTTCCTTAAGAAATAGAACAATCTTTATTATTTAGAGCACATATTGAACAGGTTGACAGTTCCCTACGGTGCAATACATACAGGAAAACTAGTGGTTTTATAACAACAGGCAGTCAGGTGAAACTTGAGATTATTGTTTGGTTTTTTTTAAACCAGTTATCTGCACATCAGTCTAGGAGTACTTTAATCTCTTAGCCAATATACTTGTAAATGAAGATTAAGTAGCAGGTTTTTCCAAAGATACTTCCAGTACTGTTGAATTTTGGGAACAGTTTGCACTCATCTTCTATATTGTCACTTAGAAACTGCACAGCAAAAATTTGCATGGTCAGATGAATACAGCATGGTAACTACTCCTTAACAGAAATGCAAGTGTAACTGGTGCCACTGAACATCAGTCACAGAAGTGCTAAAAATTTATCTGAACTTCTGCATTTGAGCTATAGTAATACCAAAGTCGTTAGATCCATTTTTTTTAATTTTTTTTAATTAAAATGTTAAGTCTTGAAGCCTGTTTCAGGATTAAACTTAAAGTAGTTCCCAACTTTCGTTAAAATGAATTTCAGTAACTGATGCAAAATTCAAGCTGTAGACTACAAGCTATAGTAAGCATTATCCACCCATACTTGCTTCCTTGGCTAGTGTCAAGAGAAAACTGTTTTTACAAAAAAAAATAATTATTGAAAGTGTATTTTATGATTTGTATACAAACATGCCACAGACATCTCTACAACCCTAGAAAACACTAATAAAACACTAAACCAGCTTTGATGCAGAGTAAACTCATTCTAAAGGGGGAAACAATGTTATGTTCATTAAATAACTAGTTTAGGCAGCTCATGTTATGACATATGCAAAAAAAGCCACACTTACCTAAAAGTCTAAAAGACTTTTTTTTTTCCATGCAGTAAAAACTATGTATTACAGCACAAGGAGGCCAGAAAAAAGTAGTGCAGCAAAGGTTAAGTCTCTATAGAGCTGCAGTTTAAGAACAGTCCGGTCGTGCTGCACTTAAGCTAGTTATCCTTTCCATACAGCAAGGAAAAACAGGTGTTATGGGTCCATCTCAGACTCATTTGGCTTTTGCATTCTTAACATTAATAAATGCTACACAGCAAACAATCAAACATAAAGTACATTAATCATTCAGAATGCCAATGGCAGGCAGTTATAATGTGAATTTTGATCAGCAGAGAACCATCCAAGATGAAGATTTAAAGACAGCTCAAGCTGTAACAACAGATACTGGCTCATTAAACAAAAGCATTTTTTTAAACAATGGTCATTCAAAGCAACAAGACAGACTAGTTCTGTGCAGAGTAGGATATAAAGTTAAGTGCACTTTAAAGTTCTGGAATATTTAGAAAGGTTATTCCCTTTAAACTGATGCCAGCAAAAAACCTTGCATTAATTTAGCAGAACACTACCTCAGTTGAGTATTTTAGATGATTGCCAAGGTATAGTAAGCAATGAAGAATTCAGTGCCTAACAGTAAATTCTTTTTTTGAAAGCATTTGAAAACGGCACTGAAGTCTTCCTCTGTATCTACCATTTGGCAAGTACAGGTTACCCATTTTGTTTGTACAGTCAGGGTATATGAATGATTCCTGAAACGACACTGAGGCAGGAGTAAACTACTCAAACTCTGTCAAAGCTAAGTAACTTACTGCTGCCACTTCAAAAGATCATTTAATCACCAGCCTGAAGTTCAATTCTATGAAAAACAGAGTTGTTACTGGGCATCGTACAATCCTTGTTAAATACTATACAAGTCAACATAGTGACTAACACTGCCAGCTTAACCCACAATTATGACAACAACTAAGGAACGCAGAGGAGAGAAGCAAGTACAAATTCTATGCTATTCTGGGAGTTGCCCAATGCACATCAGTTTAAAATGTGTTCTTGTTTCAGGCTATGATTTTTAAAATGCAGAAATAATTCCTTAACACTTTAGGGTTTTTGCAAGATAAAATCCTTAGCCTAGCAATTTATCCAGTATTTGACATCTTCAAAACAGCTATGAAACCCATGTTGTCTTCTCAGAGCAGGAAAACTAAAAACGTAGCGCTGCTTCATCTGAGATAAACATTCTCTCTTTGTTTCTTAACTCCAATTACCTGCGGCTAGTAATTACTCCTAGGTATTGCGTCTTTTGGGGACTTCAGAACTTGCACTTGCTTTGTTAAAAGTGAAATCAGAACAGGAATCACATTTAGATTCACAAAGTTTGATATCCAGCATAGCTTTTTCTTCTGCCAATTACATAAGCAACCACTATAATGGCAATCAAGCCAGCAAGTGCAGCACCAACTACAATTGGGATTAGAATGCTGTCATCATCCAGCGAACACTCCTGGGCTGTAGATGAGAAAAAGGTTGCAACAAGGAATAAATAAAGACAGAATACTTGCCAAGTGTGCTATAAAAATCTGTTTCCCTTAGTACCAGGGTGTTCAAAAAATCAAGTTTTATTACATCTTTAAGAGAGAAAGAATTACAGAGGTCTCGTGTAAGTCTAGCACGTATTAAGCATTATAATCACTTGGAACATTTGATAAACTAGAATAAGCTAATGGTGTACAAATTTTCAGGTGTGCAAGATCTGTACTAGACAAAGGAGTAGGCATTCTGCTTTTAAGACAGAACAAGGCTTATCTATTTCATATTTAAGGCAAGTCTGGTGCTTTTATTCATTAAAAATAAAGTGACCTAGGTTTGGTAACAAGAAAAGGCTATAATTAGAAGGAAACTAGCTGCAAATTGAACACCACAGTTAAATGGGACCCTAACTCTTTAGAATGTATTGTGATAAACACCGTTTACCCTGCATACATTTGGGGACTTCTCTCTGCCTACAAAAAGCTGTTTCAAAACCTGCACCCGATCTATTTGTCTGCAGATTAGCCTAGTCTGGTAAGACCGCTAAAAGTATTATCAGTAAGTACAAAGACCAGGTTACACTAAAGATTAAGAGAGGGGTCATTTAAGCCATTCCAGTTTTCCCCAGAGAAGACCAGGACAATGCAGCAAACAAACATTTTTAGAATCTTTCTTTACTTCTGGATATTCAGGACTGCTTCTGAAGGAAGCTTGGCCAGTTCATGCCTCCCCCCCCCCCGTTCCTTTGACTGTCAGGAAAAAAGAAACAAAACATCTAACTGTATTACCAAAGTACACTTCTGCTGAAGTTTTGTCCCATTTTCTTATACATTTGAGCTACAAAAAGCTGTATGTCAAAATGGTATCAGATAACTTCTAATTAATTCTGCAAGGTAATGCTTATTATGTTCCTTTTCAGTGTCTCTAGCTCCTTCAAGTTTTATGAAGGAGAATCAGCATACCTAGCAGACATTTTTTGAAGTGAATACAAAGCTTTCCTTAACTTTCAAGTCAGTCTCGGAACTTCTCTTCATTCCATGTGTCAAAAAACAAACAATGGAACAAGAGCTTCAAAAATAAAGTGCTTGTGCCCAACACTGGTGCTTTTCAGCACATAAGAATTTTGCTAGCATTACAAGAATTAAGAAAAAAAAGAACTCTTACCTGTAGAGAACTTATTTGCCTTCACAAGGAATGGCTGAATCCATAGATTAAAAGTATGTATTTGAATATCATCACTAATTTCAAGAGTTTGCTCTTTCCGGCACATGTAAGAACTACCAAGGAAAGCATCCCACTTGCTGAAATTGTTGTTATCTGCACTTGAAATGACTAAAGAAAGGAGGAAAAAAAAATAAGGAAACTTGCATGCCCACTTTGAATGCAAGAGAGTTGCTAATACAATCATAAGACTAAAGAGCTGAATCTAGAGGGGCCAATTTTCATCACTGACTGCTCTGAAAAACAAGGTAGTCTGAAGTGTGATTTATCTGTTTAACCAGAAGTCATGCCCTGAAGTTACACAGTACTTAGCAGTAACCTATGCTTCATATAGACATGACATTAGGCTTTCCTTGTAGCTCCACTCATCCCAACATCACAGAGTTACAAGGATTTTAGCTTTAGTAGCCTTTTAACTGCAGCAGCCATGACAAGCAACTTACAGCATACTTTCTTCCAAGTCAAAAGCATAGGGCTTTGTTTGGGTTTTTTTTTTGTTTGTTTTTCTGGGGGGTTTGTTTGTTGGGGTTTTTTTTAGTTTTTGAAGGACTGGTCTCTTTTCCCAGTGAGAGTTAAATAGAAACGGTTGGAAGATAGAGCAGCATCCTCAGTCAAAAAGACAATAGCTGGTTTAAGAAAAACAAAAAGCTCCAGAGTTAGTACAACTGTATTTCACACCTCAAAAATTATGTTACTGAAAACAGTTATAAGGAAACCCTCTTAATTTATAGGGACCCCATTAACAGAATTTTCAGGAAAAGAGAATGAACCCACACTGCTGTTTAAAGTAACTCCTACGGCCTTTTCTGCTTATTACTTTCTTCCCTAATTTCAAAGACTTAAAGTAGGAAGTAACAGTAAGCATTAATAGCACGGGGGGGGGGGGGGGGGGGGGGATGGAGTATTTGATAAATACAGACATTGAGTAAAAGCTTATGCTTGTGTTAAGATAGTTACTATTTCTTACCAGAACCGTTCAGACGGTTGAGCAGCGTAACATTCACCTCTTTCAGATAAAATTTTGGTACACCTGCACTTGTATTTTTCTGTTTAAGAAGCAAGAACCAATTGTCAGTGTGCAATTCTGCATTTTTAACTTTAAGAACACGTGCTTTACAAAGGGTAACACAGTCTTACATGTTCTACTTTAACCCAATTCTCTGTTTGCCTTGAGGTGGCCTGCTAGCCAGTTCCACATCCTACATGGGAACAGCCTACCACCAGCAAGTGACAGAAGGATTTTACTATGAGCAATCATCATGCAGTGCTGTTAAAGTAGAAACTTGGTTGAAACTAAAAGAAGTTACTTACAACAACAAATGTGAAACTAATCAACGTGCTATTTCCATCATTCAATTTCAGCATCGCCGTTGTGTTACCACATGTACCATCTGCGCTAGTTGTCTTTGGATTGACGTTGATCAGAACAGGCTGAAATATAGACATATATCAAAGATGTTCAGCTGCCATTAGGAATACAGAGTTTCAGTCCGCAGCAGTCTTAGGCTAGAAGAGCTTGTCATGAAGATTACAGCAGGAAGACTGAGCCTGGCTACTACTGAACCAAGGCTACTTAAGTTAAGTTTACATGCTGGTAAATACTGAAGCACACAGACTGCCCAGTGAAGTTTTGTTTTGTTGACTTAACACAACAGGCTACCTTCGGCTCCCTCTGTGGGGAAAGACAGGATCTGCAGGGACCAACAGCCTTAAGAGCAAAGAAAGTTCCAGGCTTCCAATGATGCTAGAGGTACTCCCACTAACAAGTTATGCTGAATCCACATCAGGTTTTGAAGCTAAATATTACACCACAAAACTATTCTGATGTCAGAGAGGTGCTATGTACAATACTTAAAGCAGTTCTGGACAGCCAGCAGCGTACAAAGCAAATACCCTGCACTCTGATTTCATACCAAATAACTACAACAACCTTTCTACTCTTGTAAAACAGAAGAGAAGTACCTTGTCATGGGAAACATTCAGCTGCAGACCCACAGTAGCCAGAAGACAAGTTTTATTTCCAATTTTAAGAGAATAGTTTCCTGTGTCTGGATTCTCCACAGGTTTGGGAGCAGTGGTTGGAGCAGGTGACAAAGTGGTGGTAGATGCAGTAGTTACATTGGCAACAGTAGGTGGAACAGTAGGTGCAGAAGTAGGTGTATCAGCAGGACATCTAGACTCTGAAAAGATTTTAACCACCATTTCAGTGCTGAGATTTTATTAAAGTCTTACGACTCAGAGGTCAGTTCAATACAGACACCAATTTCTCTGCTGAAATCTAGGCTCCCTGGGAGTCTGCTAATCACCAAGTCAGAAGTCTCAAACTTAACGCTATGGCACAGTATTCCAAACAATTTACAGCTATCAGTTATTCTCAGAAATTCTGTAATGCCCACCGTTTCAAATCCATGTAGTATATGCAGTACTACTTACCTCTGAACACAGAGGTGAAACACAGACAAAGACAGCTAAGTAGTCATAGAAGTATGATATGTATTTGCTGTAGACAAAGTCAGCAGCCCTATTACACCATTTGTAGAAAAGTAACATGCTCATCTCTTTTGAGCAGCTGAGCTGTGAGGTGAGACAACAGGCTCTGGACTATTTAAATGAAAAAGCAAAGGCTACCACTGAAAATGGAAGGCAGTCAGTTAAAAACCTTGAAGCTCAAATAATCTAGTCAGCAACAGCAGCTCTGAAGTGCTTATTTTTAATACCCCAATTACTGGAATACACTAGATTACCACCTTGGCATGGGAACAATCTCTATTACTATATACTACTAAATCTGTTCTACTAATCTACTTTTCCAGGAACAAGGAAAGACATACTAAAGGATATTTACATGAATACGATTCAACACAGCACATCTCAGAACTGGTAGATTTTTTATTACGGCACTTTGCCCCCTGCACTAGGATGTGATATAAAAAACTTCATTCACAAATCAAAATGCTCACCTTTTTCACCGATTGTGCCATTCTGAACAAAAGCCTGCACGGTAACATTCCAGAAAATCTGCGTTACGTTTTCTGCTTCAAAAGACTCAATACTATGACACACGAAGACATTATTCAATTGAACTGGACTCATAGTGTCCTTTACAACAATAGTAACTGGTCCTGCAAAAAAGTACAACTATTTTAATACCTTATGAACTACAAGAACATTTATAGGTAGTGTTCTGTTTTATATAATTCCCTAAGACAAAGATAAAGAGATAATTAAGTTTAACAATCCTAAGCTTTCTTGATTGTTTTACCTGTGTGTCCTGACCTGAAGTGCTAAGTAGTGCAGAGAAGTAATCAAGCTTCCAGAACCAGACAAGCCATTACAAACATGACCCCTTTTACTTAAGTTTTTATTTAAGGAAAAAAAATTTCCTATTATTAATAAGTATTATTACATGGAATGCCTAATGCTGTATTGCTTTGCTGGGTGAAAGGTCACATCGTGCAAACTAAAATGAATCTTCCATATGCCTGTGGTCTACTAGCAGCACCTCACTGATCAGTGCTGTTCAGTTAATCCTCCCCTTTCACTCCACTTAAAGAAATTATACATTCAGTGAAGCCAACTAGTCTGTATTCTTATCCAGTAGGCAGGTGTGATTAACAATAGGCTGTACATAGCACAAAAGACATTAGATAAATTAGACCTTCTAACTTTGAAAAAGTCAACCAAAGTCAGTTACAAAAAAATTAAAGCTTGTGGCCATAACTGCTTTATAACTAGTATTCTGCATTGCACATTACCTTTTCTTTTAGCATCAGGAAATACAGCAGTATCATTAGTGTTGTAGGTAAACGTGATGAAGTCCCCCTGGTAAGTCTCATTGGTTTTTGTAAAGTTAATGCTCCAAGAGTGACCTTCGCCAAACTGTACTGCCAGAAGTGCAGCATGTGTGTCATTGCCACAGACGCTTCCATTGTGTGTCACACTGGATGACAAATTCAAGGTTGTGTTTTTCTAGGAAAAAAAAAATAACTTGAAATGTTTTCACAGATAGCAGTCCTTCCCCAGGACAACATTATAAACCTGCTGGAGTTAGAACCTCGCACAAGATCAGTGAGATGATTTTAGGTTATTCTACAAAATTATGAAAAAGTCTCCCTGACACCTGACTTAGAAAAGAATCATATCACATTCAAGACAAAAGTACAAATCTAACTGAGCTGTAAGCCTCGACCATGCTGAGCTGCAATTTACATTCACTATTTGGGCTAAGAACATTACTACACTGAAACACAAAACCCATCAAGTTTGACAGGTATACCATTTAAGTAAGTGCAACAGGGCACTTTCAGTTATTTGTACTATTAATTGAGAACTTATGCTTTGTTTTAAAAGGAATATGTAGGAATAAACTTAATAACTAACTTGAAAAAAAAAAAAGTAGTAAAACCCCAAACACCTTAGGTAAAAGACCCAAACACCAAGTAAAAGAGCATACTTAAAACTTGTACACAGGACAAAATACAGTTGTCAACAAAAGTTGACTCCAAATACTTACATAATCACTACTGTTTGTTTCGTATTTTATGAAGAAACTCATCATCCATCTTGCATACAGGCACGTAGCATTAGAGGCATCCTTTATATCTACTTCCACTGCATAGGACTGGAGAAAACCTAGAAGGTATGATCATTAGCTATTGAGACATTGCTTTCACTTTATTTTCTAGAACCACTCAAGAGGACCTCATTACAAAGCAGAAAATTATTTCAGGACTGAATTCAATTTGCCAGACACTGAAAGAATAGCATTATAACTAGAACATCAGCTTTATGGTGACACAGCGAAGAGCACGAACACAACCCTTGAACGAAGTGCTGCTTGTGGGCCAGAGCCTCCCTATTTGTTTCACCATGGTACAGTTCTAGTCGGCCTCTAAGGAATGAGCCTGGGGTGCCCTCACCGTGTAGCCTCCATTTCTGGCCCCAAAGGAGGGGACGTTACATCCCCCTGAACATTTTTGGGAAGGTTTCTATCGCTGTGGGATACGTAACTCGGTGACACTCGGACAGAGGCGCTCCCCCACCGCCCGTTTTGCGGTGCAGCGTTGAGGGCCGGCCCCCGCGGCTCCCGGCTGGCCAGGCCACCCCCGGTGAAACACCACCAGGCCCCGCCGGTGAAACACACGCGTCCGCCGCCCGGTCGGCCCGGCCTCCTCAACAACAGGGCCCCGCCAGGCCGCCGTGGCGCACCCCAGCCCCCGCTGCCCCCCGGGTGTGACAGCGCGGCGTGAGGCTGCCCAGTCCCCACTGCAGGGCCGACCCCGGGGAGTCGCCGCTGGGCTGAGGCGCCGCCGGGCCCGTGCCGGGCCCGTAGCCCCCCCGCCACCGCGTCACATGTGCGACGGAGCGGGAGGGGCGGCCCGCGCCCGCGGGGACACCTGCACCCCCACCCCCTACCTCCCGCAGCCCCGGGGGCGGCCGCCGCCCCGCTCACCGGAGCTGCCGAGCAGCAGCAGGAAGAGGAGAGCGGAGGAGGCAGCGGAGGGGGAGCGCGGCCCCATCCTGCCGGCGGCGGGCGGCGGCGGGCAGCGAGCGGCGGGGGCGAGCTGGCGCGGCGGGGCCCTGGCCACCGGTCATGTGACGGGAGGGGCGGGGCCGCCCGCGCGCGCCAATCGCCGCGCCGCGCCTCTCGATTCGATGGCTCGCGGACGGGGCGCTCGCCGCCCGCCGCCTCGGGCGGGCCCAGCCGGCTTGTGGGGGCGGTCCCGGGCCTGCGCTGCCGCCGGGGGAGTCTGCGGGCAGCCTGGGCTAGCCCTGCGGAGGCCGCTGGAGGCCGGGAGAGCTGAGGGGAGGTGCGCCTTCCCAGAAGTTTAATATAGGGCCTGTCGTTGAAAAAAAAAATAAAGAATTAAGGTACTTTCGCTGTTTACGATTAAAAAAAAGGGTCTAAATTACCTCAGGATTGGCAGCGCGCTGCAGTGCCGGGTCAGGAGCTGGGCAGGCCCTGTCCTGAGGGAATGGCCCTGTCCTGAGGGGATGGCCCTGACCTGAGGGGATGGCCCTGACCTGAGAGGTCGGCCCTGTCCTGAGGGAATGGCCCTGTCCTGAGGGGCCGGCCCTGTTCTGAGGGACCGGCCCGGTCCTGAGGGAATGGCCCTGACCTGAGGGAATGGCCCTGTCCCGAGGGGCCGGCCCTGTCCCGGGTCGCACTGCGCCCGACCTGGCCCAACCACCCCTGCCATCCCCCCATGCCCGGGGCCGGGCAGCGGTGCCCCCAGACTGTGCCCCCGGCCAGGCAGCAGCCTGCCGGTAGCGGCTCTGCGGTGGGACCAGGGCCTCTGCAGTGGTGGTGGATCAGTGTGGAATAGGGCGCAGAAGGAATAGGGGGGATAACAGCTGCTGGGTGCGAACGGGGGAGAAAAGAGCCAGCGGGGTGCAGGGGGGGGGGAGAAGACCCGAGTGGACAAGAAGCCTGGTGGATCTGAGACTGGAAGGATGGGTGTTGTATTGCAGCCTGTGGAGTATTGATTGGGGGTGCAGGGCGGGGAGATAGGTTGGCTTGGCAAAGAAAGGGGAGATAGAAGAAGACATTGGGGCTGGGGGACAGCAAGACAAATGGCAGGCAGGTGCTCAGCTGCCCGAGGAGACCAGCACTCTAGACTTGGGGAGGAAGGGCTGTCCTGGAGTAACATACTCCCATTTCTGATGCCGTGGGAGAACTGCAAATAGTATTTTGAACACTCAGGCACTAAGAGACATGCCCAATCATGGGGGAAGAAAGTGAAAGCTCTTGAGGAAGACAGTAGAACACATTGACCTGATAGAGCGAGACAGTGGGAGCATAGACAGTGTTGCTAGGAAAGCAGTTATAAAGTCTTGAGGAAGTTGAAATAATGCCGTTTGTGATTAAATGTCAGTTGAATACTCTCAGCTGTATACTTGCAATACTGTACTTTTCCAAAAAGTATCACTAAACCAAACCTGGTGAGTCAGGACCACCACTGAAACCAGTGCATCATACACATGGGGGTTCCACGCGCAAACACTTGCGTGGTCAGACACATTCGCCACTTCTTTGCATTTCTTCTTGTGCTTAATAACTGTGTTACATATCTGCTATTAGTTAGAATTAATTAACCACATTTGATTAGGAATATAGAGTTATAAGAAATACTTTAGTGGAATTTGTGTTTGCATAGCAACCGACAGCTACTATGAAATCCTCTGTACAGCCCGTACCAAGGGTCAGAATCACCTAGTAGGAATGTTTAGAACTTAGATAACAGTTTCATGATTGAATGCATGACTGGATACAGTATCTACATGTAACCTAGGAGAATGTATTGAGATGTCAAAATGTAGAATTAATGGGAACTGGGGAGAGTTGAATGAAGCAACTCGTAGTTACCTGCCAAGAAACAGTGAATGTAGGTAAAAGGTAATTCCGGCAGTGGCTATCGTGACCACTCATGTACCGCCTACCTGAATAATACCCCAGACCCATTTCTAGACCTTTCTAACCTTTACTGTGCAGAATCGGATATGGGAGGGGAGTATGTTAATGATTTTTGGGAAATACTATGAATACTTAATGAATATGTATGAGTAAGTCCTATATAAGGTGTATGATTTTGAAACTTGGTGTGCGTTGATCGTGAGAGGACTCACTCGCGCACCCAGCCGTTAATAAAGAAGTGTCTGCTTATCTGCATCACATTGGTGTTGATAAGTTCATTATTCCGAGATTTCGGTAACAACTGCACCTAGAATTGTCTTATCATGCATATTACATACCAGCACATGCATTTGTCTAAGCATCATTGCATGTGAATATCGAAATTCAATACTTTCAAAATACTCAGAATAATTTTTTATTTAGCCTTTGGGTTTCATTTACTGAAAATTTGTCTGAAGAAATAAACTTTATATTTAATAACTGAGCCAGCACTTGCTGTAGGCTGCGTGGGAGTGTCCAGTAACAGCAGCACAGACAAAACCACAAATTCTGAAAGCAGCAAGTCTTCCGTCTTTCTCAGCTCCACTGCAAAGAATGGGGCATTTCAGAGGCTGGGAAGAGTCCTGCTGCTGCGGCTTTTACATTTCCTCAGGCTTCACCAGTTTAGTGCAAAGTCCTGTTTTGAAAAAGTGATCTCTCAGGAAATTAGGACCAATTACATTAAGATGATTTGACTGTTGGAGAGAAACATTGAATTAGGCTTTAATTATTCAGAGGAGGAGCAAATGATTGGTATGTTCCAGGCAGTGTGTGTGGTAGAACGTCACCTTTTGTATCAGCTGGAACATTTACTTCAGGACATGTACCTTTTTGTGTAAACATTGGTATGTTCAAACACCCCCTTGCTCTCAGTGAAGGACCCTGAATATTTTGATGTCTTGCTTGCCCATGGGAAATAGACTGTAAAATGACTAGATGTTCTGCAGACATAAACAGAAGACTGATTATGTTGTTTCCTTTATGCCAATTTACTGAAGCTCAAAAAGAAATCAAATGGTAGCTATCATAGCAAACAAATCTGTTTAATAACACAGAATAAATGTAGCAACTGGTGTGGGATTAAAAGTACAGTATAGTTTATATAATTTAGTGTAATGAAAAAGACATTGTTTTGCACCAGAAATAATAATGATTAATATCAGAACACGGATTATTCTCTTGATTTTGTTTGTACCTGCTGGCTTTGCCCTCCCTGTGTCTCCTTCCGCGGGCACTTCGTGGTATTATATCTTTTAAACATAATCTTAGCAGGTGCACTTTTTATTCAGAGGCTTGCTTCTTCCGTGCTGTGTCAGTCAAGATAAATGAGAGGACAGTTCCTAGAAGCTATGGAAAACCGATACATGGGCTAATCCTGCTTTCAGTTGAGTCAATGCCAAACTGGCTATAGGAGTAGTTTAGCAGAAAGATGAAGTTGTATAAATTCAGAGACTGTGAACTGGTGGTTTATTTTTATTGTCACAGAATATCACAGGAGAGACTGATGTGCCTGTGATGTGTATATCAAGGTTGACCCTAGCGACAATGCAGGCAGCAATAAGGCAGCCACAAAGGCTGCCCAAAGGATTTCTGCCCTTGCCTGGAGCCTTGGGAAAACCAGAGGGTAAAATTCTACCTGCAGGGAGTTGGTACAGGTGCCTTGCATTCATGTACAGGATGAAGTTTGCCCAGGAAGCCCACGTGCTCCAGCCATCTGAATGTGTTAAAAGGCTGTTAAAAACAATGTGCTCTTGTATTAGCACAGTGATAGTCTGCTCTTGCCCAGCCAAATGACAGAAGCTTGGTTTTGGCACTATTCTCCCTAAACAGATTTTTTGGGCAGTTCCCAAAGCCTATCTCCTGTTTGTAGCCCTGGAGGGAGCAAGATGAAACTCCATTCCTCTCTTGTTTAACAAATCCTCCAGCTTTCCTTAGGGAAAAAAAAAATATCAGTGGCTGGGGGTCAGATGTTGTCCGATTCCCCTTAAATTCTATGGAAAGCTATTATATTCAGTACTTGTAGGATTCAAGCTCTAACAAATACCCACTGTGTCCTATCTATCAGACTTCAGTAACGTAAGATCAAACTCATATAATCAGCTGTTTTCCTTTAACGATGGAAGTGTGAATGATTGTTAACAGGATGCAAAGAAAATGCCTTACCTTTTTGCTTACTACAGATAAATGATTTTGCATTTGCCATGATTTTGGGAGTCACTGATGGATGACAAATTGATCCTGTTTTCTAAGACATTCCTTTTGTTTATTGCTGGATGTGAAAATGAGGACTGTAATGTTTCTGTAGGCATTACATTTTTACTGTGTGGTATACTTAGTCTGATGTTATTAATTTTAGGAAGATATTTACACGTACTGAGAACAAATATGCAACACCTTATAATTTCTTTTTGAAGTTTTGGTTCATCAAGGAATATAAATTCATGCCTAATTTCAAATGTATAGGCTGTTCTGTGATGTTTGTTCACACCATATCTTTGCTGTCTAGCATATAGGTAATCCTTTGTGAATCTTTTAGCAGTTTTGACTGGTTAGATGTATCTGTAATCAAACTTTTCTTCACCCTGGGACTTGTAAAAATTGGTGAATGTGTGTGATCAGAAGAAAAGTTTAAGTGTTTAATGAAGCACTAATATTTCTGATCTCTGGTGCAGAAGAGTACAGTGATAAAAAGAAAGAGATAATACCTAGGACATGCAGTAATCACTACTTTGTTCTAATGTATTTTTATTCATTCTTTTAGATGTCTTTTTAAAAAACAGAGTATTTTCTGTATGTTTTCCAGGGGCAAGATTACAGCAGAACCAATTATTCCTTTCCAAGAGAATTTGGTACCATTTCACACATGAGGGATGGAAGGAGGGAGAGATTAACGCTAGCTGGAGAGGTCACGGATTCACTTGGCAGAGGGGGATGAATCACAGGGACCTTCTTGGGACTGTGCCAGCAACTGAGAGTTACAGGTATTCGCCAAAGTTTTCCTTTTCGTGCAGCCCCAGTTTGCAGCCTGGGGAATAAGGATTTGCTGTGATCCAGACACTGTAACAAAGACCATACATTGTCAGTATAGTGTGACATCTGCAGTGCTTCAGCTGTGTATGCTTGCCTGCTCAGTGGTGGAAAAGGGATGACTGCCTATAGCTCTGCTGTGCTGTTTTTGAAAAAAATAGCTTATTATCTAAACCACGTGAAAGCTGTGGTTCGCTACTGCTCTGAGCAGATGGCAGTGTTTCTGAGCTGTTGGGTTTCTGGAGGAGGTGGTAGTAGGAAACCAAACCATTAAATGCTGCTGCAGGAAACTGCTGAGTCAAGACTGGGGCAATCACGTGAAATGCCAAAAAAAGAAACCTTGGTGGGGAGGTGAAAAGATCAGAGAGCAGCAGACAGCTGCAAAACTTCGTGCAAGAGCACTCTGAAATCTCATGTTGTGACACAGCTGGAAAAACACATTCCTGGCTTAGCAGGAAGAAGCAAAGGCACAGGCAGCAGTATTTCATCACAAGCCTGTTGTACAAACATAACTTATAGACGTGCAACTTGGTTTAATCATACTCCGGCTGCTTGGGTGGGTGAAAGCGAGGCAGGGGCTGGGCTTTGCTGTGGTGCTGGTACAGCAGAGGCTCCTTTCCTGTCCCACCGCAGGCATCCTCAGTGCTGCGGGATGCAGGGTGAGGTGATGCCATTAATGCAGGGGTACCCAGTTGTGCTCAGAAGTATTTCCAGCTGCTGCTGGATGTCATGTGGACTAGAGCACTCGGCAGCTGGGTTAACATGCGGCAGCAGATGAGATTTATGCATTTTGTGGGTCACGCCAAACGAGTTCTAGATGTAGATCTGCTCAACGTGAAAAAAACTTGACTGACAACTCAACATATTTTTTGGGCTTGTAACAGCAACATAGAAAAATGTCAGTACTCTCAATTTTGTTTTTATTGACATACATTACTAACTTGCTGGAGATATATCTGTCAGCTTCAGGGCAGGAATTATTTTGTGAAAATGGCTTTGCAGACAAGGCACCTCCCACTTCCAACTCTTATGAAAGATGTGTTGACTGTAACTTTTTCTGAGAAATTTCAGCAGGGAAGGAAGTTAGATCTGAAATACAGGTTGGAAGAAAGACTATGTATTACACAGTCATTTTCATAGCTGGATATTTTAACTGCAGGACTTCAGTGCAGGATCCCTTGTGACCTAGAGTAACGTTACATTCCTTTTACAGAGAGCACATCAGGGTAGACTATATATTTAATTATCCAACAGTTCCCAGCTCTGTCAGAGGCAGGAAACCAGGTCTCGCAAACCCTGAGCTAGCAAAACCTGTGCACTGCATTGTCCTGAGCAACAAAACTCTTGCAAGGAACAATCTCTCTCCAATTTGAGGTTGTGTGTCTGCATTGTGCTTTTGGAGCTAGGATTTGAAGCAGCAGCTGCTGCCGTAGGAATAAAAAGGAAGAAGCTGAAGGGATACGCAGGTGGTGCCCAGTTCTGCAAGCAGCAGAATCATAGCCTTTTGGTTGCAGAACCCGTTCTTCAGAGGAGTGACTTGACCTACTCCCTGGCTGCAGCCTACAAGCAAGCCTTACCTGCATGGTGACAAAGTTCCAGCTCACCTCTGCAGAGGCTGTATTTTTTGTTATCTTTGTTCCCACCTCATCCTTGAAAGCTGTACCTCCTCCCTGGCATGCACCCGGCAAAACTTGGTCTGCACAGTGTCTTGCCCAGCTTTTAGTGGGAATTAGTAGCCTTGCTTTGAGCCTCAAACTAGCATCAACTGAAAAACTTCCTTGATATAAAGGCCTGCTTTTGAAAAAGTACCTGTTTTTTTTTAACCATGATAACAAATTGTTCTCAGATATGCTTCAAGCTTCAGAGACTGCACAAGGGTAAAACAGAACATGCATCACGGTAACTTTGTATGAGGTCTGTTCACATATCAAGTGAAAATCTTGCCAATAATCCAGCGCTGATACTTCATGCTGTATTAAAACTGCTTACCAATCCAAACAGTAAAAAAGAAATCCATTCCATATAAACTTAGATGCAATTTACTTGCATGCTAGACCCTGTCCATTTGCAAAGTCCTAGTGACTAAGCTTTGCTAAAGCAGCACTGCAACGCTTGAGCCCTGCAGGGGCCTGGGCATTATCGGTCTGATGCCTGACCCTCAGCTTTAATGCAATCAAGGCACGTAATCTAAATGGTAGAACTACAGGAAAAAAACAGTTACTGCAACTTCCTTATTACTGAAAATATTATCAGATAGAGCAGAACTTCTAGACTTACACTTTTTTTAGAAAGACAAAATTTCATAGCAAAAGCAAGTTAAGATTACTTAGACCTTTTAACACATAAGTGACATCCCCGTTTTCCTCCAGCTCTAAAATACAGCTGTTTCTAGTTGACAAACAATCGATTGTTTTAAGGAGTAACCTAAAGAACTATCAATGTTCTAGAAGACATGTGGTTAACTATATTTTCCCTGAACAGTCTCCTTTAGCATTAGCAGCTTTGCATTTAGCAGCTAAAGCCTTAGGCTGCAAGAGCCACCCAAGCATAAGCTTTTTGATACAAGCAATGCTGCCAACAACGAACTCCCTGAATCCAGCAGATCCGAGCAGAGCGAAGTTAAGGACCAAGGAGACATTCCCAAGAGAATGCAGGAACCAGAAGGCGGCCAGCCCAGCGACAGCCAAACCCAGTAAGGAATCAGGAGACCACTGACAACACTTATCTGGGGGCTGTGTGATGGTGGCGTGGATGTAACCGAGAGGTGACTGGGGTAGGGGTCCCTCGCCAGAGGCACCCAGCTCAAGCTGTAACCCAGGAATTAATAAAAGACTAATTGGAAACCTTCACTTGGGCTTGGCATTCTCAGCAGGATCCTCCAGTCGGACCCTGCTATGGTGGCTGGCACACATAAATCTGTAACATGCAATAAAAGCAGCATTTGCTGGATGTGAATTATTTTTCTTAAGCTTAAGGGGTTTATCTATGGTGCTGCACAATGTCTTACTGATTTTAGAAAATTAACTTCCAAAGTTATTTTTTTTTCTTTCATTTATATCCTAATGCTTATGTCCCATAACTAGTGACAAGGCAACTTACGAGTAATTTTAAAGATGACCTTGTATTGAGAAGCAGTTAGTTAACCAGAAGAAAAATCTGCTCCTTTGTAGGCTGACCATCCATTGTTCCTCCTTCCCAGTTAAATCCGTATTTTACAGGATACGCTCTGCACAAAGTCCAGCCTCTCAACCCCTCAAGTAAGCTTTGAGGTGTTCATTTTCTAAAGACCATAGTAGATCCACAAGCCCTTGCCTCTTTGGGGCAGAGTGTGTGTGTGTGTGTGTGTGTGTGTGTGTGTGAATCCAGAGCTACCATCTTAAATTCGATTTGGCACCACTTTTTCTCAAAAATCAGGCGAAAGTTACAGTAACTGGTATTGTGCTCACTTCATACAGCAACAGAAATTATACTCTCTGGTATTTTTCTCAGAGTAGACAGAAGATATATGAATCTCCAAATATTTAGCTGCTTCTGTAGGATTTTTTTTTTTTTTTTTAACGACAAAATCCTGTAGGATCGTGGAGAACGTAGGAAGCAGGAAATACTCTCTTTAAGGAGAAACTGTTAGTGGAAAAACCATTAAATGCATTTAGATGCCTCCAAACTGTAACAGAGAAAGCAAGCACCTCAGCAGTACTAGTGGAAGACATTTACTGTGAATATTTAAAGCCACCATGCACTAGGAACATTGTGTGATTACAGCAGTACTGCGCCAGGCCTGCCTCCCTGCAGTACATGCAAGCCTTCAACAGAAATCAAGTTTGGAGGGTCAGCACTGCTTTGCTACAGCTGTGTTTCCAAATCGCCTCTCCAGAGCTCAGAGTAAAATCAAAACACTTCACCTGCCCTCTCCACTAAGTCCTCAGAGGGCCTGCACTGGGAAGGACCAGGCTGAAGATATTCCTGAAAAACTCTGCTCAGATTTAGTCCAGCAATTCTGTATGGCTGAACAATTAATAAACTGTCCAGTCAACCATCATCCATAACAGAAGTTCCCTGTCCAGCCCTGTCCCTTGTACTTCACTAATTGTACCACAGCCATTAAAAAAAAATTACGGACTGTACTGGGAGACAAGGAATAATCATACAGCAGGAAAGTAGCCTCCTCTACTAGCAACAAGCCACCACCTTTGGTAGTTTTGTACCATTTCTGGCACTTCTACACCTTTTAATCCCAATTCAGAGTTTGTGAGGATGCTTATTTCCTTCCCCTCCAATACCCTTGTAGAAGACTTCATAAAAAAACCCCACCCAACAACAACAAAAATTTAAAAAAATTCAGGAATGGAAGCCACTTAGAAAACTCAAGGGATTTTAATGACTGAATTAAGAAGGAACTACTTATTGAAGTAGCAAACAAGTATTTTGCTATCAAAGCACAAGCTAAAGAATTTAAAGAAGCCACAAACATTAGTAAGCCCAACATACAGACCTTTTGAGTAAGAAGGCATTTTACACACAAGAGTTTATCAACACAAAACTGTTTAATATTTATTAAATGACACAAAATACCTAGATAACAGACTCACTCTCTGAAAGGACATGTATTTACATTATTTACCAACTTAAGAAAGACTCTCTGTACCCATATCAGACTTATGAAACATAAAAAAGGTTTTGCTGCTTTTTGCATCGAAGGATGCAACGGTGATACATGCCCTGTTTGCAAGTCTGCATAAACTATAACTCTTTGATGCAGTGAAAAAGCACAATTTCATGTTCTGGTAGCTGAGGGAAGAGGCTTCTGAGAAGTAACAGGGTTAGTTTTTTCCCCCCACTCCAGACACACTCTGAAGAACTGTTATACAAAAAGTATATTACATTTCTGAATGCTGCTGTACTCTTACAACTTTAGTGTAACATTTCAAAGAAAATATTCTTCCTACTATATGAAATCACTAAAAAAAGTGGTATTTGAATATTTCTTTAGATGCATTTTTTTTTTTAAAGAAAGCATTAGGGCAAATGATATGTTTAGGAGAAAAATGAAAGGCTGACAAGAAAAAAAAAAAAAAAAAGACCAAAATATGAAGAACAGCTAAAGCAACTTAATTTGCTAGGGTTTGTTTTCTTTTATTAACTATTTACTTTGGCACCTTTGTGTAAACTATAGAACAAAACAACGTTTACAACACATTTGCAATTACAGCATTTAAACAAAATGGTCACTTTTTAAACCAGCCAAGACAAAAAAATAGTCCATTTATGGGTATAAAGATTAAAAAACCTAAAATATATATTTCTAAGAATAAACTGCAATTTCTTATGAACAAGGTGCTATAAACTGCATGCAAGTCAAGATTAAAAATGTGTGGCCAAACAGACAAGCTGTGTTATAGCCAGATGAGTTGTGGTCCAAGCCCACTTTAATTTTCTTTTTCTTACAGAGATATATATGGCTCAATAGGCAGGCACATGATCCCAGCAAGAAGTTGCAGAGTTGTACGGCTGGACAATAAATCTTGGCTGCAGCTTTGTCATTAACCAGGAATGAGCGAGACCTTAGCAGAAGAGATGAACAAGTTCTTGGGGAAAACTCATGAAGATAAAAAGAGAAGCCTTCTCCCCTCCCCTCTCTCACCCCCTCTCTAGGCCTAGCCGGGATTCTCCAAGTCCGTTCTTTGGGTTGCTTTAACTAGATCACCGCTTTGGGTCTGCCTCAGATCATGGAAGTCTGATGAGATTTGAGGACATTTTTCTAGGTAATATTTTCTGTATTAAAGTTACTGAAATGGATGTGGTAAAAATTAAATAAGCCTTTAGACCTTTCTGGTTAGTTTGACTGAATGCAACACACTTGTCTAAGGAGGGAGGATTTTACCAGAATAGGCATTTTAAACATGTAGTGGTGTTAGATTTATATGCTACAACAGACTGAATGGAACCAGTTCAATACTGATACTCATCATCTCCTGTCTCCCAGAGTTAAGTTTTATGCTCCTTCTCCAAAACACCTTTTAAAAAGGAATCTTTTATTGGCTAAAGATACAAAACACATACAAGAAAAAGGAACATTGAATGCAAAATACAGAAGGTTAGGGGCGGGCAGGGGCATTCTTTCCTTCCCAGTGGACCTCTATTTAAACTAATACTTAAAAGATCTGCAGGAGCAGTCTTCAAGTTTCTTACCAGATAACTCTACTGTTAGTATTTTTCTTACAGAGGCAAGGGTGGTCCTGGATGTCTACCAGTGGTTATGTTGCAACAGTGTCAAAGGATAAGGTAGATTATCTGCAGATCACAGAGTTGTATGACAGTTACTAGAGGTAACAGCAAATAATTTAGTAGGAGAAAAACACATTTGCTTCATCTGTCAGCTGAGGACTGCTTATAAAAGAGCTTGAGAGAAAACACAGCCAGAGAAAATATGGAATTAAACAGTAGATCAAAAAAGCAATAAGGATGGGATGTGTCAGGTACAAAACACACACACACACACTCCCTCTCTCACACATGCACACCCCTGAATGTGGGATCACAGTGATAAAAGTTATAGATCATAGAGAGCTAAGTTACACTGCCATCAAACAAAAGTAAAATCTTGCTTTCAAGAAGTATCTGGTATTCCCCAGGACTATCAGTGCCTGAAACAAGATGAGGTGTTTCATTGTGCTCCGCAACACAGCTGATCATAAGGTCTAAAGCCTGGCTGGGTAAGGAAGAACTGTTATGTGGAGGAGTTACCTTTTCCGCTGACACTTTTTTCCATATATTCCTGGCACATGCTGCTATAGCAATAAAAAAAATGCGTTTTGTCGAAACAAAGCTCTACATTCAAGTGACTTATTCTCCCATGTCTTATAAAGATGCAAAGAATGCTCTCTGGTCATCTAAGAAAATATATTTTAGATGCCTTGTAGCAATACTTAACTTTCTATATGAGAGGTAGGCTTCTGGGTTCTAGGAGGCCTGCCACTTCTAGGGCTGAGTTCTTAAAGCTTTAAGTTAAAGCAATCCAAAGCAGGACAGTCTTAGAAGAGCTGCCCTGTCTAAACCTTGAGGTTAGTTCAAGTTTAGAACGTTGCAAAGCAAAACAAGTATTAAAATCCACTTGTAATTTTTGTTCTTACAGCTTTACCACAAGAACAGTGTGGCTTTTCATAGACATCTGTAAATAGATTCTCTTTTCTAGAGTATTGCTGCCAAGAGGTGAAGGCCTCCTACCCATGACTAGTAAAAACTGTCACTTTTTCCATTATGGCTGTTTTATGCTTAAAATTCCCAAAGGTGAACGCTAAATCTTATAGGCAAGCCATATAAATCTAATCTGAACTTGTTTTGTTGTAGCACTTATTTAAGAATGGTGTTTGTATATACAGAACACATGCCCACACTGCAAACTCTATACATCGTTT
This sequence comes from Falco punctatus, assembly GCF_963210335.1. Classification (NCBI taxonomy): domain Eukaryota; kingdom Metazoa; phylum Chordata; class Aves; order Falconiformes; family Falconidae; genus Falco; species Falco punctatus. The sequence continues at coordinate 16,696,270 of NC_137595.1, forward strand.
TATATTGGTACCATTTTGTCTTAATTGTGACCAAGAATAGTTTCCATTAGATCAGCAATAAGCATAGCTTGGCTTATTCCCCATTTTCCCTCCCTCAAGGGAAAAAAAATCCAAGTGTGGGCATCAACCAAACAAATGGTATGTTACTAACTGAAATGCATTCTGTACAGTAAATTAAAAGTTTGCATGCAGTTTAAGCATTTTAAAGGCTATTTTCTTATATTAATTAACCTTCTGTTTCCATTTAAAGGTGTGAAAGACATCTGTCATATATCAAGGGACTCCCTCTTCAGACCCAGAGACAAATGGAATCACAAAGACCAGGTACTTTCTTTCAGCTTTCTGCACATCTTACTAAATAACATGCAAAGAGTTCAACAGCATTCTTCTTAAAATGTAAATAGTACTCTTTTAAATGGGCATGTTAACCACTGAAAGAAGTCCACTCTACTATACTTTTCCATTACACTGCTTTCATTCAATCATCGGTAGTATAAAAAGTCAATTAACGGGATCAACAGGCTAGTTTATCCACTGGCAACTGTGTATGACACCAAGTGTGCAGTAAAACAAAGGCCAACATGTTTATGCAATATAGTTGTACTGATTCGGGTTTTCTTTATCTCTTTCCATGTAGTCCCTGTCAATTAAGGATTCTATTCTCTTCTTAAGGTCAGCAGGCTGTAAAATAAAGCAGATGTCAGCATTATTACTTTGCAGTCAATGTTTCTCTGTTCTTTTTTTCTACTTAAGCCAAATATCTGTACTGTTTAAGATGGCTGCGGAAACAGAAGTCACAGCTAAAAAAAAATTAATCCCTTAAAGCATCAAAGCTTCTAAAGTCTGCAATGTATAATTGATTGAAGAGAAGGTTACAAAATTAGCTTGTCACCTGCAGCTTAAGCATAGACTTTTTAGAGCAGAGAAAGATGCTGCTGTTTAGACTGAACTCTAAAGAACTGCAATTCATGTATTATGTACCAAACTGTTTCTATTTCTGACTTTTACCTGGTAAAAGATGGCAAAAGTTTCATTTTATCTTGATGTGATGAAGTTCTGCAACAGTTTGAGCACCCTATGATTTTGTTGGGTGAAGGACATTATAAAAATGCCTCATGATAAGAGTGACAAAAACCATTTGTATCATTTGTTATAACCCTGCAAAGCTCAGCTACAGTTTATGCAATACTTACAGGCCTGTAGGAACTTTACATGGTAACAGAACAGAATGAGATGGCAGTACCTTTTATTTCACATTTCCACTGATAGAAAGCACTGCATATTTGAACTCAAACAGATGCATTGCTATTTGAAAATCCATTTCCATTTCTACACAATAAGCTATTCATTTTATATTACAGCTGCGGGCTTCTTTGAGACATTCCCCAATATCTAACTTTCATTCCATACATATTCCTCCCCTCCCCCCCCCCATTAACCAATATAACCTCTCTGGAAAAACTACTGTATATTTATTGGTTACTAATTAATTTGAAAGTATTGGCCAAATTAAGAATCAAAGCCAATTCTGCATCATGTATCTGAAACATTTTCCCCTCAACCCCAAGAACAAGGAGAGCTAGCTTTACAGTTACTGCTAACAGGCTCTGGTTCTGAAAGCCTTTTGTAACAGATTTTAAACCACTAAAAGCTTGAGGTAATATTCAGATAAATGAATGCAACTGGAACTTTAAAAATTCCTGAAAGTTAGTATTTGCCCTTTCCTAAGAATAAAAAGATGTATGTTTTAGACAGAAGGACTGTTTAACTGAGGACAGGCCAGGGGACAGAAAAGGAAGTAGTAAAGTTTCAGAAGAAGAAAAATCAGTACCACACCTTTACTGGGAATTTAAGCTGGTTGTAGACCTCTGACACAAGCAGGTTATGACTCAGTGTCTTGCGCATCTTCATGATTCGTACAATTGCAGCGTCAATCTGGTATTGCCGGTCCTGGAATACTCTCTCTGTAGTGCTTGCCTGTTCCTCTACCTGAAGGATCCATTTAGAAAAAGTTTTAAAGAGAACACTTGAACTGTCAAAACAATTCTTTGTATCTCTAAGACAATTCTCAGCATAAGACAGTAAAAAGTCTGTTGTCAAATATTTGACATAAATCCTTTACAAATACGAAGACTGATGGTCTACTAGAAAAAACCTTGTACAAGAAAATAAAATCTTTGCACAGATTATATATGTTGGATGGCTTTCAGGGAAAACTTATTGTGAACTTGTTTCTATATGCACAAACAATTCAGTAGGGTTCCAGGGAATGATCAAGAGTGAAAAGAACACTGACTAACTGGAACTTCTCTTGACCTTACAAACATCTAGCATCACTGGTGTCTAGGTTGGTATGGAAGCACACACTTAAATCAGCATTGTAAGGTATGTGCTATCATCCAAATTATACATGTAACTTCTACAAAGATACCAGCATGTACGTTACAACTGAGTGGGAAAAGGCTTGTAAACAGGCAGGCCACAAGACACTTAACCCAAGGATCTAAACCCCAGAGGATTAAAAAGAATATACCGTTTCTTTCATCTGAATTTGGTTGATCTTTATTCTGAAGAGCTTATGTCTGAAATCATCATTACATGTGAATTTATCACCGTCTTCCACGTCTTTGCCTTTGGGACTTTTAGTCAGTACTCGGGCTTTACCACAAGCCAGGGATTGGAGTGTCCTTCTCAGCTCTCCATCCTCTAAAGCAGAAACAAGTTTAGATTTTTTTTTTTTTTAAATAAGAACACTTGGAAGTAGTCCACTGTTTTCAATACCAACCTATCCCAGTGGCTTGTTTTATCTCCTCTAAACTGAACTCTTCTCCTTCATTAAACATGAGCAGCACCAGTGTCTGGAACAAGGAGACCTGAAGCTCTTTTTTGCCCTGTCACAAGGGAAATTAACAGACATCATTAGGCTGTTCAGGTTTTTGTGTGGTTTATTTTGGGGGGGAAGTCTGAGGGACAAGGCAATGAACAAGCCATTCTTGCACGTCGATTATTTAACTTAAAAGGATGTGATACTTTATTCATTTGGGAATACAAAAGAATAAAAGTTACTGGTCACCTGGTGTTTACTATGAAATGGAGAATACACTAGAGGTCAGAAGGTTAGACCATTATATCCAGTAACAACTGGATATCCGTCAACTTACTCAAGACAAATCTCAAAGCACTGAGTGCTTAAAATTACAGTCTGAAAGACCTTGAAGTGAAAGCGTAACACACACGTTAATTTAAGAAACAGAGTATTAGGAACTATAGGATCTTTGAAATAACCAAGTTTGATAATACTTGTTTTACCATTAGTATTTTTCTGAAAAAATAGAACTGGTAAGCATTCCTATTCCAAGAGAAATTTTCTTGAAATATATTTGTGCCGATGAAGAAATGCTGAAGGAGAATACAAAGAGGCCCTTTAAAAACTGTTGTATTCTTGTACAATCCAAAACTTTTCTTTATTTCAGTAGTGAAAACTTACTGTAAAGATGCTTAATGCTGTCAGATGAAGTAAGGTCATCTATGAAACACAGTGCCTTTTCTTTTTCCCCTCTTCAGTATAAAAATTAGTGCCATTTTTAATATGGAACAAACCCACTGGACATTTTCCCCAAGCAGTAACAAACAGCTTTTTTTTTTTTCCCCACCAATACAAAAATTGGATGCGTCTTCTTAGACCTTAATACATCTATTTCAGAAACTACTGACTCTGGAAATCATAGCAAGAAGTCAAAGTTCAATGTAACTGCAAAACACCGCTAACATTTCCCATCACAGCACAAAAAAATCTCCTGATGTACCCCTAAGGTACAACCCAGACTTGGAATTGGCAGAGCAACAGGAATAAGAAAAACAATACACTCACCTCTTTAAATTCTGCTTTTAGCACACAGTGTCCTAGTGTTGACTGCCACTGAAGCTTCCTACCACTGTGTTTTCCTAAATAAAATGTCTTGAAAATCTCCTGCAGTTTTACCATCTAAGAAAAGAAAAAACCCAAAATGCTAAAACACAATTTCTACTTTAAAACCATCCTTCCCTCCTCCACAATCAAGTAAGCCTTCAGTAAAGGCTTGGAAAGATGAAGGGAATTGTAAGAAAAGAAAACAAACATTTTTTAAAAAGACACTTCTGCATTTCTTTCTAGCTATTACATACATACTTAAAACCAAGCTGCAGCTGATATGATACTTGGTATTATACATCCATATTCATTACCTCTGGGGGCAAATGGACCTCCATAGGCACGTAGGTTGGCCAATAACCCATAGTCAGAATATTCACTGTTAGTTCAATGTTGCCAGGGACATTCTGATTTTGCATATACTGCAGAAAGAAACAAAGTAAATTAAAATAAAGCAATGTTTATTAAACATGTTTCAGGCAGAACTGCAAAGTTAGAACAGGCATTACAAGAGCACAGAAGACTAATTCTAGCTACATACACATACGTTAGCATAAGAAAAAGCACTTTTCTGAAGTTCTAAAGGCAATTCCATACAGGAAGAAACAGCAAAGTAAGTGTTTTAGCAGGCTGATGTGAACATGTACCTAATTATGTGTGAATGGAGGAAGGAATGTTAAAATTTGCTTGTAATCAAAACAATATAGAACTGCCAGAACTAATGGGCAAAAACTTGCAAGCCAGTCCATCAGAATATAGTGGTGCTAAAAATGCTTTACAACTGGCATTAAAATGTTTTCCAAGTTTACAATTCTTCTTTTATTACTTTAGGTGAGGGTTTTTTGGGTGTTTTTGTTTGTTTGGTTTTTTTGTTGTTTGGTTTTGTTTTTTTAAGCAGGTGCTTGTTTCAGGTTTTTTGCTTTGTTATTCACGAAAACTATTAATAAATTAAGGAAGATTTTCAAAAGCACAGATAGCACAGAATATTAAGAAACATATTCTGACTGATTTTCAGTAGGGACTGTTTTCTCAGGTGGGCTTTTGTCCACTCCTTTTCAAAGCAATCACTTACAAAGTCTTTTTCTCTGTAGTGGAAGAACGTTACAGTCAACTGGAATAATTCAAAAGGAGTTTCACTCCATTACAATAGAAATGTTCAGAACTGAAGACATCCTGCACCCTCTCGTTAGGTTTTCTGAGAAAAACTAATTCAAAAAGCAAGTAAATGAAGGAGCCATGGCAGGCTTTCCCACAGTACCTGTTTAAATTGTATCATTATGTCTTTTGAAAGCTCCATATCTTTAAACATTCCTTCAAGTTTGCTGGTGAAAGCAGCTCCACATTCTACGAAAGAGAAAAATTAAGTCTTAAAAATTAATCTTGTTTATTTTCAACACCACAGAGTAGCTATTCTAAGTATCAGAATGTACTCTGAAGCAAGATGACCTATTTCAGCATACCTTCTTGCATAAAGGCCTGGATTCTAATTAAGACAATAGAATAAGGTTATAAACAAGGAGGAGGAAAAATTTTTTATGTAGCAGCTATTCTGCAACCCAGATGTTTTTCCACATGGACGTGACTGTTCATCCTAGGACTCCACTGGCACCCTGTCACTCAGATGACAGTTTGAACCCCTATCAGCTGCCTGCCAAACTGTATCTTGAGGGTACAACACAATCAGGTTCTAAAAAATCTTACTCTTACCACCCAAAACCTCCATCCTATGAAACAATGAAGACCAGACTAAAAGACTGCTAGCTGGCAGCTTCACATTTCAGACCTCATATGGAGTGAATAACCAGCGGAAGGCATCCTTAAGGTCTCCGAGCACATCACTGATTTATTCAGCAGGGAACCTCAACGCTATCCCACAGGCCAAAATACACTGTGTGCTTTAAGCTCCTGTTTTTTGGCTATTGCTGCTACAATTACAAACCTGAAAGCAACAGGTCTCCTCAAAACCTATCAGTCATTCAAGACTTGCACACAAGTCTTTTGTCCTCATATAAAGGGGAAATGCAAACAGCACTTCTGGAAAGGCCTGTTAAAATGTTTTTATAAGAAAGCAAGCCGATAGACAGATATTTACCATGTTTGAGTTTGGAAAGCATAGATTTTTCAGCATCTACTGATGCACTCTTTCCAACTAATAGTCTCTTTGCTAGATCTTTTTTATAAAAGGCCTCAAAGACATCTTTTCCTGTAAGAGATGAGATTTGACAGTGGTTACAATTTTTTTCTTTTTTAAAACAAACATTACCTACAAGAGGCCCAGTTAAAGGCTCAGTAAAGCTAACAAGGGATTTCATGTTAAGATTTCCACTGATTTTGAGTCAGGTCTTGTTACTGGCATTTTAACATGCAAACTACTTAAACAACACTACACCAACAAACTGCAGCTACAGAGAATGAACACTTGACAATGCAGACTGCAAAAATTATTTCAAAGTATGTTACTTATTAAACAACTGTGTCCCTACAACCCCCCCAATACTTACCATATATGAATCTAAATATGATCATAATTTTATCCAGCATTTTTTCAAGTTCTTCGTCAGTAGCTTCTTTGTTGCCTGCACGAAGCTTTGAATCTACATATTTAGCTGGAAGAGTATTGAGGAATAAGTAGTTTAGCATATGCTTAGTATCACAATGAAACATTTTAAATTTTTAATTATTTAAAAAAATCTAATATTGTGAAATCTTTTCAAAATGTAAAGGATCCTGAAACAACCTTTTATCAGTTTCATCACAGCTAGCTTGATATATTTTCATCGAGGATATAAAGTTATTAGAACATTATAGCTTAACCTCTTTTTGCAGATAAGCAATTCCCGCATCTTAACTTTACTGGCATATATAATGTTAAAACAGATTTTTGTGTACATAAAAAATCCTGGTCCATATTATGATCTCAAAGTAAAAAGTCACTATTGCTGTAGATTGATGTGGCTATAATACAAGCAAAAAAGATAAGACAAATATGTGAACCAGTTAAATATGTTGTTTATACTGCTGAATTTCTCTAGCAGATCACTTTTTTTTAAATTTCAAATGGTTTGGTTAGCACATTACAGTTAATCAATCGATTTAAAAAAGGAGGGCAGAAAGCATTACTCCACAAGCCTAACACCTGCTTTGCAATCTGTTGTGCTGTTATTCACTGTGTGGGGAAATGATTTAGATACTCAAAAGTGCAGAGAGCCAGGCCTGTAATGCACAGATCTATGAATAACTTTCTTTGCAAACTATAGAGGCTCTGTCCCTGTAACATGAGCAGTACAGTGCATCCTCATCTCTCTTATCTTTAATGTATTAAACCCCAGATAGCTATGTAGACCCCTTAATAGCTCTGCGCCTGTGTTGCTGGCAGTTATGTAAGCTTCTGAAAAAGTCAAGTTATTAGCAGTATTCTCACATCGGGACACCAGTCAGTTGCTGCAATGCCCAAGCTCTAATGTTCTTTACTGGCTAGGCTACAGAAAAGCAAACTGATGAGCAGAGCTTGTTCTTAACATTTGACACTATCCTATCAAATAATTCACTTGCATAATAAGGCACAGTAGATCCCAGTTTGATAATGCATTGTGCATAATGTCTTTTAACACACAATTCCATCACATCCCATCTATGAGCTGTATCAGCAACTTCCTCTTGTTGCCCACCCAAATTCTCACATGGGAAGAAACTGAAGAAAAATACCTATAAGTTCAGCTGGCTTATTTGGTCTTTTGTTAATGAATGTTTCAAAGGCTTCTTTCATGGCATTTACAAACTTTTCATTCTTCAGAAAGCAAACATCAATAATATGGTCAACTTTGTCCTTAAAGTCAAGTAGTTCTTGGACCATGGTTTTGTCTTTTTCTGGATTAATTACTATGGTGCTGCCAAATGCCTGCAAAATAAAACATATCTTTCAATTAGTCTGGATAATGAATTTAAGTGATAAGATTTCTAAAAGCCTAAGTTATCTTTGTAATGTCTTGTTTCCGGTACTAATTTCACTAACACAACAGAAGTAGTAGCATTATGAAGTATTTACCATATCATCATTCCTAGATCTTGTACGTGGATTCAAAACCAATCTATGAATTATGCGAATTAAGAATCTATGAATTAATGAATTATGATTCAGAACATTTGTCTAAAACTTAAACATGACAAAACAAACACATGATTTTTAAGCCATCTGTAGCCTCAGGTTTTACACAGGCAAAGCTACCACTAAACTCAATTTTATTCAACAGTATTCCTACGTCATTATAAAGACTTCCTTCACAACAACAATATTTTCTGTGACAGCATTTTCACTGACTAATAAGATGAAATGTCTAAAGTGACACTCAAGCACCTTTTGAACTTCAGTTGGTTGGTAACTTAAGCTACCACTCATTCTGACAAGAAATTTTAGCAGGGAAAAGACAAACACTCTGCCATTACCAAAATGTCTACTGGAGAAATAGTTGTCCCTCATAACTAACTGTAAGCAGAATAAAACCTCCAAATTTATTTTAAGTTCGGTAAGTCAGCTCAACGTTCAATATCTTCTGTGACAGGGCTAAAACAGTTACTGTACTTTTCCTAGTTAATAGCCAGCTTTTGAAACTGTACTAAGTTTATAAGCAAGTAGTCTTTAATTCTTAGAAAAATGTAATAGTTTATAGAGATGACTCAAGTATCTGTGTATAAACCCCATTAATACAATAGTGGTATCTGTTCCGGAGTTCTAGGCACAGTACCTTTATGTACTCAATCCAATGTTGCAAGAGAACCTGTACTCCGCCTCTCACACGACTGAACAGCTGATACAGAAGGGACAGGTCTTGAATACGGTTTTCATCAAGAAGGTGATTTAAACCTGCAAATGAGAGAATTTCAATAGGAATTAAACCCAGAGTAATCCAAAGAAAGCACAGCATATTATTTCAGTAAGGGACCTCTTCAAAGCCAGTTTTTTATTAGTAATTAGTGGTGTTGGGTGTTATTTTTTGGGGGTGGTGTTGGTGGGGTTTTTTTGTTTCTTTCTTTTAAGCTACCTAATTTAACAGCGAAACACAGAATGGCTATCTGAACCGGCTCAAACCTTAAAAACTTTGCTATTGCACTGGCTATCTTCGGCTACATTTACTTTACATAACACACTTACCACAACACCTTTGCTTACTTCTGCTTTACTATTCCCTAAAAATTTGTAAAGTTTATGCTCTACTGATCTGTAGGAAAGGTTCCTTGGCAAGACAGAGCTCTGAGTCTCAATTTCAGCTGTAAAATAAATTTTACAGATGTTTGAATGCAAGCGGCTTCAAGAAATATCTTTACCTTTTACTTACTACCTTTTTGGCAGAGAAAGTCTGAAGCTCCACAGCAAGGTTCTAAGAAAGTAGATGGGTAAATATTGCAAACACGATCCTCCTTTCAATGAAGAGTTTGTTACAGATGGCAGGAAGATGCTCACATACTTGTTTCATCCAGAATCTGGCTAGTAAGGACTTGGTAATTTTCTTTTGTTATTCAACTCTTGCTGTACCCCTATCTATTTCCTGACTATCCCTCTAAGCAACAGAGGGTCACTTCACAGAGATTATTGCAGAACCGCAGCAACATAATCCACTGCTCAAATTGTACTAAATTTTTAAAACTAGCTGCTTTTTGCGAGCAGCAAGTAACCAATGTTTCCCCTTTCTGGGAGGGCCATAATTCAAAGGCTTCTCATTTACTTCCAAGCCTTCAAAATACTATTTAACACACTGAACTTGGGAGTCCCTTACTCTAGTTTTCCTTTTGTTTTGCTGTATATCTGCAGACAGCATTGCATCTCCTTCCTTTTGACAAGGAGAACAGTATTTGCCCTCTTGCAAAATCGTCAATGCTATTTTATGAACTGAGTAGCAAAGAGTGTTAAAAATGATGTAGCTTGTGTCCTCCCCCAGCACCTGAATATGCCACTTTCTTATTCAGCACAGGAATTAAACCCCAAAGCATTAATTAGAAACATTTCTATAAAGAAGAAAGATTACCTTTCTGAAGAATGGCTGTTAAATGTTCACCTAGAAGTTGCTTTTCTACAGTAGCAATTAGTGGCTTCCTATAGAAAAAATGTTTAGAATTACTTTTCCTTTTTCCATTACTGACAGTTTAAAATCCTTTGAGATTATGTTAACTACACTTGTAATTTGGAATGCTCTAATCATCTGTGGCCAAGGACCTAAAACGATTATACACATATTTATCTGTTTTCCTCCCCAGTAAGCAATCTTTTTTCTTTTTGCTGACTGACGGTTTAATTCACACAATAAGCCTGTTGTACATGACCTCTAGGCAGCTGGACAATGAGTCCATCAATGAAGAAATCGTGCAAAAGTCAAAAAATACAGCTTCTCCTATTTTGTGGGAGGAGATTCATGTCTTGGGAGACAAACCGAGGAGAAGAAAAACCACACCTCACAAGTCAAGAGGTATTAAAACAAAATAGGGGACTGGCCACTAATAATGGTGTGGAAAAAGGAAGCCACTAAACAAACTCAATGTTCATAACAGCTGAAGGAGGAAGGAAATAAAAATGTATGATGGTAGCACTAAAACACCTTCCTCTCAGAGATCCTCTGTACCTGCTCTTTAAGAAGTTGCTACCACTTGCTCAAAGTTTTGTTTTATCAGTGACCTACATTGTCCTCTCAGACACAACAGCTGTGGCTTTATGTTAGGAGAACATTTCTCCTGTCCTACTAGTCATGACCTCCACTTGATTGTATTTGAGGAAATCCTGCCTCTAAGTAGAAAAGATTAGAAAGTGACATTAGTCAATAGCTTCCCAGACTCCATAAAGCATCTGCAAATATTCTTATGTAAATATTCAGAGCCTTTAGCTTGAGAATTCTCTATCCCAGGTCCTATCTTTTCCAGGTAGGACAGTAGCTGATTAACTGCATTTCAGCAAGAAAGAGGCATTTGGACTGGGTGCGGCAGCCTATTTTTCTCCAACCAAATGCCCAATAACATTAATTCAAACTAACTAGTGGCTTAGAAGAAAAGGGTATTGGCTGTGTGAGCCAAGACAGTGCTTCACTGTAAATAAGGAGTTATGGGAAGCGGGAAGCATTTGATGGTCAGTCAATAACTGAGATAAACTGTAGCTATTAGGTGGCCCTCAGTAGAAGAAGAGCCAAATGGCTACCAATACCAAGCAAAGAGAGACTGCACTTACTGTGTGCTCTGATCTAAATAAGTGATTATCCTGTCTGCTTCTTCTTCCAAGCGCTTGTTCACATGGTGAAGATATTCTGGAACCTGAAAACACCAGAGTAGTTTTGTACATTTAAAAAAAAAAATAAATCAAAAGGGGAATTAAAAACAAGAAGGCAGTACTGGTCTGACAGCAGCAGCAGCTCCAGTTCTAAGCAGAAATCATTAGCACTGCGACTGAAGGCAACTGCATGTGAATTTCCTTTTTCAGAGTACTATAAAACATAAAGGTCACATTATTACCCTGTACACTGGCTAAGACAGCCGAATAGTTCCTCTCCCTACAAATGCCGCATCATTAAGTATAACAAATACTGTTAAATGTTCAAATACCTCTCGCTCCTGCATAAGCCTCTGTCCCTCTGCTGCATACAGGCGGTTAGTCTCTTCCAAGAATCGATGTTCAAAAGAGTCTTGATAAATCTAGGGAAACAACATGGTAGCAATCAGAGTAAAGCTTACTGAGCACTAAATTAAGAATCTGAGCTGTTTATTGGTTTAAAGGTGAAACAAGTTTACTCACCTGCAAGTCAGAAAGCATGCTTAAAAGGCTTCGCAGTAAACTCCTATCGATAGCCTCACCATTTCTTTCCCGCTCAATCAGCAGAAGAATGCCATCAATAGTTTTGTTCTGAACCTTCTGATCACTGATTATATGAGTTCTGAACAATTCTAGCCCCATATCCCTAAAAACAAAACAAAGACTGTTCAATAAATTGTGTAAGAATCAATTCCAAGTACTCTCTATTAACGAAACGATCTAGATCAGAGGCTAACAAATACTAGCATTCTCCAAATTCCTTATTCCTCTGCACCCAAATCACTCAAGATGAACACATGTATTAACACTAAAATAAACCATGACAAGGCATCAACAGTAAGCTACAGATTTTAAAGACCAAAGCACATCTTTTTTCCTAAATAGCCACCTAACTTTTCCAGCATCTTTTATTTTTCGGTTGGTTGGCAGGATGATGGATACTGAATGAACAGCAGCTTTCATGAAAAAAGGATAATGTCATCCCAGGTCCCAATTCCATGGCTAAGCTATTGGACAATATTCTTTTCTGTCCATCACTTTCTAATTCTTAGGCAAAGCTTAGAAGAACTCAGTGAATTGAAAGACAAGGATCTCTGCTTTGGGCATGCCAGTTAAAACCTTCCATGAATCTGAAACTGTGGGTCTGGATACTTTTAGGAAAAGCCATGCCCTCCATCCACCACTCGTTCACTCTCTGGTCAAGTAATTCAGGTAGCACCAAAGGTACTGCAGGTCATTTGCTCATTAGTAAAATATTGGGGTGGTGGTGTGGGGTGTTGAAGTCCAAAATGAGAGTAACTTGCTGTTATTTTAAGTAACTTTTTCCCTTTAAAAATACTTCCAGAACTTTGAATATTATGCATATTAAAGCCAGTAACTTGGCAACCCAAACCCTCGCACTTCAGTTGCTAAACAGGCCCTTTCCTTTAACTGTGCAAACTGGAGGTTGATATCTACACTCAGCTGAAATTCGCTATCCCAGCTATTCTAAAGAATCCTGTAATTCATAGCAAATAAATTAAAAATGAAACCTCCCATTGCAACAAGCACGTATGCATTCACTAATTAGAGGTCACTACAAATTTTGTGTTAAAGACACCACTGAAAATCAGCAAGATATGTGATAATTTAAACATATTCCCTAATAATTACATTCTTTGTGCTCTTACCAAATAGACGGCAGCATTGAATTCTGAAGTACGTAAGTCCGATCCAAAAACAAAAAGATACTTCTAATCATAATCTGTTATGAGAAGGAATAAAAAAGCCACAATCATTGTACTCTTGAAATTAGCAACACAAATCACACTCAACAAAAAAATAAACACACTGACAGGTTTCAGGCAGTGCTTTCTTAGACTGCCTATTTGTTTAAAATATTCTGCCAATCTTAGTGAGCTGATCAATGTGACATTTAGCATCTTTCTGTATAAAGGAGTAATTCCTTTGATAATAGATATAAAAGTGGAAAGGTTTACATAGAAACAACAGGTAGGAGTTGTGTGCGTGCGTATCTGAGATCAGACCAATGTGTCAAGAAACATGCTACAGACAAGTATTTTTAAGTCTTGATTTCTAACAAACGAGCTATGGTTGTAGTTCACAAAGAAGCCTTATATAAACTTAAGACAACATTTCAGAAGCACAGTATGTTTATAAAGGAACAAAGTTAAGCAAAACGCAGGCTGACTAGGCAACTGGTTTTCTTTAAAAAGATAAAAAACTTACCATTTGTCTGCAGTGATCTTGCCAACATTTGTCTATTTTCTTTAGAAAAAGGACACTATCCAATGAATCCATGAAGAAATCATTAAGAAAATTACAATTAATAGGTAGTACCAGCGATTAAATGAACCAACATAATTTTTTTATAGACACTTGATAGCACAATAAATTCACCTACTCCCAAAACCAACCAGTTAACTTTTTGCTATGTTTATTTTAATTTTTAATGAGGATCCTTGTGTTAATAACGAGAAATCAAAATAATTTGAACCATTTGAAAAAAAGCATCTACATACTTTTGAGTGTTTTGTCTGATCCCCCATCCCTGTGCAGTGGGACAACATACACATTTCCACAACTCAAAACCTAACAAACCACAATACATGCAAGAGCCTACTACTACACAGGTACTGTAATTTCAGCTCATGTTAAGAGATATATTTTGTCTCTGAAATTTAACTTGCTTTCAGCTCACTGCATATTTCTGCTACTAATTAATACCTGCTTATCAGGATCTCAACCAGATGCAACTCAAAACTTTTGAAAATAAAACATTTTGAACATCAGAATCACTAACATTGTATGCTACCAGACCAGCAGCAGTTTTCAAGAAGAAAACAAGAACTGCTTGTTGGAACACTTTTCCATTTACCTAAGCATGGCAAGTTCAGCATATAACCCCTCCCCGAAATGATACAGCCAATACAGCCTTTTTAAACCTTGCTGTGTCTTATATGAGCTTTTCTAAGATGTCCAAGTGTTTCATAAATACCAATGAAACTTTCTTACAAACCTTTTAAATGGTTAGTGACATAAAGGAATAAGTAGTGTTCTCTGAAGTGTCCCCCTCCCCCCCCCCCCCCCCCCAAAAAAAAAGACAAGACAATAGACCCTATTATGCAAAAAAACAGGAATTCAGACTACCATGGCCTACTGTCACGAACTAGTCAAAGAAATCCATCACCCCATACTGGCAGGTAAGAACATTTTGGATTGTCAGCAGGTAAAAAAAGGATATTCTCTGAACTGGTGAATTTGTGCTTTAATGTGGTCTTCACAGATCTGTCTCAACTGTTTGTACAAGTTTGCAGAAATCTTGTAGGAGCAGAGATTCTCAACAGCCTGAAGTAAAGAGAAACAGATATGAAGGAATCTGTTTATATTCTTCTATGTAGTTTTACAAGGAAAGGGGGAAACACCCCAAAACAACCATGGAATTATTCTGCTCTTCACTCAAAAATCTACCAGTTTTTAATTGTAACAGAGTTAACAGCTGCATGCAAAACACCAGAGAGAGACATGGCACTACATATGGCACTATAATGGTAACAAGAGGCAAAGGAAGGCCATGCCCTGAACAGCTTACAGTTTAGTAATTTCAGTTGGAGTACCGATATCGCGTAACGAACTGCAGGGTTTGCATCTCTAAGAACAAGGATGTTAGTTTAATATGTTCCAGCAGCTTGCTGGGTTTCATACTTCAAAGCAGACATTTAAGGTCTTAATTTTATTAACTGCTATGCTCTGCACGTCATATTGATATTTGTAGAAAAGCACTGCTAGCGTTACTTCCTTTTGCAGTCCTTTCCTTGATAAAGCTCCCTGCATCCCCAAAAGGACACACATACACATATTTTACATATATCTATCTCCATCCATCAAACCCTTGCCTGAGTAAGTTTGGTTATAATCCTGAACAATTTTTAGTAGTTTGACTATATTCCACATGTTTACAGTGACACATCTCAGATTTCTAGATCATAATCAAATATTAGAAGAACTGTTGCTGTGCTTCACAGCTAGAAGCGAAAATAAGTTTAATGGGGACATGTCTTGGATACCGATTAAGCAAACAAGCATTCTCAAGCACATAAGTGTAACTCAAGACTCTGGCAAAATTTATACCAATTGCCCAGATTTGGAAAGCAATTGAGCAACTTACTCTTTGTGGATTGGTGAATGACACAGTATGTGACTATTCTGTAAAACATCTGTAGAAGCTAGAGGAGAGGTATACATGATTTTCAACTAATGCCTCTGGATTTATGCCTTTTTTTTTTTTTTTTAATGGACAATACTTCAGTTGCCAATACAACCAACTTAAGAGGGAAAAAAAAAAAAAAAAAGAAAAAAGGACTGGAAGATCAAGTTTGCTCTCCAGCAACCACAGGCAACCATGCAGGGATGGCATAGTTCCGAATTATACAGAGCAGATCTACTTCATTACACTGAAATCTCTCAGAATATTTCCCAACAGTCCAAACAGAAGTCAACAGCAAAGAGTAAGCAGCCACCACTAAAAGCACAGCAACAATCAAAACCGCTAAACAAGGAATTCCTCAGTTTATCCGAGTATACCAACAGTAATCATTCTTAGTATCAACAGTAAACAATTTATGCTACAGCTATTACTGGCTCTAGGACACAGAGTTACAAAAAACACCAACCAACCACCTCCACAAAACCCCAAACCCCACAACAAAACCATACCACACAGTAACAACAACAAAAGAAAACCAAACCTGCATAGGCTTACTGTCAGAAACAGGTATAGCAAGAGAGCAAGTGTGCCAATTAAGACTAAACCAAGTCTGAATGACGATTATTAGGAAAGCCAGAATTGTCACTGAAGTCTGCATATCTTAATATTTGGAAATAGCAACAAATTCAACTCTCAGCCTTAACACTTAAGAAACCTCAAAGCCAGTGATTTGACTGGAAAACATTCTGCAGTTCACTGTTCAGAACAGGTTAGGGACACTGCTCACCTCTAGTCTGCTACTGTACCCACTGGCTCTAAGCGGAACAGCAGCTAAACAGGAAATAACTGCTACCATGATTTGAGAAGAAAAAGGGGATAGAAAACACTAAACTTGAAGAGCCTGATTACACATTCAGCAAGTGCAATAAATGGGTTGTTTCTTCTCTCCTACTTACTTTGGAGAAGCCAACTGAGAGCTGGGAAGATGAATGTTTTAGACAGAACTTGCTAGTCACCTGCATAACCACAGTTAAGTCTCATATCTACCTACCAGCCTAGGCCAGCAGCAGCCACTTTGCTGTATTTCTGGCCAGTTCATCCATCTCAACTACCAACATTTTCATAACTGCTATCAAAACAAGTGCTATTTAACCATGCTGCTCCAAATCCTAAAAGAATTAGCCTCTGCACTGCTGATTACCATTAACTCTTAGTGAAGTAAGTTAACATGTATTACTATACACTTATTTTTATGCAGTGTTCATATAAAGCTGTGCTTCTGCATTTGTGTATCAGAAATTCCAAAGTATTAAACATGTGTCTGCTAGTACCAAGTGCTTGAACATCAAGTGCAAAACTTCTGCATCTTCATTGATAACATCCATAGATATGTTCCAATTTTCATTTGTGAATTCTGCTTAACTGGCTTTTTTTTTTTAAATGAGATTAAGCTTTTGAAGCACACCAATAAAAAACCTTCCACTAAGATTTGTTCTGTGGAGCATAACACCACTACAGCAGTATTATGCTTTGCAGACTTTACTGGTGTTACACAGTGATAATTAAAAAATATCAAAAATTCCCCAACAGCTTTAAGGGCTCTAGTTCACAAAATTATCTTGTTCTGAATTAGGGGAATAAAGCTTTCTGATCTGGGAATCTGTGCCCTTAAGATCGTCAGAAGGCAAAGCATCACATTTCCTTTATGTAACAACTTTTTTTTTTTTCTTTTTTTTTTTTCCTCCAAACTGCAGCATCCACACCTGGGTTTGTGTACTGGGAAAAAGTAGGTAAGAACTGAACCTGATGAGAGAAAATCTCTCTGATGAGAGAAAATCAGAACTTTCCAGAAGTACTTAAATTTGTGATTGATTAAAAAAAATAATTAACTATGGATCTGGTACCAAATATTTAGATGTCTATTTTCTGGTACTAACATAAGGAAAATTACTCTAACAAAGAAGCTTTCAATTCTGTAGCACTTTAGTCAAAGATGTGTATTGCCTCTCTTGCTGAGGAGGAACAAAGCAAGCGCAAAGCCAATGTGCCACAAAGAAATAAAGCTTCAAAATGTTTTCCCAGTGGGGTTTTCCATCACAGACAAAATTTAAACCAAATTCAAGTAGTTTAACTCCATGAAAGAAAGCAGTATCTTATTTTAAGGTGTGCAACCAAACTTTTTCAGACTCTTTTGTAATTCCCCTCTGTGCTTGGATAATGGTGTCTGCCAAGGCATATTTGGCATCAGATCCATTTACCAAGCAGCTGTTCAGAAATGACATTAGTTTAGTTAGCATTTAAAAACACCAGTGATTCCTATCACTATTTTTAAATCAAGACATTTATTTTTAGATTTATATAAAAAAATCCTACTTGATTGCACTCTATTTCATTGAAAAGTGTCTAAGTTATTACAATGTCTAAATTGCGATTTAAAAGAAAAAAGCATATTTTTCGTTTTCTGAGCACAAGCAACATTAAATTAAGCCTGTGGTAAAAGTGAGCAGAAATTTGAGTGATAACTGAAGCAGAAGCAAAGCTTTCAATAGAACTTTGTATTTTTAAACTATTTTGGATACCCTTCAAGTATTTAATTAACAGTTATTTGTTCTGTTGCTCAGTGTAAAGTACTTTACAATACCAGCCAATACAGTGGGTTGTAATTTATTGTTAGTTTCACCAAGTTTTGTGAAAGTAACAATACTAAATATTATCCTGCCAAACTGTTAAAAAAGCTATTTTTAGATTAATTGAACATTATAAAATATAACGAGCTCAAAAACGCACTGGACTGAGGAACTTGGTTCCGCAAGGAACAGCAATTTATCCTTCCCTAAATCTGTCCCCAAACGTGTGCAAACAGATTTTTTTCTCCTCAACTTTTCACAGAAACCAGTCATATCCAAATGCAACTTCTACTGAAAAGGGGGGGGTGGGGGGAGGAGGGAGAGAGATTGAAAACAGATGGAGGGAAGGCTATATGCACATAGAGGAACAAATCAAATAACTAACCAGGTAATAAAGGCTTTCGAAGTGTAAAAAGTCTAAGTGCTTCTTAATACCTAGCTAAAGCAGTGCTGTTGCTAGGCCACTAAAGCCACAAGTACCACAATGTTAGTAGGGAAAAGGTGAGAAGGGGGAGAAGTCTCCCTAATGCATTCAGTTGAAAAAGGGGAAGTGAGGCTTATAAAAAAAAGGTTAGGAAATGTAGTTGAAGTCTAATCACTTCCTAAGACATTTAGGGCAAAGCAATCAGAGCTGTTGCTTTTAGTTTTGATTCTCAGTTGTTATAATTGACAGAAAGCTGAATGATAAAAAATTACAGTAAAGCCAAAACAATACAATTCACAAAGAAAAATGATATTCCATTTACTTTTAATACTTCAAATACAAAGCTTCAGTTTTAAAATGATTTATGATCCTCAATTATGAACACATACCATCTTCAGAAAAATGATTATATTTTAATATAAGTCATCTTTTTCTTAGCTAAGCACCAATGTTTTCATCAATCAAGGATTTCACATTTCTCCTTTAGCAGCTACACAATATAAACCCTCAACCAGTAACAGGAATACAGCTCCTCCCTGCCTTACTTAATTCTTGCCAGTTGTTTCAAGGGAAACCATATCTTGGGTTATCTTGTAGCAAGTAAAACCACTAATTTTTACTGATTATTTTAAAATTAGTGAAACTACTCAATGAAAAGTTTTTCAATGACGAAAGCAGTTATCAAGCAAAATGTGATATTCTCACCACTGTATCAAAACTGTTTTAAGCAAAAAAAATCCAACAACAAAGCAAAAAGCCCTAACGTATTGCTTTTACTTAAAGCACTTACCTGATAGAGCTCCTCTAAATTGTACTTAATTGAAGTACTGTTCTGGATAGCTTCTACAGCTTCTTTCAGTTTTTGCCAGGTTTCGTCTGTGTAGTTTTCAGGCAATTTAGGTTTATCTTTAAAAGAAATTATATACAGTTTGAGAAAGTACTTAGAAAAAGAACGTCTTACCGTTTACAGAAATGAAAAATATAGCTTTGAGTGGAAAGGTGTATAGGCTGATGCTCTTGACTTTAGTTTACACTTACATGAAAAGAAATAATTTGTCTAAAAGCAGTATCTTACTTACATTTGGAATAGTAACGCATTGTAAAAATTTAGCATTGGTCTTTTCATACACATCACAGCATCTGTTGCCCTAACAGTATGTGTGATTTATAAAAATCAAAATACCATGTCTGAGCAGCTCAAGAATGATCTACGTTTTCTTTACACACTTTTTCACTACCAGGAAAGCACAGCTAAGAGAAAGTGAATATCAAAGCTGAAAATGATGGACTAAGAGATACCGAGTTGTATAGAGCTTGGTGTTGTTTTGTTGTTTTTGGTTTTTTTTTTTTTTTTTTTTTTTTTTTTAATTTACTGCTCATTAATTCTACTCTGTGTTAACAGTTGGAAAAAACTGTCAAGAAACATGCATGGAAATACTGTGATTATAATACAGGCTTTATGGTCACAAGGCAAATATTCCTATTTTAAAGTAATCCATTTACATCTCTCTTGGGTTTGGCTGGTGGAAATTACTTAAGAGTTAAGCCCTCTTAATGTCTAAATAGTTCAAGCTTTGCAAACTTTATTCCTTCCACTATTTTTTTGGCCTTTTCTGTAGAGATGCCCTTGCTACGCAGCATCTTCAACAAGACTAAAGCATTTACAAGGCTAAGAGACTCCCCAAGTCCCATTTACAGACTACGAGGACTACATTAAAATTCTGTGTGTTCTCATAACTGGTTAAAAATGACTGGTTTTGTTCTAATAAGCACATTCCTAAATGGAGAAGGAAGGACGAGGAAATTTAGGGAGGCACACACGTGCACATCCATGGCACCAACAGGTGAAACTGGCCCAGAGCTCAAATGCTATTAAAATGGACTTTTACATACCTAAAGATAAAACCCAAATTGTAAAGCTTTGATTTCTCTGGAAATAACAAACAGAAGGAAGCAATTTTTTTGTCCTCTCAATATTGGCAATATCCCAACATTAGCTGTATCGTAAGAATCTAGAGACTACTAATTACAATAAGACTTGCCTATTTTCACTGGCAACCGAGTATGCTACTCAGCAGTAAATACCAAGATTCTGGATTTTAGGAAGTTATTTAAGTTGTAAAGTATGTTACTGCTATCACACTAAGATAAAGACAATAATATTAACATTATTATTCAGTTTAGCATCTGAGAGTAAATAAAAAGCAAAGCTGGCAGATTCTTGAGACAATCCTTTTCAGGCAAGTGATTCAAATACCAATTCATAAGCAATGATGATCACAGCACTATGCAATCCATGACATTTAACAAATATTTTAAACGGGAAAAGTTGACTTCCCTTAAAGATAACACTATACAAGCAACAGAAGAGTGGCCTTTATTTCTCACTATCATGCATCATAAGTATAAATTTTAAAATAATCATTCCAATTAAATGATGATGACATGATGGGAGGAGAACATTTTTGATAGTTAGGAGGACCTTAAAGCAGAACGTCACACTGTAATCATGAATTGCTGCAAAACATTACAGTGGCTAAAATAATCATTACCTTCTCCAATCTCACTACAAAACATTTTTATCAGTGGTGTATTTAGAAACTGATCTTAATGTCAGCAGTATCTTTTACACCCTCGAACCCTGAACACATGAAGAAAAAACCCAACAACCCAAGAAAGCAAGCCACTGGACTATTTTAGCAGATAGCAAAAGGCAGGAAATGAGAAAAGCACACGATTTCCCCATCTTTATGGGGGAGGGGGGAATAACAGAATTTTAGCTAAGCTTTCTGCCTAAACCCATTTGTACTTTTGTTTACTAGAAAATAAGCAGCATCACAGCAGAAAAGTTTAATTTCTCTGCTTCAATTGGTCACTAGTAACAATACTCAAGAATCTCAACCACATCTTTTGAGAGAATTTATAAAGGAATGTAAGCTTGTAAAATAAAGAGTATGTTAAAACAAAGAAAAGACATTAAAGAGTTAAATATTAAAAATTACAGCAAGGATATTGCAAGGAAAACACTCAGCAATAATCTGAGCTACCTACTTTAAAGGCAAGTGGGGAAACCAGAAAGGAAATCCGCCATAATAGCCTGATAATCACCTTAGTTCAACATTTAAAACTAAGCACAGGCAGATTAACCTATAAACAGACAATGTGAATAGAGGAAAGACAGAGATACAGGCCCATTTTTTAAAAATGCGTTCTGTGCAAAGACTTACCATGAACTGGGCTACAACACATACTAAACCCTGATTCAGAACTACCAGAAAAGAGGTATCAAACATTCCAAGTTTGAAGAAAGGCAATTTATGCACTTATGCAGTAAAATCTTTCGTCTAACATACAAGTTAAGGCCTTCTCCAGAGGCAGAGTAAAAGGAGCCTGATAAATAATCCCAAGCAGTGAAGTATAGCTCAGGATGTGTACATGACTGGGCAAGTATGCATCATAAAACATTATTCCCCCTTTACATAAGTATAGAAACATTCACCACAGAAAAGCATTTCCTGTAGAACTTGGAGCTATTTGAAAGCCAACCGGTTTTCATGTCGAAAACAAAACACAAAGCTGAGCGTCAGCTCCCCATAGGTTGTGACAAATTATGGCCTGTTACCTTTAAAGTTCTTGATCACTAATTTCTTAGCGGAGCCAGGTTTGCTGTTGGCAAAACTGGAAACAGTAGAGGAGGCAGCTTTGGTCAGGCCATTTGCATGGTGCCCCACAGCCACTGACGAAATTAAAAGGCTTTTATTTTTGAGCTGTTGTTGGTGCTGCTGTTGAGAAGAGGCAGCAGGAGAGGAGGAGGAGGACGACTCTTCAGCCATCTTCACATCGAGTCCAATAAAATCCACAGAATCCTCGAAGCGCAGCTTCTTCTGGAGATGATGGTTTGAGGAGGCAATCGCTGAGGAGGAGCACGAGGAGGTGGTGATGACGGAGGAGGATGATGAGGAGGTGTTTTTGGAAGGCGAAGAGGCGCAGGAAGATATGGAATCAAATTCTTCTCTTTCAGAATTACTGTTGCTGCTGTTATTTAACTTTCTCTTCTTGCAGGAGGAGCTGCTGCTGGTGTTACCATCAGTGGCAGGTCTGACCTCCTGGGCTGCAGCTGGGGGGTTGGGGGAAGAGAAACCTGTGGGAAACATGAACACACAGAAGTGAACAGGCTGAGGGGCATCAAATCCTTGTGGTGTGACAAAGAGAGAGAGAGAGAGTTTTAGAGTCAGTCTCTGGTGTCTCTCGCGGGGGGTCTTTTAACTCCTCTCTCTCATCAGTGGAGTCCTTCCGCGTTCCCTCTCCTTTGCTTTCTTCTTTTTCGGAGGAATCACTGGATGTCCTCTCTTCCTCTTTTCTTTATTACTTTGTTTTTTCTTGTAGTTTGTTTTCCTGCTTTTACTCCTTTCTCAGCAGAGCGTCTCCGTCCCTGTCTCTCGCCACCCACTAGTTCCTTTCGGTTCTTCTCTCCGACACCAGTGTCTCCCCGCGGCTGCCCGCTCCCCCAGCTTCTCCTCCGCTCCCCTCCGGCTCCGGCCGCCTCGTCTCCGCCGAGCAGCAGCGGGGAGGGCTGAGCGCGGCTCCCTCACGCCTCAGCTCCAGCGCCCCGCACGCCTCCCGCTCCCTCGCCGCCGCCCGGCCCGCTCTCCCCCCGCGGCCCGCTCCGCTCGGGCTCCCGCCTCCCCCCTCTCTGCCTCCTGCTCGCGCTTCCTGAGGGGGGACGGCCCGGCCCGGGGCTTGTTATTGTCAATACACGGCAGAGAGGGAGCCTAAAGATGGCGGCACATCCGGTCGCCGTGCATGCTGGGGCGCGGCCGCCCGGAAGCGCGGCCGGGCAACCCGAGTAGGCGGCAGGGCCCCACCTCCAGCCCGGCGGTCCCGCTCCCGCCGACACCCCCCGCCCCCCCGGCTCCTTTCCGCTGCCCTCTGACCTACCGGAAGTGATCATGGTTGCCGGCCGCTCGTAACGGGCGCGCTTGTTATCTTTTCGCGCGCCGGCGCAGGGCACGTCGTGCGGGGAGGGGGCGTGGCCGCCGCCCTCCGCGTGGCGGGAGCGCGAAGGGGGCGGGGCCCCGCGGGCGGGCGCGGGGCTCGTCCCTTGGCGAGCCCCGTACCGGGGGGGAGGCCCCGCTTCCTCTGAGCCGGTCTGCTCGCGCTGCTGCCTGCTGCCTGCGGCCTGCCGCCGGGCCGGGCCGGGCCGGGCCGGTGCGGTGCGCCGGGGAGGCCCCACCGGGGCTCGGGGACCGCCCGGGTCGTGCTTGTCGCTTCGCGCGCGGCCGCCGCCGAGGTACCTGCGGCACAGGGCGGGGCCGCACTGGCAGCGGGACGGGGGGGCCCTGCTCTTGGCCCACGGTCCGGCCACAGGCCTCGGCCTGTTGGGTTGGTTCGGGCATGATTTTTCTTCCTTTTACTTATAAGCATCACGTCTCAACGTTTTCGTATGATTTTAATAGATAGAGGCTCGCACTAAGGCTGTTGGTTTGGTGTTCTGTTTTTTTTTTTTTTAAAAAAAAAAAAAGGTCTGGAAGCAGAAATAGAAATCGTGAGCCTTTCCTGGCTGACTTTTTGACGCTGGTGTGTCTGTTATCGAAGGGAATGTAAACTCCAGGAGCGTTGTTATGATTCAGTTGCTGTTGAGAAATAGCTGCAGAAAAAACGGTGAAACAAGCGATGAGGTTTTGTTCCAGAAGAGATTCTCCCAGGACTTCAGCCGAGAGCTTACACCTGCCTCCCTGACAGCAGAGCCCCTTGGGGCAAGGCTCTTAGCAGTTCTGTGTTTGATAGAAAAAGATATGCTAACTTGATTTGACAGAAACTGTGGTTCACAGAGATACGGTGTAATTTTACTGAGGTTTTTCTGGAGCATGTTTTCTGTCTGAGTAACTGGCAGACAGCTCCTGAGGCCTGAAACCTAATGCTAGTGATGTGTGAAATACTTTTTCCAGATTAAAAAAAACAAACCACAAAGCTTCAGTCTGTTTTTGACTGGCTTTAGAACATTGTATAGTTCCCAAGCACTAGTCAGTTACATTCCAAAAGTCGGGTGTAAGAAATAAACAGGTTTGCTAAGTAAAGAAAACTTAGATGACTATGCTGTAAGTTTTTCCTCTGTTCCCAGTGAACTGTCATGTTTGCTTAAGCCAAATCAGATAAGAGGGGTACAGATGTAAGAAATCTTGAATTTCTACAGATTCTTAGTTTGTGGAAATGACTGGCTTTATAAAAGAGGAGAAATGAGTAAGTGTCCTTTTTCCTGGAGAAGCAGGAAGGCTTATCCTGTCGGTGCAGTCATTCAGGTGGGGAAGAGTCGGTGCCTGTGTCCTATCAGTCAGAATGCGCAGCACCTGACTGGTCACGGTCTGGGGGCACAGGTGAAGGCAAGGTAGAATCCTGGGAACCCAGGAGGAAGCAGAGTGCTATGGATTTTGCCCTTTTCCTACTGGAGCATATAGGGGGAGAGATTCTGAATGCTTTCTATTTAGCTTATGATCCTGAGGGGTGGCTTCCATCGGGGCTGGAGGGGTTGTCAAGCCATTTGCTGGATGTGCCTCTTTGCTTTTTCAGTCTTATCCGGGTACCATGCTTTTAAAATTCTGTTGCTTAAAAGTGACACAACAACCAGAGCAAATGTCTCCAGCTTTTTGGTGGTGAGGCTGAACAATAATGAGAGCTGTATTACAAAATTCCTAGGTGCTAAGGGCCTTTTTCAAAATTCCTTTATACAAGGAAATATAGAATGGGCAGTTAGCTGGCCTTGAAGTCTTTGCAGCCACACCAACAGAAAGCATTTGGAAGAGAAGACGGAAATGTTGAGACCAGACTTGAGGTTAGCTCAGCCCTGAAGGGAGCCTGTGGTCCAGGTGCTTTTTGGAAATTAGGAGCTAATCTTGCTGTTTTAGGCTAGCATGAAACCAGAGGTTCAGATGGTTTCGGTGAGATGTGCCGTATTTTTGGGGAGTCACAGGGTGAAAGTTTACTACATGTTTCTAACATTTGAGGTGGAAGTATTATAATTTTTTTCACCATAGTTCTTAAAAATGCAAGCATACCTGCAAGGGTTGTTTACATGGCAAAGTATTGTTTAATAAAAGTTATTCTGAGGCGCTCAAAAATGTATGGAATAATTTGAAGGTGTAATAAACTCCTTTTCTCACTTTCTGATCTGGGCATGAGCCATGTCGCTGTGTTTCAGTTAAAACTGAATTCTTTACTCTTAGTATTTTTAGTGATGCTACACAGTAGGTGGAGGTGGCATTCATGACTTAAAATGTCTGGATATTTCTATAATGCTATAGTTCATTCCTATCCTTTTTTAACATTATTAGTGTGTTCCTGACTCTGTATTTCACGATATGAATAAACGATATTGTGTGTAAAGGCTTGATTTTACTTTGTATGACTGATGTAACTATTAAGTATTAGGTTTCAATTAGTTGTTATATTATCAAAGCTGATTATTTTGTTTTGTATGGAAAAAAGAAGTTGGCAGGTAGCATAACTGATGAACTGGCCTTTTATGTCCTCTTCCTTCTCTCCTTTATGGCAGTGATAACATTGCTGTTACTCTAGAAAGAAACAGGTCAGTTGCCGATATGTGGGCTTATATAGCAGCTACCTGTCTCAAGAACAAAACCAGGCATGTCTGCTCTTAGAGCGTTAAAAAGCAGTAGGGTAAATCCCTTCTGTGTTTTTCCATTGATATTCTGCAGCCACCACCAAGCAAAACCTAATTTGATTCTAACAAGTGCTACGTAGTGTCATTGCCTTCAGCAGAAGCCATCTCTCTCTCTCTGGGGGTGGTGGTCTTCAGCACAAGCCATGTTTCTGCTGCTGCTTCTCCACCTCGAAGGATGCAGTAGCGGATTCCCTTGGGTGGCTCCAGGATCTGCGGTTTGAGAAGTGGATCCCCCCTCCCCCAGCGCTGTCCACAGGATCGCGTGGCCTGCTCTGAAACGGGGATGGCTTCGCCTTGGCTAATTTGAAGGTGGTGGCTGCGTTTTTACCCGTTCAACTGACGTTGTGTTTAAAGGATGCGAGCAGTTACCAGCACTTTGATTGCTCTTTTAAAGAATTTATTTTAATGAAGTGATACGTTACCTGGGAAAACAGCGCCGTGAAGAAACGGCTCCAGCGTCGAAGCTAACACCGGGCTGGCAGCGCAGGCCGCCGCAGGGCACTACCGCGGCCCGGGCCCGGCCCCCCGCACGCGCCGAGCCCCGCACAGCTCCCTGGGAATTGCAGTTCCCGGCCGCCCCGGTGACGCTCGCGCGTTCCGTTGTTATGGAGCGGCGCGACAGGCCGTAAAGCGTGCGGCGCTTCCGGCTGGCGCGGAGGGGAGGGCCCGGAGCCTCGTGTGAGGGAGCGCCGAGGCCGTGGGTGCCCGCGCCGCCGCCCGCCGGCCCCACGCCCGGCTCCAGGCACTCGCCCGCCCGGCGCCCACCGCCCCCAGGATGTTCAAAAAGTGAGTGGGGCTGGGCCGCGCCGCCGGGGCTGGGGGGCGGCGGGAGGGGGGAGGGAAGGGTGGGCCGGGGCGGGCCCGGTGCCCCCTCCGCCCCGGGGCTGGGCCCTGCCGGGCCGGGCTGAGGCGGCCAGGCCCTGCTCGGGGGCTGGGGCAGCCGGCCCCGCTCCCCCCCCGCCCCCCACCCCGGTCTTCTCGGGGCGCGCCCGCCTGTCCCGCGCCGCCCCGCAGGCGCCAGCTTTGCCCTCGGGCGCTGGGCTGGGCTGCCTGGGCATCTGGTTATTAAAAAAACCCACAAAACTAACCTAAAAAGTAAGCTGAGTCATTAACTTGTGTGAGCTTTGGGGGGGTTGGGAGCACAGCTCGTCTGGCAGTGGTGAAGGTGAAGGGCTCATGCAGACACATCCGAGGGGCGCCGTAGGTGCTGGGGGTGCCAACAGTGTCTGCTCTTAGAGTTGAGTGAAATAACTTTGTGTGCCAAGGTGCATCCGTGAGACTAAAAGCATGTTTCATGGATGTACGCAAAGCTTAGGAGCAAAGGCAGCCTACTAGTGGGGACCCCCTGCCTTCCCCCCAGCCTGGTGTTCCCAGGGAACAGATTTACACCTTATAAAATCTTAGATTTGAAAGTTGGGCAGGTGTGGTGCTGCTGAGGTCTTAGAGCGAATTTCTGCAGAATGCTGCTGAGGTATGGCAGCTTTTGGGCACCAAATTGTGCATTTCTGAAATACTTCTGCTCAATTGACAGATTTGATGAAAAGGAGAATGTATCAAACTGCATCCAGCTGAAGACTTCAGTTATTAAAGGTATTAAGAATCAACTGATAGACCAGTTTCCTGTTATTGAACCATGGCTAAACCAAATTATGCCAAAGAAAGACCCAGTCAAAATAGTAAGATGGTAAGTTTCTTTTCTCATAAACTTTGCTTCCAAGGTGCTGGGATTGCTTTCTTTATAGATTTATTTTGTATTGTAGATGAACCTAGTGTTTTTGAAAAGTATCTATAATTTCTTAATAGATAATAATCCATGTTATGGCCAAACCATAAAGTTTGCATGTGTTTATCATGCTCTTGAAGGCCTGTGCGCTAGTAGGATGTTTGAGGAAAACAAAAATGCTGCAAATGTCCAACATATCTGGGGACTCTCCAGGGATCAGCCTGCTGGTGAAGGGAAGCATTCAGCTTTATGGATATGGAAGCTCAAACTTGTTTGGATTGCTTCCAGTAGCATTTTTTTTACCATGTATTTCCATATGTTATCTGGATTATTTTCTTTCTTTTGAATAAAGAGTAGCATATTTCTGCTGATGTCTTCTCCTTGTCCACTCTTTGTATTGCATTTACAAAAAAACCCCAAAGAAATGCAGTTTGTGAACAGCTGGATGTCTTTTCGTCGTTTTTTTCTTTTATTTCTTTTCTTTAAGAGAAGGAAACATGCAGAAGGCCAGTGTTGAAGAAGAAGTCATAAAAAAAAAAGACTTTTTAGTTTTAAATTTTCTTGCTAATTGTCTATCTTTTCTCAGATGTCAAGACAGACCAGAGTCTGTGAAGTGATATATTTCATTTAAACCATAAGAGGGTTAAGTAGCTATTGGAATAAGTTTTTTTTAATCTTGCAGTCATGAACATATAGAAATCCTCACTGTGAATGGGGAGTTGCTGTTCTTCAGACAAAGAGAAGGGATTTTTTACCCAACACTACGGTTGCTTCATAAATGTAAGTTTCCTGAGGATGGTGGTGGTGGGGAGAGGGGGTGAGGGTGTGATTCCACAGAACTTTTGTAGAACCAAATTGAAAAGAACTTAATGCTTATATATATATATATATATGTATGTTCCAGAATAGATCTTAAAGGTATAGTGTGTATATACTCAACTGTAATTTATTGCTCGCTATTTCCGGCACCTGAATGGATTCCTTCCCCCATAATTACTGTAATGTTATATGTTAATCAATCTGAACTTTGATTTGTAAGAATTAAACTGTGCAAAACTGTGAAATATCTTGAGAGAGGTTTCCGTAGGCCAGAGATCTAAATCTCCTGTTGTTAGTCCCTATCTTTGTTCTTTCAACTCTTCCTTTAAACCCTTTTTGCTTCCTTCCAAATACTTGTAAGTTCTTACCAGAAAAATACTCTTTAATCATGAGGTTAATGATGTAATGTGTTTTTTTTCTCCTGTTAAAGTTTTTGTGTGTGGTTTTTACAACTTACTCTCATGCTAATTTTTCTTGCTGTTCTCAGTGTTCTGCTTGTTTGTGTTACTCTGATTTGGATGAGCACAGGTGTCGCTAAAAATGTTATTCAGTCAAATCTCAGTGTTTGAAATACTTCAAGAAAGTGCGTGTACTTGAAAGGTTGCTTGGAGAGTTGACAGCCTTCATGAATTTTGTCCGTCTGTGCTTTTTTTGTCTGGTTAACATTAAACACTTTTTCATCTAAGAGGTTACACATGTAATTTGAGGGATTTAAGACCTCTTAGTATGTGGGCACTTGTATGATTGTTTCTCGGGGCGGGGGGAACTTGTTACTCAGTATATGAGTGTGCCAGAGGCATAGGCCTAGTGTTGGTTTATCTTTTGGTTCTGAGATGAAAGATGTGGTCTGGGAGAACAGTACTTGTGTCCTTTTGGGACAGTACAGCTCAGCAGGAGCTCTGGTAGTGGTTTCTCAAACTTCCTACCCTTGCAGCACACTATATATATCTAATTGCCCCATCTAAACTGACTTGATGAGAAGTTATTTGTGTTGTCATCTTACCGTATTAATTGTAATGCTGTGTCTTTCTCCTCCTAGACCCATTTATTCTACCACATCAGCAGGTTGATAAAGGCGCCATTAAATTTGTACTAAGCGGAGCTAATATAATGTGCCCTGGCCTGACATCTCCTGGAGCAAAACTTTACCCTGCTGCCGTTGATACTGTTGTTGTATCCTTCTTTAACTACGAATTACTGCTTGCTGTAAGACCAGTGAAATTTCTGTTCTTGTGTTCTCAGCTGATTATAATCTGAATTACTTTGGATTTTAATGGTATTTTATGAACTAACTGGTAATCTGAAAAGAGCTGCAGAGGTTCGGATGTCATTTGGCAAGGTTAAAAGTGTATTTTTCTTTTACTTACTGTGATGTTCCAAACCAAATAATTATTCCTGCTGTGCTGTTGGCTGGGATGCTGTTGCATTCATGCAACCTAAGTGAAGCTCCTTGGTGATTTGATGCAGAACTGTAAAAATAGATGAGGTACAGTGCAATTTGTCCCCTGCCTCCTTAATCAGTCTTGTATCTCCTTCAGTTACAGAAGAATTTGCTGTGGTTCCTAGGGAATTTGGAAAGATGTTCAGGACTAGCTTTGCTGTAGTCAGGACTTGCTTTGCGTGTCTGATGGAATTAGCATTTGTAAAATGAGGAAAGTACGCTAATTCACTCCTGTTCATTATATTACTGAGAAAGGAGCCCTGAGCAAATACAGAATTAATAATACCAAGCTGTGCTGCTTTTGTTGATAGTTGGATGCTATAGGAAAAGATCAGCAGCAGTTAGCATTGCGTGTTGCTAAGCTTTGAAAAGGACATGTCTAATTTCAGTACTTCTGGTTTTTAAGATTTGTGTCTCAATTCTTCTGCACCTTGGCATCTAAAATGGCCCCACAAATGTGTAGTTTTGTTCCAGAAAGGATGAGATTACCATCACTGTGTTGGGCACAAAGGGGGAAATGTAGTGCTGGGAGATCTTTTTCTGTAATTGCTGTTCGAAGTTCATAAATACATGCTTTGTTCTACACACTGTGATTCAGTTGTTAAATGCAGTGCATTGTTTTGCTTATCTTTAAGAGCTAGAGCTCTAGAATTACTAAAAGGGTAAGAGTTCAACACGGGATTTTGAAACTTTTTGGAAAGTCATTTCCTCATATTGCTTTTACTTTTCTGAAATAGTTTAAAAAAATCTGTTTTCCTTAGCGGTAATTTGTAGGCAATAATGGCAGAGGGAAAACAACATGCATTATGTGTGGGAGTAATGAAGATGTCAGCTGAGGACATGTAAGTGTTTTAAAAATTGAAATATAACCTGTCCCACATCATTATTCTTCTGTTAGTTTGGAATATAAGCATCACTGTCAAGGTTATTGCATCACTGTTGCAGCATATGCCATTCAAGTACAGAATTTTTTAAGATTCCATTTTTTTGATCAATATTCAGGGACAGAAAAGGAGGCAGGGAACATCTTCCTTATTTAATAAATGGAATAAAAATAGTTCTTTTCATGTGGACATAGATTTTAAGATGCCAGCATCAGTACTACTACTGGATGTTAGTATTTTTTGCTCTCTGATTATACTTTCTCAAAGTTCATGCTGAACAAAGGAACGTTTGTACAGAGTACTTACTACCTGGGCTGGGCAAGAGATGTAATTTGGGTTTGAGGGGGTTGAAAGCATCAAAGTGATTTTTGTCTGCAGGGCCAGCAGAGACTCGAGTATCTGGTTGACCAGCCGGGCTTTCCTCTGCGGCCTTCTCTTTTTCTTTACTTTGTACCCACATGCAGCATTCCTGCTTGATGTGCTTACTGGTTTAGCTGAACTTGTGAAATGTAGAGGTCTGTTCTGGGGATAAACATCAACTGAAAACTATTTGAGAAGGAAAAGAGATAGAAAATGAAATGGATGTTCGTTCTTAGCATTCAGATAGTGCTGAATTATAAGTAGCTAAACCTCTTTGTCATTTTAATTTCTATAATGTGTTGCAGCAGGATGTAAGCTGCACCAGCAAGTTGGGGCTGTGTTGATTCCAGCCCGGTCTAGTGCTTGTGTGGGCAAGGAAGCTGATTTTGATATGAGCAAGTCACTGTTTCTTGGGATAACTCTCAGCAGGATCATCTGTACAGGGTCACTCCGTGGTTTGAAGTCATCATGATAGCATAAGGGAGAGAGGTGGGAAGGCATTAGAGGACAGGGGTCAGGTGGGGCTGCAGTAACCTGGATTTGGACCTGCAGTAGCTGTTGAGGAATCACATTCCTCAGGATTCTTTGTAGTGCCTTCAAAAGATTCCGAGGGTAGGTGGAAAGAATAGTTACTTTTGACCCAGTCCTGTATCTGCAGTGATCTGCTGTGATCGCTGCAAACCGAGATTACCTGTATTCCTAACCCTAACTTCAAATTCAGCAGCCTTGCAGCTGAATATGCTGTTCCTGTGAGAAGCAACGTGAACTGGAGAGGAAAACAAAATGATATGGATCTATGCAGCCCATTCGCATGCTTTTTTTGTGTGATATTGTTTAAACCAGAAGATTGTGAGACAGTATGATTTCAGTCACTTGCTGTGATTAGGATACATGATGTGTTAATGCAATTACCCCAGCAGTATTTTCCTTCCTGATTACTTTTGAACAAGTCGTAAATGAAGTAAGTAATAGAGCACTTAGTGTAAATACAGTAAATTATATTTTTCAAGGGGGCGAAACTTGTTCTCAGCCCTAGAATAATGAGTTGTCTTGTTTATTGTGACAAAACCAGATTTATCTGTGGAATAACGTATTAGAAATCCAGTGCAGACACACAAAACAATCTTTTAAAGATTACATGACTCAAAAGATACAGAAGGGTTGTATGTTTGTAACGTGCTGCAAGTCCTTGGCATGTAAATTCAGCATTTATATTATTAAGTGGATAGATGTCCTGCAACTAGCAGCAAAGCAGCTCACCTGCATTTCATTGTGTCTGTGGTGCACTTGGAACCAGAACTTGTCAAATTCCATGTTCCAGCCAGGTTACACCACCTCCTGTGCTAGGAAAGGGGAGAATCACTTAAAGCTGCTGTGCTGCTTTGATAGAGGAATGCTACAATTAAGAAAAGTAGCAAAATGTTGCCTGAAGAACTGCCTCCCACAAAGAAGTATTGTGGGAGGTTGTTGACAAAACGTGGAAGGCAAATATTTGAACTCTTATCATTCAGCAATGTGGTTATGTGTAGTAACAAATAATGTTTCTTGTCCACCTGCTGTTGGAGATTGTTAAATTGTGAATGATAGCTTCTCCCATTCCAGTTGAAAAATGCTGCATTTTCTACTTTAAATATTGCATTTTTATACTGCTCTAATATTTAACCTAGCTAATACTTCTGTACCTCTTTCCTACTCCTACAGTGAGAAGGTCAACAAAGGGATTGGTATCGAAAATATTCACTATTTAAATGATGGCCTTTGGCATATGAAGACATACAAGTGAAACAAAAGGAACTGTGTTACTCCAAAGGAATGCACTTAGATTAAATGTGGACTGCTTTGTAATTCCTTGTTTCTAATGTGACTGAATGTACAAATTATTTTGTTCTGTGGCTATGCTAAATAAATCAAGTGAATGCGAAAGTACTGTTAGGCTACAATATTTTTCTAGATTTCTTTTTATTACAGTTCTTTTTGTTTTGTCTTAAACCTAAGTCTTCAGTGACTGAAGATATCTGGTGGAAAGATCCTGCATGGACTGTGAGTAGACCATTTCAAACAAAAAGGAGGAAAAAGCCAAGAAATGTTTACATTTTTATGCTCTTCTAAGAGAGTGATATAAAGCATATGTGAAATATTAGGAATATGGTTTATAAAACCTCTGAAACATTTCAGATTTTTTCTTCTGATTAACATCTTGTTAGTCTACCTGTTGCTTGAATGTGGAGAAATCAGTTTTTTTGACATTTATTTTTTAACTTAATTTATTAACAGCATTAACTTCAGTATTTTACTTAAGGATTTTCTCTTTTTAATATGCGTTTATCTGTATAGGATTTATGAACTTAGACTGGTATGTGGACTAGAAATTCTTTTATGCTAGTTCATATCTGAAGAATATGTGCGTGTTAAAATTTCTACCTGCCAGCACTGTTTGATATCGCTCTCCTTACGGCGGAGTTTATACAAACGTTGGGCATACTCCACATGGAGTGTGTGCCAACTTGGTGCCTGATGCTCTACTCCCCGTTTGCTGCCTTATTTTAGGAGCAGAAACAAAATCACTGTTTAACAAAGGCTTGTTAGCAAACCACGGTTATCAGTGTAGCCAGGAGCAACTTCTTCAGGTGGAACTTCAAAAGAATCTCAGCTTGTGTACACTGCCACGTGTATGTACATCCACAGAACGGGTTAAAGAGCACTGTGTGTTTGTTCGGATAATCCAACTCTGTTCAGCAACTGCATACCCAAAGCTCTGCCTATGGAAAACAGCCTGTGCCATGGAATCACTTAATAAACTAAGGAAACTTTAAGGTCTACCACTCATAACTCTTGTCTCTGGAAGCATTTATTAATATTTCAAGTCTCTATTCTGACACTTATAATGGCAGAACTTAATTTTGTATGCAAGTGCCTTGTCTTGGTGTTCTGCACGTTTGGTTTCCCCACCCTGGGCCCTTCACAGAAGATGGAGGCAGAGGTGTTAGTCTGATTCTAAAACTGGATTAAGACATGGGAGATGGAATGTGTTACCTAATCTGTGCTATTTTTAAATTTCTCCTGTAAAATTTACAAGATTGTGCTTTAGAAAATGACAGGGTAAACCTGAAACTATTAATGTAGGATGACAAAAATTAAAGTGATTATTACAGCAGTGTTGCAGAAAAAATTTTGGTCAAACCTCAGACCTTCCCTTCAGAATGCTAATGGACGTTTTTATGCATTCGAAAGGCTCTGCTGTAAGTGTACTAACTTGCTAGTGCTATGGGAAATCAGTTTGTGGTTCTTTTTTTGCATAAAATGAGCTCGTCTTGAGTTCTTTGGCTTGCTTTTTCCCCTTCTGTCTCCTGTTGTGTTATGGTGCCGCTCAGGTCTGTGATAAATGACACTTACTCTGGTTTAGTTGTTAACTCCCCTTATTTTTCCTCAGTTTGCTCTATGGCTGCTGTTGTTCCAGTGGGGTCAGAACTGTCTTTAATATCAGAAACACCACTGAAATCAAAGTTTTACTTTCTTCATCTGGCTTTGTCAGAGTATTCCCAGCTGTGGATCTAACCTTTCAAAAATGATTCTGTAAGAAGATATAAGTTAAATCATGCTTATACTAATTTGTATACCAATTTACCAAAACATCAGAAATACTAACTTAAGTTTTATGTATGTTTTGGCACCGATGATGTAGATGTTTGTGTTGCTCTGTCGGTGGAGCTCTGGCTGAAGTGGAGGAGGAGAATGTGCTAACAGTGAGACAGGGTGTGCCTTCTGCAACAGCAGTGCTGTGGTGGCTTGCCTGGGGGTCTGAGCACTTGTCTTGCCATTCTTGTTCAAAAATGATGGACATGATGCTTAAAACAAAGATAGGGATATTTTCATTAGCTCTGAAGCTCTATTTCACTTCCCCACCTGCCTCCTTGCCGCTCAGGATAGGGTGAGATTTTTACAAATGGTCTGTTAAAGAAAGGTGACATGACATACCATCTTCTGGGGTCTTGTGTGGGTGTTGTAGAACCAGCAAAGCCTGTGCTAGTCCCAGATGTAGCAGATGGATGGAGTGCCTGCCTTAAGTCTTGAAACAGCCAGGAGAGGTCAGTGAATTCTAAATGGAGTAAATAATGAAGTGTGTTTAGTCCCACTTGCTGTGACAGGAAGGGAATGTGACCTGGTAACTTGTACAAAACAGATGTCAAGTGTGCTCAATTGTAAAAACAAGTAACCCAAACCCCAGAACAACAACAAAAAAAAGCAGCCCGCTCCCCCCATCCCAGCACTGAGGAGTTTTGCATATTGCTTTTTTTGTGCACAACACTCAAAGAAAGGCTGGGAGTGAAGCAGTTGCTTTCTGCATCTTAGTGTTAAAAATACCTGTAAATACATCTCTACTACATCTGTGTTGATGGTTAACCAGCTTCTTCCTTGTAAACGCTATTAGCACTATTTTCACGGGAGTGAAATAAATACTGTACCATTACTGTAATATGCTTATATGTGAAATGAAATCGGTGAGCAATTACTCTTGTGCTAACAGGCTATCTGACCATGATAATACTTATTCAAATACAGTTGTCTCTTTCTTTTGTCTGCTTAAAAGCAGCAGTCCAAAGGTCCCTTAACATTACACTGCTGCAGCTTTCTTAACTGATCTGTCAACTTGGCTTCCTGCTAATTCCTCGCTGGGTTAGGCTGTATGTAAAGCAATAGGTGCTGCGTGAACAGCACACCTCAAGCTGTTGCATAGTGTAGTGTAAAAGAAATGACTTAAAGTTAGTATTTGAGACTCAATCTGTTGTCAGTTTTATTAGTATATCTTAGAAAGATATAAAGACATTCTAGAAATGCCTGGAAGAATCGAAAGAATCAAAGTCTTGCAAAAATATATTTATAATGGTAGACTAAAGTTCATTTGAGTTTTCATTAATAAATATTTACAGGTACAAACCCCAATGGTAGACTAAAGTTCATTTGAGTTTTCATTAATAAATATTTACAGGTACAAACCCCCATATAAACTTAATTTCCTTTTATCATAAACTTTAACAACTTCATCATTTCATTCCAACACTGTCAAAAGCCAGAAGCATTTCTGTATAAAAAAATGTAGAAAAAAAGTTCTCCTTCCACTTAAGAGCTTTACCAAACCTCAATGTGCAAAAAAAATTGTACACCAGTACCACCAGATACAAAAGTCACAGTCATGAGAAGCGCCGACTCCATGGTGCCAGGTCTTCTCTGTAGAGATGTCAGTCATTGTCTGAGTCTGCAGGTGGCAAGAAGACAAGTGCATCCTTGTACGTGTGGCCGTAGGGTCTCAGCCTGTAAACACCATACATCATCACGTGCATGTGGTTCGGGGCCAGTCCGCTGAATGTGATGGCCATGTCGGAGCAGCAGCCATCCACCACCTGCTGAGGGTGAGTAGACATTGCTTCCTTAATGAGAGCACCAACTGATTTAGTGTTAAAGACGTCTTTTCCTTCCGAGTCTTCTGCGTTTTCAGCAAACACTCCAGTATACTTCAGGCAGATTGCTAGCTGTTTATCCTCAGCGAGTTTCCAAATCATACCTCCCTGCTCGGGACACTTGTCAGAGTCATCAAGAACACCGGAGAGTCGTCTTAGTGATTCAATGCTTAAGACGATGCCTCCCTCACCATCTACATACTCAAGGTCACCGGATTTCACAGTATGGCCTATATAAAAAGGCTGCGAGGGGTCTTTTTTCAGTAAGAAATACTTGAGATTTTCAATAATAGCAAATGTTGTTGGATACGCAAGGAAGAACCAGCTGAATTCATCTTTATAGCGTTCATAGGTTATCTTGAAAGCTTTTCTCATCATTGCCCACATGTCATTTGTGTTGAGGGCTACAGAATCAAACACTTTGACGTTTTCAGAGCTGTAGAATTCCACCTTGTCGCAGTGCTTGCTCCACGTCTCTTTCACAGCAGCCCAGTGCCCCAGATCTTTTGGTTTCACAAGGACGATACAATAAACACGGATACTTTTACTAAGCTCCATGCGTTCACCTTCTGAGAGGTTTAAGACATCTTCTTTGTTGGGAGCCTGGATGTGGTGATGCTCGTGGTGATGTGCCTTAGTCCCGTGGCCCACCTTGATGTGTCCCAGGAGTGTGACCAGCATGCAGAAGGCTCCTCCTAGCACCACGCCCTTCACGAAGGAGCTGCTTTCAGAAATCATTTTTCCTGGTGAGGAGACAAGCTGTAAGAATGTACAGGAGTAAGTTTCCTACTGCAGATTCCGTATTGCTTTAACGCGTTCCTCGATTTCTGCACCCGCTGCAGCTCCCTCAGTGCCAGGCCCATGCCGCTGTAGCCCAGCTGCCCCGCGGAACGTCCCGGCTCCCGTGGCCGCTGACGGTACGGCCGGCCCCGCCCACCGGGCTCCCGCCCCGCCGTCTCCTCCCTACTCCACGGTACGGACCGTGCGCAGCCGCGCGTACCCCGGGGGAACCACCCGCCCCGCTAACGGCGGCCGCAGTCCCCCGAGGCACCCGGAGCGCCGGGGGAGCCTCGCAGCTGCCGGGGCTGCAGCCGGTCCCCGCTTGCTCTTCCCTCCGCGCGGCCCGGTGACACGACCGACCAGCCCGCCCGCCGCTTACCGGTGCCGCCGGGGCTCGGCCGCGCCAGGACAGCGGCACCGGAAGCGCCGCCCCCCGCCTCTTCCTTTTCCCGGCCGGAAGCGCCGCGAGCGGCCCTTCTAGGCACCGCCCGCCGGCAGCTCGCTGGTGCGGCGGCTCCGCCTGCGGACGCCATCTTGCGGTGCGGGCGCGGGCCTTGGCCCGCTGCTCTGCGTGGGGGACAGCCGCCCTGCCGCCCGGCTGGGCCTGCTCCTGCCCCCGCCACCCTCCTAGGCCTGCCCCACCGGGCCTGCCCCGCCCCCGCCCCCTCGGCGGCGCTCACCGCAGGCGGGTGTCCCCTCGGGGCCGGGCCGGGCGGGGTGAGGTGAGGCCTCCTCACCGCTGCCGCCTCGGCAGGCGCCCCCGGTTCCCCCTTAGGCCGAGACCCGCGGGGAAGGGCCGCTCGCAGCGTCCCCCCGGGGCAGCCGGGCCCGCGGCCCCAAGCACCGCCCGCCCGGGGAGGGCCGTCTC
This sequence comes from Falco punctatus, assembly GCF_963210335.1. Taxonomy (NCBI): domain Eukaryota; kingdom Metazoa; phylum Chordata; class Aves; order Falconiformes; family Falconidae; genus Falco; species Falco punctatus. Next base: position 16,734,732 of record NC_137595.1, read on the forward strand.
TGCCGGGCTGCGGGCTGGGGTAGCCTCGGCCTTCGGGGCTGTTACCGGAGGGAAGAGGGGAGTGGTGTAAGTTCCAGGGAGTCAGAAGGTGAATGAACGGGACGGCGTGGCAAAGGCAAGGCAGAACCGGCCTGAAGCCATACCCAGGGCAAAAGCAGCTGGAGCCCCTTGGGTATACGGCCTTCAATCCCAAACCAATACAGTGTGGGAAGCATACATCGTTTGTGTTCCTTTCCCCTGGTGTACAGCACAGCACACAAGATTAGTTAGTACTTAAAGAGTAAAGCCAAAATACTTTTCTACCAACAAAACTTTTTCTTTCCTTTAGTGACAACTATTCCTGAGCTCCAGATTGAATGAATTCCAGATTCATCTCTCAAGATCTCAGAATTCTGACACCTGATTTGAAGGAGCTTCACTGAACAATAGTCTGCCCCTGTTTACCATTAACTTCTTAGAAAAAGGAAAGGTTTTACGTGTTTTACCTCTGTTAGCTGATTATAGTGTACTCTTAGGCCAACATGGAGTCAGGATAAAGTCCTGTAAAGGTTTTCCCTGATTTGTAAAGTATGCCCTGGTTGGATGAATTTAGTGGGGTTTATTTAAGTCAATTTACAGCTGAGCTGCTCTGGATTCTGTGGCATCTGGCTGGGTTCCCCAGATGCCTCGGTGATTCAGGTGCGTCTTTCTTTTGGGCTCACAGTTCTGCTGTAGATGTCAAAGCTTAATGATGTTATCTTTGGAAAAAAAGATTCTGTGAAAACATTGCTTGCTTGGCTCTTCTGGGCTTGGGGAGCCATTGCTTGTGGTTCAGGTAAAAATGTTGCAAAATAGGGATTTTGGTTGGTCAGTGCATGTGCAGAATGGCTCCATTTGGTGGAACTAAACCCCAGTTGCACACTTTAATAGGAAAATACTATCAGTTTGTATGTACAGGTAGCTCTGTTACTATACCATGGGAACATCACTCATCCTATCTTTTCCCACCTGCCTGCTGTTAAGGTATGAGTAGGTGGACACTCAGGCTGTTACCACATACCAGAGACTGGAGGTCAGTTCAAAGTTTGTTTTACGTATCTCCTGTGTGCAGCCTCAGTTGTGCCTTTCAGGGCTTCAGCACTTGCTTGATGATGTATATTAGAGAGATTTGAAGGAGTTGCGACTCACTGCTTCAGCTTATGCTTCAGCAAATTGTTTTCCTGCTTGACTTCAGTGAGGTTCTTTCCAAGGCTCTGACAGAATGACTAATGTAGCTACAGATCTGGACTGTCGCTTTAATGCATTTTCAACATTGCTTTTATCCCGCAGCAGATCAGTGAAGAGAAAGTTTAAGCAGCACGTAAAGCATGTTATAAACCTGCAAAGACTCTTCTGGCTTCTGTTTGCTTGAAATTGTTACTTGGTTTTAAAATGGCATAACAATGTGTAAGACCTCACAGAGGCCATTGTTAAGTATTCTGGAGCTATTTGAGAGCTTATTTAGACACACATGTACTCCTGTAAGCTATCCATCTCAAAATAGTACAAGAAACTGTTTTTAAGAATTGCAGGTGGTAAGTGTTTGAAGCCATTTCACCATGGGCTGGGAGCTGGTCAAATGTCATAACCAAGGAAGGGCCAGCCCTAAAATGGAAGTTAAGTGAGGCAAGCCAAGGGAGATGCTCAGTCATACAGTGGGAGCGAACCAGGAGAACTGACTCCTCTGAGATCATTGCAAATGGCTGTGCGTTAGTTTTTTTTGTATTAAAGCGTGCAGTTATGTATGCATACAGAGTATCTGTGGGTCAGAGTACTTTGAATACTGACTTGCTGTTCACTGAGATGTTTGTTAGCTGCAGCTTCACCCCTTACTTCCTACTGATCCTTTGTAGTATCTCTACCGTACTCCGAAACAGGAGCAGCTTTTGAAACCTACAGACCTGTGCCAGGATCTAAACTGCTGACAGAGCTGAAGAGCTCCACGGCTCGTTGCTGGTCTCGACAGACAGCTGATCCCCTGCTGTTTTCTGTTTGTCTTTCCTTGCTGGCTGCAGCTGCATTTGCCTTCTGATGCTCATTCTTGCCTCCGAGGAAAGACATCAAACATTATGTTCTCGCTGTGTGGTCCAGAATGTCCATGAGAGATTGGCTATTATCAAAACATATTTGATAGGAACTTTGTTCCAATTAACGCGAAATGTTTCAGCAGGCACATGAGTTGTCATCTTTTACAGTGACTGCTTGTTAATGATCACAAATGACTGTCCACTCTCTTGGAAACAGACTCATCTGTCTCTGTTGCATAGGCGTGCAGCAGAGAGGCTGGGCTAGAGCAGTGCAGTTTCATTCAGAACAGGTAACTGAAGCTCAAGGTGAGGCGTCGCAGATGGTTCTGTGCAGTTAAAACACCAGCTGAGCTATATGCCATATAGAAAGAACCCCTAATCAGGAGATACCGTTGACATTATGAGAAATGCAGAGGTGTGGTTGAACTGGGACAGCTGGCTGTTGTCGCATCACCCATGTATTTATAATGGTGAAGCTACTGGAAAAAACACAAGTTCTACCCGTCCTTCTGACTCCATCAGAAGAGGGGATCAGTGTGCTGGTGGTCTGAAGGGTGCAGACTCTCATCCTGGATAGCTGAGCTCCCACCAAAGCCAAAGGAGACGTGCAGGAAAAGGGCTTTTACGAAGAGGCCGACTGTCACTGTTCTGTTACACGCCTGGTACTTCAGTTGTTTCATTCAACCCATAAAGTGCATAACTGGACAAATGTGTCTGCTGAGGTCTTCAGTCCTATTGTTGGAAAAAGTTTGGGAATCTCTGTTCTAAAGTCATAAAATAGTAAGGTGGAGATTCCAGCTCGCGGGTAGGTAAAGCCAGATTTCTCCGTTCATTTCACAGGGAGCCACTCAGCTCAGCATTTCTTTTGGAGAAGGATGGATTCTGGAGCCAAGTTTCAGAAAATGTTGCCCCACATCCACTTCTTCACTTTAGTTTCGCACACAAAATCTGGAATCTGGAAAAGACATGGACTCTTTGCAGGTCATACATCTTGAGCAAGCATGTACAGCCACATGTGACACCAAGACCTTGTCACAACAGTAGGCAGTGGGCAAAGGAAGAAAATTTTAAAGCCAACCAAAGATAGTGTTATATTTTTAATACTAATTTCAAAAGTCGGGTCGAAATATTTATCTCTGAAAAAATATTCTCTCCAGTTGTTGGACAAAATACTGGAATTACAGGATGAAATAGCATAGCCCACATTTTATAGGTGGTAATGCATAATACAATCTTTTAGCCTTGAAATCTGTTAAATTGATTAACTATGTTAAACAATAGTTCTAAATCACTTTTCTCTCCTCTTTCATCCATGAGCACTGTCAAGGAAGGGCTTGGCATTGAAATAGCCATTTTTTAAATGGTGCCCTCAGGCGCAGGAAGATATATGAGAAACAAGAGATGTGTGACCAAGAGAACTTACAACTTCGGGCTGCTTTATAATTTCTTCAGTTTTTAATGTGTGTAGCTGAATGCAAACCCCATCTTGTTCTCTGGGTATGTTAAATCAATCAAGTGAATGCTAATGTCCTGCTAGCTCCAGCAATTCAGCTGGAATTGAACTAGCAGAGACAATGCCCAGAGCTGAGCTGACATCATTGTGAATGGCTCTGATGCACAAATACAACAGAAAGAGAATAGGACCTAGACATTTTAATGTCAACTCTCTCAGAGGCACAGGAAAAAAAGAATCATCATTGATCGAATAGAAACAGACAGGGGGAAAAAGGGCAGAGACAGAGAAATTTTATTTTTCAAGCTCCCAAATGAAAAAGAAAAAGTGGCGATGAAAATAGCATTCTATCAGACAGAATGTGTTCTTAATAGTCCTTTAAAATAAAATGCATGAAACAGCAATGAAGTGATTTTGCTGCATCTTTAAGGAGCTTGCTTTTGTCAGCCTGAGGTTATTTGAAAAAGGCTCTCTGCAGAAAATTATGGGCTCAAATTATGGTTTTCAAGCTCCGATTGCGTAGGTAAGAAGCACTGCTGCGAGCAGCAGTGACAAAGACAGCCCTGTGGCACGCAGGGCAGCCAGAGGGGAACCTTGCTTTTCGGGCACTGCCTTGACATGGTCTACGGAGAGTTTGTGGAGCCTGAGCGCAGGACTAGGTTTGTGTTTTGGTTTGCAGGAGCTCTGGTCCAGTGTCTGAGGAAATCTTCAGACATTGCCTCAGTTTGGTTACCTGCAAGCTGGAGATACACAAAAGCTTCTGGCATGGTGTTTATTGTAAAAGGGGTTATGGTGAGTAAATAGTTATCGTCAGTAGATGGAAAGATCTGTGAAGTTCTGTTGACATTAGCACAGTAAGGGAAGAGCAGGAAGAGGAGGGATGGAAATTGCAGAGCATTTGACAGGCCCGAATGTCAGTAGCTTCCGTGACATGCTCTCTTGTACCAAACGTTGACACCCCTTCATTTTGCCAGGGAAACAGATTTTGAAGTATTGGATTCTCCAAGCAGACGTTTGCTTTCCCATACTGATGTTGAAACAGGAAGCTCCTGAGCTGTAGGTGCAGAGGCAAACCAAACATGCCTGCTAGGGACGTGTTTGCAACAAACTGGAATTATTAATGATATTAGAGCAGCAACTCAAAGCCCTGCACTGCAACTGTAGATCTGCACTTTAGCAGAGAGGAGGGGTACGTCAAACATTGTACGCCTGGTCCTGCGGTGGGGGAAGTGGTGTTTCATCTTTACCCGCTGGCTGAGAACACATGAAAGAGAGAGCCTGACCCACATAGGAGGGAATGCTGCCACCACTGCGATCAGATGTAGCAGCTTTGTGCTTTCTGGTGAAGCAGGGGTGTGAGCGGTGCCACTAGCGTGTGCGTGTGAGCAAGGAGTAGCACAGGCTGCAGGCAAAAGAGGAGAGTGCATAGGGTCTGAAAGCGTGCCTGAGATAGTCGGTGCGTCAGATTTTAGCCTCTCTCTGTTTCGAACAGATGTTGGCAGTGTTATGTTGTCTCACAGGGGTTCGGTTTGGCCACTTCTAGCGCTCTGCCTGGTTTCTGCCAGTTTGGTTTGTAAGTAGTGGCTGTATTTAGACCGGTGACTTGCACAGCCTCCTCTGGCTGCAGCCTTTAGCAGAGGCACTGCTGTCCGCAGCTAAACCACAGCGCTCCTGTGCTCTGCCTTTTATCGGCCTTTATGGGTCCCTTTAACATATGCAAAAATGCAAAGGTGCCACTGCTCCTTAGCACTATGGTAGTAGCTACGGTGTGCCAGAGGCTTAATGGTATGGGAAGGGGCACCAGGAGAAAGGCACCTGGGGGATCGCGGACCCTGCAGTGCTTGGTGTTGCTCCTGGCTCCCTGCAGCGCTGGCGTCGAGGATGGCAGCGGTGCAAAGTGAATATTGGTTCTGTTCACAGCGGCTGCACCTCCCAGCAGTCCTTTGATGGCAGGGAGCGAGCCGTTGTTGCTGCAGATATAGATAAGATGTCACATTTCCTAATTCCCCAGGGAAAGGTCCCGGGCAGTAAATACAGCTGGGTCTGTTGAGGGGCAGGGGAGGGGATGCTCTGTGCTGCGTAGTCTTCTCTGTTTTCTCCTCATTTCTATAGAGCTTCCATATACTTTACACTCTCTGTGTGGGACTAATTTATTTTTTTTTTTTAATATGCACAGTATCTAACATGCTCATAATCCTGAGAGTACACTCACAGTTTCAAATGTTGATATGCTGATATGTGGATAATGGTGCCCTAGTTCCCACTTATATGGAAACATCTACCTTAAGGTAAGAATAAAGCAGTAGCTGATAGTTACACCTTCTTTCATCTGGGCTTAATTTTGCTATCTCATTATTCTGAAGAATTTTTCTTGAGGAAAAAATTATACATGTTTGGGTCAGTTTTATCAGCACAAGAGGCTGCGAAGCTGCTATGAAGGAACAGAAAAATCTCTTTGGGAGTGTGAATTGTCAGTGATGTACAGCATCTATTCACACTCTAAAAGATTGAATTAAAAGTGATAATTGTGTGCTGTTTTTGCTGCTTAAGTGGTTTAATGCCATTATGACTCTGCTACTTAATGGAAAAGCTTAGAATCAGACTAGCATGGGAATACTAAAAATTTTAATGGATTTCTGCTCAAGTCATTTTTCCTATTAGGAAACAAACCCACCAAAATATATAACTAGGTCTTTGGATTCAATTATTAATCCTCTCTCCTAATCTGAGGAGCAAAATTATCACTTAATAGCAGCTCTCTGAAATAGAATTTTAATGATACTAGTCATCTCATAGTTGAACATGATTTTTCCCGATCAGAACACAGTTAGAGGATTCTCAGTGCTGAATCAGTTTTAATTATTAATCCTAAGCAGTTAAAAAATATACTGTCAACAGTGCATCTTGAACATCTCTCAAAGAAGCTGTCAAAAGTGTTTTCAGTGGGTTCTCATGTGTTACCTGGCTTCTCTGCATGAGGAAAAGGCTTTGGAACATGGTAATTGGCATGGGATTGTAGGAATAATGCATAGGAAGAGAACTATGCCGTACACTTGGAAGGTTTTTTATGGGCTGATCCTGATGTTTTACAGTTCTAAACCATATCTGGTGGGCTTCATCATAATGCAATCCTGTCTCCCCAAGGAAATTTGCAGTAGTGCTTTTTTTTTGTAGTGAAGTGCTTTGTTTGACCATGAAATGAGAGAAGGAAGCAGGTAGAAGACTGGACAGTTATGGGTCATTCTTTTGTAGGTTGGTGCTAAAGCAAATGGATTGAGGTATTGAGGTGGTTTCACTTGTGATCCTTGAATGTGGATGGAGATATTCGTGCCCTGTAGGGAGGCGGTGCTGGTTACAACTGCTATTGCAAATTCAAAATCAGAAATAATCCCTTGTAGATGCTCTGTAAAACTTCTTTAGGAGGAATACAGCTAAAGGTGGGGAGACCACGTTCAAAAAGCCCTTCTTTTTTCATGATTACCCACATATTATAGCTGTTCATACATCTGATTATTCCCTTGGGTTTTTTACATCCCTGCTGAAGACTATATTAACTCAGGAGAATTTTCCTCTGTGGTGTTAACTGCCAGAGCTGCTTTGTTCCCACTGTCTCATGGCAACTATTTGTGCTTTTTGAATCCTATCCTAGAAAACTAAAGTTAGCAATTAGCTTACAGATTGCATGTGATTTGGGACAACAGTAATTTGCTAGGAGCAAGTTCCTGACACATCTGAAAATCAAGTCACCTCTTTAGGCCAGCCAATATGTCAGTCCTTTCTCACAGCTACTGTTTCGGTGTTTTATACAACATGAGTCAAGTTGATAACTGACCAAGATCCTTGTTTGGCCTGTTAGTAGGAGTAAACGTCTGGGCATTCATGGCAGAATACCCAGTGTTACAGCTTGCAAATCTGTTTAGGTTATTACGTATTTTTCCTTTCCCATATATTTGTATTTTGCCTTGTCTCTTCCAGTGCTTTAATGACAAATAAAAGAGTGTAATAGACTTATATGGTATGTTTCCAAGGTCTTTCTGATAGAAGTGTTGGGACTTCTTTACAGTTGTAGTCACTCAGTTTTCCTGACTTACAGCAGGAGAACAGAGTAGAGTCTTAACAGCCATGAACAAATACTGTGAGGTTGAATTTCCATCCCTTTGAAGTTGAGAGATTGGTTCAAGTTGGCAGAAATGCTCATATGCAGATGAATGTCTTGAAAGGCTGACACTGAGGTTCATGGATGCTATTGGGGTCAATGGAAATATTGCTGCTTTATTTTCTGCTATGATCCCAAATTGTCTATCGGCCGTGGCTAGGGTAACTGTGTGAGTTTTCTTCTCTGGTGATTTTTCTGGTTGAAAATCCATCAGGAATACCACCATGATCAACATTAATATAGGTCTTAATACTGCTCCCCCTCCTCAATTTGAAGTGAAAGGGAAGTTGGAGTGCAGGATCAAGCCCTCAATTTGTTACTTACATTTGATTTGAAGCTTGGTGTCCAAGGTCGAGCTAAAAGGGTAACGGAATAACTCAGGCCTGCGAACAACTCATCATGTTAGACAGAAAGCAATTTGGTCCAAGGCGCAGCGTGTTGGAAGATTGCCACTTCCTTTCTCTTTCAGCACTGTTCTGCATTCTCTCTCCTGTAAACAGTCTCTTCATCCCTTTCTGTGGGTAACTGGGCTTCCTTCCTGAAACCTTCCTAAATTCAAACTGCATTTGGCAATAATTTTGTATTTGTGTGTGATACAAAAGTTTTCAAAGGAGCTTCACAGACACTAATCAGGGTAAAAATGCAAATCTAAAATGTGTCTTCTTCTAATGTTTCCTTTGGAAACTATTTAATTTCTTACAAGCACACTTTGGCAGATGATGTGGCCCTTATAGTAATAAATCACAGGAACATAAGACACTTCACTGCAGCTGCAACGTGGCTAGTTAGGATCCTATTCAAGAAAAAGGCTTAGGCAGTGCATTTTCTTTCCTATGCTCTGCTGTACCATTTCTCCCCCTTATAGATCAACTGAAAAGACTCTCAGAATGCTCTTATAATTGTCTCCTTAGAGTTATAATCTGCAAATGCTTTTTTTCTATAAGATAAAAATACCCAAATCTTAATGGAGCCTTTTTAAACGGCACATCATTAACTCTCCAACCTCCTTCACGGTTTTGTAAATCTCTTTAATAAGGGTGAGAAGAAGCTTACAGAGGTCTCTTTGATTAAAGGTTTGACCTGGAATTACTTTGAATTTGTATTATGGAGTCAGCAGGTTTACTGTGGTAGTCTTAACAGAGAATCTTTTGAAGTGCTTTGCAGGTAGAGCTACAAAGAGAGTAAGTATTATATAAAACTTGCTAAAACCACAGCAGAACCAGTTAAGCATCAGGGCATTATGTTGAAAAGCCATATCCATAGAGCACTGGGAACAAGCTGCCTCAATAGTTTAAAGCCTGAATTTGCAAGTCTTGTGAGTGGGATTGTGAGACAGAATTTCAACAAAGGAGGCTGGATTCAGTGATCCATGAGGTTCCTTCAGCCCTGTGCCCAGGGTTCCTGCAAGACTGTAATCACTGGAAAATAACAGTTCTAAGAAATTACTCAAATCAGAAAGAAATACAGCCAGGGCAGTGAGTTTCATGGGACTTGATGCGCTCAGTGCTTCATCACCATGCATGACTTGGCTCAAAGGGAACAACCAAGGACACAAAAGCCCGTGAGGCCTTTTAACCCCACTAATTCTGAGTCTTTGTGGGTACAAGTTTCTTAGAAGTTGATGTTCCCTTCAAGGTCACCAAACTCTCTGCTAACAGATTTGCTCTATTTGTCAATGGTGGCCCTAGAATTCTGATTAATGGAAATACTTCTGTGTAGGATAGGGGGCCTTGCTTCCCCCTACTATAACTTTTTGCGGGATATCTAAAGCTTGGGCAAAACTTTCAGTATAGAGCAGTGAGTCTGCACTGGAGTTATTGTATAATATTTAATGGCTGACTTCAGGAGGGCTCCTAAAGGAGCAGAACCATCTAACATCCACAGTACTCATGATATGTCAGTCTCAGAAAGGTCAGATATTCTTTGGCAATGTCCTTTTCCTTGCATGTTCGTTCTTTCTTTCAGTTTTTGCTTTCATGGTTGGACGGCTTGGCATGCATATAGTGACAACATTCCTGTAATGGCAGCTTACAAACATCAGCATTGCAGCACGAGTAGCCTTTGCTTCGGAGAGCCTGTTTCTAGGCCCGTATGTCAATGCCACAGCATGATGGGGCATGCCTCGTATATAGCTGGATTTGCAGAGCCATAATGTTGACAATGCCATTATGAAATCAACAGGGAAGGTCAGTCTTAATTTCCCTTGCTTGCCTGTTCTTCCTGGTGCTCTGCAGAAACGCAGGCAGTATATGTAGAGCAACAAGTGTGTGTGCATTTATTTGAGTCACCCATTCACTGCAGGGTAACAGGTGATGTCAGCTGAAATTCCCACCAAATCAACACCACCTCACTAGCAGTGATGATATCTTTCATCCTCTCAGACGGGGTGCGTCTTTCCCCGCTAGCTGCACCCAGCCCCGCTGCTCTGCTTTTGCCAGGGTGTCAGGACGTGTTCCTGGAGACATGCCTTGCGTGGGTGGCAGGCCTGTGAAGCATCCCCAGGGAACGCTGGTACTCCTGTTGTCTCTTCCCACCTACCCTGGGTACAGAGTATGCCACCCAGAGCAGCTTTTCCCCTCCGACACACACAGGGTAGCTCCACACTGGCAATTTGCTGGGCAGAGAGGGAAGCGTGCTGCTGGTGGGGAAGGGGGAAAGATAAGAAGAGAGGAGTGTGTTTTTCATCTCCCAACTGCTAGAACAGAAAGGCTGTTCAAAGGTGACCCAGATCTGGAGAAGGGAAGCAGGGAAGACCCCCAGAAGGAGTGGGCAGACCACAGATGGTGAAAAATAGGACATGAAAGTAGCATTGCAGAAAGCTTTTTTAGCCTTAAAGAAAAGTGAAAGGTCTTTGTGGCTTCTGAAGGAAAGCCATTTTGGTGGCTGTGGGAAGGGTTTTTTGTCAGATTTCAGGCAATGGTGAAAAAAAGAGACTTCTGTTGCTCTCATAAAAATGTGCTTTCCTGCTGGCAGTGATAGCATTAAAGACATTGCAAGCAAATTATTAGGCTCTTGTGTGACACATGTGCATCCTTCCCCGGAACCTGGTGGCTGAATGTAGACAGATTTCTTTGCAAGATGTTCAATGGTTGTAATCCCTCCTGAGGTCGATGACAGCGGAGGCTTCAGCTCGTATCAGAAGCCCTTAGCATTCTCTTAGAATAAGCCCCATTTCTACAGACTCTGGGGAAACCGAGTGCTGATCTGTGTAGTGTGATTAGGTGGCAGCAAGGCTGAAATACTGTTGAGGGAAGCATTGATGCAGAGTTGCTTGAACAAGAAAAATATCTAGGGTGATCCCAGAAGTAGCTGGTATTCAAAGCACAGCTTGGGTGAGTACACCCAGCACACCTGATGGGACAGGGTGGAGGACACAGCAGAGCACTAGCGGTGCCACATTCAGAGAGCAGTGCCAGATGCACTGTAGGCTTTCTGAACGCCTCAGAGTTTTTGGATATTTGAAGTTTTATTACTGTTCCTTTTGAAGAAAGATGGTAGGTATAAATTTCTTAAAGAGCAGTAGCACCGTACCTGCCTCCATGTGTGGCCAGATAGGATGGTTCAACGGCAAGTTGAACAAAGTAAAGCATTTCACTGATTTTGCTGTAGTTCTGGGATGCATTTCCTTTACGACTCCCCAGCAATCTGCATACATCCTCCTGGAGAGAGAGGTGATTATTCCTGCCTGTGACAGCCTAGCCTTTTTTTGGAAGTAATACTGCAGTATTTCAGTCTACTCAAACGCTGGATGACAGGAGCCAGGGCCTTAGTCTCTGTGCAGTGCTGATGTAACTGGTGGGATGGTCTGATGGTAATGAGATGAAAGGGCTCCAGGTCACTGTCCTTCATCCTGCGTTTGATCCAGCTCCAATTAATATGATGCAAGAACACTATTTTGCTATGGGAATATATATTTCTATAGAGAAAGCTCAGATCTTTAGTGTTTGTTGCTGAAGTATGTGGTGCTACTTGTGCACTGTCTTTACAGACATCGGCAAGAGCAGAAAATGATCACATCTCATTGGGAAAAATTCAGTGTCCGGAGAAATGTATGTTCTGTGACTTACGCTCCATGGCCCTAATGTATTTCTTGTGTGGACCAGCCGATGCTTGAGCCATCCCATAGTCCCAGCTGCCTGTGAGATCAGGCCTTTGTAAGAAGGAAGGAATACATGGACCGATGGATGTGACATCGCTGCAGGGCATTACGAGTGTATGATGACAGACTGGGGCTAAGCCTGCGCTGCTTTTCCAGTGCTGCACTCAGGGGAGTTTGCTTGTACTAAGCTTTCTCTCATTTTTGTTAATGGAATTTCAAAGCAGTAGCAGAGTACCTGAAGGGCTAGCGCTGCAGCAAGTCCACCTGCTTTCCAGGTCAGGGGATTATTCACCCCTTCCCCCTTTTAGGCACGTAATCTTTTGGTCCTCTGAATCACCACCTCTGTTGGAAACAGCCCCTCCTTTCACCTTGTATTCTCCTGGGGGGGATACAAGCTCCTATCTTTGGATACTGTGTGGAAAACCAAAGCAGTCTCTGTGTGTGCCCCTTCATGCACACAAAGCTGGAGTAGGAAAAATAAAAATATTACCTTCTTCTATTCCTTGGAACTCTGACATATGTCTCCTATTCTCTGATTTTCATACTATGCCATTTCCTCGTCTATTTTACTGGGTGCGTAGGAGCCTTTATTGCTTCCCGTATTTAGATAGAATGAAAACTGTTGCTTAAATGAATAGCTCCTGAAATTGTTTCCTTGCTGGGAATTGTTAATATGCAATATGGATTCAGCTCATGTATCTGAGCTAATATTGCACCCAGAATTGCTGAAACTATTTCTTTTGAACCCTTAACACTTTATTGGATAGGAGAAGAGGATTTTTATTTTTTTAGTAGCTGAGGTTTCAAATGTATATATGCTGCAGCCATTCAAGAGGTCACATTTGGGCATCTCCTTCTCCCAGAGTGTTGTATGTCTTACGCTTTCACCAAGGATCTCAGAATGTTTTCCAAAGTTATTTTTGATTCAGTTGTGAGGGAAAGGAGGCATAAGAAATGTCAAAATATCTGTTGCAGAGCCGAGAATAGAGCTGCCCTCTGCTTTCCTAGGACAGCCGTCAAGCCTCGCCACTTCCCTGTGCTGGTGGTCCAGATGCCTGCATTGCTCAGGAATACATCTCGCGCAGCACTCAGAGCTCAGCGGGAAATACAGCAGGAACCGGCTGGAGTAACCAGTGTTGGGAGAGTTGGAAAAGGCTGAAATGAAAATATGGAGTAGGGACAAGAGACTGCAGTTGATGGAGATTTGAAGTCAAGTGACTGTTAAGTGGCTGACAGCGCTCTCTCAGCCTATTGCAAATGCAGAATTAAACATACTGGCTTTAATCACCTTCCTCGAGCCTTTCTGATGTTTACCTGCTACATGCAAGGCAATACTCACTCTGGCTCAGCTGACAAATGGTAGTTCATTAGGGTATGGTAATTCGATTGCTTGTGATTGTCTTTCTCTGCTGTTAGTATCTGAGAAAGAAGAGTATTCTAAATTGTAAGGGAAATAATCCATCCTGATTTATGCCACCAAAAAAAAAAAAAAAAAAAAAAGAATCCCAGAGGAAGATTAATTCCAAGAAACAAAAGCGTCTATTAACATAAATGACTGTTAGCTATTATAAGCATTAAACTTAAACGCATCTATTCTCTCCATGTGGTGCCACGGTTTTTAGTGTAGAGGTTTGAGTGCTACATTAAGCTGAACAAGAAATAGTGGAGGCTTTATAGCTCAGCTAGGCACTGAAATGGTACCAGTTCGGAAAGCCTGACAGATGAGACAGGCTGGAGAAAAACAGGTGAATCAAAGCTGTAGTTAGAAAACCAACTCAGCTCCGATACACCCATTTCTCCTATGGTTTGGTAATGATACTTGTGTTGATTTACTTGCCTCACCTTGTCTCAGGAGATGAGATCTATAACAATGATAGAGCGCTCCCTTTTGAACTTAGGTGAACTCACTCAACAAGGGGATTAAAATTGGATTTCAGCTTAGTAGCTCTCATGTTGTCTAGCATCGGGAAGGGTGTTGCTAGCAGGGTAGATATCTTGCCTGGTGTGTGCTGGTGTGACCTTGAGTATTAATGTGTTACATACATGCCTCCCATTTTTAGGGCAGGGTTGCTCAGACTGCAGCTGGAAAGCCTGTTGTGGCTGAGACACTCTGTGAGCTGTTCTCAGACCAAATGGGTTGTGCTGGTACCAGCCCCCCCTGCTCCCTGCCTCCGCTGGGTAGCCCTGCCATCTCGGCCGTGGGAGGACAGTGCTGTGCACTTGCAGTTGCCGTTCTGCGCGCTGGCAGGCAGCCACAGCATTTGCGCTTGTCTGCGCTGCTTCAGCTCTGCAGTAAGCCTGGTGTGTTTTCCTTAGCTGAAGAAGCACTTGGAGAGCAAAGCACGTTTGCTTAGGAGGTGTCGGGGCTGTGTGTGTGCACAGTCAGCCCAGCGTGGCAGGAGGAGATTTCCCAGGCGGACGCTGGGGAGCTGACCCAGCTAACCAAAGACGGGGTAGTTGTGTCCGTGCTGCATGGTGGAGCAGTCTTGCAAGGGGGCTTTGCACCCTGAGCTCCCTTCCCTCCATTTACATTGCTCCGGCATCTTGCGCTCACACCGGGTTGATGAGTACTCAAGAGTCAGTGTGATGGATTATTGCGCTGTTGCAGTACTATCAGTGCTGTTAAAAGAAATGGGAAGAACACCAAAAATACCTGAGATTAGCAGATACAATATTGCAAAACTGATCTAGACAATGGCAACAGAAGCGGTTACTTCCACAATTAGCCAACCTGCATTTTTAAGGGGGAGGGAGTCAACATATTTTACAGATCTGTTCTGAGAAGGATGCTGGAGAGGCAAGGGTACGAAGGTGTCTGTACTAGGAAGTTAAGGCCTGGTAGAAAATTCTGGAGCCTACTGCAGCTGATTAACAGGCAGCTGTTGGAGAAAATGGAGACCTGGGGACTGTTTCTGGTCTGAGCCTCCCTGCAGGATGAACTCTGTGGAGGCAAACAGAGCAGTGACTGCCTCCTCCTCTGGCTGCTGCAAAATCTTCAGCTAGATGGTTACCCCAACGATCAATCCTGGACAAAATAAGAGGCCTGATTTTTTATTTATTTATTTATTTATTTATTTTACCTGACATGTCCTTTGTCTTCGTATAAGATACATGTGAGAATAGCCCTTGAAGTATTATCTTGGAAGATAACTATTTCTAATAGCCTGTTCAGAAAGGAATAGAATTTTACTCTATCTGCCAACGATCCTGGCTCCAGCCCTTGCTTGTTTATTACAGTTGGAATACTGAACGAAAAGAGTAAGTGAAAGCTCAGATCATTTGGTGGTTGGACTTCACCCAGGAAAAAAAGTAGATGAGGCTGCAGGACAGCTGCAGAAGTAGCAGTGTGGCTTTCAGAAAGCATCTCAAAGCAGACTCTGTGTGTTCACCACAGCTGGTGGAACTGAAGCAACAGAAGTTCCTTGGCTTGAAGGTGGTCACTATAGTGCTGACATGTAGAAAAGTATGGTAGAAACCAGTCTGGCCAAACAGTATATTTGTGAGGCTGTTCCATCTGTCATCCTTGGTACCATTTATCCAAAGGCTGGCAGTTCTCTGCATTGGTTTAGTTGATTTTGAGAGCTGTTTGCTTCTGATTCTTCCCACTGGAGGAGGATAAAGTAGATCTGTGGAAGGGTTGCTACTGGATCTGCCTTTAGACAGACTTAGAAACTGAAGAAAATGAAACTTCTTAATTTCAGGTGGAAAGGCTAATGTGCTTGGAGGTTGGTAGAAGGAGATTGCTCACTAAAGTTGCGTTGCTTGCCATCTGACAGAGTGGCCAGTAGACTGGTGCCTTGATTGCCTTTGTTTTTAAGCAAACATCTTTCAGCCTTACCTCAGTAAAAAGAGTGCTGCTCTTTCCCCAGCTTGCAGTCAGCACCACCTCTTGTTCTGAGCCAGCCCCAAGGGCTGGATTACTAAGTACAGTTACAAGCCTTTACAATATACAGGCAAAGCAGACCCCAGAGGAGCTGACTGTTTTTTCAGAGAGAAGAAACTGTCTGAAAGCTTCATCCTTTGTTAAGGTATGGGTTAGTCTACTGCCTGTTGTATTTTAACTCCAGTTGCCCTTCAAGCTCACATCTAAACGCTTGCCAGTAAGAGATCTTGTAAGCCATTTCATTCTGACTGCTTGATAGCTGCTGTTGAAAGACTGGTGATAAAGTCCCATGCATTAAATTACACTGGAAAACTAGCAGCATGATACACAATAAAATACAGTGTTTTATGCACGTAGCTCTTGGCAATATTAGTCTTGGTCTGTTAGGAGGATTCCCACAAAGTAAATTAAAAAGATGCATGAAATTTCCCTATTCAAAGCATTGATTCTACCTCTGTCAGCTCTGTAGTGCTTTCTAAAAGACCCTGTGCCGGATCTGTACATGGCACAGCTGAACAAAAGCATCTGGGGAAGACCTCTCGTTAAAGAAAACACTGGCTGTGTTAAGCCTTTGCTTTAGCGCTTGACTGTGGAATAGATAAAAGGTTTGGGAGTAAAAGGAGCAGTGGTGTTTTCCCATTTGTCTGCTTTTTCCTGTGGGATCACTAGAGGTGGAAGTGCATGCCAGATCCACGGTTCAGCATGGTGAGGCACAGACAGGTAAGTGCTAACGCCTAGTTAGCGCTTCTGTCCTTTCTGAAGGAGAAGACATTATAGTGCTGTACTGCAGGAAGGGAAAACCTCCTCCTGCTCTGAAGGACTGCTGCTGCTCCTCCCATTCCCCTGTCACGCAATTAGAAAGAGCTAGTATTGCATCCCCATAGTCATGCAATTAGAAAGAGCTAGTGTTAGACTACGGTGCCCGAGCCTGGCCTCTTCTGCATCTTGAAATGATGGTTTTGGAAGTGGAAAGGACACCAGGGTTGGTTTTCTTGCTCTGAGACATTTCTCTTAACTCCAGAGGCTGTTGCAAGTTGCATGGATAGAGGGCTTGAGTGACAAAGGATGACTGTGGGGGGGAGGCTGTTCAGGACTTTGGCAAGCAGCTTCTACAGCAGCTAACCTGGGGCTCTGCTGGCTCCCACTGCTCTGGTTTGCTCTGGGTGGGTTGAGGTGGTGATGGAAATGATCTCCACTCACAAGACGCAGTAGGAACATGGTATCCTACTGTAAGAACAGAAATCAGATTTTTCTAAGTACAGCTAATGGACTGAATGTTTGACAAAGAACCCACACAGGTCACTCAGTGAAGCTGAAATAACGTGAGCCTTAACCCTTAACAGCTTCCTGGTTCAATAGTGGCCCTGGAAATAGAAATCTCTCTTTCTGAGTTCCAGTGAGTGCCAGGCTGCATGCTGCATGCTCCTGCAGCACCCCAGTACCAGAACAGGTGCTCTTTGGCAATAGAATGGGGTGTTAAGCAGTGAAAAGGATGGGTAGAAAGCCTCTCTTGGCCCTTGCTTCCTTTCTTCTTGCCAGGTCAGACAAGTGACTCTGAGGCTTGGGGACACTGTACAGAAACAAGCAGGTGCATATGGGCCAAGCTGACTGTTCTAGATGGAGGAGGGACTGTCATGTTTGACTCAATATTTCTCTTCTTGTTTCTCTTTCTCTTCATTTCTTTTTCTTTCTTTTCCTTTATTTCTTTCCTGGTTTTGGCTGGGACAGAGTTAATTCCCTTCACCGTGGCTGGTACTGGGCTGTGGTTGGATCCTGCTGGAGCAGCGCTGCTGACACAGGGGGGTCTTTGCTATTGCTGAGCAGGGCTGGCACAGAGCCAGCCAGTGGGCTGGGGGGCACAAGGAGCTGGGAGGGGGCACAGCCGGGGCAGGTGACCCCAGCTGACCCAGGAGATGTCCCACACCGTATGGCGTCATGCTCAGCGTATAAAGCTGGGGGAGGAGGAGGAATGTGGGGATGTTTGCAGCGATGGCGTTTGCCTTCCCCAGGCACCGTCACGCGTGCTGGAGCCCGGCCGTCCTGGGGATGGCTGAGCACCGCCTGCCCATGGCAGGTGCTGGATGAACGCCTTGGGCTGCTCTGCCTGCCTGCGGCTCTGGCTTTACCTGTTAAACCGTCTTTATCTCAACCCATAACTTTTCTCACTTTTACCCTTTAGATTCTCTCCTCCATCCCAACGTGGGGGGAGTGAATGAGCAGCTGTGTGGGGTTTAGTTGCCAGCTGGGGTTAGACCATGACTTTCTTTTTCTTTCTTTTTTTTTCCCTACAGATGGCTTATTTTGTTTTTAACTCCAGTTCTATTCACATGTTTCTCAACAGAGGTTTGTTTTTATACCTAGGAGCTGAGGCTTTTTGTAGAAGAAGAGTTATAAAGTGCTTAATTAGGAGGGTGGAGAGCAGCTTTAAATGCAACCTGCACCTTCTCAGTGAGAGTGACATTGTGCTTCTGAGCTGTGGAGGCTGTGTTGATTAATTCACGCTGCCTTGAAATGCTATTGCGCTAGTTACCTTAGCTCTAGTAAATGGTGTTTTTATAATGAAGTGGAATGGGTTTAAAATAATGAGACACAAAAATAATCACAGCAATAGAGCGATAGAAAACTTCATCTTCTTAAAAAATGTACGAAGCGTCTTTTCCTGTGTGATCGGTCAGCGCAACAGCAGTGGCACAGCACAGTGGCTGCTCTGCTTTCTTCCGTCTGAGGTGATGGGGAGAAGGCAATCTCTGAAATGAAAATGAGAACACAATGAGGGTACTTAAACCACTCCAGACACCTTGATCAACGTGATGAGTAAACGTAGGCAATGAGCAGTATATCAGGACAGAATACAGATTATGTTTGGCTTGCAGAAGGGTGAGAAGGGAGCCCTTGCTTATGCCCTAAAATACCCGCACCAAAACAAAGCCTAAAAAACCTGTTGGGCTATTTCTTGGCTATTTTGAAAGGAAGCTATCTAGCATGCGTCTAGCTCTAATAGGCTGTTTTCGAAGAGGAGCGAAACCAAATCTCTTAGTGGAATAGTGCCATGAGATCTCTACCTTGTGGCACATTCATTGCAGGAAGAAGCTGGGGGGAAAGGAGAAATGAGAAGGAGACTCTTGTTCTTGACAGTATTGTAAAATAAGTTTGTGACTGAAAATCTTTATTTGAACTGAATGCAAGAGAGGATCAAAGCTATTGTATCACACCCTGTGAATAAAGGGGGTGAAGGAAGAGTGTTTAGGTACAAAGATTTCACTTCCTTTGAAACAGCATTTCCTATAGCAGCAGCAGTTATCAGCTGCTAGCTAGAATTCTTATTTGCTTTTATATAAAACAGACCAAAAAAACCAACCCTCTACCACTTCAACGGTTCTCAACGTTTGTGTATCATCCTCTATTTCATACCCACCAAGTACTTCTACAAGCTCTGAGTAACTTCAGCTGGCAAAACATCAAAAAGTAGTTAATAATATCTGCTCCTTACAAATGGGATGGTCTCAAGCCCAGTTGATTTTGAATTGTAATTCTCAGAGCCGTTGCCTTCCAACATTATAGTTGAAGACAAGGGTCACTGGAGGAGTTTCTTGTAAGAGAAGATACAGCCGGATTATGTTGTTGCATATGGTGCTGTGCTGACACACAGCCTTCAGCGGTGCTGAGCTGCGAGCAGGGGCAGGAGGCTGCCTCTCTTCCACCTGCATTTTCCAGAAAGCCCTAAATGACTTGCCAGGAATAGAAACCAGGTCTGTGCAGTGGTAACGATCTTTCTGCTCTCTGCGTGTATGTTGAGATGAATATTTGTTAAAACTAATCGAGTAGCCCTAAAAATCACTAAAATCACTTGAAATAAAAATGTCAGACCCACTTGCGATTATTTAAAAGGAAAAAGTCATCATGTGCTGCTTTAGAGATGAGGGCTGTGCAGAAGAGATTTTTAGGGCATTCTTTGTATTCACTCTCAGAGCAACACTGATGGCTACTCTGGAGCACAGCTATTTAAAATAATAGTTTGATGACTTCATTAAACTGTAAGTTTCTCCAATACAAAATATAGTCCAGAGAGAAGGTTTTTTTTTTAGTATACTCCTAAAAAGTCAAGTCTATCCCTTCCTGAAGTATATCCTTGATTGTTGGAACAAATGGTGCTGTAACTAGTCTAAGCCCCATGTTTATTCTAAGAGGCAAAGTATTTTGTCTAATTAAAATAAAATTGGGATTAATTGTCTAAACTTTTCTGTGTAACCTGAATTAGACAACTGTGGATTTGGGTCCCAATGTAATATGGATGCAATTGCAAAAATCAATGCATAAAACAGAGCCCAGAAGAGAATTATATTTAACAGGAGACAGAAAATCAAAACAGATTCTAAACAAATTAGAAATTAAGACTGCAGCAGCTTGAGCTGAGTTTGCCTTGTGGGTAGAGCTTATTAATGTAACTAAGGTGATTTTTTTTCCAGAACTCCCTATCAGTAGTATTTGCCTATGTCAGGTCTCTGTTCTGTGACTTAATACAGTGATACAACTAGCAGATCAACAATGGTAAAATGACAAGAAGTTAATTAAAGCTTTACTTTACAACGTGTTGGAACTTTAAAGATATTAGAAAGTGCTAATACAAATTCTGAGCACCTGAGCTGTAGCAATATCACAGAACAGAAGATTTATAACTTTTAGTCTAAAGAAATACCCTGTACTTCCCAGATCTAATAAAGTATATTGGTTACTTTGCATTTGCTTAACCTAATCCAATCTTAACCAGTGCTAAATGAAAGGGCTCTGTCTTGCATGCCACACAGAGAAAGATCTACCAAATGTGTGGGTTTTGGAAGAGAATGGTCACTTGTGTTTGCAAGAATAACCAAAACAATGAGAAGACCTCCCTCCTTCATACAGGTTCAGGTAGTTTAAAAAGCTCTGGAAGTCATAACTATTCACTAGCTAAAATATTTGTGGGAAGAGAAGGTTCAGGGGAGACCTTATCGCTGTCTGCAGCTGCCTGGTCAGAGAACATGGAGGAGACAGAACCAAACTCTTCTCCTAGGTGCACAGGGACAGGACGAGAGGCAACGTGTGCAAGCTGGAACATAGGAAATTCTGGTTAATAAAAAAGAAAATAATTTTTATGGCAGTGGTGCCTAGAGAGGTTATGGGATCTCTGTCCTTGGAGGTGTTCAAGCCTCAGCTGGGCAGGTCCCCAAGCAACTTGCTCTAATGGACCCCGGCCTGGGCAGGACCTCAGGAGGACCCTTCCAACTCAAATTATTTTATGACATATGATTTTTGAGACTGGAACTGTGTCTTTAAATCTTGAACTAATGTTTATGACCTCTAGTAGTACTAATATAGATATGATCTCCTGACTGTCTGTAGCAGCTGAAATGACTTAAAGGCATTTGACTTTACAGTGCGTAAGGGAAAATCATTTGCACCTGGGTCAGTATGTGTCAGGCTGTATTTCATGGAGTCTGGAAGTAAAGAAATGCCCATGGGATTGTTTCTGTATTTCCCCAATGTCAACACTGTTGAAAATAATGGGATTTAGAATGATGATTTGTGCTGAGGGATGATAATGGGAAAGATAAACCCATTCTAATAATAATAAAAAAAAAACAAACCCAAAAAACTAATTCAGGATATGGCAGTGTGATATGAAGTTGTTTATGTGTCAATGCTATGGTGAGAGTAAGAACAACTTCTATGTTACAGACTGACAATAGAATATATTTTACCCTGACTTTACACTGGATCCCAACATAGATCTAGATGTTTCCCCAGTACTTTCCTTCAGGTAGCCTGTGTTGTAATGGCAAGTGTTTTATGGACTGTTCTGTTCCTATGCCCAATTCTGCTGCTTACCTTTCTGATCCTATACCATTTCTGGGTGCTAGCATCAATTACTGAGGAGCATGTGCTTTTTTATCTTTACTGACTGAGATTTTTTCTGTCTGAAGCAGGTGAAAGAGCTGGTTCCTGAAGGAACCAGGTCAGCTGGTTATTTAGGTATCCAGAAGTCCATTAAATGTCTGCTCTGGGCACCTGAGGTCCATGGGTCCATTTGGATAGGTGGTTTAAAATGTATTTAGTGCACTTAAGCACCACTGTCACTTTTCTCCCTTAAGTTACTGCAGTATTCTTTAAGCCTCCTCTTTGTTTAATTCATCTTGCAAAATAAGAAGTTTAATAAGCCCCACTCATGATTTTCTAACTGTTTTTTTGGCTGCAATCTGTCATTTCCAAGAGGATATATTAATAGTGCCCTTATCTCTTGATCATGTCAATGTTAATGCATGTATGTGCTGTTTCTGCCTTGTTCTCACATAATTAGAAGCCTATTTGGCAAATGAGGATATGTTTGCTTTCTTGATTAAGAAGGTTCTAAGAAATTTTTGCATGCTTGGTAGGACATAAGTTATGAAAAGAGCTATTTTGGAAGAGAAGCCCAGCAGCAGAGATTCTTAGCATTTCCCTAATACTTTCCTCTGCTGGGCAGAAAGCAGTTTGTGAATGCTAATGAAATCAGCTTTGTGATACCCCGGTGGAGTAGCTGTGCATTATTCCTATGAGAAGATGGAGGCACAGCATGATTAAGTGACTTGTCTGGGTTCGTGTGGCTGCTGGGATTCTAGCATTTGCTCAGGTGTTGGCTTTCAGCACTAGACTCGAGGGCCAAACTGGGATACAGTACAGACTTGGTAAAGTGGTAATTTTTTCCTGCTGGAAAACTGCTATTTAATGTCCTAAAAGCTAAACTCTTGTTTAAACTAAAGCTTCTCAACTCTTTATGGTTGGGAACTTAATATTCAAAACACGAACTGCATGTAATCAATGCCTCATTCCTGCAGCCAGCCTGAAATAATAAATATTAGAGAGAAATGGACTGCAGGCGTTTCTTCCATGATGAGTTAGTTCAGAGTTTGTCATGAAGGCTTGGATGCTGCCAATGAACTGCTTGTCCTCCCGTCGAATAAGCCAAATGCAGGGTGGGTGCATTAATGTGCCAGAGGGATCTGTGTACATCCCGGGATCCGCATCAGAGGGAGTGGGTGTTGGGTTGGGTGCAAGTCCCCATTTCTTTCCACTCTGGGTGATAAAGGGAGGAGCTGTCCCTTAGAGCTGATCGGTGGTGCCCCATCGTTCACATTCACCTGTTAGAGGCCATCATTTAATAATATTTTTTTCTGATGAGCCTTCCAGTGTCCCTTCGTAGCTCTGGCACTGTCAGGGCAGCATGTTTCCAGCTAGCTGCTTCTACTGCAGCATGTGGTATAATCTGCCGAATTGTATACTGGTGATTATTTTTTACTAAAGTTGTTTTAGTAGCTATTGTTGTTTTAATTCTGTAATATTATAGTAGTATTTGTCAGTATGATCTTCAGAATTTTTAAGCTTCTCTGGAGGAATTGGGAAGTCTGGGAAGAACTGGCTATGGAAGGCCCAAGCCCTTTCTTGATGTACTCATGCACTCTAATATTTAAACTCAAATAATGTCAGTGAATCTGGTCAGGCAGCTTTGTTGGCACATGGGGATGGGAATATGTACAGGGATCTGTTGGCTGGGTCCGTGTTCAGTTCAAGAAAGCTGCTGAGATGTTCCACTGGGTGGAATGAAGCCACTCTCTGGGACTCAGTGGTGCTGCAGCTGCGTTACCGGCGCTGAACCCCAGCCAGCTTCCGAGCCGATGCTCCTTTCTATCTTACCCTGCAGAGAATGGCGTCAATTAGAGCCTGTGCAAGAAGGCCAATAAATGGTTTAATTTAGTGGTTGGTAAGTACTCCTGATACCCATCATCCTTCCAGGGTCTAATTTTCTAAGCACCTGTGTCAGTGACGTCACTGTTAACCCTCAGTTTGCTGGCAGTGTCGCTGTACTGAGTAACTCCGGGCTCCAGGAGCAGAGGGGTACGTGTGATCTCAGGTGTTCTTGAGAGGACAGAAATGATCAGCTGAATGAGAGGCTGGACTGTAATGCAGAACGGTCTGTTGTGTGCTAAGCCAGGGGGGAGGAAGGGACCCATCCTTAAAAGAACCAGCATGCCAGCAAGCAGCAACAGGAGTGACAGCAGAGTCCCTGCAACCCAAATCTGAAACTGAGGTCATGCCTGATGCTTTGGGAAGGATTTCTGTTTACCCAGATGAGCAACTTTTGTCAGAGTTAATAAAGTGGCTGCCTGAGACGGTGGCCTGGAGCTGGCTGGCTTGCTGGGATGCTGCTCTGCGGTCCTTGTCTCAGCACAGGAGTGCAGGTGACGATGGAGCCCGCGGCCCCGTGGCTGGCAGGCCAGTGCATCCATCCTGCACCTCGTGTTTCCAGGTGCTGGCTTACTACTCCACTGCCCTTCCATCTCCCTATGGCTGGTAGCTTCTGCATGAAACCGTGCCCGGAGCAGCCTGCCCATTACTGTTCATTTGGAAATGGTATTAACAGGCAAGCATGTGCCTGCGTGAGCGTGTGTGCTGGGAACTGAAGAGCAAACAGCCCAACACCAGCTTTTGATTTAGGTTTTGGGGACGGGCAAGCCTCCACCAAATGTGATTTTTTGTGATGGATAAGCAGCGAGATGCATTTATATGGCAACTATTACGGTATGTGATAGAGGCTGGGGACAGTACTAAATTTTTTCCTTGAAAGGCAGCAAGCTCTAAGTTGCACAGAAAGAGCTGGGGAACTTAAGAGGAATCTTATATAGATGTGAGTTTGTTTGTGGTGTAAGCATCTCCTCTGTTGCCTGGTCTGCTGACCTTAAAATTTTACATCAGTTTCTGAAGCCTCAACTGATAAGGACATTGCGCACACAAGCACTTGACAGAAACTGGGTCATGTCAGTCTTCTCACTATTGTAGAAAAAGACCTTAGTAGTATTAGTGAAAATTGCCCTTTTTTTTTTTTTCTTTTTGTGGCAGAAGGGAGGGAAAGAGTACTTTGCTGTCTTAACAGCCTCACCCCTGGCAGAGTGAGTTAAAATGGGAAGTTATTGCAGCGTGAAGATCAGAGCAAAGACTCCGACAGAGTGCAGCTGGTTCAAATCAGCCTTGATTAATCCATCATCTATGATTGAAAATTGGTGGTGCAAAGTTGTCAAGGTCACTGCATGCAGGACAAGGCTGACGGTGGTTATTCCTTGAGGGGCTGGGCTTTCACCCCCATTTATACCAAGCCCTAAATTAATAATATTTAAAAAATGAAGGAAGACAGCGGAGCCTAGCAAAGGCTTATTCCTTTCTTTCTGAGTTTAGTTGGGCTTAGATCCTCAAGAAGGCAGATATGGGACAGCTGCTACTTTTGGGACATTCAAGCCCCAACCAACCACAGTTAAAATCCTTACAGAGCTGTATTAACCCCAGAGGAGCCCATGTCTCCAGGTGTATTTGATTTTTGTAACTGAAGTGCCACAGGTGCCTTAAATTCTGCTGCTCGGCTCAGAGAGGAGTCCCACCTGTGCAGAGTGGCCCAGGCTGTAGCTGGGACTGTAGTCTTCCCTGCCGTGTGTCCTAGGAGGTGGTTTCTCTGCCTTTGTCTTCCTTGTGGCCGTGGATCTAACAGGTATTTATTACAGCTTATGTAGGAGTAGGCTCTCTGGTGCTCTGTGGAAGGGGAAAGCAGTGTTATGGGAGGATTAATTTTGTTTCCTTTGCTTGGGAAGTCTTTTGGGTGGGTGCTTGGGCTGCTGCACCACTTGCCCTTGGACAGGGGAGCAGCTGGCTGCTGAGAGCAGGAGCAGTGAGTGTGGTGTCTTCATTTTGGGATTTGGGGCCATTGGGACAGGGAGGAACTGGGAATCCTAAATTATGTAAAATAGCAATACACTGGGGGAGGTGAGAAGGAGTACAATCTAGGGTGTTTTCCCCTGCTAGTATACCTTGAGTGCTGCACTGCTCTCTGGTCAGCGATTGTGTAACAATTCAATATGGAGTAGATCTGCCTCAGTTTAGGTGAGTGCAAGCATTGCTTTCTCTCCTTTGGCCCAAGCAGCCTGTTGCCAAAGCATCATCCTTGGAGTAGTGTGCTTGCGTTTCCTCTGCGAAGGAGCCTGTGACTTCTGCTGGGTTGGGTCCTGGGGTTAGATAGGCTTCTCTGTGGCAAAGCGTAAAGATGGCATGTTCCCAGTGAATCTGCAATTGCTGTTTGCTGGCCGGGTCAGCAGCTTTTGTGTATTGGTAGAAAACATATTGCAGGTAGCAACAACGGCTGGGGAAAGGTATTGATTTAGCACAGAGGAGACTCAAAAAACCTGAACAAACCCAATAACCCCCCCTTCTCCCCAAAAAACCCAGGGGTGGTGGTTCAAAGAAACAGCTTTTTGCTCAAAAAGTTGAGGAGACTCTTTAAGGTACGTGGGGAGGCGCATCTCTGCAGCTGCGAGAGAGCAGTTTGGAGAAATGGGCTTTCTGTGCTCTTGGCACTTCCCGCTGACAACCTTAAGAGGCTCCTGTTGTGTTCTTGGGAATTCCCATTAATTACCGCCGGAGTCAGGCCCCAAACGACAGAGAGCCCTGAACATCACAGATGACTAATAAACCACAGAGGGAAGAACACGGAAGGGAGCGGTGGTGTTATTTTTCTTCTGGGCTCCGTGCCGAGTAGTGACGCTGGTCCCAGAGTACGTTACGGCAGTTGGGTTAGGTTTCCTTCGTGGGGCAAAATGACAAAAACCCATGGGCAGCTACAAAACTCTGCTGAGATATTTTATGGCTGCAGCTTTCATTTCTGGCCAATTGGTGTGTTTTGATACTGTGTTTAAAGAACCCAGGATTGTAATTAGTTGAGCCCTGTTTTTCTAATGGCTGCTTAAACCTTAATATCCTGAAAAGCATGGCCTATCAAAAAGGGTTTATGGTCCATATTTCTATAGAACCTCATCCTTAAGGAGAAATGGTCTGTTACATAGAGTGCATTTCCTGAATGTTTTTCAAGTACTTATTTGCTCAATAGGATCATTAGTACCACAATTACTTATAAAGAAAAATGCCAACTAACCAGAAAAACGCTTTGCAGGTCTTAGGCTGTTCCTATGTATAATGCTGCTACATACTTTATAAGCAAGGAGATCCTTCTGTATTTATTTTGAAAGCTGGTATTGTGTTAATAAGCTGAAGGCTTTCTTAAAGCAAGGCTTTAGGAAAGTCGGATCCTACTGAACTTACAATTGCTATTTGCTGGCGGGGTCAATAACTTTCAGATCTCAATAGAATACTGAATGGTTGCAAAACTATGCTATCCAAATACAGCTGCAAATATATCACCCTCCACCTCTCTTCCACCTGCACATCGTAAATAGCTAAGGGAGGAAAACATCTACTGCTGAACAAGAAGATTTCTAAATGATAGGCATCAATAATTTAACCAATTATAATTTATTTATTCTTTCATTACTCACTGCACTGTGGCTAAACTGAATGTTTTTGTGTCTTGCTCTTTTCTAGCAGTAGTACTATAAGGAGAGTTTGGTTTTTTTTTTAATTCCTGTAGATTCAGTGCATCTACAGGCAATAATTTATCACAGCAGAATGAACTAGTGTAGGCAAAGAATGGCAGGCTGAGAATTAGCCTGCGTACGGAAACCACGGGCAGACAATCTCGAGAGTGTTCAGGACACAGGGGAGAAAATGTGCTTTTCGTTAGGTAAGTAATTACACTGGCCATCAGGAGTTTTATTGTGTGTTATTTTTCTTTTTAATCTGTGAAATAGCTGACCTAAGATTTGTACCTAATTCTGAAGGAGAACCTGAGTATAGTTGGCGTAATTTGCCTTGGAAGTGGCTACTGAGCTCAAAATGTGTCACCGTCACAATTGCCATCACGGAGTGGCAGCGCGGCTTGAGGAAGTCTCTGTACTCATTAGTCCTTTCATTGCAGCTTAGTATTGAGTAAAATCTAATTTAGCTTGTGTCAGAAGCTAGGTACTTTAGCAAAAAAGAACCCTGAAGGTAGAGTGTTGTTCAGGTTTCTGTAACCCATTGTAATATTGCACAGAGGGTGTACAGAAGCACAGACCCCCCCTGTTGATATATTAACTAATGCTGTTGTAGAATAGCTTGGGTTGGGAGGGACCTCTGAGGGCCACCTCTTTGGAGGTGCCCTGCTCAAAGCAGAACCAGCTTGGATCAGGCTGCTCAGTTTTTTTCCAGCTGAGTTTTAACTATCTCGAAGGACAAAGCTTCCCCCAGCTACCTGCCCCTGTTCCAGTGTCTGATCACCTGCGGGGGCTGTGTGGGGGGGAAATCATGCAAATACCAGGATTTCAAGCCCTGGTCTCAATTTGGTGTTGTCTGTAAACTTGCTGAGAAAGTTGTCTAGGTCATTTAAAAAAGACTTGAAATAGTGTTGGCTCTAATTCCTGTCTCTGCGGGATGTTGCTAGTGGCACCGGTTGGACTTGGTGCCATTGATCGTGGGATTGGGGTTTTTCACTTAGGCCAGTTGTGCTGTGTTTGTAGGCGTTAAGGTAGTTGCTGATGACTTACGTATTTCACTGTGTTGCTCAAGGCACGCCTGGGTGTACTCCCTCTCCTGTTTGCTAACATTCCCGGTTTCTTCCCCATTTAGAAAAGAAAAACAAAGTGTGTGACTAGTGAGCCACACAACCACAACTGGCATTGAGACCTCTTAGGGAGCAGTCTCTGGAGTTCAGTCGTGCTGGTTTGAAGGGCCCTTTTCCTTTTTCCTCCCCATCCCACCCCCCTATTGCAGACCACCCATGAGAATGTACCGTTCTGTGCATTGCCCAGCTTGTACTTCAGAGGCAGATCGTCAGCGCTTCCACCTGGCGTGGGTTTGGGAGTGAAGTGTCCCGAGGCTGGCGCTTTGCTGTGTGTACAGCACCGGTGGGTCGGGACGGGTGCTGCGCAGGTGTGGGGCAGGCAGTGTGCCCGGAGTATCAGCAGCAATAGCCACCGTAGCTCACTTTCTTTTGACTCATTGCCTTGACTGTCTCCTGTCTGAGTTATGCTACTAATGATGGCCCTAGGGCCGGTGTTGGCTATAGTGCAGGGTTTGGGAATAGTTTCTATTAGCCATAATGTACTTTAATTACAGATGAGCAGAGGTTACTTAGCTCCCGTTAATGCGAAGCATAACTCTGAGTACCACATGCCCTACCCTGGTGGTGAGTAAACAAATGAAAAAGATGTTAGGGAGCAGCGAGGGCAGGCTGTTCCGCAAGGGTGGTGGGAGCTGGGGGTGATGCTGAGATGGGCACAGCAGAGCCCTCCCTGAGCTTACAAATGCTTCTCAAACCAAGGACGAGAGGCCCTGGCCAAGACCTCTCTTGTATCTTCCCCTCTGCCCGGCAGTTGGATGTCAGGTTAGCACTGTGCCAGGTCAGAGCAGGCTCCGAGCAGCCAGAGCCTGCCAGGGAGAGGTCACAGAGCATCTTCATGCGCTTGGACCCTTACATTGCGGCAGGAGATAGGAATCTCTTTAACTTCCACACCCAGGACCTTGTAGGCGCTACTGAGGATTAACAGTAAGGCTCATTATTTTGTAGCGTGGAGTGTTTTCTTACAGTTGATAAAGGGAATCAGGACCTGGAATTTAATGTGTTTTATCTAGCAGCTTAATCAGCTGTGAGACTGGCTGTGCAAAACGGGTCATAGGCTGTTAATGAAGATTCCTCTGATATGTGTAAGACCTGAGGTGTATTGACAGCAGGCAGAAATGAAAGGAAAATTTATGTATTTCAGCTACAGACTTGACAGAAGGTGAATTAGAAAGCAGTAAAGTCAGCCTGAGTGTGATGTCTAGACTGTATTATGAGAAACTTATTTCCAGATTAATATAATGCAAAAGAAAGGGGATAGTATTTGCAGATCGAGACTCAAATCCATAGCCTTGTCTCCCTGACCGAGAGCAGGACCATCTCTTTCTTGCTAGCATTTGCAAGTGTCAGCTTTTATTGCTTTCCATTTTCCTTGCTGCTCAGAGAAAAACACTTGCTAATTAATGAGGAAAACCTCCCAGGATGTAATAAATAGAGACCTTTCTCGAAACCTTTTCGGCTGTACTGAGACCTGTCTAATCTTCAGATGGCCGGCTCTTGCCGAATGACGGTACACTTCATGAATAGCTGTTGTGTCCCCTGTGATCTTATCTACTCTGCTCAGGAGAATGGCAGCTTGTTTGGAAAACAGATGGCCTTAAGTCACGGTTCTGCTGCTTTGCTGGCCAAATGGCAAGGCACTTCTTTTGCTTTTACTGCTTTCCTACTATTTTTCTTGCCATGATGTTTTCATACTGGGTAAAAATAGTACGGGTTTGTTGCATTGCAGAGGGTTGCATGGTCATAGTTTCAATTCCAACCGGCTCCTCTTTGTTCTCTACAGTTACTGTTCACAAATCTAATGTGCTACTTATTTGCTCTTCCAGATGCTTCAGTTTAGATGTTACATAAAATAGAATCTAATCATAATGCCTGGGGAAGCATACTTATAAATGCCTTTCTTGTTGAAAATGCTACTGCCCAGTGTTACTCTCTGCTTATGATTTCCAGTTAACTTTCAAACCATCTGACAGTGCTTCTGTCCAAACTAATTTGGTTCAAACATTATAGTCATTTTTGTGAGGCACTGTAGTAGGTGTTTGAAAGTCAAGATATTGCATCTCTTGCATTCCCTTCAGCTATGGGATATTGTTTTTGTAATTCAATCAAAGCAATCAATCTTCCTTAGCCCACTTTGTTTTATTGGCTATAGTGCCATTGCAAGTTGCAGCACACAGCGTGGGATCGTCACCCTGGATTGAAGTGGGAATGTCTGAGTGGCAGTTACTAGGGTTGCTATCATTTCTGCCTAGACAGGCAGGCATTATCATGCAGGTGATGAAAACGGAAAAGACATGTAGATGATGGAAATGCAGCGCTCTGTGTCAGGAGGAAAGGTGCTGCATTGGCTCCGTTCCAGAGCTGCCACCCAGATGCGAAGGTAGTGGTAACTTCAGCACATGGTCTCAGCCTCCTCATTGTTAGGCTTGCCCATATAGGTTCTTCATAAGTGTTTCTCTGGACGTTTCATATGCCAGTCTCTGGTTCAAGCTCTAGGTGCCACAGTAATGCATATGTATTAAAACACTTTTCCCAGGCAAGGGGGGCCAAAGGGGCTCCTCAGACTTGTGTTGAAGGAGCTGTGCTTCTCCAGGGCTAACGAATTTGGTTTGGCTGAAAACTGACAGCATAACAAACCAGTGACTAAAATTCAAGATGCTGCAACTCTGCAAGACCTAGTCAAGGGAGCTTGTTCACTGCTTGGAATAGAGTCAGAATTATAACGAACCTTGGCAAATATAAACTCTCTAGGGCTGCTGCTCCCTGCCAGCACAGTAACATGCTGCAGCCGGCTCTGTCCTGCAACAATTGGCCCTGTTGCTGCCTGTGTAGCACTATATCTTCCCAGCTAGCCTGTCGGCTGTTTTTCAGAGAAACCTGTAGCTTTGAAAGTGCCCCTTAGACCTGCAACGGATCCTTTGCTTCTGCCTGCCTCCGCTCTGGCACGAGGTAAACTGTGAAAAGTGGTTTATGGTTGGCTAAATGCTCAAAGCTGGGAAGAACCTTGATGTGTGGAAATGATGCAAGAGGAAAGCTTTCCGAGGTTATCTGCAGCTCCTGGACTGAGAAAGGTTGAGAGGAGAATGAGGCTGAGCCCAGCAGCGTGCAGCCGAAGCGTGCAGGGTGCTGCTGGTGACCAGCTGGTGCTGCGTGCCAGCCTGTGCTCAGCTTCCCTGGCAGTGCTGCCGTGCTGACCGAGCTTCCCTCAATGGCTCTTGCGTTTGGAAAGCTGTCTAAAAGAGCTTGCTGTTGCAGCTGTTCGACACACTGCTTCGCAGCGATGGCCAGGCTGGAGCTCTGCGTGTGTGTCTGAAATGGTTCCTGCAGGGGCACAAAGCAAACCGCTTGCAGCGGTGCGATGCCCTGACTCTCTGGGGAATTGCAGCACTGCTGAGGTGCTGTGCTAAAAGAGACTCTATGTACTTTTTTTCTTCAGTGCCTCTTGAAAAACAAGGATTCCTGCTTGTGTGTGTGCTGCAGAACAACCTGTCTGCAGCTGGCAACTCGCTGTGGGAGGACCTATATCACACGCGGAATTTGTGACTGCAGTTGAGGGGTGTATTGATTTTGGGGGTCAGGATTGTTACAGCTGTGCCCAGAGCTCCTGATTTCTTTCCCCTGTCCCTTAACTGGCTAAAAGCGATGCAATATGCACAGTTTTCTGGAAAATTGAGAAATAATGTGGAAAAAAATAGCATGTGCTCAAAACCACGTCACGCAAATAAACAAAGTGGGTAATGTTGCCCTGAGCAAATAGGATTTATAGCAATTTCAATATGTGGGTGTGGGAAAAAATACAGACAAGTATAATAAAAGAAATATTGGTTGTTTTTTCAAGCAATTGCTATGTAAAATATTGTCCTTGGGACAGAAAAGTTACCTTGATGCTGAAATAATGCACTTGGCCTCTGCCTGTCAATGCTATATCAAAACCTCAGTACGTTTTTCATTCCCCCAGGCTTTATTTTACAGCTATTGTCCTGCATACTAAACTCCATTTATAACATGTATTTATAGCTGGAGTGATCTTTGAGATTCTTCATAACATATAAAAATGAGGAAGCTGCCACAAAATGGCTTTTGGTTTCCTCTGAGACTTGCAAAATAGATGTTAAAAGCAAATGATTTAAACCAGCAATTTTATTAAAAATGTATTATTGTCATTTGTAGCTTTGACAGCTATTTTCCAGAACTGTCCTGGGCTTCTAAGGATGAAGTGTGAAGCTTTGAATCTGCAGCTTTGTTTTTTAGCTTATTTTAAGCTTTGAAGCAACAAATCTGCTGGACAAATTTATGCCACATAAATGTGTGCCAGACTTGTGCCAGTAGAGCTTTTGATTCAGTCTCTCAATCTCTCTCCCCCTCGTTCTTCAACTTTTGTTTTATTTCAGTGGGAGACAGTCAAGATGGAGAGAAACTAAGGGCTAGCTATGTTGAGATACTTAGTTATGCAGACCAATACCCAGGTGGATTTACAAATGTCTAAGGAGATTATGTGTTTCCTTGCCACTGGCTTTGGGAAGGAGCGACCTACCTAGGCCTTTGGGAAAATCACCCATAGGCCAAATGTATTTTTCCAAATCACAGAGAAGCTGGGATAGAGTTGGAATTTCTACCTGGACTCTCACGTTCCAGCTGGTGCATCCCTCCATTTGGAGGCCAGGCT
Source organism: Falco punctatus (assembly GCF_963210335.1). Taxonomy (NCBI): domain Eukaryota; kingdom Metazoa; phylum Chordata; class Aves; order Falconiformes; family Falconidae; genus Falco; species Falco punctatus. Next base: position 16,767,578 of record NC_137595.1, read on the forward strand.
GTGCAGCTCTGTGTTGCTGATCTGGGGTCAGAATTTGCATATTGATCCCAGGTCTCATTTAGCCTTTTATTTACTTCCAAACGATCGGCATGTACCAGGCTGTATTCCACCGGTCAGTCTGTTAGCGGTAAAACTGATGGTGCTTAATGAAGGCTGGTTAAATAGGCCAGACGATGCAGTCTCAATTAAGATACATAATTCAATGTGAAGATCACGAATCTCTGAAAGAACTAGGAATCTACCCAACATTATCAGTGAGAGGAGCAGTTCCCAAAGCGGCAGGAGAAGACTGACTGTTAGCACAATACATCTCCATTTGAGATGTAGGATACTTGGCAAATGGGGAATGCATTGGTAAAGACAGATAATAGTTTTGAAAGTGTTGAGATTTCAGTGTTGTTTTCTATATACTTGTGCTGGTGCACATGAAATGTTTCGTGTAGACAAAACTCTTGGGCCAGAGATGAAAGAGGCCTTCGTCAGTGGTAGAGAAGGGTTTCCTTAGCACAGGACTGCGAGGAATAGCATCTCCTGCCTTTGCTGGAAGCATGTGGGGTTGGGGCGAAAGCGTTGCTGTCCTGTGCGCTTCTCCTTTGTACGACAGGTTGGAGAACAGTGGGAGTGAGGTTTGTCTTTGCAGGCTGCAGGAGAAAGGGTTTTTGCAGTGGTTGGCTTTACGTTGGTTTAGGTAGCTCATTTTTTCCTTCCTTTCTAACAACTGAAGAGCAAGATAAAAATCCAAGTGTAGGAAAGGCTTTGGCAATTGAGTATAACCTATTGATTAAGTTGACATTTATGTCAGCAGCAGTGGAAGAAATTCAGCTCGAGTTAGAGGGTAATGTTTGTGCTGCAAACCCTGCTTTGTGAGCCTGTTTAGTGAGAGAACACTTTTTTTTAATCTTGAAAAACAAAGATGATCTTCACTGCTCCATTATGGTGTCAAGAAATTGCATCATAAATCGCTATTTTTGTCATTAAAACTGTTGGGCTTTTTTTTTTTAAACTAAGTCTTCATAAACAAAACAAAATGGAGACATTAAAGCAGACGGGATATACTTCAAGTTCCTGACTAGTTCCCTGTTTTTTTCCACCTCCTGTTTTTATTATTCTTTGCTTCTGATAAAACCTCCTCTAAAGAAGCTATTAAAAATGGATTGTCCATGATGTTCTTCAGTGTCAGATATAAATAAAGGAGAACTGCTGCATGTTATTTTGTTGAAAGCTTCTTATAGAGCTATGTAATCAGGGCAATTATAACTTTGCCTGTAGTTTGTCTTGTGGGTTTGCTGTGCATGCCAATTAAATCAGTCAAGAATTGAGCGTAATTGCCTGGCCTTCTTGTACATCTGGAAACTTGCTCGGAGTGGAATGATTTCTATGGTTGACTCCCCTGGATCCTACATTATTTACGATAGCAGTTTTTTTTATTCCTTCAAATCTATTTTGAGTGGTTTTTTTTTTTTGCATTTTTCTACATTTCTCGCTTTTTGCAGTGTGTGGATCACAGGCAGTGGTGAGTGATGTACATCTGAAAAGCCCAGAGCTCCTGTTTTTTCTGTTAATGCAAAGACGTGAGAAGGAAGAGGCAGTAGAAGCTGGGCAGAGGATGGGACAAAAAAGACTGGCCCACCTGGAGAAGTTAGAATGCCTAGGACTTCCTGAGAAGCCACTATTCCAGTAGAATGAGACTGCTGGCATGGGTGCATGTACTTGGATGGGGAGGAATGAGACTTGGTGTCTTCAGATAGTAGCTTACTCTCTGCTCTTCTCCCTTCAACCTGTTGACCATCCTAATTTTGTGAATGCTCTTGTAATCCTCGGGATGATGGCATAATGGTCCTTGTACATGGACCATACATCTTCCTTTGTGCATGCTGCTGTGGTTTAACCCTGGCCAGCAACCAGGCACCACACAGTCACTCACTCACTCCCCCTCACCCAGAGGGATGGGGAGGAGAATCGGAAAGGAATGTAAAACTCTAGGGTTCAGATGAGAACAATTTAATAGGTAAAGCAAAAGCCACATGTGCAAGGAAAGCAAAACAAGGGATTAATTCGGTATTTCCCATGGGCAGGCAGGTGCTCAGCCATCCCCGGGAAAGCTGAGCTCCATCATGTGTAACATGGGAAGACAAATGCTATCATGTTGGATGTCCCCCCTGCTTCATTCTTCCCCCAGTTTATATACTCGGCATGATGCCATATGGAATGGAATATCCCTTTGGCTAGCTTGGGTCACCTGTCCTGGCTGTGTCCCCTCCCAGTTTCCCGTGCCCCTCCAGCTCTCTGGCTGGCAGGGCACAAGAAACCAAAAAGTCCTTGATTTGGGCAACAACTAAAACCATCAGTGTGCTGTCAACACTGTTCTCACATCAGAGCCAAAACACAGCACTGCACTGGCTGCTAAGAAGAAAACTAATTCTATCCCAGCTGAAACCAGGACACAAGCAAACTTGGCTCTCCTTTGGAAATGTTTTCTTTGTAGTAAAAAAAGTGAATGTATTTTATGCACTCTCTTGGGAGCATAGTCTGTCATGGTCCACCAAATGGTAACTCTTAATGACCAGGTAATTCACCTTAAGAATCTGTTGTTTCTTTCATACTCTTGGGGTTTTCCATCGATGCCAGGGAACTGGCTGGTGAGCTGCAGATGGGAAGCTGCTCCGCAAGCTGCCCTCGTGCTGCCTGCCCGGTGCTCCAGCCAGCCCCAGGTGCACCAAGCACCTTGATGGAGAGTGCACCGGCATCCGTAGGGAACAGCTGGATGGGCAGTCTGAGTAATGTAGTAAATTCATTTCTAAAGGGATGCTTGAGGCTTTTGATGATTATAAAATGCAATGACAGAAAAAGTGAGGGAAGCCAACATCATGGTGTTGAGGGAACTTCTGAACCGAAAGCCTGAACTAGTTAAAAACCAAACAGAACAACCATCCCCCCAAACAACCAAAAGAATGGATGGTTTTGGGTTCCAAGTAGTTTTCTATGTTTCTATGCTCTGCTCTAGCGCTGGGGTTGTAGGAGTAAGAAAATGGGGAGTTTCTCTGCATGTTAAGTACTTAGGAATTGATTAGTAATGATAAAGGACAAAGTCTTTCGAGAGTGAGTCCAGTCCTGTGATATGGTAGCCAGCGAACACTGAAATGGGCATTTATCAAGTTTATTGCTATTACTCTAAAAGCAATGGAACTTCTGCATTTTTTAATAGATAATTGATTTAGTTGATTTGACTGATTATAAACGCAGCTATGTCTCTGCCAGGGGAGAGTGGGAGTGAGTGGCTCGTTTGGTTATCTTATGAGGGCTGCAAGTGGATTTCTAATCTCTTCATTCTTTTATCTTCGGTTTTGTTTTCAGATTGTAGCAATTTGCTCAACACACTATCCAAGGAAAAAAATTATTCATTAAAGGTCTCAAAATGGTAAAACGGGGAAGAACAGCCGATGGATTTCATTATAGAAATTAATTGCTATGTATTGTCGAGTATAGGCAGTTTGAATAACATAGCACAGTCTCTTTACTACTAAGCCTTGCTATATTGAATATTAAATGCTCAAAAATTGGTTACAGTATTGCATTGGTTTTGGATGATAATGGTTACAGCTCATAACACACTGATGGCTTGATTATAGCTCAAAATCTTAGCAGAATCGTAAAATGATGAATAGCCTTAGAAGTATGTAATACTGCTGCAGTTCTTTAGTCTTCAATAATGATTAGTAGGACTAGATAATATATTGAGGAAAATAATAAATATTAGTGGAAAGGGCCTCAGGAGGAGTTAGGAGTCCTCATGTTTCTGACTTCTAACTGATCCGTAGCATTTATACATCATTTGGTCTGGGCTTTTGATGTGGTTGGTCCTTTGTACTGAACAAAGGTGGGGTTCTTGCATGTTTATTGTCTGGGAAATCTCTTTATTGCCATTAGTAAATCAAAGAGCACGTTCAAATATAGAGATGTCATCTTTCAAATTGTTGCTGAAATGAATGTCTGAGTCATTCCGTATTCCAGGAACATTTGGTAGATTTAGAGATGTGAGTCTGTTTGCTCATAACAAATTTCAGAATTGTACTTAAGAAAAGAATCCCTGCAAAATGTTATCACTGTATGATGTTTAATTGGATATGATATATCTATACATTAAAACTTTATTACTTTTGCTTTACTATGAGAGGTGTTCTAAAAAGGGTTTTATTTAAGTAAAATACTAGTGTTGAGGAGAAACCAGGGAAAATGTCAGTGAACTGTTCTCAGCAGATGGGGAGAGAGGAAAGCCTCTGATGTACAGAGGGCAGCCAGCGAGGAGCAAATATAGTGTGGTAGGGAAAAACAGTCTCCGAGGTGGTGCAGAAGAGTTGGTGACTTGATCCAGGGAAGAAGTTGCAATCCTGCCTTGCAGACTGCCTGTGTCCCAGGATTAACCTCTTGCGCTTGGAGTTGATGGAAACTATTAGTTGATGTAGCCTCAAAGATGTTGCTCGACTCTCTGTAGCAGCCATGGCAATAATAGTAATAGGGAGTATTATTGCCGAATGTGCCTGCCATTGTCTTTTAAATAGGCATAAAAACTAGCAGATGAGTTTCCATTATCGTGCCACTGGTTTACTGAAAATAAATGTTTGATAGAGCTAGAGAAGCTATTAATGATCCATGTGAATATATTAAAGTAGACTTTTTATGGCACTGTTAAAAAATAATTGGTCTCTTTTTATACTAGGCCAAGTTATAACTCCAGTGTCAGCAAAAGTTTGGAGACTACCATTGCTTTTGGTGACATGAGCTCTCTAGCAGTTGTGCCCAGTGGGTGCAGCTGGTTGGAACTGGGGGGGCTGTGCCGGGCACCCCCACCAGCTAGCCCTGGGGCAGCTCCCTGGGGAGAGTTGGAAGGGCTTGGGCATCCCTAGAGCTCCAGTAATCTCAGTGTTTGTCTCTTCTGGAGTTTCAGAAAAAAACAGCAATAGATGCATTTAGGATTAAAAAACAATAAACACATATATTCTACAGCATGTAGGCAAAGTTGGATTTCCCCCCCCACCCTGGCTGTTGAGCTCTGTATTTAATAAATGTTATTAGAATAATGGTAGGATGTGAGATATCCTGTTGAGTCTTAATAGAAGCATTAGCCATCTGCTGTCAGATCATACTGATGTGTTAATACAGTGACCGGGATGGGTTTTGCCACCCCTGTTACAAGCTTGGCTACCCAGTCGTGGATGATACTGCCTTCTGGGATGGTACCCTGACTGCTGCTCAGGCCCTTGTGCTGCATTTACATGCTTCAAAACTTAAGTGCAGGCAGAGGGTGTTTCTCAGACTGGTACCCTGAGCAACACCCTGCCTGGTAACCCTTCTTAGGACTTATTCTTGGGTCCAAGTCTAATGTGTTTCCCCTAAAGCAGTCCCAGTGACAACAGCTTTCCTGTGCATCGCTCTGTGCTCTGACTGACAGCGTAACGCCCAAGAGCAGGCTGAAGGAAGCAGGATGGAGCTGAATACAGCTGCTCTATCAATCATTCTCTGACAAACTGTAGAAGATGCATATATCTAGGCCCAATAATGAAAACTGCTGTATGTGTAGCAGAGGTGAATCTCTATAAGTGTGTGCCATCCACGTCAATAATCTGTGGTCTTGAAGTATCCTGGGGACCTTAACCTAGACCCCGCCCTTCAGCTCAGGTTTTTCTTTTCTTTTTTTTTTTTTTCGTTCCTCTAAAATAGTCATCTTTATGAACCAGCATTTCCAAATTCTGTTTTTAACATCCTGCTGCTCTCCCCACCCTTCTGCTTTCAGTAGCAGTCCTCTGTTCAGATGACAAGACAGCCCTCTCTGGGGTCCACGTGCCACCTCCGGAATCACTGCGGTGCCGAGGTTGGCCCGGTTAGCTGGGTGTTGCTGCTCCTGTCCAGCTGAGGCACCACCCCGGCGAGCAGAGAGCTTGTTCGGCATATGCCAAGATACTGGCAATAGAAGTCTTGCAAATGAAATGGAATTAAACCACAGCAGTGATGTTGCACCTCAATTGCATGGTCCGTGAAAGTGTGTTTGTGTTTTCTGCTCCTCTGACTACCCAGTGCCGGGTGGGTGAGGAGCCCAGGGACAGGAGGGAGCATCCTTAGAGTAGGTGTTAGGAAGTGAAGGAACAATAAATAGATCTGGAAGACAATTAAGAGGGAAAAGCACCTGCAAGGGCACCCTGAGGCAGCTTGAGAATTGTTCTTTCTCTAAATAGCCAGGCTTGCAACATAAGATCGTATCTCTCATATAATATACATTCAACATAATGTCATATAGTAGTCCTTCACCTGGCATGATTTTCTGGCTTTTAGAGATGATTAAATCAACTGTAACTTGTGGAAATACCAGGAAAATTCAGTTCCTAAAATATCCTGTAATCTTGTGTTAATTTCTGATTGAAAACTGATAATTTTGAAAACAATTTTTGGCATCTGTATTCAATTGAACAGTCAATTAAACCTGAGATGTAGTATGGGGCCTTTTGTCTTCTATAAACTACCTGAAAGTGCTTTGCAACAAAAGCTGAAAAGCCTCTTACTAGTAAGTTGCAAAACTCTGTTTGTTTTCTTTTTTGGGAGGTATTGTCAAAATTCTTTTATAAGGCAAACTGCTGCATTCTGTCCTTTTTCCTTGTTTCCATTAGTGGGAACAAGTGTTTTTTATGTGAGGCTTGATGTGTTGGAAAAAAATGGGAAGGGATGTAATAACAGGTTGGAGATAACTAGTTGTGAGCAGATTCAAGCTCTATAATGGCCTCTTGAAACTTACTTTGTGTATACTTTTACTGAAGAGCAATAGTGCCGTGTAATTATGACTATAAAAGTGTAAAACTTACCACCTCCCTGAATAAATTATAGTGATATATAAACACCCAGATACATGTTTTATTTCTTTGAGTGATGATAGAAGTAGTCCAGGGATTTGCAGTTAAGAGTTTTCTTCCTCTCATCCTTTGATTGCACTCCTTGTCTCTGGCCTTACCTGACAGTTTTTGTTTTCAAGGAGAAACTGAAAAATAGTTTTCTCTGTGACAAGATATGGTTTGCTGTTAATAATGAAATTTGCCTTTCAGCTAGTGTTCTAGTGAGTTGCATAACTTCTTTATGAAACTGAACCCAGCACAAACCTGTAAAGAACCATTATTCCAATAATTAAAATCTAAATAAATAAACGAACCAGATGGTTGTTTGTTTTTTTTTTTAATCCAAAATACTCCATCACTGATAGTTTAAAAGCAGTCATCTGCTTCTTTTGCCAACCAGAAGTCTTGAATAAAACCTTTTCAGGGCTGCCATAATTGGATTTTAGGGGCAGTTATTTGCATCACCCTTTGTTTGCACGTGCACAAGTATGCTTGGCTCCCCCTCTTTGGGGGTGAAAGGTTGGGGAGACTAAGGAACTGCATCTGCTTGAGGACTTTCCAGGGATGGCTTTTCCACTTAAAGGTTTCTTTCAGTGGGAGAGGATTCATGCATGGAGACTGGGAGTAAGGTCGAAGGTGGCAGTGCAGGTGAGCAACCGTAATGCGTGCCAAAGAAATGGTTATGAGATGCCATTTTTAAATTTGGTTTCTCTTTGCTCTCTTTTTATTTTTCCAGCCTGTGATATTCTGGGTAAGACGTGGGGAAAAGTAGTTAATTATTTTGTGAGGCAAAAACTTGAAAGCAGATTAATATATGAGTGCTATTCTGCGTTCCTGTTTTGAATTAGTCCTGAAATATGGCACAAACAGCCTGGTCTGTCCCTTACTGATCTCAGATGACCCGGTGTGCCCAATCCCCAGGACAAAAGATGGGAGCAACAGCAAAGCAAGGGTTAGGATTGCATCCCTGAGCAGCAGGAGCTGTGTAGTAAAGGTCTTGGAAATATTACTCAGTACTTGCAACAGAGTAGGAGGGTATGCGGTTTTGTTATTTCAGTGTCACTGAAGATCACTTTTTAACTCTGCTTGCTTTGTGAACCTGGGGCTCTGTAGCCATTTACCCGAGAGCCTGCCGGGCAGCCCTGCTCATCCATCGCCTGCCACGTTACCGAGCCCAGGTGATGCAGTCACCAGTACCTGGCACAAACTCTGTGCAGAGCCCAGCGGATGCCAGCGGAGTTGCTGTGTTGGGATGTGTGGGTGGACAGGATATAATCATCTTGGCTGACAACGGGCAAGACCCTTGGTTGTAAGAGCAAAAACCACGAATAGAAAATCGCTGAACTGGCGAGGTGGAGTTTTTGGGCAAGGTGTTTACGAACCCAGATCTATCATCAGGTAATAACAGTAGGATCGCTGGATAAATGATGGTGAACCCTGACAGAGGCTGCAAGTCTAAGTGCTTCTGAGAAAGGGAGGAGCTGGCTCTGGGCTGAAATGCCTAGGTATTCTTGATGCTGGTTGACCTGACTGTGACTTGCTCTGCTGAGAAGAGCACAAATTGCCAAAAGAGCAGTAGTTGTTCTGTATCTAATCAGTGATCACAAGGGCAACGAGCAGTAGCATTGTTATAGAGTAGCCTGGGATTATGTGCGGGAGAAGAGGCTGGTACCAGAGGATTTCCTGACTCTTTTAGGAAAACCCAGTCTGCCAGCTGAGAGGAAATTAAGGTCATGAAACCCCCTCTGTCTAGCTGGCAAGAAAAAAACCCAATAAAGCTAGGTTCCGAGAGTTGCGTTTTTAATAGAACCTTCCTTAATGAGGTGACTGTTACCTGGGAATAGATGAGTGCCCTCCAATTCAGCAGAACTTACGGGCTTCGACTCCTCATGTTAAGAGGCCACTTGTAACAACAGCTTACTTGATTATCTTCCTCCATCTGTCCATGCATTTTACTTCTCTCCTGGCCTTCATACTTGACTTACAATCTCTTTTATGTTGTGTTTCTGCATAATTACAGCTTTGTTCTTTTCAGTTAGGAAATACAGTCTCGAACACGTGGGGTCATTTTTTTTTTTTTGTTCCCTTTCCCTGCTAGTAGCTGCTGTTTTGTGTGTCCCTCTGAACGTGGCAGGATATCTTCACTGTTCCTCCCTGCTCTAGCTGCTGAGATCTTTTTCTTCAGGGGAATGTTGAGGAGAGCATAATAAAGTGAGCTCAAGTCAGTTTGAAGGAAGCGGATCTTTAAAAGTTTAAAATTATCCTTGATGCATCTGGTCCCTTCAATGCGACTGGGCATTGACTAATAAAATCAATCTTGTAATGCGTGGGTGAAGAGGTGGCTTGAGTGCACGCAGACCATGGATGAGCAGCAGTGCGGTGTCAGCTATGGGAGTTTAGCAGGAGTAAACGTGAGATGCGTGATCCTTCCAGTCGCATGCTGGAGTGATGAGATGAGGGCTGTGGGTGCAGCAGCCCGTGATCTTACCATGGAGTGAAGATGCTGCATGGAATGAATGCACAGAGCCTGGGAGTAGCTGTTGTCCTGGACTACTTAGAGCTTTTTTTCCCCCCCCTGGATATTTAAAAAAAAACAAACAACTTGAGAACTTGTTCTGTAGTAGTTAGAACAAAAGACATGCAGCTGGGAAGGATTTGTGCAGATCCAGGCATCTGGTCTTACCTGAGGAAAACTGAAGGCCAAGGTAGTATTAATAATCTAATTTAAATGTGTGCTCTGGCAGTACATACTTTTCTCTCTTATTTTTTTTTTTTTTTTTTTTTTAGCATGAAATGTTGTTAAACTTCTAGAAACTTATAGCTGTTGTCCAGTTGCATTGGCAGTATGTGGCTCAGGTACTCTGAGTTATCAAATTAACTTTTTTCTTCCTTTCAACTGTGATTACTGGTCTAATTAATAGTATAATTACACACACACACACACACCCCCCCCCCCATTGGTAGCAGTAGAAATCACAAGGTGTTTTCTTGTCAGAGTAGCAGCAGGGCGCAAATTTCAGCTGAAATTATGGGTGTTCAAGTGGCGTTGAAAAACCGAGCAGTGGCCTGGCTTTGAGCTCTGGGCCGGATTCCTGCTTCCTGGCAGCAGGGATGATGCTCTGCACCCGTCTGGCCTCTCGTTGTTCATAGCCAACAGCCACTCCAGCAGCCCGGTGTCACCGCATTGCCCGTACCCCACATGCCAGGTGCCCGTGGATGGGCTGTGCCCGTTGGGCATGAGCGTGGGGCAATGCTCTCCAAAGGATGCCCGTGGATCCTTGGATCCTGCTCCAGAGAGGATCTTTTTCCCAAGACACGACTGTAGATGTCAGTGTTTAACTAGCGCAGCGTTGCTGACTGCCTCGCTGCATTAAGTCAACATTTGATTCTGGCTTTTGGCTGCAATAGGGAAAAATGTGCTGTCTGAAGTGGGGCTCCGTGTCTGGGAAGAGCGGGTCTTCTTCAATGAAAGGGTGCTTGATTTAAAAGCTTGCTTTTTTTTTTTTTTTTTTTTCCCCTCATTCATAATGAAATTCCCTCTCAAACCTTGGATCTTCCCACCAAACAAACAAACAAAAAAAATCATCTGAAGTACAGACTTGTAAACATGTGCTGTTGACTTGAAGATCCGAGGATGTTTTTTTATTTTTTAATGTGACAGGATGCCATACAATGTTGCCAAATGATATTCATTAGGAGCATAGGATAGTTCTGCATGCTTTTCAGTATTTCCTGAGTTTGTAAAGAAGTATTTTTACAAGGGCTTGTATAGCTCAATTTAATGTATGTTTGTTAATGGGACAACTGAAGCATAGTGAGGGCTCCCATGGACAGCAAAACCCTATAACTGTAGAACATGGCAATTTTATGCAATATATGCATTTTTTTAGCATCTTTAATTGTATTATCTCATTAAGTCCTGGTCTTTTTAAAATCTGATTTGAAGGGCACTGAGCATTTCAGAGTCCTTTCTGACAAACATTTCTTCAAGATGAAGGTGGGATGAAATTATCAAATTTTGGAGCATCTGCTGAACCATGGAGTTGAATTTTGTGTCATGTGAAGGCTGCTGGTTAGAACACAAGTAACAAGTATATATTGTTTCTGAATTAGCTATGCTGCATGTGTTAAAATATGAAACACAGCGAACCTCTGAAAATCAGAGGAGTATAACGGGCGTTGTGCATTACAATGGGCTTAAAGGCAGCTGCATCCAGTGCTACCCAGTGAAAACTTTCAGCTGATGGAACAACGTGTAAACAGGACTTGAATTCAACACGCTCTGACTGTCCAGTGCCAGAAGTAAAGCCTGCAGGGAGCTTGTTGCTAATACTCATTTTAGAGGGCTTCTTCAGTGTTCTAGCTAAAACTTAGGCAGCTGAATAATATCAGTTCCAGCTGTAACTGTAAGAGATGAGGAATTGCAATAAAAAAATTAAAGGGAAGACTTCTTGTGAGAGAAATGAGATAGCAGTCTTCTGGATAAGAAGCGCTAGAAATGTTATGGGTGGGGCAGGTAGGGCGGCAGTCCTTTAATCTGTTGTGGTATTTCTATGCTTGGGGGGGTGTGTTTAAAAAAAAAAAAAAAAAAAAAGGAAAAAATCTGGTTGGTTGCAATTGTTGTGTTGAAGTTTCTAGCCAAGGAAAACTTGCTCAAACTTGGCCAGATTGTGCTCTCAAACACTGCAAAATTCCAGCTGGGACAGCACTCTGCCACCTGCATCCTGTCCGGTGTCCCCAGCTGCTGTAGGGTAGGGGATGCTGGCTGGGGATTGCCTCCGCTGGGAACCTCTCCTTGCTCCCCAGGGACTTGGGCCTTGGATGTGGAAGCGGCAGCTGCTGGCTTTGCATCTGAGGGGGACAGGAGTGATAGGAATGAAGAAAACGGGAATGGAGAGCCTGCAGGAGACAGGGGTGGAAGTGGAGAGAATGAGAAGGTATCAGTGAGAGCTGCTTCCAGTGGGAGAACATAAATGCTACTTAACAAGGACCTGGTTTGATCTCTTCTGGAATATTGTGTACAGTTCTGATGACCCATGTCTGAGCAAAATAAACTGGTGCAAAGAAAGCTTGCTAGTGTTATCAGGAAAATAGAGAGCTTACTTTATGAGAGGAGAGTGGAAGAGGTTGGCTTGCTTGCATAGTATAACGAAGGCCAAGAGGGGATGTGCTTGCTATAAATATATCAAGGAGATGAATATCAGGTAGGGAGAAGGCTCCAGCTGGAGCCAGCTAAAGCTTAGTTCTTAGTAAAGGATGAGGGTGAGGGAGTATAAAACACCAATTCTTTTGCTGGCCGTGAAAGTGAAGGCTCTGGTGCCACTGTTGGTGGGAGATGAGGCACCGTGTTGGAGGTGGTGATCCATCAGCCAGGGGTTGACAGATGAAGGGATCTTGTGATCCCTCATGGTGGGTTTCAGGTGAAGGGAGCAGCCCAGCGTTTTGGCCAGGCTGGTTAAGATGCACAAGGACCTTCCAGCCTCTGGCAAATGGGACTTGATCCTGCGTTTGTGTTTCTGTTAATATTTGTGGGCCTCAACACAGCTTGGCACAGGCAGGCGTGTTAGCCCATGTAGATGTCAGACTAAAGCTTGCCCAGAACCTTTTTTTGTTGTTTGCTTTGTAGCAGCCTGCTGTTTCTAATTAAATTTAAACTTGGTGGGTTTTTTGGAGCATGGGAGAGCTTTGGGGTAAAGCTGGGAATAATAACAGACCAGTTGTTGAGGTGCTGATTTGGCAGGCTACAAGTTCAACTCTTGGTCAGCCTGAACTGGGCTTGAGAACTTTTGCTGAGCATCTCGTGTCTTTGGGTGGGTGCATTTATTCCCAGTGGAGTCCTATTTTATCCTCTCTCCCAATCAGTTAAAAACATTTTTTTTAGATGTATGTAAAATAAATAAATAAATTTGGAAACTGAGATGTCGTAAACAGGGTCTTAAGAAAATGTGTTAGAGGCAAGAACTGAGAGCAATGTGTGCTGTGGGAGCTGTGCAGTTGCATTTTCCTAGGGTTCAGGTGGTTATTAAAGGCTTTCAAGCTATCCTGTCCATCTCCATTCACGTGAGGTGCAGACTTGCCATACCATGCAAAGTTGCGTGTATTCACTTAAAGGAGAAGGCAGTTGTTGGCTTTGCTGGGTTAGCTCATCTCTGAGATCCTCTGAGGTCAGTTCACATGTCACTGTGCTCGCTGGACATAAAGAGCTATATTTCATAAATTACAAAAAAAAATTCAGCATGCTGTGGGAAATGGGAAATTTTGCTGACCGTTTAGTGAACTTGAAAGATTAATTTCTATTCTTTCTGCACTTTCTCATTCAAATGCACACTAGGAAATGCCACTTAGATCAGTATAAGCCTGAGACTTTATTAATGTAGAACTCCTAATTAAATCTGCCAACAGAAGAGATTTCTCATCACTTGTATACCTTTATGGAAACATTTAGCCATGACAGCACAAACTTCTAGGGCCCATCTGCTGCCTAAACATGGTCAGCGCAAGGATTTCTGAAGCAGATGCATGTCTTTCAAAATGGACCATAGAAGGCCCCATGGCTTTTAATATGTGCAGAGGCTGTTCTCTTTCCGTGCTCCTAATTGCCAATAATTTAACTGGAGTGGCTTTACCCTGTGAGAGGGCTGTCTGCACGCAGGCACAGAGTTCTGCCTGCACTGAGGTTCTGTCACTGGGAGCCCTTTTAAATTGAAAGCTGACAGAGAGCCTTGTACAGGGCAGCTCCCAGGGGAAACGCTTCACAGCAAAGAGAACAATAAAGAGTAAAAGGCTACCCTGTGGGAAGACTTTCGGGATTATATCCAAGCTTTGGACCACTGTAGATTCTGTTCCCTATAGGAACCACGTGTCCAATTTTCTGTGTTGGGCTAAGGTTTAATTTTAGCCTTAGCTTGAAGGTCTTGTGTGCTTCAGCACCTTGTGGAATGACCTTTTTTCTTTGTAAAGACACTGCTGAGATAACTGCGTTGCTGAAAGATCCATCTTGATCCCAAAACACTGACTGCATCCTATCTGCATTGAAGAATTTGTTCTGCATTGTGAATCATCTGTGAGAGCTGGTTGTGATTCAACACCTCCTACAGTCACACCTGGTCAGGTCTTCATTTGTACAATCTCCACGGCTGTCGCTCAGCTGAAACAGGATTTCCTCTGGTGGGATCTGAGAGTTACTGTAACCCAGAAAAAAATCTGTTAGGAAAGTCAAAACCTGTGCCACCCAGGAGAACCTGGAGGCTCAGGGACCTCACTAGCTCCGTACTTTTCTCACCTCTTGCAAGAGCTAGTATCCAAAGCTCAGGTAGGCAGGGTATTTTGTGTTTCCAGCAGGGAGAGCAAATGCTCTCTCTACGTTAGTATTTTAGCTGGGATTAACAGTGTGTTTTTGAGATTTCCCTGAACTGTCCTCACTTAGGGCACCTTGGCTTGTGTCATGGGACTGTCTTAGACTATATAAGCTGGATTTCTTTTGGATGAAACTGAACTGCAGAGCACAGACTAGTATTGCATCTAATGCTCCAATGACCAGTGGACATGTTGGTCTGTGGGACTAACTAGATTGGGTCTGAAGGGGAATCTCTCAGAAATGTGCATAATGTGAATGTTGGGTGTCTGGCGTGACCTGTTTTAGTCTGTAAATCTGCTCCCCCCTGTGCTGTGCTGCTTGTCAGAGTAGATGTATAACCTGATCCCTTCAGAGCTGATGGCGAAGAATTTCTCTGAGCCAGGAATTTGTTCGGTGTCAAGAAGATAATCCTATGGGAACATATGAAGACTGCCAGTAGACAGCCGTTCTTTTAACTCCATGACTCACAGTTAAGACTAGGATATAAGTTGGTATTACTGACATAAGTTATGCTGCTTCATCTGCCTGTAACTCAAGGTAACACTTCAATATTTCTTCAATTTACCTAACCTCAAAACCCAAACATTTCAAGCGACCTAACCTGATTTTGGAGCAGTCCTGATACAAACAGTACAAGAAGTTGTCTTGAGCAGCTAGAGGCTGTAACTGGTGAGATGCTCAGTGAATGGCAGACATGGACATCTCTAATGCAATGGAAATGCAATCATGCTGAAGCACTTGGTAGAAGGGTGCTTCCCTTCTGCTGACCTACACCTTCAGGTAGGATTGCACTGCTCTTGAAATTGGTGTCAAAATTCCTCTGGATTCTACTGAACAAGGCTCATGTATCTGCCAGCCCTTGTCTGACACACGGCTGTGTTGCAGGGGGAAATGAAACCTTTGCCCAGGTCTGCATATGTTGTAAACAAACTTGAATATTTTCCCCCTAATGTACTGCCCACCTTCTCAGGTTTAGGTATTTTGTTTGCTTTATTTACAGCAAAGTAGGGCGTTCCTGGGAACAGCAAAAGTTGGTGACATGCTGATTGCAAGCTTTGTGCTGTGCTGTTAAATGGGATGGTATCTCGTGCTCTGGCGGTGGGTATGGGGCTGTGGTGGTGCATTCATTGGTGATAGGGGTGGGGGGGGGGAATCTGGTGACTCCATGTGTATGTGGCAGGGACTGAATTATAATTCCTATCAGTTGACATGGGGCTTAGGGTTGTTCTGGGCAGCGTGTTTCCTTTAAACTTGATTTAAATCACGTCAGATCCCTAGGGTCTGGGGCGATGAGATAGGACTGTGTAATTGCAGAGTATTAAAATCCTCAGGCAGGGTTAGTTCGGAATATGAAAACTCAGTTACTTGTTCTGGCAATTACTGAGACACCACAGGCTTTCGTGCTGCGTGCCACACTGTTTAAGAGTCAGTTTCTAAGTTCACAGCTTGCTACAGCCTTAGCCATCCTAGCTTGCATCCAGCAGGCTTGTAAGAACAGCCCTATTTTCATTAAAAGTAATAGTTTGTATTCTCCTCTACCTGTAGTACAGAGATCTGAACCACAGAGGCTGCGTAATGTGACACTGAGCAGAACTAAACCAAGGCAATTCATCATGTGCTGTAGGTTATTTCCATACATTTGTGTATCTGCGGGCTCAGCAGTGGGAGCTGTTGCGGAACACTGGGCCATACGTGGTTCCATCGATTTCAATACATCAGCTTTGAGGCCCTTCTGTGGAGTATTTGGTTGCATTGGTCTTTTCCAAGGTTTCTTAGGAAAGGTTTCTCAGTGACTGAAGTATTCAGAACACCTAGAAATAATGTGTCTAATTCCCAAGAGTTGTAAAGGATGGGAGGAGGATACTCAGCAGAATGCAATGCTTCAGCTTACAGGGGACCACCCGAGAGGAGATTGTTGCTTTCAGGTGGATTATCTGCAGTAACGAAATTGTGCCCTTGTTTGGGCTGTCCTCACCCCACTGATCTTGCTTCTGGAATTATTTGCTCTGAATCCCAAGGACAATTTGCCCTTTCCAGCAATAGGGATAGGTCTGAAATACAGCCTTAACCTGGCTTGCGTTGCTGGGTCAGCTCTCTGGTAAGCAGGACAGTATGATGCAAAGCCATGTTGACTTGGCTTCACAGAATGCTGTCTCAGCTAAGCCTGGACAGTGCTCTTGGAATACTGGCATACGATGTCCCCAGCTTTCTCCAGAACTGGAACAGTAACATCAAAAGTTGAAGCTAGTGGATAACTTTACCCAATTACAGAAATGTGTTGATTTGACCCTACAGACAAACTTAGCGATTTCATGTGGCTTGCTCCTAGCTACTTTAGACTTTTTTTTTCTCTACATTGGACATATATTTCATATTAGACTTGCTTGCAGTAATCCTTAGGGATGTGTAGTCTGTCTTTCCAGTAGATCAAGAACAATTTTTTTTTTGAAGCATAGTCATTCCAAATATGGTCTGCACAGAATAAAACCCTGTAACTGTTAATTAAAACAGATTGAGGTTTGTACCTTCTGTTATATAGTCATATTTGGAATGACAGAAAATGAAGAGTTCTCTACGGGAAAGCTTTTTCTCAGACATCACGAGTATCATCTTGCCAGGCGCTGATTTCCAAGGAGCGATACAAAATACCTGTTTTCCTTTACATTTGTAGCTGGCAATAGATGTGGTATGTGTCAGAAATTATTAATATTCTAACGACTGCTGTGGCGATTGAGAACAAATGCTGATGTAATCGGAGCACAGGTTGATGTGCATGCAGAAAAGTCCAGTTCAGGCATGACTGAACTGTTAATTATTTGAATACGTTTACATGCTTTGCAGTTTGCTGGTCACTGGACAGTAATACTGTAGCAGCAGTGACAATATTGGAAAAACAGAGTATGCAGGGGTGGCAGTTATCAGCTCACCAGGTTACCATCGCAGTAATTCTCTCTAGAAGTTCCTTTTTTTTTTCCCCTCCTCAAAATTTCTGATCCTGTAAGCTTGCAATGTACATGCATGAAAAAGGTGATACAAAATTGCTGCCAAAGATCCTTCCCTGAAGGCATTTTTCTTTTTTTTTTTTGCAAAACTTTCTGTTAATTAAACTTGAAAAGTAGGTTTGCAGTGTTATTTCATGTGTAGTACCTGAAAGAAAATCTATAGATTGCTATGTTTTTAGGATCAGACTCAAGGGAGGTGCCTGGTTCCTGGCCAATATGCACGTTCTGCAGAGCCTGGGGTACGTGGAGTCACTGAATTTCCAGTGGCCATGTCAGGGCACAGGGGGATCTGTAAAAAAGCACAGTGGCTGGCAGAAGAGTGTGGTTTGGTGGAGGCTTGGCCTCCAGAGAGGCAGCCTGCAGTGGCACAGTCTCTAGCAAAAGCACTGTGAGTAGCTGGTGGTGTGGAGGCTGAGCAGAAGTGTGGAGTCGTTTCACACTGTCCTGGCTTGAGAAACCTTTGTCTTAGTTTCATGCTCAAGTGAAAATCCTGAACTGCTTTCCCTGCAATGGATTGTCCCTTGATTTTTCAAGAAATCTTTTTGAGAGTTTAAATGTTTCGAGACATTTGTTATTGCTGCTAAGTGGGCTTTGAATCTAGGAGTTTACCATGATGCTGCAGGGAAGAGAAGTCATTAATTCACACAAATTAGTGATCTGTCCCCAGACCTCGGGTCATGCGTGGCATAGGCAGTCTGGTCACCTCTGCTTTCTGTCATTCTGTAGTAGAGAGTTAGAAACTCAGGCTGAGGATTATTTTTTCTTTTAATTCAACTTTGCCTCTGAAGGAGAGTGACAAGTCTGTTTAAAAACGCTGAGAAAGAATATTGTGTTTGTTACCCTTACTGCTTCATGGGTTGCATTTTTTTTGCTACAAGTACTTACTGTAAAATCTTTTCCATCCAACAGTACTGTGCTCTTAACCTCAGCCTTTCTCTACTGTAGTTTTTAAAACAGATCATCAGGGGGGTCATACTCTTATATCTTTGCGTGTTTTAGGGACCTGTAGTGTATTCTCCTGTGTCAAATTTGTGTATGTCTCCATCACTGCGAAAAAGTCACTTCTAAGGTTAACTGCAAAGGCTGTTGGTGAAATTAAGTTTTGCAGGGTGCCAAAGGAAGCACCTTATCAAAAGGCACTGCAAGGGTGGAGGTGTAGTGTGGAGTGCCTAATAGTGCAAGCACAGCCTGACAGGTGGAATGGTCCAGCAGGGAACATGTTATGTAGGGGCTGACCCTGTGAATTGCAGGTTTTTATTTGTGACAGTAAATAGAAAATGGGGAATGTTCAGCATGGGTTGGGACTGAGCCCTGACTGTCGGCAATTAATTCTCTAATGAATTAATCAGATGACTTGCAAGATGGCATGTTTGTCTTTTCTCCCACCCATTTGAATTGATGATGGATTGTTTGATTTCATGCAAAATAACTTCAGCGAGTTTTCAGAGGGTTCAATAAATGCTAGTTCCGCTTTCCATACACGCGCTCATTAAATGCTGTTGTGTCCAACGTGTTTGCAATACCTTGCTTTCTAGGTACTGCCTATGTTAGTATGTTTTTACCGGAGTTCAGCTTCTACCTACTGCAAGGATTTAAAAAACAAAGGCAAGCAAAAAGGTATTTTCAGGGTTGTAGAAAATGCCCCTAGATAAAGCAGAGGGAAAACTAGCACAGCTAACCTTTCTTTGCTGCCTGTGCACAGAGGAAGAACTGACCCTCTTGATTGTTTTCCTTGTCTTGTTAGCAGTAGCACGTAATAAAAACACCATGAAGCTCTTGTTTCACTAATCTGCCCCTCTGTAGTATTGCTGGTCTTGGGGGGTGACTAGATTTTAGGGCTGTACCTTATGGGCTGTGGCCTCTTGATGGAGGGGCTGCACACTGCTGTGGGCAGCTCACGGCTGGACACCCCCCAGCAGATGCTTTGTATTTGCTTATGGAAGCAAAAGGAACTGGAAAGTTGATTTTTTTTTTTTGTTGTTGTTGTTGTTTGGGGTTTTTTTATTTCTTGTTTGGAGATTTTTTCCAGCATAAGTTTATTCCTGGGTGACACAAAGGTGGTGTAGCTGAATGCATGTGGGCTCTGCTGGGAGCTCTCCTGCTTGCTGGCCCCAGGCACGCGGGGAGGGGAGTGAGGAGCGATGAGTGTGACCATAAAGCTGCTGTACTCTGAGCCTGGGCTATTAGAATAGCCCCTCGCAGTAGAAGCAACTTGGTCAGATAGTAAATCCTTTAGGCTATTATGATTTTAGCCCGATGTGGTTTTTCTTTGCTAAGACAGAACACAGGTCCCTCTTCTTTTGTGCTTCCTCCTATACGAGAAATTGGTTTGCACACAGTTTTCTTGAGCATGGGGAAGGTTGGCTTCTGTTGTTTCGTCTGGAAGCTTTACTGGCTAAAGAGACACCTGACATGGTGCCTGTGGTATTTTTTCACTTAGTGAGTGAAGTAATACTGGGGCTGTGGGTTTGAGGGCTGTGCGGTGTAAAGTGCTGCCATGGTGTTCAGCCCAGAGGTGTAGTTTGAGGAAAGAGCACTCCTGCTTGCCCCATTTGTCCTCCTTTATGTAAGAATCTACTCCTATAAAGAAAGCAAATTGCAGAGGACCTAATTAAACCTGTCTTGTTCTTAGTAACATTTTTATCTTGCTCCCGGTGACTGTTAGGAAGGGGGAGGTACACATCCTTGTAGCTACGTAGCACCTCTTAGGTGTCTGATGGCATGGACTCATGAGCAGGACGTATGGCTACGAGGGGCAGCCTCTTCAATTGGGATAAATCTCTGACTTTCCAGCCTAGAAAGAGGCCAAGGTGCTTTCTTCCCAGAAAAGCTGTTCATTTGTGCAGCTACCATATGACAATTGCCTCCAAGCTTTTGCCTTGACATTGCCGATTGAGGGCAAGTTTGTTAGTACTTAATGCGCCCCTGTCCTTTTTGGCTGCTAAAAACCTCCAAGGGCCTCGTCTGTGGGGATGATGCGCTTAAAGGTGGTCTCAGCTGCTTGTGTTTACCTGATAGTGAGCTCGCTCCTTCCCGGCACGGCTGTGTGGTGGGGCTGGAAGGAGGTTTGCAGTGGTTGCTTCCCACAAGTGCCTGGCTGTGTTGGGCAGCTCAGCTGGCCCATCCCTCCCCACTATGGTTCCCACATCACACCGCTCTGCTGCGAGACCTGCGTGCAACTCCCTCTGCTTAAGCGGCATTGCAAGCCTTCTCCAAGGCAGGTATTTTTGTCACTGAACAAAAAAATAAAGATGATGTTTACTGGACTTACAGTTTGCCCGAAGCCCCCTTTTGCAGAACAGTCTTATTAGTATGTTTTTAAATGGTATAAGCAGGGCTTGTGTGCTTGGTGCCCCAACCTAGGTACCTGAACTTTGGGAAGCAAAATTGAAGACAAAACATTGCCAGTTCTTCAAATATGACCACCTCAATGGAGTCTCTTTTCACAGGCACTGTTAAATATAGGTGGACAATGCCCAGCAATCTTTTGATTTGGAAATGACAGCTCTTGCTGTGCTTTGAGCAAGGTGGGCACCCAGAAGCCGTGCTGGAGCCTGGTGTCCATGAGTTGTGCTGTGAGGGCTTCCATTGGTGCCTCTTTAGCATGTGCAAGCCCGGTGCTAACTTCTCCCTCCAGCGCCCAAGGACCGCGTGTACTTATTTCAGAGCGGAAACACAGCTTGCAATGAGCTAGTTCCTTGGTGTCCTGCATCTCCCAAAACCTTTGGGACAAACTCCTGTCTGCTGCAAACCTTACGTGCTGAGAAGCCTGTCTGGGGGTGGCTCGGTGTGTGCGTGGTAAAAGGGGCAAACACTGCACGCTGTGGCTTCAGCACTCTTTTGACTTCTGGCCTTCGGGATGAAAGGCTGCCTCATGAAACACCACCTCCTGACTTGTCCCGGCGTCCACCCTTGCCTGTGGTTACAGTGCCTGTTTGACGTGGTATTGAATCGTTTTGCGGCACCCAAAGGATTTATCAGCTTAATGCTGTGTGAGGGGCAGTGTCCCCAGCAGCCAGCTGGTGCAGCATGGAGCAGCTTGGGCTGCTCTGAAGGACCTTTGTGAGATAATTATTGAAATCAGGGGCTCCCTTCAGGTTAGTGCCCAAACCTTGCATCTTCTCTTCTTCCTTGCTGTGCCTCCTTGCACAACAATGCAGGCGTTGAATTATTCCTTGGTCATTGCTGACCTCAGTAATTGCCTGGAAAACTTCTGGAAGGAAAGAAGTATCTTAAAGCCATCTTAAAAAAGTACTTTCTTTAGTTAGTCACTTCTCGAAGCCTCGGGGACTTTACTACCTTTTTCTTAACAGCCTGTTGTGGGAGACGGCAAGTGATGAGTATGTTTTTTGGGGCTGGTTGGGCTTACGCTGTCCCTCAGGCCCATGTGATGCCCTGGAGGGTGGAAATGTCCTGCTATCGGGTGTTGAAATGGGTGATGCTGAACGTGTGTGGGTTTTAACCTGGGACAGTGCTACGTTATGGTTTTGTAAGTATGTTTCTGAACTTTACTTGGTGATAATGGAGAGTCATTTCATCTAGGTTCATAGACTCAGTAGTAAAATAGGTAAATGTCTCCTAGTGTAGACACATATTCCTAAAAACCCCCCAACATGTCTTCTGAGGGATGTTTGTGTCTATAAATACTAAACAGTGTACTAGCTTAACAGCTTAATATGTTGTTTCCCTGGCTAAGCTCTTTGTGTTTTAAATTTTCTGTCTGTAACAGTGAGAAAACTTTTTAATTATATATGTTTATATTTTCTTTCTGAAAGGCTTTGTTGTGAGACAGTTGTGCTGTCAAAAGTGGTAGAAAGCTTTTGATTGTGATTACAGCATTGCTTGAACCTTTTCCTGGAGATGAATGCAGAAAAGGAACCTGTTCCTTACAATATACCCACGTTTCACTTAACGTGGTGGTATTTTGACCTGTGATTGCTGTGGATCGCCAATTTGTTGTCCTGAGGTTCTTCCCGAGGCTCCAGATGAGGATGGCTGATGAGGCTTCACTGGCGAAGGGGAGTGACTAAATCCTACAGCAGCATCAATTACTGCCTGCAGCAGCTCGAGAGAGGACAGAGGAGCTGGTGTGTTACTGAAATGTTCCTGTTGTGGCTAGATTTCTGTGGAACTAACAGGAGAATATAGTCATCTTTACGTAACATTTCATTGTTTACTCCTAATTAGGAAGGATCATGCTAAAATGACAAGCTTCTTCTCATATATACTTCTAATTTTCCTGCTTTTGAATTGCTTTAGATTTCTGGCATGCCTTTTTAGGGATTTACAAATTGTAAGTGCTCCTGTCAAAGGAAAAGAATATCTTATTGGTGTATGCTGTTGTTTTCATGTCAGGGAGATGTGAAATATTTACAAATACACTGCAGTGGGTCTCTGTGCTCAGTAGTAGTGATGTGTGCTATTTGTTCTTAGAGGAATTTCATCCTTAATTTCTCTTTTATTCAGCAGTAGTGGAGTATCAACTGTACTTAATTACCCTGAAGATCCAATGGGGCAGAGAACCCCGAATAGCTATGCCGTTATTTGTGCTGTTTAAAATAGTAGAGTCCTTGTTTCATGTCGTCTAGCTGTACCAAATCACGAGAAATGATCATGTTCACTGAGGTGCTGACAGGATGAGGGCTCAATTTTTATTTTAGAAGTAATATTTCTGGTAAAAAACCCAAACACTTAGGAGCCGTATATTTGAAATGGTTGGTGGGCAATAAATGCGATAGTCTCCACTTAGGGCTAATCCATTTGACACACGTGGCATGTTTCAGGCTAATCAAAGGCTGTAGATGCTTGTGCTGCTCTTCAGCTCACTGCTGAAGTTTTGTTCCTGGTCATGCACTGAAGTGAACCTGTGACCTGCTCCAGGGTCCCTTCTTAGTACTTTTGGTAGCTGACAAGAGGGTACAATGTTGTTCTCCGATTGCCTCTGCATCCTTGCTGTAGGTGATGCTTCGTTTTGACAACTGGTGTGGGTGGTTGTCCCTGGGTCTGTTCACCACCCGTGTTAGCGGAGCGGTTTGCCTGGTGGTTGCTCTGTGTGGAGCCCTTGCACCCCCCTGTGCTGTTCGCCGTGACTAGGCACCAGTCAGGAGCTCCTCTAGTCCCTGTTGGCCAAGGGCAGAGTGAATTTGCTCAGGTGATGCTCTGTCCTGCCTCAGACTGGTCCTGGTGATGTGAGAGATCCTTGTGCCTCAGCAAATGTGCTGGGCAGCAGTAGGAAGGTCTCACTCCTCCCCTCTTATTATTTTATGCAAATGCACAAGCATTGATCACCTCTGTTTTGCATCCCTAATCACCACAGTTATTTTCAGGTACGGATTATGGGCTGGCTTTTGCCAAATTGTCATACATACAGTGTAAAATTGAAACTTCCTGACAGAGGCGTTGTGGATTAACAGGAGACAAGGACTTTAAAGCTTGCAGACTTCTCATGTGGTTTAAAGATTCTTGTCAGAGCTCCCATCGTGGGCTGAAGACCCCAGTCTCTGTTTTTAGGTCTGGCAGTGAAGGAGTAGTCTGATGAATCCCAGTATATGTTTTCAGGGTAATCATAGAACCATTCAGGTTGGAAAAGACCTTTAAGGCAGTGCTGTGCTTGTGGTTGGACTTGACAAAGTCCACCACTGAACCATGTCCCTAAGTGCCACATCTACCTGGCTTTTTGATCCCTCCAGGGATGGTGATACCACCACCTCCCTGGGAAGCCTGTTTTAATGCTTGGCCACCCTTTTGGGATTAATGTATCCAAGGAGATGAATTCTCTCATAAAATTAGCAATATGTGAAGCATTAAGTAGGTACATGACTCTTATTAACCACAAACAATTAAATCTGCGCCTGAAATGACAATGTGCATAAAGCAAGAGGCTTTAAGGCAGAAAGCACAGGATGAGCAGCGCTGGCATGGTGATGACTGTGGTCCCAAAATGGGCCCCTCCGTGCAGACTCGAGCTCTCTCCGTGTGACACGGAGATGGCAATGCTTTGCACTGGCATGACACTGTACACCTTCACAGTGCTGTGCAAACATTAGCTATAATTAATCCTCCGTGGGGAAGTATTATTACTGATTCCTGTGACAGTGCTGGCAGCTGTCACAGGTGGGCTACCACGGCTGGTTATCGTTGCGCGCAGAGATCCTCAGCAGTCGGCACTTTAATTTGTGCTGGGATGTCATCAGAAATGTACTAAGCATCTGCAGCTAGTCCCTATTTTTGTGTGCCTCTTTAATCGCGTGGCATCTCAAACATGGGTGGCCTTAGGACTGTGAGTTGGGCAATGCCCCTTTCCTGCTAAGAGTCTCTGGGCTGATACAATCTGTCCCTTGTGTCACCTCCCTGCAGCCCACCCTCCCCTTGCACTCCCCAAAATGTTAAACGGAAAACTAAGGTATCGGTGTTGGACAGTCATGAACAGCAGCGAAGTCCAGGTTGAGGTGTTTTTCTGTGGATGTTTCTGCATGAATTTAACATTATTTCTATATACCATATAGGTTTAAAGTTTTACTTTGATCACTAAATACCAATGCTATTACAGCTTCACACCAGGGTCCTTAACTAAACTTTAAGCAACCCAGAGAAACAGAGATAGTCTACCCAGTGTCGCATCTTACTTGCACTCGGACTTTTGCATCCCTGTGTTTGTGGGAACTCTCGCTGTTTGCAGCCAGTTGTCCTTTGCAGCAATTCTCTCCTCGTCACTCAGGTTACCTCCATGGTGTGCCCCATGAAGGTGTCTTCTTGTTATGGGCCAAGTTATTTTAAAGTTGTGTTGTGAAGTCCTGCAGCCTAATCATGAGCCTCTTTAACTTTTAGTCTTACTACCTATGGATGAGAAACGTAAAGGTATTGTAGTTTTTTTAACTTTGTGCAGGAAATGTTTAAAACTGATTTGAAAATAGTTGAAAATTCTTGAGAGGCTAAAAACGATGCCTCTTATAAAGGTTGAAATTCAAATGGAATTGTCAGGATTATTTCTTTTTGTGTGTGTGTCTTTGGAGGAGAGATGTTTTTGCTGTAAAGATTTAGTTGTGGTGGCACTTGACAAGAACAGAGCTCTTGGCATTGGGAAGCTCAGTGTTTCCTGCCTGTTCCTAGCTTGGGAATGTGCCCGCTTACTGCTGTAAAGAGGTGGTTTTACATAATACTCAGCCTTTACATAGGCTGTTGTTCCTTTATTCACAGTTGCTGAGGACACTGAGATACCAGAAGAATATGAAGATGTATAATATAGTGCTCAAAATAATGTATTTGTTGTTTGAAGTTGAAGAGGAGTATGTTTTATACCAAGTAATGCTGGAGATCCAAGTGGGAGTTCCTGGTTTTTAGCAGAGCCAGATCAAGTTTTAGAATCAACTTGAAAATGTAAAGCTGCGTGGAGATTTATGTTTTGGAAGAGCTCCCTTATTCTCATGGCTCCTGCCCACAGGTTTTAACACGCTGGGCCATATCCTTATGCTGAACGATGTGCTGTGCTTGCTTTCATTCTGATCCACTCAAGGAAGAGTGATAACATACAGATGTGTATCATTGGGTGCTGTTTCTGTTTTATATCTACCTTAACGCAGGATTTTCAGCATTTTAGTGGCTTTAATCTAGTCTCTGTTGGTGTCACTTTTATGGCTCAAAATGAGCTTTGAAAATGGCTTTGTTATAAAAAGAATAATAGAGGGTAAAGACCAATTGCTTGTGCAAGAATGTTGCTTGTGCGTGTTATTGGGTGGTTGTACTTGCACTTGAATTAATGCAGACATGTGAGGTAGGGTGTTTTGACCCTGCACTGTCGATCTGTATGTGCAAAGGTGTGTGTACAATTGCATACACTTCCCATGTATGAATCTGTCATCTGCATTGGAAGCTACTACAGATATGAAGAATGTTTCTTTTGTTTCCATTTGCACAAATGTTTGTATGTTTGTTGCAATTGCATATTTTTTTTGTTTTAGGTCTCCTTGGTGGCTTTGGAGATCTTGCACTAGAGGGGAGGAAATGCTAACCAAGCTCTTCATCCAAGGTGGTTATTTGGAAGAGTCTGTTTCTTATATCAAATTGTGTAAATGAGAAAGAGGCCCAAAGGAAAAGGCTGTGGCTAGAAGCAGAAGAAAAACATCAGCCTGGCTGTAGAAGAAGGGAAATAAATATTTATTTCAACTAGGTTGGGGAACAACATATGTTAGGCAGGCTTGACTTTTTTCGAGCATAAACTTGACTGTGACATGCTCTGCTACACACAGCAACAAGCCCTCCCTAAAGCAGAACATCAGATGGAGCGTTCAGTGAGCACAGGGTAGCGGATGCAGGATGGTGTTTGTTTAAGGAGAAGCTGGCATTTGTCAGGAGCCATGGCGAATATGCCATTATTTTTTATTTTCTACACAACCTGGGAGATATCAGACATGTTCTAATGAGATTCTGAAATACCAAGCTTATAAATATTGATAGGGAAAGTTTGTTCTCATCCATGGAGAGAGATTGCATTTTGCAATTATACAGCTTCACTCATGTGAACTGTATTGCAATTTGTTCTTCTGCCTCCTTCACAGGAGAAACCATTCAGAGTTACAGTTCAATCTCTGTTCTCAATCAACCCTCTTTTGCCACCTGTATTTCCTAGTTGATGAGAGATTTAAAATTGCTTGGTGTTCAGAGGGTGCCAAACAGGGAGATTTCAAAGGCTTATGTGCACAATTTAGGAGGCAGCAGCTCTTTTCTGTTAGAAGAATGTGAAAGATGGTCACAATTTGTCATTTTAAAGAAAATGATTTGTTTTTAATGAATGCTTTTAAAAATATTGACCTGTTACTTTTTTTTTTAAGGAAATTCTTTATTTCAGGGTTTAATGGATAAATTCTATGTACTATCCTCTGGGATAAGTCACAGCATGTTCCAGGTAGTGCATGTTATTGTGCGAAACTGGGCTGTAACCTGGTAATGTGCTGTGGTTCTTGTATCGGCTGCAGTGAGAACAAGAGGTTCTGCATCAGTCTTCAGTTCATCGTGGTAAAACCCATCAGAAATTTCCAGGCCTTATTTAACTTCAAACTTAAAGGCAAAACAAAAACTAAATCCCCCAAACCCCAAAGAAATCAGCACAGAGCTGAGTTTTCCTGGTTCACAGCCCTGCTGGTGATGTTTCATCAGGTGGGCTTAATTTTTGAAGTGTGTGAATATCAAAACTGGACCACCTTTCATTACGGAGATATAAGTCTCTCCTTAAGTCTGACTGGTGCATTGAAATTTTTTTTTTTTTTTTTTTTTTTTTTTTTTTTTTTTTTTTTATGGAATCGTAGAATGGTTTGGGTTAGAAGGGACCTTAAAGCCCATTTGGTTCCAGCCCCACTGCTATGGGCAGGGACACCACCTTCCCTTAGCCCAGGCTGCTCCCAGCCCTGTCCAGCCTGGCCCTGAATGCTTTTTCAAGGGAGGGGGCAATATGTGATTGCAGAGAGCACTTTCAGTTTTTCAGCCTTCCGAGATACTTTTATTACTGCATCTAAACTAACACCCGCTGTGAACGATGGCTGGCAGGTACATCGTCTCTTGTAAGCTGCACAAGCTGTGTACGTAATCTTACGTGGCTTGTTTAGTGTCATTGAAACCGAAAACAAAGCTTTTGAATCTGGTTTGAAGTAAAAGATATATCAACTTAATGCTCCCTAGGGGAAAAACGACTGACCTCCACTGCTTACATATAAACCTAGCCAGGGAAACTGAGCTTGGCGGTCCCCGTTTTGAAACACATTCGGTAGAACTGTAGAATAGCCAAGTGGGTTGTCACGCACCTTGCACCCAGAGGGATGGCGTGGAGGGCTGTTCAAGCTGACTACTGCTTGCCTGTAGTCCTGTCCCTGGGGTTTGATCTTGCAGAGGGTCTGTGTGCTCCTGTGTCACGCCTGGAGCATCACTTAGGGCTCTGCTGCTCTTCTCCGCTCTCCTGCACTTGCTTGACATGGTCCCTTTCTTCTCTACTGCATGGAAACCCTAGAGCTGTTTGACTGGAGGGCTTGTCCTTGCTGTGGTCCAAAACCATCATGGGGACTGGCTGCCCCATCAAGATAACACAAAGGGATGAATCCAGTGGCTTTTCAAAGCTACTTCCCTGTGCCAGCCACGGGCTTCTTGCCTGGCATCCCACAGTTGGCTGTATTTTCAGATCTTGGCTGTAATTTTCTATGATTGTGACTCTAGTCTTTGTTCTCGAAATAGAAACTAGGGATAGGCCATGCAGGGAATAGATCAAAGCTGCTTTAATAGTACACTTGTTGTGAAACATACGTATGTATAGCCGAGCTGCATTCAAACTGAATGTTGTTAAGCTTTTATTGGTACCCAGTGAGAGCATGTAAATACATAAGATATTGAAGTAAAATTGCATCCTGAAGTTCTTGCCCTCAGAATTATACAGGCATTGATTTTCAGTATATATTGCAGTTCCTTCATGCAGAACCATAATGTATTTACTTACTATCTGGTAGAAGGGCTTGTGAAATTACCTGCCTCGGGGAGTGTGAACCCATGTCAGAAACAAGCCAAAAATCAAACACAAGAAAAAATTCTGAATCTCTCAGAGTGCCTGAAGCTATACATCCTGGGCTGTGATGTGAAAGAAGCAGGGGCATCCCAGCTGAGCACTTGTACCTGAGCCCCTGTAGAAGTAAGCACCTTGTTGCAGGAGGGAATGGCCCTTCAGGCGCCTCCTTTTCCTTGGGTGATAGCATTGAGGCTAAGTGACACGTCCTTTCTGTGACTCTGCCTGGATGCTTTTCTGTTGGTGATGTGAGCAGCTTTGTGGGGCTGCCGGGGTGAATATCACAGCCACGTTGCAGAGGGAAAAATCCTCGTGGAAGGAATGAGGCAGAGGAAGGCAAGACTCACTTCTCCAACTTAGCAGAGCCTATTTGTTGGGTCACTGAAATATGAGCCAAAGTTAAAGCGACACGAACTTAGAAATTGTTTTTATGATGTGCAAGCCGTGCTGATAAATGGACTGTGAGGGAGAAACCTGTGGTGGATGGGAGCTGCTCTGGGCTTTGTGCCAAACCAAAGCCTTACGGCTGTGGCAGGTACCGTGCTGAAGCTGCACGAACAAATTCTGGCAAGAGGCTGAACAAATGTTTTTTGGCAAGAATCTAGAGGACTTGGATTCAGCAATGCGTGAGTGGGATTGTATATCTTCTGGCCCTTTTGGCCTAATGCCCTATCGAATGGACATCCGCTGGATATTTTCCTGGGCTCTGGCGTATCAGTTTGGGATGAGTGTTCCCCTGGAATAGTTTTCCTACCACTGTGCAAGGCAGCACAGGATGATGGAACAGCTGTGTGGCAAGAGGTTTTGCCCACTTGTGCCTTGTTAAACTGGCACAGCAGGTCTTGCAAGAACAGATACTTTATCCTTTGTGTATAATGAAATTACTTCTCTGCGCAATTAAATACAAATACAATGTTCTTCATTTTTTTCTTTTTCTCTTTGTGTTGGTAATTGCCATGCATGCTCTGTCCCTTCTTCATCCCTTCTATCCCCCATACAGCTGCATTTCACTGGTGGCTCTGGTGACCTGCCAGACAGTCACTCCAAAGATGCATTCCCTGCTTTGAACTGTCCTTTGTAGCATTAGTGGTTCTTCCTGCAGATGACTCCGGTATCAAGCCCAAGGCATTTAAGGACTGTTCAGATTGACTGAATGAAAATGCTGGGAAGTATAATTAGCCTGAATTTAGAGTAAAATTTAGTCCCCTTGAAGTAAAGGCATGTAAAACTTACTTTTAGCTTTGGATGGAGACAAGACCATGATGTTCAGTCAGGGATGTAAACTTCAGCAGTGTTTCTGGCCGGTGCTGTGGTCAGCGGTGGTATAGATAAATGCCAGACTTGAAGCTCTGCCCCATGTAAAGCAGCGGCAATGTGAAGCTGTCTGTACTTTGTAAGTCCCTCAGTATTAAAGAGAGCTTTTCCAACAGCAGGCTGTGGTAAGATGGACTGCAGTCTCTGGATGTTTCCCTAATGCACTGCAGCATGTATGGAAAAATTAAATACTTTAGAATGTGTGAAATGTTAGAAGAATATCTGTAGCAAGTGTGTCCTGCTTGATATTAAGGGGGAGGGATGAGGACAGAGTATGTACTAAACCACGTTATACTACCCCATCAGCGAAGGCAGCAGATGTAGGTTTCTCATTGAAGTGTGATGCTACGTGTGCCTCAAGGACACATGCGGATATGTTCTCTAGGCACTTACCTGTGAAGGTTTTTCACAGGTTGATGCATTAGCTACCTTGCATTTGTTCAAGGACAATTAATGTGTAGAAAGAGAGGAATTCGAACAGCCCCAGGCGGTGCTTTTATTATAATTCAAAATTAGAAGGACCACATTTTTCATAATTAGGGTGAAAAGCAGGAGCAGCTGACTAACTTCTTGTTATTAAAGAATAACTGAATATTCCTGGCGGATATGTGAACATGGACACAAATTATGCTTTGGGATTTTTAGTAATAAGGTAGCGAATATTTCTTGTTAATGCAGGAGATATTTCCCTACAATTGTTTGCTCACTTGCGGTGTGGTTGCTGTATCCTAGGACAAGAAAAATTAGCATTGCACATCACTGTTCTCCCCATGTTTTTGTAGCCAATTACAGCTCACAAATCCATAAATTCTGATGGATTTTAGTAGAATACAAGTGGAATAGGCAGATCATATGCTTATTTTTGTTACTGTTATTAACACTGCCGCCCATGAAGACAAACACAAAGGAATGGAAAATCAATGTAACAATAACTCCTACTAAAACTGGGAAGAAAGTTGGACAGTAAGGAAGGAGAGGAAACAATATTAGTAAATGTACTGAATGATTCCTTCAGGAATGGCATCCTTAGTGAGATCTTTCCTATTGGGAGGTAAAGCTGCATAGTTTTGAATTTCAAGATTAAGCTGCTACTGTTTCATTTAAATAGAAAATAAATAAATAATAAAAAAAGAAAAACACTTGAAATCCCCTAATGACTGAGCAGGCCACACTTTAAAACTGTTTCCTGATAGAATTTTGTGGTGTGTCTGCTGGATCCAAGAGCAGTTTAAATATTCTCGAATACCTGGCTCAAATGCAGAGTCGTGGAGCTGCGATGTGCCGGAGGGGAGCTGAGCTCCTGCCACTGAGGGTGCCAGGCCCACAGGGTGAGGGAGGGTGTGCACAGACACAGAGTGGTTTTCCTGGTCCATGCCATACAGTAAAGGTGTCAGGAGCAGTCTCCTTTGCTGATTTAGAGTTTAACAGTGACTCTTGCATCACACATCTGCCTGTTACTTCTTGCTGCCCAGGATCTGGGTCTGTCTGCTCCATGGGTTTTCACAAAGAGCATCACTCAGGCAAAGACTGGTTCTCCACCAGCCACTTCAAGATTGCATCGTGTGGCTGGAGTGGGAAAAAGCACATTTTGTAGGTGGATGACTTACAGGAGACGATCTCACTGGCTAGCACAGGGTGTTTCGCTTGCTAACACAGTATCGCTCAGGTATTTGCGCTCTTTGCTCTGATTTGGAGAAGTTCCATGTGGGAGTTTTTTGGTCGCGTTCCCTGGGAGGGTGTTACTTACTGCTCTTCCCATAGGAGCATTCCTGCTATGGGGATAAGCCATCAGATGCAGGCATACATTAAGGATGCTTCTAACAGCACAAGAAGCACATATGTCCTCTGCTGCCTCAGGGTCAGTTTCATAATAGATAGATTTAGTTTTATCCAGGTGAAGCCTTTGTAAAGCAGGATTATATTCATGGTATTTACGTTCTAACATTGGACTGTTTTTAAATTTCTTTTGAATGTCATCACTAAGATAAGGATATCGCTAAGATGCCGTCACTAAACATAATAGATGACTTATCATTTCAATTCACAGCACACCACAGGTCAAAATATGTGCTGTAAGTACGTGTTAAGTTCTTGTTCAGCCCTGCTTATCAAACAACAGTTTTGTAAATGGATAATACAGTTGAGAAGAAAATGTTTCGGTCACAGTGGTTGCTGGGGTAAGTTGTGCAGCACAATACACTTCATGTGCGTAGGAGTGGGTGTTGTTGAAAAATATGTACGTGTCACGTTGAAGCAGTGAGTCTGTAATCTGCTGGGTACTTTATGGCAGTTGACTTTTGCTCCTGCTTTCTGATTATTGACACTGGGGCTTTGATCAGATACATTTTCTTATTGGTTTAACCAATTACTTGGCACGTGCTTTACTGTGCTTAAAGCACATAAATAATAACAAATGGACCTTCATCACTTTGTGCTTAGGTGGGGAGGGGAAAGGGAAAACGGCTTCGTGACTTTTATCTAATGAATTTGGGTGATAGAAGGGGTTAAGCATCCTTTCTCAAGAATGAAACACACAGAAGAGGGTGAGATCATTTTAAGGGGAGCTTGCGGCCACGTTCGTTTGTGGGTTGCTGCTGTAACCAGCCCATATGGCTGTGTGATGCTGGTAGGAATGTATAGGTTTAAATAACCACTGCCTGTGAAGACGACAGTGCAACTATGTTGGCATCGGGATGTTCTCAGCGAAAGCTGGCATAGCTGCTGACTGGAGCAACAGTTGAAATCAGCCGATTTTATGTTTATACTTGAGACGTGCTTTTTTGTCACTGCTGTTTGATTTGCATGGTGGCTAGGATGCTGTCCAGAACTGGCGTGAGCATGCTTCATCCATAAATGCTGGCAATCTGTTGTGTGTGAACAGGGCAGGAGAAAGCCTGCTCCGGGTGTCAGGGTGGCTCCGCACACCGGCCCCATCAGCGTGGCCACCTGTGGCACAGTCCTTGGCCTGGTTCCTGGCTGGAGCAGCCCAGCACCATCCAGCGTGCAAGTAGGTAGCCAAGGGTCCTGCTAGGATTTTCTGGAGTGCTTCAGCAAGGGGCATAGCTTGGGTGGAGGACCTAGGGAAGGGGTAGGACCACTGTTTGTGTAAAACAAAGTGGATGCCAGCTCCCTTCTGTGTCTGGAGCCAGAGGGTGGGAGGTGATGGATGGGAGGGGGAACAGCCTCCCAGAGCTGCAGCGTGGGGAGAGGCACCAGTGGGCATCACGCTGTTCAGAGCAAGGGGTGGGCTACGGCTGCTAGAGCTCTGGTCTGTTTGGGGACTTTCCTGATTTTCCTCAAATTGACAGCATCGGAAGGGAAACTGAGTCGGGGCACTCTGTGGGAAACTAAGCTGGCCTGACACAAACCTGAGGGGACGGATGGTGTGAGTACTGGCAGTCCCCTGTGCCTTCAGGTTAATGGAAGTATTAACATAGCTTCCCCTTCTGCATGTTGGGGGAAAAGATATCCCCTTAGCTGATCCCCTTGCCCTGATGCTTTGAGTCTGTGCATTGCTCATCTTTCCATTAATTTCACTGACAAGAGGAATAAAAAGACTTGGCCTGGCCTGAGTCCACGCTGTATATATGCAGGCTTGCTGCAGCGCTCTCACCATCATAAAGTTTCCTTGCAGTGCTGTTAGCAAGAGTATTCCCTGGGTGTATCATTCCCATGCATAAACCACTATTCCTTGCTTTGGCTTACCCATTAGTATGAAGGCTTTCTTGTTGCTTTTTCTTCTGGAAGAAGAAAGCTATTTTCATATTGCTAAAATCATGTTCCCTCTGTGTCTGCAGAGCTGTGTTCTGCTCAGGTAGGAGCTGACAATCCCTGCTACCTTGCTGGTGTTTGATATAAATAGATTCTGAAAAGGTGAGGCAAGTTCAGCTGCTGGAGATAAGGAGGCAAAGGGAACTCAGCCAGGATGAAATGATGATGTTGCATGACTGAGAATTTCTTGCTGAAGCAGTTATTGGCTGTGAAATGGTGAGAGTTGACAAGTATTGCATGACATCCCTTATAGAGATTTCCTAGAGATCTTTGGTTGGATTTGACTTCCCCCTGCCACCACCTGTTTAGGTAAAGAAAATTTGAAAATGGACAAAGTAAATAATCATGTTGATATATATATATTTTTTTCCTGCTGAATGCTGTTGATGAATTGTTACTAATTTCATTGGAAGGAAAACAAAGTAATTTGGGCCGGTTTACAGCTTTAATGCTATTTTCTGATGCTTGCCTTGTGTAATCTTCAATTAGCATTTAGGTCTCTATTAATATGTGACAATTCTGTCTGTTACTTTAATGCATTGAGAAATATAGAATCTGTGAACAGATTAGAAGGATAAAAGAGAGGATATACCTGGTCATTGCAGGAGACTAGAAATATAAGTGAACATGTATGTGTTGCCTTTCATTTTTGGATCCATTGCAGAACATAAATACTTCCACACAGGTCTTATTTTCCATTTAGCACAGCAGTCTGTCTCTAATTGTGGCCAAAAAGAGGATGCCTAGGGAAAGAATACATGGAACAAAACAAATATACTCCAATCTTCCTGTTGCAAATACTCTCAGCAATCAACAGTTTAAGATTTTTGATCCTCTGGGATTGCAGAGATTCCTTAATGTATTTTATGGAACCTGGCAGATTAAATCATGCTTCGGTTCCCTGTAAAACGATTATGCCGAGGAGTGAAAATTAGAGTGAATAATTAGGAGTGAATTAGAAGATGGGTTCTGAGAGGAGATATCAGAACATTCTTAGTACAGAACAGAATTAGAGCATTGCAACATTCTTGGTCAAAGCTGGGGGAAGCAAAGATGGGAATGATGGATAAACAATAGCTGAGATCTTTAAGAAATGAAAAAACTTAGAAGCATCCATGAAGGGACTGGGTGGTTCAGAGACTGGTAATAAATGACGTGCCATTTGCCCGTTCCGATTCTGTATAGACCTGCAAGGATGCTGATTTCTCTGCTCATGACTGTTATATAGCTGATAATGCTCCTGGACTCGATGTCATGTATAGCTGTGCTGAATATTCATCTGTTTTGTGTATGAATGGAATTTCTACTTTGTTAGAATGATGGATTATACTCGGTACAGATGGGACTGGTGTTGGTCAGGACCTTCTTTCATTAGCTCAGTGAGGAAGTTCCCATTGATTTCAGTGGAAGCATGATTATGCCAGTGCTGGAGGGCCTTTGAAAGCTGACTTTGGCCCATGGCCACTTTCAGGGCAAAGGTAGGCTTTTGTGCCAAGGCAGCAGCATTTAATTGTTTGTGCTGTTTATTTGTGGAGGAGGCATGGGTGCAAAGATACAAACCCTTAATCCTTGTTCATGTCACTTTTCACCCATGGCGCTGGAACTTGGCACGTTTCCATCCTCCACAAATGTTACTGCAAACACATGGCATTGTAGTCTGTGATGTTAGTTACCCCTTGTAGTGTGTCAAGTATTAGTGACAGGAAGTTCTGTTTCTCTAATTCATTAAAGAAGAAAAAAAAACCCAACACTTTGACTTGCAAAATAATGCTGTGCAGAAACTCTATTCTGTCTTGAAAACAGCACTGTCTGAAGAGCGCAGGGGAATTGAAATGCTTGGGGACTTGCTAATGACAGCACTGTGTGGTCTTTATCCATCTTTTGCTCTGTGTAGCTAGCCTGTTCCAAATCTGTACAGCTAAAGCAGCCAGGATCTGTAACAAACCCCACAGAAACCAGGAGTATTGAGAGGTGTAGTTCTTGGTTGAAGGTCTTGATTTATCTGTTTAATTGGTTAGGAATGAACTGTGAACTTCTGTGCATCTTAATCTGGAGTTATCAGTATCTAGGAGTGTTGATTTGAGTCCCCTTTCCTGTTAGAACTGTTAGGTTGGAGTTATGGAGTGATTTTGCTTCGTGTGTTTTGTCTGAGGGAGATGTGGTTAGACACTCTCCTCTGGGTGCAATCTCAGATACTCAGAGTCAAGATGGGAACTGTTTAATTGGCTTTTGATACAAATCCCAAGCCCTTTCTTCCTGACATTCACTGATAATCTGTTTTATAAGGGTCTTTACTGGATGATGGACACTGTGTTTGAGGTCTCACAGCTGAGATCAAAGCTGTACAATTTCTTTCCTAATTTAAATTTTCTCCAGATCATGTCAGTCAGAGGAGTTCCTGGCTGAGACTTTGCTCTGTTAAATTCTTTTTTGGGCCTGAAAGAAATCAGTACAGGAAAGGACAGAAAATGCAGTTCAATCTTCTTTTCTGCTCCTTTTCCCACTCTGCTGTTTTAAGAGAGGGCTATGTGACCCAGCACTATCTACAGTTGTCTAGAAAAATGTGAATTCTTTTTACTGTAGTCCATTCTATTTTCAGCCAAGGAACTTTTTTTTTTTTTGGGGGGTGGGGTTGGGGGGAATGGTTTAGATGAACCTAAATGTGATGGGTATTCTTGAAGTGACAGCTATCTCATTTAAGTGGTAGGTTGACTGCTTCTTTACAAGCTCACAGAAATTTGTCAGTTCTGGTTCTGCTCTTGGTTTTGTTCCCAAACATTTGGCTCATCTGGTATTTAAGTGGGCATGTGATCCTGAGTGATAAAGGCACTGAATTCTCACAACTGGGAGGTGACTCTGTTGAATGAAGAACAGTATTTCCTTCACCGATGCTAAAATAATTGGTTTCCTGTGGGAAATCGGGTATCTTTGCAGAGCTCAGGCTTGCATTTTTCCGTATGTCAGGTGTTTGTGCAGCAATACGTAAGATAAAGAGGTGTCTCCATAGATTGCTGAAGTTATTCTGTAAGTTGCTTTTGGAGGAGGGAAATACTTGGTGGAATATAGGACATACTGAGTTGGTAAAGGACCAAACCCTCATATCTCTCTTTCCCAGCCTTTTGCATTCCAGATACCTGAGCACGAGCTGAATAGATGAGTCCCAGAGCTTATGACTCAACACCATCATTTAAGCTCATAGAAGCACATTCCAAAAATACACTGAAAAATAAAGCTGCTCAGCTGGTCTTTTCTAGTGGTAGAAAATGAGGTTTCCTGTGATATAGCATTAGTTATTGTGTAGTGATTTAGTAAGCATTTTAAGAATCCATTTACTCAGGGCTAGAGTCAGACATTTCTGTCCCGAGCAGCATCTTGCTTTGTTGAATTCGGGCACTGCTGACAGCAGGGGGTACTTAGAGACCGCATGACTAATTCCGTAGCTTTGTTAGCGGTAAATAGCTTTGCTTCAGTGTTTGTAGGGAAGGTCCTATACGTGTATATTGCTAATTCTAGTAATAATTTTTATTAATTAGCTGCTCAGGCGATACATTTTTCCCCAGTTTACCTAAGCAGGAGAGTTTTACAAGCTCCTCTTACTGCCATCTGTGGAACTCTCCTACCCGGGCTGGTTGCCTCTGGCCAGCAGTTGCCCCGTTCCATCGAATTGCTCCGCTGAGGAGATTGCTTCACACCTCTGCTTCTCTGCAAATTGCTGGCTGAGCCCTGGCACCGAAATGCAATTGGTTATGCTTCATTATCTCATTCAATAGAAATTCAGTCTCCTGAAGACTGCAATTAAGTTTCCTCTTTGTCTGAAAGACATAGCATTTAACTGCAATCTTGGTCTTCTCTGAAGCAGGGGAAGGGAGAGAAGGCAGAACACTGAACCAAATCAGAGACGACACGCTGTGAGACTCTTTTTGTTTGGTAACTTTTGTTTTCCTCCCTGTAACTTGGATCTGGAAGCCGTGAGAGCTGTGGATGTGGCAGCTCGCCCCCAGCGAGGGAGGCAGGCTGGGTGGCTGGTTGCAGCCCCCCCGCAGCCACTAGGCTTTGGTGACTTTGGGCCAGTTGTTACCTTCAGGGACTGGTGCCTTGGCCCTAGTGATTCCTGCTGCTTGTGCCACCTACAAACTCTGTGTCCCTCAAGCAGATCCCTTGTATTTATCATGCTTTAACTTTATCGGGGGGCTGTATAGGTACTGTCTTTTCTGTTCAGCAAGGATAAAGGTCTGGCCATAAGGTACAGAAGTAGTTCAGGCAGTCATAGCTGGAGGCATTTGTTATTGGTCAAATGGAGGATAAGTGGCTGATTGACGGTAAAAGGAATCCCTGCTTTACTGTCTAGAATCCTTTTCTTGTCTGGAGATGAGCTAAATGCACGAGAGAGGGCTCTAGCCTTAATTTCTGATGCTTGAACTCCTAGTGAGACGAGGACTGTGACTAGCAGTGGAAGGAATGACTCAGCAGTACGAACGTTCGGCCAATCCTTTTTCCTGTAGGTTGTGGAGGAGAGAGCAGGAGATGCCATAAGTTCTGTGCAAAACCAGCGCTGCTGTTCTGCAGAAGTCCAAGAATTGGGATCTATGAGCTTTAGCTGCTCCTGCTCCCAACCGCTGTCCCTCTTAGTACTTCTCTTTTCAAGTCTGCCTCGTTCTGCCCGCTGTCCCCAGGCTTGCTGAGTTATTCCATGCCACCGTTGTGAGCTCAGTGGATTTTTCGAAGTGATGGCTTTATTTTTACTCTGCTCTTCATAGT
This sequence comes from Falco punctatus, assembly GCF_963210335.1. Taxonomy (NCBI): domain Eukaryota; kingdom Metazoa; phylum Chordata; class Aves; order Falconiformes; family Falconidae; genus Falco; species Falco punctatus. Next base: position 16,806,197 of record NC_137595.1, read on the forward strand.
CCTGCCAGACCGCCCTGCAGCAAAACACATTTCAGTTACGGGCTCTTAGCAGTTCCTCTAGGAATAAGTCACTGCTTCGTTTCTCATCTGAAAGGGGAAGCAACAGCTTCCTCTGCCTCATGCAATATAGAAATAGAAAGTTCATTTGTAGGTACGGGATGCTGGGACTTTATAGACACAAGGCTGTCCAGGTTTTAGGAGAGCTGTAGATGTTTATCGTCCAAGGCACTTCCTTTACCTGCTGCTTTTTTTTTCTCTAGGATAGTCCTGTAAAAATCATTCATTAGTCTACTGTTTTGGCAGAGAAAAACAAGGCTGCTCTTCAGAGAGAAAGCAGTATGAAGAACATCCCCCCCCCCCCCCCCCACACACACACACACTTAAGCACTGTGGCTGTTAGCTTCTGTTGGATGGAGATGAATTGAAGATGAATAGTAGCTTGTACTTCCCAGTTGTAATAAAAATAAACATTTTTCCTAGGCTGTTTTTTAAATTCAGGCAATCCTACCCAGGTGTAATATAATGTGGTGGTCTCACTTTTCTTAAAGAACCTCCCAAGATCCCACCAAACAATGTATTGGTGTTTCTGCCTATCTTCTGTGGCTGGGGAGAGAAGGTGCGTCTCCAGAAAGCTACAGTGTGCTTCCCTCCACGTTCCCACTGCTTTCCCGTGGGCTCACCTGTAATACTCCCCTGCCCACTGATGGCACTTCCTTATCTCTTGGACCTCTGCCCTCCCCAGACCCTCTGAGGTGGGAGCTGTGCCGTGGGGCACTCCAGCTGGCTTGGGACCTTGTAGGCAGGTACAAGGCTTGCCCAGTAAGAGCAAACAGAGTCATTGCTGTCAGAGGTAAGACTCAGAAGCAAGGGACAGAAATACAGCTTGGCCATGGGATAAAAGATGGGAAGGTGACTTCTAAAACCTCCTGGAAAGCTGTGTTCAATGGGGCTCAGAGCTGGAGGAGCCATCTTACTGGGGTGGAGGCCTCAGGCTGGCAGCTGGTCACCAGTGGGGTTCCCCGGGGCTCAGTTTTAGGCCTTGTGCTCTTTAATGTTTTTCTAAATGATCTGAATGCAGGAATGGAATGTACGTTGAGGAAACTTGGTGACGATACTAAACAAGGAGGAGCTGTAGACCCTTCTTGAGGGTAGAAGGGCCTTGCAGAGAGATCTGGATAGGCTGGAGAGCTGGGCAGTCACCAGTGGTAAAGCATTTAACAAGAGCAAGTGCCAGGTTTTTGGCCTTGGATGGGGTAATCCCGGTTATACATGTGAAATGGGGGACGAGAGGCTGCAGAGCAGCACTGTGGGAAGAGCTCTGGGGGTTTAGGTTGATGGCAAGTTGAATACAAGTCAACAGTGTGCCTTGGCAGCCGAAAGGGCAAACCAAGTTCTGGTGTGCATCAAGGACAGCGTATTCAGCCAGCTGGGGGAGGCGATGGTCCCACTCCACTACAGTGTGGCCCCACTTGAGTGCTGTGTGCTGTTGTGGGAAGGACAAGTAGGAGAAGGACATTAAACTATCGAGTGTGTCCAGAGGAGAGTGAATGGAGATTGTGAAAAGCCTTGAGGGCAAGACTTCTGAGGAGCAGATGAGGTCACTTGGCTTGTTCAGCTTGAAGAAGAGAAGGCTTGAGGGGTGCCCTCACTGTGATCTACAAGTTCCTCAAGGGTGGTGGTGGTGGAGGAGCTGCTGATCTCTCTCTGGTGACCAGTGACAGGACATGAGGGAATGGAATGAAGCTGTATCAGGGGAAGCTCAGACTGGGCATTAGGAAAAGGCTTGTCGCTGGAACAGGCTCCCCAGGGAAGTGGTCATGGCACTGAGCCTGTCAGAGTTCGAGGAGCACCTGGACAACACTCTTAGTCATACAGTTTAGTTTTAGGTAGTCTTCAGAGGAGCAGGGAGTTGGATTTGATAATCCTTATGGCTCCCTTCCAGCTTGAGATACTCCATGGTTTCCTTGCTAGTGGTGTCCTTGCTGTAGTTTGGGTTTAGCCGAGCACCAGTCAGCTCGTTTGTCCTCAGGATATTTAGATCATGTTGGTTATTACTGTACGTGACAGCAGTGATATTACCTGACAGGTTGCATCAATGGTAAGTGGTTCCCTTTAGATTTGGCTTTTCTCAGTTAGCCTTTTGTAGCCACATCAAGTTGAGACCTACTGTTAGATCTCTGGGGGGGAAAAAAAACCTTGGTTGTAATAATCCCTTGTCTCTTATGTGGCCAGTTTCTGCTGGTAGAAGCATCTCTCCTTGAAGATAAAACGTGGCAGATACGAATTTCCCCTTTCAGACATCTTCCCTCATGAAACAGCAGAATCACTTTTTTTCCTTGAAAGGTTGGTTATGTGCGTCAGCATGAAGTGGTCTCTTGCTTTTCTTAGCTTATCTGCTCCAGAGGTTCTCCAGCTGTTTGCAGGGTATCTGTGTTACCAGAGAACCTAGGAAAGCCCTTCCACCAGACCTCAGAGCCCCGAGTGCACAGTGAGCCCCAGCCATCTATTGCTGTCCTGGTCCTTTCTGCAGCCTCTCCTTATGGCCTGACCCTTTTGCAAATGAGGATCTGAATCTTGAGAGGACTTCTGAGGTACTAGACTCCTTCATCTCGGTTGACTGGAAAGGGAGTGGGATGTCTGTATCTTGTGCAAGTCTCTGCTAAGATGACTTGCTCAGTGCTTTGCAGAGATCTGTGCTGGAGCAGGGCGTTAAGAAAGTCCTGCCTGGTGGCTTTACAGTGGATCATCCTCCACTCCGAGGAGACTATTCAGTAATGCGGGCTGTCTCTGGCCCTTGATGTGAGCTATTTTCTATGTTGACTTTGCTTGTTCTTGCAGAGCCAATTTTTGATTGGCTGGTAATAAATTTTTTTGCTGCTGCTTGCCCTCTGCCCTGGTTAAATTGCTGATGCATCAGGCTTGTGGAAGGGGTTGGAAAGCTCTTTTGTCTCGTTGTGTGATGCTGTACTGTAGAACAGGCTGCTGCAGATACGGATAGCAGAGTGTAGGCAGGTAGTCTTGCATGCAGCGCTCAAACTATCTCACACTGACATTTTCGAGAGCCAGGTTAAAGGGACTTCACCTTTCAGAGGTGAGTGATAACTTGGGACACTTACTCACAGTGTTTTCCTTGCTCTGCTGTTAGATTCCTCTGGATTTTCCTGTTGTTGATGGCATGCCCCTGGCTCTCATCACCTGCCTGCTTTCATTAACACGTCTATTTCTTTTTCTAGATTGCCAGTAAAGATTGCAAAAATACAGCTTGCTTTTTAGCAGATTTCTTGCCTTCACCTAGTGTGCTCTTCCTCAACAGATTGGGTCTTTATCTTGTGATGCTATCTTTTTTTTTTTTAATAATGTTATAGGCAACTGTCAGTAATCTTATGTCCCAGCTGTTCTTGGTTTTGAGAGTAAAATTTGAGAGACATTGTACAGAAACCAAATATGTTCCAGCTGCTTCTGTAATAATAAACAAGTACTTTTGTGACTAGCAGAACTAATGAAAACTCGTTTCCTATGGCTTTGTGTCCCATGGTTGATTGGCTTTTTAACTAAATTATTCTAAAACTACAGCGGCGGGGTAGAGCTGTAGAAGACATTAGAGAATGCACAAAAAGTGGGAATGAGTTGGGGAGGGAGAATATTTTGGTCATGGGAAGAGCTTTAATTGAGTTTATAACTAAGAGTGAGCTCTAGAGGATTCATAGCAGCATAAAAAAATGTGAATAAGAGGTGGAATTTCTCATGGCTAATAACTGCAAAGTTTGAGAGATGCTTTTTCTGCAATTAGGGCGCTCAAAATAAATCTTTCCCATGAATGTTTCTGGATGATTAAAAAGGGCTGAGCTCACACTGATGTCTTACCCTCTCTATTCACCATTACATCTTTTTTCCTTTACCAGATCATCTATATCTTTCATGAAATTTGAGGGCTTTAGTAACCTTAAAGACCTCTTGTCCAAGTGGTTTGCCATCAACAAATAGGTTTATTTGTGACAGAAAGACACACACACAAAGATGGCACTTTCACATAAAGCTCCAAAGTAACCTGGTGTAATTTCGAGGAAGATGATGCGATCTCTGCAGTCAATGCAGAACAACTCCAAAGCAGGAATTTCTTGGGGAATGTATGTGCTGGGGCGCTGCAGATCAGTCTGCCCTGACACCCAGCTCAGCTCAGGCTTTGCTGTCACTTTTCACCATGGTTGCTCTGCTCACCTTTCCAAGCTTCTGCTTGAGTGTCCTTATTCCTTGTACAGTCCTTCCATTTCACGTGTGCACATTCACACGCACACAACACGCGTAACCACTCAGAGTGAAGGGCATGCTTGTTACGAAGCTGAAGGGTGGTTGGGAAGACAGTGGAATTTTGTCTAAAAGAAGAGGAACTTTGTCCTGTGGACAAATTTGTCTAATACTTGAAGCCCATTTTCTGCATCCCGTGTTTTTTTCCTCTGCTTCTCAGTGATACCTGTCAGCGGTTACTTCTGGTGAAGAATTTGCTAGCTGAGCTGCTGTGGGTGATGAAAAGCATATTGGTTTTGGTGAAAAAGCGACTAAGAAATAAAAAATAACATCTGAAAATACGGATGTAAAACATGTCAAAGTCCTAGCTGCCCCAGGGAGTGAAATGCCCTGAAATCCCAGGGAGAGGTAAAATGCAGCACAAGAAGTGTGAACATGTCTTCCTTAACAGCAGGCAAGCTAGTGACCAGCGATGCTGGCACTGGTTTTATTCCTTCCAGTAATTTCTGTTTTGGGTGGTTTTTTTTTTCAGTTCCATCCTATGAAAAGCATTAGTATTTGAGTCTCTTGCCTCAAGATAGTGTGAAGTGTTCTATAAACATCTTGGAGTGCCTGTCTAATATCTTCTGAAATGATTCTGGGCTCCCTGGTAGACATGCTTTGGCAGCCTGGCTCCATATGTGTTCAAGATATAGAAATTGTTTCATGCAGTGATGAATGAAAACACTTCTTTACTCCCCCCCACCCCCCGAATTATTTCTTTGTGCTTAGTCGGGTGAGAGCAGTACTTTTTACACAGGTACAGATAAATACAGATGGATGTGATCAGTTTCCCATATTGCACCAAGCCACAGACAAGTTTGAGGGAGGCATTAGAGTGAGTGAGTCTGTCTCTGGGGCATTTCTAACAGGATTCAGGCTGCTGTTTGAGGTTGTCACAGATGAATTTCATCCCTGTATTTAAAACTGACTGATGGACGTGTCCTGCCATCATTGTGGGCTTTAACTTTAACCTGGAAGTACCTGGAGGCAGTCTCCCCTAAATACCTTGAACTGTGAAGGGATTTGGGTATGCACTAGACAGACAGCTCCAGGATTTAGCGTTTAAAATCCCTGCCCATCTCCTGCCTAACCAGAGGTAGCAGTGTTTCCTTGGGCGAAGAAATTCCTTTGGCTCTCGGTTTCTGCTTTCCTGCTGGCAGGGCCAGGAGCACCGAGACCTCGGCACTGCTGCGTGGTTAGAGCTCAGCTTGCCTCTTGTTCCATGACAGTCCATCCCAGCCCAGCTTGTGTATAAAGCTCAGCCTTTTCCCCAGTTGCTGACATGGCACCTCGTGCAGCAATGCTTGCTCTGCCTCGTTGTCCCAGTGAGCATCTTAATTATTGCATGCGAAGTGGGACAGCTCTAGCACCTGGGATCGAGTGTGTGTGTTACATCGGCATTGTGCTCAGAACCTCCCTGCGTCTGCACACAACTTAAAGCAGTTATCTGGTGCCTTAGGTCACAGTTAGCAGTCTGCTTTGGAACAAGAGGAACTCCCTCTTTAGAAAGTATGTTATGTTATTCTTAATTTCCCCCTCCCCCCCCCCCCCCCCCCCCTTTTCCTTCTTCCTGGTAGTCTTCCAGCTCCTCTCCTACGCTGCATTGCCCTGTGCTTGGCTTAGCCTGTCCACGTACCTGTGTAAACCCCAGTGGGCTGGTTTATTTTCAAGCTGCCACCCGTCTGTATGGATGCTTCCAAAGGAGACCACCTCTGATGGTTGCTCATGGCGAGTCCACACCTGCCCTGTTGGCCTGTGATCCTCCCTCACTCTGACTTCCATGGGGTTCTCTTCAGATCTTCAGGGTATTATTACTTATTTCAAGAGCTGTCCCCCCAGCCTCTTCTAGGGGAAAATGTTGCCGTCATGTGTGATAAAGAGCATCCTTTATGTCTTGAGATACTTTGGAGAAATGCTTTCTTGTTTGTCATTGATGTCCGCTTTCTTTTCTTACTCCACGTCTTCCAAGTCTTATCTGCCTGGATTCCTCAAGTGTGCAAAAGATTGCATTCAAAAAAAAAGACAAAACACCACCTTGCTTTTTTGTGGGGAATTTCTGCTGCCTTTTCAGTCTTCAGAAATACCTGGACAATGCAATCTCCTTCCTCACTTGCTATCTATATTCCCAGTGTCAAAGTGCTGCAGATCCCCATGTAACCAGAAGGCAAGTCACTTAACAAAGGTAGAAGATTAATGGTGGCAAACTAGTGAATGAGAGAAGAGGAACTCCAGGAGTTCTAGTGTGAGCCGTTGTTCTTGTCCAAAGCCTGTTGATTCTGATGGGCAACCACAGCGAGGACAAGCATTGTGGGGTTGTTTTCTCATGATGTTCTGGGGTTTATTTGGGTGACCACACACTGGGTGACTGCAATCACTTTCGAGGCTGGGACTTGACCCTGGCATAACTGTACATGCGTACATGTATGTTCACAACTTCTGTTCTGTGTGCTCCTTCTGCTCCACATATAGCAGTCAAGAGATCAGAGTGATGCTTCTGTATGCTAAAGACTGATCTTAATAATGTTATTGATGTTTAAGATCATGGAATAGTCTCAAGTAAGGCTTGGCAAACCAGATGGTGTGCTGCTCTGCTAGGTTGTATTGCCACTTCTTGGGAGCTCATGTAGGTTTTTAAGAAGACCTCTTTGTCCTTTGGACAATCAGATTTTTAACTGAAGCAAGCACTAGCTAATATTCTTTATTGTACCCTCTCAGATGGCTGGTGTGTTCAGCCTTTGTAGCAAAAGTAGCTTCGTGAAGGGTGCTTAGTCACCCTTTATGGTGCTGAGTCACGAATGATGAAGGTTTTGGCAAGCTGAGAGGGGGGTCACAATTGATACAGAGAAACTGTTGTCATGGAACAGAACAGGCATGTTAATTTTTGATTTATTTGTAACACAAGGGGAAAAAAATAAATCATTGTTTGCCAAAGGGAAGGAACAGAATCAATAGGGAAAGACATTTGCTTTTCAAGCCTAGTGAGAGGGTATTAAAACATGAGTTAAAAAAATAAATTAAAAGCTATAAAAATGTCTTGACAGTGTAATTTTAATCTTAAAATTGGCAAAGCATACAAGTGGTTTATAATATGTTTTGCAATAATGGAGAAATGATTGATGACTTGAATTTTGAGTGACTTTTTGATGTAAAGCATGGAGAATGGGGTAAATACATTTTACAGTGACAACCCATTACTAGCCTTTCTTTTTTCTTTTTTTCTATTTTCTTCTTTATATTTTCCCTCTATGAGATGTTTTTTCTCCAAGGGGGAAAGACAGGTCAGTGTTAGGCAAAGAGACAGGAGTTCATCAAAAGAATTAAAGCCTAGGGACAGGCAGAGAGAAAGGCTTATGTGAGGCTGGGAGAGACCCAGCAGAGCAGAAGAAAAGAAAAAGATGAAGTGAAGGAGCCGGTTCTAGTGATGTGCATTGTATGAAAAGTATTCTGGGTAGCAAATTTATCAATTTAATTTCTGCACACCTAGAAGGTGGTCTGGAGTTTGATAGATTTTTCCCACATTCTTCAGAGCCCCAAGAAATCTCTCTTCATTCTTGAAACTACCTCCCCTCAAGAAGAACAAGTGAAAAAATCTCTTTTTTAGAAGCTTTGCACCTTTTTTCAAATAGTCACCACAATCTATGTGCCTTACAAAGGCCTGGACATGCTGTTCTTTAATATCCCTGTGCCTGCTGCTCTGGATTAGCTTCCTTTCTCCAGCATTTTCCCTGACCGCTGGCAGGTTTTGTACTGAAGAACCCCATTGCTATTACTCTTGATGCAATTTCTCGTGAAAACTTTAATTTCCAAGTATTAAATCGATTTATCCCTGGGTTCTTGATCAGGCAATGGGAGCGTCTAATTATGGAAAACAGACCGCATCCGTTCCCTTGGCATGGGTCTGAGAAATGCAGTGTGAAATCTTTTATTACTGTTGTCTTGCAAGATTTTCAGCTGCTTTTGGCTTCCCTATGAGCATAGTGTGGAAACAGTTTTGCGAGCTACGGGGACGTTTCACCTGTGTTTCCTGGTGAGAAGCAATAAGCAGTAGCTCTGCCAGCAACAGCACCTGGTCCACAGGAGGAAGGCATTAGTGGGAGCCACCTCTCAAAGATCTGGTTAAAGCAGATGGATGTGATCACCCTTCCTGCTTCAGCCTGAATGGATGAGGCCATTTCACCCTACATGTGGTGGTGGAAATGGTGGGAAGTTGCAGTTTCAGGCCAGGGGACATATGCAGTAAGAATGATTAAATTAGAGAGGACTGATGGCAGCAGCTGGGGACTGAGTCGTGCCGGTGTGGGTAAAGCTAACGGTGAGGAAGCTGGGAGCAGTGAGCACAGCCCTGGGAGGAGGGCAGGGACAGAGCATCACTGGGGCATGGGGCTCACGGCAAAGGCTGGCCGGGAGGACTGAGCTGGGAGATGGTCATTCTTGTTCGCAGCATCCAAGCAAATGGGATTTTGTAGGTTCTTGAATTGCAATGGCACCAGAAGAAACTTAACCATTCACATAACCCATTCTTCCTCTGGAAAGGAAGATGCTTGTAAGACCCTGAGTGCCTACCTGAACATCACGGGTTCTTAGCCCTTTGCATCTTGAAAATGCTTTTACAGCCTATGGTACTCGATCTCATCTCAGATGCCTGATGCAAATCTCTGCATTGTGCGTAATGGGTAGGAGGGAGATTCAGAGAAGGGGGAGCTCATGAGAGATGTTTCTTTACGTGGACCCATGGATAAGGGGAGGAAGGGGAACAGTTTCTGTTCCACAGAGATTGCAAATAGTTTATCAAAAACTGCTTCTTGAGATTTAAGACCCGTGGAGGTCTCTCGTGAGAAGAGTGCAAGCCTTTTTATATTCTTTCAATTTTCTGTGCTCCTCTGCTAGCTTTATCACCCACTTTGGAATGGACATTTGGATCCTGGATGAGCTCGGAAAGCATTGCCATGTGTGTTTGGTGCCATCGTGGTAATACAGATGGTACGAGCCACTAGCAAACGAGCTTGTTTCTGTTCTAGTACTGGGAATCGCTCAAGTTTTTGACTTAACTGAGCCAGAAATCTAAAATGCTAATGGCAGGAATAAGTTCCTGTAAGGGGCACGTCTGTCCCTGTGGAACCAATGGGTAAAATGGAGCATTACATCATGCCTTTTTCCCACAGACTGTGGTTTCCCAACATTGATGGCTAAGTGCCAAAAATAGGCAGTTAGTGAATTCAGAAAAATCAATAAAAAGCATGTGGTGAAAGTGAAAATAGAAAAATCATGTATCATAGCAATTTTATACAGTTCTAGTGCTGATAATCGGGAGACCTTTAACACAGAGACTAAAATAGCTTTTAATAATTTCAGTCAACTTCATTTCAAAAGAATGTTCTCGTCATGTATAAGCCTTTGCTGAGGACTGGAGCTGTTCAGAAGGTTTTGTCATCCTTTTATTAGTCTTGATAATGAGGCCTCATTTTAGAGGAAAACGTAATTTAATGGTCTTGGTATTGAATGACCTTGATGTGGTTAAGACACTTGTCTATATGTGTGTGGGAAATGCAAATAATGGAGACTGTGTTGGCTCCCAGCCTGTGAGCCTCAGTAAGGTGCTGGATGTTACTTTAAATTTGCTTGCTTTGCAGGTCAGATTGAAGGATGCCTGAGACAAGCAATAAATTTTTTTTCCTGCTATTGGGAGGTTGAACCTGCTGATTAATGCACCTCTCATTTTATTTTTTTTTTTTTTCAAATGCTTGAATTCATCCTCCCTTTGAATTTTCTTTGTGGTGCTAGAGGCTTCCAAGTTTTTTTTTTTTTCCTAAATAGATGCCACATGAGGGCTATGACTCATCAGGATCTGATAATTGAATCCAAACATGTAATTTACCTTAACTACAGTAGTTTTGAATGTGCTGCAAAAAGTTTCTGTAACATTGCTCCAGAAAGCAAGATTGCACTGGAAATAAGGGCAACTGTTAATGTGTGATGCCCTCCTTCATTGGGAAAATACTAAAATATATTGTATTTATAATATATAGGTACTTTTGGCTTTTTTTTTTTTGGCATGGTTTTTTCCCCCCCCTAAGCTTAAGATCCCAACTGTAGTTTATTTTAGCATTTGCTTCATATTACATCTTTGTTTTCTGTCCTAAACTAACTCTTAAACTTCTTGTATGAATTGCTTTTTCAAACTTAATGGGGGCCTGGGCCGGAGCACACAACGGCAGTGACTGGAACAGGTTTGAGTTATAAAGCAAGCTTTTTATTGCATCCTGATGATAGTTTAATTTGTGAGAAAAGAAAGCAAGCTCCCACTTCACTGGGAGAGCAGCCAGAGAGCATGGTACATGGGACACTGGGAATATGGGATTTCTGGATCCATTCTTGCTGTTTGCTAGCTGGATGGTGCTTGAGTCACTTTGTTCTCCTGGATCTGTTTCCTTATCTCCAAAGAGGGGATGGTGCAGGCTGCCGTTTGAAGCTTGGTGATCTGCTAATGGAAAGCTTTCTCCAATAAAAGCCGCTGTTACTGTCTAAGTATTGTTAATTGGGCATTGCAAAAAAAGTGATTGTAAGAAAAACGTGAATGACCTCTTGAAACTGAGCAAAAGTAGTCTCCATGTGGGTGTATGCGTCGGAGAAAGATGGAAGGATGGGAAATAGGAGGGAAACAACTGGAACTATCCAGATCATATTTATGTTGTTCTGTTTAAAGGGAGGGTTACCCAACTGTGGCACAGCCCCAGTCATTACAGAGCTAGTGGGCCTTTGCTAATTGGTCCCAGCTTAGGATAGCCATGGGTCTGCCCTGTGTTTTGCTTCACTTGAAGCTGACTTTGTGCTTGTACTTTATTGCATTGGAAGACCAGAGTAAGCAGCTGGGATTTGGGGCCGAAAGTGCTACTTGGGAAACCATTGAGGTGAGAAGAGTATGAACTCCTCTGTGCCTCGCTTGGCTTATTTACGGAATGAATACCTGCTTGTGAGCACACCTTGTGCTTCAGCTTGTTGATCTATGGAAGAATGTTTCCATGTGTGTTCAGACCCAGAAGACCTGCAGCTGTGCTGAGGGTGTTGCTGGGTCCGAGCAGCACACTGCTGAATAAGGGATGGCTACTGATCGATGGATTCTGTGATTCCACATTATTTATTTTTGACCTCTCCTGAAGTAAGCTTATGAGGCAGTATTAGTGGGCTTGGGGCAAAGGCCAAGGTGAGGGCTGTACAGGGTTGATTGCTTGCTTTGGTGCCTGGCGAGGCCCTGGATGTTGTCTTCTATGTTCTTAGCATTTTTAAGTCTGAAAATGGGTTAGGGTTTAGACTGCAGTCACCAAAGCACCTGAGCATCCACCTGATGCACTGAGAATTTTCTGTGACTATTCAGTCTTCACGTTAGGTATGTGCTTTTGCTTTGTTTAACCAGGCATCTACCATATTTGTGCCAGAGGTGTCCCTGTGTTCTGGCCATAGTATGACTCTTCTCTAAACTGATGCTAAACCACTGGTCATGCCTTCTCTTGGGGGGTGTGTGTGTAATCATGTGATGTGGCCATGTCTTGAGTGCCTCTAATACCTGAGCCTTTACCATAATTCACTGTATTTCCAAATGCAGGATCATGCATATCACCCCAGAAGCTGCTGGGCAGCATAGTGTTAAATTTTGCCTGTTAAGATTGCTCTTATGTCCAGTTTCTTTAAACAGAAGGTACTTTTCTGCCCCACTGAAGCATGGCTGACATAGATTTCAGCTGCTGGCACACAGAGATGCTTTGCTGCAGAGCAGACAGATGTAGCTGGGGAGCAGGGATAAAACTTGGGTTTTAAAAAAAAAAATTAAAATTGTGTCCAGGTTGTACCTTTTTAAAAAAATTTTTTTTAAAAGCACGTTAGCTTTGCTGCTCTGTGGACTTGCGTGCTTCCTGGCTGCGGATGAATGCTGATTAAACTTCTGCCATTACACATTTGAGCAGCAGCAGAGGAATGTATGGTTAGGAAGAAGATAACATAGCATTTCACCAGCTGTTAGTCGGGACCCTTTCTTGTGTTTTTGTTGTTCCTAATCCTTCTTCATGGAAAAGGGGGGGGGGGGGGGGGGGGGGGAAGAAACTCATGGAATGATGAGCCAAACTTGAGCATATGTCAGGCACTGCACATTACTAAGTGTCTGTTCATACAGCATCTCTCCTCTTACACACTGGGACCACTGCCTTTGAACTTGTGCAATGGAACAAGAATAATAAAATATGTTGTTGGTGCCATTTTAGCACATCATATATTTGTTTCTGCTGCACCCTGTTTTGCTCGTATTCTAAATACTGTGAAGTTAAAATGAATCCTTTTGTGTCCATAAATTATGGTGCTTAAAGATTCAAATTTTGGTCCCTGCATATCCATAGCTTTAGATTTATGAACCTGTAAAACACTCGCTATGTTTCTTTGTGACTTGTATCTGACTGTTTTTTTCCAACATAATGCATAAATAGAGTACAGTGTTCCCAAATGACATCAGCTCTCTGGAAACCTATAAAATCCTTCTTGTGTTTAACTGACTTTACACTATTGCTGCGTAAAACTAGAATTTTATGAAGATGAATAGGAAACTTATAGATTGCATAAGGCCTGCTATGGAGCTGCAGTGCAAGCTGTTTACAACAGAAATGCAAATAGCCTGATGATCTTCAGCCTTCCAGTCTGCTCTTTGCTCCTTGGATTATCATGATGTTTCATTTACATTTACTTTGACAACAGTACCTGCCACTGATAAAGAGGTGAGAGTCAAGATTTGAGGGGAAACGTCTGAAGAACAACAACATTGTATTTATAAAAATTGTCCCTTGGGGGCAGAGCGTGGCTGCAGATGAGCAAAACTCCGTTTACTGCTTGTAATCCATTACTGTTAATGTGTTGTTGTGTTTAGGAGCCTTCAGCTGGCCAAGGGAGAAATTATTTCCCTGGCCTGTGTATGGAGCCCTCTGAACTCCAAAACGTCAAAGGGAACAGTCAAAATGGAAGGGGAGGGGGAACCATCCCAACTTGGCTTTTGAGGTCTGCAGTTCAGCCTTGGCATCCCAAGGGCAGCTCTGGAGCGCCTGCCTCCTGCCCATCTCGGTTAAGGAAAAATAATCTGTTAAAGTGAAACGATGACAAGATGTTCAGAATTTTTCTAAGCTCGTTAGACAGCGAGGTGGGGGGAACACCAGTGAAGCTGATTGTAGTGGAAGGCTCAGTCGCAGGTCAGGGAGCTCAGTCTGCAAGGAAGTAGGACAGTGAAGCTGGAGGCGAGGATCCTGCAGCATTGCAAATAGCCTGGTCACAGGAACTGCTGCTGAGAAGGGGATTCAGAATGCAGGAGGTGGGAAAGAAACATAAGTCCTTCAGAAATCCAGGAGATGCCCTTACTGGATGGATTGTGGGATGTCTGTACAACCAACAAGGCCAGCCTTTGAGTGAGGCCATCATCTTTAAAATAGAAAAATAGAATTCCTGTTTATGGTACCAACTTTCCTCAAACAAATATCCCATTTGCACGGGAATTGATTACAGGCTGCATCCCTAGTGGTCTGGGGCTTTGGGGGCTAAAAGAAAATGTAACTAACTGTTTCCATATGGGTATCCGTTCTCCTACACACCTTGTCCCTGTGCAATCTGTTTGGATAAAGCTGATGGCTCTTTAACATAGCTTGAGTGGATACAGACAGCTTTGCAGGGTGATGATCCTGATGCTTCTTTTATGATCTCTTTTCTTTTGCATTTCCCTTCCAGCAGTTTGCTCCTTAGAGCAGAGGACTGTCATCTTTTATGTTCTGTACTGAATGGCAGCAGCTGAAGCCTGTGGAAGGGAGGTTGCATGCTGAGGAGAAGCTGCAAAGCAGGTTACATGCTCTGCAGTAAGAAGCAAGCCGCATTGTGTATGTGTTAGAGCCCTGATGTGTTTATGGATCTTCATTTCAGGCAGTTAGTGGTGTAGGTAGCCCAGGTTAGCTGGGTCGGTACGAAGAGTACTGCTGGTTATATCTGATACGTAGTGGAAGATGTGAGTGGAGCACTATATGGCCACTAAAAGCTATAGGAGAAATAGCGTAGCCATGATTTTGTTTGGAAAAGTATGCCAACAACCAGTTGTAGCAACTTGTTTTCTCCGTCTTGTTGGTGTCCTGTCAGAGGCACGCTTACCTTGAGCATGTGGATTCCAGCTGCCGCTGGCTTTGCCTGTAATGCTGTTATAACTTCATGAGTTTTTGGTGTCGTACCTGTAAAGCTTCTATTCCAAGAATTCTGACATTTTCAAAGTACTTCAGGGAGGTGAGCTCAAAGCTTGCAGGATTTGTCACCTAGTGCTTTCTGTATGCCTGGGCACAGCAGTACTGCCCTCTTAGAAAGAGGTTCTGAAGCTTCTGTGAATGAGCCGGGGACAGATGGGAGCAGAAGAGAGATGATCTCTGTCACTTCTGGTATGTTTTAAACCATGGACTATGTAATTGTTTGGGACCATCTGATTGAGCATCTTCTGCTGGTCCATCTGGTCTCCCTGCATCACGATGGACTGGGTGACACAGTTTTTTGGATCAGCCCTTGCAGTAATCTCCTTGTGCTCTGAACATTTGCAAAACCTATCTTTTGGTTTTATTTTTTGTTAATTTGGCACAACGTTCAGTGTGCCTTTTTTTTTTTTTTTTTTTTTTTTTTTTTTTGACTCTGTAGTCTGCAGTCTGAATTTTCTCTACTTCAGTTTTAAGCCTGTTTGCTTTTCTGGGGTGATGACTAAACTGGTCATTATAGATTTTTGATGTTTCTACAAGCTAGGCTCCAGTTTTCTAGGTTTCTTCTCTATTTGTGAATTCCTCTTTAAGTTCTTAAGTCTGGGAAAAGTTCTTGACTTATTTCCTTTACATTTTGCTCTACTGTAGCTGGGAGGTTTATGGTTAGGATCCAGATCAAGTAGTGCGAGGCTGATGCAGGTGAAACACTCTGCATGGCACATGGATAGCCTTTCATTTTAATTTATTTGAAAAGTTAAAACTGTGCAGGAGTGGAGTGCTCTCCTGCTATATTTGCAGTGGTACAGGACAGCAATATCTCTGACAGTTGTTGCAGTGGAGGCTAATTATATAGGTTAGGCAAACTAACATAGAAAGGATTTCAGGTCTTCTCCCTAAACCCTAATGTTTTATTCTAAGAAATCATTGTCATGAGACCACCGTGAGCATAAGTAGACACACACAAAGAAAAAGTTGCAGAAACTTGGAGCTAAGGCTGCTCATTGATGAACCCTTCTTGTTGATGTATGGGCATAACACACAGATTATAAATACAGGATATAATGCTGTTTCACAAGTAACGTAGCTTTCTACTTTGGGATGTCTCTTTGTTCTAGGTGCTAAGCCAAGTCTGTGAAAGTCATTTACGTCTTCAGTGTGTAGAACCTACTATCAGTTAAACTGAACAAAGCAAGTATCTGCTGCTTTCTGTGAGGATAAAGCAAGTTCTCTGTGTTCTCAGCCAAATTAGCTTTATGGTTTAACTGCCTTCTCTCCTGGGCTGTGCCTTGTAAACTGCTGAAGTGACTTAACAGGGGGAAAAAAAAAAAAAGTGAGGCATTCGGTGAGGTCTGTTCTTGGTTTAGTGGTTATAACTCTGGTGACAGTCAGCAGCAGAGCACAGTCTTTAATCACAGGGTGTGCTGTGCTCAGAGCCTGGCTGTGACAGGGGTGCTGCATCGAAGTGCGGGGACAGTCTGTCACCATCGGCTGCTGCTTGCCCAGCTCTGCAGATGGTGTTTGCTTTCTCTTTCCCCTCCTGATATCACAGGACTGATCTGGAATGTGCAGAAAAGTTGGGTGACCTGGAAAGAAACGCTCTGTACCTCCCCAGATAGGAGATTCTGCATCTGAGCAAATAAAATGAAGGGGGAGCTTCTCTTTACTTCTGGCTGTCCATGGTAAGGCACAGTGAGGTTTTCCAGCTCTGAGCCTCTTCTGTTGCTGCCTGCAGAGATTTGCTGTTGGATAAAAGTACATGAAGCTCCTCTTGGTGGTAGTCATTAGGTATGGCCAAACTCTTACCAGCCCCTCAGGTCTACACCAGATTGTCATGTCTTCTTGTGAAGACAGAAAACCCAGCTGGTATTACTAAATGCTTGAGTAAGGATCTGAGAAGTTGAGGAAGACTGGGACGTTATCTTTTTATTTTTTAAAATTACTCCTGTTCTAACTTCCCTTTGGCCTCTGCTTATGGCCAATGTCAGAACACACAAAGGATGACTGACTGAATGTTTGACCTAACCCTATATGGCTGCTCTCATGTTGTAATTTTAAGTGTAACTCTGGGAGCCTGAAGCCTTCTCTGCTTTGGAAAGCTGGGCATGAGGTGTGTTTCTCTTGGTGCTACGTGTATGAAGCCACCAGATTTCATGACAGGTGGGTGCTTGAGGGTCTGTGCTGATAATGATCAGCCTTGAGCCTCTCCCTCACAACAGCCTTCTTGTCTGTCTGGTTTCCCAGCCCTGAGCTGAACAGCCTCATCAGACCCTCCTTGCCATTTGTCCATGCACCTCGGATGGGAAGGAGCAGCAGCGTGTTGCTGTCCTGGCTGGGGCTGTCTTCTGGCTTTGGCTGTTCTGGGCTGTTGGCAGGAGTTTCTCCTGGACACCAGCTGCTGCGGTTAGCTGGGCTCTCCCTGCGTCTTCAGGTGCACTGGGACTGGCAGAGGGACACAAAAAACTCACAAAGCCAGAAAGGACATGTGTGGTGGACCACACTGCTCCTGCAAGTTCTGACTCCCTGTAACAGAGATGAACTGTCCTTGTTACCACAGAATGTGTATTTTTCAAATAAAACAATAGATGGGGGTATGTTTGTTTTTTTTTTTTTTTGTTGTGGTTTGTTGTAGAGCAACGGAGGTGGTGGGTTGATCAGCACTGATAACATGCAGCTGTGGCCTCACCTCAGAGGCAGTGGGTTCTTTGACATGGATGATGTGCAGGTGTAGCTTGTTCCTGCTAAGTGGTTAAATAGCCCTGAGGATGGGGGGAGAGGTGGTTGGATGGAGGAGGAGCAGTGTGGTCTGACCTCTGGAGGAAGGAAATACAGCACAGACAGTAGAATCTGACCAATGGTAAAAGCCTTGTTGCAGCATACTAGTTTGTTTGTGATGCAACAGTTTGGTTTGTTTGGTGCGTGGTGTTTTTTTTTTTTTTTTGCCCACTGTGAAAAGGAGTGGGCACAAATGCCTCTGTTCTCCCCAGGGAATTGTTTTCCTTTTTCATCTCCAACCTCCCCCCATAACCAAAAGCTTTTGGCTGGTGTTTGAGAGAAAAAGGTGCTTGTTCAAATAATCCTGCCTTTCTAGTGTGGTGCAGTAACAGGCTATTGTCCTCCACAGTCCCAGCAGCACTAATGAGGGGCATGTGCTGTTTGATGCAGCATTTTATCCCTTCTGTCTGCCCTGCCTGGGGGCTGTTCATTGTATTGCGGTGCTCTTTTTATGTAAGATACTGCATCAGGCAGGACAAGGGTTGTGGTGCTGAATTTAGACAGTTGGAGGTTGTGTTGTGTGCTTTTCAGGCAGAGTGGAAACAGCCACTGACTTTTTTTCACTTTTTCCATATGATTCTGTCCATTCTAAGTGTTACGGCCATCATATATTTCCCGCAGTGGCTGTTGAGTTAGTAGCCAGGTTTCTCAGTGTGGTGTTCTACCTGTAAACCTGTTGGAGATTTGTGTGTGTGTTTGGTTTTTTTTTAATCATCACCACACTCCAATGTATTTTTTTAGCAAGCCATATTTTACCCATTTGACATACTCAAACAGTCTGGCTTGTGGCTGGTTGTGATGGCTTTGCTAAGTTTCGTGGATGGCAAAGAAAAGAGAAAGCGTAAAGTTTCTGCCTTGGGCACAGCACAGCTGCCAAGTGTGAGTTTATTGGGTTGTTTTCCTCGGCCCTCTGGAGGGTAGCGATATTAGTTTGTCCTGCTGGTCCAGCAGCCTTTCACAGATGATTTCTCAGAGCTGACTCCCCTCGTGCAAGTCTCCGTGGCAGGAATCTTGGTGAACTACTGCCTTGTATATGTGCAGGCATCCTGTGCATCCTTTGCTTCTGGGGAAGCGAGGAGTTGTCAAAGCTTTACACAGATGGCTCTGCATGCAGGTCTGTGGAACTAGCTGTGTCCTAGCTCATCACTTTTTAACTTGTCTCAAAGCTGTTTGTTAGCATGACCTCTTGGCTGGTACTTATACATCTTTATTTCATGTCAGATTCTCCTTTTTTTTGTGGTGGGTTGCTGCTTTTTTTCATTTCATAGCATATGTTTGTTTTAAATCTTGTTTTTCAGTTGGTAGAGATGACTGCTTTGAAATGAAGTGGATTGTGTTATCCTTATGCAGAAGGTTTACCGTCATATACCACTACTTATTTTTTGTGTAGTCTGTCTGTAAGCAAAATCAACCTAGAGGGTGAGAAATGCACATCTGATAAGTTATCATTGGAAACAGTTGGTTTCCAGTTTGCTAACATGAAAATAAATAATTCTAAGGCTGGCTTAGTACTTGAATATGGCAAGAACTAGAAATTAATTGCCCTGAACTGCACGGTTACTGATCTGAGTCAGGTTGCATTTGCACACATTATTTCCTGCCTTGCGGCTGCATTGCTTTTGTGTTCTGGACTGTGCGAGAAAGGTCTTGGCAGAAACTGAAGCTTAAACTTATCTGTCAACCAAGAATATATTAAAGAGGAGGTGGATGTAACTTTTTCTGCATGTCCATTTTGCTTGTGAAAAGTAAACATGAGGGTTTCAGGTAAGTGGCAGGAAAGCTTATGTCTTGGTGATGGTATGATGCTGCCCACAGCGTGGTTCTGTGGAGAGTAGCTGGTGATGGAGGAGCACAGAGCTGCCTGCAACATGGGTAGTGAAGCCATTAAAGTGAGATATACACTGGGGAGTTTCACAAATTCCCAGTGCTCTTATCTCTTAAGACTGCTAGGATCACTGTCTAGCACGCACATACGCTTAATCTTACTGGTTTTATTTATGGGTTGTTCCATGTGCGTGAACGTTATCTCTCCAAATTATTATTTCTCCTACTATAATTGATATCTGAAGACGGCTGTTCCAGGAGCGGTATTTGTAAAAGGGTAAATCATCTGAGATGCAGATTAGATGCATGAATGTATAAAGTATATCTGAAGTCCACAGCACGTACATCTCTGTTGAGAGAGATCTGGGGGGAGGATTTTGTCTCGAAGGCACAAAGTGATTCAAGTGCATTAAGAGCAATTCTGCACTGATCTCTGGATAAGATGCCCCACAAACACTAACACAAACAGGCCTGTTGCATTGATAGCCACGATGGTCTTTCCATGCTTGTTAAGTTGTAGGTAGGACAGACGGCCGTGTTCCATGTGGCTGCACCCAGGTGGGTCTGTGTCCTGGCCGGTACCGTCTGTGGTGCTGCGTTACGGACAGTATGTGGCTGAGCTGTGTAAAAAAAAAAAAAAAAAAAAAAAAACAAAAACAAAACAAAACAAAAAAAAAAACAAAAACAAAAAACAAACAAAAAAAAAAAAAAAAAAAACCAAACAAACAAACAAAAAAAAAAAACAAAACAAAAAAAAAAACCAAAACAAAATTGACCTAAGCTGTACCTATATGGGATCTGGAAAATGGGCTGAAAAACATAATTTAGTTTTTATCCCTAGTATTAAGAGCTTTTATTTGCCTCAGTGTTACTTTTTAATTAGAGAAAAACAACCGGCTGGGTGTCACTGTCTCCTTGAAAATAAAAAAAAGTAAAACAAAATTCCCTGATACAATAATAAAACTACTTCACAGACTGCAAGAGAAGAATATTGCCTCTATATGTGATTGACTCAGGTCTTGAGCATAAAGTAGCTTGCAAGTGCATATATTTTTATAGTCTGTCATCTCATGAATCTCAGGACTACTTCAGCAGTACCTTCAGACAAAGCAGTATTATAAATTATAAATATAAAAAATTAAGTAACTTGAACAATAATCTTAAAAATGATTAACGCAACATGTCAGACTTCTTAAAATCTTGGGAAGATTTTGGAAATTCTCATCCTCTTTATATTGTCCCTCTGTAAACTACCTATCTCTTTCCATTTTGAGAAGGATGCGAGCTCTTCATCAATTTTTCCTCTAGATCTTTTTATTACTTTTTTTTCTCTGATACCATTTTGATTAAGAATTTTGGCAACAAGCTGACCATTCCTCCAAGTTTTGCTACTGTGTTGCTATGTTTGGGAGGTAAATACCACACTGGTGCTCGCTTATATTCAAATAAACCCGTGGTGGGTTTTTTTGTTATATATATTTTCAAACACATAAGGATATTTTGGCCTGTAGGTGGACTCCCTGTGTTCCTGCTGTGGAAGCAGACCAGCGGTACGTGCTTCCAGTTCTTAATTTATTTCACGTGGGGCAAGAAAGTGAATACATCGGTGGTTACTTGTCAGCGTGTTTTTTCTGAAATGAGTTCAGACAGTGTCCCTTTTCTCCGAATTACCCAGTGGTCCAGTTCTTCCATGTTACTCTGATTTATTAGGGAATGTATATGAAATGTGCTAATTTATTCATAATGACATGAAGAAACCAAATTAGTACCAGCAACATTAATTTAACAACAACAAAGTGTCCACTTTGCGTTGGGACTTGTGTTGATGACATAATGTCACATCAATAGCAGCCATCACAGACTGGTTTAATAACTAGCTTAATTATGTTTGTTGATGGCTGTTTCAGGATTGCCATTACATAATTTTGAAATGGCACTTTAAAACCATGCTGAAAAGAAGAAATAAAAAATACTGATGGAACCTTTGTACTCCTCACTGTGACACCATATTCCTGCTGCTTATTCATCATCTTTGTAATTTTAGTGAGAAATTTTTTTCTCATTATTTTTCTTTTTTTTTTGTGTGTGTGTGGGGAGCGGGAATACTGCTTTTCTGAGCAGATATAAGACTCAGTATACTGCTGTCTTCTGTTTGTTCAAAGGGCTGCCTCCTGCCTCTTCAGCAACAGTATGGCAACTAAATACACTTTGAATTTTTGTGTCTGTCTAACTTTGGGTGGCCTAAATAGCTGCTTTCGCTCAGGAAGTTAAAAATGTAAAGATACTTTACTGTCTTCACCATTAGGAATATGTAGCTGCTGTGATAATTTTCTCATGCCTGGTTCCTCCTGTTGTTTTTTTAATAATCTTTATATAACTGATATTATGTAGAGGAATGAAGCTGGGTTAATTATCATTGATAATATACAGCTGTGGGCTGGCTTCAGGGGTGGCGGGTTGGCTGATGAAGACAAGGTACAGCTGTGGCTGGTTCTGTTAAGAGGTTGGGCAGCCAAGGAAGAGAGGGGAGGAAGAAGCTGAGAGAAGAGGGAGAGCGTGCACCCTGGACGAGGAGAACTGGCATGAAGAGTATGTTGGTATGTGATGGTAAAAGACTTAGTTGCAGCTGGCTAGTTTTGAGAGTGCTGTGACAATATTACACTTTTTTTTTTACCGGAAATTTTGCGGTACTTAGCTTATTCTTTATGGGGTAAATACAGAGCAACTCTAAATAAATTTCCATTTTATGGTCTCTTTCCAGATAGTATGCAACTTAGTCCTGTATTGTTAATACACAAAACAACAGTTAGAGGCAGCATTAGCATTTTCTTCACCTGGAGTGAAGGAAGGTGTCTGATGGTATGAAAAATAAATAAAGAGATGTCATACCCTCTATCACTCCTTTTAAATGATTGAATTGGAATTCCTGATGTTGCAAGTATGGCCCTGGTCTTTGCACAGGGGTTCCAAAATTCCTGGTGGGGTGGGCAGGGTCTGGCTAAGCTTGGCCTGACTTGCGTTTTGGTGAGTGGTGAACTGGAAGAGTTGATCAGGAGTACTTTTAACTTGGCGCTGCAGTCACAGCCATCAGATACCAAAAGCTTGAGCCCTGTTATTGAAATGGAAGTAGGATGGGGAAATGGTCTTCCTGACACGAAACCAGACTGAAGGAAGATGACAGACTGTTATTACCTAGGTCTGTATTTTTTGGTAACTAAGAAAACTTGTGCCTCTACCCCTAGTCTGGTAGAGTTTTATTACGTTCTAGCTGCAGCTGAAAGTTTGTATCTCTGCTGGTGTAGTCTATCCAAAGCAATTTTTTCCCCTTTAAATGTAATTCAGTGATTTAGAGAAACTATTTTTGCAGCCTGCTTCCTATGTTGTCGGTAATGGAAAGTAAATGCACAGCAAACAGAATTTCATACTGACAGGAGTTACGAGGGAACTAATTTTTTATACATTATGAACAAATTCTGTTCTATATAGTAAAAAAAAAATATGTGTAATGGACTTCTGGGTTCCCCTGCTCCCCTCCATTTTAATCTGTCCTGGCTTTTACATAACTAAACCTATTTTCTCAGTTTTTAAAGTATTGGCCCAAGTTCTGCTGACTGCCCAGTGACACACACTGGTGCTTTACAAAGTGGTGAGTGAGAAGACCTGACAGAAAGGTGAACTTAGGTGACCTTCCTAATCTAAAAAGTTTCACTGCATTCTATTTTTAGAGTGATCCCCTGTGTGAAGAGGCAGAGGTCCTCTTGCAATTCTGCCATGAAATGTGACCTTGAGCTGGTGTCAAGTGTTGTGGTGAATGTGCCTCCTTCCTGAAAGCACAGGTCTGACAAAAACTTCCACCAGAATGTGACTCTTTTTTTTTTTTTTTTTTTTTTTTTTTAATATATGAAAGAAGGTTTGGATGTTGTTCTCAAGTGAATGATGGAGTTGTGAAGTAAGAAGTTCCTACCCCGCATCAGCTGTGGGGCAGCCCTCAAATGGGCATCGTGCCTGTGCTTCAGGGCTCTCTGGGGGTTTGGTCCCAACCACAAAGAACAGCTCCAGCTGCAGAGGCAGTAAATTAAAACTTTGTGGGAAGGATACTGAATCTTGTAGTTTGTCATATACTGGCTATGTGTCATGACTTATCTTTGTATCTTGCCTGCAGTAAACACTTATTTATAAAAGTAGCACAGCTCTAAGGCAATCCTGTCCCTGCCAGACAGTGATAACTAGGGATTATATCACTTACTGGATTGTGCAAGACCTATGTTCAAATCTCTGGCTTGAACCACTCTCAGCAGAAACATAACCAAGGTTTTTCTGAGGAAAAACACTCTGAGGAGTGTCTGAGTCAGGTCCTGGCTTTCTGCAGTCACTAGTCTCCCCCTTCTTTAGGACTGAGTGATTAATCAGGGACCTCACTGTCTTCATTCTGGAAGCTTTTTTCCCCACACTGGAGGAGTCGTCCTGCTGAGGAGAAAGGCGCTGCAGGGACAAGGTGTGATGAACTGATGCAGCCCCCGTTCCCCATCCCCCTGTGCTGCTGTGGGGAGGAGACAGAGAACTCAGGAGTGAAGCTGAGCCTGGGAAGAAGGGAGGGGTGGGGGGAAGGTGTTCTAAGATTTAGTTTTTATTTTCTCATCATTCTACTCTGGTAAAAAATGATCTTTACCATCATGGGCAACAGAGTCAACTTGGAATCAGTGAGTGATTTCTCCCTGTCCTTATCTCAACCCATGAGCCTTTTGTTATATTTTCTCTCCCTGTCCAGTTGAGGAGGGGAGGTGTGGGCACCTGGCATCCTATGGAGGTTAAGATAACTAAAGCTCAGTCTTATTGTCTAGCTTTTAAGATGATTTCTGTAGGACTTGCATGGGAAATTTCCTCTAGTTGAATCCTTTCGCATGTAGTAGGTGTATAATGGGTTTTTTCCTTTCTGATGCAGTCATTACCTGGAGCTATCAGGTGAAAACTACAATGTGGCTCTACTGACCTGCCATCCACATCCCAATATGCACAACCATGTATTCCTGATTTCTCTAAGTGAGGATAGGGGAAGATGATCACTCACTTGTACCAGGCACAACAGAAGCAGGAGGCACCATATCCCTGCAGAAAAATTGGCTTGAAAGAGATAACAATAGGGAATTGCATATAAACTGTTTAGCTCCAGTCCTTTTTGCCTGTATATGCGTTGAAAACAAGATGATGATGTGATCTTGCTTCATCAATTTAGCAAAGACTGCTCACAAACTTGTTTTCTTTAGATTTTTGGGGAGGGAGCAGGAGATGTCTGAAAATACCCCACCACTTAGTCTTCTGTTTCCAGTCTCCTGTTTTTCTTTGCACTCCTGTTTTTGTACTTGCTAAATACTAAATTAAAAGAAACCTCATTAGATATTCATAGGTACTATAGCTAGTTTTGGTGGAGATACCACAGTGGTAGTGACCCATTGCCACGGATAGCTTGTGTCAGTCTTGCAGCTCTAGAGACAAGTAACAATTAATAGTAGGGCTTGACACAGAGGGGAGATACGGCCACTGACCTGGCCATATCTCCCTTAAGTTAAGGAGATAAGGTTGCCAAGCAGAATAGAGGCCAGGAACTTATCTTGAAAGGTGCCAGTGGGTGACCAGCTAATGAGTAACAAACTCAGCAGAATGTTCAACTGCCCTTAGGCATGTTCTTGCAGCTCAGACCATGCGTAGCCCCATGGTGGGAGCTGTTTCTTGTACAACTCAAAGTGGTTTTATTAAATTAGGGTCAGTCTGTAGTACTGTGCTGGAAAGGAGTCATAGAATGGTTTGAATTGGAAGGGACCTTGAAGATCACCTAATTCTGACCTTGCTGCCACGGGCAGGGACACCTCCCACTAGACCAGGTCGCTCAGAGCCCCATCCAGCCTGGCCCTGAGCACTGCCAGGGATGGGGCATCTACAGCTGCTCTGGGCAGCCTGTGCCAGTGCCTCACCACCCTCACAGTAAAGAATTTCTTCTTAATATCTCATCTACATCTCCCCTCTTTCAGTTTAAAGCTGTTGTCCTTTGTGCTATCCCTACAAATTCCTAAAATGATAAACAAAATTCTGATCAATAGAATACCTGCTGGCTGGCCAGTGTTAAAGTCACCTCAGCATTGCTGAAGATGGTTAGGGAGGAGCTGCAGCTGGAGAAATGAGTGTTGTTCTAGGAGCATACAGGTGTGTGGTGATGGTGCGTCCCCTGCATTAACAAGGGTCTGTAGCCAAGCCAAGGGCATGTGCACCTGATACGCAGGTGCTACGGCAGACCCTGCTTTCAGGGTCAGGGACGGCAACTCCATGTGCTGGGCAGATGAAGAGTATTGCTGGGCCAGAGAGGAGATCTTATTTATTGTTTCTCTTGGAGCCCAAACCAGGTCTGCTGTGTCCTGGCTGCTGGAGCAGAAGTTTGGGTGGGCTATGGGGCTGAGCATCTGTGCTTTACTCCCATCCCAGTAGCATGAGTGGCGTTAACTCTGCACTTATGCTGCTGACAGCAATAAATTCTGAGTTCTTCTGTTCCAATAGGATTATAATGGCATATTATCTCATTATAGGAGTGATAATCTTTCAAAGACATCTTCAGTGGGAAATTACATTAGAAGGAATTTGTAGAAGTACAGTAAATGGTTGTACTTGTGGGCCTCTTAGAGCGTTAACAGAGCTGGAGCATCTAGTCTGCCTGAAGATATATCTGCCATGTGGAAGCTGGTGCCTGTACCGTTACGCTGTTAGAACCAGCATACAAAGTTTTCTCTAAATGCTTCTGGAGGAGGTGGAGAAAATACAGTAAGAAAGTGATGTCTGAATGGCAGTGCAAAGGCAAGTGGTTTAGGAAAAGGTGGAAAATCGCCATTCCTAAGGTCTTATGATGTAGCTAATAATTTTTCAAAACACTTATTTTGCTACAGGAGAAGTGAGAATAAAACTGACTCATTGTAAAAGTGTTATTTCTCAACTGGACTGTCCTTCTGACCGATGGGAGGTGATGTGTTTGCCTTGAAAAGAACTTGAAATAGTTTAGCACTGCTGATCTCTAGTGTTGTCTTTCACTTTCTGGTGGAGTATCATGCATTTCTGGTTTTGTTCATTTCTTGAGATGGGCAGCTTTTGTGTAAAGGGTGAGCTTAGGTAAACACTCATTTTTGAAGTTGTCTTTGGAATCATCTTATATCCTGTTTGAGAGAGAAGACAGTGCTGTGGAAATGAAAAATGAGTTTGTGTAAAAAGTTATCTTTTCTCCAAGATACTACGGAAATAGTGTTTCACAGCAGGGTTTATTACTTTTCCCTAAGATATATAGACATGTGTTATCAGTTTAATGCAGCTATTGGACTTAGAGGAATAACATGACTTCCAAAGTTGCAGACAATATTGAGTAGATCTTAGAGAGTCAAAGAACTTTGATGTGTTAGCTCAGCTTTGGCCTTTGTTGTTTGTGTCTCTTGGCTTCTCCAAAGCTTTTGTGTAATTATCTTAGTAATTCTAATTTTCTGTTCACAAAAGTATAACTAATACAGGTTATATCCTTTTAAACGTAACTTTCTCCCCAGTGAAATACCAGACTATTTAAATGCAAATGGAAAAGGGGAGAAGTAGGAATTATCTCACTGGATATTTGAATGCATTGAGTGGGTATTACGCAGGTACTTGTTTAGCCCAGGAATCGTGTTTCTTCTTGGAAGATGCAGATAAATTTTCATTCAGTGAAGAATGAAATCTTAAAGATAAACTTGAAAAGTCTATGGGGAAAAAATAGTCCTTTGGAGACTTATAGAATTTAAAACTTCAGACTGATCTCTTCCCATTCCAGGATTGCAATAAAAATAATTTAATTCTGTGTTCTTGAATGAAAAGTATAAAAGCTCAACCCTTTTTCCTTCCCTGTCCTTGATATTAGCGTTGCTTCACTTATTTAATGAATGTCATCTTTCCGGGTGTAATAATTTCTGAGAGGGAGAATAATCTTTGGAAAGCTTATGGGGGGAAAAAAAAAATTGAAGGAAGCAAGATAATTACAAGGACTGCTACTATCTGATGATGTGGAGGTTCACAGGTTCTCTGCTCAAAGTGAAAAATCTAGGTGTAATCAGGAGCTTATGCATAAACTCCCATGCAGCTGGATGAAGTCAGAATAGAGTCTTGAGTTGCAAGTAGCAGTGGTTATTTAGGGTGGAAAGATATTCTTGCCAGTCATGCTGGAAACCTCCTGCTGAAAGTTGTAGGGCTATCCTTTGTTTTGATCTGAACACGGTGAATTGCAAATGTCAGCTTCTAAAAACATCGGCAGTAAATTGCGCATCTTGTTTGTTAACGGTAAGGAGGGATATTACGGTTTCGAACATGCAAACTGATAAGCATGAAAACAGTCTTTCACATCTACCTTGAAACTGTCGATCTGTGGCTGCATGGCTGGCTTCTTTGAGAAGTACAAGTGATTAGAACAGTAACATTTATCTAGATCACTCTGTATTTAGCAGTAAGAGTCTCCTGGGTATTCAGCCACTTTGGCTGAGTGTAAGTTGTGGATCCTAGAAATATCATACATGAAGCCAATCAAAATGCAGTGTCTATCTACTTTCTAACCGTAATGAAAATAATATTCTAGTGCCGGCTCAAGGAGAATGCCTGAAGGTATGGGTAGTAAAAAATTAAATCATAGTCAGGTGTGCTTTGCAGGGCTTCCCGTAGTATGACTTACTACTCAAGACTAATAAGAGATGGGACAGCTATTAGTCCAAAATTGCTCATATGAAGTGAAACAGTGAAACCTCATTTTAAACCTTGACCTTTCTGGTGCTAATCACTGCTGCAGGGCAGGAGTTAGCGCTGCCCTTTGGAGTCTGATGGTTCGGTTATCCTGCCTGCCCGAGCGCTGTGCTGGTGGTACCTGTGAAGCAATGCAGAGCTGGGATGGATACAATTAAATAAAACTGCTTCAAAAATTGGTAACGCTTGTTATAATGACTTCAAGACGCATAATGGACAGACTGCTCCTGCACTCCCTTGGCCTCAGGCTGGGTGATGAAATGAAATTCAAGCCACTCAGCTCAAAACAGTATATCCCTTATAAGAAAATATATCTAGAATTTAATAGATGCTTAACAATAGCTGATAGTTCTTGCTGTCTGTAAGATGCTTGAGGTGTTTCTCTACATCCTACTGAATGCTAGATGTGTTTGTATGAGGCACCATGGAAAAGCTGGTATGCTGACTGATTTGCTGAAAACACCTTCCCACCCTCATGTTTCCTGTTTGATTTACGTTCAGAGTGTCAGAATGCATTTTTGCACTACTCCAAGGAAAGCACAAGTCTGCAGAAGTCCCTGGGAGCTGGGCTGGGGCCCTGCATTTCTGCAATTGAGCAGAGGAACTCCTGGTGGAGCTGCTTCAGGTTCGAAGCAGACAGGAGGGTGCTTGCCTTTCTGTTTGTCTCAGCTTGGAGACCCCAAGTCAGAACAGGTTTTCAATCTTTTGGAGAAAACTCTGGAGAGAAATTTCTGCTTTATATTTCCTTGAGCCATTCAACCCTATGCTGTACCCTTTTCATGAAGATATAAATGGCTGCCTTTGTTTTCCTAGGCATTGTCTTCCATTCTAGACCTGGAGGTTTCTAAACCTTGGTGATCTGGAAAAGAAGTTGCTCGAAGGGCTGGTAACAATCAGTCTACTCTAAGACCACTCTTTGCAGCATCCTTGGCAAAGCATCTTCTATTGGAAAGAGTAGCATGTTGCCTCTTTGTTTAATGGATTTTTGTGGTTCTTCCTCCTCATAAAATGCAAATCACAGGTAGGCAACTGTCAATCACAAATAGTTTGCTGGAAGAATATTATGGCTCCTTTAAAAAAAAAAAAAAAAAAAAAAAAAAAAAAAAAAAAAAAAAAAAAACCCCAAAAAAACCAAAAAAAACCCAGCAGCAAACTATGTATATTTCTTCATTAATGAGTTATTTCCCAACAAGGACTAAATTTGCTCTTTGGTCACTCCTAGTTTCTATTCCACCTTAGTGTTAAAATAGCTTTTTCACCCAGTTCTGATTCTGTGTTTTTACATCTGTGATGTAGAAGAAGTTATTCTAGGTTTTCTTGAAAGGAATGTGAACCCAGAGAGCTTACTAACAACTTGATTCCAAGAGAAGATGTAAAAACGTCCCTGCTTTCTTCAGAAGATATAGTGGCTGTCATGGTAAAGTGTGCTAATTGGCATCTTCATATTGACACTGTGTCAACTCTTTGCTCCACTGAGGCTTCAGAATGCTGCATTAATGTGGCTGGAACAGAAAGAACGTGTTTTCCCCCAGCCAGTGGTGTTTGCAGCAGGCAGCGTGTGCCCTAAGCGGGTGGTCTGAGTGTCCAGTGTGTTAGGGAAGTGTTTGAAGTCCAAGTTATTATAATAGTTTTTTGGTACAAAAGGAAGCAAAATGTTTTCTAACATCATATGTTTATCTCTTTGCTTTCAACACGGAGGTGCCTCCAGTCTGTGCTTGGCTGTGAGAAGGTCGATGGGTTAAATGTCTCCTGACTGTGCCCACATTTTGTGTAGGAATGTCACAGATGGATTGAATTCAGTGCTATACCTTAAAACCTTCTAAAGTTCCTGGCGGAGACTCGTTCATGCCGGTTGTGAGGAGCCTTTTGTCTGCTGGGACCTGGACTGAGGCTGCCCATCTCACTGCACCGCTTCCCAGTCACAGCTGGGAATGCCTCTGGGCTGCTGCTGACACGGGCCTTGGTTGAACAGATGGTTTGATGGTGGGGATTCGCTTGTCTGAGCTATTTATTGCTTGTGGCAAGGAGCAGCCAGGTAGCAAAACTGTTATTCGCCCCAACAATGCACTTGCAAACAGAGTCTTATGGCTAGGACAGCGCTTGGCAATGTCCCCTCGATGAAGCCCACCCCTCTGTGTAATGCTGATGGCCGGGGGGCAGCCCGGAGGTCTTGCACCGCTGTCAGTGCAGCAGGTCTCCTTTGATCCCTGATGGCCCCATGGCTTCGGCATGGCCAGGGGATGCGGTGCTGCGCAGTGGCTGCTCTGTGCACCGAGGGCAACCTGGGGGAACGGAGGACCCCGTGGCTGGGTTCTGCAGGGTGCTAGTGTGCCCCGCAGTCCTGGAGGGCTTCTGGGTCCTTCTCTAGAAATGCTGTTTAAAAGTTTTTAATTCAAACATAAAAAAAAAGCGCAAGAAATTTCTGGGCTCTGTGTGTGAGAGGTACCTGCTGTACTGCTACTATATTTTGTATGGTTTAGATGGTCTGTTTTTATCTAAACCTCAATGGTACTTTAACTCTCTTGGCTTTGGTTTCATTTTCTACAAACTTGCGTTTTATCTGGATAAGCACCAGTTCCATTATATGGTCTTTAATTGATTACATTTTTTACTGAGGTGATACAGATAGAATTTAACCATCAGCCAGTTGTTTTTTTCCAGTCATAGCCATTAGTATTGAACACCACGTGAAAAATCAGTGTATAATAGAGGGCCTGAAAGATAAGCATTGAACCACTCAAAGTGAGGAGAACACAATGCAGGTGGTTTGGAAACTGAAAAAGAAGAAAAACCCCCAAACCTCACAAAAAACTGAGGGAGGTGGAAAAAGTTAGCTTCATTTATGAATAAATAGCTAAAGAAAATTGTGGTATTCTCTTAAAATTGTATGGCTTGCTTGTGTTTCCAGCCAAGGCGGAGTGTCTGTGTTCTCCAGTGGCTGGTTTGGATTGACAGCCTGTTTGGATTGTGCTTTTTTTTTCTTTAAGGTGTCCTTGGCCAGTTTGGTGGCATGAAAAGGTCATATTTTTTTTTTTCAGCTAGACCACATGGTGCATATAGGCTAGCATGAAAGAAGATGGGTGGCTTTTGTGGGAAGCGTGCAGGATAAGCAGTGCAGAGAAACTGTTTTATGAGGAAAAAAATGCAACGTGCTCTTCAAAGGCTTTCAAAACCCAAAGATGTAACTCTAAAAACTTGAATAGAATAATTTGCAAAGCACTTTGGTGCCCTTCAGGCTCTCGCAAAGCCAAATGCTTCCAGCAGTGCCTTGCTTTTGCCATTTGCTATGGAATCCTGGGATGAGTAGCCAACTCATCTGCAGATCGGCAGGAATATGTGCATTGATTAGATGGGCTGGAGGCTGGACATAGCTGCCAGCAATCCAAAAATACAACATGAGTACTCAAGAACACTTTAGCTGAATGAAGATTACTTTCGTGGGGTAATGTTCCTGTGGCTTCAGAGTTGTTTAGCTGTCTAGCCAGTTCCTTAATATGATAATGAACATTAACATCTGCTCTATCGGCGATTGTCATTGTTGAGCAATTAATTTCTGATTTTGTGCAGCTTCCTGTGGTGATAACGAACCTTGGGGTGTGAAGAAGTTCTTTAATGTGTGCTGTGTATCTTGTTCAGTAGCTTGCTTTCCTTTGTGCATCTAATTTTTTTGCCCTCTTAGGGTTACGTGTGTTTTTTTGTATCTTGCTGCCCTGCAGCAGAAATGATTGAAACTACAGGATAGCTGGCGAACACATGGGCTGCTGAATCCAGTCTGCTGCAGTCACAGGGATCTATATGGCAGATGTTGAATTGAGACGATTTCACAGAAACATCCATTCTTCTTACACAGCTCTGGAGCCGCTGCAAGTAGATCATTAAATGGCTTTCACGTTTATTAAAAAAAGAAAAAAATTATGAAGTGGTTTTGTACAAAGACCAAAAGGTCTCATTTACTCTGTCAAATGCTGCAGTGGGAGAGAGCAGGAGAAAGAAATCCCCAGCTCCACCACAACCTGGCAGTCCAAGGAAAGTCCCTGGTTTTCCTAAACTGTCCAGATTGTTGCCTTCCTCAGTATCAAAGCTGTAAATATGTCAGCTCCCTTCCTATAATGGAACTGAAAATCCCATGAGAGAGATGAGCTGTTTATGCAATGAGTTGAGAGGGTTTTAGTGCAGAGACTTCAGCTTAATATTTTGCAGTCTGTTTTATCCTTTTAACTCTACTGAGGTCATTAAAGTCAGAAGAGGGATGAGTTGCCCATTTCTGTTTTACTGCCATGGAAACCAATTTGATGCATACAGAGTACCCAGAGTTTCCTTTCCTCTCTCCAAAGTCTCTCCTTTTATTAGTCCTCCCCACTGTCCTCCTCCATAACTTCTCCTTCGCGTGCTTTCTTTCTCAGTTTCCAAATTGCTACATTCATCACTGTCGGCTTTCCCTTCTTTTGTAAACTTCTTCAACTTCTCTTCTGCTTCAGATAAATGGTTTTAATTTAATATTTCAGATGCTTCCAGGTTTCTTCTAAGTTCTCCATATGCATCATCTTTAGCCCCGCCCCACCCGATAAAAATATTATATTTGATTTTTATGTTGAGGGCTTTGAAGACTGTTTTGCACTCTGATTTTTCCTGTGCTAAATTTCAAGCAATCAGCAGTGCCTAAAATGAGGACTATCTTAACAGAAGGAAACATACAGAGGCTTTTATTTTTCCTGCACTAGTGGAAGAAACTTTTAGGCTGGGAATAGGCAGAGAAAAGCATAGGTGAGGTATGGTGTCGAAGCAACATTTACCAGAAGTTAGTTATTTTTTGGGTTTGTTTTGATGTGCTCAGGCTGACTTAAATGAAATGCACAGATTTACATTATTGTCAGCCTGTTATTGCTAACCTTATTCCCATGAAGATGATGGAAGGGATCCAGAAAAAGCTAAGTCTTACAGGGATGTCATGTGTGGGAGCTTAGACCATCCCAGCTTTTGCTCAGTGAGCCTGGTGGAAATTAGCCATCAGAGCCCTTCTCTGTTCTGCTCCTCTTCTGGGGCTTTTGCAAAATTGATATCCATGGAAACTGGATATCATGGAAAATTTATGAAATGTTATGAACTTTCTCAAAACTGGTTTGTGAGATGCTGGAAAAGCTGTTAAGAAAACAAAGATAAGGCTGTATTAGACTGGGTAGGCTACTTCAGGCATTTTGGGTTCCTTTTGGAGGATGAACTGCAAAAGTTTTCAGCTTCTGAAACTATCCCTTTTAATGTCCTCAGGAAAATTCAGTCAAGGTTTTGGTGCTAGAACTGACAGCCTTTTCCACCCCCGTGACTGTGCAGGCTGCCCTCTGCTGTGACAGTACTGATACCTTGTTATTGCCTTTGGGTTTTTTATAAGCACTTTCTGATGCATGAGCTGTAGCTTGACACTGCTCCAGAAGAATGCTTGATAAAGCTGATATGGGTAAGGAATTCTCACAAGCTGTGGAGGGAGCTTTTGGAGACAGAGACCTGGCTTGTCTTATTGGAATGCTACAGGGAGAAGAAAACTTGGTTCTGAAATTTTTCACGTGATTTTGAGGTCTGTTTTGGTCAGTTGCAGTCCTCTCTTTTCCCGTTGCCTTGGATCTAAGCTTGTCACAACCCTCCAGCACATCTGCGATGTGGCTTCCTGGCATGTGTTTCCTACACAAACCTCTTGTGTGCTGCTGGGCTTTCTTCCTGCTTGACCCCCTTCCCTTGTCTTCTTGGTCTCTCCCCTTCAAGGTGTTACAAATTAATCTGGGTCATCAACACTGTTCTTCTCTGCTCTGTACTTCTGCATCTCCATAAATTACAGTTCAGCCATGCAGCCTGCAGTGAATCTGGCTGATAATTTTGAGTGTTTGCTCATTTCTTCCTCTCTTGCCCATCACAAGAGGCTGACCAGAAGCTCTGTGTTATTTTTTTTCTTAACCATTTGCACATCAGGGGACAAATGTTTTTACAGATGTATAGTAATAATCTTGAGTTTATTAGCAACAATCTTATTTCAGCATCAGCCCTTTCTGTGCTGTGTGTAGACTGATGGGTTTTTCTGTTTTCAGGATTTTCTATCTAAAGAGTGACTAAAGCTATAGATGAGAGTTTAAATAAAGAAGTTTAGGAGAAATCTGGATGTGGTTTAAAGTGCCAGGGAAAAGGGAGCTGAAGTGCCGTTAGGAAGGATGGTTGGAAACATTGAGTAGAATACTTTGAAAAATACATGGCCTATTGCTGGCAGACTTAAACAATATTGTGTTTTCAGTGTTATCTGAAAGCTTATATATAATGAATGTCATTGATGTGAATTAGAAAATATCATTGACTTTGTAGTAAAACTGTTGGAGTGATGTTTTAGGGGTTTTTTTATTCCCTCACAAAAAAAAGATTAATTTTTGGATACAGTTTTTTAATTGCTGCGTTTCCCTCAAAGGTCCCGCGCTGAAGCTCTAATTTACTGTCTTCATAACCACGGACAGTGCAGGGAGTTTAGACTTTCCCTTTTGCTACAGTGGCATTATTAAATATGGATGTACTCTTGCCACATAAGGGAAAATGAAATCAGACCAAATTTGTTGCACTTTACATAATTATGCATTGAGAACAATATATAATTAATAAACTCATTGTAGATTCAGGCTGTGGGGTGCTGTTACCACTGAAATCTAAAATGTTTTTTTAAGGTGAGTTCTTCCTGTGTTTTTGGGAAAAACCCTACAAATAGAGTTGTCACCTAACAAATGAAATCAATGGAATGATAAATTTATTCTGGAGGATTAGGAAATAGTTTTAAACTCAAGCAAACTTAGATGATCTTCCTGCCCTCATTTTCTTTTTAGTTCCATTTTTTGATGTTGCTTTCACAAAGTTGTGTAGTTAAAATTAAATTAATATTGAATTAATACTTTATAGCTCAGTTCTTAACGTGCCAAACAAAAAGGACTTCTGGACTTTTTCCCAGTGTAATAAGGCAGGAAGAATACTCCCAAAGACTGATGAGGAAGACAAGAATTTGTCAAAGCTTGTGAAAGTTAACAGTAGATCTCACATTTGTATGTAAAGGAAAAGGAGTAAGACTGTACTGTTGATTTTTAGTTTTAAATAGGCTTGGGTTTTCTGTTTTTCGTATTAATCTCTCCTGTCTCCCATTGACTTGCTGTATTTTAGAGATCTTAAATAATGAACTACATCTTGTGTGAGCAAACATGCCAAAAATATGCAAAGGGAAACAGTGGCACCATACCAGCTGTGCCTCCTGGTCCTGCCTAGGTTGGTGGTTCTCTTCAGCTGGAGGAAAGCCTGTGAAAATCAGTGTTTAGGACCAAAAAGACATCTGCCTGGCAGGTGGCTGGCATCAGCTCCCCTCTTGGTTGATACCTGTTTTTTAAAACATGGGTATTCTTACTGTAAAAAGCCAGAATCCATCTTTCCATGAGCAGTTCCGCTCCCCCCCCCCCCCCCCCGCCATGCTTTTCCATGTTCTATTCCTCCTCTCCAGATGTTTCTATTACTCCCTCTGCTTTTTGACTGGTGTTGGTGATAAGGTAGCTTGGAATTCCTGTGGCAGGGTCTGGGCACCAGTGTCCTGGGAGCTGGTAACAAGGCTGGAGGATGGTGCTTCTTGTTCTTAGTGCTCACTGTACATCCAGGAAAGCAAAATGAAAATATGTTTGTGTTTTCTTGCCAGCAGGGGAATAGTTGATTGAATGTACCTTTAAATTACCAAGAACTGTAGCATCTTGCACTAGGATATGAAGCTGTTCAAATTAATTGCATTTAAAAATTGGAGGAGTGACAGACAGAACAGATGTAGTTCCTTCTATTCAGGTGCTTCTTGTCATTGTTCTGCTGTTTCCTACAGGCAGCTGTGAAGATGTGAAGCCATTGAAACACTCTGGTCAGAGAGAACTTTAGCTCATATTTTTTCCGACTGCTATGTGATGACTCTATCTATTTTTTTCTTGCAACACCATAGCAATGAGCTACATTTTCTTGTTTGGGAATCAATATGGGAATATATTCTGCTTAGCACCTGAATTTTGGAGCAGTCTTGAAAGGAGGTGGTTTAGGGGGCATCCCAATGCCCTCTGTAACTGTAGGTGCTTTATTAGCTGTAGCTTCGCACTAGAGCCACTGCAGATTTATACTGAAGACTGCAGATGGAACAGTGAGAAGAAAACCAATGTGGACAGAAGCAGAATCCAAATGACAAAACATCTAGGCAAAAAGTTTGAATTTTTTTTTCTTTGAGTAGTTGATAATGAACTGTTAGATGGTGGCATTTTAGTGGAGCCGTGTTGGGGCAATTACTTAAGCATTGTGATGATTTTTTTCCTTTTAACCAGAATTTACAGGATCTATTAGTAGGCATGTTTGGTTTTTTTTTTTTTCTTGCTAGATGAAACTGGTGACTTTACTTTTAGAGGGGAAAGTTAGATTTCAGTCATAAAGATATCTTGTCTGTCTTCACAGATGATGATAGAAAGATGAGACCCAAATTGACCACATGAGGGTAATGAATAAAATGGCCATTTTCAAGTCTCCACATCAAGTGGGTTCAAAAGAAGTCAGTCAGACTAGAGAACAGAAAAATTAATTTTTGACAGCTACAAACGGGGAGGAGTTTCTGCTGAAATGTTGTTTAATCAACAGCTTTGGCCAGCTCCTCTGCTAGTTTCAGCTGTGCTGAGTAGTTCTGTTATGTAAACTTCCCCTCCAAAATAACTTAATGCTAATATCTGATAACCAGGGCTGCTTGTTAAAAGCTAGCGAATTCAAAGTGCAAATAGGATTTCCCTTCTGTTAACACAGAAGATAATAGAGGGTTAGAACAGGAACACACAGCAGTATTTTTCTCCCTTTCTTGGTTTCCTTGGACCAAGATTTGCTTGCATCTGGTTTAATTAAACTTTGGCTGATGGATGTCAGTGTGGGAGAAAGTGAGGGAAATGTCAAGGTTTTTGTGGGGCTGGACAGACCCAGTGTTGCCTCCTGCCTTAATAAGTAAGAAGGAACAAAATAAAGCCAGAAAGATGCAGGATTAATAGCATTTCAAAATACATTCTTCTGTTATAGCAGGATATATTAGATTCATTCCAATTCTCCAGGAGCCTTCCCAAGTCAGAATTTTAAGGATAAAAATTATCTCCCTGAGTAGCACTTGGAAGAAAATTGTAAGGTAGGGGAAACTTCAGGGAATTAGTGTAATAATTCTTGTGGCTCTACTAAATAAGTAGACAGCCATTTTTTGTGTTAGTTAAAGCTTCTGAGTAGCCTTCAATGTTGTAATATATTATTAAAGTCTAAAACAATTACAGCTTTTACTTGTTTACACTTTCAAGTCTTCCACCCGTTATTGCAGCCTGCGAGACTTTCAGTGTCAAGTTAAAAAAACCAACCCCACAATCCCCATAAAACCTAAATGAATATAAAAATATTCACATGTTACTTAAAAGTAGGTGTGTTAGTTCCCAAATTACCATTTGTTTCCATCAGTATCTGTCACTGTGGAGCCTGCATTTGTTAAATTCTGTGTTAGGAACCCCAGGTATTCCACAGCATGCAGAATTCAAAAGCAAACCCTATTGTGAATAGTTTCACAAATGGATAAGTATTTTGGCTGAAGTTTGAGGAAAAAACTATTTTAAAGGTCATACTGCAGGGAGAAAAATAACATTTATGGCTAATGAATTTAAGATGTGTGTTTTTCTTTTATTTAAAATAGTTCCAGTCTTCGTACGGTCCAGACCGTTGCTGGACAGGTTATGGCTGAGTGCTCTCATGCCTGGTCCCTGCTCCTGGTCTCCAGCTCAGGCTTCTCATGGGTTTATCAGCAAGTATAGCAAAGCTCGGGTCTGCCACATCTACCACTGAGCGTACGCCTTGGCCCTGGTGAAATAACCTGGCATCTGATAAAACAATAGCGTGTGACTAAACAGCAGGTAGCATGTAGCCCTGACATTTACACTGTGGGATGGAGGATTTTTTTCCCCTTCTCTAACCAGACGCCAGACCACGTGTACTCTCTGAGGATCTGCTCAGTAACAGTCAGTGAATAATTATGGCCCTTCCAGAGCCAGCAGTGTATTGGCGTGGGGAGAGGAGCGCTATACTTGTTTGCTTTCCTTTGCCTGCTTTGATTTTTCCTGCTCCTTTACTTTGCAGGGTCTGTGGTGACACCAGACCGACTGATCATCATGGTGGGGTGACAAATTCTTTCTTTGTTCTTGCCAAGAGACCCCTTTCAGGGCCAGTGCTGCAGATCCAACGCACTCTATAGGCATCTTTTTTCACACCCAGAACTGGAGACTAGATCCTAAAAAAGGAAAAGCTCAGGGTTTGTCTTTTTTCTTTGGACCAAGCATGGGTTCAAAAGTCTATCTTGGAGCATATGTGATTGCTGGGGTGCTTCAGTGGCCTGCCAGGTGCTGGTAGCCCAGGCCCGGCTGCTGAGCCCAGTGCCGTGTTCCTGCACACGCTGGTGTTGGCTGGGCGCCTTGGTGTCGGTAACTGGGGGAATGCCTTTCTGGGACAAGCCACTGAGGAGCAGCCCTCTGGCCTTGCCAGCATGCTATGCCGTGCCTCGTAACCGGGCGGCGTGGTGGCCGGCACAGGGCAGAGTGGCTGCGGTCACGTGCCAGCTCCGGCTTGCAGCTGGGAGGGCTTGCTCTCTTGCTCTCAGTGGTTGGAGCACTTCCTCAGGAGCAGGGGTTGTGGGTGAGGCCCTGTCTCCTTGAACCTACACCTTGTGCCTCCCGGGAGCGGGCGAGCTCTGATGTTCTTCGAGGCCGCCCCGCAGCATATGTGGGTGCAGGGCCAGGCACAATGGTGCTGCATCCCACAGGGGGCCCGTCTGCGAGGAGATGGCCCTGCTCCCAGTGCCTGCTCCCCGGTGCCGTTCCCACAGCTTATTTAGATGCAGAACAGAACAAATCCCTCCTCCCAGATGTGGCTGTTGAAGGTACTGCTCCCAGGAAGTCCCACATTGTGCGTCTGGCGCGCTTAATGCCATGTAATGCGACGGAGGGAACGATACCTTCAAAATGAGACGTCAGTGCTTGAAGGGAAGAGCCCCTCTGCCTTTCTGGCCTTTTATAGGCCAATGTTTTCCTAAGAAAGCCTTGTTTTAAATCACTTGCTATTACTAAATATGTCTTTTTCCTTTCCCATCAACCCAATGTTGGATTTTGAACAAACAGCCCTTTATAGATGAAGCTTTTTCGTGTGTAATAACTGATGCAGGGAAGTCATACAGAACAGAGAGAGAAATACTATTTTTCTTGCCTTGTCTTCACCCTGCAGACAAGGTTTAACAGACAAAGTAGTTGGCCATGGATGTACTGTTTCTCATCTTAATGGATTTTGCTAGCATTTTTTTTTGTGTTCTAATTCTTTTAACTGTGTGCTTACCTGGCTTCTTGGGAAGGAAAACTTTTTGTCTTTTTTCTTCCACTCTGTTTCCCCACACTGGCATATATTGAAAGTGTGGCTATGAAATGAAAATACTATTATACAGCAGTGAATTCTGCAATAGTTATATTAGGCTGTACTAATCAGCAGAAGATTTAGTATCTTCTCCACGCTTTAGGTCAATTAATTTATAAAATGAGAACATCTTGTACGAATACCAAGATAAGTTAAAACTTGAGACTTAAGTTCAGTTGCATCCCACGTTTAATTAGACACATATAATAAATTACAAATAGTGATTATAGAAGAAAGGAGGGGGAGGAGAGGAAGGCCACATAGCAGGAAGAAAGTTTTCTGCAAGCTACTTAAGAGTAAATGAGCCCTTTCTTTAATTATCTGCACTAGTTTTTGAAATGAGAGTATCTGACTAGAGCTGTTCCCAAAAAATAAATTAAAAACTGTGAGGAAAATCTAGTGGTGTTCAGAAAGGCTTTACCTAGATTTCTTTGTGTTCTAAAATGACAAAAACTGAAGTGAAATTTGGCTAGCAGGAATTCCCATGGTGGGCTCCCCCCTCTGACCCTTGAGAAGAAAGATAGAATTTTTAGGGTGATGGTGAGCAAAACCCTGAGGTCTCTGACCTGATAAGTCAATTACTGAGTTCAGCATACTCAAATGTGAGAGAGACACGTTGCCATACTAAGAAATCATGCCTGGATTTTCTGGTGTTTGAGTGGTAATAGCATCTCTTGGGCTATTAACTGTCTGATAATGTTTAATATAGTGGTGGAGTGTATAAGGCCATGGGTGGCATAGTGAGGGGGGAAAAGGCACTGAGAAAAAAGAATATCAGCTATTGTTGCTGCTTTTAATATAGCATAAAATAATATGGCACTGAGACACAGCAATTCTTCTGAAAGTTCACTCTTGCTTGGAAATGCAGGGTTTTTCCAGTTCCTGGTGATAACGGGACTTTGGAAACACAGCATCCTCCCTTGAGGTGATACTTACCAGCATCTGACTGTTATACTGATCGATGGGGTAGTTTGAGAGATGTTTAATTCCCACAGAAATTTATTGCTGCTGGAGAATGGTAATGGGGACCTTGCACGGTAAAGAGGCTTATAAGAAATAGCAATTTTTCTTGTACTGTGTGTGTAGCCTTTTGTTAAACCCTTAGCCTAACTTAGACTGAAGGTTGTCAGTGATGTGGAATTTCTTAAGTCTGTGCTTTGATCCATCAAATTTTTTTTTCCCCTGCTGTCGTGTGTTGGATGAGTTCAGTTAATGCCACTAGACATAGGTGACAGGATATTAGGAGAAGGCAGGGGGAGAAGAGGGAAAGATAGATGGTCTAGAGATTTTAAAAGTTACTACTAGTGTTAGGTGTGTAACAACAACTATGAATTGAGAATAAAGCATCCAAACAAGTTGGAAACTTACTGTTGCTGAAACTTAAGGATCATGTGTTGCTGTATAAAATGGTTTTCTAAATAGTTGCTGACCATGGATAGGGTTAATGCGATGGTGACTTGAGGCAAAACTGTGAGTTATAAAGGCCTTAGCAAGAAAGTTCCAGCACAATGAATGGAGAAGTTGTCTAAGGAAAAAAATTTCAGGTGCTTTTCACATGAGGGGAAAGCTGTGGAAATGAGTTAGAAGAAATTGCCAAAGACAGTGAGATGGACATGCATGTACGTCTCCAAATCTCTAACTGGAACAAAAACTTGGTTCAGAGTTGAATGAGAGCTTTAAAAATCAGTGGACTTGGCTTCCTAAAGAAGCAGAGACAGGGTTAAATATCTTCATCACATGTACATTAAACTCCTTCTGCACCACTGTGCATGCACATCTGTTTCTTTCTGATTTAGAAGTCCATAATTAGCAGGATAGAGCACTGGGACCTTGTCAGAGAAATGAAGTGAGCAGAATTTCACTTTTTGAATATGCAGATAGTACTGGCATCTGTTTGCACCTCTTGCTGAATCAGGTATCATTTTCAAAGGCAAAGCTGTGTCGGTGTATGAAAAATGGTTTGGTTTTGCTTCAAATAGAGATAAATTAGTAGAAACTACCCCAGAGCGAACTGAAACCTTGGATATGAGTTAAAGAAGCTCTAAAGGGATGCAATGTTAATCAAACTGTGACACTGTGTTCCTGACTACTTGTGCTGCTGTCACTTGTCTGCACAGAAAGTCAGTTTAAGGCTGTTCTTTTCCTAATCCTTGTTAGACTCAAAGGTGTCATCAATTCTTGTCTGATTTTGGAGTTTATATTAAACTTTTTTTTTCAGCCTTCCCTCTTTACCTTGATATACAATTGTGTGTATGTGTGTAACACTTCCCAATATTTCAAGCCTCTAATTTATTGTTGCAAAATGCAAAACTTAGGAATGGATTTTTCCAGCTTATGTTTTTCTGCCAGGTAACTCCCAGCCTGCTTATGACCATGCTGCCCTCTCAGTTTTTGGTTCTCGGAGTCAATTCAGTGGTAGTTTTTCTCAAATTAACAGAGGCATTACTAAGCTCTATAAGACACTGTACAAGGGTAGCAAGAATTATCATCCCTGCCTGTAGCTAAGCTGAGCCTGTCCCCAGCCTCCTGGTTTACTTTTGCTGTTCTTTCTTCTTTGTTCCTGTTTCTTATGCAATAATAGCTCAGCATACTGTTGTTGGGTTTTTCTTCCCTCCTGTGACAGAAGGTATAAGTGTTAAAATGCTTATTAACATTGGATGAAGCTATGGATTTGAATGCACCCACATTGGAAAGGGAAGCTTGCCATCTGGGCCCACCTCTGTGTAAAACCAAGTTCTGGTGCTGTTTTCAGGCGATTTGGCTTGAAGAAATACTGGAAACTTCAAAATATTTTGCTTCCAGAGGACTTTGGATACATTTTGGAGAGCTCTTTACAATTTTTTTTTTTTTACCTTAACTGTCTCTAATCTCTATAGCCATCACTTCCTTGATCTTTAACATAATGTAACTGCGTTAATATTGCTGTATAGACGATTACATTTGCTACAATGTGATACAGTATGCGTATTACAGAGGTTCTATCAGAACTGGTTGTTTAAGTGGTTTTCATTTGATTAAATATGTAATGGTTTATTTGGCAAACTCACTAATTTGATTCTTTCCTGGCAATTCCATATCTATTTAATTTGCTGGGTTTGTGTTTTTTAGGAAAGGACTGGAATAAAGAAAAATGGTGAGTGATTACTGACAGTGCTGCCTTAAATGCAGAGAGAAATAAAGTGTGATAGAAAGGTGGTGCTGCTTAAAGATGCTGTGCTGGTGCTGGATGGAATATTTTAAGATTTGTTTTCATCTAACATGAGTTAGGTTGAAGGCTGGATTCATGAGATAAAAT
The DNA here is from genome assembly GCF_963210335.1 of Falco punctatus. Taxonomy (NCBI): domain Eukaryota; kingdom Metazoa; phylum Chordata; class Aves; order Falconiformes; family Falconidae; genus Falco; species Falco punctatus. The sequence goes on from NC_137595.1 coordinate 16,848,902, forward strand.
GACATCGAGAGCTAGGTTATGCTGTTCCTATGAGCCTTGCATGCAAATCACGATGTAGACTTCACCATATGAATGATAGCAAAGTTTTTGTAAATGCAAATTCTTTATAAGCAAAAGTTAGCTAAGATTTGTATTTAACTGGCTGATGGGAAGCAAGGTTTGCAGATTAGCAGCCAGCAATATGACTTCATAGTAAGGAGGAAACCAAATACTGTTGTGTTACAATCTTATGGGCTCACTGAATTTATTTATAGGTGTCTCTTAATTCTTCATCTAATCATTGCAGAAAAAATTGTAACCAGAAACAGAGTCGAGAAAGAAGAGTGCATGGAGCTTAAAGGTTGGATGAGCTGGTGGGGAACCTGCATCTAGAGTAGTAGGTAGAGCAGGTAAATGTGAATAAAACAGGTGAGGGTCACTCTCCAGCATGAAGATCAAGTGGTGTAGTGAAGTATTCATTCTGTTTTCCCTCTGCTCTGCCCAGTGCTGTGGCCTCACCTGTACTGTCTTTTAGGGAGCATTCCCTGGCTGTGCTTGGCTCGGGGGTGGGGGAGCTGCAGTGGACCAGGGAGGACGCCAGCAGCCTTGGTGATGCTCAAGCATGGTTAGTGTCTGTTGTGTGCCTGGTGAAGTCATCTTGTTTCTCTGCCTCTAAATTCCCGGTGGTCAAATATTGTTTCCCCTTTTTTTTGACTCTTGTATACTTCTTTAGGTACGCTCTGTGTGTGGATTTTCTTTTCTGTTATCTTTATAAACATGGCTTTCAGTCGATACACTTTTATGAAGTTGATCACTTTTTATGAAAGTAGTCATTGACTCAGTCATAGATGTTGCTGAAGGCACCTTGTGTTGGAAGAACCTGACTCCATCTCTTCAATAACCTCTGTGTAAGGATGGGGTGGCTGACATCGGGCCCCTGAAGCAGCCGCTTCCTAGGCTGAAGAAGCCCAGCTGCCTCAGCCTCTCCTCACAGGGCAAGGGCTGCAGAACCAGGTCATCTACAAATGGTTTAAAAGCTAGTTTCCTACAAACAGTTTACAAAAGGTGAGATGTGGCATGATGGTTATCTTTTTTCTTTCTGGTCTGGCCAGTGAGCAGCAGTCTGCTTTGGGTCTGCCTCATCCTCAGCTTGGGTGGGGATGCTGGTGGGGAGACAGTGTCTTGGAATATAACGCAAGGGGCATGAATGTATTCTTCACAGGCTAATGGCAATTGGAAGCTAATATGCAAGCTTTCCAGCAAGGCTGTTTAATAAGACTAACAAGCAGAATGGTGTTGCAGGACACTTGGGATTCATTAGTGTTCTGAACTTGTAGATGCATTGTCTTTCCATCTGATGCTTGGTGTCCTGGTCATCCATAAAAAAAATAAATTTCCCCCTCCCCCCCAGTTTTATAGTTGGAAAGTGCAGTAATGACAGTGCAACAAAATTCCTTGTCTATTCAGTTACAAAATTCAGTAACAAATACCTTCATCAAAATATTCCTGCTAGGAAAAAAATCTGAATATGGGATTTCACCAGATGATTTTGGTCACGCTGCCAGATAAATCCCTATAGGGAGATGGAGTTGAGGCTGACACGCTTGTAATCATTTAAGAGCAAAAATAAATAACTAATATCCCCTGTTGTGATTTATTTATCCCACAAACAAGTACTACATATCAGAAAACAACTTACTGTTAAAGGAAATGCTTCAAAATGTGGAAATACAGTATTAAAGACCCAAGTAACAATGCTGCTAGGTAACAAAAATTAAAATAATTAGTTTTGATAGTATCAGACTTAAAAAAACCAAACAACCAAAACCACAAGTTTTTTTATATCCTTTCTTGCCTTCTCTCCTTAGAATAAAGTGTTTCATTTAAGGGAAGTTGCCACATTCACAAGCAATGAACATGGTTCATTTTAAATCATGGAGAATATGTTTGAGTTAGCGCTCAACGTGTGTGCTGTATGGATATTTGTACATGACTGTCTCGTGCATTAAGCTTCAGTAAGAAACAGCATTGATGACTTATTCATGTGTAATATCAAAATCAGATGGATTAATGGGGGGCTAAGTGGGTCAGGCAATTGGTGCAGCTACATCAGAACACCTCATAGATGGATTTGCTAGTATACTGAATGCCAAAATGTCCTCCAGTGCCCAGTTCCTAAGCTAATAAGCAACTTTGAATCCTGCAGCAGGCAGTTGCAATTGTGCCCGAAAACAGCCAGCTACTGTGCCAGTGCTGGGGCAGGTGATTGCAACCTCGCCTGTTCCACCAGGTTGCAGGAGGATGGGCTTGTTCTGCTTTTCTTAATCAAGGACTGGCTAACTTTTCTGAGGAGAACCCAAGTTGCACCCGTGACTATTTTATGCAATGTTGCTGTGGAGAAATTGCATTCTGAATACAAGAATAAATAAGTTTTGATGTGTGTTAATTTTTTGTGTTTAATATTGCCTCCCCTGTCCATCACCCCATTTTGTGTGCTTGTTTATGAGTACAGGAAGATGTAGGTGCTTTCTGTTAAAGTTTGAAAAGATTTTTTGTATCATACAGCCCCTTGGGTGTGACCTGGACTGAAATCTCTGAGGTCCCTTCCAGTCTTGCATAATTCTGTACTCAGAGATAATACACATGATACTTTAATTAGTTTTGATGATGTGGAACCTTAGAAGTCTCTGTTGTTCATCTGGGATGCAAAAATGCCAACACATGCTAAAGTTAACTAAATTAATTAAACTGGAGTAATTAAACTCAATTTAACCAATGATTTTACTTGTGCAGTCTCAGGGCAAGTAAGTGCTATCCTCCCCAACATACGAGCTATGCTTCTCATATCCAAAATAGTTCAGATCCCTGTTACAACAGGGAGGAAGAGAAGTAATGCAGTTTTCTTGGAATGCGTGGGTTTTTTGCAGGGAATGAGAAATACTGGTATAACATTTTCTCAGGACAGCAAGCTGATTTAGATCTAGAAAACCTACTTGCTTTCCCAGCACAAAGGTATGCTGCTGCACAGTCCCCCTGCCCCAATCCAACATGTGGTGCTGAAAAACAAACACATTTTGTATCTTGGCAATGATTGTGAACTACTTCAATTTATTAAGTCCCCCGAGGCCTGTGTTTAAACAGAAGTGGACAGAAATGGCAGGTGAACATTTCCCTAAACAGAGAAATAATTGCCTAATTTGTGGCAGGGGAATGGTGACTACCTGACAAATATAATTTTGCAGAGAATGAGACTTTCTAGTATTTATTATTTGCATTATTCAGGAGGACAGGAGAAAGAAATTACTCTCATCCCTCTCCTTCCTTTCTCCCGTATGCTCGGAAGCTGTGGGGAAGTGGACCTGGCACCACCGCACGGCCTGGGCATGGAGCAGAAGAGAGCACCTAACAACTTCTGCCCTGTTCCTTGGTCTCTGCTTTGGTTTTGAAATTGTTCTTTGATACCTTTTTGCAGATAGAAGAGTAAACAGGTGCATAGGTATGTTTCCTTAAGAAAAAGTTGGAGGAATCTTCTCTTTGCCCTGGGCATCATTGAGGCAAGTGCAGAAGTTTGCACTTAAACCGATGGAGCTTCAACGAAGTGTAAGCACTTGTGATAAACTTAGCAAGTCACGGGACTCTCACATGTTCTTAGACTTGTGACAATACTGCAAAGTCCTGCATCACGCACCAAGAAAATAGCAACATTGGTTTAGGTTTTAAGGGAATGTTAAAGTTTTTTAGATTTTTCAGTCTTGGATCGCTTAGTGGTTAAGTCCTTTCTCTAAAGCCATGAAAGCTGAAAGGATTCTTAAAACAAACTCTGAAACTTGAGAATCTCTCAGGAGCTTGAGCTTGAAGAAAAACATCGGAGGCCACAAGTTAGCAGCACTGTACGACATGCAAACATCTCATCATGCAGCACCAAAACACTTAATTGTCTTTGTTCAGGGAATAACTTAATTTTATCAGAAACCCATAGGGAGATCTCACTTGAGCTAGACTACTCAGCCTCTAAGAATAATAAAAAAAACACGACCTCCCCCTGATTTAGCTGTCATCAACTTCTAGCTTCCCCACCCTCCGATTTCTTGTAGGATGCATCACTCAACTCTTCAGTTACAGCGTATATGGCAAGGAAAAGCCTCTAAAGACAAACTAATTTTAGTATTTTCTATTTTTAATATATGAATAGTTTGTTGCATAAAAGCAGTTAAATGATACTCTGTTAATCTGTGACATTGAGAAAGAGAAGACAATTGGCCCATTCCAGGAAGCAGAAAAATTTTAATTAAAAATGCCAGCCTAATTTGTTTCACTCGGAGCCATTGCTATTGTACTACTGGGCTGTTGTGCAGTCTTGTCAGCTGTTTGTCTGACTATAAATAACTGTAATTTTCACACTTGTCTCTTCCTACAGTTTGTAAAAACGATTGGTTACAACATCAAATTAATTTCATATCTACTGAGCAGGTTTCAATACAAAAAGTTCTCAACAGAAAATTATTTTAGCTTAAAAAAAAACAACACCAAAAACAAATGGACTTGGCGGCTCAGAGGACTCCAGTTTGCAAGCATGCAGTAGTTATTTGTCAGGGAGCTTTAATAATACTCTGTTCTTAAGCTCACTCCTCTAGGCAAAGCCCCTCTTGCACTGTCAGGGCTGCATGGGAGGCCAGCCCTCCAGGTGGCTGGTGCAGGCATGTTAGCATTACAGGTGGAGGGAAGGTTGACGGTGTGGGTAAGTTTCCCTCTGAAAATGCTCTCCCACCCTGGATTCTGATTGCTGTCAGGGGGGAGAGGTGAGACCAAGGCTGGAGCTCTTCCGATGTTAACAAACTGCTTTGCATATTCCAGGAGAGCAGCATGGTGTGGCTAAGGGTTTTTGCAAAACCTTGCTTGGAATGCTTACAACAGAGTAGGACAGTGGAGGGAACAGGCATCCCGTCCCATCCTGTGTTGGGTTGCCAGCCTCCAGCAGCTTGTCGGCTCCCGAAGCTGGTGGGTGGTGTCATGTGGGATTTGTACCTAAGCTAAGATACTTGCACCGTTCAGACTTCTGCAGCCCACTACCCTTTTCCATGTGCAACACTTTTTTTTTTTCCAAATGATAATTTTTAATACTTGAGAAATCTGCAAAGTTTTTATTGGGCTTTCTTCGAGCCTTTCTCATACCTTTAAGGGAAGAAGGGTCCTGGGAATGCTTTGCTCCTTGGTCCTGCTTCAAGGTCAGGTTCAGCCTGCAGGTAGGGGATGAGGGGACTTGTGTGTGTGGAGCCCCCCAGTCTGGGTCAGTGCAAGGGCTGCAAAAGGCTTGTGTGGATGTAGGAACCTCTTTACTCCTCTCCTGGGCTCCTCTTAGAAAGGCTTGGTCAGGCTGGCTATCCTCAGTGCTTGTTTTTCCCCATTGGGTGCAGGAAGACTATATGACCGGGCACAGTGTAACTCTCTATCTGGTGATAGTGGAAAAAACTTCACCAAGGTTTCAATACACCAGTGTTTCAAGGGCTTCTGGATTCATTAATCAACCGACCAAAAGAGCAAGTCATATTTTCAAGCACACTGATTTCAGAAGGTTTTATATTGTCACTATTTTGGGAGCTACAGCTGCTTTTTGCGTTCATGTGACTGGTGAGAGGCTGGTAATTGGACTCCCATGCAAAGGTTTTCAGGCATGTAGCAAGGAAGAGCAGGTACTATTGTATCAGATGTCTGGAAGTTTTCAGAGTAATGGGTTGAACTTTTGAAAGTTGAAAGAATTTTTATTTGGTGCTTGAGTACAATGACAGAAAAACCTTGAACAATGGTTACATAATCTTGTTCCTCCTCTGAACCGGACACGATTGGAAGAAAAAAAAAAAAAAAGTAAAAAATGTTAGCTTTGCATTTGTCCCAATTATTTGTGGAATCGAGTGGATGTACGCACTTGAAAAGCAGCAGCAATGTGACCCTTTCATTAGTGATTGTAAAAATAGCTGGAAAAACCATCTGACTAGATCCCAGAAGTGTCTGAATGTTATAAAACCCCTTAGAAAGGTATGGCTTGGCTCTCACCTTCCGGCAAATTGGCACCTATGTCAGCGTGCTGTCAGGTAATACAAGCTGCCCATGGGAATCGGCTGAAAGTGGAAAAAACCAAACACACAGAGAAGTGCTAGCCTTGGTTACTGCCTTGGCTGTTGGCGCAGGATCCTGGAGCTCCTGGGGAGGGAAGAAGTCCTCCTGCCATCAGCAGGAGCTGCTGAAAGCAAGCAGTTTTCCTCTGTACAAACTGCTACTTTCATTTAGAGCCCAGAGTTGTCTCTTTCCTTTGCTGGGACCACCTGTGTGGATCCTGACCTTGGAGGATGTGTTCTTGTGCAGGTCATAGGCCTTGGCTTTTTCCAGCTCCAATTAGGGAAAGATAGACTTTTAAGATCAGTTGTTGATTTACCATCCCAGATATGCTTTGTCTTGAAGAAGCTGCCGGTGGTAATGAAATGTCTTTCATCTGTGAGTGTCTGTTCAAGAACTTTCTTAAAACCGAAGTGTGGTGTATTTGGCAGAAATGACAAGGCTGCATAGAAGAAGGCACTAAAACAGTGAAAAACAAAATGAAACAATAAATGCCCTCCCTGCCACCCCCCCCCCCCCCCCCCCCAAATAAAAAATAATCACAAAATCAAACAATTCCCTACAAAATCCTGCCCATCTCATGACACCAACGTGGTCACTCCTGTAAAGCTTGTGCTGTAGTTACCCTCAGAGTCCTTTCAAACCCTACCTAGTGCTCTGCCCCACTAGGTTCAGAGATCTGGCATTTTTCCTGTAATTGTTCTGAAAGTGTCCCTTCCCTAGGGCTAAGCTTGAGCTAGTTTTCTCTGCCTATCTGTGTTGTAGACTGATCCCTATAGAACTGAGCTAACGCATCCATGTAGTAATAATGCAATACCCCCATGCTCTTGCACAGAGCTTTTCACAGGTAGAGCTCAAAGCTCATCTCAAGGGAGGTCATATGTATTGGCTCAGCTTTCTAGGCATGGTGCTGAAGCGAATGGACTAGCTCAAGGTCACCCAGCGGGCCAGCAGCAGATGTCAGAGCAGTACCTGCACCTCCTATGGTGCCTCGGGGGTCTGTCTGTCATGTCACACTGCTGCAACTTCTGTTTAACACAAATCACAAGCAGTTCCATAACTGTTATCTTCAACATCCTTTTTTGTTGCTGCAAAGTCATGGATTGGTACTGCTAAAGGAGAGTAACAGGCACAGTTGTATAACTTTTTTGGAGATGCGTCAAAAGGTTGATGTTGCTGCCTGTAAAGTAGAGGTATGTTAACTTGGAGGAATGGGATGAGATCCCGAAGAGCATGAATCACATTGATATCTGTGGCTAGTGCTGTGTTACCCATGCAATCCCAGAAAAGTTAATTCCAGTTGTAGTTATAGCTCATGTCATGATGGTGATGCTCAGTCTTAGTTTGCTGCAGGTCCCTGTCAGAGCATGAAGCCCTGTGTAAGTGGTGAAGCAGTGTGCAGCCCGGGGCTGCTGCACTGTGCTGGCATGGTTCATGGACCTGTGGAGCAGGGAGCCTCTGGGCTCCGGGAGATGTGCTGTCATTTGTGTTTTCAGCCCCAGCATGTCCCTATTATAGCAGAGACACGGTCAGGCCCTGGGAAGCTGCACTGATGGTGGCCACTGTGGCTCCTGCGGCGTGTGTGGCTCTGCTTGCCCTTGCTGTGTGGCAGGGAATGTGGAGAGAGAAAAGAGGGCAGCGGCAGTGCTGCTGTCAGTACTTCTTCTTTACTTCAGTAAAGTGAGATTAAAGAGGTAGGTTAATCAAAAGGTATCAAGAAAACTGACATCCTGCAAGGAATTTAAGAAGGTTCTATTGACAACAGATAATCGCATGAAATCACGTTGTTATAGCTTAACTACATGTGCTGAGGTGCCCCTGTGCTTTCATGAATTGTAAAACTTAACAAAGCTTCTGCTTGTGATAAGTGTTTGCTTTCCTTATTCACATGTCTCCGTATTCTTCTGCTGTACCCATCCTGTGAACCTGATGCCGCTCTCGCCGAGCTGTGCACAGCAAGCACGCCGTGTTGTTCCTCGGCACTGACAGAGTTATTGTTTCTGAGGAAGAAAAATGAAATGTGTGTTCACTGCTTGAAGAATAAGCAGATACTAGTGTTTAGTAAAATGCATTTGCAACTTTCTCTGAAACAACTGTTCAGAAATTATTGTGAATTTCAGATCGTTTCTAAGAATGGACACTTTTTAGTATGACTTCCTAGTAGCAGAGTATATAACATTTCACAACCTGTTCTTATTTAGTTGTAAGTCACATTTACTTCAAAGCTTCCTGGATATTGACTGAATCGCCTTTTTACTAATACAGTGACATCCCTTTATAAATCAGAAGGTTTATGGCCTTGACTCATGCTCTTTTTATTTTCTATCCATCCAAACAACCCACAACTGTTGCTGGATAAGTATCCGAATGTTCTTCCTGTTAAACGTGTGCAATCACAAAATATTGTTCAACAGAATAGGTTTTCTAATGCCTTTCAATTTTTGGTATAAATATATAAGCTTAGGACATACTGCAGGTGGTTCCTCCTCACTTGCTCTTCCTCTCCCAACCTATAGACTCCATTCAACTGACTTTTGAGCACAGATGGTAAATCACTGTGATACAGAAACGCCGTGTGAATTGGGGGGTGTTTATGGTGTTCAGAACCCCAGTACCTGCAACTAGATGTCTTTGAGTCTGGCCTAGGGCAGTGACAATACGATGGTTGGACCTAGCGACCAAGGCAGGGATGTGAGGTGCTTCTATGGAAATCTTGAAGCTGTCATTTGTTCTGCCTGCGGTAAATGCCATGGTGCCCCCAGCCTGTCCTCAATACTAGCTGTGTGTAAAAGTTAGTGGCTTGTCAGCACAGGGCCACTTTTATTAATGCCCTTTGTGGACTAGAGATCCAGGAGTTATGCGTTGGGAGAAGTGCTTGTTCATTGATTTCATTAAAATGTAAAGAAATAATATTCCGGAAACTTTGATTGCCTTAGTTTTTGCTAAAGCTTATTATAAACCCTGAATTTGGGCTTAATTTAACTTGGCAGTACGTGTCTAACTTCTCCCCTTTCCGCAGCTGTCAAAAAGCCCTTTGTTTATTAGTGCCTACAATGTAGCTGTTTCTGGGCTTCAGATTTAAAGCATGATCTTTAAAAGTGGCAACCAATATAACACCGGGTGTCAGCAGCACATCCGTCATGTCAGAGCACTGTTTAGGAAGACAAAACCGATGAGATGTTATTCTAGCAATATTTACATGTCTCCTTCCTCATACTTCATTTCTGTGAAATCCATTGCTGCTTAGTGTCTGTCTAGAGCTCTGCTCCCTGCAGATGGAAACAGGTGCTGTGTTCAAATTACATTGTAGCGCTGAGCACCTCAAGGACATTGCTTTTCTGCAAAAGGGAATTTTGGAGGTTTTATCTTGACAAGTCATGTTTTTCTTAAGTATTAAAAAGTGTGAAAGCATTTAAAAGTCAAACGAAAGTCCTTAAATAACATGAAACCCTTTCCCAAATCTGTTTTTGCTTAAATCTTTGGCCAGGATTTCAGATTTCTCTGATGTATCTCATCAGTGTAGTAAGGATCTCTGTAAATCTTTTTTTCCTCCCTGTGTACCACCTAAGCCCAGAGTAGGATTTTTCCCCTTTTCTGTGAACATGGACTTTTTATTCAGAGGAGCCATCTGATGAGTTGTTATTTCATTCTTCCAGTGGAAATCAATGTCATATTGTCTCTTTCTGGCATATTTCCTTCTCTTAGAATCTGGGATAAAAAGGATGATAATATTCTTTTTCTGTCGCAGATCTGTAGTTCTTAAAGGGATGTTCCCTTGGAGATGGATGAATTACAGGTAATGACTTTGTTTACTGGTCCTGTAATGTGACAATAGCTGCATTTGCTGGAGCTCTTTTAAAAACTGATGGCTATGTATTCCTCCCCTCCCCCCCCCCCCCCCCCCCCCCCCCCCCCCCCCCCCCCCCCCCCCCCCCCCCATCAAAGACCAAACCCAAATCCCATCAAAGTCAGTAGGAAACTACTGGCTTCAGACTTGCACTAGAGCCATAGGCACTGCAGAATGCTTCAAGGGAGAGTTTATATCTGAACACCTTTCTTCAGAGCATCTTTAATGGTTTTTCTCCATTAGCAGAGAAACAGCATTATGGATATCCTTACATTCCTTGGGAAGGATTTTGGAAAGGATTATTTTTTTACACGGGAGCTGCACTGACAGACAAACATGGCTCAGTGTCACAGCACAACTCGTGCCCAGCGGAGGCATCGGGTGGCAGCAGGGGGAGGTGGTGATGGCACGGCGTGCTCTCTCCAGATGCGTGTTACACTCACAAGCAAGCTGGACCCAAATGCTTGGATGCTAATATGGGTTAAGTGGTTTCTGCTGCTTCTGACTTTATTGCTCTGACTTTACTGTGAACAGAGCAGCCTGCATGGTGCAGTTGCAAAGCTTTGCAGGGGCCTCCTGGCCCAAGCATCCATCTTCCCATCCATTTGTAGGTGTTCCCCTGTTCAGCACCAGCCCCTAAACTGTGATTTTGCCTCTCAGGTTGTGCCTTATGGCTCTCAGATGGGTGTGTGAAGAAGTTCAGAAGTGCACAGTCTCACCTATGGGTGTTGAGGGTAATTTGGGAGCTGGTTACTGAAAACCAGTTCCTATACCTTGGTCTGATGGATCACCAGGTGGCCTGGGACACAAAGTGACAGGCCACACAGAGATAATGTTGCTTGCAAAACCAAAGTTCTTCTAGTGGAACAAAGGTTAAAAAAGTGAAGAAATAATAAGGTGCATTGTTAAATGTTCTAAACAGGAAGGTCTCTCCTTTGCCCTCTCTGCATCTCATTTTCTGAGGGCAATTAACAGCTGTCTCCAGCTTGCAAGAGCTGGCACCCCCTGTGGCCTTCTCTGGAGAAGGACGGAGTTGTTGGTAAAGGAGGCTGCTGGCACTGCCTTAACCATCTCTCTCCTCCCTCCTGTCTTCCTCTTAATCACATCTTGTGCCCATGACTGGATGTAACACAGCTTTCCAGTCCTGTCCATCCTTATTCACCTGCTCTCCAAAATTTCCTGATTGCTTTTAATTTGTATTTACATTCATTGAAACATTCTTCACGCTTGTAGCTGTTCCGTATGTCTTCCTGAATATTTGAAACAGAGTAGTTTGGCTTCACATATTGAACACTGAGACATACGGTGTAAATGCAGGTAAAGGTATATGAAATTTAGTTTGCTATGATGCACGCTACAAAAAACAACAGATAGGAGGATAGGGCTGCCAAGATACTTTGGCAAACTCTGTAGAGATAAGCTTCGCATTTAATGTTTGTGTGTGTTTTTTTTAATGACTGGCTTCCAGGGAAGGGCAGAAGCATAAATGAGGTCTTACAAGGATTTACTTTGGAAAATCTGGGATTCACAGCTATCCACAGAATAAATAACATGGGGGGAGGAAGAGGTCTAACTTGCACAAATATCCTTTAAACAAATACAATATGTTTGTACCGTTCAATGGCAGACGACGTACTCTTTCCAGACATGATGAAGAAGACTGTCATAAACGTCTTGCCCTTTTAAAAAGGGAGATTACAACTGTCGTCTTGGCATTCTTTTTCTTCTTCTTGGTAATAGCACCCATGGTGCAGGGAAGCTAACTGTGTCTGTTCTCCTTTCTTCACTCTGCCAAAGTTGTAAATGGTTGAGACCGAAACTTCTTTGTCACTACAGAAAGGCAAGCTTGATTGGGTGCTAGGCTGTCCCTCTGCAGTTAGTGACAAAGGAGAATGCCAGGTAACATTAAGGCTAGTGACTTTTTAATAATGACCTTTGTAGATATCTAATGCTTTTCGTTCTTTCTGTATTTCTTGGTTTTGCCAAAATACAAGCTGCATGGTAGGTAGCAGAACATGATGCCATGCACTTTATATGTACCTGATCTGATTTTTTTAAATAGATGTTGAAACTGTCTGGTTAGTAGTGGAAACTTGGAAATGGTGTTCAGGTTGATAACATCTTAAGCACTTTGCTTAACTTAAACCACTGGAATTAGGGCCACATATGCAACTGAAACTGAAAGTCTGTATCTGTGTTTATCTTCAGGTATCTTAGCATCCTGACTATCTCTAGCAATAAGAAAAGTCCTGCCAACCAAGACAAACCTAGTGATCTGAACAGGAAAATATCTCAGTCACCTCTTTTCTCTTTTTCAGTGCAAGGGAGAAAAATTTACTAAAACCTTCAGGTACATGACAGAATATGAATGCTAAAATGTTAGTGTGTTAAGCTTGCTCTACTAACCAGCTTGTGTCATGTATGAATCTGGATTAATATCGTAATGGAAACAATTACACACTATCACAACAGTAATATAGACAGCTCAGCAGTTTTTTTTGGATATTTTGGTTTTGTGGGAAAACTGAAGACAATGCCATTGATGTTTTCTCAGCACTTCTGAAAGCACCCTTTATCTAAAACGGGTGCTCGCTGCTTTGGAACAGGTTGTCTTTCCTATACATTTTTGCTCCTAAAGTGTATGCTTTAAAAGGATAGATTTTGAATATTTGTATCTTAAAAGAGTATGTAAGAACATATAATTTATTTTCAAGTTACTATTTATTCAGTTTTTTGTCCAAGTAAGTGTGCCTGGAATGCTCCTGATTGGTTTCCAAATTCCAGGTCATTTCCTTAATTGCTGGTTTCTGTGATAACAGAGATGGAGCTTCAGATTTAATTACCTTACTTGTAGCACATGATGATTTTTGGTTGTCTAGCTGCAGTCACTTCATCTGTCATTAAGTCTTACATTAGCATTTTGTCATTAGCATTTTGTTCCTTAAGGACAACTTGTCTTGTGTATAACAGGGAAGCTTACTTTTTTTTTTGGTAGCTGGTACTTGTTCAGATGACTCTTGTGAGCACCTTGTAACTGTTGCCTTTTGGATCTGGCCCTGTATCTTGGTGGATCTGGGCCTCAAGACCATAGGAGGTGGCAGTAGAAACTGTGGGATACATGGGCAGGAGGAATAAGTGGAGGAGAACTTTAACAATGAGCTTTTAAAGGTAAACTGCTTTCAAGGAGAATTTCATTAAAGCATCTAATTTTCTAACACCAGTGCCTGGAAAACTGTTTGTTTTGATCTGCGGGACCTTATTTAGATTAACAGTTACCCTAAAACCATAATAACCATTATAAAAACATTTGATCATTCCCATCCTAAGAGTTTGGGAGTAATTGGATTTGTCTGGGCTCCTGTTAGTAAAGTGTTCACCTACAAACACCTGGGACCAGGAGCTCTTAATTGGACCTCAGCTGGTGTGGTGGAGCTCTGCTTCCCTGTGGCTGCGGGAGCGGGAGGGAGCTGGCGTTTGCAGACTGATTAGCTGTCGCTGTTCCAGTTAATGATTTTCTCTTTTCAGCTATTTCCCTGCATTTGTAGCGCTGTAAAAGATCCACAGGAAAAAAAAGTGTAGTCATGTTTTAGCAAGGGGAGAGTTAGGGGTTTTGAACATTCAGTGTTTCTTCTTGATGCACAGACATGCACGTTGGAGATATGGACATCAAATACCAAGTTCTGGCCTTAGGAAACCTTTCTTGAGGCGGGTTGTAAATCTCTAAAGGGAGATCATAGTACAATTGCTCATGCAACCTGATTATATCAGTCTGAATGGAACTGCCAAAATACAATTAAAGAAACTGCTTATATTATTTGTCTTCCAGGCAGGATACAATTGTTCATGTCACTACCATGCTTTTTATTTTCTTGGTGACAATTGATTTAATATACTGTTTGGAAAACATATTTGTTTATTCTCACAGTGCTGATTTATGACACGATAAGGAGGTGCCAAATTTTTTAGCGATAGAACAGATCCTGTGCAGTATGCTATATACGGTCAGCATTTCATCCTCTGGTCCCTAAATACTAGTGGATAGATCATGAGAATTACTGTTGGCTGCAGTTTACTACAGATGTGTTTAATATAGGTGATGTGTGGCAATTCTTTGGCTGATTCTGCTGTTTTGCCAGGAGTATGGGAAGGCAGAAAAGCTTATCGCAGCTGTGCTCTGTGTTGTGCTGTGCGAAGGCTCAGACTTCATACAGCCTGTGGAGACGAGTGCTGGCTTTGGGAAAGGTGATGGGCCGGGCGGCTGTGGGGATCTTGGTGCCTTCACATGGCTCTTCCACCTCTGCCTCATGCCTGCCCAAGGGGCAATTTCCCTTGCTGCTTGCTGGGCAGGGTAGTGTAGGAAGGGCCTAATCCAGAACTCGTTACAGCCAGTGAGGAGGGCATTATACTGGTGCATTTTAGTGCTTGTCATGTAGGTGTAGAAAGCGTCAGTAGAAATGGATGATCTGAAATAGAAACCAAAACCTGCTGTCTTGCCATCAGTATTACTCTTGTGTCCTATTTATTCTTTTAAAGACCATTTTTCTGAAGGGAAGTTTGTTCTGATTAACCAGTAACCATTAGAATTGGATTTTTGATGAAGTCATTATCCAAAGTTTGGTGCTTAGTTTTAGAGTTCAATGAAGTATCTACTCTATCACACGAATGGATGCATAGCTGTAACCCACATTAGGCTGGGTTCTTAATTTTACAGTTGGTTTTGCTAAAAAGGCCCCAATAACTTATTTTCTAGATCCATTTTAATTGAGGTTTGATCTGGCTTTTGAATAGAAACTGGAATTAAACTTATGAAGAAAACTGGTACTTTAAAATAAATTAACTGTACTGAATAATGAAGCAAAATGTAATCAAAATATATTTCTCATTCTCCTTTAATGTGTCATCTAATGCTAATTTATTAAACGTAGTATTATCAGCACTTGGTAAATTGAACTGATGATTTCTGGTCAAAATAGCCTTCTGTAGTTTTTGAATTCTTGAAGTTAGTTTTTATTAATAGAGTACAGAAAGGAAAGAAACTTCTGAATTTGCAAATCCTAGCTGCTCTTTGACTTTGAAAGAATGACATATTAAACTGAACCTAGGGGTGTGTGATGGTAAAGAGAATATATTCCTGGAACCTGTTGGAGAGAGAGCTAAAATGTCGAGGCTGGGTTTACGATACACCAGACTCCAGCTCGGATGCTTAGACAGTGACTGGCTTACCTCATTTTTCACATAAACTTTGTCAATAGTATATAGTGCTTGAATATTAGCATTTAATTTGTTAATTTCCTTTGGCTTCATTAGAAGCCTGGTAACTTTAGGCATTGATTAATATTTTTATAATATATTGAAATCACTATTTATAAAGAAAAATGCATATTTGATATTTGAAGTATTTTAAGTAAAACTACCATTGTGATGAGGGAGAATCCCTTGAATCAGTAAGTGCCAATCATCAGATCACCAAATTCCAGCCATGATTTGCTTATCTCCAGAGCATCAAATTCCCCTGCTCTCCTAAGCTGGGGCATTTATGCATATAAAACTGAGCAGGTGCCCAAGCGCTCTGCTGTGCGGAAGAACTGATGTTTACCGATGTCATTGCTCTTTTTTTGGGGTGGGGGGGTGGGGGTGGGTGAGGGCAGTGCTCTGGGAACTGCCATGGCTGGAGGGCAGAGCAAGTGTCTGCTCAGAGGCATTGGCAGCTCAGGGCTGGGGCTTGGGGGTATCTAAAATCAGCCACCCAAAGGGATGGCATAGGGAGTTTGAGACAGGCTCTTCTTGAAGGCACTTCATGGAAGGGCAAGAGGCAGCAGATGCTCGGGGGTAGTGACCTCCTGAGGGCCATTTTAACTGGAGTTGTTTCAACCTGGTTCTCCTTTCAGTGGCCTTGGATTAGGGCTCTGCTCCTCCTATCTGTGGCTTTGTGACCAGCTGAGGATGCTGGGCCTTGCTACCCTGAACTTCCACAGATGCAAATCCCCTATTTTTTTCAACCTTCCTATTGTGGTAACTTGTGCATTCTGTCTGCATGCTGCCAAGTACTGCTGGAAGTATCGGTAATCCATAAGGATTTATTTAAAGCTATTCTCTCTGAGGCCTGGAGGAAATTTTCTCATCGTTTACCAAGCTGAATGTATAATAAGCACTTGTATCACTTACTGAATTCCTAGTGATATGTATTTCCCAGTGGGTTGGCAAATATCGTTGCAAATCAGCTTCCTTTATGAATGGCTTTGTATTGACTGTCACTTCTAGTTTGGCTGGTTTTGTTTAAAAGCATTGCACAGGTAATGGCATTTGGCCCAAAGGAAAGATGCCTCAAAGAGTAATGGGGATTTCTTTAATGAGGATCATTATTATTTGTAATGCACTGACCTGGTCATGAATCAGATCTCTGTTGTGTCCTGTAAAACCACAGGGCAAAAGCAGTTTTGGTTTTAAAGAAATTCCAACCAAAGCACAGGTTAAATGTTAACGGAGCTGACTATCAAAAGAACAAAGCGTCTTAATAAAATATTTTTTGGGGGGACAGGAAGGGAAACAATTGTTCATGTTTTAATTAAAGAAGCAAAGAAATTAGCTGTTCTGGAGTTGAGGCTGGTTTTGTGTGCTCATGTTTCTATTTTGTACAGAATCCACATTTGACCTTTCAATACAATACAGTATCTCATGGAAGGGAAAATGTCTCATTAAAAGTGAAAGTGATAGATAGCATCTATTAATCAATGGTATGGAAATTCTTTAGGCCTCAGACTTGGTGTTTAGATGCATCTCTTGGGAATCAATATTGTTTCCAAGTAACTAAAACTAAATCAATAAGAGACATGGATTTCATTTTGGTTACAAATCATTAGTTTCCAGTGTTTCTGAACCTTAAACTGCAAACAAAATCTTTATAAAATTGCCTTTTAAAGACTAAACAGTATTCAGGAGACCTTGGCATGTTATGTCATTTGAGATACAGCACCTTGCAAGCACCCAATTCATTAAGAGCTGCTCCTGTGGTCTTGCAATGCACTGTTACTGCAAACAGGCTGCAAGCAGGCTTCTGGTTGAGAATACTTCATCGGTGCCTTGGGGATCTGTAGAAGGAAGCAAACAGTCTAAGACTTTTTCCCTCTCTCCTTCCTGCCTCGTCTCATCCTTCTACTTTTCTTTGGAGTATGCTTTTGTGGAAAATCCTGGTATTAAACACCAGGTTGTCAGCCTTGCTTCAGCCACCGTTCCCTTTTCCGTTCTTGTATAAATTCCTGCCCCAAATGCTGCATCACATCTGATACCTTAAAAACCACTAATGGTACAGAAGTGTTATTACTGTTCTGCTTTTACTGTGGCTTGGAAGGGAGTCTGGTGTGGTTGTTTTCTTAGAAACAAACAACCCCCACCTGGAGCAGTAGGGATGTAAAAAGCTAGAGGTAACAAACCACTACTGCCTTAGCTTAGTCCTGGAGGCTTAGATTGGACTACAGTTAAAGCCTAAAGAAAATAAAGTAGTAACACAGGGTGGGGAGAGCAGAGCACAAACCTCTCCTCAGGGAGCTAAGAAGCCAGTGAGTCATTTCTCCTCAGGGATGGAAATGAGAGCTGTTTGTCACATAAAAATAAGAAAGTGAATTTTGGGACACTGCCTATACTGCACTGCAGCATTACACAGTCACGGCCCTATGTTGTTTCATTGAATTATTATGCTGGAAAGCTAGTACCCCCCCACCCCCAGTTGAGCACCTGACCTATATTACTCAGTTGCTCAGAAAAGAATGGGCCTATTGTGAAATTGTACCCTCATTAGCTGCAACCTGCAGAACATTCATCCTGCTTCCCATCACAAAGAGCCTCATCAGCGTCCTTGGTTTTCTTCTGTTAGATGATTCATACAGAGATGAAGGCACTGCTGTTTTATCTTGGCTAATGTTTTTTTACAACGTTGTGTCCGCCCCATTTCTGAAGTTAGGTTTCTTTGAAAAAAATCTACTGGAGGAAAAAGAAGAATTAAAAGTGGACAGAACTTTCAGTCTTCTGCTACAGAAGGTCAAGAGTGCTTAACACCGACTTGAATCTTAAAGTGTAAAGGACTTGGAAATTCTTACTGGGTTTGTATTTGTGTACAGTTTTGTTCCTTCTTGTTTTCAGGACGTGAATCCTCCCTACTCCTTGGTAGTGCTTCCCAGTGAAGTTAAGTAGGAAAAGAAAAAAAAAACCCTAAGTCTAACTTTTCCTGGCTGTTACTGCACTGGTATGTTAAATATGCAATTAACACAAAACCAGATTCAATACTAAATCACAGCGACTTGCAGTGGGAATGGAACTCCAACAAATCTGTTAAAAGTTATCAAGAGGCAGAGAGGCTGTTGGAAGAAAGAAGCGGAGCCAAAGAAGCTCAGATTGGAGTTGAGTGAATATAGCAATAAAGTATTTGCGAATGTTCTTGTGAATAAAACCTGCTGATTTGATTTGCTGATATTGCATACCATTTTAATCATTTCCTGGCAAACATCTGGTTGAGCTAATTCTTATTCACAAGAATAAAACACAGAAGACAAAAGCAACATGGATACTTGCATAGATTTCTGAGGTATTCCCACTAGAAGTGACTTAGTCCTTTTAAAAAGGTAGTTTTTATTTTTTTTTTCTTTTAGTTTGCACAGACGACTACCAAACAGTTACAGATGTAACGGGGGAAGTCTTGAAAATCACAGTCTATTTGTAGAGCATTTATGACTTGAGGGAAGGGAAGAGTTCTGATATGGGATGTAGATCGTACAAAGAAGGGAAGAGGTGACTCAGGTGTGACCATCATGAGGTGACCGGTATGAATAACGCATGGCTACCAGTTTATGGACAGAGATGGCCTGTCGATATGACTACTTTTGGTTTAGTTAATGATTAATCCAAAGTCTGCAAAACTTAACTGTTTAAGTGCAAACCTTGGATACCAATGCATTACATAACTTTTTTTAACACAGTGTGGCTTGTCATACAATGAATCCAGCTTCTCTAAAGTTGCAGCTTTTTGCGACCCTTTGAGAAGCACCCCAGATGTGTAGTATACAGCAGCAATTTACAGCGGCTTTTGTCACTTCAGATGTATTCGAAGCGTTTTGGTGGTTTAACTGAGAGTGGATAGGCTTTGTGCAGGTTCGAGTTTTGTCTTTCCACTGTCCCAGTTTTATGCCAAATCAAATATTGTTTGCCCTGCCATAGCAGGCAGTGTATAGTAATGTATATTACAGCGATATAATGGGGTTTCCTTAACAAGTAAGAGCTCTTTCTGTACTCAGAGCAGTATACTTTTCTGGTCTTTGGCAGAAATACTAGGCTGTGTTCATTTAAATTTTTTCCTTTTTCAGATATACTGTGTGGTCTCTATCATCCGAGTCCCTGTGAGACCCATCTCGGAGGGAGAGGCTTTAGTAGGTCAACATCTCTTTTATCTTCTGTTGTCCATGTGAGAAGTCATCTCCCTGCTCTCCCCTGAGGTGTGGGAGCCCTATGCCCTGCAGCAAGGGAAGAACACCAGTCCTTAAGGAGCTACCTGGGGGGACAAGTCCTTGTCCTGTCTGCTCCTTGTCCAGGATGGGGTTTGAGCTTATGATGTGGGGCTTCTTTGTTTCATGCTTTCACTTCTTCTTGTGTTGAAGTAGATGAAGAAAGGTCTAGAGTCCACATCCTCTTTTAAGGCTTAGGGTTTTTTTTTCTTTGTTTTTTTTTCTGGCGCAGCTTTGTCAGTTGGGGCTGTTGCTCTCACCCCAACTTTCAGTGACATTGCTGTGCATGCGCCCAAGGACAATTATAGCAGAAGAAAGTCCTCTTACTCTGATAGCTCATAGCTCTCAAAGAACTGCTTTATACCTATGTTGTCCAAATAGCTGCTGGCTGAGGTGGTTTGGTTTTTCCAGATCTGCTAGCTAAGCACTGAGAACTTGAACAAGGTCTTGAGTATCTCTCTGGGCTCTCTTTGCTTTTGTTCTCAGCTCTGTGTCTTTTGTCCCACCCTGTGGCTGCTCTAAGGTGCTGAGGTTTGTCACTGCGTTTGAGGTTTAGGCGTGTGGCATTCCTGATGAAATTAACAGAAAGTGACTAAAATGTTAATACACCTAAAACAGAGTCTTCAGCAGGTGTGCTTTGATGGGTTGGAGGCAGCGTTTTCCAGGGCTGAATTTGTAGCCTTCACTGCCCATGTCTTTTCCAGATGAATGCCTTTCCTGCCCTTCCTCCTGCAGGGAGGAGGGCCTCTTCTCCATGGCCAGATGCTCATCTTCAAATCTCATTCCAAGTTCCACTTTGCTACCGACTCCCATACCTTAACTCCCTGTTCTTCAGATTCTGCAGAAACAGAAGTTATGGCTGTAGATATCACACGGCTTATTCTAAACGAAGGTTGCACCTCCAGCTTGCAGCCATTGTCCTTCACTCGGTTTCTGCCTACATTCGTGTTCTCTGTCTTATTCCTTAAAACATCAAGGGAGGTGCTATATATATTTATATGGGAAACATTGAGTTGCACTTTTTGAAACTGAGTATCCCAAGTCCAGATACTGCAAAGACTTTTGTATGGGCTTAACATAAATAAGACATAGTGGGTGTCTTCCCTGGCTGTAGTGAGCAGGGTTGAATGCATACGTGCATGTGGGCAGGAGACTGCAGCAATCTTTATAACACAGCGTGCAGGATCACCATTTATGAGTGTTTATGTGTAAAAAGACTAGCAAAATTCCAGTGGAGAAAAGTATTATTCTCTTCCTCCCTCAGATTGATTGTATAATGAGTCACAGCAGTAGTTTTTAATGTGTTCTTACTTTGCTAAGGCAATATTCTTATTGCCAAATTGTTTATTCTTGCTATAGCTTTATGTTTCTGTATGCAGATGAAGAAAAGAGGCCACCATGTTTGATATCTGCTGAAATTTGATTTTTGGAATGACCCCATTCTCTTGAAGCTTGAAGCTGGTACTTTGTAAGTTAATCTGTTCTCAAGGTCCAATCTAATCCACCAAGTGGGGATTGAAGGAACCTGTTATAAAAAGCTGATGATTAAGTCCAAATGAGGTCACTGTAAATCTCACTGTGTACTTCAAACAAAGAGAAATAATTAAACCCCATTTATTTTACATGTTGTCTTTGAGACCAAAGGTACCAATTAACTAGGACATATTGCAAGTTAAGAGTTCTTTTTGCTGTCAATAACTGTCATACAAGACACATTAGTTCTCTTACAGGCACTCTACCACAGGAATTTTATGCCTCCCATAAATTTAAGCAGGAATTATTGTGAGAGAAATGCACAAGGGTTCCTACTAAATAATGTGTGTTGCAGTTAATATAATCATCTCTTTCATGACTGGATGAAACTAATGACAAATAAATGGTAGGTCATCTTGTTGGTAGTAATGCAAATACATTCTCAAATGGTTTTGAAGCCAGAGGGCGAGCATCATTACCTTTGATCTAATATCCAGTGCTATGTTACCACTTTACTTGCTATCTTATTCCTGAATTGATCCCAACTTGAAATTGGTTTCCTTGAAAAATATTTCGGGACACGCTAGTGTTTCTCCATGTAATCATATCTTTCTGATCAGGTAAATTTTAGTATCTGTTGTCATTGATTTCTGAAGCTGGAAATTGAATGTGCCTACATGAGAGTGCAGATATCAGCTGATGGGACTTTCCTAGCCTCTATCTTTATTCTTGCTTTCATGAAAACTGATGAAAGCTTTGATCAGAAGTTACTAGAAGTCAGTCAGTCAAGTAAGAGGTAAAAACCCTGCAAAAACTTCTATCTTTTCATCACTTTTTTATGATTTTAGATTTAGAGAACATTTTCTTTTTCTTACTGCACTAGTAAGAAATGGAAAATATTTTTGCATCCCACAGGCTTTTATTGTGAGAGAAGTGATAGTGCCATGGAAATCAACCTTTTCCATTCCTTGAATTCTTCCACTAAATATGTTGAACAAAGAGGTCATTCTAAAAGCTTTTATTTGTCACAGAAAGGAATGATGAACCAACAAATCAGCTTCTCAAGTCTATAGGAAGGAGAGTTGGGGCTTGAGGAGTTGGCCAGTTGGAGAAACAGCAGAAGTTCAAGCGAACAGGTGTGTCCATGCCTGATGCAGAAGTAAATGTCCAGAAATGGTTTCATTAGGAGGCGAGAAACTGTTTTTTTTTGGTTTTTTTTTTTTTTTTTTCATTCCCACTGGCACTGAGCTAAGGACCTGTGGGAGGCATTGACTCGTGTATTCCTGGCTATTCAGTATTTATTTAGTGGGACTTCTTCATTTGTCCCAGATATTTTAGTGTCTGATACATGAACTGAGGCACTTAGTTAAGTGAGCTCATTTCACCTCCAGCAAATCACTAAATAATCACTGCAAATATAGTGCCCTAAAGTGCTATAGAATTTGTCAGCTGTCCCTGACTAAGTAGTGAAGTTAGAAAAACTTAAATTTAATATTGTCCTACCTGGGTCCTAATGGTCAGTTGAACCAACTTTTTCATATGGAACTATGTAATTCAGTGGGATCACTTAAGGAAAAGGAACAAAAATAGTTTCACATCTTGACTGAGCGGAAGTAATCCTGCTAGAGATGTTCACCCTGACTGAAGCAGTAGAGGTCTTCTGACACAGAAGCCTCAAGGTTTACTTTGTATCATCCAGGCCCGGACTTGGGATTCTCAAATGCCTCTTTTGGTTAAAAGTGTTGGGGAAGATAACGCATTTTCAAGCACGCAAGAAAGCAGAAGAATGGCTCTATAAGCATGGTTAGAGGTATATAGGTTCTTCTTGGAGTTGGCTTGGCCTTACGTGGGACCCCAGTACTACCAGCACTGGTGGCTTATTCAGTATTAGTTGTTAATAGTTAGGGTATGTACTCTGTTTGCAAGCCTATGCTGAAGATGAAATGCCTAATGGCTCTGTTATTATTATTTATACTAGATAGATCTAGACAGCATCCTCCCAAATGTGATTTTTGTTGCAGTGAGAGAAAAGGTAGTCACTTATGCTGTATATTGTGCAGGGTTATTGATTTCAAATGCAACGTACACAGACTTTGGTAACTCCCAGAGTTTAGGAGGATTTCCTTTTACTTGAAGTCTCTTGTCACGTTTAATCAGTCTTGAAACAATTTAAAAGAATATTTCTTAGGTCGTTCTCGACTCCAGGAAGTAGGGGGGAAAAAAGAATAAAAAAAAAATCCTTAGAGAAGCCCTAAATCCCTATGCTTTTGTTGTCCTTTTTTTTTTGGTTTGTTTTTCCTTTATTGACAATAAATGAATAGAAGCTAGTCTTAAACTAAAGCTACACCATGTCTAATGGTGCTGTGGCTGCTTTTGGAGGCTGCATGTGTGCCTGCAAGCAGAGATGCCTCAGGTGTTGCATGCGTGGTGGTGCCACCGCAGCAGTAGGGTAGCGTAGGCGCTGCTCTCGCGTTTGTGTTTGCAGCAGCTCTGTCCCGTGCAGCACCCTTGTGACAGGAATGCTTCCCCAGGCATTACTGGGGTGACACCTCACACCAGGGAGGAAACTGATTGTGGTGAGGAGGCCTGCCCTTTGGCAGGCAGCCCTTCTGAGCTCTTCATGGAGACAGTGGGAGATGAGGAATATTAGGTGTTCCTTTTGTAGCCAAACAGAGATATTGGGGGGGTCACAATGGCTTCAATTTCAGTTTCCTCCACTATTGTACGTTTTAAGCAGGTACATCCTGGTAACTTGTTGGGGCTACCACTCAGTTTGCAGCATGTGAACAGGAGTGAAAAAATCTTTGCTCCTAAAGCTTTTCTTTTTTTTTTTTTTAATTTCCTTTTGAAATAAAAGGAGTAGACAAGGATGGGAGGAGGAATTGAGATAAAGGTACTTTCTCAAGGTCATCTGGGAGACCAGAAGTGATGGCAAAGCTTGCCACTTGAATCCCAGACCGCTACCTTGTTTGCTGTTGAAAGTACCCTCAGAAAGAGACCATTTTGTTAGCAAAGCTTTTCCTGCACTCTCTCCTGGCCTTTTGCAAGGTTTTTAGGAAGCAGTTAGGACAAATATTTGAAAATCCTTATTATTTCCTCTTTGGTTTTCCTTCTTCACTGTTTTTTTTTGTACTTTTGTGGGGCTAGGCTCCTCTCAAAACATTTAGAGACTTCCCTGACTGACAGTCTTCATGCTTCTCATGACTGAATTATGTTACATTAGCTGTTCCACACAGACATTGCAATGATCGATAGCATAAAAATAAGACACTGCTACAGTTCCCACTGAAGAAAGATTAACTGTCTCTATAGACTTCAAAGAACAGGAGGAGATGAATGGAGACAGGAAAATAGGCCAGTTTTTCCCCAAAACACATAGAATATACAAAGGACATGTCTTGTGCCAAATTCCCTGTCGTATGTCTGAAAGAAAGGTTAGAAGTAGAAGATGTGTTGTGAGTGCACAAGTCTGTTTTCTGTGAACGCTCCTTTGGCCTCTTGCTATGAGTGGGTGTTGATGCTGATCCCAGGGGGTTGTTCATGACAAAAGGATGGATGTTTTTGGTGCTATTGCTCAATTCTTAGTGCCCTTGACAAGTAGGGAGATTAATGAGTTGGATGAAACAAGAATGTATCAGGAGGGTGTGTGTTCTTTTGGAAAGATTAGGAATTTTAAATGAGAATGCTTTGGGCATAGGTGTGTCAAGACACTTGCAGGATGCAAAGGTGCAGGGGGATCAATGAGGCCACAGAATTCGAAGCAGATGAAGGGGAGTTCCCAAGGTTCCCCTTGGACACTGCTGCCATGAGCACTTCCACAGCACTGGGCATCTACCTAGAGATCAGAGCTCCGTACTCCTTACTGCTGACTCCCGCCATTTTGTGAGGCTGATCAATGGAAAATGGGAATTCTTTCACATCCTCAAGAAGTGTGGCCCTTGGTGACTGCTGAATGATGAACTGGGTGTTGAGGAGCTCTGTAATCTGTGGGGCTGGGGGTTACCGAACCAAGCTGCAGTGGAATTGAAGGCAGGCACTAAGACTGGCCATTCGAATTTGGTAAAAAATGGCTGAGAAATTCCTTTTGCAGTGGTGAGAGCTGTCAGGGCCCTAAGTACATCAACAGGCTTTGCAATGCCTTCTCCTTGCCTGGGGGTCTGGCTGCTCAAGGCCAGCCCTGACTCCATGACTGCCTGGAAGAGCTGTGGGGAAAAGAGCTGGCAGAAATCTCACCTGGAACTTTTTGGTTCAGGAGGTGTTTGTAAGGTCAAACACCTCGCCTTTGGCTCCTGCCTGGGCTATGCTATAATTGTGCCTGTGCCCTGCCAAGTACCTTGCTGGTCCTTACCTCGTCTTGCTGACTTGACTTCCTGGCTTGACCTGCTGACCTGCTTCTGTTGATCACTGTGGCTGCCACCGCAGACCTGCTTCACTCTTCTTGCTTGGTACTGTGGGACCGTGCCCTTGCTGAGGAGGTTGCTGCCCTATCTGGTGTGGTGTCACCCTTTGCTCCTGGCTCACTTGCTCCTGCAAGGGGCAGCCACTTTGCTGCATCCAAGTCCTGGCATGTAGCACTCTGAATTCAGGATCTGTGGACTTGTGTGAGCTACTGTTGGATCCCATATAGCTTGACTCAGAGAAGGAAGAAAAACATGAGCTTTGCATCCAATTTGCATGGCCCTGGGACCGCGTGTAAGTTGTGATCTGCTGTCTTGTATCAGCTGGGGTCTCCTAGGAATTGCCTGCAGCAAAGGTTGGGACACCTGCCTGTCCTGCCTGCCTGTGTGCAAAGCATGGAAAGTGGATAGAGGAGCAGTGAGCATCTTACTGCAACTGTATTAATGTGGTCTGTGTAGCACTTACCTGGGAAATGCTTTGGCTTTCTGTGAGGATGTCCTTTTCTAAGAATTGACCTTAACGATGATAATGCTGCCATTTGCTAAAATCCGTTATTTTTCACTGCAAACCCTAAGTGTGTAAATGCTTAAGGTTTTCTGTTTGATCTTGCTAATGACCTACAGAAGATTTGTTCTGCCTGCCCTTGCACTTCTCATTCTTCAGTTTATTGAAAGTCCTACACTTAATTACAAACAGCTGCTGTTTTTTTCAGAAACATGCACGTTAGAGACATCAGCACTTGGAATTATTAAATGTAGCGTGATGTACCATTTAGTGTACTTTCTGCCTGATGCCTGTAACTGAACAAACATGTATTGTGTGTTCTGCACCTTCCAAGAATGACTGGGAAACTCCCTTTTGCCTGTGCTTTGGAAAAAAAAGTCCTGTCTTTGCTGGTTTTGTCTGATGTCAGCAGCACCAAAGCTGGGTTTTGCGGTTACCTCCCTATGGTGGAAAACACATAGCGTCTTTATGTCTGCTGAGTGAAATTTGCTACATTGACAATGCAAGCCATGTGTAGGTTTGGTCCACATCACTGAGTGCATGCTATGTGTGCTGGCAATGGTATGGGAAAGAACACACTGGTATTTGTTGTGGTACCTGACTCAACACTGTGTGTTGGGCTGACACAGGCGTATGACTTCTAGGACCTAATGTGGCTTCTGAGAGCTCAGTTGGGTATCTCTGCACAGTGCTGTGTACAATCTTGCAATAAAGAATGACATACCTTACACAGACAACCAAGCGGTATCTAAACCCACAGGAACTTCCTTAACTAGTTGGCAGCGTGGAGGATGTTTCCATTTTTATCTCTCCATTCAGACCAAAGGAAGGTAGAATCTCACCATAGGATAATGTGGCTGTGGGTGTACGCAGGCTCTATCTTGAACAATTGGTAGGAGTACTGAAAAAGGAGCTGCTTTTGGAAGACATAACGTGGCACAGGCAATGGACCAGGGAAGGGTGGGGGGAAGGGTGTGTGGACCTAGTAGCTCCACACATGAATTTCAGCTTCAGTGGTTTTGAAGTCAGTCTTGAGTAAAGCCCAGTTTATACACTAAAGTGTGATTTATGGCTAAGTTTAGATCACATTAATTAGGGTAGAGTCCAAGGTAAGACGATATTTCCCATTATTTGTGAGCAAATATGCATTGTTCTATAGGATCCTAAAAGTATTTTTGGAGCACTGTTTGATATTTCCTACAGTAGTTAAACCTGAGTTCTCAGATATACCTGTATTCAATCGTAACCTGAAAAACAGTAATGCTTGCAAGTTTTAAATCCAAACAAAGCAGTATTTGGGACCGAACAGCTGGCCATCAATTCCACAGCATTTGTTCTGTCACAAATCAAATACATTGGAACAAAGGTCTTGTCACTAACTGTGCTTGCCATGTAGAGAATGCAAGTAATTCCATGCAATCATGCAATTTCATTACCAGAATCATTAGCTGAGGTACTGTGTGTTAATGGCAATTAGTTTCCTACTACTGTTAAGGGTTCATCATATACCATTGACGTTAATTATTCTGTTTTGTCTTATTGACTTGCAAAATCACTAAACGATTCTTTTGTTACAAAATACCATGTTCACAGAATGTATTTGATGGAAACACAGGTCTACTCGTCATCTTCATATCACTATCAAGAACTTGTCTTCTACCCTAGAATAATTCACTACAGAGAAGAATTGGAGAGAACAGGAGTTCTTGCAAATGGCTTTCAAAAGAAATTAAAGTTATATTTAAAGCATGTCTACTTGTCACTCATGCTTAGCTATCTCACAGTAGAGGGCAGAAGTGACTTCTTTTCAATTTGCAATTTTCAGGCTTGTAAATTGAAAAATCCACATCTGCCCTTTCTAGTTTAAGAAGGATTGACAACAAAAGGTCACATTTTCTAAATGAATATGTTGTGCATTACCCCTCATTGTATCGTTATTTTCAGGTTTTATATTGGCCCACTGCAACAGTTTTTTGAGCACCTGGTAATCATCAATGTAATTGTACTCACAACACCCTATTATCTTTTGTTTAGAACTAGAAGACTCATTTGCAACAATTTTCTTGAACTTGTCTATGATTGCATAAGAAGCCTGTGACAAAGCTATCAAGTTACTGTGCAAGTGGCTGGAATCTTGGTTCTGTCATTGGAGCATCTTCTGCAAGGTGGGACTCCGCTGCTGTTTGTAAGGGTGAGGGTGCAGGTTTTACCTGCTCGCTCCCTGCATGCTTTCTGATCTATTGCTGTAAATTTTTGACATATTAAAATACGTTTGAATGTCTTATAAGCATTCTGACTTCAGGGGCACTGACAATCAAAGGAAAACGGTCAACAGAGACCAGCAGCCAGTTAGTGCTTGACAACAAACAAGAGCAGGAATTTGAGAGAATAGCAGGTAGAGAGAATGCAAGAATCTTTGTCTTTTTGTGGAAGTAATGAATTTAGGTTGCACAGTGTTAACTAGACACCTGCTTTGCTTTGTCTGAAGACAAAAAAGCAGGCTTTTCACTTGTCTCATTTTTAACTGCTAGGAGTAGTGTCAGGTGGCTTTGGGTGGACAGTGCTATCACGGCCTGCAATTAAAATCTTTCTGTTGGAATCTTTCCTAGACAGTGACAATCTAAGAAACAAAGCCATTTGGGAATACAGTTTGTACCAGGAAGGAAGAATAATCTGAGATGTATGACTTAGCTAAGTGACAATGAAGGGTCTTTGACATAATCAGAGAACGATTTTAAGGATATGAGCATCAAGCAGGAAATAACTGTTCAGGATGGAATGAGGGATAAAATTAGGAAACATAAGACTGTAAAGTGGTCTCTCAAAGTAGATGGGGGAGGCTTATTAGAAACGAGGCTGGCAATTTTTTTTTGAAATTACTTTAAAAATAGACACGCAACCCAGTGAATGATGATTTTGCCTCTAGCAGTTGCAGTTTGTGAATGTCAGGGAGCTTGGGGTAGGGGTATCTGGGTGGTATTTCAGAAGAATAGCTGAACAGCTTCAGCTCAGGCATACACTGTGCACTAAAAAATGTGTAACAAATAGTTTTACAAGATGGAGAAGACAACCTAGAAGAAAAGATACTCTGGAGCAGAGGGACGGGTAAGAAAAGGTTAGCAGGAAGCATGGCTGTGCAGGCTTTTCAGAGATGGTCTGGGATGAAAATTGTGAATTGTGCTAAAAGGGGTGGGACAGGGAGGGATAGGTGTTGCAGTGGGGAAAGGCAGAGCCTGGAGATGTGCAGGGAAGCTGCGACAGGGGCAGTGTCCGAGCAAGTGGCAGTACAGGTGCCTCCTTTAAAGAGAAGCAAATGGGGCTGTTTGGAGAGGCTTGAGCCCATCGGCTGAGGAACATAGACTGGAGAGGTCAGGGAGAAAACAAGAAAGATTACTTCTGAAGGCAGAGGGCATGGTATGTAGTTGCAAAATCTAGTACTGAGGCTGTGCCTAAACCAAGACCTGAGAAACTCCATGCTTTGGTTCTTTTTCACATCAGCAAATTCATGTGTTTTGGGGAATTGAAAATTTCTTTTCAACTGCACTCTGCGATTTTCATTAGCTATTCAAAATTTTATAGAAAAAAATAGTCACGTTTTCCATCGGCATGAGGTGATATCAAGAGTTATGTGGATTTGAATGAGCTGCTCTTTATATTTGAAGTGTTTTAAGACTGTCTCTGTGCTTTTAAAACTCCTAAACTACCTGCCTGTTGGTGAGCTACCATATTTAGTGTTCCTACGGGAAGAAGGTACGTGACAGGTGTAATTTTGAGAGCCTGATTCTGTTCATGTTCACCTTGGTCTTATACCAGCTCAACTCCAGGGACTTGTCTGAGTGGGAGCAGGCTGAGGCTCAATATCTTGTCAGTTTATGATGGGAACAGTGTAACAGGATTAATAAATCATCTTCCTAGCTTAACAAAACAAAACAATACAAAAAAACCCAACAACAAAAACCACAAAAAACCCACAAAACCAAACCTGTTTGGATAATAAAACTTTTAGTAATGAAATAACCATACATAGTTGGATTGCCTGAGGGTAAAAACGTGTCCATCTCTCTGCCTAATTTGTTTTGCTTTTTTGCTTAACCATCCATTCATGGTATTTCTCCAGTGCAGAATCACAACCCTACACTTCTGCTGACTGGACAGAGGGTTAGATCAATGCTGGGCAAATTCTTGTTAATGAGGTCTTGATTCTTTGACATTTCCAATCAATGTTTGCTTGAAACACGTGGAGGGAGTCTGATGTTACCAATCCAGTTCTCAATTGTTTCTCAAGTAGGCAATTACAAATATTTGTCTCATGGTGGTGGTGTTGTGTGTCTGTTGTTTCTTTTGTTTTGGTGTTTTTTTTTATGGAGGTCATAAATTTGTGTTGCTCAGTAATTAGCTCCTTAATATGCCATGGTCTGCACTTCAGTGAAAGCTTGCTTTTGTTTGTGTCCTTATTACCTTTTTAGAAAGAAAGTATCAGTTTATTCTACCAGACAGCTTCAAAGTCTCTTAATTAGTAACTTTTCCTAATTTAATACCTCAGCAGTGACTGAAAACGGATTATTCTTGCATGTGTACGTAATGCAACCAGAATTCTTATTAAATGTCAGAGGTGCACAACCAGGAACACGTGTACACCAGTTGTGCCACTACTCATTACGTTCTTCCAACATCAAATTTCTGGGGGATTGCACTTCCCTGTTACTCATCTAACTTCACAAAGCAGCAGCCTTTGTTTCCTGGGGGAATGAGGTAGCTACTCCAATGTTAAAACATTCCTTTTTGTCCTGTCTGGGCTGTCAGGAACAGGAATTTACAGTAATAACGGTCTGTGTATGTCCAGTGAAATAACGTCCTGCCTCTGAGAGGGCTGGGTTGCCGTCAGGTGTTGAGCTAGGACATGTACAGTACAGATCACTGGCAGGTAGAGGTATTTGCTGTTGTATTGGAGACAGATAATATCTTCTGTACCGGTAGGCATGTTTTCAGACACCTCGTTTCATTCAAAAACTCTTTATAGGTGCCTGTTCTTAATCCAGACTCTGTGACATCATTTAGACTTACAACACTGTGTAGCATTAGCACCTTCCTAGAGGCTTAACTCTAAGCTTGAGTTTCAGCCCTGGGAACTAGGAGTCCAAATGGTTAACACTGGAGTACCTGACTTGCAGTGCCTGTGTTCTGCATGGGATCTCACCCTGACAGTCTCCAATTGTGGGAACTAGGATTGCCCCTGCAATCCCTTCAACGGGTCATT